>NC_030826.1:21727500-24127500 GCF_001704415.2 Capra hircus | reverse complement strand
ATAGACACCAGAAGGGGGATGGAGAGTGCCCCCCTTGCTAGTCTTAGGAAGGGAGTTATATACTTTTTCAGTTGGTTATTGCAATAAACCGAAAGAATGTCTCAAGTTTGTAGACCCACTTCCACAATATACATTTTAAGATAACAAGGTTAAAACTAACAATAGAAAGATCTTACCAGACCCTCTCCCATAACACACATTTTAAGATGACAGGATTAGTCAGAAGGTTCTCAAGAAGGAGAAATATGTCAAGCAGGATACATTGTTGTCATAATGGTACAGAATCATACACTGGTACCGAGTTTAAGGGAAAACATATCCTTGAGCAAGATGAGTTGTTTTGTTGTGTAATCACGTGGCTTAGACGGTAAAGCATCTGTCTACAATGTGGGAGACCTGGGTTCGATCCCTGGGTCGGGAAGATCCCCTGGAGAAGAAAATGGCAATCCACTCCAGTACTATTGCTTGGAAAATTCCATGGACAGAGGAGCCTGGTAGGCTACAGTCCATGGGGTTGCAAAGAGCTGGACACGACTGAGTGACTTCACACACACTTTTGCACAATCACCAGCTCTGGGCTTAAGGAAAAAAGCATTTGTCTTTTTCTCCTCCTTGAGAACTCCAGACCCCTACCTTGAGAGCCCCAGGCCCCTTTGTCCTCCTTAGGGACCCCAGACTTATCAACCTACCTAGGAATTGACTCTCTCATTCCCCTCTTTTCTTTTAGGAGAATTATGTTGCCAGGGGAAAGGGGCACCATTTTCATTCCATAACTACTTCCTGCTGTTGAGGGGCATCATCCCTAAATTGTTGAGGCAACATATTCTCCTAACTCTCATATTGAGGGTCTCTGATCCAGGGGCCTCAAGTAACAGTTGGAGGAGGTTGTGGCACTTGTAGGAGCTTGAACAACCATTTATAACCTAAAAGCTTTCAGATGGTTAGAAACAAACCCCACTTTACAGTTACAGATGTAAGGTAAAAGAGTAATTAAACCAAATTAAAATATAATCAAAATTAAAAGTCACATTATGTCCATAGTTAAGGTACAATACATTATACCAGTCCATCTTAGGATCGTTCATTTCAATTCAGTTCAGTCGCTCAGTCATGTCCGACTCTTTGCCACCCCATGAATCGCAGCCAGGCCTCCCTGTTCATCACCAACTCCCGGAGTTTACTCAAACACATGTCCATCGAGCCATTGATGCCATCCAGCCATCTCATCCTCTGTCGTCCCCTTCTCCTCTTGCTCCCAATCCCTCCTAGCATCAGGGTCTTTTCCAATGAGTCAACTCTTCATATGAGGTGGCCAAAATATTGGAGTTTCAGCTTTAGCATCAGTCCTTCCAGTGAACACCCAGGACTGATCTCCCTTAAAATGGACTGGTTGGAGCTCCTTGCAGTCCAAGGGACTCTCAAGAGTCTTCTGCAACACCACAGTTCAAAAGCATCAATTCTTCGGCACTCAGCTTTCTTCACAGTCCAACTCTCACATCCATACATGACCAATGGAAAAACCATAGCCTTGACTAGACGGACCTTTGTTGGCAAAGTACTATCTCTGCTTTTGAATATGCTATCTAGGTTGGTCATAACTTTTCTTCCAAGGAGTAAGCGTCTTTTAATTTCATGGCTGCAATCACCATCTGCAGTGATTTTGGAGCCCAATAAAATAAAAAGTCTGACACTGTTTCCACTGTTTCCCCATCTATTTCCCATGAAGGGATGGGACCAGATGCCATGATCTTTGTTTTCTGAATGGTGAGCTTTAGGCCAACTTTTTTGCTCTCCTCTTTCACTTTCATCAAGAGGCTCTTTAGTTCCTCTTCACTTTCTGCCATAAGGGTGGTGTCATCTGCATATCTGAGGTTATTGATATTTCTCCTGGCAATCTTAGATATCATCAGATCAAGAAGAGCGTCACATATGATTGTTGTTGGTGAAGGTATTCGCAGAGTTGAAGAAAGTCCTTTCCCTGAAGTAGAAAAACCCACCATGGGAAGCCTTCAATTGATGAGGATGTTGAAAAGCTGAAAGCTGAGTCACATAGTTAATTCTAAGGCTTCAGGATATATGACAATATCTGTGTGCAAAAACAGTCTGTCCTAGAGACAGCCCCTTCTTGGGGCAGTTCTCATTAAAGTCCTCATTAAAGCTATGGGTAAAACTTTAAACCAACTGTTTTGTGTTTCCTGAGTTAGCCTCTTAATAATGTCATTAGCCTTTTCAACTTTTTCTGAAGATTGAGGTCTCCAGGAACAGTGTAGGTGATATTCTATTCCTAGAACTTTTGACACCCCTTGAATTACAGCAGCTTTAAAGGTGGACCATTGTCACTCTGAACTTTAGAGTTTAAGATCCCACTTGCATCATGAGAAGTCATTACAGTAAGATTTCGCCCATTCCTTAACCTTGGGCTTTAGTGGATACTGCTTTTGATGTGGAAATAAGTGAGGGTCATTGAGCTTGATAACAATAGGAACAGTATTTTGTGCTTGACTCAGTTTTTTCATCAGCCCACACTTTTACATTTTGTTTAGCTAAAAAGAGAGGGTTCCATATTCATGGAAACAGAGGTCTGGACCCAGAAAGGGTGAGGGAGACTCTGGCACAATGAAAAAACAGCACAGAGTCCCAGTTTCAGCTTAAAGGAAAACTGAAATAATAACGTTTGGCTCATCCAGACAGTCCTGTTATGGTAGTGGATCGGGAGGGAAGTGGGCCAGGGGCTTCAGGGAGCACAGGGAAAGTTGCCCCAGTGTCCAGAAGAAAACCAGCTGATTGGTCCCCCGCAGTTATTAACACCCAGGGCTCCTCAGGTGTTGTTAGGACAGGGACTTGTGTGGGGACCCCTGGGCACCTTCAGTCTGGATTGTCCTGAGAGTCTGACCCCTGGGGCCTACGCCTCAGAAGGCAGTCTCTTCCCAGGTGTGGCCCTTTACAGACTGGACATGGAGCTGAGGGGCTGCTTGGATGCCTGAAGGCAGTCCCGCTAAAGATGCCTCTCCTTTCCACAGTAATAACAAGCCTGCCCCTTTTCACCCGGGTTCCTCTGGGCATTTCTCTCAGGCTGTTTCAGAGTGTATCTAACAGCCATTGTTGGGGCTCCAGTCTTTTGCCTGGTTCTTTTTTTCCTCCTGTTTTCCTCCTCGTATTCTCTACCATAATATACTGTCTGAGCCAGCTGCAACAGCTCTTTCTAAAAACTGATTTGGTCCAAATGCCCATTTTAGTAGCTTACAGCAGATATCTGGAGCCAACTGAGTGAGAAATCTATCTTTTAAAATTATTCCTGTCTTGCATACAGGGTCGTCATTGCCCTGTATGCAAGACAGGAAAAAAGACACAGATGTGTATACCAGACTTTTGGACTCAGAGGGAGAGGGAGAGGGTGGGATGATTTGGGAGAATGGGAATTCTAACATGTATACTGTCATGTAAGAATTGAATCGCCAGTCCATGTCTGACGTAGGGTGCAGCTTGCTTGGGGCTGGTGCATGGGGATGACCCAGAGAGATGTTGTGGGGAGGGAGGTGGGAGGGGGGGTTCATGTTTGGGAACGCATGTAAGAATTAAAGATTTTAAAATTAAAAAAAAAATTAAAAAAAAAATAAATAAAAAATAAATAAAAATAACTGTGTTCTAAAAAAAAATAAATAAATAAAATAAAATTATTCCTCCTTCTGCAATTTCAGGATCAACATTAGCAAACTTTCAGAGAACCTCTCATAGTCTGTCTAGGAATTTGCCAGGAGTTTCTTTCTCTCCCTGTTCTATGTCAGCCAACGTAGCATAATCTAAAATCCTAGCACACTCTCGCTTGAATCCTTCAAGAATACACCTGACAAAGTGACTCTGATGTTACCTTCCTTTAACCATGTTATAGTCTCAGTCTAGCACGCTTATGGGAACCGCTTGGCTCCCAGTAGGGAGGAGGGCTATTTCATGTACCCTCTTTCCCCTGTCTCACGTTCAAGCCATTCATCTCCAAAAACAGTAGCTTCCCCCAAAACTCAGGCTCTCAAGTCAGGAGTCAGCATCAGTCCCAAGACATGCATTATATCTCTCCAATAAGGGCATAAAGTAAAGTTAGTCCTGTAAAGGCCTCTATGTACCCTTTGGATCCTCTAAATAGTCTCGACCACAATTGGAACTGTTTGAATTTCTACCTAGACTGAGGCAACCCCTCCCGAAAGGCTGCCCTGATTCTCAGCCTGTTCAGTTGGGAGCAAAGTAAGAGAACAGGAGGCAGCTGAAATTTTCACACTGAAATCTGCACCCTTAGGACACAAGTCTGGCCCGTCTCACAGAGAGATGAAGAGCAACGCATATGGTGCTTCTACCCATTTCTCTTATTTTCTACAGTTCAGTTCAGTCGCTCAGTCGTGTCCGACTCTTTGCGACCCCATGAATCGCAGCACGCCAGGCCTCCCTGTCCATCGCCATTTCCCGGAGCTCACTCAGACTCACGTCCTTCGAGTCAGTGATGCCATCCAGCCATCTCATCCTGGGTTGTCCCTTTCTCCTCCTGCCTCCAATCTCTCCCAGCATCAGAGTCTTTTCCAATGAGTCAACTGTTCGCATGAGGTGGCCAAAGTACTGGAGTTTCAGCTTTAGCATCATTCCTTCCAAAGAAATCTCAGGGTTGATCTCCTTCAGAATGGACTTGTTGGATCTCCTTGCAGTCCAAGGGACTCTCAAGAGTCTTCAACACCACAGTTCAAAAGCATCAATTCTTTGGCGCTCAGCCTTCTTCACAGTCCAACTCTCACATCCATACATGACCAATGGAAAAACCATAGCCTTGGCTAGGCGGACCTTAGTTTGCAAAGTAATGTCTCTGCTTTTGAATATACTATCTAGGTTGCTCATAACTTTTCTTCCAAGGAGCAAGTGTCTTTTAATTTCATGGCTGCAGT
The DNA here is from genome assembly GCF_001704415.2 of Capra hircus. Lineage (NCBI taxonomy): Eukaryota > Metazoa > Chordata > Mammalia > Artiodactyla > Bovidae > Capra > Capra hircus. The sequence continues at coordinate 24,122,578 of NC_030826.1, read as the reverse complement.
CACCATCTGCAGTGATTTTGGAACCCAAAAAAATGAAGTCTGACACTGTTTCCACTGTTTCCCCATCTATTTCCCATGAACTGATGGACCAGATGCCATGATCTTCGTTTTCTGAATGTTGAGCTTTAAGCCAACTTTTTCACTCTCCTCTTTCACTTTCATCAAGAGGCTTTTTAGCTCCTCTTCACTTTCTGCCATAAGGGTGGTGTCATCTGCATATCTGAGGTTATTGATATTTCTCCTGGCAATCTTGATTTCAGCTTGTGTTTCTTCCAGTCCAGCGTTTCTCATGACGTACTCTGCATAGAAGTTAAATAAGCAGGGTGACAATATACAGCCTTGGCATACTCCTTTTCCTATTTGGAACCAGTCTGTTGTTCCATGTCAAGTTCTAACTGTTGCTTCCTGACCTGCATACAGATTTCTCAAGAGGCAGGTCAGGTGGTCTGGCATTCCCATCTCTTTCAGAATTTTCCACAGTTTATTGTGATCCACGCAGTCAAAGGTTTTGGCATAGTCAATAAAGCAGAAATAGATGTTTTTCTGGACTTCTCTTGCTTTTTCCATGATCCAGCAGATGTTGGCAATTTGATCTCTGGTTCCTCTGCCTTTTCTAAAACCAGCTTGAACATCAGGGAGTTCACAGTTCACGTAATGCTGAAGCCTGGCTTGGAGAATTTTGAGCATTACTTTACTAGCATATGAGATGAGTGCAATTGTGTGGTAGTTTGAGCATTCTTTTGCATTGCCTTTCTTTGGGATTGGAATGAAAACTGACCTTTTCCAGTCCTGTGGCCACTGCTGAGTTTTCCAAACTTGCTGGCATATTGAGTGCAGCACTTTCACAGCATCATTTTTCAGGATTTGAAATAACTCAACTGGAATTCCATCACCTCCACTAGCTTTGTTAGTAGAGATGCTTTCTAAGGCCCACTTGATTTCACATTCCAGGATGTCTGGCTCTAGATTAGTGATCACATCATCATGATTATCTGGGTCGTGAAGATCTATTTTGTACAGTTCTTCCATGTATTCTTGCCACCTCTTCTTAATATCTTCTGCTTCTGTTAGGTCCAGACTATTTCTGTCCTTTATTGAGCCCATCTTTGCATGAAATGTTCCCTTTGTATCTCTAATTTTCTTGAAGGGATCTCTAGTCTTTCCCATTCTGTTCTTTTCCTCTATTTCTTTGCATTGATTGCTGAAGAAGGCTTTCTTATCTCTTCTTGCTATTCTTTGGAACTCTGCATTCAGATGCTTATATCTTTCCTTTTCTCCTTTGCTTTTCGCCTCTCTTCTTTTCACAGCTATTTGTAAGGCCTCCCCAGACAGCCATTTTGCTTTTTTGCATTTCTTTTCCATGGGGATGGTCTTGATCCCTGTCTCCTGTACAATGTCACAAGCCTCATTCCATAGTTCATCAGGCACTCTATCTATCAGATCTATGCCCTTAAATCCATTTCTCACTTCCACTGTATAATCATAAGGGATTTGATTTAGGTCATACCTGAATGGTCTAGTGGTTTTCCCTACTTTCTTCAGTTTAAGTCTGAATTTGGCAATAAGGGGTTCATGATCTGAGCCACAGTCAGCTCCCTGTCTTGTTTTTGTTGACTGTATAGAGCTTCTCCATCTTTGGCTGCAAAGAATATAATCAATCTGATTTCAGTGTTGACCATCTGGTGATGTCTATGTGTAGAGTCTTCTCTTGTGTTGTTGGAAGAGAGTGTTTGCTATGACCAGTGCATTTTCTTGGCAAAACTCTATTAGTCTTTGCCCTGCTTCATTCCACATTCCAAGGCCAAATTTGCCTGTTACTCCAGGTGTTTCTTGACTTCCTACTTTTGCATTCCAGTCCCCTATAATGAAAAGGACATCTTTTTTGGGTGTTAGTTCTAAAAGAGGGCATCAAAGGGCAGACACACTGAAACCACAGTCACAGAAAACTAGTCAATCTAATCACACTAGGACCACAGCCTTGTCTAACTCAATGAAATCAAGCCATGTCTGCGGGGCAACCCAAGACGGGTGGGTCATGGTGGAGAGGCCTGACAGAATGTGGTCCACTGGAGAAGGGAATGGCAAGCCACTTCAGTATTCTTGCCTTGAGAACCCCATGAACAGTAGGAAAAGGCAAAATGATAGGATGCCAAAAGAGGAACTCCACAGGTCATTAGGTGCCCAATATGCTACTGGAGATCAGCGGAGAAATAACTCCAGAAAGAATGAAAGGATGGAACCAAAGCAAAAACAATACCCAGTTGCGGATGTGACTGGTGATAGAAGCAAGATCCGATGCTATAAAGAGCAATATTGCATAGGAACCTGGAATGTCAGGTCCATGAATCAAGGCAAATTGGAAGTGGTCAAACAAGAGATGGCAAGGGTGAACGTCAACATTCTAGGAATCAGCAAACTAAAATGGACTGGAATGGGTGAATTTAACTCAGATGACCATTACATCTACTACTGCGGGCAGGAATCCCTCAGAAGAAATGGAGTAGCCATCATGGTCAACAAAAGAGTCCAAAATGCAGTACTTGGATGCAATCTCAAAAACGACAGAATGATCTCTGTTCGTCTCCAAGGCAAACCATTCAATATCACAGTTATCCAAGTCTATGCCCCAACCAGTAACGCTGAAGAAACAAATTGAACGGTTTTATGAAGACCTCCAAGATCTTTTAGAACTAACACCCAAAAAAGATGTCCTTTTCATTATTTTCTACAGAACTGGTCTAACGGTAAAACAGTTTTGTAATTGAGATCCTTCAACAGGCCAGCATTCCCCATCCTCCAAAGACTACAGTGGCCATTCAGTATCACAGGAGAAGATCAGGTGTGAATTAAAAAAAAAAAAATTCTGGGAATCACACTTGTCCCAGTTTTTTAAAAAATACATTTTTAAAGGCGTGGTTCTGGAACTGCTAGCTCCCGTCTGTAAGAGAGGAAAAAGCGCCATCCACAGCCATGGCTTCTTTCCGCTGAGGCGTCCCTCCCTGCTCTGGATGGGGGTGTAGACAGAGTTTCCATCAAAGCTTTCCTTCCCTGGTCAGATTTAGTCCATCTGTTATCGACACAGGTGCCTTACCAGCCCCTCCTGGTTCTACCACTGAGGCGGGGTGGAGATGCACCAGGCATTAGGAGATGAGCAGCTGGCATCCCAGATTGATCTAGTTCCTTACCACCAAGACCTTTGATTTGCCCTTTTCCTTTGATGCCACCAGGGGTGGAGAAGAGTAGTTTTCTGGAATGTTTCCCAAGCTAGGCCTACTAGGGTAAGTATCCGTCTTACACGTGTCTTTGCTCATTCCTGAGTACAGTCCTGACTGCAGCAGAAAAGGTGAGTCATAAAAGGATAAACGGCAACCAAGATGTCCCTTCTGAGTGTCACCAGGCCAGTAATGTGATGGTAAAAGGGTTGGCCAGTGAGGAAATAGTGATTTTTGTCCTCAAGCTAGTAGGACCAATCCTTCCAGGTCATTTCCACAGATTCCACAGAAGGAGTATCTAGAAAATTGAGAGAGAAGCCATCAGAGAGCCTCCTCTGGTCTGCTAAGAGCTAGCACTACCGTTAGAAGAAGCCCATCGCACTTCCAATCTGACCAGATCCTGCAGTTCCTGATCTGGGTCCTCAAAAACCTCATGGTCACCAGCAATGCTTCTATCCACATAGATCGGAGGCAAAGCCGCGAGAGACTTGCTTTCAGGTCGCTGGCCCCTGCGGCAGGCAGCCAAGAAGCGACCTCTAGCCTGAGGGACAATTCTGGGGCCAGAGCTCTGCCTCGCCCTGAAACTGCTGCTGGAGCTAGAGTTCGGCCTCCCTCCTGAACGTGCTCCTAGCAGGTCTGGATTCCCCGCGGCTACCAAGCTTGGGGTCTAAGTAAAAGCACACTGTAATGGCACGGATCACAGGTCCCTTGAAAGCCTATGATCCAACAGATTAGGTTAACAGTTCTAATTCCCCACAAAATTATGAAGTGATCAAAGAGGCCAGGAAAAGGTGACCAAAAAAAAGCAAAGTTCAGCACACACACTTCTCCCATTTCTGGCCACTCCCCTCTCAGGGAGGTTGGGTGTCTCTTAGCTTTGGCAGGGCAGTAGAAACCCCCAACACGGCTCCCCTTTTGGGGGCTGCCTTTAGTCATTACAAGGCACCGCAAAACCACAGAGCAGGGCTCATCACTTCCTTCAAGCAGGGCGTGTCATTCATTCACACAAACACACCGTAGAGTTAGTAAAGTAAAGCAGAAAACATGTATACTGAGAAAGCAGATAGAATAGAGCTCTGAGTGTTCTTACCTTGTCCCGAAGATCCCGGACGAGCCCCCGAGATGAAAGCTGAACAATGTTGGATTCATGATCTCCGAAGAAGAAGATTTAGCTTTGGGACCAGGGACCAGGCTTGATCACTCAAGAGTTTTGTATAGCAGAGTTTTATTACAGTGAAGAGGGACAGAGAAATCTTCAAGCTTCTGACATAGACATCAGAAGGGGGATGGAGAGTGCCCCCAGCTAGTCTTATCAAGGCCTTATACACTTTTACCAGACCCACTCCCACAACATACATCTTAAATGAACAAGATTAGAACTAACAACATATAGGTCTCCCCAGACCCACTCCCATCATATACATTTCAAGATGAGAGGATTAGTCAGAAGGCTCCTGTTAAGGAGAGACATGTCCTCGAGCAAGAAACATTGTTATACTGACTAAGACAAAGTGATGTAGAAATAAACCTTAGTCCTTTTCTCCTTGAGGGCCCCACACCCCTTTCTCCTTTTCAAGGGCTCTGGAACCTTTTCTCCTCCTCAGGAACCCCAGACTTCTTATAACCCTGCCTAGGGATCGACTCTCTTGAAGTGTGTCGCCTCTAGGCAGAAGCCCTTCGGAACAAGTGTTGAGGTTTGCCGCACTTCCTCCCTTTTGCCGTAGGTGACCCCAGGTGTCCCAGAGAGGAGGCTCTGCTGGTGTGGGTCCCACGTGAGGGCAATGTGGGGTACAGTCCTCACCCAGTGAGTGACTCGAGGTGTGACTAGGAAATAAACCTTTGATGTTTAGTATTGCTGGGATTTGGGGGCTGTTTGTTACCACAGCTTCACTTACTTTCCCCTGACCGCTACAGCTATGGTAGAGACTGTGTCTGAAAAGTCAACAGCATAGACCCAGGTGAATCATCCACTCAGCACTGGGGGTTCTATCAGGCACAGTGACGTGCTGTCGAATTCCCATCACTAGAGAATGAAATAAATGCCATCACAGGTTTACCCACATGCCCAGAGGAGGAGCGATCCATTCTTCACGTAAGCAACATTGAACTAAACCTCAGAGAGTTTCAGTCCATCGATATTGACCCCAGTTAGAGTGCCTCTGATGGACTAGAAGCTAACCTAGACTCTACTTGTTTGAACTCATTTGATCGTCATGGTAATCCTAGAAGGTGAGTATATTATTCCTGTTTCGCAGCTGATGAAACCGAGACACAAAAAGTTAAGTAACTCGCCTAAGATCACAACGCTAGGATTCCAAACCCAGAGCCCACATTCTTCAGCATTCTAGGCAGCCCCGAGGTCTGGCTAGGGAAATGTATTTATGTTCAAGGGATTGGTCTGATCAGGGTGTGATGAACTGTCTTGCGTCACCTGGTTGCAGGGCAAATGCAAGGGTGTCGTGGGAGTGGTGGCTAGGAATGTTGGTAAGCGTGGTGGATGCCGGACTGAGGATTTGGACTTTCTCCTTGTAGCGGGGTTAGGGGGCCGACTGGGGCTTCTCCGGCTTTAGGAGAATAGCCAGCAGCATGGACTCTGAATTGGAGGCTGGGTATTATAGGAGGTGGGTCCCAGTTAGAGAGGCCAAGAAAGCAGCATGTGAGAGATGGTGAGTCCAGAACCAGCCAGGGGCAGAGGAGTGAACGCCAGCTCTCCTGATCTCACCTCCCTTCCCAGGGCCACACCTCCCCCACCCGGCTCCTTGGCCTCTGGCTACATGAACATGACATTTATGCGTCCTTCATGCTCCCTGTATTTCTTTTTTTGTCCTCAGGAAAGTCCCTTGCTGGCAGGGTCCCTATTAGGTGTTCTCTGCTTTCTCCTCCTCCTGCATCTGAAGTTGGGCTGATGTCCACCTCCCGGGGCAGAGCCCTGTGCCTGGTCTGATGTCGCTGCTGCAGTCCCCCTGCAGCGTATTTGTCACTGGTGACGACCATATCCAGGGCTTCCCTAGTGGCTCAGATGGTAAATAATCTGCCTGCAATACAGGAGACCCAGGTTCAATCCCTGGGTCAGGAAGATCCCCTGGAGGAGAGCATGGCAACCCACTCCAGAATTCTTGCCCTGAGAAATCCCATGGACAGAGGAGCCTGGCAGGCTACAGTCCATAGGGTTACAAAGAGTTGGACATGAGTGAGCAACTAACATACACACACACACACACACACACACACACATGCACAACTGCCTCCAGGACACTGCTCAGGGTTTGCTCTTGGTATGACCTCTTGGCCCCAGGCTTGTATCGGTTACAGGGAGCCCCACCCTGTAAGCATCAGAGAGAGCCTAGCAGGTCTCTCTCCTTATCCATCCCTGCCTCCTGGAGGGTACAGATGATCTTATTCACCCTTCACCGCTCTGGGCTCACAAACCACATAGTGAGCTTCAGGAAGGAAGGTCGGTTATGCCTGACTGCTTCTCAGGCATGATTAGATGAACAGGCTACATCTCTAAACTGAGATGTTCTTGGCCTAGAGATGTTCATTGCGTGACTCATGAAACATTAAGGAAATCTTTTATTTTTTTCACCAGAGAAACGATTAGTCACCACCTCAAGCTAATGGCCGGATGTAGCTTAGCAGTCAGCAGATGCGGGCTGGAATAATGAGATGTACAACCCTCAGGGCTGCCCAGAGCTGTACCAGTTCACAGAGCCCATTCACATCCATATCCCCGCTAATCCCCAGCAAAACCCCGGAAAGCAGGCTGGGCAGGTGCTCTCACCTGTTTTGTGGCTGAAGAAGCAGGCCTGGAGCTTCAGCTACCGCCTAAGTTCATGCAGCTGGCGTCTGGTGCAGCCGGGCCTCTTCCCTCCTGCCTCCGTTCTCTGCCCGCATCCCTGACCCTCCAACCGCTTCTCGCCTCTCACTTCTCACTCTGCTCTGGTTGCTCCCCAGGGCCCCAGCTCTGCAGGGCAGGGCTCAGTTGGGGGAGCCAAGAGGGTGTCTGCTCCCTCCCTAGCTCAGATGGCCAGCTCCCTCTGTGTCTGCAGACCCCTTTCACAGATCCCCATCCTCCACGGGAGCTGACTCATGAGGGTCCCTGGGGACAATCACGCACCGACCAAATGCAGAAAAGAAGGTCGTTTTCTTCCTGGTTTGCTGTTTTCCCTCTGGATCTGGGACCCTGAAGCCATTCAAACTTTGGGAGGCAAGACCCATAAATCAGGATGAGATTTAGAAATCTTAGGGCAAGATTTAGAAAGCTTGAGACAAGACTAGTAGTGTTGTCACTGACCTTGGGTGTTATAGGCACCTATAGTAGTGCCTCCCCTAGTCTTTCTGGGCAGGGTCTACCTCCTGCTTCCCACCTGGCTCCTCCCGAAGTGCCAGGCTGACAGGTCTGGACTTTAGCACTCAGCTCTTTTAGCACAGGGGAGTTTGCTGGTTTTCAGCTGTGCCAGAAAGTCTGGGTTCAAATCTGAGAGGAACCCAGGTAAATGAAGAAAATGTATTAGTCTCCCATTGCTAGGGTCTCCCATTGCCAGGGAAGCCTGGCATGCTGCAGTCCATGGGGTTGCAGAGTCAGACACGACTGAGGCACTAAACTGCTGGGGTCAGTGTGCCCCATGGTGGTAACATGGACAGAGAACTGAGGCCATAAGGGATGCCGGTAATTTTGGCCTAGGCCACACCAGACTGGGCTCAACCGTGTGCTGTGAGACCTCTAGCGCTTTTCTGTGCTGCCTCTGGTCCCCATCAGACTGGAACTTGGAGGGGACGCCCTTACAAAAACATGATCTACTTACAAGGAGTTTTAATGGATACATCATTACATAGATCCAAGAACATTGTGTTTCAAAATAATGACTCAGAAACCACACTGATGGTGGCAAGGCTCAGTCCTGAGGTCTGTCTTATGAGCTTTAGTGGAACCACTCAGGGCAGGCGCTGTTCAGATAAGGCCAGGCCAGCACGCACCTTTGGGAAAAGAATGGAGCTAAGCTTGGAGAAGGGAAATGGATGTCAGAGACTGTTTCTTCCTGGAGCCACTGAAATCTGCAAAGTCAGATACAAACATCAGAGAAGTTAAAGTGCAGTACAAGTTTTAGGAAGCTCCAGGTGAGACAGTTGTCCCTGTCCTTGGGCAGTTTGCATGGCCCGTCTGCTCTTCATTGCTTCATCTATAAAGTGGGCACAAAGTTGTATTCACCCCATGAAATTTTGCAAGGGTCCGATGAGATAGTGCATATAAGTTGCTTATCCCAGTGCCAGGCACTCTGCCTGCCTTTATTGCTGGCACTGTGATCAAATGCACCAATAGTCCCAGGAAAGCATCCTTTGGAGGAGGTGGGATTTGAATGATAGAATCTCAGCGTCTATAGGTCTCACCTGCCACCTGGGTCCAGTGGGATGGGTCTTGAGCAGAGGGCAGGCACCGTTAGTGTGGCTGGAGAGGAGGTGTGTCTAGGTGATAGGAGGGGTGGACCGCAGTGGTGGAGGGGATTGGGGCTGTGCACTCAGGGTGCCAGGTGGAGGGGTTGGGCCTTGTTGGGTGAGGGGGCAAGATAAGGATGATGTTTAATTTTTTTTTTTTTTTTGTCTGCACCATGTGGCGTGTGGGATCTTAGTTTCCTGACCAGGGATTGAACCTGCGTCTCCTGCGTTGGAAGTGCAGACTCTTAACCACTGGACCATCAGGGAAGTCCCGTCCATTCTTTTTCAGATGTTCTGCCTTAGCCCAGACAGCGAGGGCAGAGGAGGAGAGGATGAAGATGCTGGGCTTGGTGACCAGAAGGAAGATGGTGCCCTTTCAGGCAGGAGCGTGGAGGGAAGGGGATGTGGAAGGGCGGGGAGTGGAGGCCACCTTGGAAGGTGGTGAGGGGAAGGCGCTCAGGGTCTTCACCTGGAGATTCCAGGAGGCAGGGACAGAGCTCAGGGGAGAGGGCTGGGGTGGACCCCCAGGTGGAGTCACTATCTTGGGAATGCCAGATGGGTTCTTGGAGGTGTGAGAATCTCAGAGAAGGAGGAGGTAAGGGTCCCTGTGTGGCAAGAAGGGCTTGGCAACAAGAGACCAAGGAGATGGAGAAGGAGCTGGCAGGGAAGGAAGAGAAGGGCGGGATTCCTCCCGCAGCTCTCGGAGCATGCACAGTACCATGCAGGCTCCGGGATGCTGTCAACTTTCAGTGCCTCTGTTGTGAAGAGAACACCTTTAGTGATCCGTGCTGTCCTCACCGGAGGCAGAAATCACTTTGGAGACTAAGGGGACAGGCCCGGAGGAGAGGAGTAGCCCCTTCCCTCCCCTCCCCCGCTTTCCTGAACATTGCTCCTGGGCTGGCCAATGTTCTCAGCACCTTTCCCAGGTGTGTCCCACCTGTGCCCGGGGGCTGCCCACGGCTGGGACCCCAGCTGGGCCCAGGCTGTGTGTGAGGCAGGGCTGTACCTCATCCAGTGTCGGCCCGTCACAGTCTCCATACTGAAGTGTATTGAGTACTCTTGATCTGTACACTTAAAAGTTATTGAAATGGTAACTTATGTCGTACATGTTTTATCAAAAGAATGAATTCCAAGTTTCAGTTTTTAAAAATTAATTTTTATTGGAGTTCAGTTGACTTACAGTGTTGTGTTAGCTTCCTGCTGTAGGGCAAAGTGAATCAGTTCTATATACATGCATACGCACTTATTTATTGATTTATTGATTTATTTAATTTTTTTGTCTGCACCATGTGGCATGAGGGATCTTAGTTCCCTGACCAGGGATTGAACCTGCATCTCCTGCTCCGGAAGTGCAGACTCTTAACCACTGGACTGTCAAGGAAGTCCCATCCATTCTTTTTTAGATTCTATTCCCATGTAGGTCAATAACTAGTACTGAGAATAGTTCTTTGTGCTATACTAGGTCCTTATTAGTTCCAAGTTTCTTTTAAACTGAAGTTAAAGTGGCATCTAACAAGTGGTATACGTGGAAAAGTGTGCAAGCAGGCGACATGGTAGGGCATAGTGGAATGGGCCCAGCTTCCTGGCCCGACCAAGGCAGTGACCTGGGCAGTCATCTAACTGCTAGAGGTCACAGATTTCTTGCCTGTAACGTGGGTACGACAGGCTCCGTGCTCCTGCTGTGCAGGGCTGTGGCGTGGCCTGGGCAAGGGGTCGGTAAGAGCTCTTGGTAAACTGTAGAGAGTCATGCAGGACCCATGTAGTGTCTGCGCTTCCATCCTCACTCAGGGGTCAGAGCTTGTTGCAACGGACCTTTCTGGCATGTGGCTGCTCTTTTCAGGCTGTGTCTCCCCCGAAACTTATTGGAGTCCTGTAGGGTTCCCATGGGTAGCTGCTAGGACAGCTTCTCGGGCTTTTGGGGCTGCAGCCTGTGTAAACTTTGCGTGAACATTCTGTCGTGTCCGACTCTTTACGACCCGATAGACTGTAGCCCTCCAGGCTCTTCTGTCCATGGGATTCTCCAGGTAAGAATACTTCAGTGGGTTGTCATTTCATACTCCAGGGGATCTTGCCAACCCAGGAACTGAACCCACGTCTCCGGCGTTGGCAGGCAGATTCTTTACCACCGCGCCACCTGGGAAGCCCTCGTGACCCTTATGTAACCTTACAAGGTATGCACACTGGGAAAAACTTTGAGGTTTTCCTCAGGCAGTTTCTGGAAGGGAATTAAGCCCTATTGGACATGATGAATTTTTTCCTGTTCGTTTAGGGTCATACTAGGAAACAGAAAATAAACCTTCATTGTTTTCTGTATTCCGTGGCTCCAGGAGGAACTCCAGTTGAGAAAGGCTGGACCCAAAAGTGCTCCCGCTGCCATTCCTACCCCAGATTTGGGGAATGAGAGGCCCTTGAGAGGCAGGGACTGGCTCTGGGTCACTCAGGTTGGTGGCAAAGGCAGCACCCAAAATCAGGAGACCCCTGATTGTCAGGTCAGAATTGTGTGATGGGTGATGCGACCCTTTCCTTTCCTTCCGCATTTGGGAAACGGAGCAGTGTTAGAGCCCTGGCTTTGAGATTTCCGGTCATGCTGTTTGTCAAGCTGTTACCCCCAGACCGCCCTGTCTGCCAGGCTAGTGGGTCTGGGGGGCCTAAGCACCTCCCTCCTTCCTTGAGAGCTGAAGTCACCAGCTCTAGCTGGTTCTGGGCTGTGTGTGGCTGACTGCACTGTAGCCCTGGCATGGTTGGAGGAGGGGCAGCGGCTAAGTGGTTTCTGAAAAAAGGGCAAAAATGATGGGAAGGGCTTTGGGGTCCTCTGGGACTCGGAGCCTCGGCAACTGCAGCTGCTGCTGTTGCTGGAAACATTTTCTTTGATTGCCAGAGCGTACCCACAGCCCGTCCCTGCCAGTCAGAGCAGCCGTGGCCTGGGGAGGGGCCGAGGACCCTCACGGAGGCAGGGCAGGGGTGGCTCTTCTCACCACACCAGCTCAGCTCTCCCTTGGAGCACAACAGCCTTCAAGCTTGCCGCACCTGCCAGGTCCGGGGTGTGCCTGCGTCTAGCTGGTGAGTCACTTTTGTAGCGGGATGGCCAGTGCAGGCGTTCGCTTTCAGAAACGGCACAGTGAGCCGTCTAAAGCTGGGCTGTGCCTTTTCTAGTTGTGTGACTATGGGTCGTTCAATGAGCCTCTCGGCGGCTCATCTGAAAATTGAGGGTAATGACAGTAGCTTCCTCAAAGGCTGTGGCACAGTAGGGCCCTTGGCCTGGCTAGTCGTGAGCACTTGGTAAGTGACAATGGAGGCTGATATTATTTGTGCCAGGGGCATCCTGGGGCCAAGAGGCTTTGGCTGCAGCAGAGGCTGGCAGTTGGTTTGTGGCTGGAGGATTCAGTGTGTAGTCCTGTCTGAAATGAAGGAATTCTGGGCCAGGAGGAAGGAGCCCTGGATTCTTGTCTAACCTCTGGTTTTGGTTGGGTTCCTCCGGCTCTACATCCATGGGTTGCCAGGTCCCCAGCTCTGCATCCCTTCTTAGGAAATGCTCAGGTAGGATGCTGGGGTGAACATGATCAGGGTTGGGCCCTGGACCGGCTCCCAGAAGCCTGCAGGGAGGCCAGATGCAGACGGATGCTTTGGGCAGAGAGGTGACGGGGAGACCTGTATTCCAGGATGTCTCACCTAGACTGCGGAAAGAGGAAGGGAGGCTTGTCCCAGCTGGTGGGCAGTGTCCTTCCTGGCTCTGGAGTTGAGAAAGACCCTGAAGCCAAACCAGGTCTTTGCTGGGAGGGTCATTTTCTCAAGACCACCCTTCAGTCCAGATTGGTGAGTTTGTGAATCTTGTGTTAAACTGAACCAAACACCCCTAAATCATGGAAATGCCCCCATCTCTGTAGCACGTTTGACTCTCACAGGTGCATGGCTCCGGGGCTCCGTGCTGGGCACAGCCCAGGCCTGGCAGTGCCAAGTATTTTGTCCCTGTTCACCTTCTTAAATGTTGTGTCAGCCGCTCAGTCATGTCTGACTCTTTGTGACCCCATGGACTGTAGCCTGCCAGGCTCTTCTGTCCATGGGATTCTCCAGGCAAGAATACTGTAGTGGGTTGCCATTTCCTATTCAAGGGGATCTTCTCAACCCAGGGATCAAATCCATGTCTCCCGAATGGCAGGTAGATTCTTTACCATCTGAGCCACCAGAGAAGCCTGTTTACCCTCCTAGTCTAGAGCAATTGACCTTTTAGTTCCTGTCCCATCCTCTGTCCAGGGAGAAGGTTGGTTTCCAGTAGGGAATCAGGTGCAGCACTGCAGGGCACATCCAGAATTTGTTGACTGACTGGGAGCACTGTGGTCTGCTTCATGGTTAGATTTGGTTAGATCGGGACCAATCAGCGAAACAGGCAAAGCTGTAAAAAAGAACATCATTGAAAAGTTTGTGGTGGCTTCTGCTCACGAGTGCTCTCTTGCTGGGCTGTTAAACCTGCTAGTTGGGGAGCAGGTCTATTGCTGGTTCTATAGCCAGCCTTGTTCAAGGGGAAACATTCCTGGGAGACCCAGGCCTGGCATATGGCCTGGGCTTTATTTGTATTTGTTTTGAGGTTTTCAGCTTCATAGGATGCTTGTTTTGAGCTGGAGGGTGCTACAGAATTGGGGCTGCTGAGTGGAAGAGCCTTGTTCCCACCTGTCTGGCCCCAGGGCTGGGAGGACCAGGTTTGATTGGCCTCTGGGTCTTAGTGTGAGGTCTGGGGCTGAGTTTAATGGCTGAGAAAGTGTCCTGAGCCTTTGGGAAGGGTGGTGGAGTGCTGGAGAGGCTCTGGGGCCAGGGATCAAATCCAGGTTCCACCTTTCCCTAACTGTGTGTACCTTGGGTGAGCCATATAATTGCTCTGTGCCTCAGTTCCCTCATCTGTAAAGCATTTACCTCTTAGAGATGTGAGAATAAAGTGAGCGAGTGCATGTGAAGGGTTAGAGCAGTGCTTTCCTTTGCATAGCATGTGCTCAAATCATCAGCTACTCTTATTCTCATTAGCCTCCTATGCCTTTTAATTGCCAATAGGCTCCCCGACACTGCGAACAGGTCTCAATGGGAAGTTGTCTCCGGGAGCACAGTGCCTTGTGTCCCTGCTTCTGAAGCTTCTCATGGCTTCCTGCCATCTGAGCAATAACGTCCACATCCTGCTCCTTGGCATTCAAGGCAGACAGCCATCTGGTTCTGACCCCACTGGCTTCTTCTTCATCACTTACTCTGTGGCTCCTCATCCTCTCCCCTAGTCCCAGCCTAGCCTCGTTTCACTTCCAGGCCCAGCTCATCTGTCACCTCCTCCACGATGCCGTCTTCGGCACTCCGGGCCCTCCTGTGGTTCCCCTTGCCCCAGCCGGCCCCTGCTTTCTGTCTCTGATGGAGTCTTGGTCCTCTCTGTGCCCCCAGCACTGGGCTGGCCACCCGGTAGTGTCAGTGGATGGAGGCTGAGTGATGGGATGCACGCGTGAGTATCGGTTGGAAGTGCGGCTTTATGTGGCCAGGCAGACTTCCTGCAGGCAGGTTTCTACCTGATGGATGAATCAGAGAAAGACTCAGGCCCTCCTGAATGCAAAACAACAGGCAGGAGGGGAATGGAGCCGACAGTCAGCATCTGTCCTGCTCACAGGTTGTGAAATGGTGAGGCTGCCTTTCTTTTTTCCTGTATGAATCTGTGCATCAGATCACAGCTGGTCTACTCGCACAGTCCAGCCACGCGCTCTGAGTTTTCACTGCCTGAACTTTACTTGACCATGCAGGCTGAAGAAGCCTTCCATTCCTTCAGTGGCTGTTTTTCCAGAATCCAGCTGCTGCTGGAACATAAATTTCTCTAACTTCCTTTGGGAATGGGAGCTAGAAGGGTGTGTATCTGATCTTGCTCATTTCCCAGCACAGCTTTTTCACATAAAGAGATGGATCAGGCAAGCTTGCTGCCCAGGAGTTCACAGGGCAGGCGGGGGGACGTGGTGCTTAGGGGGTCATGAGGATGGATGAAAGGAGCTGGGCCACCCTGGAGGGGGAGGGGAGCATCATCAGTGCAGAGTTAGGGGCGTGAGGAATGGCATCAGTGGGGAGGTGGCATCTGAGAGGTGACAGGGTTTGGACAAGAGGAGAAGGAGGAAAAAGCACCGCATGTGGAGGCACCGTGGAGGTCAAGGCCCCTGAGGGGCCCCTGGGACATCACTGGGTACTAGGGAGTGACAATGCCCAGCTGGGAGGGGAAGAGTAGGAGAAGAGGTTAGGGAGTAGAGAACAGTATCAACACAAGATTACAGCCATAGGTGCTGGCACCAGCTCCCAGTATAACTCCAGGGGTTCAGATGTCCAAGGCCCATCAGCCCTGAATCACTTAAAGTCTAAACGTTCAGCCCCAGTTCAGTTCAGTTCAGTCGCTCAGTCACGTCCAATTCTTTGTGACCCCATGGACTGCTGCACGCCGGGCTTCCCTGTCCATCACCATCTTCCAGAGCTCGCTCAAACTTATGTCCATTGAGTCGGTGATGCCATTCAACCATCCCATCCTCTGTCGTCCCCTTCCCCTCCAGCCTTCAATCTTTCCCAGCACCAGGGTCTTTTCCAATGAGTCATTTCTTTGCATCAGGTGGCCAAAGTATTGGAGTTTCAACTTCAGCATCAGTCCTTCCAATGAATATTCAGGACTGATTTCCTTTAGAATGGACTGGTTGGATCTCCTTGCTGTCCAAGGGACTCTCAAGAGTCTTCTCCAACACCACAGTTCGAAAGCATCAGTTCTTGGGTGCTCAGCTTTCTTTATGGTCCAGCTCTCACATCCATGCAGCCATGCATGACTACTGCATAGCTTTGACTAGATGGACCTCTGTTGGCAAAGTAATGTCTCTGCTTTTTAATATGTTGTCTAGGTTGGTCATAGCTTTTCTTCCTAGGAGCAAGCATCTTTTAATTGCATGGCTGCAGTCACCATCTGTAGTGATTTTGAAGCCCAAGAAAATAAAATCTGTCACTGCTTCCCAATCTATTTGCCATGAAGTGATGGGACCAGATGCCATGATCTTCATTTTTTGAATGTTGAGTTTTAAGCCAACTTTTCACTCTCCTCTTTTACTTTCATCAAGAGGCTTTTTAGTTCCTCTTCACTTTTTGCCATAAGGGTGGTGTCATCTGCGTATATGAGGTTATTGATATTTCTCCTGGCAATCTTGATTCCAGCTTGTGCTTTATCCAGCCTGGCATTTCACATGATGTACTCTGCATATAAGTTAAATAAGCAGGGTGACAATATATAGCCTTGACGTACTCCTTTCCTAGTTTGGAACCAGTTTGTTGTTCCATGTCCAGTTTTAACTGCTGCTTCTTGACCTGCATACAGATTTCTCAGGAGGCAGGTAAGGTAATCTGGCATTGCCATCTCTTTAAGAATTTTCAAGTTTGTTGTGATTTATACAGTCAAAGGCTTTGTCATAATCAATAAAGCAGAAGTAGATGTTTTTCTGGAACTCTCTTGCTTTTTCTATGATCCAACAGATGTTGGCAATTTGATCTCTGGTTCCTCTGCCTTTTCTAAATTCAGTTTTAACATCTGGAAGTTCTTGGTTCATGTACTGTTGAAGTCTTACTTGGAGAATTTTGAGCATTACTTTGCTAGCATGTGAGATGAGTACAATTGTGGGGGCAGTTTGAAAATTCTTTGGCATTAACCTTCTTTAGGATTGGAATGAAAACTGACTGTTTCTAGTCCTGTGGTCACTGCTGAGTTTTCCAAATTTGCTGGCATATTGAGTGCAACACTTTAACAACATCATCTTTTAGGATTTGAAATAGCTCAGCTGGAATTCCATCAGCTCCACTAGCTTTGTTCATAGTGATGCTTCCTAAGGCCCACTTGACTTTACATTCTAGGATGTCTGGCTCTAGGTGAGTGATCACACCATCATGGTTATCTGGGTCTTGAAGATCTTTTTGGTATAGTTCTTCTGTGTATTCTTGCCACTTCTTCTTAGTATCTTCTGTTTCTGTTAGGTCCATACCATTTCTGTCCTTTATTGTGTCCATCTTTACATGAAATATTCCCTTGGTATCTCTAATTTTCTTGAAGAGATCTCTAGTCTTTCCCATTCTATTATTTTCCTCTATTTCTTTGTGTTGATCACTGAGAAAGGCTTTCTTATCTCTCCTTGCTATTCTTTGAAACTCTGAATTCAGATGGGTATATCTTTCCTTTTCTCCTTTGCCTTTATCTTCTCTTCTTTTCTCAGCTATGTGTAAGGACTCCTCAGACAACCATTTTGCCTTTTTGCATTTCTTTTCCTTGGGGATGGTCTTGATCACTGCCTCCTGTACAATGTCACAAACCCAGGATCCTTTGAATATGCTAATTTTACAAAATAAAAAAAGTGCAAAAAACTCCCTACAAACTCAACAGTTACAGCAGCCAGGTCAAAGAGCAAAGGCAGGCAAGTGCATGACTGGTGGCAGGGGCACGTGGCACCCGAGGGACCATGCAGTGTGGACACTGTGGAGTGTGAGTGTTGGTCTCCGCCAGCCACCTTGCTCCTGGGAATGCAGACTGCTTGGCTCTTTGGGGCTGAACCATCTTCACCACTCAGTTCCTTCCCGAATGCATAGCCAGCAATAAACTTTCCTTCTGGTTTCCCCTATTCTGAACTTGGGGGAGTCAGGGCAGTGGTTAGCACCCCCATTCTACAGATGAGGCAACCGAGGCCCGGAGAAGGTGAGTGATCCATCCATCCTGGTGGATCCAAGTTGGGGGCTCTTCCATCTCTGGAGGCTGATGGACAGGGGTCTGCTGGGTTTGCTCCCCACTGGGGCCTCTAGGGTGGGAGTTACTACACCCTAAAAGCTTTCTTTCTGGAAGGCTGGCAGCAGCAGCTGTTGGATTTCTGGGGGTTCCTGCTTCACAGGAGCCTTTGCAACAAGTGCAGCGGGGGCCAGGGTCATGCAGTCCTCCAGCTGGAAATAAGCCTGATCTTGGTGGCTGCCCACAGGCTGCCTCCTGGGCCATGGAGAATCTGGGACGGATGAAGAAATGGGGGAGCTCAGAATCACGGGAATCTCAGGACCTGCCTCCAGAGGACTCCTGCCCAGACCCCCTAGATGGAGACCCTAACTACAGGCCAGCTCCAACCAAGCCCCACAGCTTCCCCACGGCTAAGAGCCGCAGCCGGCTCTTTGGCAGGGGTGACTCGGAGGACACATCCCTCATGGACTGCTCTTATGAGGAAGGCCAGCTAGCATCCTGCCCAGCCATCACCATCAGCCCTGTAGTCATCATCCAGAGGCCTGGGGATGGCCCCACCTGTGTCAGGTAAGCCGCATGTGAAGCCCCCACCTCCCTTTCCAACAGGAGCCTGACTGGCCCAGCTGGCTGAGATCCCAGCCATGGTGACTCCATGTGATACTTGAGTTTATGGGCAGAAGGTCATAGAACTGGGGAGCTGAGGGGGCCTCCAGAGGTCGCCTGATCCAGCATCAGTACTCACAGAAGCTATAGGACATGTGGCCACATGTGCTGGCATATATGCTGATCCTAGCTGCTGGCTGATCTCTGGGTCCAGGCTTTGAAGGCGCACCAGCCTCAATCATGTAGACTTCAAGTTGGAAAGCTTAAGGGCAAGACGCTTTTAAACAGAGTACAAGACTGCTCCAGTGAGCGTTCAGAAATCTCCCACCACCTCCAAGGCAGGACAGGGGCTCCCCTGGTCTGGCTGACTCCTGGGGCTCTATGAGGATGCTCTTCCACTTAGCTGAACCCCTGTCCCCAACCCCCTCCAGGCTACCCCAGCCTCCAAGCGGGCAGAGAAGTGAGTGCCTGGGTGTTGCAGGAAGTAGTGGCTGCAGAGATTTTCTAGCTGATGCCTACAGACAGAATGAGGGTACATGTGCCCCACTGTTCCCTGTTACAAGTTGGTCTGAGGGGTGGCTTTCTTTTTACAGTTACCCCCTTTCGGTTTGCCTCGGGATTTAGTTGTTCTCCCCAACCAGCTCTGAAGGTCTCAAGGCCAAGGGGAGACCAGAATATGAGACAAAGGTATTCTCTGGTCCACAGGCAGCTGTCCCAGGACTCTGCTGCCCCTGAGAACCTCAAGCTCTACGATCGCAGGAGGATCTTTGAAGCAGTCGCTCAGAATAACTGTGAGGAGCTGGAGAGCCTGCTGCTCTTCCTGCAGAAGAGCAAGAAGCATCTCATGGACAGCGAGTTCAAAGGTGGCCCCGAGGCTGTTGGGTTCCCGGGAGGTGCCTCTCTGCAGTGCCTGCTCTGACCCCAGCTTTGTCTTGCAGACCCAGAGACAGGGAAGACCTGTCTGCTGAAAGCCATGCTCAACCTGCACGACGGGCAGAATGACACCATCCCCCTGCTCCTGGAGATAGCCCGGCAGACGGACAGCCTGAAGGAGCTCGTCAACGCCAGCTACACAGACAGCTACTACAAAGGTGAGGCGGCTGGGGCCAGTACGGCTCTGGCCACATGCTCTCCTGGAGCGAGGGGACACCCTCACAGCCCGACAAGCCTCTGAGCCCCGTACTTCCTTTCCCAGCCACCGAATCAGGATCTCCTGGTCCTGGGGGTTCCCTTCCTCTCCCACCTCTGGCTTGCTGCTCCTTGATCTTTGGCAATTTTGAGTCCTTTAGCTCCCAGTCTGGTGTTCCCAGTTCCCAGGAGGCTCTACTCCTGTTCAGGGACTCCTTGGGCATCTTTAGGGGGTCCTGGCTTGCTCTGTTGGGGGAATCATCCCACATGTTCTGTCCAGGCCCTCCCTCAGCACCTGGCCAGTCACCCCCTCAGGACTACCAGTCCCAAGCCAAGAGCATGCATCTTCCACAGGCCAGACGGCGCTGCACATAGCCATCGAGAGGCGGAACATGGCGCTGGTGACCCTGCTGGTGGAGAACGGGGCTGATGTCCAGGCTGCGGCCAACGGGGACTTCTTTAAGAAAACCAAAGGGCGACCTGGCTTCTATTTTGGTAGGGAGACCATGTGGTAGACACTTAGCATCTTGGAAGTTTGAGGTGGAGACAGAGGGAGTGGAGGCTGGGTGGTGCAAGGGCCAAGCCAGTCTTTCATTTTGGTAGGGAGACCATGTGGTAGACACTTAGCATCTTGGAAGTTTGAGGTGGAGACAGAGGGAGTGGAGGCTGGGTGGTGCAAGGGCCAAGCCAGTCTCTTTCCAGGGAGGCCCACCGTGTGCCTGTGGTTGGCTGCAGGTGAGCTGCCCCTCTCCCTGGCTGCGTGCACCAACCAGCTGGGCATCGTGAAGTTCCTGCTGCAGAACTCCTGGCAGCCAGCTGACATCAGCGCCAGGGACTCAGTGGGCAACACGGTTCTGCACGCTCTGGTCGAGGTGGCCGACAACACGGCTGACAACACCAAGTTCGTGACGAGCATGTACAATGAGATTCTGATCCTGGGGGCCAAAATCCACCCTACGCTCAAGCTGGAGGAGCTCACCAACAAGAAGGGGCTGACGCCGCTGGCTCTGGCCGCCCGGAGTGGGAAGATTGGGGTAGGGAGGGGGAGTCATGCCTGAGATGAGGATGCTGTGGGAGGGGGTCTGCCTGCCTTTCTGAACTTCTGGCATCAGAGAAGCTGCCACATCAGGCTGTAGGGGGTCAGAAGGGTGGGGACGTTAAAGTAAGCCAAAGGAATTGTGAGGTGCTGAGCAGAAGCCAGCAGCACACATATGGCCAGTTCTTTTCTCTTTCCTATACTATTTTTTTTTAAAACTTTTTAT
This sequence comes from Capra hircus, assembly GCF_001704415.2. Lineage (NCBI taxonomy): Eukaryota > Metazoa > Chordata > Mammalia > Artiodactyla > Bovidae > Capra > Capra hircus. The sequence goes on along the minus strand of NC_030826.1, from coordinate 24,102,200 downwards.
TTTGTATTGGAGTATGGCCAATTAGGCTTCCCAGGTGGTGCTAGCAATAAAGAACCTGTCTGCCAATGCAGGAAACAAGAGACATGGGTTCGATCCCTGAGTTGGGAAGATCCCTTGGAGGAGGGCACGGCAACCCACTCCAGTATTCCTGCCTGGAGAATCCCATGGACAGGGGAGCCTGGCGGGCTATAGTCCATGGGGTGGAGAAGAGTCGGACATGACTGAAGCAACTGAGCACGCAAGCACACATAGCCAGTTAATAAACAGTGATAGTGCCAGGTGAACAGCGAAGAGACTCAGCTGCGCATATACATGTATGCGTTATCCCCCAAACTCCCCTCCTGTCCAGGCTGCCCGCATGTGGCCGTTTCTGATTTTCAACTCTGAGCGTCACCAACAAGCCAGGGGGTGAGGGTGGGTTGAGCCGAGAGTGAAATGGAAAGAGAAGCTGTTGGTAATTTTTCATGCAAGACAGGACTTTTAGGTGATAGGGAGTCCTAATGGGGTAGGACAGGCTTCCAAGTCTGTGGATGATGTCAGGCCATGGAAGGCTGAAGATGGGGCTGGGCAGCTGGGAATTGGGGGTAGGGTGGGAGTTTCTCAGTACCAGGGGATTCTGGGAGCTGGTCCCTGCTCATACTGAGTCTCTTAGGACGAGAAGCCTGGCTTTATAACTTTGGTTGTATTTCTTGAATTTTCTTTATTTCCTTTCGGCTTGAGGTTTTCTAGAGGGGACCACTGCAGTCCTTCACTGAGAACTAGGGGGCCAGGTGTGATCAGGTGATAGGTCTGAGGCACTGGGCAGCTTGATCTAGAAGGCAGTTAAGAGATCGCTGAATGTGGGTGGGGACCGTCCTGGGGCTTGGGCAGGGTCTTCAACGGACTCGGAAGCAGAATTACTCTTGGAACAGAGCTAGTGGCCTGCGCAGGGCCTCAGGCTAGCCTCTAACAGGTTCTTGTGTCCCTGGGGCAGGTCTTGGCTTACATTCTCCAGAGGGAGATCCAGGAGCCTGAGTGCAGGCACCTGTCCAGGAAGTTCACCGAGTGGGCTTATGGGCCTGTGCACTCCTCACTCTACGACCTGTCCTGTATCGACACCTGTGAGAAGAACTCTGTGCTAGAGGTGATCGCCTACAGTAGCAGCGAGACCCCTGTGAGTGGACCGGAGCCGGGACCCAGCTTCCGGTCTCACTGCAGGGAGGGCTTCCAGCCTCCCTGCAGCCCCAGCCCCCTCTCCAGCCCATGGTCTGACTCTGCCTGTCCTCCCATCACCTGCTACCTGGGGCTTGGACCCTGCTGCCTCACCTCCCCATTTATTCCCACTGAATGTTTTCCTGTATCATACACTCAATACATGATAACATTACAATGAAACTTTAACATTTCAAAAGTAGATAGACAAGAATCCTCCATTTATACCACATGAAAACATATAGCTTCATTTTGTTTATATAAATGGAATCATACTCCATATAGTACAGAACAACCATTTTTTGTTTTTTCGCTTAGCGGCATGTCTTACAGATAGTTTTATATCAGCACATATGGGTCTACTTTATTAAAAAAAAAAAAAACTGCAAATACGGGGCTTCCCAGATGGCTCAGTGGTGAAGAATCTGCCTGCCAATGCAGGAGACGTGGGTTCAATCCCTGGGTTGGGAAGATCCCTTGGAGAAGGAAATGGCAACCCACTCCAGTATTCTTGTCTGAGAAATCCATAGACTGAGTCTGGTGGGCTACAGTCCATGGGGTCACAAAAAAGTTGGGTACAACTTAGCGACTAAAGAGCAAAGTAGCAGTAAGTATTCCACGACAGCTGCTGCTGCTGCTTCTGCGAAGTCGCTGCAGTCGATAGGGATGGGGGTAAATATCCACAGGAGGACTTTTGAGTTATTTCCAGTTTTTTCATACTACATGCTGCAGGTTGTTTGGCACGGGCTTGAGAATTTTTCTATGAAGGACACCTGGAATTGGAATTGCTAAATCAGAACTTAGGTCCTCAAGATTGCATGAAAGCACTAGCCTACCATCAGTAGGTACACATCTACCCAAGTCTTTGCCAACCTGGGTATTACCTTTCTTTTTTTTTCCTTTTTTTCAAAACTAGTTTAAGTCCATGGAACCCAAACAGCTATTTCACTGATGTCTTAATTCTTGTTTTCTTGATTGCTGTGAGGTTGAGAATTTTTTCGTATGTTTTCAACCATTTGTATTTCTTTGGTAGAACAGCAACATTCATTATCCTTTGCCATCTTTTCTACTGGACTATTTGCCTCATCCTTTTAGTACGTAGAGGCTCTTGTTATAAAATGAATTGGTCCTTTCTCTACTGCACATATTTCAGATGTTTTATTTTCTCCTAGTCTCCTAGCCTCTTAAAAAATTCACTTGCATCATTTGGGTCCATCTTAGAGTCACTAGTCCAACTACACTGCACAACAGGGGTTACACAACTAGAGGGTGGGCCATTCAAGGAGCCTGCTGGTCCAGACCTGTGACCCCCTGCTGCTGCTCAGGCCAAGGGCGTGGTCATTCAGAAAGTGGGTATGAAGAGTCCTGGGGCTGAAGGGGGCCTGCAAGGTGGATCTTACTGGGAGGAGTGGGCCTTACCTCTCTTTGCTTCCCTTAGAATCGCCATGACATGCTCTTGGTGGAACCGCTGAACCGCCTCCTGCAGGACAAGTGGGACAGATTCGTCAAGCGCATCTTCTACTTCAACTTCTTCGTCTACTGCTTGTATATGATCATCTTCACCACGGTCGCCTACTACAGACCTGCGGGAGGCCGGGTGCGCCTGAGGCTCGGGCCTCAAGGGGGAGGCGGGGAGGGGATGGGCGCTCCTAAAAGACCCCAAGACCCCGGACCAGGCGGGGCCCAGGAGACATGGAAGGGCCGCCTGGAGATCTTATGTTCCTGCGCTCAGCCATCCTTCTCCTGGATGTCCCGCACCTGCTTCGTGTTCTCAGCCCCTTATTCGGCCTCCTGGTTCTGAGAGGCTGAGCCTATGGTCACTGAGGTACCTGATCATAGAGGGGGTGAACTAGGTTGGAAAGGATGCAGGGATTAGGGGGCTGGAAGCAGCTCTCCGCTGGGCTGGGTGTCTTCAGGGTCGTGGGTGGTGTAAGCCCTGAGCACATTGCCAACTCTCTCTCCTGCCTGCTTTTGTTCACTCATTCACACACGATTCATTCCCTGGACACAGACTTTGAGCACTGCTTCTAAGCAAGGCCCTGGACCATGCATCAGATCAACCTAAGATCAGACTTTCCCTACTATCAGAAGTCATAGGCTACCTCAAGTTTCTTAACTGAGTCCTTCATTCAATATCCCAGCATTTAACTTGCTGCCTTTATTTCCAGAGTGCCTTGCTTATAAATTTGGCTGAAAAACTCAACTTCCTAGTTAGGTGGAATCTGATTTCTATACATCTATTAAGGCCATCTAATGAGTTTCCTTTATTTATTTATGTTTTTGGCCTCACTGAATGCATATGAGATCTTAGTTCCCCAGTCAGGGATTGGACCTTCGTTCCCTATGGCAGAAGCACAGGGTCTTAATCACTGGGCTGCCAGGGCTGACTTTAAGAGAAGAGAGAAATGTGCTAATGAAGCGAGCTAGTGAGAGTCGGACATGACTGAAGCGACTTAGCAGCAGCAGCAGCAGCAGTGAAGCAGTGCTTATGAAATATGGATGGTAGGCTGAAAGGAAACCCACTCTAGAAAACTGACTGAGACACAGGGACAACACACACACATGCATGTGTATGTGACCGCATTCCTTTCATCATCTGAGGGAAACCTTGACAGTCCTGGGAGATCGGGGGTTCACCATAGGCTGCGGGAACAGCAGGGAGCACATGGCATTGTGTCTGTAAGGGTGTTTCCACCTATGCCACCACTGTCCTCCCAGCCAAGCAGAGCTCTAGACTAGGGCATCACCCGAGAGCCAGCACAGTACATCAGGGATGCTCCTCTTATCCCCTGGAGGCTCTCCTCTTGCCCCTTGGGAATCAGGTCCCATCTCCTCACAGGTGCCCCCATAGTAATACATTGTCTTTGTTTGGGTCTCTCCTGATGGAGGCTAAGCCTCTCCAGAAGGGGCTGGGTCTTAATCACAAGGCTTTGCACCTGGTAAATGTTTGTTGAATGAATGAGTGAATGGAATCATTAATCTCTTTGTCCTTTGCAGCCTCCCTTTAAGCTGAAACACACTGTAGGGGACTATTTCCGAGTCACTGGAGAGATTATTTCTGTGGCAGGTGGTATCTACTTTTTCTCCCGAGGGGTAAGCATTCCTTCCCATGCTGTGAGTTTCCATTATCACCTAAACAAAAAGCCAAGAGACTCATTCAGTGCTCACCATTGTTTTAAAAACCTTTTTATATTGTATTGGGGTATATCTGATGAACAACGTGAGAGTTTCAGGTGAACAGTGAAGAGATTCAGCCATACATATACCTGTATCCATTCTTCCCCAAACTTCCCTCCCATCCAGACTGCCGCATAACATTGAGAAGAGTTCCCTGTGTTATATAGTAAGTCGCTATTGGTTATCCATTTTATTTTATTTTATTTTTTTTGGTTATCCATTTTAAATATAGCAGTGGCTCACTCACTTTTTAACTCATCAGCCATGTAACGGCCCTGCTTGATTAAGATGAGAACCCTCAGGCATTCACGGCTGGGGAGAGGGTACTGGTTTCCCCAGTGTGTCCGCCTGCAGACCCAGGTCAGTCACACTTGAAGACAGGCAGTCAGGGCTGTCCACTGAACGTAATATTTTAATTACAGAGGTAGAGTGCAAGTCTCTTAAGAGACAGGATCGTGACTGGTAGCTGTTTAATTAATTGAAACAGTTCAGTAAAAGCTCAGAAGAATGAAATATGTATATACTGGAACCATTTTATTATTTGTTTATTTTTAAAAGACCCCCCCCCCCCTTTTTTTTTTTTTGGCCATGCCATGCGGCTTGTGGGATCTTAGTTCCCTGACCAGGGATCAAACCTGTGCCCCTTGCAGTAGAAGCATAAAGTTCTAACCACTGGACCACCAGGGAAGTCCCTGGAATCATTTTAACTAAAATCCCCAAACATGCATATTCCTAGGCCATTCTTCTAACATATGTGGGACCTCTGTTTCATGCACAAAGGATTCTGAATGCAGAATTTGAGATTATTATGAATTTTTCCCCTTAATCCTTTTGATCTAAGCCACACTCTGTTTTTTAGTAACTCATCTTTAAGGAGTCTTTCCTAATCATTGGACGCTGTCTTCATAGAAACAACCGTCTTTATTTTCACACTCATGGTTTATATTATCGTAAAGTATGAAACTGTAGTAGCAAGTGCAGTGGGCAAAAAGGCATTCTTGGCAAACAGGATTAACCACTGGGAGGGCACGGAGCGTGTGAGCATCCTGGAGAGGAGCATTCACCATGGGCATCAGGCAAAATGTTTTCAGAGAGTGAAGAGCACCGGTTTATCCAATGAGTTAGTTCAGTGGAGGCTGGTTAAAGAACTTTTACTATAATTCAAACTTAGTTAGAAAAAGCACAAATTAGAAAGGAGGGGGGAAAAATCGCCCAATCCCATCATTCAAGCATAGCGATTGATACTATTTTGGTGGCTTAACTTCTAGATACAGTTGTAATTTCACTCTATTTTAGAAAATTCACCTGACCGAGTCATACGATATTACCCCATTAGCCTGACCCAGGCTGTCCCACTGTCTTCATTATCTTTGCTTTGCTGCACTTCTGTGGTACATCGTGGTGCTGTTTAGAAAACAGTCTAGTTGCTCAGTGTTTAACCTTTCCTGAGATCTTATTCTCTGTTTACCTGCAGATTCAGTATTTCCTGCAAAGGCGACCGTCACTGAAGACCTTGTTTGTGGACAGCTATAGTGAGATGCTTTTGTAAGTGATACTGACCCTTATGCCTCTGCAGCAGATAGCATCTTTTGGCCATGAGACCCGGGATGACAGCAGTCAGCTCATTCTCACTCATTCTCTCACATACACTGGGCCTGGAACCTAGTAGGGCTTCACAAACATGTTGAATGAATGATGGAAGGCACCCAGTAAACCTTTGCTGGGTGAGTGAATATTGAGGGTCCACTCTGCACCAGGTATGTTCCAGGTACTAGGGAATGACCAACCTGTTCCCCAGGCTCCCGTGGTCTATAGTCAGAGTTAGATGTACCCTTGTTCCTTTTTTCCATCCTTTTATTCATCCATCTGGGAAGGGACCGCTGAGCAGACCCTGTCATGGGATTGCCCACATGTCCTCTAAGCCTGTCCAGGCCTCTGATGGGCAGCCCCCGCCAGCCTGAGGAGCAGAAAGGACATCTTCCCTGGCTCTGCTCCTGAGTTTGAGGATGTGACCAGCAGACTCTACCTGTGGTTTTTTGGGAGCGCACAGCCTGTTCTCCTCACGAGCCTAGGCCTCCTAGACTCTCTGCCGTCTGTGAGGCTATTGTTCCCAGGAACTGCGTAGGGAGGTTGTTGGAGCTAAAGCCCTGTTTTCCAGCCTGTTTTCATTGTTGCTTTTAGATTCCTTTTCTTTTTTTCCTAATTGCTCCTCCCATGAAATCTCTTACCACAGATATGCTGTATATCTGCTTATGTACTATATTTATTCATTTAAAAAATTTATTCATTTGCTTTTGGCTGTGCTGGGTCCTGCTGCGTTCAGGCTTTCTCTAGTTGCAGCGAGCAGGGGCTACTCTTTAGTTGGGGTGCCGGGCTTCTCATCCCAGTGGTTTCCCTTGTGGCAGAGCACAGGCTCTAGGCGCGTGGGCTTCAGCAGTTGCAGCACATGCGCTTAGTTGCCCCGTGGCATCTGGGATCTAGTTCCCTGACCAGCGATCGAACCCCTGAGCCTGCATTGGCAGGTGGATGCTTAACTACTGGACCACCAGGGAGGTACTGTCTTTATATCTGTGCATTGTGTGTAAAGAGAATAAGATTTTGCACACGTACCCTCCTCCTATCCCCCAACCAGCACCCGGGACTGATTTTTGCCTCTTTGGGACAATATCGCTCCCACTGACACTCATGGAGGTAGGATGGCCATCCCCTCTCCCACCTCCCCCTGTGGCCTTTGAGGGGAGGTCCTGGCGTCTTGGGGCTTCCCAGGTGGCGCTAGTGGTAAAGAACCCACCTGTCAGTGCAGGAGATGTAAGAGACGTGGGTTTGATCCCTGGATCGGGAAGATCCCCTGGAGGAGGGCACGGCAACTCACTCCAGTATTTTTGCCTGGAGAATCCCCATGGACAGAAGAGCCTGGTGGGCTACAGAGCTGAACGTGTTCTCAAAGAGCTGAACACGACTGAAGGGACTTACCGTGCATGCGCGCCAGGCGCCTGGGGTCCTGTCTGTGCGGGTGCCTGTGGGCAGGGCCTGCTGTCCCTCCTCCTCAGCTTTATGCAGTCGCTGTTCATGCTGGCGACCGTGGTGCTGTACTTCTGCCGCTGCAAGGAGTACGTGGCCTCCATGGTGTTCTCCCTGGCCATGGGCTGGACCAACATGCTCTACTACACCCGCGGCTTCCAGCAGATGGGCATCTACGCCGTCATGATCGAGAAGGTGGGTGCCGGTGCCCCGGGGCTCCTCCACAGAGCCTGACTACCTCCTGGGGGCGTGCAACCCAGCTCCGCAAACTCCATCCATCCTCTCTGTGTTGTCTGGGAAGGTCCTGCTTTAAGACCCACTTTCCCAGAGAATTCCCCAACAATCAGGCAATCTGGCCTTGACCCAGGGTTGGGGGCGCCCTTGAAACATGACCCCCCCACACCTGCCAGGCTCCCTCTCCCACCAGAAGTAAGTCCCTCATGACTCCTGAGCTGAAAACCACCAAACCAAACCTAGCTGTCTGTCCTCTAATTTCACCTGGGCTCAAGAAAGAGCCCCGGGCTGACACAGCCCTGGTACCTGCCTTGGCCCCTCCCGGGCCTGGAGGAGGGTCTCACAAGCCCACTCTCTCCTGCAGATGATCCTCAGAGACCTGTGCCGCTTCATGTTTGTCTACCTCGTGTTCCTGTTCGGGTTTTCCACAGGTAATGGGGTGTGGTCAGGGCTGCTGGGAGGCCTGGGCTCCCGCTGACCTCGGCTGCCTGAGGACTCTGCAGGGTTGCGTGGGGAGAGGCCCGCCGGGGTGCGTGTCTGCAGGCGACAGAGCAGACGGACAAGGAGCACACTGAAATGATAGTAGCAGGAGAACCTGGAGATTGATTCATAAAAGATTTTAGGTCATTCTGGAGGTATAAAACGCTGCTTGCCTGTGGTATAGTTGCATCTTGACTCAAAAAAATTTTTTTAATTGATTTATTTTAATTGGAGGAGAATTACTTTACAGTATTGTGGTGGGTTTTGCCATATATCGGTATGAATTGGCCATAGATGTACATGTGTCCCTGCCCTCCTGAACCTCCCTCCCCACCCTAGGCACAAGATGTCTACACTCTTTGCCCAGATTCCCCTAGTTGTTTTACCACATTTAAAAAATCACTTTCTCTTCCACTACGTATACATACACACACCACACACACGTGCTTAGCTGCTCAGTCGTACCCGACTCTTTGCGACCCCATGGACTGTAGCCCACCAGGCTCCTCGGTTCATGGGGATTCTTCAGGCAAGAATACCGGAGTGGGTTGCCATGCCCCCTTCCAGATAATCTTCCCCACCCAGGGATCGAACCCAGGTGTCCTGCATTGCAGGCAGATTCTTTACCATCTGAGCCACCAGAAAAGCCCAAAAATAATGAACTGGGTAGCCTATCCCTTCTCCAGGGGATCTTCCCAACCTAGGAATCAAACTGGGGTCTCCTGCGTTGCAGGCGGATACACACTACACCATACTTATAAAAAAAAAACCAGAATTGCAGATATGATCAGTCCTTTACCACTAAATACTTCAGTGTGTATTTCCTGAAAACAAGAACATTTTCTTACATAAACACAGCATAATGATCAAAATCAGGAAATTAACATCAATATTGGACTATTAGCTAATCTTCCAGCCTTCTTCAAATTTCACCAATTGTCCTAATAATGTCTTTTGTAGAAAGGAAAATCCCAGATAACACATTACAGTCACTTGTCAAGCCTGTTTAGTCTCCTTCAGTCTGGAGCAGTTTCCTCAATCTTTCCTTCTCTTTTGTGACCTTCACATTTTTATTGAGTAAAGGGCTGTTTTTTTAGTGTCTCTTGGTTTGGGTCTAGCTGATGTTCCTTCACAGTTAAATTCAGGTGTGCATTTTTGGTCAAAATATCAAGGAAGGAATGTGTGTTTTCCTTATATCAGGTATCCCATGATGTCTGTCTGTCCCTTTCTAGTGATGCTAACTTTGTGGTTTTTTAAATCAATTCATTTATTTTTGGCTGGGTCTTCATTGCTGCACACAGGCTCTCTCTAGTTGCAATGAGCAGATTATGACAAACTGATAGTTCTGAAGAAGGGAGTACATTTTTTTTTTCCCTTTAAATTCACACAAAAATGCCACATGGCCAAGCCAGAGTTCCTGCTGTGGACCAAACCTGGGCCAGTGGGTGTGTGGGTTGGGGACCCTGGGGTCTTAGGCTTCCATCGGCCTCATGTTCCCTGTGTCCTCCAGCGGTGGTGACACTGATTGAGGATGAAAAGAATGACTCTGCGTCGGGTGAGCCATCGTCACACAGGTGGCGAGCGCATGGCTGCCGGTCGGCCGACAGCTACAACAGCCTGTACTCCACGTGTCTGGAGCTGTTCAAGTTCACCATCGGCATGGGAGACCTGGAATTCACCGAGAACTACGACTTTAAGGCTGTCTTTGTCATCCTGTTGCTGGCCTACGTGATTCTCACGTACATCCTCCTGCTCAACATGCTGATCGCCCTCATGGGCGAGACGGTGAACAAGATTGCGCAGGAAAGCAAGAACATCTGGAAGCTGCAGGTGAGCGGCAGCACCAGGGGTCAGCTGCTCCGGCTGCTGCGCAACACAGCTGGGTGCACGGGGCACTCTCTGGGGAGGGCGCAGACAGCCCAGCCAGACCGGGGGCTCAGGCAGCAGCCTCCCCCTCAGATGTCTCCCCTCTGGCTCCCCCTGCAGGGGTGCTTGCCCAGGGTCACCAGCGGGTGTTCGTAGACTCCGCGTCTACTGTGGGCTGGGCAGTCCCTGGGAGGAGGAGACACAGGGTTCAGCCCCATGGGGTGCCTGTAGCAGAGGATCTCCGTCTCGATTGGGCACCAGAAGCCACACTCTGGGAGCAGCTAAGATGGGATGGGCCGTGAGAGCTGTATTTTTTTGTTTGTTTGTTTGACTGTGCCGGGTCTTAGTTGCTGCACACGGCATGCAGGCTGTTAGTTGTGGCATGTGGGATCTAGTTCCCTGACCAGGGATTGAACCTGGACCACCTGCATTGAGAGAGAAGAGTCTTAGCCACTGGGCCACTAAGGACGTCACCTGACAAGTGCATTTTTGAGCTTCCTAGTCCACCTCTGCCTTCCCAACTAATAATAAAAGCATCATTCTTACTAAGTAGCGCTGGCTCTACACCAGGTACTGTTCTAAGTGCCTCACTTACATGCTGTCTTTAATCCTATAACACTGCTACCAAGAGGGCACTCTCAGTATCCCCGATTTTGGATGAAGGCACTGGTTTCCTAGGTGGTACAGTGGTAAAGAATCCGTCTGCCAGTGCAGGAGATGGAGGAGATGTGGGTTCGATCCCTGGGTCGGGAAGAGCTCCTGGAGAAGGAAATGGCAGCCCACTCCAGCATTCTTGCCTGGAGAATCCCATGGACAGAGGAACCTGGCGGGCTACAGTCCATGGGGGTCGCAAAAAGGGTCAGACATGACTTAGTGACTAAACAACAACAACGAGGCAGAGAAGTTAGTTACCTGTCTCCAAGGCAACCAGTAAGTAGCCCAGCCAGGACTCAGCCCCAGGAAGTCTCACCCTCGAGGCTCTGCTCTTCACTGCTGCATTATGTTGCCCCTTCTTGAGCTCCTCGGGGAAGGGTCTGGGGCTGGCTGTGCCTGTGCAGGTCTGAGCTCCATCCAGGGGTGTGCACCTGCCGGGTTGTGAAGACCAAGCCTGGTGCAAAGGGTACTGGACGTCCGTCCTGGAGGTACAGGGACAGGAGAGCCCCTGAAGACACTTGGCAGGAGGCACTGGCAGCCGGGGTGGCCCCTGGATGAGCCCTCTGCCCTCTGCCTTTTGTGTCTCCTTCCTGCAGAGAGCCATCACCATCCTAGATACGGAGAAGAGCTTCCTCAAGTGTATGAGGAAGGCCTTTCGCTCAGGCAAGCTGCTGCAGGTGGGGTACACACCTGATGGCAAGGACGACTACAGGTGGTGTTTCAGGTAATTTCTGAGGCAGGGTCAAAGCTCGGGGAGCTCGGGGGCTCAGCCACGGATATGGGGACCCACCCAGAGCTAGCTGTGAGGACAGAGATTGGCCTTAGGGCTCACCTGTGGGCATGGGGACCCACCCAGAACCAGCTGTAGGTACAGGGGCCTATGCTGGGGCTTAGTATGAACCTGGGGAACCACCTAGAGTCACCTGTGGGAACAGAAGCCTTTCTTAGGGTCTCTTGGGACCAGTCATGAGCATAGGGGACTATCCCAAGGCCAGCTATAGGTACAGGGGCTCCCCTGGGGTTGGCTGTGGGTACAGGGGACCCAGCCTAGATCTCAGACTGTGGGACCCAGACGTGAAATACTGGAAAACAAGGTGTCCAGAAGGGGTCACCTAGCCATCAGAGTCAGAACTAGGAATCCAGTCTTTAAAGTCCCTTGGCCCCAAGGTATAGTCAGAGGACGCATCTTCAGAGGTGGTGTCCAAAAGGCAGGTCCCCTCCTCCCTGGAATTCCCTGAGAGTTCAAGTGGTTGGGACTCTGTGTTCTCACTGCCGCAGGCCCAGATTTGATCCCTAGTCAGGAAATAAAGATCCCGTAAGCTGCTTGGTGGGAGAAGGCAATGGCACCCCACTCCAGTACCCTTGCCTGGAAAATCCGATGGACGGAGGGGCCTGGTGGGCTGCAGTCCATGGGGTCCATGGGGCCTGGTGGGCTGCAGTCCAAGAGTCGGACACGACTGAGTGACTTCGCTTTCACTTTTCACTTTCATGCATTGGAGAAGGAAATGGCAACCCTCTCCAGTATTCTTGCCTGGAGAAACCCAGGGACGGGGGAGCCAGGTGGGCTGCCGTCTATGGGGTCGCACAGAGCCGGACACTGAAACGACTTAGCAGCAGCAGCAGCAGCAGCAGCAGCAGCAAGCTGCTTGGTGTGGCAGGCTTCCCAGGTGGCGCTAGTGGTAATGAACCTACCTGCGAAGGCAGGAAACACCAGAGACGTGGGTTTGACCCCCGGGTCAGGATGATCTCCCGGAGGAGTGTGGGGCAACCCGCTCCAGTATTCTTGCCTGGAGAATCCCCATGGAGGGAGGAGCCTGGTCGGTCCTCTCTCCTTCATTGGCAGGTGGGTTCTTTACCACTTGCGCCACCTGGGAGGCCCCCAGCAGTGTAGCCTGGTGGGCTACAGTCCATGGGGTCAAGAAGAGTTGGGCGTGACTGAGACGACTTAGCAAGGATGCACTTGGCAAAAACAAACACCAAAGGCAGGCCCCTCCGGGCCCTCCTCTTACCAGCTGTGTCACCCCGTCCTGGTCTACGGGGGTGCTGGGACTGCGGGGCTGTGGACCGCCAGCTCCCTGCTGCCCCATCTCCTCGCAGGGTGGACGAGGTGAACTGGACCACCTGGAACACCAATGTGGGCATCATCAACGAAGACCCGGGCAACTGCGAGGGCATCAAGCGCACCCTGAGCTTCTCCCTGCGGTCAAGCCGAGGTGAGGTGCGAGCGGAAGGGGGCAGGTGAAGCCTTGGGGTCCCCCACTCCCCGGAGCAGCTTCGGGGGTCAGCCACCCGCACACTCAGTCACAGGGGCTCACGCATGCCCGCTCCGCCCACAGCTCCACGGCCCCGTACCTGCTGGCTCTGCCAGGGTTCCTGGTCATCCGTGCCCCAGGGGAGGCTGTCAGCCCACATTCAGCCTCTGGTGGGCTGCCCTGACTCCTCCCTCCCAGTCCTTACACCTAGCGTCTGCACTCCGCAACGCGAGGCTTACGGACACGAACAGGGGCTCTCACCTGCCTCACGTGCAGGCAGGCAGAGGAGGGAGGAGTGGGAGCAGAGGAGCCCCGCGGAAAACCACTACCAGGAACCAGCCCTTCAAACCGTCACTGGTAAACATTTTAAGAGTATACAGGAAATGAACGGTCCCGGGGAAGATACTCACCTGAAAGTGAGGCACACCTAGTCTTTAATATTGAACACATGTTATAATTACAACCCTGCACTAATTCTTTTTTTTTTTTTAATTGTGGTAAAATATATATAACATGAAATTTGCTATTTTAACTATTTTTTTTTCAAACCGTACGGTTTGGTGGTATTAATTATATCCACGATGTTGGGTAAGCATCACCCTTACCTATTTCCAAAACGTTTTCAAGATTCCAAACAGGCATTCTGTACCATTCAACAATTAATCCCATTTCCCCCTCCTCCCAGTTCCTGGTAACCTCTAACCTACTTTCTGTCTCTAGGAATTTTCCTATTCTGAGTACTTCTTGTAGGAGGAATTACACAATGCTTGTCCTTTTGTGTTTGACTCAGTAGTGCTCCACTGTATGTATCTACTGTATTTTATTTACCCATTCATCTGTTCACTGACATTAGAATTGCTTCCATCTTTTTGACTGGTGTGAATAACGCTGTGAACGCTAATGTACAAGGTTCTTCTTGATACTCTGCTTCCCAGTCTTTGGGATGGTAGTGGAATTGCGGGATGTATGTTAATTTTATGTTTAACTTTTTTGAGAAACTGCCAAACTTTTCCAAAGCGGTTGAGTCATTTTACCTTCCCACCAGCAATGTACCAGGGTTCCGCATCCTCACCTACAACTTGTGATTTCCTGTTTTTGTTTGGATTATAGCCATCCTAACATATATGCAGTAGTATCCCACTGATTTGCATTTCCATAATGACTAATGATTTGGAACATCTTTTCATGTGCTTCAGTTCAGTTCAGTTCAATTTTCTTAAATTGTTGAGTTATAAGAGTTCTTTGTATCTGCCAAATGTAATTATTTATCAGATATATAATTTTTCAATATCTTTTCTATGCTGTGAATTGCCCTTTGATGTACAAAAGCTTTTATTTTGATGAACTCCAATTTATCTATATTTTAAAATTAATTAACTGGAGGATAATTGCTTTATAATATTGTATTAGTTTCTGCCGTACAACGATGTGAATCAGCTATCAGTATACATACCAATTTATCTACTATTTTCTTTGGTTACTTGTTCTTTTGGTGTCGTGTCCAAGAAATCACTGTCAAATCCAGTCCAATGTCAGGAAGATTATTGCCTCTGGTTTGTTTTTTTCTTTTAGAGAGTTTTCTAATTTTAGCTCCCTACCATTTTTTCTATATCCTTTCTTTTTAAAAAAATAATTTTTAAATTTTAATTGGAGGATAATTGCTTTCCAATGTGGTGTTGGTTTGTGCCGTACACCACCACCAATCAGCCATAAGTATACATATATTCTCTCCCTCTTGAGCCTCCTTCCTACCTACTCCCTACCGTTTTTAAGTTGCCTTTTTCTTGAGTCAGCATGTTCTTGGTTTCTGAAAACCTTGGGCTGTTTCCCAGAGTTCTGACTATGTTGCTTCTAAAGTTTCTGCCTTAAAAAAAATGTTTTTGTGGCAGCATGCATGTTTGGAGCTGTCTACTTTGACATTTGCTGGTGTCACTAATTTTGTTTTTATTGTTGCTAATTCTTAAATGAGCAAAGAATGAATCAAATGTTGATAGGTTTTTTTTCCTTGTTTTGGTTCACTGGGGAAAGGCATGATTTTTCAGGCAAACTTGCCTGATAGCATGATACTGCAGGTCTTATATTTGCTATTGCTTCACAGAGAAGCTCATTTTTTTTTGTCTATTTTACAAACTTTTAAAAAATATCCTTTATTGAGATGCAATTTGCATCCAATAAAATGCACATATTTTATGCATACACTTTGATAAGTTTTGACAATTCCCTGGAGAAAGAAATGGCAACCCACTCCAGTATTCTTGCCTGGGAAATCCCATGGACAGAGGAGCCTGGTGGGCTAACAGTCTTTGGGGTCGAAAAGAATTGGACAGGACGTGGCAATTAAACCACCATCACACCCTCAGGCAACCACCACCTCATTCAAGATATAGACTGTTTCCATCAGCGCGGAAAGGCCCTCATGCCCCTTTGTGGTCAATTCCACCCTCCTCATCCCGGGTAACTATCTAATTTCTATCTCTATAGATTAGTTTTACATCAGCTTTTGTTTACCTGAAAATGTTAATTCCCTCTTCATGTTTGAAGGATATTTTCCCAGATACAGAATTCTAGGTTAATAGGTTTTTGTTGCTTTTTAATTGTATATCTTAATTTAATTTTTTTAAAATTATGTTTTGGCTGTGCCACAGGGTGTATGGGATCTTAGTTCGTCAACAAGGGATTGAACCCATACCCCCTGCAGCGGAAGCCCAGAGTCTTAACACCTGCTCCTCCAGGGAAGTCCCCTTTTGTTGTTGGTTTTAATTTCAGTACTTAAACTATGATTCTCTGCTGTCTTCTGGCCTCTGTTGTTTCTGATGAAAAATCACCCATAATTTGCACTGCTGTTCTCCTGTCTGCGGTGTGTCTCCCCTCACTCCCTCAACTGCTTTCAAAATATTCTCTTCATCTTTGGTTTTCAGCATTTCAACTAAAATGTGCGTAGGTATGCTTTTCTTTGCTTTTATCTTGCTTGTGGTTTGTTGAGATTCTTGGATCCGTACATCAATATGTTTCATCAAATTTTGGAGACTATATACACTTCGCTTTATTTTCCCTATGTTCTTGTTTTACAGGCACGTTGAGCCGTTTGATATTGTCCTGTGGGCTTCTGAGGCTTTGTTCATTTTCCTTCAAATTTGATAATTTTTACTGATCTGTCTCGAGTTCATTGACCTTTCCCTCAGTCATCACCAAACTGCTATTAAGCCCATTCAGTGAATGGACTATTTGGTTCTGGAATTTCTATTTGGTTCTTTTAAAAAATAGTTTCCATTTCTCTCCTGAGATTCCTTAGCTGTTCCTTCATTAAGATTGTTTTCCTGGGACTTCCTAGGTGGTCCAGTGGTTAAAACTCCATTCTTCCAATGCAAGAGACACGGGCTTGATCCCCGGTTAGGAAGTAGGATCCCAAATGTTGCGTGGTGTGGCCAAAAAAAAAAAAAAGATTGCTTTCATTTGGTTCTTTGAATGTATTTATAATGGCTGGTTTTGATTTTCCACCTCCTAAATCTGCTAAATCCAACATTTGGGCCATCTTGGGGTTAGTTTCTACTGACTGTTTTTTTCTTGACTGTGAGTCACATTTCCCTGTTTCTTGTATGTCTAGTAACTTATAATTGCATACTGGGCATTGTAATAATATGTTGTAGAGACTTTTGATTGAATTTTCATTCTAGCTGGCGGTTCAGTTACTGATGAATCACTTTGAACTTGTGTATGCTTAGCTTTAACATTTAATTATGGTAGATCTGTGGAAATGTCAAGGTGTTTACCAATCCCATCAAACTTGTGGGACTCAAAATCCAGACTTTTTCCTCTGTGGATCTTGTCAGCTCTTGACTTTAGGTTTTTTAAGGTGGGTCTCTCTCTCTCTCTCTGGTTTTTTTTTTTGTTGTTGTTTTGGTTCTTGGCTGAGCTTCTGGGAAGGTAGGATCTTAGTTCTCTGATCAGGGATCAAACCTGTGCCCCCTGCATTGGAAGCATGGAGTCTTAACCACTAGACCTCCAGGGAAGTTAGAGTGGGTCTTGAGTAGACCTTATTCTAGTGTGTATAGCGTAAGTAGGGCATTTCTGGTATTTTAGCTTGATCCTCAGAGTAGGAAAAGGGTATAAGGAGGTCTGTCCCTTGGTTGGACTGGATCTCCAATATCTCTCAGTACTGCTCAGATTCTGATGTTTCTGTCCCATTTTCAACCCCACAACAGCTACTCTCTGATAAGATTGTGCAAGTATACTAACTCTGAGCCAAGGACTTGTGGGGAACCCCATCCCAAAGACTTCTGGACCTCTACCCCCACAGCTCCCTTCTTCTTCTCCTGCACCCTGTCCCAGGGATTCTAGCTGCTTTGGCTGCTCAAACTCTGCTCTCTTCTTCCTTAGCTCAGAGGCACTTCCACACTCTGCTGAGACTCCAACTCATGGCACTACAGTCTGAGAACTAGTCCCTAAAGAGTACTTTAGGGCAATCACAGGGCTCACCTTGTGAATTTCACTTCTCTCAGCAATTGCAGCTTCTCAGGCTGTGCTCTTATGCCTGAAGACATTTGCTGCATGTATTTTGTCCTGTTTTATGGTTGTTCACAGCAGGATGGCTGGCTATCAGAGCCAAACGTGGAGATCTATTTTATTATGAGGCTTACTTTTGGAAAACTACTCAGGGGCTTCTTCGGTTCTCCCAAGGGCCTCCTTCAGGCCTCTATACTTCCCCCTGCTCATCCTGAGTTTCATTAGAAGCATTCCCTGTATCAGAGTACTTATTGATCCTCTCTTTTTCAGTTGTTAACTGGACCAGCTTCACCACAGAGCCATTCAGAGATGGCTTTGCATGTGATATGAACAGTTTTCTGACATTGCTCATTGATTTCATGAAACTACGCACCTTTGACAAGATTTGCTGTTTCGCTTTGCAGTTGTGTTTGCATGACATTGTTGACTGTTTACAGCATTGCTCATTCACTGTACTATTAATAAAGCCGTTGACCCAGTGGCAGGGATACACACACAACTCATGCTACCTGGGGTGCGGCTTGGAGATGGTTAGAGGTTCCCTGGTTTCACACATATGATTAATTAGGAAGCATTTCCTGAAGATTTTGCTTTCCTAATCAACTTCGTAACAGTGGAAACTCCCGTAATGAGTAGTGAGATCATTTAATAATGAGGAACTCTCCCCACCCACTTAGCCCATGTGATTGGGAAGGGGTGGGGGAATGCATCAGAGAAAGGGCAGGGGAGATAGTGGTCAGTGGCTGAGCCAGGGAGAGCATGTGAGGGGGTCTCGGCATTAAGACTGAGGGAAGTGGGTGCTGGGAGCCCCATGCCTTCTTTGAGGGCCCGGGAATTGGAGCTGGGTCAAGCAGTCTCTGAGGTTGGGTTTCCCCAACCAGCCAGCCAGCCAGCCAGACAGAAAGGAGAGGGTGTCTCAGTGAGCACTTGGCCTGTCTCCCCATGGAGCCCCCCTGCTTCTATGCCTTCCCTAAAACCTCCGTCAGCCATCTACTTTAGTATCAGATGGGGCTTGGGAAGCAGGCCAGGGTCAGCCTGTGGGCTCAGGGGAAACCCAGGACCTGGAGAATTCAGCTGGGCCCAGCTTCCCATGTTCCTGATGCCTTTGAGACGTGGCCAGGACAGGACACCAGTGGAGGGGAATGAACTGTGGCCTGAGGGCAGAAGGTATGATTTAGGCTGGCTTTCTAGAGAGATCAGAGCTGAGAGGGCCAGCCAGAGGGCTTGGCTGACCGGGGCTCTGGCAAGTGGGAGGACAGCCCTCTGGGCTGTCACTTCTCTGAGGGTCACCATGGGGGAGGGGAGTGGGCAGCTGGAGATCCCATGAGGGTGACAATGGGGTCTTCCTCAGGGCCTTCCTGGGATTTCAGGCCACACATGAGAGCCCACGTCAGGGCCCAATGTTGTTATGGTTCCCTTGGCGTTGTTCCCAATCCGCTGTTCACTGGTGGGGTCTGGGCCCCAGATCCTGATTCTCCGGCTGGTGTTCATCCCCAGCAGCTGATCTGGTGTGGAGCCGCTCCCGGGGTAGCCCCCGTGCCTCTTTCCCTCCCACGTGGGCAGGGAAGAAACAGAGGCTGAGAGTAGCAAGCCCTGGACTCTCCTGGGGCCACAAGCAAGTCAGGGTGGAGTCGAGGAGGGGAATTTAGGAGCTGCCTGAGCAGATGAGGCTCCTGGAGCAGCTGAGGGAAGAGGAAACGGCCCCCATCCCTGTGTCTTGGAAGCACTGAGGTGCCTACATCCCACTTTATCTAGAGGGTGGTAATGGCAAACGACTCTTTGGTATCATCTTGCTGCCTCCAAGGCAGTATTAGGCTTCCCTGGTGGCTCAGTGGTAAAGGAGCCGCCTGCAATGCAGGAGATGCAGGTTCCATCCCTGGGTCAGGAAGATCCCCTGGAGAAGGAAATGGCAACGCACTCCAGTATTTTTGCCTGGGAAATCCCATGGACAGAGGATTCTTGCGGGCTACAGTTCATGGGGTCGTGAAGAGTCAGATACAACCAAAGCGACTAAACAACAACGAAGGCAGTAATAGTGTTTCATCATTGTTCAGTTGCAGGGAGGAACTGGAAAAACTTCGCCCTGGTTCCCCTCTTACGAGATGCAAGTACTCGAGAAAGGCACCCTGCCCAGCCTGAAGAAGTTCACCTGAGGCACTTCACAGGGTCCCTCAAGCCCGAAGATGCTGAGGTCATCAAAGATTCTGCTGCTTTAGGGGAGAAGTGAGGGACTGCACAGGGTGCTCTCCACCCTGTGGGCCTTGGGTACCACACTGCCACTGGTGATGGGCATGTAGGGGCCTCTAGGGAGTCTCAGCAGCCTGGCCCCACCAGCGTCGCCTCCCAGCCTTTGCTGGACCGCATGGGACAAGCTGTGGGAGGTGTTGCTGGATGCCTAGGAAGAGTCATCCAACCTTCGCTGTCCCCAGCTGCATCTCCTAAGACAAAAGGATCTCGCTTTCTGGGGTTTACTGACTTTATCAAACATGCGAATGAGAAGTCTCCACATGCACGTATGCAATGCCCCTTTGATTTTCTATTCCTAGGAGTGAAAGGCAGCGAAGCCCAGGGAAACACCTCTGAGAACAAAATGCTTCCTTTGAGATAAAATGCCAAAGCGCCTGTCTGTATTGTGCTTAGTATCTCCACTGTCCAGAGTGGTCTGGGACGGTGATGGTTGCTCAGCTGGAGAAGGTGGGGGAACCTGGCCCTCTTCCCAGCTCTGCCAGAATCAGGTGTTTCTGGAGTGACTCCCTCCTTCTATGTGATGCATCGTAGTTCCAAAAATATTGCTCTGCTGCTGCTGCTGCTAAGTCGCTTCAGTCGTGTCTGACTCTGTGCGACCCCATAGACGGCAGCCCACCATCCCCCATCTCTGCTGTTCAAATAAAAGTACGGGACCATGTCCCAAAACCATGTGGCAAGAATTTTTTTTAATAATCTTCCATCTATGTGGCCATAGTCCCTGCTTGCCTGCAGTGGTACCTATTTCCATCTCCACTCAACTTGCCATCCATCAAATAAATACAGAAATAAACATATATGTCATACCAAGTGTGAACTGCGTGTCAGTCATTGGGCCAGTGCGGCTCTTTGGTTCCATGTGGTCTGTGTGTGCATGTGTGTGTACCCATGTGCATGTATGTGGAACCCTGTATGGCTAGGAGCCTCTGGTCATGCTTTACTTGTTACCTGTGGGTAAGGGCACTCCTCCTACCATAGTTAGCAAACTGTGGGCCATGGGCCAAATTGGGTCTGCCACCTATTGTAGTAAACTTTAAAAGAAATTTTTTGGCCAGTGCCCTGAAGCATGTGGGATCCTAGTTCCCTGACCAGGGACTAAACCCACATCCCTTGCTTTGAAAACATGGAGTCTTAACCACTGGAGCACCAGAGAATCTCTTAAACGAACTTTTATTTTTCAGGTAATGTAGCCTTTCATTTATATACCCTATCTGGCTGCTGTCATGCCACCATGCAGAGCTGAGCAGTTGCAAGAGATTGAATAGCCTGCAGATAGCTGCAAAGCTGGGCCTTTCTGGAAAATTTTGAGGACCCCTATATTATGGACTAGAATTTAAGAAGGAATGATCTAGAAAAGCAGTCTGTCCCAGACACCAGTGGGTTTCGTTATGTCTGTGGAGTGTGGAATGAGCTATCCAGTCATTAACTTGTGGGGTGTTGGTCCACAAGATGAAGAATGACATTAGCTGAGGCCAGGCTTCGGTGCTTTTGTGAGAAGTCTACCCAGAGGGAACCCTGGGTCACCCTCCTCAAATTCTTCAGCAGCACGTCCACCTCCACACACAAGCCCAGCAGAGGAGCCTGGATCTGGTTGATGAAGGGGCTGGGTGTAAAGCGAGCCTTGGCCAGACCACAGCAAACGAGCTCAGTGGAGGAATACTGCTGACTAGAACTCGTGGAGTATTTATATAAAGTGCTTTATGTTCATTATCCTTTAAGCCTCCTAACAGCCCATGAAGATTTATTATTACCTCCATTTTATGGATGAGAAAACTGAGGCTGGGACTGTTAGTAAGGTTACATAGCCAGTAAACAGCAATGCCTGGGTCTGACAAATTGGACTCCAAAGCTCAAACTTGACAGTGATGCTAGGCTGAGTGGCAGAGAACCAGCTGGGGCATGCCAGCCTATCCCCGGGTAAGAAGGGAGACGTGCAGCCTTCTGCTTCCTGGTTCGGTTTGGGAATCCTTGCTTTACTTGTAGGCCTTCCTCAGAAAACATGTAGATGTCAGATATTTTAAAATTTCTGCAAACTGGATCAACTTTCAGACTTAGTTGTAGAGGGATATTGTGGGTGTTCTTTTGTAAAATGAATGATTACAACCTTTTGTGTGAACCTGCATTGTTTAAAGGAGGACACACCTGCAACCAGCCTGATCTTTTTGTGTCTGTTTCTGTCTTTTGATCTCTCTCTATTCCCATGTCCCCTGCTCTCCATCACTCGGAGGTAGCATGAGTCACCACCACCCAGAATCCCCCATGGGCAGGCTGCTCAGCTCTGCTAGCCCAGGGACAGTTGTGGCCGCCAGGACACAGACAGACCCTCCACTGACCTTCAGGTGGGTCCACTCAGGCCTGAGGCTGCTGATGCAGGTCTGCTTGGCTCCTGGTCCCCCGCTCCCTCCTCACTGCACCCAATGGGGCATTTCCCAGAACAGGCTAAGAAGTCTGTTCCTCCCTGGCTGCACCCACCCCACAGAGATCCTCTTCTCCCTTCTCCTTCCTGGAGAAGGGGATACTTGCGAGCCCACAACCTGGGCCTGATGTCTGCAGGGCTTGGAAGATGTGGGGAAGAGACCTGCTCAAGGGGTCAGGGCTGACTCAGTGCTGAAGCTTCAGCGGCTGAAGCCAGACTTGGCAGAGCATCTCTGATGCCCCGCTGAGTTTAGACGTTCCCCAAGGTTGTCACCACTCCTTCAACGTGCCCGAGTCTCTTGCTTCCAAGTCTGTTCCATGACTCTATCCGTTTAGACTGTCCTTCAGAAACCATTAGTTGTCGTTTCGGTACCATGGTCCTTTACGTCTCAGCACAGAAAAGAATTCGGCTAGAGGCAAAGTGATAGACAAGAAGTGATTTATTAGCATAGGAGGCTTCTGAGGTTTACAGACTGGCGGGCGAGAGATGCCATGCCCCGAGAACTTAGTGGGCTACAGTTTTATAATCAAAAGGAAAAGTAGGGAGGAGGAGAAGAACTTCTTTGTCTTTCTTGAGTAGACATCATGCTTGCATCATCAGCTCCTCCTCCAGGTTGAGCAGGGGAATTTTCTTGTTCCTACATGGTCAAGCTAGGCCCACAGATTATTGTTTTTTATGTGTACAGAGAGCATATCCTAGGAATCACGAACTTACTGAGCACACTGGGCAGGATGTGGGGCTCATGCCGCCATTATTTAATTGTTTGCAGGCATGTCTCATGCTTCTGTTGCGTGGTTTTGTTGCTAAGCAAGCCCGCTTTGTTTTGTGGTTAAGCAAACCTTTCTTAAGTAATCATTCATTTATAGGGGTCTCCCATATTTTTTCTACCTACAGTCCCCTAGTGGGATTAACTATTTAATCACCTGTGTGTGCTCAGTTGCGGTTGTGTCCAACTCTTTGCAAACCCATGGACTGTAGCCCACCAGGCTCCTTTGTCCACGGAATTTTCCAGGCAAGAATACTGGAGGGGATTGCCATGTCCTCCAGGGGATCTTCCCAACCCAGGGATCGAACCCACATCTGTTGAGTCTCCTGCATTGGCAGGCAGATTCTTTACCACTGTGCCACCAGGGAAGTGATTTAATCACCTACTTTGTCCTTTTACTCTGTCCCTATCACTCCCTCCTTCCAAGTCCAACCCCAAAATTCTTCACTGAAGCCGTCCCCCAGCCTCCATTAGCGGCGCTTCCTCCTCCTGGATAGCCCGAGTCCTCTTTGTCCTCTAACTTGTTTGGTAGGGTTAGATTTTCTACCCGAGCCTGGCTTCCTTGTGGCTCACAGCTCCTTGAGGGTGGAGACCACTTTCCCCATTTCTGAACCCTACACTGAGCCCTGGCTTCCTGCCTGGGCTTCCAGTGTGGGCTTCCATGATGTATTGGATTAAATGGGATTGAATGCAGACTAGCCCCTGTTCCACACACAGCAGAGGGGGGCTCCCTTTCTCCATGCTGGGCATACTGCTTGCCTTTGGGATGGAGACAGGGGCCATTTTAGCCAGTCTGGCCTTTGAGAAAATGTGCTAACACACATGGCAAAATGCAAATCCTCAAGTTGGGCAACAGCTTCACCCTTAGGGCTCAGAGGCAGTCAGGGAGGAGCAAGCTGGAAGGGGTGGGGGCTGAGTCAGGAGGGGCAATTACTGGAGTAATAGAGGACAGACTATGTTTGATCTAAGCTGGGGCTTTAATGGAGTTTCAGGGAGTGATGAAGTTGGGATGTGTGCTTGGGTTGTGTGCGCACGTGTGTGTGAGCGTGTGTGTGTGCATGTGCTCAGTCGTGTCTGACTCCTTGTAACCCCTTAGACTGTAGCTCACCAGGTCCTCTGTCCTTGGAATTTTCCAGGTAAGAATACTGGAGTCAGTTGCCATTTCCTACTCCGGGGGAATTTCCTGACCCAGGAAGCAAACCCGTGTCTTTTGTGTGTCCTGCATTAGTAGGCAGGTTCTTTACCACTGGGTCACCTGGGAAGCTTTGGCGCCCCCTTGACTTAAACTGCAGAAGCAGCCCCCTCTTCACCCACATCTGAAGCTTGTCAGCCATGGATCCAGCTTTTCTGCCCCTCACTGGCCACAGGTCCTGCTGTCCCATGGTCAGAAGCTTGACCTGCCTCGGCCCAGGCCTGGCAGGTTGTGTTGATGAGAGATGGAGGGCCTTGTCCCCACAGCACCCGAGGAAGTCCCTGCCACATGGGTCACCAGCGCTGTCCCTGTCAGCAGAGACTTCCTGCTCCATCCCAGTCCTGTCTTGCTGCGGAAACAGGTGTGTAATTCCTGAGTGATGCAGAGACTGTCAGGCCTGCCCCAGCCCTGCTCCACCCTCCTCACAGCTGTGGCCTGGGCAGGGAGGGAGGGCTCAGAATCTCCCCTGATGCTCCAGCCTTGGAAGCAGGTGGCCTGGCAGTTGAATGCAGGATAAAACAATAACAGTTCATAGCTGTCATTGTTTACAGAGTTCTTTCTGTGCTCTGGTCCTTGTTCTAGCCCTTTCTATGTATTGTTACATGTAAGCCCTGTGGTACCTCTGCAAGGTGAGTTTATTACGCACATTTCACAATGAAGAGATGGAGTTTCATGAGAAATGACTTGCCCAAGGTCATACAGTCTAGGGGTGAAGCTGTCTGACACCGAGGTCTGTGGTGCATAATTTCCATAGGGAAGCATTGAATGGAGACTTCCTCTCTCTCCAAGGGGACTTGATCCCAGGTTTTGAAGGATGGAAATCAAGCCTTGGAGGTGGCCACTATGGGGTCAATGGGCCAACCCTTGGTGGTGGCCTTGCCTCCCAGGGTTGGCCCTGAGCACTCAGTTCATTTGGCCTTCCTACCAGCAGGATCTCTGACTTCTCACAGCATCCTTGGGAAGTAAATGTGATGAGGGTCGTGATGTGAGGCATCAAATACCAGAGGAGAGTTGGACCAGGCCCTTAGTCTGGGTACCTGCCATCTCCCTGTCTTCTCCTGGGCTGGGGTGAGGCTGCCCTGTGGGTGTGGGGGTGATTCAGGCAAAGCACGTGGGCGGTGGGCAGGCACTGTAGCTGTGGCTGGTGGGCGTGGCCTGCTTGGCACCAAGGGCAGGTGACCCAGCCAGTTCTGCCTCTGACACTTCATTCCAGCCATCCCTCTGACTACGATGAGAGCCTCTCGCCACCTCGGCTGTAGGCCCTGGGCCCCGGACATGCGGTGATCTGAGAACAAGGCAGCCACTGCCACACCTGGACTTCACCAGATGAGTCTTTGCCGCACAGGTATTGAGTGCTCTCCAAGGTCCCAGGGGGCCCAGAGTGAGGAGCTCAGGGGTCCCTCTGGGCCATGCCTGCCCTTTGCTGATTGGCCTCAGCTGGGACTGGGAGAAAGCTTGGGCCTCTAGCCGGGGAGGCAAAGTTGGACGTGAGCTCTTGGCCACTGGGCGTGTGGGAGAGCACAGGCTCTGATGGAAGTGGGCACCTTCCACTGAGGTTTGGGGGTCTCAGGGAGGGCGGACACTCATAGCTGCCCAGGGCAGAGGTGAAGGAGGCTCCTGACACCTCTAGCAGACCCTGGGGATGTGAACTCCAGGGCAGCAATGTGATGGGAGCTCAGGATGGGATGAGAAGGCCCCAGAGCCTGAGAGGGATGGGGCCCAGGTGTCTCATAGGGGCTGAGCCAGCAAGCCCGGGATGGGGGTGGGCCCTGTGGCCCCGGGCCTACACCATCTCCCAGGAAAGGCCATTCTAGTCAGTGCTGGGGCTTGGGAGGCACTTTCCAGGTGAGGAAGCCCAATCCCTGAGAGAGGGAGGGCCAGGCCCGCGAGAGTCCAGCAGGTGAGAACACAGGTTTACGAGGTGACTCAGGCAGCTAATTATAGCTGCTGCAGTCTCCCCAGCCACAGTTCTCCTGACCCTCTCCTGCTTGGGCAGGGACTGCCCTACACTCACTGGCCAGGGCAGAGGAGATGGAGCAGCCAGAGGTCATAGGTGAAAGACATAGGAGACCCTTTAGCCCATTTCTCAGAAGGGAAAACTGAGTCTCACGGAGGGATAAGAGACTTGCCCTCCATTCCTCTCTTCCAGTGTTGGCCCAGCCCAGCCTTTAGCCCCATCTGTCCACAGGTCGCTTTGGGCTGATGGAGGTGGTGTGACTGTGGATATGGCCAGGGACCTGGTGCTGATGGGTCTTTCTTAATGGAATGCCCGAGGCCCCCTCTCGGAGCTCCCTGCCTCAAGGTGCCTGCACTCCAGGGCTGATGCCCCCTGCCCCCACCCCTTTCTCCTCCCCTCTTTCAGGGCTGCTCATGTTTGGGCGGGGAGGCGGGGTGGTAATGAGGCTCTCTCATTTCTAGACGTCACCACAGTCTGAACCAGGCTATGCTGCGATGCACAGTACTTTCAGATAATAACTAGAATTATGACTGAACGCTTTACCAGGACACATCAGACTTCCATATGATCTCTAGAATATCTGCATCAGCAGTAACCTGGTTGCTTTAAACGTGCCTTCTTAAGTCTTTCTGTCATTTTAGATACCTATGGTTTCACTCTGATGCCTCTGCAAAAATGCCTCCCCTTCAAGAAGATTTATAGGAGAGATTTTCAGAGCAGTGCAAATAATTCTAATGGGAAAACTGATGGCTTCATAAAGCTGTTAACAGAAAGGATGAGTTATAGGGGACTGAGTGAACTCGTAGATGTGGTTATAATCTTGTGGTTTCTATCTTAAAAAATACTGGTTTAGATCTGTTTTCCAGGGTAAGGAAAACCTTCCCCTTAAACTGATTAGCCGCTGTTTTAATTCACTTTCAGATCTGTCTGTGCCCTGTGCCCTGTCAGTACCACGCGGTCCACTGCTTATATCTTGTCTAATTTATAAGACTGTGGTCTCTTATAACACCCAATCTGTAACCAGGCCTCCAACAAAACGTATATGGCTAAAAATGCAACATGAAATCATTGCAGTAGTGTAATTCTATGTATCAGGCTTCCTTGGTGGCTCAGACGGTAAAGAATCTGCTTACAATGCAGGGAACCTGGGTTCCATCCCTGGGTTGGGAAGATTCCCTGGAGAAGGGAATGGCAACCCATTCCAATATTCTTGCCTGGAGAATTCCATGAGCAGAGGAGCCTGGTGGGCTACAGTTCATGGGGTTGCAAAAAGTCGGACATGACTGAGCTACATACACACAGTCTGAACACACCACAATCCAGACACCTCCTCCAGAGAGCTCTCCTGTGTGGGTCAGGATGACCCATGGTGCCCCTCCACCCAACTGGGCTCTTCTTATAGAAATCACCCCCTCTGGCCTCTCCGTGTCTCTGAGGGTGGCTCAAGCTAACTGCAGAGTCACCTCCTATCTACACAACCCTTTCCCCTGTCCACCTCTTCCTCTATGGCCAGCCCACCACCCCCAGCCAGCTGGCTCTGGCGGCAGCCTCCTCGTGGCCTCTGGTCTCCTCCCTCTCCCTCGTGCTGTCTCCTATAAGACCCAGATCCCTCTCACTTCCCCCCTGCCCTCAGGTTCAGCCAACTCCTGCTGCTGTTCCAGGCCCGACATGCTCTCAAGCCTCTTACTGCCCAGGGGTCCAGGCACACCAGCTCCTTGTTCCTTGCTGAACTTTCTTGACCCTTGGTCTTTGCTCGGGCTATCCCCTCTGCCTGGACAGGCCTCCCCTTCCACACAGAAACCTCTAAGTTCCTTTCGGTTTCCTTGGAAGACATATCAGTTCCTCTTTCCAGTACTCCCTCCAGCCCAACACAGGGTCCAGCCCATATGAGCATCAGTGAGACAAGTCTGTGCTGAGCTGGGTGAGGCTCAGCTGGTTCCTCCAGCAGACAGATAGCCACCAGGCTGGTTACACTCAGCTTTGGGGAGGGAAGAAAGATGATCTGTGTGTTAGCAGAAGAGAGCACAAGGGGTGTGAGAAATTAAAAAACCAGAGAGGTCTGGGCTGTGTTACTAGCAGCATAGTGTCTAGAACAAAGGAGGTGACAGTCCTGCTCTGTCAAGGAGCATTCTGAACACAGACCCTGAGACATTTAAAAAGCAGAGTTAATTCTCAGGAATCTACCTGGAGATGGGTGGGGCTGGGGCAGATGACTAGAGAGAGGTCAAGGGCATGGTGGTCTCTACCTGGAAGCTCTGATGGGCTCTCCTCAGACCCCCAGGAGCAGGGGTGCTGAAGCAGGGAGCAAGAGAAACTGCAGGGACCGTCTATGCACAATTGTGTGAGTCACTCAGTCGTGTCCGACTTTTTGTGACTCCATGGACTGTAGCCTGCCAGGCTCCTCCGTCTACAGGATTTCCCAGGCAAGAATACTGGAGTGGGTTGCTATGCCCTTCTCCAGGGCACCTTTCTGACCCAGGGATCGAACCCGGCTCTCCTGCACTCCAGGCAGACTCTTTACTATCTGAGCCAACAGGGACGTCAACCCTATGCAGGGTTGGCAGCCTGGAAAGACAGAATGAGCGTCCCATCCTAGGGGTATAAGCAGGGGCCACATGGTCTGAAAACCCCCCTGAAGCTCCTCCCTGTCCCCTCAACCTGAGCATCTGCACTGCAATTGTGTTCCAGCCATGAACGCCCACCCCAAGGAGATGGTGCCCCTCACGGGCAGAAGAGCCACCATGCCCTTTGTGAACCCTGCCATCCTGCAGGAGAAGAGGCCATCAGAGGTCACCCCCACCAAAAAGAGGTAGGGCCAGTAGGTTTGGGCCTGGGTGCTGTGCTGAGAGGCATGGGAGGGGCCTGGTGCCCACTTTCAGGGAGCACTTGCTGGGGGTGGACCTGAGACTCCATTCTCATCTCATCTGGGTGGCCTGGTGCCCAGCCAGGTGTAAGTAGGGATGTATGTGTGTGTAGCGGGGAGCCCTGCATACTCTGGGGCTGAGCTGGAGAGGTCAGTACGACTGGAGGGACTGGCGCACCGAGGCAGAAACATTCAGAAAGGTTTCTGGGGAGGCGGGGAGTTGCTGGAAGTCATCTTGAGACAAGGAGCTGAAAAGTGGGTGGAAATTCCAGGTTGGCAGGGGCCCCCTCCTTGGTACATTTTCCGTGTCCACTGGGGGGCTTTCATAGCCACTGGGTGCCAGCCAGGTAATTCAAGCTCTTCAACTCCACCTGTGTAAGGGGGACACCAGTCCATAGAGTGACGGTTCACTCCACAGAACTTGATGGCCCTGATGGTGTTTTACTGCCTTGAACTTTGTCTTCCTTGTTATTGTCATTGTCACTCCCCAGGGCCCCTGGGAATGGGGCAGGGCCGGGACAGTTATGACCACTTCCCAGGTGAGGACACGGGGGAGGTGGGAGCAGAGAAAGTACTTCTCTGGGGTCACAGCTGGCCCCTGAGCTGACCCCATTGCAGTCCCCCTGCCCCCCTCAGCTGATTTGCTGCCCTTCAGCCTGAGTAGTGGCTCCAGTAAAGAATCTGCTTGCAATGGGGGAGACCTGGGTTTGATCCTGGGATCAGGAAGATCCCCTGGAGGAGGGCATGGCAACCCACTCCAGTATTCTTGCCTGGAGAATGCCATGGGCAGAGGAGCCTGGTGGGCCACAGTCCATGGGGTTGCAGAGTCAGACACGACTGAGTGACTGACACTCTCACTTTCCACCTGAGCGCCCTCCCTCACCCCAGCTGTGCTTCCCCTGGACCCGAGTGGGCCCTGGTCTGGCTTGTCCCATTTGCCCCACCTCCTTTACCCTGTCCCAGGCCTGTCTTAGGCCGAGGTGAGCTTGGTGCTTTCCCTTCTGTTGGTTGAGTGACAATTGCTGAGGTCTTTCGAGCACCAGGCCCAGGGCTGGGCCCAGGCTGGGGAGACTGGGGCATGAGAGAAAGAACACCCACCTCTGCTCACAGTTTGGATGGTGAGGGGGACCCCAGTGAGAATGCGGGGAGTGGTCTGGAGAGAGGGTGGGCTGGACCTGAGGAGGGGCTGGTTGTTCTGATTCTGTGTGTACTTTGTAGGAGAGCTGGTGTTACCGTGGATGATGGCAGGTAGACAGGAAGGGAAAGAGCATCCCTTTCCCTTGGGGAGGGGCAAGGGCAAGGGCAGGGCTTGGGGCAGGAACCAGTGAGGAGTCCCATGTGGCTAAAGTGCTGGGTAGGTGGGAGAGATGAGCCCCTCTGAGGCTGGGTCTTGGCTGTCAGTTTAGATTGGATACCTTGGGGACAGTGGGGAGCTATTGAGGGCTTTTGTGTGAGAGGGAGGGCAGGGCGAGGTTTGCATTGTGGAAATGATACTCTTGGAGAAGGAAATGGCAACCCACTGCAGTATTCTTGCCTAGAGAATCCTGTGGACAGAGGAGCCTGGTGGGCTGCTGTCCATGGGGTCGCACAGAGTCGGACACAACTGAAGCAACTTAGCATGCATGCGTGCATTGGAGAAGGAAATGTCAACTCACTTCAGTATTCTTGCCTGGAGAATCCCAGGGACAGAGAGGCCTGGTGGGCTGCTGTCTACAGGGTCGCACAGAGTTGGACATGACTGAAACGACTTAGCAGCAGCACCAATGATACTCTGGGTGATCTGTGTGGATGATGGATCAAAGGGGAGTCTGTTGTGATTGTTGCCCAGGTGATAGGTGGTTAGCCTGGTGGTGAGGCATGGAGAAGCAGGCAGGGATCAAAGAGGTATTAGCATCATGGAGTCTGAAGTATCAACTATGGGAAGGGAGGGAGAAGGAGGACTGAGAGACATTTTCAATTCTGATGGTGGGACCCGGATGGATGACAGGGCTGTCTCTGACATCAGTACTTCAGAGGAGCAGGAGCAAGGTCAGGAGGAAAGAGCCAAGTTCAGGTGTGAAATGCTGGCTGAGAGGTACTAGTGGCACACTCTGTGGAAGCTCCAGTCTGGAGCATTAGAGAGAAGACTGGGTGGACGTGGAGGTCAGACAGGTGTCAGAGGCCTGTGGGGGAAGCCTGTTTCTGGAGAGGCTTGCCTGAGTAGGAGCAGAGATACCTGGGTGGTTTTATTTTTCCCCTCACGGCAAGTGGGATCTTAGTACCCCAATCAGGGATCAAACCCCCATTCCCTGCATTAAGCACAGTCTGAATTCCTGGTCTGCCAGGCAAGTCCTAGAGCAGCTAAATCTTTGCCTTAAGCTTCCTGCCTCCCGTCCCCCTTCCCTCCCCTCTCACTTTCCCAGGGGAGGTTTGGACCTCAGAGAAGGACTGAGGACAGCGTTCTAGGAAGATCCCAGGTTCTTCGTGTAGTCCAGCTGCACTTCTGGGCCCAGCCTGGTTCATGAACTTAGTTCCAGTCTCAGCTCTGCCCATGACCCCTACCCAGTCAAGGGCTTGGTGTGAGGTGTGACCTTGGTCTTCTGAATAGGTGATCCCTTCTCCTTCCCAAGGCTTTTTGAGGGCCCTCACGTGCCTACTTCTCCCCAGACCCCAAAGATTTAGGCATCTCCCTCAGAACTGAGTATAGGACTCAGGTTTACAAAGAAAAAAAAATTAAATGTTATATATAAGTAAAGATGGCAGCTCTGACTGCTAAGGAAATATGTATCAACGGTGAAATTGGAGGCACCCAAAACTCCAGATCTGAGGGAAATTTTTGGACCTGGAGCTTTTCCTGAAGCATCATGTCCCTCTCTGTGAGAAGCTGCTGGCGTTCCTGTCCCCTGGGCCTTACCAGGGACGTAGGCACAGGCCAAAGGCTATAGAGGCGCTGGCCCTGAAGCTCAGAGCCCTCGGGCTGTCCATGGGACAAAGTAAGAGAGAGTCCTCCCCAGCCCAGGAGTTGCCTAGGGATCGTTCTCTGCCTTCAAAGGAATAGAAATGCAGGAGAAAAGCTGCAGGGCTGTCTGCCTACTTGTGTTAACAACACGTGGGTGGTGGCTCCTTTAGGGCTGGGTCAAAGATAGGAGTAAACAAGGAGCAGCTGCTGCGGGTCAAGAGCCAGGACGTCACCTGGCCAAGATCTTGACGTCTGCTCATGCTGGCGGATGAGATATGGCACGTACAGCGGCAAGCAGGGCAGGTGTGGGACAGGCCACCCTAGGAGTTAGCTCCTGACCCACAACTGGGTCCTTTGTAGCTCAACTCTCATTACCCTCCTTCCCAGACACTGAAGACCTCCTTTCTCAGTCACAGCCTTCATCTTCCTGTTGAGGGAAGCAACCTCCCACAGTTTACAGTTCAAGGTTGTGTTGGTCTGTTTCCTTATTGGTCTCTCCATCTGTCCACCTGTTTATCCAGCCAAGTATTCATTCCTCATCCATCCATCCATCCATTCATCCTTCTCACTATCCATCATCTACCTACCTATTCAGCCATCCACTCATCTGTGCAACCAGTCATTCTTTTATCAACTCATTTATCTTTCACGTATCCATCCTTACACTCATCCATTATTAGGTCTTCTGAGTATCACGATCAGGGTTGGGTTCTAGAGACTTAGGATGCTGCAATTGTAGTTCCCGCCACTGAAGAACTTACAGCCGAAAGACAGTGTGTTGTTGTCTAGAGCAAGGAAAGCAGTGGCTTCACTGTGCTATAACCTGGTCTCTTCCTACCAACCTACTGGAACAGGAGCTTTGCAAGGGGAGGTATTTTTGTCTACTTGTTCACCACAGTGTTCCCAGCTCCTAAAATAGTGCTTGGCAGATTGTACGTGTAAATGTCTGCTAGTAAATGCACTACTGAGCCCAGAGAGGTAGGGTGGAATAGAGGAAGGGCAGGGGCTGGACCAACTGGGGAAAGAGCTGCCGGTGTGAGAGTCGTCCGGCTCTGCCTGGAGACAGTCAGCACATCCCAGCCGGGATGTTTTGGGGCTGAGCTGCTATCAGATGTGTCTGTAGTCGCTGGGTCCGAGCTGCCATAGTGGCATGGGGACAACTTTGGGGTGACAGTTTGGGGGACTGCAGGGGTGCAGAGGAAGGCGACCGATTGCATAGGGTGGTCTCTGATGCCCGTTTCAGCTGGACGGTCTGAAATAAGGAGACAGCTCTGGAGCAGCGCTGCTCCTGAGCCCAGGCCTTAGGGAGCATCTAGCCCAGTCTCTCTAGGTGAGGACACTTGACCCAGGGAAAGTGAGTGGGGCCACATTGGGGCCACACAACAGGAGAGGCAGAGGCAGCCTAGAACCCTGGCCTTAGGCTCTCAACCGGGGGTTTGCCCCTCTCTTTTGGAAGAATGATTTGATTCTAAGTCAAGTCAGAAGGTTCCTTTTGATGGGCAGGAGACAGGAAGGGGGGCCAATGTATCAGTGAGCCCTGCCCTCACCTCGCTTATGCCTCATTTCTGGACTAGCTCTGAGCCTTCCAGGCTTGTCTGGGCCTGACCGGGAGTGACCACTCAGCGAGGTGGGCACCCTTGGCAGCAGGGCTGCAGGACACACAGGTGAGCAGGCCCTGCCCCAGCTCTAATGGGCTTGTTTGGGTGTCCTGCCAGTGCCCACTTCTTCCTGGAGATAGAAGGGTTCGAGCCCAACCCCACGGTTGCCAAGACCTCTCCCCCCATCTTCTCTAAGCCCATGGACTCCAACATCCGGCAATGGTGAGTACTCCAGCCCTTGGCTCCAGCGGGTAGGCAGGGACTTGCCCTGGGCCACACGGCCAGGCCTGGCTGTGGCATGCTGCCATTGTCCATTTAAAACCCTGTCCCTCCCCACTCCCCTCCAGCGTCTCTGGGAACTGTGATGACATGGATTCCCCACAATCTCCTCAGGATGACGTGACAGAGACCCCGTCCAATCCCAACAGTCCCAGGTGAGCCGGGCCCTCCCTCTCCTCCCACTGTGCCCCCAGGCAGTGCTAGAGGGGCAGGCACCAGGACCCTGCAGAAGAGAAAGAGGCTGCCACTGCGGAGTGCTGCAACATATGTCTGGGCCCATGGCAGAGGCATGTAGGTCATTTTTTGGGGGAAGGGAGGGATATTACATTTTATGAAAGTAATATCCATTCATCATAAAATACCGGAATAACAACACGCAACAGAATGAGAACTTGCTGCAATGCCATATACTTAAACTAAAAATACATGCATGCAACCATCAAACATTAATGCGTGTTTTACAAGAACACACACACAGAGAAGGACTATGCAGCGATGTGTTACTACAGCTGCCCATTTCGAGTGTGGGGGTGGGGAGAGAGATATTTGAATATATTAAAAATATTCAAACAACACAAAATATGAAGGTGCAATTTCTCTTCCTGTGATCTCGTGCTTTTGAGGTCTTCACAATGAACAGTTAGGTACGAATCTTTCCTGATCATTACAATGTGGAACCAGAGATACAGTCTGCTAAAACGTGATTGCCTTTGGATTAGAAGGGGAGCAGCGCATGAATCCCCCTCACCCCTTCCACCAGCACTAAGGGAGGGGAGGTCAGGCATTGTGATGGGCACGTGCAGATGTAAATACTGGTGCAGCGCCCTGTGGGCAGAGCCTGTGGGCACAGTGGCTCTGTCGGAGGAAGGTGAGACCCTGGGGAGGGGCGGTGCACATGTTGTGAGCTGGAAACATTTTCTGGCCTCAGTGCAAACCTGGCCAAGGAAGAGCAAAGGCGCAAAAAGAAGCGGCTGAAGAAACGCATCTTTACGGCAGTGTCGGAGGGCTGCTTGGAGGAGCTGCTGGAGCTGCTGGGGGAGCTGCAGGAGCTTTGCAAGCGGCGCCACAGCCTGGATGTGCCTGGTCAGTGCCCGCCCCTGCCGTCCACCTCCCTCCCTCTCCCCACCCCTCACCCTGCCCTCCAGCCTTAAATGCTGGGCTGGCGACTTCGAACCTGATTCGGAGGGCAATGGGGAGCCATGGAAGGGCTTAGATAGGTGGTGGTCGTGGTCTGGCTACTTGGCAGAGGATGGAGATAAATCTGGAGAAGACCGCTGTTCAGGCAGAGCTGGGACCCCAGCAGCGGGCCTGGGAAATGGAGAACAACTCTTCGTGGACTCAAAGACGTGAGGAGTGAATCCAGGGTGGTGCCACTTGGACTTAGGAGACTTGGTGGCTGGTGGGGCCTGAGCCGTCTTGGGGACCAGGGAAGTAGAGAGTTAAAGGGAGGCGGCTAGCTCTATGTGTAAGCAACCAGGGTGAGGGTGGTGGGCTTGAGATTTCTGAGATGGACAATGGGAAGTCAGGCAGTGGGTGGGACTGCCCCCTACCAGGGAGATGATGCAGAAGGCCAAGGGCAAAAGGTCTCTGATAAGACTTAGGTAACTCACCCAGGAGGAGGAGGGGCCAGCCAGGGGGCTGGAGGAGGAAGAATTGGACAGGAAAGAGGGAGGGGAGGAGCTTGGGGCAGGGAGCTCAGCAGAGGGCCTGGGCAGGGTCTTGCCGTCTGGGGCTGCAGCCCCCACAATCCAGTCTCCCCTCCTCCGGGCTGGGAGGGCCAAGGGCAGCCGGGGCCCCACTGTACTGTGGCTCCATCCTGCCCTCCTGCCTGCAGACTTCCTCATGCACAAGCTGACAGCCTTGGACACAGGGAAGACCTGCCTGATGAAGGCCTTGTTAAACATCAACCCCAGCACCAAGGAGATCGTGCGGATCCTTCTTGCCTTTGCTGAGGAAAATGACATCCTAGACAGGTTCATCAATGCCGAGTACACGGAGGAGGCCTATGAAGGTACTTGCCTGTGGGGCAGAGGGGTGGGGGGAATCATGTCACACACAAGCACTGCTGTCTCTGAAGCCCAAAGCACTTAACATGGTGCCCAGCACCTTCCTTCATTCTACAAACAATCTGGACCGCCGACCATGTGCCAGGCAGTGCTTTTGGCCCCAGAGCACAGGATTGAACGAGACCAGATGAAGCTTCTTGGCTCTAAATAAGGTAATTTAAAAACCGATGGAAATCGCTATGAAAAGGAAAGTTAAAAAAAAAAAAACAGAAAAGATAATGTCATTAAAAGTGATTGGTCATGGGCAACTTTAGTGTGGGTGGTCAGAGAGCACCCGAAGCCAGCATGATAAGGCTCCAGGACAAAGCAAGAGCGGAAGCCCAAGATAGGACTGAACTTGACGCAGCTGAGTGATGGTAAGAAGGCTGGAGATGAGGCTAGGGAACTGGGCAGGGCTAACACATGGCAACTGGCAGTATTGTCATCATTGTAATTCTTTCAAAAAAACATGTCATAGGCACCATGTCTAAAATATAAGACACTCCATTTAAAAAAGTATTTATTTTTATTGTTCCTGGTCTTAGTTGCAGCACATGGGAAATTTAGTTGTGGCATGTGAGATCTTCAGTTGTGGTCTATGTGGGATCTAGTTCCCCCACCAAGGATTGAACCCAGGCCCCCCCACACTGGGAGCATAAAATCTTAGCCACTGGACTACTAGGGAAGTCAAATTGTCATTATCATTATTACAGCCCCATGTGGGTCTTGGTTTTATGGCTTCTCTCTGAGGTGGGCTGGAGAGGGGGCAATGAGACCAAATTTGAGATGTTTCCTGCTCAGGAAATCCATTGTGGATTATCAGTAAGGTGTGTCTTTGATTTTTTGGAGTCAATAAACAGCCTGTTAGGATCTTATGATATGCTTGTGACACAAATGACTGGCCCAAGAATAACTTGACGTCATTTTGCTGATATGTCATGGGTGCTAAACATGTCAGCTTTTTGCAGGTGGGGATCTGGCTTGGGAATTTAACTTTTCTCATGGGATAAAGTAATTTTATTTGTGTGTATCTATTTATGTATATATATATTATTACTATGATTGGTTTTTGCCAGTCTGGTGGGGGAAAAGTGTTAAATCATTAAGTTCAAAATTTCCTGTTCCTGATTACCACTGATTCCAAATATCTTTCATTTTCTGTATTGGCTGTGTGTGTTTTCTTCCCTGCGAGGTACTTGTTAATAATCTTTTCTCCATTTTCTTTTAGGCTGCTTGTTTTTTTATTGATTTGTAGCAGCTCTTAATCCATTATGGACTCTTAAAAACACATTGCCTCTTTTATACATCTCAAATATTTCCTCCAGTCTATCACTTGTTTCACTTTCTATGTCTTTTGAAACACAGAAATGTGTTTAATTTTTATGTAAGCAAATATATCAGTTTTTTTCTTTATGGTTTCTGCATTTTGGATTTTGCTTAAGAAGGTTTTCCCTGCAAAAAGTCGCAATATTGTAAAGTAATTATCCTCCAATTAAAATAAATAAATAAATTAAAAGTTTAGTTTACAAACAATTTACCAGTTTTTAAAAACTCTTAGTTTTTTTTAATCCACTAGGCTTAATTTTTATGTATGGCATGATCACAGCTCTTTGGAAAATGCTATTTCTGGTAGAAAGTTCTGAGACCTCCCTATCCCCCAGGCTTCCAGTCCCCTCTGTCTGGAGGTTCTCTGCTGCTGCTGCTGCTGCTGAGTCGCTTCAGTCATATCCAATTCTGTGCAACCCCAAAGATGGCAGCCCACCAGGCTCCCCCATCCCTGGGATTCTCCAGGCAAGAACACTGAAGTGGGTTGCCATTGCCTTCTCCAATGTATGAAGGTGAAAAGTGAAACTGAAGTCACTCAGTCGTGTCAGACTCTTAGCGACCCCATGGACTGCAGCCTACCAGGCTCCTTGCCCACGGGACTTTCCAGGCAAGAGGACTGCAGTGGGGTGGAGGTTCTCTAGGCTCCACCAACAGGGTCAGTGTCCCTCTGCCCCCTCCCTGCTTCTTCTCCCCTGTTCTCTTTCTTAGTCATCAGGGCACTGTGCACCTAGCACCCATGCTAGATGCCTGGATCTGGCCTGAGGCACGCCTCCTCCAAACCCCACAGACCATCCTGAGGACTCTTCCTCCTAAGGATCTTTGGCGCACTGGATGGACAGCTCTTCACATGTCTGGGCTCCTTTTAACGCATCTTCCAATTTTGCAGCCAGAGTGATCTGAAACACATATGCACAAAACCCCAGACTTCAGTCATGTCACTTCCCTGCTTCCGTGCCTTTGCGCCTTCCTGTAGCCTTTAAGATAAAGTTCTAACTTCTTTAAAAAAAAAAAGTAATATTTACTTATTTGACTGTCCCAGGTCTTAGTTGTAGCATTTGGGATCTAGTCCCCTGACCAGGGGTTAAACCCAGGCCCCCTGCACTGATAGCATGGAGTCAGCCACCAGACCACTGGTTAAGTCCCTGAAGTTCTAACCTCTTATCCTGAGTTAGGAGGCTTTGAGTTGGCCCCACCCAGCCTGGCTACACTTTCCTGATCCCAGCTGAGAGGCCACTTCTGGGAAGCACCCCAGTCCTCCAGGTTGTGTTAAGAGCACCTCTGGGTACCACAGCCCCCATCGTAGCACTAAATTTTCAGGGAGACTGTGAGCTTCCAGAGGACAAGAATTAAAGCTATAGCCTTGTGCCGTTGTGTCCCCAGTGGAGCACAGAACAGATGCTCCAAGGATAATCCTTGCTTCCAGGCAAGAGTGAATGAAGCAAAGAATGAAGCCGGGACTCTTGGTAGCTGGGCGACGCCGACCAGACAGGCAGCTAGTATTTCTCCACGGTCCATGGAGGGTACAGAGGCTAGAGAGGGGAAAGCCAGAGAGGGTGTGGTACCCCGGGTCCCAGCCGCTGAGCGCCCCTCACCCACCCGGTCCGGTCCACAGGGCAGACGGCGCTCAACATCGCTATCGAGCGGCGGCAAGGAGATATCACCGCGGTGCTCATCGCGGCTGGGGCGGACGTCAACGCCCACGCCAAGGGGGTCTTCTTCAACCCCAAGTACCAGCACGAAGGCTTCTACTTCGGTGGGTGCGCCCCCGCCCAGGTTGCGGTCCAGGGTCCGGGGTCCGGGGTCCGGGGTCCGGGGTCCGGGGTCCGGGGTCCGGGGTCCGGGGTCCGGGAGGGGGCGGAGGGCGGGGCTCGGCTCCTCCCCTGAGAAAGGCGCTAGCAGACTGAGGGCTGGAGACCCCACTGCCAGCCTCTGCCTGCTGGGTTTTGTGGGAGAACCCTGGAGGACAGAGCTGTGACCAGGGAGGCGGCAGGGGCTGATATATCCAAATGGGACCACCAGGCTGGACCAGGGAGGAAGCAGCGGAGTCGTGGGGAAGATGGGGGAGCCTGCATTCCAGAAGTGTCCCCTGGGGGTCTTAGAGGGGACATAGGCCCCCGAGCAGCCCTCTGCAGGGAAGCAGGACCGGGAGGGAGGGCGAGGAGAGAAGCCAGTTTAAACCCTAGTTGATGGGAGAGGAGACAGGTTCTGAGAAGGGAAATGGCTTGTCCCAGTGTAGCAAGGAGCTAATGTAGGCGTTCAGACTACCAGGTCTGGCCTCTGTTCCCTGTGTTTAGTGCCTCTCAGGACTGCAACAGGGAGGAAAAAGTGAGAAGATGAAAGTTCCCTGGCTGACACTCTAAAAACAATTGGGGTTAGGCTGTGTTGTGTTAAGCCGTTCAGTTGTGTTCAACCCTCTGCGACCCATGGACTGTAGCCCACCAGGCTCCTCTGTCCATGGAATTCTCTAGGCAAAAATACTGGAGTGAGTAGCCATTCCCTTCTCCAAGGGATCTTCCCAGCCCAGGGATGGAACCTGGGTCTCCAGCATTGCAGGCAGATTCTCTACCATCTGGGCCATCAAGGAAGCCTTATCCCAGATGAAAAATAAAAAATTTAATATATGTAATTTAGATACAATGAAGTTACTCATTTTAATGTAGAGTCCTGTTCATTTCCACAAACACATACAGTTGTGTAACCACCGCTGTGATCAGGACAGGGAACAAGGAGCTTCATCCCACCAAAAAATCTCCAAGCACAACTTTGTAGTTAACTCCACTTCCTAGAAGGCCCTGATTGATCGCCATGGATCTGGTTTTCTCTTCTGGGTGTTTTTTGTTATTATTACTGTTTTTGACCTGCAAGACTAGTTAGCCTACAGGACTAGATGGGCCTGGGCAGCCTCTGGTCAGACCTGGCTAGGAAACCTTCGTCAGGTGGGATGAGGAGAGGAGACAGGATGGAGACTGGCAGGGAAACAGCATGAGACCCAATGTCCAGCCCTGATTCTGTCCCCCGCTTTGCTGTGTCACCATCTGTGAGTCACTTGCCTTCTCTTTTCTCAATAAACATTTGTCATTTACTACCAGGCCTTGTTCTAGGTATTTGAAATATATCTGTGAACAGAACCAAGATCTCTACCCTCATGGAACTTCCATTCTAGATGGAAGAGAGACCATCAATAATAAACATGATAACTAAGAATATTATGTAGTAGGTTAGAAAATAATAAGTGCTGTTGAAAAAAAAAGTAAAGCAAGGGGAGGGCTTCCCAGGTGGCTCAGTGGTAAAGAATCCACCTGCCAATGCAGGAGATGCAGGTTCAATCCCTGGAGAAGATCCCCTGGAGGAGGACATGGCAACCCACTCCAGCGTTCTTGCCTGGAGAATCCTATGGACAGAGGAGCCTGGCAGGCTACAGTCCATGCAGTCTAGAAGAGTCGGACACTACTGAGCACAGCATAGCAAAGCAAAGCAAGGGAAGGCGATCAGGAGTTCCGGGGCAGGAAGGCAGGGGGTTTCAATTTTAAACAGGGCAATTAGGGTGATTCATTGAACAGGTGATGTTTGAGCAAAGACTCAGAGGTAGTGAGGGAGGAAGTGATTCAGCAGAAGGAACAGCACACCTGGCAGAGGGAACAGAATGTGCAAAGGCCCTGAGGTAGAAAAACACC
This sequence comes from Capra hircus, assembly GCF_001704415.2. NCBI lineage: Eukaryota > Metazoa > Chordata > Mammalia > Artiodactyla > Bovidae > Capra > Capra hircus. The sequence continues at coordinate 24,061,524 of NC_030826.1, read as the reverse complement.
TGTGTGTGCTGGGGTGGGGGGCGGGGAAAGGAAGAGGCCTTTGTGGCTGGAGGGGAGTGAGTAGGGAGGGAGTGGAGGAGATGATGTCAGAAGAGCCTTGTAAGCTGTTGTTGGAACCTGAGCTTTTGTTCTGGGTGAGGTGAGCCTTTTGTATTAACAGGAGCACTCTGGCTGCTGTGCTGAGGATAGGGTTGGAGGGCCAGGGTGGTAGCAGGGAGACCCATTAGGAGGTTGAAGCAATGATCCAACGTCAGTCTCCCACTCCCACTGAGATGGTCAGGAGAAGCCCCAGTCGTAGACCTTGGTGATCAAAAGTCTGGATCTTAGATCTTCACTAGGATCCAAGTCAAGCTCTGGCCCGGGAGAGAACCGAGCCCCTGTGCCCCCCTCCCCTAGGCGAGACACCCCTGGCCCTGGCAGCCTGTACCAACCAGCCCGAGATTGTGCAGATGCTGATGGAGAACGAGCAGACGGACATCACGTCGCAGGACTCGCGGGGAAACAACATCCTCCACGCCCTGGTGACCGTGGCCGAGGACTTCAAGACGCAGAATGACTTCGTCAAACGCATGTATGACATGATCCTGCTGAGGAGCGGCACCTGGGAGCTGGAGACCACGCGCAACAACGACGGCCTCACGCCCCTGCAGCTGGCCGCCAAGATGGGCAAGGCCGAGGTGGGCGAGGTGGGGGCAGGCGGGAGGGCACCAGGTGCGCCCCCGTGGGGGCTCTTCCGAGTGGCTGAGCACAGAGCCTTGGCCAGGCAGCTCGTGGGCCCACCCTCAGGACTTCAGGCCCTGACACTCTGGTTTTCTGTCTCCTGTCCTGGGACCCCGTTGCCTGGGCCAGGGTGGAGGAGCTTTAGGGCTGCGGTGATGTCAGCTCTGTGGCTGAGGATTCCTGGGTGGCGAGGCACTCACGCGGAGGCTGAGTGTCTGACCCTCGGAGCCTTCAGCCTCTTGTGAGGACAGGAGGCCCAGACTGTCTGCTCTGGATACAGAGCCAATGCGCTGCTGCCCCCAGACTCTGGGGAGACCCCAGCCTGTCTGTCAGGTTGAAACATGGAGCCAAGTCCCCAGCAGAGGACGCGGTGGCTGGTGGCCGTTTGCGCCCTTGAGATGAGGGCCAAGGAACTCAGATTAACTGGGAGCCTTGGTGAAGACTCAGCTGGGGAGGGCTTTCGTCTCTCCAAGTAGCTGGAGCCGTGGCTTGGTCCTATTTCAAGGGTAGGACTCAGGTTGGGGCTGGGGTCACAGCAGAGCCTCTTCTGCCTTCACATCTTGAGCCCTGGGAGGGGTCAAGGCTCTGGGGAGGCTGCAAGGGGGTGCTGCATGGGGGTGGGGGTGTGGTGGGGGAGAGGCTGTTGAGCAGCCCTGGTGGCAGAGCTGTGTCAGCCTCAGGGCCGCTGCTGAGGGAGGCGCTGCCCCGAGGGCCTTGGGTTCCGTCCCAGTGCTCAGGGCTGGTGCCCACAAGGGACCTTTTCATTCTCTGCGAGAGGAGAGGGGAGGAAGAACAGCTTGGATAAAGGAGCAATTGTGTGTATGCCTGCCTCCCTGGTCTCCTGCCCACCCCAAGAACACAGTTTTCCTGGGGGCTTTGAGGAGGGTCAGATTGTGGTTGCCAAGTTGGAACTTTCTCCAAGGACCACTGTGGCATATGAAGTCCCTGGGGAGCCCAAGATGAAGCTTCCTGCATGCAGCCTGGCTTCATGACCCCCTGGTTCCCTGAAGGAAAATATGCCCTCCCCATACCCCAAACACTCCTGTCAGTCTTGGGGGGTCCCCCGCACCCTTCCCACTCCCCTTCTCTCCTTCACTTACTGTTCTTTGGATGTCTTTCTGGATGCTGCTCAAGTTGGTCACTGCTGGGAATAGAGATGCTTAGGACATGCTTAGGCCACAGTCCCTGTCCTTGGATTCTTCTAGGCTGGGGTGCAGGAAGGGGAGACGTGCCCTGTCCCCAGAAGCTCCCTGCCTGGTCTGTAGTGACTAGGCTCTCGTGTGAGATGACGTGGGAATCCCATTGGGTCACGTGAGATCAGGGCCCTGACATTGTATTCCCCATGAGGACTCTCTTCCTGGGCCTTGGGTTGGTGCCCCAGGAAGTCCTGCCACATCTTGTGGTCCCCAGGGCTTGCTTTGGGGAACTAGTAAACTCTCCATCTTCCTTGCACTTTGGGACCACCCAGGAAGCTTTACAACATGCAGATGACTGGGTGTCCCCATCCTCAGAGATCTGGATTGAATTAGTCAGTGGTGTGGGAATTTTAAATTGACCTAGTAACTCTAACATTCACCAGAGAGCGAGGCTAGCTGACCTAGGTTTCACGAATCTCTCTGAAAAAGCCTGGTGGCTTCTGGTGTGTTAGTTGCTCAGTCATATCTGACTCTGCAACCCTGTGGACTGTAGCCCACCAGGCTCTCTGTCCATGGAATTCTCCAGGCAAGAATACTGCTGTGGGTAGCCATACCCTTCTTTGGGGGATCTTCCTGACCCAGGGATCGAACCTCCTGGATTGCAGGCAGATTCTTTTACTGTCTGAACCACCAGGGAAGCCCTGGCGCTTCTTAATTTTTCAAAAAAATTTAATTTTTTAACCTTCTTTTGACTGCGCCATGCGGCATGTGGGATCTTAGTTCCCTGACCAGGCATCAAACCCATGCCCCTGTGTTGGAAGCTCAGAGTCTTAAACACTAGATTGCCCAGGAATTCCCAAGGCTGGTGTCTTGCACCATTCCCTGACTGGCCAGGGCAGTGAGCCTCAACTGGCAGGGTCTTGACTGAGAATGGGATGTGAAAGCTGGAGAAGCTTCTAACTCAAGCTCAGGTCAAACAGAAATTACTTCTCAAAATGGTCAGTTCCTAGATTCTTCCCTGAACAGACTCCCCAGCCGGTGGAAGGATCTGTGAGCTGATTGTGCAGCTCTCTGAAGTGTGCAGAGGGCCTTCACCCCTTTGTCTCTGGCATTCACAGTCTCTGGTGCAACGCGCAGGTCAGCAAGCTTTGTGCTCATTCCACAGATAAAGCGGGGCCCAGGGGTCACAGCAGCAGGCGCTCGGCCAGGCTCTCGTGGGAGAGCCTTCCCAGGCCCTGTCTGTTGTGGGGGTGGAGGGCCAAGCTGTGCTGGCCCCGGGCCCTGTCCACTGGCTGACGGTTGTTCCTCTTCCTGTTCCCAGATCCTGAAGTACATCCTCAGCCGTGAGATCAAGGACAAGCGGCTTCGGAGCCTGTCCAGGAAGTTCACCGACTGGGCGTACGGGCCTGTGTCATCCTCGCTGTACGACCTCACCAACGTGGACACCACGACCGACAACTCGGTGTTGGAGATCATCGTCTACAACACCAACATCGACGTGGGTCTCCCGGCTGGGCTGGGGGAAGACAGGAGGCAGCAGGCTGCGCGTCAGGCCAGGGGCCCTGGGAGACCCCATTCTACTTGCTGGATGTGTCTGCCTCCCCCATTCCTTAGCCTCAGTGGGTGGGGCAGGTGCTGGGGACACCTGTTCGCAGCTGACCCTGTGGAGGGGTTCCTGGCCCCGTAATTCTGGGCAGGGTGGGGATGGGGGTGTAGATCTTCTCCATCTTGTTTCCCCCCAACTCCTCTTACTGGTTCCTTATGGCTGAGCTTAGAATCCCCTCTTCCCCAAACCTGGCCTCAAATGGGGGTCAGGGAGTGTGCAGTTGGAGCAATCAGGGAGGTCTTTCTGGAGGAGGCGAGGTGGGGAGGTCAGTGAAGCTGAAGGAGAAAAGAAAGGATCAGCAGTGGGAAGTTTTTGGCTCTTGGGGGAACAAAGGCAACGCATCTTTTATATTTTACCAAGACTCGTGCCTCCCAGAGCCTGCCTTGCTTGGGGTCTCCCTGGCCTCTCACAGCAGCCTGACTGGTAGGGCAGGGATTGCAATCAGTTTTATGGAAGAGGACAATGAGGCCCAGAAAGGGTAAAGGGTTTTCCAAGGGTCACACAGTGAAGGGGGGCCCAGGAGGGGCCAGAACCCTAGTCGTGGCCCTGGCCCCACTTCTAGCCCTCACTCCCCACTGTGCATCAGATCCTCTTGCCAAAAGCACCAGGCTCCTGTGGCGTTTGGCTGTGCCTGGTTGCACTGGGGCCTCAGGAGCTGGAAATTACCCTCCCAACATTTCCAGCCAAACCAGTTCATTGGCCCCTTCTGCCGGGGCACTGCTGACTCAGAGTTCCCTTTGAAATGAGGGCCCTTTGAAAATGGTCCCTCCCTCCCTCTCATCTCCATGGTGACCGGTGCTGTTCTCTCCCCAGAACCGGCATGAGATGTTGACCCTGGAGCCCCTGCACACGCTGCTGCATATGAAGTGGAAGAAGTTCGCCAAGTACATGTTCTTCCTGTCCTTCTGCTTCTATTTCTTCTACAACGTCACCCTGACCCTCGTCTCTTACTACCGCCCCCGGGAGGAGGAGGTACGTTGGGCCCCTTGAAGTGGGGGATGAGGTGGTTACAGCTGCAGGAGATGGGATCCACCCCACGTGCATATGGGGAAACTGAGGCCCAGAGAAGCCAAGAGACTTGCGTGGGGCCCCCCGACTGTCACGCTTTACAGTGTCTTGGACACAGAATATGTCTCCAGCCCTGAGTGGAGCTCAGCCCCAGGTGCTTAGTCCCACGTGGACCCCTGCTGAGGGGGGCTCAGGGAATTAGGAGCCCCAGGCCCTGCCCAGGCTCCAGGTCTTGATCTGGAGCTGTTTGGGTGTTTTGACTGTGGGAGGAAATGCGAGAAGGTGGAGGCCACTTGGAGAAGCTTTCCCACCAATCTGGGACTCAGTTTCCTGTCCAGTCACGTGAGACACAGAGTCTGGGCTTTGACTGTGTGGTGGGGCCCTGTGAGTGTCTGGATACAGATGGGACAGACAAGCGCCAAGAGGGATGAGGAAGTTGTTAGCATGGATTGAATCATGCCTCTTGCCCTCTGGGTTCCCTCTGCGGGTGGGGTAGGCAGGGGCCGGGGGCTGCCCTTCCTGCACTGGCCCTTACAGAGAACGGGCTTCATGCTGGCCTCTGGTCCAGCTCGAGGGCCCGGCATGCGTACATGCATGGTCGCCCCAGAGGGGGCGCTACCCCTGCCTTCCTCACTCCGCATCCTACACCTATCCATTCCTCTCCCTTCCTCCATAGGCCCTGCCGCACCCCTTGGCCCTCACGCACAAGATGGGGTGGCTGCAGCTCTTAGGAAGGATGTTTGTGCTCATCTGGGCCATGTTCATTTCTGTGAAAGAGGTGAGTGGGTCACTGAGCCCTCCTGGTCTGGCCTGAGAGGCAGGTGGCAGGGCAGCAAGCTCTGTCTGCTACTACTGCTGGGGGACTGTGGGGACTCATTTCCTCTTTAATTTAAGACTTACATAAATAAGCAGGCTTATCCTTCCTACTTCATGTATCCATCCCTCCATCCATCTGTCCATCTCTCTGCCATTTAAATGCACTCCCAGCCACTCAGTGTCCCTCCCATCTTCCCCTCCCTCCATCCATCCACCCAATCACCTGCCATCTCTCATCCACCCAACTGCTTATCCATCCATTCAGACACCCACCTATTGCCCTTCCGTCCTTCATCCAACTCTCTTTCCATCTGTTTGTCATTTGATCCATTCATCCATCCAACTGATGATTCAGCAGGTATATTCTGAACACCTTCAACCTGTGGGGCCCTGGGGGAGCTGATAGGGATGGAGGGAATCTGGCCTCTTTGAGGTCATAGTCTGGTAGGAATTTCACATGGACACAGATATCAAGACTGTAAGATAGACTGTGGAAAGGGCCTGATTTTGGGGTCAGACCCATGTTCAGAAGAGAGGTGACTTTTATTTGGGGATGGGGGAGGTTAGGAAAGCTGGAAGGTAGAGATGTCGCTAACTGTGGCAGGGTGGGGTTGGCATGAGGACACGGGGGAGAAGATATTACAGGGCAGGTCAGAGGAGCAGTATACAAGGCTCGGAGGCTGGGAGGCCTGGCCGTATGTGGGGAATGGCAGGCAGCTGTGTGGCCCTGCCGCTTTGTGGGTTCTGGAGTGAGGATGGAGAGGAAAGTCAGAGATGTGAGGAGATTGGGGGGACCATCCACTCTTACCCTGGGATTGTCTCTGTCCCCCAGGCACCAGTCCGTTTCCATAGCCCTCACTCGGACTCTGGTTGGGCCTTTACACGTTCCCCTGGTTCCTGAGTCTCAGTCCTGGGGAGATGCCCCCTTCCCCAGGTCCTCCAGCGAGGGGCACAGAGAGGGGGCAGCTTTTCTTTCCTTTCTGGCCGCAGGGCATTGCAATCTTCCTGCTGAGACCGTCAGATCTGCAGTCCATTCTCTCGGATGCCTGGTTTCACTTTGTCTTGTAAGTGGGTCTGTCGCCCTGGTCGCCACCTCACAGTCAGGGCCGAGGTCCTGTACGGGGCTGCTGTGTCCCTCTGCAGTGGCCACCCTCTGTGTCACCCTGTCCCAGTCCTTACGCCAAGGCGCGTGGCCGGGGACCTCCTCTCTCCCGTCTGTTGAGAGAGGCACAGAGGGGAGGGCCGGAAAACACTGGGAGAGTGCCCACCATCTGGCCGCAGGGAGAGCTGACTACACCCTGCCCCAGAGCCCCGGGCGGCAGGCAGCATAGAGAAAGCATGTTCATGTTTTAACGAAGGGACATTCCAGGCCAGTTCCTCCCAGCTGCCGTCTTGGACCCTGGCAGATCAGGGCTGGAAGGGACTTGAGAAGTCACCGTGTCTGATCTCATGAAACTGAGGCACAGAGGAGGGAAGTGAATCACTGAGTCACGTGGAGCTACGGGCATGTCGAAGCCAGCCCAGTGTCCCAGTCATCCTCACCGCAAGCTAGTCTGGGATCAGCTACTGTAGGCCCCAGTCAGAAAGCCCAGCTCAGCAGCTTCTCTGAATGAAGTCATGTGCAGCTGATATCAGTGGATTACATAACCCTGTCTCTAAACAACAGAAGGCTGATTCAGCATCGTGGCCGCATGAATGGAACAGGATCTGCGGCTTGGGGTGAAGCACGTTGGGCTCCAGGGTTCTGTGGACCCCACCAAAGTCCCTCTTCTGAGCCTTTGGGTGGGTCTATAGCACCTTGAATCTTGACCTGATGTTTCCAAATACCTGTTTATTAATAGCTGTCTTATTAAGTAGGCATGTGCCTTCCAGAAGTATGAACCGAGTTCTCCATCCCTGTGGGCGGGTGGGGCGCCCTGACACTGCAGTGAATGAGTAGGCCAGGTGCCGTCCTGCCCATGGTGCAAGTCACTTGTGAGCCTGGCACCTTCAAGAAAGTGTGACGATCCCAGAGAAAGACCCATTTGCACTGCCACTGGCTTTGGTGCGGATGAAAGTCCTTGTCCTGCTCATCTGCTTCTCTGTTGTTTTCTTCCTGTGGAGGAAGGTGTTTAAAATGCTCCCTCACTTCAGCGCCAAATACACTGATCACCCAAATGTTTGCTTTCCACTGCACAAAATCGAGGTTGACTGTGTCCCAACTTTAACTAGTCAGGTATTTCATAATCGCGGAGACTGCCTGATGCTCTAAGCAAGAGAGGGTTTCTATCCAGATGTCTGCCTAACTGATGACAATGTTTAGGAGTGGGTTTTGATCTTGGATGTTTGGTGTATATTGTACTTTAAATTTTTAAAATTGTGGTTTAATGCATGTAACATGAAAGTTAAACCACCTTAACCATTTTTAAGTTCAATACTGTTAGGTACGTTTGCATTGGTGTGCAATCTCCTTTTAGCATATCTATTACATGGCATGTCTTGTAGTTATTTAAAAGGCTTCTCAAAGAAGGTTATGGGGGACTTCTGTTATGATTGAGGTTTGAGTATACATGTTGTCAGCTTTGTCATTTTGATTAAAGATGGAATCTTTCACTGCATCCTTCGTCTACTCCAGAGTTCCTCAATCTCTGTGGGAATCACAAATCACATGGGTGATTTAAAAAACATCCAGCCTCCTGGCAAGCACCCTGGGCCATCTGAACCAAAATCTATTGGGCCCTGGGGAACTCTATCTGTAAAAAGTCCTTGTCAACTGCAACCAGCCCTGACTTGCATCTGGCGATGCAGTCTGCAAGGCTGGGTTTTAGACGTGATTCAGCAGGTCTAGGGCAGCCTCGGCTATCTCTTCAGTACCACCCACCAGGGTCATTGAACAGGGTTTAAGGGAGGTTGGAGGGTTTGGACATCTCTGCCCTGATGCCGAGGAGAAGTAAGTAAGGCCCTTGTTTCCTGTGTCTCCTGAACAGTTTTGCCCAAGCTGTGCTTGTGATACTGTCTGTCTTCTTGTACTTGTTTGCCTACAAAGAGTACCTCGCCTGCCTCGTGCTGGCCATGGCCCTGGGCTGGGCGAACATGCTCTACTACACACGGGGGTTCCAGTCCATGGGCATGTACAGCGTCATGATCCAGAAGGTGCGTTGGGGATGCTGAGCATCAGAGATGGGCAGGGAGGGGCCCCTCAGAGAAGGCCCACTCTTCAGATGGGGAAACTGAGGTCTGGAGAGGAAAAGAGACTCACCCAAGGGACAGGCCACTGCTGTTTCTCTCAAATGTCTTGGTTTCCATTTGCCCTTGCTCAGGGTCTTGGAGGAAACATATGCATGTATAATATATATATATGTAGATATGCTTATTATAGATGTTTACCATATAAAGGACTGTGTAGCCTGCAAGTTACAAATAATAATAAAATATGCAATACTTTTTTGTTGTAAATTCCACATGGCTAGTTGAGTCTCACCAAATAATTTGTTGATTTTGGTTTAACTTGTATCTGTTGCCAACCTATGGTTGCAATTGACAAGTGAACATTGTGCCAATATAAATGTTGCCTGAAATTTTCCTTTGCTTTTAAAAAATAAATAATTAACTAAAATATTTTTTGGGGGGCTACCCTGGGTCTTTGTTGCCGCACATGGACTTTCTCTAGTTGCAGCAAGCGGGAGCTACTCTCTAGTTTGGTGTGAGGGTTCCTCATTGCGGTGGCTTTTCTTGTGGAGCACCAGCTCTAGGGCATGCAAGCATCAGTGGTTGCGGTATGTGGGCTCAGCAGTTGTGGCTCGTGGGCTCTGGAGCATGGGCCCAGTAGTTTGGTCGCATGGGCTTAGTTGCTCCATGGCATGTGGGATCTTCCAGGATCAGGGATCGAACCTGTGTCCTCTGCATGGGCGGGTGGACTCCTATCCACTGTACCACCGGGGAAGTCCTTTCCTTTGCTTTAAGGAGTAAGATGAAAAGGAAACAATGAAGACGTGTTGAAGCTGAATTTGTTTGCCAGTGATGCTGAGACACTTATGTGCTGAATTGAATAATAGTTTTCAAATACTAGAAGAATATTTCATCAATGTTTTTGTACTATTCACAATATAACAGCCACAGATAGGGTATATTTTAAAAGTTTTATCTGCCTTAACATTTCTTCCATCATTGTCTTAGGTCCAGGTCTAGACAATCAACAATCTTTGACTTGTAGCTTTCACCAGTTTCTATGGCGTAAATCACCCACCATGGCTGATTTCCAGTTACCAACATGAGTACAGAATCGGGCAAGGATGCACACTAAAGCATCATTATATAGTGTTTCCAACATATGGCTACAATAGCTGTAAATAGCCTTAAATTCTAGGTAATTGTTAGGACTTCCCTGGCAGTCCAGTGGTTAGCACTGGGCTTTCACTATGGAGGATGCAATTTCAGTCTCTGATCTAGAAACTAAGATCCTGCAAGCCACATGGAGTGGCCAAAAAAGAAAAAAAAAAGCCTAAATAATTGTAAAATGTAGTAACGTCATTTGGAAGTGATGTTTTGACTACTTATTATCTTTGTTTCTAATGTAATTTATTTAATTATGTTTACACAATCCAATGCTTAGTCATGGCTGGCTTAGCAACCAGCTCAGGAGATTCACAAGAGTGTGACAGTCAGCTCTTGTGAGCTGGTGTGAGCAGACCCCAGCACACGGCCATTTCCAGGAAGAGTGAGGATTCCTGGTGTGAGATTCTATGGGGAGGGGGCTGATGTGCAGCCTGTATCAGCAAGGACAGAAACAGACTGCGTTCTAGGAGGGAGGAGGGTGGAGAGGACGAATAGAAGAGTCTTTCTGGAACAGGTGGGCCCAGTGCTGAGCTGTGGAGGGAGCGTCAGGAGGATCCGGGGAGGGTCACGGAAGAGTGGCCTGAGTAAATGAGGGCATGGTTGGGGTGCAAACCTGGGAGATAGTGGGAAGCAGGAGCTCAATCTATAGCGAATATATGCTCAAACGTTACCCTTGAATCGTGTTTCTTTCTTTGTAGGTCATTTTGCATGATGTTCTGAAGTTCTTGTTTGTATATATCGTGTTCTTACTTGGATTTGGAGTAGGTAAATGATTTACAAATAATAGCAACTGCCACATTTGTAAAGCCCTTTATATAGATGTTAACATGACAGAGCAAGCAGGAGCCTCAGCAACAATTGTATCGGTCACCAGTGGAATGCTCACCGTGATCAGCATTTCCCAGTGATTGTCTGTGTGAAGAGCCAGCTCACTGGAAAAGACCCTGGTGCTGGGAAAGACTGAGGGCAAGAGGAGAAGTGGGGGGCAGAGGATGAGATGCTTAGATAACATCACTGACTCAATGGACATGAGTTTGAGCAAACTCCAGGAGACAGTGAAGGACAGGGAAGCCTGGCATGCTGCAGTTCATGGAGTTACAAAGAGTCAGACACGACTTAGCAACTGAGCAACAATAACAATGATTATCTCCCTGGAGAAGGAAATGGCAGCCCGCTCCAGTACCCTTGCCCGGAGAATCCCATGGATAGAGGAGCCTGGTAGGCTACAGTCCATGGGGTCACAAAGAGTCGGACACGACTGAGCGACGTCACTTTCACTTTCACTTTCCTCACCTCCTACTCTTCTCTGTCTATAAAAGAAACTGGCATTCAGACCCAGATAAGATGATACGCTGGGGCACTAGCCTGCCATCTTCTAGGACGCCTAGCTTTCCAAATAAAGTTGGATTCCTTGCTTCAAAACAACAACAACAACAAAAACAATGATTATCTCTTTACTTCTCACAATGTATTGGCCAAGGCAGGAGTCATCATCATCTCTGATCGTAAGAGAACTGAGGCTTAGAGACGCCAGGATTTGACCAGGTCGCTTTTATCTGGCCACACTGTGTGGTATGCCCCCCACCTTCACATCCATCATATGTGTCCCTTGCAGCTTCGGATAGGTTTGGCAGGTGTTTTTGGCCCAAACTGACAGATAGGGAAGCTAAAGTTTGCAGAAATGTGATTGACAGTCTTTGAAAAATAGGAGTAGAATAATGCATCCAGGTAACCTCCTTCGGCCCTCCACGTCATGTTACTGTCATAGATTGCTTCAGATTTATCTGTGAGAGCCTCTGGTCTGCTGGGGACCAGGGATGGGAAACCCTCTTAAAAACCTCCCTGTTTACAACAGAGGGAAAAGCACAACCTGATTTTGCTTCTAACCTCTGCCTAAAAAGATATGATTTTGTTTTCCCAAGCCAGTTCTTTTCCCCAGTTATCACTGGCATTTGAAACTAGGCAGCTGATTCCATCTGTCTGGTACCTTTTCTGGGTCACAGTTTGCTTATTCATTTGCCCCTTCACTTGCTTGTTTATTCATCCACCCATTTCCTCACTGATTAATTTGATCATCCATCCACCATTCATTAAGTCATGAGCCACTGCTGTAGTGCATTGGGAAGAAAAGAAGAAAGAGCCTCAGGCTGTGACCAGAGATCATGCCACACAGCATTAGAAGGAGACTCAGGACCTGCCAGTCTTGGGAGAGACAACCCAGGCTACTGGAAGTTGGGAGCTCCAAGCCTGGTTGAGGAGCCAGGGACACACAGATTATAGATTATAATTTTCAACTCTGCAAACCCTTGATTGGTCAAGGGCTGAACAGTGGGCTAGTGAAGGGAGAGAAGAATTTGGGCTTTGTTAGGCAGAAAGGTCTTCTGCAGTCAGTCAAGGCAGAACACCAGCCTGATGAGGCTTCCGGAGGAACTGAGGCTAGAGACATGATTTCAATAACCAGAGAGAAGAAGACAGCAGTGTGTGTGTGTGTGCATGTGTGTACGCGCAGGTGTGCACGAGCTCACTGAGTAATTAACCGGACAGAGAGGCTGCAGACAACACCCTGTTATGTTCTCACAGCTCTGGCCTCGCTGATCGAGAAGTGCCCCCAGAACCACGAGAACTGCAGCTCCTACGGCAGCTTCAGCGACGCGGTGCTGGAACTCTTCAGGCTCACCATAGGCCTGGGCGACCTGAACATCCAGCAGAACTCCAAGTACCCCATCCTCTTCCTGTTCCTGCTCATCACCTACGTCATCCTCACCTTCGTCCTCCTTCTCAACATGCTCATAGCCCTGATGGGGGAGACGGTGGAGAACGTCTCCAAGGAGAGCGAGCGCATCTGGCGCCTACAGGTGAGCCTGGCAGAGTCCCCTCTGGGCAGTGGGGGCGGGGGCTCCTGTCATGGGGACTCAGTTCAGCACACAGAACCTGTGGATCTAGGCTGGGGCCTGGAAACCTGCATAAGCTCCCTGTGCTTGGCCGGAGGAAGGTAGGTTCCTGGAGTAAAGGGTCCAGGGAGTGTGGCTGGACAATGGCATGTGTGAGAGGTACTCAGGCTTATGGCTGTGCTCTGCTTAGAGTCAGTGCTGTGATATGTGGGTGCTGAAGTGTGACCTTAGGTTGCATTAAGAGGAGTATAGGGTATAGGACAATGGAGGTGACAATTCTGCTTCCCTCCAATGCTCCTTATATGCGGTGGGCCTTCCACACTGGGGACACTAACCCACAGAATGGCCCAGGCATGGGACAGGCCTGGCAACCATGCCTCACAACAGACGGTGTTGAAACTGGGTTGAAGAAGGTGAGAATTCCTTCTTGCAGAGCTACTTGGGAAAGAGGGAGCCGCTTTCTTCTGTGATCCCAGAGGCAGAAATGGGACAGATGGGGAACAAGAGGGAGAAAAGCTTTGATCTGATACAAGGAAGTTACTAATTGTTAGGGCCTTCTTAGTGGATTGTCAATGACATTCAGGGGAGATTAGACAAATTATGGTTGGGAAAATTGCTGAGGGGATTCCCAGCCTGAGATGGAATAGGACTGTGTGATGTCTGAACCTCCTTTCACCACAGGAGCTCAGAATCCTACCTTTCAGTTAGGAAACTCTGGACTCCCATAAACATAGTTTATGTGATGTTTAATAATTTTAACACCTTTCCCAAACTTACTGGGCTTTCTTTTCTTTCATTTTTTAAAGTCTTTGTTGAATTTGTTACAATATTGCTTCTGTATGATGTGGTTTTTTTTTCTGGTCTTGAGCCCTGTGGTATCTTAACTCCCCAACCAGGGATTGAACCCACACCCCCTGCACTGAAAGGTGAAATCTTAACCACTGGACCATCGGGGAAGACGCAGGGTTTTTGAATTCTGTAGGTTAGCCAGATACTCAGGATCCAAGCATTAAGTAAGCATTCTGTGCAGGTGGAGTGGGCTGTTTGGTGGTGTGTGTGTGTGTGTGTTCTTGTGTGTGCAAGTTCTTGTTTGTGTGTGCACGTGTGTGGGTACACCCACACTCATGGGGCACCTTGGTGCTGGCTCCTTGGTGACACACTTAAGCTCCTTTGTGTTCCCAGAGAGCCAGGACCATCTTGGAGTTTGAGAAAATATTACCAGAATGGCTGAGGAGCAGATTCCGGATGGGGGAGCTGTGTAAAGTGGCAGAAGACGATTTCCGGCTGTGTTTGCGGTAACAGAGGGAGGAGGGCGCTTTGCTGGTGCTCTTTGGGTGGGTGAAGAGACACGCGGTGTGAGTGTTCGTGAAGCGGTGCTGCCATTTGCTTGTCGGACCGTGGCCATGGTCTCTTCCGCCTCCTCAGAAGGTGGAGTTTGCTTGCTTGGGGTCGCTGGCCCTGGGACAGGCTTCCTGAGCCTCAGAAGGGAGAGGAGGGGACTCTGCCCTTCTGGAGGTGCCTCTGTGGCTCCTCCCCGCCCAGTACCTGCCTTAGAAGAGATGTGCCAGCCTGGCACCCTTTGTCCTTCTGTCTCCCCTGTGTGGGTTCACAGGGGACCACTTTTGTCTCTTGGAGCTCCTGGGTCCCATATCCTGGGAGGAGACTGATCCTGGAGGCCTGGGAAGATGTGCGCTTGGGCAGGTTTCAAGCCCCAGTAACACTGCTATGTACACATGAGTCAGGGGTGTTCCCGATCCCCGTGGACGACACCCCAAATGCGGTGCTAGTATATTTGTTTGTATTTCATGAAGTACACTTGGGGAATAGTGAGAATGATTATCACACCCTCAGGATCAACGAGGTGAAGTGGACTGAATGGAAAACTCATGTCTCCTTCCTCAATGAAGATCCGGGGCCTGGGAGACGGACAGGTACCACTGCTGTCAGAAAGCATGATGCCCACTCCTGCCTGACCTTGTGACCCTGGGGGACCGTGATTTTCCCCATCTGTAAAGTGGGGGAGGAGGGTTGAACTAATCCCTTCCAGCTCTATCATTTTATAACCTGAGTTGGAAACATTTCTGAAAGTCGAGTGGTGGGCGAAGACCGACCTGGGGGCGCAACTTGCAGAGCGCTCTCTATTTGTAAACTAGTGTTTTGTCTTTAAAGCAGATTTCAACAAAATCCAAGACACTTCCAGGAGCAACAGCAAAACCACCCTCAACGCATTTGAGGAAATAGATGAATTTCCGGAAACTTCAGTGTAAAAGCAGGACCCAGAGCTCACGTGCGTGTGGGCCATCTGATGCTGGAGCCTGGGTGCTGGACTTGGCGCTGTGTCCTTTGCAGAGCAATGGAGCCTGGCTCCACCTGCAGAGATGAGGAATGCACCCTCATGCTGAGCGTGTAGCTGAACCAAGGGGCAGTTGTCAGTTTGTCTGAGTGGGAAACACCCTGGAGTTTGTTATTTGGCAAAGAGCTTGTAAAGACCTATGGCCAGCAGTCCTGAGCTTGGGAGTTCCAGGAGCCCTGAATCCTGGGTGAAGCTCCTGTGTTCACCAACTGCAGGTCGACTTGGCTGGGAGAGAGGATGGCAGGGCAGGCACAGGGGCCCAAGGAGCACAGAGAGGGGTCTTTCTTCTCTCAATGTCTTGACAATGTCTTGTCAATGTCTTGACAGCTCCTGGCCCCAGCCCTAATATTCTACCATCTCCCCTACTGTGACTGGATCTCCTGAATTTAAGGGCCTCTTGATCTGATCCTAGAATGTACAGGGGATTGAGCTGAGCCTGGTATCCTGGGGCCAGGAGGAATGAGCTTCTGGAATCTTCAGGGAGCAGGAAAACACCCTCGGAATAAGTAGCCTTGGTACTCAAGGCTCAGACTGTCTCCAACTGAGAGACAATTCTAGAAGCATAATTAACACAGGGTTTTTCTTTTCAGTAGAGAAAGGACAATTCAGTTTTAAATGAAAATTACTTCAAATGAAGTGTGTGATTTTAAAAGCTGAGAAATAGATTTTAGGATTTGGGGGTTGGACGTAAGTATTATATACTTGGCCTCAAGGTGGCCAGAACAAGGACAAAAAGCTTTTCTTTACATACTTAAAACCACATGAGACATGCCAGGCAGGGCCTGTGATCTGGGTGAAAGATCTTGGCTGGCTTCCTTGTCCCAGCCCTGGCACAGTGCAGGCTTCCAAGCTGGGATAGTGGCTTCGTCTGAAACAGAAATAGCAGCTGCTCTATTTATATGGTCTTGAATCTCAGAAGTTACTCTTACACATCAGTATTTTTCATTGGAGGAATTTTACAGACTATCTGAAATGCTATGGTATTCAATATTTTTTTTTAACTGTGAATTTTGAAGCAGAGAAGGCATCTGGGGAGGAGCCAAGATGTGGGGCTTATTTTTAGATTCTCATCCTCTGATTTTCTTCCCTGAAATTACTCAGTTTGGGGACAGAGATGAAGTGGAGAGAGTAGAAATGTTCCAGCTGACTCAAGTGTGTTAGTCCATCAGTCATGTCCATATCTGTGACCCCATGGACTGTAGCCCTCCAGGCTCCTCTGTTCATGGGATTTTCTAGGCAAGAATATTGGAGTGGGTAGCCATTCCCTTCTCCAGAGGATCTTCCTGACCCAGAGAATGAACCTGGGTCTCCTGCATTGCAGGGGCATTCTTTATCATCTGAGCCAGTAGAGAAGTCCTATTGGAACCTAAACAACCAGAAAATCCACTCTGACTCAGTTATATGGTGAAAGATTCATGTGGGAATTTTTTTTTTTTTTGAGTATAGTTGCATTACAATGTTGTGTTAGTTTCTGCTGTACAACAATGTGAATCAGCCATGAATATACATATATCCCCTCCCTTTTGAACCTCCTTCCTGCCCCCCACCCCCACATCCCACCCCTTTAGGTCATCACAGTCCTGTGGGATTTCCAATGTGAAATTGTAATGATATTAACCATAAACTTTAATTTTAAATCACACAAAAATCATTCAGCTTTTAGATAACTTGGCTGTTGGTTAGTTAATTTGACTAGAAGCAAACTAAGGAGCATGGGCCACACAGTCCACTCCTGGCCCATTTCTCTGCTCTGGGCTGCTCTGTGCACCAGCTTACCTGGGTGGGCAGAATCTTGGCCCTTGTGTCCCTGATGGGCTGGGTCAGGGACAGATGAGTCGAAGATGCAGCCTTGCAATCTGCAGCAGCCCCTGTACTCTCAGATGACCCAGGGAACTGCCCAGTGCTCCAAGCTGCAGTGGTCAGACCAGGTTCAGGTGTGAGCAGGGGAGGAAGGGACTAGGCATGTTTCTTGCAGAAGGGAAGATTTAGGGGGATTATCACGGAGGCAGGAGGACCAGATGTATTACAGATGAACAGAACTAGGGCCCCAAAGTTGGAAGCTTCAGGGAAAACGATTATGGTTCAATGTAGTCCAACAACTTCTTCAGATGTTATGTTTGTTTTTTTTTCGGTCACACCCCCAGAGCATTTGCCGTCTTCACTCCCAACCAGGGATTGAACCCACACTCCCTGCATTGGAAGCGTGGAGTTTTAAACACTGGACCTAAAGGGAAGTTGTGATACTGGGGATATTTAAGCAGAAGCTGGTTGAGCATATATGAGGGATATTGTTAAAGATCATCATCAGATGAACCTGAAGCTCCTTTTAGCCTGGGGAGTAGCATCCTGTATCTTGAATCAACTTCTTGCCTTTACCCTGAACAGATAGATGTCTTGGTTTGAAGGGCAGCAACTTGGATACATGGCTCCACGCTCTACTCTGTGCAGCTGGGAATTCAGAATTGTTTTGGTTTGGATATGCATGGATAAAACTGTGTAACTCTTCACTTCCCACTTGAATAAAAGCTGGGAGGTTAGACAGACAGAAGTGAATAACTGGATCTTTGTCTTCTTATGCATATGGAGACCTGTCTATGGATCTGGATCAAATTTGCTGGCAGGACCATTTTCTATACTGAATCTTCCTCTTGGAAGGCTTTTATCCTAGACGGTCTCAACCTAGGCAGTTTTCCAAGGAAGGTGATGAGTCAAAGAGCATTGGTTTAAAAGGACCATTTCTCTTATTTGACACCCGGAAACCAAAGCTCCAAGAGAAAAGTGGACTTGTTCAAAGTCATGCGGTAGATTGTATCAGAGCTGTTGAAGCTGGAGTGTTCTGATTCTGGACCACAGATGTCCTCCTGTGAAGTTTTATTTTTTTGGCACAGTTCTTTGGTAAACTTGAGTCTGCCTTTGTGGTTGGCATGTGTCAGGGGATTAGGTTTTTTGCTCAGATGATTCATGCTGGCAGTCTGCATTGTCCCTGTGATCTCTATGATGGGTTTTTAATTCAAGTGTGTACATACAGATGTGCACAAAACCACACACACACACACGCACACCGCACCACACTGAATCCACAGGTGTATAAGGGTATCTTAAGTGATTCACATTTCACTAATTTAAGGGGAAAGCATTTTTCAGGAATGGAATCTCACACGCTCAGATAATAGTTGTGGCTGGAAATTTTCCTTTAGCTAAATTCTGCCTCAGGAAGAATCCATTATTCTAGAAATTAAGTTATATATGTTTGGAGTAAAAAAGGTGCTTACCTTCCTCCCTGGGCGGGGAATGGGAGGAGTTCAAGGCTGTACTGTGAAGTCACCAAGCTCTTAGAGGGCTCCTGCCCTGGAGCCCAGTGTTACTGACCTTCTTTTCCTTCCACAAGGCCTGCTGGACTAAGTCCTTTGGCTCTGGGTAGGGGCCAGATAGATGGACCGTCATGTGGGCCTGTAAGCCATACTTGATCTCTGCATCGATTTTCTTTTTCTTTTTTTTTTTATTGCGATCTTGGTCTCACAGAATTGTTACCTTGTTCTCACTGAATGTGCCTAATCTTTGCAAATTCCATTTACATCCTTGTTTTTAGTGTTGCGTGTGTGTGAAACTCTATGTGCAAGAGAGAAATCATAAATGGAGTAAGAACATTTTAGTGTCATT
This sequence comes from Capra hircus, assembly GCF_001704415.2. NCBI lineage: Eukaryota > Metazoa > Chordata > Mammalia > Artiodactyla > Bovidae > Capra > Capra hircus. Next base: position 24,043,020 of record NC_030826.1, on the reverse strand, counting down.
GAAGAAATGCTTTAATGATTTCTAATAAATATTTATTTTGCTTTGTTATGATCATGTTTTATCTTTGTCTTAGGAGGGCCACTATGATGACTGAAATCTTAGGGTGTTGCTTAACATGAGTGGATAAAGAGAAGGTCACTTTTTGGACTTAAAGAATCAATTAGTGGTCCCAGCTCAGCACGCTAAGACATACCACCTTTGTGCAAATGTGTACCTCTCAAAGTACATCACATCCAGTACCCCATCTAAACCACTCAATAACTGGGAGGAATTTTGAGTAAAAAGAGACCTAGAGATTTGAAGCGACATGGGCAAGGAGTCACAGCCTGAAAATGTTGCAGGTTCAGGTCCTATGATCTCAAGCAGGGGGGTCCATCCATCATGCTTACTGGCTCTCCACTTGGCATGCATATGAACTCATGGCTCCGCCTGGAGACCAGGAAGTAGAAACCCCTCCTGTTTACCTCACAGAACTTTTATGAGGAGGCAATAAGGGAATGGATAAGAAAGAGCTGATATTATTGCTGTCATTATTGCCCAATGTATATGTATATGCATTTTTTCATTCTTCTGAGTTATTTTTAAAGAATGGTAGTTCTCAACTTGAATGCCAAGATGCTGCTGTGTCTTGAAGGGTTGTAGAACTTGCAAACAATTTACTAATAAGCAATATGCTGAATTTGGTCCATTACTTCATCCAAACGATTCCCAGAATAATACCCTTCACTGGGCTGTGTTTTCTTGACTGGCAAGGAAACGGGACTTGTACATAATCCACATGCTAGTTCAAACAGGCTTCAGCCTATAATCTAGGAATGTGCCATCCATGGGAACATTCTGGGTAGACTGATGAAGTGTGGGCGCCCCTGTCACAGGATGTATTCTGAAAGTGGGATGCCTAGGTCAGTGAGGATGAACAGTTTTATGACTTTTGATATTATGAAAAATTACCTTCCAAAAGATATTTTGCAACTTTTTCAGCCTTTGAGATTGCACAATTTCCTATTTATAAAGTGCTTTCATTCATATTGGTTATCTTAATCCACAATTCTGTAGATAGTTTGATGAGTATTCTGTTGCCATTCATCAGAACAGAGAAAATGGAGACTTGGGGAATTTGAGGCTCAGAGAGAGATGGAATGAGAGGTTGAGGTAGCAGTGCTTTTTCCTGGGCCAAGGGTCCAGGTTTTCTGGTGTGCTGGTGTGCACTAGTCCAGTAGTGTCAATGGTCTTCTATACCAGGGTGGGTTAGCCTAGCCTGAGTCACACTAAAACAAATTTGTCTGGTTGCACTGGGTCTTAGTTGTGGTACACAGGGATCTTTTAGATGTAGCATGTGGGATCCAGTTCTTAGATCAGGGATCAAACTGGGGTCCCCTGCATTGGGAGTGTGGAGTCTTGGCCACTGGACCACTAGGGAAGTCCTTGGATCACATTTAAGAATAAGTATCGGGACTTCCCCGGTGGTCCAGTGGTTGAGGATCTGCCTTCTGGTGCAGGGCATGCAGATTTGACCCCTGGTCAGGGAACTAAGATCCCACATGCCCTGGGGCAGCTGAACCTGCGCACCATAGATGGAGAGAAGCAAAGACCCCAAGGTAGTAGGGTGAATTTGAGGATGGAGAAGTCTGTGAGGCCAAATTGCTAGGAACAGGGCTGGAGAGGTAGGCAGATGCCAGAGCACACAGGACTCCTCCAGCTTTGGGAAAGGCTTTGAGATTTCATATTGAGGGTTAGGGGAACCATTAAAAGGTTTCACACAAGGGTATTATTGGATATGAACACTTCCTTTTCCCCTCATAGGGTTGCAGACTTAAAAGGGTGTATTTTTCCATCTGTCAACATTTGGGACATAGCAACACACATAGACATCACCAGATGGTCAACACTGAAATCAGATTGATTATATTCTCTGCAGCAAAAGATGGAGAAGCTCTATACAGTCAACAAAAACAAGACAGGGAGCTGATTGTGGCTCAGAGCATGAACTCCTTATTACCAAATTCAGACTCAAATTGAAGAAAGCAGGGAAAAACGCTAGACCATTCAGGTATGACCTAAATCAAATCCCTTATGATTATACAGTGGAAGTGAGAAATAGATTTAAGGGCCTAGATCTGATAGATAGAGTGCCTGATGAACTATGGAATGAGGTCCGTGACATTGTACAGGAGACAGGGATCAAGACCATCCCCATGGAAAAGAAATGCAAAAAAGCAAAATGGCTGTCTGGGGAAGCCTTACAAATAGCTGTGAAAAGAAGAGAAGCAAAAAGCCAAGGAGAAAAGGAAAAATATAAGCATCTGAAGGCAGAGTTCCAAAAAATAGTAAGAAGAGATAAGAAAGCCTTCTTCAGCCATCAATGCAAAGAAATAGAGGAAAAGAACAGAATGGGAAAGACTAGAGATCCCTTCAAGAAAATTAGAGATACCAAGGGAACATTTCATGCAAAGATGGGCTCAATAAAGGACAGAAATGGTATGGACCTAACAGAAGCAGAAGATATTAAGAAGAAGTGGCAAGAATACACAGAAGAACTGTACTAAAAAGATCTTCACGACCCAAATAATCACGATGGTGTGATCACTAACCTAGAGCCAGACATCTTGGAATGTGAAGTCAAGTGGGCCTTAGAAAGCATCACTACGAACAAAGCTAGTGGAGGTGATGGAATTCCAATTGAGCTCTTTCAAATCCTGAAAGATGATGCTGTGAAAGTGCTGCACTCAATATGCCAGCAAATTTGGAAAACTCAGCAGTGGCTACAGGACTGGAAAAGGTCAGTTTTCATTCCAATCCCAAAGAAAGGCAATGCCAAAGAATGCTCAAACTACTGCACAATTGCACTCATCTCACACGCTAGTAAAGTAATGCTCAAAATTCTCCAAGCCAGGCTTCAGCAATACCTGAACCGTGAACTCCCTGATGTTCAAGCTGGTTTTAGAAAAGGCAGAGGAACCAGAGATCAAATTGCCAACATCCATTGGATCATGGAAAAAGCAAGAGAGTTCCAGAAAAACATCTATTTCTGCTTTATTGACTATGCTAAAGCCTTTGACTGTGTGGATCACAATAAACTGTGGAAAATTCTGAAAGAGATGGGAATACCAGACCACCTAATCTGCCTCTTGAGAAATCTGTATGCAGGCCAACAGTTAGAACTGGACATGGAACAACAAACTGGTTCCAAATAGGGAAAGGAGTACGTCAAGGCTGTATGTTGTCACCCTGCTTATTTAACTTCTATGCAGAGTACATCATGAGAAACGCTGGGCTGGAAGAAGCACAAGCTGGAATCAAGATTGCTGGGAGAAATATCAATAACCTCAGGTATGCAGATGACACCACCCTTATGGCAGAAAGTGAAGAGGAACTAAAAAGCATCTGATGAAAGTGAAAGAGGAGAGTGAAAAAGCTGGCTTAAAGCTCAACATTCAGAAAACTAAGATCGTGGCATCACTTCCCATCACTTCATGGCAAATAGATGGGGAAACAGTGGAAACAGTGTCAGACTTTATTTTTTGGCTCCAAAATCACTGCAGATGGTGACTGCAGCCATGAAATTAAAAGACGCTTACTCCTTGGAAGAAAAGTTATGAGCAATCTAGATAGTATATTCAAAAGCAGAGACATTACTTTGCCGACTAAAGTCCGTCTAGTCAAGGCTATGGTTTTTCCTGTGGTCATGTATGGATGTGAGAGTTGGACTATGAAGAAAGCTGAGCACTGAAGAATTGATGCTTTTGAACTGTGGTGTTGGAGAAGACTCTTGAGAGTCCCTTGGACTGCAAGGAGATCCAACCAGTCCATTCTGAAGGAGATCAACCCTAGGATTTCTTTGGAAGGAATGATGCTAAAGCTGAAGCTCCAGTACTTTGGCCACCTCATGCGAAGAGTTGACTCATTAGAAAAGACTTCGATGCTGGGAGGGATTGAGGGCAGGAGAAGAAGGGGACGACAGAGGATGAGATGGCTGGATGGCATCACTGACTCGACCAACACGAGTCTGGATGAACTCTGGGAGTTGGTGCTGGACAGGGAGGCCTGGCGTGCTGCGATTCATGGGGTCGCAAAGAGTCGGACACGACTGAGCGACTGAACTGAACTGAACTGCACAGTCTGGAGTGTGGAAGGGAGAGATTTCCACCTGACAGTGAAAGAGATACTTGGGAAGTGACTGGGAAAGAAGGGAAGAAGGCAAAGAGAAGGCAGAGACATTAGTGGAACATGAAGACGTTTCAGTAGAGAAGGAATGTCTGAGCACACTCATTTACTCAGCTGAACTCACAGGGCACTTACTAGATTGCAGGTACTGAAAAAGACACTGGTAATATCCTTGAGATGGGATAGAAGCAGAGAGGGGCAGAGGGCCAAGTCAAGAGAGGTATTATAGGTGAAATGAGAATTGAGTTGCATTTGGAAGAAAAAATAGGAATTCGATAAGGTGAGGTCTGGTGTGGGTGTCAGGGATGGAGGAAGAGAAGGGAAGGAAAAAAATTCTAGGTGGAAGGGCCAGACTCCGTAAAGACACACAGGAATAAAACAACGCAAAGCCGACTGAAACTGAAAAGAGCTAAAGGCAGATGAGTCTAGAGAGGTTGTGGGGAGGGTGGGACAGATCATAAAGGGTTTTTTGTGTTAGAAATTTCAATGTGAATAATTTATTATTCTGTGCTAGGCACTGTGGTAAGTATTTGTATGCATTAGCCCACTTAATCCTCCCAACAATCTCATGAAAGGGACACTATTATTATGAATATCCCTATTTTATAAATGGGAAAACCGAGTCTGTAGACTGTTAGAAATAATCGAAATGAAATTGAAAGTGGCTAAAGTCACACAGCAATATGTTATAGATTAAAAAAAATAACGTCTAATTAGAAACTCTAAAGTCTATAAATATTGAGTCAGAGAAAATTAGTCTTGATAGAAAAGAATCAACACAAAAACTGAAACTACAGTGGCCTAAACTGCACATTGTAAATTTTGTAACTAACTAAAATTTGATGGGAAAATAAAGTATTTTTCCCAAAGTATATATATGGAAAAATTGACCTAGAAAAATTGAACTTGTGCATTGGACACAAAGAAACATTCACAGTGGGAGAAGGAAGCTTGGTAAATCTAATTATATACAAAAGCCAATTGATAAAAAAAATTTTTTTTTACTAAAGAATTCAGAAGGAAGAGAGTCTATTCCAAAGAAAATAATTTTGGTAAAGTGCAAAAATAAATGCTGAAAGTTTCAAAGCAGCTTAATTGTGTGCTATAGAGCACTGAATATGGAATGAAATTGGCTTAATGGGATTTGTTTTGCAAGCATGAAATTATACATATAGAGACATATACATGTTACAGATAATGACAATATTAGCATGATTTTGTAAATATATTTGAAACTGTAAATACGGGTTCCTTGGGGTCCAAATCATGTGATAAAATGTTCTTTACTTGGCTGCCATGGCCTAAGAGAGGAGGGAGGGGAGGCTCTTGCAAGGATTGGAGAGGGAGGGAGGTGGAAAATTAGACCAAGGACCTTTGAGAAGGATCTTGAGAGTGGGGGATTTGGGCATTTAGGACAGGAGGGAATGTCTTAAAAGAATGCGTTTGTGAGCTAGAGACGGGTTTGGGTCACATTTCTACTAGCATCCACTGCCCTCAGCTGTCTTTACCACCTACACCGCTGGAGCCCAGAGACTTTCTTATACATTGGTTAGGAAGAAGGACAAATGAGTTCTTTCAAAGTACGAAGGAATGGCCGGGAAGGACATGCCTTCCAAGATGGGAAAGAACATGAGCTTCTGGGGTGGGGGGCGGGGAGGCGTGTGAGTGGTCTGAAGGAGGCTCCTGGCTTAATGGGGTCAGCGCAGAACGAGTGGGCGTACCCGAGCACGAAGCTTTGTGATGCTTTGTGTGGGTGACTCTCAGTGGACAAAGGACCATTCAGAGTTTCTTGATTTATTCATAATGTCGCCTTTACAATCAGCCCTCATTTCTCATTCACATTTCATCGTCATAAGAGCATCTTAAAATCTATAGATATCACAACTGCTGCTGATTGACTTTAATACTTTAGCATTAATTCAAATGTGAAAAAATTTAAAAAAGTGAGCCTGTGCTATTAGTTTCTAGTAGTATTTCCAAATTACTTAAAAGCATACAACATTTAACTCTATGCCCAAGTTAATAGTTTTTTGTATATAGTATCTGTGCTGCGCTGTACTGAGTCGCTCAGTTGTGTCCGGCCCTGCAATCCCATGGACTGCTTCAATGTTAAAATTTGAATTCTAAGGCTGTTTACTAAGAACGTTAAACTATCAAAGTATAAGGTATACAAAGCTATAGAGAAATAAGGAATGCACTTCTTTGAATAGGCTACATACATAAAGTATGATCTCTTTGAAAGACATTCATTAATGCATTCATTCATTCAAGAAATTTACCTGAATGTCCACCGTGTGAAAGGCACCAGGCTAGGAGCGGTGGAAATGATGATGAGTAAGGCACAATCCTGCCCTTCAGGACTTTATAAACTAGGAGAATTTTTCAAGGTATTCTCTAACAAGTGAGTTACAAGCGATTTCTAATGTAGAGAGGAGCGAATCCTTTTTGCATTGAGTGTTAGTTTAGTTGTCTTTGCAAAAGCTTCTTTCTTCTCATAATACGCGGCCTCATTAACAAACACTGGGTACACGGTTTGGTCTCCACCCAATGAAATAGTCTTTCCATCAAGAGTTAAAAACACAGGATCCTCAGGGTGCAAGGGTTTCCAATCTTGATCCTTTCGGGAAACAACATACATAAATTATATTTGGTTTTTCTCCTACTTTACAAATTGTATACTGGAAAAGAATATGAGAAAGGACGTATATGTATATATCTATCTCTATGTATTCATCTATGTAACTGAATCACTTTGCTGTACACCAGAAACTAACACAACATTGTAAATCAACTATACGTAGTAGTAGCATTAGTTGCTTAGTCGTGTCTGACTCTTTGCAACCCCCATGGACTGTAGCCCACCAGGCTCCTCTGTCCATGGGATTTTCCAGGCAAGAATGCTGGAGTGGGTTGCCATCCCCTTCTCCAGAGGGTCTTCCTGACCCAGGGATCAAACCAGGTCTCCTGCATTGCCGGCAGATTCTTTACAGTATGTGCTACAGGGAAGTCCCATCAAAAAATCAACTACACTTCAATTAAAAAATAAATTAAAAATTCTTATGTCAGGCTCTAGACAACCAAAAGGACAGCATTATCTTCTTTTAAAAGAGACAAGTTAGAGGTATGTGACTAAACTGAGACTGAGCAGTTTGTTTTGGCAGCAGTTTTAAGAGTTCCCCTTTTTATTTTTATAACTGCCACATGATCAGAGTCTGCTTTGGTATCAAGTTCACCTTGAATGTTGCTGAAGAGGTTTATAATATCAAAAACCAAAACTACATGCACATGTTCTCAAGTGCAAATTTTATCTCTTGCTAGCTGAAGTTAAATTCCGCTCAGCAAAATTTAGGAAATATTCATTAAGAGTCTTCTGACATTCTACTGTTGGGGATAAAAAATGAGTGACCTTGTGCCTGCATGCTAGATGGCTCTATTCTGGTGGGGATTGGTGGGAGAAGGTGGGGATGGGCTGGGAAAAGTCTGGGAAAAGCACAAGATAGGTGAATATTTCCTATACGTGTTTCCACATTATGATAATAACTGAATCATTTAAGAGGTTCACAATCTTTATCTTTCTGTCCTTTAAAACACTGCCTTCAGGCTCCTTCAAGTTTCCACCTGGATCCCACTAAGGCACAAAGCTGGATCTGCTCCACTAATCTGTATTTTGGGGCAGGCTGCTTTATTAAGTCAGAGAAGGCAATGGCACCCCACTCCAGTACTCTTGCCTGGAAAATCCCATGGACGGAGGAGCCGGCTGCAGTCCATGGGGTCACTAAGAGTCGGATGACTGAGTGACTTCACTTTCACTTTTCACTTTCATAAATTGGAGAAGGAAATGGCAACCTACTCCAGTGTTCTTGCCTGGAGAATCCCAGGGATGGGGAGCCCGGTGGGCTGCAGTCTATGGGGTCGCACAGAGTCGGATATGACTGAAGTGACTTAGCAGCAGCAGCAGCAGCTTTATTAAGTTGTAAGTCTGAATGACTATCATTAGGGTCATTAAATAGCAGTCTGAACTGGACCAGTGGTTTCCCACTCTAATTACACGGGCCAATAAGATCAGATTATCCCAGAGAGGGGACCCGGCGTTGTTATTTTCTAAAAGGCGCTGTAGGCAATGCGCCTCCAGGGTTGACTGCACCAGGCTAGGCAATCCATTGGTTCTCTTCCATTTCTGAGGTCTGCTAGTGTGTGGGGAGATGGATGTTTTAGCTTTTTAGAATCTTAGCTCCTCTCTGCTTTTACCTCTGCCTCTTCCAGATTTAAACTTCCTATTCTTTCCTACGAGCCTTTTCTTCCCCTCCATTACACCATTATTGATCAAACCAGACAAAGAGCAGATAGATACTGGGGTCTTGAGGGGTCAGGGAAAAAAGGCAGAAAACATTCCAAAGGAGGAGGTTCTGATTGGTTTGCTCTCACTTTTACAGTAGTGATGACAGGGAGGTGGTAGCTCAACTGGAAAGAACCTTCGTTCTGGATCTGCCATCAGTAACTACAGGACGGTGGGAAGGATCTAATTTCTGAGCCTCCATTTTCTTACATTAAAATAGATATGATAATTCTTACCCATTGCACTTAAAGCAGGAATTTCATGTTCTCTGACCCCCATCCACATCTCATTATTCTGTTATAGCATCTGGTTATCTTCATTTCAAGACCACAGTTTAGACTTTAGTATATCTAGACTATAAGTTCCACATGAATATAAACCATATTCATTGATGTACCTCCAGAGCCCGCACAGGATTTACTCCAAAAATACTCACTCAGCGATGATCTGAATACCTTATCTAGACTAAAGTGTTTTTGAGAACATCTATTGAGGAAACTCACATATGTAAAATGCTAAATGGACTGTTAAGTGTTAGTCGCTCAGTCATGTCCGACTCTTTGCAACCCCATGGACTGTAGCCAGCCAGGCTCTGCTGTCCATGGGATTCTACAGGCAAGAATACTGGAGGTGGTAGCCATATCCTTCTCCAGGGCATCTTCCCCACCCAGGGACTGAACCAGGGTCTCCTGCGTTGCAAGCAGATTCTTTACCGTCTGAGTCACTGAGTAGGACTGTAAAGTTCTACTCAAAACTGTGAGCATGCTCAGTTGTGCCCGACTCTTTGCAAACCCATGGACTGTAGCCTGCCAGGCTTCTCTGTCCATGAGATTTCCATGGCAAGAATACTAGAGTGGGTTGCCATTTCCTCTTCCAGGGGATCTTCCCAACCCAGAGACTGAACCCACGGCTCCTCTGTCTCCTACACTGGCAGGTAGATTCTCTGCCACTGAGCCACCTGGGAGTCCCTCCACTCAAAGGTATGGCATCATTATTTTGAATATCTAAAAGAAATAGTGACCATTACCTGAAGTTTAGGGTGGATAATAGCAGCAATTTCTCCACTTTCATTCCTGGGATAATCAACTTTCTCCATTATTTTATAGACTTCAATAGCACAGGGAGGAAATTCTTTTCCTGTGACAAAATAAATAAATAAATATAAACAGCAACTAAAAAAAACACCACTCCTGATAAAAGGGAAGTTTATGCTTCAAAAAAGGAAAAACCAAAAGCTGAAAACAGACAGCTATAGGGAGAACACAGTATCTTTTTTGCTTTTAAACCATTTTATTCTCCACACCCTCTCCAGCATTTATTGCTTGCAGATTTTTGGATCGCAGCCATTCTGACTGGTGTGAAGTGGTACCTCATTGTGGTTTTGATTTGCATTTCTCTAATAATGAGTGATGTTGAGCATCTTTTCATGTGTTTGTTAGCCATCCGTATGTCTTCTTTGGAGAAATGTCTATTTAGTTCTTTGGCCCATTTTTTGATTGGGTCGTTTATTTTTCTGGAATTGAGCTGCAGAAGTTGCTTGTATATTTTTGAGATTAGTTGTTTGTCAGTTGCTTCATTTGCTATTATTTTCTCCCATTCTGAAGGCTGTCTTTTCACCTTGCTTATATTTTCCTTTGTTGTACAGAAGCTTTTAATTTTAATTAGATCCCATTTGTTTATTTTTGCTTTTATTTCCAGAATTCTGGGAGGTGGATCATAGAGGATCCTGCTGTGATTTATGTCTGAGAGTGTTTTGCCTCCTACACTGTTGGTGGGAATGCAAACTAGTACAGCCACTATGGAGAACAGTGTGGAGATTCCTTAAAAAATTGCAAATAGAACTACCTTATGACCCAGCAATCCCACTTCTGGGCATACACACCGAGGAAACCAGAATTGAAAGAGACACATGTACCCCAATGTTCATCGCAGCACTGTTTATAATAGCCAGGACATGGAAACAACCTAGATGTCCATCAGCAGATGAATGGATAAGAAAGCTGTGGTACATATACACAATGGAGTATTACTCAGCCGTTAAAAAGAATTCATTTGAATCAGTTCTGATGAGATGGATGAAACTGGAGCCAATTATACAGAGTGAAGTAAGCCAGAAAGAAAAACACCAATACAGTATACTAACACATATATATGGAATTTAGGAAGATGGCAATGACGACCCTGTATGCAAGACAGGAAAAAAGACACAGATGTGTATAACGGACTTTTGGACTCAGAGGGAGAGGGAGAGGGTGGGATGATTTGGGAGAATGGGAATTCTAACATGTATACTGTCATGTAAGAATTGAATCGCCAGTCCATGTCTGACGTAGGGTGCAGCTTGCTTGGGGCAGGTGCATGGGGATGACCCAGAGAGATGTTGTGGGGAGGGAGGTGGGAGGGGGGTTCATGTTTGGGAACGCATGTAAGAATTAAAGATTTTAAAATTTAAAAAACAAACAAACAAACAAAAAAAAAACCATTTTATTGTGAAAGTACATAAAACACAATTTCACCCAGAAGTAGGATTGCTGGGATCATATGGTAATCCTATTTTTAATTTTTTGAGGAACCTCTATGCTGTTTTCCATAGCAGCTGCACCGACTTAGATTCCCACCAGCAGTGCATAAGGGTTCCCTTTTCTCCATATCTTCAATATAACTTATTTCTTGTTTTTTGGTAATAGCCATTCTAAAAGGAGTGAGCTGATATCTTATTATGTTTTTTTTAAATAATTTATTTTATTTTTTTATCGGGGTATAGTTGCTTTTCAATGTTGTGTTTCTGTTGCACAATGAAGTGAATCAGCTATAATATACAAGTAGCCCTGGTCTCCTAGCTTTCTCTCCCACCCCACTGGCCCATCTCGCCCACCTAGGTCACCGGGGAGCACTGAGCTGAGCTCCCTGAGCTATACCGTAGGTTCCCACTAGCTATATGTTTTACGCATGGTAGTGTGCACACATCAGTCCTGATCTCCCATTCCATCCTACCCTCTTCCCCTCTCATTACGGTTTTGATTTTAATTTCCCTGGTGACTAATGATGCAGAACATTTTTTCATGTCTGTTGGCCATCTGTATGTCTTCTCTGGAAAAATGTCTATTCAGATCTTCTGCTCATTTTTAAATCAGTATTTTTTTTTTTTACTATTGAGTTGTATGAGTTCATAAATATTTTGAATATTAGTGACATCAGATATATAATTTGCAAATATTTTCTCCTGTTCAGTAGATTGTATTTTCACTCTGTTGATGGTGTCCTTTGCTGTGCAGAAGCTTTTAGTCTAATGTAGTCTCATTTATTTTTGCCTTTGTTGCTTCTAATTTTGGTGTCAGATTAAAAAAATTGCCAAGACCTATACCTATTTCAGGAAGCTCACTGCCTATGTTTTCTTCTATACGTTTTATAGTTTCAGTTCTTATGTTCAAGTCTTTAATCCATTTTGAGTTATTTTTTGTGTATGGTCTTTAAAATAGTGGTCATTTCTTTCTTTTGTACCTAGCTGTCCAATTTCCCCAATACCCCTTATTGAAGAGACTGCCCCTTCTCCACCATAGATTCTTTGCTCCTTTGTTGTATATTAATTGACCATACATACATGAGTTTATTTCTGGGCTCTCCACTCCGTTCCATTGATCTGTGTGTGTTTTTAGGTCAACATTATATGGCTTAATTACAACAGCTTTGTAATATGAAGTTGGGGGCGTTCCTGGTGGCTCAGCTGGTAAAGAATCCACCTGCAATGTGGGAGACCTGGGTTCAATCCCTGGGTTGGGAAGATCCACTGGAGAAGGGAACAGTTACCCACTTCAGTATTCTGGCCTAGATGATTCCATGGATTAGATAGTTCAAGGGGGTCACAAAGAGACAGACATGACTGAGTGACTCTCACTTTCACTTTGTCAGGAAGTGTGATGCCTCCAGCTTTGCTCCTCTTTCTCAAGATTCTTTGAGAATAGCTTTGGCTATTCGGGGTCTTATATTGCTCCATAAAATTTTAGTTAAGGATGTTCACAACAACACTAAACCAAAGGATGTTCTTGAATGATTCCTACCAGTACTGGGTCCACAAGTACACAGCAGTTGGACAGAGGTGGAAAGCAGACCTTAAAAGTCAGAGCCGGGGAGAGAGAGGCTTGGAATGAGAGTCAGGACACCTGTGCTCTAATCTCCCAGCTGTGTCAACTTAAGCAACGTGCTTAACTTCCTGATGCTCACTTTCTTTACCTGTCAGATGAAGGTTTCACATCAGTTCATCTTGGAGGGCCCCTTCCAGCTCTGACATCCTGTAATTGTGTAACTTCAGGAGGACGTTCAGCAGGTTAGATGACTTTGCCATTGTGCTCCTCCTCTTAACTAAGTATGTTAAACATCTGGGCAGCTCTTGAACAGTGAGATATTGGGATATAGCCAGTCTGCCCATAGTGGTGTGAAACTTACAATGCTGCAGCAACATTAAACAACCCAGTGCCCAGAAACTTGGAAAAGGGGTAGTTTACGTTTATACCAGGCTACCTCTGAATAAACAGGATGAACTTTCATCCAGCACAGAGCCTACAGTGTGCTATGGTTGCAATCCAAAGGAAAATCTTCCTTTTCCCTTAGTGCAGAAAGCGCAGCCAGGGTGGAATTCCGATATCCTGCCATCACTTCTGTACCAGTTTGCTTCCACTGCATAATATGTTATGCCAGAACTTTGTGGCATAAAACAACCCTCTAGTTTAGCTCATGATTCTGTGGCTTGGTTGGGCAGTCCCTCTGGTCTAGGCTGGACCGGCTGATTTCTAACTGGCTTGCTCATGCATTTGCGGTGAGCTGGCAGATCAGCAGGAGGTGGATGATCTAAGATGACTTTGCTGTCTTATCTGGGCATTTGATGGGCCCTCAGCTGGAGCTGCGGAGAAGGCAATGGCACCCCACTCCAGTACTCTTGCCTGGAAAATCCCATGGATGGAGGAGCCTGGTAGGCTGCAGTCCATGGGGTCGCTGAGAGTTGGACACGACTCAGTGACTTCACTTTCACTGTTCACTTTCATGCACTGGAGAAGGAAATGGCAACCCACTCCAGTGTTGTTGGCTGGAGAATCCCAGGGACGGGGAGCCTGGTGGGCTGCCATCTATGGGGTCGCACAGAGTCGGACACGACTGAAGCGACTTAGCAGCAGCAGCAGCAGCAGCAGCAGCTGGAGCTGCAGAACTATTGGCTGGGAGGCCTCAGTCTTCAGCCTCCTGGGCTTGTATCATCCAGCAGGCTAGGTGAGCTGATTCGCAAGATGACAGTGCAGGTTCCTAAGAGCAGTGAGACAGCAAGCCCCAACACGCAAGTTCTTTTCAAATCTCTTCTGTGGTATAAAACATGTCACATGGCCAAGCCAGATCCAGGTGGTAGGAAAACAGACTCTATCTCTAGCTAGGACATGGAAGCAGGGAAGGGAAGAATTTGTGGCCATTTTAATAATCTACCAAATCTTCCGAGATGAAGACGGAAACATCAGATGTCATTTCTTTAAACCAGAAGGTCCACTGGGAGGAAAGAATAAAGTGGTAGAACACAAAGGAACATGTTTTTGCTACTTAGAATCTCAGAGCTGGAATGACTCTCAAATGCTTAACTTCCACTGATGCTTGAATATTCTCTGTATCTTTCTGGCTAAGTGCTCATCTTGGTCCTGCTTGAACAGCCTCACAAAGTGTGGTCTGTTCCACTGTCGGTCAGCTTTGTTAATCAGAAATTTCTGTCCTTAGATAACATTATCCCACAGACTCTATTCTGCCCTCCGAGTCACAGAAAACTTGTCTAATTCCTTTCCAATATGACACTTCTGAAACTCTAAAATAAAATTGGCTTCAAGACTCCTTTTTGCCAGTCTAAGCGCCTTTAATTTTATCAACCAGCACTCAAATATTGTCACATACACGAGGATACATGTGAACGTATTCTGTAAACTGAACTTCTATGTGCATCCTTGGGATTATTTTTATTATGGTTTTCAAACTCTTCAACATTCTCAATCATCTCCTTAGCTAACCTCTACAATAAGATGTTTCTCCTGAAGTATGTATTCAGAATTTATTCACAGGTCTCCCCAAGTGTTTATTCAAGGCAGAAAAGAGATTATTTTCCCAATCTAATGGGAGAAAATGGTTTTGTATTTTAATTTGCATTTCTGACTACTAGTGATATTGGACATCTTTTCATCTGTTTATTGGACATCTGTATTTCTTGGTATTTCTTTGCTTTTTAAAATGGACATTAATAGGAAAATGAGGATTTCATTTGTGAAACTATTTGGTAGCTGCTTTTCTTGAATGTGTCTACACTGGTCATTGAAGAATGGCTGAGATGATTAATTTTTAAAAAAAAAAAACAACCTAATATCACAAACGTGGCAAATTTGACCTAGGGCCCATTGTTATTTCAGTGTTTAGTAGTATAAGCCATTATGTGTACTCCATCTCATCTTCCTTTCCTGATTTATTTGCACACACACAAGCTCACAATGAAAGAAACAATTTCTGCCTACTACTTACCTTCATTGAAATTCTGTATAAAATCAAGAGCATGTTTAATCATTTTTCTCATTTGATCTAGAATATCAGCTCTCAGAACCCCCTGAGGCTGGGGACCAACTTCTATACCTAGGTACAGAAGGGGAGATAGTCACATTTCATGTGTTAGAATAGAAGATTGAGCATTTTCAAACTTTAAGATCTAGAATTGCATCATTAAAAATGATTAAAAAAGGCAGACCATGTAGCATAATGGAAAATATGTGAGACATAATATTGGGCAATAAATAAAGCAGAACATTTACAAGCTATATGCATAGTAAATAAAGACTGGGAGAGAACATAAGAAAATCAAAGAGTTGTGTTATAGTAGTAAGGTCTCGTGGGTCTTTTTTCTCTAAATTTCCTTCAATGTTGTCAAAATATTTAAAAATCATAATACAGTAAAAGGAGCAGACAACTTTATATTGACCAAAATAGTAAGTGACGACAAAGAGACACTGTCATAGACACAGCTTGTAGGAGAAAACACATCTATTTAGTAATAGAAAGCTAAACTAAACAAGCCATGCATTTAAGTCAAACGACAATCTATGTGACCCTGGAGCCATATTCTTGCCTTTAACATAACAACCCAACCTGCCATGATAGTCAATGGTTTTAGATTTCTGTGGAAAAAACCTGTATTCATTTCTTCTCATTGCAATAAAATTAATTCCCATACCATCCGGTCTGCTTCCTGTGGCTGTCAAGCATTCTTCCACAAACCTACAAAATATTTTTCTCTAAACCCCTTATCTAGTCCTTTCCCTCCTGTCCAAGTCTCCCACACTGTTATCATTACAATCATCACCTTATTCATTTATAAAACTATTTACCAATACAACATCATCCAATCCTTTCCATCAATTCATATACATTCTTTTCCACCTATCCTGTTTTCACCCACTTCTGTTATTTCCTCATTCACAAAATCTTACTGTATTCTCTTTTATCTTCATTTTTCATTTTTGTGTTTAGCTTTTCTGGATATATGTTTGGGCATATATTTAAGAATATGGTATAACTGTGGCTAAGGTATGCATCAATGCATAAATGATTTGTAAATATGTGAAAATGTGTTTGTGGATATGTCTGTCTGCATTCTGTACAAGGTATTATTGCTTCCCTACCCAAAATTCATTCCATCTACTCCTTGCTGACAGTCCTGATTTTGGCTGGGTTTCCAACTCAGGGGTAAACACAGAACAGTTTTGCTCAATCACAGTACTCCATCAGCCCTAGTAGTTAATTGAAGAATGCATATATGACTCGGTTCTGAATAACTGGCCACAACAGAAGGTCCACAGGGGAGTTCCTGGGAGTCTCCTTTCTTCCATCAGATACTGCCATGTTGCACATGATGCTTGAAATTACAGTGCACATCTGTGCCACCTAAGGTCATGTTGTTGTTGCTTAGTCGCTAAGTCATGTCCGACTCTCTTGAGACCCCAGAAAACTATGGCCTTCCAGGGGATTTCTCAGGCAAGAATACTGGAGTGGACTGCCATTTCCTTCTCCACAGGATCTTCCTCACCCAGGGACTGAACTTGTGACTCCTACATTGGCAGGTGGATTCTTTACCGCTGAGCCACCAGGGATGCCCATCTAATGTCATAGAATTATTACAAAATACTGAGCTGGAGAGAGTGTCTCTCTGATCTTAAGTGTTCCCTCTGCCCATGACTGGATGATATAAAAATATTCCAAATAATATAGTAAAGTAGGGATAATATTTCTAATTATTTATAATGATCTTAATATTCCCCCACACTGAAGCGTTTGAAGGATTTGACTCTGTTTTCAGAGGAATGGTTTTTTTTTTTTTTTGCCACACTACATGAAGGATCTTAATTCCCCAGCCAGGTATCAAACCTAGGCACCCTGCAATAGAGGGGCAGAGTTTCAACCACTGAACCACCAGGGAAGTCCCTGGATCCATTTTTAAGAGCCAAATATATCAATAGATATTCGTTCTAGCTAAGAGCAACATTGCCCATAAATGTAATAAACCAAAGCCTGGAGAAATCTTATGCTTTATTTAGTGTCATATATCTTTATCCTTTATTTTTAAGCACTTGGTTTGTTTGAAATAATTACCTACACTTGGTCATTTAGCTTGCCTCAACTGATCCTTTGATTATGCACCAAAATTATCAAAAACCAAATAACCAAGATAACTTTAAATCTACTTCTAAGTTGTGTTGCTGTTGTTCAGTCGCTAACTCATGTCTAACTCTTTGTGACCCCATGGACTGCAAGACAAAGCAATTTTAAGGATTACAGTGTGGTCTGCAAACAATGATGTTAGTATGTCACTCAGAAATGAGAATGGAATGTAGAAAAAAAGAGACTGTCGGAGAGGGTGCATGAGAGTGCAAGTCTGTGTGCTGGAAGTTACCAGAAGGTAAAGACAAATTCACAGCTCAGTAACTGACAGGGCAAACAGGTGAATAGATAATAAACACAGGTTATCAGAGACTCTACTGCAAAGCAGAGGCTAAGAGGGATGCTGGGAGAGAGTTTTCCATGGGTCTTCTGTATTTCTGCATGTCTTGCCAGCGAGATACTGACTGCCTTGCCTCTAGATTATTGTTTTAAGAATTTTGTACAGTGGATACCCTTGGAAGATAGGGCTGGTGTCTTGCTTGAGCAAAAAGCAGGTTTCTTACTACTCATTATAAAAGACTCAAATTCCTTTAGCTCAGTGCTTCTTTCTGGAATGTAGAAAGTTGGTCAATGAAAGTGAGGAAATCTGATATAGTTAGAGACAGCCTGGGGATAGTTTGCTTATTACTTGACAATTATAAGCCATAATGATAAGCAAAGTAGCTGCAAATAGTCTTTAAATTAGTTTTCTCAGAGTTTCATCTCAGACATATTTTGTTTAGCTGTGACAGTGGGAAATGTGACTTACCAACAGGATACTTGGCTATAGAACGAGTGGTTGCATATTTGAGAGAAGGATGCTCAATAAGGTAAACATAGCAGGCTAATGGAGCCAAAGACGTCTGAAAAGAATTCAAAACATGTTCTTATTATGTAAAGACCATATGCCTTGTTCTCTTTGCTTTTATGTTTAACTTCATCAACTAAGATTAGTAAGACAACTTTTTGAAACACATTCTAAACTCCAACTACATATAAAATTAGATTACATGTAACTTTCTGGATAAAATGTATATTAAACAATTCTCCAGAACCACGAACAAAGTATATGAATAAATTCTTCTGAAAGGCTTTCGTTATTTCTGTTTTCATCACTTGATACACTGAGTATTTAGCTTACTATGGGTCTCTTAAGGAATTCTGTTTCTACCCGTGTGGGCCAGGTCTCTCGAGATGGCAAGTAACTCCCCAACTTATCTGAATAATTCAAGACAGGCCGCTTGGTTTTGATGACAATGGCAGCATACAAAGGATTCAGCTCTCCCTTCAATGAGCAACAAAGATACTGCATTATGATCTCTTACCAGAACTACTATCTAGTCACTGTCACTAATTCAAGGAAACAAAAATAATAGTTAATCCTTACTATCTGCTACAGTCACTCAGCTAAATGCATTAAGAATTTTTTTTCTTATGTAAGGCTTATTATGGGCTTCCCTGGTGGCTCAGACGGTAAAGCGTCTGCCCGCAATGCGGGAGACCGGGGTTTGATTCCTGGGTCCGGAAGATCCCCTGGAGAAGGAAATGGCAATCCATTCCAGCACTCTTGCCTGGAAAATCCCATGGATGGAGGAGCCTGACAGGCTACAGTCCATGGGGTCGCAAAGAGTCGGACACGACTGAGTGACTTCACTTTCACTTGGGGTAGCTGTTGTTATTATGCCAATTTTATAAAACAAGGAAAGCAAGGAAGTTGATTATCTTGTTCAAGGTTAGCAAGTGAGAAAATCAGGATTTGAACCCAGGTGCTGGCTATATGGGTCACATATTTTTCATTAAATCATACTAGCTCACACTAGTGCTCTGGAAGGAAGGCTATTCATTACATAGAGATAATCATACAGTTTATTATTTGTGTTTTGCTTGACAGTTATTTTCTAGCAGTTTTTCTTGTTATAGGCACTGGACTGCTGATTTTTTCATCCTGTAGATTTATGAGCCTTAAGATGATTAGCTATATGAAGTACCGAAAGATCAGATGTATATTGGGGTATATGAATCAAATGGAGACAAAGACAGGGCTAAAGACAGTCAATCTTTTTATCATTGGTCTTTAGTCAACATTAAATGACTATCTTTTAAGCTTCTTAATGCTGTAATTGAGCCACTTCAACCACTTCAAAATTTTGGTGTTAATTTTACTGAAAAACCTATGATTACTGTCATAGTCTTAATAAAAGATCTAAAATTGTATAGACACAGTTATTCATATGTTCTATTATTTTTTCATTATATTTATTATTTTGCTCATTTCTTCTCCTTTTCTTCTGCCTGTCACTGCTACTTCTATTCTGGTGCTCCCTTCAGCCCCCCATTTCTCTTGGACCCTCCCTCCTCACCCTTTTCTGGTTGTTTCAACATCTATAATCAACTTAAAATTACAAGTCCTAGGCTAACTTGTAAATTAATAACATTGACATTACCTTAATATAATGAAACATCTGAATTAAAAAGTCATTCCTGGAATCTTCAAGAATAAGAGTGCACCCCATGTTAGAAGTAGTGTTGTGAAGGTCAAAAATAATGTCATAGGAATCTTCACTGTCTTTTGGACCAAATAAATGATTGATTTCTTGAGCCTTTCTCACTTCATATGGCAAATCCTCTGACTCTTTTTTGCTGTTATTAGCAGAAAGAAAAAGATTAACAATACCTGTAGCTAAGACAACATCAATATACAACGAGAACACAGTATATTAGAAACCTGGCACCAAACCTTTAATATGAAAAACCTCGGAGGGAAGGGGAACTTTATTTGAAAATTTTATAAATGAAAAATTACATTTTCCCTTCTGTTTGATTCCAAGTCGTGTTGCATTGACATGCTTGCAAATAATAGTTCATTTATGTGGCTGGTCACAGGAAAGACATTTCAAACAATTTATCATTTGACTTCAACTCTGAATGAAATTCATCCATTAATTTAATCGAGAGTCCCTTAGTAGTTAAGTGCACTGGGCTATAATGAAGCTAGAGCATCGAATGCACCTATTATTTTTTCTACACTCTAGCTATTTCTAGTGCACAAGAATAGTCAAACTTAGGAGCTCACATCATCTCATTAGGGATTCTTAAGTGATTCTAGGACCCACTAGTGGTCCAGGGTCAAGGTTTACAGAGAAGAGTCTGGGTACCCTGTGAAAGCAAAACATTGCAGGTATATGCATATATGCATTTTTCTAGGATGAGGGTTGATATTTTTTATTGAATTCTCAAATGAGTCTCTACCTGTTGCCCCCCACCTCCAACCTCAATGGTTAGGATACATTTTTTTTCTTAATGTACATGATAATTTAAATTTATTTTTCTCATGAAAGCATTCAACATTTCCCTATAATTCCATTTATTGCTATTCTCTGACTATTTCTGTTAGCATCTTCAAAAGACCTACAGTTTGCACCTGAGCAATTCTTGCCTGGAGCAATCAAGAAATTGGAGCAGCAGTTTTTCAACTATGAAGAAAAGCTGCATACTAAGGCTAGTGCAGTGGGAAGACTGGGGCTTCCCTGGTAGCTCAGCTGGTAAAGAATCCACCTGCAATGAAGGAGACCCTGGTTTGATTCCTAGGTCGGGTCCCCTGGAGAAAGGATAGGCTACCCACTCCAGTATTCTCGGGCTTCCCTGATAGCTCAGATGGTAAAGAATCTCCCTGCAATGTGGGAGACCTGGGTTTGATCTCTGGATTGGGAAGATTCTCTGGAGGAGGGCATGGCAACCCACTCCAGTATTCTTGCCTGGAGAAGCCACATGGAAAGAGGAGCCTGGAGGGCTATAGTCTGTGGGATCGTAAAGAGTCAAACACTGAGCGACTAAACACAGCACAATGGGAAGACAGAAGTCTGTGGCCTTTATGATATCACTGTACCTGCCTGGACTGCCTACCTCTGGACTTGTTATTTGTGGAAAGAAACCCTTATTTGTTTAAGTCATTGTTTTCAGATTTCTATTATAAGCAACCAGATAGTTCCTAAAGGCTACATGCGTATGTATGTGTGTGCAGGCTAAGTCACTTCAGACATGTTCTTTGTGACCCTATGGACTGTAACCTTCCAGGCTCCTCTGTCCAAAGGATTCTTCAAGCAAGAATACTGGAGTGGGTTGCCATACCCTCCTCCAGGGGATCTTTCCGACCCAGGGATCAAACCTGCATCCCTTATGTCTCCTATCTTTGTAGGTGAGTTCTTTACCACTGATCCCCTGGTGGTTCAGTCAGAAGAGTCTGCCTGCAATGCAGGAGACCTGGGTTCAATCCCTGGATCAGCAAGATCCCCTGGAGGAGGAAATGGCTACCCTCTCCAGTATTCTTGCCTGGAGAATTCCATGGACAGAGGAGCCTGGTGGGCTGCAGTCCATGGGGTCACAAAGAGTCGGACACGACGGAGTGACTAACACTTTGTTTACCACTAGTGCCACCTGGGAAGCCCAAAGGCTACAAATGCACTTTAAAAGTTAATTAATGCCACAACTCCTTAAGTTCCTCCCTCCTTGCCGCAACTGACTTGCTTCTCCTTCTCCCCCATGTAGGTAAAGGACACCACCAGCTACTCAGGTGCTCAGAGTCAAGAAATGATGTCCTGAAAGATAATAAACATCTCTTCAGTATATGAACAATTGAAAGATTTAGTAACCCACTAGATGTAGGGAATAAAGAATGTGGAAGGTTCTAAGATGATTTCCACAAGTGATTAGTGGGTAATGATGACATCACTGAGGTGAGGAATACAGGGAAAGCAGCAAAGTTTAGGAGAAGGAGGATGGGAGAAGGTAATTGACTAATCTATCTCATAAGTTTCCATAAACACCCTGAAAAAACACTGTCCAGCCTCTGATAAATGTTAGATATAAGAAGCAGAAAGTGAGTTTAATTTAAAAGACTACTCTCATTGAAATGCAAGCCACCGAGTGGTCATAAGAAAACTCATAGTTCATTTCAGAGTTATTTGGCAAATTAACAAGCCAACTAAAAGTTATTCTTCAACAAATCTTTAGTGGTAATGTAAGAGTTAGTTAATACATATTTTAGGTGAATAGATAAACCTTAATCGTGTTGACATAACCTCAGTCATGAATATAAAGCATATTTGAATTTAAAATTTATGTTGGCAAAAATATGGTTCGATATGTAAGCTATGCTGCTGCTGCTGCTAAGTCACTTCAGTCATGTCCGACTCTGTGCGACCCCATAGACAGCAGCCCACCAGGCTCCCTGTCCCCAGGATTATCCAGGCAAGAACACTGGAGTGGGTTGCCATTTCCTTCTCCAATGCATAAAAGTGAAAAGTGAAAGTGAAGTCGCTCAGTCGTGTCCAACTCTTAGCGACCCCATGGACTGCAGCCTACCAGGTTCCTCTGTCCATGGGATTTTCCAGGCAAGAGTACTGGAGTGGGGTGCCATTGCCTTCTCCTATGTAAGCTATGACTAATGTATAATTGCCCCAGAGAATGTATTCCATAAAGTGAGGCAAATTTGTATAAATATAGTAGCCATCTTTTGATCTGTGATGAGATTAAAGTAACTCTTTAAACTCAAAACAGGATTTAATAGAAAATGAGTATATAAAACAGTGTTATATTAGTTGTTGCTGGGCATGACTTGTATCTTAGCTTGTCATCTGTTAGCTCATTGAGAGCAGAAACCATTTTGTACATAACTTTGTATTCCCACAGGATCTGGCACAGTGCCCCATGAAGAGTAGGTGTTTAATAATATTTTTATGTAAATGAAAGAAGTGGTAAAAAGCTTAGAGGCCTAAATATCTACAGGAGTAGCTACAATGATGTAAACAAAGGCAAAAATAATAAGGACATAGAGCATTATGATTGTATACACTATATGTAATGTATCATCAGCTATAATTTAAATTCAGAAAACTCAGGTCTCAGGGAACCACTGCTGAAGGTAGTACATATACTCTTCAGATCAGAGAGCAGTCTAATGTTTTCTGATGATGGTCATTTCTTCACTCTTTCATTAAACAAACATTAACTGAAACATTACACTTTTCTTAACTAGAACTTCATGCACTACCAAAACATAGTTGCAAAAAACATAGTAGTGAATCACCTAGAAAGCTAAAAAATATGTACCTGAGCATAGCGGTCAAATATTAATTTAATGCAAAAGATTTATTAAATCTGTTTCTTTAAAGATACGATTTAAAAATAAAAACCTTTGTTATTTGTTGTTCCAGTCTAGATAGAATATATTAAAAAAAAATAAATCAGTTAAGAAGTGTCTGATGTTTAAAAAAGTTTATAAAAGAGTACATGAATGTCCAGTTTAGGTAATTAATTCATCACATAGTATGACTAAAAGTGAAAGTGATCTTATTCACAATAGCGATTCTATGTATGAACATGAGTATCATGCATACACATGTGCTTTCATACATACTACTTTTCACACACACACACACACAAACACACGTGTGCATGTGCACACATACAACACAAAATATAGTCTTACCCAAGATTTTCAGGGTCAAAAACTCGATTCAGGTCACAGTCAATATATCTGGTGCACTTCTTCACTGCTCTTGGGTTGGTGATAAATGGTTTTACCTCCAGCCCTGTTCTTTGAATCTCAGTGCTGTTCTCCAGCCAGTGCTTAACTAGAAATACTCCTGTTAGTTCATTCCCGTGAGTTCCTCCAAAGATAGCCACCTTTTTTATAGGGTCTTCAGCAACGTGACAAGAAGTCATTTTTGTCAAGTAGGTTTATCTGATTTCGGCAATTCAGAAGAGAGGAGATCAAAGAAAACTCAATTTCTTAAGCAAAGTTTAGAAACTTAAATCTAAATGAGACTTGAACCTAAGTGCAAAGTTCAGACTTCTCTTGAGTGGAGTATATTTTAATTTTCTGTTACAAGTTCTGAGCTCCGTTTATTATAGGGATACTCCCTTCTTTAGCCCTGCCCTTTACCATATTTGGGTTAAAATATGCAGAGATCAACTAGAGATGCAGCTGTTTACTTTAACTTCTAACTCCCTCAAATGGTCGGTAGATCTCAATGCAATAATAAGTTAGCATCTCACACTTAAGCGAAACTTCTGCTTTCTCTTTAGCCAGAATGTTTTCTAACAGTGTTTTCACGATTATTCGTGGTAGTAAAAATAGATTACACTTTTCTTATCCTCAAAAATATAAAATAAAAGACTGGCCCATAGTATGCATCTTATTATTCAATATTTATATTTCTGCTTAAAACCATTTCTTCTCTGAAATGAGTTCAGGCCCTATTTATCTTCTGAGGGCATCTGAATTTTAGCTCTATAAACAGCCAATGGCAGATCCTCAGAGAACTCCTCTGGAACCACTATCCTTTCTTTTTCTTTATTTTCAGTACATTAAATTTATTCATAAAAAATCCTCAAAAATGTACATTTTTTCTTTTTTAACATAGTAAAACACAAAACTCTCGATTGAACTGACATTTTTAATTCAAAATCAAATTAGCAGAATATTAAATACTTGAGAATCTTTTAAAAATATAAAGTTACATGCAATTTTGTAGAACTGACATAAAAGAATGGATCAAAATTGGGAGAATATTCCTTCATTCCTAAAAAGAAAATATGTCCAATAGAAGCTGTGAAGATGCTTGGGTACACAGTTTCTTCAGTTGTAGTACCAAAGCCTGTCTTTGTGAATCTAAGAACTTTATGCATGTGAACGGCTTCTTACAACAGCAGGATGGACTGGCTGGCGTTCCCCTCCCTCCAATTACCGTGCAGTATTATAACACTGACCTTTGGCCTCCAATCAGCACAGTACATAGTTTGTGAGTGCTGATTAAAGATACTCACTTTGATTTAGAGCCTCAGGACTTTTCAGTAAGTGAGCCTCTTCAGAACCCATGACTAAATGTCACCTGCCTCATTTTTGGGGCATCATCTGTGCTTTGGAAAGTACAGCCAACCCATTCAGGTGCCACAGGCCCACACGCTGGATGAGTAGTTAAGCTGAGCAGGGTCATGGTTTCCTTTACAACATTTAAGGCACTTCAACACATCAGCTATCAGTGTATAGAACTAGTAAGGCATCAAATAAGCCACCACAAAAGTAGGAAGAGTGATAATGACAGGGAGTGAGGAGTGTGCAATCCAGTGCCCAATTGGCAAGTGCTCACTGGCAACACTGGAGTGAGCGGACAGATGCAAGCCTCGGTCAGCCTGTGCTTAGACTGGAACTCGTTACCACCGTATAACTTTAGGCAAAGTTACCACCAGCTCTGCACCTCCAGACACAGTGTGCAGTACAATCTATGTGGACTTCTTGTGATAAAGGACCTAGAATTCTAAATAGTGAATTAAAATACTAGACCTACTACCATATTTTATTGACTATGCCAAAGCCTTTGACTGTGTGGATCACAATAAACTGTGGAAAATTCTGAAAGAGATGGGAATACCAGACCACCTGATCTGCCTCTTGAGAAATCTGTATGCAGGTCAGGAAGCAACAGTTAGAACTGGACATGGAACAACAGACTGGTTCCAAATAGGAAAAGGAGTACATCAAGGCTGTATATTGTCACCCTGCTTTTTTAACTTCTATGCATAGTACATCATGAGAAACACTGGGCTGGAGGAAGCACAAGCTGGAATCAAGATTGCCGGGAGAAATATCAATAACTTCAGATATGCAGATGACACCACTCTTAAGGCAGAAAGTGAAGAGGAACTAAAGAGCCTCTTGATGAAAGTGAAAGAGGAGAGTGAAAAAGTTGGCTTAAAGCTCAACATTCAGAAAACTAAGATCATGGCATCCAGTCCCATCACTTCATGGCAAATAGATGGAGAGACAGTGGAAACAGTGTCAGACTTGATTTTTCTGGGCTCCAAAATCACTGCAGATGGTGACTGCAGTCATGAAATTAAAAGACACTTACTCTTTAGAAGGAAAGTTATGACCAACCTAGACAGCATATTAAAAAGCAGAGACATTACTTTGTCAACAAAGGTCTGTCTAGACAAGGCTATGGTTTTTCCAGTGGTCATGTATGGATGTGAGAGTTGGACTATAAAGAAAGCTGAGTGCCGAAGAATTGATGCTTTTGAACTGTGGTGTTGGAGAAGACTCTTGAGAGTCCCTTGGACTGCAAAGAGATCCCACCAGTCCATTCTAAAAAGATCAGCCCTGGGTGTTCATTGGAAGGGCTGATGTTGAAGCTGAAACTCCAATACTTTGGCCATCTGATGTGAAGAGCTGACTCATTTGAAAAGACCTTGATGCTGGGAAAGATTGAAGGCAGGAGGAGAAGGGGATGACAGAAGATGAGATGGTTGTATGGCATCACTGACTTGATGGACATGGGTTTGGGTGGATTTTGGGAGTCGGTGATGGACAGGGAGGCCTGGCATGCTGTGGTTCATGGGGTTGCAAAGAGTCAGACACGACTGAGTGACTAAACTGAACTGAACTGAACTGAACTACCATATTATTAAGCTGACTCATGTAATTTTTTGGAGATTATAAATCACACTGGGTTTTTTTTAATCCTTTCTTTCAGAAAGCTTTCTCATGGTGAGAGACACAAGAACCAAATCAAAGATCACTGAGTCTTAAAAAGTTACTTTGAAACAAGACTTTTTTTTGGAAACATGCTTTAATTTCTTTCTCACGAAGTTATTAGTAATTCAGTGTCAATTTTCTTAGGGATATTCCTCACTTTTTGCCTGAATACTAAAAGACGAACAACTATTAATAATTTTCAAGACATTGTAATGCCTGAAAATGTCTTGAGACATGCTCTATATTCTTACCAGATCATATGAGTTTATACCGACAGCCTAATTTACTGGCCGCAGAGACTCTCCACTGGAATGTGTTACTTAAGAAGGGGTCTTATTAGGGGAAACTATGCAGAATACTTTACTAAGATGATTACATTCTTTTGGAGAAATGAGTCTGAGCCATATCCAATTTGATTTCATGCTCAATCACCCAAAAAGTCAAATATGCTCAAGTACTGAAAACATTATGTACTAGTAATGGGAGATCGTTCAGAAGGAGTACAACAAGAGTGATTCCTCACAACTACAGAGTAGTTTAATTTAAAAAGTTTTTTGCCATCTGTTTTCTCAGTTTATTCACATATCCACTTTAGGTGATAGGAAGGGTTAGCAATTGACATTCCCAGTGCTCCAGTGCAGTGGTAAGAGAAAAAAAGACTAATTTGGTTAAGTCGCCGAGTTTCTAGGAGAAAACCAGGCCTGGGATCCAAGTTTTCTGAATCCAAGTCGAGTGTTTTTCACAGAACAATAGGGTGTTCCCTGTTATTTTTGGCTTTCCCCAAAATTCTAATATTTTTCTTTCCAAATTCACATAAACAGTCCAACAGTGTGCTCAGGAAACAAACAAGCTTACAAACAAAACACATGATGGAAATATAAAATGTGAATGCTTCAAAATAGTTAATAAACCAATACCTGTTTTCTTCCTTTAAGAGATTATAATGCAGAGACAGAGAAAGCATAACAATAAAATTAAAATACACACATTGAAATTACTGTTCTAATTTCAGAAAAAAAAACCCAAAACCTGTAGCTTTTGATTTTCTGTCCACATCCATGTACCCTGAACACTTCAGTGCAGAGATGCAGAAAACAAGCATAAATGTAAACAGATGACGATCGTATTATTTAGTTACTTTGGTTTCAAGAGCAGTAACTATGGTAAATTATTAACACTCGATTATGTTTTGTTTCTCTTCTGCCAATTTCTGGTTAGTTCTGTCCTTTGCCCTAGTCTCTCTGGAAATGCTGCTTCAGCTATGTACTTGTAGCTGGCACAAATGACTTGCATTTTGAGGCTTGTTTTATGGAATTTTAACAGATCAGCACTCTGAAGCACATCTAACATTCATAAAGTTTCCTTTACATGTCAAAATGAATAACTTTTTTTGAGAGTTAACGAATTGTAGTAATTCCGTCCTATACTTACCTTGTTTATTGTGTACAGAGTTTGTCTTCTGTGGAAAGCTTTATTAGAAAAAAAAGGAGAGCATTTCCTTAGAACTAGAGCAACAGAGGCTTTTCGTACTCTTATACCAAGTTAACTTCCGAAAGATTTTTAACTCCCTGTTTCCCAAAGCACTCTAAATATCTGAACCCTACAAAAACTCCAAATTTTTATTAGTCTAGTTCTTTTCGAGAAATTCAGAGAACTGATAGTATACAAACTGAGACTCTTTTTAGCTGTCAGTATCTCACAATAAGGTTGAATATTTATCATCTGGTCTCAATCTACCTCTAATCCTCTCTCCTAAGATTCTCTTTGACCTAATCGTCAAAGAAACTACTAATATATCTCATGGTCTCATACTCTTGTGAAGTGAAAGTCACTCAGTCTGGAAGGCTTCCCTGATAGCTCAGTTGGCAAAGAATCCACCTGCAACGTGGGAGACCCTGTTTCGATCCCTGGGTTGGGAAGATCCCCTGGAGAAGGGAACGGCTACCCACTCCAGTATTCTGGCCTAGAGAATTCCATGGACTGTATATACAGTCCACGGGGTCTCAAAGAGTCGGACACGACTGAGCAACTTTCACTCATACTCTTAGGACTTTACTAATAACCCTCCCTTCATCTCTGGGCCCCTCTGCACTGCTTTCCTTCTTCTCCCTTAGTCTCCAAATGGTCAGAAGACAGGGTAACAGCAAAACATGGTCTTTGGACCCAGACAGAAGTAGAATTATTATTCCTGGCCTCCAGTAAGTACTCAATAAATGGCAGCCACTGTTATTAAAAAGGGCTAACATTTACTAATCATTTACTGTGTGCCAGAACTGTTCATTTATTTTCTCTTTTAATATCTTCAGGGCAATTAAGTAAGTATTATTATTACTATTTTACTGAGGCAGGAAATGTAGGTTTAGAGGGGGTAGCTTGTCCCAGACAAAAGGACCAGAGAGGGACAGTCCAATAGCTGAGGGCCAGAGCCTGGGTCACTGCACCTTCCCTTTGTTCTCTGGGGTCCCGGATCTCTAAGGCATGTGCTGTTTCCCTTCCCAAGCTTGTGCAGCACTGGCCCTGCCTTCCTGAGCCAGGCTGTTTTCAAACCCAGGCCTCAGCTCTCACAGCCTCCTGGAGACTCCAATGTCCCATCTGCTTGACCTTACTCTGAAACTCTGCCAGACCAAGCAAGACCCCTCTGACCTGGCTTTGAGGTCTATGGCCCTTGAGTTATTCTATTCTAGACACACTCCAGGGAGCCACCAGCATCTCACAACTGATGTCCAGAACTTAAAAAATGGCCTCGGGGTGTGGGAACGGGGTTGGGTGACCAGCCCTGGGCCCAACTTCCAAAGCTGGGGTGAAGACTGGCTGAGCACCACAGGCAACTAGAAGAGGCTTGTTTGTCCCTCTATGGGCGAAAATCTAAAGAGGCAGAGCCTTCCCTATGCCGTGTACCCCACAATGTGAGAATGCAAGGAGAGACGCGTTCACGTTTCCTTGCTCGTGTTTTTCCCTCCTTGTTCACGTTTCCTTGCTCGTGTTTTTCCCTCCTTGTCCACCGACGTGGTGACGCCACGTTACCGCGCACCCAGGTGACAGCCTCTGCGCCTGCGCCGGAGGGGGCGTGGCGAGGTGCGCATGCGCACAGAGCGACTTCCGAGGCTTTTTGGAAGCGGAAAGGAGGCTGGTGGTTGTTGACTGGAGGCTGGGCGACGGTTGACGGAGGCCAGGGACCTGAAGGTTAAAGTTACGCGTCGTGTTGGCCGGAGGGCCAAGCAGAGGAAGCCCTAGTTACCAAACTGCCCCCCTTCCGAGTCAGGAGAGATTGTTGGAAGAAAACATGAGCCCTGACTGGAGCTTTCTGTTCTTCTCCATGAGGCGCCCGAGTAGGCCCGATGGCCTCGATCTGAGGCAGCGGGTTTGGGGCGGGTGTGTGCATGTGTGTTTGCGCATTGAGCAAACTTTCTGCCCGTCTGTGTCACCACCTGCCTTAATATAATTAGGGTCCTGTTATAAGCTGGGGTAGGGAATCCCTCAGGGTCTTCTGCCCCCCGGGCTGGTGGTCTACGGGAGGATGTGGTGCTTTTGTTTGCCTAAGTCTCAGAAACCGTAATAGCCCTTGCTGTCCCCTTTTAGTTTCAGGTGTGTTGCGTTGGTATTTCTGGGCTAAGAAAAGGTCGCTTAACTTCTATTTTGTTTCCTAGAATGGCGTCAGAAATATTCTATAAAGGGCTTGCTATATCCAGGTTCAAGGCCAAGCTGTGGAAACAAAGCTGAGACAGTCCCTAACCTCATGTTTCCCAAGTTTTATTTCTAAAAATGATAATTGATGCTATTTACCCCAGTATGATTTGCATTATTACTCAGTAGTGTTCATGTCTCTTTGTCTCATGGGGTGGTCCTTGGGAGCAGAAGTTATCTTACTTAAGTTTAAATCTTAATTTTTCACAAAATAGGCAAGTATGTATTAAAGTGAGATTGAAATATAAGAGGCTGGACATGGAAAAAATGACAAAAGAAATCCTGTGGTAAAAGGGAAAAAAAAACCAGATCTTGTTTCACTTGGAACTACAGAAACAGAGTTGAAACTTATCATTACAGTTATTCTGGATATTAAGTGAGGCCTTAGTCTTTGGTATTACATAATCCAGAGATCTCAAACTAATGACTAAAGCACATGATGTGCATGGTGTTTTAAAGTGAGACAACACATTCTCACATGGCTAGTTCAATTGTGTATGTTTCCTCCCTGGCATTGTAAGCATGTTTGCCAATATTGTGGTCCATTTTCCTCTATGTACATCTCGTTCAGAATTATTCTCATGTTGGGTCCTTGATTCTGAAATAAATTACATAGACTCTGTGAAAATTCACATATGTTTAGGAAACAAGATTATAGCCACCCTAGTTTTTAACTTCAAACTAATTTGAAAAAATGTGTCATGTTGTAAATTTTTACCTGAAAAGGGAAAGACTCTGTAGAGTGTTTATCAGGTTTGAAGTCATAGCTTTAAACCATAATTTCAGTAATTACTAGGCTGAGCACTTGATTTTGTTGTTGATACAATATGAGGTATAAATTTCTTTCTTTGAAGGTTTAGTCAGACAACTGTAAGGTTGGAGCGCTGGAGAATAAAAATTAGAAACTTTGATATTGAAAGAAATGAAGAGAAACCTAAATGAAAATTCAACTCGAAGTACAGCAGGTATTGACTGACTTTTATTTTTAAAATTTCTGTAGTTTGTATGTAGCATATATTGCATATTTTATATATATATATAGCCTATATAGAAACAACTTTTTGTATGTATGTGTGTGTGTGTGTGTGTATATATGTATATATATAGTTTGTATAGCATATAGATACAACACTTTGGAAGAAACTTTTAAAAATAATGAACATATATATAGTCTAGCCTCTTTTTAGGTCGAAAGAAATAACTTAAGACAAAACACTTATTGGCTTAGGTGTAAGTAAAATCAGGCTTTTCTGGATTTGCTCTGGATTTGTTCTTGGATTTGCTCTTTAAAACCCTGTGTAATTGATTTGTTTTGTGCTTATTTGAAATATTTATGTGCCAGGGAGATTGGATATATTACCATCACTCTTAAGTCATTTCAAGAATGATCCATAGAAAATATATATTACAGACCCCTGGAGTTCTTGGTGAAATTGCAGAGTTTTGACTTCCAAAGCAAATCTACTGAAATAAAATTTATGAGAGTGGGGTCTAGGAACTGGCATGCTAAGCATAATTACAGATAAATCTTAGTCAAACTAAAGTGAAAGAACCATGCCTTAAAGGGTCTGCTACTATAGTCAGAGAGTGATTAGGATTTTGGAAAGCGTAGGTCAAATTTTGGTTCTCCTTTACCTGTATTGTACTGAAAGGGTTCCTTCCAGTTGATATGGTAATAAGCAAGCACAGGAGAGCAGTAAACAAAGCAAAAAGTGGGTTTGGAAAGGGTTGGGGGATGAGGAAGGAGAAGCAAATTACTGCCAAATAAGAGGAATTAAGGTGATGGTAACATAGAACAAGAAAGGATTTTTTAGAGGGACAGAGAAGGCTATTTCGGATCTTTAAAAGTGTATAAAAATAAATCCAAATCTACGTAAATATATCTGTAATAAATATAAAAGTAACATAAAGAAATAAACAAATTCAAATAGTATATTATTATATACTAATAATTATTCTATAACTATATCTGATTGTTTGCCTATTATGTACTAATTTTTTGGCACTTTCAATTTAGGCTGTTTGCCTGTACCATTGTTCAATCAGAAAAAGAGGAATAGACAGCCATTAACATCCAATCCATGTAAAAATGATCCAGGTATCAGTAATGCTTCTGACAGTTATGATTTCCCTCCTCTACCATCAGGTAAGAAAATAAAGTGAAAATTCTCAGTAAATAAGAAAGAGGATTATAGAAAATGACAATTTCTACTGTATTATAATAGAAACAGAAGGAAAGTGTATTTTTTTTCTCATTTCCACTATCCAGTTACAGGGATTACTTGGCTCTTTCTGAGCATTCCAGTACAACAGTTAGAGTTTCCTTGTTTACAAGGGTGACTTAGCATTTAAATGGGGTATCTTAAATCTGGAGCCTTTGTTCTAGTGAAGTAGTAAGCTATATTGGAAAGAGTTTTTTTTTTTTTTTTACTATTACAAAACACATACAGATATTATGACTTAAACATTTGGTGGTAAAGAATGGAGAAACTCAAGTTGCTTCAGGAATAAGGATATGAATGGGAACACAGGAAAAATGGAAGAAAATAGAACTTAAGAAGGTAGAAGCCAAGGAATTTCTTGTGGTTGACCCTAGTCTTTTTTTCTCTTCTTACATAATTTTTGCTTTATTTCGTTTGTTGACTTTTCACTGATCCAGCTGGCTTCCTTTTAGCGTCCACTGGTATGTGAACTAAGTTGCCTTTGCTGGGTGTTAACATAGGCTTTTAATTCTAGTTCTCAGAGCCCATGGTTGGCTGCCCTCTGTTACTCTTGATTCAAATTCTAGAGACAGCGAGCCTTGCTTCAACTCATGTTTTTAAATGAGGTCACTGAAATCATTTAAAAAATTAATTAATTTTAATTGGAGGCTAATTACTTTATAGTATTGTAGTGGTTTTTGCCATACATTGACATGAATCAGCCACAGGTGTACATGTGTTCCCCATCCTGAACCCTCCTCCCACCTCCCTCCCCATCCCATCCCTCAGGGTCATCCTAGTGCACCAGCCCTGAGCACCCTGTCTCATGCATCAAACCTGGACTGGTGATCTGTTTCACATATGGTAATATACATGTTTCAATGCTATTCTCTCAAATCATCCCACCCCCACCTTCTCCCACATAATCCAAAAGTCTGTTGTTTACATCTGTGTCTCTTTAGCTGTCTCACATGTAGGTTCATTGTTACCATCTTTCTAGATTCCATATATATGTGTAAATATACTGTGTTGGTGTTTTTCTTCCTGAGTTCACTCTATATAATAGGCTTCAGTTTCATCCACCTTATTAGAACTGATTCAAATGTATTCTTTTTGATAGCCAAGTAATATTCCATTGTGTATATGTACCACAGCTTTCTTATCCATTCATCTGCCGATGGACATCTAGGTTGCTTCCATGTCCTTCCTGGCTGTTGTAAACAGTGCTGCAATGAACATTGGGCTACACGTGTCTCTTTCAATTCTGGTTTTCTCGATGTGTATGCCCAGCAGTGGGATTGCTGGGTCGTATGGCAGTTCTGTTTACAGTTTTTTAAGGAATCTCCACACTGTTCTCCATAGTGGCTGTACTAGTTTGCATTCCTACCAGCAGTGTAAGAGGGTTCCCTTTTCTCCACGACCTCTCCAGCATTTATTGTTTGTAGACTTTTTGATAGCAGCCATTCTGACCAGCATGAGATGGTACCTCATTGTGGTTTTGATTTGCATTTCTCTGATAATGAGTGATGTTGAGCATTTTTTCATGTGTTTGTTAGCCATCGGTATGTCTTCTTTGGAGAAATTTAGTTCTTTGGCCCATTTTTTGATTGAGTCGTTTATTTTTCTGGAATTGAGCTGCAGGAGCTGCTTGTATATTTTTGAGATTAATTCTTTGTCAATTGCTTCATTTGCTATTGTTTTCTTCCATTCTGAAGGCTGTCTTTTCACCTGCTTATAGTTCCTTCATTGTGCAAAAGTTTTTAAGTTTAATTAGATCCCATTTGTTTATTTTTGCTTTTATTCCATTACTTTGGGAGGTGGGTCATAGAGGATCCTGCTGTGATTTATGTCAGAGAGTGTTTTGCCTATGTTGTTCTCTAGGAGTTTTATAGTTTCTGGTTTTACATTTAGATCTTTAATCCATTTTGAGTTTATTTTTGTGTATGGTGTTAGAGAGTGTTCTAGTTTCGTTCTTTAATTTAACCTTATGGTTAGGCCTCTCATCTCTGAAATAATTAGCTGTGGTGGTTTGTCCTGGGAGATCTTAATGTTTACTTGCTTTTTACTTCTGTTTGGAAGAAGGCATGGACAGTCAGATATTCTGAAATATACTTGGTACCTGCTGGTTATATACATTTACATTTTGCGGCAGCACACTTAAAATGCTTTAACAGGATTTTCTGCAACTAGAATTTAAAAATCCTTTAATATATATATATATATATCAGTACTTATTAATTTCATCCAGTGTGCAACAATAGACCTTAATCTAATTTTAAATCTATAGTTATTTTGTTTTCTTCCACATTTGAGGAATTGAAAGTATGAATTTCATATTATTCTTATTTTTATAGATAAAAGGATAAAAATTCTGTGG
Source organism: Capra hircus (assembly GCF_001704415.2). Taxonomy (NCBI): domain Eukaryota; kingdom Metazoa; phylum Chordata; class Mammalia; order Artiodactyla; family Bovidae; genus Capra; species Capra hircus. Next base: position 24,008,023 of record NC_030826.1, on the reverse strand, counting down.
AAATGTGAAAGTGAGCATTTATCTGGTAATCTTCTGCTATTAAAAAAATTCTCTTCTATTTAAAATATTTTATAAGTAGCAGGAATGACAGATGATCTTGAAAAATAACCATTTGAGTTGCTCCATAGGCAAATGTACATAATCCTGAAGTACTGAACTTTTCAAGCTCTGACCAGGATTACTATCTGTCAGAGATACAACAAAATATCTTATCATGGGTAAGAGAGAGGACTAGATCAGTGTTTTTCATTTTTTTTTTCTTGATCCATTAGTAGTTTAGGAAATAACCAATCTTTTAAAAAAATAAATAGAACTGAATAGAGTAAGATGGAAAATGTCAGAGTGTATATACATAGTAAGAAAAAGAATAGATGGTAAAATTGCTGTATTCTCAAACACACACAGGCACTCACATACACACACACACGCATGCTATTTGTGTATATTTTCTGGGTTTTGATGTATTTCTTGCTGTTGGGTTGGGATTAAGAAACATTGATTACACTGAAATTTATGTTGCAAAGTGTAAGATACTTTACTAGGATTGACTGTGGAAGATATACAGATTAAATACCTTGCTTGGAATACAGTGGGAAAGGGAAATATCTAAAAAAATTACTAAGACAGACTGTGACTAATTGCACAACAAAGTACTTTTAAAGAACATGTCCACATATTCAAGTTTTCTTCTCCTTCAGGCTTTCGGTTGCCTCCCCCACATATTAATTAAATATGAAAGAATTATTTCCCCCAAATGCTACCTAACTTCCCTTACCTGTGTTACTTATATCTTTTGAGATTGGGCCTGGGAAGCTGTGAATCCGGAGTTGCCTCCTTTAACAAAAACAGTGAATATGGGGTATGTAAAAAAAATGTGTACCAATAAATGCATGTGTCTGTTACTGATTGATGTTAGTCTTCTGTGTATATTTTATATTTCTCAATTGGGGAACAAATTATTAATAGTTAATAAGACATATTTCCTTGAAAGGCAAATACCGCATTCAGTTTCTAATCCCCTGAGAAGTCAAGATTCTGTATCTAAATCTATTCAATCAAATGCTGAGAGCAGCAAGAGTGATTGGAGGTGAGTCTACTTAAGATTTTTCTTATTCTATTTCTTCTTCTCCTTCCCATCTCCTCCTTTACTCCCTTCTCTCCTCCTCTCTTTTTTCTTCCTTTCTTAAACAGAATTGACATTTAGGAAATTTCTATACTTAATAACTAACTATATTGATACTAGCTATGTTTTGTGAAAGAAGAGAACATGCTGTATAAAACTTTAAAAATAGGCAAATTTAACATTGATTATATTTCCAAAGAATACATCATGTTATAATGAAATTCTGTAAATATTTATCACCATGAATTTATGATTTTGTCATTAATGGCTAATTGACAATAGGTAAAGAGTCAGGAATAACTGAATCTAAATGTTGGATGTATTTAGAAATTGAGAACCAATAGAATGCTCAGTCTTACCCTAGTAAGATAGTCAGCTCCAAGGTAAATAGGATGGAGTTAAGAAAGAAAGATGGAGCACGAAATGCATAAGCATCTGTTAAGATGGTGGGGGCACTTGTCAGAGGTATCCAAATTTAATGTCTAAATAATGTGAAAAAAATGAATAGATACAAAAAGGACATGGATTGTTTTTTAGGTTGGACTTTAGTATTCTTGGGTAAGTGGTAACTACTGAAATAGTTTTGGATTCTTTTCCTTAACAAGGTTGGGTTGGGTTGCATTGTTTGCTCTCTTTTGGTACTTGTGGTATTTGTAGGAAAATTATTCAGAAATAAATATTGTGACTTAGGTTAGTTTTTTTTCTGTGGAACTTTTACCTAGCCTGCTCTGAAATTATACTTTTAATTTTAGCCTCATTAACATCACGTTCTGATTGGCTGGTACAACTCACTTAAGTTAATGTAGCTAGTAAAATGCTGAAACAAAGTCATAAGTAAGACTTTTAAGCTATTCAGTAAAAGTACAAAATTTCTTATCAGACAGCTATCCACCCTGCCTATACCTATTTTCTTTGTGATTTAAAATCACTGACAAGCCATAGTTTAACTTTTGAAAAACTTATGTTGTAGAAAATTTAAAAATAAATGTCTAAAAAAGGAAGCAAACATACTCAAAATCTTACTACGCTGAAAAAAATCTTTCTACTCATATATTCTTGTATAGTTTAAAAACAAATTCTTTGGCACTTGACTTTGAGTTGGGTCCTCTGGGTTTTGGATTGTCGGTAACTTGCTATGTGACTTTGGCAAGTTACTTCCTCCTTAAGACTCTGTTTCCTCACCTGAAAAGAGAGGCTTAATATATTATAGGGTTGCTGTGATGATGTGTTTAGAATATCTAAATGGTCAGTAGTTGCAAAGTAGTACAAATTACCATATAAATGCAAATTAAATAATTAATAATTTTCTTTTAATTAAGAAAAAGTATATAGAAACAAAACTGATACCCATTTTAAAAAATACTATTACAGCTACAGAGATGGCAACAAAAATACCAGTTTAAAAACTTGGGATAAAAATGATTTTAAGCCTCAGTGCAGAAGAAGAAATTTAATGACAAATAATGGAATAAATTCAGGTCCAGTTAATTTGGGAGCTCAACAGCAGAAACAATTAAGAGTATCTAAATCTACTAACTTACCTAACCAAAGAGAAAGTGAAGCACTCAGACAAACAAAGTCATCAGAAGTACCTGGCTCCACAATGAGAAGTCTAGACAAAAACAGCACACTGCAGGCATTTAAGGCCAATTTTCAACAAAATCAATTTAAGAAAAAAATGTCGGATGGTTTTCAAGAAGTAAACACCCTCAAGGTAAACTTTTCAATATTATTTGCATTTTTGTATTTCAATTAAAAAATGTGAGATAAGTATTTAGAAACTTACAGAGATAAGAGCATTTGAAATCACTCCCATGGCATACATTACTGGATTAGCACAAATAGCCAGTTCTATTGGAGTAGATGAATGTTTTTATCCAATATATTTTCTTAAAGGCTGTGAATGGCTGCTCTATAAATAAATGTAATTTTGGTGTGCCCATGAGAGGACGTGAGCTCAGGGTCTTCCTACTCCACCATCTTGGCCATCCTACTCTTAGCTGATTTTTTTTTTTTTTTTTTTTAGCACTGACTTAAAATCTTATTTTATTTTATTTTTTTTAAATTTTTTATTTTTTTTAAATTTTAAAATCTTTAATTCTTACATGCGTTTTAGCTGATTTTTTAAAATGCCAAAACATTGCTATCTCAAGGCCTTTACACTCACTATTCCCTTATTCCTCAGTCAACAGCCTATTTAAAATAATGATCCTTGTCTCTTGTTATCCTTTTATCCTGTTTTTTTTTAAAATGCACAGAATATTTCAATTTCTGACATTCTATTATATATTTATTAATCATCTGAAACCCCTATTAGACTGTAAAATCTGTTAAGGTAGATAGGTTGTCTACCTGCAGTATTGTTTCCTCATTAGCTATGTCTGGCACACTGTAGGTGCCGATAATTGCTTTTGGAATGAATGAATAAATGTGTCTGGATTCCCTCAGAGTTTGAGCACATTAGGGAGAGAAATTGTATTTGACTTACCTGTGTTTGTCACAGAATTGGCACATGATGCTTTAAAAATATTTAAAGAATCAACAAATGAATGAGTAAATGAATGCTCGTGTAAAATAAGAGATGAAAGAAAAAATCTTAATTATCTCCAATGTATTCTAGTTTCTTTTCCTTTATAAAATACTAATGATGCTTTTAATTTAGGGGAGTAACTGTACTAAAATTTGCAATAGTTCTTTTTTACATATTTTACATAGTATTTTAACATATTTTGGACTTTTGCCTATTATATGGACCTAGAATCTTTATATAGAAAGTGAATGAATATGATGAAAAAAATGACAGGTTTTTCTACTGCTGTGTTTTTATTTTTTCAGAAGGAAGCCTCATCATATCAGTTAAAGCTTAGGGAAAAAGATAATTCTTTCAGAATTATATCTGCAGTTATTGAAAGCATGAAGTATTGGCGTGAACATGCACAGAAAACTGTACTTCTTTTTGAAATATTAGGTAGGTGTACTACTTCAAAAATACTTCAGTTATATCATTTGGACAATCATTTTGAACGATTACTAGGAATACCTAGGGATTCTTAAAGAAAAATAAAACTTTACAAAAGGAGATTATGGATTTTTACAATTTTCTTCAGTTCCAGTGTCTTGATTGATTTGTGTGACTTAAGATGAACTTGGTTATTCATGCTAGTATTATTGTAATTTGTAATGTTAAAACTGGAAAGATTCTTACAAGTAATCTAGCTCAACCCTTGAAGTAGGTGAGGAAATGAGGCAAATAATTAAAATAGACTTGACTAAAAATCACAAAGTTAGCAGCAAAAATAGAGCTAAGCACCAAGCAAAATCACAAAGTTAGCGGCAAAAATAGATCTAAGCACCAAGTCTCCTTATTCTCAAAGTATTCTTTCTACTCTATTACCCTAAATCCAGTAGCAATTTCTGTGTTAGTTAAATTATAAATTACATATCGTAAAAGAACATTTGTGAAGAATCCTTGATTGATATGAGTAAACACCCAACAATTAACTTATCCCTACAGTTTTCTGAATTAATATTCAAAAGGGAGGAGAGTTTTATAGAATGTTTCTGGAATTTAATTTTACTTAGAATAAAGAGATAAACAACAAGTAGAGATTCAAAACATTTCTTTCCATAGTTTAAATAAAATGTTCAATTTAATTTAAATTATGAAATATTTTAAGCATACAGAAAAGTACAGAGACCTATAATAAATATCCACATATCTATCTTATAGATATCTTTGAACACCCCTATCTGTTTTTATTCTTCTCTAGAGACAGTAACTATGGTATCTTTCCTTTCCATGCTTTTATAATTTTGCTCTGTACATCTGATTTCATAAATTTATATGTATGTACTGTTTTTGTGTGTTTTAAACTGTAGAGTTTACATTTTCATCTGGCATTATGTTTTTGAGATTTAACCATCTTTCTGTCCTGTCAGTGTTAGCTTCATTCTGGGGCTCCAATTATGGTCTTTCCAGCAGCTTCTGACTCTTCCCTTATGATATTAAGAGGATTATCAAAGTTCTCTATACCATGCATTCTTTTTTATACCACATTGTCACATTCTTTAATAGTTTCTTCTGGTTGCTCTTTTCCAGAAACTAGCAAATGACCCTTTGCACATCAACATTTCTGACTGGGCAGCAAGGCTCTCATTGTCACTCTGAACTCTGTAGCTGGGGAAGGGGATACACTGACTGGCTTACGTTAGTCTCAGGTCATTCTCGGGTCTGGGGGTGGGGACACATCCAGTCCAGATCGTATAGCTAAGAATGGCATAGGGGAAATTTCCTAAAGGAAAATCTGAGTATTATTAGGGGAAGTGGAGATTGACCTCAAAACAACAAGTGTTTACTATCAGTACCCAATAGATGGCTATTAAAGAAATGAATAGTGGTCTCACTTGATAGTGACTAGGAAATGGCAACCCACTCCAGTACTCTTGCCTGGAGAATCCCATGGATGGAGGAGCCTGGTGGGCTACAGTCCATGGGGTTGCAAAGAGTCAGACATGACTGAGCGACTTGACTCCCTCTTAAGATTAAGCTTGAATTATCATTTGAATTTTATAGATGAAACAAATTTGAAAGAGGTTTAAATTTTTTCAGTTTAGTAAGTGAAGAACTGAGACTCAGTTGCATGACTTCTGGTTCTAATTCAGTGTTTTTTCTTCATTAAATCATAATGTTTATGTATTATATGTGTGTATTTAATATGTGGACTTCCCTGGTGGCTCAGACAGTAAAGAATCTGCCTGCAGTGCAGGAGACCTGGGTTCAATCCTTGGATTGGAAATGTCCCCTGGAGAAGGAAATGGCGATCCATTCCAGTATTCTTGCCTGGAGAATTCCATGGACAGAGGAGCCTGGTGGGCTACAGTCTGTGGGGTTGCAAAGAGTTAAACATGACCAAGCAACTAACACACACACTTCGGTGTGTAGTATGTAGTAGATTGGTCTGAGGACTTAACCACTGCATCAAACACATTCACAAAACTTCAGGGATTTCCTGGTGGTCCAGTGGTTAAGACACCGTTCTTCTGCTGTATGGGCACAGGTTTGATCCCTGGTCAAGAAACTAGGATCCCGCATGCTACATGGCATGGCCAAAAAAATAGAAATATAAAAACACACAAAAACAACAAAGGAGAAAGTTTCAGATGGCCACTTATTGTCAGTTATATTTTTGTTATATAATCAGTTCCCGAGTTGGAGAGGGCCAGAAATTTTGTTTTCCTTAGAATAAAACAGTTTCAGAATATCTTACCCTTTAAAAATATTTTCTTCTTATTGTATAAATAAAACCATGAGAGATTGGTATGGGAATAGTTAAATATCAACTTCTCTTTGTTAAACTTTATTTGTGTTTTACCAGCACTGATTTTTTTCCCCCTCTGTTTCAATGTTGCTTAGCTGTTCTCGATTCAGCTGTTAGACCTGGCCCATACTGTTCAAAGACTTTTCTTATGAGAGATGGGAAACATACTCTGCCATGTGTATTTTATGAAATAGTGAGTATTTAAGTATTCTTTGCAAAGCCTATGCCAACAAAACTTACAAATGCATGCTATAGTTTCACTGTAGTAGAAATTCTGTTAACTAGTAGTGCTTTTGACATTTTGTTTGGTTCAATTCTGATATTAAAATTGCTTATTTGCTCAACTGATGTGGAGAGCTTACTATATTATAGGGGCTATGCTAGATACAGGGGTGCAAAGTGGAATATAAGTGGTAAATGGCCCTTTCTCTCAAAGAGTTTATAATCTCAGGTAGAGACAGATACATAAATATTACACTTATATAATAAGTGGTATGACAGAGATGTGTGCATGGTTCTATAGAAGTAGATAGGGAGGATAGATGAGATCAGGGAAAGCTTTATGAAGAATGTAGTAACCTATCTGACCTTAGATATATAAGGTCTAATAAATTAAGCCAAAGTGTTGGAAAGTAGGGGAAGAGGTGAGAGGAATGCATTCTACACTGAGGGAGCAGTTCCTGTAAAGACATGAAGCACTGTTAGAGCCTAGATTGTTCAGGAAACTGCAAACAGTTTAATATTACCAGGGTGTACGGTTAGTAAGTGACAGGGTAAGTTAAGGGTAGTCGTTCTGAACCTGGGGGAAGGCAGAAACAGTGGGCTGGGATGTAGGGAAGAGGCTTGGTAACAAAGGAGAATGGAAACCTTATAATACTTACATACTTTGTAAAAGAGTTTGGTATTAAACCTGAAATTGAGCTTAATTCTGAAATCTCACTTGGATTCCAGTGTGTACCCCACCATTCACTAGCTTTATGAGTGAGTTGGTTACACTTCCTGTGCATCAGTTTTCTAATCAGTAAATTGAGACTAATTCCCACTTTGAAAGGTTGTTTTGGATATTAGGTTATAGAATATATGAATGCATAGCATCTAACACATAGCAGATGACAAGAAATAGTAATTGAATGTTATTTTTAGAATATCTTAGATGCTTGTTATTTTTCTTTAGTCTAAATTTAAAAAGATTTTTATTAAAGTATATCATATACAGAAAAGCTGTATAATCTATGAAGTTATCACAGAAGTGAACATAACCAAGGTTAAGAAATAGAACATTGCTTTCACCCTATGTTCCCTTGTGCCTGTTCTCATTCACTACCTCTGTTTTCTGCATTAAAGTAACAACTATTGTGACTTTTAATATCATAAGTTAATTCTGCCTGTTTTTAAACTTTCTATAAACAGTATCATATGATATGTCTGAGTTTATGTCTGGTCTCTTTCACTCAGTGAAATGTTGTAAGATTCATCTATGTTGTTGCATGTACCTAAAGTTCATTTGTTTATGTTTCTATGTGATACGAATATAGCACAATTTGATTTTCTCTTCTACTGTTATGGATGTCTTTTGGTGGTTTCCAGTTTTTTTGTTATTATGAGTAATACTCCGTGACATTCTTGTTGTGCACATGCATGCCTTTCTATTGTGTATATGCCTAGAAATAAAATTGCTGAATTGTAGTGCATGTGTATGTTCTACATGGAGTTGTTGCCAAAGAAATTTCTAGAGGGTTATAAGAGTTATGAACTCAATCAGCATAGGAGAGTTTTAGTTTTTCTTCATTCTTATCAACACTTAGTTCTCTCAGTCTTTTCTAATTTAGCCATTCCAGTGGGTCAGTTTAGTGTTATCTCATTTCTCTCCAATTCCCTGGTGACTAATTGAGGTTCAGCACTTTTGATGTTTACTGGCCAGTGAGATGCATTCTTCTGACAAGTCTGTTCAGGCCTCTTATAATTTTTTCTAATAAATTATTTGTCTATTGATTTGTAGGAGTTTTTGAAAAATCTATTCTGAGTGCAAGTTCTTTGTCTATTATGTATATCGTGAATCTTCTCATACTCTGTGGTTTGACTGAGAGGTTTTGGAGCTGGCTTGTCTTTTCCTGGCTTATGAGTTCTATTAGGACATAGCTCTTTTGAATCTCACAACCCTAAGCCTGGGGTGGGGGTGGTATGGTTACCAGAATCTCTTTTCTTTGGGGAACCTTGGATTCCATTTTTTCTCCTAGCCCTATAAGCCCACAGAAGCTCTGCTCAGTTTATTAGACTCTTAAACTGCCTTGATTATGATCAGCAGTTACCTCAGAGGGGGAAGGTATCCCCAGATATCAGGCCCATTCTGGACTTCTATCCTCCCCCTAGTTAGGGTCTCTGCAGTTCCTCACTGCCGTTTGTATCTCTCTGATGTCTGGGAGGATATTTTAAAATAATTATTCCATCCAGCTATTCTAATTGGTTTTAGTGGGAAAGTTGGTCTGAACTAGCTTGACTGCCATCTACTGAAAGAGGAACTCTGGCAGTCTAATAGAAGTGAGTATTCATGTGCTGATATATTGGGAATTATTCAATTTTTTAAGAAACAGCAGCTCACTGGCTTGTAAGAAGCCTTACCCAAATGAAGGTCTTTCTTCTGTAACAGGGCATCCATTTATGCCTAGCTATTATGGTCTTGTCAGAAGGGGGGCCCTAAATGACGAATTAACAGCATTTTATAGTGATTCGTATTTAGTTGATCATATTATTAGTTTAAAAAAATTTAAATTCAAACAAAGTAATAATTAACTTTATCAATATTTATTTTTTGAAAAACAGGATCGTGAACTTCCCAGACTGATTAGAGGCCGAGTTCACAGATGTGTTGGAAACTACGACCAGAAAAAGAATATTTTTAAATGTGTTTCTGTCAGACCGGCATCTGCCTCTGAACAAAAAACTTTCCAAGCATTTGTTAAAATTGTAGATGCTGAAATGAGATATTATACTAGTATAATGAATGAAGTTTAAGTAGTGATGAAGGAAGTTTAAATAGTATAAAGTAAGCATTTTTCTGTTATTGTTTACATTATCATCGCCATGGTTTTTTGGCTGCTGTTTTTCTGTGTTTCACTTGTTGAATTAAAATATTTAAATCCTTTTAAATGTGGGAAGAATTTTTGAAAAATAATTTTACTGTTTTTACAAAAGTGGTGCATTTGCTAAAGTTAAAAAACCATTTCAAATAAAAATGCTCAAAAATATAGGAATAAGTAGATACTAACTTAATATGAGAAAATAATACATTTGAGTCAGACATTCCCGCTGAAGTTAAGAACAAGAGCAGGTGCCTATTGTCAGTACTGTTATTGAACATTATACTGGAGTAGTTAGACAATTAATTTAATTCAAAATTTTAATTCATTTAATTCAAATATTTAGTGGGCATATACTCTATGCCAAGCACTATTTCATGTCCTTGTTTGTAACAAAGCAGTTAACAAAGTAACAAAAGTCTCTGAATTTATGGGATTTATATTCTGGGACCCATAGAATATGTTAGATAAAAGAGAAATAATTGGGAAATAAAAGAGAAATAATAAATATTGCTGTTGGTAGATGATACAATTATATATATGGAAAACCTAAGAAAATCAACTAAGGAACTACTATAAAATGAGATAATTTGGTAAGGCACCGGAATAGAAAACTTAATATGCAGAAATCATTAGTACATGTTATGTATATGATCTGAACCATTATTAGAGTGTAAACTGGATAATGATACCATTTAAAAAATATCTAAGACTAACCAATACTAAGTAATAAATGTGGGAAAATATGAACAAAACTTTACCTTCTAAAGAAGGACACAAAAGACGACTTGGACAAATAGAAAAATAAAATCATTTTCTTGAATAGGAAGACAAAGATGTTGATTTTTCTAAGATTAATTTGTAACATGTAATTTCTTTCTTTCTGTATACAAAACCGAACACACACACATTAGCCAAATGAATAATAAAAGTTATGTGTATAAGAAAATGAGACTAGTCAGGAATACTCTGGAAAAGAATAGTAGAAGATAGTTTTATCAAATATTATAAAGCCTTGAATATGTATTAGTTATCTATTGTTGCATAACTGATTGCCCACCAAGTTAGTGGCTGTAAACAACAAGCATTTATTATCTCTCACAGTTTCAGTAGGCCAAGATTTATGAAGTGGCTTGGTTGGGCAGCTCTGGCTTGGGTTTCTTAGGAGGATGCCAGGTGGGTTCTTGCTGTTGGAAGGAGGATGCACCTTACCGTGGGGGCCTTCCAAAGGGCTGCTTGAGAGTCCTCATGACATGGTAGTTAGCTTCCCCTAGAGTGAGTAATTCAGCAGCAAGTTAACTAGGTGGAGTTATCCTTTATATGACTTAGCCTTGGAAGTCACAAAGCATCACTTTCACTACATTCTGTTTGTTGGAATGGACCATTAAGTATGGACCACTTTTAGGAGGACAGAAATCAGGCTCCACCACATGAAGGAAAGAGTGTCAGAAATGGCAGACATTAAAAAACTAAATATGTATTATGAAGGCATATTTATTCATGTAGAATATGGTACTGACTCATGAATAGGACAGTATAACAATTTAAAGTATAAAAGTAAACCCAAGTGTATAGAAAACTTAGGACCTGAAATCAGTAGAGAAGAGAGACTATTCAATAAATGTTGTTGGGACCACTGGGAAGCTTCTGGAAAAAAACAGACTTAATTTTGAACTAAGATTTTTTAATGTATTTTTCTTTTGCCACCCTGGGAATCTTTGCAAAGTATGTTTCATGGTGGTATTCTATGCTGCTTTTTGTCCACAGGATAAAGCCTAAACTCCTAGCTGCTACTGCTGTTGGTTTAGTTGCGAAGTCGTGCCTGCCTCTTTGCAATTCCATGGACTGTAGCCCACCAGGCTCCTCTGTCCCTGGGATTTCCTAGACTCCTAAGCTGTTTGGGATATTTGCATTCTGGTCGCTGCTTTTTATGGCATCTCCATCTTTTTTCCCTGCTGAAAATGTAGGCTCCCCAGGACTACTAGCCATTCTTTAAATAAGCAGGGATTAAGCTTTCATATTGGAGAAGGCAATGGCACCCCACTCCAGTACTCTTGCCTGGAAAATCCCATGGACGGAGGAGGCTGGTAGGCTGCAGTCCATGGGGTCGCTAAGAGTCGGGCACGACTGAGCAACTTCACTTTCACTTTTCACTTTCATGCATTGGAGAAGGAAATGGCAACCCACTCCAGTATTCTTGCTTGGAGAATCCCAGGGACAGAGGAGCCTAGTGGGCTGCTGTCTGTGGGGTCACACACAGTCGGACACGACTGAAGTGACTTGACAGCAGCAGCAGCGGCAGCAGCAAGCTTTCATATATAAGCTTTTCTTCATTCCCACCTTCCCCAAAGTACAGTCAGGTGTGATCAGTGATTGTAATCAGTCACTACTTCTGGACCCTGACAGTATTTGTCCTAGAGAGGTCCTGGATAATTGCTTTCTTTTTAATGAGTTCCTCCAGGATCCAGACTCCTCTGGGATCCAGGGCCCCTTAGGCCCAAGGATGTGCAGAATGGGAGATGTGAGAAGGGAGTTTTCAGACACAGGTGATGACTACAGGGGCAGATAGTGCCCCTTAGTGAATAAAGGCGAGCAGGATCTCAGGTCAGGGTCCTGGAGTCACCCTCACACACTGGGTAAGTTGGGCAGATTGTGAATGAGCTAGTCACTTAGAGTCCTTCCAACCTGAGGGTCTTGATTTCCCAGGTTGTGTGATGTTCTCCAGCAGAGTTTTTCAGGTATGATAATCCTCTTTACCTCTCAACTTCCCTTGATTTCTCCATATTCTAGAAATAATGTGACTTCTGTTCACCAGTTTCATTAGTTTTTTTTTATTAATGATAGAGTGTATAAATATTACTGTGTATTGTAACTCATAAGATTGTATTATTTCAAAAGAAGACCTCTCTGCAGGTCAGGCATTTAATGCAATGGTCCATAACCCTTGACTACCTATTGGAATTATTTAAGGAGCTTTAGGCGTCCCAGATGGTATTAGTGGTAAACAACCCACCTGCCCATGTAGGAGACATAAGACACACGGGTTTGGTCCTTGGGTGGGGTAGATCCCCTGGAGAAGGGCATGGCAACCCACTCCAGGATTCTACCCTGGAGAATCCCATGGATAGAGGAGCCTGGTGGGCTACAATCCATAGTGTCACAAAGAGTCAGACTGAAGCAACTTAGCATGCATGCAAGCAAGGAGTTTCAGATAGCAAGCCCCTCTCCCCAGAGGTTCTGATTTATATTTACTGGGGGAGGGTGCAGTAATCTATGCTTTTAAATATAGCATGGTCCACAGACCAACAAAATTGGGAATCACTGAATGTAAAATTTGTGCCCATAAAATACAGAATTTTAGGCACCACAGCAAACCTGCTAAATCAAAATCAGCATTTAAGAGGACCCCTGTGTAATTCATATATAAACTAATCTTTAGAAGCACTGCCCTTTGTGATTCTTATGGGCAGCAAGGACTGAGAACCAACAATTCACCCGCTGAAGATGAGAGGCATTGCTTGTTAATGGAGCCACTGGTGCTCTTACCCTAGATCTCTAGCAGCATCTGCAAGTGCCAGCTCTCTGGTTTGTGATTTCTAATAAAAATTCTTGACACCAGAGATGAGCAGCACTGGTTTTCCAGGGAAACAAAATTCTGGAAAACCAGGTGCATGAAGCCTAACTCGATGCTTTCTGTTACTGCCACACCAACTAGCACATTAAGTCCACATATAAAAAATTTTTGTGGCTCAATTAAACAGCATCAGCAGGGTGAAATCCCAGCATCTGGAATTGATCTCTTTGAGGGATGGAACTTAACCATATTCCTAGTACTCCTTAGTTTTCTCAGCTCTGAGGCACAGTTGTATCTGGAAAAAAACTGGAAGAAGTTCTCAGGGGTAGAAATTATTTCTTCCTTTTCTCCCCAAATTACTAAATGTATATGTCAGATTTAATTTTTTTTCATTATTGATATCCCTGAATCCTGTGGATATCGATAGAAGGAATACAGTGTGGGTGTAGATTCTGCATGTTCAGGATGAAAAGTAGAATGGCTGTCAGGGAGCTCTGCTCAGTGGTAGCCTGAATGGGAAGGGGATTTGGGGGAGAATGGATACATAGATATGTATGGGTGAATCCCTTCGCTGTTCACCTAAAACTATCACAACATTGGTTGTTAATTGGTTATGTGCTGTGCTGTGCTTAGTTGCTCAGTAGTGTCCGACTTTGCAACCCCATGGGCTGTAGCCCGCCAGGCTCCTCTGTCCATGGGAATTCCCCAGGCAAGAATACTGAGGTGGGTTGCCATGCCCTTCTCCAGGGGATCTTCACAACCCAGGGATTGAACCCAGGTCTCCCACATTGCAGGTGGATTCTTTACCATCTGAGCCATCAAGGAAGCCGAATCAATCAGTTATAAACCAAAACACAATAAAAAGTTTAAAAGAAAAAAAGAGTAGTGTTGTTGGGATAGTCTAATACTTCCATGAGTTTGAGGTTACATCCAGGCATTCTGTAAAAAAAAGTGTCAAAAACTAGTGAGCTCTTGTTCTGAGAGGATTAAGCAGGAGTAGATATTCTAAAATAACAGGTTTTCTATCTTTAAGGCTGGAGGAATGCATGTCCCATCCTGAAGTACGGCCAATAAATATTTCAAAAAATGAACCATTGGCTATAGTCAGGCATTATTCCAGATGCCGGCACTGCTGCAGTGGTGGAGGCATATATGCCCTTGCCTGCATGGAATTTACAATCGGAGGGGGAAAGACTGCTGCTGCTGCTGCTGCTAAGTCGCTTCAGTCGTGTCCGGCTCTGTGCGACCCCATAGACGGCAGCTCACCAGGCTCCCCCGTCCCTGGGATTCTCCAGGCAAGAACACTGGAGTGGGTTGCCAGTTTCTTCTCCAGTGGGGAAAGACAGCTGTAAACAAATAATACCCCTGGGCACTGTGTGCTATGGAACAAGCACAGGATGCTGTGGAAACAAAGCACTCGGTTCTCACCTGGTCTGGGATGACAGGAGGGTTTAGCTGAGTAAACAGTGTTGACTTAAAAATAGTCACAACCTAAAGATTGAGTTACATCTTTTTTGGTGGGAATTTTTAGGGCTTCAGGCCTGGGAGACAGCATCTTAAGCGACCCTGAGAGAACTGCTCCGAGGAGGCGGGGATCGGGAGAAAGAATCAGGTTATATAGAAGTTTGCAACAAAGGGCAGGTAGTCTGAGCATCAAAAGCATTTTTGTAGGGCTTCTCTGGTGGCTCAATAATGGAGAATCTGCCTGCCAATGCAGGAGACACAGGCTCTGTCTCTGATCTGGGAAGATCCCTCATGTTGCAGAGCAGCTAAGATGGTGCGCCACAACTACTGAGCCTGTGCTCTAGAGCCCGGGAGCCGCAGCTACTGAGTCCGCAGGCTGCAGCGACTGAAGCTAGTGCTCCTAGGGTCTGTGCTCCGCAACAAGAGAAGCCACCACAGTGAGAAACCCATGCACCACAACTAGAAAGTAGCCCCTGTTCCCCGCAACTAGAGGAAAGCCTATGCAGCAACGAAGACTCAGCACAGCCAAAAATAATTTTTAAATAAAAAAGTATTTTTGTGAAATAAAGAGAAGTTGGACACAACTGAGCGACTTCACTTTCACTTTTCACTTTCACGCATTGGAGAAGGAAATGGCAACCCACTCCAGTGTTCTTGCCTGGAGAATCCCAGGGACGGGGGAAACTGATGGGCTGCCGTCTGTGGGGTCACACAGAGTTGGACACGACTGAAGCGACGCAGCAGCAGCTATCTCAGTTAAGGAATTTAGAACTATGTATGGGAAGATGCAAGAATCTGGCTCACTGAAATCATTCCTTTCTTACGCACCTTAGTTATCTGGATACCCAGTGTCCTGTGATTTTTCACGTCTTGAGTTCTTCAGTGCTCACCATAGGGAGTGGCTGAAGCCTGATGGCTGCCAGGGCACAGGTTTTGTTCTCCTTCCTGAGTGCCCTGGAGTGCTGGAATTACCGATGACTGTGACATCCTTGTATACTGACATGGCAGGAAATATTCCATTTCCCAGTGGCACGTAACATGCCTGATGGACGAATACAGGCACACCAGGTGAAGAGGGAGCCAAGGCAGGAAGGTGCTAGGCAGGAGGACAGCAGGTGCAAAAGGATGGAGCTAGAAACTGACTTTTAATCGCAGCCTTGGTGAGAGTAGGGTGTGTGTGTCATAATGGGACTGGATGAAGATGTGGAGGCAAGGGTCAGATCATGAAGCGCCTTTTGGCCTTTGAAAGAGCAGTGAGAACCCATGGACCTTATGAGAGTAGTGATCAGATTTTTATCTTAGAATGCCACAGTGTAAAGAGATTGAAGGGGAGTAAGTATGGAAGCAGGGAGATAAAGAGGCTGTTAAGTAATACAGACAAGCTATAATGTTAGCCTGGTCCAGGGTAGTGAGGGTTGGGATAGTGGTGGATGAATTAGAGAATTGAATGGGAGAATCTATAGCACTTGATAGAGTGGGTCCTAATAGTGACAGAAAGGAGAGACTGAAAGAAAACTCCTAGGTTTCTATCTTGGGCCTGGATTTCTTTTACTGAAGGATGATAGACTTGAAGGAGTGGATCGGGAGAAGGGCAGGGGCTCATGAATTTCATATGGGATCTGTGGATGGCTGAAGAGGCTTGTGATATTCCGTGGGGAACATAATCAGTAAGCCAATGATGAAGGTGATAAAAGTCTACCCATGAGCTTTAGATGGTAATGGATGCCAAAGGAATATGTGAGTTCTTCCAGGGCTGTAGATATAAAATTTTGAGAATGGTATTTAGGGAAAAAACCAAGAAAACACCAGTATATAAGAGAATGGAGAAGAAACCAATCAAAGTGACTGAGAATGAATGGTAAGGAAACTATCAGAAGAACCAATGTGATCACATAGAATATAGAAGATGAGAGTGTTTTAGAAGGGAAATTAGAGTTAATATTCTTTTACATGCTAATTGATGAGGAATGAAGGAAAAGTCTGAAAGGTGGCTTGGATTTGGAGACATAGTATATTTCTGGTTACAAAGTGTTGTTACAGATAATGACGGTGAAATCAATCATTGACCACCAACTAACAGACATAATGTTCATTTTTATTCAGGTGTTTAATGGACACCATCATTTTCTCCTAAAGATACTGAACACAGAGCATGACAGCAAGAAACCAAACCATCATCTCAGAGTTCCTCCTCCTGGGCCTGCCAACTGAGCCAGAGCACCAAGGCCTGTTCTACACTCTGCTCCTGGCCGTGTATGTTACCACCGTCCTGGGGAACCTCCTCATAATGTTCCTGATTCGAGTGGACCCCCACCTCCACACACCCATGTATTTCTTTCTCAGTAACCTGTCTTTCTCTGACCTCTGCTTCTCCTCTGTCACAATGCCCAAATTGCTACAGGACATGCAGAGCCAAGACCCGTCCATCCCCTATGCTGGCTGCCTGACACAAATGTACTTCTTCCTGTTTTTCGCAGATCTGGAGAGCTTCCTCCTTGTGGCCATGGCCTATGACCGCTACGTGGCCATCTGCTTCCCCCTGCACTACACCGCCATCATGGGCCCCAGGCTCTGTCTCTCCCTGCTGGTGCTGTCCTGGGTGCTCACCACATTCCATGCCATGTTGCACACCCTGCTCATGGCCAGGCTGCATTTTTGTGAAGACAACGTGATCGCCCACTTTTTCTGTGACATGTCTGCTCTGCTGAAGCTGTCCTGCTCTGACACTCGAGTGAATGAGCTGGTGATATTTATCACGGGAGGGCTCATTCTTGTGATCCCCTTTCTACTCATCATCACGTCCTATGCTCGAATCGTGTCCTCCACCCTCAAGGTCCCTTCTGCGAGGGGTATCCGCAAGGCCTTCTCCACCTGTGGCTCCCACCTCACTGTGGTGTCCCTGTTTTACGGGACAGTTATTGGTCTCTACTTATGCCCATCAGCTAATAATTCTACTGTTAAGGAGACTGTGATGGCTATGATGTACACTGTGGTGACCCCCATGCTGAATCCCTTCATCTACAGCCTGAGGAACCGAGACATGAAGGGAGCCCTGGGAAGAGTCTTTTACAAAAAGAAAACTCCTTTTTCTCTGTAATGGTAGAGCTGAGATTTCTACACAATTTTATTCAGTAGGTATATTGACATTAAAATTGGGATATTAGACTTATCTTTTCCCCAATGGTCTTTTGGTTAAATTACATAGCTAGAAATTGCCAAAGTAAAAGCTCAAGCGGAGATATGTAGCTGTGAAGGAGGAAAAGACAGAACAGGCTCTATCTTGAAAGCAGGACTCCATCTTGGGCCAGACTGTGGACTTTGAGCTATATACCCAGCGTCTATGAAAACGACATACCAACTGTAAAACCAGACCCTCGGAAGGAAGAGCCCCAGGGCTCCTACCTAGACCCTCCGAAGAATACCCTAATTATCTGTGAAACTGAATAGACTCATGCATTCTATTATGCTTATTGGGGTGTGACCACAGACCTATTGATAATTATCCATTGTTAATTACCTAGACTTAAGGCCTGTGGATCACGGGTTAACTTTGAGTTTATCTTTCTTTTCCTTTGTTCAGACTAGTTTCAGGGAATTTGGGGAGGTGGATTTGAGCATGTACACTGAGGGTATATAAGGTTTTCAGAAAAACTGGTCAGGGTCCTTGGCTAAGAGGAGACTCTGCCTTAGGCCCGCAGGTGTAACAAACTGCACTCCACTATCTGCATTGTCCTTCTGAATTTGTTTCCCAGAGTGCGAGGCTTCAACAGCTGGACTCAAAAAGGGGATGTCAGTGACCTGCAGGCAAGGGCTTTCTCTCGTTTTTCCCAAGTAATTCTAAGAAGCATCATTTAAAAAGTTTTACTTGATCTTTGTCTTAAGTTGTTAACTAATTTATGATAGGGCCCATGTGGGGTCTTATTGACAAGATGGCTCCTTATGTCGACCTTGCAAACGAAGAATAAAATCACAGTGATCTGCAAGACTGACCAAATTGCCCTAATGGCGTCCTGTTATCTCACTGCCGCCTATCTTCTCAAAGCTGCAAGACCACCAGATTCTAGACCTCCAGCTACGTGCCCATCCTTTCCGAGAATTTTTCATTGGTCGGGTATAAGAAGGACTCTGTCAGAAAGGGAGGACACTGGTTCTCCTTAAGGCCAGCCACCCTCTCTTTTCCCTCCATTAAATTTTTTTTTCTTGCCTGACTGCCTGGCTTGCTCTCTTTTTCTCTGCATTCGCCTTACAATTTATTGTTTGTTTGTTTTTTTTAAACCCAAACCCTGCTTTAAATAATATCCTGTCCTCTCAGGTCAAAACTCAAAATTCTCACTCCTCTGCTAAAAGAAGCTTTTCGTTATTGAATACAGATTCTTCCTTCCATCTTCTTCTGCAAAGGTTCACATTATTCTCTCCCTTAACCTTTTCTCCTCTCATTTATTTTCGTGACTCCATTGTCTTTTTGACCTGACCTCAACCTCAAGTGAACTTTCTATTTTCTTTGCTACAATAGTTTAGTTTGTCTTTACCTGAGAACTAACTCACAGCTGGTGTCCTAAGTTATTCCCTCAGGTATGGGGAAGGAAGCCAGAGTCTAGTTGCCAGCCTCACTCTTCAAGGGTGTCTCTCTCTACTTACTTATTTGGAATTGATCAACACACCTTATGGGGTTTCCCCAAAAGCTCAGCAGGTTCACTTACGTAAAGTCCTCCAGGTTCATCCACGGCCTCACAAATGGCAGAATTACTTTCTTGTTTTAAGTGCTGAATAATAGTCCTTTGTATGTGTATACGCATTTAAAAAGTCCATTCATCTGTTGATGGACCTTTGGTTGATTGCAAATCTTGGCTATTGTGAATAATGCTGCAATAAATATGGGGATGCAGATACCACTTTGAGGTCCTGAATTCACTTCCTTTGGATATATAGCTAATAGCATATAATGGTTCCAATTTCTCCACATCTTCTCCAACATTTGTTACCTTTTTTTAAAAATTAGCATCCATCTCCACACATCTGTGGTTTCATCTCAATATAGTTCGATCTGCATTTCCTTGGTGACTAGTGACGTTGTGCACCTTTTCGTATATGTAGCAGCCATTTGCATGTCTTCTTTGGAGAAATATCTCTTCAAGTCCTTTGCCCATTTTTTAGTAGGATTATTTGGTTTTTAAATGTTTATTTGACTGTGCCAGGTCTTAGTTGCGGGTCCTTTCAGTCGTGGCATGCGAAGTCAGTGGCTGCATGTGGGGTCTTGACCAGGTATCCAGCACAGACCCTGCTGCATTGGGAGTGTAAAGCCTTAGCCCCTGGACCACCAGGGAGGTCCAGGATTATTCATTTTTTGATTTTGAGTTGTAGAAGAGTCTTATAAATTTTGTACATTTACTCCTTGTAAAGATGATGATTTGCACACATTTTCTCCTTTCCCACATGATGCCTTTGTACTTTATTGATTGTTTTACTTCCTGTGCAGAAGCTTCAGTTTGAGATAAAATCAGAATGAATAAACCCAGGGGTTATTTCCACTTAATCACATTATATGATCTTTTAAATTTGCAGTTGAATTCAGTTTGCTAATATTTTGTTGACAATTTTGCATCTATATTTATCAGGGATGTTTGTAACGTATAGTTCGGGCCGAGGCAGAAAGGAAAGACGACCTCAACAGAAGTAGGTTACTTTTATTCAGGCAAGGAGGGGCAACAGTTGGCCTAATGACCAGGCTGAGCGCGGAGAGGGATCAGGGAGGCTCCATATTTATAGGGAGGTTTGTGGAAGCGATAAGGGAAACATTAATCAGGTGGGATGTTTTGGGTATTCTTAAGTTGAGATGGCATTTGTAGTTGGGCAGGGGGTGATAAGTCTTCTGGGCAGGTGTAGAGGGTGGAAGGTTTCTGGACAAGGGGTGATAAGTCCCAGATAGAAGCAACTGGCTTGGAGCATCAGGGCGGGACCTAAAGTTCTGTTTTGTTTTCTCTGAAGTTAGATGATTCAGCAAGGGTCTTTGAAACTGTTGTTTTCTTTTCTAGGCCCAAAAGACTCCTTCAATGTTAGCATTCAGTTTTCTTTCTTGTAGTGTCCTTCTCTGGTCTTGAAATCAGGGTAATGCTAGCCTCGTGAAAGGAGTTTTGAAGTGGTTCCACCTCTTCAGTTTTTCAGAAGGATAGGTGTTCATTCTTCTTTATTAAGTTTTGGTGGAATTCACCAGTGAAACCATCTAGTTTTTCTTGTGTGAGTTTTCGCCAATTGTGTCTTTCAAAAAATTAGTCCTATTCACTGAGGTTATTAAATTTGTGGGCATAGAGTTATTCATAGCATTCTGTTATTATCCTTTTAATGTCCAGGGGATCTGTAATGATGTTTCTCTCAATTAGTAAATCGTGTCCTCTCTTTTTTTTTTTCTTAGTTAGCTTGCCTAGGGGCTTACCATTTTTGATATCTTTCAGTTCAGTTCTGTTCAGTCACTCAGTCGTGTCCGACTCTTTGCAACCCCATGAATCGCAGCACGCCAGGCCTCCCTGTCCATCACCAACTCCCGGAGTTCACTCAGACTCAACGTCCATCGAGTCAGTGATGCCATCCAGCCATCTCATCCTCTGTCGTCCTCTTCTCCTCCTACCCCCAATCCCTCCCAGCATCAGAGTCTTTTCCAATGAGTCAACTCTTCACATGATAGTCAGTTTTTATTTCATCTATTTTCTCTTGATTTCCTATTTTCAATTTCATTGACTTCTAAGTTTTATTATTTATTTTTTCTGCATATGTTGAACTTAGCTTGCCTTTCTTTTTCTAGTTCCCTAAGGTGAAAGCTTAGATTATTGATTTTAGATCTTCTTTTCTAACATAAGCATTCAGCGTTTTAAGCTCCTCTTGCAGTTGTGTTTTTGATACATTGTGCTTTATTTAGTTCAAAGTACTTTAAAATTTATCTTGAGCTGTCTTCTTTGCTGCTAAGTCACTTCAGTTGTGTCCAACTCTGTGTGACCCCATAGACGGCAGCCCACCAGGCTCCTCTGTCCCTAGGATTCTCCAGGCAAGAATACTGGAGTGGGTTGCCATTTCCTTCTATAATGCATGCATGCATGCTAAGTCGCTTCAGTCATGTCCGACTCTCTGCGACCCCATGGACAGCAGCCCACCAGGCTCCTCTGTCCACGGGATTCTCCAGGCAAGAATACTGGAGTGGGTTGCCATTTCCTTCTCCATATCTCCTTTGACTCCTGTGTTATCTAGAAATGTGTGTTTAATTGCCAAATATTTTGGGATTTTCTAGCTATCTTTTGGTTTTTGATTTCTAGTTTAATTACTCTGTAGTCTGTGAACAGACATTGTGGGATACATATCCTTTAACATTTTTTTGAAGTGTGTTTTGTGGCTTAGGATATGGTAAACCTTGGTGAATATTCCATATGAACTTGAGAAAAATGTATAATCTGCTGTTGTTGGATGAAGTAGTCTTTAGATGCCCATTGTATCCAGCTGGTCGGTGGTGGTATTGATCAAGTTCAGCTGTGTTCCTACTGATTTTATGCCTGCTGGATCTGTCCATTTCTGGAAGGATGTTGAGGGAGGGGTGTTGAAGTCTCCGGTGATAAGAGTAGATTCATCTACGTTTCCTTGCAGCTTTTTGCCTCACACATTTTGATGCCCTTTTGTTGGGTGCATACATATTAAGATTGTTATGACCCTTTACCATTATGAAATGCCTCTCTTTATCCCTGATAGCTTTCCTTTCTCAGAACCTCATGTATTTTGAAGATAATTTTTGTTGAAAGAAAAGTTTACATACAATAAAATGCACCCTTTTAAGTGTGTCGCTCAAAGAGTTTTGACAAATGTAAGCACTCAAGTGACCTCAATTCTGGTCCAAATCCAGTGTTTGTCACCCCACTGTTCCCTTCTGATCCTTAGCAATCAGTCATCCATCCTCTGACCCAGTCATCTGATGATCTGTTTCCTATCACTATAGATTAGATTGTCTGTTTTTGAATTTCATATAAGTGAAAATCATATAGTATATCCTCCCTTGTATTTTTTTGTGGTCTTTTGATCAGTATACTGTTTTGAGATACATCCATACAGTTGTGTTAGTAATGTGTTCTTTTCGATTTCTGAGTAACTCTTACAAATAATGCTACTATGAATATTTTTGTATATGTCTTTTCTTGCATATGTGTACATATTTCTTTTGGGTTCCCTGGTAGCTCAGTTGGTAAAGAATTTGCTGCAATACAGGAGACCCGGTTTGACTGGGTCAGGAAGATCCACTGGGGAAGGGAACAGCTACCCACTCCAGTATTCTGGCCTGGAGAAGTCCATGGACTTTATAGTCCATGGGGTTGCAAAGAGTTGGACACGACTTTCACTTCACTTCTTTTGGGTAAATACCTATGAACAGGCAAAATGTTAGGATACTGAAAGAGGAACTCCCCAGGTCGGTGAATGTCCAATATGCTACTGGAGATCAGTGGAGAAATAACTCCAGGAAGAATGAAGGGATGGGGCCAAAGCAAAAACAATACCCAGTTGGGGATGTGACTGGTGAAAGAAGCAAGGTCCGATGCTATAAACAGCAGTATTGCATAGGAACCTGGAATGTTAGGTCCATGAATCAAGGCAAATTGGAAGTGGTCAAACTGGAGATGGCAAGAGTGAATGTTGACATTCTAGGAATCAGCGAACTAAAATGGACTGGAATGGGTGAATTTAACTCTGATGACCATTATATCTACTACTGTGGGCAGGAATCCCTTAGAAGAAATGGAGTAGCCAGCATGGTCAACAAGAGAGTCCAAAATGAAGTACTTGGATGCAATCTCAAAAACGACAGAAAGATCTCTGTTCATTTCCAAGGCAAACCATTCAATATAACGGTAATCCAAGCCTATGCCCCATCCAGTAACGTGGAAGAAGCTGAGGTTGAACGGTTCTATGAAGACCTACAAGATCTTTTAGAACTAACACCCAAAAAAGATGTCCTTTTCATCATAGGGGACTGGAATGCAAAAGTAGGAAGTCAAGAAACACCTGGAGTAACAGGCAAATTTGGCCTTGGAGTATGGAATGAAGCAGGGCAAAGGCTAATAGAGTTTTGCCAAGGGAACACACTGGTCATAGCAAACACCATCTTCCAACAACACAAGAGAAGACTCTACACATGGACATCACCAGATGGTCAACACCAAAATCAGATTGATTATATTCTTTGCAGCCAAAGATGGAGAAGCTCTATAGAGGCAGCAAAAACAAGACTGGGAGCTGACTGTGGCTCAGATCATGAACTCCTTATAGCCAAATTCAGACTTAAATTGAAGAAAGTAGGGAAAACCACTAGACCATTCAGGTATGACCTAAATCAAATCCCTTATGACTATACAGTGGAAGTGAGAAATAGATTTAAAGGACTAGATCTGATAGACAGAGTACCTGATGTACTATGGACGGAGGTTTGTGACATTGTACAGAAGACAGGGATCAAGACCATCCCCAAGAAAAAGAAATGCAAAAAAGCAAAATGGCTGTCTGAGGAGGCCTTACAAATAGCTGTGAAAAGAAGAGAAGTGAAAAGCCAAGGAGAAAAGGAAAGATAGAAGCATCTGAATGCAGAGTTCCAAAGAATAGCAAGAAGAGATAAGGAAGCCTTCCTCAGCGATCAATGCAAAGAAATAGAGGAAAAGAACAGAATGGGAAAGATTAGAGATCTCTTCAAGAAAATTAGAGATACCAAGGGAATATTTCATGCAAAGATGGGCTCAATAAAGGACAGAAATGGTATGGAACTAACAGAAGCAGAAGATATTAAGAAGAGGTGGCAAGAATACACGGAAGAACTGTGCAAAAAAGATCTTCATGACCAGATAACCACAATGGTGTGATCACTCACCTAGAGCCAGACATCCTGGAATGTGAAGTCAAGTGGGCCTTAGAAAGCATCACTACGAACAAAGCTAGTGGAGGTGATGGAATTCCAGTAGAGCTATTTCAAATCCTGAAAGATGATGCTGTGAAAGTGCTGCACTCAATATGCCAGTAAATTTGGAACACTCAGCAGTGGCCACAGGACTGGAAAAGGTCAGTTTTCATTCCAATTCCAAAGAAAGGCAATGCCAAAGAATGCTCAAACTACCACACAATTGCACTCATCTCACACGCTAGTAAAGTAATGCTCAAAATTCTCCAAGCCAGTCTTCAGCAATACATGAACCGTGAACTTCCAGATGTTCAAGCGGGTTTTAGAAAAGGCAGAGGAACCAGAGATCAAATTGCCAACATCCGTTGGATCATGGAAAAAGCAAAAGAGTTCCAGAAAAACATCTATTTCTGCTTTATTGGAGAAGGCAATGGCAACCCACTCCAGTACTCTTGCCTGGAAAATCCCATGGATGAAGAAGCCTGGTAGGCTGCAGTCCATGGGGTCACTAAGAGTCGGCCACGACTGAGCGACTTCACTTTTACTTTTCACTTTCATGCATTGGAGAAGGAAATGGCAACCCACTCCAGTGTTCTTGCCTGGAGAATCCCAGGGACGGCAGAGCCTGATGGGTTGCTGTCTATGGGGTCGCACAGAGTCAGACACGACTGAAGCGACTTAGCAGCAGCAGCTGCTTTATTGACTATGCCAATGCCTTTGACTGTGTGGATCACAATAAACTGTGGAAAATTCTGAAAGAGATGAGCATATCAGAGCACCTGACCTGCCTCTTGAGAAACTTATATGCAGGTCAGGAAGCAACACTTAGAACTGGACATGGAACAACAGACTGGTTCCAAATAGGAAAAGGAGTACGTCAAGGTTGTATATTGTCACCCTGCTTATTTAACTTCTATGCAGAGAACATCATGAAACACACTGGGCTGGAAGAAGCACAAGCTGGAATCAAGATTACCAGGAGAAATATCAATAACCTCAGATATGCAGATGACACCACCATATGGCAGAAAGTGAAGAGGAACTAAAGAGCCTCTTGATGAAAGTGAAAGAGGAGAGTGAAAAAGTTGGCTTAAAGCTCAACATTCAGAAAACAAAGATCATGGCATCTGGTCCCGTCACTTCATGGCAAATAGATGGTGAAACAGTGGAAACAGTGTCAGACTTTATTTTTCTGGGCTCCAAAATCACCACAGATGGTGGTTGCAGCCATGAAATTAAAAGATGCTTACTCCTTGGAAGGAAAGTTATGATCCACCTATACAGCATATTAAAAAGCAGAAACATTACTTTGCCAACAAAGGTTCGTCTAGTCAAGGCTATGGTTTTTCCAGTGGTCATGTATGGATGTGAGAGATGGACTGTGAAGAAAGCTGAGCGCTGAAGAATTGATGGTTTTGACCTGTGGTGTTGGAGAAGACTCTTGAGAGTCCCTTGGACTGCAAGGAAATCCAACCAGTCCATTCTAAAGGAGATCAGTCCTGGGTGTTCATTGGAAGGACTGATGTTGAAGCTGAATCTCCAATACTTTGGCCACCTGATTGACTCATTGGAAAAGACCCTGATGCTGGGAGGGATCGGAGATAGGAGGAGAAGGGGCCGGCAGAGGATGAGATGGCTGGATGGCCTCACTGACTCGATGGACATGAGTTTGAGTAAACCTGGGAGTTGGTGATGGACAAGGAGGCCTGGCATGCTGTGATTCATGGGGTTGTAAAGAGTCAGACATGACTGAGCAACTGAACCGATTGAACTGACTGAAAATCATTCATAGGTTTAGTAGCTCAGTCGTGTCTGCCTCTTGCAACCCCATGGACTGTAGCCTGCCAAGCTCCTCTCTCCATGGGATTCTCCAAGCAAGAATACTGGAGTGGGTAGCAGTTTCCTCCTCCAGGGGATCTTCCCAACCCAGGGATCAAACCTGGGTCTCCTGCATTGCAGGCAGACTCTTTACCAGCTGAGCCACCAGGGAAACTATGTTCTAATACAGATATTACCAAAGGTATTTCCAAAGCAATCATACCAAATACACACTTACAAGCAGTGTCTGAGAGTTTAGTATCTTCATATCTTTACCAACAATAATATCAACAACATTTTTTGATTAGTTACTATGGTGAGTTCTTAGTGGTGTTTCTTTTCTGTACTTCTCTGATATCTAATGAAGTTGAGTATCTTTTCATATGCTTACTGGTCATTCAGATATTCTCTTTTGTAAAACATCTGTTTAAACCTTTTGTTAATATTTCTGTTCAGTTCAATTCAGTTCAGTCGCTCAGTCATGTCCAACTCTTTGTGACCCCATGGACTGCAGCATGCTAGGCTTCCCTGTCCATCACCAACTGCCAGAGCTTGCTGAAACTTATGTCCATCGAGTTGGTGATGGAATCCAACTGTCTCATCCTCTGTTGTCCCCTTCTCTTCCTGCCTTCAATCTTCAATCTTTCAAAAGCATCAGGGTCTTTTCCAATGAATCAGTTCTTTTTCACTGAGAACCCCATGGAACAACAGACAAGTTCCAAATTGGGAAAAGAGTGCATCAAGACTGTATATTGTCACCCAGCTTATTTAATTTTTTGCAGAGTACATCATGAAAAATGCCATGTTGGATGAAGCACAAGCTGGAATCAAGATTGCCAGGAGAAATATCAATAATCAATTTCTGTTATATCCCAAATA
Source organism: Capra hircus (assembly GCF_001704415.2). Lineage (NCBI taxonomy): Eukaryota > Metazoa > Chordata > Mammalia > Artiodactyla > Bovidae > Capra > Capra hircus. The sequence goes on along the minus strand of NC_030826.1, from coordinate 23,980,857 downwards.
TTTGGAAAGTAAGCAGTACATTTCTAAATAACCTATAGTTCAAATAGGAAATCATAAGGACAATTAGAAAATATTCTGAATTAAGATGAAAGGACAGTATATCTAAATTAGAAGGAGGCAGCTAAAGCAGTGTTGAAGGAAAATTTATAAAACTTCTCAGCAAATTGGGAATAGAAGAAAATGTCCTCAAGTTGATGGAAGAGCAACTTCTAAAAAAACTATAGCTAACATCATAGTTAAGGTAAAACATTGACTCCTTTTCTCCTTAAGATCAGGAGCAAAGTAAAAATGTTTGCTCTCACTACTCTTATTCAGTATTTTACTGGAAGTCCTAGAAAGTGAGAAAGGGCAAGAAAAAGAAGTAAAAAGTATGCAGATTGGAAAGTAAGAAAAGACACCATCTCTTTTTGTAGACAGCATGATTATGTATGTAGAAAATCCCAAAGAATGTAATAAAAGTTTCCAGTAACGAATTTAACTTATTACACTAGTTTAAATTATTAAACTAAGTGAGTTTAATAATATCATACGTACAAGGTCAATATATTTAAAAATTATATTTTTGCATATTAGTATATGAGGCTTCCCTGGTGGCTCAATGGTAAAGTATCTGCCTACCAGTGTAGGATATGCAGTTGCCTGGGTGCATATAAAATAGTATTAACATATTTATAATTATATTAACTAGCAATGAACATGTATAAAGTTAAAAAAGCCTTTAAAGTACCCTTTATGATAGTATCCAACTATTAAATATTTGTGCTCAGTCACTCAGTCGTGTCTGACTCTTCGTGACCCCATGAACTATAGCCTGCCAAGCTCCTCTGTCCATGGAATTTTCCATGCAAGAATACTGGACTGGGTTGCCATTTCCTCCTCCAGTGGTTAGATACTTAGGTATGAATCTTACACAATATAGACAAGACCTATGTGGAAAATCACAAAACACTGATTGAAGAAATAATAAAGAAGTAAAGAAGTAAATAGACAGAATGTGTTTGTGAATTTGAAGGCTTAATATTCTTAAGAAATTGACTGTTTCAAAACTCAGCCAAGTTTAGACACAATTCAAATCAACACACCAACAGGATCTTGGGGGTACAAACTGACAATCTTGTTGTAAAATATATGTATAAAGACAAAGTAACTAAAAAGCAAATCTGACTTTGGAAACAAAGAACAAATCAAGAAATCATGTTGTCTGATTTCTAGACTTACTATTATGATAAATCATCAGGAAAGTGTGGTCTTAGTGAAAATGTAGAAATATGGATCAGTACAGAGCATGCAGAATAGCACATAGAGTCCAAAGAGAGATCCACTCATGTATCTTCCACTAATTTTTTTAAAATCGAGGTACAGTTGTTGTACAATATTATTCAAGTTTCAGGTGTACAATATATTGATTTGCAATTTTCAATCATCCATTGATTTCTGACAAAGATGTATAGACAATTCAGTGGAAAATAGTCTTTTCAACCAACGGTGCTGAAAAAGTTGGATTTCCATATAAAAAATAAAATGCAATAAAACATCTATACCTCACATTCTCAACAACAAATCACTCCAGACAGATCATCCGTCTAAATATCTTGTATGAGTACTGAGAAAATTCCCATGACAGTGTTTCGTGACGTCAGAGAAGTCCCAGAGCAGGGAGCTCAGAAGAGAAGGTGAAGAGCCATCATGTTGCATCTACTAAGTTAGCTGAAGCCGGTGCAGAGTTGGTTACTGTAACTGTGGCTGGAATAGGGGATGAGGCTGAGAGAACTAGAAGTGAAGTGTCTCTTGTAGGTCTCTAGGGAAGAGTCCTTTCACCAGGTGATGCAACAGCGGTTTCTCATTGAATTGGAAATTCAGCCAACCACCTGGACATTAAAAAAAATGATTATTCTTGTTTCTTTTTTTAAAACTGAGGTGCAACTAACATACTATTGTATTAGTTTCTAGTATATAACAACTGTGGTTGTTACATGAACTGACAGGGTTGCCATTCTGCTTGGGGTGGCATTATTAATTACCAAGGGAAAACTAGGCTGCTCTACACAATAGCAGCAGACAGGCCTGTGTTTGAAATTCTGGAAAATTCTTTGAGAACCACTTTGTATTTTCATGTACCATAATAAATGTTAATGAAACTATAACAACCCAATAAAGCAAGACCAACGAAGAGGCAGATTCCCTAGGAATGAAGGTTTGCGTTATATCAGCTCATAAAGGGCCCCATAAGGCTTCAGTGCTGGCTCAGTGGTAAAGAAACTGCCTGCCAATGCAGGAGATGTGGGTTCGACCCGTGGGTCAGGAAGATCCCCTGGAGAAGGAATTGGCTACCCAATCCAGTATTCTTGTCTGGGAAATCCCATGGAGAGACGAGCCTGGAGGGGGTTGCAAAGAGTCGGACACAACTCAGCAACCAAACAACAACTAAGGACCCCGTACAGCTGAGATGATGGCCGAGGAGAAAATGGAATCAGTAGTTAAAAAAAAAAAAAAGGAGTTATAAATGTTTTATGGCCTCATAGTCAATTTCGGGGTAAGGAAGTGCTAGAGACCCAGAGATAATCAGACACATGTGGGGATTACCAGAGACAATGGTGGGCAGGGTGCTATTAAGTTTTCCCTAGGGAGGTGAGGAGCTAGACATAACTCAGTGGAATGAAAACTAGGTTTATTTTCTATTTCAAAGAGAAGAAGAATTGAACATATTCTGGGAGAGTTTAACTTTTCTCTTATTCTTGTGCTTTATATATATAGATTGGAGAAGGAAATGGCAACCCACTCCAGGATTCTTGCCTGGAGAACCCCATGGACGGAGGAGCCTGGTGGGCTACAGTCCACAGGGTTGCCAAGAGTCAGACACGACTGAGTGACTTCACTTCACTATTTATATATATATCTGCATATGTTTGGCTCATAGAAGTCTAATCTTTCTTAACTCTCCTCTGTGGTGTGTTTATACGGAAGTGGATGGTAGCGAAAGATTTACTACCTTGAAAATCTTTCCAAAGATATGCATCACATTGCTCAAAGACCACCAAATACTTCTTTTTGCCATGGAATAAGCCTCCTAAATTCCTAAGCTATTTTAGGATATTCACAGTCTAGTTCCTGCCTATTTTAATGGTTTCCTCCAATCATTCTTCCTCTTCTCCAAAATGTAAGCTCCAACTCCACATAATACTGTCCCCATTAAGCATCCATATGTGAGCTTCTCACCATCTCTACATTCCCTGAAGTATAGACAGGTGTGCTCAGTGATTGTAATCAGCCACTGCTCCTGGACCCTGAGAACTTTTGTCCCAAAGTATGAAAGTCGCTCAGTTGTGTCCGACTCTTTGCGACCCCATGGACTATACAGTCCATGGAATTCTCCAGGCCAGGATACTGGAGTGTATAGCCTTTCCCTTCTCCTGGGGATCTTCTCAACCCAGGGAATGCACCCAGGTCTCCCACACTGCAGGCGGATTCTTTACCAGCTGAGCCACAAGGGAAGCCCTTTGTCCCAAAGAGGTCCTGGGTAATTACTTTGTCTTTAATGAGTTCCTCCAGGATCCAGACTCCTCTGGGATCCAGGGCCCCTTAGGCCCAAGGATAAAGAATGGGAGATGTGAGAAGGGAGGTTTAAGACACAGATCATGACTACAGAGCTGATATCTCACATGCCTTAGTGAATAGAGGGGAGCAGGATCTCAGGTCAGGGTCCTGGAGTCACCCTCACACACTGGGTAAGTAGGGCAGAGGGTGAATGAACTAATCCCTTAGGGTCTTTCCAACCGGAGGGTCTTGATATCTCAGGTTGTGTGATATTCTGCAGGAGAGTTTTTTAGGTATGATAATCCTCCTCTTTTCCACCTCTCTCCCTCCTCAAACTATTCCACATCCTAGAAATATTTTTATTAATATTTACCAGTTAGAGGGCTTCCCAGGTGGTGCTAGTGGTAAAGATCCCACTGCAGGAGATGTACAAGATCTGAGTTCAATCCCTGGGTCAGGAAGATCCTTTGGAGGAGGTCTTGGCAAGCCACTTTAGTATTCCTGCTTGGAGAATCCCATGGACAGAGGAGCCTGGTGGGCTACAGTCCATAGGGTCGCAAAGAGTCGGACATGGCTAAAGCGACTTAGCACACACGCACCAGTTAGAATCCAGTTTTTCATTAATGATAGCATTTATAAATATTACTTACTGTGTAGTGTACTTTCACAAGATTGCACAATTTCAACATAATAATAGCTCTGGAGGTAGGCATTGATACAAAAGTTCTGAGTATCTTATTTTATTTCCTATAAATTTATTTTTATTTACTTTTTTTGGCCATGTCACAAGGCATGTGAGATCCTAGTTCCGACCAGACACTGAATCCATGCCCCTTGAAGTGGAAGCGTGGAGTCTTAACCGCTGGACAGCCAGAGATATCCCCTTGTTTTATTTTAGAATCACCTGGGAGCTTTAAAAAACTGCACAGGCTTGCTCTCAGAAGTTGTAATTAAATTTTTCTGAGACTGCCTAGTAACCTTATTTATTAAAGCTTCATGTATTCTAATTACTTATTGTGTAGTCCATGGACCACAGCATGGGCATTATCTGCTAACTAAAAATGTAGAAATGTCTACAGAATCAGATCAGGGCTTCCCAGGTTGTGTGGTGTTGCAGAGGAGAGTTTTTCAGGTATGGTGTGCTTAGTCACTCAGTTGTGTCCAACTCTTTGTAACGCCATGGACTGTAGCCTGCCAGGCTTCTCTGTCCACAGGGATTCTCCAGGCAGGAATACCAGAGTGGCTCGTCATGTCCTCCTCCAGGGGATCTCCTCAATCCAGGGATTGAAACCAGGTTTCCCACATTGCAGGCAGATTCTTTACCATCTGAGCCACCTTCAAGTATGGTAACACTCCTCTTTTCCCCCTCTCTGCATCCCCCGCCCCCTCCACCAAACTGTGAGAATTTGAGAATTTTTTATTAATGTTTACCCATTTGATTGTTTTCATTAATGATAACATTCTTATGTATTACCATATCATTGATTCCCACAATATTGTGTAATTTCAGCACACTAACAACTCTTGTTAACAACAAGACAACTTTTGTAACAACAATTGTGCTCAAACTACCGCACAGTTGCACTCATCTCACACACTAGTAAAGTAATGCTTAAAATTCTCCAAGCCAGGCTTCAGCAATATGTGAACTGTGAACTTCTAGGTGTTCAAACTGGTTTTAGAAAAGGCAGAGGAACCAGAGATCAAATTGCTAACATCCGCTGAATCATCAAAAAAGCGAGACAGTTCCAGAAAAACATCCATTTCTGCTTTATTGACTATGCCAAAGCCTTTGACTGTGTGGATCACAATAAACTGTGGAAAATTCTGAAAGAGATGGGAATACCAGACCACCTGACCTGCCTCTTGAGAAACCTGTATGCAGGTCAGGAAGCAACAGTTAAAACTGGACATGGAACAACAGACTCGTTCTAAATAGGAAAAGGAGTACGTCAAGGCTGTATATTGTCGCCCTGCTTATTTAACTTATATGCAGAGAACATCATGAAACACGCTGGGCTGGAAGAAGCACAAGCTGGAATCAAGATTGCCAGGAGAAATATCAATAACCTCAGATATGCAGATGACACCACCATATGGCAGAAAGTGAAGAGGAACTAAAGAGCCTCTTGATGAAAGTGAAAGAGGAGAGTGAAAAAGTTGGCTTAAAGCTCAACATTCAGAAAACGAAGATCATGGCATCTGGTCCCATCACTTCATGGGAAATAGATGGGGAAACAGTGGAAACAGTGTCAGACTTTATTTTTTGGGGGCTCCAAAATCACCACAGATGGTGATTGCAGCCATGAAATTAAAAGATGCTTACTCCTTGGAAGGAAAGTTATGACCAACCTAGGCAGCATATTAAAAAGCAGAAACGTTACTTTGCCAACAAAGGTCCATCTAGTCAAGGCTATGGTTTTTCCAATGGTCATGTATGGATGTGAGAGTTGGACTATAAAGAAAGCTGAGCGCCGAAGAATTGATGGTTTTGACCTGTGGTGTTGGAGAAGACTCTTGAGAGTCCCTTGGACTGCAAGAAGGTCCGACCAGTCCATCCTAAATGAGATCAGACCTGGGTGTTCATTGGAAGGACTGATGTTGAAGCTGAAACTCCAATACTTTGGCCAGCTGATGCAAAGAGCTGACTCATTGGAGAACACCCTGGTGCTGGGAAAGATTGAGGACAGGAGGAGAAGGGGACAACAGAGGATGAGATGGTTGGATGGCGTCACTGACTCAATGGACATGGGTTTGGGTGGACTCTGGGAGTTGATGATGGACAGGTAGGCTTGGAGTGCTGCGGTTCATGGGGTTGCAAAGAGTCAGACACAACTAAGCAACTGAATGGAACTGAACTGAACAACTCTTCAGGTAGGCATTGATGCCATACTTCTGAACCCTTGCTTTATTTTAGAATCACCTTGGAGCTTTAAAAACTTTGTATGTGCTTCCTATCAAAGATTGTGGTTACATTTTTCTGAAGCATCTAGTAATCTTAATTTTTAAAGCATCATGTATTCTTGCTACTTACTATGTAGTCCATGAACTGCGAAATGTGCACTTAGTTCAGTTCAGTTCAGTCACTCAGTCATGTCAGACTGTGCAACCCCATGAATCACTGCACGCCAGGCCTCCCTGTCCATCACTAACTCCCGAAGTTTACCCAAACTCATGTCCATCGAGTCAGTGATGCCATCCAGCCATCTCATCCTCTGTCGTCTCCCTCTCCTCCTACCCTCAATCCCTCCTAGCATCAGGGTCTTTTCCAATGAGTCACCTCTTCGCATGAGGTGGCCAAAGTATTGGGGTTTCATTACCTGGGTGCTAATTTAAAATACAGAAACAGGTCAACTATTTCTAAATCAGTGTTTTACCAGCACTCTCAAGGGGTTTTCATGCATATTAAATTTTAGAAGTACTGCCTTAGATTTCCTTATGTGCAGTCCAGGCTGAAAACTACTGACTTAACGAGTGTAGAATGTGAGAGGCTCATGGCACCATTAGTGGCAACATCCCCAAGTCCTGTCTCTGGTTTGTGATTGCCAGTCACACTCTTGATACAAGCGTAAGGTCCTGCTCATTTACCCGGGAAACAAAATTCTGAGAAACCAGGTGTATGATTTTCCCTCAGTGTTTCTTCTCACTGTAATGCCTGTAGCTATGTTGTTGCTATTTAATCACTAAGTTGTATCCAACTCTTTGGAACCCCATGGACTCTAGCCCCCAGGATCCTCTGACCATAGGATTCTCCAGGCAAGAATACTGGAGTGGGTTGCCATTTCCTTCTCCAGGGGATCTTCCTGACCCAGGGATCAAACTTGCTTCCTCTGCATTGGCAGGCAGGTTCTTTACCACTGTTCAGTTCAGTCACTCAGTCGTGTCCAACTCTTTGTGACCACATGGACTGCACCACGCCAGGCCTCCCTGTCCATCACCAGCTCCCGGAGCTTGCTCATACTCACGTCCATAGAGTCAGTGATGTCATCCAACCATCTCATCATCTGTTGTCCTCTTCTCCTCCTGCCTTCAATCTTTCCCAGCATCAGGGTCTTTTCAAATGAATCAGTTCTTCACATCAGGTGGCCTAAGTATTGAAGTTTCAGCTTCAGCATCAGTCCTTCCAAAGAATACTCAGGATTGATCTCCTTTAAGATGGACTAACAAAAAAATGCAAAAAGAAATGGAAAAAGGCAAAATTGTAAGGAGGCCTTACAAATATCTGTGAAAAGAAGAGAAGCGAAAGACAAAGGAGAAAAGGAAAGATATACCCATTTGAATGCAGAGTTCCAAAGAAGAGCAAGGAGAGAAAAGAAAGCCTTTCTCAATGATCAATGCAAAGAAATAGAGGAAAACAATAGTCCGGGGAAGACTAGAGATCTCTTTACCACTAAGCCACCAGGAAAGTTTGCCAGTACCAATGTCCTGGTGTAAAACCTGTTGACATGGCTAGATCAAGCAGCCCCAGGGGGATAAAGAATGGATGAGTGAGAAAGGAAATTAATATGTAGGATGTGTTGACAGATTGGATGTTGAGGATAGAAGAAAGGAGGGAATAAGAGGAAACTCTCATGTTTCCATCTGGAGCTCCTGAAACTCTTTTCTGGGGATATGGGAGACTAGAGGTGGAAGGAATTTGGAGTGGGGTAGGGGGCTGGTCATGAATTTCTTTAGTGATATGCTGACCTGAAAATGTATATATTTGTTGTTGCTGTTGTTTAGCTGCTAAGCTGTGTTTGACTCTTTTGTGACTCCATGGACTGTAGACTGCCAGGCTCCACTGTCCACGGGATTTACCAGGCAAGAATGCTGGAGTGGATTGCCATTTCCTCCTCCAGGGGATCTTCCTGACCCAGGGATTGAACCTGTGTCTCTTGAGTCTCCTGTATTGGCAGGCAGATTCTTTACCACTGAGCCACCTGGGAAGCCCTGATAAATCTACACACGAGTCTAAAATGGTAAGCAAAGCCATTCAGTAGATGAATTTTTCTTGGTGGTATATGTACCACCGTTATAAGAGAACAGCATTCAGGAAAAAGTCCCAGAACATCGGCATGTAAGACACTGAGAGGACGTCCAGCTAGGCAGGTATGATGAAAACCACCACATTTTCTGTCTCAGAAATTAATGGACAAGGGTATATTAGAAAATTTGAAATATTGTGCACATTAAAAAGAAGTAATGAAAGTCACTTCTGATCATAGATTCTGATTACAGAGATTTGCAGTAATTTAGAGATTATTATGACTATGATGAGAATGATATAAAATATTTTATTTCAGAACACCTAACACATATTTCTGTCATAGAAATATGTTTATTTTGAAATTCAGGTTTTTGTGGACACTGTTATTCCTTCCTAAATATATCGGAGACAGAGCATGACAGGAAGGAATCAAACTATTGTCTCAGAGTTCCTCCTGCTGGGACTGCCCATTGAGTCAGAACATCAAAACTTGTTCTACGTCCTGTTCCTGGCCATGTACGTTACCACCGTCCAGGGGAACCTTCTCATCCTCGTCCTCATTTGCCTGGACCCCCACCTCCACACACCCATGTATTTGTTTCTCAGTAACCTGTCTTTCTCTGACCTCTGCTTCTCCTCTGTCACAATGCCCAAATTGCTACAGGACATGCAGAGCCAAGACCCGTCCATCCCCTATGCTGGCTGTCTGACACAAATGTACTTCTTCTTGTTCTTTGGAGACCTGGAGAGCTTCCTCCTTGTGGCCATGGCCTATGACCGCTATGTGGCCATCTGCTTCCCCCTGCACTACACCGCCATCATGGGCCCCAGGCTCTGTCTCTCCCTGCTGGTGCTTTCCTGGGTGCTCACCACATTCCATGCCATGTTGCACACCCTGCTCATGGCCAGGCTGCATTTTTGTGAAGACCACGTGATCCCCCACTTTTTCTGTGACATGTCTGCTCTGCTGAAGCTGTCCTGCTCTGACACTCGAGTGAATGAGCTGGTGATATTTATCACGGGAGGGCTCATTCTTGTGATCCCCTTTCTACTCATCATCACGTCCTATGCTCGAATCGTGTCCTCCACCCTCAAGGTCCCTTCTGCGAGGGGTATCCGCAAGGCCTTCTCCACCTGTGGCTCCCACCTCACTGTGGTGTCCCTGTTTTATGGGACAGTTATTGGTCTCTACTTATGCCCATCAGCTAACAATTCTACTGTTAAGGAGACTGTGATGGCTATGATGTACACTGTGGTGACCCCCATGCTGAACCCTTTCATCTACAGCCTGAGGAACAGAGACATGAAGGGAGCTCTCAGAAGAGTCTTCTGGAGAAAGAAAACTCCCTTCTTTCTGTGATGCTAAAGGTGGGATTTCTACACAACTTTATGTAGCAGGTATATTGATATTAAAATTGGAATATTAACCCAGACTTCTTTTTTCAATGATCTTTCTGTTCAAATTCCATAGTAAGATATTGTCCAATAAGTAACAGAGATATGGTGGAGGTATGTAGTAGGGCTTGGAAAGCGGATATCAGTGACATACTAGCAGAATCTTGCTTGTTTTTTTCCTCCAGGTTACTCTAAGAAGCATTATTTTTAAACTTCCAACTAATCTTTGTATCCACACCCCACCTTTTTTCTTTACTGTTTCCAGTGTTTTATTTACTGATGAAATAAACTCTACTGTTTACTCAGCATTTACTCATTTACTGTGGAGACACCCTCTCCCTTCTGCCCTTGACCACCACCTTGGACAGACATTCCATGAATGAAGAGACTGAAACTGCAGAACCTGGGCCCGCAGCAGCCTACTAATATTTACTGAGCCAGACAAAACCCCGAGGTCCCATTTGAAAATACAGAAGTGAAGAAAGAGCTAGTTGCTCAGTCGTGTCCAGCTCTTTGCAACTCCATGGACTATAACCACCAGGCTTCTCTGTCCATGGAATTCTCCAGGCAAGAATAATGGAGTGGGATGCCATTTCTTCCTCCAAAGCATCTTTTTGACCCAGGGATTGAACCTGGATCTCTGTGTCTCCTGCATTGCAGGGGGATTCTTTACCATCTGAGCTACCAGGGAAGCCCTGAAAATATGGAGGAGACTAAGAAACAGCATAGCCGTGATAGCTTGTAAAATAACTTTAATTTGGGATGCTCTGCCTCCTTGGCCGACTGCATGCCGCTATGGCAGCAAATTCTTGGGCCAGTGGTCCTTTCCTAAAGCTGGCCTTTCCAGTTGTGGGAGGCCACCATCTAGACCATGCTGTGCTTCCAGAAAGGCCACTAAGAACCCAGGTCTGCCACGTAAAGAGGTGGAGAGTGGAGTCCTTTCTTCAGTATCTGTGTCCTTTTCTGTAACAGTTAATTTATCTTTTTTTTTTAAAAAACCTAACCAAAACCATGCATTACATAATACTCTGTCCTCGAGATCAGGCTGGTCCAAGTGCAGTGGTGCTTACAATTAACTGATCACAGCCAGTTACAGATTTCTTTATCGAGGACGAAATGGCAACCCACTCCAGTATTTTTGCCTAGAGAATCCCATGGAGAGAAGAGCTGTGGCTGGCTACAGTCCATGGGGTCACAAAAAAATCTGACACGAGTGAGTGACTAATACTAATACTATACTCGAACTCAATACTACTTAAAATTCAAAATTCTCACTCCTCTGGTTACCTCGGCTAAACTGGACTTTCAATTGTTGAATATAGATATTTACTTATCTCTTCCTGAGCAAGGGTTTGCATTATCCTGTCTCTTACCCTCCTTTCCTCTGATATATTTTCATGTCTCCAGTGTCTTCTTGACCTGCACTGAACTGAAGTGCGCTCTCTATCTCCTTTGCTACAATAGTTTAGTTTGTCTTTGTTGTTCTTGTTTAGTTGCTAAGTCGTGTCCAGCTCTTTGGCTACCCCGTGGACTTTAGCTCACCAGGCTCCTCTGTCACGCCATCGGGCAACTAAACCGTGTGCCACAGCTACTTAGGCCTGTGCGCCAAGAGCCCATGCTCTGCAACAAGAGAGGCCACCGCCACGAGAAGCCCATGCCCCACAACTAGAGTAGCCCCTGTTCACGGCAACTGCAGAAAAGCCCAGACACAGCGAGGAAGACCCAGCACAGCCAAAGAAAGTTAGTTATGGCTTTGTGGCCATAGATAACTGCAGCATAAGAAAGAGCTGGAATCTAGGAGGTATTCTGACACATCTGGGGAGTATTAGAGATGATGCAGGTGCCAGGTGCCAGCATCGTTTTCCAGCAGAAGTAAGAAGGCAGAAGTACTTCAGTGGAGTTCAAACTGGGTTTTCTCTTCTATCTAGACTTGAGGAAGAACTGAATATGATCAGGGAGTGTTTCTTTTGTCTCTTACTCTAGTACTTTCTATATATGTCCATATGGTTGTGTCATACAGGTAACGACTCCTAGTTAGCCACAGGTCATTTATGGGAAACGGTGTTTTACTGAGAGATTCTTCCACCTTGAGAATCTTTCCAAAATATGTGTCTTGGGACTTCCCTGGCAGTTCAGTGGTTAAGACTCTGAGTTTCCACTGAAAGGGGTGCAGGCTAGACCCCTGGTCCAGGAACTAAGACCCCACATGCTGCCCAGCATGGCCCCAAAGCAAATGTCTTTCTTGGCACTTTACTAAACTCACTGAAGGCTTCTTGTTGCCACAGAAAGCAGCCTGTCGTGCTAAGATATTTTAGGATATTAACAGTATGGCCTCACCAACCATCCTCTTTTACTTTCCACCTGTGGTTCCAACCATAAAGGTCTGCTGTCCATTCCCTAAAGAGGCAGTGGTTAGGCTTTCCTGCAGAGCTCTGCATCCTCAGTTTCCCTCAAGGTATAGTCAGGTGTGACTGTAAACAGTCACTGCTCCTGGGTCCTGAGAGCATTGGTCCTAGAGAGGTTCTGGGTAATTTCTTTGTCTTTAATAAATCCCTCCAGGATCCAGACTCCTCTGGGATCCAGGGCCCCTTAGGCCCAAGGATGTGCAGAATGAGAGATGGAGAAGGGAGGTTTGAGACTCAGGTGATGACTGCAGAGGGTGATATTTTACATGGTTTAGTGAATAAAGAGGAGCAGAATCTCAGGTCACGGTCCTGGAGTCATCCTCAAACACTAGGTAAGTTGGGCAGAGGGTGAATGAGCTGGCCACTAGGGTCCTTCCAACCTGAGGGTCTTGATTTCCCAGGTTGTATGATGTTCTGCAGGAGTTTTTCAGGTATGGTAATGAAGAATTGATACTTTTGAACTGTGGTGTTGAAGAAGACTCTTGAGAGTCCCTTGGACTGCAAGGAGATCCAACCAGTCCATTCTAAAGGAGATAAGTCCTGGGTGTTCTTTAGAAGGAATGATGCTAAAGCTGAAACTCCAGTACTTTGGCCACCTCATGTGAAGAGTGGACTCATAGGAAAAGACTCTGATGCTGGGAGGGGTTGTGGGCAGGAGGAGAAGGGGACGACACAGGATGAGATGGCTGGATGGCATCACCCACTCAATGGACGTGAGTCTGAGTGAACTCCGGGAGTTGGTGATGGACAGGGAGGCCTGGCGTGCTGCAATTCATGGGGTCGCAAAGAGTCGGACACTACTGAGCGACTGAACTGAACTGAACTGAATGCTCCTCTTTTCCACCTCTCTCCCTCCTAAAATTTCACTACGTTTGAGAAATGTTTATTAATATTCCACCAGTTGTAATCTATTTTTATTAATGCCTGCATTTTTGTGTATTACTCAATGTGTTATTTATTCCCATGATATTGAATCATTTCAGCATACTGACAGCTCAATGTGAGCATTAATGTCATAGTTCTGAACTCTCATGTTATGTTAGAATAACTTTGGAGCTTTAGAAAATTGTGTATGGATGTTGCACAGCAGAAACTGACACAATATTGTGACACAATGTTGTTGTTCAGCCACCAAGTCGGGTCCGACTCCTCGCGATGCCATGGACTGAAGCAACAATATTCCAATAAGAAACAGTGGTTAAATATACCTGAGGGCTTCAGTAATTTTTATTTTTAAAATGTATCAAGTATCCTTGCTTCTCATTGTGTAGTCCGTGGACCGTGGCGTGGGCATTAACTGGGTGCTAACTGAAGTGCAGAGGCATTATGCCATAATGAAGTTACCACTACTTAGCAAAAAATGCAGGAGCAGACCTACCGTGTCAAACTCAGGGTTTTCCAGAACCCCAGGGGATTTTCATGGATTATTAAATTTTGGAACCACTGCATTATGTTGCCGTCGGTGAAGCCCAGGCTGAGATCTACTGACTTAAATGGGCGTAGAAGGTGAGAGGCTCATGGCGTCATCAGTGATAATATCCCCAAGTCCTGTCTCTGGTTTGTGATCCGCAGTCACACTCTTGGCCCAAGAGTTGGGGCCTGCTCACTTGCCAGGGAAAAAGTTTCTGAGAAAATTATGATTTTCTTTACTGATTCTTCTCACTGTGACATCAGTACCTTTGTTCATGTGTAAAACCTGTTGACATGGCTGGCTCAACCTGCATCGAGGAGTGAAATCCCAAATGTTGGATTCTGTTACGTCTTTCACGAAGGAGCGTCCCACATCTAATGATGCTTCTCCTTTGCGCTTTTTTTCTTTTTTTGGCCAGCTTTGAGGCATGCTGAGGTGGATAAATCAGGATTCTTGAAAGAAAATGAATCAGTTGGAGAGTACCTCTATACCTATATTTATTTTATCTATATAGATAAACATCTCTATTTATATCCTCTGTGATGGTGAAAAGAATAGTGCATCTGGTGTGGGGACATTTTCCAAGGGGACAAATTACATCCAGAAATTCAGTAATACAGAGTCAAATTCAGTGCCAAAGGGCTAGCACTAGGAGTCTAGCACTTCTGGGAGGATGTAGTAGGAGCAGACAGCACACTCCTAATTTAGAAGGAGTTTGTGGTCTTTCAAGTTGGAAGAATGCTAAGTTTCAGCTGGAAGCACTACCAATTAGTGTTGTGATACGTCAACTATGTCCAGATACTCTGCCAGCTGCAAGCACTGCTGCAGTCATATCGGCAGACATGGCCTTTCCTACAGGTAGCCTACCATTCTGTAGGGAAGACAGCTATAAACAGTGTGATCAAAGGATATCAAAGGAGAAGGGTTCAATCATGGAAGCAGGGAGACGAGTTAAGCGGCCATCCCAACGGTAGAGAGAGGACATGATGTCACCAGATCAAGGGTACTGAGAGTGGCTAATGGGAGTGTGTGAAAGGGTGGGAGACTCTGTAGGGCTTGCCCACAGATAGGAAGCTGATAATGACCAAAGGCGGGAATGAAAGAATACCTTCAGGTTGTGGAGCACCTGGATTCCCTTTTACTGAGAAATATGAGAAATTAGAGGAGGAGGGAATTGGCAGAAGGGCAGCAAAGAGACATTGTGAGTTTCTTTGCTGCAAATGAGGGTGTAATGTCCAAGGGAAGATAACAATTAGGCAACTGAGTATACTGTTTCATGGGTTAAACAGACATTTACAACTAAAGCTGAAATAATCATCAAAGCCATTGGAGTAGATATTTTTCTTTGTGGTATATATAGAATTACAAGGGAACCATGTTTAGGGAAAAGCCCAGGAGCACCAATCAACTTGAAAATACTGACAAAACAGAAGTCAGTTACAGTTAATGGGAGGTATGAGGAAAAGCCAATACATCCTGTGTCTCAAGACTTAGTGGATAAAAGTGTTCTTTAAAAAATCTGGAATATTGCTACGTTTTAAAGCAAGCACATGTACACTCATGGTGGATTCAAGTCAATGTATCGCCAAACAAATACAATATTGTAAAGTAAAATAAATAAAAAATAAATTAAAAAATAAAACAAACTGAACAAAATAAAGATTTCCAGTCATAGAGATTCTGATTATAGAGATTTGGAATCCTGTAAAGATTGTAAGTATTGTGATGAGAATGATATAAAGTATTTTTGCAAAGCATCTAGTGGTCCATATATCATAGAAATATGTTCATTTTTAAATTCAAGCTTTCATGGGCATTGTTATTTCTTCCTAAAGATACTGGAGACAGAGCATGATAGGAAGGAATCACAGTATTGTCTCAGAGTTCCTCCTGTTGCAACTGCTCATCGAGCCAGAACATCAAAACCTGTTCTACGCCCTGTTCCTGGCCATGTACATTACCACCGTCCTGGGGAACCTTCTCATCCTCGTCCTCATTTGCCTGGACCCCCACCTCCACACACCCATGTATTTGTTTCTCAGTAACCTGTCTTTCTCTGACCTCTGCTTCTCCTCTGTCACAATGCCCAAATTGCTACAGGACATGCAGAGCCAAGACCTGTCCATCCCCTATGCTGGCTGCCTGACACAAATGTACTTCTTCTTGTTCTTTGGAGACCTGGAGAGCTTCCTCCTTGTGGCCATGGCCTATGACCGCTACGTGGCCATCTGCTTCCCCCTGCACTACACCGCCATCATGGGCCCCAGGCTCTGTCTCTCCCTGCTGGTGCTGTCCTGGGTGCTCACCACATTCCATGCCATGTTGCACACCCTGCTCATGGCCAGGCTGCATTTTTGTGAAGACAACGTGATCGCCCACTTTTTCTGTGACATGTCTGCTCTGCTGAAGCTGTCCTGCTCTGACACTCGAGTGAATGAGCTGGTGATATTTATCACGGGAGGGCTCATTCTTGTGATCCCCTTTCTACTCATCATCACGTCCTATGCTCGAATCGTGTCCTCCACCCTCAAGGTCCCTTCTGCGAGGGGTATCCGCAAGGCCTTCTCCACCTGTGGCTCCCACCTCACTGTGGTGTCCCTGTTTTACGGGACAGTTATTGGTCTCTACTTATGCCCATCAGCTAATAATTCTACTGTTAAGGAGACTGTGATGGCTATGATGTACACTGTGGTGACCCCCATGCTGAACCCTTTCATCTACAGCCTGAGGAACAGAGACATGAAGGGAGCTCTCAGAAGAGTCTTCTGGAGAAAGAAAACTCCCTTCTCTCTGTGATGCTAAAGGTGGGATTTCTACACAACTTTATGTAGCAGGTATATTGATATTAATATTGGGATATTAACCCAGACTTCTTTTTTCAATGATCTTTCTGTTCAAATTCCATAGTAAGATATTGTTCAATAAGTAACAGAGATATGGTGGAGGTATGTAATAGCACTTGGAAAGGGGATGTCAGTGATTTACTAGCAGAATATTGCTTGTTTTTTCTCTCCAGGTTACTCTAAGAAGCATTATTTTTTTTAATATAAATATATTTATTTTAATTGGAGATTTATTACTTTACAATATTGTATTGGTTTTGCCATACATCAACATGAATCTGCCACAGGTATACATGTGTTGCCCATCCTGAACCCCCCTCCTCCCTCCCCATACCATCCCCCTGGGTCGTCCCAGTGCACCAGCCCCAAGCTTCAAGTATCATGCATCAAACCTGGACTGGCAATTTGTTTCATATATGATATTATACATGTTTCAATGTCATTCTCCCAAATCATCCTACTCTCTCCCTCTCCCACAGAGTCCTGTATGTGAGACAGCAAAAGAGACACAGATGTAGAGAAAATTTTTTTTTCTCCCAAATCATCCCACCCTCTCCCTCTCCCTCTCCCTCTGAGTCCAAATACACATCTGTGTCTTTTTTCCTGTCTTGCATACAGGGTCGTCATTGCCATCTTCCTAAATTCCATATATATGTGTTAGTATACTGTATTGGTGTTTTTCTTTCTGGCTTACTTCACTCTGTATAATCGGCTCCAGTTTCATCCATCTCATCAGAACTGATTCAAATGAATTCTTTTTAACGGCTGAGTAATACTCCATTGTGTATATGTACCACAGCTTTCTTATCCATTCATCTGCTGATGGACATCTAGGTTGTTTCCATGTCCTGGCTATTATAAACAGTGCTGCGATGAACATTGGGGTACATGTGTCTCTTTCAATTCTGGTTTCCTCGGTGTGTATGCCCAGAAGTGGGATTGCTGGGTCATAAGGTAGTTCTATTTGCAGTTTTTAAGGAATCTCCACACTGTTCTCCATAGTGGCTGTACTAGTTTGCATTCCCACCAACAGTGTAGGAGGGTTCCCTTTTCTCCACACCCTCTCCAGCATTTATTGCTTGCAGATTTTTGGATCGCAGCCATTCTGACTGGTGTGAAGTGGTACCTCATTGTGGTTTTGATTTGCATTTCTCTAATAATGAGTGATGTTGAGCATCTTTTCATGTGTTTGTTAGCCATCTGTATGTCTTCTTTGGAGAAATGTCTATTTAGTTCTTTGGCCCGTTTTTTGATTGGTTCATTTATTTTTCTGGAATTGAGCTGCAGAAGTTGCTTGTATATTTTTGAGATTAGTTGTTTGTCACTTGCTTCATTTGCTATTATTTTCTCCCATTCAGAAGGCTGTCTTTTCACCTTGCTTATAGTTTCCTTTGTTGTGCAGAAGCTTTTAATTTTAATTAGATCCCGTTTGTTTATTTTTGCCTTTATTTCCAGAATACTGGGAGGTGGGTCATAGAGGATCCTGCTGTGATTTATGTCTGAGAGTGTTTTGCCTATGTTCTCCTCTAGGAGTTTTATAGTTTCTGGTCTTACATTTAGATCTTTAATCCATTTTGAGTTTATTTTTGTGTGCGGTGTTAGAAAGTGATCTAGTTTCATTCTTTTACAAGTGGTTGACCAGTTTTCCCAGCACCACTTGTTAAAGAGATTGTCTTTACTCCATTGTATATTCTTGCCTCCTTTGTCAAGGATAAGGTGTCCATATGTGTGTAGATTTATCTCTGGGCTTTCTATTTTGTTCCATTGATCTATATGTCTGTCTTTGTGCCAGTACCATACTGTTTTGATGACTGTGGCTTTGTAGTAGAGCCTGAAGTCAGGCAAGTTGATTCCTCCAGTTCCATTCTTCTTTCTCAAGATTGCTTTGGCAATTCGAGGTTTTTTGTATTTCCATACAAATCTTGAAATTATTTGTTCTAGTTCTGTGAAAAATACGGCTGGTAGCTTGATAGGGATTGCATTGAATTTGTAAATTGCTTTGGGTAGTATACTCATTTTCACTATATTGATTCTTCCAATCCATGAACATGGTATATTTCTCCATCTATTAGTGTCCTTTTTGATTTCTTTCATCAGTGTTTTATAGTTTTCTATATATAGGTCTTTAGTTTCTTTAGGTAGATATATTCCTAAGTATTTTATTCTTTTCGTTGCAATGGTGAATGGAATTGTTTCCTTAATTTCTTTTTCTACTTTCTCATTATTAGTGTATAGGAATGCAAGGGATTTCTGTGTGTTGATTTTATATCCTGCAACTTTACTATATTCATTGATGAGCCCTAGTAATTTTCTGGTAGAGTCTTTAGAGTTTTCCATGTAGAGGATCATGTCATCTGCAAACAGTGAGAGGTTTACTTCTTCTTTTCCAATTTGGATTCCTTTTATTTCTTTTTCTACTCTGATTGCTGTGGCCAAAACTTCCAGAACTATGTTGAATAGTAGCGGTGAAAGTGGACACCCTTGTCTTGTTCCTGACTTTAGGGGAAATGCTTTCAATTTTTCACCATTGAGGATAATGTTTGCTGTGGGTTTGTCATATATAGCTTTCATTATGTTGAGGTATGTTCCTTCTATTCCTGCTTTCTGGAGAGTTTTTATCATAAATGGATGTTGAATTTTGTCAAAGGCCTTCTCTGCATCTATTGAGATAATCATGTGGCTTTTATTTTTCAATTTGTTAATGTGGTGAATAACATTGATTGATTTGCGGATATCGAAGAATCCTTGCATCCCTGGGATAAAGCCCACTTGGTCATGGTGTATGATCTTTTTAATGTGTTGTTGGATTCTGATTGCTAGAATTTTGTTGAGGATTTTTGCATCTATGTTCATCAGTGATATTGGCCTGTAGTTTTCTTTTTTTGTGACATCTTTGTCAGGTTTTGGTATTAGGGTGATGGTGGCCTCATAGAATGAGTTTGGAAGTTTACCTTCCTCTGCAATTTTCTGGAAGAGTTTGAGTAGGATAGGTGTTAGCTCTTCTCGAAATTTTTGGTAGAATTCAGCTGTGAAGCCGTCTGGACCTGGGCTTTTGTTTGCTGGAAGATTTCTGATTACAGTTTCAATTTCCGTGCTTGTGATGGGTCTGTTAAGATTTTCTATTTCTTCCTGGTTCGGTTTTGGAAAATTGTACTTTTCTAAGAATTTGTCCATTTCTTCCACGTTGTCCATTTTATTGGCATACAACTGCTGATAGTAGTCTCTTATGATCCTTTGTATTTCTGTGTTTTCTGTTGTGATCTCTCCATTTTCATTTCTAATTTTATTGCTTTGATTTTTCTCTCTTTGCTTCTTGATGAGTCTGGCTAATGGTTTGTCAATTTTATTTATCCTTTCAAAGAACCAGCTTTTGGCTTTGTTGATTTTTGCTATGGTTTCTTTTGTTTCTTTTGCATTTATTTCTGCCCTAATTTTTAAGATTTCTTTCCTTCTACTAACTCTGGGGTTCTCCAACTCTTCCTTTTCTAGTTGCTTTAGTTGCAGAGTTAGGTTATTTATTTGACTTTTTTCTTGTTTCTTGAGGTATGCCTGTATTGCTATGAACTTTCCTCTTAGCACTGCTTTTATAGTGTCCCACAGGTTTTGGGTTGTTGTGTTTTCATTTTCATTCATTTCTATGCATATTTTGATTTCTTTTTTGATTTCTTCTGTGATTTGTTGGTTATTCAGAAGTGTGTTGTTCAACCTCCATGTGTTGGAATTTTTACTAGTTTTTCTCCTGTAATTGAGATGTAATCTTAATGCATTATGGTCAGAAAAGATGCTTGGAATGATTTTGATTTTTTTGAATTTATCAAGTTTAGATTTATGGCCCAGGATGTGATCTATCCTGGAGAAGGTTCCATGAGCACTTGAAAAAAAGGTGAAATTCATTGTTTTGGGGTGAAATGTCCTATAGATATCAATTAGGTCTAACTGATCTAATGTATCATTTAAAGTTTGCATTTCTTTGTTAATTTTCTGTTTAGTTGATCTGTCCATAGGTGTGAGTGGAGTATTAAAGTCTCCCACTATTATTGTGTTATTGTTGATTTCCCCTTTCATACTTGTTAGCATTTGTCTTACATATTGCAGTGCTCCTATATTGGGTGCATATATATTTATAATTGTTATATCTTCTTCTTGGATTGATCCTTTGATCATTATGTAGTGGCCTTCTTTGTCTCTTTTCACAGCCTTTGTTTTAAAGTCTATTTTATCGGATATGAGTATTGCCACTCCTGCTTTCTTTTGGTCTCTATTTGCGTGGTATATCTTTTTCCAGCCCTTCACTTTCAGTCTGTATGTATCCCTTGTTTTGAGGTGGGTCTCTTGTAAGCAGCATATAGAGGGGTCTTGTTTTTGTATCCATTCGGCCAGTCTTTGCCTTTTGGTTGGGGCGTTCAACCCATTTACGTTTCATGTAATTATTGATAAGTGTGATCCTGTTACCATTTACTTTATTGTTTTGGGTTTGGGTTTATACACCCTTTTCGTGTTTCCTGTCTAGGGAATATCCTTTAGAATTTGTTGGAGAGCTGGTTTGGTGGTGCTGAATTCTCTCAGCTTTTGCTTGTCTGGAAAGCTTTTGATTTCTCCTTCGTATTTGAATGAGATCCTTGCTGGGTACAGTAATCTGGGCTGTAGGTTATTGTCTTTCATCACTTTAAGTATGTCTTGCCATTCCCTCCTGGCCTGAAGAGTTTCTATTGAAAGATCAGCTGTTATCCTTATGGGAATCCCCTTGTGTGTTATTTGTTGTTTTTCCCTTGCTGCTTTTAATATTTGTTCTTTGTGTTTGATCTTTGTTAATTTGATTCATATGTGTCTTGGGGTGTTTCGCCTTGGGTTTATCCTATTTGGAACTCTCTGTGTTTCTTGGACTTGGGTGATTATTTCCTTCCCCATTTTAGGGAAGTTTTCAACTATTATCTCCTCAAGGATTTTCTCATGATCTTTCTTTCTGTCTTCTTCTTCTGGGACTCCTATAATTCGAATGTTGGAGCGTTTCATATTGTCCTGGAGGTCTCTGAGATTGTCCTCGTTTCTTTTAATTCGTTTTTCTTGTTTCCTCTCTGATTCATTTATTTCTACCATTCTATCTTCTACTTCACTAATCCTATCTTCTGCCTCCGTTATTCTACTAATTGTTGCCTCCAGAGTGTTTCTGATCTCATTTATTGCATTATTCATTATATTTTGACTCTTTTTTATTTCTTCTAGGTCCTTGTTAAACCTTTCTTGCATCTTCTCAATCCTTGTCTCTAGCCTATTTATCTGTGATTCCATTTTGATTTCAAGATTTTGGATCATTTTCACTATCAATGTTCGGAATTCCTTCTCCAGTAGATTCCCTACTTCTTCCTCTTTTGTTTGGTTTGGTGGGCAACTCTCCTGTTCCTTTACCTGCTGAGTATTCCTCTGTCTCTTCATCTTGGTTATATTGCTGCGTTTGGGGTGGCCTTTTTATATTCTGGTAATTTGTGGAGTTCTCTTTATTATGGAGCTTCCTCACTGTGGGTGGGGTTCTATCTTTGGCTTGTCAAGGTTTCCTGGTTAGGGAGGCTTGTGTTGGAGTTCTGGTGGGTGGAGCTGGGTTTCTTCTCTCTGGAGTGCAGTGGAGTGACCAGTAATGGGTTATGAGACATCAAAGGTTTTGGAATAATTTTGAGCTGCCTGTATATTGAAGCTCTGGGGAATGTTCCTGTGTTGCTGGAGAATTTGAGTGGTATGTCTTGTTTTGGAACTTTTTGGCCCTTGGGTGGAGCATTTGATGAGGCATTTGATGAGCTCCTATTGCTTAATGTTCCCTGAATTCAAGAGTTCTCTAATGTTTTCAGGCTTTGGATTTAAGCCTCCTGCTTCTGGTTTTCAGTTTTATTTTTACAGTAGCCTCTAGACGTCTCCATCTATACAGCACCGATGATAAAACATCTAGGTTAAAGATGAAAAGTTTCTCCACATTGAGGGACACTCAGAGAGGTTCACTGAGTTACAAGGAGAAGAGAAGATTGAGGGGGTAGTTAGAGGTAACTGGAATGAGATGTGGTGAGATCAAAAGAGGGGAGAGCAAGCTAGCCAGTAGTCACTTCCTTATGTGCGCTCTATAGTCTGGACCGCTCAGAGGTATTTATGGGGTTATACGGGGAAGAGGAGAGGGAGGAAGTAGACAGAGGTGACCAGGAGGATAAGAGAGAGGAATGAGAAGGAGAGAGACAAATCCTGCCAGTAACCAGTTCCTTAGGTGTTCTCCACTGTCTGGAACACACAGAGATTCACAGAGTTGGATAGAGAAGAGATGGGGGAGAGAAGAGACAGAGGACACCTGGTGGAGAAAAAGGAGAGTCCAAAGGAGGAGAGAGTGGTCAAGCCAGTAATCTCGCTCTCAGGTAAACTTGGGTAGTGAAGTTTGGGTGTTTAAATGTACAAAATTGACAACAAAAACCTAAGAGCAAAGATTAAAAATCTAGAGTAGAGGTTGGATTTTCAAAAATACAATATTAAAGAAAAGAAGCCGAAGGAAAAAGGAAGAAAGAAAAAAAAAACAAACAAGAATTATTTAAAAAAACAAAACAAACAAACAAACAAACAAAAAACCAAAAAACCACCAACAACCATCCAAAGACTATATATGGTGTTTGCCTTAAAAAAAAAAAAAAAGTCTTTTTTTTTTTAAATAGTAATAGTAGGTTATAGAAATAAAAATTAGAGGAGAAATAGAAGACTTAACAATTAAAAAAAGTTAGAATAAAAAAAGAAAAAAGAAAAAAACACAAAAAACACAAAAAACAAAAAAAAAAAAAAAGAAAAAGGAATGATTTTAAAAATAGTAAAAATATATCTAGCCCTTCTCTGATGTTGTGGGCCGTGTGGGATCACTTCCAAGGTGGTTCCCTGTGTTTAACTTCTTCTGTTTGCTGGTTTTTTAGGCTCACTAGTTCAGTCGCGCTGTGGGGAGAGGGGATGCTGCAAACAAATAGCACTGTCGTGTGCACACAGTGTCTCAGCCCCGCTTGACCTGTCCCTTCTCCCGGCGCACAAACCGCTCCAGCTCTAGGATGCTCAGCCGGGAACCGTCTGAGGCCGGCCCTAGGCTGCGTGCACTTCTCTGGTCCAAGCCGCTCAGATTCGGCGCTCTGGCAGCCCTCAGAGGCACAGATTCGGCTGGGACTGCGCTTTGTGTCCTTCCCAGGTCCGAGTAGCTCAGGAGTTTGGCGAGCGCGATCGCCGTGGCTTGTCACCTTTTCTGCCGCTGCTGCTCAGCTTTCTGGGTGGACCACTGGCGCCCCCCGTGAGGCAGATGGTGACTGTCCAGCACCCCCAGAAGTCTTAGCAAAGAAGCCTGCTTGCAGTTAGGTAAGTAAAGTCTCTCCGGGTCTGCAATTGCCCCTTTCCAGTCCTTACGGCTCTGGCTGCCTGTCCCCGGCGGGGGATGGTCTGCAGCCGGCTTTTTCCGACCGTCCTTTGTTCTGTGCTCGGTCCTGGTGGTGTCTTATGTTCGAGCTTTTCGCGTGGTAGCTATCCCACAGTCTGGTTTGCTAGCCCAAGTTAGATCGTTCTGGTTGCGCGTGGGGCGTTCCTGCCCGATTCTTACAAAGCTCTGCAGCCCGCGCCTCCCGCGTGTCCCTGCCCTGCCCCCACTTCCCAGTGGCGGATGCAGGCGTCCGTGCTGCTTTTCCGCTGGGGGAGTTACTGGTGGGCTTGTAATCTGTTGGTTTTAATTATTTATCTATTTTTCCTTCCTGTTATGTTGCCCTCTGTGTTTCCAAGGCTCGCCACAGACTCGGCAGGGAGAGTGTTTCCTGGTGTTTGGAAACCTCTCTTCTTAAAATTCCCTTCCCGGGACAGGCTTCCCTTCCCGGGACGGAGCTCCCTCCCCACCTCCTTTGTCTCCTTATTCGTCTTTTATATTTTTTCCTACCTGTTTTTGAAGACAATGGTCTGCTTTTCTGGTTGCCTGATGTCCTCTGCCAGCCTACAGAACTTGTTTTGTGGGGTTTGCTCAGAGTTGAAATGTTCTTTTGAGGAATTTGTGAGGGAGAAAGTGGTCATCCCGTCCTATTCCTCCGCCATCTTTACAGTTCTCCAGAAGCATTATTTTTAAACTTCCAACTAATCTTTGTATCCGCACCCCACCTTTTTTCTTTACTGTTTCCAGTGTTTTATTTACTGATGAAATAAACTCTACTGTTTACTGAGCATTTACTCATTTACTGTGGAGACACCCTCTCCCCTCTGCCCTTGACCCCACCACCTTGGACAGACATTCCATGAATGACGAGACTGAAACTGCAGAACCTGGGCCCGCAGCAGCCTACTAATATTTACTGAGCCAGACAAAACCCCGAGGTCCCATTTGAAAATATAGAAATGAAGAAAGTGCTAGTTGCTTAGTTGTGTCCAGCTCTTTGCAACTCCATGGACTATAACCACCAGGCTTCTCTGTCCATGGAATTCTCCAGGCAAGAATAATGGAGTGGGCTGCTGTCATTTCTTCCTCCAAGGGATCTTTTTGACCCAGGGATTGAACCTGGATCTCTTGTGTCTCCTGCATTGCAGGGGGATTCTTTACCATCTGAGCCACCAGGGAAGCCCTGAAAATATGGAGGAGACTAAGAAACAGCATAGCCGTGATAGCTTGTAAAATAACTTTAATTTGGGATGCTCTGCCTCCTTGGGTGTATGCATGCCGCTATAGCAGCAAATTCTTGGGCCAGTGGTCCCTTCCTAAAGCTGGCCTTTCTGGTTGTGGGAGGCCACTATCCAGACCATGCTGTGCTCCCAGAAAGGCCACTTAGAACCCAGGTCTGCCACGTGAAGAGGTGGAGAGTGGAGCCCTTTCTTCAGTATCTGTGTCCCTTTCTGTAACAGTTAACTTATCTTTTTTTTTTTTTAAACCTAACCAAAACCATGCATTACATAATACTCTGTCCTCGAGATCAGGCTGGTCCAAGTGCAGTGGTGCTTACAATTAACTGATCACAGCCAGTTACAGATTTCTTTATCGAGGACGAAATGGCAACCCACTCCAGTATTTTTGCCTAGAGAATCCCATGGAGAGAAGAGCCTTGGCTGGCTACAGTCCATGGGGTCACAAAAAGTCAGACACGAGTGAGTGACTAATACTAATCCTATACTCGAGCTCAATACTACTTAAAATTCAAAATTCTCACTCCTCTGGTTACCTCGGCTAAACTGGACTTTCAATTGTTGAATATAGATATTTACTTATCTCTTCCTGAGCAAGGGTTTGCATTATCCTGTCTCTTACCCTCCTTTCCTCTGATATATTTTCATGTCTCCAGTGTCTTCTTGACCTGCCCTGAACTGAAGTGCTCTCTCTATCTCCTTTGCTACAATAGTTTAGTTTGTCTTTGTTGTTCTTGTTTAGTTGCTAAGTCGTGTCCAGCTCTTTGGCTACCCCGTGGACTTTAGCTCACCAGGCTCCTCTGTCATGCCATCGGGCAACTAAACCGTGTGCCACAGCTACTTAGGCCTGTGCGCCAAGAGCCCATGCTCTGCAACAAGAGAGGCCACCGCCACGAGAAGCCCATGCCCCACAACTAGAGTAGCCCCTGTTCACGGCAACTGCAGAAAAGCCCAGACACAGCGAGGAAGACCCAGCACAGCCAAAGAAAGTTAGTTATGGCTTTGTGGCCATAGATAACTGCAGCATAAGAAAGAGCTGGAATCTAGGAGGTATTCTGACACATCTGGGGAGTATTAGAGATGATGCAGGTGCCAGGTGCCAGCATCGTTTTCCAGCAGAAGTAAGAAGGCAGAAGTACTTCAGTGGAGTTCAAACTGGGTTTTCTCTTCTATCTTGATTTGAGGAAGAACTGAATATGATCAGGGAGTGTTTCTTTTGTCTCTTACTCTAGTACTTTCTATATATGTCCATATGGTTGTGTCATACAGGTAACGACTCCTAGTTAGCCACAGGTCATTTATGGGAAACGGTGTTTCACTGAGAGATTCTTCCACCTTAAGAATCTTTCCAAAATATGTGTCTTGGGACTTCCCTGGCAGTTCAGTGGTTAAGACTCTGAGTTTCCACTGAAAGGGGTGCAGGCTAGACCCCTGGTCCAGGAACTAAGACCCCACATGCTGCCCAGCATGGCCCAAAAGCAAAATGTCTTTCTTGGCACTTTACTAAACTCACTGAAGGCTTCTTGTTGCCACAGAAAGCAGCCTGCTGCACTCAGATATTTTAGGATATTAACAGTATGGCCTCACCAAACATCCTCTTTTACTTTCCACCTGTGGTTCCAACCATAAAGGTCTGCTGTCCATTCCCTAAAGAGGCAGTGGTTAGGTTTTCCTGCAGAGCTCTGCATTCTCAGTTTTTCTCAAGGTATAGTCAGGTGTGATTGTAAACAGTCACTGCTCCTGGGTCCTGAGAGCATTGGTCCTAGAGAGGTTCTGGGTAATTGCTTTGTCTTTAATAAATCCCTCCAGGATCCAGACTCTTCTGGGATCCAGGGCCCCTTAGGCCCAAGGATGTGCAGAATGGGAGATGGAGAAGGGAGGTTTGAGACTCAGGTGATGACTGCAGAGGGTGATATTTTACATGGTTTAGTGAATAAAGGGGAGTAGAACCTCAGGTCACAGTCCTGGAGTCACCCTCAAACACTAGGTAAGTTGGGCAGAGGGTGAATGAGCTGGCCACTAGGGTCCTTCCAACTTGAGGGTCTAGATTTCCCAGGTTGTATGATGTTCTGCAAGAGTTTTTCAGGTATGGTAATGAAGAATTGATGCTTTTGAACTGTGGTGTTGAAGAAGACTCTTGAGAGTCCCTTGGATTGCAAGGAGATCCAACCAGTCCATTCTGAAGGAGATCAGTCCTGGGTGTTCTTTGGAAGGAATGATGCTGAAGCTGAAACTCCAGTAATTTGGCCACCTCATGCGAAGAGTGGACTCATAGGAAAAGACTCTGATGCTGGGAGGGGTTGTGGGCAGGAGGAGAAGGGGACGACACAGGATGAGATGGCTGGATGGCATCACCCACTCAATGGACGTGAGTCTGAGTGAACTCCGGGAGTTGGTGATGGACAGGGAGGCCTGGCGTGCTGCAATTCATGGGGTCGCAAAGAGTCGGACACGACTGAGCGACTGAACTGAACTGAACTGAATGCTCCTCTTTTCCACCTCTCTCCCTCCTAAAATTTCACTACGTTTGAGAAATGTTTATTAATATTCCACCAGTTGTAATCTATTTTTATTAATGCCTGCATTTTTGTGTATTACTCAATGTGTTATTTATTCCCATGATATTGAATCATTTCAGCATACTGACAGCTCAATGTGAGCATTAATGTCATAGTTCTGAACTCTCATGTTATGTTAGAATAACTTTAGAGCTTTAGAAAATTGTGTATGGATGTTGCACAGCAGAAACTGACACAATATTGTGACACAATGTTGTTGTTCAGCCACCAAGTCGGGTCCGACTCCTCGCGATGCCATGGACTGAAGCAACAATATTCCAATAAGAAACAGTGGTTAAATATACCTGAGGGCTTCAGTAATTTTTATTTTTAAAATGTATCAAGTATCCTTGCTTCTCATTGTGTAGTCCGTGGACCGTGGCGTGGGCATTAACTGGGTGCTAACTGAAGTGCAGAGGCATTATGCCATAATGAAGTTACCACTACTTAGCAAAAAATGCAGGAGCAGACCTACCGTGTCAAACTCAGGGTTTTCCAGAACCCCAGGGGATTTTCATGGATTATTAAATTTTGGAACCACTGCATTATGTTGCCGTCGGTGAAGCCCAGGCTGAGATCTACTGACTTAAATGGGCGTAGAAGGTGAGAGGCTCATGGCGTCATCAGTGATAACATCCCCAAGTCCTGTCTCTGGTTTGTGATCCGCAGTCACACTCTTGGCCCAAGAGTTGGGGCCTGCTCACTTGCCAGGGAAAAAGTTTCTGAGAAAATTATGATTTTCTTTACTGATTCTTCTCACTGTGACATCAGTACCTTTGTTCATGTGTAAAACCTGTTGACATGGCTGGCTCAACCTGCATCGAGGAGTGAAATCCCAAATGTTGGATTCTGTTACGTCTTTCACGAAGGAGCGTCCCACATCTAATGATGCTTCTCCTTTGCGCTTTTTTTCTTTTTTTTGGCCAGCTTTTGGCATGCTGAGGTGGATAAATCAGGATTCTTGAGAGAAAATGAATCAGTTGGAGAGTACCTCTATACCTATATTTATTTTATCTATATAGATAAACATCTCTATTTATATCCTCTGTGATGGTGAAAAGAATAGTGCATCTGGTGTGGGGACATTTTCCAAGGGGACAAATTACATCCAGAAATTCAGTAATACAGAGTCAAATTCAGTGCCAAAGGGCTAGCACTAGGAGTCTAGCACTTCTGGGAGGATGTAGTAGGAGCAGACAGCACACTCCTAATTTAGAAGGAGTTTGTGGTCTTTCAAGTTGGAAGAATGCTAAGTTTCAGCTGGAAGCACTACCAATTAGTGTTGTGATACGTCAACTATGTCCAGATACTCTGCCAGCTGCAAGCACTGCTGCAGTCATATCGGCAGACATGGCCTTTCCTACAGGTAGCCTACCATTCTGTAGGGAAGACAGCTATAAACAGTGTGATCAAAGGATATCAAAGGAGAAGGGTTCAATCATGGAAGCAGGGAGACGAGTTAAGCGGCCATCCCAACGGTAGAGAGAGGACATGATGTCACCAGATCAAGGGTACTGAGAGTGGCTAATGGGAGTGTGTGAAAGGGTGGGAGACTCTGTAGGGCTTGCCCACAGATAGGAAGCTGATAATGACCAAAGGAGGGAATGAAAGAAAACTTTCAGGTTGTGGAGCACCTGGATTCCCTTTTACTGAGAAATATGAGAAATTAGAGGAGGAGGGAATTGGCGGAAGGGCAGCAAAGAGACATCATGAGTTTCTTTGCTGCAAATGAGGGTGTAATGTCCAAGGGAAGATAACAATTAGGCAACTGAGTTAAAGAGACATTGGCAGCAAAAGTTTAAATAATCATCAAAGCCATTGGAGTAGATGTTTTTCTTTGTGGTATATATAGAATTACAAGGGAACCATGTTTAGGGAAAAGCCCAGGAGCACCAATCAACTTGAAGATATTGACAAAACATAAGTCTATTACAGTTAGTGGGGGGTGTGAGGAATAGCCAAGACATCCTGTGTCTCAGGACTTGGTGGATAAGAGTGTGCTTTAAAAAATCTGAAATATTGCTACATTTTAAAGCAAAATGAAGAAAATAAATGATTTCCAATCATGGAGATTCTGATTATAGAGATTTGGAGTCCTGTAAAGATTGTAATTATTGTGATGAGAATGATATAAAGTATTTTTGCAAAGCATCTAGTGGCCCATATATCATAGAAATATGTTCATTTTGAAATTCAAGTTTTCATGGGCGATGTTATTCCTTCCTAAAGATACTGGAGACAGAGCATGATGGGAAGGAATCAAACTATTGTCTCAGAGTTCCTCCTGCTGGGACTGCCCATCAAGTCAGAGCATCAAAACCTGTTCTACGCCCTGTTCCTGGCCATGTATGTTACCACCATCCTGGGGAACCTTCTCATCCTCGTCCTCATTTGCCTGGACCCCCACCTCCACACACCCATGTATTTGTTTCTCAGTAACCTGTCTTTCTCTGACCTCTGCTTCTCCTCTGTCACAATGCCCAAGTTGCTGCAGAACATGCAGAGCCAAGACCCGTCCATCCCCTATGCTGGCTGCCTGACACAAATGTACTTCCTTCTGTTCTTTGCAGACCTGGAGAGCTTCCTCCTTGTGGCCATGGCCTATGACCGCTACGTGGCCATCTGCTTCCCCCTGCACTACACCGCCATCATGGGCCCCAGGCTCTGTCTCTCCCTGCTGGTGCTGTCGTGGGTACTCACAATGTTCCATGCCATGTTGCACACCCTGCTCATGGCCAGGCTGCATTTTTGTGAAGACAACGTGATCGCCCACTTTTTCTGTGACATGTCTGCTCTGCTGAAGCTGTCCTGCTCTGACACTCGAGTGAATGAGCTGGTGATATTTATCATGGGAGGGCTCATTCTTGTGATCCCCTTTCTACTCATCATCACGTCCTATGCTCGAATCGTGTCCTCCACCCTCAAGCTCCCTTCTGCGAGGGGTATCCGCAAGGCCTTCTCCACCTGTGGCTCCCACCTCACTGTGGTGTCCCTGTTTTATGGGACAGTTATTGGTCTCTACTTATGCCCATCAGCTAATAATTCTACTGTTAAGGAGACTGTGATGGCTATGATGTACAATGTGGTGACCCCCATGCTGAACCCCTTCATCTATAGCCTGAGGAACCGAGACATGAAGGGAGCCCTGGGAAGAGTCTTTTGGAGAAAGAAAACTCCCTTTTCTCTGTGATGGTCAAGTTTGGACTTTTGCATAATTTTATGTGATTGGTATATTGGTATTAATATGGGTATATTAACCCAGACTTCTTTTTTCAATGACCTTTTTGTTAAAATTCCATAGTAAGGTATTGTTCAATAAGTAACAGAGATATGGTGGAGGTATGTAGTAGGACTTGGAAAGGGGATGTCAGTGATTTACTAGAAGAATCTTGCTCAATTTTCTCTCCAGGTTACTCTAAGAAGCCTCATTTTTAAACTTCCAATTAATTTTTCTACCCCCCCCCCCCATTTTTTTTCTTTACTGTTTCCAATGTTTTATTTACTGATAAAATAGACTCTGCTGTTTACTGAGCTTTTACTCATTTACTGTGGATACACCTTCTCCCTTCTGCCCTTAACCCCACCACCTTGGACAGACATTCCATGAATGAAGAGACTGAAACTGCAGAACCTGGGCCCGCAGCAGCCAACTAATATTTACTGAGCCAGACAACCCCGAGGTCCCATTTGAAAATACAAAAGTGAAGAAAGAGCTAGTTGCTCAGTCGTGTCCAAGTCTTTGCAACCCCATGGACTGTAGTCACCAGGCTCCTCTGCCTGTAGGATTCTCCAGCAAGAATACTGGAGTGGGCTGCTACCATTTCTTCCTCTAGGAGGTCTTTTTGACCCAGGGATCGAACCTGGATCTCTTGTGTCTCCTGCATTGCAGGGGGATTCTTTACCATCTGAGCCACCAGGGAAGCCCTGAAAATATGGAGGAGACTAAAAGAAACAGCATAGCCATGATAGCTTGTAAAATAACTTTAATTTGGGTTGCGCTGTGTCCTTGGCTGACTGCATGCTGCTATGGCAGCAAATTCTTGGGCCAGTGGTCCCTTCCTAAAGCTGGCCCTTCCGGATGTGTGAGGCCACCATCCAGACCATGCTATGCTCCTAGAAAGGCCACTTAGAACCCAGGACTGCCACATAAGGAGGTGGAGAGTGGAGCCCTTTCTTCAATATCTGTGTCCCTTTTTTAAACAATTTATCTTTTGTTTTGTTTTGTAAAAAATAACCAAAACCATCTTTAAATAATACTCTGTCCTCGAAGTCAGTACTGTAAAATTCAAAATTCTCACTCCCCTGCTTACCTCTGCTAAACTAGACTTTTCATTGCTGAATATAGGTATTTACTTATCTCTTCATGAGAAAAGGGTTCCATTATTCTGTCATTCACCTTGTCTCCTCTGATTTATTTTCATGTCTCCAATGCCTTCTTGACCTGCCCTGAACCTCAAGTGTGCTTTCTGTCTCCTTTGCTGCAATAGTTCAGTTTGTCTTTGTTGTTGTTCAGTTGCTAAGTTATGTCTGAGTCTCCTGGGACCCCATGGACTTTAGCTCACCAGGCACCTCTTCATGCCCATGTGCCACGATTACTTAAGCTTGTGTGCCAAGAGCCTGTGCTCTGCGAGAAGAGAGGCCACCGCAATGAGAAGAGAATGCACCACCACTACAGAGTGGCCCCCATCCTCCGCAACCATAGAGAAAGCGACACACAGCAACGAAGAGAGAGCACAGCCAGAAAATAGCTCAGTATGGCTTTGTGGCCATAGACAGCTGCAGCAGCAGGGAGAGCTGGAGACCAGGAGCTATTCTGGCACATTTGCGGAGTATCCGAGACAATGGAAGTGGCGGGTGTCAGTAATGTTTTCCCACAGAGGTAAGAAGGCTGAAGTACTTCTGTGCCATTCAAACTGGGCTTTCTTCATCTTGGCTTGAGGAAGAATGGAATATGATCAAGGAGAGTTTCTCTTGTCTCTAATTGTAGTACTTTCTATATATCTGCATATAGTTGTGTCATAGATAGCTACTCCTAGTTAGCATCAGGTGGTTTATGGGAAATGGTGTTTTACTGAGAGATTTTGCCATCCTGAGAATCTTTCCAAAATATGTGTCTTGGGGACTTCCAGGTGTTCCTGTGGTTAAGACTCTGTGCTTCCACATCACAGGGCATGGGTTTGATCGCTGGTCAAGGGACTAAGATCCCACATGCTGCCCAACATGGCCCCAAAACCAAAACAAAATGTGCATCTTTCTTGACACTTTACTCAAACCACTGAAGGCTTCTTGTTGCCCACAGAAAACATCCTGTTACACTCTGCAGATTTTTAGGGTATTCCTAGTATGGCTTCTGGAGAAGGCAATGGCACCCCACTCCAGTACTCTTGCCTGGAAAATCCCATGGACAGAGGAGCCTGGTGGGCTACAGTCCACAGGGTCGCTAAGAGTTGGACACGAATGAGCGACTTCCCTTTCACTTTTCACTTTCATGCATTGGAGAAGGAAATGGCAACCCACTCCAGTGTTCTTGCCTGGAGAATCCCAGGGACGGGGGAGCCTGGTGGGCTGCCGTCTATGGGGTCGCACAGAGTCAGATACAACTGAAGCGACTTAGCAGCAGCAGCAGCAATATGGCTTCACCAACCATCCTCTTTTACTTTCCACCCGTGGGCTCCAACCACAAAGGTCTGTTGTCCATTCCCTAAAGAGGCAGTGGTTAGGCTTTCCTGCAGAGCTCTGCATCCTCAATTTCCCTCAAGGCATAGTCAGGTGTGATCAGTGATTGTAATCAGTCACTGCTCCTGGACCCTGAGAGCATTGGTCCTAGAGAGATCCTGGGTAATTGCTTTGTCTTTAATAAATCCCTCCAGGATCCAGACTCCTCTGGGATCCAGGGCCCCTTAGGCCCGAGGATGTGCAGAATGGGAGATGTGAGAAGGGAGGTTTCAGACTCAGGTGATGACTACAGAGGGTGATATTTTACATGGTTTAGTGAATAAAGGGGAGCAGGATCTCAGGTCACGGTCCTGGAGTCACCCTCAAACACTAGGTAAGTTGGGCAGAGGGTGAATGAGCTAATCCCTTAGAAACCTTCCAACTTGAGGGTCTTGGTTTCCCAGGTTGTGTGATGTTCTGCAGGAGAATTTTTCAGGTATGGTAATGCTCTTCTTTTCCACCTCTCTCCCTCCTAAAATTTCACTACATTTGAGAAATGTTTATTTATATTCCACCAGTTATAATCTGCTTTCATGACTGACAACGTCTTGTGTATTACTCACCATATTATTTATTCCCATGATATTGAATAATTTCAGCATACTGACAGCTCATTCTAGACATTAATATCATAGTTCTGAACCCCTATTTTATATTAGAATCACTTTGGAGCTTTAGAAAATTTTGTATGGATGTTGCACAGCAGAAACTGACACAATATTGTGAAGCAATTATATTGTTTTTCAGTCTCCAAGTCGTGTCTGACTCCTCACAATGGCATGGACTGAAGCAATTATATTCCAGTAAATGGCATGGACTGAAGCAATTATATTCCAGTAAAAAATTGTGGTTAAATTTATCTGAGGGCTTCAGTAAT
This sequence comes from Capra hircus, assembly GCF_001704415.2. Classification (NCBI taxonomy): domain Eukaryota; kingdom Metazoa; phylum Chordata; class Mammalia; order Artiodactyla; family Bovidae; genus Capra; species Capra hircus. The sequence continues at coordinate 23,946,504 of NC_030826.1, read as the reverse complement.
CTTTATTTTTAAAATGTGTCACGTATCCTTGCTACTCACTGTGTAGTCCATGGACTGTGGTATGGGCATTAGCTGGATGCTGATTAAATTGCAGAAGCATTAGGCCATAATAAAGTTATTATTACTTACCAAAAAAAAATGCAGGCACAGAGTTACTATATCAAAATCAGGGTTTATCAGAACTCCCAGGGGATTTTAATGGGTTATCAAATTTTAGAATCACTGCATTATGTTGCCTTAAATGAAGTCCAGTCTGAGAACTACTGACTTAACGAGTGAAGAAAGTGAGAGGCTCATGGCATCACCAGTGACAACATCCCACTGTGATGCCGGTATCCATATCCATGTGTAAAACCTGTTGACATGGCTGGATCAACCTGCATCAGGGAGTGAAATCCCAGATGTTGGATTCAGTTACGTCTTTCATGAAGGAGCTTCCCACATCTAATGATGTTTCTCCTTTGCCTTTTTTTCATTTTGCCAGCTTTTGGCATGCTGAGATGGATTAATCAGGATTCTTGAAAGAAAATGAACCATTTGGAAAGTACATCTATACCTATATTTATTTTATCTATATAGATAAATATCTCTATTTATATCCTCTGTAATGGTGAGAAAAATAGTGTATCTTGTGTGGAGACATTTTCCAAGGGACAAATTACATCCATAAATTCAGTAATGCAGTGTCAAATTCAGTGCCAAAGGGCTGGCACTAGGAGTTGAATCTAGTACTTCTGGTTCTGAGAGGATTTAGTAGGAACAGACAGCGAAGTTCTAATTTAGAAGGAGTTTGTGGTCTTTCAAGTTGGAAGAATGCATGTTTCAGCTGGAAGCACAACCAATGAGTGTTCTGATACATCAACCACGTCCAGACACTCTGCCAGCTGCAAGCACTGCTGCAGTCATATCGGCTGACATGGCCTTTCCTACGGGTAGCCTACCATTCTGTAGGGAAGACAGCGATTAACAGTGTGATCAAAGGATACCAAAGAAGGGTTCAATCTTGGAAGCAAGGAGACGAGTTAAGTGGCCATCCCAACGGTAGAGAGAGGACATGATGGCACCAGATCAAGGGTATTGAGAGTGGCTAATGGGAATATCTGAACGGGTAGGAGAATCAAGTGGTGGGATCTGTAGGACGTACCCACAGGAAGCTGATAATGACCAAAGCATGGAATGAAAGAAAACTTTCGGGTTGTGGAGTACCTGGATTCCCTTTTACTGAAATATGAGAAGCTAAAGGAGAAGGGAATTGAGGAAGTGGCAAGGAGACATTGGAGCATGGGCAAGGGCTTCCCTGGTGGCTCAGGCGGTAAAGCGTCTGTCTGCAGTGCAGGAGAACTGGGTTTGATCCCTGAGTTGGGAAGATCCTCTGGAGAAGGAAATGGCAGCCCCGTGCAGTACTCTTGCCTAGAAAATCCCATGGACGAAGGAACCTAGTAGATTGCAGTCCATGGGGTAGCAAAGAGTTGGACTGAGCGACTTAAGGAGATATCATGAGTTTCTTTGCTGAAAATTAGGGTGTAATGTCCAAGGGAAGATAGCAGTTAGGCAACTGAATATCTTCTTTCATAGGTTAAAGAGACATTTGCAACTAAAGCTCAAATAATCATCAAACCCATTGGAGTAGATGAGTTTTCCTTCATGGTATATATAGAATTATTACAGGTAGTTTATCTTTTCCAAAGGAAAAGGTAAAAAGGAAAAGCCTTGGAGCATCAATCATCTTGAAAACATTGACAAAACAGAAGCCAATTACAGTTAGTGGAGGGTAAGAAGAAAAACCTGTACATCATGTGTCTCAGGACCTAGAGGATAAGAGTGTGCTTTAAAAAATCTGGAATATTGCTACATTTTAAAGCAACGTGAAGACAATAAATCATTTCCAATCATGGAGATTCTGATTATAGAGATCTGGAGTCCTGTAAAGATTGTAATTATTGTGACGAGAATGATATAAAGTATTTTTGCAAAGCATCTAGTGGCCCATATATCATAGAAATATGTTCATTTTGAAATTCAAGTTTTCATGGGCGTTGTTATTCCTTCCTAAAGGTACTGGAGACAGAGCATGACAGGAAGGAATCAAAATGTTGTCTCAGAGTTCCTTCTACTGGGACTGCCCATTGAGTCAGAACATCAAAACCTGTTCTATGTCCTGTTCCTGGCCATGTACGTTACCACCATCCTGGGGAACCTTCTCATCATCATCCTCATTTGCCTGGACCCCTACCTCCACACACCCATGTATTTGTTTCTCAGTAACCTGTCTTTCTCTGACCTCTGCTTCTCCTCTGTCACAATGCCCAAATTGCTACAGGACATGCAGAGCCAAGACCCGTCCATCTCTTATGCTGGCTGCCTGACACAAATGTACTTCTTCCTGTTCTTTGCAGACCTGGAGGACTTCCTCCTTGTGGCCATGGCCTATGACCGCTACGTGGCCATCTGCTTCCCCCTGCACTACACCACCATCATGGGCCCCAGGCTCTGTTCCTTCCTGGTGGTGCTGTCCTGGGTGCTGACCACTGTCCCTGCCATGTTATACACCCTGCTCATGGCCAGACTGTGCTTTTGTGCAGACAATGTGATCCCCCACTTTTTCTGTGACATGTCTGCTCTGCTGAAGCTGTCCTGCTCTGACACTCGAGTGAATGAGCTGGTGATATTTGTCGTTGGAGGGCTCATTATTGTTCTGCCATTCCTACTCATCATCATGTCTTATGCACGAATTATTTTCTCTATCCTTAAGGTCCCCTCTGTCAGGGGCATCTGCAAAGCCTTCTCCACCTGCGGCTCCCACCTCACTGTGGTGTCCCTGTTTTATGGGACAATTATTGGTCTCTACTTATGTCCATCAGCTAATAATTCTACTGTTAAGGAGACTGTGATGGCTATGATGTACACTGTGGTGACCCCCATGCTGAACCCCTTCATCTACAGCCTGAGGAACAGAGACATGAAGGGAGCTCTGGGAAGAGTCTTTTGTAAAAAGAAATTTCATTTCTTTCTATGATGGTAAAGTTGGTAAAATTTATAATGGTAAATGTCTACATAATTTCATCCAGTAGATGTGTTGATATTAATGTTGGGATATTAACCATAACTTTTTTCAATAATCTTTTTGTTATAATTTCATAATAAGATATTGTCCAATAAGTAAAAGAGATAAAGTGGAGGTTTGTAGTTGGGCTTGGAAAGGGGATGTCCATGACCTACAAGTCTTCCTCTTTTTTTCTCTTCAGGTGACCCTAAGAAGAATTATTTTTAAACTTCCAGTTAATCATTGTGTCACCCCCCTTTTAAAAACTGCTTCCAATGTTTAATTTACTGATAAAATAAATATCGCTTTTTTTGAGCATGACTTCTCTCCTCTGCATGTGTTTAAGCATGTACAACACCATATTGTTAACTGTAGGTACTATCTTATATTTTACTGCTTACTCATTTTATATAACAGAAATTTCATGCCCATAAAAAAAATCAGCTTTCTATTTTCTCTTCATTCCAGCTCCTGACAACCACCCTTCTGTTCTCTCTTCTATGAATATAACTATTTTGATAACTCACATCTAAAATGGAATCATTCAGTGCTTGTCCTTCTGTTCGTGGGTTATTTTACATGGTGCCGTGTCCTGTAGGCTCATCCACATAGTCAGCCAATTTGAATATTTCTTTTTTTTTTTTAAAGACTGAGTGATATTCCATTATATGCATATACCACATTCTCTCTATTCATATCTTGGTTAATAGACGTATGAATTGTTTCCATATCTTGGCTATTGTGAATATTGTTGACGTGAATGATGAAGAGTGGGTATCTCTTCATATTCCTCATGTCATTTCCTTTGGTTATACACCCAGAATTGGGATTGCTGGGTCATGTGGTAGTTCTTTTTTTTTTTTTTTGAGAACTGTCACAGTGGCCCTGATAGTTACACCAGATGAACATTATATGAAAAGTGCAGATCAATATCCCACTAGTTTGTTGTCTATATCTGTGAGTCTGTTTCCGTTTTGTATATATACTGAATTTCACATGTAAGTGACATTATATAGTGTTGGTCTTTGTCTGACTTATTTCAATAGGCATAATATTCTTTAGGTCCATCCACATTGCTGCAAATGGCAGAATTGTGTGCTTTTTAATGCTGAATGATGTTCCATTGCATATACACATCATAGCTTCTTTATCCATTTATCTGTTGATGGACATTTCTGTTTCTTCCACATCGTGGCTATTGTAAACAGTGCTGCTATGAACCTGGGTGCACGTATCTTTTTGAATTAGCATTTTTGTGTTTTTTTTTTCCAGATATATACCCAGGAGTGGAATTGCTGGGTCATGTGGCAGTTCTATTTTTATTTTTTTTATGAACCTCCATGCTGTTTTCCACAGTGGCTGCACCAATTTACATTCTACCAATAGTGTAAAAGGGTTCCCTTTCTCCACATCTTCTCCAACATTTTTGTGTTCTTTTTGATGATAGCCCAATCTGATAGGTATGAGGGGATATCTCATTGCAGTTTGACTTGCTTACCACTAATAATTAGTAACGTTGAACATCTTTTCATGTGCCTGTTGGCCATCTGTATGTCTTCTTTGCAAAACTGTCCCTATCCTCTGAACATTTTTAATGAGATTTTTGTTTTTTTGCTTTGAGTTATAAGAGTTTTATAAAAATATATTTTGGATATTAACCCTTTATCAGGTATGTGATTTGCAAATATTTGCTCCCATTCGGTGTGTTGCCTTTGCATTTTGTTGGTGGTTTTTTTTTTTTTTTTTGCTATGCAGAAGTTTTTTAGTTTGAGGTTGTTCCCATTTATTTCTGTTTTTGTTGCTTATGTCTTTGGTGTCATATTCAAAGAATAGTCACCAAGACCTATGTCAAAACTTTACTGCCTATGTTTCTTCTAGGAGTTTTTTTAGTTTTAGGTGTTAGTTCAAGCATTAACACATTTGAGTTAAATTCTTTTGCATTTCCAGTTCCCCAGTGCCATTTATTGAAGAGACTGTCCTTCCTCATTGTATTTTTAAAGTACCATCTTTTTAATATAATAGCACCAGAACTTTAAATGCTTTGATATAAATCATACACAATATATACAAGGTCTATATCTTGAAATCACAAAACTCTGATTAAGAACTCATTGAGAACTGAAGAAACTGATAGATACAACATGTTCACGGAATGAAAGACTCGACGTTGTTAAGATGTTCTCCTGAAACCCATCTAGAGATTCAACACATTTCAGTTAAATTCCAGAGGATTTTTTTGTGGTATAAATGGACAATAAGGTTACAAAATACACATGTAAAGGCGAAGAAACCAAAAAAGTAAATTTACTATGGCTAAAAGATTTAAAATGGTGGCATTAGAGAAATACAGATCGATATAGAGAGTATAGAATACTTTATAGAATCCAGAAACTAGATTCAATCATGCACCATCTATTGATCACTGACAAATGTGCAAAGACAATTCAGTAGAAAACAGTCCTGTTGACCAATGATGCTGGAGAACTTGGATTTCCATGTGAAAAAACAAACTTCAATCCACACCTCATGTTAACAAAACCAATTCATTCTTGATGGATCACTTGCTTAAATACTAGTATAAATACTGAGATGGTTTCCCATGACACTGTGTTTCATGGAGCCAGAGAAATCCCACAGCAGGAAGCTTGAACCATGTGGAACAGAATGGAGGCGAGGTGCCATCAGGTTGCACTACCAAAGCTTGCTGAAGCCAGTGCAGAGCTGGTTACTAAGCCATGTCTGGGAGAGGAGATGAAGCTGAGAGAATTGAAGATGTGCAAGAAGTGTCTCATGTAGGCCTCAAGGGAGGACTGCTTCTACCAAGGGATGTGACAGTGGTTTCATAAACTGGAAGTTGAACAAATCACCTGGACATTTTGTGGTCCTTATGTGAAAGAAAGATGAAGTTGCTCAGTCATGTCTGACTCTTTGCGACCCCATGGACTGCTGCTGCTAAGTCGCTTCAGTCGTGACCGACTCTGTGCAGCCCCATAGACGGCAGCCCACCAGGCTCCCCCATCCCTGGGATTCTCCAGGCAAGAACACTGGAGTGGGTTGCCATTTCCTTCTCCAGTGCGTGAAAGTGAAAAGTGAAAGTGAAGTTGCTCAGTCATGTCCGACTCCTAGCGACCCCATGGACTGCAGCCTACCAGGCTCCTCTGTCCATGGGATTTTCCAGGCAAAAGTACTGGAGTGGGCTGCCATTGCCTTCTCCAGGGGATCTTCCTGACCCAAGGATTGAACCCGGGTCTCCCACATTGTAGGCAGACGCTTTACCGTCTGAGCCACCAGGGAAGTCACTTATGAGAACCCGTATGCAAAGATTAACATTACCTGAGCCTGGGTTGGTGCTATAAATTAGAATGTGCAAAAACGAATGTGCAAAGACATTCACAACTGGGTTTCTCCATACAACTGGGTCAGAGAGGACCACGTCTGCAATTCTAGGGAATTCTCTGAGTGCCACTTAGTATTTTCTATTTAAAAATAAATATCAATAAAACTAAAACAAGTTGATAAGGCAAGACCAGTGAAGATGCTGATTCACTAGGAATGAAGATTTGCATTATGTGATCATGTGAGAACGCCATACAGCTGAGATGGTGGCCGAGGAGAACACAGAATGGGTGAAAGAAGGTGTTATGGCTTCGTGGCCATAGTTAATGGTGCATAAGGAAGAGCTGGAAACTCGGAGATATTCTGACACATTTGGGGAGTATTAGAGATGATGTTGGGCTATACAGGTGGTGCAATGATAAACAAACCACCTGCCAATGTAGGAGATGTGGGTTCAATCCCTGGGTCAGGAAGACCCCCTACAGTAGGAAATGGCAACTCACTCCAGTATTCTTGCCTGAAAGATTCCTTAGACAGAGGAGGCTGGTAGACTATGGTCCTGCTGCTGCTGCTGCTGCTGCTGCTGCTAAGTCGCTTCAGTCGTGTCTGACCCTGTGCGACTCCATAGACGGCAGCCCAACAGGCTCCCCCATCCCTGGGGTTCTCCAGGCAAAAACACTGGAGTGGGTTGCCATTTCCTTCTCCAATGCGTGAAAGTGAAAAGGGAAAGGGAAGTCGCTCAGTTGTGGCCTACTCTTTGTGACCCCATGGACTGCAGCCTACCAGGCTCCTCTGTCCATGGGAGTTTCCAGGCAAGAGTATTGGAGTGGAGTGCCATCGCCTTTTCCGGGACTATGGTCCATGGCGTCACAAAGTGTCAGACATGACTGAGCGACTGATCATGTACACACATGCAGAGATGATGGTGGTTGCAGGTGCTATTCATGTTTTCTCACAGAGGCAAGAAGGCAGAAGTATCTCAACAGGATTCAAACTGGATTTTCTTTTATGTCTTGGCTTGAGAAAGAATTGAACATGGCCAGGGAGAGTTTATCTTTTTTCTTATTCTAGCACTTTCTATTTATCTGCATATAGGTGTGTCAGAGATATCTGCTTATTGTTAGCTGCAGGTGATTCTTGGAAAATGGTGTTGTATTGAGAGATGCTGCCACCTTGAGACTCTTTCCAAAATATGCGTCTTTTTTGACACTTTGCCCTAACCACTGATGGCTTCTTGTTGCCCACAGAAAACCATCTGCTACACTCCTCAGGTATTTTAGGATACTCACAGTAGAGTTCCTGCTTGTTTTATGACTTCACGAACCATCCTCTTTTACCTCCCCAAGTGTAGGCTCCCTCCACAAGTGTCCCATGTCCATTCCCTAAACAGGCAGTGATTAAGCTTTCATGTATGAGCTTCTCTCCATCTTCACCTTCCCCCAAAGAATAGTCAGGGGTGATCAGTGATTGTAATCAGTCGCTGCTCCACGACCCTGCGAGCATTTGTCCTAGAGAAAGTGAAATTGTTAGTTGCTAAGTCATGTCTGACTCTTTGTGACCATATGGATGATAGCCCACCAGGTTCCTCTGTCCATGGGATTTTTCCAGGCAAGAGTACTGGAGTGCATTGCCATTCCGTTCTCCAGGGATTGAACCTGTGTCTCCTGCATTGCAGGCAGATTCTTTACCATCTGAGCCACCATGGGAGGTGGTGTCCTAGAGAGGCCTTGGCTAATTACTTTGACTTTAATGAGTTCCTCCAGGATCCAGACTCCTCTGGGATCCAGGGCCCCTTAGGCCCAAGGATGTACAGAATGCGAGATGTGGCAAAGGAAGTTTCAGACACAGGTGATGTCTACAGAGACTGATATCTCACATGCTTTAGTGGATAAAGTAGAGCAGGATCTCAGGTCAGGGTCCTGGAGTCACCCTCACACACTGGGTAAGTTGGGCAGAAGGTGAATGAGCTGGTCATTTAGGGTTCTTCCAACCTGAGGGTCTTGATTTCCCAGGTTGAATGGTGTTCAGTAGGAGAGTTTTTCAAGTACAGTGATGCTTTTCTTTTCCACCTCTCTACTTCCCCAAATTTCACTGCATTGGAGAAGATTTTACTAATGTTCACTCATTTAATCTATTTTTTATTAATAATAGCATTCTTACGTATTACTTACCGTATCATTTATTCCTACAGCGTTATGTAGTTTCAGTATACTAACAACTTTTAAGGTAGGCACTAATGCCATACTTCTGAACCCTTGTTTTATTTTAGAATCACCTTGGAGCTTCAGAAAACTCTGTATGGACTTCCTCTCAAAGATTGTGATTCTATTTATCTGAGGGGTCCCGTGATCCTTGTTTTTAAAAGCATCATGTATTCTTCCTACTCACTGTGAAGCCCATGGACTACAGCACGGGCATTACCTGGGTGCGGATTAGAGTGCGGAAGCTGGCCTATGTATCAAAATCAGTGTTGTACTAGCACTCCCGGGGGATTTTTCAGGGGTATTAATTTTAGAAGCATTGCCCTAGATTTACTTAAGTGCAGTTCTGGCTGAGAACTACTTACTGAAGAAGGTGAGAGGCTCATGGCACCATCCATGACAACATCCCCAAGTCCTGTCTCTGGTTAGTGATCGCTAGTCACACTCTTAATACAAATGTAATCCCCACTCACACAAAAGGAGTCCTGCTCATTTGCCAGGGAACAAAATTCTGAGGAACAAGTGTTTCTTCCTCGTGTTATGTCTTTCTGTAATATCCATGTATAAAACCTATTGACGTGGCCAGATCAGCCAGCATCAAGGGGTGAAATCCCAGCTGTTGGATTCAGTTATGTCTTTAACGAAGGAGCTTCCCACGTCTAATGGGTGCCAGTTTTACTACCTTGAGGTGCACTGAGGAGTGTTAGGCTTCTCCAGAGAAACAGATCTAATAGAGAATTTTATTTATATCTATCCATATATGTGCATGTATCTCTATTACCTATATCATCTATATTAGTACAATGGTAGTGTGTTTGAAAGGGCTTCTTAGGTAGCTCAGTGGTAAAGAATCTGCCTGCTAGTGCAAGAGATGGAGGAGACATGGGTTCAGTCCATGTGTCGGGAACATTCCCCTGGAGCAGGAAATGGCAACCTGCTCCAATATTCTTGCCTGGGAAAGAAATCCCACAGACAGAGGACCCTTGTGGGCTACAGTCCATGGGATCACAAAGAACTGGATACAACTAAGGGACTGAGCACATAGTGCGTTTGAGGTTTGACAACAAATACTACAGGGACAACATTGCTCCACACATGTTGTAATACAGGGTCAAATTTAGTGCTGAATGGTTGAGAGTAGTGAGTTTCTGTCCTGAGGGGGGTTAGTAAGAGTAGTGATTCTAACTTAACAGGAGTTTTGCTGGCTTTAAAGTTGGAGGAATGCACATCGCAACCTGAAGCACAACCAGTGGATGTTTATGAAACACCACCTGTATCCAGACACTGGGCCGGGTGCTGGCTCTGCAGCAGCTGTGAAGGCAGACATGAGCCTTTCCCATGTGGAGTTTATATTCCGGTGAAGAAGGCAGCGCTAGAGAAATGACCCCATTGTCATGCAGTGCTGTGGGGACGCTTGGAAACATAGCAGTGCATTCTCCTCTGGTCTGGGGGAGCTAGGGAAGGTTTGCAGGGCAGAGGACATGAAATGTATGTGAAGGACAAATATGGGAAGCCATGGGAGGAGGGAGCAGAAGGGAGAGAACTCTAGGGAAGAGGAACAGTGAGTGCAAAGTGCTGGAGCAAGAGTGTTGTGTTTAAGTCCAGCTTTGCTGGAGAGGGAAATGTGAGTACCGTTGTGGGGCCAGATGAAGTTTCAGAGTTAGGCAAGGGTGAGGTCATGAGTCACCTTTTGAAGGGAATTTGCCTTTATGTTAAGAGCAATGGGAATCCACAAAGACTTTATGGAGAACGGTTACCCGTTCTTCATCTTCAAATGCCTACTGTGATGGAGGATACTGATGGACTTCAAGTATGGAAGCAGGCAGATGAATTAAGAGGCTGTTCCAAAGATTAAGATTGACATATACACCCTACTATATATAAAATGGATAACTAATAAGAACCTACTGTAAAGCCCAGGGAACTATACTCAATACTCTGTAATGGCCTATATGGGAAAATGATTTTAAAAAGAGTGGATGTCTGTATAGATACAACTGTTTCTGCCTGCCAGTGCACGGGACGCAAGATAAGTGGGTTTGATGCCTGAGTCAGGAAGGTCCCCAGCAGTAGGAAATGGCAACCCACTCCAGTATTCTTGCTTGGAAAATTCCATGGTCAGAGGAGTCTGCCAGGCTGCAGTCCATGGGGCTTCGAACAGCTGGAAACACACACACATATAACTGATTCACCTTGCTGTACATCTGAAACTGGCACAGCGTTGTAAATCAACTATATTCCAGTGACATTTTTTTAAACATGGTTCCAATAGTATAAATAAGATGTGATGTTAAACTGATCTAAGGTGGGGACAATATGAATAAGGAGTGAATGCAGGAGAAAGAATCTCTAGATCTTGTTGACAGATGTTGGGTATTGATAACGGAAAGGCGGAAATGAAAGAAGACTTTCGTGTTTTAATCTGGATAACCTGGAAGTCTTTTTCTGGGATATGGAAGACCTGAGGAGGAGGGAATCGGGAGAGGCACAAAGGGATATCATGTGTTTCTTTTGGAATCTGTTTAGCTGAAGATGCCTGTAATACATCCAAGGAGAGATAATATTCAAGCAATTGACTATCTTCTTCTATGAGTTAGAAAGACATCTACAACTGAAGTCTAAATGGTAACCAAGCCATTGAAGTAGATGAGGTTTTCTTGGTGCATGTGTGCTAATTCTCTTCAATCTTGTCCAATTCAGAAAGCCCATGGACTGTAACCCTCCAGGCTGCACTGTCTCTGCATTGGCAGGTAGGTTCTTGACCACTAGCACCACCTGGGAAGCCCTTTTCTTATGGAATATACAATTATAAGAGAACAGTGTTTAGGAAAAACCCTGGAACATCAATCAAGTTGAAGATAGAGACAAAACAGAAGCCAGTAGAGTACTGAGGATGTCTGACCAGGCAAGTGTGGGAAAAACCAATGTATTATGTGTCTCAGAAGCCAAGGGATAAGCATGTTTTAGGAAAGTTGGAATATTGTTTCCTGTTAAAGAGAAATGAAGAAAATAAATCATTTCCAAAGATAGAGATTCTGATTATAGAGAATTGGGGTCCTGTAAAAATTGTAATTATTGTGATGAGAAAAACATAAAATAGTTTTACAAAGCACCTAAGAACCAGTTTATCATAGCAATAAGTTCATTCTGAAATTCAGGTTTTTGTGACACTATTATTTCTTCCTAAAGATACTGGAGACAGAGCATGACGGGAAGGAATCAAACTACTGTCTCAGAGTTCCTCCTGCTGGGACTATCCATCGAGTCAGAGCATCAGAACCTGTTCTACGCCCTGTTCCTGGCCATGTATGTTACCACCGTCCTGGGGAACCTTCTCATCCTCGTCCTCATTTGCCTGGACCCCCACCTCCACACACCCATGTATTTGTTTCTCAGTAACCTATCTTTCTCTGACCTCTGCTTCTCCTCTGTCACAATGCCCAAGTTGCTGCAGAACATGCAGAGCCAAGACCTGTCCATCCCCTATGCTGGCTGCTTGACACAAATGTACTTCTTCCTGTTCTTTGCAGACCTGGAGGACTTCCTCCTTGTGGCCATGGCCTATGACCGCTACGTGGCCATCTGCTTCCCCCTGCACTACACCGCCATCATGGGCCCCAGGCTCTGTCTCTTCCTGGTAGTGCTGCCCTGGATACTGACCACATCCCATGCCATGTTACACACCCTGCTCATGGCCAGGCTGCATTTTTGTGAAGACAATGTGATCCCCCACTTTTTCTGTGATTTGTCTGCCCTGCTGAAGCTGTCCTGCTCTGACACTCGAGTGAATGAGCTGGTGATATTTTCCGTCGGAGGGCTCATTATCGTCACCCCATTCCTACTCATCATCATGTCTTATGCACGAATCGTGTCCTCCATCCTCAAGGTCCCTTCTGCCAAGGGCATCTGCAAGGCCTTCTCCACCTGTGGCTCCCACCTCACTGTGGTGTCTCTCTTCTATGGGACAATTATTGGTCTCTATTTATGCCCATCAGCTAATAATTCCACTGTTAAGGAGACTGTCATGTCTATGATGTACACAGTGGTGACCCCCATGCTGAATCCCTTCATCTATAGCCTGAGGAACAGAGACATGAAAGGAGCTCTCAGAAGAGTCTTTTGCAAAAAGAAAAATGCCTTCTCTCTATGACTGTAATGTTAGGATGATGATAAAGTTGGGATTTCTACACAATTTTATTTAGTAGTTATATTGATATCAATATTGGAATATTAACCTAGATTTCTATTTTCAATGATCTTTTTTTTTTACAATGGCTTAGTAGGATATTTTCCAATAAGTAAAAGAGATACAGTGGAGGTATGTAGTAGGACTTGGAAAGGGGATGTCAGTGACCTCCTAGCTGGATTTTTCTCATTTTTCTCTCCAGGTAACTCAAAGAAGCTTCATTTTTAACTTTCCAATTAATCTTTGTGCCCTCCCTCCAACTTTTTTTTCATTACTGTTTTCAATGTTTGATTTACTGTTGAAATAAACACTATTGTTTATTGAGCATTTACTCATTTACTTGTTGACACACCCTCTCCCCTCTGCCCTTGACCCACCACCTTACAGACGTTTCATGAATGAAGAGACTGAAACTGCAGAACCTGGGCCTGCAGTAGGATACTCATATTTACTGAACCAGACAACTCCCAATGTAGTTACTTTTATCATCCTCCCATTTGAAAATACGGAGGCGACTAAAAGAAACAGCACAGCTGCGATATCTTGTAAAATAGCATTAATCTGGGATGCGCTGCCTCCTTGCCCACTGTGGGCCGCTATGGCAGTAAATTCTTGGGCCAGTGGTCTCGTCCTAAACCTGGCCCTTTTGGATGTGTGAGGCCGCCATCCGGGCCATGCCACGCTCCTAGGAAGGTGACTTAGAACCCAGGTCTGCCACACTAAAGGTGGAGAGGAGAGCCTTTTCTTCAGTGTCTGTGCTCCTTATTTAAACAATTAATTTATCATGTTTTTTGAAAAAGTAACAAAAAACATGCATTATATAATACTGTGTCCTCCAGGTCAATGCTATTTAAAATTCAAAATTCTCCCGTGCTTACCTCCTGTAAACTTGACTTTTAATTGTTGAGTATATATATTTACTTATCTCTTCTTGAGCAAGGGTTTGCATTATCCTGTGTCTTAACCTTCTCTCCTCTGATTTTATGTCACCAGTGTCCTCTTGACCTGCCCTGAACCTCAAGCGAGCGTTCTATCTCCTTTGCTACTTCACCATCTCCTTTGATAGTTTAGCTCATCTTTGTTGTTGTTTAGTTGTTAAGTCATGTTTACTCATTTTTGACCCCATGGACTGTAGCCCATCAGGTTCCTCTGTCCATGGGATTTTCCAGGCAAGAATGCTGGAGTATGTTGCCATTCCCTTCTCCAGGGGATCTTCCTGACCCAGGGATGGAACCTGGGTCTCCTGCATTGCAAGCCGATTTTTACCATCTGAGCCACCATGGGAGGTGGTGTCTTAGAGAGGCCTTGAGTAATTACTTTGTCTTTAATGAGCTCCTCCAGGACCCAGACTCCTCTGGGATGCAGGGCCCATTTGGCCCAAGGATGTGCAGAATGGGAGATGTGGATAGGATTTTCCAGACGCCAGAGATGACTTTAGAGGCTGTTATCTCACACGCCTTCAAGAATAAAGGGGAGCCGGATCTCGGGTCACAGTCCTCTCACACTGGCTAAGCTGGGCAGAGAGTACATAAGCTGGTCCATTAGGGTTTTTCCAATCTTAGAGTCTTGATTTTTCAGTTTGTGCAGTATTCTCCAGGAGAGTTTTTCAAGTTAGGTAATGCTTTCCTTTTCTACCTCTCTGCTTCCCAAAACTTCACTACATTTGAGAAGTTTTAATAACAACATTCTTATTGATTTCTTACCACGTCATTTATTCCCAGAACTTTGTGTAATTTCAGTGTACTAACAACTCTTGAGGTAAGTATTAATGCCACACTTCTGAACCCTTGTTTTATTTTAGAATTACCTTGGAGCTTTAAGAACTGTGTATGGGCTTCCTCTCAAAGACAGTGATTCTATATCTCAGGGGTCTAGTAGATCTCGAATCCAATAGATTATTGGTACTCATTTTGAAGCCCATGGACTGAAGAGGGGCATTACCTGGGTGCTGATTAAAATGCAGAAGCAAGCCTACTATATCAAAATCAGTGTTTTACAAGCACCACTAGGAGATTTTTCAAGGATATTAAATTTAAGAAGCATTACCTTAGATTTCCTTTAGTGCAGTTCTGGCTGAAAACTACTGACTTAACTGGTGAAGAAGGTGAGAGGTTCATGGCACCATCAGTGAAAACATCCCCTAGTCCTGTCTCTGGTTTGTGATCGCTAGTCACACTCTTAACACAGATGTGATCTCCAGTCACACAAATGGGGTTCTGCTCATTTGCCAGGGAGACAAAACTCTTAGAAACCAGGTGTCTCTTCCCAGTGTTTTGCCTCTATGTAATATCCATGTGAAAACCTTCTGACGTAGCCTTATGCCAGCATCAAGGGGTGAAATCCCAGCTGTTGGATTCAGTTATGTCTGTAATGAAAGAGCTTCCCACATCTAATGATGCTTCTCTGCTTTTTTGTCCACTTTGAGGTGCATTATGGAGTGTTAGGTTTCTCCAGAGAAACAGATCCAATGGAGAATTTTATCTCTATCTATCCACATATGTGCATATGTCTCTATTATCTATATCATCTCTATCAGTGTAATAGGAGTATGTTTGAAAGGGCTTCTCAGGTAGCTCAGTGGTAAAAATCTGCCTGCCAGCACAGGGGATGAAGGAGGTATGGCTTTGATCCTGGGCTGGGAAGATTCTCCTGGGGAAGGAAACGGCAACCCGTTCCAGTATTCTTGCCTGGGAAATCCCACATGCAGAGGCGTCTGATGAGCTACAGTCCATGGGATCGCAAAGAGCTGGACAGGAACAGGAGACTGAGCTACACCCAATGTGTCTGAGGTACAAGAATCAATACCACGGGGACAACATTGTTCCACACATTTTGTAATACAGGGTCAAATTTTGTGCTAAATGGTCTAAGGTGGTGAGTTTCTGTCCTGAGAGGGGTTAGTAACAGTAGTGATTCTAACTTAAAAGGAGTTTTGCTGGCTTTAAAGTTGGAGGAATGCACATCACAACCTGAAGCACAACCAGTGGATGTTTATGAAACACCACTTGTATGCAGGCACTGGGCCGGGTGCTGGCTCTGCAGCAGCTATGAAGGCAGACAGGAGCCTTTCCTATGTAAAGTTTATAATCCAGTGAAGAAAGCAGCTATAGAGAAATGACCCCATTGTCATGCAGTGCTGTGGGGACAAGAAGGACGCTTGGAAACATAGCAGTGCATTCTCCTCTGGTCTGGGGGAGCTAGGGAAGGTTTGCAGGGCAGAGGACATGAAATGTATGTGAAGGAGAAATACGGGAAGCCATGGGAAGAGGGAGCAGAAGGGAGAGAACTCTAGGGAAGAGGAACAGTGAGTGCAAAGTGCTGGAGCAAGAGTGTTGTGTTTAAGTCCAGCTTTGCTGGAGAGGGAAATGTGAGTACACTTGTGGGGCCAGATGAAGTTTCAGAGTTAGGCAAGGGTGAGGTCATGAGTCCCCCTTTGAAGGGAATTTGCCTTTAAGGAATTTGCCTTTATGTTAAGAGCAATGGGAATCCACAAAGACTTTATGGAGAACGGTTACCCGTTCTTTATCTTCAAATGCCTACTGTGATGAAGGATACTGATGGACTTCAAGTATGGAAGCAGGCAGATGAATTAAGAGGCTGTTCCAAAGATTAAGATTGACATATACACCCTACTATATATAAAATGGATAACTAATAAGAACCTACTGTAAAGCCCAGGGAACTATACTCAATGCTCTGTAATGGCCTATATGGGAAAATAATTTTAAAAAAGAGTGGATGTCTGTATAGATACAACTGATTCTGCCTGCCAGTGCACGGGACGCAAGATAAGTGGGTTTGATGCCTGAGTCAGGAAGGTCCCCAGCAGTAGGAAATGGCAACCCACTCCAGTATTCTTGCTTGGAAAATTCCATGGTCAGAGGAGTCTGCCAGGCTGCAGTCCATGGGGCTTCGAACAGCTGGAAACACACACACACGCACCTGATTCACTTTGCTGTACACCTGAAACTGGCACAACATTGCAAATCAACTATATTCCAATGACATTTTTTTAAACATGATTCCAATAGTATAAATAAGACATGATGTCAAACTGATCTAAGGTGGGGACAATATGAATAAGGAGTGAATGCAGGAGAAAGAATTTCTAGATCTTGTTGACAGATGTTGGGTATTGATAACGGAAAGGCGGAAATGAAAGAAGACTTTCGTGTTTTAATCTGGATAACCTGGAAGTCTTTTTCTGGGATATGGAAGACCTGAGGAGGAGGGAATCGGGAGAGGCACAAAGGAATATCGTGTGTTTCTTTTGGAATCTGTTTAACTGAAGATGCCTGTAATACATCCAAGGAGAGATAATATTAAAGCAATTGACTATCTTCTTCTACGAGTTAGAACGACTTCTACAACAGAAGTCTAAGGTAATCAAGCCATTGAAGTAGATGAGGTTTTCTTGGTGCAAGCGTGCTAATTCTCTTCAATCTGCTCCAACATTGAAAGCCCATGGACTATAACCTGCGAGGCTCCACTGTCTCTGCATTGGCAGGTAAGTTCTTGACCACTAGCACCACCTCGGAAGCCCTTTTCTTATGGTATATACAATTATAAGAGAACAGTGTTTAGGAACATCAATCAAGTTGAAGATAGAGACAAAACAGAGGCCAGTAGAGTATGTCTGACCAGGCAAGTGTGGGAAAAACCAATGTATTGTGTGTCTCAGAAGCCAAGGGATAAGCATGTTTTATGAAAGTTGGAATATTGTTTCCTGTTAAAGAGAAATGAAGAAAATAAATCATTTCCAAAGATAGAGATTCTGATTATACAGAACTGGGGTCCTGTAAAAATTGTAATTATTGTGATGAGAAAAATAGAAAATAGTTTTACAAAGCATGTAAGAGCCAGTTTATCATAGCAATAAGTTCATTCTTAAATTCAGGTTTTCAAGGACACTATTATTTCTTCTTAAAGATACTGGAAACAGAACATGACAGGAAGGAATGAAACTACTGTCTCAGAGTTCCTCCTGCTGGGACTGCCCATCAAGTCAGAGCATCAGAACCTGTTCTACGCCCTGTTCCTGGCCATGTATGTTACCACCACCCTGGGGAACCTTCTCATCCTCGTCCTCATTTGCCTGGACCCCCACCTCCACACACCCATGTATTTGTTTCTCAGTAACCTGTCTTTCTCTGACCTCTGCTTCTCCTCTGTCACAATGCCCAAACTGCTGCAGAATATGCAGAGCCAAGACCCGTCCATCCCCTATGCTGGCTGCCTGACACAAATGTACTTCTTCCTGTTCTTTGCAGACCTGGAGGACTTCCTCCTTGTGGCCATGGCCTATGACCACTACGTGGCCATCTGCTTCCCCCTGCACTACACCGCCATCATGGGCCCCAGGCTCTGTCTCTTCCTGGTGGTGCTGCCCTGGATACTGACCACATTCCATGCCATGTTACACACCCTGCTCATGGCCAGGCTGCATTTTTGTGAAGACAATGTGATCCCCCACTTTTTCTGTGATTCGTCTGCCCTGCTGAAGCTGTCCTGCTCTGACACTCGAGTGAATGAGCTGGTGATATTTTTCGTTGGAGGGCTCATTATCGTCATCCCATTCCTACTCATCATCATGTCTTATGCACGAATCGTGTCCTCCATCCTCAAGGTCCCTTCTGCCAAGGGCATCTGCAAGGCCTTCTCCACCTGTGGCTCCCACCTCACTGTGGTGTCTCTCTTCTATGGGACAATTATTGGTCTCTATTTATGCCCATCAGCTAATAATTCCGCTGTTAAGGAGACTGTCATGTCTATGATGTACACTGTGGTGGCCCCCATGCTGAACCCCTTCATCTACAGCCTGAGGAACAGAGACATGAAAGGAGCTCTCAGAAGAGTCTTTTGCAAGAAGAAAAATGCCTTCTCTCTATGACTGTAAAGTTAGGGTGATGATAAAGTTGGGATTTCTACACAATTTTATTTAGTAGGTATATTAATATCAATATTGTGATATTAACCCAGATTTCAGTTTTAAGTGATCTTCTTTTTATTTTTTACAATGACCTAGTAGGATATTTTCCAATAAGTAAAAGAGATACAGTGGAGGTATGTAGTAGGACTTGGAAAGGGGATGTCAGTGACCTCCTAGCTGGAGTTTTCTCATTTTTCTTTCCAGGTAACTGAAAGAAGCTTCATTTTTAACTTTCCAATTAATCTTTGTGCCCTCCCTCCACCTTTTTTTTTTCATTACTGTTTTCAATGTTTGATTTACTGTTGAAATAAACACTATTTACCAAGGGTTTACTCATTTACTTGTTGACACACCCTCTCCCCTCTGCCCTTGACCCACCACCACCTTGGACAGACGTTTCATGAATGAAGAGACTGAAACTGCAGAACCTGGGCCTGCCGTAGGATACTCATATTTACTGAACCAGACAACTCCCAATGTAGTTACTTTCATCATCCTCCCATTTGAAAACATGGAGGCGACTAAAAGAAATAGCACAGCTGCGATAGCTTGTAAAATAGCATTAATTTGGGATGTGCTGCCTCCTTGCCCACTGTGTGCCGCTGTGGCAGCAAATTCTTGGGCCAGTGATCCCTTCCTAAACCTGGCCCTTTTGGATATATGAGGTCACCATCCGGGCCATGCCGTGCTCCTAGGAAGGCCACTGAGAACCCAGGTCTGCCACACTAAAGGCGGAGAGGAGAGCCTTTTCTTCAGCGTCTGTGTCCCTTTTTTAAACAATTAATTTATCACGTTTTTTGAAAAAGTAACAAAAAACATGCATTATATAATACTGTGTCCTCGAGGTGAGTACTATTTAAAATTCAAAATTTTCCCCTGCTTACCTCCTGTAAACTGGACTTTTCTTTTCTTTTTATTTTTTTGCTTTGCAATACTGTATTGCTTTTGCCATACATCAACATGAATCCACCATGGGTGTACATAAGTTCCCACTCCTGAACCCCCGTCCCACCTCCCTCCCCATACCATCCCTCTGGGTTATCCCAGTGCACCAACCCCAAGCATCCTGTATCCTGCATCGAACCTACTACCGGGGTCCAGCCCCGGTGGATCCAGGGTGATTTGAAGGTGGGGACGGAGTCGGCGTCTTTGGAAAAATACATATTTAATCACAGATATAGAGAGATTAGAAATGGATAGTGTAGTAGGAAGATTAGTGGAGAAAAGGAGGCTGAACAACTTGGATTACGTGGAATAGCATCCATGTTCCAGATGGGAATTCAGCCAGAAAAACAGGAGCAAGAAAGAAGCGACATGGGGGAATCAGTCTTTCCAGAAACTGATCTGATTTCTTTATTTTGGGGTTAGCTTATATACCTTTTGTTACACATAGGGATGAATACAGAGTCGCCGGGGGGTCAGCAGCCCTGACCTTTAAAATCAGGTGCTTCACATAAATGTATAAAAAAAGGTCTTAGGGATATTACATCATCTTCTGGCCATGAGTGAGACCTGCTGACATTTTATGATCCTTTCTTTCTGATAACCAAAAAACTTATTTCTTCCAAGTGTGTTTTTTCTTAAACCAGGCACCACCCTCCAAATAAAGCTGCATTCCTATAGGGTGAGGGTGTAGTGAGTTACAATCAAGAAAGGAATTTATTTAACCCAAGGTTAACAGGATTAATCTTAAAGGTTAATACTTATTTCTCCTATATGTTTAAAGGTTAATACTTATTTCTTCCTATATGCTAGTTATATTCATTATAAGGGTAGGGAACATGGAGATTTAGCAGCAAACATCAGCCTAACAAATGAAAATCCTTTCACCAATGCTCCTCTTAAGATCTGTTTAGTCTTAAGATATGATGAAGTTACCTTCTTACATAGCAAGGACACAGTGATTTATAACAAAGTACAGTGATCTATTACAAAAGAGAAAATCCATTAACTCAAAAAGTCTAGTATTGCTAACATCAAAAATGACTATATTTCCTTTGCTATATTCCAAATACATTGATTAATATATTCCCAGGTGCCTAAGGATATAGAGGCCTGGTGGCAATCATTGATTCAACAAGAAGAAAAAGTCCTATGCTAATTAAGACTCTCAAAATACTCCAAAACTCTCTGTGCGGTTTATGGTTAAGAGGTAGTAAACAATCATGTGGCAGGAGTATGGATAATCCTGTCACACAAGCTAGTCTGTCAGTAGAGAGGTTTGACCTGAGACATACTTGTCCCACCAGAGCAGGGAATTAGCAGCAATTATTGACACAACAAATGAAAAACCCTTCACCAATATAATTCCTAACCAACCCATCATACTAATAATTTCTAACTCCCCAAAAGAATTTGCCTTTAGTAAGTCTAAAACATCTCATGCCTCTCAGGTTGGGAGGCTGTAAACAATCACATGTGGCCGGACGAACCTATACAGGTGGGCTAGATAACCTTCAGAGGAGTCTGTAAGCTGAAACACTCTTGTCATGCCCAAGAATTTTTATTGCCTTGGAGCTGCGCGTTTACTCCTTCTCCGAGAGAAACGGTTATGGGGGAGAGCCCCCCGTAAAGTCAGAGGTGTAGGTGAGAGCATAAAACAGACTCTGGTTTTGGGGTTGATGCTCGGGAACAGGGGGTTTCCTGAGGCTTGATCACGCCTTTGCGTATGCCAAGCCTCCTTCCTCATGACCTTTGCCATGGGTGGAGTTCCTCACACTGGCCCCCGGCAGAACCTAGACTGGCGATTCATTTCTTATATGATAGCATACATGTTTCAGTGCCATTCTCCCAAATCATCCCACTCTCCCCCTCTCCCTCAGAGTCAAAAAGTCTGTTCTGTACATCTGCGTGTCTTTTGCTGTCTCGCATATAGGGTTATCATTACCGTCTTTCTAAATTCCATATATATGTGTTAGTATACTGTATTGGTGTGGTGTTTTTCTTTCTGGCTTACTTCACTCTGTATAATTGGCTCCAGTTTCATCCACCTCATTAGAACTGATTAAAATGTATTCTTTTTGGTGACTGAGTAATACTCCATTGTGTATATGTACCACAGCTTTCTTATCCATTCATCTGCTGATGGACATCTAGGTTGCTTCCATGTACTGGCTATTATAAACAGTGCTGCGATGAACATTGGGGTACATGTGTCTCTTTCAATTCTGGTTTCCTTGGTGTATATGCCCAGCAGTGGGATTGCTGGGTCATAAGGCAGTTCAATTTCCAGTTTTTTAAGGAATCGCCACACTGTTCTAGTGTGGCTGTACTAGTTTGCATTCCCACCAACAGTGTAAGAGGGTTCCCTTTTCTTCACACCCTCTCCAGCATTTATTACTTGTAGACTCTTGGATCACAGCCATTCTGACTGGTGTGAAATGGTACCTCATTGTGGTCTTGATTTGCATTTCTCTGATAATGAGTGATGTTGAGCATCTTTTCATGTGTTTGTTAGCCATCCGTATGTCTTCTTTGGAGAAATGTCTATTTAGTTCTTTGGCCCATTTTTTGATTGAGTCGTTTATTTTTCTGGAATTGAGCTGCATAAGTTGCTTGTATATTTTTGAGATTAGTTGTTTGTCACTTGCTTCATTTGCTATTATTGTCTCCCATTTTGCAGGCTGTCTTTTCACCTTGCTTATAGTTTCCTTTGTTGTGCAGAAGCTTTTAATTTTAATTAGATCCCATTTGTTTATTTTTGCTTTTATTCCCAGTATTCTGGGAGGTGGATCATAGAGGATCCTGCTGTGATTTATGTCGGAGAGTGTTTTGCCTGTTCTCCTCTAGGAGTTTTATAGTTTCTGGTCTTACGTTTAGATCTTTAATCCATTTTGAGTTTATTTTTGTGTATGGTGTTAGAAAGTGTGTACTCTTTTTTGACCCCGTGGACTTCAGCTCACCAGGCTCCTCTGTCATGCCATACAGCAACTAAGCCCGTGTGCCACAGCTACTTAGGCCTGTGCACCAGGAGCCTGTGCTCTGCAACAAGAGAGGCCACCGCCATGAGAAGCCCACACCCCACGATTCAAGAGTAGCCCCTGTTCGCGGCAACTACAGAAAAGCCCAGACACAGCGAGGAAGACCCAGCACAGCCAAAAACAGTTAATTATGGCTTTGTGGCCATAGATAACTGCAGCAGCAGGAAGAGCTGGAATCTGGGAAGTATTCTGATACATCTGGGGAGTATTAGAGACGATGGAAGTAGCAGGCGCCAGTACGTTTTCCCACAGAAGTAAGAAGGCAGAAGTACTTCAGTGGGATTCACACTGGGTTTCCTTTTCTACCTTGACTTGAGAAAGAATTGAATATGATCAGGGCGTCTTTCTCTTGTCTCTTATTCTAGTACTTCCTAAATGTCTGCATATGTTTGTGTCATGTAGGTAACTACTCCATGTTAGTTATAGGTCATTTATGGGAAATCGTGTTTTACTAAGAGATTCTTCCACCTTGAGAATCTTTCCAAAATATGTCTTGGGACTTCCCTGGCAGTCCAGCGGTTAAGACACTGAGTCTGCACTTCAGGGAGTGATGGATTGATCCCTGGTCAGGGAACTAAGGTCTCACATGCTGCCCAGAATGGTCAGAAAACAAAAACAGAAAACCCAAAAAAACCAATGTCTTTCTTGGCACTTTGCTCAAACCACTGAAGCTCTCTTGTTGCCCACAGAAAACAGCCTGTTACACTCGTCAGAAATTTTAGGGTACTACCGTATGGTTCCTGCTTGTTTTATGACTTCACAAAAAGTGACTTCCATCCTCTTTTACCTCTGGAAATGTAGGTTCCAACCTCAAGCGTCTACTGTCCATTCCCTAAACAGTCAGTGATTAAGCTTTCATGTATGAGCTTCTCTCCATCCCCACCTTCGCCAAAGTATAGTCAAGGATGATCAGGGATTGTAATCAGTCATTGCTCCAGGACCCTGAGGCCATTTGTCCTAGAGAAAGTGAAAGTGTTAACTGCTCAGTTGTGCCTGATTCTTGTGACCCCATGGACTGTAGCCCACCAGGTTCCTCTGTCCATGGGATTTTCCAGGCAAGAATACTGGAGTGTGTTGCCAAACCCTTCTCCAGGGTATCTTCCTGACCCAGGGATTGAACCTGGATCTCCTGCATTGCAAGCCGATTTTTACCATCCGAGCCACCATGGGAGGTGGTATCCTAGAGAGGCCTCGAGTAATTACTTTGTCTTTAATGAGCTCCTCCAGGACCCAGACTCCTCTGGGATGCAGGGCCTGTTTGGCCCAAGGATGTGCAGAATGGGAGATGTGGATAGGATTTTCCAGATGCCAGAGATGACTTTAGAGGCTGTTATCTCACACACCTTCAAGAATAAAGGGGAGCAGGATCTCGGGTCACAGTCCTCTCACACTTACTAAGCTGGGCAGAGAGTAAATAAGCTGGTCCATTAGGGTTTTTCCGACCTGAGAGTCTTGATTTTTCAGTTTTTGCAGTATTCTCCAGGAGAGTTTTTCAAGTTAGGTAATGCTTTCCTTTTCTACCTCTCTGCTTCCCAAAGCTTCATTACATTTCAGAAATTTTTATTAAGGTTCACACGTTATAATCTATTTTTATTACTAACAACTATTGATGTAAGTATTAATGCCGTACTTCTGAACCCTTGTTTTATTTTAGAATTACCTCGGAGCTTTAAGAACTGTGTATGGGCTTCCTCTCAAAGACTGTGATTATATATCTCAGGGGTCCAGTGATCTTTATTTTTAACAGTGTCATGTATTCTTGCTACTCATGGTGAAGCCCATGGACGGACGAGGGGCATTACCTGGGTGCTGATTAGAATGCAGAAGCAAGCCTACTATATCAAAATCAGTGTTTACAAGCACTCCTAGGAGATTTTTCAGGTTTATTAAATTTAAGAAGCATCACCCTAGATTTCCTCAAGTGCAGTTCTGCCTGAAAATTACTGACTTAACAAGTGAAGAAGGTGAGAGGCTCATGGCACCGTCAGTGACAACATCCCCTAGTCCTGTCTCTGGTTTGTGATCGCTAGTCACACTCTTAATACAGATGTGATCCCCAGTCACACAAATGGGGTCCTGCTCCTTTGCCAGGGTCTCTTCCCAGTGTTTAGCCTCTATGTAAATTCCATGTGAAAACCTACTGACGTAGCTGGATCAGCCAGCATCAAGGGGTGAAATCCCAGCTGTTGGATTCAGTTATGTCTGTAATGAAAGAGCTTCCCACATCTAATGATGCTTCTCTGCTTTTTTGTCCACTTTGAGGTGCACTATGGAGTGTTAGGTATCTCCAGAGAATCAGATCCAATGGAGAATTTTATCTCTATCTATCCATATATGTGCATATGTCTCCATTATCTATATCATCTGTATCAGTGTAATAGGAGTGTGTTTGAAAGGGCTTCTCAGGTAGCTCAGTGGTAAAAGTCTGCCTGCCAGCCCAGGGGATGCAGGAGGTATGGCTTTGATCCTGGGCTGGGAAGATTCCCCTGTAGAAGGAAATGGCAACCCGTTCCAGTATTCTTGCCTGGGAAATCCCACGGGCAGAGGCATCTGATGAGCTACAGTCCATGGGATCGCAAAGAGTTGGACACGAACAGGAGACTGAGCTACACACAGTGTGTCTGAGGTACAAGAATCAATGCCATGGGGACAACATTACTCCATACATTTTGTAATACAGGGTCATATTTAGTGCTAAATGGTCTAAGGTGGTAAGTTTCTGTCCTGAGAGGGATTAGTTAGAGTAGTGATTCTAACATAAAAGGAGTTTTGCTGGCTTTAAAGTTGGAGGAATGCACATTGCAACCTGAAGGACAACCAGTGGATGTTTATGAAACACCACTTGTATGCAGGCACTGGGCCGGGTGCTGTCTCTGCAGCAGCTGTGAAGTCAGACATGAGCCTTTCCCATGTGGAGTTTATATTCCGGTGAAGAAGGCAGCGCTAGAGAAATGACCCCATTGTCATGCAGTGCTGTGGGGACGCTTGGAAACATAGCAGTGCATTCTCCTCTGGTCTGGGGGAGCTAGGGAAGGTTTGCAGGGCAGAGGACATGAAATGTATGTGAAGGACAAATATGGGAAGCCATGGGAGGAGGGAGCAGAAGGGAGAGAACTCTAGGGAAGAGGAACAGTGAGTGCAAAGTGCTGGAGCAAGAGTGTTGTGTTTAAGTCCAGCTTTGCTGGAGAGGGAAATGTGAGTACCGTTGTGGGGCCAGATGAAGTTTCAGAGTTAGGCAAGGGTGAGGTCATGAGTCACCCTTTAAAGGGAATTTGCCTTTGTGTTAAGAGCAATGAGAATCCATGAAGACTTTATGGAGAATGGTCATCCATTTTTCATCTTAGAATGCTTACTATGGTGAAAGATACCGATGTAGAAGGTTTCAAGTATGGAAGCAGGGAGATAAATTAAGAGGTTGTTCCAAAGATTGAGATTGATATATACACCCTACTACATATAACATATATGTATAATAGATAACTAATAAGAACCAAATAATAACCTATTATATATATAATATATATAATAAATAACTAATAAGAACCTAATGTATAGCACAGGGAAGTACACTCAATTCTCTGTAATGGCCTATATGGGAGAAGAATCTAAAAAAGAGTGGAGATATATATATATATCCAGAGACAAGGGTTTCATCCCAGGGTCAGGAAGTTCCCCAGGAGTAGGAAATGGCAACCCACTCCAGTATTCTTGCTTAGGAAATTCCATGGACAGAGAAGCCTTCTGGGCTACAGTGCATGGAGTTGCAGAGTTGGACATAACTGAGCATGTACGTGCAGGAACACAGACACACACAGACACACACACACACACACACACACCCCTGACTCACTTTGCTGTACACCTGAAACTAACACAACATTGTAAATCAACTATATTTCAATAGCATTTTTTTTTTCCACAAAAAGATTATTCCAATAGTACAAACAACATGTGATGTCAGGCTGATCTAAGGTGGTGACAGTGTGGATAAGGAGTCGGTGAAGGAGAAAGAATTTCTGGATCTTGTTGACAGATGTTGGGTATTGATAACAAAAAGGAGGAAATCAGAGAAGACTCTCACGGTTTATATGGTTAACCTGGAAGTCTTCTTCTGGGATATGGAAGTTTAGAGGAGGAGGGAATTGGGAGAGACACAAAGGGAGATCTTGTGTTTCTTTTGGAATCTGTTTAACTGAAGATGTAGATGTACTATCCAAGTAGAGATATTACTCAGGCAATTGAGTATATTATTCTATGGTTTAGAGAGACATCTACAACTGAAGTCTAAATGGTAATCAAGCCATTGAAGTAGATGGGTCTTTCTTGGTGCATGTGTGCTAAGTCGCTTCAGTCTGGTCCAAATCTGCAACCCCATGGAGTGTAACCTGCGAGGCTGCACTGTCTCTGCATTGGCAGCCAGGTTCTTGACCACTAGCACCACCTGGGAAGCCCTCTTCTTATGGAATATACAATTATAAGAGAACAGAGTTTAGGAAAAAACCCTGGAACATCAATCAAGTTGAAGATAGAGACAAAACAGAAGCCAGTAGAGTACTGAGGATGTCTGACCAGGCAAGTGTGGGAAAAACCAATGTATTATGTCTCTCAGAAGCCAAGGGGTAAGAATGTTTTAGGAAAGTTGGATTATTGTTTTGTGTTGAAGAGAAATGAAGAAAATAAGTCATTTCCAATGATAGAGATTCTGATTATAGAGAATTGGGGTCCTGTAAAAATTGTAATGATGGTGATGAGAAAAATATAAAATAGTTTTACAAAGCACCTAAGAGCCAGTTTCTCATAGAAATAAGTTCATTCTGAAATTCAGGTTTTTGTGACACTATTATTTCTTCCTAAAGATACTGGAGACAGAGCATGACGGGAAGGAATCAAACTATTGTCTCAGAGTTTCTCCTGCTGGGACTGCCCATCAAGTCAAAGCATCAAAACCTGTTCTACGCCCTGTTCCTGGCCATGTACATTACCACCGTCCTGGGGAACCTTCTCATCCTCGTCCTCATTTGCCTGGACCCCCACCTCCACACACCCATGTATTTGTTTCTCAGTAACCTGTCTTTCTCTGACCTCTGCTTCTCCTCTGTCACAATGCCCAAGTTGCTGCAGAACATGCAGAGCCGAGACCCGTCCATCCCCTATGCTGGCTGCCTGACACAAATGTACTTCTTCCTGTTCTTTGCAGACCTGGAGGACTTCCTCCTTGTGGCCATGGCCTATGACCGCTACGTGGCCATCTGCTTCCCCCTGCACTACACCGCCATCATGGGCCCCAGGCTCTGTCTCTCCCTGCTGGTGCTGTCCTGGGTGCTCACCACATCCCATGCCATGTTGCACACACTGCTCATGGCCAGGCTGCATTTTTGTGAAGACAACGTGATCGCCCACTTTTTCTGTGATTTGTCTGCTCTGCTGAAGCTGTCCTGCTCTGACACTCGAGTGAATGAGCTGGTGATACTTTTCATCGGAGGGCTCATTATCGTCATCCCATTCCTACTCATCATCATGTCTTATGCACGAATCGTGTCCTCCATCCTCAAGGTCCCTTCTGCCAAGGGCATCTGCAAGGCCTTCTCCACCTGTGGCTCCCACCTCACTGTGGTGTCTCTCTTCTATGGGACAATTATTGGTCTCTATTTATGCCCATCAGCTAATAATTCCACTGTTAAGGAGACTGTCATGTCTATGATGTACACTGTGGTGGCCCCCATGCTGAACCCCTTCATCTATAGCCTGAGGAACAGAGACATGAAAGGAGCTCTCAGAAGAGTCTTTTGCAAAAAGAAAAATGCCTTCTCTCTATGACTGTAATGTTAGGATGATGATAAAGTTGGGATTTCCACACAATTTTATTTAGTAGGTATATTGATATCAATATTGGGATATTAACCTAGATTTCTATTTTCAATGATTTTTTTTTTACAATGGTTTAGTAGGATATTGCCCAATAAGGAAAAGAGATACAGTGGAGGTATGTAGTAGGACTTGGAAAGGGGATGTCAGTGACCTCCTAGCTGGATTTTTCTCATTTTTCTTTCCAGGTAATTGAAAGAAGCTTCATTTTTAACTTTCCAATTAATCTTTGTGCCCTCCCTCCAACTTTTTTTTCATTACTGTTTTCAATGTTTGATTTACTGTTGAAATAAACACTATTGTTTACTGAGCATTTACTCATTTACTTGTTGACACACCCTCTCCCCTCTCCCCTTGACCCACCACCTTGGACAGACATTTCATGAATGAAGAGACTGAAACTGCAGAACCTGGGGCTGCCGTAGGATACTCATATTTACTGAACCAGACAACTCCCAATGTAGTTACTTTTATCATCCTCCCATTTGAAAATATGGAGGCGACTAAAAGAAACAGCACAGCTGCGATATCTTGTAAAATAGCATTAATCTGGGATGCGCTGCCTCCTTGCCCACTGTGGGCCGCTGTGGCAGTAAATTCTTGGGCCAGTGGTCCCTTCCTAAACCTGGCCCTTTTGGATGTGTGAGGCCGCCATCCAGGCCATGCCACGCTCCTAGGAAGGTGACTTAGAACCCAGGTCTGCCACACTAAAGGTGGAGAGGAGAGCCTTTTCTTCAGTGTCTGTGCCCCTTATTTAAACAATTAATTTATCATGTTTTTTGAAAAAGTAACAAAAAACATGCATTATATAACACTGTGTCCTCCAGATCAATACTATTTAAAATTCAAAATTCTCCCCTGCTTACCTCCTGTAAACTGGACTTTTAATTGTTAAATATAGATATTTACTTATCTCTTCTTGAGCAAGTGTTTGCATTATCCTGTCTCTTAACCTTCTGTCCTCTGATTTTATGTCTCCAGTGTCCTCTTGACCTGCCCTGAACCTCAGGTGAGCGTTCTATCTCCTTTGCTACTTTACCATCTCCTTGGTAGTTTAGTTCATCTTTGTTGTTGTTTAGCCGTTAAGTCGTGTGTACTGTTTTTTGACCCCGCGGACTTTAGCTCACCCGGCTCCTCTGTCACGCCGTAGGGCAACTGAGCCCGTGTGCCACAGCTACTTAGGCCTATGGGCCAGGAGCCTGTGCTCTGCCACAAGAGAGGCCACCACCACGAGAAGCCCAGGCCCCACAACTGGAGAAGCCCCTGTTCGCAGCAACTACAGAAAAGCCCAGACACAGTGACAAAGACCCAGCACAGCCAAAAAAAGTTAATTATGGCTTTGTGGCCATAGATAACTGCAGCAGCAGGAAGAGCTGGAAACTAGGAGGTATTCTGACACATTAGGGGAGTATTAGAGACGATGGAAGTGGCAGGCGCCAGTATGTTTTCCCACAGAGGTAAGAAGGCAGAAGTACTTCAGTGGGATTCACACTGGGTTTTCTTTTCTATCTTGACTTGAGAAAGAATTGAATATGATCAGGGAGTCTTTCTCTTGTCTCTTATTCTTAGTTAGTTAAGTCAGTCATTTCCGAATCTTTGTGAACCCATGAACTGTAGCTTATCAGGCTCCTCCATCCATGGGATTCTCCAGGCAAGAGTACTGAAGTGGGTTGCCATTTCCTTCTCCAGGGGATCTTCCCGACCCAGGGATTGAACCCACGTCTCCCACATGGCAGGCAGACGCTTTAACGTCTGAGCCACCTGGGAAGCCCTTCCTATATATCTGCATATGGTTGTGTCATGTAGATAAGTACTCCGTGTTAGTTACAGGTCATGTATGGGAAATGGTGTTTTACTGAAAGATTCTTCCACCTTGAGAATCTTTCCAAAATATGTCTTGGGACTTAGTGGTTAAGACACTGAGTCTTCACTTCAGGGAGTGCTGGCTGATCCCTGCTCAGGGAACTAAGGTCTCACATGCTGCTCAGAATGGTCAGAAAACAAAAACAGAAAACCCAAAAAACCAATGTCTTTCTTGGCACTTTACTCAAACCACTGAAGCTCTCTTGTTGCCCACAGAAAACAGCCTGTTACACTCGTCAGAATTTTTAGGGTACTACCGCATGGTTCCTGCTTGTTTTATGACTTCACAAAAAGTGACTTCCATCCTCTTTTACCTCTGGAAATGTAGGCTCCAACCACAAGCGTCTACTGTCCATTCCCTAAACAGTCAGTGATTAAGCTTTCATGTATGAGCTTCTCTCCATTCCCATCTTCCCCAAAGTATAGTCAGGTGTGATCAGTGATTGTAATCAGTCATTGCTCCAGGACCCTGAGGCCATTTGTCCTAGAAAAAGTGAAAGTGTTAATCGCCCAGTCGTGCCTGATTCTTGTGACCCCATGGACTGTAGCCCACCAGGTTCCTCTGTCCATGGGATTTTCCAGGCAAGAATACTGGAGTGTGTTGCCATTCCCTTCTCCAGGGGATCTTCCTGACCCAGGGATCGAACCTGGATCTCCTGCATTGCAAGCCGATTTTTACCATCTGAGCCACCATGGGAGGTGGTGTCCTAGAGAGGCCTCGAGTAATTACTTTGTCTTTAATGAGCTCCTCCAGGACCCAGACTCCTCTGGGATGCAGGGCCTGTTTGGCCCAAGGATGTGCAGAATGGGAGATGTGGATAGGATTTTCCAGATGCCAGAGATGACTTTAGAGGCTGTTATCTCACATGCCTTAGTGAATAAAGGAGAGCAGGATCTCGGGTCACAGTCCTCTCACACTGGCTAAGCTGGACAGAGAGTAAATAAGCTGGTCCATTAGGGTTTTTCTGACCTGAGAGTCTTGATTTTTCAGGTTGTGTGGTATTCTCCAGGGGAGTTTTTCAAGTTAAGTAATGCTTTCCTTTTCCACCTCTCTGCTTCTCAAAACTTCACTACATTTGAGAAGTTTTTGTTAAGGTTCACACGTTATAATCTATTTTTATTAATGAGAACATTCTAATGTATTTTTTACCACGTCATTTATTCCAGAACGTTGTAGAATTTCAGTGTACTAACAACTCTTGAGGTAAGTATTAATGCCATATTCGGAACCCTTGTTTTATTTTAGAATTACCTCGGAGCTTTAAGAACTGTGTATGGGCTTCCTCTCTCAAAGACTGTGATTATATATCTCAGGGGTATAGTAGATCTCGAATCCATTAGATTCTTGGTACTTATTGTGAAGCCCATGGACTGAAGAGGGGCATTACCTGGGTGCTGATTAAAATGCAGAAGCAAGCCTACTATATCAAAATCAGTGTTTTACAAGCACTCCTAGGAGATTTTTCAGGGATATTAAATTTAAGAAGCATCACCCTAGATTTCCTTAAGTGCAGTTCTGGCTGAAAACTACTGACTTAACTGGTGTAGAAGGTGAGAGGCTCATGGCACCGTCAGTGACAACATCCCCTAGTCCTGTCTCTGGTTTGTGATCGCTAGTCACACTCTTAATACAGATGTGATCCCCAGTCACACAAATGGGGTCCTGCTCCTTTGCCAGGGTCTCTTCCCAGTGTTTAGCCTCTATGTAAATTCCATGTGAAAACCTACTGACGTAGCTGGATCAGCCAGCATCAAGGGGTGAAATCCCAGCTGTTGGATTCAGTTATGTCTGTAATGAAAGAGCTTCCCACATCGAATGATGCTTCTCTGCTTTTTTGTCCACTTTGAGGTGCACTATGGAGTGTTAGGTATCTCCAGAGAATCAGATCCAATGGAGAATTTTATCTCTATCTATCCATATATGTGCATATGTCTCTATTATCTATATCATCTGTATCAGTGTAATAGGAGTGTGTTTGAAAGGGCTTCTCAGGTAGCTCAGTGGTAAAAATCTGCCTGCCAGCACAGGGGATGCAGGAGACATGGCTTGGATCCTGGGCTGGGAAGATTCTCCTGGGGAAGGAAACGGCAACCCGTTCCAGTATTCTTGCCTGGGAAATCCCACGGGCAGAGGAGTCTGATGAGCTACAGTCCGTGGGACCGCAAAGAGTTGGACACGAACAGGAGACTGTGCTACACACAGTGTGTCTGAGGTACAAGAATCAATACCACGGGGACAACATTGTTCCACACATTTTGTAATACAGGGTCAAATTTAGCGCTAAACGGTCAAAGGTGGTGAGTTTCTGTCCTGAGAGGGGTTAGTAACAGTAGTGATTCTAACATAAAAGGAGTTTTGCTGGCTTTAAAGTTGGAGGAATGCACATTGCAACCTGAAGCACAACCAGTGGATGTTTATGAAACACCACTTGTATGCAGGCACTGGGCCGGGTGCTGGCTCTGCAGCAGCTATGAAGGCAGACATGAGCCTTTCCCAAGTGGAGTTTAAAATGAAGAAGGCAGCTATAGAGAAATGACCCCATTGTCATGGAGTGCCTGGGGACAAGAAGGATGCTTGGAAACATAGCAGTGCATTCTCCTCTGGTCTAGCGAAGCTAGGGGAGGTTTGCAGGGCAGAGGACATGAAAGGACATGTCATGTATGTGAAGGACAAATATGGGAAGCCATGGGAAGAGGGAGCAGAAGGGAGAGAACTCTAGGGAAGAGGAACAGTGAGTGCAAAGTGCTGGAGCAAGAGTGTTGTGTTTAAGTCCAGCTTTGCTGGAGAGGGAAATGTGAGTACCGTTGTGGGGCCAGATGAAGTTTCAGAGTTAGGCAAGGGTGAGGTCATGAGTCCCCTTTTGAAGGGAATTTGCCTTTATGTTAAGAGCAATGAGAATCCATGAAGACTTTATGGAGAATGGTCATCCATTTTTCATCTTAGAATGCTTACTATGATGAAAGATACCGATGTAGAAGGTTTCAAGTATGGAAGCAGGGAGATAAATTAAGAGGTTGTTCCAAAGATTGAGATTGATATATACACCCTACTACATATAACTACATATATATATATAATATATATAATAACTAATAAGAACTGAATAATAACCTATTATATATATAATATATATATATAATAAATAACTAATAAGAACCTAACATATAGCACAGGGAAGTACACTCAATACTCTGTCATGGCCTATATGGGAGAAGAATCTAAAAAAGAGTGGATATATATGTATATATCCAGAGACAAGGGTTTGATCCCTGGGTCAGGAAGATCCCCAGAAGTAGGAAATGGCAACCCACTCCAGTATTCTTGCTTAGGGAATTCCATGGACAGAGAAGCCTTCTGGGCTACAGTCCATGGAGTTGCAGAGTTGGACATGACTGAGCATGCGTGCGCGTGTACACACACACACACACACACACCCCTGACTCACTTTGCTGTACACCTGAAACTAACCCAACATTGTAAATCAACTATATTCCAATAGCATTTTTTTTTTCCACAAAAAGATTATTCCAATAGTACAAACAAAATGTGATGTCAGGCTGATCTAAGGTGGTGACAGTGTGGATAAGGAGTCGGTGAAGGAGAAAGAATTTCTGGATCTTGTTGACAGATGTTGGGTATTGATAACAAAAAGGAGGGAATGAAAGAAGACTCTAATGCTTTATCTGGATAACCTGGAAGTCTTCTTCTGAGATATGGAAGTTTAGAGGAGGAGGGAATTGGGTGAGTCATGAAGGGAGATCTTGTGTTTCTTTTGGAATCTGTTTAACTGAAGATGTAGATGTACTATCCAAGTAGAGATATTACTCAAGCAATTGAGTATATTATTCTATGGTTTAGAGAGACATCTACAACTGAAGTCTAAATGGTAATCAAGCCATTGAAGTAGATGGGTCTTTCTTGGTGCATGTGTGCTAAGTCGCTTCAGTCTGGTCCAAATCTGCAACCCCATGGAGTGTAACCTGCGAGGCTGCACTGTCTCTGCATTGGCGGGCAGGTTCTTGACCACTAGCACCACCTGGGAAGCCCTCTTCTTATGGAATATACAATTATAAGAGAACAGTGTTTAGGAAAAAACCCTGGAACATCAATCAAGTTGAAGATAGAGACAAAACAAAAGCCAGTAGAGTATTGAGGATGTCTGACCAGGCACGTATGGGAAAAACCAATGTATTATGTGTTAGGTAAAGACGACCAGGACACCAAAAGAGTGTCTAACAGGCTTTTAATGGGGAAGCGCTCCCGGGCGGGGTTCCTGGACCCGAAGGAGGCAGGTCAAGGAAGTCAGGGACCAGACAGTGCTGGGGGTGGTTTTATACGTCCCTTGTGACGGCTGCTCAGGCTAGATGGACAGGGGTTCGGATAGGTCGCCAGGCTGAGGCGTCGCGGGCTGATAGGTCCTTCTACATGGCTGGGGCGGGGCGGCCTTAGCTGGTGAAGTGTGCTGTCATTGGTCCCCGGGAGGCTCCTTCCATTAGGGACTTCCCCTGCTGGTGGGAGGGAGAGGAAGGGCAGCCCATCATGGCCCCTGGGGTCTGGCCTTACATTATGCGTCTCAGAAGCTAAGGGATAAGAATGTTTTAGGAAAGTTGAAATATTGTTTCATGTTAAAGAGAAATGAAGAAAATAAGTCATTTCCAATGATAGAGATTCTGATTACAGAGAATTGGGGTCCTGTAAAGATTGTAATGATGGTGATGAGAAAAATATAAAATAGTTTTGCAAAGCACCTAAGAACCAGTTTATCATAGCAATAAGTTCATTCTGAAATTCAGGTTTTTGTGACACTATTATTTCTTCCTAAAGATACTGGAGACAGAGCATGACGGGAAGGAATCAAACTATTGTCTCAGAGTTTCTCCTGATGGGACTGCCCATTGAATCAGAACATCAAAACCTGTTCTATGTCCTGTTCTTGGCCATGTACATTACCACCGTCCTGGGGAACCTTCTCATCCTCGTCCTCATTTGCCTGGACCCCCACCTCCACACACCCATGTATTTGTTTCTCAGTAACCTGTCTTTCTCTGACCTCTGCTTCTCCTCTGTCACAATGCCCAAGTTGATGCAGAACATGCAGAGCCAAGACCCGTCCATCCCCTATGCTGGCTGCCTGACACAAATGTACTTCTTCCTGTTCTTTGGAGACCTGGAGGACTTCCTCCTTGTGGCCATGGCCTATGACCGCTACGTGGCCATCTGCTTCCCCCTGCACTACACCGCCATCATGGGCCCCAGGCTCTGTCTCTTCCTGGTAGTGCTGCCCTGGATACTGACCACATCCCATGCCATGTTACACACCCTGCTCATGGCCAGGCTGCATTTTTGTGAAGACAATGTGATCCCCCACTTTTTCTGTGATTTGTCTGCTCTGCTGAAGCTGTCCTGCTCTGACACTCGAGTGAATGAGCTGGTGATATTTTTCGTCGGAGGGCTCATTATCGTCATCCCATTCCTACTCATCATCATGTCTTATGCACGAATCGTGTCCTCCATCCTCAAGGTCCCTTCTGCCAAAGGCATCTGCAAGGCCTTCTCCACCTGTGGCTCCCACCTCACTGTGGTGTCTCTCTTCTATGGGACAATTATTGGTCTCTATTTATGCCCATCAGCTAATAATTCCACTGTTAAGGAGACTGTCATGTCTATGATGTACACAGTGGTAACCCCCATGCTGAACCCCTTCATCTACAGCCTGAGGAACAGAGACATGAAGGGAGCTCTCAAAAGAGTCTTTTGTAGAAAGAAAATTCACTTCTCTCTTTGATGGTAAGGTTGGTATTTCTATACAATTTTATCTAGTAGATATATTAATATTTAAATATTATTTCAAAAATTTTTTGTCACCATGTAAACTTTTGTTAAAATGACATAGGACATAATCATTCTATAGGTAAAGTGTAGTTGCATAATTGAACTGGGGAAGGAGGTCTTGATGATCTTGTAGCAAGGTCTTCCTCTTTTTCTTCCCTATGGGACCCTCTAAAAGCACATTTTAAGATCAGCTGTTTTAATGATCTTCACACTTTGCATGCATATGCTAATTTAATGCAGGAGTGGTTTTTTTTTTAGTTATAACTTTGTTTTGATTCTGGTATTATTTTAAAATAATTATACTCTTAGATCAGTGAAATAAGATCCACACCTCACAACCTCCCAGCCTCCCCTAAATGTGTCCTATTCACTTTTCCAGGCACATTTTTTACATCATTTTATATCTTAGCTTTATTTCTCCCTCTGATTTATTTTTGTATCTACCTTATGTTTTTTTGACCTTGTTACCAAACTCAAGTTCAGCTCCTCATTGCTCAAGAATCCAATGCTGCTAGACAAGTGTTGGGTAAAAGGAAAGCTTCCTTTATTGAGGAAGTTGGCAATCCTGGGAAGAATGTGAAACCATGTCCCAAAGAACCAACTCCAACTTGCCAAGTCTTGCTCAGAGATTATATTGGGAAAAGAAGAAGGGATTACTTGCTGGGGACAGGGTTATGGGGTCCATGATCTCTCATGGACAGTTTTCTGATTTGTTGGTGATGAGATAACCAAGAGTCAGTATCATCAACCATCTGGTTCCAACCCATCTGGGGTCATCATATCTGTTAATTCCAAATTCCTAAGGCATCCCTCTCTTTCTGACCCCTTTGGTAACCATCAGTTTGTTTTCTGTGTCTACAAGTCTGTTTCTGTTTTATACATAAGTTCATTTTTATCATATTTTTAGATTCTACATATAAGTGATATCATATGATATTTGTCTTTCTCTGTCTGACTTATTTCACTTAGAATGATAATCTCTAGGTTCATCCATGTATTTCATTCCTTTTCGTGGCCAAGTAATAGTCTATTGTGTGTGTGTGTGTGTGTGTGTGTGTGTGTGTTGGTACCACATCTTCTTATCAATCCATCTGCTGATGGACATTTAGGTTATTTCCATGTCTTGGCTATTGTAAATAGTGCTGCTGTGAGCATTGTGGAGTATGTATCTTTTAAAATTATAGTTTTCGTTTTTTTCTAGGTATATGCCCAGGAGTGGGACTGCAGGGTTATATGGTAACTCTATTTTTAGTCTTTTAAGGAAACTCCATACTGTTTTCCATAGTGCTGCACCAATTTACATTCCCACCAAGAGTGTAAGAGGGGCTCCTGTTTCTCCACACCCTCTCCAGCATTTATTATTTATAGACTTTTTGATGATGGCCATTCTAACTGCAGTGAGATGATACCTTATTGTAGTTTTGATTTACATTTGAAGAGTCAATTTTGTATAGCAAAATCAATCCATTTGACAAGTTCGTTTTGACAGTTCATTTTAACAAGCTTTGCAATCTCAAATTTTAACATTGGTTTTCCTCAGATACATTCAACGCAATCAAATCAAATTCTCATGGAATTATTTTTTGGAAACATTTTTTGACAAACTTATTTTGATATAGAGAAGTTTGACATATTTCACTGCATAAACATGAAAATAGTAAGAAAAAATAAGAAAGAGAAATGACAGACTATAACATGTCTAACAGACACAAGATTAAAATTCAGAATATCCAGAGAGCTCCTACAAATACATTAGAGTAAAATGACAGCTGAACAGAAAAAATGTATAAAGAACATTGAGAGAAAATTCATCAAGAATAAGCAATATGAAAAGATGCTCAAGTCAGTGTTAACCAGGGAAAAGCAAATGGAAAAAACATGAAGTGGTAATTGAATGACCACATAATTGACAATTTAGGAAAATTTGGAAAACTCAGCAGTGGTCACAGG
Source organism: Capra hircus (assembly GCF_001704415.2). NCBI lineage: Eukaryota > Metazoa > Chordata > Mammalia > Artiodactyla > Bovidae > Capra > Capra hircus. Next base: position 23,908,318 of record NC_030826.1, on the reverse strand, counting down.
ACTGGAAAAGGTCAGTTTTCATTCCAATCCCAAAGAAAGTCAATGCCAAAGAATGCTCAAACTACCACACAGTTGCACTCATCTCACACGCTAGTAAAGTAATGCTCAAAATTCTCCAAGCCAGGCTTCAGCAATAAGTGAACCATGAAATTCCTGATGTTCAAGATGGTTTTAGAAAAGGCAGAGGAAGCAGAGATCAAATTGCCAACATCTGCTAGATCATGGAAAAAGTAAGACAGTTCCAGAAAAAATCTACTTCTGCTTTATTGACTATGCCAAAGTCTTTGACTGTGTGGATCACAGCAAACTGTGAAAAATTCTTAGAGATGGGAATACCAGACCACCAGACCTGCCTCCTGAGAAACCTGGATGCAGGTCAAGAAGCAACAGTTAGAACTGGGCATGGAACAACAGACTGGTTCCCAATCGGGAAAGGAGTACATCAAGGTTATATATTGTCACCCTGCTTATTTAACTTATATGCAGAGTACATAATGAGAAATGCTGGACTGGATGAAGCACAAGCTGGAGTCAAGATTGCTGGGAGAAATACCAATAACTTCAGATATGCAGATGACACCACATTTAATGGCAGAAAGTGAAGAAGAACTAAAGAGCCTCTTGATGAAAGTGAAAGAAGAGAGTGAAAAAGTTGGCTTAAAACTTAACATTCAGAAAACTAAGATCATGGCATCTGGTCCCATCACTTCTTGGCAAAGGGATGAGGAAACAGTGGAAACAGTGTCAGATTTTATTTTTTGGGGCTCCAAAATCTCTGCAGATGGTGACCGCAGCCATGAAATTAAAAGATGTCTGCTTCTTGGAAGAAAAGCTATAATCAACCTAGACAGCATATTAAAAAGCAGGGACATTACTTTGCCAACAAAGGTCCATCTAGTCAAAACTATGGTTTTTCTGGTAGTCATGTATGGATGTGAGAGCTGGACTATAAAGAAAGCTGAGCACTGAAAAATTGATGCTTTTGAACTGTGGTATTGGAGAAGACTCTTGAGAGTCCCTTCGATAGCAAGGAGATCCAACCAGTCCATCCTAAAGGAAATCAGTCCTGAATATTCATTGGAAGGACTAATGATGAAGCTGAAACTCCAATACTTTGGCCACCTGATGGGAAGAACAGACTCATTTGAAAAGACCCCGATGCTGGGAAAGATTGAAGGCAGGAGGAGAAAGGGGTGACAGGATGAGATGGTTGGATGGCATCACTGACTCAATGGACATGAGTTTGAGTAAACTCCAGGAGTTGGTGATGGACAGGGAAGTCTGGTGTGCTGCAGTCCATGGGGTCGCAAAGAGTAGGATACAACTGAGCCACTGAACTGAACGGATAATTGACAAATTTATAAATGATTAACCTTCTGTGATAAGAATAAGGATACAGGAATAAGAGCATACACATATGTATATTCCAATTTTCTTGATGTATAGTTTACATACAAGACAATATACCCATATAAAATGTACAGCTCAATGAACTTTGATAATGATAAGCATTCATATAGCCTCTATCCCAATTCAAAGCTGTAATAATTCCACTACTTCAAAATTTGCTGTGACCCTTTGAAATCAAAGTCCCATCCCTGACCACCAATCTGATTTCTATTTATTTGACCTCTGTAGTTATAGATTAGGCTTGCCTGATTTTGAAGTTCATACAAATGGAATCATTTATATGTACTCTTTTGTATCTGGAATATTTAGCACTACACAATGTTTTGTAGATTTAGCTATATAATTCCATGCCTCGGTAGTTTCTTTTTATTATGGAATAGTATTCCATTGTTTAAATATGGCACAGTTTGTTCATTCATTCACCTTTTGATGGACATTTTCATTGTACCCAGTTTTTGAATTGTTGAAGGACACTGTCCCTTTCCCCACTGAATTACCAGATCACCTGTGTATGAACTCAGTTGACTCTGTATGGGTAAATCTATTTCTGGACTCTCTTCTCTTCCGTTGATCTACGTACCTTTTACTTATCTGTCTTTACTCACATATTCACATCATTTTATCTCTTACCTCATTTTTCATAATGTATTCTCCTATCTATAGCATTTCTTCTAACCTGAACTGATTCCAAATGGAACTTTTTATCTTCTTTATTATAGCAATGCATTTTGGTCTGTTTAATGTCATTTGCCTTAAACTCAACTTTGCTGTTAAAAGATAAACCATATTGTTTGCATTTATTATCATAACATACTTTTCTTATTTTATTGGCAGTAAAGTTAAACAGAATTCTTCCCATAATACTATTTCAATACTATGGCTTTTTAATTTTTGAGCTGTTTATTTTAATTAATTCCTTGATTGGTTGGATTACATACTCTAGTTATTTTATTTTATTTATTTTTTTTTTTATATTTTGGTTCATTCATTTCTTTTTTTTTTGTAATAACTTTTTAAAAATTTTATTTTATTTTTGTTTGTTTCTTTTTGTTTAATTTTATTTTTTATTTTTAAAATTTTAAAATCTTTAATTCTTACATGCGTTCCCAAACATGAACCCCCCTCCCACCTCCCTCCCCACAACATCTCTCTGGGTCATCCCCATGCACCAGCCCCAAGCATGCTGCACCCTGCGTCAGACATGGACTGGCGATTCAATTCTTACATGATAGTATACATGTTAGAATTCCCATTCTCCCAAATCATCCCACCCTCTCCCTCTCCCTCTGAGTCCAAAAGTCCATTATACACATCTGTGTCTTTTTTCCTGTCTTGCATACAGGGTCGTCATTGCCATCTTCCTAAATTCCATATATATGTGTTAGTATACTGTATTGGTGTTTTTCTTTCTGGCTTACTTCACTCTGTATAATTGGCTCCAGTTTCATCCATCTCATCAGAACTGATTCAAATGAATTCTTTTTAACGGCTGAGTAATACTCCATTGTGTATATGTACCACAGCTTTCTTATCCATTCATCTGCTGATGGACATCTAGGTTGTTTCCATGTCCTGGCTATTATAAACAGTGCTGCGATGAACATTGGGGTACATGTGTCTCTTTCAATTCTGGTTTCCTCGGTGTGTATGCCCAGCAGTGGGATTGCTGGGTCATAAGGCAGTTCTATTTGCAATTTTTTAAGGAATCTCCACACTGTTCTCCATAGTGGCTGTACTAGTTTGCATTCCCACCAACAGTGTAGGAGGGTTCCCTTTTCTCCACACCCTCTCCAGCATTTATTGCTTGCAGATTTTTGGATCGCAGCCATTCTGACTGGTGTGAAGTGGTACCTCATTGTGGTTTTGATTTGCATTTCTCTGATAATGAGTGATGTTGAGCATCTTTTCATGTGTTTGTTAGCCATCCGCATGTCTTCTTTGGAGAAATGTCTATTTAGTTCTTTGGCCCATTTTTTGATTGGGTCGTTTATTTTTCTGGAATTGAGCTGCAGAAGTTGCTTGTATATTTTTGAGATTAGTTGTTTGTCAGTTGCTTCATTTGCTATTATTTTCTCCCTTTCAGAAGGCTGTCTTTTCACCTTGCTTATATTTTCCTTTGTTGTACAGAAGCTTTTAATTTTAATTAGATCCCATTTGTTTATTTTTGCTTTTATTTCCAGAATTCTGGGAGGTGGATCATAGAGGATCCTGCTGTGATTTATGTCTGAGAGTGTTTTGCCTATGTTCTCCTCTAGGAGTTTTATAGTTTCTGACCTTACATTTAGACCTTTAATCCATTTTGAGTTTATTTTTGTGTATGGTGTTAGAAAGTGATCTAGTTTCATTCTTTTACAAGTGGTTGACCAGTTTTCCCAGCACCACTTGTTAAAGAGATTGTCTTTACTCCATTGTATATTCTTGCCTCCTTTGTCAAAGATAAGGTGTCCATATGTGTGGGGATTTATCTCTGGGCTTTCTATTTTGTTCCATTGATCTATATGTCTGTCTTTGTGCCAGTACCATACTGTCTTGATGACTGTGGCTTTGTAGTAGAGCCTGAAGTCAGGCAAGTTGATTCCTCCAGTTCCATTCTTCTTTCTCAAGATTGCTTTGGCTATTCAAGGTTTTTTGTATTTCCATACAAATCTTGAAATTATTTGTTCTAATTCTGTGAAAAATGTGGCTGGTAGCTTGACAGGGATTGCATTGAATTTGTAAATTGCTTTGGGTAGTATACTCATTTTCACTATATTGATTCTTCCGATCCATGAACATGGTATATTTCTCCATCTATTAGTGTCCTCTTTGATTTCTTTCATCAGTGTTTTATAGTTTTCTATATATAGGTCTTTAGTTTCTTTAGGTAGATATATTCCTAAGTATTTTATTCTTTTCGTTGCAATGGTGAATGGAATTGTTTCCTTAATTTCTTTTTCTACTTTCTCATTATTCGTGTATAGGAATGCAAGGGATTTCTGTGTGTTGATTTTATATCCTGCAACTTTACTATATTCATTGATGAGCTCTAGTAATTTTCTGGTGGAGTCTTTAGGGTTTTCCATGTAGAGGATCATGTCATCTGCAAACAGTGAGAGTTTTACTTCTTCTTTTCCAATTTGGATTCCTTTTATTTCTTTTTCTGCTCTGATTGCTGTGGCCAAAACTTCCAGAACTATGTTGAATAGTAGCGGTGAAAGTGGACACCCTTGTCTTGTTCCTGACTTTAGGGGAAATGCTTTCAATTTTTCACCATTGAGGATAATGTTTGCTGTGGGTTTGTCATATATAGCTTTCATTATGTTGAGGTATGTTCCTTCTATTCCTGCTTTCTGGAGAGTTTTTATCATAAATGGATGTTGAATTTTGTCAAAAGCCTTCTCTGCGTCTATTGAGATAATCATATGGTTTTTATTTTTCAATTTCTTAATGTGGTGAATAACATTGATTGATTTGCGGATATTGAAGAATCCTTGCATCCCTGGGATAAAGCCCACTTGGTCATGGTGTATGATCTTTTTAATGTGTTGTTGGATTCTGATTGCTAGAATTTTGTTGAGGATTTTTGCATCTATGTTCATCAGTGATATTGGCCTGTAGTTTTCTTTTTTTGTGACATCTTTGTCAGGTTTTGGTATTAGGGTGATGGTGGCCTCATAGAATGAGTTTGGAAGTTTACCTTCCTCTGCAATTTTCTGGAAGAGTTTGAGTAGGATAGGTGTTAGCTCTTCTCGAAATTTTTGGTAGAATTCAGCTGTGAAGCCGTCTGGACCTGGGCTTTTGTTTGCTGGAAGATTTCTGATTACAGTTTCAATTTCAGTGCTTGTGATGGGTCTGTTAAGATTTTCTATTTCTTCCTGGTTCAGCTTTGGAAAATTGTACTTTTCTAAGAATTTGTCCATTTCTTCCACGTTGTCCATTTTATTGGCATACAACTGCTGATAGTAGTCTCTTATGATCCTTTGTATTTCTGTGTTGTCTGTTGTGATCTCTCCATTTTCATTTCTAATTTTATTGCTTTGATTTTTCTCTCTTTGCTTCTTGATGAGTCTGGCTAATGGTTTGTCAATTTTATTTATCCTTTCAAAGAACCAGCTTTTGGCTTTGTTGATTTTTGCTATGGTCTCTTTTGTTTCTTTTGCATTTATTTCTGCCCTAATTTTTAAGATTTCTTTCCTTCTACTAACTCTGGGGTTCTCCAACTCTCCCTTTTCTAGTTGCTTTAGTTGCAGAGTTAGGTTATTTACTTGACTTTTTTCTTGTTTCTTGAGGTATGCCTGTATTGCTATGAACTTTCCTCTTAGCACTGCTTTTATAGTGTCCCACAGGTTTTGGGTTGTGTTTTCATTTTCATTCGTTTCTATGCATATTTTGATTTCTTTTTTGATTTCTTCTGTGATTTGTTGGTTATTCAGAAGTGTGTTGTTCAACCTCCATATGTTGGAATTTTTACTAGTTTTTCTCCTGTAATTGAGATGTAATCTTAATGCATTATGGTCAGAAAAGATGCTTGGAATGATTTCGATTTTTTTGAATTTATCAAGTTTAGATTTATGGCCCAGGATGTGATCTATCCTGGAGAAGGTTCCATGAGCACTTGAAAAAAAGGTGAAATTCATTGTTTTGGGGTGAAATGTCCTATAGATATCAATTAGGTCTAACTGATCTAATGTATCATTTAAAGTTTGCGTTTCTTTGTTAATTTTCTGTTTAGTTGATCTGTCCATAGGTGTGAGTGGGGTATTAAAGTCTCCCACTATTATTGTGTTATTGTTGATTTCCCCTTTCATACTTGTTAACATTTGTCTTACATATTGCGGTGCTCCTATATTGGGTGCATATATATTTATAATTGTTATATCTTCTTCTTGGATTGTTCCTTTGATCATTATGTAGTGGCCTTCTTTGTCTCTTTTCACAGCCTTTGTTTTAAAGTCTATTTTATCGGATATGAGTATTGCCACTCCTGCTTTCTTTTGGTCTCTATTTGCGTGGTATATCTTTTTCCAGCCCTTCACTTTCAGTCTGTATGTGTCCCTTGTTTTGAGGTGGGTCTCTTGTAAGCAGCATATAGAGGGGTCTTGTTTTTGTATCCATTCAGCCAATCTTTGTCTTTTGGTTGGGGCATTCAACCCATTTACCTTTAAGGTAATTATTGATAAGTATGATCCCGTTACCATTTACTTTATTGTTTTGGGTTTGGGTTTATACACCCTTTTCGTGTTTCCTGTCTAGAGAACATCCTTTAGAATTTGTTGGAGAGCTGGTTAGGTGGTGCTGAATTCTCTCAGCTTTTGTTTGTCTGGAAAGCTTTTGATTTCTCCTTCGTATTTGAATGAGATCCTTGCTGGGTACAGTAATCTGGGCTGTAGGTTATTGTCTTTCATCACTTTAAGTATGTTTTGCCATTCCCTCCTGGCCTGAAGAGTTTCTATTGAAAGATCAGCTGTTATCCTTATGGGAATCCCCTTGTGTGTTATTTGTTGTTTTTCCCTTGCTGCTTTTAATATTTGTTCTTTGTGTTTGATCTTTGTTAATTTGATTAATATGTGTCTTGGGGTGTTTCACCTTGGGTTTATCCTATTTGGAACTCTCTGTGTTTCTTGGACTTGGGTGATTATTTCCTTCCCCATTTTAGGGAAGTTTTCAACTATTATCTCCTCAAGGATTTTCTCATGATCTTTCTTTCTGTCTTCTTCTTCTGGGACTCCTATAATTCGAATGTTGGAGCGTTTCATATTGTCCTGGAGGTCTCTGAGATTGTCCTCATTTCTTTTAATTCATTTTTCTTTTTTCCTCTCTGATTCATTTATTTCTACCATTCTATCTTCTATTTCACTAATCCTATCTTCTGCCTCCGTTATTCTACTAATTGTTGCCTCCAGAGTGTTTCTGATCTCATTTATTGCGTTATTCATTATATTTTGACTCTTTTTTATTTCTTCTAGGTCCTTGTTAAACCTTTCTTGCATCTTCTCAATCCTTGTCTCTAGCCTATTTATCTGTGATTCCATTTTGATTTCAAGATTTTGGATCATTTTCACTATCAATATTCGGAATTCCTTCTCCGGTAGATTCCCTACTTCTTCCACTTTTGTTTGGTTTGGTGGGCAACTCTCCTGTTCCTTTACCTGCTGTGTATTCCTCTGTCTCTTCATCTTGGTTATATTGCTGCGTTTGGGGTGGCCTTTTTATATTCTGGTAATTTGTGGAGTTCTCTTTATTATGGAGCTTCCTCACTTTGGGTGGGGTTCTATCAGTGGCTTGTCAAGGTTTCCTGGATAGGGAGGCTTGTGTTGGAGTTTTGGTGGGTGGAGCTGGGTTTCTTCTCTCTGGAGTGCAGTGGAGTGACCTGTAATGGGTTACGAGACATCAAAGGTTTTGGGATAATTTTGAGCTGCCTGTATATTGAAGCTCTGGGGAGTGTTCCTGTGTTGCTGGAGAATTTGCGTGGTATGTCTTGTTTTGGAACTTGTTGGCCCTTGGGTGGAGCTTGGTTTCGGTGTAGGTATGAAGGCATTAGATGGGCTCCTATAGCTTACTGTTCCCCGAATTCAAGAGTTCTCTAATGTTTTCAGGCTTTGGATTTAAGCCTCCTGCTTCTGGTTTTCAGTTTTATTTTTACAGTAGCCTCTAGACTTCTCCATCTATACAGCACCGATGATAAAACATCTAGGTTAAAGATGAAAAGTTTCTCCACATTGGGGGACACTCAGAGAGGTTCACTGAGTTATAAGGAGAAGAGAAGATGGAGGAGGTAGTTAGAGGTAACTGGAATGAGATGCGGTGAGATCAAAAGAGAAGAGAGCAAGCTAGCCAGTAGTCACTTCCTTATGTGCGCTCTATAGTCTGGACCGCTCAGAGGTATTTACAGAGTTATACGGGGAAGAGGAGAGGGAGGAAGTAGACAGAGGTGACCAGGAGGATCAGAGAGAGGAATGAGTAGGAGAGAGACAAATCCTGCCAGTAACCTGTTCCTTAGGTGTTCTCCACCGTCTGGAACACACAGAGATTCACAGAGTTGGATAGAGGAGAGATGGGGGAGAAAAGAGACAGAGGCCACCTGGTGGAGAAAAAGGAGAGTCCAGAGGAGGAGAGAGTGGTCAAGCCAGTAGTCTCGCTCTCAGGTAAACTGGGGTAGTGAAGTTTGGGTTTTTAAATGTACAAAATTGACAACAAAAACCTAAGAGCAAAGATTAAAAATCTAGAGTAGAGGTTGGATTTTCCAAGATACAATATTAAAGAGAAGCAGAAAGAAAAAGGAAGAAAGAAAAAAATAAATAAATAAGATAGAAAAAGAATTATCAAGAAACAAACAAACAAACAAACAATCAAAAAAAAAAAAAACCAAAAAAAAAACCATCAACAACCATCCAAAGACTGTATATGGTGTTTGCCTTAAAAAAAAAAAAGTCTTAAAAAATATATATATATAGTAATAATAGGTTATAGAAATAAAAATTAGAGGAGAAATAGAAGACTTAACAGTTAAAAAAAAGTTAGAAAAAAAAAGCAAAAAAAAAAAAAGGAATGATTTTTAAAAATATTAAAAATATATCTGGCCCTTTCTGGTGTTATGGGCCATGTGGGATCACTTCCAAGGTGGTTCCCTCTGTTTAACTTCTTCTGTTTGCTGGTTTTTTAGGCTCACTAGTTCAGTCGCGCTGTGGGGAGGGGGGATGCTGCAAACAAATAGCACTGTCGTGTGCACACAGTCTCTCTGCCCCGCTTGACCTGTCCCTTCTTGCGGCGCACAAACCGCTCCGGCTCTAGGATGCTCAGCCGGGAACCGTCTGGGGCCGGCCCTAGGCTGCGTGCACTTCCCCGGACCAAGCCGCTCAGGTTCGGCGCTCAGGCAGCCCTCAGAGGCACAGATTCGGCTGGAACTGCACTTTGTGCCCTTCCCAGGTCCGAGTAGCTCAGGAGTTTGGCGAGCGCGATCGCCGCGGCTTGTCACCTTTTCTGCCGCTGCTGCTCAGCTTTCTGGGTGGACCGCTGGCGCACCCCGTGAGGCAGATGGTGACTGTCCAGCACCCCCAGAAGTCTTAGCAAAGGAGCCTGCTTGCAGTTAGGTAAGTAAAGTCTCTCCGGGTCTGCAATTGCCCCTTTCCAGTCCTTACGGCTCTGGCTGCCTGTCCCCGGCAGGGGATGGTCTGCAGCCGGCTTTTTCCGTTCCGTCCTTTGTTCTGTGCTCGGTCCTGGCGGTGTCTTATGTTCGAGTTTTTCGCGTGGTAGCTATCCCACAGTCTGGTTTGCTAGCCCAAGTTAGATCGTTCTGGTTGCGCGTGGGGCGTTCCTGCCCGATTCTTACAAAGCTCTGCAGCCCGCGCCTCCCGCGCGTCCCTGCCCTGCCCCCACTTCCCAGTGGCGGATGCAGGCGTCCGTGCTGCTTTTCCGCTGGGGGAGTTACTGGTGGGCTTGTAATCTGTTGGTTTTAATTATTTATCTATTTTTCCTTCCTGTTATGTTGCCCTCTGTGTTTTCAAGGCTCGCCACAGACTCGGCAGGGAGAGTGTTTCCTGGTGTTTGGAAACCTCTCTTCTTAAAATTCCCTTCCCGGGACGGGCTTCCCTTCCCGGGACGGAGCTTCCTCCCCACCTCCTTTGTCTCCTTTTTCGTCTTTTATATTTTTTCCTACCTGTTTTTGAAGACAATGGTCTGCTTTTCTGGTTGCCTGATGTCCTCTGCCAGCCTACAGAAGTTGTTTTGTGAAGTTTGCTCAGCGTTGAAATGTTCTTTTGAGGAATTTGTGAGGGAGAAAGTGGTCATCCCGTCCTATTCCTCCGCCATCTTTCCCTCCAGCCCCATACTCTAGTTATTTTAAAGGGCTTCCCTGGTGGCTCAGAGGTTAAACCGTCTGCCTCCAAGTTTAAAAATGGTACATGAATGCTATTTTATTGAATTTTCACGTATTTCAGATTTTCCTTTTGTATGTATGCTTATATCTGAAGGACAAATTGGTTAGGTATAGAATTTGGGGGACATTTGTTTTCCCATTTTTCAAAATTTCTTACCTCAAGAAATCTGAGGTAAGGCTGACTACTCCTTTTCTCTCCACCCCTCATATGACCATCTTCTTCCCCGTTGAAGCTCATGGGATTATTTCTCTAAACTTAAATTTCATCAGATTGTTTTTGTATTAGATGACTTTTGCTACAGTTTTTTTTCATAACACAACAAGTCCCTTTTGATTTGTAAGTCTGCCTCTTTCTTCATTTCAAGAGTCTTTTACTATTGCATCTCGGAACATTATTGTTGTTCCTTTTCTTCCCCTCTACTTTAGTAAGATCAATCTTTTTTTTTTTGGTGGCAACAGAATTGAAACGCATACAATGTAGGCAGAAATGGTGACTTTTATTTTCTACAAATTATGAAAAAACCAATTTGCAATATTGTGGTTCTATAAATATTATCATGACAGAAGCAGGATATATTGTTGAACTCATGGGTTTAAAAAATGAAACACAATGTCATTTGTTTATATTTATATCACATACCAATCTCTCTTCCTTTCCTCCCTGTATTGATTATTCTCTATTTCTTTCTTCCTTCCTTTCTCACTTTTCATATATTATAGTGCTTGAAATAATTTTCAAGCATCAAGACATTTAACCACAGAACTCAGCATTCAGGAGCTCCTAGAAACAAGAACAGTCTCATATATGACTGTAATACTATTATTACATCTAAGAAATTTAACATTAATACATATATATTTAATATACAATCTGTATACAAATTCTGCCAATGATAAAGGCTTGTTCTTTGAGATTTGTTAACATAATTAATTGTATTAATTATATACCATTTTTTGTTTTAGTCCCAAAGTCATGTCCGACTCTTTTGTAACCCCATGGAAGGACCCCCAGGCTCCTTTGTCCATGGAATTTCCCAGGCAAGAATACTGCAAAGGGTTTCCATTCCCTTCTCCAGAGCATCTTCCCAACCCAGGGATCAAATCCATGTCTCCTGTCCTGCAGGCAGACACTTTACCGCTGAGCCACTGGAAAAGCCCACTTAAATACCATAACATCCACTCATTTAAAGTATAAAATTAAATATTTTTTGTATATTCAGAGTTGTGCAACTATCACCACAATTTTAGAAATTTTTATTACCGCCAAAGAAATCCCATGCCTGCTGACAATCACTACCCACTTTCCCTTAGCAATTGCCAATCTCCTTTCTTTCTCTATGGATTTGCCTATTCTGATATTTCATGTGAATAGAATTAAACAATGTGACTTTTGTGACTGGCATAATGTTTCCAAGGTTCCTCCATCTTGTAGTGTGTATCAGTACTTCATTTATTTTTTATTGCTGAATAATATCCCATTGTATGGATACGCTACATTTATTTACCTAGCTATCAATGAATGCTTGTTTCCACTTGGGGGCTATTGTGAATAGTGCTAGTATGACCATTCATATACATATATTTGTATTTCAATATTTTTCAGGTATATACCCAGGAGTGGAATGTCTGGGTCATTCAGTAATTCTATATATGACTTTTTGAGGAATTTCCAAATTGCATCACTCACATTTATCCTCTCCCAGTGACCCCCATCCTCTGCTCTCTTTCAAACCCACCCACTGTATTTCAGCCACAATGAAACTCTTTCACTTTGTCAGAAGCTCCATGTTCTCTCATCCCTGGGTTTTTCCATTTACCATTTTCTCTCTCTGGATACTTTCATCTCCTTTTCCTGGAAGACTCGTCAGCTACCACTTAAACTTCATTAAAAAAAATGTCTTCTCTGACCCACTGGTTAAGGTTAGGTGCCTTGCTGTATACCCTTATCACATCCTGTATCCCCCCATGATAACATTTGTAACACTCAGTAGTGGCTTGTTTTGTTGTGATGTCTGCCAGTTAGACAGTAAGCTTCCAGAGGGCAGGGACCATGTCTTCCTTGGCCACTGTCTTCCCTGTATCACATGGCTCAGTGTTTGGTGGATGGCAGTTACCCAGTAAATATTTCTTGAAGGAATGCATTAATGATTTAATAGGTTATTTCTTGGTTGAATCTGTCTACACATGACTTGCCATCATGGAGCTTAAAGTCTACTGGAGAGAGAAGATTGGTATATTTGGAAGCAATCTTTGGATGACATAAAATAATGATGAAATGCTACAGTACTTGACTCTGATACCTGTTGTAGGAGCCCAGAAGATAGAAAAGGTAGATATTATTGTGGGCTGTGATGATCAAGGAATGCTTCCTGGAGAAGCTCAGACTTGGGGTGAACCCAGAATTCTGTCCCTAGACATGAATTACTCAGCAATGTGGCTCAGAACTATGGCTCAGTAAGGGGGATCAAGTACTAGGTTTGTTATTAATGAGTTTCTTTGGGACCCAGGAATCCCAGGGGTCAGGGCATCATAGGAGAGAGGACTCAGAAGACAATGGCAGAGCCTCTGGCTGGAAATGTACGACACAGAAGTAGCAGACAGGAAGCAGGCTCAGGAGCCACACTCAGACAAGCTGGATAAGCTGGAAGTGATTCCAAAATCTCCTTTAACAGGTAACAGGACACCCTAATTCTATAGTACAGCTCCTGCTGGATGATTCAGAAGTCATCATTCTCATTGTTTTCCATCCTCAATAGTGATTCTCATCTCCAAATGTAGTTGAGAATCACCAAAGCTGTTATTGGGAACTAATAAGCTATATATTTGGAGAGTATGTTATACTTTGCATACAACCGTCACTCTACACCCACAATTCTTCAAAGTGTATAAGACTCACCGATGGTGGAGCATAAGGTTGGAAAAGTTCAGCAATTTGCCAAGATCAACTGCTGATGTTTTTTGCTGTTTAGTCTCTAAGTTGTGTCTGACTCTTTTGCGACCCCATGAACTGTAGGCTCCTCCGTCCATGGGATTTACCAGGCAAGAATACTGGAGTGGGTTGCCATTTCCTTCTCCAGGGGATCTTCCTGACCCAGGGATCAAACCTGCACCTCTTGCTTGGCAGGAGGATTCTTTACCACTGAGCCACCTGGGTCATTAAATGATGGCATCTGACTCCTCTGGGCTCCGGAATATTTTGCTTGTGGGTGAGCTAAAAAGAAAGAGACCGTCTTGATATCCCCTTTCTGTGAAGCCAGTCTTCCTCACCCTCCATCAAACTGCCCTGATATTAATATCTTTAACTCGAGATAAATTCAGTTCCTAAGTTGAGAGGAAATCCGCACTATCTGGGCTACCAGATGTGCCCTGTTCTTTGGGTCCACTGAGCATCCTCCCATTCTTCCTCTGTCCCAAACTCAAGGCAATCTCTTTCTGATTTGCTGGGACAAAACTTTACTTCATCTCCTAATTCTGGCCAAATCATTTTTTCTTTACCAGAAAATTCCGCTCTCATTCTGGGGCTCAGGCTTTTGGAAATAAAAGCCAGGAAAAGGTGTGGACTCTTTCTGCTTTCCTCCCACATCTCTGTCCTGAGGCAATGAATACAGACCTGACTACCTACCTGAATGGGGGGAAGTGAATGTGAGATGCAAGGAAATGAATCTTTCAAAGATCAATGTCTCACAATTATTCCAGACCCAATTTTTGAGATATTCGCAGCCTGAGAGAGTTCAAGGGTCATTTAATTACCCCCTCCTTGAATTGGTTCATTTGCCTCTCATTTTTTCTGGTTCTGCTGCTTTTGTTCGTGCCCACCAAGGTGAGTCTTTTGTTTCCTCTCCTGCTCTGTTCTCTGACCAAAAGGAAAAGGTGGTTGTATTTATGGGTACTCTGAAGTTGACTGCAAGTATCTCTCTTTAATGTTCAGATGTATGAATAAAAACATTTCCCAAATTCCCTGGCTGTCTAGTGGTTAGGACTCTATGCTTTCACTGCCTAGGGCCAGGGTTTGATTCCTGGTCAGGGAACTAAGATCCCACAAGCTGCCCAGCACTGCCAAAATGCAACTACAACAAAACCCCACACATTTCCCACTCCCTCTTGCAGAATAATTTACTCTCAGAACTCATTCTTCCTGTGCTCTCTTCCGTAAGACTTTTTCTCAACAATATATATTCATCTGCAACGCATAACCAGTTCTGGAAACCCTCCTGGCTAAAAGTTAAGCTCTGAAGTTAGACTGTTGGATTTAAGTCCCAGATCTGTTGCTTAATAGGTATGTGACCTTGGGCAAGTTATTTATTTTCTATCTAAAAAATGAAGATAGTAGTACCTATCTCATGGGCTTCCTTGGTAGCTCAGATGGTAAAGAATCTGCTTTCAATGCAGGAGACCCAGGTTTGAACCCTGGGTCAGGAAGATTCCCTGGAGAAGGGAATGGCAACCACTACAGTATTCTTGCCTGGAGAATTACATGGACAGAGGAGCCTGGTGGGCTACCATGGAGTTGCAAAGAGTTGGACATGACCGAGCTACTAACACACACACACACACACACAGTACCTATCTCATATGGTTGCTGTGGAGAGTAAATGAGTCAGTGCATATTATGCTTTTATCCCAGTGTTTAGCAAGAGCAAGCACTGACACATGTTTCCATGCTCTTGTTACCACTGTCATCAGCCATCATCACCATCATCATCACCATCGTCATCACTTCCACAAGCACCATCATCTTACTCACCGTCAGCATCATTCCTGAGTTGTAAGGATGGTGACTAATTTTCTGGTTGATATTATACTGCTTGTATCCCTAAGTGAGAGGCATACAGATTTAGACTACTTCCTGTCTACTTTCAGATCATGCTGCTCTGACCCCATCCACGGTTCTGTTATGGAACATTCATAGAGAATTTTGGAATTTGATTGAATTTGACCCATAATTTCATATGCGTTTGTTGTTTCCTTTATATAAATATTTATTTACATACTTGGGAGATTTCAAATAAAGTAGTAAACAACTGCAATGACTTATGGGCATTTAATGAAAATATTTTTGAAAGTTCTGCTATATATATATATATATTTAGGCTTATACTTTCATACAGATTTTTCTTAATTTTCAAAAGGTAAAACAAAAGCAGCAGGAAAATGGGAAACCAAACAGTCGTCTCAGAATTCCTCCTCCTGGGCCTGCCCATTAGACCCGATCAGCAAGACCTGTTCTACACTCTGTTCCTGGCCATGTATGTTACCACCGTCCTGGGGAACCTTCTCATCCTCGTCCTCATTTGCCTGGACCCCCACCTCCACACACCCATGTATTTGCTTCTCAGTAACCTGTCTTTCTCTGACCTCTGCTTCTCCTCTGTCACAATGCCCAAATTGCTGCAGGACATGCAGAGCCACATCTCGTCCATCTCTTATGCTGGCTGCCTGACACAAATGTACTTCTTCCTGCTTTTTGCAGACCTGGAGAGCTTCCTCCTTGTGGCCATGGCCTATGACCGCTACGTGGCCATCTGCTTCCCCCTGCACTACACCACCATCCTGAGCCCCAGGCTCTGTCTCTTCCTGCTGGTGCTGTCCTGGGTGCTGACCATCTGCGTTTCTTTGTTGCACACCCTACTCATGGCTCGGCTGTCTTTCTGTGCTGATAACGTGATCCCCCACTTCTTCTGTGACATGTCAGCTCTGCTAAACTTGGCCTGCTCTGACATTCAGATAAATGAGATGGTGATTTTTATCTTGGGAGGGCTTGTCATTATTGTTCCATTCCTGTTGATATTTTCATCCTATGCGCGAATCGTGTCCTCCATCCTCAAGGTCCGCTCTGCCAGGGGTATCCGCAAAGCTTTCTCCACCTGTGGCTCCCACCTCTCCGTGGTGTCTCTCTTCTATGGGACAATCATTGGCCTCTATCTTTGCCCTTCATCTAACAACTCTACTGTTAAAGAGACTGTCATGGCTGTGATGTACACTGTGGTGACCCCCATGCTGAACCCCTTCATCTACAGCCTGAGGAATCAAGACATAAAGGGAGCCCTGAGAAGAGTCTTTTCAAAATGGACAGTTGGCTTTTTTTTCAACCAGTGACTTTAAAGATTAAGGGATGTTTTCAAACAGTAGGTGTAATACTGACAGTGAGTAGTATTTCAAACAGCCTAGGTAGCACCCAAGCTTGGTGCTGCTGGTGCAGCCTGGATAGAACCCCCAAGAAGAGTTTCCCCCAAATGTCACTAGAGGCAGGTTACATTGTGTCTCTTGGGTTTATCACTGAATCTTGATTGTGATGCACCAAGATGTGTAGTGGACACTCAATGCCTATTATTCAATTTTGAATAAATACCACTGTATTTTGGTGTTTATTGCACTCAAGGAATGTATTGTTGTTGTTTAGTTGTTAAGCTGTGTCCAACTCTTTGTAAGCCTGTGGACTGTAGCTCACCAGGCTCCTCTGTCCAGTATAGTAGTTCCTAAATCTCTAAGAAGCAAATATAAATTTCTCAAACACTTCTGTACTTTGCTTCTGCCAAACATGTCTGCTCCATGAAAAATATCTTCCAATTTATTATGTATTACTCTTGTAACTTTATTCTCCAGGAGCATCATTTTTCCCCTTGCTAATCTATACAGTTTTAAATTTTATTTTCAGGTGTTGATTGATTCATCCATTTAATGACCACATTCTAAAATTATCTCTGTTTCCTTTAACTGTACCAATCATTTGTTAGTTAATGGCAAGTTAATTACTTCTGACATGTGCTGTGCTAACTCACTTCAGTTGTGTCCTACACTTTGCAATGCCAGGGACTGTAGCCCTCTAGGCTTCTCTGTCCAAAGGATTCTAGGGGAAAAAATGCTGGAGTGGATCTTGCAACCATGCCCTTCTCCAGGGGATCTTCCCAACCCAGGGACCAAACCTGAGTCTCTCGGGTCTCCTGCATTGGCAGGCGGGTTCTTTACCACTAGTGCCACCTGGGAAGACCTACTTCTTTTGGTACTATCTATATTTTTTATTTTATTTTTAATTAAAAGAATTTAGAGTCTTTGTTGAATTTGTTTCAATGTTACTTCTTCTTTTTATGGTTTTTTTTTTTTCCTGTCCATGAGTCATGTGGGATGTTAGCTCCCTGACCAGGAATTGAACCCATACTCCCTGCATTGGAAGGCAAAGTCTTAACCATTGGACTGTCAGGGAAGTCCAAGGTAGTATCTATATTTTCGATGAGAATTCGTCTTTTGAATTAAAATTATATGGATAGAATCACAGAGTTCTGTTATGAATTGTTTAATTTATAGACATTAAAATGGTGGCTCATCTATTGCTCAAGGTAGCACAAATAGAGGCTGAAAGACTAAAGTCTATTTATGACTCTGAGGTAGATTTTTTCCTCTGGAATATTATGGCTGAAATTATCTGGTGCTTTCTTTGTTTACTTCTTTTCTTATCAAGTATATTACAAGTGTCTTGATCTCGAAGACAGGTGCCCTCTACTCTCTGTGGTGCCTAACTCAGTGCCTTGAATCTGCTAGATATAGAGAATAAATATCTATTGATTTGATTTGAATGCATTAATGTGTTTCTTGAAAAGAATTGTCTTAAAAGATCTCACCTTTAAAAAAGTCTTCCTAATAATGCCAATTTTTACTTCATTTCTTCTTAAAAATTTTTATTGACTTTGAAAATAATACATTCTCACCAAGAAATAGCCAAACAACAAAGAAATAAGTAATAAAGTGGAATATGTGGGTCCTCCATTGTTCTTCACCCTCTCCATGATGGCAGTTAAAAGCTGGGGCATACTTTTCCAGTTATTTTCTGTATTTATATATTATAAATAAATAGGACTAAATTGTAGCTGCCATTTTCTCATTATCACTTAAAGTATGTTCTGAATTCATCATTTCATGCAAGGACATGTAACTCTTCTAGAAGCTATGTAATGTTTTGTTAAATGGATGTTATTTACCATAATTTATTTAAATAATCTATTCTTGGTGGACATTTGGGTTGTTTTCAGTTTTTTATTATTTTGAATAATAAATTCAATTTTCAGAAATGGTATACTCAGTCACAGGATATAGACATTTTTAATTGGATAGAAACTGTCAAATCGCCTCCAAGGAATTCTTCTCAAGTAAAGCCTCTTGATGAAAGCGAAAGAGGAGAGTGAAAAAGTTGGCTTAAAGCTCAACATTCAGAAAACGAAGATCATGGCATCCGGTCCCATCACTTCATGGGAAATAGATGGGGAAACAGTGGAAATGGTGTCAGACTTTATTTTTGGGGGCTCCAAAATCACTGCAGATGGTGACTGCAGCCATGAAATTAAAAGACGCTTATTCCTTGGAAGAAAAGTTATGACCAACCTAGACAGCATATTAAAAAGCAGAAACATTACTTTGCCAACAAAGGTCCGTCTAGTCAAGGCTATGGTTTTTCCAGTAGTCATGTATGGATGTGAGAGTTGGACTATAAAGAGACCTGAGTGCCGAAGAATTGATGCTTTTGAACTGTGGTGTAGGAGAAGACTCTTGAGAGTCCCTCAGACTGCAAGGAGATCCAACCAGTCCATTCTGAAGGAGATCAGCTCTGGGATTTCTTTAGAAGGAATGGTGCTAAAGCTGAAACTCCAGTACTTTGGCCACCTCATGTGAAGAGTTGACTCACTGGAAAAGACTCTGATGCTGGGAGGGATTGGGGGCAGGAGGAGAAGGGGACGACAAAGGATGGGATGGCTAGATGGCATCACTGATTCGATGGACATGAATCTGAGTGAACTCTGGGAGTTGGTGATGGACAGGTAGGCCTGGCATGCTGCGATTCATAGGGTCGCAAAGAGTCGGACACGACTGAGCAACTGAACTGAACTGAACTGAAACTCCTTCCAAAATTAAATGAGAGTGGTCATTTCTTTACAGTATTCTCAATGCTGAGTATTTTGCCTTCAGAATATTTGTTGTTGTTGTTCAATTGCTCTGACTCTTTGCGACCCCGTGGACTTAACAGTCTGTGGAATTCTTCAGGCCAGAATACTGGAGTGGGTAGCCTTTCCCTTCTCCAAGGGATCTTCCCAACCCAGGGATCAAACCCAGGTCTCCCACATTGCAGGCAGATTCTTTACCAGCCGAGCCACAAGGGAAGCCCCTCAGAATATTTATATCATTAAATAACTAGATCTTTCCCAAAGTTTCTAGAAAAGGAGTCTGTAGCAATGTGAACTACATTGCAAGGCATCTTTAAGAAACCACTTAAAACACCTTAGACCTAATTTCTTCTCCACCCACGGGGTTGCTGCTGGTCACACTCTCCCCTCTCTCTCTCTCCCCACAAGATTCATTTCCTCCTCCCCTGCTTGTTCCCCTTCCATTTTTCCAAAATTTAGAAGTAGATTCTGTTTCAGACATTCAAGCAATACAGAAACGAATTTGGCTTATTGCTCTGTCCCCATCCCCTTGAATAAACACCTTGTCCTGTTGGCTTCAGATCTAATTTTTAATTTAACAAGAGATAAGACATTGCGGGATTTAAAGTTGTTTGGGTTTTGGAAAGCTATAAAAAGGAAAGGGAGGGGAGAGTGGCGTTCTTCTGTAATCATTATTATTGAGATGCCAGTGAGTCCAGACCTGCCGTCACACCTTTTGGGGGTGCAGCCCTCCACCAGAGCCCCCTTTTTAGGGCGCCCTTGACTTCTTTATTGCGCAGGCTGTAGATGAAAGGGTTCAGGGTCGGGGTAACCACCGCATAGACCACGCTGGCCAGGCGGTCGTAGCGGGCGGAGTAGGCAGACGATGGCCGGAAGTAGACGGAGAGGATGGAGCCGAAGAAAAGCGACACCACCAGCAGGTGGGCCCCGCAGGTGGAGAAGGCGCGGCGCCGGCCCCCTGCCGACCGCAGCCCCAGCACCGCGGCGAGGATGCGCGCGTAGGACAGGGCCACCAGGAGCAGCGGGGTCAGCACCACGGCCAGGCCCTCGGAGAAGATGGCCGTCTCCGCGGCCGACGTGTCCGAGGTGGCCAAGCTCAGCATCACCGTCATGTCGCAGAAGAAGTGGCGCACGGGGGCGGCGCGCGGGTAGGAGAGCCTGGAGATGAGCAGCGTGTGCAGCAGCGAGTGCAGGTGCGCCAGGGCCCAGGACGCCGCCGCCAGCGCCGCCCAGCGCCCGGGGCTCATGACCGCCGCGTAGTGCAGGGGCCGGCACACGGCCGCCGCGCGGTCGTAGGACATGGCCGCCAGCAGGTAGCTCTCGGTGATGCCCAGAGCCACGAAGAAGTACATCTGGGCAAAGCAGCCCCGGAAGGACACGGCCTGGCCCGGGTGGAGCAGGCCGGCCAGCAGCCTGGGGACCGTGACGGTGGTGAAGCAGAAGAAGAAGTAATACATGGGGGAGCGGAGGGCCGCGTCGGACCTCACCAGCACCACCATGCTCAGGTTGCCCAGGGCATTGACCAGGTAGACGCCAAGGAAGAGGAGGAACAGCAGCGGGTGGATGTCTGTGCCGTCCATCAGGCCGAGGAGGAGGAACGCTGGGCGGGAGGTGAGGTTGGCCAGAGCCGTGGAGTGGCCGGCACGGTGGGGGCGCTGAGGGGAGAGAGGAGACGGCCCACCGTAAATTCTGGCACCTCTAGGTAGATTTCTGCATGTTTTAAAATATGAATATTTTCTAAAACTTCTGTTTGCTAAAATGGGGTAGGGACCACACTGCTCATCCGATAATCCTAGTTTTATGGAGAAACTTACTCTCAGAAGGGTGTTCTGGGCACTGGGGTGTCTCAAGCTTGGGAGTAGATCTGACCTGATTTTGAGTCCTGGCTCCATCATTTAGGGCTCTCTGAGCCTCAGTTTCTTCTCCTTTAAGTGAGAAAAATACTAGTTGCTACTCCTACAGTTGTGAGGATGTGCTTAATCACTCAGTCGTGTCCCACTTTTTGTCAGCCCCATGGACTGTAGCCTGCCAGGCTCCTCTGTCCAAGGAATTTTCCAGGCAAGAATACTGAAGTGGCTTGCCATTTCCTTCCCCACAGTTGTGAGGACAGGGTGGATAATAAATCTAAAATACGTGGCACAGTGCCCAGCACATAATAGGCATTAAAGACTGCCATCTATCATGTGTCTATCAAGTATCTATCTATCTACCATCTATCTATCCAGGCCTCGTGGCTCAGTGGTAAAGAACCTGCCCGCAAATGCAGATGATGTGGATTCTGTCCCTGGCTCAGGAAGATCCCTTGGAGAAGGAAATTGGCAAACCACTCCAGTATTCTTGCCTGGGAAATCCCTTGGACAGAGGGGCCTGGCGGACTACATATAGTCCGCGGCATCACATGAATTAGTGACTAAACAACAACACAACCACAATCTATCTATCTATATCTTCAACGACATCCTCATCATTTGCTTAGTCAAACCAGTAGTTAGGGGCAGAATTGAGACCCAGTCCATCTGAATACCAATTGAAGTTTTCTCACAAGACATCTTACTATATTTGCCTTTCATGAATTCACCACATATTATTTGGTAGCTCAGGGAGGCTTTAGTTATTTAAGTATGTTTTTCTTAATCTCATCTGAAACCAGCTTCCCTGTAACTTCCACAAGTGGCCCCAGTTTTGGCCGCTGGGGGCCACACACCAAATCTGCTTTCTCTGCAGCTTTTTACATCATGCTCAAAGAAATCTGTTCGAGGTCCACTGAGTCCTCTTTTCTCCAGTCCAAACATCCATGGTGCCCTAGATCCTTCCTTACAGGACTCTGTTGCCAGGTCTTTTTCCATTCTGGTTACCCTCTGTGTTTTCAGTGTTTTTGAACACTGCTCTATCCGGAGTTGGGCTGTGTGGCACTAAACAGTTCAACAGTCCACCTCACATGAGTTTATCAAGTGCTTGCTTTGGATCAGGTGTTGTGTTGGTCTCTCGGACTATGAAGGCAGGCCAGTCTTTGTCCTTGACCTCCAGCCATGCACAATGTAAGAAGCAGTACTAACTATGAACAAAGTGGGAATGATTTCCTCTGCTTGGCCGATTCAAGGAAGATTCCAAAGTGAAGGGTTGAACTAGGGTTGGGAGAATGAGTAGGAGATCATCAGACAGAGACTTGGGAATAGGAAGAGAATTTCAAGTAAGGGGGAGAGTGAACATGTGGCTTCTTCCCTGGAAGGCAGAGTGGGGTTGGGAGGAAAATAGAACCATGGTGAGAAGACAGCAGAGGGGTGCTGGGTTTGTCACCTGGAGGGCAGTGTGCCAGGTCTCAGGGCTGTCTGCAGAGTCTGTGGGCTGGTCCACCTCCTGGCCAGAGGTCCCTGGTCTTAGGGACAGATACACCGTTACCCATCTCTGCCCAGAGACTTCAGCGTGTTTCCTGTGGGCTGGAATAGCAGCCTTAGAGAGAGAGAAAGAGAGAGAAAGCCAGACCTGTAAGGGCCCCAGGAATTCCTGGGCATGCTGTTTCCACCCAGCTCTGCTGCCCTGCCAAGTCTCCCCATTGCCCACTGGATATGGTGTGAACCACTCAGCCTGGCACCCAAAGCCTTCCAGCTTGGCTCCCAGGATTCCTCTCCAACCTCAGCTCCAGCTGCTTCCACATTATTCCCTTTCCCAACCCCAGCCAGGATGATCTTCTCACTGTCTCTCTCTCTTTTTTTTTTTTTTTACAAAATTTATTTGCCACTTCCATCATTTAAAAAAATTATTTATTTTTGGCTGTGCTGGGTCTTTGTAGCTGCATGGATTTTTCTCTGGTTGTGGCGGTGCACGGGATTCTCATTTTGGTGGCTTCTCTGGTTGTGGAGCACAGGCTCAATAGTTGTGGCCCAGGGGTTAGTTGCCCCACAGCACGTGGGATCTTCCCCAATTAGGGATCGAACCCGTGGCTCCTGCATGGGCAGGTGGGCTCTTTACCACCGAGCCACCAGGGAGCCCTCGTCGCTGTCTCTTGCTTACACCTTCTCGCGTGCCTTTCCTGCACGTGGCTCCCTACCTGCGGTGCTCTTCCTACCCCATCCCAGTACCCAGCCCCAGCTTCACCTCCTCCAGGAAGCCCTGCTTCCTTTCTTTTTTTTTTAAAATATGTATTTATTTCTTTCTGAAGTATAACTGCTTTACTATGTTTTAATTTCTGCTGTACAACAATGAGAATCAGCTATATATATACATATATCTCCTCCCTCTTGGGCCTGCCTCCCACCACCCCCATCCCACCCCTCAAGGCCATCACAGAGCACCAAGCTGAGCTCCCTGTGCTATAGAGAAGCTTCCCATTAGCTGTCTGTTTCACACGTGCGGGTGTGTATATGCCGGTGCTCCTCTCTCAGCTCCCACTTCCTTTCTTGACTTCTTCAGCCCACATGAATTTCTCTCTCCTCCATCTCTTGTAACCCTCATTTGGAACGCGGCCCTCATTTGCTGGTATTGCAGTGACTTTTGCTGCTGTGATCCTTGTCTTCCCACTGGATGACAAGTTCTCTGAGGACAGATGTTTAGTTATCTGCTAGGCCTTATAGGAACGGATAACTAAATATCTGCCCTCAGAGAACTTGTTTGAACTGTCCCGGCAGCCAGGGAAGGCTACAGTGAGGAGGTGGCATTTGAGTAGGACAGACAAGTGTTCATCAAGAGAGGCAGACATAGTGAAGATCTAAGATCTGCAGCTCCCAGGCAGCTTGCAGCCCTAAATCTTATATGGAAAAGGTCACCTTTGTAGGAAATACTCAGATGCACCAAGACACAGAAGCACACGGGATGTGAGTATGATAAATTCAGACACACAGACATGCCAGAGACACACTCACCCCCACTAGGACATGTGAACAGTCACATACATGTGTTTACAGGTAGGACAGACACACACAGATGCACACAGACCCATCCATAGGTGTATATGCCACATGCACCTGAAGACTCATACCCAGATACATACCTCCTCCACCTCCCACCAGTGCCAGGGGAACAAATATCAGACCTCCATGGATCTTCCTGGGCACACTGAGACCCGTGCAGGAATCTGCACACAAAACCAACAGCTTCTTCCTTCCTTTCTCTTGTCTCAGGTCTCCATCTGCCTTAACAGAGTGGGGAATGGTCAGTGGGCCCTAGGTCTCTCAGTCTGGGGAGTGTCTATCTAATTCCTTGACCCTGGTCTCTTGCTGGTCAACCCAGATTCTTCTTTTGATGGTGTCCCAAATAGCTTTCTCTGCAACTCCTGTTTTAACTCAAAATGAGCTCTTTCTAGGGCTTCCCAGGTGGCTCAGGAGTAAAGAATCTGCCTGCTAATTCAGGAGCTGTAGGAGATGCAGGTTCCATCCCTGTGTCAGGAAGATCCCCTAGAGGAGGAAATGGCAACCCACTCCAGTATTCTTGTCTGGAGAATCTTATGGACAGAGGAGCCTAGTGGGCTATAGTCCACAGGGTTGCAA
Organism: Capra hircus; assembly: GCF_001704415.2. Lineage (NCBI taxonomy): Eukaryota > Metazoa > Chordata > Mammalia > Artiodactyla > Bovidae > Capra > Capra hircus. Next base: position 23,883,641 of record NC_030826.1, on the reverse strand, counting down.
AGAGTTGGACACAGCCAAGCACAACAACACAAACCCTTTCTATTCCAAGGGCTTCCTCTCCTCCTTTGCTTTCCTCCGCCAACTTCTCATTCATTCTTCTTTAATAATTTACATGACAGTCTTACCTGTTGTATCTACTCTACACCAGGCAGTAAGTATTGAGAGCTAAGACATTCTTAAAGAGCTCAAGGATTTCCCTGATGGTCCAGTGGTTAGGAATCTGCCTTGCAGATGCAGGGGACATGGGTTCAATCCCTGGTTGGAGAACTAGGATCCCACATGCTGTGGGGAAACTAAACTTGCTTGCTGCAACTACTGAAGCCTGTTCTCTCTGGAGCCTGATTGCCACAAATACTGAGTCCACACACCACAGCTAGAGAGTCCATGTACCACAATGAAAGACCCTGCATGATGCAATGAAGATTCTGCGAGCTACAACTAAAACCCAAGGCAGCTAAATAAACAAATATATATATTTTTTAAGAGTGCACCTTCCTTCCTACCTCCATGTCAGCCAACTGGCAGTGACTCTAAGATATCATCTCCCCCAACACCCATGTCACAAATGGGAAGCAGGACCCAGAAAACACTGACTTCATTCAGCAATTTGGTGACAAAGCCAGGATGTGAATCTGGGGTTTGGACTACCCAAGTTTTCATGCACTTTCCCATCCTGTCTGCCCTGCATTGGGGGCTATATCTCACTTCCCTGTCACTCAGACATTCAGTTTACCCACTTTGCCTGCCTGCCTTTGATTATTCCACTTTCTGCCAGCAAATCTCCTGCCCGACTGCTCACCTGTGAACACAAGTGGGCTCTGCCCTTCACACCATATACCAGATGCTGCTCGGCTTCCAGCCAGGGAGTTAAGGCAGGTATGCCCTGGAGAGGAAGAGTTACCTCAACAGCCTAAGGCCATGCAGCCTGGGAGCAGAGGGGTCACTAACTAGTTAACTAGGCAACTCCACGGAGAGCTATGGCCTCTGCACTCACAGGCCCCAGGAGGATCCTCTGTTCTCAGCCAGCATGGTACCTTCTCTCCTGTCCTTCTAGAGAGACTGAATGGGAGAGAGGGGATGCGAGGGTCTGAGAGCCCAGAACTGGGAAGACACCCCTCCATGTGGTAACACCTGTGTTGGCCCCATGTCCCTAAAGGATGCTATTGCTCCTCTGCCTCCTTCTGAGGGGGCCCTGAGAGGGGCAGGGCTTGTTGGCAACCACACAGCCAGGAGACCCTAGTCTATTCTCTCTGGAGGTACCTATGTGGAGCTGCATCCATCACCCCTAAACCTGCCACCTCACTGCGATTCCTCTGCTCAGAAAAGAGTTCTTTCTTCTGATGCCATTGTGAGGAGAGTGGTGAAGTGGAGCTGAGGACTCTGATGCCCAGTGTCCCAGCATGGACCCCAGAACCTCTTCCCCAAGCCCTAGGGAACAGCCCTAAAGGTCCCATCTAACCTGGAAGCCGAGGGAGGCAAGAGGGGCTGGAGGTGATGGCAGATTCACCCCAGGAAAGCAGATCATGGGACACGTGTGGCGCTGCTCCTGATGGACTTCAAGGATGCTGCTCTCTAAGCCCACAGCCCAGGTCAGAGATGCCAGGATCTCAGCCCTGACCAGCTGGTGCTGGGGCAAGATGATTCCTACTGCTTGTTCCAAAGCCCTTTGACTGTCTTGTCCTTTTCACTGGCCTGACAAAGCAACCCTCCTGCATCTGGAGGGCCCAGACTAATTCCCAGGCTCATCAATTTCTGTCAAGGACAGTCTCTATCTTTATCTCTGTCTCACCTGCCCTTCCTCCACCTGGTGTACCTTTCAACACTTGGGGACTGATAGCCGCATCTCAGGGGATGAGCATCTTTAGCTTGACTGTTCATTCATTTGAAAATGTTGCTTGGGGACCATAGGGTGCCGGCCCTGTTTGGCTCTGAAGAGAGTCAGAGAAGTCTCGGAGTGAGTGAGGAACCCCCAGTGAGTCTCTTCTCCTCTCTGCATCTGTTTCCTCTTTGGCAAATGGAGAGAGATGAACTGGTAGAGTCTGACTTTCCCTTTCATGTTGGAGGGTGGGACATTCTGAGATTGCACCGAGTGGTTAACAGGCAGGTCGGAGAGAGATTTAGGCATGGGGTAAAGAACGTGCCTGCCAATGCCAGAGATGCAAGGGATGCAGGTTCGATTCTTGGCTCCAGAAGATCCCCTGGAGAAGGGAATGGCTCCTACTCTCGTATTCTTGCCTGGAGAATCCCATGGACAGAGGAGCCTGCTGGGCCACAGTCCAAGGGGTTGCAAAGAGTCAGACACTGAACGACTAACATTTTCACTTTCACTCTAATGACTGCGTGTTTCATGCAGTGGACATGCCACAAGTTATTTAATCACTTACCAAGTGATTAAATGGTATTTAATCATTTACCAAGTTATGGTAATTTTGAACAAAAAGTAAGGGAGGTATGTCAACTTAAGTGTTACTTTCTTCCACGAAGCATTCCTAAGATCCCAGAGGAAAAAATCCAGGGTCAAAAAGGTGAATATTTCTGTGGCTACTGACAAATGTGGAGAAGAAATTCATCAAGCAAGCTTTTTCACTAATTACACAAGCCATCACCAATGGCTGAGTTTGCCTTCTCCTCACTGTGGAATGCTATTATGATTTTTAGTATTAGTTTTTCTAGTCTTGATTTTAGCTTCTGTGGAAAACAGAACTTTGTTTTCATTTCCTTTGGCTGTTAAATCCATGAGCCATAATCATGGCTCTACCTGTTTCTGGTAGAGTGTAGCCAACTCTGAATCAGAGTCTTGGCCTCTCTTGGGCCTTGCATCTGAAAAGCAATAAGCTGTACAACAATACATCTAGGACAGGAGGGAGTTTAGAAACGTGTATGTATTGCCGAGTTCCTTTGCTATGCACTTGAAACTATCACCACATTGTTAATCTGTTAAACTCCAATACAAAATAAAAAGTTTAAAAAAGATATCTAATATTTGCATTTTTTCTTTAGTGTAAACCATTTAAAATAAGTTTTACTTTATATTAGCATAGTTATAATTCTCAGACAAATGAATAAATACAAGATGAATATCATTACGTTTTGTATTGGTTAGAATTGACTTGTGTACTGATTTCCAAATATATGCCATGCTACATGAACACAGAAAGAAATATGTATATAATATTTAAAAATATTTATGTTAATTTATTAAAGAAAATTATTTAATAAATAAATATTAATGTAATAATTAACTATCTAAATATATGTAAATGTTTTGTTTAAAATATTTATATATTAGTTTTTATGTTATTACAATAATATAAATATAATATTATATTTATATTTTATAAAAATAAATGTTTTTTCATATTTCCTTTTACTTTCTCACCCAAGTGAGAAATTATACTCTATGAACAATTATTAATATTGTTATTATTTTGTAGAGAGGATATCACATTAATTTGTGTTCATCTTAGTTGGATAAAAAGAAAGCTGAAATTGTAAATGATCTTTATTAAGGATCAGAGAAAAAACTGAACTTAATTGTGTTTAGAAAGAGTATAAATTCAGAATCTAGAGGAAAAACCTCAGATGCCAGGTCATGACTTTCCATACAACTGGACATTTGATTCCAACTTGTGAAGTATGTCAGAGTCGCCTTCCAAGAGTCATGGACTTAGGTTGTTGAATTTTCTCTGTGGATTCTTTTTAAAGACCTTTCATGTTCTGAGAAGTTTACATGCAACTATAAATGCTTCAGGGCAAGAATTTTTATTGAATATTTTCTTGTCTTAGAATGTGCTTTAGTGAAAATGGAATTAGTAGTGTTGGTTGGATATTGTAATATATTGCTAAATTAAGAACATAGTTTATTATGAATAAACCTAGAAGACTTTGTTAAATAATATAATATGTATTATGGTTCTGAGCTATAAGAATGCTATAGTTTGTTAACGTGCCCTGGGCAAAAATTTTGCATCAGTGTTGAACTGCCTTCTGAGGGCAATCTTTATGTCTTCTAGCTCAGTTCAGTTCAGTTCAGTCACTCAGTCATATCCAACTCTTTATGACCCCATGAATTGCAGCATGCCAGGCCTCCCTGTCCATCACCAATTCCTGGAGTTCACTCAAACTCATGTCCATCGAGTCGGTGATGCCATCCAGCCATCTCATCCTCTATCGTCCCCTTCTCCTCCTGCCCCCAATCCCTCCCAGCATCAGTCTTTTCCAATGAGTCACCTCTTCGCATGAGGTGGCCAAAGTATTGGAGTTTCAGCTTTAGCATCAGTCCTTCCAAAGAACACCCAGGACTGATCTCCTTTAGAATGGACTGGTTGGATCTCCTTGCAGTCCAAGGGACTCTCAAGAGTCTTCTCCAACACCACAGTTCAAAAGCATCAATTCTTCGGCACTCAGCTTTCTTTATAGTCCAACTCTCACATCCATACATGACCACTGGAAAAACCATAGCCTTGACTAGACGGACCTTTGTTGGCAAAGTAATGTCTCTGCTTTTGAATATGCTATCTAGATTGGTCATAACTTTTCTTTCAAGGAGTAAGCGTCTTTTAATTTCATGGCTGCAATCACCATCTGCAGTGATTTTGGAGCCCCCAAAATAAAGTCTGACACTGTTTCCACTATTTCCCCATCTATTTGCCATGAAGTGATGGGACCTGATGCCATGATCTTTGTTTTCTGAATGTTGAGCTTTAAGCCAACCTTTGCGCTCTTCTCTTTCACTTTCATCAAGAAGCTTTTTAGTTCCTCTTCACTTTCTGCCATAAGGGTGGTGTCATCTGCATATCTGAGGTTATTGATATTTCTCCTGGCAATCTTGATTCCAGCTTGTGCTTCTTTCAGCCCAACGTTTCTCATGATGTACTCTGCATATAAGTTAAATAAGCAGGGTGATAATATACAGCCTTGACGTACTCCTTTTCCTATTTGGAACCAGTCTGTTGTTCCATGTCCAGTTTAACTCTTGCTTCCTGACCTTCATACAGGTTTCTCAAGAGGCAGGTCAGGCGGTCTGGTATTCCCATCTCTTTCAGAATTTTCCACAGTTTATTGTGACCCACACAGTCAAAGGCTTTGGCATAGTCAATAAAGCAGAAATAGATGTTTTTCTGGAACTCTCTTGCTTTTTCCATGATCCAGCAGATGTTGGCAATTTGATCTCTAGTTCCTCTGCCTTTTCTAAAACCATCTTGTAAGAATTAAAGATTTTAAAATTTAAAAAATAAAAAATAAAAAAAAATTCAAAAAAAAAAAAAAAAACCATCTTGAACATCTGGAAGTTCACAGTTCACGTATTGCTGAAGCCTGGCTTGCAGAATTTTGAGCATTACTTTACTAGCATCTTCTAGCTCACATCATTCTAAATAAGTTAAATCCGACATTTTAGACTATGTAGACCTGCTTCCAAAACTGCTGTTTTAAGTTTAAGAGTTGAGTCACCCATAACAGTAGAGTAAAGAACATGTATTAGTATCTCTGAAACACATACACAGAGTGTACTATCAGATGTAGAAAATTTGCAATACAGAAATCAAGACTTCTTGGAAGGCAGACCCTACAGAAATAATACCAATTTCCCTCAAATTCTGAGGGTCTTCCTAACAGAAACAACTTGTTGATTTTTGTTTTCAATCAAAACATTTTAAAATATAATCCCACAGAAAAGGATAAAATGACAGGTCACCTGGAAAAGACATATTAAGAAATAGGTAGTATTAAACTTGGTTTTAAGACTCACATTGCTTTACAATTTAAAATTTGAAGGAGAAGGCAACATGGGAACTAGAATACTTTAAAATCACACATCTGAACAATGTCAGGACTTCATAAACATACTTGGGATGGGGGACTCTTTGGCATGCTCTTTTATATAGAACTGATAGAGAACCATATGTTTGAAACCACAAACATGAAAGGCATAAAACAGAGAAGGAAAACACATTACTTCAGAAAGAATATATCTAAAAGAAAGTGGCATTCAACCCAAAGGAGTTGACAAGCAGTGGATGTGAAAAACTGGATCCTCAAATATATAACTTAAGTAGTTAAGTACAATGAAAAAAGTTTACTAGATGATTAAAGACACCCTAAGACAGAGAACAGAGAAGGCAATGGCACCCCGCTCCAGTACTCTTGTCTGGAAAATCCCATGGACAGAGGAGCCTGGTAGGCTGCAGTCCATGGGGTCATGAAGAGTCGGATATGACTGAGCGACTTCACTTTCACTTTTCATGCATTGGAGAAGGAAATGGCAATCCACTCCAGTGTTCTAGCCTGGAGAATCCCAAGGATGGGGGAGCCTGGTGGGCTGCTGTCTATGGGGTCGCACAGAGTCGGACATGACTGAAGTAACTTAGCAAGACAGAGAAGTCGGGTTGAGTTCTGCCTCTGGGAATTGTCTGAGAAACCAGTTTGGTTCCTCATCCACCTCTCTGCGTGTGATCACACACACCCCATTCTAGCGCCCCTGAGACTTGACTTATAGAGGCTCTTAGGCTCTGTACCACCATATGTTCTTGGAATGAGATCTTCCTCACACTTGGGAGAAGAGAGAGGAAAGAATAGGAGATCAGGATAAAGTATAAGAAAAATAAGAAGAAGGAAAAATAAGAACATCAACTGCAGAAATGATGAAACATCTGAATCTGCATAATTTGAAATACTTTTGCAGTGACTGAGTTGAGAACGTGGAATTCAAAGGAGGTGTCTATTTCAGGTCTGGGTTGAGGGGATGCAGCAGGAAGTCTGCCTCTCTGTGAGCAGAACCTCAGCGGAAGTCAAGATTTTGTAAAGTTTTCCAGGAAGCCTCAGAAGTCTTGTGGCGGACTTGGAATTTTCCCCGGGTGTGATCTTTGAAAGTTTGAAAGTCCAGGGCAGTTTTACCTGGATCTCTAAATCAGGAGGGCCCCAGTTGACATCTGTCAAGCAATTTTTTAAAATTATTATATAACAAAAGAATGTATAGGTCAATTGTATCTCAATAACATTGGGGATTAAAAGACGCTTACTCCTTGGAATGAAAGCTATGACCAACCTAGATAGCTTATTCAAAAGCAGAGACATTACTTTGCCAACAAACGTCTGTCTAGTCAAGGCTATGGTTTTCCCAGTAGTCATGTATGGATGTAAGAGTTGGACTGTGAAGAAAGCTGAGCACCGAAGAATTGATGCTTTTGAACTGTGGCCTTGGAGAAGACTCTTGAGAGTCCCTTGGAATGAGATGGCTGGATGGCATCACTGACTCAATGGACGTGAGTTTGAGTGAATTCCGGGAGTTGGTGATGGACAGGGAGGCCTGGAGTACTGCGATTCATGGGGTCTCAAAGAGTTGGACACGACTGAGTGACTGAACTGAACTGAACTGAAAACTGGGGAGAAAGAATGGAAGATAGTGTAGTAAAATGACAATAGTAGGATTATGAGTATTTTCTTCTTTGTATTTTAAAAATAATAGCTGGTTCAAGATGGTAATGAAGGAAGATCCTGAGCTCTCCTCCCACAGACACACTGAACCTACAGCTTCAGATGGAACAATTTCTTCTAAAAATAATAGCCCTTATTTCCTGCAATGGTTTTTACCTAAAGAATTAAAATAATCTATGGACATTTTAAATTCTTATATTATTATAATATACATAATATCATAATTTATATCATAATGTAGTAATTATATAACAATATATTAATATATTTATACACAAAGTATATGTATTAATAATATATATTATATATAATATAAATATAACAATGTTATTATTATAGATTATAATATATTATTATATATTTATATATTATGTATAATAATTATGTAACTATTATATACAATAACATTATAATAATATATTATATATAATAATATAATCTTATATTATACTATTATATATATAGTAAAGTTTTCCAGGAAGCCTCAGAAGTCTTCTATTATATATATAAAATATATATTATATTATATATAATATGTGTTATATATATTATTATATAATTATTAAAAATAATATTATATTATATATAACTATAGCTATATAATATATGTATAATATATTAATATATCACTTATAATTAAATAATTATTTTATTATATAATTATCATATATTAATTAATATATACTATATTAAAAATATTATCTAATATATATCTAATGTCATATTATCTAATGTATATTTATAATATATTATAATATATAATAAAGTTATATATTATATTATATATTATTATGAATATATTATATAAGGTATATAATATTATATAATTAATATATAATTATAATATCAGTTCAGTTCAGTCCTCAGTTGTGTCCGACTCTCAGCAACCCCATGAATCGCAGCACGCCAGGCCTCCATGAGTTCACTCAGACTTGTGTCCATCGAGTCACTGATGCCATCCAGCCATCTCATCCTTGGTCGTCCCCTTCTCCTCCTGCCCCCATTCCCTCCCAGCATCAGAGTCTTTTCCAATGAGTCAACTCTTCGCATGAGGTGGCAAAAGTACTGGAGTTTCAGCTTTAGCATCATTCCTTCCAAAGAAATCCCAGAGCTGATCTCCTTCAGAATGGACTGGTTGGATCTCCTTGCAGTCCAAGGGACTCTGAAGAGTCTTCTCCAACGCCACAGTTCAAAAGCATCAATTCTTCAGCACTCAGCCTTCTTCACAGTCCACCTCTCACATCCATACATGACCACAGGAAAAACCATGGCCTTGACTAGACGGACCTTAGTCGGCAAAGTAATGTCTCTGCTTTTGAATATGCTATCTAGGTTGGTCATAACTTTTCTTCCAAGGAGTAAGCGTCTTTTAATTTCGTGGCTGCAATCACCATCTGCAGTGATTTTGGAGCCAAAAAAAATAAAGTCTGACACTGCTTCCACTGTTTCCGCATCTATTTCCCATGGAGTGATGGGACCGGATGCCACGATCTTCGTTTTCTGAATGTTGAGCTTTAAGCCAACTTTTTCGCTCTCCTCTTTCACTTTCATCAAGAGGCTTTTTAGTTCTTCTTCACTTTCTGCTGTAATGGTGGTGTCATCTGCATATCTGAGGTTATTGATATTTCTCCTGGAAATCTTGATTCCAGCTTGTGTTTCTTCCAGTCCAGTGTTTCTCATAATGTACTGTGCATATAAGTTAAATAAGTAGGGTGACAATATACAACTTTGATATTTAATTAATTATATATTATAATATATAATATATTAATATTATAGTGATTATAATTATTTATAATTATATTATTTATTACAATTATAATAAATATATTAATAATATAATTTAATAATATAATTATAATATATTATATGATAATCTCTTATTATATATTTAACTATTATATATAAAAATAGGTAAAATAATCTGTGGACATTTGGGCTTCCCTGATAGCTCAGTTGGTCAAGAATCCACCTGCAATGCAGGAGACCCTGGTTTGATTCCTGGGTTGGGAAGATCCGCTGGAGAGTGGATAGGCTACCCACTCCAGTATTCTTGGGCTTTTCTGGTGGCTCAGCTGGTAAGGAATCTGCCTGGAATGTGGGAGACCTGGGTTCAGTCCCTGAGCTGGGAAGATCCCTTGGAGAATGGAAAGGCTACCCACTCCAGTATTCTGGCCTAGAGAATTCTATTCACTGTATATTCCATGGGGTCGCAAAGAGTCGGACATGACTGATTAACTTTCACTCACATGGACATTTAATGAGATGAGGGCAGAAACTTTGGAACACTGTATGTGTTCCTATTATCAAGTGGTTGATTACCAGTAGAACCAATAAAAGATTTACAGTTAGTGTGACAAAATTCACTAACGGGGATTTAAACCTGGTTGGCAGAACTCAGTGATATCCACCCACAAAATGGACTCACCCACAAGAGACTTGTACTAGACCCAGAAGTTCCTGCCTCTATGATGTCAAGATCAAAGTTTTAAAATCGTGGGACAGGGAAAATAAAGAGGCTCTGAAAGACTAACTCTATCTCATAGGGTTTACAAAAGAGGGTCACAAAAGGGCTGTGAGGTGGGTGTGAACGCATGTGAAGTGTCAAAGATGCTACCACTCCTTTTTCTCCCTCTTAGTGCTCGGCAGCAACTGCCTGCGCTTCTCTCTTCCTCCACTGCCACCCAGTTCTCCAGCAGTTGTCATCATGGGTTTTGAAAACCTGAAAAGCCCTGCCCACCTCTGGGCGCTGAATGACTCCTTGGCGGACAAGAGCTACATCTGGGGGTCTATGTCATCAGAAGCAAACATGGCAGAATTTGAAGCCATCTCGGGCCCACCACCTCCTGACTTGTGTCATGCCATATGTTGGTATATGAAGTGAAAGTCACTCAGTGGCGACCCCACGGACTGAAGCCCAGCAGACTCCTCTGTCCATGGAATTCTCCAGGCAGGAATACTGAAGTGGATTGCCATTCCCTTCTCCAAGGGATCTTCCCAATCCAGGGACTGAACCTGGGTCTCCTGCGCTGGCAGGTGGACTCTCTACTGTCTGAGCCAGCAGGGGAGCCCAAGGTACAAGCACATCCAATCTTACAGAAAGAGCAGCCTGCCAGGGGTGAAGAAAGCTTTGGGCAAGTATGGCCCTGCTAATGTGGAAGGCACCACAGAAAGTGGAGCTACATGAAGATGATGAGGACATTGATCCCTCTGGATCTGAGGAGGAGGAGGAAAGTGAAGAAGACAAGAGGCTAAGAGAAGAACTTGCACGGAATGAGTCAAAGAAAGCCAAACAACCATCACTTGTTGCCAAGTCTTCTGTCTTACCAGTCATGAACCCTTGGGATGATGAGACAAGTATGGCAAAACTGGAGAAGTGTGTCAGAAGTATTCAAGCAGAAGGCTTAGTCTGGGCATCTTCTAAACTAGATCCAGTGAGGTATGGAATTAAAAAACTTTCAAATACAGTGTGTAGTTGAAGATGATGAAGTTGGAACAGATACACTGGAGGAGAAGATCACTGCTTTTGATGAAAATGTGCAGTCTATGGTCATGGCTGCATTCAACAAGATTCAAAATCCATTGTGGCTCAGTGCCCTTAGATAACAGCTTGAAAGACAAAGAAAGAGAGAGAGAGAGAGAGAGAGAGAGAGAGAGAGAGAGAGAGAGAGAGAGAAGCTATCATAGAGAAGGTCCTCCCATTCTCATACTTTCCCAAGAGCCATGCTCCCCTCCCCAGGGTTATGCAAAGCCCACAGAAAGAGTTTAAGTTTGTGCTGTGTGTGCTGAGTCGTAGTGTCCAACTCTTTGCTACCCTATGGACTGTAGCCCACCAGGCTCCTCTGTTCATGGGATTCTCCAGGTAAGAATACTGGAATGGGTTGCCATGCCCTTCTCCAGGGGATCTTCCTGACCCAGGGATTGAACCCTCATCTCTTTGGTCTCCTGCATTGGCAGACAGGTTCTTCATCACTAGCACCACCTGGGAAGCCCAGAGTTGAGGTTTGGACCTGATGTTAACCCAGAGAACACAGCGGGCTTTCCCACATTGCTCTTTGGAGGCACTGTCAGCCCATTAGCTGACATCTCACCACCACCCCACTCCACCCAGGACTCTATGAAGCTGGACCAGCACAGAAGCTTAAGAAATTCACATTTGCTCCCAGTGCTCTAAATCTGGACTCCTGCAGGCAAGGGTCAACAAAGGAAGGTCAGTAGACAGCTAGCAGGGAGAGCCAAGCTGAATATTCTGAACACATGTTTCTCATTGGGGCAGACTTAATAGAGGACACAGGAGAATGCTTGAAAGCTCTAAAGCATGTTCTCAGTGATCCTGAAAGATCTTGTTAAACCAAGAAAAGCTTGCAATGGGGTTCAGCAGAAAAGTTCTTTGGAAAATCATCTCAAAAAAAATTTGGGGGGTCATGCTGGATCTTCGTTACAGTGTGTGGGCTTTGTTTTGTGGCAGCTCATGGCTTCTCTTTTTGCAGAGCATGGACTCTAGCGCATGCAGGCTCAGTATTGACGGCGGGCAGGCTCTCTAGTTGAGCATGGGCTTAGTTGCGCCATGGCATGTGGGATCTTAGTTCCCCAACCAGGAATTGAACCTATGTCTCCTGCATTGGAAAACAGATTTTTAACCACTGGACCACCATGGAAGTCCCATCCTCCTCAATTTTTAAAATAAAGAATTAGGGTTATCACTGCAGAAAACTGAATTAAGACTCTAGAACCAACTTCAAGAACTTTCCCATTTTTAACTTTACCAACTTTGCCACTGTTGACCAAGAAATAGAGAAGGCTGCAAATAAGAAAGAGTTTATTTGAGGTCTTAGGAGCTGCAATCGTGGAGACACAGATTTGGGTAAAATGAGTGTTTCAGGGAAGAGAAAGGGGCAGGGGAATTAGAAAGGCAAAAGCCACAATGTTGTTAAAGTTGTCTGGCAAGAATTAGAATTAACTTGGATGTAGTTCAGTCGATAAAGAATCTTCCCACAATGCGGGACACCCAAGTTCGATCCCTGGGTAGGGAAGATCCCCAGGAGAAGGAAATGGCAACCCACTCCAGTATTCTTGCCTGGAGAATCCCATGGACAGAGGAGCCTGGCGGGCTACAGTCCAAGAGGTGGACACGACTGAAGTAACTAAGCACGCACCGATGCAAGAAAGTATTTGTCTGTAAGAGAGAGTTTGTTAGGAGTTATTTAGGGCACAGGTCCAATAAGTACTTTGAGTTTCTGAAATATTGGGCAAATCTTCTGGTTGTCTGCAGTAAGACAAAAGAGTATGTCTGAGATCCATTCTGAGAGTGTGTTTGTAAGTCCAATTTGTTTGTAAGTCCAACAAAGTTAGTTGTGTTACCCAACTAACACAATAGGCTGTATAGACTGTACTGTTAGAGGTTTATAATACTTTTCACACAATACATAAACAAGCACAAAAAATAAAGAAAACCTTTTTAATCTTACAATACCTTGAAAAGTATGGTAGTACGGTACAACAGCCGGCTTCAGGGGCTGGAATCGAGTGAACAGGCAGGAAGAGTTACTGGTTGGCGGAGGGAGAGGAGGTGGGAGATGGTAGAGCTGAAGGATCATCAGTAACAGGAGACGGAAGGCAGGATGCAGTTTCACTCACGCCCAATGGGATGGAACACACGTTTGCATCTTTGAAAGTTCAAAGCTTGAAGGTGTGTATGTAGGGAACTTACTATAAATGGTCAAAGTTCAGACTCCATCTGGGTTGCGACATTCATGGTCACACTTCTTCAACGGCCTCCTGGCTCCATTTGAGAGAGCTCTCTTAGCTATATAACTCCATTTTGATTTTCCTTCCACACTATGCATATATATTATGTGGATATCTTGTTTAAGTGCAGGTTTTGATGTAGGAGGTTTGAGGAAGGCCTGTGATTGTGAATTTCCAACAAACTTTCACATAACACAGATGCTGCCGGGTAGCAGACCACACTTTGAGTAGAAAGGTCTAGAGGATTTACAGAAAAGGTTACAGAAAAAGGAAGAGAAAAAAATTAGAGATGATGAATTAAAAGATAAGGAAAAAGCTATAATAGATATTTATTTTTCTAATAGCATTCATTCTCTCTTAATTACATGCCCTGTTTCCTGTAGTATCATTTTTCTTTCTTCCATGTGGATATAACTTCAGTCGTATCTGACTCTTTGTGACCCTATGGACTGTAGCCCACCAAGGCTCCTTTGTCCCTGGGATTCTCCAGGCAAGAATAGTGGAGTGGGTTTCCCTGCCCTCTTCCAGGGGATCTTCCCAGGGATCTAACTTGCGCCTCATGTCTCCTGCATTGGCAAGCGGGTTCTTTACCACTAGCACCACCTGGGAAGCCTATATATATATATATATATACACACACATAGAATTCATATAATACATATTCTCTTTTCCTTAATATGCTTCCAAGATTCTTCCAAGTATTCAGGTATGGGTTTGGTTTGTTGACCTAAAACAAATAGACTGCCAGAGATTTCTCCAGCAAAGATGGGTTAATTGAGGATCAGCAGAGAACTGCAGTTCAGAGTTTGCAACCATGGAGAGCCAAGTGCAAGTCCCCCTATGGCAACGGAAGGAGAATAATATCATGGGGGCTAAAGGAAGTTGGGAGGGTTGTAGCAAACAAAGAATTCATTGCTTTTCATTGGCTGAGTCCCTGCTAGAACAGGAGTCTTTCTTTCTGTTGGGCTCTGGATCCACACAGGGCTGGAGAGCTCCCCCTTCTGGTCTCCTAACTCTATCAATAGATGAGTTTTCTGTTTATAAATTTTTAACAAGTTCATGTTCATGACTGTATTACACCCTATTGTATTAATGTACAACAGAATATTTTTCTATTATATTGATGATGGACATTTGGGTTTTCAATGGACCATTATGAATAATGCTTCCATGGACATTTTTTATGTGTGTGCCCATGGCTGCTCTTGTCTTGAGCATAAACCTAAGAGTGACGCTGCTGGGTTATAGGGTATGTATATTTTCATCTTTATTAGATACTGGCAAAATGATCTTCAAGGATGTTGCAACAACTTGCACTCTTATCATAAATTAAGCATTATAAATCAGTGAGGGTGGGGCAGGGAATGGATTATTCCCTCCTGTTGAGGCTATTGATTGCTCATTTGAAAAATAAAGACCTCCTGGATGTATATATTACATTACATGATGTGCCAAAATAAATGCAGGATGGATTTAAGAGTTAAATACAAAGCTCCAAATTTTAAAAACCCAAGAGAACAAATAAGTGACTATTTATATAATTGTCAACTATAGCAGGCATTCTAGGCATGTAAGCAATGGAAGAAGGCATGAAGGAAAAGATCAATAGATCTGACTACATAAACATTTTTAAAATATATGTAAAAATTACCAAAATTAAAAGACAAGCAACAAATTTGGGGAAATATTTGCAGAAAATATGAAAATGTTAATATATTTAACCTGTAAAGATCTAATAGAAATCTGAAACAAACTAAAAAATAAAAATATTGAAGTGAAAATGCTGACATCTCACTGAATAAGCCAAGAACATAAAAGACAATTTACAAAAGAGAAAAATACCATGTTTACTAGAAGAAAATACTCAGCTTCACTATGAAACAGAAAATGCAAAGTAAATTTTTAATATATTTTTGCCTCTCAAATTTGAAATGATTAAAAATAATTAATATTTGTGATGATGTGGTAAAATGGATATGGACAATTTCTAAATGGAGAGTAAGGCATCACCTTTCTGTTATGAGATAGTTTAATAACACAGATTAAGAGTCTTAAAATATTCATATCTCATTAAATATCCACTTTATGAGAGTAAAATATTATATATCTTGAAATAAATTTAATAAAAACAGGGAAACTCATTTTTTAAGAAACCTTCAAAACTTTTCTTTAGAAATAACACTTGAATGAATGGATAGACCATACCATGGGAAGATCCTATACTGTAAAGCCTCCAACCCCAAATTAGAAATTCAACAAATTCTAAGTAAAACCCCAATGGTAGAAGATTCCAGTGAGAAAAATGATTCTATAGCTAAACTGGAAGAGAGAACATGTGATACTTACCAACTATTAATAATTTGGGAGGAAAGAGTAATGAGAATGCAATGTGAATATGAGGTTTTCAGACCTGTGGGTCCGCTCCACAGCTACAGGCGGTTGAAACACTGTGGCACAAGCACAGAATGGTGTAACAGAATATAAAGCTGTTCAGAAGCAGAGATCAGTGCACTAAAACATTTAATATTTGACAAAAGCATTCTTCAAGTTATTGGGAACTGTCTTGGGAGCACAGGCTATAGAGTTAAAAAACGAGGCAGTGCAGGGAAATCAGGTTCCTCTGGAGTGGACTGAGACATTTGGGGGTCTTTTGGAATGGTGGCACGACCCCTGGAGTTCCTCTCGACTTTCCTGTTGAGAGCGCCTCCTCTTGAGATGCGACGGGAAGGCCGGGAATCCTTTCCCGATGAAACAGGGAAAGGAACCCTCATCTCCAGCGGAGGAGGGGGAAAGGGGCATTGTATCCCTATGTCAAATCATGTACTAAAATTTTGGATGGAAAAATGGAAAACATAAAAAATAAAATTATAAAATACATAGTAGAAAAATAGATGACTATTTACATAAGCTTGAGATGAGGAAAATAATTTCAAGTATGGCAGCAAAGAAAGATGTCATAAAGTAAAATATTTATATACTTGACTACAGAAGATAAACGTTCGTGTGTCAAAAACACAATTCGCATTAATAAGAGGCAAATATAAATAAGGAAAATAGTTGCAGCTAAGAGTTAATACTTGCACTCAAAGAAGAAGAAAAAGAACCTTTACAATAAAATGCAAAGTAGAACAGTAATGGGAAACAGGGATTATCACATTGTAAAGATTTCAGTCCCCAGCCTTTTTGGCACCAGAGACCAATTTCATGAAGACAGTTTTTTTCCACAAACAACGGGAGTGTGCAGTGTTCAGGTGGCAATGCAAGCAATGGTGGGGATGGTTCAGGTCGCAGTGGAAGTGATGGGGAGTGCTGGATGAAGCTTCACTTGCTTACCTGCCCACCGCTCACCCCCTGTTCTGTGGCCCAGTTCCTGGGGGTTGGGGGATCCCTGGTTTAAATGATAATACCTGAAGTTGCTTAAGGTCTGGAAAGGGGCCTTCTTGCATTGAATTGGCAGAACATTCAAATGTTACAATGCATCTAGTTGATGATTTGTCAATATTCATAAGAGTTGAAGATATATACATGCATACGGTCCAATCAAGGAAACAGCTGTGCAGAGACATATAACACTTTGCATTTAATAACGGAAAACTGAAAGCAGTCTAAAGGGTTAGGATAGAGTTGATTAAGGAAATCCTGATGCAGGTATAAAATGATACAGCCAATTCATACAACAGAGTAGGCACATTTATTTAATATGGGATTGAAGAAAACCAGGCCATGATGGAGGAGGGGTGGGTGGACAGGAGAGTTTTGGGGTGTGACGAGGATGGAAGCACGCAATGCCAAAAGTCAGAAAAAAGTGAAGAAGTGGCGGCAAGTGTTTGCAGAGAGGCTGACACTCACACCCAGGCAACCTTGTTTTGAACACATCTTCCCTCTATTGGCACCTTTGCTAATGAATCTTGTTAACAACACTACTGAAACCATCTATCACTAATTGGCCTCCTCCACCCTCCTCTCTAAGGTCTGATTTCTTTCTAAAGGACACAAATGAAAGCAAAATCTTTGCTGGCTGTCCCTTCCCTCTGGCCTTGTTAGCAGAGATGGAGAAGACAATCAGCAAATCCCCAGCCACCTCTCAGCCAAGTTGTCCTGAGCTCTCATTTGGGAGCTAATTAGAGGATTCTGTTTGTGGAACATTCGAGGACTTCATTCCCATCCCCGTCACCGCTGTCTCGGTGGGAAACTTTGTGAGAAAGATGGATGGGTGGGTGAACATCCATGAAGATGGGTGAACCTCCTGAGGCTCCGCTGAGCTCGAGAAGTTAGCAAAGTGTTTTGGGACCCAGGGAATTAATCAGGCCCTCTTCCAGGTGTCCACGGCAGGGCAGAAGCTTCCATTGTTCTGAGTCTTTCACTAGTTCATTCAAGGGAAGTGAGGGCCACGGTGATACAAAGGACATTAACACTGATCGGGCAAGGCTGGAGTTTGGGGCAGTAAGTTCCTGTTCTGGTGCTTTCTAGTGTGAGGTCACAAACTCTAGAAAGATGCAACTCAAAACCCCATGGATTTTTAACACCTTCTACATTATACTTGTGGTGCTGGTTTAGTCTCTAAGTCACGTCCAACTCTTGTGACCCCATGGACTGTAGCCCACCAGGCTCCTCTGTCCATGGGATTCTCCAGGCAACAAAACTGGAGTGGGTTGCCATTTCCTTCTCCAGGGGATCTTCCCAACCCAAGGATTAACCCTGGGTCTCCTGCATTGCAAATAGATTCTTTACCCAGTAAGCCACCAGAGAAGGGCCACCAGGGAACATTATACTTATCAACACACTAATTCTGTATTTTAATTTATTTAATTTTCAGAGTAATCATTTGAATTGTGTGCTATGATTCCCGTTTCATAAATGAGAAACTGGGGCCCACGGAGGGTAACTGATCTATCTGTCCAGTGTCACATAGCTAATAAATAGCAGTGTCTGCCCAGAAGCCAGGCCTCCCAACTTCTGGGTCCACTGCTGACCTCGCTTGATCACAGCTAGTTTAATGCGACAAGGAGCATGGGTTGCTCAGCTTGCTGCCCGGCACGTGGAGGAAGCTTGATTCACATTTGCTTTTCCATATATCCTGGCCTGGGCAACTATTAGTAAATACCAAACAAAGGTCTGAAGTCTTTTAGGGCCTTAATATCCTAATCTCTTCAGATCCTACAAACATAAACTCTGAAAACAAGTGTAGATGTTTTCTGGCTGATGTTCCAAGATTCCTTCCCAAGTTCACTTCTTTCCGTCTCAGTGACCTCTGCCTCTCGGGCTGTCACATCTCTGCCTGGACCACTGCTACCGCCTCCAGTCTGGGCATCTCTCCAGTTGCCACAGCCCAAGAACCAGACTTTATTCATCAGAGCTCCACTGTGCATGAGTTATTCCTGGGCATAACCTCCTGCTCTCAATCCTATCACCTGTCCATTTAATTGAATTACCTAAGGCCCCCTTTTCCCCATAGCCTTTGGTATCCTGCGGGAGGAGGGGGTCTGAGTATTTATCATAGAATAGATGAATGAAAAAAGGTGCAAGATATGTGGAAGGAAGGAATGGCTTTGAAAGCTCATGTGGCCTTAAGTAGAAGAGGCTGGGTTAGAAAGCAAGTCTCTGGATACCCTAAGGTTCTCTTCTCTAAGCTGTCGTACCTTTCCCATTTCCGAGACTCGTTACACTGAGAGTCAGCATCACTCTGTTTAGTTCAGAAGTCTTTGGTGATTTCTTAGAGGCAGTCATGGAGGAAAGCAAAAATACTGGGCTGTGAGTCAGCACTTGCAGGCTGCCCTACTAACTTAACCCTATATGCATCCGAGCTCAGTAACTCAGTCGATCTGATTCTTTGTGACCCCCAGGGACTGTAGCCTGCCAGGCTCCTCTGTCCATGGTAGGCAAGAATACTGGAGTGGGTTGCCATTTCCTTCTCCAGGGGATCTTCTCCACCCAGGGATCGAACTGGTGTCTCTTGCATCTCCTGCACTGACAGGAAGATTCTTTACCACTGGACCACCTAGGAAGCCCTACTAACCCCATGGCCTTTGGAAAATCACTTAGCTTCTGTTTTTTAGTTTCTTGTTTTTTGAATTTGCAAAGTGAAGATAATAAAAACTGGCCTTCTTATTGATATTTTCTAATTCTGGTCCTCATTGTGGATGATACTCCTCTGTGCAGATGCAAGATTCAAATGAGAACACAGATTTCAAAGTGCTCTGTGAATATTGTTATGTGCCAGTAGTATAACAAGGAATCATACTACTTTCATAATTTTCTTGGGTTCTAACAGTGCCTTTGTCTCTGTGACACATATGGTGGACCTCTAGATAGTGACAAGGGTGTGGGAGAAAGAAGCAACGTGAAAATGTTTCTGAGAACTTGTCCAAGGAGGCATATGTGTTATAGACGCTTATGGTTTATAAAATGACATTAGCTGAGCTTAGCAGATGGATCCTGGCTGTCCTCAATAAGCTCACATTTGTGTTGAAGGCCAAGAACATTTGGAACAAGTTTCTTTGGATATGAGTTTTCTGAAGTCAGGGTGGCTGGACCAAAATATCTCTAGAGGTTTCTTTAAGCTCCTAGAGGCCATGACCCTATATCTGTGGCACAAGGAATCATGAAAATCTACATGAGTCCCCACCAAAATGAGTCACTACCTTTGACTGGAATTACATAAAAAAGATTCAAAACTAGGCAGAAGTGCAAGGGTTTTAGGGGGAGGAGGTGTGCTGGTGCTGGTGTAAGGTAGGCATTCGTGTGGAATGGAGGGTGAAATTTGAATTTTCAGGGCCAGGAGATGGGACAAGGGGAAAGGTCCCCCTGGGGTATTTTCTAATGCTAGAGATGCTTGGGTTTGGCTCTCATCTTAGAAGAGGCAGCATGGATAAGATGACCAATGGCTACTTTATGTCTCTCTGGAGCCTGTGAATCTAGATCAAGTGAAGCCCGTGGCCTTATATTGGAGGGATAAGCAACTTACTTTTTTTTTTTTTCCTCAAAGATGAGGATGACAGAGGACATTTTGAAGGCTGGAGAGAAAATACTGCAGTCGATTCATTTTACTCCTCCCACTCCCATATCCACCAATAGCATTTATTTAAAAATTTTCTATATTACAGAATTCAGTGACTGTGTGCTCCATCTCTCAGTCGTGTCTGACTCTTTGCGACCCTGTGGACTGCAGCCCACCAGACTCCTCTGTGCATGGGATTTTCCTGGCAAGGATACTGGAGTGGGTTGCCATTTCGTCTTCCAGGAGGTAGTCTTGACCCTGGGATGAAACCCAAGTCTCCTGCGGCGATTCCATTGGCAAGCGGATTCTTTACCACTGAGCCACCTGGCAAGCCACAGAATTCAGTGAGAAACTTCAAAGAAGAGTAAACGGAGGGACTTCCCTGGTGGTCCAGTGGTTAAGACTCTACGCTTCCACGTCTAGGGGCATTGTTCAATCCCTGGAACACTCCCCTCACCAAAATAAAAATCCTCATTCGTCCCAGTAGGTCATTCTATAGGATTGCAAGTAAAATAATAAACAATATGAAAAAAAAAGAGTAAATGGAGTAGAAAGTGAAAGTCCTTTTGCATTTCCCACCCCTCTGCCCAGTCCAATTCTCCTCTGCAGTGGAAATCACCACCTAAGACTCAGGGGTTGTTCCCCAGCACTTTTTGGCTCGATACACAGTACATGTCACATCATTACCACTTTGTAAATTCAGCAATATGTGCTGTACATCTTTTCATGTCAATATATTCATTCTTCTTTTTAAACAAAAATACGCTTTTCATTAAAATTATTTATAACACATATGAATTGCTCATATTTGCAGAGCAGAGTTAAAAATTATTCACTTCAGGACATCACTTAAAGAAAGACACTTTGTCATACTGATTAGCACTCATTTATTATTGTCAACCCACCCTCTTAATGTGTTCCAAGTTGAATGGATCCCACTTTTGGATGTTGCAGGCTTTCAGAACCCTGGGGCTCCAAGCTCCAATTAGCTTTTGCTAATTAAAAGTTCTCTTCCATTTCTTTGCAAGAGGGAGACACTTCTGGCTCTAACTTCAGGCAGTTTCTTTTAGTTCTGGGGGAGAAATGGCATTGCAGTTCACACATAAAATCCAGAAAGTTTCTTCCTGTTAGGGCTAGCTCAATGACTGACTATATCCTCAGAAGAAAGCTTCTCTTTCTTTTTTTCTTTTCCTTTCATATCTTAAGATCTTGGGTTTCGGGCATTTAGAAAACATCTGGCCGGTTCACTGACCTCCCATGTCGAACACACATTTCCTATCACAGGTGAGGAATACCAGTTGATGGTTATCAGTTCCTAGTAGCAGCTGATTGATCCATGAGATGGCTTTATGCACTCAGCACTGTGCTGTGAATTTGAAGACATGTATAATAGAAAACATGGTCCTTGTCATTAAGGAGCTTACAATCTAGTCAGGGAGAGCCAAAAAATAGCTGCAAGGAATACAGAAATGATGATGATGTCTTTCTTGCTCAGCAGGGCACACCCTTTCGGAGGAGATTACGCACGTGCAATAAAAGTGAAGAGAGGCATGAGTCTCCTGACAAAGAAAAATCCTCGCTGAGCTAGAGGCTGGGGCTGAGAAAGACTGAGGGGAGAGGCCGGGAAGAAATGAGCGACAGAGAGACATGACATCCCCGGCGAAGGTCTGGATGTGATACAGTGGTCATCAGAAAGAAATCGGATGACGTGGAATGGGATAGACACTGCGCCAGGGGCTTAATCAGGCATCGTGGGTGGCCTGAGTGCGGAGGGGCCCAGGCCCAGAGGCTGCAGGGCCTGCCACCAACCACTGGCAGGGGAACCGGACCTGATGTGGGAGACAGCTGTCTTCAGGAAAAATAGAGAGAGTGACGGTGGGAACCTTCATTTGACTGGGGAATAGTCTCAGACACCTTGAGGGGCCAAGCTGCCCTCCTCATCAATTAATAAGCGTGTTAGGTAAGGTCCCTCTTCTCAGACTTCCAACGTGTGGACCAGGAAGTGTCTGAAAGATTCACGGAAAAAAAATTCTAGAAACAGTCACAACTGCATGTGAAATCAACTCTCATTCTAGTCACTGTTCTTCCATGGGTTTCCTCAGTTTCGTTCTTTCGGTAAAATCTTGGTTTCCAGTACTCATTCAGTGGTAACTTGCAAACTTCTATTTCCCTTCGTTTTTCACCTTCACTGATTTTCTATACATATTAGATAGAATGCCCTCTTATAAATCGGTGTACTTTGCCAGGAAAAATAAACACTAAACTAACTATTCTGAATGCTGCTTCTCAGGAGATTAATGATGACCCACTCCCGAGTTTTCAGTAGAGAGGCTGGGGGAGAGAGTTCACACAGTGACGTGAAAATGTGTTGTTCCCACTCATGGTTAGTCAGGATGGGGACCCTGGTTTTAGGAAGAGGTATTTGATAGTGTTGCTCTAAAGAAGATGCTGGAAGGTACTCTGACAGGTCTCCACATCCTGTTCCCAGGCTATGCCAAACCTTAATTCCACAATCATGGGTTTATTTCCTGAAGAAGAATCTTTTTAAAAAACAGACTCCATGCATGAGTGCGTACTCAGTTGCTTTAGTCATGTCCAACTCTTTGTGACCCCATGGACTGTAGCCCTCCAGGTTCCTCTGTCCATGAGATTCTCCAGGCAAGAATACTGGAGTGGGTTGCCATGCCCTCCTCCAGAGGATCTTCCCAACCCAGGGATCAAACCCAAGTCTTCTCCATCTCCTGCATTGCAGGTGGATTCTTTACCATTGAGCCATCAGGGAAGTCCCCAGACCCAATACTCTGATACAGATATGCTAGTTGCTCAATTGTGTCTGGCTCTTTGAGAGCCCATGGACTGTAGCCCACCAGGCTCCTCTGTCCATGGGATCTTCCAGGCAAGAATACTGGAGTGGGTTGCCATTCCTTCTCCAGGGGATCTTCCCAACCCAGGAATCGAACCTGGGTCTCCTGCATTGCAGCCAGACCCACCATCTGAGCCACTTTACCACCTGAGCCACTAGGGAAGCCCAAAGATACAAACATGTCTTATCTTAAAAAGGTTAAGGCAAACATTTTAATTAATATTTTTAATGTATTTCAACTGAACAGTCATTGAATTTTAAAAATACAACATAATTTATTTGTGTCCCACTTCCTGACCCATAGTATAATTTTCTCCCATTTATCCTTTAAAAACATATTGATATATTTATTTGGATGTGCTGGCTCTTACTTGCAGGATCTTTGATCTTCAGTGCAGCAGGCAGGATCTTTTGTGAACACTTATTTGCGGCATGTGGGATCTAGTTCTCTGACCAGGGATTGAACCCAGGCCTCTTGCACTGGGAGCATGGAGTCTTAGCCACTGGGCCACCAGGAAAGTCCCTTCTCCCATCTGTCTCTAATCCATCTTTCATCAGTTATTTAGATACTCTCTTCTCTAAGCTTTAGCCTTTCTCCCCAGTTCATGGCAAACCACATTCTACCATGGCCTGAGTTACCTACTTTCCTTCTTAGTCCACCCTTGAATATCCTCCTGCCCACAGCTAAGCCTTCAGCACAAGAAAGTGGGGCGTTGCTCAAGGAGGGAGAGGCATCTTGACACCCCTGCCTTCTCACTCAGGGGGCCGCTTCCCCGTCAGCAACCTCTTCAGGGCACCCTGCACATCCGGGTTCCGGAGGCTGTAGATGAGTGGATTCAACATGGGGCTGACGACAGTGTTGAGGATGCCAATGCCCTTGTCCTTGTCTGAGGCGGACACGGAGCCCAGGCGCATGTAGCTGAAGAAGCCGGTTCCATAAAAGATGCAGACCACGGTGAGGTGGGAGCCACACGTGGAGAAGGCTTTCTTCCTGCCCTCTGCCGAGCGGATCCGCAGGACTGCAGCTGCCACGTGGGCATAGGACACCGAGATGAAGATCAGGGGGACCACCCCCATGAAGGTGGCCCCCACAAAAAGAAGCTGCCCATTCAGGTGGATGCTGGAGCAAGAGAGCTGGAAAAGGGGTGGAAGGTCACAGTAGAAGTGGTTGAGCACGTTAGGGCCGCAGAAGTCCAGCACAGACACAGCCACTGTGTGGGTCAGAGCATTGATGAAGGAGATGGAGCAGCAGACGGCCACCAGGGCTCCCTGGATGTCACGGCTCATGCGGATGCTATAGGTGAGGGGCTGGCAAATGGCCAGGTAGCGGTCGTAGGCCATGGCTGTCAGGAGGTGACAGTCCACTCCAGCCAGGAGGTGGAAAAAGAAGAGCTGTGAGATGCAGGCTGCATAGGGAACTCGGCATTGGTGGGTTAGGAGACAGACCAGCATGGGAGGAACGGTGACAGTGATGCACCCAATGTCCAGCAGAGAAAGGTTCCCCAGGAAGTAGTACATGGGGGTGTGGAGTTTGGGCTCCACAAAGATGGCGGCCAGGATACTCAAGTTGCCCCCAACTGTGATCACATAGGCAAAGAGGAAGATGGCGAAAAGGATGGGTTGCAGTTCGATGTTCTCTGTTAGGCCAAGAAGGATGAATTCAGTGACCACAGTCTTGTTGCCCCAGGCACCTGGCTCCATAGGCCACTGCTGAGAGACGTAGAGTGAGAAAATGTGGGCCTGCTGAAAGGGGAAGCTGCTGCTGCTGCTGCTAAGCTGCTAAGTCAACTTCAGTCGTGTCCGACTCTGTGCGACCCCATAGACGGCAGCCCACTACTTAATCTGTGTCTGCTGGATGCTAGGGATAATGGGGCAAGTACATTTATTGATGGAATGGATACTGATTAGAGCTTGAGCAGGATCCCCATGGCCCTTACAATGCTAGACATTAACTCTTGAATTTCCAGCTCAGGTTGAGATCCAGAGGATCCCAAGAAAGGGGCTGGAACAGAGGAAACTGCTCTGAGGACCCAGGACAGTGGCTGTTGATCAAAATGAGATGGAAGGGTTTCACTATTTTGACAGCTATGAAGGTTGTATCAGTGTAGAGTGACTGACCTTAGGAAATCATAGGCAGATTTTCCTAAGTTAACATTAAGGCACGCCCAATCTGGGTATGAATCAACAGCAGTGACACAGTACAGTGTCTCATGACACAGTGACAAGAGTTTAGCCTTGCTCTGAGCAGAGGTTCATCTCTCTCCTGAATGCATCTGTCTACTCCCACTTCTCCAGTCATCCCCACCCTGCCTGTCCATGCAAGGTGCAGTGTGCCTCGGGTCCTGTGGTCCAATTTGCCTTAAGTAGTTCTTTCTCTACACAAAGATGTTCACAGTCTCTCTCTCTTTCTCCTTCCCTCCCTTTCTCCCCCCTCCTCTCCTTCCTTCTGTCTCTCTCTCTCTCCCTTTCTTTCTCCTGGTATATAAGGACAACTCAGCACAGTGGAAAGAGCTGTGGAGTTAAGAGTCTAGATGCTTGTGTTATAAACAAGCTTCTATTACTAGCATCAGGACGTTGGAAAAAGGATAACAGAAGGGGAAAAGAAGATAAGAGGAAGGGAGGAAGGAGACAAAGAAAGGGGGAAAAATAGGAAGCCAACAGTTACTTGAATATAAACTTTTTGTGAAATATTTTACTCCATTTAAATTTCACAGAAATTCTTGAAGATAGCTAATCATTTTAAAATGAGAAAAGGAAAGCTCAAAAAAAGATATCCTGTTTTAAGTTCACATGTGTAAGAGTTTGTTCTGGAGAACTTGTATTTTGTGCTTTTATTTTTGCCAACCCCTTTGCCAATATCTCAGTATCTATCATCTATCTATATGTCCATCCATTTTCCCTTCTGCAATATGAAAGGCTATATTGTATTCTCTAGGTTTACTTAGAGGTATTTGTTGTTCAGTCACTAAGTCGTGTCCAACTCTTTGTGACCTCATGAACTGCAGGCTTCTCTGTCTTTCACTATCTCCCAGTGTTTGGTCAAATTCATGACCATTGAATCAGTAATGCCATCCAACCACTTCCTCTTCTGTTGCTCCCTTCTCCTCCTGCCTTCAATCTTTCCCAGCATCAAGGTCTTTTCCAATGAGTCTGCTCATCGCCAAAGTATTGGAGCTTCAGCTTTAGCTTCAGTCCCTCCAATGAATATTCAGGATTGATTTCTGTTAGGATTGACTGGTTTGATCTCCTTGCTGTCCAAAGGACTCTCAAGAGTCCTCTCAAGCATCACAATTTGAAACCATCAATTCTTTGACACGCAGCCTTCTTAATGGTCCAGCTCTCACATTCATACAAATACTGGAAAAACCATACTTTAACCAGACAGACTTTTGCTGGCAAAGTGATGTCTCTGTTTTTTAATATGCTGTAAGACACTATAAATATTGATTTCTCTGCCCTGATCAACCTAAATACCCACCCTTGCCTCTCCCCAGACTTTTCATTTCCCCATTCTTGACCCTAATCTCTTCCCTCTAACTTCCTCTACTTGCCAGCTCTGACCTTCGTCCTTCTTGTCACTAAGAGTAGAGAACGCCACCGTTGCATTTCACTGCCACCCCCTGAATCTGATGATGGCTCAGTCCTTTATTCTCTAGCACCAAGGGAAAAGCTACCTGAAGATCATGTGGGCTCTTCATC
Organism: Capra hircus; assembly: GCF_001704415.2. Classification (NCBI taxonomy): domain Eukaryota; kingdom Metazoa; phylum Chordata; class Mammalia; order Artiodactyla; family Bovidae; genus Capra; species Capra hircus. The sequence goes on along the minus strand of NC_030826.1, from coordinate 23,856,900 downwards.
CACACTTACTCACGAAGGATGGGAAATTAGCAGTCCTGGTGCAGAGGCACTTACCTTTCTACTCCGAGTTCCCAGATGGCGGTTCTTGTAGAGAGGGGAGTGAATGCCAAGCTGACCCAAAGTGGCCCGTCTCCAGAAGCCTTATAGAGGAAGTGACGCCCGGAACGACAGAGTGTGTCTTGGTGTTCTCTCTGTATTTGGGAGCTAACAAGCCCTTAGGGGCCCTAAAAATGACACACTCCCCAGGGATTGCACCAGAAGCCAGAGGCAGACAAACAATCTCAGTCCTTCAGTCCTTAAGGGTTTCTCTCATCTGCCTAGCATTTTGGATTTTATTAAAGGAACATTAGAGTCACAACTTCATTCCAGGCTCCTAATGCTCCTGAGAAAGGATACAGGTTCCATATTACTGATGGGAAAAATAAGAACTAGAGGGCTCAGTTGACTTGGCAAAGCCAGAGAGGGTGTCCCTAGTGGAGCTCAGGCTGGTTTCCAGATTCACTGATTCTGGTACTGTTTCTCTCATTTATTTTCTACACTGGGTTTTTTAAGGTATGGCTTTTAAAAGTTTAGGGTCAATATGTACACACTGCTTATTTAAAGAGGTTGCGATGGCAACCTCTGATCTGATTTCTTTCCCTATGGTTTTGGTTTTTTCATAGTGTCACATAAATGAAATCACACATTATGTAGACTTTTTAAATAATTGGATTCATTCTATTAGCATGATCCTTCGGAGATTCATGCCTGTTGGTTGTAGTAGTAGCACATTTCAGCAAGTCATATTCCACGTATTGCAATTTGCTAAGGTATTTATCAGTTAATGAATATTTGGATTGTTTCCAGATTTTAGCCATTACAAATAAAGATACAACTATGTTCAGACAATTCTTTGTGTGGAGACATGTTTTCATTTCTCCTTGGAAAATGCCTTGGAGTATAACTGCTGCTGCTGCTGCTATGTCACTTCAGTCGTGTCTGACTCTGTGTGACCCTGTAGACGGCAGCCCACCAGGCTCCCCAGTCCCTGGGATTCTCCAGGCAAGAACACTGGAGTGAGTTGCCATTTCCTTCTCCAATGCATGAAAATGAAAAGTGAAAGTGAAGTCGCTCAGTCATGTCCGACTCTTAGCGACCCCATGGACGGCAGCCCACCAGGCTCCTCCATCCATGGGATTTTCCATGCAAGAGTACTGGAGTGGGGTGCCATTGCCTTCTCCAATAACTGCTGAAACCTACTTAAGTGGATGTTTAATTATAAATGAAACTGTCAAACTGTTTTTCAAAGTGGCTGTACCATTTTGAATCCCTCCCAGCAATGAATGAGATTGCCAGTTGTTCATCAACACTTAATATCATCAGTCTTTTTAATATTAAACCTCTCTATTAGGTGTGCAATAGTATCTCATTGTGGTTTAACTTTGTATTTCCTTAATGATATTGAGCATCTTTTCATGTGCTTATTTACCATCTGTATGTCATTGATCAAGTATTTAAATAACTTGCTCCCCTCAATAAAAATTAGTTGTTTTTCTAGTTCTTGTTATTTTTAAATATATATTTTATTAAATATAAAGGATACTAGCCTTTAATCCATGTTTTGTAAATAGTTCCCCAGTCTGTGACTTATATTTTCATAAACAGTATCCTTTAAATAATAGACATTTAAATTTTTGATGATATCCAATTCATCAATTTTTTCTTTTATAATTCATGACTTTTGTATCTTATCTACAACATTTTTGTGTTGATTTGCAAACTGGCCCCACACAGAGAAGGCAAGGAGAGATGAGAGAAAGAGGCAGACCACTCTGGATTGGCAGGTAGTGTTTTTCCTGCTTCATTTTAGGTACTCAATGAAAGTTTTTGGAATCAATTAATACTTTAACAAAATTATACTTTTATGGACATAGGTAAGGTTTTGTTCAGTGTCAGGTCCAATTTAGTGGCAAGTCTGTGCCTCTTTTCTTCTCCCTAGATAGTGCCTAACTGTTGAGACCATCTTCCCTAAAATAAGACAATGTGTGTGTTTGTGTGTGTGTGTGTGCGCGCGCGCGTGTGTACTCAGTCGCTCAGTTATGCCTAGCTCTTTGTGACCCCATGGACTGTAGTGTAGCCCTTCAGGCTCCCCTGTCCATGGGATTTTCCAGGCAGGAATACTGGAGTGGGTTGCATTTCCTTCTTCAGGGGATTTTTCCCAACCCAGGGATCGAATCCACTTCTCTTGTGTCTCCTGCATTGGCAGGCAGATTCTTTACCACTGAGCCACTTGGGGAACCCCCCAAATTAGACAGTGATTCATCCTATTGATATTACTTGAGTGCCTTATGTGCTAGTAGAATTTCCTATAAGTTGAGGGTTCAGAAAGAATCAGAAAATTCTAGGAAACACACATACATTGCAGATCAAAACTTTTCTCAACAGTGACAAAAGCAGAACATCAAATGTCTGGATCAGGGGTAACAAACTGCTGTGCCTACAAGGGCAAGGCAAAGGGTGTGGTGAGTTGGAAGCCCGGCAAATTGGAGGGTACTGGTCCTCTCTAATGAGGTCTATAGAAATTTAGTCCTAGATGATTGCTGACAAAGAAGGATGTGGGTCCACTGTTGACAAATTTCATTCTGTAAGAGCTGAAAAGCATGTGTGCTTAGTTGCTCAGTCATGTCTGACTCTGTGTGACCCCATGGGCTGTAGCCTGCCAGGCTCCTCTGTCCCTGGGGATTCTCCAGGCAAGAATATGGAGTGGGGTGCCATGCCCTCCTCCAGGGGATCTTCCGAACCCAGGGATTGAATCCAGGTCTCCCTTATTGCAGGCAGCTTCTTTACTACCTGAGCCCCCAGGGAAGCGTCCTGATTACTTTCAAATCTTATAAACTACATGTCTGTGCTTCAGGTACAGCTGGGAGTCTGAAAACCGGTGAACTCGGTGAAGCACACACAAATGTTTCCTTTCCATTACTTTTCTAAGTGTAAATATACCTGACTATCAGAATAATAAATTCACATAGAACCTTTTTCCCAAGGTTCCAAGTGGTGTGTTTAAGTATCAGCGACTCTCCAGAGCCAGCTGCAGTAATTTGAGCATACACTCACTAACCCCTATCTGTGGGACATGCCTCCTTGGCCTCCTGAAGCACTCTGGATAAATCTGCCTCCTGGCAAGGGAAATTTAGCTTTCTGTTTCACACAATTCTATTATTAAAAAAAGAAAACACTCTTAAGCTATAAAATAAGACTTTAGTAATTAAAGCAATATACCTTGTTCCAGATTGGGAAAATCAGTAATACAAAGGTGTCAGTTCTTCCTAAATTTATACATTGACACTCTGTTAGAAATTTACAAACATTTCAAAATTAATTGGAAGAATGATTATAAGTAGTTGCAAGAATGAGTATGGCAAAGACAGACCAATGCCAGGGAAATGAAAGTAATAAGAAATACCTTAACAACTACATATTAACTTGTGTTTTAATACCATAATGATTAAGAAGAGCATAAAAGAGCCCAACAACAGACCCCAAACTAGAAGGATATTAGGATGATAGTGAAAGGGTGATTTTATATCAGTGGGGAAAGAATCAATGAATCTATTCCTTTGAAAATTAAATAAAGGTTCTTTCTAGGTTCATTGCAGCCCTCCATCCAACAAGATTATTTCAACCAAAGTACATTCACTAAGAGAAAGTTATAAAGTCCATTTTATTCTGTCCATTCAAAGGAATGCTATGTAATCTAGAAAAAAATGAGTAAGATCTCTATTGAATGTCATGGAAAGATATCCATCTATGTCATTCTTTTATTAATATGTTATCACTATGTTATTAAGTGAAAAAAGCAGGTTATTCTATTTTTACAAATATATATTAGGTACAAGCTTTTTAAACAATTATAGACTAAATATCAAAATGATTTTCTCTGAAATGAACTTCTGAGTAATTTTATTCTTTTCATACTTCCTAATTTTTTATTAAGCATGCATTTTTATTGCATTATATAAAAAGATGTTTAAAGCTATAAATGGAATAAATGACGTGGTTTTCTCCTTTTAGCAATGCAGAAGGAGAGTTCGGTTCTGGTTTATGTCCAAGAAGGCAAAGGTCTGCAGTCAGTCAGTCGGGGAGACTTGTCCAGGTGAGTGGAAACTCTTTAATTAGTGTTATTATTACTCATATTTTTTGTTATTGTCAGCCCAATATTCTACCTCATCTCTATGGTTTTTCTAAACAATGCCTTGCCCCTTGGATTTTGGTTTTAAACTTTGTTCTCTTTGTGTTGGTTTATTTGCTAAAGCCAATCTCCAGCAATTCCTCTACCAGCCTCTTCCAGCTGCTGTGGAACAAACTGTCAATTTATTAAAGAAACAAAACTTCTTACTCCATGTTTTTATTTTCTAAAAAATATTTTTCCTATAACACTGACTTTCCTTTTCTTCTGTCCCCTCTTTCTTGTCTGTCCCATCCATCCCACTTTACAGATACCCTTCTCCTTTGGAATGATGTATTACTTTTAAGAGGCAATAGAGACAGTGCCCACCTAGATTTAAATCACAGCTCTGACATTCTTTAGCTGTGTGACTTTGGGCAAGGTACTTAACCTCTCTGAGGTTCGGTTTCCTAATCTGTAATTTGTAAATCTGTGCCTGCTTCATAGGGTTGTTCTGAGGGTTAAATGGCTTAATAGCTGTCAGTCACTTAGAAGAGTGGCCTGGCGCATGGTAATCATGATATAAGTAACAGCTACTGTTGTTTTTATTGTACTTTCCTTCCTAAGCCAGTTTCTGATTTGATTTCACCATGTTCACATTCCATTTGCACTAATCGCAGTACCTCTTGGAAGCAGTTAGTGGAGCCATGATATTCTTTAAAGCCAGAGCAAGAAATCTCATGTGGGGGGCTGTCTCCCTGTGAACACCCGTCTCAGGGCGCCCTGCACGTCGGGGTTTCGGAGGCTGTAGATGACAGGGTTCAGCATGGGGCTGATGACCGTGTTGAGGATGCCAATGCCCTTGTCCTTGTCTGAAGCCTCCCCCGAGCCCAGCCGCATGTAGCTGAAGACACCTGTGCCATAGAAGATGCCCACCACGGTGAGGTGGGAGCCACACGTGGAGAAGGCTTTCTTCCTGCCCTCCGCTGAGCGGATCCGCAGGACTGCAGCTGCCACGTGTCCATAGGACACAGTGATGAGGACCAAGGGGGCCACACCCATGAAGGCTGCTGCTACAAAGAGCAACTGCTCGTTGAGCTGGATGCTGGAGCAGGAGAGCCGGAAGAGCTGCGGGAGGTCACAGTAGAAGTGGTTGATCACATTGGGACCGCAGAAGTTGAGAGTAGATACAGCAACAGTTTGAGTCAGCGCGTTGGTGAAGGAAAAGACACAGGACATGCCGGCCAGGGCTCGCTGGATTCCCCAGCTCATGCGGGTGCTGTAGGTGAGGGGCTGGCAGATGGCCAGGTAGCGGTCGTAGGCCATGACGGTCAGCAGGAAGCAGTCCACTCCGGCCAGGAGGTGGAAGAAGAAGAGCTGGGAGAGGCAGGACCGATAGAGAATGCTTCTGTTATTGGACATGAAATGCCCCAGCATGGCAGGGACAGTGACACTGATGCACCCGACGTCCAGCAGGGACAAGTTCCCCAGGAAGAAGTACATGGGGGTGTGGAGTTTGGGTTCAGCGAGGATGGCAGCCAGGATGCTGAAATTGCCCCCCACAGTAGCTACATAAGCGAGAAGGAAGATGATGAAGAGGATGGGCCGTAGAGCTGGGGTCTTCGTGAGGCCCAGCAGGACAAACTCAGTGACAACGGAATCATTTCCTGAGGCTTCCGGATCCATGACTCTCTCCCACCGGCAGTAGAACCAAGTAAAGCTAGAGGGTGCCGATGGTGACAAATGGAGAATCAGACTTTTTTTTTTTTTTAAACTGGAGTGTAATTGCTTTACAATGTTGTGTTAGTTTCTGCTGCACAACAAAGTGAATCAGCTGTATGCATACACATATCCCCTCTCTCTGGAGTCTCCCTCCCACTCCACCCCCCATCCACCCCTCTAGGTCATCACAGAGCACCAAGTTTGGGCTCCAAAGTATTGACCTTCTACTGAATAAGAAAAATGTAAAAGGAGCCTTTGAGCAGCATGAGTTTCCAGGCTTCATTTCCAGGTAGGGTGAGTGGATACCCAACTCAGCCGCCTCCCTGGATGCCCAGTTGAGCTCTCAGGCCAGAGAAGCAGACACCAAGACTCCGAATTCTCTTCTCCAACTCCACCAACACTTGGCTTCTTGCTGTTCTGTCTCCTGGTTCTAACTGCATATCATCCAACACACACACTATCGTGGACCTGGGGCCACATGAGGCTAAAGACTTATGGTGCTGTGTCTTGCCCACATGCTTGATCACTGACATAATGTCTTCCTTTCCCCACCCCTGGGTGGTCACACTAATAACACACAGTGATCCACCACAACCTCTGGCTCAAGGATGGATATTGAAGTCACTCACATGGAGTCTGCTTCAAATGGGAAGAGGCTGGAGTTGGAGCTTCCTGGGCCAGGGGTGGGGGGTAAGATGGGGGTGGGAGGTGGGCCAAAGGCATAAGGCATGAGCAGAGGAAAATGTTTTCTAATGATTAATGTTGAGAATAAAGTCAAGTCCACAACGGATCAACCTCCATCTAATGGTCTGACTTTTCTGCATGGACGTGTTCTGACCATCAGTTCCATCTCTCCAGAAAGGAACTGGTTTTCATTCTAAATCTGCTCTGGACTTAACTGTCTGGTAACAGCCTTGCTCCCGTCCAAGTTAGTGAGGCTGTAAACCTTGGTTAAAACTGACTTCTCCCTGTCTCTAACCTTTACATTCAAGGGACTGAGTCCCACTGGTTTTTTTCAGGAGAAGGGAGAAGCCGTTATTGGGCCTGTATGAAATCCAAGTTGGGAGCATGCAGTGAGGGGTCTTGGCACCCACCCAGTCAAGGGGATGAACACATCCTGGACAAACAGCAGGGGACAGTCATGCTGGCCCAAAGACCTCCAAGTGGGGATAGCTTATGAAGGACACAGAGACAAGGAGGTAAACAACTCACGTGACATCACCCTCACAGTGGGATTTTTCTCCTCCCAATTGTTACTCTGGAGGCGTCAGAAATTAGACTTTCCAGGGGGAGCCAAAGCTGGATAAACAGACGTAATGATCTCTAGTATCTTTAAAACGTTTTGAACTTTTCTGAAAATGTTTCCAAGTATGACCTTCATGGACGTGGCAACATTCATTCGTTTAACAAAAATATTTTTGAGCAATTACTGTGAACTGACATTCTTTTTAAGTCTCCCCTGTTTTTGGTAAATTTTAAACTTTTTATTTTATATTGGAGTACAGCCAACTGACAATGTTGTGATAGTCTTAGGTTCACAGCAAAGTGACCCAGCCATATCCATTCTCCCCCAAACTTCCCTCCCATCCAGCTTGCCACATGACGTTGAGCAGAGTTCCCCATACTATGTAGTAGGCCCTTGTTTTGTTACCATTTTAAATATAGTAGTGGGTATGTGTTGATCCCAAACTTCTGCTTATCCCTTCCCCCCATCCTTCTCCCCCTCGTAAGCATCTCAGCACTTCATGGAGTTAAAATAAATCTCAGAGAGTCTTAAAAGGCAGTTAAGCTTACACTGCGTTGGAGGTGGAGTTGGGACTTTGGGTTTCTGATTTAGTCCTACCATCTTGGGAGAGGGAGAGTGGTGACTTGTGACATCCTAGCCTTGCTGCCACGTGGGGCTGGGGGCGGGGGGAGTTGGAGCAGGATTTGCTCCTATCTCACCCCCTCCATCATTTCAAAGGTTGCCTCACACACCCTGTCACTACTGCCATCCTCAAACCCGGCTCTTCCTCTAGTCTCAAACAAATATCTTGCCCTTCCTCCACTCCTGTACCTTACTCCAGACCCTCCACTGTCCTGACCCTAAAAATTTTCTAGCTTTGTGCCCTCAACCTCATGAGTGAAGATAAAGGTTTGGAGTATCTTCTAGACCAGGACCACTCTACTTTTGCTCCTAAAGTGGCTTGAGGCATTTTAAAAATATTAATGATTCCTGATTAATGTCAGAGTCACTTCTTTCTTGGTGAGCTATTGGAGATATTTAACTTCCCAAGGAGCACTCTGGTGTGGTTGGACCAGCCCTCTTCTTGCTATGTCTCAGCAGTTTAGGACATCATTTTCACTTCAGTTACTTCTAATGCCAGCTGGCTGTTGAGTCTGACTTCATTAGGCCACTTTGGTGATGAAATAAAGTGATCTGGATCTCAATTTTGACTCAAAAAAAAAGAAAGAAAAAAAAAGAAAGAGAATGCTTTCCCACTGGCTCTCATTAGCGAGTTTGAGAGAAGTTCTTTGCAGGATCAACGGAAGAGACTCGCAGTGACTCAGGACTGCCAGAGGCCAAGGAGACATTGACAGGGAATTAGAATGAGTTGACATCTCTGCTGACAGCTGACAACAGAAGGGAACTTCAAGATTCCAGGACCCAAACTGAACCTTTTACTACCCATTACTATCTTGCTACAAGTCTAGACTTCAGCTCCCAACTAGATAAAAAATGCTATAATGTCTCTCTTTCTGATTATTTTTTATTTCATTAATAATGCTTTGGGCATTCATTTTTATTTTTGACGTTTCATAAATAAAGTGCTTATATAACAATGTTGCATAAGCAGTGGTATTCTTATTTTGAGAATGAGTTATTTCACCTTAGAAGTTAGACAAATATGGCAATGACGGAAGGTCTTACTGAGGTCAGTTTGCATGAGGGATGGAAGAGCCTCCCAGAAGAGGGTGCAGGGCATTGACATGTCCAAGTCCAAGCATAACGGGTAGGATATCAGTGCAAATGTGTGCAGGCTCAGTTGTGTCCAACTCTGCGACCCCATGCACTGTAGCCCACCAGGCTCTTCTGTGCCTAGAAGTTTCCAGGCAAAAATGCTGCAGTGAGTAGTCATTTCTTACTCCAGGGCATCTTCCTGACTAGGACTGAACCCTCATCTCCTATGTCTATTGCTTTGGCAGGCAGATTCTTTACCACTGTGCCACCTGGGAAGCCCCTTAGAATATCAGAGGGAACCTCATCTCCTGATGCCATTTCCTCCCTAGCGTCACCTCCAGATGCACACTGGGTCATAAATAAAATGCTTATATAACAATGTTGCATAAGCAGTGGTATTCTCAGTTTGAGAATGAAATGCTCAAAGGAAGAGCATTTCAATCAATAAAGGGATGGTGAATATAAAATTTTCTTGATTATTCCCTTATGGTTAGATAAGTTAAAATTTCCCCTTATTATGGCTTTTGTACACTTAGAACAGATTCCTAGAAGTAGTTTGAAAAGTACTAAAAACTTGTATATTTGATAGCAAGATATTTAGCCAGATCTTCTCTTTAATGACAGACTGAGACTTCCCTGGTGGTCCAGGGGTTAAGACTCCACCTTCTAGTGCAGGGGGTGAGGGTTCAGTCCCTGACTGGGGAGCAGAGAGCCCACATGCCTTTCGACCAGAAGCCAGAACAAAAACGGAAACCATTTTGTAACAAATTCAATTAAGACTTTGAAAATGGTCCACATTAAAAAAAAGATCTTTAAAAAAAATGACTGTTTTCCCCTAATATTTTATTATAAACATCTTAGAGCACATTGTAAAGTTTAAAAATTATACAGTGAACACCCATATACCTATCGTCTAGACTTTACCGTTATATTTGGTCTTTATATAAATGGGGTCCTTCAATAGTTATTCTTCTTTGACTTGTTTATTTCACTATTATGTTTGTATGATTCTCATGTTAGTGTCTACAACTATTGCTCATTTATTCTTTTAAGGCTGTATAGCATTGTAGGCTATTAATACACCAAAGGTTATCATTTCTTTCCTGTTTCAAGGTATTTGCTTCTGTGAACACTGTTGTGTATATTTCTTGGTGCATACATGCAAGAACTTCTCTATGATTGTTAATTAGAAATAGAGTTTGTGCGTCTTCAGATTTAAAGGATAAATTCAAATTGTTTCCCAAAGGACTTATACCACTTTAGGGTCTTAGCAGTTGTATATAAGATTTTTTAAAATTCTATATTCTCAAAACTTGCTGTTATTTCATTTCTTTATTTAGACTGATACAGTGTGAAATGGTGTCTCAACTGTGATTTTAATCTGCATTTGGTAGATCACAAATAAGGCTGAACTTCCTTTCCCTGGCTATTTGTGTTTCCTGTTTTGTTCATATCCTTTGTTTTCTATCAGATCTGTTGTATTTTTTTTATTGAGTGCAGAAGTCTGGAAATATTTTGGATACTCTAGGAGAGCTATATACATATTGCAAGTCTCTTTTACTTTTTAAAACATTTTTATGTACGTATTTATTTTTGGCTGTGCTGGGTCTTTGTTGCTGTGTGGGTTTTTATTTGGTTGCCACTAGCTGGGGCTACTCACAGTAGCTGCTCATTGTGGTGGCTTCTCTTGTTGCAGAGCATGGGCTCTAAGGCACCTGGGCTTTAGTAGTTGGTGTATATGGGCTTAGTTGCCCTGAGGCATGTGGAATCTTCCCAGACCAGGGATCGAACCCATGTCCCCTGAATTGGCAGGCGAATTCTTAACCTCTGGACCACCAGGGAAGTCCACAAGTCTCTTTTAATTCGTAACTGTATTTTCACTTTAAAAAAGTTATCCTGTGATGTGTAGGGATTTTTACATTTTAATGCAGGCAAATCTCTCAGTCTTTATCCCAAAGAAAGGCAATGCCAAAGAATGCTCAAACTACTACACAATTGCACTCATCTCACACGCTAGTAAAGTAATGCTCAAAATTCTCCAAGCCAGGCTTCAACAATACGTGAACCGTGAACTTCCTGATGTTCAAGCTGGTTTTAGAAAAGGCAGAGGAACCAGAGATCAAATTGCCAACATCCGCTGGATCATGGAAAAAGCAAGAGAGTTCCAGAAAAACATCTATTTCTGCTTTATTGACTATGCCAAAGCCTTTGACTGTATGGATCACAATAAACTGTGGAAAATTCTGCAAGAGATTGGAATACCAGACCACCTGATCTGCCTCTTGAGAAATCTGTATGCAGGCCAGGAAGCAAGAGTTAGAACTGGATATGGAACAACAGACTGGTTCTAAATAGGAAAAGGAGTACGTCAAGGCTGTATATTGTCATCCTGCTTATTTAACTTATATGCAGAGTACATCATGAGAAACACTGGACTGGAAGAAACACAAGCTGGAATCAAGATTGCCAGGAGAAATATGAATAACCTCAGATATGCAGATGACACCACCCTTATGGCAGAAAGAGAAGAGGAAATAAAGAGCCTCTTGACAAAAGTGAAAGAGGAGAGTGGAAAAGTTGACTTAAAGCTCAACATTCAGAAAACGAAGATCATGGCATCTGGTCCCATCACTCCATGGGAAATAGATGGAGGAACAGTGGAAACAGTGTCAGACTTTATTTTTTTGGCTCCAAAATCACTGCAGATGGTGATTGCTGCCATGAAATTAAAAGACACTTACTCCTTGGAAGAAAAGTTATGACCAACGTAGACAGCATATTCAAAAGCAGAGACATTACTTTGCCGACTAAGGTCCGTCTAGTCAAGGCTATGGTTTTTCCAGTAGTCATGTATGGATGTGAGAGTTGGACTATAAAGAAAGCTGAGCGCCGAAGAATTGATGCTTTTGAACTGTGGTGTTGGAGAAGACTCTTGAGAGTCCCTTGGACTGCAAGAAGATCCAACCAGTCCATTCTGAAGGACATCAGCCCTGGAATTTCTTTGGAAGGAATGATGCTGAAGCTGAAGCTCCAGTACTTTGAACACCTCATGTGAAGAGTTGACTCATTGGAAAAGACTCTGATGCTGGGAGGGATTGGGGGCAGGAGGAGAAGGGGACGACCCAGGATGAGATGGCTGGATTGCATCACTAACTCAATGGATGTGAATCTGAGTGAACTCCGTGAGTTGGTGATGGACGGGGAGGCCTGGCGTGCTGCGATTCATGGAGTCGCAAAGAGTCGGACACAACTGAGCAACTGACTGAACTGAACTGAAAGTTTTTTGGAATTCTTTTTTTTAAATCTTCTTTTTTAAAATTATTTTTTGGCCATACCATGCAGCATTTGGTATCTTAGTTCCCAGACCAGGGACTGAACCTGCATCCCCTGCATTGGAAGTGTGGTGTCTTAACCACTAGACTGCCATGGAAGGCCCTTTTGAACTTCTTTAAGAATGACTGAACTCCTAGAAGAGCATGAATGTATTCCATTGACTATTTTTACAATTTGAACATCTTTAATCTTCAATATAAGAATCTCATCCCCCTGAAACTAAGGAGTAAAGACAGAAAGACAGTAATGTCATTTTTCCTGCGGCTATCTGATTACCCCAGCATCATTTATTGAAAGCCATGTCCTCTTCCTGCTGCTCTGTTGGCTGCCCAAGTCACATACCAAACCCCCACATATTATTTTCAGACTCTCTAATTTGTTCTTTTGCTTCATTTCTCTGATGTGCTTGGTCGGCTCAGTCATGTCTGACTCTTTTGTGATTCTTTGGACCATAGCCCGCCAGGCTTCTCTGTCCATGGGATTTCCCAAACAAGAATACTGGAGTGGGTTACCATTTCCTTCTCCAGGAGACCTTCCCGACCCAAGGATCCAATCTGTGTTCATCTCCCGACTTGTAGGCAGATTCTTTACCTACTGAGCCTTTAGGGAAGCCAGTTCTCTTGTTTTGCTCAGATACGGCACAATCTTAATTACTATACCTTAAAAAACATGTTGAGATGCCTTGTAGGGCAGGCAGGAGCAATTTAGTGTGACAGTCAGAGAGTCATACCATGGCTGGCAGCAGCTTTTAGCTAGAATTAGGGGCCAGAGTTGAGAACAGGGGTTGGGCAAAAAGAGCACAGCTTGGACAGAAAGCCTCAAGCTCATCCATGGCGTGACAGGTACCAGGCAATTGTGAGATGGACAGCAAGCATCGGAAAATGAAATACGCCCACGAACACTTGCAAATGGCTAATATCCTGTAAACAGAGGCATCATGTACAGTTGACCATGAAGGAGCTGAAAAAGGTTGGCACCAACATAAGGGTCCCTCTCGGCAGCAGAGACAGAGTCAACGGGGCATATGACACGGGAGTAGGTGATTTTTGAAGAAGTTGGAAGAAGAGAGGGCTTCCCTGGTAGCTCAGCTGGTAAAGAACCTGCCTGCCAATGCAGGCAATGCAGAGACATGGGTACAATCCCTGGATCAGGAAGATCCTCTGAAGAAGGAAATGGCAACCCACTCCAGTAAGGATGGAAAGTTTTCTAGAAAGTTGTTAAAACCATATTATGGGGCTTGAGATCCAGCTCTGTTACATCTAGTTGTGTATAGCATCAAGCAAATTACTAAACCTCACTGAGCCTAAGTTTCCTCCTCTGCTTTGTGAGGCAAACAACAAAGTTACATCAGAGTTATTGGGAGGATTAAGGAAGATAACACATTAAAATGTAGAAAATATTAGTGATTGCTATTATTATTATTACTTGATCCCCAGGTTTCCCAGGGACTTTAATTACATTAATTTCATTTAATTCTCAGACCAGCCCTCCTTCAGTGGTCAAGATATTGTCCTCCTTTTACAGATGAGGAAACTTCAGAGTTCTTCAGCAGCTAGTCCTAAGTCATACCATTAAGAACTGGAGAAGTGAGTCCATAGACCACATCCATGCTTTTCATGCTGCATCAGGTTGTCCTGGGAAAGCATGAGGACCAGGGGTTCTACAGTTAAACCAGTGCAATTCTCCATTATGGTGGGCATGAAGAAAGAAAAGTGAAAGTGTTAGTTGCTCAGTCATGTCTGACTCTTTGTAACCCCATAGACTGTAGCCCACCAGGCTCCTCTGTCCATGGGATTTCCCTTCTCCGGTGTATCTTCCCAGCCCAGGGATCAAGCCTGGGTCTCCCACATTGCAGAGAGATTCTTTACCGTCTGAGTCAAGGGTGGGCATAATACAACTCAGTTTTTCTATTGCTACTTCCAGAATCATTACGGGACCCTCCAAGATGCAATCCTAGTGGCCTCCACTAACAAGTCTCGAGGGAGAAGGCAGTGCATTCCTGAGGACTCTTTAGGAAACTGAGTTTGCAGAAGGCTTCTCTCCTTTGCCTCCTTTCTTGTGCTTCTTCTCATCCGCAAGTCAAGGCAAGCCTGGGAAGTCGGCTGCACTCTGCTCAAAGCTCTCCTTCTGGGAGAGCAAATCTCTCAGTCTGGACTCTGGTTTCATCCCAGCTCTACCATTAGCTCCACGGGTGACTTTGGAAACCTCTTTGGACTCCACTGTCCTTGAGTGATAAATAGGATTAATAACATCCCCCAGTCAGCCCATGGAAGCCACATGAGAGGTGGAGCGAGGAGTCAGATGGGAGATCATTTTGAGGAAATCAGAAGCATCACAAAGTTGTAAAGCATCATTACTAGGCTCAGCAGAGACTTGGGTTGCTTATTGGTCTGTGGCTCCCCAAACCCCAAACCTTCCTGGGAGGGCTAATTTCTGAGGGCCTCAGGGGTGACATGCAGTGGGTAGCACCTCACAACACGGGTGATCTCATCTCTCCTTCACCCGTTTTCTTATATATGGCCCTTTCCTTGCTCTCCAGGGCCAGGGCCTGCACAGTGCTGCCCCCTCTTCACCAGGAACCTCCCTGGCTTCTGTACCTGTAACAAGGTAAGTATTCTCCAGGGTTCCCCTCTGCTCCCTAGTAATGGAGAAGGCACTTGAGTTGTTATCAAGCAAGTCAGATCTCTTTCACAGAGGATTCAGTAGAGAAAGAGTCTTAACTCTGGGTAACACATCAGGTGAGGGGAAGAGCTGACACTTCAAATTCCAGGCCGCTTTGCCAATGCTTGTCATTCTTGGATGAAGCCAGATTTCCGTTTTCATTGGAGTGAGCAGGAGGGCATTCATCAAATCCAGTTTTCCTGCTGGACCCATTCATCAGGCAACCATGGACCAGACCCCTCCATCACAGGGCCTGATTGAGCCTTCCTTATCAGATGCATAAAGGGTTTAGTTGGAACATCATAGCAGGGAGCCATAAACACTCAGTATGGGCAGACTGGGGCTCACTTTGAAGACCTGAGAGGCATAATCTAGGAGAACCTCTTCAGTTAAGGTCATCATGGTGATCTTGTTTAAGATGGACTCCTTAGGTGAACAGCCCAGTGATCATCCTGGAATCTTGGTAGCAGTAAGTAAGCTTCACCACTAAGAGTGAGGATTCCATGGCATCTCTGTGAGGTATACTCTACTCCTCCTCCAGGGGATCTTCCTGACCCAGGGATCAAACCTGCGTATCTTACATCTCCTGCACTGGCCGGCAGGTTCTTTATCACTAGCGCCACCTGGGAAGCACGCTTTTTGTCTACCCTTATTTATTCACCGGGTCTGACCCTCCTGATTTTGGGGCTATTTCAAGAAAAGATATGTGTCAGTGACCAGGATTGTTTTAACTACTGCTTAACTGACTTCCCTGGTGGTTCAGATGGTAAAGCGTCTGCCTACAATGCAGGAGACCCATATTTGATCCCTGGGTTGGGAAGATCCTCTGGAGAAGGTCTGACACGACTGAGCGACTTCACTTTCACTTTAATTGTTCCTGATGTCCAATCTAGCTAAAGAATTGGCGATTCCCACAGTAGTATTGCTCTGCCTTTCACTAAAATCCATATCTCTTTCAAATCATATCAACCTTTCATTTTCTTGCATAAATTCCAGCTCATTCAGATATCCTTTCCCAACTCCTTGGTGTTGGTTGTCGAATTCATTTATTTACTTCTTTCAGAAATGTTAAGCATCTCTGAATGCAAAGTGTGATGATAGGAGCTGAGAATACAAAGCTGAGTCAGGCCTAAATCTGTCCTGAAGCCATTTATAGTGAATAGAATAGTGGAACGCTCTGTAGAGAAATGACCACGCAGGAGGATAACAGAGTTAACCTCCAACACTACAGTTCAGAAGCATCAATTTTTTGGCACTCAGCTTGCTTTATATTCCAACTCTCACAGCTATAAACGACTACTGGAAAAACCATAGCTTTGACTAGACAGATCTTTGTTGGAAAAGTAATGTCTCTGCTTTTTAATATGCTGTGTAGCTTTTCATAGCTTTTCTTCCAAGGAGAAATCAGCTTTTAATTTCATGGTTGCAGTCACCATCTGCAGTGATCTTGGAGCCCAGGAAAATAAAATCTGTCACTGTTTCCACTGCTTCCCCATCTATTTGCCGTGAAGTGATGGGACAGGATGCCATGACCTTAGTTTTCTGAATGTTGAGTTTTAAGCCAACTTTTTCACTCTCCTCTTTCACTTTCATCAAGAGGCGCTTTAGTTCTTCTTCACTTTCTGCCGTAAGGGTGGTGTCATCTGCACATCTGAGGTTATTGATATTTCTCCTGGCATTCTTGATTCCAGCTTGTGCTTCATCCACCAGGCATTTTGCATGTAAGTTAAATAAGCAATATACAGCCTTGACGTACTCTTTTCTCGATTTGGAACCAGTCTGTTGTTCCATGTCCAGTTCTAACTGTTGCTTCTTGACCTGCATACAGATTTCTCAGGAGGCAGGTAAGGTGGCCTGGTATTCCCATCTCTAAGAATTTTCCACAGTTTGTTGTGACCCACAAGTCAAAGGCTTTGGCATAGTCAATAAAGCAGAAGTAGATGTTTTTCTGGAACTCTTTTGCTTTCTCCATGATTTAACGGATGTTGGCAATTTGATCTCTTGTTCCTCTGCCTTTTCTAAATCCAATTTGAACATCTGGTAATTCACAGTTCACCTTCTGTTGAAGCCTGGCTTGCAGAATTTTGAGCATTACTTTGCTAGCATGTGAGATGAGTGCAATTCTGTGGTAGTTTGAACATTCTTTGGCATTGCCTTTCTTTGGGATTGAAATGAAAGCTGACCTTTTCCAGTCCTGCGGCCACTGCTGAGTTTTCCAAATTTGTTGGCATATTGAGTGCAGCACTTTCACAGCATCCCCTTTTAGGATTTCAAATAGCTCAACTGGAATTTCATCACCTCCACTAACTTTGTTCACAATGATGCTTCCTAAGGCCCACTTGATGTCACATTCCAGGATGTCTAGCTCTAGGTGAATGATCGCGCCATCGTGATTACGTGGGTCATGAAGATCTTTTTTTGTATAGCTCTTCTGTGTGTTCTCACCACCTCTTCTTAACCTCTTCTTCTGCTTCTGTTGCATTATAGCTATATATTTTCCTTTGACAAAGAGAAGCTGGCCCTTTTAACTAAAAATTTCCTCCTGGTAAGATTACCTTGGTACAGTTTAAAAAGTTGTAAACAGTTGGCTCTTAGTATCCATGGATGCAGAACCCATGGACACAGAGGGCTGACTCTGCTAAGTCATTTTATATAAGGGACTTGAGCACCTTGAACCTGGTGGAAATATGATGGGAGGAACTACTGAGCTACTACTGCTGGCCTTTAAAGATCTCTGGAATTTAGATAAATAGGACATTGAAAGATATATTATTATGAAAGTAATCTGATTCATTTTGTAAGATTTCACCCTACAATTAAACTTTTGAGTTTTATAGCTGACTATTGTTGGCATGTGGGCTTCTCTGTTGGCTCAGGTGGTAAAGAATCTGCCTGCAGTGCAGGAGACCCGGGTTCAATCCCTGGGGTCAGGAAGATCCCCTGGAGAAGGGAATGGCAACCCATCCCAGTATTCTTGACAGGAGAATTCCATGGACAGAGGAGCCTGACAGGCTGCAGTCCATGGGGTCACAAGGAGTCAAACATGACTGAGCAACTAACCCTGACTGACTTTTGTTGGTGTGTAAGGAATCTATTGACTTGTGTATAATTATTTTTTATTTAACTTGCTAATATCTTAATAAATCCACAAGTTTCCAAGTTTTTTCTTTCTTCTATTGAGGCAATATTATTGTTCTCAACTTACTCTTTTCTTTTTTGTTTTTATTACCTAAGCATTTTATTTTCCTTTGCCCAAAACTTTTAGAATGAGAAATATTTGAAGTAGCAAAGGCCATAGCTTTACTTGCTCCTGATTTTAATACAAATGTCACTACTACTCTGCCATTATGAATGATTCAGATTTGCAATAGATATGCTCTATAACATAAAGTGATATATTTTCATTTCAAGTAACTACAAGTGTGTTTTTCTCTTTTTTTTCTTTTCTCTATATATCCAGTATATGTGTGTTTAAGAATTGCCTCTATAAAATTTTCCTCTTTTTAAGCCAATTAATATGCTATAATATATTAATAGATTTACCAATATTAAACCATCCTCTGCTATAAAATCTACTAGATAATGGTGGATTCATGTATTGTACTTAAGATTTTTACATACATAGTGTTAAACAAGGGTAGTGTAGAATAATTCCTTTTTTGCTGCCATTGTTACATTTTAATATCAGGATTTGCTAACTTTAAAAATATAAATTTGGAAGGCTTTCATATTTTGTAATTAAGAACAGTTTATATTATAAGTATTAAAAAAATAATTGGTCAAAGAAGCATATGAGCCTGGAGCCTACACATGGAAGTACATTATCAATCACTTTTTCCATTTTTCGGTTGTTTACTTGGTTTAGGGACTACTCTTGAATTGATTGTTCAAACTTAGGAACAAATAGTGTTCCATTTCTATTTTATTTATTTTTGGCCCTTTTAACTCCTAATTTTGTGTACCTTTATATTTTTCTCGCGTAGATGTTGGCCAGATATTTATTTCTTTGTAATATATTTATAAGGGCAATTATAAATTATAAAGTCCTTATAAATACGGTCAATTCTGGCTTCCCTGGTGACTCAGTGGTAAAGATCCCCCCAGGGAAGAGGGTTCAGTCCCTGGGTTAGGAAGATCTAGAGAAGGCAATGTCAACCCACTCCAGTATTCTTGCCTAGGAAATCCCACGGACAGAGGAGGCTGGCGGGCCACAGTCCATGGGGTTGCAAAAGGGTCAGATGTGACTTAGCAACTAAACAACAACAACAACACGATCAGTTCTGTTCCTTTCTATTTTCCTGTCTGTTTACTATCTATTTACTATCTGCTCAATTTTACTTCAGCATTATGTTTTCCCCAAATCTTCTCATATGGGTTGTTGGTGGTGGGAGGGCCTCCTTCCTTGGTTCTAGGGATCCAAGGAAGAAAGAGATTTTTATATTTCACGAGGACGAGGTGAAGACCAATGTAGTTATGGCAACGGGTGACTCACCTGGACGCTGGGTAAGAACACTGAGATGAAGACAGAGAAGGTTAATGAGTGAGGTGTGGCCTGAAAGAGAAAATACCCACTAGGACACTTGGGAATTAACTCTGAGGCGTGACATCTGAAAGCGAGTCAATATATTTCTACTGATCAACTAACTTGGAAAGACTGATCCCTTCCCCTATGGGATATCTTCCTACAGGGACTCATGGAACCAGCATCTGGGGTCAATGGAACAACTGTTACTGAATTCATCCTGCTGGGGTTGGTGGAGACGCCAGGGCTGCGGCCAGCTGTCTTTGTACTCTTCCTTCTTGCCTACCTTGTCACTGTCGGGGGCAACCTCAGCATCCTGGCAGCCATCTTGGTGGAGCCCAAACTCCACACCCCCATGTACTTCTTCCTGGGGAATCTATCAGTGCTGGACATTGGGTGCATCACCGTCACCGTTCCCTCAATGCTGGGTCGTCTCTTGTCCCACAAGCGCACAGTTCCCTATGCAGCCTGCCTCTCACAGCTTTTCTTCTTCCACCTCCTGGCTGGTGTGGACTGCTTCTTGTTGACAGCCATGGCCTATGACCGATTCCTGGCCATCTGCCGACCCCTCACTTACAGCACCCGCATGAGCCCGATGGTCCAGATGATACTGGTGGCTGTGTCCTGGGCTTGTGCCTTCTCAAATGCACTGACCCACACTGTAGCCATATCCACACTCAACTTCTGCGGTCCCAGTGTGATCAACCACTTCTACTGTGACCTCCCGCAGCTCTTCCAGCTCTCCTGCTCCAGCACCCAGCTCAACGAGCTGCTGCTCTTTGGTCTGGGTGTCCTCATGGCAGGTGCACCTGTGATTCTCATTGTCACCTCCTACATCCATGTGGCAGCTGCAGTCCTGCGGATCCACTCAGCAGAGGGCAGGAAGAAAGCCTTCTCCACATGTGGCTCCCACCTCACCGTGGTGGGCATCTTCTATGGCACAGGCGTCTTCAGCTACATGCGGCTAGGCTCAGTGGAGGCTTCCGACAAGGACAAGGGGGTTGGCATCCTCAACACCATCATCAGTCCCATGCTGAACCCACTCATCTACAGCCTCCGGAACCCTGATGTGCAGGGCGCCCTAAGGAGGGTGCTCAAGGGGAAACGAGCCTTTGCATGAGGGATGTCTCAAGAGGGTGAAACCGTAGCAAGTGTCCCTGTCCATCCTACGTCTTGAGCAAGTTTACTTTTGTTAGGAAGTGAGGCTTCTTGTTCCTCAAGGAGGTTCGAGCTGATAATAGATGTGTAGGTTCTGTAGACCAGAGCCCTTGACTAGTTGCCATTTGGGTCCTAGCTACCCTTTACACTCCAGATGGACATGGAACCCAGGTAGTTCTATATTCTGGAAGGCTCATGACCCGATAGAAAGAACCTTTAGTTTTTTGCTGCTGGGGTTCCCCAAAATACTCCAGCAGAGATTCTATCTAGACTTCAATATAGAAAGTCACAGCCTGGTGCCAAGTATTAGCACATCCTCCTGTCAGGCTTGCTCTGAAAGCAGCATTCCCAACCTGCTTTTACACAAGGATCCAGACCTAGTACAGTATAATTTGAGACCCTGATTCCCAGTACCCTGCCTATACTTCAAGATTCTAGGGTTTTTAACAGTGGAGAATTTATATTTCCTTTGGCATTTCTTTCTATTTTTCTAAAATAGAAATATCCATTGATTTAAAATTTTCCTTAGAAATCATGTTTATAGAAACAAAAAAAATTTTATGAGTGTAAAATCAGAACCTTTATCCTCTCTGTCCTCACTCTTCATAATGCAGTTTTCCAGAAGAAACTACTGTTAAGAATTTGGTACTTAACCTTTTTAGTTTTTTTATACATTCATAAATATATTTATGTATTTTTATATCAACATAAACATTGTTATCTATACTCATATCAGTAGAGGCATATATGCCATGTTTTATGTTTACACATTACACAGTAGACTTTTCTACATGCTAAATATCTGAAAACTTACTTAATCCATTTTAATGACTGCCTAATGTTAATTTATCAGCTAATCATAATTTGCTTAACCATATTCCTTTTGATGGAGTTTAGATTGTTTCTAGATTTACTGCAATTACAATCAATGATGTAAAAACTATTCTTTAGAGATGAGTTTCTATTATCCTCTAACATTTCCACAAGTTCTAATTAATAAAATTCCTGAGTTGAGTAAAATAAAATTTTAGATTTTTTCTATGTATTTCACTCTTGTTCTACAAAATATTTGCACTATCCTGTTATTCCAATAGTGAGTGAAATCACTTCATCCTCACAACTTTGTCAACTGCTATAAATAAATGTTTCTAATTTATCACAATATAAAGGTTGACAATTACCAATGAGTGTTTCAATATTCATCCTTTGATGTTCACATTAAGTTGAATATATTTTCAAATGTTTAATATCCATGATGTGGACTGAATTGTGTCTCACAAAAATTCATCTGTTGAAGCCTTAAAACTCCCAATGTGCCTGTATCTGGTGATAAGGTCTTTGAAAGTAATTAAGGTTGAAGTGAAGTGAAGTGAAGAAGTGAAGTCACTCAGTCATGTCCAACTGTTTGCGACCCCATGGATTGTAGCCCACTAGGCTCCTCAGTCCATAGCATTTTCCAGGCATGAATACTGGAGTGGGTTGCCGTTTCCTTCTCCAGGGGATCTTCCTGACCCAGGAATCGAACCCGGGTCTCCCGCATTGTAGGCAGACGCTTTACTGTCTGAGCTACCAGGGAAGCCCACAATTTAGGTTAAATGAGATTAATTAGGGCTTCCCAGGTAGCGCTAGTGGTAAAGAACCTGCCTGCCAATGCAGGAGATGCAGGTTTGATCCCTGGGTTGGGAAGATCCCCTGGAGAAGGGAATGGCGACCCACTCCTGTATTCTTGCCTGGAGAAGTCCGTGGACAGCCGAGCTTGCCCTCAAATTCTATGCATTTTGTTACAAGTGGCAGGCATTCCTTCCTTTTCGCGGTGGAATGATACTCCTCTGTGTACATTTTCTTTATCCAATTATCTGCTGAAGAACATTTAGGTGGTTTCCGTATCTTGACTATTATGAATACTGCTGCAGTGAACATGGGAGCACAGCTATCTCTTTACTAACGATTTCATTCCCTTTGGGTGTGTAACTTGGCTTCCCAGGCGGCGCTAGTGGTAAGACACCTGCCTGCCAGTGCAAGAGACAGAAGAGACTCAGGTTCGATTCCTGGCTGGGGAAGATCCCCTGAAGAAGGAAATGGCAACCCACTCCAGTATTCTTGCCTGGAGAATCCCGTGGACAAAGGATCTAGACCATATGGCAGTTCTACTTTTAATTTTTTGAGGAAACTCCATACTGTTTCCCATATGGCTATACCAATTTGTATTCTCACCAACAGTGTGTGAGGGCTCCCTTCTCTTCACATCCTCACCAACATTTGTTATTTCTCGTCTTTTTGACAGTAGCCATACTAACAGGTATGAAGTGATACCACTGTGGTTTTGGCTTGCAGTTCCCTGATGACTAGTGATGTTGAACACCTTTCCATGTACTTGTTGATCATCTGGATGTCTTCTCTGGAAAAATGTTTCTATTGAGGTCTGTTGCCCATTTTCAAAATTGGACTTTTTGCTTTTACTTGGTATTGTGTTGTATGTGATCTTTATAGATTTGGGGTATTAACCTTTTATCAGATACATGGGCTTAGTTGCTCAGTTGTGTCTGACTCTTTGTCACCCTCATGGACTATAGCCCACCAAGCTCCTCTGTCTATGGAATTCTTCAGGCAATAATACTGGAGTGGGTTGCCATTTCCGTCTCCAGGGGATCATCCTGACCCAAGAAGCGAGCCCTCGTCTTCTGTGTCTCCTGCATTGCAGATGGATTCTTTACCCACTGAGCCATCTGGGAAGCCACCAAATATGGATTTGCAAACATTTTCTCCCATTCTGTAGGTTGCCTTTGATTAATTACTTCCTTTGCTGTGCAGAAGCACATTAGTTGGCGTAGCTTGTCCTACTGAAGTCAATGTTGGCAAAAACCGTGGAGGTCTTTGGTAGCCAAAACTGCGGGAGCCCTGTAGGTGACCATAGTAGCCTATCGGGGTCCTGGGTGCAAAGGCTGCAAGTATCCTCCTGTTCCGTTTTGCCCGTAGGGGGAAGCTGTAGCTGAGGGGATCCCTCTTGGCGCCAGGCCTGGTGGGCTGACACTCAGAGTGGGAGAGAAGCCGGGGCCCTGGGGTAAGGTGCACTTGTTGTTATTGGATTGGAAGAATCGATATTGTAAAAGTGACTGTACTACCCAAGGCAGTCTACAGATTCAATGCAATCCCTATCAAATTACCAATGGCACTTTTCACAGAACCAGAACAAAAAATTTTGCAATTGTTATCTCATAGGATTGTTGTAAGAGTTGGTTGAGATTCCGTGTATATAAAGCTCATGGTGTAGTGTCATGTACACAGTGTATTAAATGGTATTATTATGCTACTAACATCATCAGTGGTCTCCTAATAAGAACTTTATGTGTGTTACTTTATTTAATTTTCCCAGCAACCTTGAGAGAATATTACCCATTTTCCAAATAGGGAAACTGGGGTTCAATGGGGTTCAGTAGCTGTTCATAACTGGATGAGCAGGTCTATTCCTTTACAAAGTCCAGCAGGCACCTACAGAGAGTGTGCTGTCATAGGGGCTGTGGTGTAATTGAGAAGGACATGAGAATCCAGGGGTTGCATTACACAGCCTCTCCAACTTTCAATCTCTGTCATCTCTAACAGTAGACTCTCATTTTTGAAAGACTTGGCCCATAAAATTATGGTGGGGGGCAACCTCCTAGGGGGATCCTCAGCTTCTACCACCCTCAGGATCATTATAGGATCCCCAAGAGTGTGTGTCCCTTGTTAATAAGTCCCAGGTGGGAATGTATTTTCTTTCTGAAGATTTGTTACAAATTTGAAGTTGGAAAAGGAGGCTTTGGCTTCTTTCTTGGGTTTATTCCTCATTGCGGGGTTCAGGAGTCGGCTGGTCTATACCTCCAAGGTTCTGTTTGGACCAGACATCTGGGAAAGCAAAACTTCCAACCTGGGACCCCAGATTCAATCCTGGCTCTGCCTCTAGTTCCCTCATGACTTTGGGAAAGCCGATAGCTCCCTACGTCCCCATCTGTTAAATAGAGTTATCAGGACAGCTGCCCTAAGCAGCTCCATAAATTAACAT
This sequence comes from Capra hircus, assembly GCF_001704415.2. Lineage (NCBI taxonomy): Eukaryota > Metazoa > Chordata > Mammalia > Artiodactyla > Bovidae > Capra > Capra hircus. The sequence goes on along the minus strand of NC_030826.1, from coordinate 23,832,380 downwards.
GAGGGATGGCGATGAAGATGTTTGAAAAAATTCTAAGTCAACAGAGTCATGAGGCACCACTGATTTGCCACTGCAGTATTTATTAGGGCTTGTATTGTGTTCCTGTCCTTAGCTCTCCCCATTGCCTCCTTCGCCTTCCTGGGCCAATTTTGAGGTCTCAAGGGGACAACACCATGGTGGAGAAGTCCCATGACAGAGATGGCCTCAGCCTCTCTTTGTCTCATTTCTGTATATATGGCCCCTTTCTTTCCCCCAGAGTAGCGGAGGACTGAGTTTGTACAGATTCTCATCCCCTTTTTACAGCCCTTCCCATGAAACCTCGCTGGCCTCTGTGCCACAGTAAAGTGACTTCTTACATGACCCTCCGTCTGCTCCCATGTAACAGAGAAGGGACTTCAGTGGTCACTACATCAAGCTTCCTGGTTTTACAGATGCAGCAACCAAGGTCTCAAAAGCAAAAATAAAGAGACTTTCACAGGATGACATATCAGGTGAGTGGAAAAGCTGGGACTATGATCCAAAGCTTGAGGTTTCACTTCCAGGCACCGTTACCAATTCTTCCTTCTTTTTAAGATAAAGCTTGTTTTCTGATTTTATTCAGTGTTCAAGTCCCTGCCCAGAACTCAGTCCTTACTGGGCAACTTGACCAGATCCCTGAGACCAACCCTATAGCATGAAGGACCTACTGGAATTTCAGAGCAGGGAGTGGTCACAGCGTAATGAGGGAAGCCCAGGACTCATACGGATCCCCAAGAATGGTGATCTAGAAGGGTCACGTCATTAATGGATTACACCTGTGATTTCATCAACCACTGAAGCCCTGGACAGCTAGTCTGGTGAACAACCAGAATTTAGGAGACTGAAAGTTTCGTTCCTTGTTAATTGAGGGCTGGACAGAAGCTACTAGAAGAGCATAGTATTCTGGCTCATGACTTACTTGCTTTTGAAAAGTCCCTCTTCTGATTGTAGAAAATGTGTGGGAAGTTCATACAAAGAGCTATCTGTAAATGCACGGATGCTACGACCCCTGCATGCCTATCGAGACAAATGGAGGAATCAACCCTGTCCCTACAGCAGTCATCCTGTGCCTTTCGCTAGACTTGACTTCCTCCAAATCATGTCTAGCACAATTCACACTTGTCCACAAATCCTTTCCTCACCACCTTAGCCCACAATGAGGCCCCTTTGGCCAGAAAACCTCTTTGTCAACCAGTGCGGCTATTCATTTATTTACAAAATGATGCACAATTACAATGAGTTTATGCATGTAGTTCCTAAGGTTGAGTCAGCCATGAATCTCATCCTTAAATTACTAAATGACTAAATCACTAAATGACTGTGCTGAAGGCACAGTGCTTAGTGCCACGTAGAATACAATTAAAGTGTAACGGGAATGTCGAAGATGTAAGTATCACTTTAAAATGGGCACAGATCAGGGCAGCGTTTCTGGAGGAAGACAGCATTTGAGCTGAGTCATGAAGATTTTGAACATATGACATTGGAAGAAAGACATTCAATACAGAGAAAATAGCATAAGCAAAGGTGGGAATCTGGGAACTCACAGAGTTTACAGTCTTAAGACATGGTTTAAAATAAAAAGGGAAATCAGGGGGCAGCTGCTGACCATGGCCATGATTCATCCAAGGCACTGATTTGGAGTTGAGCTACTACAGCCTACAAGGCAAGACTGGGATTTACAAGGGCACAGCTATCATGAGTATGAGAGTAAGTCTTTGAGTCATAAGAATGGGTCAGAAATACATTGAGAGAGAGAGAAAAAAAGAAATACATTGAGAGAGAGTTGAATGAGAAGGACACAGCTTTATGATCCTTGAGGTGTCCTGATGGTATGTGTAAATCTTAAGAACAGGTTAAAAGTCAGCATATCCTAGTTAAGACCTTGCCTTCAGCCACTTGCTATATGTGACTCGTGTTCTTTCTGTAAAATGCAGATTAAAATGGTATCTGTTTCATAGGGAGGTTGTGAGGAATAAATGAGCTAACCACATGCAAAGCACTTAAAACTATGCACTGTTGTAGCCCGGGGTAAGTCTCCTTGTAATCATTAGCACAGAATGCTTCCAAGGGAATTCTGTCAGTTCAATCCCTGGGTTGGGAAAATCCCCTGGAGAAGGAAATGGCAACCTACTCCAGTATTCTTACCTGGAAAATTCCATGAACTGAGGACCCTGGCAGGCTACAGTCCATGAGACCGCAAAGAGTCGGGCACGACTGAGTGATTGAGCACACACTTCACGCAGTTAAAGCATACAGTTCAATTCATATTCGCAGAGTTGTGGGGGTCTTTTAATTTTAATTTTTAGTTGAAGGATAATTGCTTTAAATGTTGTGTTGGTTTCTGCCGCACAACAAACAAAGCATAGTATATGATATATGTATTCTACAAGCTGTGCTTTGCATTTAATAATACTGCTTTGATATCTTTCAGATCTGCACAGATAGAGCTCTTTCCTACAGCTGCATAATATTCCTTTGGAAAAATATTCCATAATCAACTTAGTAAGCCCTTTAATAATGAACAGATAGATTCTTTCTAATTATTTACTATTACGGACAATGCTGCAACAAATAAGCTCACACAGACATCATCTCTGTGTGACCATCATTTCTGTGACCATATATCTGTTGGGTAAATTTCCAGACATGGAATTGTCAGGTAAAAAGAAAAATACATTTATAATTTGAAAGATGTTGCCAAATCGCCCTTTTTACTTTTCACGTTTGTCTTACAGATATTATGCAAATTCCCCTTGTGGCCAACCCTAATCTGGAAGCATGCAGAGAATGGGCTTTGGGAAGAAGTGGGTCCATTTAGCCAGTTGGCAGAATTTTAAAATAATTAAAACATTACTTTTGATTATTAAAATGTTTTCTATATTTTGAGTTATCCTTGCACCACTACTACTAAATTCTCCATTTCCCCCAATAACTTTGTGGTTTAATACCTCATTTAAAACTTTGATCCATTTAGAATTTATTTTTGCAAAATATATGAGGTATGTATATGACTTATAGTTTTCCAACATAGCTATGTTATTGCCCTCATAAGTACTTATTGAATAATACTTGTTCCCATTCCTTTAAGGTGCTGCTTGTATTATATACTAAATTCCTATATTAGTTTAGGTTTATTCCTTGACTTTTCAGTTTTTTTAAGCTTATAAAATGCTACTTTTTTTAACCTAATACAGGTATAATCAACAAGTAAAACTGTCAAAGTATAACATGATCATTTGATATATGTTTACATGGTGAAAGGATTCCCATGTAGCTGAGAATGTTGTAGCAAATGTAGTGAGTGAACAAGTGTGGTGTGAACTGGATGGTGGGAAAGTCCTTACTTGGAAAGGGGGAACTTAGTAGAGGGCTCAGGACATAGAAAGAAGTCTATTTCTTCTTTTTGAATATATCGAGAGGAATTATTCCTTATCTTCTTGGATATTTCCTTGCAGGAACTAATGCAGCCAAAACCTGGGGCCAATGGAACAGCTGTTACTGAATTCATCCTGCTGGGGTTGGTGGAGACGCCAGGGCTGCGGCCAGCTGTCTTTGTACTCTTCCTTCTTGCCTACCTTGTCACTGTCGGGGGCAACCTCAGCATCCTGGCAGCCATCTTGGTGGAACCCAAACTCCACACCCCCATGTACTTCTTCCTGGGGAATCTATCAGTGCTGGACATTGGGTGCATCACCGTCACTGTTCCCTCGATGCTGGGTCGTCTCTTGTTCCACAAGCGCACAGTTCCTTATGCAGCCTGCCTCTCACAGCTTTTCTTCTTCCACCTCTTGGTTGGGGTGGACTGCTTCTTGTTGACAGCCATGGCCTATGACCGATTCCTGGCCATCTGCCGACCCCTCACTTACAGCACCCGCATGAGCCCGACAGTCCAGAGGAGACTGGTGGCTGTGTCCTGGGCTTGTGCCTTCTCAAATGCACTGACCCACACTGTAGCCATATCCACACTCAACTTCTGCGGTCCCAGTGTGATCAACCACTTCTACTGTGACCTCCCGCAGCTCTTCCAGCTCTCCTGCTCTAGCACTCAGCTTAACGAGCTGCTGCTCTTTGGCGTGGGTTTCATAATGGCAGGTACCCCCCTGGCTCTTGTTGTCACCTCCTACATTCATGTGGCAGCTGCAGTTCTACGAATTCGCTCAGCGGAGGGCAGGAAGAAAGCCTTCTCCACGTGTGGCTCCCATCTCACGGTGGTTGCCATATTCTATGGTTCAGGTATCTTTAACTACATGCGACTAGGTTCAGCCAAGCTTTCAGATAAGGATAAAGCTGTTGGAATTTTTAACACTGTAGCCAACCCCATGCTGAATCCAATCATCTACAGCCTCAGGAACCCTGATGTTCAGGGTGCCCTCTGGCGGGTGATCAAGGGGAGGTGGTCACTGGTGTGATGAGGTCTTGTGTCAATTTCTCCCTTTCTCTTTTTGGACTAAAGGAAAAATTCTCTGGGGGCAGTAATTGGGACAAATGGTCTGGAACCTTCTCTATCTCCCTGAGCTTTTGGATTTTTGACAATATGCATAGGAGCCCTACCCAATATAGGCAATGGACAGGTAGATTCTGCCAGGTCAGTCTCCTTGACAAATTACAACTTAAGTCACTGTACACTCCTTTTCTGGGTGGAAGTGAAACCCAGGAAGCCTTCAATGCCTTCAGGTGCATGTCTCATAGGGAATGACTCTTCCGTTGCTTATACCAAGAATATCCCAGTAACTTCCCAGGTGGTCATATGACTTCTTCAAGTTCAGGAATGGTTACCCTTTTACAAAACATAGGCCTAGAGATCAGGATGACTCTATTTCTCCCATCAGGCTTCTACAAGCCAAAAAAAGCAGCTCATTCCTCGCCCATCACACAAGATATCAATACCACAGGATACAGAGGGAACAGATGGGAAACTGTATGGTCGTGTATTTTTGAGTAACTCGGGAAAGCATGACACCTCTGTGAAGATTTTTACAACTTAAAATTTTTTTTTAATTTCAAAACTTTAACAAATATGATCACTCTCAAAATACAAGAATGAAATTTCCTCATGTATCCACATATGTTTCAAATCTTTTGAAAAGATTATACCCTAAATATTATTTAAATATTTTAAAAAACAGAATAATCAACATGAAATTCTCCTCTGAATTCTCCCTCTCAGTCCCCAAAGCTCCTAGCTAAGACAATCTGTTTCTGTAAATACAAGTCACATGGTGATATGTGCTACTAGCCTTTAGTCCTGTCATTATCTAGCTATATTTTCCTTCTAGAGCCCCTTTTATTTTCTGATCACACCACTTGGCATGTGGGATCTTAATTCCCTGACCAGGGATGGAACCCACACCCCCTGCATTTGAAGTTTGGAGTCTTAACCACTGGACCACCAGAGAAGTCTGCTAGGGTCTCTTTTAGATTCATTGCCCATTCCTGACATTTCTACTGCGCTACTGGTGTTTTCTGACTATTTCCCTAAAACTTCCCCTTGACTTGCACTTGCAGGATTGGTTTCTCATGATACTTTCTAGGGATGAAGGGACTGAAAGGACAGGAGGGAAGGAAGCAAAACAAGATTGGATGGAGGCAGAGGGCTTGTGGGAAATGAAGATGAAAAATGAGGAACAGGGAGAAACATAATTGCAAGCAAAAGGATTTGAGAAGCAAAGATAGAGGTATCGCATGTATGCTCAGTCGTGTCTGTCTCTCTGTGACCCCATGGACTGTAGCCCAACAGGCTCCTCTCATCCGCAGTGTTCCTAACTTTGATCGGGTCCTTTACTTTCCCTGGGCCTGAACTTGACAGAGGCCCAAGATAATGGACATATTCTTTCACCTCTAATGTTCTCTGATTTGGAATGAACAGAAAGACTGTCTCACTGTTGACCCTGAAGAAACACAACAAATTCCACCATCACTTCTTCTACCTATAGCAAATAACAGAGGTAGTCGCAAAACAGAGCTAGTTGTTTACTCCCCGGAATTTCTGTGCCTCTGGCCTTGTCCCATCTGAACACTCATCTTAAGTCACATCAAGGGATAATTCTGAGGGATAATTCTGTGTGATGTCATCCCTGAGTGGAATGCATCAGCTGGTTCAGCATCATAAAGGATGTCCAAGGACACAGGTTCCCAGCACTCAGGAACATAAGGTTTCTTTAACAATTGGGAGATTTCCTTTCTTTTGGAATTTGTCTTGTCTTTTTTATTCCAACCTGGGAATCTCTTTGCTACTTAAAAATGTATCACACTGGGTTGGCCAAAAAGTTTGTTTGCTTCCATATGCTGTTAAGGAAAAACTCAAATGAACATTTTGACCAACCCAATATATCGTGTTGTAAAGGTTTAAACAATACAGAATGTCATTATCACTCTTTGACATCATGCCCACAACAACCCTATTCTTTAAAAGGAACAGGGCTTCCCTGGTGTCTCAGAAGTAAAGAATTCACCTGCCACTGTAGGAGACACAGGTTTGATCCCTGGTCCGGGCTCCTCTGTCCATGGGATTTCCTAGGCCAGAATACTGGAGTGGGTTGCCATTTGCTTTTCCAGGGTATCTCATCGACCCAAGGATTGAACTCACATCTCTTGCACTGGCAGGTGGATTCTTTACCACTATGCCACCAGGGAAGCCTGATGTTACAGATATATAATAGCAGAAAAGAAGAAGAGTTTCCCTCACTCATATTCCTCCCTTAGAAACAATAATTTTGATAAAAAGTGCCTTTGTGGGAGCTTTGAGATCTAGGTAAGAGATTATGAGATCCCAGTGGAGTCAAGTCCAAAGAGGGCTATTTTGAGAAGACAAGACTGTGCCCAGCTGGCAGACTTGCAGACAGGGGTCCTGGATACAGGCCTGGAAACAGCCCTGTGGATTCAGCTACAGCCCCCTCTTGGCCTTGATTCTGTCACCAACAACATCTGTCAAGAAACCTAGCATTAGTCAGGCCCACTTGTGCCCTAGATAATGAGCACATCAACCTCAGCCCTGGCTGTGGATGCTGAACTGGCCCATGGTCCATTCCCAGGCCCTCTTAGATGCCAGTTCTGCCCACCCAGGGACAAGGCAGGTGATGCCCATCCATGCCTCTAAGACACATGTCCAATCTTGGTCCAACTGCAGACGCTGACACAGTCTTGTAACTTGGCCCAGCACCTTGTAGGCACAGGTCAAGAACACACCTGCTTGTCCAGGGACCCATCAGAAAACACAGTCTTCTGTGCCCTCAGAGGCAGGCCCACTGACTTCTGTCTGACTGCAGATCTTGAAGTGACCCCATTACCCAGCTTCTACTCCTTGAAACCACAGGCTGGAAACACTTCCACTAACCCAGGGACCTGGAGGAAGACACCTTCCCAGATGTAGTCCAGCCAAACTTGGTCTGATGGATCTTTTTCTTAAAAAAAAAAATTATTTTTGCTAGTTATTTATATATTTGGCTTCCCCAGATCTTAGTGGCATTCAGGATCTTTAGTCGTGGCATGTGGACACTTAAATGAAGCATGTGAGGTCATTCCCTGACCAGGGATCAAACCCAGCCCCCCTGCACTGGGTGCATGGAGCCTTACCTACTGGACCATCAGGGAAATCCCCATCTGCCAGACCTTGAAGAGGCCCTATAACCAACACCTTGGCAGTCTATTACAATTAGCCTCAGGCACCCTTGCCTGGATGTTAAATCCTGAATCATGACAAGTGATCCCATGTCAATGAACTCTCCCTGTTCAGCCTTATGCTCTACCCCACTCCTTGGGCCCTCATGATCCACTCCCACACTGCTCTTCTATAAACTGGAGGAAATTCCAGTTTCTACCAGGATATATTGGCCAGTATATTCATTCCCTGTTGCTGCTGTAACAAAGTGCCACAAATCTAGTGACTTAAAATAACAGAAATGTATCTTCTCAGGGTCCTGAAGACCAAAAATAAAAAATGAGTCCTACAGGGCTAACTTCACTATGTCAGCAGAAAGAGTTCTCTTGGGAGGCTCCAGGGGAAATCTATTCCCTGTCTTCTCCAGTTTCAGGTGGCTTCCAGCATTCCTTGGCTTGTGGCCACATCACTCCAGTCTCCATGCCTATCATCACATTGTCTTTTTCTTTTTTTGGCCATGGTCTGTGGCATGTGGGCTCTTAGTTCCCTGACCAGGATTCAAACCTGCACCCCCTGCAATGGAATCTCGGCATCTTAACCACTGGACTGCCAGGGAAGTCCCCACATTGCCTTTTTCATTTCTGTAGTCAAATATCTCTCCACCTCTCTCTTAAAAGGACTCTTATGATTACACATCACATAGGGCCCACTTGGATAATCCACGATAATCTCCCCAGATGAAGACCCTTAACAATCACATTTACAAAGTCCCTTTTACATGATTTAAAGTCGATTTCAGCGATTAGTACCTGCATATCTTTGGGGCCCTACCACAGCCAGGTATGGGAATTATTGTTAATGAAAAAGTTATTTCTTTTTGGACATAAATGGTATTTCCTTTCTCAGAGTATGCTGAGACGTAACCAGGAGTCCTTCAAGCTCAACATATGTCTTTTTTTTTTTTTAAGTGAGTCAAATTTTAAAAACATAATTTTATTTATTTATTTTTGACTGTGCTGAGTCTTCATTACTGTGCACAGTCTTTCTCTAGTTGCGGTGAATGGGAGCTACTCTGTTACTGCAGTGAGCAGGCATCTCCTTGCTCTGGCTTATCTTATGGAGCAGCGGCTTTAGGGTGTGAAGTCTGCAGTAGCTGCAAATGCATGGGCTCAATAGTTGTGGCTCCCGGGCTCTAGAGCACAGGTGCAGTAGTTGCGGCACACAGGCTCAGTTGCTCCTCGGCATGTGGGATCTTCCCCAACCAGGGACTGAACCCATGTCCCCTGCACTGGCAAGCAGATTCTTTACCTCTAAACTACCAGGGAAGTCCCTCAACATACCTCTTTTACCAGCACTTCCAGAATCATTACAGGATCCCCAAGACACAGTCCCAGAGGCCCCACTAATGAGGCTCTGAGGGAGGAAGCCCCACATTCTTGAGGACTCATTAGAAAACTGGATTTGAAGAAAGCTTCTCCCTCTTCCTCTCTGCTGGGGCTTCCTTCACATCCCCAGGTCCACAGCAAGTCTGGAAATTAGCTGCTGTCTGCTCATAGGCCCTGCTTGGGGCTGACATCTGAGAAAGAAAACTGTTCCCTCAGGAAACCCATATCTAGTCTCAATTACACCTCTAACTTCCTGGGTGATTTGGAGAATATGGACAAGTCCTGGAGACCTCAGCAACCCCACCATTAGTGGACTATGTATCACTTGACCTAATGACCTGCCATAAAGCCAAGGCTAGAGATAACTTTTTTTTTTTCCCCTCAAGGAAAGTCTAAATACAAGAAGGTATGAGGCATTGTTGCTATATTTATGAAAAGCTTGAGTTGTTTATGAAACAACTTGTCTCTCTCCCCCATTTGTCTCTGCTTTCCTGGGAGGGCTAATTTCTGAGGCCGCCGGGAGATACCATTGAGAAGACAGTCCTATAATTTCTTTCATTTTCTTGTACAAAGCCCCTTCCTGGATTTCTGGGTGGATAGGTCTGCAGAGCTGGTGTCTGCCTGTGCCAGGGTGAGTACTCACTCTGTAAGAGTCCTCACTTTGTAAGAGCAGGTTTTTCCTCTGCTCATACAAAACAGAAAGGAGCTTCTGCTGCCATCAGCTCAAACTGATTTTATACTTGGTGCAACTGATGTCCCTGAAGCAGGGAGCCTTTTTAGAAGATTTGGAACTGTAACCCAAAGATCTTGGCTCCTTTTCTGGGCCCTTTTGTCCATGTCTCCTTCTTTTGGATGAAGCCTGCTCTCTGCAATGCTTGTGCTGTGCTTAGTCGCTCGTCCTGCTCTTTGTGACCTCATAGACTATAGCCTGCCAGGCTCCTCTGTCCATGGGGAGTCTCCAGGCAAGAATACTGGAGTGGGTTGCCATTCCCCCCTCTAGGGGGTCTTCCCAACCCAGGGATTAAACCCAGGTCTCTCGCATTGCGGGCAGATTCTTTACTATCTGAGCCACCAGGGAAGCCCAAGCATACTGGAATAAGTAGCCTATCCCTTCTCTACGGGATCTTCCCAATCCAGGAATCCATTTGGGATCTCTTGCATTGCAGGCAGATTCTTTCCCAGCTGAGCTACCATGGAACCCCCTCTTAGGAGTAAGTATTAAGGGGATTCACTGAGTCCAGTTTGCTGCCCAGGACCCACTTCATCAGGTAGTTAGAAACTTGACTCCAGTCAGAGGCCTTGCTGAACTGTTTCATCACTGGAATCTTGGAGGAGTTGGGTGGAATTCCAGAGTAGGAGTTTGTCATGGCTCAGTAGGGAGAAACCGGGACTCATTATGAAGCCCTGAGAGCGGTAATCCTCAGTGATGGGCATGATAACCATCAGGCACTCTAGATGTCTCTGGAAGATCTGAGTTCGTCCCAGAATCTCACTGATTTCAAACAAGCTGCATCTCCAGCCAACTGAGGGTTGTCAGCAGCTGTTTTGTTGCTCTTCTATCCCTGGCCATAACTTGCTTGTCTGTAAGGTATTCATCTCCTAAGGGCCTTATTATTATGAGTGGTTTACACGACAACGAACATGTCATCATAGATTTCTATCTGCTTGTCCCATCAAAACCAAAGAAATCAGTAGTCCTTGCAACAACCTTGCACATGCACCTGCCCCTGTTACTTTCTTAAACTATATTAATCCATAGAATTCTTACCTGGAGAACCCCATGGAGAAGGAGCCTGGAGGGCTGCAGTCCATGGGGTTGCAAAGAATCAGATACAATTGAGCAACTAAGCATGCACACACATAAAATTCTATCCCAGATTCCAATATAACCAGAGACTCTTCCATGACAACTCTAGCTCATACTGATGTTTTCTTTCTCTGAAATCCTATGAACACTTGACTGATCCATTCATTTATTTAAAAATATTGAGCATATACTATAAGGGAAGTATTGTGCTGAGTACTGTTACTGCAAAACTGAGTCAAACATGTATTAATATTTTTGTCCTCAAGTAGCTTACAGAGAAGTAGGGGAGATATACTCTATAGGAAAATAACTTAGCTAGAAGGGAAACTGTAATAAGTTCAATAAAATAATGTGTAGTGGAAGTTTAGAAGAGACAGAGCTCCTTTTGAGATGGAGAAGTTTCCAGGGAGGATTCATTCAGAAGTGAGCATTGGAGTCAACTCTTGAAATACCTGGGCATGTGGAGTTGGAAGGAAGTCATCACCAGTACAGAAAACAGTATGAGAAAGGAGGTTAGAAAACCACAGGGTTACAATCAATGTTTGGGTCAAAATGGACTCCAAAGCAAAAACAGAGAGCAGGTCATTGCTCCTTAATATAATATATGAAAAGAACTACTTTCCATCCAGGGATTTGCCTATCTGTATTTATCAGTTATCAATTTCATCAATGATGATCAGGCCTGAAGATGATCCTCATATCTCACCAATCATGTGATCTCAGAATTTTAAGGATATCTTCAGTTCAGTTCAGTCGCTCAAGTCATGTCCGACTCTTTGCGACCCCATGAATTGCAGCGTGCCAGGCCTCCCTGTCCATCACCAGCTCCCAGAGTTCACTCAGATTCACATCCATCGAGTCAGTGATGTCATCCAGCACCTTAGAGATGACCATATCCAATTTTCACCCAACCTCAGGCTCTCATCACCCTGTCCCTTCTGTTCTGACTTCCCAGCCTCTGATCCAGTGCATTCTATGCAGGGAAACAATGTTATTCTTAGTGAAGCCCTGGCTCTGCTTATTCCATGGGCAATAGAGAGTCGTGGATTTTTTTTAATCAAGGGTTTATTGTAAGATCTGAAAGACTTAGCTCAGTCTGGTTCTTTATTATGCACGTGCATAATAGGTACAGTATTCTTACTTGGGAAATCCCATGGACAGAGGAGCCTGGTGGGCTACAATTCAAGAGGTCACAAAGAGTTGGCCACTACAGAGCCTGCACACATGCCGTTAGAGCTACTGGTCAGTCTACCATGCCTGAAACAAGGGTAAGTGGAAGATGCAACTTGCTGTGCAGAAAACTAACTGCATCTAGTAGCAACCAATCCGCAGGTCATGCTTAAAATTTTGATTCCAGAAGCAAGTAGACGAAACTATGAAAAGAAATTAGTTTAAAATAAGCCATTATTCAAAGTCTCATGTAAGGGAATAATTAGCAACAATACTAGCAAATAATACTAGCAATTTATTGACATAAAGATTTTTTTATTTTATTCTTCAGACTATGTCCCCCACCTTGGAGAAAGGGCTGGAGTTCCTCAAGCCACAGTCACGGGTATCTTCTTTCTGACTCTTGCCATACCTTGGCTTGATCATCATTATTTCTAGGAGTCTTGGAACCTAGGTTGTGTTTTCAAATGCTTTCTAGATATTTCTCTCCAAATACCATTAATTTTTCTATTTTGAAATCTGTTTGTTGGTTTGGGCTGGTCCCTCAGAGTAAATTGGGGGATTTACATTTTAGTCTCACTGTATTCAAAGAGGAATTTTGCTTTTATCTGAATTTATTTTCCCAAGTATTCTAACATTTTTCAACTGGGAGAAGATGGGAGGGACAAAGTTCTGGTGGTTTGGGGCGTCTCAGCCATGAGTAGGGTAAAAACATGGAGGGATGAAGGGAGTCAGTGAATGAGGTGTAAGTGACCCTGGGGAGTGGGAAAACCATTACCCAGACAGCTAGGAACTTACCATGGAGCTCTGAACATATATGGTTTAAAATATTTATGTTGAAAAAGTACATTAAGTAGATTGAAACTTCCATACTTGTGACATTTCCTTACAGAGACTCATGCAGCCAGAAGCTAGAACCAACAGGACAGCTGTAACTGAATTTATTTTACTGGGCTTAGTGGAAACAGAAAACCTACAGCCTATGGTCTTCGTACTCTTCCTCCTTGCCTACATGGTCACTGTCGGGGGCAACCTCAGCATCCTGGCAGCCATCTTGGTGGAACCCAAACTCCACACCCCCATGTACTTCTTCCTGGGGAATCTATCGGTGCTGGACATTGGGTGCATCACCGTTACTGTTCCTGCCATGTTGAGTCGTCCCCTGTCCTACAAGCGCACAGTTCCCTATGCAGCCTGCCTCTCCCAGCTCTTCTTCTTCCACCTTCTGGCTGGGATGGACTGCTTCCTGTTGACAGCCATGGCCTATGATCGATTCTTGGCCATCTGCCAACCTCTCACCTACAGCACTCGCATGAGCCAGACGGTTCAGAGGATACTAGTGGTTGTGTCCTGGGCTTGTGCCATCACCAATTCACTGATTCACACTATTGCCCTAACCACCCTTAACTTCTGTGGTCCCAACGAGGTCAACCACTTCTACTGTGACCTCCCGCAGCTCTTCCAGCTCTCCTGCTCCAGCACCCAGCTCAACGAGCTGCTGCTCTTTGGCGTGGGTTTCATAATGGCAGGAACACCTGTGGTTCTCATCATCATCTCCTACATCCATGTGGCTGCTGCGGTTCTACAAATCCGCTCAGCAGAGGGCAGGAAGAAAGCCTTCTCCACGTGTGGCTCCCACCTCACTGTGGTCTGCCTCTTCTATGGGACCGGTATGTTCAACTACATGCGGCTGGGTTCAGAGGAGGCTTCAGACAAGGATAAGGGAGTTGGAGTTTTCAACACAATTATCAATCCCATGCTGAACCCACTTATCTACAGTCTTAGAAACCCTGACGTTCAGGGTGCCCTGCGGCGGGTACTTGTAGGGAGGCGGTCACTGACATGAGGGGTGATAGGGTCCCTCCTTTTCTGCCTTTTCTGGGTTAAAGGAAATGTCCCACGAGGGCAGTAACCTGGAAAAATAGTTTCTCTACTCTGTCATTCCCAAAACTGTCCATGGCTACGCCTGGAGCTTGTCTTCTTTGTAATCTCTTTTTGGAGTTGAGAAACTGGAAGGATAGGCTGAGATAAAGATAGGAAGAAAAGGTATGAGAGTGAGCAGTAGGAAAGACTTGGGAGTGGAGGACTGAAGATGAAAATGAGGATATGTGGAGGGATGGGACAGGATGGTGAGCAAAAGAAATAAGCAGGAAAAATGGAAATTAGGAAAAGGACATGAGAGGATGGGAGATGAGAAGGATGAGAGAATTAACGGTATCAAACTAGATGCCTAAGGAATGCTGATGAGGTAAAGGATGGGTGTAGAGAAAAGGAAGAATGAATAGGAGGGGAGATAAGAATAAAATTCATCTATAGAATCACTTCCTATTAGCATATGGCCATGGAATAACTAGCACCTTTGATGTTACTGTTGGGCCCCACCCCTCCAACCAGGAAAAGAAAAGTTTAAGTTTTGATGAAGGTGTAATAATAGAAGGCAGTTTAGGTATTCCTCTTCTGCTTCCTCTGGCTAGGAGATGATCCTAGAAAGACAGAGGGCAGGACTGACAGATGGAGAAGAGCATGGGAAGATGTGTGTGCTGAGGCTTCATCCTCCATAACCACACTGGGCCGTCAAAATCAACAGCCTCCTTGCCTCTGGGTGCAGCGCCTGGTGACAGTCTAAAGAACACAGATGAAATCGGTCTCTTTCCTGATACTCTTGGGTCTCCAGACACTTTGGGGTTAAAGAGAATGAGCTCTCAACGGGAAAAATTCTTGAGAATGACAACCAGGAGTGTGGGCTGTAACCACCGCTCTATGACCTTAGAAAGTGCTTCTCTATGGCTGGACTTGTTCCATAAAGAACTGGGACGAGATCATCTCTCCAGGGTTCTTCACATTAAATGACCTTTGATATAATTTTCTAGGTGAACTTTTTTGTGAGGATGAACCCAGAAAACATTTTGAGAACTTTGCACCACCACTTCCACCACTCTATCTACCCCATGACACTTCGCACTAATTTGTACATCCACTAAGTTATGACAGTGTCTGTTTACCACGTCCCTTTCATAAAGGGTTGTTATAAATAAATACCTTTAATTTTTACAAACTGAAGGTTGAGAAATGGCAGTATTTTTATTTGGATTTTCAATTTCAGTTAAAACTGCAGTTGGATATCTTTTCACATATTAACTGGCCAGTTGTATTTCTTCTGTAAGAAGTGGATTTTGACAGCTTTTCTCCCTTTTCTGGAGAAGGCAATGGCGACCCACTCCAGTACTCTTGCCTGGAAAATCCCATGGATGGAGGAGCCTGGTGGGCTGCAGTCCATGGGGTCACTGAGTGTCGGACGTGACTGAGAGACTTCATTTTCACTTTTCACTTTCATGCATTGGAGAAGGAAATGGCAACCCACTCCAGTATTCTTGCCCGGAGAATCCCAGGGACGGGGGAGCCTGGTGGGCTGCCGTCTATGGGGTCACACAGAGTCGGACACGACTGAAGCGACTTAGCAGCAGCAGCAGCAGCCCTCTTTTGGAGGGCTGGATTGTTTATTAGGAAATCGTAACTGACCAACCTTCACAAACGATGAAACTCAGCTTTAAATCAGCTCAGGTCCAGATTGAACAAAAGTGATCTAATCTTAGTGCCTAATAGATGCAAAAGTAAATAATTTTTGGAGAAGAAGATATCATCCAGAGCCAAGCAATAGAAACTTAATCTGAGCCATATACATAATTTAAAATTTTTTAGAAGCCTCATGGGGACAAGAGTGTTTCTGAGTCTGTAGCAAGGACCATTTTAAAGCTAAAGTAAGCAAGTGAAATTAATTTAAATGATTCATTTTCTTTTATTCATATATCTAAAACATTATCATCTCAACATATAATCAATATTATGAAATAAGTGAGATATTTTACATTCTTATTTTTCATACTGTCCTTAGAATCATATATATTTTAAACTTCAGAACCTCTCAATATGGATGCTAAATCTCATCAAAAATACTTGACCTAGTCCTCTTGCAAGGCTACGATCAAGCCATCAGCCAGTGGTGTAACTGTCTCCAGGCCTGACTGAGGAAAGGAAAGCTTCCACATTCATTCACATGGTCACTGGCAGGACTCAGTTCCTTGCAGGTTAGGGGACTGAGGGCCTCAGGACATCACTGGCCTGAGGTTGGAGGCTGCCTCAGTTCCTTGACCCTAGAGCATCTTAAAATGTGGTGCCTTCCTTCCTCAGAGCTAGAAAAGAACCATAAAGAAAGATTGAAAAAGAAAGCACATAGGAGGTCCTCTGCTTGTGTGCCCTCAGCAACAACCACTTAGCAGCCATATGCAGACAAACGTACTGCTTCCCTGATAGCTCAGTTGGTAACAAATCCATCTGCAATGCAGGAAGCTCTGGTTCAATTCCTGGGTCAGGAAGATCCACTGGAGAAGGGAGAGGCTACCCACTCCAGGATTCTTGGGCTTCCCTTGTGGCTCGGCTGGTAAAGAGTCAGGAAGGGCAGCGGGAGGAGATACCCCTCATCCAAGGTAAAGAGCAGTGGCTGTGCTTTGCTGGAGCAGCCATGAAGAGATACCCCATGCCCAAGGTAAGAGAAACCCAAGTAAGATGGTAGGTGTTGCAAGAGGGCATTAGAGGGCAGACACACTGAAACCATACTCACAGAAAACTAGTCAGTCTAATCACACTAGGACCACAGCCTTGTCTAACTCAATGAAACCAAGCCATGCCCGCGGGGCAACCCAAGACGGGTGGGTCATGGTGGAGAGGTCTGACAGAATGTGGTCCACTGGAGAAGGGAATGGCAAACCACTTCAGTATTCTTGCCTTGAGAACCCCATGAACAGTATGAAAAGGCAAAATGGTAGGATACTGAAAGAGGAACTCCCCAAGTCAGTAGGTGCCCAATATGCTACTGGAGGTCAGTGGAGAAATAACTCCAGGAAGAATGAAGGGATGGAGCCAAAGCAAAAACAATACCCAGCTGTGGATGTGACTGGTGATAGTAGCAATATCCGATGCTGTAAAGAGCAATATTGCATAGGAACCTGGAATGTCAGGTCCATGAATCAAGGCAAATTGGAAGTGGTCAAACAGGAGATGGCAAGGGTGAACGTCGACGTTCTAGGAATCAGCAAACTAAAATGGACTGGAATGGGTGAATTTAATTCAGATGACCATTATATCTACTATTGTGGGCAGGAATCCCTCAGAAGAAATGGAGTAGCCAGCCTGGTCAACAAGAGTCCGAAATGCAGTACTTGGATGCAATCTCAAAAACGACAGAATGATCTCTGTTCGACTCCAAGGCAAACCATTCCATATTACAGTAATCCAAGGCTATGCCCCAACCAGTAATGCTGAAGAAGCTGAAGTTGAATGGTTCTATGAAGACCTACAAGACCTTTTAGAACTAACACCCAAAAAAGATGTCCTTTTCATTATAGGGGACTGGAATGCAAAAGTAGGAAGTCAAGAAACACCTGGAGTAACAGGCAAATTTGGCCTTGGAATGCAGAATGAAGCAGGGCAAAGACTAATAGAGTTTTGCCAAGAAAATGCACTTGTCAGACTCTACACATGGACATCACCAGATGGTCAACACCGAAATCAGATTGATTATATTCTCTGCAGCAAAGATGGAGAAACTCTATACAGTTAACAAAAACAAGACCAGGAGCTGACTGTGGCTCAGATCATGAACTCCTTATTACCAAATTCAGACTGAAATTGAAGAAAGCAGGGGAAACCGCTAGACCATTCAGGTATGACCTAAATCAAATCCCTTATGATTATACAGTGGAAGTGAGAAATAGATTTAAGGGCCTAGATCTGATAGAGTGCCTGATGAACTATGGAATAAGGTTCGAGACATTGTACAGGAGACAGGGATCAAGACCATCCCCATGGAAAAGAAATACAAAAAAGCAAAATGGCTGTCTGGGGAAGCCTTACAAATAGCTGTGAAAAGAAGAGAGGCGAAAAGCCAAGGAGAAAAGGAAAGATAGAAGCATCTGAATGCAGAGTTCCAAAGAATAGCAAGAAGAGATAAGAAAGCCTTCTTCAGTGATCAATGCAAAGAAATAGAGGAAAACAACAGAATGGGAAAGACTAGAGATCTCTTCAAGAAAATTAGAGATACCAAGGGAACATTTCATGCAAAGATGGGCTCGATAAAGGACAGAAATAGTATGGACCTAACAGAAGCAGAAGATATTATGAAGAGATGGCAAGAATACACAGAAGAACTGTATAAAAAAGATCTTCATGACCCAGATAATCACGATGGTGTGATCACTCATCTAAAGCCAGCCATCTTGGAATGTGAAGTCAAGTGGGCCTTAGAAAGCATCACTACGAACAAAGCTAGTGGAGGTGATGGAATTCCAGTAGAGCTATTTCAAATCCTGAAAGATGATGCTGTGAAAGTGCGGCACTCAATATGCCAACAAATTTGGAAAACTCAGCAGTGGCCACAGGACTGGAAAAGTCAGTTTTCATTCCTATTCCAAAGAAGGCAATGCCAAAGAATGCTCAAACTACTGCACAATTGCACTCATCTCACATGCTAGTAAAGTAATGCTCAAAATTCTCCAAGCCAGGCTTCAGCAATACATGAACCATGAACTCCCTGATGTTCAAGCTGGTTTTAGGAAAGGCAGAGGAACCAGAGATCAAATTGCCAACATCTGCTGGATCATGGAAAAAGCAAGAGAGTTCCAGAAAAACATCTATTTCTGCTTTATTGACTATGCCAAAGCCTTTGACTGTGTGGATCACAATAAACTGTGGAAAATTCTGAAAAAGATGGGAACACCAGACCACCTGACCTGCCTCTTGAGAAATCTGTATGCAGGTCAGGAAGCAACAGTTAGAACTGGACATGGAACAACAGACTGGTTCCAAATAGGAAAAGGAGTACATCAAGGCTGTATATTGTCACCCTGCTTATTTAACTTATATGCAGAGTACATCATGAGAAACGCTGGACTGGAAGAAATACAAGCTGGAATCAAGATTGCTGGGAGAAATATCAATCACCTCAGATATGCAGATGACACCACCCTTATGGCAGAAAGTGAAGAGGAGCTAAAAAGCCTCTTGATGAAAGTGAAAGAGGAGAGTGAAAAAGTTGGCTTAAAGCTCAACATTCAGAAAACGAAGATCATGGCATCTGGTCCCATCACTCCATGGGAAATAGATGGGGAAACAGTGGAAACAGTGTCAGACTTTATTTTGGGGGGCTCCAAAATCACTGCAGATGGTGACTGCAGCCATGAAATTAAAAGATGCTTACTCCTTGGAAGGAAAGTTATGACCAACCTAGATAGCATATTCAAAAGCAGAGACATTACTTTGCCGACTAAGGTCTGTCTAGTCAAGGCTATGTTTTTGCCTATGGTCATGTATGGATGTGAGAGTTGGACTGTGAAGAAGGCTGAGCACTGAAGAATTGATGCTTTTGAACTGGTGTTGGAGAAGACTCTTGAGAGTCCCTTGGACTGCAAGGAGATCCAACCAGTCCATTCTGAAGGAGATCAACCCTGGGATTTCTTTGGAAGGAATGATGCTAAAGCTGAAACTCCAGTACTTTGGACACCTCATGCGAAGACTTGACTCATTGGAAAAGACTCTGATGCTGGGAGGGATTGGGGGCAGGAGAAGAGGGGACGACAGAGGATGAGATGGCTGGATGGCATCACTGACTCGATGGACATGAGTCTGAGTGAACTCTGGGAGTTGGTGATGGACAGGGAGGCCTGGCGTACTGCGATTCATGGGGTAGCAAAGAGTCGGACACGACTGAGTGACTGAACTGAACTGAACAATGCAGGAGACCTGTGTTCAATCCCTGGGTTGGGAAGATCCCCTGGAGATGGGATTGGCTATCCACTCTAGTATTCTTTCTTAGAGAATTCCATGGACTGTATAGTCCATGGGGTAGCAAAGAGTTGGACACAGCTGAGCAACTTTCACTTCATTTCACTTTATGCAGACAAAAGTGGGCTTCCCAGGTGGCGCTAGTGGTAAAAAATCCACCTGCCAATGCAAGAGACACAAGAGATGTGGGTTCAATCCCTGGGTCGGGAAGATCCCCTGGAGGAGGAAATGTCAACCCACTCTAGCATTCTTGCTTGGAGAATTCCATGGACAGAAGAGCCTGGCGGGTTACAGTCTATGGGGCTACAAACAGTTGGACTTGTTGAGTGAGTGCACACACACACACACACATATGCAGACAAAGTGACTTTGTGGGGATTTGGGATCCAGGTAGAAGACTGGAAACTTGGTGGAGCTCACGACCAAGGAGCGGGGCTTCCTTGGTGGCTCAGTGCTAAAGAACCTGCCTGCCAATGCAGGAAACACCAGTTCGATCCCTGGTCCGGGAAGATCCCATATGCCATGGAGCAACTAAGCCCAGGAACTGCCACTACTGAGCCCATGTGCCCCAACTACTGAAGTCCACATGCCCTAGAGCCTGTGCCCACAAGTGAAGCCACCACAGTGAGAAGCCCGGGCACTGAAACAAAGAGTCACTCTCACTTGCTGTAACTAGAGAAAAGACCTCGCACTTTCACAGAGGGAAAGGGAAGTTAAGAGGGCTGTGGTCAACAAAGGATCTATGGCTTTTCATTGGGTGAGTCCTTGCCAGGAAAGAAGAGGAGTCTTTCTTCCTCCAGACTGGCTCTGCTACAGTCACAGGGTGTGAGAACTTGGCTATCTGCTGCAAATATGAATACTCCCCCATACCATTCACCCAGTGATCTTACCTTGCCTTACTCTACTCACTTTTTGACTCATCAGCATGCCTTAATTCTTGGCTCAGCTTTTACCATCTCAAGGAAGCCCTCCCTGAATTCCCCATCACTAACAAGCCAGGTGAGTCTTCCTCCTCCTCCCCAACCCACATTGCTCAGAGCATAACCACTGCCTTCAAACACAGAAATAAGGTAGCCTCCCTCCTTGGTCCTTAATGAGGTCCTGATTCATGTTTGTAAAACAGTCTAAGCCACTAATAGGCATTCAGTCATTATCAGTGGAGCGAACTGAACCTCAGGTCAATTCAACTCTCCCTGTCTCTCAAAGTCTAGGTCAGTGCTGGCTCTGCTGATTCATCTGTAAAGGACTGCTCCCTCTTTCACACTGCCAGAGCCCAGGGACTCATTTTCTCATCAGTAACTTCTCCTTTTCTATCCATTGCACTTGACATGATGCTGGTGGGACCTAAGTAGAGATAGGGTCTCACAATTACCTCCCCCACTTCTGCTTCCACCACCAATCCTGTCCATGAGCATATGCTGATCACGCCTGAACATTTTTCTTTGAGTGCAGGGTAGAGTGGTTGCAAGGAGAGGTGGGACCATGGAGTGAGGAGCAGACACAGTGTAGGATAGGGTGGGCTGTTCAGGGATGAGGTCTCTCCACAGGGAAAAGGAAAATAGGAGAAAGCCACAGTCAGTATTGCTTTGAGGGCTGAGAGAGCAACACTGATGTGGATGAGGAGGGTGTGGATGAGGCCATAGAGGACAGAGAGCCCAACACAAGATGAGGAGTGAAACGCAGGGCCTAGGGAATGGGTAGCCTCACCCAGGGCACCTGCAGTGGGGGTAATGCAGGTGTCTCCAAATGGCTCACAGGCAGCAGGTCCCCTAGAGCATGTCAGAGCTCAGGACCAAGAGTGTGTGAGAGAGCCCCTCTCCAGGCCACAACTGAGTATATTATGAAAGACTGGGATGGTGGTGCTGTGTTCCTATGGTCAGATAAGTTGAAGACTTTGATCCTGCAAAATTTTAGTATTACTGTTAGAATGACCTTATTTATTGCCAAGGTTGATGAGGTCTCTGGGACACTGGTTACACGTAGGTGTCTTTTCCTCATCACAGAGGTATGAGCTCATTTTGAGCTGGATCTATGCTCTCATGGGGCTTCCTGGCGGCTCAGTGATAAAGAATCCACCTGCCAGTGCAGGACTCAGGTTCAGTCCCTGGGTGGGGAAGATTCCCTGGAGAAGGAAATGGCAACCCGCTCTAGTATTCTCGCCTGGCAAATCCCATGGAGAGAGGAGCGTGGCGGGCGACAGTCCATGGGGTCGTAAAAGGGTCAGACACGACTTAGTGACTAAACAACGAGTGCGTCCTCATCACTCCTGTATCCTGCATAGGATAACGCCTCGCACACGAATTGAAGCAATCTCCACTTCAGTGCCCAGATTACCTCATGTCAACCTCTGGAAGGCTTTCCCTAAGAGGAGTCTTCCCAGTGCCCCATGCATGGCCTTCATCCTCAGGCTGTAGATGAAAGTGTTCATCATGGGGGTCACCACAGCATACATCACTGGGGCTACTGAGTCCTTCATGGAGGAGGTTTTGAAGGGCTGCAGATATACCATACCAAGTGTCCCATAGAAGAGGGAGACCACAGCCAAGTGGGAGGCATGGGTGGAGAAAGCTTTGTGTTTCCCAGACACTGAAGGTATCTGGAGAATGGCTCTGACAATATGGATATAGGACGTGATCATGAACCCTAAAGGGGTGAAGAAGATGAGGCAGTCTGTGACAATCAACACTGTGTGACTGATGTGAATGTTAGAACAGCAAGCCTCAGTAGGACGTACATCTCACAGAAGATGTAGCGGATCTTCCAGGACCCACAGATGAGGTCATGAGGAGGGTGTGGATGAGGCCACAGAGGACAGAGAGTGCCCAACACAAGGTGAGGAGTAAAATGCAGAGCCAAGGGCTCATGGCCGTGATGTAACGGAGGGGGCGGCAGATGGCCACACAGCGGTCATATGCCATCATGGCCAGGATGAGGTTGTCCAGAGTCACCATGGAGACCAGGAAATAGAGCTGAGTCACCACCCTCCGTATGAGATGGCTTTGTTCTGAGACTGAAGGTTTACCAGCATGTTGAGGATTGTGTTGGTGATGAAGAAGAGGTTGGTGAAGAAGAGGCTGGCCAGGAAGAAGTACATGGGAGTGTGCAGGAGGGAGTCAGAGCCAATGGCCAGAATGATGAGCACATTTCCCACCACTGTGACCAGGTACATAAGCAAGAACATCCAAAACAGGACCCGCTGCTGCTCAGGATTCTCTGAAATCCCCAGGAGGAAGAACTCTGAGACTCCACTCTGGTTGCCTCCATGCATTTCTCCGACTGTCTGCAACATCAGCACCAACAAACATTTGTTTACTGTTACTTCTATTAAACAAGGACATTCACATACACAAAATCAACTATTCTCTTGGCATTAAAATATCTTGGACTAAATTTTATATTTTAATACAGATTATCAACAAAGTAATAACAGGCATAAACATATAACATGGACAATGTGCAACTTCTAGTCATTTCAGCAACTTCTTCTCAGTTCAGTTCAGTTCATTCACTCAGCCGTGTCTGACTCTTTGTGACCCCATGGACTGCAGTGCGCCAGGCTTCCCTGTCCATCACCAACTCCCAGAGCTTACTCAAACTCATGTCCATCAGGTCGGTGATGCCATCCAACCATCTCATCCTCTGTCATTCCCTTCTCCTCCCACCTTCAATCTTTCCCAGCATCAGGGTCTTTTCCAGTGAGTCAGTTCTTCGCATCAGGTGGCCAAACTATTGGAGCTTCAGCTTCAGCATCAGTCCTTCCAGTGAATATTCAGGACTGATTTCCTTTAGGATTGACTTCTTCTCTGCCATAATTTTTAAAAAATTTATTTATTTACTTTAATTGGAGGCTAATTACTTTACAATATTGTAGTGGTTTTGCCATACATTGACATAAATCAGCCATGGGTGTACATGTGTTCCCCATCCTGAATCCCCTTCCCACCTCCCTCCCCCATTTCATCCCTCAGGGTCATCCCAGTAAACCGGCTCTATGCGCCCTGTCTCGTGCATCAAACCTGGACTGGCGATTCATTTCACATATGGTAACATTCATGTTTCAATGCTATTCTCTCAAGTCATCCCACCCTCACCTTCTCCCACAGAGTGCAAAAGTCTGTTCTTTATCTCTCTGTGTCTCTTTTGCTATCTCACATATAGGGTCATCGTTACCATCTTCCTAAATTCCATATATATGCATTAATATAGTGTATTGGTGTTTTCCTTTCTGACTTACTTCACTCTGTATAATAGGCTCCAGTTTCATCCACTTCATCAGAGCTGATTCAAATGCATTCTTTTTAATAGCTGAGTAATATTCCATTGTGTATATGTACCACAGCTTTCTTTTCCATTCATCTGCCGATGGACATCTAGGTTGCTTCCATGTCCTAGCTATTGTAAACAGTGCTGCAATGAACATTGGGGTACATGTGTCTCTTTCAATTCTGGTTTCCTCGGTGTGTATGCCCAGCAATGGGATTGCTGGGTCGTATGGTGTGCCATACTTCTTATCTGCCATACTCAATATTACAGGAATAATGTCTATGTCTTACTTTAAATTCTACCATCTTACCATATTCTTGAAGTGCTTAAAGATTAGTACATCATGATACTGAGTAGATGTTTAGTTAGCAATAATTGCACCACAAATAAACCTCATTGGCAATGATACTGCCACTGTGCAAAGATGAACAGATTTTTAAATAATATTTAAAACAGGTTATGTACTATAAAAAGGGCTTCCCTAGTGGCTCAGACAGTAAAGCCTCTGCCTGCAATGCAGGAGACCTGGGTTCAGTCCCTCAGTTGGGAAGATCCCCTGGAGAAGGAAATGGCAACCCACTCCAGTACTCTTGCCTGGAAAATCCCATGGACGGAGGAGCCTGGTAGGCTACAGTTCATGGGGTCACAAAGAGGTGGACACTACTGAGTGACTTCACTTTCTTTCTTTCTTATGCACTATAAGAAATGATTATTATACAACTGGACAAAGGGAGAGAGTAAAAATATCGGAAAGGAGAAGGAAAAATTATCATTTTCATTGATAGGATGATGTGTTGGGGAAATCTAAAACAATCAACTGAAATGTCATTGGAAATAAAAATCAGCATCAGTAAAGTGGCCAATCACGCAATGAATGAATAGACCTCAAAACTAACAGTGGGCCCAGTAAGTCCACCTAGAGTGCAGTGATTAAGACTTAAGATGAATATTTCAGATGCTGGAACTCATTATCTGAGCTCTGTCACTCACTGTGAAACCTCAGGCCAGTTACCTGAGCTCTTTCACACTAGCATTCCCCTTGTAAACAATGAGTTGTGGTAAAATTACGGAATAAAGTGCCGAACACAAAGTATTAGCATGTAGTGGACATACAATAAATAATATATATAGGTAAATATATTATATATATTATATTATATATTATATTATATATGGCTAAGCAGTGGCTCAGACGGTAAAGTGTCTGTCTACAATGCGGGAGACCTGGGTTCGAGCCCTGGGTTGGGATGATCCCCTGGAGAAGGAAATGGCAATCCACTCCAGTACTATTGCCTGGAAAATCCCATGGACAGAGGAACCTGGTAGGCTACAGTCTATGGGGTCGCAAAGAGTCGGACACAACTGAACGACTTCATTTCATTCATTCATAGGTAAACAGATATCTGGTGAAAATACAATGTGAACAATATTATCAGCAAAATAATCTAAGCTTTAAAATGTTAACAAGAATTGAGCAAGACCTTCCAATTCTCCCCCTGGAGAAGGGAATGGCAACCCACTCCAGCATTCTTGCCTGGAGAATTCTATGGGCAGTTCATGGGGTCAAAAAGAATCAGACACGACTTTCACTTTCCAATTCTCCATTTCTCTATTTAAATAATAAATGGGTAAACTCACTAATTTCTAGATATAAAGATGAAGTATTGCACATGTGTGTATTCTCCTGAATTAATCTAAGATTTATTTAACCTATCCAAGTCAAAATCATAACAGGACTTCCTGGAAACAATGACTATTTGAAGTTTCATCTAAAAATAAACATGAGGGACGTCCCTGGTGGTCCAGCTCTGAGATGGACCTAAGACTCTGAGTGGCCAATGCAGTTGGATCCCTGTTCAGGAAACTAGATCCCACATGCCACAACTAAGTCCCAGTGCAGCCAAAGAAATGAATAAAAAGATTTTTAAAATTATTTTGGACAATGTTGAGAAGAGTGCTAGAAAGGGAACATTTTTTCTGTCAAACACAAAAGCAGTGTGGTGCTGGTGCCAGAGTGAACAGACCAGTGGAGCTAGACAGAACTTAGGAAGCAGAGCCAAGAAGGCCTCAGGAAAGCAAGGGTAATAGTCATAAATTATACTGACAGTTATTGAAGATACTTGAGAGCCAAGAACTTCTGATTTTTTTTTTTAGTGGCCTTTAAACTCCTGTGTTCAGTTTATTTATTTATTTTTATTTTACTTTATTTTACTTTACATTACTGTATGGTTTTGCCATACATCAACATGATTTTTATGCTAGAAATTATTATAGTAGTGCTGAACATTGAAGCAAATGTCAGACTGCTTGTCCTTGGTCTTCTACTTTTTATAAATTTAATTTTATATTTCTTGAAGATCATAGACATACGCTATAAAAATCCATATTCACACACACGTGGTTGTTCTTGAAAAATATTTTCTCCATATAACTGAGTATTTCTTCATGCATACCAAACAAGAGAAAAATACATGCTCAACTCTGTCATTTTGTAACTTTGGAAATAAACAGAAAGGACATGCTTTTTATTAAGAAAATTCTAGTTCTAGAAATTCATCTTAAGAATATAATCAGACAAAATGTAGAAAACTATACTATCTTAGAGGTTCATCAGAGCCTTATTAACAAGAGTAAAAATATAGAAACAACATAAACATTCAACATTAGAGGTTTTCCTTAAAAATTACAGAATACCTAGGAAATGGCAACCCACTCCAGTATTCTTGCCTGGAAAATTTCATGAACAGAGGAGCCTGGTGGTCTGCAGTCCATGGGGTGACAGATAGTAGGACATGACTAAGGGAGTAAGTACACAGGAACAGAAAGAGACTTGTGGTTTCTAGCAAGGGAGAAATAGGAGTGACTGAACCGGTATGGGGAGTGATGAAAATGTTCTAAAGTTAGATTGTGATGACAGTTGTACAGTTCTGTAAATATATTAAAACCATTCAATTGTGTGCTTTAAAGGGGTGAATTTGGTGCTTTCCAATATACATTAAGTGCAGACAAACACTGTTTGATTCTACTTACACAAGACACTTAGAAAAGTCAAATTCATAGTGTCAGAAAGTACACTGGTAGATGCCAGGGGCTGGGGGGTTGGGGAGGTGGAGATTGGGACTGGGAAGTGAGTGCTTACAGGCGACAGAGTTTCAAGTTAGGAAGGTGAAAAATTCGGGAGATAAATGGTAGTGAGAGTTGCACAGCAATGTGAATGTACTTAGTGCCACTGAACTGTACAGTTAAATATGATTAGTATAGTATGTTTTATACTATGTGACGGAGAAGGCAATGGCAACCCACTCCAGTACTCTTGCCTGGAAAATCCCATGGACAGAGGAGCCTGGTAGGTTGCAGTCCATGGGGTCGCTAAGAGTCGGACACGACTGAGCGACTTCACTTTCACTTTTCACTTTCATGCATTGGAGAAGGCAATGGCAATCCACTCCAGTGTTCTTGCCTGGAGAATCCCAGGGGCGGCAGAGCCTGGTGGACTGCTGTCTATGGGGTCGCACAGAGTGGGACACGACTGAAGTGACTTAGCAGCAGCAGCAGCAGCATACTATGTGAGTTTTACCACAATAAAAAAATAAAAAAATACATCATCAACATTAATCAGCCACGGGCATACATATATTCCCCTCCACCTCTTGAACTCCCCTCCCATCTCCCACCCCATCCCACCCCTCCAGGTTGTCACAGAGCACTAGGCTGAGTTGTCTGTGTCACACAGCAAATTCCCACTTGCCATCTATTTTACATATGGTAAATAAATGGATGAATTTTAGGGGAATTGGTTTATATCTCAAAAAGTTATTTTTTAAAGTATATAACCCATTAAATCAGTGGAAAACTCTGAATCTATCATAAATAATGATGTTTAAATTTTTTCATTTATATTTGGAAAGTTTGTAACAACTGATAAATTAAAATTTCAGTTTGCTCTTATGCAATAAAATAGAAAATCTGCAGTTTACCCCTACTTGACACTAGCGAGACCTGCTCAGTGTTGCTGTTATGAGGAAGAGAAACAAGGAAATACATCAAGTGCTCAGCACTGGCTGAGCCCCTTCCCTAACCAGCTGGGTCCTGGTGCTCAGAGCTCTCCTGACAGAAGAATGGGTGGGAGGTAGGTAACAGGCTGGGAAAAGCCAGAGGACACTGCAGGACACTGGCCCATCTACTTTCTTGTCCTCAAGGCAAGTGTCCCCCACACTTTGACATGCATCAGAATCACCTGCAATTCTCATTTAAAAAAAAAAAAAAAGAAAAAAAGAAAAGTAACCTCCTTGCCACCCCTACTGAGTAAGGGAATAACCGATGGATGAAGCAGTTGGTTGAGAGATTGATGGGTAACTTCACAATGGAAGGATCAGAATGAACTCATTGATTTCCTATGCCTCCAGGTTCTAATATGCTGACCAGACTTCTGATGAGGTTATCTTGCTATAAAGAGTCGAACTTGGCTCTAATTAGGCTTCTAGAAGGTATTTCTATTTGTAGGTATTTAAGAAATCAAAGTAAAAGTTAAATCACACTCTAAGGAAGAAAATAGGTCTCCCAGGAGCAGAGTTTGACCCTAGGATTCTCTTTTTGAGAGCAAGTGCTCTCAAAAGAAACCTGCAGGAAAGTGAGAGAGGCAGGGTAGAACAGGGAAAGAAGCTAAGAAAATGAATGCTTTCAACAAAAGAAACCAGAATTGAAAGAGACACATGTACCTCAGTGTTCATTGCGGCACTGTTTACAATAGCTAGGACATGGAAGCAACCTAGATGTCCATTGGCAGACGAATGGATAAGGAAGTTGTGGTACATATACACGATGGAATATTACTCAGCTAAGAAAAGGAACACATTTGAGTTAATTCTAATGAGGTGAATGAAACTGGAGTCTATTATACAGAGTGAAGTAAGTCAGAAAGAGAAACACCAATACAATAGATTAATGCATATATATGGAATTTAGAAAGATGTTAATGATGATCCTATATGCAAGGCAGCAAAAGAGACACAGAGATAAATAACAGACTTTTGGACTCTGTGGGAGAAGATAAGGGTGGGATGACTTGAGGGAATAGCATTGAAACATGTATATTACTATATGTAAAATAGAGGACCAGTGCAAGTTCAGTGCATGAAGCAGGGCACTGAAAGCTGGTGCTCTGGGACAACCAAGAGGGATGGGGTGGGGAGGGAGGTGGGAGGGGTTTCAGGGTGGGGACACCATGTGTACCCATGGCTGATTCACGTCGATGTATGGCAAAAAGCACCACAACGTTGTAAAGTAATTATCCTCCAATTGAAATAAATGAATTTTTTAGAAAAAGCAAAACAACAACAACAACAAAAAAAAACCAACAGGTTCAGGGACTTCCTTGGCAGTTCAGGGGTTAAAGACTTCGTGCTTCTAATACAGAGGGTATGGGTTTGATCCCTGGTTGGGGAACTAAGATTCCACATGCCTCCACAGTGTGACCAAAAATTTTTTAAAACATAAATTATAAAGGAAGTTCACATGCCCTTTCTTGAGATGATTCAGTAGATCTGTTCTGCGAATCAAGTTCTTTTCAGCAATCACCCTGTGATTTTAATTCCACATTTTGGAAAAAACTGCTCTGAGTCTGTAAAAGTCAGCGGCCAGATGGAAGCGAAGAGGAACTGAAGAGCCTCTTGATGAAAGGGAAAGAGGAAGAGTGAAAAAGTTGGCTTAAAACTCAACATTCAAGAAACTAAGATCATGGCATCTGGTCCCATCACTTCATGGCAAATAGATGGGGAGACAACAGAAAATGACAAACTTTATTTGTTTGGGCTCCAAAATCACTGCAGATGGTGACAGCAGCCATGAAATTAAAAGACGCTTACTCCTTGAAAGAAAAGCTATGGCCAACCTAGACAGCATACTAAAAAGGAGAGACATTACTTTGCCGACAAAAGTCTGTATAGTCAAAAATATGATTTTTCCAGTAGTCATGTATGGACGTGAGAGTTGGACTGTAAAGAAAGCTGAGTGCCAAAAATTGATGCTTTTAAACTGTGGTGTTGGAGAAGACTCTTGAGAGTCCCTTGGACTACAAGGAGATCAAATCAATCCATCCTAAAGGAAATCAGTCCATCCTAAAGGAAATCAGTCCTGAATATTCATTGGAAGGGCTGATGTTGAAGCTGAAGCTCCAATACTGCGGCCACCTGATGAGAAGAACTGACTCATTTGAAAAGACCCTGATGCTGGGAAAGATTAAAGGTGGGAGGAGAAGGGGACGACCAAGGATAAGATGTTTGGATGGCATCACCAACTGGATGGACATGAGTTTGAGCAAGCTCCGGGAGTTGGTGATGGACAGGAAAGGCTGGAGTGCTGCAGTCCATGGGGTCACAAAGAGTTGAACATGACTGTGAAGAAAGCTGAGCATCGAAGAACTGATGCTTTTGAACTGTGGTGTTGGAGAAGACTCTTGAGAGTCCCTTGGACTGCAAGGAGATCCAACCAGTCCATTCTAAAGGAGATCAGCCCTGGGTGTTCTTTGGAAAGAATGATGCTAAAGCTGAAACTCCAGTACTTTGGCTACCTCATGTGAAGAGTTGACTCATTGGAAAAGACTCTGATGCTGAGAGGAATTGGGGGCAGGAGGAAGAGGGGACAACAGAGGATGATATGGCTGGATGGCATCACCGACTCGATGGATGTGAGTCTGAGTGAATTCCAGGAGATGGTGATGGACAGGGAGGCCTGGCGTGCTGCGATTCATGGGGTCGCAAAGAGTCGGACACGACTGAGCGACTGAACTGAACTGAACTGAACGGAACTGAAATGACCTTAAACACGCAAATCCCTCTGCAGTGTGACTCAGCAGAAAGAATGTAGGCGTGATTTGGAAAAGGGCTCCAAACTGAGTTTTGAAAACCTGGCTGTTAGTACCGCTCGTGTTGTGTGACCTAGAGGAGAGCACACAATGTCTCTGAGCCTTTTCACCTCACTCATAAACCCTTTCTTGCAGATTGAAGAATGACATGCAACAGAGCATGAGATAGAATGTTGAAAACTATAGAGCATTGAGATTGAAAGGATTGTTAATTACTTTTAAATATAAAGGGATTAAGGGCTTCCCAGGTGGTCCAGCAGTAAAGAATCTGTCTGCTAATGCAGAAGACACATGTTTGATCCCTGGGGCAGGAGTATCCCCTGGAGAAAGAAATGGCAACTCACACTAGTATTCTTGCCTGGGAAATCCCCTGGACCAAGGAGCCTGATAGGCTACAGTTCATAGGGTCACAAAAGAGTCAGACATGACTTTGTGATAAGCTATCAACAAACATGAAGGGATTAGAGTATATGAAGACTTTCCAAAGTGTCCATGCTTGTAGGAGACAGCAAGCGGAGAAGGAAGAAGATTTTAAACCAGCAGGGAAAGAGAGGGAGAGAGAGAATGAGGGGGTCATCCTTATCCCCTGCTCTGTGCTGGTCTCGGAGTTCACGGGTCGCGCTGCCAATGTTTCTGCTACAAAAACTCACAGTCGGGACATAAAGGATCTTAAGTAAAACTGTAGGACTCGGGGCTGGAACAGGGTAAAGTGAAAAGCAAGGGAACTCGTATCTGGAACTTTGGTCCTCTAATACAGGAGACAGAATATAAGGCTGTAGGTGCTCCAACGAGGCTGGGGAAACAGGGCTGATGCCTGCGCATCAGGAAGGAAGGGCCTAAGTCAGGCTTGTCAGGTCTACTTATCAGTTTGGGGGAGCCTCCAAGGAAGCAATCCCAAGACAGTTTCTTCAGATGAGCATGAGGAATTCTCCCAATGAGCCAGGGTCTTGGGAAATGAGCCTCATTTACAAGGAATAAGCCAGACTCTTATTCCCTCTCTTATCTCACTTTGTCTCCTCCCCTATATACTCCTTCCTCCCTCCTTCGCTCTCCCTATTTTAGGTGATAAGATGAGCTTGGATCTCACAAACCATAGATCCCTCCATCTATCCCCTATATGACCAAACTCAGCACCACTGACTCAGAACTGAAAGGATTTTTAGATTCAAACAAGTCTATTTATTGCCTCCATACCCTCTCCATAGAGGAACTGGATTTTTAACATCTCTGTCCAGACAACACCTTGTCCTGTCTTTGCATCTCCACTTTGATGGGGAGCTATCTTCAAACAGATTTCAAGCAAAATGTCTCCAGTCTCAAATGTACACGTGCGTAGTTGTGTCTGACTCTTTGCGACCCCGTATTCTGCAACCTGCCAGGCTCCCTCCTCTATCCATGGAATTTTCAAGGCAATAATACTGGAATGGGTTGCCATTTTTTTCTCCAGGGGATCTTCCCAACCCAGGGGTAGAACCTGTGTCTCCAGCATCTCCTGCATTGGCAGGAGATTCTTTACCACTGCACCACACTTGGTAGTTACAAAACAGCATCTCAGTTTGGAGTCATCATTTAGAGTAGAGTTATGCCAAAGACACGCTACTGGAGGAGAGTATGAATGATTTCAGGCATGTTCCCGCTTCCGCTGATGGGCCATGATTGATCTATGGAATTGCTCTAGCTACCCCACTCCCACCGCCTCCTACTTTTCAAATCTAACAATAACACACCTTCCACTTGTCAAAGTATGATGTGGTCATGGTTGTCATAGTGCCACCACCCAGCCATCCCATGGCGTCAGTTTGTATAGTTGGCCTCTGTCCTGCTGCTGAAGTCCTTACAACCTGAGGTCATTTGGTCATTACCACCCGAACCCCCTCCTGGGAAGAGCCCAGACTCCCAAAGCCTCTCAACAAAAACCAACCTCATTTATGCTTGTTGTGCTTGGGAGTCTATCTTCCTTACTTCTCTTCTTGATTTATGTTGTATTATTTATTGACACAGGCATTGAGCTAGATACTGGGAAATCACCATGAACAAAATGGACATGATTGCCTCCTTTCATGGAGCCTGAAGATCAGTAAAGAGATAAGGAAAATAATCACAAACTGATGCATGCCCCAAGGAAGCTGTAATCTGAAATAGAGAATAATGAGGGAGGAGCAAGCAACTACTGGATTGGCAAAAAAAAAAAAAAAAAATACGGTTTTTTCACACCATCTTACAAAAAACTTGAATGAACTTTTCAGCCAATCCAATACTTAGTTTTGTTGGTCACAGAGTCTCTCTGAAAGACACGTAAGCTGAGACCAGATGGCTAAGAGGGTGTCAGCTACTCAGGGAGTTGAAAAAAGAGCTTTCCAGAGAGAAGACGCAGCACAAAAGTGTATATTCAAGGACTGACAGAGAGTCGGTGCTGGTGTAACTCATGCTGTGAGTGACACACGTTGAGGCTGGGAGCTACATATGTGCAGATGAAGCCAGTAAGTCTGGCTTAATCTATTTTTTCTTAAAATTATAAGTTCAATGAGAATTCATTTGAGTATTGTAAGCAAGTGGAGTGGGATGATTTAATTTAGGTTGAATGGATCACTCTAGTGGCCATGAGGAGAATGGGCTGAAGACAGACAGAAAGAGACGCAAGCAAAGTAGTGGCCCAGGCATGTGGGGAACACAACCTGAGCTAGGATGGAAGCAGGAAAGAGAGAAAAAGAAATGATCTAGCTACTTTTGGCGGTGAAATCATGACGCTTCAGCGGTGGGCTGGATCCTGGAAATACAAGAAAGAATAAAATAAAGGATGACCCTCCATTTCTGACTTGGGGAAGGGTGAACAATGAATTAATATGGGGAAGAGTTTGAACTCTTGATAGATGAGCTGCTGCTGCTAAGTTGCTTCAGTTGTGTCCAACTCTGTGTGACCCCACAGACAGCAGCCCACTGGGGTCCCCCGTCCCTGGGATTCTCCAGGCAAGAACACTGGAGTGGGTTGCCATTTCCTTCTCCAAAGCATGAAAGTGAAAAGTGAAAGTGAAGTCGCTCAGTCGTGTCTGACTCTTCGAGACCCCATGGACTGCAGCCTACCAGGCTCCTCCACCCATGGGATTTTCCAGGCAAGAGTACTGGAGTGGGGTGCCATTGCCTTCCCTGATAGATGAGCAGGGGAGATGAATGACAAAAGGGTATGTGGATATATAAAAGATAGTGGATAGTGGTTTAAATTTGGAAGACATCAGGGCGTATAAACTATCTAGAGCTGTGGAGACAGAGGAGATCATCTACAGAACAGGGAGAGAGGAAGGAACGATGATACAGAATCAAGGTCAAAGGAAGACCAGAAATACCAACATGGCAGCCCAGTGTAAGAGGAAGAATTGGCAGAGGAAATTCAGAGTGCCCAGAGAACAGAGAGGAAAACCAGGGCCATTTGCAGTCACAACAGGAAGGACATTTTTGTGGATTTAAGATGGGATATGAAGTCCTCTCTGTCATCTTCTCTCTGAAAACAGGACTGAGAAAAGGCTTACTCACACCACCACTGCTCAACATAATATTGGGAGATTCTGGATAGCACTATATGGAAACAAGAAAAAAACTACCTTACTCCTTTCCTTCATCTTTCCTCTGCCACCAACCTCCAGTCTAGGGCACACCTGAAACTATCCCCCTTTTTTTTCACTATAAAGTTTTTCCACTTCCCTCCCTGTCTTTGACGCTCTGCTAAATCCAAGAGGTTTGTATAGTAACAGAGAACCCTGTAGGTGTATGTATCAAATTATTAAGATCAGGCCTTAATTTTATTCAATACACTATTAATTTTATAAATATTATTTTAAAAATAAGATATTAGGACTTCCCTGGTGGTCCAGTGGTTAAGAATTCACCTGCCCATGCAGGGGGCACGGGTTTGATCCCTGGTCTGGGAAGATCCCACATGCCTCGAGGTGACTAAGCCCACGCTCCACGACTACTGAGCCCACATGTCCTAGAGCCTGTGCTCTGCAACAAGAGAAGCCACTGCAATGAGAAACCCAAGCACGGCAATGAAGGGTAGTGCACAGAAGCTAGAGGAAACCAACGCGTAGCCACGAAGACCCAAGGCAGTCAAAAATAAAAATAATTAATTAAAAGTAAGATATTAAACAATCTTACTGTTCATATAATTTGATCCTATAATTCTGCTTCTAAAGATTTACATCCTAATAAACCATCCAAGATGGAATCAGCTTTAAAAAATATACTTGTCATGATATTATTTATAATTTTTTTAAATAAAAGGAGCGTATACAGTCTAGGGGATATAGCCAATATTCTATAGTAACTATAAATGGACTATAACCTTTAAAAATTGTGAATCACTGTCATACACCTGTAACTTACATAACATTGTACATGAACTATATATCCTTCAATTAAAAAAAGTAATTAAAACACAAAAATACAGTCATCAAGACAATATGGTACTGGCACAAAGACAGAAATATAGATCAATGGAACAAAATAGAAAGCCCAGAGATAAATCCACACACCTATGGACACCTTATCTTCCACAAAGAGGCAAGAATATACAATGGAGTAAAGACAATCTCTTTAACAAGTGGTGCTGGGAAAACTGGTCAACCACTTGTAAAAGAATGAAACTAGATCACTTTCTAACACCACACAGAAAAAGAAATTCAAAACGGATTAAAGATCTAAACGTAAGACCAGAAACTATAAAACTCCTAGAGAAGAACATAGGCAAAACACTCTCCGACATAAATCACAGCAGGATCCTCTATGACCCACCTCCTAGAATACTGGAAATAAAAGCAAAAATAAACAAATGAGATCTAATTAAAATTAAAAGCTTCTGCACAACAAAGGAAACTATAAGTAAGGTGAAAAGACAGCCTTCTGAATGGGAGAAAACAATAGCAAATGAAGCAACTGACAAACAACTAATCTCAAAAATATACAAGCAACTTATGCAGCTCAACTCCAGAAAAATAAATGACCCAATCAAAAAATGGGCCAAAGAACTAAATAGGCATTTCTCCAAAGAAGACATACGGATGGCTAACAAACACATGAAAAGATGCTCAACATCACTCATTATCAGAGAAATGCAAATCAAGACCACAGTGAGGTACCATTTCACACCAGTCAGAATGGCTGCGATCCAAAAGTCTGCAAGCAATAAATGCTGGAGAGGATGTGGAGAAAAGGGAACCCTCTTACACTGTTGGTGGGAATGCAAACTAGTACAGCCATTATGGAGAACAGTGTGGAGATTCCTTTAAAAATTGCAAATAGAACTGCCTTATGACCCAGCAATCCCACTGCTGGGCATACACACCGAGGAAACCAGAATTGAAAGAGACACGTGTACCCCAATGTTCATCGCAGCACTGTTTATAATAGCCAGGACATGGAAACAACCTAGATGTCCATCAGCAGATGAATGGATAAGAAAGCTGTGGTACATATACACAAAGGAGTATTACTCAGCCATGAAAAAGAATACATTTGAATCAGTTCTAATGAGATGGATGAAACTGGAGCCAATTATACAGAGTGAAGTAAGCCGGAAAGAAAAACACCAATACAGTATACTGACACATATATACGGAATTTAGAAAGATGGTAATGATGACCCTGTATGCGAGACAGCAAAAGAGACACAGATGTATAGAATGGACTTTTGGACTCTGAGGGAGAGGGAGAGGGTGGGATGATTTGGGAGAATGGCATTGAAACATGTGTACTGTCATGTAGAAACGGAGTGCCAGTCTATGTTCGATACAGGATACAGGATGCCTGGGGCTGGTGCACGGGGATGATCCAGAGAGATGATATGGGGTGGGAGGTGGGAGGGGGATTCAGGATTGGGAGCTTGTATACACCCGTGGCAGATCCGTGTCAATGTATGGCAAAACCAATACAGTATTGTAAAGTAAAATAAAGTAAAAATTAAATTAAAAAAAAAGATAAATGGTCAAGAGTGTAAATTTTATGCCATGTGGTTATCACAAAATTTTTTAATTTAAAAAATAATAATCAAATCAAAAAAGCCTAAATGCCTATCAATTAGGAAATATGATAGTACCTATAACAGGTGGAATATTGTGCAGCATGTTTATGGCATGAGAAATTCCTTATAATGACAACAAGAAGGAAAACAGAAAAATATTAGATGTAAATATACCAATATGTTGCATGCAAGTGTCTCTGGGTGACAGAGATTGGAGGTGATTTTTGTCTATTTCCCTGTTTCCCACTGGACTGAGTTCTAGAGCTCCACCTGGGTTGGCACCGCACACTCTCTCAATGTCCCCAGGGCCCAGTACAAGACTTTAGCACATCTAGACATGCCTTGAAGACATTAGTAAGTTTGCTTACTAGGAGGTTCTTGAGTGTCCCTTGATCTGCAAGGAGATCAAACCAGTCAGTCCTAAAGGAAATCAACCCTGAATATTATTGGAAGGGCTGATGCTGAAGCTCCAATCCTTTGACCACCTCATGTGAAGACTGACTCATTGGAAAAGACCCCGATGCTGGGAAAGATTAAAGGCAGGAGAAAAAGAGGGCAACAGAGGATGAAATGGTTGGATAGCATCACCAGCTTAAAATGAGTTTGAGCAAATTCCAGGAGATAATGAAGGATAGGGAAGCCTGGTGTGCTGCAGTCCATAGGGTTGCAAAGGGATGGACATGAGTTAGCAAATAAACAGTAACAACAACTGGGAGATTATTTGATTCAGGCTCCAGTAAGGTTTGGCTTCCCAGGTGGCTCAGATGGTAAAGAATCTGCCTGCAAGGCAGGAGATCCAGGTTCAATCCCTGGGTCAGGAAGATTCCCTTAAGAAGATTCCCAGATGCCATATTAGTGGCTACCCACTCAAGTATTCTTGCCTGGAGAATTCCATGGACAGAGGAGCCTAGACAGCAACAAACCACAGGGTTGCAAAGAGGCGGACATAACTGAGCAATTAACAGTTTCACTTTTCAAGATTTGGCTTTCTCCATGCTCTCAGCTCAGATGTTAATCATTAAGAAACTACTATGGCCCCCAAACCCCTTCATGGATCTCTGCCTTGTCTTGGTGAAGGAGTGTGCATAACTCAGTGAAGCTATGAGCCATGCTGTGCAGGGTCACCCAAGACGGATGGGTCTTAGCAGAGAGTTCTGACAAAACGTAATCCACTGGAGGAGGGCATGGCAAGCCACTCTAGTATACTTGCCATGAGAACCTCATGAACTGTATAAAAGGCCAAAAAGATAAGACTGGCGTGCTGCAGTCCATGGGGTAGCAAAGAGTCAGACATGACTAGACAAATGAACAACAACAAAAGCAACAACAATGGCCCCCAATAGCTTGCTCAGTAAGTAAATTTAGGATTGGGGAGTTTCTTTAACAGTGTCTGAGAAGGTGCCATTGGAGCTCCTCAGAGCATCATACCTTTGGATAAATCTGACATACACAGATCCTGAAACATACTTTCTGACCACCAGGACTTTAAAAGTCTCTCGAGGCTAGACAGAGAAACAAGAGTCACCTTACCGAACTCTATGAACATTAATTTTTCAAGTGCATTTGCAGAATATGCCACATGCTTCTCTGAGCAATTTAAAAAATATTAAGGACAATCTCAAGGTCCTTGCTGTCAATCACTGTTAATCACTGTTAGTCCATAGACATTTATTGATACCTAATGGGTGTTCACCCCTGCCCTGGTAGCTGAGGGCACACAGCTGTATCGGACATGGTAGAAGTTCAGTATCTAACTTTCCTGGGATCAAGACATGAACTTATGCGAAGGGGAAATAGCAAGACCTCTCAGCCTGGATTCTCTTGGAGCCCAGAGACAGGACCTGGCTCCATGAAGCCCTCCCGGGAAATGAGAAATTAGGCTGAGACACTGCATCAGGCGCATCCCAGCAGAATCAGTTATGAGACTGCCTTGATACTCCCAACTGTTTCCTAACTAATGAGGCTCTCGGGAGGTTCTGCTTCCTCTAGCCTTCATGTTCCCTGACTTAGATGCTGAATTAATTACTAGGGAAGATCTCTGCAGTTGCGTTCAGCCCACTTAGTGAGTAAAAGTTTGGATTATTTCAAAGGTCTCTCAGAGAACCTGGTCCCAGAAGCCCTTAGAGCAGCAAGTTATCGTTACCCTCTGAAGCAAAGTGGGGCCCCATCTCTGCTCTTTCCCCTCCCAGACATGGGTCACCATGAGGAGAGTGGGTAGAGACGTGGGTGGCTGCTGTTGTTTTCATTTTTGTTTTTGTGGGTGCACAGTTGAGTAAATCATATACCTCAGATTATGAATATTATCCCCACCAGTCCTTGGAAAGCATCTCTCTGGCTTTGCTGTCTTTCATTACCTCCAATTTCTACACCCTTACTCTTTCCCCACATACGTATCCTCACTCAAGGATGTATATATCGTCAAAGAATACATGTTTTATTCATTTGTATGTTGCATGTCTGTATATTTATATTCAGGGCTTCCCTGGTGGCTCAGTGGTAAAGAATCAGCCTGACAGCATAGGAGACGTGGGTTTCATCCCTGGGTTGGGAAGATCCCCTGGAGAAGGAAATGGAAAGCCACTCCAGTATTCTTGCCTGGAGAATCCCATGGGCAGAGGAGCCTGGCGGGCTGCAGTCCATGGGGTCTCAAAAGAATCGGACAGAACTTAGTAAAATAACAACAACAAATGTTTATATATATGAATAATACTCTGCAGTCGATCTCATTGTCTCTCTCTCTTTTTATAAAGCTTTATTTATTTTTGGCTGTGCTGGGTCTTCATTGCTGTGCACAGGCCTTCTCTAGTTGCAGCGAGTGGTGGCTACTCTTTGTTGTGGAGCATAGGCTTCTCATTGTGGTGGCTCCTCTTGTTGTTGAGCACAGGCATAGAGCACAGGCTCAAGAGTTGTGGCCTGTGGGCTGAGTTGCCTGGAATCTTCCAGGACCAGGGATTGATCCCATGTGCCCTGCATTGGCAGGTGGATTCTCAACCACTGGACCACCAGGAAAGCCCATTAGGTTCCTTAACTTTTGCATTAGCACTACTTTTATGATTCCTTCTCCTTGCTCTATGGACACCCCCTGCTTCTCTTGTCTCTTTCCAATCCATTTCTTATACTTACCAGAGTATTTCTCTTAATGTTTAAGTTAAACCTGATCACTTTCCGGCTTAAATCATTTCAAAAATGTGTTATTACAATTAGCAAAATGAAACACAGCCTAGATGCTTATCTGGCCTTGCTCCTAGATGTAATCGGCAACCTCAACCAGTGTCATTTGCTTTCTTTGGCTCCCAAAACATCTGCCACCTTGGCTTTCTTTCCGTTCTCAGATTCACAAAATTCTGTCATCTCAGAGCTTTTGCCTTTGCTTTCCTCCTGCCGGGAAGCTCTTCCCTCAACTTTTTGAAAGGCTTTGTACTAAGCCAAACTAGTCTGAGTTCAGCCAAACTATTTTAAGACCAACTTATAGACTTGGATATCAAGAATCAGACATAGAATCCAGCTTCAAGTGCTGAGGGGCCAAATGACATGCTCTATACTTTGAGGAAGAGAGCATCATGCGGGTGAAATTTCAATGGGAAACAAAAGCTAGGAGGGCTCTGGACAGAAAAATTCCCACTCCTTTCTCCCTTCTGTGGATTACTCTGAGGTGCAGTCTCCCCTTGAAAACCCTCTAAATAAATTCTCTGTGCCAAACTCACTTATAAGTTGAATGACTTACTATTTCTCTTTGCAGCTTGTTGTGAAGCAACAATCAGTATATTAATGGATCACACGCTACAGTTCTTCACATTTTTCTTGCCTTTCTTCCCTTTTTTCCTCACCATCCTGAGTAAGGTTTATGCCTACTAAACAAAGTGTCAGCATTTTAATAACTGTCTCAAGATCTGCTGTTTACAGTTTCCCTGGGATTTTCTGCATGGACAATCATATTATTTGCCAATAGAGACAGTTTTACTTTTCCTTTCCAATTGTATGACTTCTTGTCTCTTGCCCTATTGCACTGTCTAGGATTTCCAGTACCTTCGATAGAAACTATGATTGATGACATTGTTGTCTGTTTCCATTCTTAGAGATAAAGTATTTGGTCTTTCACTATTAAATATATTACTTTAGATTTTAAAAGGTTCCATTTTTAAGATGCTCTTCATCAGGTTCAAGAAATCCCCTCCTATTTCTAGAATTATTATCATGAATGAATGATAAATTTTGTCAAAGATTTTTTCTGCCGCTATTGAGATACTTCTATGGGATTTTCTCTTCTTAAAGTTTACAATATGGTGAATTAAATTACTGAATTTTTAGTTTTCAATGTGCCTTACATTCTGAGATAAACTCTACTTGGTCAGGATATATTAACTTTTTAAGTAAAACTATAAATTTTCTAAGTTCTACTTTATAATATTTTGCTTAGGATTTTTGTGTCTGTTATCATGAGATATTTATTTCCAGTATTCTTTTAAAAAAATAATAGCTATGTCTGGTTTTGGTTTCAATGTAATGTTTGCCTCATAAATTTAGCTGTAAAATGGCCTCTCCTTTTCTGTTTCTAGAAGACGGAATCAAATTTGTATTATTTATTCTTTAAACATTTTAATTCTCCAACAAAAGCACCTGAGCCTGGATGTTCTTCAGTAGAATGTTTTAACTACAAACATAATTTCTTTTTTTTAATTTAAATTTACACAATTCTTTAATAGCACCGAAGTTCAGGCCATATCATTCTTCGAGTAAGCTTTTGTAGTTTGTTTCTTTCAGGGAATGGACCTATTTTATGTAACTTATTGGAATAGTGTGCACAGTGTTATCCTATTTTTTCTTGGTCAGTCTTGCTAAAAATCCATTTATCAATCTTTCCAGTGACAGCTTTTTAGTTTGTTGAACACAGTTTTGCAATTCTTTATTTTATTGATTTCTTTCACTATCTTTTTTTCTCTTCCTTGTTTCTTTAGGATTACTCTTATTGCTTTGTCTCCAACTTATTATTCTGGATCCTTAGGTCATTTGTTTTCAACTGTAGTTCTTTCTTGATAAGAGAAAGATGTCTCAGACACCACACAATTAGCAGCCATTCTCATTTCTGCCACTCCAAGGGAAAACTTCTATCATCACTAGGAAAAGTATCTTAGTTTGTATTTCAAAAGTCTTAAAAGATTTAGAGAGTAACCAAGTGAGTGCTCACCTGTTTTCATCAGCTCTTCATGCTAGCAGGGATTTTTTTGGAATTAATTTATTTATTTTAATTGGAGGCTAATTACTTTACAATATTGTAGTGGTTTTTGCCATACATTGACATGAGTCAGCCGTGGGTGTACATGTGTTCCCCATCCTGAATCCCCCTCCCACCTCCCTCCCTATCCCATCCATGCCTCAGGGTAATCCCAGTGC
Organism: Capra hircus; assembly: GCF_001704415.2. NCBI lineage: Eukaryota > Metazoa > Chordata > Mammalia > Artiodactyla > Bovidae > Capra > Capra hircus. The sequence goes on along the minus strand of NC_030826.1, from coordinate 23,790,041 downwards.
ACCAGCCCTGAGCACCCTGTCTCATGCAACGAATCTGGGCTGGTGATCTGTTTCACATATGATAAGATACATGTTTCAATGCTATTCTCTTGAATCATCCCACCCTTGCCTTCTCCCACAGAGTTAGCAGGGTTTTTAACTACCATCATGGCACCCATTGTAGCAGAAGTAGCTGATTCTCCCCTGATACAGGTTTCTGCTTCTTCCATACTAATATAATGTGAGCAGGGCATACGGGCACCAAGTATAATGAATACATTTCCCAGGCTCAACTGCAGGCAGTTGAGGCCAAGTGATCGAGTTCTGGCCAATAAGATATAAAGGGAAGAGGTGCATGTGTCCTCCAGATGACGTTCTCCAGATGCGTTCTCTTTTCTATTGGTTCAAACAAAGACTTATTGGCAGAAGTTTAACAGTCACCTTGGACCATAATATGGAATCATTCTTAAAAAAAAAAAAATTATTGGCTGCACTGGGTCTCAGTTTCAGCATGTGGAACCTTTTAAATGTGGCATGTAGGACCTAGTTCTCTGACCAGGGGTCCAACCTAGGCTCCCTGCATTGGGAGTGCAGAGTCTTAGCCACTGGACCACCATGGATATCCCTGGAACCATTTTTTAAGGTTGGTAGAGAACCAAGAGAGAGGCAGCCTGACTCTTTGATGATTATGTAGTCAACATGTCATGAGACTGTTTATCTATACACAAGAGAAAATAAATGCTCCATTTTCTTTTTTTTAATTTAAAAAAATTATTTATTTTAATTAATTTATTTTGATTAGTAAAATTTATTTACTTTAATTAGAGGCTAATTACTTTACAATATTGTATTGGTTTTGCCATAATCAACATGAATCCACTACGGGTGTACACGTGATCCCAGTCCTGAACCTCCCTCCCACTTCCCTCCCCATACCATCCCTCTGGGTCATCCCAGTGCACCAGCCCCAAGCATCCCGTATCCTGCATCGAACCTGGACTGGGCCATTCATTATTTTTGTATGATATTATACATGTTTCAATGCTATTCTCCCAAATCATCCCACCCTCTCCCTTCAGTTTTCTTAAAGCTACAATTATTTAGAGCTTCTCTCTTATAATAGCCAAACCACTATCACTTTCCCTACAAAACCCTGGTTAAGTAGGCAGTAAAATGTCAATAATTTCATTCCACAGAAGAGAAGACTAGACTTATACAAAGTAATAAAAGGAGGTACTTATGTTAGGATCCAGGTCTCCTGGGTACCACTCAGGACTTACTTTCCTTTGAAACTGTGATGAATTTGTTCCATGGTCTTGACTTTAGACAATGTCTCTGCATTCACTCTTGGTCTTCATCTGGACTTGTGCTGTAGAAATAAAAATCATAAGTTCCAACTGTCTTTCATTCAGTCTTGGCTGAGACTAGAGGGCACACATTTCAACAGGAAGAACTTTGAGAGGACACAAGATTCCTTTATCTTCTCATTATAAACTGTTCATAAGCCTATTTACTGAAAATAACATAGATCATTCCTGAACTGCTGAGAGCTTTGTTTTAAGATTTTTGATTCATAACCTTCATGTACTATTTATGTAATTTCCTCTTCTTAGAGGAAAAAATATACTTGTTCACTGAAAGTTGTAATTTCTTCGCCACACAATATTTACTTGCTAATATTTTGATCATGAACTACTTTCCATGACTCCTTGATCAAAAATTTTTTTAAGAGTATAGCTGCTTTACAATGTTGTGTTTGTTTCTGCTGTACAGCAAAGTGAATGGTCAACTTTTGATAAATTAGTATAAGAGGTTATGCAAACTTTTAGAATTTTGATCATTGCAAAAGACATTCACTCCTGTGAAAAGTCATTTTATAAGCAAAATGAATGAAGAAAAAGCAATTCTTAACAGATTAAAGAAAGATGCAAAGTCTTGATTTTCTTCAGTAATATCAAACTCATGGTGGAGAGGCAAGAGAAGAGAGTGGCAATAAGGTATGTATGTGGGATTCAGAAATGAGACACTTGAGGTAGAAATTTCTGTGATGTTCCTCACTGAGGGGACAAAGGACACCTGCAATTTATCTGTCAAGTCACTGACCACAGGAGAAGGACACTTTGCCCCTGAGAAGTCTCCCCAGGGCCCCCTGAATGTCCTTGTTCCGCAGGCTGTAAATGAAGGGGTTTAGCAGAGGAGTCACCACTGTGTACATGACAACAGCTGCCATATCCTTTTCTGCTGAATTGGAGGAAGAGGATGAGGGACAAAGACCGTGATCACAGTCCCAAAGAACAAGGCAACAACAGCAAGTTGGGAGCCACAGGTAGAGAAGTCCTTGTATCTTCCTTGGGCAGAGGGGACCCTGAGGATGGCTGAAACAATGCCGATATAAGAGACCAGAATGAGCCCGAAGGGGATTAAAATGACTGCTCCCCCCAAGAAGAGGAGCACAAGCTCATTGACCTGAGTGTCAGAGCAAGACACTTTCATCAGGGGTCCCAGATCACAGAAGAAGTCGGGAATGATCTTCTTAGAGCAGAAGGAAAGTCGGAATATGAGGAACGTGTGCGTCATGGCAACAAGATTTGTAAGGGTCCAGCAGGCAGTAACCAGGATGAAGCAACACCGGCGGCTCATGACCATGGCGTAGTGGAGAGGGTGGCAGATGGCCACATAGTGGTCATAGGCCATTGTAGTCAGGAGAAATATGTCCATGTCCCCAAATGTCAAGAAAAAGTAGAGCTGAGTCAGGCATTCTACATAAGAAATGGACCTGTTCTGGGTCTGGATGTTCACCAGGGCCTTGGGGACAGTGGTGGAGGTGAAAAGGATGTCTGCACAAGACAGGTTGGCGAGGAAGAAGTACATGGGTGTGTGAAGATGCATGTCAGTGCCAATGGCCAGGATGATGAGGAGGTTCCCAGCCACCGTGACCAAGTACATCCACAAGAATACCAGGAAGAGCCTGTGCTGCTGCTCTGGCTGCTCAGAGAGTCCCCAGAGGAGGAACTCAAAGACGCTGCTCTGGTTCCCTCCTGCCATGAGCCCAGAACTCAGAGAAAGGAACTTTGGATGAGACCCACTAACCTTCTCTAAGCATATTTCACTCTACACGATCCCTAAGGGTGCCAGTCTCTTAGGTCTAGAGAAGAAAAAACAAGAATGATCTTAATTTACTTGTATTGATCACATACTATGTACACTAAACATTTTTACTGAAATCTACTAGATATAATATTCTAGGAAGTGTAGGAAACAGTTTAAGGAAATTAAACTAGATTTCTTGGTTCATTTATCTATATTCTTTTCTGTCCCAAATTTCTTTAGTTGTAATTTCTTCTTCAGCTGTATTCACAAGAAAGTCTAGACCCCTTCATTCATTCATTCCACAGATATGAGGTACTAACTCTGGACCTGGTAGAATGCTAGATAAATAAGAATATGATAATCTTAAATTCAGAAAAATTTCAATTTAATGGGATAGACATAACTGCCTAATTTAAAATTCTGTAAAACTTTGATTCAGGGTTTTTCCCCCACCCTCCCATTCAGCTGCCTTCAAATCACTCTCAGACAGCAGACTTCATCTGGCCTGGTCTATCATGTCCAAAAGTCAACTTCTAAAGACACAATCTATTCTCTATTCTAGTGTGTCCATGTTCAGTCGCCCAGTTGTGTCCAGCTCTTTGTGACACTATGGATTGTATCCTGCAAGGCTCTTCTATCCATAGAATTTTCCATACAAGAACACTAGCTGCTGCTGCTGCTAAGTCGCTTCAGTCGTGTCAGACTCTGTGCGACCCCATAGACAGCAGCCCACCAGGGTCCCCCATCCCTGGGATTCTCCATGCAAGAACACTGGAGTGGGTTGCCATTTCCTCTAGAGTCGGGTTGCTATTTCTTCCTCAGGAGATCTTCCCAACCCAGGGATCAAACCCACATCTCTTGCATTGGCAGGTGGGTTCTTTACTACTCGAGTACCAGGGAAGCCCTATTATCTATTCCACCAGAAACCAATTTAATAATCAAACAGCTATTTAGTTAATATATGTAAGATAACTCAAGTTATTTTAACAACAAAGAAGAAATCATAATCCCTAGTTTCTGGAATCTCAAAATCTGGATGGGTGTACACACACACATATACTGACACACACACACACAGCCCTCTGCTACAAAGCAGACTGAGGCAGAAAAGGAAGGCTTTCTGGGCTATAAATGTACTTGCAGATCTTGTCAGCAGGCTAGGGAGCTGGAGATTTGAGTATAAGTTGGAGGAGGGATTGCAGGCTGAGGTAAAAGCTGGAAAGGGAACTAAGAGCCAAATTTGGAAATATCTGGAATGGAAAGTAAAGGATCTAGAACTTAATTCTGTATGTTCAGAAGGCTCAGCCAGTAAAGAATCTGCTTGCAATGCAGGAGACCTGGGTTCAATCCCTGGGTCAGGAAGATTTCCTGGAGGAGGGCATGACAACCCATTCCAGCATTCTTGCCTGGAGAATCCCATGGACAGAGAAGCCTGGTGGGCTACAGTCCATGGGGTCACAAAGTCAGATACGACTGAAGAGACTTAGCATGCATGCAGCATGCTCCAACTATATATTGGATTGTGTCAGTTGGGTATCTAGGCTAACTTTGCTGGGCTTAACAACAAATTGGACATATAAAAGCACTCTTGGAATGAAACTCATTCATATGTAGGGGACTTATTACAGTACTGAAAGGGAAAAACTTAACAACGTATAATACTCTACCTGGCAAGGTTATAATTCAAAGTTGATAAAGACTTTCCAGAGAAGCAAAATCTAAAGGAGTTCATTTATGTACCATTAAACCAACCTTACATGAAATGTTAAAGGAGATGCTTTAAATAGCAAATAAAAGGCTGTAACTAGAAACAAGAAAATTATGAAAGAAAGAATCTCACCAATAAAGGCAAACACACAATAAAACTAGTGGGTCACTCACCTATAAAGTTAGTTCAGTTCAGTTCAGTCACTCAATCATGTCTGACTCTTTGTGAGTCCATGAATCACAAACAACCAGACTGAAGGATACAGTGATAACTGTTATGTACATGGCTGTGACCCCAATGTTATAGTCATCTATAGTCTGAGAAACCAAGCTGTGAAAGCTGCCCCAGGGAATCTCTTCAACAAGAATACTTCCTCATGACCAATGTGAGGACAGATCAGAGGTTGCAGTCATTTTGAAATCCATTCGCCAATGTCCTCCCCCTTCCCAGAAGCCATATTTGATCTCTCAGGGCAAGGTCATTCAGGTCTGCTAGGTTCCATTAGATTCCGTCATGTCCAAAAGCAGGCATGGTGTCAGCAACACATGGCTTCACCTTTTCACACATCTGGTATATCTGTGCTAAGAGACAATATCTTTTGCTCTGCATCTCTGTAACTGAGCAGAACCCTGTGGGGTCCCCCCAGAGGCAGATCCCATGTGTCCCCTAACTGCCTCTTGTTTGTAGAAGAAGCTTGACATTGTGTATCCATCTCTTCTGTTGCTTTAAGCTCGGAGTCATAAGCTTCCCAGGTGACGCAGTGATCAAAAAATCTGCCTGCAAATGCAAGAGATGCAAGAGACAAGGCTTCAATCCCTGGGTTGGGAAGATCCCCTAAAGAAGGAAATGGCGACCTAGTCCAGTATCCTTGCCTGGAAAATCCCATGGACAGAGGAGCCTGGTGGGCTACAGTCCATGGAGTCACAAAAGAGTCAGACATGGCTCAGCAACTAAACAACAACAACAAGGACTTACTAGTGCCATCTTACTGATTGTTTATTTGTTGCTTTATAGTTCTCTTTTTCCTTTCTTTCACTCTTGTTGCTTTCTTTTGTCAATTGATGCTTTTCCGTAGTAATATGCTTTTATTCCTTCCTCTATCTTTTGTGAATCTACTGTAGATTATTACCATGTTATTACCATGAGGCCTACATAAAACATCATATAGATGTAAATGTCTATCTTACACTGATAACAATTTAAATCACAAACAAAAATCTTGCTCTTTTACCCTGTCTTCATATATTTGATATTATAATTTACTTCTTTTTAAATTGTGTATTTTGCTTATAGCTATTTTAATACTTTTGTCCTTTCAGTTCAGTTCAGTTGCTCAGTTGTGTCTGACTCTTTGCGGCCCCATGAATCACAGCATGTCAGGCCTCCCTGTCCATCACCAACTCCCGGAGTTCACTCAGACTCACGTCCATCGAGCCAGTGATGTCATCCAGCCATCTCATCCTCTGTCGTCCCCTTCTCCTGCTGACCCCAATCCCTCACAGCATCAGAGTCTTTTCCAATGAGTCAACTCTTTGCATCAGGTGGCCAAACTATTGGAGTTTCAGCTTTAGCATCAGTCCTTTCAAAGAACATCCAGGACTGATCTCCTTTAGAATGGACTTGTTGGATCTACTTGCAGTCCAAGGGACTCTCAAGAGTCTTCTCCAACACCACAGTTCAAAAGCATCAATTCTTCGGCGCTTAGCCCTCTTCATAATACAACTCTCACATCCATACATGACCACAGGAAAAACCATAGCATTAACTAATCGGACCTTAGTTGGCAAAGTAATGTCTCTGCTTTTGAATATGCTATCTACGTTGGTCATAACTTTTCTTCCAAGGGATAAGCATCCTTTAATTTCATGGCTGTAATCACCATCTGCAGTGATTTTGGAGCCACCAAAAAATAAAGTCTGACACTGTTTCCAACTAGTGTTAAATGGTTACCACACCACTCCATTATAGAATCTGAATCTGATGCGGTGTTTATCTTTATCAGTGTGTTGGATATTTTCATATGTTTTCATGTTACTAATTCATGACCTTTCATTTCAGGTTGAAGAACTCCTTTCAGCATTTCTTGTAAAGCAAGTCTGAAGATGATGGAATGTCTCAGCTTCTGTTGGTTAGAAAAAGACTTTCTCTCACATTTGTTTCTGAAGAACAACTTTTCTGAGTAAATTATTCTTGGTTTGCAGTTTTTTCCATTCAGGCCTTGAATATATCATCCTACTTCTGCTGATCTGCAAGATCTCTGCTGAGAAATCTTCTGATAGCCTTATAGGAGCTCTCTTTTACAATTTTTTTCCCTCTTACTTTTCTTACAGATTTATTTTTCTGATGTTAATTTTGCCTAAAATGTCAGTTAAAATCTCTGTTTTGGGTCTTTTTCATTTCTGTCTGCTGTCAGCAGAGCAGTCTCATTGTCTTCTAAATTTTTGTCTGACTTATGCTCTATCTTTTTAAAATATCTTAAGTTCATGAAAAAATAATTTATATAAAAAATTATTCTCTTCACTTTCTTAAACTGTTTGCAAGGATAGTTTTTTCTTCCAAGCATGTAAGGTGTTACTTCCTTTCTCTTATATATATCTTTTCTCTTATATATTTCATATATCATTTCTACTTTTATTTTATTTTTTAATTTAAATGTATTTATTTTAATTGGAGGCTAATTAGTTTACAATATTGTATTGATTTTGCCATACATCAACATGAATCCACCATGGGTGTACACGTGTCCCCAATCCTGAACGCCCTTCCCACCTCCCTCCCTGTAACCATCCCTCTGGGTCATCCCAGTGCACCCGCCCCAAGCATGCTGTATCCTGCATTGAACCTAGACTGGTGATTCATTTCTTATGTGATATTATACATGTTTCAATGCCATTCTCCCAAATCATCCCACCCTCTCCCTCTACCACAGAGTCGAAAAACTGTTCTATACATCTGTGTCTCTTTTGCTGTCTCGCATACAGGGTTATCGATACCATCGTTCTAAATTCCATATATATGCATTAGTAAACTGTATTGGTGTTTTTCTTTCTGACTTACTTCACTCTATATAATAGCCTCCAGTTTCATCCACCTCATTAGAACTGATTCAAATGTATTCTTTTTCATGGCTGAGTAATACTCCATTGTGTATATGTACCACAGCTTTCTTATCCATTCATCTACTGATGGACATCTAGGTTGCTTCCATGTCCTGGCTATTATAAACAGTGCTGCAATGAACATTGGGGTACATGTGTCTCTTTCGATTCTGGTTTCCTCGGTGTGTATACCCAAAAGTGAGATTGCTGGGTCATAAGGTAGTTCTATTTCCAGTTTTCTAAGGAATCTCCACACTGTTCTCCATTGTGGCTGTGCTAGTGTGCATTCCCACAAACAGTGTAAGCGGGTTCCCTTTTCTTCACACCCTCTCCAGCATTTATTGCTTGTAGACCTTTGGATCACAGCCATTCTGACTGGCGTGAAATGGTATCTCACTGTGGTTTTGATTTGCATTTCTCTGATAATGAGTAATGTTGAGCATCTTTTCATGTGTTTGTTAGCCATCTGTATGTCTTCTTTGGAGAAATGTCTATTTAGTTCTTTGGCCCATTTTTTGATTGAGTGGTTTATTTTTCTGGAATTGAGGTACAGGAGTTGCTTGTCTATTTTTGAGATTAGTTGTTTGTCCGTTGGTTCATTTGCTATTATTTTCTCCCATTCTGAAGGCTGTCTTTTCCCCTTGCTTATAGTTTCTTTTGTTGTGCAGAAGCTTTCAGTTTTAATTAGATCCCATTTGTTTATTTTTGCTTTTATTTCCAGTATTCTGGGGAGTGGTTCATAGAGGATCCTGCTCTGATTTATGTTGGAGAGTGTTTTGGCTATGTTCTCCTCTAGGAGTTTTATAGTTTCTGGTCTTACATTTAGATCTTTAATCCATTTTGAGTTTATTTTTGTGTGTGGTGTTAGAAAGTGATCCAGTTTCATCCTTTTACAAGTGGTTGACCAGTTTTCCCAGCACCACTTGTTAAAGAGATTGTCTTTAATCCATTGTATATTCTTGCCTCCTTTGTCGAAGTTAATTTGTCCATAAGTGTGTGGATTTATCTCTGGGCTTTCTATTTTGTTCCATTGATCTATATTTCTGTCTTTGTGCCAGTACCATACTGTCTTGATGACTGTGGCTTTGTAGTAGAGCCTGAAGTCAGGCAGGTGATTCCTCCAGTTCCATTCTTTCTCAAGATTGCTTTGGCGATTTTGTATTGGAGGTTTTTTGTATTTCCATACAAACTGTGAAATTATTTGTTCTAGCTCCGTGAAAAATACCACTGGTAGCTTGATAGGGATTGCATTGAATCTGTAGATTGCTTTGAGAAGTATACTCATTTTCACTATATTGATTCTTCCAAACCATGAGCATGGCATATTTCTCCATCTATAGTGTCTTCTTTGATTTCTTTCACCAGTGTTTTATAGTTTTCTATATATAGGTCTTTAGTTTCTTTAGGTAGATATATTCCTAAGTATTTTATTCTTTTCATTGCAATGGTGAATGGAATTGTTTCCTTAATTTCTTTTTCTATTTTCTCATTATTAGTATATAGGAGTGCAAGGGATTTCTGTGTGTTGATTTTATACCCTGCAACTTTACTATATTCATTGATTAGCTCTAGTAATTTTCTGGTGGAGTCTTTAGGGTTTTTTATGTAGAGGATCATGTCGTTGCAAACAGTGAGTGTTTTACTTCTTTTCCAATTGGATTCCTTTTCTTTTTTTGCTCTGATTGCTATGGCCAGAACTTCCAGAACTATGTTGAATACTTGTGGTGAAAGTGGGCACTGTTGTCTTATTCCTGACTTTAGGGGAAATGCTTTCAATTTTTCACCATTGAGGATAATGTTTGCTGTGGGTTTGTCATATATAGCTTTTATTATGTTGAGGTATGTTCCTTCTATTCCTGCTTTCCGGAGAGGTTTTTATCATAAATGGATGTTGAATTTTGTCAAAGGCTTTCTCTGCATCTATTGAGATGAACATGTGGCTTTTGTTTTCAATTTGTTAATGTGGTGATTACATTGATTGATTTGCAGATATTGAAGAATCCTTGCATCCCTGGGATAAAGCCCACTTGGTCGTGGTGTATGATATTTTTAACATGTTGTTGGATTCTGATTGCTAGAATTTTGTTAAGGATTTTTGCATCTATGTTCATCAGTGATATTGGCCTGTAGTTTTCTTTTTGTGTGGTATCTTTGTCAGGTTTTGGTATTAGGGTGATGGTGGCCTCATAGAGTGAGTTTGGAAATTTACCGTCCTCTGCAATTTTCTGGAAGAGTTTGAGTAGAACAGGTGTTAGCTCTTCTCTAAATTTTTGGTATAATTCAGCCGTGAAGCCATCTGGACCTGGGCTTTTGTTTGCTGGAAGAATTCTGATTACAGTTTCAATTTCTGTGCTTGTGATGGGTCTGTTAAGATTTTCTATTTCTTCCTGGTTCGGTTTTGCAAAGTTGTACTTTTCTAAGAATTTGTCCATTTCTTCCACGTTGTCCATTTTATTGGCATATAATTGCTGATAGTAATCTCTTATGATCCTTTGTGTTTTTGTGTTGTCTGTTGTGATCTCTCCATTTTCATTTCTAATTTTATTGATTTGATTTTTCTCCCTTTGTTTCTTGATGAGTCTGGCTAATGGTCTGTCAGTTTTATTTATTCTCTCAAAGAACCAGCTTTTGGTTTGTTGATTTTTGCTATGGTCTCTTTTGTTTCTTTTGCATTTATTTCTGCCCTAATTTTTAAGATTTTCTTCCTTCTACTAACCCTGGGGTTCTCCATTCCTTCCTTTTCTAGTTGCTTTAGGTGTAGAATTAGGTTATTTACTTGACTTTTTTCTTGTTTCTTGAGGTATGCCTGTATTGCTATGAACTTTCCCCTTAGCACTGCTTTTACAGTGGCCCACAGGTTTTGGGTTGTTGTGTTTTCATTTTCATCCGTTTCTATGCATATTTTGATTTCTTTTTTGATCTGTGATTTATTGGTTATTCAGAAGCGTGTTGTTCAGCCTCCATATGTTGGCATTTTTAATAGTTTTTCTCCTGTAATTGAGATCTAATCTTACTGCATTATGGTCAAAAAAGATTCCTGGAATAATTTCAATTTGTTTGAATTTACCAAGGCTAGATTTATGGCCCAGGGTGTAATCTATCCTGGAGAAGGTTCCGTGAGCACTTGAGAAAAAGGTGAACTTCGTTTTGGGGTGAAATGTCCTATAGATATCAATTAGGTCTAACTGGTTTATTATATCATTTACAGTTTGTGTTTCTTTGTTAATTTTCTGTTTAGTTGATCTATCTATAGGTGTGAGTGGGGTATTAAAGTCTCCCACTATTATTGTGTTATTGCTAATTTCCCCTTTCATACTTGTTAGCATTTGTCTTACATATTGCAGTGTTCCTATGTTGGCTGCATATATATTTATAATTGTTATATCTTCTTCTTGGATTGATCCTTTGATCATTATGTAGTGCCCTTCTTTGTTTCTTTTCACAGCCTTTATTTGCGTGGAATATCTTTTTCCAGCCCTTCACTTTCAGTCTGTATGCGTCCCTTGTTTTGAGGTGGGTCTCTTGTCGACAACATATATAGGGGTCTTGTTTTTGTATCCATTCAGCCAGTGTTTGTCTTTTGGTTGGGGCATTCAACCCATTTACGCTTAAGGCAATTATTGATAAGTATGATCCCATTGCCATTTACTTTATTGTTTTGGGGCATGGTTTATACACCCTTTTTGTGTTTCCTGTCTAGAGAATATCCTTTAGCATTTGTTGGAGAGCTGGTTTGGTAGTGCTGAATTCTCTCAGCTTTAGCTTGTCTGTAAAGCTTTTGATTTCTCCTTTGTATTTGAATGAGATCCTTGCTGGGTACAGTAATCTGGGCTGTAGGTTATTGTCTTTCATCACTTTAAGTATGTCTTGCCATTCCCTCCTGGCCTGAAGAGTTTCTACTGAAAGATCAGCTGTTATCCTTATGGGAATCCCCTTGTGTGTTATTTGTTGTTTTTCCCTTGCTGCTTGTAATTTTGTTCTTTGTGTTTGATCTTTGTTAATTTGATTCATATGTGTCTTGGGGTGTTTTGCCTTGGGTTTATCCTGTTTGGGACTCTCTGGGTTTCTTGGACTTGGGTGATTATTTCCTTCCCCATTTTAGGGAAGTTTTCAACTGTTATCTCCTCAAGTATTCTCTCATGGTCTTTCTTTTTGTCTTCTTCTGCGACTCCTATAACTCAAATGTTGGAGCGTTTCATATTGTCCTGGAGGTCTCTGAGATTGTCCTCATCTCTTTTAATTCGTTTTTCTTTTTTCCTCTCTGATTCATTTATTTCTACCATTCTATCTTCTACTTCACTAATCCTATCTTCTGCCTCTGTTATTCTACTATTTGTTGCCTCCAGAGTGTTTTTGATCTCATTTATTGCATTATTCATTATATATTGACTCTTCTTTATTTCTTCTAGGTCCTTGTTAAACTTTCTTGCATCTTCTCAGTCCTTGTCTCCAGGCTATTTGTCTGTGATTCCATTTTTATTTCAAGATTTTGGATCATTTTCACTATCATTATTCAGAATTCTTTCTCAGGTAGATTCCTTATCTCTTTCTCTTTTGTTTGGTTTGGTGGGCATTTATCCTGTTCCTTTACCTGCTGGGTATTCCTCTGTCTCTTCATCTTGTTTATATTGCTGCATTTGGGGTGGCCTTTCTGTATTCTGGCAGTTTGTGGAGTTCTCTTTATTGTGGAGTTTCCTCGCTGTGGGTGGCGTTGTATCAGTGGCTTGTCAAGGTCTCTTGGTTAGGGAAGCTTGTGTCAGTGTTCTGGTGGGTGGAGCTGGATTTCTTCTCTCTGGAGTGCAATGAAGTGTCCAGTAATGACTTATGAGATGTCAATAGTTTTGGAGTAACTTTGAGCTGCCTGTATATTGAAGCTCAGGGCTGTGTTCCTGTGTTGCTGGAGAATTTGCATGGTATGTCTTGCTCTGGAACTTGTTGGCCCTTGGCTGGTGCTTGGTTTCAGTGTAGGGATGGATGCATTTGATGAGCTCCTATCGATTAATATTCCCTGGAGTCAGGAGTTCTCTGAGGTTCTCAGGATTTGGACTTAAGCCTCCTGCTTCTGGTTTTCAGTCTTATTTTTACAGTAGTCTCAAGACTTCTCCTTCTATACAGCACCATTGATAAACCATCTAGGTTAAAGATGAGAAGTTTCTCCACAGTGAGGGACACCCAGAGAGGTTCACAGTGTTACATGGAGAAGAGAAGAGGAAGGAGGGAGTTAGAGGTGACCCAAATGAGATGAGGTGGAATCAAAAGAAGAGAGAGCAAGCTAGCCAGTAATCACTTCCTTATGCGCACTCCACAGTCTGGACCGCTGAGAGATGTTCACGGAGTTATACAGAGAAGAGAAGAGAGAGGAAGGAGACAGTGGTGGCCAGGAGGATAAAAGGGGGGAATGAAAAGGAGAGAGACAGAATCAGCCAGTAATCCATTCCCTAAGTGTTCTCCACCGTCTAGAATACACAGAGATTCACAGAGTTGTGTAGAGAAGAGAACGGGAGGGAGGGAGGAGATAGAGGGACCTGGTGGAGAAAAAGGAGAGTCCAAAGGAGGAGAGAGCAGTCAAGCCAATAATCTAGCTCTCAAGTAAAAATTGGTACTGAAGATTAGGTTTTTGAAGGTACAAAATTGAAAACAAATACCAAAAAGCAAAGTTCAAAAATCTAGAGTAGAGGTTGGATTTTCAAAAATACAATATTAAAGAAAAGAAGAAGAAGAAGAAAACAAAGTCACAAGAATTATTAAAACATATATATTAAGTTTGCTTTAAAAATAGGGTCTTTTTTGAAAAGTAATAGTAGGCTATAAAAATGAAAATTAAAGAAGTAATAGAGGACTTAACATTTTTTTAAAGTTAAAGAAAGAAGAAGAAAAAGAAAAGAAAAAAGAATGATCACAAAAATCGTAAAGATATATCTGGACTTTCTCTGATGGTGTTGTGGGCAGTGTGGGGTCAGTTCATTTTGGGATAGTTTCTTGGTCCGGCTTATATTTCTCAAGATCTATAGGCCCCTTCCTATGTAGTCAGTACTAACTACAGGGTTTTAATCTATTGAACCTGTCACTTCCAAGGTGGTTCCCTTTGTTTTAGCTTCTTCTGTTTGCTGGTCTCTTCAGTGTCTGATTTCCGCCCTGATAGAAGGTGGGCGGTGGTGGACACTTTTTTAAGGCTCACTTCCTCAGTGGCACTGTGGGGAGGGAGGGGCGCTGCAAACAAATAACACTGGCGTGTGCTTGCAGCGTCTCAGCCACACTGGGCCTGCCCCCGCTCACGGCACACCCAGCTCAGGCTCTAGTCTGCTCTGCCAGGAACTGTCTGAGGCTGGTCGGGCTGCATGTACCTCCCAGGTCTAAGCCGCTCAGGTTCAGGCGCTCTGGTAGTCCTCAGAGGCTCAGACGTCGTTGGACTTGCGTTTTGTGCCCTTCCCAGGTCCAAGCAGCTCAGGTGATGGGGTGTTTGGCGAGCGCGGTCACTGCGACTTATCGCCTCTCCCATCCCTGCTGCTCGGTTTTCTGGGTGTACCGCTGGCGCCCCTTCTCAGGCGGATGGTGACCGTCCAGAACCCCAAGAAGTCTTAGTTAGCAAAGAAGCCCGCTTGCAGTTTGGTAGATAATGCCTCTTGGGGCTGTGATTGCCCCCGTCTGGCTCTGGTTGCCTGTCACCGGAGGGGGATGGTCTGCAGCCGGCTGATTCTGTTCTGTTCTTTGTTCTGTGTGCGGTCTTGGCGGTGTCTTATGTTAGAGCTTTTTGCCTGGTAGCTATCCCACAGTCTGGTTTGCTAGCCTAAGTTAGTTTGCTCTGGTTACCCTCAGGGCATTCGGTCCCGCTCCTTAAAAGCAATGCAGCCCACAGCTCCCTGCCCAGCCCGCGCTTGCTAGTGGCGCATGCGGGCATCTGCGCTGCTTCTCCGCTGGGAGGGTTACCTTTGGGCTCCTAATCTGTGGGTTTAAATTATTTATTTATTTTTCCTCCCTGTTATGTTGCCCTCTGTGCTTCCAAGGCTCACCACAGACTCGGCAGTGAGAGTGTTTCCTGGTGTTTGGAAACTTCTCTCTTTTTAAGACTCCCTTCCTGGGACAGAGCTCCCTCCCTACCTCTTTTGTCTCTTTTTTTTTTTTTTTGTCTTTTATATTTTTTCCTACCTCTTTTCTAAGACAATGAGCTGCTTTTCTGGGTGCCTGCTGTCCTCTGCCGGCATTCAGAAGTTGTTTTGTGGAATGTACTCAGCGTTTAAATATTCTTTTCATGAATTTGTGGGGGAGAAAGTGGCCTCCCCATCCTATTGCTCCACCATCTTAGGACTGCCTCTCTCTGTTGTTTTCATTTTTGTTTATGTGGGTGCACAGTTGAGTAAATCATACACCTCAGTTTATGAATATTATCCCCACAAGTCCTTGGAAAGCATCTCTCTGGCTTTACTGTCTTTCATCACCTCCAATTTCTATTCCCTTACTCTTCTTCATTCAAGGATGTATATATCCTCAAAGAATACATGTTTTATTCATTTGTATGTTGCATGTCTGTATATTTATATTCAGGGCTTTCCTGGTGTTTCAGTGGTAAAGAATCAGCCTGACAACACAGGAGACATGGGTTTCATCCCTGGGTTGGGAAGATCCCCTGGAGAAGGAAATGGAAAGCCACTCCAGTATTCTTGCCTGGAGAATCCCATGGGCAGTGGAGCCTGGCAGTCTACAATCCATGGGGTCTCGAAAGAATTGGACACAACTTAGTAACTAAACAACAACAAATGTTTATATATATAAATAATACTCTGCAGTCGATCTCATTGTCTCTCTCTCTTTTTCTAAAGCTTTATTTATTTTTGGCTGTGCTGGGTCTTCATTGCTGTGCACAGGCCTTCTCTAGTTGCAGCGAGTGGTGGCTACTCTTTGTTGTGGAGCACAGGCTTCTCATTGTAGTGGCTCCTCTTGTTGTGGAGCACAGGCCTAGAGCACAGGCTCAGGAGTTGTGGCCTGTGGGCTGAGTTGCCTGGAATCTTCCAGGACCAGGGATTGAACCCATGTCCCCTGCATTGGCAGGTGGATTCTCAACCACTGGACCACCAGGAAAGCCCATTAGGTTCCTTAACTTTTGCATTAGCAGTACTTTTATGATTCCTTCTCCTTGCTCTATGGACACCCCTTGCTTCTCTTGTCTCTTTCCAATCCATTTCTTATACTTACCAGAGTATTTCTCTTAATGTTTAAGTTAAACCTGATCACTTTCCGGCTTAAATCATTTCAAAAATGTGTTATTACAATTAGCAAAATGAAACACAGCCTAGATGCTTATCTGGCCTTGCTCCTAGATGTAATCGGCAACCTCAACCAGTGTCATTTGCTTTCTTTGGCTCCCAAAACATCTGCCACCTTGGCTTTCTTTCCGTTCTCAGATTCACAAAATTCTGTCATCTCAGAGCTTTTGCCTTTGCTTTCCTCCTGCCGGGAAGCTCTTCCCTCAACTTTTTGAAAGGCTTTGTACTAAGCCAAACTAGTCTGAGTTCAGCCAAACTATTTTAAGACCAACTTATAGACTTGGATATCAAGAATCAGACATAGAATCCAGCTTCAAGTGCTGAGGGGCCAAATGACATGCTCTATACTTTGAGGAAGAGAGCATCATGCGGGTGAAATTTCAATGGGAAACAAAAGCTAGGAGGGCTCTGGACAGAAAAATTCCCACTCCTTTCTCCCTTCTGTGGATTACTCTGAGGTGCAGTCTCCCCTTGAAAACCCTCTAAATAAATTCTCTGTGCCAAACTCATTTATAAGTTGATTGACTTACTATTTCACTTTGCAGCTTGTTGTGAAGCAACAATCAGTACATTAATGGATCACACGCTACAGTTCTTCACATTTTTCTTGCCTTTCTTCCTGTTTTTCCTCACCATCCTGAGTAAGGTTTATGCCTACTAAACAAAGTGTCAGCATTTTAATAACTGTCTCAAGATCTGCTGTTTACAGTTTCCCTGGGATTTTCTACATGGACAATCATTATTGGCCAATAGAGACAGTTTTACTTTTCCTTTCCAATTGTATGACTTCTTGTCTCTTGCCTTATTGCACTGCCTAGAATTTCCAGTACTTTGGATAGAAACTATGATTGATGACATTGCTGTCTGTTTCCAGTCTTAGAGATAAAGCATTTGGTCTTTCACTATTAAATATATTACTTTAGATTTTAAAAGATGCTCTTCATCGGCTTCAAGAAATCCCCTCCTATTTCTAGAATTATTATCATGAATGAATGATAAATTTTGTCAAAGATTTTTCTGCCTCTATTGAGATAATTCTATGGGATTTTCTCTTCTTAAAGCTTACAATATTGTGAATTAAATTACTGAATTTTTAATTTTCAGTGTGCCTTACATTCTGAGGATAAACTCTACTTGGTCAGTTTTAAGTAAAACTGTAAATTTGCCAAGTTCTACTTTATAATATTTTGCTTAGGATTTTTGTGTCTGTGATCATGAGATATTTATTTCCAGTATTCTTTTAAAAAAATAATAGTTTTGTCTGGTTTTGGTTTCAATGTAATGTTTGCCTCATAAATTTAGCTGTAAAATGGCCTCTCCTTTTCTGTTTCTAGAAGACGGAATCGAATTTGTATTATTTATTCTTTAAACATTTTAATTCTCCAACAAAAGCACCTGAGCCTGGATGTTCTTCATTAGAATGTTTTAAATACAAACACAATTTCTTTTTTTTAATTTAAATTTACATAATTCTTTAATAGCACTAAAGTTCAGGCCATATCATTTTTCTGAGTAAGCTTTTGTAGTTTGTTTCTTTCAGGGAATGGACCTATTTTATGTAACTTATTGGAATAATGTGCACAGTATTATCCTATTTTTTCTTGGTCAGTCTTGCTAAAAATCCATTTATCAATCTTTCCAGTGACAGCTTTTTAGTTTGTTGAACACAGTTTTGCAATTCTTTATTTTATTGATTTCTTTCACTATCTTTTTTTCTCTTCCTTGTTTCTTTAGGATTACTCTTATTGCTTTGTCTCCAACTTATTATTCTGGATCCTTAGGTCATTTGTTTTCAACTGTAGTTCTTTCTTGATAAGAGAAAGATGTCTCAGACACCACACAATTAGCAGCCATTCTCATTTCTGCCACTCCATGGGAAAACTTCTATGATCACTAGGAAGAAAGTATCTTAGTTTGTATTTCAAAAGTCTTAAAAGATTTAGAGAGTAACCAAGTGAGTGCTCACCTGTTTTCATCAGCTCTTCATGCTAGCAGAGATTTTTGGGGGATTAATTTATTTTAATTGGAGGCTAATTACTTTACAATATTGTAGTGGTTTTTGCCATACATTGACATGAGTCAGCCGTGGGTGTACATGTGTTCCCCATCCTGAATCCCCCTCCCACCTCCCTCCCTATCCCATCCATGCCTCAGGGTAATCCCAGTGCACCAGCCCTGAGCACCCTGTCTCATGCATCAAATCTGGGCTGGTGATCTGTTTCACATATGATAAGATACATGTTTCAATGCTATTCTCTTGAATCATCCCACCCTTGCCTTCTCCCACAGAACTAGCAGGGTTTTTAACTGCCATCATGGCACCCATTGTAGCAGAGGTAGCTGATTTTCCCCTGATATAGGTTTCTGCTTCTTCCATACTAATATAATGTGAGCAGGGCATACGGGTACCAAGTATAATGAATACATTTCCCAGGCTCAACTGCAGCCAGTTGAGGCCAAGTGATCAAGTTCTGGCCAATAAGATATAAAGGAAAGAGGTGCATGCATTCTCCAGATGACCTTTCCTCTTTTCTATCAGTTGAAATAAAGACTTATTGGCAGAAGTTTAACAGTCACCTTGGACCATAATATGGAATCATTCTTAAAAAAAAAAAATTTACTTATTTGGCTGCACTGGGTCTCAGTTTCAGCTTGTGGAACCTTTTATATGTGGTATGTGGGACCTAGTTTCCTGACCGGGGATCCAACCTAGGCTCCCTGCATTGGGAGTGCAGAGTCTTAGCCACTGGACCACCATGGATATCCCTGGAACGATTTTTTAAGGTTGGCAGAGAACCAAGAGAGAGGCAGCCTGGCTCTTTGATGATTATGTAGTCAACCTATCATGAGACTGTTTATTTGTACAGGAGAGAAAAATAAATGCTCAATTTTCTTAAAGCTACAATTATTTAGAGCTTCTCTCTTATAATAGCCTAACCACTATCATTTTCCCTACAAAATCCTGGTTAAGTAGGCAGGAAACTATCAATAATTTCATTCCACAGACGAGAAGACTAGACTTATACAAAGTAAAAGGAGGTACTTATGTTAGGATCCAGGTCTCCTGGGTACCACTCAGGACTCACTTTCCTTTTGAAACTGTGATGAATTTGTTCCATGGTCTTGACTTTAGACAATGTCTCTGCATTCACTCTTGGTCTTCATCTGGACTTGTGAATTTTATGCTGTAGAAATAAAAATCATAAGTTCCAACTGTCTTTCATTCAGTCTTGGCTGAGACTAGAGGGCACACATTTCAATAGAAAGAACTTTGAGAGGACACAAGATTCCTTTATCTTCTCATTATAAACTGTTCATAAGCCTATTTACTGAAAATAACAGATCATTCCGGCACTGCTGAGAGCTTTGTTTTAATGGTTGCAAGGATTTTTGATTCATAACCTTCATGTACTATTTATGTAATTTCCTCTTCTTATAGGAAAAAATATACTTGTTCACTGAAAGCTGTAAACTCTTTGCCATCCAATATTGACTTGCTAATATTTTGATTATGAACCACTTTCCATGACTCCATTGATCAACTTTTTTTTTTTACTTAGAGTATAGCTGCTTTACAATGCTGTGTTAGTTTCTGCTGTACAGCAAAGTGAATGGTCAACTTCTGATAAATTAGTATAACAGGTTATGCAAACTTTTAGAATTATGAACATTGCAAAAGACATTCACTCCTGTGAAAAATAAGCAAAACAAGTGAAAAAAAGCAACTCTTAACAGATTAAAGAAAGATGCAAAGTCTTGATTTTCTTCAGTAATATCAAACTCATGGTGGAGAGGCAAGGGAAGAGAGTGGCAATAAGGTATGTATGTGGGATTTAGAAATGAGACACTTGAGGTAGAAATTTCTGTGATGTTCCTCACTGAGGGGACAAAGGACACCTGCAGTTTCTCTGTCAAGTCACTGACCACAGGAGAAGGACACTTTGCCCCTGAGAAGTCTCCCCAGGGCCCCTTGCATGTCCTTGTTCCGCAGGCTGTAAATGAAGGGGTTTAGCAGAGGAGTCACCACTGTGTACATGACGGCAGCTGCCGTATCCTCTGCTATTGAATTGGAGGAAGAAGATGAGGGAAACAGATAAGCCCTGATCACAGTCCCAAAGAACAAGGCAACAACAGCAAGGTGGGATCCACAGGTAGAGAAGGCCTTGTATCTTCCTTGGGCAGAGGGGACCCTGAGGATGGCTGAAACAATGCGGATATAAGAGACCAGAATGAGCCCGAAGGGGATTAAAATGACTGCTCCCCCCAAGAAGAGGAGCACAAGCTCATTGACCTGAGTGTCAGAGCAAGACACTTTCATCAGGGGTCCCAGATCACAGAAGAAGTCGGGAATGATCTTCTTAGAGCAGAAGGAAAGTCGGAATATGAGGAACGTGTGCGTCATGGCAACAAGATTTGTAAGGGTCCAGCAGGCAGTAACCAGGATGAAACAACACCGGCGGCTCATGACCATGGCGTAGTGGAGAGGGTGGCAGATGGCCACATAGCGGTCATAGGCCATTGTAGTCAGGAGAAATATGTCCATGTCCCCAAATGTCAAGAAAAAGTAGAGCTGAGTCAGGCATTCTACATAAGAAATGGACCTGTTCTGGGTCTGGATGTTCACCAGGGCCTTGGGGACAGTGGTGGAGGTGAAAAGGATGTCTGCACAAGACAGGTTGGCGAGGAAGAAGTACATGGGTGTGTGAAGATGCATGTCAGTGCCAATGGCCAGGATGATGAGGAGGTTCCCAGCCACCGTGACCAAGTACATCCACAAGAATACCAGGAAGAGCCTGTGCTGCTGCTCTGGCTGCTCAGAGAGTCCCCAGAGGAGGAACTCAAAGACGCTGCTCTGGTTCCCTCCTGCCATGAGCCCAGAACTCAGAGAAAGGAACTTTGGATGAGACCCACTAACCTTCTCTAAGCATATTTCACTCTACACGATCCCTAAGGGTGCCAGTCTCTTAGGTCTAGAGAAGAAAAAACAAGAATGATCTTAATTTACTTGTATTGATCACATACTATGTACACTAAACATTTTTACTGAAATCTACTAGATATAATATTCTAGGAAGTGTAGGAAACAGTTTAAGGAAATTAAACTAGATTTCTTGGTTCATTTATCTATATTCTTTTCTGTCCCAAATTTCTTTAGTTGTAGTTTCTTCTTCAGCTGTATTCACAAGAAAGTCTAGACCCCTTCATTCATTCATTCCACAGATATGAGGTACTAACTCTGGACCTGGTAGAATGCTAGATAAATAAGAATATGATAATCTTAAATTCAGAAAAATTTCAATTTAATGGGATAGACATAACTGTCTATTTTAAAATTCTGTAAAATTTTGATTCAGGGTTTTTCCCCCACCCTCCCATTCAGCTGCCTTCAAATCACTCTCAGACAGCAGACTTCACCTGGCCTGGTCTATCATGTCCAAAAGTCAACTTCTAAAGACACAATCTATTCTCTATTCTAGTGTGTCCATGTTCAGTCGCCCAGTTGTGGCCAACTCTTTGTGACGCTATGGATTGTATCCTGCAAGGCTCTTCTGTCCATAGAATTTTCCATACAAGAACACTAGCTGCTGCTGCTGCTAAGTTACTTCAGTCATGTCAGACTCTGTGGGACTCCATAGACAGCAGCCCACCAGGGTCCCCTGTCCCTGGGATTCTCCATGCAAGAACACTGGAGTGGGTTGACATTTCCTCTAGAGTGGGTTGCTATTTCTTCCTCAGGAGATCTTCCCGACCCAGGGACCAAACCCACATCTCTTGCATTGGCAGGTGAGTTCTTTACTACTCGAGCACCAGGGAAGCCCTATTATCTATTCCACCAGAAACCAATTTAATAATCAAACAGCTATTTAGTTAATATATGTAAGATAACTCAAGTTACTATAACAACAACGAAGAAATCATAATCCCTAGTTTCTGAAATCTCAAAATCTGGATGGATGTACACACACACATACACTCACACACACACACACACACAGCCCTCTACTACAAAGCAGACTGAGGCAGAAAAGGAAGGCTTTCTGGGCTATAAATGTACTTGCAGATCTTGTCAGCAGGCTAGGGAGCTGGAGATTTGAGTATAAGGTGGAGGAATTGCAGGCTGAGGTAAAAGCTGGAAAGGGAACTAAGAGCCAAATTTGGAAATATCTGGAATGGAAAGTAAGGATCTAGAACTTAATTCTGTATGTTCAGAAGGCTCAGCCAGTAAAGAATCTGCTTGCAATGCAGGAGACCTGGGTCCAATCCCTGGGTCAGGAAGATCTCCTGGAGGAGGGCATGACAACCCACTCCAGCATTCTTGCCTGGAGAATCCCATGGACAGAGAAGCCTGGTGGGCTACAGTCCATGGGGTCACAAAGAGTCAGACATGACTGAGCGACTAAGCACGCACACAAAGCTACTTGAGGAGGAAGTGATGTCAGTACCTGAGTAGGCCCAGTACATGAAAACCCTGTTCCTGTCCCATGTGTGAAACCAACTGAAGGTCAGACAAGGAGTCGGTCAGTCAGATGGAGGGAAAACATCACCTTTGTTGCTGAAAAAGACGAGGTTGCAGATTTTATCTTAACTGTGTTCACTAAGTGACCTTTTTAATATACTTCCAAAATTAAATCTATTTCCCCTTTCACAGGCTCAGCTGAACAATCATGGGGCTCTTCCATATGTTCAGTTCAGTTCAGGTCAGTCGCTCAGTCGGGTCCAACTCTTTGTGACACCATGGACTGCAGCACACCAGGCCTCCCTGTACATCACCAATTCCCAGAGTTTACTCAAACTCATGTCCATTGAGTTGGTGATGCCATCCAACCATCTCATCCTCTGTCATCCCCTTCTCCTCCCACCTTCAATCTTTCCCAGCATCAGGGTCTTTTCAAATGAGTCAGTTCTTTGAATCAGGTGGCCAAAATACTGGAGTTTCGGTTTCAGCATCAGTCCTTCCAAAAAATATTCAGGACTGATTGCCTTCAGGATATTTCCTTCCATATGTAAATATACATCAATTTTTAAAGCATTTGTCCCCCATTAAGAATGTGAGAAGACAATCCACAGAATGGAGGAAAATTCTTGCCAATCATATATCTAATCAGAGATTTTTGTGTGTGGGCTTAATAAACATTTATTGGATTAATGAATAAACAGTAGGTGCTTAATGTATTATTTGGGAATTAAAGAATAAGTGAATAAATAAAATACTTTATAATATTTCATTTTCCAAAGATATACTATGCCAATTTTCCATTTATTTTGTCATACTGGATAGATACCTTTTTAAAAGTATAAAACACTTCACAAATTTGTGTGTCATCCTCGTACAGGGGTCATGATAATCTTCTCTGTATGATTCCAATTTTAGTAACTGTACTGCCAAAGCGAGCACTGATCAGAGACTTTTATCTAGAATATAAAAAGAATAATTACAGTTCAATAATAGAAAGAAAATTAACTCAAATTTAAAATGAGTAAAGGATCTTAATAGACATTTCTCCAAGAAGGTATACAAATGAGCAATAAGCATACAAACAGTGTTCAATACCATTGGGCTTCAAGGTAATACACATCAAAATCACAAGATAGCACGTCAGATCCCCTAGGATGACTAGAATCAATCAATCAGATAACAAGTGTTGTCAAAAATATGGAGAAATTGGGATCCTTAAAAACTGTTCATGGGAATGTAAAATAGTTCTGTCCCTTGGGAAAACAGTCTGGAAGTTTCTCAAAAGGCTAAACGAAGAATTTTCATATGACCCAGGAATATCACTCTCAGGGATATACCCAAGAGAAATGAAAAACATATGTCCACGCAAAAACATGTAAGCAAATGTTCATTGCAGCATTCTTCATAATAGACCAAAACTGAAAAGGATCATGAACTGGAGAATGGATTAATAAAATGTGGCATATCCATACAATCAATCAGTGTTTGTCAATAATAAGAAGTGAATCACTCATACATGCTAACAACATGGATTGATCTTGGAAACATTACCCTAAGTGCGAGGAGCCAGACACAGAACAATGCATTGTGTGATTCAGTTTATATGAAATATCCTAACAGGCAAATCTGTAGAGACAGAAAGCAGATTAGTGGTTGCGTAAGGCTGGGAGGGATGGGCGAGTTGGAGCAGGGTGGCTAAGGAATGTATGGCTTCATTTCAGGGGTGATGAAGACATAAAATTGGTTGTAGTTATTACTGCACGGTTCAGTGGATATGAACATAAAAAGTCATTGAAATGTATATTTCAAATGGGTGAATTGCATTATATATATTTACATTATATATTGAATTGCATATCAATAAAGCTCTTAAACTTTTTAACTTCTTTGAAAACACTTAATAAAGATAAGCCATTTTCTAACTTACTCAAGAAAAAATGAGAGGCAGGGAGAAAAAACACAAACAAGAAATGACAAGGGGGATATAAACTGAAAAAGCAAATTATTTAAAGTCACTGCACTATTTAGCAAGAGGCCATGCAAACAAATGTGTAATTCTAAATGAAATGATTCCTCCATTGCAAACTCACATTTTCCTTTGGAGAATGAAATGTACCAAAAATTACCCTGGTAGAGATGGAAAGTCTAAGCCAGCAACATTCCTGAAAGAAAAAAAAATGCTATGGTAATCATTTTTCTCGTGGTAATGCCACGATAGGAACTGCCTTCAAATCTCAGTGTCTTACAAAAACAAAGAGTTATTTCCTCACTTATGATGGATGTTGGGGTTTCCCGCGAGGCTCAGTGGTAAAGAATCCACCTGCCAATGCAGGAGACACAGGAGACACAGGTTTAACCCCTGGGTTGGGAAGATCTCCTGGAGTAGGAAATGGCAACCCACTCCAGTCTTCTTGCTGGGAAATTCCACTGACAGAGGAGCCTGGTGGGCTACAGTCCATGGGATCTCAAAAGAGTCAGACACTGCTGAGCTTGCACACACGTTACAAGTCAGCTGCAAGTTGCAGGTGGCTCTGACTAGCATTGCTTCATGTATCTTCTTCATGTGGAGATCAAGGCCGAAGAAGCAGCCCATCGTTGGGACATGCCGTTCATAAAGAAAAAAAGGGAAGAGCAAGGGAGCTTATGGAAGTGCACAGTGATTCTTTTTTTTAATATGTAGTTACTTGGCAGCACTGGGTCTTTGTTGTGGCATGTAGGATCTTCGGTTGTGGCATGTGGAATCTAGTTCCCCGACCGGGGATCAGACCCAGGCCCCCTGATCTGTGAGCATGGGTTTCTAGCCACTAAACCACCAGGGAATTCCCAGCACAGCCATTCTTAAAGTTTTTGCTTGGAACTGGAACACATCATAGTCATTCAACTTCATCAGTAAAAACACGGCAGATGGATGCAGAACCTCAACTTCCCACAGGGAGGCAGTGCTAGTAACACAAAGAACAAGGGGAGCTTTTTCCCTACCTTCCCCCAAAAAGGAAGAAAGGAGAAATAAACTGACATCAAAAGTACAATCTAGCATGGCCGTCAGCAATGTGTTCCCAAGAGCAACACGCAGAAGCAGGGAGAGGGGAGGAGGGTAAGTGATGCCTAGAGAGGCCAGAAAGAGGAGGGGCTGACACACCAGGAAGGAGTGACTGCTCACCTGGACAGGGCAGGACGCAGCACGCCAGGCTGCATGTCTAACTCCACAGGCTCAGAGCAAGACCCTCCCAAGAAAAGAGCATCTCCCATAAAGTCAAACAGCAAGATAGCTGATTCATGTTGTTGTACAGCAGAAACTAACACAACATTGTAAAGCAATTATCCTGCAATTTAAAAAGTCAAACAGCAGAGCAGGTTCCTGCCAGAGCCTCCCTGCAGAGGAAGGGAAGGATACCAGAGAAGGGGGGCAGGGGGAGGACAGTGTTAAAGGAACAGAACTTCCATTCAGTGCATCCTACCAGAAGCCCAATCCTTTGAGCACCTGATGTGAAGAACTGACTCATTGGAAGAGACCCTGATGCTGGGAAAGACTGAAGAGGGGACGAGAAGGGGACAACGGAAGATGAGATGGTTGGATGGCATCACCGACTCGATGGACATGAGTTTGAACAACTCCGGGAGTTGGTGATGGACAGGAAGCCTGGTGTGCTGCAGTCCCTGGGGTCACAAAGCATTGGACATGGCTAAGCAACTGAACTGACCAGAAGCCCTGACCCAAGAACATCCTAATTTCCAGGGCCACTGGAAGCAGACACTGCTGTCATCCTTTGCTAAGATGAAACTGAGGTTCAAAGATGCTGAGTGATGTGCCCCAAGGTCATACTCTGATCACTAGCAGAATCTGGATCTGCTCTTTACTCTTGTGACTTCTACTGCCACTGGTATACCATACTTTAGAAGAGAGAAAGGCCGGAAGAGCTGACAGTTGGGCTTGAATAGCATCCTACTGGCCAACTAGCTGTTCATGCCAATGCTCTTCTACTGATGGCCAACAGATGCCATCCTGGGTACCCTGAGTTCCCTCCATTGGTGCCTGCTTGATCCTGATTATCTCCCTGTGACCTGTCCATTCAACACTACCATCTGACACTGCCTGCTCTGTTAGCACCAAATATGATATTTATCAGCTTCTTAAACACACAAGATCCTCTCAATATCACCCTCCCCCCAATCCTCATCACTAGATGTTCTCAGTTATCCTTCCTTCTGCCTGGAACACTCTCCAGCACCACTTCCCAGCCACCTGTTTCTGCTTCGGGTCCTGCTCATCCCTGGGATTCCAGCACAAACATCCCTAGGAGGATTTCTCCAGCTTCCTGCATCTTGCTGGGTGTTCTGATGTCAACCTTCACACCCCTCTTCCAACACCACTATAATTTACAATATCTACTTCATTAAGTCCAGGCTTCAACACCAGAATGAAACCTTTGGGAACTGAGGGTCTCTGTGTGTTCTGTTCACCACGTGCTTCCTCGGTGTATAAGATAATGCCAGGCACCAAAGAAATGTTCAAGAAATCGACCATGTCTGAGTGTATGAAGGCATGAACACTGGAGGAGGCAGAATTCAATGCCTCCATTTTACCTTCAGAAAACTGAGTTCCACAAACACAGGAGAAGCAAAGAGGCAGCTGCCCTGAATTCCTGTGTGGATGGAAGGATGGGTGCTATACCCATGGGCCCTACATTCAAGGAGTCCAGAACCTTGTACTGACACAGACCAGCTTCAGCCTTGCCTTGACCGAGGGTGCACATTACCAATTCCCATCCAAGCTTGGGCCACCCAATACCAAGAATCAGTCTCACGGGAAGGAATTTCCCAGTCAAAACACAGACTCCCCTTTTCAGAGTGCCTGGCTTTCTGAGTTTCCCTGAAGGGGCTATTAATAAAATATGAACTCCTTAGCCATCCTAGAAAATTTGCCTTGGACTTTTCTGTGTATAAAAGAAACTGTCCTTCACACTGTCCAGGGGGCAGAGGGGGGCTGGTTCTAAAATCCCCTGCAAGGCTTCCCTGTTTCAGCTCAGTGGTTAAGAATCTGCCTGCCAATGTAGGAGGCATGGGTTCTATCCCAGATCCAGGAAGACCACACGCATGGCAGAGGCACTAAGCCTGTGCACCACAACTACTGAGCTTGTGCTCTAGAACTCAGGAGTTCCCAACTACAAGAACACGTGCAGCGACTACTGAAGCCTGCGTGCCCCAGAGCCTGCACTCTGCAACCAGAGAACCCCCTGCAGTAAGAAGCCTGAGCACCGCAACTAGTGGGTAGCCCCCGCTCGCCGCAACTCGAGAAAACAAAGACCCAGGACAGCCATAAGTAAATCAATAAATAATACCCCCCCCCCCGCCCTGTTGTCTCTGTGTAGCCCTTCTGGGCATACCAGCCCGCAGAGAAACTACTTTGCCTGGTTTTCCCCATCACCTATTGACTGTGCCCTCGTTTTAGGCAGCTCCCATAAACTGCCTGGGAAATCTCTCGTCTTCTGGTGAAAAGACTTTTAGGTTTGCATCATCCTTCCTCCCAAACTATGCAAGTGTCAAGATTTCATTATGCTTTTCTTAACAAATACTTAGGTCTTTTCCTCCCTTCTTGACCTGACATTTCAGAGATTGAGAGAATGCTTTATCTACCTTCACAGTCCTCACTGCACCAGGACAGCTTGGGCAGTGTTTGCTGTTGTGCATGGGGGCTGTACTGGGGCTTGTGTTCCACCCCAGCTGTGGAGCTTACCTTCCTGCCCGTGCTCATCAAGGACGACCTACTGCTTCTTCTTCAATGGTCTACGTCATTGGAAATTAACATGAAAAATCTGCTTGAGGACTCAGAGGCTGTTCCCGTGTGGAGCAACGAACGTAAAAACAGGCTCATGTCCAGGTTGCCTGCTTCTGGGGCAGGGTGCAGATGGGAGTGTTTCTGTTCACTAACACCAGGACCTCCAGAGTAACCCTAGGGTTCCCAGCTCTGGGCTATAAGGGCAATTGTGCTATTTATGTATTTCCCAGGTAGCCTCAGGGAGAGCCCTCTCAGGGGTCCTGTGAGAGTCTGAAGCTTAGTAATTGCCCCATGCCCTTTACATCCCCTCAGGAGCATTGCTGAAAAGGGGGAAGGATGTGGTCCAGCAGCACTGGGATTTCCTTTCAGAAAAGTTATTAACTGCCTGTCTCTTGGGCTGACTAAAACCTTCCCTAGGAACTTGCCTGCTGGTCCAGTGGATATGAATCTGCCTGCCAACGCAGGGAACACAGGTTCAATCCCTGGTCTGGAAAGATTCCACATGCTGCTGAGCAACTAAGGCCCCGTGCCACAACTGCTGAATCCTGCAAGCTCTTGAGCCCCACACCACCACAAGAGAAGCCACCACAATGAGAAGCCCTCGCCTTGCAACTGGAGAGTAATTCCTGCTCACCACAATGAGAGAAAGCCTGCATGTAGCAACAAAGACCAAGCACAGCCAAAAATAAATGTAAAACTTCCCTCACCTGGTGAAGGAAATTGACATCCAAGGCCAAGAAACACAGAAAGTCCCAAACAGGATGACCAAAGAGACCCACATGATGGCACATTACAACTGAAATGCCAGAAGTTAAAGATATAGAGAGTCTTCAAAGCAGTAAGAAACAGCTAGTTATGTACGAGGGAACACCCATAAGACTATCAGCTGATTTTTCATCAGAAACTTTATAGGCCAGAAGGGATTAGCATGATACAGTATGTCCCCTACATACAAACCTTTACGTTTCGAACTTTCAAACATGAGAATGAGCATTTTCATGTCCAATCACATAAGTTAGCAGATAGAATTGAATCCAGCAAGGAACCAGAAGCTGCGTCATCAACATCAGGTGTGAGTGAAAATGCAGCTTGCCTTCCATCTGCTATTGCTGAATATCCTTTAGCTTTCATCTCCCACCCCTTCTCCCTCTTCCAGTCACTAACTCGTCCTGCCTGTTCACTTGATGCCAGCCCCTGTATGCCAGCTGTTATACTGTACTACTGTACTTTTCAAGGTATGGTACCATAAGATTAAAAATGTTTTATTTTTTATGTTTGTTTTTTATGTATTATTTGTGTGAAAGGTATTAGAAACCTTTCACAGTACAATACTATGTGAGCTTCCCAGGTGGCACTAATGGTAAAGAACTCATCTGCCAACGAAGCAGTTGTAAGAGATGTGAGTTTGATCCCTGGGTTGAGATGATCCCCTGGAGGAGAGCATGGCAACCCACTCCAGCATTCTTGCCTGGATAATCCCATGGACAGAGGAGCCTGTCAGGCTCCAGTCCATGGGATCATGAAGAGTCGGATATGACTGAAGAGACTTAGCATGCATGCAGGAGGCTCCAACTATATATTGGATTGTGTTAGTTGGGTACCTAGGCTAACTTTGCTGGACTTAAGAACAAACTGGACATATAAAAGCACTCTTGGAATGAAACTCATTCATATGTAGGGGACTTAGTATAGTACTAAAAGGAAAAAACTTACAATGTGGAATATTCTACCTGGCAAATTTAAATTTCGGAGTTGATAAAGACTCCCCAGAGAAGCAAAATTAAAGGAGCTCATTTATGTACCATTAAACAAGCCTTACATGAAATGTTAAAGAGATGCTTTAAATTGCAAAGAAAAGGCTGTAACTAGAAACAAGAAAATTACGAAAGAAAGAATCTCACCAGTAAAGGCAAACACAGAATAAAGCTAGTGGGTCACTCACCTATAAAGTTAGTTCAGTTCAGTCGCTCAATCATGTCTGACTCTTTGTGACCCCATGAACTGCAGCACGCCAGGCCTCCCTGTCCATCACCAACTCCTGGAGATCACTCAGACTCACGTCCATTGAGTCAGTGATGCCATCCAGCCATCTCATCCTCTGTCATCCCCTTCTCCTCCTGCCCCCAACCCTCCCAGGTTCAGAGTCTTCAAATGGACTGATTGGATCTTCTTGCAGTCCAAGGGACTCTCAAGAGTCTTCTCCAACACCACAGTTCAAAAGCATCAATTATTTGGTGCTCAGCCTTCTTCATAATACAACTCTCACATCCATACATGACCACAGGGAAAACCAAAGCCTTGACTAGACGGACCTTAGTCGGCAAAGTAATGTCTCTGCTTTTGAATATGCTATCTACGTTGGTCATAACTTTTCTTCCAAGGAGTAAGCGTCTTTTAATTTCATGGCTGCAATCACCATCTGCAGTGATTTTTGAGCCCCCCAAAATTAAGTCTGACACTGTTTCCAACTAGTGTTAAATGGTCACCACACCACTCCATTATAGAATCTGAATCTGACTCGCGGTTTATCTTTACCAGTGCGTTGGATATTTTCATATGTTTTCATGTTACTAATTCATGACCTTTCATTTCAGGTTGAAGCACTCCTTTCAGCATTTCTTGTAAAGCAAGTCTGAAGATGATGGAATGTCTCAGCTTCTGTTGGTTAGAAAAAAACTTTCTCTCACATTTGTTTCTGAAGAACAACTTTTCTGAGTAAATTATTCTTGGTTTGCAGTTTTTTCCATTCAGGCCTTGAATATATCATCCTACTTCTGCTGATCTGCCAAATCTCTGCTGAGAAATCTTCTGATAGCCTTATAGGAGCTCTCTTTTACAAGATTTTTTTCCCTCTTACTTTTCTTACAGATTTATTTTTCTGATGTTAATTTTGCCTAAAATGTCAGTTAAAATCTCTGTTTTGGGTCTTTTTCATTTCTGTCTGCTATCAGCAGAGCAGTCTCATTGTCTTCTAAATTTTTGTCTGACTTATGCTCTATCTTTTTAAAATATCTTAAGTTCATGAAAAAATAATTTATATAAAAAATTATTCTCTTCACTTTCTTAAACTGTTTGCAAGGATAGTTTTTTCTTCCAAGCATGTAAGGTGTTACTTCCTTTCTCTTATGTATTTCCTTTCTCTTATATATTTCATATATCATTTCTACTGTTATCTTTTTTCATTTAAATTATTTTAATTGGAGGCTAATTAGTTTACAATACTGTATTGATTTTGCCATACATCAACATGAATCTACCACAGGTGTACACATGTTCCCAATCCTGAACCCCCCTCCCACCTCCCTCCCTGTAACCATCCCTCTGGGTCATCCAAGTACACCAGCCCCAAGCATGCTGTATCCTGCATCAAACCTAGACTGGCGATTCATTTCTTATATGACATTATACATGTTTCAATGCCATTCTCCCAAATCTTCCCACCCTCTCCCTCTCCCACAGAGTCCAAAAGACTGTTTTATACATCTGTGTCTCTTTTGCTGTCTCGCATACAGGGTTATCGTTACCATTCCATACATATGCGTTAGTATACTGTATTGGTGTTTTTCTTTCTGGCTTACTTCACTCTGTATAATCGGCTCCAGTTTCATCCACCTCATTAGAACAGATTCAAATGTATTCTTTTTCATGGCTGAGTAATACTCCTTTGTGTATATGTACCACAGCTTTCTTATCCATTCATCTGCTGATGGACATCTAGGTTGCTTCCATGTCCTGGCTATTATAAACAGTGCTGCAATGAACATTGGGGTACATGAGTCTCTTTCAATTCCTGTTTCCTCGGTGTGTATACCCAAAAGTGGGATTGCTGGGTCATAAGGCAGTTCTATTTCCAGTTTTTTAAGGAATCTCCACACTGTTCTCCATAGTGGCTGTCTAGTTTGCATTCCCACCAGCAGTGTAAGAGGGTTCCCTTTTCTCCACACCCTCTCCAGCATTTTATTGCTTGTAGACCTTTGGATAGCAGCCATTCTGACTGGCATGAAATGGTACCTCAATTGTGGTTTTGATTTGCATTTCTCTGATAATGAGTGATGTTGAGCATCTTTTCATGTGTTTGTTAGCCATCTGTATGTCTTCTTTGGAGAAATGTCTATTTAGTTCTTTGGCCCATTTTTTGATTGGGTCATTTATTTTTCTGGAATTGAGCTGCATAAGTTGCTTGTATATTTTTGAGATTAGTTGTTTGTCCATCGGTTCATTTGCTATTATTTTCTCCCATTCCGAAGGCTGTCTTTTCACCTTGCTTATAGTTTCCTTTGTTGTGCAGAAGCTTTTAATTTTAATTAAGTCCCATTTGTTTACTTTTACTTTTATTTCCAGTATTCTGGGAGGTGGGTCATAGAGGATCCTGCTGTGATGTATGTCAGAAAGCGTTTTGCCTATGTTCTCCTCTAGGAGTTTTATAGTTTCTCATCTTACATTTAGATCTTTAATCCATTTTGAGTTCATTTTTGTGTATGGTGTTAGAAAGTGTTCTAGTTTCATTCTTTTACAAGTGGTTGGCCAGTTTTCCCAGCCCCACTTGTTAAAGAGATTGTCTTTACTCCATTGTATATTCTTGCCTCCTTTGTTGAAGTTAATTTGTCCATAAGTGTGTGGATTTATCTCTGGGCTTTCTATTTTGTTCCATTGATCTATATTTCTGTCTCTGTGACTGTACCAGACTGTCTTGATGACTGTGGCTTTGTAGTAGACCTGAAGTCAGGCAGGTTGATTCCTCCAGTTCCATTCTTCTTTCTCAAGATTGCTTTGGCTATTTGAGGTTTTTTGTATTTCCATACAAATTGTGAAATTATTTGTTCTAGCTCTGTGAAAAATACTGCTGGTAGCTTGATAGGGATTGCATTGAATCTATAGATTGCTTTGGGTAGTATACTCATTTTCACTATACTGATTCTTCCAATCATGAGCATGGTATATTTCTCTATCTATTAGAGAGAAATCAAATTTCTCTTAAATTTCTTCTTAAATTTCTTTCACCAGTGTTTTATAATTTTCTATATATAGGTCGTTAGTTTCTTTAGGTAGATATATTCCTAAGTATTTTATTCTTTTCGTTGCAATGGTGAATGGAATTGTTTCCTTAATTTCTCTTTCTATTTTCTCATTATTAGTGTATAACAATGCAAGGGATTTCTGTGTGTTGATTTTATATCCTGTAGCTTTACTATATTCATTGATTAGCTCTAGTAATTTTCTGGTGGAGTCTTTAGGGTTTTCTATGTAGAGGATCATGTCATCTGCAAACAGTGAGAGTTTTACTTCTTCTTTTCCAATTTGGATTCCTTTTATTTCTTTTTCTGCTCTGATTGCTGTGGCTAAAACTTCCAGAACTATGTTGAATAGTAGCGGTGAAAGTGGTCAACCTTGTCTTGTTCCTGACTTTAGGGGAAATGCTTTCAATTTTTCACCATTGAGAATAATGTTTGCTGTGGGTTTGCCATATATAGCTTTTATTATGTTGAGGTATGTTCCTTCTATTCCTGCTTTCTGGAGAGGTTTTATCATAAATGGATGTTGAATTTTGT
The DNA here is from genome assembly GCF_001704415.2 of Capra hircus. Taxonomy (NCBI): domain Eukaryota; kingdom Metazoa; phylum Chordata; class Mammalia; order Artiodactyla; family Bovidae; genus Capra; species Capra hircus. Next base: position 23,756,123 of record NC_030826.1, on the reverse strand, counting down.
CAAAGGCTTTCTCTGCATTTATTGAGATGATCATGTGGCTTTTATTTTCAATTTGTTAATGTGGTGAATTACATTGATTGATTTGTGGATATTGAAGAATCCTTGCATCCCTGGGATAAAGCCCACTTGGTCGTGGTGTATGATATTTTTAACATGTTGTTGGATTCTGATTGCTAGAATTTTGTTAAGGATTTTTGCATCTATGTTCATCAGTGATATTCGCCTGTAGTTTTCTTTTTTTGTGGTATCTTTGTCAGGTTTTGGTATTAGGGTGATGGTGGCCTCATAGAGTGAGTTTGGAAGTTTACCTTCCTCTGCAATTTTCTGGAAGAGTTTGAGTAGGATAGGTGTTAGCTCTTCTTTAAATTTTTGGTAGAATTCAGCCGTGAAGCCATCTGGACCTGGGCTTTTGTTTGCTGGAAGATTTCTGATTACAGTTTCAATTTCCGTGCTTGTGATGGGTCTGTTAAGATTTTCTATTTCTTCCTGGTTCGGTTTTGCAAAGTTGTACTTTTCTAAGAATTTGTCCATTTCTTTCACGTTGTCCATTTTATTGGCATATAATTACTAATAGTAGTCTCTTATGATCCTTTGTATTTCTGTGTTGTCTGTTGTGATCTCTCCATTTTCATTTCTAATTTTATTGATTTGATTTTTCTCTCTTTGCTTCTTGATGAGTCTGGCTAATGGTTTGTCAATTTTATTTATCCTTTCAAAGAACCAGCTTTTGGCTTTGTTGAATTTTGCTATGGTCCCTTTTGTTTCTTTTGCATTTATTTCTGCCCTAATTTTTAAGATTTTCTTCCTTCTACTAACCCTGGGGTTCTCCATTTCTTCCTTTTCTAGTTGCTTTAGGTGTAGAATTAGGTTATTTACTTGACTTTTTTCTTGTTTCTTGAGGTATGCCTGTATTGCTATGAACTTTCCCCTTAGCACTGCTTTTACAGTGGCCCACAGGTTTTGGGTTGTTGTGTTTTCATTTTCATCTGTTTCTATGCATATTTTGATTTCTTTTAATATTTCTTCTGTGATTTGTTGGTTATTCAGAAGCGTGTTGTTCAGCCTCCATATGCTGGCATTTTTAATAGTTTTTCTCCTGTAATTGTGATCTAATCTTACTGCATTATGGTCAAAAAAGATTCCTGGAATAATTTCAATTTTTTTGAATTTACCAAGGCTAGATTTATGGCCCAGGATGTGATCTATCCTGGAGTAGGTTCCATGAGCACATGAGAAAAAGGTGAAATTCATTGTTTTGGGGTGAAATGTCCTTCCTATAGATATCAATTAGGTCTAACTGGTCTATTATATCATTTACAGTTTGTGTTTCTTTGTTAATTTTCTGTTTAGTTGATCTATCCATAGGTGTGAGTGGGGTATTAAAGTCTCCCACTATTATTGTGTTATTGCTAATTTCCCCTTTCATACTTGTTAGCATTCATCTTACATACTGTGGTGCTCCTATTTGGGGTGCATATATATTTATAATTGTTATATCTTCTTGGATTGATCCTTTGATCATTACGTAGTGTCTTTCTTGGTCTCTTTTCACAGCCTTTGTTTTAAAGTCTATTTTATCTGATATGAGTTTTGCTACTCCTGCTTTCTTTTGGTCTCTATTTGCATGGAATATCTTTTTCCAGCCTTTCACTTTCAGTCTGTATGTGTCCCTTGTTTTGAGGTGGGTCTCTTGTAGACAACATGTATAGGGGTCTTGTTTTTGTATCCATTCAGCCAGTCTTTGCCTTTTGGTTGGGGCATTCAACCCATTTACACTTAAGGTAATTATTGATAAGTATGATCCCGTTGCCATTTACTTTATTGTTTTGGGTTCTGGTTTATACACCCTTTTTGTGTTTCCTGTCTAGAGAATATCCTTTAGCATTTGTTGGAGAGCTGGTTTGGTGGTGCTGAATTCTCTCAGCTTTTGCTTGTCTGGAAAGCTTTTGATTTCTCCTTTGTATTTGAATGAGATCCTTGCTGGGTACAGTAATCTTGGCTGTAGATTATTTTCTTTCATCACTTTAAGTATGTCTTGCCATTCCCTCCTGGCCTGAAGAGTTTCTATTGAAAGATCAGCTGTTATCCTTATGGGAATCCCCTTGTGTGTTATTTGTTGTTTTTCCCTTACTGCTTGTAATTTTGTTCTTTGTGTTTGATCTTTGTTAATTTGATTCATATGTGTCTTGGGGTGTTTTGCCTTGGGTTTATCCTGTTTGGGACTCTCTGGGTTTCTTGGACTTGGGTGATTATTTCCTTCCCCATTTTAGGGAAGTTTTCAACTGTTATCTCCTCAAGTATTCTCTCATGATCTTTCTTTTTGTCTTCTTCTTCTGCGACTCCTATAGTTCGAATGTTGGAGCGTTTCATATTGTCCTGGAGGTCTCTGAGATTGTCCTCATCTCTTTTAATTCGTTTTTCTTTTTTCCTCTCTGATTCATTTATTTCTACCATTCTATCTTCTACTTCACTAATCCTATCTTCTGCCTCCGTTATTCTACTATTTGTTGCCTCCAGAGTGTTTTTGATCTCATTTATTGCATTATTCATTATATATTGACTCTTCTTTATTTCTTCTAGGTCCTTGTTAAACTTTCTTGCATCTTCTCAGTCCTTGTCTCCAGGCTATTTGTCTGTGATTCCATTTTTATTTCAAGATTTTGGATCATTTTCACTATCATTATTCAGAATTCTTTCTCAGGTAGATTCCTTATCTCTTTCTCTTTTGTTTGGTTTGGTGGGCATTTATCCTGTTCCTTTACCTGCTGGGTATTCCTCTGTCTCTTCATCTTGTTTATATTGCTGCATTTGGGGTGGCCTTTCTGTATCCTGGCAGTTTGTGGAGTTCTCTTTATTGTGGAGTTTCCTCACTGTGGGTGGGGTTGTACAGGTGGCTTGTCAAGGTCTCTTGGTTAGGGAAGCTTGTGTCAGTGTTCTGGTGGGTGGAGCTGGATTTCTTCTCTCTGGAGTGCAATGAAGTGTGCAGTAATGACTTATGAGATGTCCGTAACTTTGAGCTGCCTGTATATTGAAGCTCAGGGCTGTGTTCCTGTGTTGCTGGAGAATTTGCATGGTATGTCTTGCTCTGGAACTTGTTGGCCCTTGGCTGGTGCTTGGTTTCAGTGTAGGTATGGAGGCGTTTGATGGGCTCCTATCGATTAATGTTCCCTGGAGTCAGGAGTTCTCTGAGGTTCTCAGGATTTGGACTTAAGCCTCCTGCTTCTGGTTTTCAGTCTTATTTTTACAGTAGTCTCAAGACTTCTCCTTCTATACAGCACTGTTGATAAACCATCTAGGTTAAAGATGAGAAGTTTCTCCACAGTGAGGGACACCCAGAGAGGTTCACAGAGTTACATGGAGAAGAGAAGAGGGAGGAGGGAGTTAGAGGTGATCCAAATGAGATGAGGTGGGATCAAAAGAGGAGAGAGCAAGCTAGCCAGTAATCACTTCCTTATGTGTGCTCCGCAGTCTGGACCACTCAGAAATGTTCACGGAGTTATAAAGAGAAGAGAAGAGGGAGGAAGGAGACAGAGGTGGCCAGGAGGATAAAAGGGGGGAATGAAAAGGAGAGAGACAGATCCAGCTGGTGATCCATTCCCTAAGTGTTCTCCACCGTCTGGAACACACAGAGATTCACAGAGTTGTGTAGAGAAGAGAAGGGGGAGGGAGGAGACAGAGGCGACCTGATGGAGAAAAAGGAGAGTCCAAAGGAGGAGAGAGCAGTGAAGCCAGTAATCTCACTCCCAAGTAAAAATGGGTACTGAAGATTGGGTTTTTAAAGGTACAAAATTGAAAACAAATACCAAAAAGCAAAGATTAAAAATCTAGAGTAGAGGTTGGATTTTCAAAAATACAATATTAAAGAAAAGAAGAAGAAAAAAAACACAAAGTCACAAAAATTATTTTAAAATATATATGTATATTAAGTTTGCTTTAAAAAATAGGGTCTCTTTTTGAAAAGTAATAGTAGGTTATAAAAATGAAAATTAAAGGAGTAATAGAGGACTTAAAATTTTTAAAAAGTTTAAATAAAAGGAAAAAAAGAATGATCATAAAAAATAGTAAAAATATATCTAGGATTTTCTCTGGTGGTGTTGTGGGCATTGTGAGGTCAGTTCATTTTTGGATAGTTCCTTGGTCCAGCTTATATTTCTCAAGATCTATAGTCCCCTTGCTATGTAGTCGGTACTAACTACAGGGTTTTACTCTGTTGCATCTGTCACTTCCAAGGTGGTTCCCTCTGTTTTAGCTTCTTCTGTTTGCTGGTCTCTTCAGTGTCTGATTTCCGCCCTGACACAAGGGGGGCGCTAGTGGACACCTTTTTTAGGCTCACTTGTTCAGTCGCACTGTGGGGAGGGAGGGACGCTGCAAACAAATAACACTGGCGTGTGCTCGCAGTGTCTCAGCCACACTGGGCCTTCCCTCATTCACAGCACATGTGCCCTCCCTGCCCACACAGCTCAGGCTCTAGGTTGCTCCGCCGGGAACCGTCCAAGGCCGGCCCTGGGCTGCATGCACCTCCCAGGTCTAAGCGCTCAGGTTCAGGCACTGGGGTAGTCCTCAGGCGCAGACTCCACTGGGCCTGCGTTTTGATCCCTTCCCAGGTCCAAGCAGCTCAGGTGATGGGGTGTTTGGCGAGCGCGGTCGCTGCGACTTATCGCCTCTCCCATCCCTGCTGCTCGGTTTTCTGGGTGTACAGCTGGCGCCCCTTCTCAGGCGGATGGTGACTGTCCAGAGCCCCAAGAAGTCTTAGTTAGCAAAGAAGCCCGCTTGCAGTTTGGTAGATAATGTCTCTCTGGGGCTGCGATTGCCCGCTTCCGGGTCTGGCTGCCTATCACCGGAGGGGGATGGTCTGCAGCTGGCTAATTCTGTTCCGTCCTTTGTTCTGTGCGTGGTCTTGGCAGTGTCTTATGTTAGAGCTTTTTCATGGTAGCTATCCCACAGTCTGGTTTGCTAGCCCAAGTTAGTTCGCTCTGATTACCCTCTGGGCTTTCAGGCCTGATCCTTACTCTAAGCAATGCAGCCCACTCCTCCCTGCCCAGCCCCCGCTTGCTAGTGGTGGATGCAGGCATCTGCACTGCTTCTTTGCTGGGGGAGTTACCTTTGGGCTTGTAATCTGTGGGTTTAAATTATTTATTTATTTTTCCTCCCTGTTATGTTGCCCTCTGTGCTTCCAAGGCTCGCCACAGACTCAGCAGTGAGAGTGTTTCCTGGTGTTTGGAAACTTCTCTGTTTTTAAGACTCCCTTCCCAGGATGGAGCTCCTCTTTTGTCTCTTTTTTTGTCTTTTATATTTTTTCCTACCTCTTTTCAAAGACAATGGGCTGCTTTTCTGGGTGCCTGCTGTCCTCTGCCAGCATTCAGAAGTTGTTTTGTGGAATTTACTCAGCGTTTAAATGTTCTTTTTATAAATTTGTGGGGGAGAAAATGGTCTCCCCGTACTATTCCTCCGCCACCTTAGGACCACCTCCCATATATCATTTCTACTTTTAAAAGACATCTTTAAAGGAGAAGTGATTTAATCAAGCCTGGAATTTGCCCAAGAAACAATTCAGTTTAGCCTCTTTTTCTCTTCAGAGATTCATTTCTCTTTGGGAGGAAAGGAATGGTCAGGTATTCTTGATATGTTAATGAAGCTGTAATCACTGCCCACAGATAATATCTGCAAATATTTGAGTATTAAAGCATTATTTCCTTCATAGTTCTTTTCTATATTATTCCACAGTTCCTTGACCCTAATGGGTACCCCAGTAAATAAAGTTTGAAATCACAAGAGATTCTGAGAATGACACCAAGAGCAAAATGTTATTCCTAAGAAGAAAGTATACCATGGGATGTCATGGCATGCACCTTGAAATGTGATCTGAACCCACAGCAAGTAACAACAGAGCAACAGGAAACATAACCTGAACCTTGTCTACAAGAAAATGAAATTTAAAAAAGTTTCCAATGACTACCATGTGCAGCCTCTAATGAAAGATTTTGGAGAGTTATACAATTACATGAAGAAAGCAGAAAAATAAATAGTAAAATAACAGTTATTCTTTACTAACTGCTAACTATGTGCTTTCCAGCTGGCTCAGCAATAAAGAATCCACCTGCAATGCAAGTGATGTGGGTTTGAACCCTGGGTTGCGAGGATCCCCTGGAGAAGGAAATGGCAACCTACTCCAGTATTCTTGTCTGGGAAATCCTATGGACAGAGGAATCTGGCAGGCTACAGTCCATGGGGTAGCAAGTGATGGACAAGACTTAGTGACTAAACAACAACTCTGTGCTAGGCTTTGTTTTATTAAAGACTTTTCAGATATTAATCCATTTGATCCTTATATCCTTTATGAGGATATAGTTGTTGTTGCTGCTGCATTGTTATTCCAGTTATAGAAATGAGTCAGTACATTAAATAACTATCCAAAGTCAGTCACAGCCAGTAAGAGGCATGTTGCATGTTCAGTCACTTCAGCCCTGTCTGAATCTTTGTGAATCTATGGAGTGCAGTCTGCCAGGCTCCTCTGTCCATGAGATTTTTCAGGTAAGAATACTGGAATGGGTTGCCATTTCCTTCTCCAGGGGATCTTCCTGACTCAGGAATCAAATCTGTATCTCTTATGTCTCCTGCATTGGCAGCTGGGTTCTTTACCACTAATACCACCTGGGAATCTCCAGTAAGAGGCAGAGCCAGGATTGAAACCCAGCCAGAGCTCACTGTCTTCGCCATGCTCCCCTATAGAAACTCAGTGACCTCTCTGCCACAGACACTTGGTCACAGGATAACAACCATTAATCAAAGGTTGTTATAAAGGTAACACATACATGAAATGGACTAGATAACATCAGGCCCTTTCCAGGTTTAAGAATCTGAAGAAGTAGGAGACCCACCATCAGCATGCTAGATAAAGTATAATTCCCACCATGACTAACCACCGCGCCCCCCCCCCCAATCAAATGGTAGAGGAAAGAAAATAGAATCATTCTTCTTTGCCACACTTCACACTAGAAAGGCTTCAGTGTAGGCTGGAAGTAAAACCAAGAGCTCAGTTGTATCACAGTCCTTGTTGCTCCCAAGGGGTAGCTCCAAGTTTAAGCTGAATAGGATAGAATAGGTCAGCCCAATGCTCGGACGCTAGAGACACACTCACTGGGAAGCCATCTTGCTCATCCTTCCTTCATGGAGAACTCTAGAATAATTACTCTTATGGGCCTCTCTATCCCCACAGGGCATAGCTATAGGAGTACATCAACAGATCTCACCAATGGTCTGACTTCATTTGGCCTGAAGAGGACCCACAGGAGTCCTGTTTCAGGACTTTATAACGTGGTGAATAAGTCACGATTTTCTCTATGCTATAACACACTCTGCTTCCATGAAGCCAGAGTTCTCATCTGGAGGCTCCATTCAGGACAGATTCATCTGTCTTTTCTGCTCTAAGGTTGGGAAACCTGAGTCTCTTCTTTCCAAACCACCCTAGTCCTATCTCCTTTTCATCAGGGACAGGGAGCTAAAAAACTGATCTCTAGGCTTATGACTGACTAGCACTTTTTCCAGTGTGCCTGCCCCCCAGAAGGAATGCCAACAGTGCTAAACCAGCTACTGCAAGCTTCCCATTCATGAGAGAGAAGGGAAGGCCACAGGACCAGGAGCCTTTTTGGCAGCATCTGAGCTGATTGCCCAGTAGGAGCAGCAGATACTGGACAAGAGACTCTATGATAGACACAGCAAGGGATAGATAGCCAGCAGCTGCACTGCATGCATTATCTCTTTTGACTCTTGCTAAACTTCCAAGAGGTAAGTGAAGGGAATGTGCTATGCACAGGCTTGTACTATAATTACCGGGGCTTCTTTGAAAAATAAGAATGACTTTCTCATCACCCCCAGGTGAAGGGCTGGGAACAGTAAAAAGTACATCATAGAAAGACATCTTGAAAACAAGATGTTGAAGTACTGATGTGATTGATGGAAAACCATCAGTGACTGTTCTCACGACCAGAGCCTTGAGGGAGTTGCTGAGAAAGGTCTTCACTAGCTGAAGGGCTAAACAGAGTCATGAAAGGCCTGAAGGTTTGACACTGAGGACTGTGCATTGTATATCTTTATCCCCGACCTGAGATTGTAAAGAACAGGTATCTCTAGAGCACAAATAAGGAAGTAAAAGTTAACAATAAAAGGCATGCGAGGATTAGGATCTGGGCTTTTGCCTGAGAATGGCATCAGCCCCCTGATCCCCACTTTATTTCTGAGTCTTCTTTTTCTTTATTCTTCTGCTGCACTGCTCCCTCAGGTTGTTGGGCTGGTCCCGACAGCAAGCAGAATTATTGTCATTTTATCACATGGAAAAATGGTGAACTGAATTGCCTGGAATCCTGATGGCTCAGACAATGAAGAATCTAAACCTCCTTTCCAGACTGATTTTCCCACTATATCCTGTGCCCCTATTAAAGATACATAATCTAGAACTTCCCTGGTGGTCCAGAGGTTAAGAATCGACCTTCCAATGCAGGGGTTCAATCTCTGGTTGGGGAACTAAGATATCGCATGCCATGGGGCGACTAAGTCTGTGCACTCTAGAGCCCAGGCACTGCAATGATCACCCAGAACAGTCAAAAAATCCATTTCTGCCTAATGTATTTTCCCATTGTAGGAATTCTTTGTCCTTGAGTTTTCTCCATGAAATTAAACCTGGACTTCATCTGTTAGGTGGTAAGTAGACAGTGAGTGATTTAAAGAGACAGACACAATCACAAGCAGGTTAAAATATACTTTTGGATCCAGTAGGCAGACATCTCTATAAAGAAGCCTGCCTGAAAAAAAGAACATAGGTTTAAAATGGGATAGTAGGTAGAAAGAGTTGTAGGACTGAGGAACGTTTGTTGAATGATGAAAGAGGATACGATATTTACCAGTCAATGCAAAAGAGCTGGTATAAAGGTAGAAACTGGAGGAAGAAAATACCACAGCTGAAAGACTGGTGGAGTTATATAGCTAAAGAAGCCAAAGAGAATAAAGGTGTGAATATACGGATGCACTTACACTTTTCTTCTAAGTTTTTGAAGAGAAAGAACAGAATGGAAGTACGTGTATGGAAATGATGTTCTGGGGCAAATATTGAGGGAATATTTCCTTAAGGGTTTAAGTTTCTCAGTGAAGAGGGATGTGACACCTATGTTTTATTGTTGTTGTTTAGCCACTCAGTCATGCCCGACACTTTTGTGACTCTATGGACTATAGACCACCAGCCGCCTCTGTCCATGGGATTTCCCAGGCAAGAATATTGCAGTGGGTTGCCATTTCCTCCTCCAGGGGATCTTCCTGACCCAGAAATCGAACCCACATCTCCTGCATCTCCTGCACTGGCAGGCGGATCCTTCGCCACTGAGCCACCTGGGAAGCCTGACACCTGTGCTACTGGGAGAGTAATGATGTAGGGAGCATGGTGGGTTTGAGGAGAACGGCAAAAGTTTGGGTAGACTGTCATTATTGATTTTATAATATTGATACATCACAAACATAGGCTGAAACCCGTTAGTTCATCTAGAAACTCTTGGATTTTCTTGGGAAGCAATCACATTTTCAATGAATTTTATCCATTTTGTTTTTTCCTTTCCAAGTCTTATATGGCAATTGTTTTTTCCTAGTGCTCTTTTCATCAACAGGAAAATCCTTAAGTGTTTTACACAGAGACTCAAATCAAATTTCCTGCTTCATGCAAGTGTGTGACCACATCTTGTATAAGGATCATTAACACCCCAGATCCCAGCCTTCAGACCTAACTCCTGGTTGAAACCTCAAGGGTTCATCGCAGCATCAGCTTTGCTTACAACTCTTGTTCTGTTTCTCATGGCTACATGTTCCCATTTCTGTCTTTTAGCTTTGGGTATGCATTCTTAATTACTAATTGTGCATGTGTGCTCTGTCGTTTTGCAACTGTATGGACTAGCCGACCAGGCTCTTCTGTCCATGAGATTTTCCAGGCAAGAATACTGGAGTGGGTTGCCCTCTTCCTGGGGATCTTCCTGACTCAGGGACCGAAACTGAATCACCTTCATCTCCTGCATTGCAGGTAGATTCTTTACTATTTAGCCATCAAGGAAGCCCATGGCCCACCTCAAACACCACTAATTACTTAGTAAGCTAATTTATAATTTCTATGTATTTTCATTAGAATGGGTCCTGCTGACATTGGCTAAGTCTGCCATGTTGCCAAGAGCCTCAACTCTAAGCATTACCCTTCTTCACCATATAAGCTAACTGTGGTCTCTGAACCTTCCAGTTTTACTAACCCTCTCACCTGTGAGTTATTATGATTTCATGTGAATATAGGGAAAGGCATTCAAGAGAGAAAATCAAATTCACTTAGGTGCAGAGATGAAAAAGCACATCCTATTCAGGGGAAAGATAATTTTATCTGCATTCCCTGTGCCTATGTGTATACTATAAACCTGATGTGTACTATAAGAGACATTCAGAATAGGTGCATAAATTTATTACAGATTGAAGCAGTCATTGATTAGAAGTCCTTTTGTAAAAACTAGTGAATTACTTGGGATATTCCAGACTATGGTAACAAATACATAACAAATGCAATGGTTTAAACAGTATAAAGGTTTTTCCCTTATGTAACAGTCTCAGTGGGTGTCCTTGGTGGATGATGGTTCTCCAAGGGACACAGGCTTATTCCACCATGACCCATGTCCCATTGATTCCATCGTCCCATCCAGCCTCTTGGACATTTCCATCCAGCCAGCACAAGGAGAAATAGTGTGGAGGAAGCCGGATTTCATAAACAAAATCTCTCTCTAAATGTCCTGAACTTTGCTTTTTTGAACTCATCCTTTAAAAATTATTTTTCTGTATTTTCTTTTTTCAGGAAACAACTTTTTAATGTTATAGTATACTTGATTCTGGGCTTCCTTGGTGGCTCAGCTGGTAAAGAATCCTCCTGCAAAAGCAGGAGACCTGGGTTCAACCAACCCCTGGGTTGGAAGATACCCTGGAGCAGGGAATAGGTATCCACTCCAGTATTCTGGCCTGGGGAACTCCATGGACTATTACATGGGGTCAAAAAAGAGTTGGACACGACTGAGTGACTTTCACTTTCATAGGTGACTGACAATGTTGTGTTAGTTTCAGATGTACAGCAAAGTGATTCAGTTATACATATACATATTTATCTATTCTTTTTCAAATTCTTTTCCCATTTAGGTTGTTACATAACATTGCAGAGTTCCCTGTGCTATACAGTAAGTCCTTGTTGGTTATCCATTTTAAATATAGCAGTGCATATATGTGTTATAGATATCCAACTGTCCCAGAACTCTTTACCAAATGTACATTCTATCCTTTCCCTGCCTAGTACTAAACCAACTATGTTTAGTATCAATTCCTAATAAGTGTTGTATCTGTTTCTAACTCTCTACTGTGCCAAAGCCTTTGACTGTGTGGATCGCAATAAATTGGAAAATTCTGAAAGAGATGGGAATACCAGACCACCTAACCTGCCTCTTGAGAAATCTGTATGCAGGTCAGGAAGCAACAGTTAGAACTGGACATGGAACAACAGACTGGTTCCAAATAGGAAAAGGAGTGCATCAAAGCTGTATATTGTCACCCTGCTTATTTAACTTATATGCAGAGTCCATCATGAGAAACACTGGACTGGAAGAAACACAAGCTGGAATCAAGACTGCCAGGAGAAATATCAATCACCTCAGATATGCAGATGACACCACCCTTATGGCACAAAGTGAAGAGGAACTAAAAAGCCTCTTGATTCCCTCATGTCCATCGAGTCAGTGATGCCATCCAGCCATCTCATCAACATTCAGAAAATGAAGATCATGGCATCCGGTCCCATCACTTCATGGGATATAGATGGGGAAACAGTGGAAACAGTGCCAGACTTTATTTTTGGGGGCTCCAAAATCACTGCAGATGGTGATTGCATCCATGAAATTAAAAGACGCTTACTCCTTGGAAGAAAAGTTATGACCAACCTAGATAGCATATTCAAAAGCAGAGACATTACTTTGCCGACTAAGGTCCAGCTAGTCAAGGCTATGGTTTTTCCTGTGGTCATGTATGGATGTGAGAGTTGTATTATGAAGAGGGCTGAGCGCTGAAGAATTGATGCTTTTGAACTGTGGTGTAGGAGAAGACTCTTGAGAGTCCCTTGGACTGCAAGGAGATCCAACCAGTCCATTCTAAAGGAGATCAGCCCTGGAATTTCTTTGGAAGGACTGATGCTAAAGCTGAAACTCCAGTACTTTGGCCACCTCATGTGAAGAGTTGACTCATTGGAAAAGACTCTGATGCTGGGAGAGGGATTGGGGGCAGGAGGAAAAGGAGACGACAGAGGATGAGATGGCTGGATGGCATCACTGACTCGATGGACATGAGTCTGAGTGAACTCCAGGAGTTGGTGATGGACAGGGAGGCCTGGCATGCTGCGATTCATGGGGTCGCAGAGTCAGACACGACTGAGCGACTGAACTGAACTGAACATATTACATAGATCTGTTTGTCTATTCCTATGCCAGTTCCACTCCACTGTCTGAATTACCAGAGTAAATCATTTTAATAACTGACAGGTCAGTTTCTTTCTCCTTATTCTCATGCCTCAAACTCTCTTAGTTCTCTTGGCTCTTTATTCTCAGACTACATGAATTTTTGGATCAGTTTAGTAAATATCATCTTGTAAAGAAACCTATGGTATCTTGATTGGGATTGTGATGAACTCATAAACTAATTAGAGGTAAACTGACATTTCAATTATACAACATTGAAACTTCTGTTAATAATATTTATCTCCCTATTTTTTAAATTATTTGTTTCTTGTTTGGTAAAGTTTTGTAGCTTTTCCCAGCCAGTCTGGACCTCCTCTTTTTTAAAGAATTATTTCTCTATTTCTTAACATTTCTCTTGCTATCATGAATGGGAATAATTTTTAAAAATTATAATTTTGAATGTATAGGACAAGTGGCCGGGTAAGTGCTGCTAAGGGGAATAGACTAGCAGTCCCTGGGTCGGGAAGTTCCCCTGGAGAAGGAAATGGCAACCCACTCCACTATTCTTGCCTGGAGAATCCCATGGATGGAGGAGCCTGGCAGGCTACAGTCCATGGGATCGCAAAAAATGGGACATGACTGAATGACTAACAACAGAAACATAAGACAATATCAGTATTTTAATATTGATTATTATGCAACTAACTTGCCTAAATCTTTTAGTATATCTAGAGTTTCTCTTGAATTTTCCTTGAAAACAACTCTGAATTCTATCTACTTTGTCCTTTCTATCCATTTCTGCTAAGTAGTAGTTGAAAGTCACCATGAAATTGGATGAGTCACCAAAGAAGATAATAATAAAAAGATAAGGAAGGTCAAAGAGAAAAACATTATGATCACATATATTAAGAGTTTGGAATATAGAAGAAACATATAAAATGTGAATGTTTACTTTAAAAATGAGATGCCCAAGAAGTAAATTCACTGATTTCACTTTGCTATGACCTAACCCAGATGGTCTTTATGATCTTCAATTTTCTGATGCAAGTGTACGCAGTTGTGATGTCCTGGACTCTGGGGCTCATTCTCAGTTTAGTCACTGGAACACTTTCCAGTCATTCAGGGTTCTTCATGTACTAGCTATCCTTTGCACTGGAATGCTTTCTCAAAGACTCCAAAATATTATCCTTTGCTTTTCATGTGTGAGAAGATTAGCGTAGGGTTCTGGCTTCTCCATTAAGTTTTAAAGTCCTTGAAGCAGACTTTGCCATATATGAATAAAAATGGATAAGTTGTGCTTTTCCCATATTTATGCTTTTGCCTCAGGAACTAACAAAGTTTCTAGCACATCAAATATGTATGAACTTTATTGCCTGTTAAATAATTAAACCCTAGGTGTTTGGGAATGGTGCTGGGACTGGGGAGGATGGGCACTTCATAGATGACTGACTTCTTAGAATGAGTGTCCATGGCTAATTGTCAGCTAGCCCCACGGACCAACAGGGATGTTTTACCTGCAATGCACTGCCCATCCCTGGATTTGGTAAACCCAGGTATTGAACACAGCAACCACAGGAGTCGAAAGTAGTGGTTTAAAAAGAACATTATACACAGCATTTCACTATTAATTCTGGATTCCTCTCCCCTTTCCTGCTGAAGGATCCATGAGAGAAGACAACCAGTCCTCTACCCTTGATTTCATCCTCCTGGGAGTTAGTGGTCAGCAGGAAGAGGAAGATGTCTTCTTCATCCTCTTTCTGTTCATTTACCCCATCACACTGATTGGAAACCTGCTCATCATCTTGGCCATTCGCTGCGATGTTCGCCTCCACAACCCCATGTATTTTCTCCTTGCCAGCCTCTCCTTCGTTGATATCTTCTTCTCCTCTGTAACCATCCCTAAGGCACTGGCCAACCACCTCCTGGGCACCAGAGCCATCTCCTTTGGAGGATGCCTAACACAGATGTGTTTCATGTTAGCTCTGGGTAACACAGACAGTTACATCCTGGCTGCTATGGCCTATGATCGAGCTGTGGCCATCACCCGCCCACTTCATTACACAACAATTATGAGCCCACGGACTTGTGTCCTGCTAGTCATTGGGTCTTGGGTGATTGGAAATGCCAATGCCTTCCCGCACACTCTGCTCACAGCTAGCCTGTCCTTCTGTGGAAACCAGGAAGTGGCCAACTTCTACTGTGATATTGCCTCTTTGCTCAAGCTGTCCTGTTCTGACACCCACTTTAATGTGAAGATGATGTACCTGGGGGCTGCTGTTTTCTCTGTGCCATTACTATGCATCATCATCTCTTATGTTCAGGTCTTTTCTACAGTCTTACGGGTTCCATCCACCAAAGGTGTGCTCAAAGCCTTCTCCACCTGTGGTTCCCACCTCACAGTTGTTTCTCTGTATTATGGGACAGTCATGGGCATGTACTTCCGCCCTCTGACTAGTTACAGCCTAAAGGACGCTGTGATAACTGTGATGTACATCGCAGTGACCCCAATGTTAAATCCTTTCATCTACAGTCTGAGGAATCAGGACATGAAGGCTGCCCTGGGGAAACTCTTCAGCAGGAGAATCTTCTCATAACCAATGTGAGATGTTAGAGACTGCACTAAACCAATTACGAATATACTTGAAAAGTCAGCCTTAATATACTCCCCCTCCAAGAAGCCACCTTATTTTGTACAGACATTAAATTTCCTTTCTCAGAAATCTGGTAATGGTTTGATGAGACATCCTATTATCCATTTATACATGTTATTGCTCCTTTTGGCAGAGTGGCAGGAAGGTTATTAGATCCTGTTCCAATGAGGCTACTGACTGGCAGAGTAAAGTTGAGAGTGTCTGTTGTTGTTGTTTTAATTGCTAAGTCCTGTTTAACTCTTTTGGGACCCCATGGACCACAGCCCTCCAGGCTCCTCTGTCCATGGGATTTCCCAGGCAAGCATACTGGAGTAAGTTGCCATTTCCTTCTCTAGGGGATCTTCCTGACCCAGAGAATGAATCTGCATCTCTTGCTTGGCAGGTGGATTCTTTACCACCGAGCCACCTAGGAAGCCTTGAGAATGTCTCAATCATGGTTTAAGGTGTACATAATATAAATAGAAAAGGTCTGCCTTGTCTCTGTATTAGAAGGAAAGTACTGCAGTATTTCATGCTTTGGAGTCTACAAGTTATTATTTAAACATCAGTTTGGAGAATGACTAGGTTATATCACCCCTACTTTGATTGAAAACCTTGAGGACAAGAGTTGTCTCAACACTTTGCTCTATTTCTACAAATGTTGGTCATTGCAATCAATAATTGTTTGTGAAGGTAGAATGGGTGAATGTAAGTGAATAAATTTAATCTGATAATGATTAGACATGAATATATTTGACATTATTTACCATCTATCCTATACTGGGTACGTTATAAAGTAATTTGGGGACCATTCAGGAAGCAGAAATTATAGACTTAACACAAGGAATTAGATACATAGATGCATTCTGAAAGTGACTAAAACAAGATAAAAGATGAATACTGATGTAATCCAAAAGTTACTAACTGCAAAAAGAAGCTGTTTTCACTAGAACTGGGGAAAGGAAGGGGATAGGTAGTGTTACCAGAACCTAGGAGTTCAGTAGGGGGATGACCACATGCCTGAAGCTCACATCTCTGAGAGGAGCTGCCAAGCTGCTTTTACTTGGTCCTCATCTCCGGAGGTGACACAAATGTTCATTCCTGGGGCTCTGAATCCTCATGAGTGTGTGCTAAGTCGTTTCAGCCATGTCCAACTCTTTGCGATCCCATGGATTGTAGCCACCAGGCTCCTCTGTCAGTGGGGCTCTCCAGGCAAGAATACTGGAGTGAGTTACCATGTCCTCCTCCAGGGGATCTTCCTGACCCAATGTGTCTCCTGAATTGCAGGCAGACTCTTTACCACTGAGTTACCTGGGAAGCCCCAAGAAAATGATGCTTTTTATTGAAAATAATGAATAAGAGAATAATTTTAAGAAAACCACGTCTATTTTGGGCAGACTTTAAAGGTTCCTGAGGAACACACTCAGGTAAATGTTTGATAAGTCATACAATGAAGATATGAAGCTATGCAGCAAAATTAACAGAGCATGAATCAGAGTGGCACTGATAAGCAAAGTTTGGGAACAGATAAAATTATCTAAGAGCCTCTGTAGAATGACTAAATTTCAAGAAAAGAGGGGCATAATGGACAATGAGGATTCTGGTTGGAGGGAAAAAAAAATTTGTGCAAGTTTGACTTGATGTTCCTATGAGTCAAGCTATGTGTCTCTCAATTTTCTATTCATCAAAGCACACTGCACAGTGTATTTTTATTGTGTTGACATGATAACGTTGAGCGGGCATGCAAATGCCTGTTTTGGAAAAAAAGATGAAACAATAGCCAACACAAGGAAAACAGTGATGAGTGCTACAAAAAAAGCTCCAAATGTGCCATATAGTTTCAGAAAAAGTAGATATTTCTTTAAAGATCAAATATATTGGGTTGGCAAAAAAAATCAGCTGACACACATACATTATTGATACTATGCATAAAATAGGTAACTAACATATATGCAGAGTACATTATGAGAAACGTTGGACTGGAAGAAACACAAGCTGGAATCAAGATTGCCGGGAGAAATATCAATAACCTCAGATATGCAGATGACACCACCCTTATGGCAGAAAGTGAAGAGGAACTAAAAAGCCTCTTGATGAAAGTGAAAGAGGAGAGTGAAAAAGTCGGCTTAAAGCTCAACATTCAGAAAACTAAGATCATGGCATCCAGTCCCATCACTTCATGGGATATAGATGGGGAAACAGTGGAAACAGTGTCAGACTTTATTTTTGGGGGCTCCAAAATCACTGCAGATGGTGACTGCAGCCATGAAGTCAAAAGATGCTTACTCCTTGGAAGAAAAGTTATGACCAACCTAGATAGCATATTCAAAAGCAGAGACATTACTTTGCCGACTAAAGTCCATCTGGTCAAGGCTATGGTTTTTCCAGTAGTCATATATGGATGTGAGAGTTGGACTGTGAAGAAAGCTGAGAGCCAAAGAATTGATGCTTTTGAACTGTGTTGTTGGAGAAGACTCTTGAGAGTCCCTTGGACTGCAAGGAGATCCAACCAGTCCATTCTGAAGGAGATCAGCCCTGGGATTTCTTTGGAAGGAATGATGCTGAAGCTGAAACTCCAGTACTTTGGTCACCTCATGCGAAGAGTTGACTCATTGGAAAAGACTCTGATGCTGGGAGGGATTGGGGGCAGGAGGAGAAGGGGACGACAGAGGATGAGATGGCTGGATAGCATCACGGACTCGATGGACATGCGTCTGAGTGAACTCTGGGAGTTAGTGATGCACAGGGAGGCCTGGCATGCTGCGATTCATAGGGTTGCAAAGAGTTGGACACAACTGAGCGACTGAACTAACTGAACTAATGCGAACATACTATATAGCACAGGAAACTCTACTTAACTCACTGTGGTGACCTGAATGGGAAGAAAGTCCAAAAGGAAGGGGATACATGCATATGTATGGCTGATTCACTTTGCTATACCATGGAAACTAACACAACATTATGAACAACTCTACTCCAATAAAAATTACATTTCAAGAGTTCTTGGGAACACGTGTACACCCATTTCAGATTCATGCTGATGTATGGCAAAACCAATACAGTATTGTAAAGTAAAATAAAGTAAACAAATAAATAAAGTAGAGGGGGAAAAAAGAGTTCTTGATTAATATCTTATAGAAAAACCTGAATGAAACTTTTGGCCAACCCAATACACGTGTGTGTGTGTATGTTCTCTAACTATATCACATACATAATTGGCTCTTTAAATTTTCAAAAAGCCCTGCAGCACAACATTGTAGCCCTCTTATACAGACAAGAACACCAAACCTCCAAAAGGTGAAATGATTTCATTGATGTGTTTCAAGAGGATGGTGGCTCAATGGTAAAGAATCTGCCTGCAATGCGGGAGACCTAGGTTCCATACCTGGGTCAGGAAGATTCCCCAGGGGAGAAAATGACAAGCCACTCCAGTATTCTTGCCTGAGAAATCCCATGGACAGAGGAGCCTGGTGGGCTACAGTCCACAGACTCGCAAAGAGTCAGGCACGACTTAGCAACCGAACAACAAACAACAGGCATATGAGGATTCAGATTCAGTTTTCCTCTTGACCAGTACATTCCCCTGGCTAAGCTGACCCACAGAGGAGACATAACATAATAAGTATAGATATATAAGCAAGTCAGAATTTGTGCACTGGCAGAAGACTTGGCTAGAATGTTTATAATTAGTGAGGGCACTCCGGACAGAGCGCTAGTTGAACGATAGGACAGAAATGGGAAATACGGGCTCACATAGAAGTTACCAACTTTAAAGCAGTGAAGTGATTCTTCTAGTCTCAGTGTCTATCCTTACACCATCGTTCAGTCCATCTAAATATATCTGGTATCACTAAAGAGGATGCCAAGGAAATCCACAAGGAGAGAACGCTAGTAACATAAACCACAGCTGTCACACTCATTTATATCTCTGGTTTCCCAGGAAGTCATGTAAATTGTTCAGGGATGTGACACTGGGCCATGGGCTGGGGTAAAAAAATAAAAGCAGAGGAAGTATTTCTCTAAAATCACACTTTTTTTTAAGAGAAAGGGACCAAGATGGCATCATGCACAGACGCACCAAATCTATACCTATTAATACAAACAGAGCAATTCCTTCCAAAGAGCTGAGGGTTGATTGAGCAGCTTTTACACACAGAAGGACCACCCAGCAATGGGTAGGAAAGGGACTTCCCTGGCAGTCCAGTAGTTAGGACCTCGCCTTCCAATGCAGGGTGTTCGGGTTCCACCCCTGCTCAGGGAGCTAAATCCCACATGGCTCACAACCAAAAAAAAAAAAAAAGAAAGAAAGAAAGAAAGCATAGAACAGAAGCAATACTATAGCAAATTCAATAGAGACTTTTTAAATGGTCCATTTCAAAACAAATCTTAAAAAATAAAGAAATGGGGAGCTTCCCTGGTGGTCCAGTGGTTAAGAATCCGCCTGCTAATGCAGGGGACATGAATTCTCTCTCTGGCCTGGGAAGATTCCACATGCCATAGGACAACTGAACCCATGTGTCACAACCACTAAGCATGCGCTCTAGAGCCTGAAAGCCGCAACTACTGAGCCCACGTGTCACAAACTACTGAAGCCCACGCACCCTAGAGCCTGTGCTCTGCAACAAGAGAACCCACTGTAATGAGAAGCCTGCGCACTGCAACAAAGAGTAACCCCTGCATGCCGCAACTAGTGAAAGCCCGTGAGCAGCAATGAAGATTCAGCACAGTCAAAAAATAAAATAAATCTCTTAAAAATTAAGAAATGGGTAGGAAAGATGGAGACATGGTACCCACGGGAACCCCAACCCCCATGCAACAACCTTCAGGAGGGGTGATGTTACTGAGGAGCCTGAGCACAGACTCACCTGTTCTAGGACCCAGTGAAAACGCAGCAGTTTCAAGCATCTCTAGACTACCTTGGGGGCTTCCTTGGTGGCTCAGTTGGTAAAGAATCCACCTGCAATGCAGGAAACCCAGGTTTGATCCCTGGGTCGGGAAGTTCCCCTGGAGAAGGAAATGGCAACCCATTCCAGTATTCTTGCCTGGAAAATCCCATGGACAGAGGAGCCTGGCCAGCTATCGTCCATGGGGTCACAAAAAGTCAGACACGACTAAACCACCACCACCAGTCTACATGGGAAGAAGGTTTTTTTAAAATATACATTTCTACTCTTTTCTCAGATAGAGTTCTAGAGAAAGATGAAATAGAATTATATTATGTTTCACACTTAACACCAGAAAGATTTCTGTGTAGGCTGGAAGTAAGACAGCAGCTTAATCATACCATAATCTTTACAGCTCCCAAGGGCTGGTTCCATTTTGTGCTGAAGCAGAGAATAGGGGCCCACTTTCCAACAAAGAGGCCAGAATAGGTCAACCCAGGGCTTTGACCCTGGAGACATACGCTGGGAAGATATTGCCCATCCTTTTTTTCTAGGGAAGGACTCTGAGATCAATCACTCCTGAGAACCACTGTGTCCCATTAGGGCACAGCTGTAGGAGCACGCAAAGAGTCACCACAATTACTCTGACTGATTGGAATGAAGGTCTGAGCGAATCATGTTTCAGGAGACTTTAAAACCTGCTGCATAATTCCAAATGTTCCCCTTGCTGTGACCACATTGCTTCCTTACAGAGGAAGCTAGAATCCTCATCTCCAGTCTCCATCCAGGACAGCTCTTCCCACCCCTTCTGCTCCACAATTAGGAAACTTGGGGTCCTTCTTTCCAAACCACCCCAGGCCTATCTCCTTTCCCACAGGAAGAGACGATCAACACTGCCAAGCTACTATCAGCACTTTCTCCAGCACACCTACTCCCCATGAGGAATCTCCTAGAACAGGTGGCTGTAAAATCCCCTTTTGTGGAAGAGGTCAGAAGGCCACAAGAACAGGACCCTTTTTGAACATTTTCTGAGCTGACTTCCCAGGTAGAGGCTTTGGATATTGGAGAAGTGACTCTGAATCTCAGTGACAGCATGAGATAGATAACCTGCAACTGCACTACATGTATTATCTCCTTTGAGTCTCATAAAACCCTCAGGAGGTAAGTAGAATTATTATATGCTTTTATCAGATGAAAAAATAATTAACAGAATCACCTAAAGTCAAACAGAGATGGTAGCAAAACTAGGACTCAAGAACAAAAGTTCTCAAGATTTGATGGGTGTGTGTGAGAGAGAGACAGACAGACAGACAGACAGGGACAACATGCTTCCCTTCTGATAGAACTTCTCCTTGGGCTTTCTCTAAAAATAACAGAATGAGATGGAGCAGCTCTGATTTGGTTGTCTAGGTCTTGAACTGTCCACTTTCTAAAGTAATGTTGTTTGTGTGTGCACACACTAGCCATCACACAAGTGCATTATTTTAGAAAAGAGCTAAGGACGGAACTCCTTTCACCCCCACATTCAATGGTGCCTGCTAAGAAGCTCCTCCAGGAAATTACGTTATTTCATTGTCAAAGCACTGATGCGCCGGCCTATCAGGGAGTCTCAGAGCACTCAGAGGATGCCTTTAGGTATGCTTCCTGCATCATACAACAAGGGGAAGCATTTGGCTTCTTCTCTCCTCAGCATGACCACACTCATGCCACGGATATCACAGAGTCTAAACACCTCCCATGAAAGTGGATTTTAGCAGGCAGCATTTCCTGGGACTCTGGCTTAACTCCAGGGAACTCGAGGCTCTTACTCTGCCTGTAGCTTCATGCTGATCCCTGCCTGCCCCCTTTCTCCCATCCCTGGCTCCTCTCTGTGGGGGCATATGCTTTTTTACTTCTTTCTCTAGGGTTTCTGCAGAAATCATTTCTCCCCATGATGACACTGACATCCACCACTAAGGATCTCTATCATCAATCCTTGTGCTCAGGAATCTCTCTGCTCTCGTTCCCTGTTTCTCTGGTTCCTGTGTTGATTATACCAACCGCTTCTTTTCTGGTGCTAGTCTTACATTCTTTCATTATTTATCTTTTTTATTTCCTTGTGGTTGTTCTTGCACAATATAAGCATTCAAAACATTGCCTTATGAATCAGTCGACTATTTAATATCTATGTCCAAATTTCTCTGTTTACATTAAATAAAAGGTTGCATACCTGTATTATCAGAAAAGGTTAATTTTACTCACATCCACTATATTATCTTTGTACCTAATGAATAAAGTACAAATTACCTGTGTTGGTCAAAACTCCTCATAATATTTCTTTTCCTGATTGAATTCTTCTTATTCCCCTACTTGAACCCTCAGCAGAACATGTGGTTCTGCCTGAAGGTACACTTCACTGTCTAAACAATTTGTCCTTGAGATTTTTTCCATGATAAGAACTTGGACTTCATCTATTAGGTGATATGTAGAAAATGAGTGGTTTTAAAGAGATAGACAAAATCACATTTGTATTTTATAATATAATTGTGAGTTCAATAAGCAGCCATCTCTATAAATAAGCCTAGATGAGCATTGTATTTGGCCTCTGGGTCCCCATTCCCAGTCTAAATAACTTTCATTTATTTTTAACCTCTTCACAAGGAACATTTTGTCTCCTACACTGACTGAAAAATAGATTTGAACCACCCAGCTTCATGACTACACTCTAGACTCAATTATCATCCAACCTGTGAAATGTATATTTTAAGTTAAATTTACCTATTATAAAGTTATCAAAACATCATAATGACAAAGAGTATAACATTAAACAAACCTATCATCTAGATTTAACAAATATAAGATTTGATCAAATTTACTCCAGTTTTTTTTTTGGAATATGGTTGATTTACAGTGTTGAGTTAGTTTCAGGTATATAGCAAAGTGATTCAGTTTGCTCCAAATTTTTTTAAGAAATAAATATTAGATACATTCAAAACTCCATTTATTCCCATCCCAAATCTCAAATTTTTCCTTTTCATTCCAGCAATAACTGTAATTCTAGAGCTGATAATATACTCCCGTTCAGAATTTAGACTTATAAATTAAAATATATCAGATCAAAAATGATGGTTGTCAAAACTAAAGCACTGAGTCTCTACTTCTGCTTTGTCAATAAGTTCATCTGTACCATTTTTCTAGATTCCACATATAAGCGATACTACACTATATACAAACAAACTATGGATACCAATGGGGGAAGGAGAGATGGGATAAATTAGGAGACTAGGATTGACATCCACACACTACTATGTATAAGATAGATAATTAATGCTGCTACTGCTAAGTCGCTTCAGTCGTGTCCAACTCTGTGTAACCCCATAGATGGCAGCCCACCAGGCTCCCCTGTCCCTGGGATTCTCCAGGCAAGAATATTGCAGTTGGTTGCCATTTCCTTCTCCAATGCATGAAAGTAAAACGGGAAAGTAAAGTCACTCAGTCCTTAGCGACCCCATGGACTGCAGCCTACCAGGCTCCTCCATCCATGGGATTTGTCAGGCAAGAGTACTGGAGTGGGTTGCCATAATGAGAACTTACTATATAGCACTTCCCTGGTGGCTTAGAGGGTAAAGCATCTGCCTGCAATGCAGGAGACCTGGGTTCGATCCCTGGGCCAGGAAGATCCCCTGGAGAAGGAAATGGCAACCCACTCCAATATTCTTGCCTGGAAAATCCCATGGACAGAGGAGCCTGGTAGGATACAGTCCATGGGGCCGCAAAGTCAGACACGACTGAGTGACTTCACTTACTATATAGCACAGGGAAATCTACTCAATGCTCCTTGGCGACCTAAATGGGAAGGAAATCTAAAAAAAGAGGGGATATATGTATGTATAACTGATTGACTTTGATGTACAGAAGGACCTAACACCACATTGTAAAGCAATTATACCCCAATTAAAAATTAATTTTAAAAAACTAAAGTACAGAGACAACAAATAGAAAAGTTGGTTTATAGACCAATTATTTTAAATTAAATCAACAAGATCAGATGTAGAGGTGAGGGAAAACTGGATGAGTGTGCCCAGGAGTACACCACATGTGGGGAGCCCATATAATAAACCTGGGTATAATTCAAGAAATACTGAGTGTAAACTTATTGGTACACAAAATGAACATTACTTCACAAAAATTTCTCTGGAAGAGATAAAAATAAAGAAGGTTTTCCTTCTCAAAAAACCTTGCCAACTATTTAGGTTGTATATACAGTGTATAGGGATTCTTAGACATGTTACAGTACAACAAATGTGGAAATAAAGGAAAGAGAGATCAGTGTACAGATGTAGATCAGACAGTCTACTAAGCAGTAGCTGAAGCCACAATGGGGTTGAATGAGTCATTAAAAGAAATAACATAGCAAAGGAAGAGAAAACAGAAAGCGTTGAGCTTATATATAATTAAGGGCTTGGAAAAGAGGTAAAACCTACCAAGAGCTAGTAGAGAATATATACTTTGAAAATGGGACATCTGAGGAGGAGTTTACTAGGCTTGCTTTGCTAGGACCTATTCCCAGTTATCTTTCTGATCTGTGTACATGTGTGCTCAGTCACTCAGCCATGTCTGACTGTTTACAACCCCATGAACTGTACTCCACCAGGCTTCTCTGTCCATGGAATTTTCCAGGCAAGAATATTGGAATGGGTCGCCTTTTCCTACTCCAGGGGATCTTCCCCACCCAGGGACTGAAACTTCGTCTCCTGCATCTCCTGCATCGGCAGGTGAATTCTTTACCACTGAGTCACCTGGAAAGCCCGTCTTTTGATTTACAATCTTCTAACACCAGAGAGTTCCAGAAAAACATCTATTTCTGCTTTATTTACTATGCCAAAGCCTTTGACTGTGTGGATCACAATAAAGGTGGAAAATTCTGAAAGAGATGGGAATACCAGACCACCTGACCTGCCTCTTGAGAAATCTGTATGCAGGTCAGGAAGCAACAGTTAGAACTGGATATGGAACAACAGACTGGTTCCAAATGGGAAAAGGAGTACGTCAAGGCTGTATATTGTCACCCTGCTTATTTAACTTATATGCAGAGTACATCATGAGAAACGCTGGGCTGGATGAAGCAAAAGCTGGAATTAGGATTGCCAAGAGAAATATCAATCACCTCAGATATGCAGATGACACCACCGTTATGGCAGAAAGTGAAGAACTAAAAAGCCTTTAATGAAACTGAAAGAGAAGAGTGAAAAAGTTGGCTTAAAGTTCAACATTCAGAAAACTAAGATCATGGCATCCAGTCCCGTCACTTCATGGCAAATAGATGGGGAAACAGTGGAAACAGTGGCTGACTTTATATTTGGGGGCTCCAAAATCACTGCAGATGGTGATTGCAGCCATGAAATTAAAACACACTTACACCTTGGAAGGAAAGTTATGACCAACCTAGACAGCATATTAAAAAGCAGAGATATTACTTTGTCAACAAAGGTCCATCTCATCAAGGCTATGGTTTTTCCAATAGTCATGTATGGATGTGAGAGTTGGACTATAAAGAAAGCTGAGCACCGAAGAAGTGATGCTTTTGAACTATGGTGTTGGAGAAGACTCTTGAAAGTTCCTTGGACTGCAAGGAGATCCAACCAGTCCATCTTAAAGGAGATTAGTCCTGGGTGTTCACTGGTAGAACTGATGTTGAAGCTGAAACTCCAATACTTTGGCCACCTGATGCAAAAAGTTGACTCATTTGAAAAGACCTTGACGCTGGCAAAGATTGAGGGCAGAAGGAGAAGGGGATGACAGAGGATGAGATGGTTGGATGGCATCACCAACTCAATGACATGAGTTTGGGTGAACTCCGGGAGTTGGTGCTGGACAGGGAAGCCTGGTGTGCTGCGGTTCATGGGGTTGCAAAGAGTTAGACACCATTGCAGACGCCTGATACCACCTGGGCTCTGGATCAGTCAATAGAACAGTTTCTAATTATCCAGGATGTTCCATGTACAACACATTCTTTGTACTGAAGTTTTTTCTTCAAATGCTGTCCTTTTCCTATCATGTACAATAAAATTCCTGTGGCAATTAGGATTCTCCATGAAGTTATAAGGTAGAGCGGAGACTATGTCATATATGTCGAATAAATAAACAGACGACCATATTTTCAACGTGCTCATGGTTTTTCCACAAGGCCTTACAAAGTATTTAGCACAAACAAATTGAAATTTAATTGTTGAATGATTAAATCAAAGGTTTTGAATCAGGAGAATGGGCATCACTTATCTTCTTAGCATGTGTCAAAGGCTCTCTGACAATTAGATTGATGAAAAGGAATCATTTTCCCCAAATATTAATTATCTCTGAATTTAGCATACCCAAGTATAAACACAGGTAATCCAATGTGGTGAATAAAGAATATATTAGACATAGTACTTCACTAAAAATTCTGCTTTCTTCTCTTCCCTTGCCAACAAAGGAGCTATGAGAGATGAAAACCAATCCTCTGTCCTGGATATCTTCCTCCTAGGAGTTAGTAGTCATCAGGAACAAGAAGACTTCTTCTTCATCCTTTTCTTGTTCATTTACCCCATCACATTGATTGGAAACCTGCTCATCATCTTGGCCATTCGCTCTGACATTCGCCTCCACAACCCCATGTATTTTCTCCTTGCCAACCTCTCCTTTGTTGATATCGTCTTTTCCTCTGTAACCATCCCTAAGGGACTGGCCAACCACCTCCTGGGCACCAGAGCCATCTCCTTTGGAGGATGCCTAACACAGATGTATTTCATGATTGCTTTGGCTAACACAGATAGTTACATCCTGGCTGCTATGGCCTATGATCGAGCTGTGGCCATCACCCGCCCACTTCATTATGCAACAATTATGAGCCCATGGACTTGTGTCCTGCTAGTCACTGGGTCTTGGGTGGTTGGAAATGCCAGTGCCTTTCCCCATACCCTGCTCACAGCTAGCCTGTCCTACTGTGGAAACCAAGAAGTGGCCAACTTCTACTGTGATACTGCCTCTTTGCTCAAGCTGTCCTGTTCTGACATCCACTTTAATGTGAAGGTGATGTACCTGGGAGTTGGTGTTTTCTCCGTGCCATTACTATGCATCATCATTTCTTATGTTCAGGTCTTTTCCACAGTCTTACGGGTTCCATCCACCAAGCGTGTGCTCAAAGCCTTCTCCACCTGTGGTTCCCACCTCACAGTTGTTTCTCTGTATTATGGGACAGTCATGGGCATGTACTTCCGCCCTCTGACTAGTTACAGCCTAAAGGATGCTGTGATAACTGTGATGTATATCGCAGTGACCCCAGTGTTAAATCCTTTCATCTATACTCTGAGAAATAGGGTCATGAAAGCTGCCCTGGAAAAACTCTTCAGCAAGAGAACGTCCTCACATCCAATATGAGCTCACACACTGAAGACAGCAGTCACCAATTAAGGTATACCTGCAGACCCATCCCCAACATCATCCCCTCCAAAAACCTGCCTACATCTTTCCTTCTGGAAATTCCTCCTCTCAGAAATCTTGTAACAGTTGTGAACCACGTTACTCAGATCACCACTTTGTACATTTTGTTTCACTTTGGCAGGAATATTGGGTTCATGCCCCAGTTAAACAACTGATTGTGAGAGGAAAAGTGAGAAAGACTGAGGTTCAGCCTCTACATCCACATGTAAAGAATAATACCTGCCTAGTCACTGTCATGGAGAAGGCAATGGCACCCCACTCCAGTACTCTTGCCTGGAAAATCCTATGGATGGAAGAGCCTGGTGGGCTGCAGTCCATGGGGTCGCTAAGAGTTGGACACGACTGAGCAACTTCACTTTCACCTTTCACTTTCAGGCACTGGAGAAGGAAATGGCAACCCACTCCAGTGTTCTTGCCTGGAGAATCCCAGGGATGGGGGAGCCTGGTGGGCTGCCGTCTCTGGGGTCACACAGAGTCAGAAACGACTGAAGTGACTTAGCAGCAGCAGCAGTCACTGTCATAGGTGCAAAGACCACTACGGTTCAGACTATTAAGGCTATAAATCACTATTCAAATGTCATTAGATTTTTAAATAATTATGCTAATTATTAGATTACTACATTTAATTACCTCTATTGTTTGCAAGCCTCTTAAGGCAGTAGCCATCATAACATATCACCATACATTTCACAGTCTTGGCCATATAAAGTGCATCCAATGAATGCTGGTGGAAAGCAAAATATATGAAGCTATTAGTCTTTAAACTGTAATATAATCATGATTATATGTAATCATAGTGGATATTGCATCCATTATGTACCTCGAATGTCAAAAAGGATTCACTCTGGGAACAGAAATCATAACAGGTATGTTTAAATAAGAAGATTTACTTCCCACAAAATGGTTGATGTGGAATCACTTTGGTGTGGAATCAAAAAAAAAAACAACATACAATTGTTTCCTTAATTTCTTTTTCTACTTTCTCGTTATTAGTGTAAAGGAATGCAAGGGATTTCTGTGTGTTGATTTTATATCCCGCAACTTTACTATATTCATTGATTAGCTCTAGTAATTTTCTGATGGAGTCTTTAGGGTTTTCTATGTAGAGGATCATGTCATCTGCAAACAGTGAGAGTTTTACTTCTTCTTTTCCAATTTGGATTCCTTTTATTTCTTTTTCTGCTCTGATTGCTGTGGCCATTAAGGAAACAATTCCATTCACCATTGCAATGAAAAGAATAAAATACTTAGGAATATATCTACCTAAAGAAACTAAAGACCTATATATAGAAAACTATAAAACACTGATGAAAGAAATCAAGGAGGACACTAATAGATGGAGAAATATACCATGTTCATGGATTGGAAGAATCAATATAGTGAAAACGAGTATACTACTCAAAGCAATCTACAGATTCAATGCAATCCCTATCAAGCTACCAGCAGTATTTTTCACAGAACTAGAACAAATAATTTCACAATTTGTATGGAAATACAAAAAACCTCAAATAGCCAAAGCAATCTTGAGAAAGAAGAATGAAACTGGAGGAATCAACCTGCCTGACTTCAGGCTCTATTACAAAGCCACAGTCATCAAGACAGTATGGTACTGGCACAAAGACAGAAATATAGATCAATGGAACAAAATAGAAAGCCCAGAGATAAATCGACACACCTATGGACACCTTATCTTCAACAAAGGAGGCAAGAATATACAATGGATTAAAGACAATCTCTTTAACAAGTGGTGCTGGGAAAACTGGTCAACCACTTGTAAAAGAATGAAACTAGATCACTTTCTAACACCACATACAAAAGTAAACTCAAAATGGATTAAAGATCTAAACGTAAGACCAGAAACTATAAAACTCCTAGAGGAGAACATAGGCAAAACACTCTCCGACATAAATCACAGCAGGATCCTCTATGATCCACTTCCCAGAATACCGGAAATAAAAGCAAAAATAAACAAATGGGACTTAATTAAAATTAAAAGCTTCTGCACAACAAAGGAAACTATAAGCAAGGTGAAAAGACAGCCTTCGGAATGGGAGAAAATAATAGCAAATGAAGCAACTGACAAACAACTAATCTCAAAAATATGCAAGCAACTTATGCAGCTCAATTCCAGAAAAATAAATGCCCCAATCAAAAAATGGGCCAAAGAACTAAATAGACATTTCTCCAAAGAAGACATATGGATGGCTAACAAACACATGAAAAGATGCTCAACATCACTCATTATCAGAGAAATGCAAATCAAGACCACAATGAGGTACCATTTCACACCAGTCAGAATGGCTGTGATCCAAAAGTCTATAAGCAATAAATGCTGGAGAGGGTGTGGAGAAAAGGGAACCCTCTTACACTGTTGGTGGGAATGCAAACTAGTACAGCCACTATGGAGAACAGTGTGGAGATTCCTTAAAAAACTGGAAATAGAACTGCCTTATGACCCAGCAATCCCACTGCTGGGCATATACACCAAGGAAACCAGAATTGAAAGAGACACGTGTACCCCAATGTTCATCACAGCACTGTTTATAATAGCCAGGACATGGAAACAACCTAGATGTCCATCAGCAGATGAATGGATAAGAAAGCTGTGGTAACATATACGCAATGGATTATTACTCAGCCAAAGACTGTGACTGTGTGGATCACAATAAACTGTGGAAAATTCTGAAAGAGATGGGAATACCAGACCACCTAACCTGCCTCTTGAGAAATCTGTATGCAGGCCAGGAAGCAATAGTTAGAACTGGACATGGAACAACAGACTGGTTCCAAATAGGAAAAGGAGTACATCAAGGCTGTATATTGTCACCCTGCTTATTTAACTTATATGCACAGTCCATCATGAGAAACGCTGGACTGGAAGAAACACAAGCTGGAATCAAGATTGCTGGGAGAAATATCAATCACCTCAGATATGCAGATGACACCACCCTTATGGCAGAAAGTGAAGAGGACTAAAAAGCCTCTTGATGAAAGTAAAAGAGGAGAGTGAAAAAGTTGGCTTAAAGATCAATATTCAGAAAATGAAGATCATGGCATACAGTCCCATAACTCCATGGGAAATAGATGGGGAAACAGTGTCAGACTTTATTTTTCCGGGCTCCAAAATCACTGCACGTGGTGACTGCAGCCATGAAATTAAAAGACGCTTACTCCTTGGAAGAAAAGTTATGACCAACCTAGATAGCATATTCAAAAGCAGAGACATTACTTTGCTGACTAAGGTCCATCTAGTCAAGGCTATGGTTTTTCCAGTAGTCATGTATGGATGTGAGAGTTGGACTGTGAAGAAGGCTGAGCACCGAAGAATTGATGCTTTTGAACTGTGTTGTTGGAGAAGACTCTTGAGAGTCCCTTGGACTGCAAGGAGATCCAACCAGTCCATTCTAAAAGAGATCAACCTGGGGATTTTTTTTGGAAGGAATGATGCTAAAGCTGAAACTCCAGTACTTTGGCCACCTCATGGGAAGAGTTGACTCATTGGAGAAGACTTTGATGCTGGGAGGGATTGGGTGCAGGAAGAGAAGTAGACGACCGAGGATGAGATGGCTGTATGGCATCACGGACTCGATGGACACGAGTCTGAGTGAACTCCGGGAGTTGGTGATGGATAGGGAGGCCTGGCATGCTGCGATTCATGGCGTCGCAAAGAGTCGGACACAGCTGAGCGACTGAACTGAACTGAACTGAACTGAACTGATTAAAAAGAATACATTTGAATCAGTTCTATTGAAGTGGATGAAACTGGAGCCGATTTTACAGAGTGAAGTAAGCCAGAAAGAAAAACACCAATACAGTATATAACACATATATACGGAATTTAGAAAGATGGTAATGATAACCCTGTATGTGAGACAGCAAAAGAGACACAAATGTAAAGAACAGACTTTTGGACTCTGTGGGAGAGGGAGAGGGTGGGATGATTTGGGAGAATGGCATTGAAACATGTATACCATCATGTAAGAATGAAAAACTAGTCTAGGTTTGATACAGGATACAGGATGTTTGGGGCTGGTGCACTGGGATGACCCAGAGAGATGATATGGGGAGGGTGGTGGGAGCGGGGCTCAGGGTTGGGAATTCATGTACACATGTGGCGGATTCATGTCAATGTAGGGAAAAACCAATACAGTATTGTAGAGTAAAAAAATAAAATTAAAAAAAAAAAAGCAGAGATATTCCTTTGCCAACAAAGGTTCGTCTAGTCAAGGCTATGGTTCTTAAAGTAGTCATGTATGGATGTGAGAGTTGGACTATAAAGAAAGCTGAGCACCGAAGAATTGATGCTTTTGATCTGTGGTGTTGGAGAAGACTCTTGAGAGCCCCTTGGACCACAAGGAGATCCAACCAGTCCATCCTAAAGGAAATCAGTTCTGAATATTCATTGGAAGGACTGATGCTGAAGCTGAAGCTCCAATATTTTGGCCACCTGATGTGAAGAACTGACTCATTGGAAATGACCCTGATGCTGGGAGGGATTGGGGGCAGGAGGAGAAGGGGACAACAGAGGATGAGACTGTTAGATGCATCACCGACTTGGTGTTCCTTGGTGTTCCTGGGAGTTGGTAATGGACAGGGAAGCCTGGCATGCTGCAGTCCATGGGGTCGCAAAGAGTCGGACACCACTGAGTGACTGAACTGATGCTGATACTGTGTCCTCTCAATGAAATGACCCTCAGAAGTATAATGAATGGAATAATGCTTTTTTGTATATTATATTGAGTCCAAGATAATGGGGTAGTTTAGGATCAAGGCCAACATTTATGGGTACTTTAAATAAAAGGTTATACACTTTATTCAGAAAATTTTAAAAAATAAATTTAAAAAAATCATACAAATGAACTTATTTACAAAACAGAACTAGAGTCACGGATGTAGAAAACAAACATGGTTAACAGAGGATAAGGAACGAGGGATAAACTGGGAGACTGGGACAGGCATATACATACTACTATGTATACAATAGATAACCAGGGGCTTCCTTGGTGGTTCAGTAGTAAAGAATCCACTTGCCAATGCAGGAGATATGGGTTCAATCCCTGATCCAGGAAGATCTCACATGCTGCGGAACAGCTAAACCAGTATGCCATAACTATTGAGCCTGTGCTCTAGAGCCCAGAAGCCACAACTATTGAGCCCACACACCACAACTACTGAAGACTGAGTGCTCTAGAGCTCTGCAACAAGAGAAGCCACTGCAATGAGAAGCCCACACACTGAAACTGGAGCATGACATGCGCTGCAACCAGAACAAAGCCCGCACAGAAACAAAAGACCCAGCACAATCAAAGAAATCATTTTAAAAAAAAAAACAGCTAACTATTAAGAATCTATTGTATAGCACAGTGAACTCTAGTCAGTACTCTATAATGGCCTATATGTAAAAAGAATCTTAAAAAAAAAAAGAGTACGTATGTGTAAAACTGATTCATTTTGCTGAAACTAATACAACACTGTAAATCAACTATACTCCAATAGAAAGTTAAATAAAAAATGAATAACAAGTTTAAAAAAAGAAAATTTAATACAGGGAATTAGATTGTTGTTGTTCAGTTGCTAAGTCATTTCTGACTCTTTGCAACCCCATAAATTGCAGCACACTAGTCCTCCCTGTCCCTCATTATCTCCTGGAGTTTGCCCAAGTTCACTTCCATTTAGTCAGTGATCCTATCCAACCATCTCATCCTCTGCTGCCCTCTCCTCCTTTTGCCCTCAATCTTTCCCAGCATTAAAGTCTTTTCCCATGAATCGGCTGTTTGCATCAGGTGACCAAAATATTGGAGCTTCTGCTTCAGCATTAGCCCTTCCAATGAGTATTCAGGGTTGATTTCCTTTAGAATTGACTGGTTTGGTCTCCTTGCAATCCAAGGGACTCTCAAGAGTCTTCTCCAATGCCACAGTTCGAAAGCATCAATTCTTTGGCGCTCAGCCTTGGTTATGGTCCAACTATCACATCCGTACATGACTACTGCAATTAGATATATAGTATTAATATATTAATATATCCTAAAAGAGACTAAAGATGAAAAAAGAAAATGCTGAGCTAACCAGAATAAAAAATGCTGAATAACCCAGAGTAAAAACTGCAAGACGTTACATTATCTCAAGGGAGCAAAAGGCAAAAGGTGGTGTTACCAGAACATTGGTGCTCAGAAGAAGGAAGACCACATATCTAATGCTCATATCTCCAAGGAGAGCTGTCAAATAATCCACCTGGAGAGATTAAGACAGTTTCTGGATTGTCCTGAATACTGCTCATTTATTTTCTGAAATGTTGTCAATTCTGCCTAAAACGCCAAGTACAATCATGTAGTGTTCCTTATTCACTTCTGTTTGCTGTCTCTATGTCAATTTCACTTTCATCTAAATTTATTTGTCTCATAATCTCTTATTTTAAAGGTCTTAAAAATATTTTAAAATTCAAAAAATCTTTTTTTTGTTCCCTTCTTTAGAGAACTTTCTAATACAATTTTTCATCCAAGTACTTAAGGTGTTTTTCCTCTTCTGTTATTCTGCAAATATATTGCATAGGTCATTTTTTAGTATTTTTAGAAAAGATTTAACAAAGTTTGGGATTTTATCAGTTCAGTTCACTTCAGTCTCTCAGTTGTGTCCGACTCTTTGCGACACCATGAATCGCAGCATGCCAGGCCTCCCTATCCATCACCAACTCCCGGAGTTCACTCAGACGCACGTCCATCGAGTCCGTGATGCCATCCAGCCATCTCATCCTCTGTCGTCCCCTTCTCCTC
This sequence comes from Capra hircus, assembly GCF_001704415.2. Taxonomy (NCBI): domain Eukaryota; kingdom Metazoa; phylum Chordata; class Mammalia; order Artiodactyla; family Bovidae; genus Capra; species Capra hircus. Next base: position 23,721,882 of record NC_030826.1, on the reverse strand, counting down.
CTGCCCCCAATCCCTCCCAGCATCAGAGTCTTTTCCAATGAGCCAACTCTTCACATGAGGTGGCCAAAGCACTGGAGCTTCAGCTTTAGTATCATTCCTTCCAAAGAAATTCCAGGGTTGATCTCCTTCAGGATGGACTGGTTGGATCTCCTTGCAGTCCAAGGGACTCTCAAGAGTCTTCTCCAACATCACAGGTCAAAAGCATCAGTTCTTCGGTGCTCAATCTTCTTCACAGTCCAACTCTCACATCCATACATGACCACTGGAAAAACCATGCCTTGACTAGACGGACCTTTGTTGGCAAAGTAATGTCTCTGCTTTTGAATATACTATCTAGGTTGGTCATAACTTTCCTTCCAAGGAGTAAGCATCTTTTAATTTCATGCCTGCAGTCACCATCTGCAGTGATTTTGGAGCCCCCAAAAATAAAGTCTGATACTGTTTCCACTGGTTCCCCATCTATTTGCCATGAAGTGATGGGACCAGATGCCATGATCTTCGTTTTCTGAATGTTGAGTTTTAAGCTAACGTTTTCGCTCTCCTCTTTCACTTTCCTCAAGAGGCTTTTTAGCTCCTCTTCACTTTCTGCCATAAGGGTGGTGTCATCTGCATATCTGAGGTGATTGATATTTCTCCCAGCAATCTTGATTCCAGCTTGTATTTCTTCCAGTCCAGCGTTTCTCATGATGGACTGTGCATAAAAGTTAAATAAGCAGGGTGACAATATACAGCCTTGATGTACTCCTTTTCCTATTTGGAACCAGTCTGTTGTTCCATGTCCAGTTCTAACTATTGCTTCCTGGCCTGCATACAGATTTCTCAAGAGGCAGGTTAGGTGGTCTGGTATTCCCATCTCTTTCAGAATTTTCCACAGTTTATTGTGATCCACACAGTCAAAGGCTTTGGTATAGTCAATAAAGCAGAAATAGATGTTTTTCTGGAACTCTCTTGCTTTTTCCATGATCCACCGGATGTTGGCAATTTGATCTCTGATTCCTCTGCCTTTTCTAAAACCCACTTGAACATCAGGGAGTTCACGGTTCACGTATTGCTGAAGTCTGGCTTGGAGAATTTTGAGCATTACTTTACTAGCGTGTGAGATGAGTGCAATTGTGTGGTAGTTTGAGCATTCTTTGGCATTGCCTTTCCTTGGAATTGGAATGAAAACTGACCTTTTCCAGTCCTGTGGCCACTGCTGAGTTTTCCAAACTTGCTGGCATATTGAGTGCAGCACTTCCACAGCATCATCTTTCAGGATTTGAAATAGCTCTACTGGAATTCCATCACCTCCACTAGCTTTGTTCATAGTGATGCTTTCTAAGGCCCACTTGACTTCACATTCCAAGATGTCTGGCTCTAGATTAGTGATCACATCATCATGATTATCTGGGTCATGAAGATCTATTTTGTACAGTTCTTCTGTGTATTCTTGCCATCTCTTCATAATATCTTCTGCTTCTGTTAGGTCCAGACCATTTCTGTCCTTTATTGAGCCCATCTTTGCATGAAATGTTCCCTTGGTATCTCTAATTTTCTTGAAGAGATCTCTAGTCTTTCCCATTCTGTTGTTTTCCTCTATTTCTTTGCATTGATCGCTGAAGAAGGCTTTCTTATCTCTTCTTGCTATTCTTTGGAACTCTGCATTCAGATGCTTATATCTTTCCTTTTCTCCTTTGCTTTTCGCCTCTCTTCTTTTCACAGCTATTTGTAAGCCCTCCTCAGACAGCCATTTTGCTTTTTTGCATTTCTTTTCCATGGGGATGGTCTTGATCCCTGTCTCCTGTACAATGTCACGGACCTCTGTCCATAGTTCATCAGGCACTCTATCTATCAGATCTAGGCCCTTAAATCTATTTCTCACTTCCACTGTATAATCATAAGGGATTTGATTTAGGTCATACCTGAATGATCTAGTGGTTTTCCCTGCTTTCTTCAATTTCAGTCTGAATTTGGTAATAAGGAGTTCATGATCTGAGCCACAGTCAGCTCCTGGTCTTGTTTCGGTTAACTGTATAGAGCTTCTCCATCTTTGGCTGCAAAGACTATAATCAATCTGATTTCGGTGTTGACCATCTGGTGATGTCCATGTGTAGAGTCTTCTCTTGTGTCGTTGGAAGAGGGTGTTTGCTATGACCAGTACATTTTCTTGGCAAAACTCTATTACAGACAGTAAATTTTAGCCTCTGCAACAATCCACAGGATTTTCTCTTTAGCACATAGGAGGTAAGGGATTCCTTTTATAAGCTAAGGAAAGTCGTAGACGCTTTACATAGAAACAGTTGTAATGTTTGAGGTTAAAATATGGTTTTCTTCATAGTTCTCTCTGATGCCATTACACAATTCCTTGCCCCTAATAAGCCCTCAGAAAATAAAAAGTGGAATTAGTAAGATATTTCGAAAAGGACATAAAGAAAAAAAAATCACTAGGATGAAAATATTTATCATGAGATGTTATATTATCCACGTCTGTGAAGCCCAAGTCCTAGACAGTGGACTGTGATGTGAATAACAGTAATAACAGAGTAAATACGATGATGTAACCTGAAACAACTCCAAGGGAAAATGTAATTCAGCAAATGTTTCGAGATTGGTAGAATATGAAGAAGATTTTGGGGAGTCATCCAACAGCTACATGGCCAATAGTAAAAGAGGTAATTGATAGGAAGTATTATAGGAGGAAAAAAGTAGCACAGAGATAATAAAATAACAGCTCAATTTTGCTAAGTGCTAACTATATACCAGGCTCTGGTTTAAGGACTTTTCAAATATCAGTTCATGTGATCCTTATAACAAATTTCTGAGAATGCTGCTGCTGCTGCTTTGTTATTCCAGTTATACAAATGAGTGCATGCATGCTAAGTCGCTTCAGTCGCATCCAACTCTTTGCGACCCCATGGACTGTAGCCTCCAGGTTCCTCTGTCCATGGGATTCTCTAGGCAAGAATACTGGAGTGGGTTGCCATGCCCTTGTCCAGATCTCCCCAACCCAGGGATTGAACCCATGTCTCTTATGTCTCCTGTATTGTCAGGCAGATTCTTAACCACAGCACCACCTGAGAAGCCCCACAGAAATGAGTAAGTACATTTAATAACTATGCAAAGTTACTTACAGCCCAAAAGAGGCAGAGCCTGGACTGAAACCCAATCAGAGCTCACAGCCTTCACCATGGTCCTCTACTGCTACTACAGAAGGGGGCTAAGTTATAGCATAATGACCACTAATCAGGGCTGTTACAAAGGTGATACGTACATGAGGTGGACTAGATAACATCTAGAACCTTTTCTTCTCTAAGAATCTAAAAAATTCGGAGACTTACTATCAAAGCACAAGAAAAAAGAAAGTTTAATTTCCCTCATAGCCTCCCCTAAGACAAATCACAGGTAAAAGATGAAATATAATTACTCTTCTTTGCACATTTAACACCAGAAGGCTTCAGTGTAGCCTGGAATAAAGCCCAGGAGTTCAATTTTACCACACTCCTTGTATCCCAAGGGATGGTTCCAGTTTGTGCTAAAGCAGAGGACAAGGGTCCACATTTCAACAGAGAGGCCAGAATAGGTAAGCCCAAAGCCTGGACCCTGGAGACACTCTCTGGGAGACTGTTGCCCATCATTCCTTCTAGAAAAGAACTCTGACAAAATTACTCATGAGAACGACTGTATCCCCTCAAGGCACAGCATGTAATGAGTCTCAACAATTACTCTGACTTTGGCCCGAATTAAGACAGGGGAGAGTCATGTTTCAAGAGACTTTATAACCTAGTGAACCACTCACCGTTTTCTCTCTCATATGACCCATTGTGCTTCCTTGAGGAGGAAACTAGAATCCTCATCTTTAGCCCCCATCCAGGCCAACTCCTTCTGGCTCTTCTGCTCCACAGTGGGAAAACTCAGGGCTCCTCTTTCCAAATCATTCCAGTCCTGTGTCTTCTGCCTCAGAAACACAGGACCAGAGACCCTCCTCTAGGACTACTACTAACACATTCTCCAGCATGCCTGCCTCCAGAAAGGAAGGCTAACAGGTACTAACTAGACCAGCTGCCTGTAAACTCTCCATTCATGGAAGAGGAGTGAAGGCCACAGGACTAAGTCCCTTTTGGAAACATCTGAGCTGACTCCCCAGGTAGAAGCTGTGGATATTGGAGAAGAATCTTTTTACAACAGTAATACCAGGGGATTAAATAGCCAGTAACTGCACTACATGCATTATCTCCTTTGACCCTCACAATACCAGGAGAGGTAAGCAGAATTATTGCCATTTTACCAGATGAAAGAAAATGGTGACTTGAATTGTCTTCACAGATGTAGAGGCAAAACAAGGACTCAAACCCTGGCCTGAATTCAGAACCCAAATTCTCCTGAATGGATGAACAGAAAAAGAACAAGGGAGGAGAGAGGAGACAGGGGAGACAGAGAGGAGAGAGAGACACTCCCCTTCTGACAATGGTTATTCCTAGGCCTTTATCCATGAAAACGGGGTGAGGAAGGGGTAGTTTTGATCTGGTTATGCCATTCCTCAGCAACTTCCTGAAATAATACTCTGTGTGTGTACATATGCACGCATGCAGATGAACTCACAAGAGCCTGTTGCTTCTGAGAATAGCTACAAACCTTGCACTCTCATAGTCAACAGTGCATGTTAACAGACCGCTTAAGAAAAATAAGTTATTTCTCTGACAAAGCAACAATAGGTCAAAGCACTTAAGAGGGCATTTCTTTCATACCACGGGGAAGAATTTGGCTTCTTCTGAAAAACTGTCTTCAGCATCTTCACACTCATGAGACAAGTATCTTAGAACATAAACACTTTCCAGGAAAATGGATTTCAGCAACCCAGCATTTCCTGGAACTCTGACTCACAGTCTCTGTTAATAGCATTCATGCTGATGAACCTCCTGGCTCCTCTCCCGGGGACATATGGTTCTTTTACTTCTCCCTTCAAGATTTCAGCAGAAATCATCTCTCTCTGTGATCTGCGATGGCACCTTAGCATCTAACTCCATCTCATGTATTGAATACATGGATGAAATTCTTATACTTTTCACATTTTGTACTTTTTCCACATGTCTAACAAAGTAGCACATGCAATGTAAAAATTAGTATTTGTTAACTGATTAAATCCTAGATGTTGAGTGATGGTTCTGGGGTGGAGGAGGATGAGCATCTCTGATTCACAGATTGCTCAGTTTTTATTCATGAGTGTCCAGGGGTAATTCTTGATATTTCTGCAAAAATATTGGTTATCTCCAGATTTAGTTAACTCAGTTGTAGAGATGGTTGGTCATGTGTGTCAAAAATGGTGGATAAGAAAGATCATTACATACAATAACCACACTAATAATTCTGGATTCCTCTCCCCTTTCCTGCTGAAGGATCCATGAGAGAAGACAATCAGTCCTCCACCTTCAATTTCATCCTCTTGGGAGTTACTGGCCAGCAAAAACAGGAAGACTTCTTCTTCTTACTCTTCCTGTTCATTTACCCCATCACATTGATTGGAAACCTGCTCATCATCTTGGCCATTCACTCTGACATTCACCTTCACAACCCCATGTATTTTCTCCTTGCCAACCTCTCCTTTGTTGATATCTTCTTCTCCTCTGTAACTATCCCTAAGATGCTGGCCAACCACCTCCTGGGCACCAAAGCCATCTCCTTTGGAGGATGCCTAACACAAATGTATTTTATGATTGCCTTGGGTAACACAGATAGTTACATCCTGGCTGCTATGGCCTATGATCGAGCTGTGGCCATCACCCGCCCACTTCATTACACAACAATTATGAGCCCACGGACTTGTGTCCTGCTAGTCACTGCGTCTTGGGTGGTTGGAAATGCCAATGCCCTCCCCCACACTCTGCTCACAGCTAGCCTGTCCTTCTGTGGAAACCAGGAAGTGGCCAACTTCTACTGTGACATTACCCCTTTGCTCAAGTTGTCCTGTTCTGACATCCACTTTAATGTGAAGATGATGTACCTGGGAGTTGGTATTTTCTCTGTGCCATTACTATGCATCATCATCTCTTATGTTAGGGTCTTTTCCACAGTCTTACGGGTTCCATCCACCAAAGGTGTGCTCAAAGCCTTCTCCACCTGTGGTTCCCACCTCACAGTTGTTTCTCTGTATTATGGGACAGTCATGGGCATGTACTTCCGCCCTCTGACTAGTTACAGCCTAAAGGATGCGGTGATAACTGTGATGTACATGGCAGTGACTCCAGTGTTAAATCCTTTCATCTATAGTCTGAGGAATCGGGACATGAAGGCTGCCCTGGGGAAACTCTTCAGCAGGAGAATTTTCTCACAACCAATGTGAGGTCATCCTACATTGGAGACTGCCCTTAGAATTTCAGGTGCACTTGGAAATCCATCCCCAATGTCATTCCTCTCCAAGAAGCTGTCTTTGATCTTTCCAGCTAGAAAGTCCTCTTCTCAGAAATCTTATAACAATTTATGATAGATCATTTTGTACTCATCATTGTCCATTTAGCAGCGTGGAAGCCCAAGAATATTAGGTTCTTATCCCAGCAAAGATACTGATTATCAGAGTAAATCTGAGAAGGATGAAGCTCAGCTTCTGCATCTACATATTAGGAATAATAGTATCTGCCCCACCACTGTCACGGGTGTGAGGATCACAGAAGTCCATGGTTTGAAGGATATAAATCACTATTTGAACATCAATTTTAATTGGACTATGATGTTAATCAGCCCTACTATGCTTGCAAATCTCTGAGGCAGGAGCTGTTATATCACTGTACCTTTTACAACCTCGGGTATATAAAGTGTATCCAATAATTCTTGGTAAAAAGTAGGATGAACAAATGAAAATATCAGTCTCCAAACTGTAATCTAATAATGATAGACATGGGGCTTCCCAGATGGCACTTGTGGTAAAGAACCTGCCTGCCAATGCAAGAGACGTAAGAGAAGCCAGTTCAATCCTTGGGTCGGGAAGACCCCCTGGAGGAGGGAATGGCAAGGCTCTCCAGTATTCTTGCTGGAGGATCCCACAGACAGAGAAGCCCTGTGGACTACAGTCTACAGGGTAGGGTCACAAAGAGTCAGACATGACTGAAGAGACTTAGCACGTATGCACACAATGATAGACATAATCAGACTAGATACTATTTGTTGTTGTTTAGCTGCTCAGTCGTGTCTGAACCTTTTGCAGTCCAGGGACTGTAGCCTGCCAGGCTCCTCTGTCCATGGGATTTTCCAGGCAAGAATACTGGAGAGGGTTGCCATTTCCCTCTCCAAGGGATCTTTCCAACCCAGGGATTGAACCCACATCTCCTACACTGGCAGGCAGATTCTTTACCACTGAGCCACCAGAGACACTATTTATCCAACCTTTGAAATCTTTAAAGGAAATTACTTGAGTGGATATTTTTCCTCTTTCTGTATTGTTAATTAAACTAGACTGTTTCAAAAGAATATAAGATTCTCTCTAAAATCTTACTAAAATGACACTCATCAATAAAGTCATTGCATCTAAAGTTAATAAATATTCTGGTTTAATTAACATAATAAAGTGATGAGTTAATTATAGCATGAAATAAAGTTACAGTGGCAGGAAAATTGAGTGCCAAATAATAAATGAAAAAAATAAAAAGAGAGCAGTATTGAAAATAATGCGACCATGTCTTTCCAGTATGGCTTGGGAAGGATGAGGCTTTCATTCTGGATGACCAGCTCTCATCATGTAAGTAATATTCCTCAAAAAGAGATAGTTAATCCAGCAGGTCATTAAGTACCACTAAGGAACTCTACTCTCTATGATTTGATTCTGTTCATGATATAATTATAAAACTTTTAAAAATATTAATAACATACAAATGATCATCCTCAAATATAGTATGTCCACACAGGATAATGTTTTGAATAGTTAGATTGAGTGTCTCTTGGAACAATGTGCAAGTTGTTTTGTATCTATTCTATTAACTGCCAGTAAAAATATAAAATTATTATCTTCTGTAGATCATTCAGATCGCCAAGAATTTGACCATGGGCAATGGATAATGATGTTATTCACCTTTCAATGCTTTCTGGGTCTCTAAAACACCAAGGATGAGATTTACCCCAATTATCTTCTTTTCAATCAAAAAAGATTTGATTATAAATGTATATGAATCTGTGTGAATGAATGACTAAATCATGGAGGGAATGAAGGTATTTAATGCAAAGAAATTTCAAGATTGATCAGTGAAAATATTATATAATCTTTTTACCTGTTATTCCGATACTAATGTGAAGATTTGTATCTTCAACACTTAGGGCAGACATACAGTAACTACTTAATAAATTTATATTAAATGAATAAATGATTACTGCAATATTATGTTTAAATAAAGAATGCAACAATTTTGATGACTGCATAATTTTGCTGTTATGGGTAAATGGATGTAGACTCTTAGGAGAATCCCATACCATTTAACTGCCCCATCCTTCTCATGTTATTCTTCTGTTTGAATTTAGATAAGGCAAGTTGATCTCCTCTACTAAATTCCCTACAACAATCATAAGAATCTATATGTATGTTTGTAACTTTAAATGCAAATAAAAATCATGGCACCAACATGTCTAGTCACTGTCCTACCCATCTCCCTTTGATTCTGTCAAACATGCTTTCCTGGGGTAATGTTAACATTGCAATTTAAATTACTTCAAGTTCCAATGTCTTGAGGTTGACTGTCCGGAAAAGACTGCATAGTAGATATGGCAATTCAGGCAAATTAGCGTCCATTCAGAAAACAAAAGTCACATTAGGTATTTTTGAACCAAGAAGATTTAAAACAAGGAATTAAATGCACAGGTATATCTTGAAAGAGACTAAAGGAGAAAAAAGATGGATGCCAAGGTAACCCAGAAATTATTAACTCAGAAATTTAACTCTTGTATGGCTAGGGGAACAGAAGGGGAAGATAATGCTCTCAGAACCTAGGAGCACACAAGATGGAATGACCACATATCTGATGCTCAGATATCTGAGTGGAGTTACTGAACAGCTGCCATTTGGTCCTCGCCTGATGAGGTGACCAGAACTTTGGTTCCTAAGGGGTCTGAGTCCTCAATAGAACTGCTCTTTGCTTTTTTGGTTGACACAGCTGCTAGTAGTCTCTGCTACTGGGTATGTAAATACAAAAGGCATTCCAGACAGAGTTCTAGACAAATTGTAGCAGCAACACAGTGTCCTTGGTAATTGGATTAGTCACTCCAGCCAGTAGAGAAATCTCTTCTTTTCTAGATGACCCACAGAGACATGCTACAATTTGGCTGGATCTTAGTAATATTTAAAAATATATATCCCCAAAGATTACTATCGATATCCTTCTATAAGATTATAAACAGTTAAAGAAATGAAATAATAAACTTTTTGGGAATAGACATATATGCAATAAAAGTGTATTAAAAACAAAATCAAGGCAAAGATAAGCATAGGATTCAAGATGGGAGGCAATTCAAGAGGGGAGAGTCAGGAGAATGCAACTGGGGGTACCACGTAGTTAGATGGAAGTTACACCTGAAGTCCAAACTCTTCAGTTGCCAGGTGGTCCTAGGAAGATTTACAATGCTAGATAGATAGATAACAAAATCTGCATGAAGCAATGGTGAATGTTTTTGTTTAATTAAGATTGAATGGATAACAGTAAGAAAGCAGGGAGGAGTGGTGAGACCAAAGTTTAATTAGGCAGCTCCTAGAGCAACCTAGGGGCTTCTCCGGTGGCTCAGCGGTAAAGAATCTACCTGCAATGCAGGAGCCGCAGGAGATGGAGATTCGACACCTGAGTCAGAAAGATCCCCTGGAGGAGGGCATGGCAACCTACTCCAATGTTCTTGCCTGGAGAATCTTGTGGACAGAGGAGACTGAGGTGGGCTAGAGTCCACCAGGTCACAAAGAGTGAGACACAACTAAAGCGACTTAGCATGCACACAGAGTAATCTAGAGGAGAGAAAGTAAAGCCAAAGATAAAGGGTCTAGATGCAAAGGCCCTGTGGAAATAAAGACAAAATGCATAATTTTATGAAACGAGTAAGTAAGCGGATGCCTTGAAGACTTTGAGGTTGAGCCACTAAAAGGAAAATAATGCCTTTAATGAAAATAATTAACAAGGGAGCAATTTAAGAAAAATTAGTTCCATTTCGGGTGTGTTTTCAAGGGTTCCTGTGGGACTTTAAAAAAAAAATAGCCAACACAAGGTAGAAAATGGTAAGATCTACAAAGGAAATGCAGAGCGTGCCATGCAGGTTTAGAGAAAGTAGATATTTTATTAAATATTGAATATGCACATGTACATGGTCATGTGTATTTACTACATCACATATAGTATTGTCTCTTAATTTTCAAAATAGCCCTGGGACATAGATGGAAATAGTCCCCCTTTACAGATAGAAAAGCTGTATGTCTGAAAGTTGAAGTGACTTATTTACTATATGTTATTTATTTATTTATTTTTGGCTGTGCTGGGTCTTTGCAGGCTGTGTAGCCTTTTCTCCAGTTGCCCCTAGTGGGGGCTACTCTCTAGTTGCGGTGCATGGCCTTCTCATTGTGGTGGCATCTCTTGTTGTGGAGCAAGGGCTCTAGGGCACCCAGGCTTCACTCGTTGCAGTTTTCAGGCTCTAAAGCACAGGCTCAGTAGTTGTGGCATATGCGCTTAGTGGCTCTGCAGCAAGTGGGATCTCCCCAGGCCAGGGATGGAACTCATATCTCCTGTATTGGCAGGTGAATTCTTATCCACTGGACCACAGGAAGCCCTAAATACCCTTTAATTAGTACAATGTTGCTCTAGAATCTGACTCCAGTTTCTTCATGCCTAATGCTCTTCTTTAGACTCTACAGCTAACCCACAGAGGAGATATACAATACTCCTCTTAGAATAAGTGATGGTTGTGATTTTTAATATCTAGAATCTTTCTAATATCACAGGTATTACATTCATCCTGTATAGCTCCAGAGGACAGGTTTATGATTAATTCCACTTAACTAATATATATATATATATTGCAGTCTATTAGGTCCTATGCTGTGCTATGGGGTTTTCATCCAGGATGTCACTAAGCTGTGTAAATTAAAAACAGCAACGTGTGTTTTTATTTCAAATAACTGCAATTTTCAGCTCTAGAGTTTCTTTTTTTTAATTTATTTTTAATTGGAAGAAAATTGCTTTACAATTTTGTGTTGGTTTCTGCCATAAAACAACGTGAATCAGCCATCAGCAGTTGGAGAATGTCTATTTTTTGTTTGTTTTGTTTTAGTTTTTCTGCTGAGATTATAATTGCATTTATTGGTTGCCTATTTTCCTTTACTTCATGGAACATAGTTATAATAGCTGCTTTATGTCCTGGGGTGGAATCAAAACGGTAAAGTAAGAAGACCTTGAGCATACCTCCCCCCCCAAAAAATACACATCAAAACTACAAATACATATAGAATGATTCTTACCAATAATGACCTGAAGACTAGCAGAATGGCTCTTCTACAACCAAGGCTGTACAGAAAACCACGCAGAGTCTGGTAGGAGGGGAAGGGAAGCAATCTAGTTAGGACCTACACCCATAACGAGTGAACCAGAGAAGCAGGGAACACGGGCTCAGTGACCCTCCGTGGGGATGGAGGGGTTCAAGCCACATATTAAGCAACCCAGACCTAGGATCCAACACCAGGAAGACAAGCCCCCATATATGGCTTGAAAAACAAGAGGGCTTATCAGAGGGCTATGAGAAACTGAGACTCTGCTCTTGAAGAGCTTGTGCACAAATTTGGATATTCTCAATCCCAGTGAGGAGGCAGCCGATAGGAAACTTCTTGGTGCTCTGGCCAACCTGCCAGGAAGACTCCCGCACATCCCTCAGCCCATACCAGACTCCTGCTCCAGCGCCGCTCCTGACTAAAGAGGAGGCTACCATTGCCCACGCACGTGAGCATTCACCAGGGAAGGAGCAGAGCCAGGTCAGGACCCAGCCATGCCTCTAGCCAGACAGAGACTGCAACTGCCAGTGCATGCTGCACCGTGGAAAAAGTGGAGCTGCTTCAGCAAGTCCCTGCCACCAGCCAGCGTGGAGACCGCAGTTGTTAGCATGCACGTGCGCATGCGCAAGAGGCAGAACCAGCCCAGGTCCTGGCCAATCCTTGAGCTAGGGTGAAAACTGCCATAGCGATAATGCACGTGCCTGCACGCACCAAGGATGGAGCAGAGACACCTCAGTAGCGCTGCTCCAACCCCTCCACTCAATCCCACTATCTCCGAAGCACCCACACCAGGGGAAAAAGCAGAAGCCAGCACAGAACCACCTACATCTCTGTCTTTCCAGCTTCTGTCCATTCAGCTGTGCTAGTTGCCAGTCCTGCGTGGTCAATGGAGTCTGAGTGTCAAAGACCACATGTTCCAAATCATATTACATCCCTTCTTAAAGGATCAGTTTACTAATTAACTTTTGCCCATGGTAGAAAAAAAAAATTAAAGCAGATTTTTCAGCATAGAATTATGTGGTTATTTTATTCAATACAACGGAATAATGTGTTTAAACCATTAAATTACTGATTTAAGGGCATAGCATGCCAGCACTTTCAGCACACACATGAACTTGTTGTCCACTTTTCTAAAGAGACTCCAGTTAAGTTAGACGCTTGTTCATGTCTGACTTTGCAACCCATAGACTGTGGCCCACTAGGCTCCTCTGTCCGTGGGATTCTCCAGGCAAGAATACTGGAGTGGGCTGCCATTCCCTTCTCCAGGGGATCTGCACTCAGGGATCAAACCCAAGCCTCCTACATTGCAGTCAGATTCTTCACCATCTGAACTACCAGGGAAGCTCCACTTTCTAAAGAGACTCCAAGAATAACCCGTACTCCCAGGTCACCCATATTCGGCATTGCTTTATTCTCCGTGTCCTTAATTTGGTGAACTTGGAGAAGACTATTAAGTGACCATTTCTAAAAGAAAGAATAGATGTCATTTGCTGGATGTCATTTCAGCTTCCACGTGCCCCATAGATCTGTATATGCAACTTATGCATGAACAGGCTGCTGGTTACCTGCCATAATAAGGAATCCCAGCTTCTCACCCCTGGTCTCTCCAGCACAAAGGAGGGATAAACAGGCCAAGTGGGTCAACATCAACTTAGCCTCACCTGGACTAGGATGATCAAGTCTAGAAGACAAGATAGTAAGGTACTCTCTGAGTCAAGAATGGTTCAACTCATCTGGCCTTTTTCATGGTGCAGAAGGCCTCTGTCAGCACCTCCAGGAAAGATTACAGGAAAAAAAAATCACAGCACTAAACATACTTGGTTTCTTTGCTAGTGAAAGGAATGCTAGGATCCTGTTGGGCCCACAGAGGTATCACAGACACGTCCCTCATGCTTTAGCCCCTCTCTCTCTCTTTTTTTATTCTGCCTGTACCACACAGCACATGGGGTCCCAGTTCCCCAACCAGGGATGAGATGGAACCCATGGCCCCTGCGTTAGAAGCTTGGCGTCTCACTGGGAACCGCCAGATAAGTCCTACCTTAGTCTCTCTTGAACCAGTATACAACAGGGACACATCAGTGGGTTCTCAGTTCTCGTGGCTTCTCAGTACCACACAGAATTAATTATCTTCAGTTTAACAGATCTTAAGATCAATCCAACCTAAGAATTGAATGTGAAATTTGCTCAGTCTAACCTAAGCTATCCAACCTAATCAATCCAACCTAAGCTAAGAAAGTGAAAGTTGCTCAGTCGTGTCCGACTCTTTGCAATCCTATGGACTATACAGTCTATGGAATTCTCCAGGCCAGAATACTGGAGAGGATAGCCTTTCTCTTCTCCAGGGTATCTTCCCAACCCAGGGATCTAACCCAGGTCTCTCACATTGCAGGTGAATTCTTTACCAGCTGTGCCACAAGGGAAGCCCACAGACCATAAGAAATGTGTACTTACAATTTCATCACTGTCCCTGGAGTATGAAATTGCAAGAACACGTTTCTCATGGGTTCTATGAACAACTAAAAGGGGCAAACGTGAGCAGAAAATTCTGAAATAAATAGAAAAGGGATACTATGATGCTATGTGGTTGTTAGGCTCTATGTGGTATTCTGTGAATGCAGCTTTCTGGGATGTCATATACCGGTATGATTATAACCTCAACCCAGAGCTATTGTCTTTCATTCTCAGAACGGACACAAATTAAAAGTTCTCTAATACTGTGAGACCAAAGAGAAAACTTGAGCAGATGAAGCAATATCAACAATCATTATTTAACACACCCAGAGCATGAAGCAAATTTCCTTTTGTGCCTTTAAAAGCAGTTTCTGTCATCTTCTGATGGTCTACTGTAGGAGAGATGTGCGTGAAGCAGACAGAAGCCTGCCAGTGATACCCTCAGTGATTGGCAACAACAGCCAGGTAAGGATTAGAAAAGGAAGATACACGACTCCCTGTTGCTCTTTTTTTCTCCTCCTTTCTCCTCTGTCTGTCCTACGTTATGGTCATTTAGGAACCTATCTCTCACAAACAGTCCTGAAACCACGATGTGCTGCTTTAATGGACAAAAGGGGCAGATGCCTGGGTCCTTAATCTTACAAGCTGAAAGTCATCATGCTATAAGAACAAAGCACAGGAATCAATGGCAACTCCTCTCCACAAATAATTCAACATGATCCCGTTAACCTCCAGCCTCTGCAGGAAACACATGTGCACCCACCCACATATATGCACAAACACACACACATACACACTTGTGCTCACACACCACATTAAGGCATTAAAAGGACATGGCTCCAGTAAAACAAGTTTCTCTGCTATTCATGGAATCTCCATCAAAGAGTGGCTGCATTATACTACATTGTCTCCATTTTATAGATTTTTATGATTTGCTTTAAGGGAAATTAATTTATTAATTGATTTATTTTTCAGTTAATTAATTTTAATTAATTTTTCATTAAGTGATGTGTCACTGAGTGGTTCAAACCTCAAAATATGCTAAAATATAAAATATACACATGAAAGGGTTTCCCTGGTGGCTCAGATGGTAAAGACTCACTCCACCTGCAATGCAGGAGACCCAGGTTCAATCCCTGAGTCAGGAAGATCCCTGGAGAAGGGAATGGCAACCCACTCCAGTATTCTTGCCTGGAGAACCCCTTGGACAGAGGAGCCTGGAGGGCTACAATCCATGGGGTCGCAAAGAGTTGGACACGACTGAGTGAATAACACACATACACATGAAAAGTCCCTCCCTCCCCTGTGTCTTATCCATGCAATTCCCATACCTCCAGCAAGTAATTACTCTTATTGGTGTCTTGCTTATTCTTCTAGAGACTTTTAATGAACATACTAGTCAACCATTTACTACTGCTTATTCATTATCTATTTACATATTATTTCTAGAAGTGGGATGAAACTGTTTATATTTGGAACTACAATGAGAATGAGTTTGAGGTGTGTCCTAATCATACCACCACCACCACCCAACTGTCTCAGTTTATAACTTTATAGCTTTTTCTCCGTTCCTCCCTGGATGCTTCTCTTTTTTCATATACTTTTAAAATTTTTTATTATTTATTTTTGACTGCTCTGAGTCTTCGTTGCTGCACATGGGCTTTCTCTAGTTGCAGTGTGTGGACTTCTCATTACAGTGGCTTCTCTTGCCGGGGAGCATGGGCTCCAGGGTGTTCCAGCTCAGTAGCTGTGGCGTATGGGCTTAGCTGCTTCCCACATTAAGGTTGGAACCCCCGTCCTCTGTACCAGCAAGTGATTTCTAACCACTGGACCACCAAGGAAGTCCTCCCCGGATGTTTCTTTCCCTATCAATGGGGAACTTGGACTCTTTAAATTTCATTTTCGTTCTCAAACATGAACCTGAGTCCAGAAAGCATTCAAGTTAAATTCACCAAGAGTGCCTTTGCTTTGTCTGACATCTTTATGTCTGTGTAACCATAATGTTTCCTACATATTCCTATGGCCAGGACTTTATTTAGTCAAAGCTAAGGCTGAAACCAGTAACAGAAAGGTTCAGGCTGCTCCCTATGACTGATATTACCTCTCTACAATCTGCCTTTCCATTCTTTCTACTCTTTGGGGTTTATTTATTCACGTGATGGGTACTTACTAAGTACCTATGTTGCACTAGGCTCAGGACTAATGTTAGAGTCCAAAGAGGAACAAGATATACATCTCTGCCTACTCTCAATGGTGCTCACAGTAGAATGGAAGACATAGAGAGGTAAATAGATGGTCACAATCCAGAGTGATACATGCTGTGATGGGGGAGGTGCCGGGGCAGGAGGGACATGAACCTGAGTTTTTTGTGTGAGGGTAAGGAGGGAAGATTCCCTGGTGGCTCAATCGGTAAAGAATCTGCCTGCAATGCAAGAGATGCAAGCTTGATCCCTGGGTTGGGAAGAGCCCCTGGAGAAGGAAATGGCAACCCACTCCAGTATTCTCGCCTGGAAAATTCCATGAACAGAGGAGTCTGGTGGGATAGCAAGAGTCAGATACAACTTAGCAACTAAACCACCCACCCAAGGAGGGAAAGCTTCCTAGTAGAACTAACATTTAAGCCGAGATCTGAAGTTTGGCATGTCTGATGAATGAGAGTGAGAAGACTATTCCAGCCCAAGAAAATAAGATGGGCAAAAGTCCGAAGTGAGACTGCATCTGGAGTCTGAATTTTTAAAAAATTCAAAGTGTAATTGGTACATAAGATGTGGAATGCAGGAGGGAGGTTCATGATAACTGGAAACATCTATAATAAATACCAGTAGAGTCGAGGGTCTTCAGGCCATTTTGAGAAGTTTAGAGTCTATCCTGAGAGTAAAGAGGAGCCCCTGAAGGATTTCTCAGCTGGAGCAATAAAATCAGATATGAGGTGTTGAAAGCTCATTCTCTCTGTTGTAAGAACAGATGGCCGGTGGGTTTGCCTGGAGGCAAGGAGAACAACTGCCAAAATCTAAATAACAAATGTTACTGTCCTCGATGATGGTCGTGGCAGCTGGGCCTGAGGGAAGTGCGATGATAGAGATAAATAGGTAGATTTCAGCTATATTGAGAAAATAAAATTACTACGATTTGATGGTACTTGGATGCAGACAGGGAGGAAGGAAAATGGGTCAGTAATGATGCCCAGGTTTCTGGCCAAATGAGCTGTGTGGATAGTGGTGGTAATGATTCCAGTGTTGTTATTTAGTCGCTTTCAGTATTAGATGTGCTTTTTTACCGATTCCCAACCCCCTTCTCCAGCAGCTATTCTTTTTGAAGCATTGGGAAAATCTGTTAAATACTTTTCTGACTCGTGAAATCCCAGGATGGATTATCATAATGTCCACACGAATACCATGAGAGTTAAGCAAAGAAACATGTCCAGCCTACTCCCCCAGATATATGTACTGGAGTGAAAAGTGAAAGTGTTAGTCGTTCAGTCATGTCCAACTTTGCAAACCCTGGACTGTCCATGGGATTCTCCAGGCAAGAGTACAGGATTGGATTGCCATGCCCTTCTCCAAGGGATCTTCTTGACCCACCAGGGTCTCTCTCTGCATTGCCGGCAGATTCATTACCGTTGAGCCACCAGGAAAGCCCATATCGGATTAACACTTACATAATAAAGTTTTTTCAAAAACCTCTTCTCCCACTGCAGACAAATCTTCAGTTTTCCACGGCACCAAGCACAAGCATTTGCAAACAGTCAACTGAACTAGATGAAACTGATATTTCTGCAGGTGGCATTACCAATTCAATGGATGTGAACTTGGGCAAACTCCAGGAGACAGTGAGGGACAGGGAGGCCTGGCAGGCTACGGTCCATGGGGTAGCACAGAGTCAGACACAACTTGGTGATTGAACAACAAGCAGTTAAATATTGGAGATTTTATATGATTCAACCCCACCCTAGAATATCAACGCTGGAATATCTCATAATTTTCAGAGCTCACAGTCCAGGGCTTACAAATCTCATTCAGTTAACTCTACTTTCTGCTTACAGACAAATGGGATGGGAAAACCTGACCAGTGTCTCAGAATTTTTCCTTCTGGGACTCTCCCAACAGCCAGAGCAGCAGTGGCCCCTCTTTGGTCTGTTCCTGTCCATGTACCTGGTCACAGTGACCGGCAACCTCCTCATCATTCTGGCCATCGCTGCCGATGCTCACCTCCACACTCCCATGTTCTTCTTCCTGGCCAACCTCTCCCTCACTGATACCTGCTTTGTTTCTACCACAGTCCCCAAGATGCTGGCAAATATATGGGCCCAGAGTCAGATCATCTCCTACACAGGGTGTCTATCACAACTGTATTTTTTCTTGATATTTGGGATGCTGGAGGCATCCCTCTTGGCTGTCATGGCCTATGACCGCTACAAGGCCATATGCTACCCACTCCATTACATCATGGTCATGAGCCCTGGCCTCTGTGTCTTCCTAGTGTCTGCATCCTGGGTCACGAACGCCCTCCACTCCCTGCTACACACACTCTTGATGAGCAGCCTGTCCTTCTGTGCAGACCAAGAGATTGAACACTTCTTCTGTGACATCAACCCCCTTCTGAGTCTGTCCTGCACAGACCCCTTCATCAATGAACTGGTGATCTTCACTGTAGGGGGTCTTACGGGTCTGGTTTGTGTGCTTTGCCTGATTATCTCTTATGCATACATTTTCTCGACAATCCTGAAGATCCCCTCAGCTCAGGGGAAGCGGAAAGCCTTTTCCACCTGCAGCTCTCACCTCTCCGTGGTCTCTCTATACTTTGGGAGTTCCTTTTGTGTTTACTTCAGCCCCCTCTCCAACCACTCGGCACAGAAGGGTGCAGTTGCATCAGTGATGTACACGGTGGTAACCCCGATGTTAAATCCCTTTATCTATAGTTTGAGGAACAGAGACATCAAGTCTTCCCTGAAAAAGCTAATGTGGGCTAGGAGAACTCATTCCTCTTAGAGGGAATGACTTCACATCTAATATGGAGGTCCCTACCCAATTACAATCACCACAGTTAAGCAGGGAAGAAAGAGAAAGGGAGGAAAAGTGGGGAACCTCACTTCTAAGACCTGTGATCTGAAATTGAAATATTCATGCCTAAGCTACAGGACACATTAGAACAAACCCATTATCAGGGCAATATCATCAGCTTAAGTTCTTACAATCACAATGTTCTAGAATTCTAGCCATCCAGTTGTATAATATCATAAAGGATGTGCTTGAATCTTTTGAAACCACATGAGATAATGCACGGCCAAAATAAGGTAATATTTGGTCTTACTATTGTATGTAGCCAAGAATAAACTCCAGGAAAAGTTAACTTTTTCCTGCCATCACTGGGACCTTGGTGACTTGGACCCCTACCAATAGCATTTTAACTCTGAGACTCCCCATGTCTGTGACACCCCTAGGCTGAAAGAATAGACACTGGGAAGGGTTTGATGAGATGGAATCTTTAGCTAGACCTACTACAATATTTTACCAGGCATCCAAATCCCCATCCCTCCTAACACCTTAAATTTCACTTGAAAGCTTCATTTTTATCTTTGGGAAAAATTTTTCAAGTCAATTTCACCCTTGCATCACTTGGCATAATGCCTGGCACCGTTAAGATGTGTTAAATCCCACTGGCTTAGTTGCGAACATAACGTTAGGGATTAGGAAAGAATGATTTTATGACTATTTCAAATCTCTCACCTGAATGATTGAAACCCCTCTAAGATATTCTCCAGTCGCCAGTTTCTCCTCATTCCATCCATTCTGCACACCACAGTCAGCTGAATCTTCATAGAACATGATTTTATCATCACAACCCTATTAGAAAATTCAAATGGTTTTATGCTGCCTACAGAATAAAGTTCAAATGATTTACCCAAGCATTAGGTCACCAGTTCATAACTTATATGACCCGCAGAGAGCCCACACTGTTCTGTATTCATCAGCTCAAGCCAATATCTGCACTATACTGATTATTATTGACGGTTACCAAAAAGCTAAGTCAGTAAACATTGGAGCAAATATGCATACAGTAAGGTGCCCCAAGACCAATTAGATTCTATAGGAAAATGAAAAGTTACTACAGGTTGATATTTTTCATTCTCTTTAGGTACCTGGTTGTAAGCTTTGATAACATAGATTGTGGTTTCCGTTGATAATACCTTTTCCAGCGGAAATCAGTTGTTGATAGCTTGTGCATGCATGCTAAGTCACTTCAGTCATGTCCAACTCCTTGTGACCCTATGGACGATAGCCCGCCTGACTCCTCTGTCCATGGGATTCTCTAGGCAAGAATACTGAAGTGGGTAGCCATTCCCTTCTCCAGGGGATCTTCCTGACCCAAGGATCGAACCGTGTCCCTTACATCTCCTGCATTGGCAGATGGGTTCTTTACCACTAGCACTGCCTGGGAAGCCCCTGTTGATAGCTCACCTACTCCCTATTCACCTGAGAGTAAGTTCACACACTATCTTCTGTCAATAAAATATAGTATAGCAAAGTGGTAGACAGCACTAGCTCCAGAGTTAGACAAGCAAGTCTAAATCTTAGTTTTGCCACTTGTAAGCAGTGTGACCCTAGGAAATTCCTTAACCTTTCAGAGCAAGTAAAACTTACCTCTCTGTGTTGTCAGGAAGTTTGAATGTGGTACTGTCTGTAAAGAATAGATTGTAATGAATCAGATATGAATGTAACCATGTACTTCCTAGAATATAGTATATTTTCAATAAATGTTAGCTATTGTAGTAGTAGTTCTTGTTAAAATGAAAGGTGAGCAAGCATCAGATTATGTGAATTCACTCTCAAGCACTGCTGCTAAGGACTGCCTATGGCCTGCACTGTGAAATTAGAAGGCATCCTATCATTCTTTTGGAGAACATCATGGGATTTAATGCAGGATTTCTCACTTGCTGGGATTCACATGCAGGGAAGATTTCTGTCTACCTTTGAAATCACGATTGTCCTGGTGGTTCAGATGGTTAAGAATTTGCCTGCAATGCAGGAGACCTAGGTTCAGTCCCTGAGTCAGGAAGATCCCCTGGAGAAGGGAATGGCTACCCACTCGGGGTGCTTAAATTTAAGGTGAAAATTTACTTACTTAAATACACAGGTTTGCATCATCCCATATTCCCTCCTCATTCATCGACAGTTGTACGTCTTTCACTGTTTAACATTTACCAGTATTTTTAGTTCTACCTTTTAACTTAAATTATGTGTTACTCTTTCACACTGACATTTTGTATTATGAATTTTCATGTAACAACAGTTTTCATGTTTGTCATGATTATATCTTTTGAGGTGTGTCAACACACCCTTACACCATAGTTTTGTAAAAGATTGAATAGTTCTGTCAAAGATGTTTCACTGTGCTATTTGAAGATTAACTCACATCTTTGAATATGAAAAAAAGATCATTTCAACAAACATTACTTTATTGTGTGGTTTATTCTCCTAGCCTAGAGTCCTAAAAATAAATACATCCACATATACTTATTGCTTGTTTTAAAGCTCATATTCTATACTGCCAAATTGCTATCAAATCAAACTGTTTCTGCAAGATCTCACCAATACTGCTTCACTATCGTTATTCATTTTACTAGCTTAATAAACGTTGTTCAGTCACTAAGTCATATCAGATTCTTTGTGACTCCATGCACTGCAGCACCCCAGGCTTCCCTGTCCGTCACCATCTCCCTGAGTTTGCTTAAACTCACACCCATTGAGTTGGTGATGCTATCCAACCATCTCATCCTCTGTTACCCCTTTCTCTTACAGCAAAATAAAATTATTGGTAGAGTTACTGAAAATAGAAAATTATTTCTATCATCTATGATTACAGCAAATCTTCTGTATTGTCACTTCTTACCCACAAAAATATTTAATAAGTAGACATTTGTAAATGAAGTATATGGTTCCTTTTGACGTCACAGAAGTTCAAGGCCATTTTCTGAATTTGTGTCCCATGGAGAAGCATGTAGCCTAGTCATGTTTGCACAGAACAATGATTATCTTACTTTTTTCTCTTCTCCTATTACCTTTTCCCACTCTCCCCATGCCTCAGCTTTATCGTGTAAATATCCCAAGCCTTTAGCTTTAGGGGATACAGATTTGAGATTTGTTCTTCTCATTTGGCTGCCTCATGGATAAACCATTTCTCTGCTGCAAACCATGGAATCATAGGATTTGGCTTGCTGTAAATCAGGCAACACCACAGTTCTGGGAGTTGGTGATGGGCAGGGAGGCCTGGCGTGCTGCGATTCACGGGGTCGCAAAGAGTCCGACACAACTGAGCGACTGCACTGAACTGAACTGAACTGAAATCAGGCAAATGAATCTGGTTCAGTAAGGTGTGAAAACAACCTGTGTCTGTTGATGCACGAATGGATTAAGATATTGTGGTATAAACACACAACGGAATATTAGTTGGCATTAAAAAAGGAGCTCCTGCCATTGTGACAAATCATGGATCAACCTGAAGGATATTATGCTAGATGAAATAAGCCAGACACAGAAATAAAAATACTGCATGATCTCACTTACATATAGAATCTAAAAAAGTTAAATTCATAGAAGTAGAAAGCAGAATCATCGCTACCAGGGTGGGGAGATGCAGGTAAGGGGAGATGTTTTCAAAGAGCCCAAAGATGTAGTTATGTAGGATTAGTAAGGTCTAGAGATTTAACTAGCATAGTTAATAATACTGTATTATATACTGGAACTTTGCTAAGAGAGTAGACATCAAGTGCTCTCATCATGAAAGAAAATGCTGGAGATGGAGACGTTAATTAGCTTGATTATAGTAATCATTTTAGTATATACATGTATATCAAAACATCATGTTGTACACATTAAATATATACAATTTAAATTTAATAAAAGGCAATGAATGCACAAAAATAAATCTAGCAAAAGATTTGGGAGATATTTACTCAGAAGAATGCAAAGTGTTATTGAGATAATAACAAAAAAGTGGAGAAATACACCATGTCTAAGACTTAGAGGACTCAATATTGCAAAGAAACCCATTCTCTTCCTAATTAATCTAGTTTCAATGCAATACAACTCAAACTACTAGCCAGTCTTTTTTTTTTTTAGAGAAATTAACCAGCCAAAATGGAAATGGAAATTGAGAGTCAAAAATAGGCAAAGAAATAATAAAGAAAACTA
Organism: Capra hircus; assembly: GCF_001704415.2. NCBI lineage: Eukaryota > Metazoa > Chordata > Mammalia > Artiodactyla > Bovidae > Capra > Capra hircus. The sequence goes on along the minus strand of NC_030826.1, from coordinate 23,698,770 downwards.
AAGAATTTAAACCATGTAACAATGCCATTAAAAGATACAGTAATTAACAAGTGGAGTATTGATGCAAGGATCAACAACTGAGAAATGAAACAATAGAGTCCAGAAACAGATTCACAGAGGTGCAGTCATCTGACTAATGGGAAATACAGCAGGAAAAAGATGGTCATCTCAATAAATGTGACTGGATTAGTTAGATATCAATATTTGTGGGGGGGAACATATCTTCTTGATCTCTACCTCACCCAATATCATAATCAACACTAGATTAATAGTAGATTTAAAGGTTAAAGGGAAAGCAATAAATAGTTCAGGAGTAAAACATAAGAGACCATTATTAAAGATTTAGCAAAGATTTCTTAGAAAAGATACAAAAAGGAATAATGATAAAATGATAAATTAATCTATACTGACATTAAAATCTCTCTCCCTCATTAATTGAATAAAAAACCCGTTGTATTCTTACTACAACATCTCATGAATTCATAGCTGCAACATATAATTACAAATCAACCTGAAAGTATCAATAGAAAAATGGGCTAAAGGCCTGAAAAGAGAATTTACACAACGAAATATACATATTAAAACAGTAACATATGAAAAGACACTTGACTTCAGTAGTCATCAAGGAAATGCAAATTTAAAACATAATACACACAGACCAAAACTGCTTAAATGAGAAGGATGGAAAAATGTCAAATAATTAGAAACAACTGAAACTCTCATATGCTGTGAAAGAGGAGGAAACCTGGCACAAGAACTTGGGGAAACTGTCTAGAACTATCTACTAAAATCAGATACATGACAGACAAAAGAGTATAAACAACATACACACATTGATATAAAGTATAAAAATGGCTAAAACTAAATTACGCTGCTAGGAGTGATTACTCTTGCAGGAAAAATGACAAGATAACATGAGGGGAATTACAGACTGTGGAAAATGTGTTTGTTATGGGAGGACTGGTTACTCATATTTTTCAGTTTGTAAAAATTCCTGCCAAAATTTTCAGATTTGGTTTAACCTCATAAACTTTGCAAACGTTATGTCTGATTATTATACTACCCGGAGTCCTTTTACGTCTTTCATCTGCTGCTTCTTATTTTTGATACCTTATTTCCTTGTATATCTGCTTCTCTTTGGTCTTGTGCTTGATATCGTGTTTGAAATAATTCAGAGAAATAATTTGAAGGCTAGGGTGACTTTATTTTCCTCTAAACATGGTTTTTTTTTTTCAATTACTTTTACTTAGTATTTGGAGTCACTAGCATTGTGGGCTTGTGAGTGTGTGCTCAGTCATGACTGACTATTTGTGATGCTATGGACTGAAGCCCACCAGGCTCCTCTGTCCATGGGATTTCCCAGGCAAGAATACTGGAATGGGTTGCCATGCCAGATCCAAGGGATCTTCCCAACCCAGGGATCAAATCCGGGCTTCCTGCACTGCAGGCGAATTCTTTACTATCTGAGCCACCAGGAAATATGGGCTCATTCCAATCCAAATTTCATACTTGAGACTTTCCATTCCCCTCGTGACTCAAAGCCAGGCAGGAGCACATGCTGGACGTCTTCTTTAACTCTGGTGTACTCTTAAACTTCTAGGAGCCCTTTTAAGAAGGCTTCCTAAGAAGAAGACTTCCTCATATGGAACTCATTTATTCCTTGTAAATAAAATTCATTTCCCAAGACCTTTTCTTACAGATATTAACACTGGAGCAGTTATCCGGGTTCATCTCAACAAACAGTCGTGGGATTGCTTCCCCAAGGCCTCGTCAAAACAGATAGTAGGCGTGCTCCTAGTACACTTCTTTTTCTTTATGAGTGTGAGATTGAAGCATCATTTCTCAGATTCCTCATCCTCATCAGGGCATCCACAGCCTTCCATTCTGTCTCCTCTCTCATAGGGACAGAAGATCCAGGCACTAATACCTTCTTCCCATCTTTAGCCAGTAGGACATGTCACTAAGTTCTATTGACAAAGCAATGTCTTAGGGTCCTCTGTGTCCTGACTGAATTTTCATCCTATATAGGAGGAAACTGGAGGCAGCAGAACCAAGAGACTCTGAGAGCCACATGAACAGAGTAAGGTATGGACATCACAAGCTCATGTTGTCTCTTTTCTCCTTTCCCTATCTTTTCTCTTCTCCAGTTTCTCTGTCTCAAAAACACAGTCACAAACATTGAAAGAGCATTCATACAATCCAACTCCTTAGTATTTAAAGATAATATAAAATGTCATCTAATTCTTATAGCATGCTATAAAATGCTGTCACATGCCTTGCTGCACCTGCTTCTCAAACTTGCAAGAAAGTCCTCATGGATGAGATGAGGTGGCTCTGGGAAGATGTAGAACTGCCTATCTGCGTGATTAACTGGGGCTTCCCAGGCGGCGCTAGTGGGTAAAGAACCTGCCTGCCAATGTAGGAAACATAAGAGACACAGGTTCCATCCCTGGGTTTGGAAGATCCCCTGGAAGAGGGCATGGCAACCCACTCCAATATTCTTGCCTGGAGAATCCCCATGGACAGAGGAGCCTGGCAGGCTACAGGCCATGGGGTCGCAAAGAGTCAGACACAACTGAGTGACTAAGCACAGCACAGCACAACAGTAATACCAGGATTTTGTAGCATAAGATTCTTCAATTTAGGCTTTCCCGGTGGCTAAGCAGGTGAAGAATCCGCCTGCAATGCAGGAAACACAGGAGACACAGGTTCAATCCCTAGGTTAGGAAGATTCCCTGGAGGAGGAAGTGGCAACCCACTCTAGTATTCTTGCCTGAAAAATCCCATGGACAGAGGAGCCTGGAAGGCTACAGTCCAAAGGGTCACAAAGAGTTGAACATGGCCGAGCTACTAAGCACACAGCATGCATCCTTCAATTTACCTGACCACAGTACTACAAAGCCAAGATTATCTCTTTCTGGAAAAATACAGTATTCCAACATGGTTAGTAAATAAGCATAATGAAACTGTGCAAAACTATTTTACTTTAAGCAAATCTTACAATGACCACTGTACAGAAAAGTATGACATGAAAAATTTAACAAGCAGAAACTAAAATTAAATGTTTAAATGGTTTATTTTTCCATATAATTATAAAATGAACAATGATATTGTGAAATGCTATTGTATTAAATGAAATAATTGGGCATCAAATCTTTTAGAGATTTTTGAGGATCTTTAGGATTTAGCAAAAATTTTGTGCTTCAAACAGAGACAAGCATTCATATGTCTGTTGCCACGTGAGAATATAGGCAAATAATACCACTCAATTCACCATATTTGTTTCTATTGTTGATGAAAAGTTTGATCATTCCTCAGAAATTTTGGCTAACACTCTCCTAACAGGTTCAATATCAAGATATTAGTTGAAAATACGTTGGGGGAAAGAAAAGCTTCAAATTTTTAATGTGAGATGGTTGAAATTACTGGCTACAAATTGTGCTCTGGCCATATTGGTAATAATATCAAACATTTTTTAAAATAAAATCCAAAGTGGCAATATTTTGTATGACACTGAATATGAGTTTACTTTTTGAAGTAATTTTTCAATGCTAAAAAGTAAAAACTGAAGCCCATCACAGTACAGTGATTAATATCATAAATGGAATGTGTTCCCCAAAATTGAACTGGTCATCCAACACTCTACTTAATAACTTGGATACACAAGATGGTGGCCTTTGGTACTACACGGAGGTTAGGCATCATGGGACCAAAAAGGCTTTGGAAATGTTTAAAGAAAATGAGTTACTCATGTGAGGCAAAAGAAAATATTTTAACTCTAGTATTTGCAAAGCTTTGATTAAATACATGGCCTTGGTTTGACACTGAAAATGATGTAACCACCCTGAATATTTATCTGCAAAGGCATCCACAAATAATTAAAAAAATAATAATTCAATTGACTGATTCCTTTTTTAAAAACTGTCTTTGCAAACTTAATTCAGCAAAGAATAATGCAAGCTACTCACAATTGCTAAAATGCATTTATAGAAATGAAAGTAATAACCTGACTAGATATCTAAAATTTTAGAGTTGAAGCATGAATTATTTTAAAAGGTTTCTTTATTACCAATTAAATGACAATAAAATAATATTATGTGTTATATGAACACTTTAGCTCACCTCTCTCAATATGATGGTATAAATAAAGAGCAAAAAAAATAACATTAATGATACAGTGCAATGTAATATTGAAAAATATATAGCAACCTCAGAATATTGAAATTCTATTTATATCATCAGAAAAGTAACTCTAAATATAAAAATGCTTGTGCAAAACTTTGACCTATATTCAAAGCACATGCATTTGCAAACAGTTCTTATCCATTATTAAACAGGAAAAAAAAACTCTAAATATCACTTCTGGTTATTAGACCCATGTCTGAATTTTCTACTAGGTAATTCAAGAGAAAACAAAAGATGTCACACTAGTCAGAAAGAAAACTGCCAGATTTTGTTTCTAAATCAAAGGAGTAACAAGATACAATAATATATTTCATGATTAAATATTTCTATTTTCAATTAGAATTTATTCAATATGAAAGTTACATGATCTCTAGTAGAACAGACTTTTGAGTTATGGTAGAGGTATATATACTCCATGTATTCATAAAATAAAATATCTTTGACCATATCCCTGCAGTTGAGTTTTCTTAAGCCTGATACACTTTACACTCATCATATTTCTTGCTTGGCTCCCCAGGAATACAGTTTACATCTTCTGTTCTATAATTTCTGATTGTGTATGAAGAAAAAAGCAATTCAATGCCTCAATGAGAAATATGAAGAGGACATGAAAAATTGACATGATTGACAAGTGATTGGAACTGGACAGATTCCACCATTATAATGGAAATGAGTAAGATTCTATAGTCTGAAGATGCAGTATTGTATGGTCATGGGGATCTAGAGCTGTGAAGCCAAACTACCTGAGTTCAGATCTTAACTACGCCACTTTCTTACATGATGTTGGACAGCAAATTAGTGTTTCTATCACCTTGTCTGTAAAGAGGAAAATAATAGGAGCAACATCATAGAGGTGGTAGATTAATAGATGGGAAAAGTGCCTGACACATACAAAAACACTCAGTAAGTGTTTTCTATTTATTATCTCTCTTAAAGGAAGGTTGCTCTGATCTGGGCCCAAAAAGTAAAATTAAAGAATAAAATGCTGTAAGTATATGCATGGAGATAAGGTAGTAACAAATGCTTTTAATCGTGGTGAAAAAAGGGAAGGTGTATCAGAAATAGAGAACTCCAGGAGTCTCTGTGCTTCTGTGAGCCAGAAATCATACATTTCATTCTTTCTTCATTTGTGAGCATCATTAACGATTTTTGAGCAGGAAGAAAGCAATGATTCCAGTGATGCTTGAAAAGCTAACTCCTGAATTGACATGGATAGTAGACATTCTGCACAAAAAATATATAAATCTTATTTTCAAACATGAATTCCACCTGGGAAGAGGAAAATAAAGATGCAGAGCAGATGGTTTCCTGACCTCAGTTCCACTTCAAACACAGCTTCATGGTCATCATATTTTCATAATAGCCTTTATCGTGGGGTTTTACTTGAATAAAAAGGTTAATGGCTTTAAAACTGAAAAAAGAAAACCACCGATTTAGAGTAATACTCCACTGGCAACATTACTATAACCACTGAATTAATAGTGTAAAAATCCAAATTGTTACCATTTTAGAGAGAAAGATATTTTCTTTTTCTGAAAGACTCTTCCCAGGGCTCTTTTCATGTCTCTGTTCCTCAGGCTGTATATAAAGGGGTTCAGCATGGGGGTCACCACAGTGTACATCACGGCCATCACAGTCTCCTTAACAGCAGAATTATTAGTTGATGGGCACAAGTAGAGACCAATGATTGTCCCATAGAAGAGAGACACCATGGAGAGGGGGGAGCCACAGGTGGAGAAGGCCTTGCGGATGCCCCTGGCAGAAGGAACTTTGAGGATGGAGGAGACAATTCATGCATAGGACATGACGATGAATAGAAATGGGACCACAAGAATGAGTCCTCCCATGAAAAGTATCACCAACCCGTTGACTCGAGTATCAGAGCAGGACACCTTCAACAAAGTAGAAGTGTCACGGAAAAAGTGAGGAATCACATTGTCAGCACAGAAGGACAGCCTGGCCGTGAGCAGGGTGTGCAACATGGCATGGGCAGTGGTCAGCACCCAGGACAGCGCCAGCAGGGAGAGACACAGCCTGGGGCCCATGATGGCGGTGTAGTGCAGGGGGAAGCAGATGGCCACGTAGCAGTCATAGGCCATGGCCACAGCAGGAAGCTTTCAAGAACTCCAAAAAACAAGTAAAAATACTTCTGGGCCAGACAGCCTGCCTAGGGGATGGACAAGACTTGGCTCTTCATATTCTGCAACAGCTTGGGCATTGTGGCAGAGGAGAAGCAGAGGTCAGAGAAAGACAGGTTGCTGAGAAACAAATACATGGGTGTGTGGAGGTGGGGGTCCAGTCGAATCAGGAACATTATGAGGAGGTTCCTCAGGACGGTGGTAACATACATGGCCAGGAACAGAGCGTAGAACAGGTTTTGATGCTCTGGCTGGATAGGCAGGCCCAGAAGGAGGAACTCTGAGATGATGGTTTGGTTCCTCTTTGTCATTCGATAACTCTATTATTTATAAAAAATCACAGATACAAAAAATAAATAATGCATATAGCATGTGGCTTATTGCCAAATGGTGGATGAGTGAGAATTTAGGCACAGGCAGAAGGTGATGCTACTGAAACTCCTCCTTCAAAGTCTGCAATAACATTGATGTCTCTAAATTCAATAACATATCCCATTTAGTGCTAATGATCACTTTTTCCTTTGTAGGACTCTCTCATCTCTTGGTCATGGTGATACCTCATGTTCTGTTCTATTCTGGCCTCCATAACAATGCCTTCTTCACACAGTCATTAGAGAAGTCTTCATGCCAAGTCATCCTTTGAATATTGGTGATCCTCAGCATATTGTCCTTCTACTCTTATTCAGCCCACATCATTCTTCTGAGCTACAGACCTGGGTGTTCAACCCCCTGATGACCGTCTTATTTGCATGTTTCACCTTCACTCCAAGACAAATCTTCCCGATATTAGACTTGTTGTTTCTTCAGTTCCATATTTGCTTCACTCCCAATGTTCTCTACCTCAGTGATCGACAATACCACCTACAAGATATACAAGCCAGACCTGAGAGCCGTCCTTGACTCCTCCCTCTCCTCATCTCTCCTTGTTCATTTACTATATGTTTCCAGTCCCATTTCTGAACATCTCTCATATATGCCCTTCTTGACATCCTACAGCCATCATTTAGCTCAGTTACTATTCTCACCTAAACAATGTCAACAAATTTGGACTCTACTTTCACTTCTCTACAATGCATTGACATTACCCAGAATCATTCTTTTTATAACTCAAACGTTTCCATGTCACTATTCTAACTGAAGAGTTTCCCCTTTCCACTAACACAAACACCTTATTTTATCAGGGTTGACGTGGTCCATAAGACCCTTATTTCATCAGAGCAATGAGCTCATGGCCAACCCTCTCTCTACTCCAAGTAAACCAGGTCTCTCTCATTTTCTCAAAGGCAGACTACTGTCACGCATCATAGCACATCATGCTTTCATTACCTGAATGCGTGCTATCCCCATCCCACTCCATTCCTTCTGCTAGGAACTCATCTTCCAGATCATTAAACATGGATTATTTGCTCTTTGCTAGATGTTAAAATTTTTTAAAGTTCTACTTTGTTCACTGATGAACCTTAACTTCTAGGACAATGAGAAGTACAAAAAGAAAACTTTCAGGCCATCCAAGAGATCACTAAATTGTTTCAACAGACACCAAAAATATGGAAGGTAGAAACATCCGCTGACAGCCTTTCCAAATCACAGCTCCCTTATCTCAATCATTTGTGTTGATTTCCAAATACTGTACTGTAGACTGTCTGGAATTTCTCTCCCCAGGTTAGAAAACCCATCTCAAGCTATCTTATTATGTGGCTTAACACTAATGTACCCAAGCAAGGCTGTCATTTTTTCCTTACAATTCAGCCCACACAATGTCAATATTGATGTGAGATTCATTTTGAAGTTTAGAGGTCATGCGTGCATCCATGCTAAGTTGCTTCAGTTGTGTCTGACTCTTTGCAACCCTATGGACTATAACCTGCCAGGCTCCTCTGTCCATGGAATTCTCCAGGCAAGAATACTGGAGTGGGTTGCCATGCCCTCCTCCAGGGGATCTTCTCGACCCAGGGACTGAACTTGCGAGTCTTGCGTTGCAGGCAGATTCTTTACAGCTGAGACAAAAGTCATGAAAAAGCAAATAATAATAAAAATAACTTACAGTCTCTTGGACCCAGTGCCTGGTCTACTCCTGATACATTTCCCCACAGTGTGAATCAGGATTTGACCCCCAAAAAAAGAAAAGAAAAGAAAAGAACAGGAGGAGCACTTCAGAATGAGGGAAACTTCTGACCCCAAAGAGATACAGAATAGTACCGTCACTGCAGGATACTCACCAAGAACATAGGGTTTAAACCAGGCAAATGTATGTTTCACACTTAGAAGAAAGACGTTTGTTATATATTAGTGAACTAAAGGGTGAATTTCGGACTCCTCAGGAACTCCTGGGAACTAGGTGGGATCCATCTATTGTATAAAATGCCTGATTACGGAGTCCAAATCTGTCAGATATCATCTAAAAATGCTGCCCTTGAAGAAACCCACTCTTAATTACCTATTCCTTACACTTCTCTACATATTACCTTCTTCAGTTTTAAGATGATAATGCTGACTTGTTCCTGCCCATCTTTCAAAGCTTCTGTAAACTTGAAATCTCTTTTGAAAATCTCTTGCAAAATATAGAGGACTCTATTATGAAATACTTACAAATACTATATTGACAGAGAGGTTAAATATGGTAGACGCTAATCAGAACGTAGACTGACAAGGTACAAAGCCTTGCTTGGGTACATTAGTGTTAAGCCACATAATAAGATAGCTTGAGATGGGTTTTCTAACCTGGGGAGAGAAATTCCAGACAGTCTACAGTACAGTATTTGGAAATCAACACAAATGATTGAGATAAGGGAGCTGTGATTTGGAAAGGCTGTCAGTGGATGTTTCTACCTTCCATAATATTTCTAGAATGTTGAGCAGGGGGTTTTTAGACAGCCTGAAGAAAAACCCCATAGAATCATATCATAGAATCTCAGTAGTCTGGATACTCAGGCTGCAAAATCCCTAAGGCCTGGAGGAAGAAATGGCAACCCACTCCAGTATTCTTGCCTCGAAAATCCCATGGACAGAGGAGCCTGGTGGTCTACAAGTCCATGGAGTTGCAAAAGAGTCAGATATGACTGAGTAACTGAGCAAAGGCATGGATTCTCCAGCCTTATCAAGTATGTCTGAGGATGACTTCAGGGCTTTGACCTGGGGGTATTCACTCTTTTATTCATTATAGGCATATGGAGATAGACTCTGCAGTCATCACCTGATTCTACAACATCCCTTTTGTCATTCTGTCTTCCTGGGCCTGAGGGACATTGGGTCCCAACAGATACTAGGACTTGGAAAAACTCATTAATAACAAAGTAAATTTTATTGCATCTCTGGGACAAATCCCCTAGGAGGTCTAAGGCAGATATTTCTTAATTACTAATCATCTTTGGGTAGGGGATCGGGCAACAGAGGATGCAAGCTCATGCCTTAATCCCACAGGAATACTCCTCTGGCTGTGCTAAGTCGCTTCAGTTGCATCCAACTCTTTGTGACCCTATGGACCGTAGCCCACCAGGCCTCTGTCCATGGGATTCTCCAGGCAAGAATACTGGAGTGGGTTGCCATTTCCTTCTCCAAGGGGTCTTTCCAACCCAGGGATCGAACCCGCCTCTCTTACCCCTCCTATACTGGCAAGCGGGTTCTTTAGCACTCGTGCCACCTGGGAAAACCACTCCTCTGGCTACCATAGCTCAAAAGAGCTCTTTCTTCTCTAGGTTCTATATTATTTTCACTCCTGAAGTATCTGCCTTCCTCCTTTAGAGGAAAATATAGGAGAACATTGATGAAGATATAGCAAATATCCTTAGACACTAATTATAAAATAAATATCGCTAAATTGGACTGTTTTGCAATTTGTTGTTGTTATTCAGTCCCTAGGTCATGTCTGACTCTTTGTGACCCCATGGACTGCAGTACACCAGGCTTCTCTGACCTCCGCTATCTCCCCGAGTTTTCATGGCCACTGAGTCGGTGATGCTATCTAACCATCTTATCCTCTATCAGCTCCTTCTCCTTTTGTCTCCAATCTTTCCCAGGATCAGGGTCTTTTCCAATCAGTCGACTCTTTGCATCAGGTAACCAAAGTATTAGAGCTTCAGCATCAGTCCTTCCAATAAATATTAAGGGTTTATTTCCTTTAGGATTGAGTGGTTTGATCTCCTTGCAGTCCAGAGGACTCTCAAGAGTCTTCTTCAGCACAATTCAAAAGCATCAGTTCTTCAGTGCTCAGCCTTCTTTACAGTCCAACTCTCACATCCATACATGACTACTGGGAAAACCATAGCTTTGACTATATAGACCTCTGTCAACAAAGTGATGCCTCTGATTGTTAATATGCTGCCCAGGTTCATCATAGCTTTCCTTCCAAGAAGTAAGCATCTTTTAATTCATGACTACAGTCATATCCACAGTGATTTTGGAGGCAAAGAAAAAAATATCTCAATACTTTCACATTTTCCCCTTCTATTTGCCATAAAGTGATGGGACCTGATGCCGTGATCTTAGTTTTTTTAATGATGTATTTCAAACCAGCTTTTTCACTTTCCTCTTTCTCTCTCATATTTCTAAATACCCACCATTAATTGAATGAAAGTCAACTACAAAGTTGAAGACTACATACATCTGACAAAGGACTTGTAACCAGAACATATAAAGATCTCCTACAAATCAAATGAAAGAGATAGATAACCCAATAGAAAAATGGGCACAAGATAATGTACAAAGAGGATACAGCTCTGGAGAATAACCATATGCAAGGGTGCTTAACTTTGTTAGTCAGCAGGGAAATAGAAATTAAAACCACAATGTGATACTAATATACACTTACCAAAAAGCTCATAGGAAAAGGATGGGAAAAATACCAAACCATTTTAAGAGTGTGGAACAAGAGGATTCCATTGTTACAAGGAGGGTAAGTATGACTGGCATCTGCTTAGTTCTGTCTTCTAAACTAAACAAGCACCTGCCCTATAATCCAGAAATCCCACTCTTCTGTAGAGATGCCCAGGAAGAACAGGGAGCTTCAGGATTCATAACAGCCAAAAACTGTTCATCATTGGTAGAATGGATGTTGTTAATGGCTTAGTCACACAATAGAAATCTACACAGCAATGAAAATGGACAATCTACCACTGCACACAGCAACGTGGATGAACTTCACACACATAACACGGACTGAAAGAGGGAGACAAGAAAGAGAACAAAAGGTGCACTTCCATTCAGATAGGTCCAAAAATGGGTAAAATTAATGTATGCTGTAAATTAATTATTAATTATTAACAACTAATATTTAGTCAAGTGGGCCTTAGAAAGCATCACTACGAACAAAGCTAGTGGAGATGATGGAATTGAGCTATTTCAAATCCTGAAAGATGATGCTGTGAAAGTGCTGCACTCAATATGCCAGCAAATTTGGAAAACTCAGCAGTGGCCACAGGACTGGAAAAGGTCCGTTTTCATTCCAATTCCAAAGAAAGGCAATGCCAAAGAGTGCTCAAACTACCGCACAATTGCACTCATCTCACATGCTAGTAGTCATGCTCAAAATTCTCCAAGTCACCCTTTAGCAATACGTGAACCGTGAACTCCCTGATGTTCAAGTTGGTTTTAAAAAAGGCAGAGGAATCAGAGATCAAATTGCCAACATCCGCTGGATCATCAAAAAAGCAAGAGAGTTCCAGAAAAACATCTATTTCTGCTTTATTGACTATGCCAAAGCCTTTGACTGTGTGGATCACAATAAACTGTGGAAAATTCTGAAAGAGATGGGGATACAAGACCACCTGACCTGCCTCTTGAGAAACCTATATGCAGGTCGGGAAGCAACAGTTAGAACTGGACATGGAACAACAGACTGGTTCCAAATAGGAAAAGGAGTACGTCAAGGCTGTATATTGTCACCCTGCTTATTTAGCTTATATGCAGAGTACATCATGAGAAACGCTGGACTGGAAGAAGCACAAGCTGGAATCAAGATTGCCAGGAGAAACATCAATAACCTCAGATATGCAGATGACACCACCCTTATGGCAGAAAGTGAAGAGGAACTAAAAAGCCTCTTGATGAAAGTGAAAGAGGAGAGTGAAAAAGTTAGCTTAAAGCTCAACATTCAGAAAACGAAGATCATGGCATCCGGTCCCATCACTTCATGGGAAATAGATGGGGAAACAGTGGAAACAGTGTCAGACTTTATTTTTCTGGGCTCCAAAATCACTGCAGATGGTGACTGCAGCCATGAAAGTAAAAGAAGCTTACTCCTTGGAAGGAAAGTTATGACCAACCTAGATAGCATATTCAAAAGCAGAGACATTACTTTGCCAACAAAGGTCCATCTAGTCAAGGCTATGGTTTTTCCAGTGGTCATGTATGGATGTGAGAGTTGGACTATGAAGAAAGCTGAGTGCTGAAGAATTGATGCTTTTGAACTGTGGTGTAGGAGAAGACTCTTGAGAGTCCCTTGGACTGCAAGGAGATCCAACCAGTCCATTCTAAAGGAGATCAGTCCTGGGTGTTCTTTGGAAGGAATGATGCTAAAGCTGAAACTCCAGTACTTTGGCCGCCTTACGCGAAGAGTTGACTCATTGGAAAAGACTCTGATGCTGGGAGGGATTGGGGGCAGGAGCAGAAGGGGACGACAGAGGATGAGATGGCTGGCATCACCGACTCGATGGACGTGAGTTTGAGTGAACTCTGGGAGATGGTGATGGACAGGGAGGCCTGGTGTGCTGCAATTCATGGGATCACAAAGAGTCAGACACAACTGAGCGACTGAACTAAACTGAAATGAGTATTTATATAGCTAATATATTTATTATTATTATTATTAAATTAACTAATTTAACAGCATAAATTAAATTAATGCCATTAATTTAATAGCAAGAGACTCACTGCCGCTGCAGGAACAGCAACTAGCAGAGACACGACAGGATTCCTACAGGGCTAGTAAAGTTTTTGATCTGACTGCTGGTTACTTATGTTTTTTCAGTTCATAAAAAGCCCTGCCAAAATTTTCACCTTTGGTTCTATATCCAAAAACATCCTAAGGATCATTGGGTTTTCAGTCCATGTCTGATTATTATGCTATCTAAAGTCCTCAATGACTCAGTAGATAAAGAATCTGCCTGCAATGCAGGAGACACAGGTTCAATCCCTGAGTCAGGAAGATCTTCTGGAGGAGGGCATGAAAACCAATCCATTGTTTCTGTTGGGAAAATCCCATAGACAGAGGAGCCTGGCAGGCTATAGGCCATAGGGTCACAAACAGTCAGGCATGACTGAAGCAACTGAGCACACACACACACACAGACTCCCTGTAGGCTTTCAGCTATTGGTTCCTGCTTTAACAATCTTATTCCCTGATGTGTTTGTTTATCTTTGGGTTTGTGCCAGATACTGGGTACTGAAAGGAAAGCACTTGAAGTCTAAGATGGTATTATTTTCCTCCAAATATTTTTTTTCAATTGTTTTTCCTTAGTACTTGGAGTCACCAGCAATCTGGAATCATCCCAACCCAAATTTAGTGCTTGAGATTCTGTGGACCTCTGCTGACTCTAACCCAGGCTAGAGCATATGTGTGTTGTTCTCTTCAATTATGGTTTATTCTTACACCTAGGGCACCTATAGTGCCCGGTGTGAAGTTGATTTACTTCTTGTAAACAAGACCCATTTCCCAAGACCTTTGCTTATGGATACTAACTTTGGAAGCAATTATCCAGGTTCATCTCAACAAGCTGTCTCGGGATTGCCTTCCCAAGCCATCTGCAAAACTGATAAATAGATCTGATATGGCTCCAGTTCAGCTCCTCTCTTCATGAACCCAGTATCCAAGGGTCAGCTCTGAGATTCCCCAAGCTTTTCAGAGCAACCACAGTCTCTTTCTCCTTTTGTGCAGGCACTGAAGTTCCAGGCACCGATTCCATCCTTCCTAACTTCAGCGCGTGGAGTGAATCACCAAGCTGTATTCAGAAACAGTGCCTTAGTGTCCTCCACGTCCTGACTGAATTTTCATCTGCCTAACAGGAAAGTGGAAGCAGCAGAACTGGGCAGCCCTGTGACCAACACAGAACAGTGGGAAAGGTCTGCACATTTCAGAAATACTCATATCCCCTGCCTCTCTCATCCCTTTCTTATCTTCTTTTCTCCATTTACTCTGTCTCTCTCACAAATATACTCACACATTTTGAAAAGCTTCATTATCATCTAACTCCTTAGTATTTAAGGTAATGAACAATCCCTCCTATCTTGCTAGCGCTCTAGTTTTCAAAGTGCTATCACTAGCCCTGTGGCACATGATTCTGAAATGTATAAGAAAGGCTTTACAAGTGAGATGAAGAGCTCAAGGAGGTTTCATGCCCTCCTTGGGGTACTTCTGCTGAAAAGCAGCACTGGAGGGACAGAATGACAGCTTTGAGTTTGGAGCCCTCTTCCGTAACACTTCAAACTATCCCCTCTCCACCTGGCCACACTGCAGAGGAGTTTGTATCTCTAAAGTCAGCTGACCACACACATGCTCCAAATCCACTGGCTCTTACAAAAAGAACAGGGTTTCCCAAAGTGTACAACCAGAACTGTCAGGTGATTTCAAAAAGGACTTTGTTAGCAGAATAAGAGCCAGTATTTCAAGGAAGGGAGCCAGGAAATGGGCTTTTATTTAGTTTTAAAGCATCACAGGTGACTCTAATGGACACTGAAGTGTAGGAGACTCCCGTGTTGAGGGCTGAAGCAGAGGTAGCGATTCCTCGGGTCCTCTGAGCTTTCCCAGCCCTCATTCTTGCCTTCTTCCCTCTCTCCTATCAGGCAGATGCCCCAGAGGATCCTGAATCCAAGCAACAGGTTGTGAAAGGAAATAGTTTCTGATGAGGTCTAAGGAGGTGGAAGACCTCTGTCTTCATGGCAGAAACAGGTGGTGGCCAGATATGCTTAGGGTTGGGGTCACCGAGAAGTCACCATGGTGGACCTTTCATTCTCAGGTCAATTTGGGGGGTCTTGGGATGAGCCCATCAGTCCCCCACCTTCTCACTAAAACTCTGTTTTCTGATAGACAAGCATCCTCTTCAACTTGAAGCCTCACTTACATACTGTGAAAGATAAATAAGCTTATTCACAGTTTAGAACCATGGGTGAATGACATGAGTATCAAACAGCAGATGTGGGAAGCTGTACATGCAAAAACGTCTCTAGAGAATGTCCTAAGAATTACTCCCACTTTACTCAAACACCAAAGGACCACCACATGACTACCCTATAATTTGGAATCTTAATGGTAAAAGAGAAATGAACCTCCACCAAATGTTTGAATCACCTCCGAAATGATCACTGAGCTCACTCTATCATGCAGCCTGTTCAAAAGCCTTCTGTGAATTACTTTCCCTCTGCCAACCCCTTTGTAGGCACAGCACTTAAGTCTTCTGGAATGTAACCTGACCTTTCTGTCTCTTTTATATTTTCTAGCTCCTGAACTGAACAATCCACAACTCTTTGCATGTGAAGGCCACAATAATACCTTCTTTACTCTTCTCTCCTCCATGTAGATAGCACCAAGAGGACAGCTGCACATGAGTCTCCACCTTGACATTCTGGGTCATTTCCTACAGACAAGGTGAGCTGAGGCTGTACCTAGGTGAGTGGGGAGAAAAGCCATGTCCAGGATAGAGTCAAGACTGGGGCCACTGATTCTTCTCGGTTCTGAGAGCAGGGTTTCCTACTGAGCCAGGGCGGGGATGGGAGGTGTTACTCAGAAACATTGAGAAATGGTCAAGAATAGGACTCCTTTTGAGCGCCACCCCCCCAATAACATCATCCCTCCATCCACTTACACAGGGCTTTAAGGATGGCAGAATGTTTCAACATCTAGCATTTCAGATCTTTTCTAAACGCACAGTGAGGCAGGCATTTTTTGTTTGGGCTGTTCTGCGCGTTCGTTGCTGCGCGTGGGCTTTCTCTAGTCAAGGCAGGCAGGGGGTACTCTCTAGATTCCGTGCACAGGCTTGCCATCGCTGGGGCTCTCGTTGCAGAGCACAGGCTCTAGGCACACAGGCTTCGGCAGTTGCAGTATGTGAGCTCAGCAGCTGTGCCTCAAGGGCTCCAGAGTGCTGGCTCAGTAGCTGTGGCACACGGGCTTAGTAGCTCCCCGGCATGTGGGATCTTCCTGGATTAGGGATCGAACCTGTGTCCCCTGCATTGGCAGGCAGATTCCTAACCACTGGACCACCAGGAAAGTCTGAGGTAGGCATCTTTACTCTTGTTTAATGTGTGGTAGAGTGGCTAGGGTGTGGACTCCAGAGACACAGAATGGGACTCAAATCCCAACTCTGTCACTGACTAGTAGAAGGAATTTGGGAAATTCATTAACCTTCTAAGTCTCAGTCGCCTCATCCACGAAATGGGGTAGTAAAAACAGATAGTATTGTTGTGCAGACTAAATAGAAGAGATGGATAGACAGATAGTCACAACACATTATCTGAGCAAATAGGGTAGTGGTTTATTTTAAAAAAAAAAAAAAAGGTTGTCCGTGTTACTTGGGGTTTAGACATAAACTTCTGACTCAACATCTCAAAATGACAGTGTATGTATGTCCATGCTACTTTCTCCATTTGTCTCATTTTTTCGTTTGCCCACTTTCTCTCCTTCCCCCACTGTGTCTGCAAGTTCATTCTCTGGATCTGCATCTCCTTTCCTTCCCTGCAAATAGGTTCATCAATACCATTTTATAGATAGCTGGTGAGAAGCTACTATATAACACAGAAAGCCCAGCCAGGGGCTCTGTGATGATCTAGAGGGGTGGGGTGGGGGAGGGGAGGGAGGCTCAAGAGGGAGGTGACATGTGTATAATTACGGTTGATTTGCATTGTTGTATGGCAGAAACCATCACAACATTGTAAAGCAGTTTCCCTCCGATTAAAAAATAAATTAAAAAAACTCTCAAAATGAAATGCTAATTATTACCCAATATGTAGGATAAATTCCAAGAAATGCAGCAGAAAAAAATAAAATGAAAGTAGGTTCTTTTTTTTTTAAGTAGGTTCTCATTAAATGAAGTGAGACATAATTTTTAAATTGGAAAAGACATTACAAGTCAGATAAATCAATGAAGGAGAAACATCCTTCATGTTTCAAATTTTAAAAATAGCAAAATATGAATAGTTGTTATCTATCTTCCCATAGTGGAATACAATGTAGTTCCTAAACAGAGTTGGTTAATTTTAACTTTAAGAATAAAGAAAAAATTATGCAGGTAGAAATATAGTTTATTTAAGGAGGAAAGATAGGTAATCAATTACAATTTTGAACTGGAGAAAGCTGTTCATCTCATTGTCAACTGAATAAAGATGACTAGAGAAAAACAGTATGCTCACTAAAAATATTAACAGTAGTTGCATGGCAGAATTTGGGATGATATTTACTTTCTTTTGATTTAAATCTTTCTGTATTGCTTGACTCATTCACATTGGAATTTTTTGTTTATAATCAATAGACTGCAATGTATTAGAAACTATTTTGGGAAAATTAATTCCATGGGACTTCTTTTAAAATTTACATCTGAAATTATTGAAGAAATTTCAACAAATTCCAAATAACAGAAATAGACAATAAGTGAATATAAGTTCAAGGTGGAGGATAACGCAAGCAAATCATATCAAAAAAAAAACCCCAAATCAGACAAGGATGGCATATAAAAAAATAACAGAATAACAGATAAACCTCATTTATAAATGTGGCTACAACAGTCTAAATTAAACAACTGGAAATCAATTTCAGTATTTTATACCAGGATTGGAAGTGTTTCAACAGTATGAGAGCTATTAATGTAACAGGCACTGAAAAATCATTTGATCAGAAATGAAAATACATAGATAATCATTAAAATAATGTTACCAAAACACAAATAAAAGAATAGTTGTGAGGGACTTCCCTGGTGGGCCATCAGTTAAGAGTCCCCACTCCCAATGCAGGGGGCATTGGGTACGGGTTCAATCCTTAGTCAGGGAACTAAGATCCCACAAGCCAAAATAGTCACCAAATATATACATCCTCCTGTGCTTAAACATTTTAATGATCCTCACTGCACTTAGAATAAATTTTTAAACTTGTAATAAGGCTCTGAATGACCTGACTCCCTTCTCACCTGTACAACCCCATATCTCACCACTCTGCTCTCCAGCCAGCCCAAACTATATTTAATTCCTTAAATACAACAAAAGTACAGCTTGGGTCCTTTGCACATGGAACTCTCTTTCTGCAATGCTCTCAACATTTCATAGACTGACATTTTTTCACCCTTCACATCTCAAATAATAAAAATAATCAAATATAAACAGTTGTCTATCGGCATAAAGTGTAATTCAATGTATCTTATTTACATACTCTTTTATTTTTTGAATTTAAAAAATTTTTATTTCTTACATATTAAGTTTTCAAAAGGAAAAAATACACATTATGCTATTTTCATCCTATTTGTATGCCTGAAAGGATTCGGTAAGAAGCAAAACATTGATCCCATGTGTGTATGCTCACTCAGTTGTGATCGACCCTTTTGCAATCCCATGAACTGTAGTGTAGCCCACCAGGCTCCACTGTCCATTTCCCAGAATACTGGAGTGGTTGCCATTTCCTTCTCCAGGGTACCTTCCCAATCCAGGGATCAAACCCACATTACTTGCATCTGCTGCACTGACAGGCAGATTCTTTACCACTGCGCCACCTGGGAAGTCCATTGCTCTCACATTTCCCCCTAAATAGACAGTTGTCTCAATGCCCTTTACTAATACAAAACGTATCTCCTGTTAAAAGTGCTCCCATAATAATCAACTAAACCCTCCATGTTATTTGGCCTGCATTTGAGTTTCTGTCCAATTCTATCAACCTGTTTATTCCACCAGTATCACACTATTTCAGAATCTTTCATATTTGGCAGAGGAAGAATCTCCTTATTATTCTCTTTTCCAGCATTTTCCTTATTCTCACACTTATTTTTAGATTAAAGTTAGATGGGAATTTTCTTTCTCAAAAAACCTGTTAGAATTTTGACTTCAAATGAGTTAAAATTGACATTAATTCAGTAGAATATGTATCTTTGGACTCTTAATATGCTTACCCATTTATTGAATTTTTATCATATGCTTCTTTGGAGGATTTAAAGAACTTGACTGATCCTTGCTAACATTTGAGGGGGGCAGTGAAGGGTCTTCGTTGCTACACAGGCTTTCCTCGAGTTGAGGTGAGTGGGGGCTACTCTAGCTGCAGTGTGCAGACTTCTCATTGCGGGGGCTTCTCTTGCTGCGGAGCACCGGCTCCGGCTGTGCGGGCTTCAGTAGTTGCGGTTCTCAGACTCGAGTGCTGGCTCTAGTTGCGGTGCGCGGGCTGAGCTGCTCAGTGGCGTGTGAGATCTTCCCGGGTCAGGGATCAAACCCGTGTCTCCTGCATTGGTAGGCGGATCCTTTACCACTGAGTCACTAAGGAAGCCCTGATTCTTGCTAACATTTTAACACACAGGTTTTTTTCAGTTGTTGATGCGGATGGGATTATTTCACATTATATTTTAATCTTTTTTATTCATGAGTATTGTTATTGTACAACAATAGTAAGGAATATTTCTTGAGCATTCACTGCAGGCCAGCTATCTATGTTAAGAACTTTATTCATTTTATTCTCACCTTAACCCATTTTTCACATGAAGAAATGGGATCTTTTTTTTTTTTTTCCACAGACATTTCTTGAGCACCTTCACCAGCCCCGCTTAACTCTGATAATCCCTGCTTCTCCAATTATTCCTAATAGATAAAGAATTTCTTTGTTAGTAGTATACAAACTAAGAGAATTTTAGAATCTGAGGAACCTTGGAAATCATTCCATGCAACCAATTCATTTTCTAATTTCAACTTAATTTTATTTTTTACTTTTTACTTTATATAGGAGCATAGCTGATTAACAATGTTGTGATGTTTTAGGTGGGCAGCAAAGGGACTCAGCCATACATATGTGTGTGTGTTAGTACTTCAGTTGTGTCTGACTCTTTACAACCATATGCATATACATAGATGTATCAGTTCAATTCAGTTACTCAGTTGTGTCCTACTCTTTGTGACCCCATGGACTACAGCACACCAGGCTTTCTTATCCTTCATTATCTCCCAGGGTTTGCTCTAACTCATATACATATATACAGCCATAAATACATGTACCCATTCTCCTCCAACTCCCCTCCTATCCAGGCTGTCACATAACATGGAGCAGATTTCCCTCTGCTATACAGTAGGTCCTTGTTGGCAACCACTTAATTTTGAAGACGAAGTAGTCTTTGTTTGTCAAGACTGAGTTCAAGGACCTAACATGATAGCAAGACCAGCCTTCGGGTCTTTCAATCCTGGGTTTTGAGTTTTTTCCCACAGCAGCCACACTCACTCCCTTTGTTTTAATATTAATTTTAGTTGTTTTTGTTGCTCAGTCATGTCTAACTCTTTGCGACCCCATGGACTACAGCACGCCGGGCTTCCCTGTCCTTCACTGTCTCCTGGAGTTTGCCCAAACTCATGTCTGTTGAGTTGGTGATGCCATCCAGCCATCTCATCCTCTGTCATCCCCTTCTTCTCATGCCTTTAATCTTTTCCAGCATCAGAGTCTTTTCTAATGAGTCAGTTCTTTGCATTAGGTGGCCAAAGTATGGGAACTTCACCTTCAGCATCAGTTCTTCCAATGAATATTCAGGACTGATTTCCTTTAGGATTGACTAGTTTGATTTCCTTGCAGCATCGTAGAGCATGTCCTTATCAGTTTTCTCTGCAGTGGAGTGCAGACTCTCTGAGGCGTTGTATCCTGTGTTCCTTTGTGGTTCTGGCAGAACCCACCCAGGTCTGTTGGCACAGGGACATGGCTTCAAGTCACACCTCTGATGCCAATCCCTTTATAATCTTCACAACATCTAACACTTGGCCAGATTATCTGCTGGCACTAACCTAGAAAGTGACATTTTCTGTTTTATCTTCTGAGTGACCCATCCCTGTGGCCAGCCATTCACCGTGAAGCAGTCTGCATGAGCGAACTGCCCTGTTAGGTCTTATTGAAGAAATGGGATCTTAAAAAGCCAGGTAACTTGCCTGACGTTTCAGAGTTAGAAAGTGTCAGAGCCCAGACTTAATTTCAAGTGTTTCAAAATCTCTTTTTATTTCTAGTAGCATTTCAGTTGATCATTTTAGATTTCCTGAATATATCATCTTATCAGCAAATAATGGTAATTTTTACATTTCCTTTCTAATATTTTTACCTTTTTCCAGTTGTGTAACATCAGTTTTCTTTTTTTACTGAAGACACTTGTTTTAAATATCATTAAATCTACAGAATATCATAACATACTGATCTTTAAGGACATCAAGAGAGTTGTAACAAGATGTGGTTTAAAATAAGACGTAGGCATTATTCCTATTATATTGAGTATGCCAGGCTAGAACTTGCCAGAATGACTAAATTGCATGAAGATTTTCCATGTCTTGTTTTTGTGTTTGTTACACTGTCTCTGATACCCAAAAAAATGTGTAAAATTTAGCTTAAGATACTGTTCATGTTAGGAAAACAGTTGATTTTGCTTATTTTAATGCTTTTATTCAATTGAGGGCATATAGTAAACATCTGTGTTATGTTGCAGTAAGTTGGGGAAATGGATGGAAGCAACCATAGTACAGTCTCTGAGTTCCTGCTCCTTGGGCTGTCAGAGAGTCCTGAGCACCAGAGGGTCCTGTTTTGGATGTTTCTGTCCATGTACCTGGTCACAGTGGTGGGAAATGTGCTCATCATCCTGGCCATTGGCTCTGACTCCCGCCTGCACACTCCCATGTACTTCTTCCTGGCCAATCTCTCCTTCACTGACCTCTTCTTCGTCACCAACACAATCCCCAAGATGCTGGTGAACCTTCAGTCCCAGAACAAAGCCATCTCATATGCAGGGTGTCTGACCCAGCTCTACTTCCTGGTCTCCTTGGTGGCTTTGGACAACCTCATCCTAGCCACGATGGCGTACGACCGCTATGTGGCCATCTGCCGCCCACTCCACTACACCACGGCCATGAGCCCCAGGCTCTGTATTTCACTCCTTGCCCTGTGCTGGGCACTCTCTGTCCTCTACGGCCTCATTCACACTATCCTCATGACCAACGTGACCTTCTGTGGGTCCCGGAAGATTCACTATATCTTTTGTGAGATGTATGTCTTATTGAGACTCGCATGTTCCAACACCCAGATCAATCACACAGTGCTGATTGCCACAGGATCCTTTATCTTCCTCACCCCCTTTGGGTTCATGGTCATGTCCTATGTCTGGATTGTCAGAGCCATCCTCCAAATACCCTCAGCCTCTAGCAAGTACAAAGCCTTCTCCACCTGTGCCTCCCATTTGGCTGTGGTTTCCCTCTTCTATGGGACCCTTTGTATGGTATATCTGAAGCCTCTCGACACCTACTCCATGAAGGACTCAGTAGCCACAGTGATGTATGCTGTGGTGACCCCCATGATGAACCCTTTCATCTACAGCCTGAGGAACAAGGACATACACGGAGCTCTGGGAAGATTCTTCTTAGGAAAGTCTTTCAGAGGTTGACTTGAGGATAAATTTGCATTATCCTCAAGGGCATTACAGTGGAGAGTAGGAATTTCCTTCACCATGTCCACCATGTCCTATGTGGATTTAGCTCAATATAATTTAATCTCATATGTCTATGATGAAAAAATAGACAAAGTACAACCCAATGTCCACCAAACCTGACCAGCTTTGACAATAAATAAAGTACCACTAACAAAAAATGCAGGTTCGATCCCTGGGAAGATTCCCCTGATGTTGAAAATGGTAACCTACTCCAGTATTCTTGCCTGAAAACTTCCAGGGACAGAGGAGTCTGGTGGGCTACAGGCCATGAGGTTGCAAAGAGTCAGACATAACTAAGTGACTAATACACACACACACACACACACACACACACACACACACACACACACACACACACACACACCAATAGTAGAAGTTTGCAGGATCAAATCCTTCAACTTGCGCTAACCTAGGATTGCAGTCCCAGCCTTATCCAGACACACCCAGTTATGGCTTAGCGGATCTCACGTGTTCACTAACATGCATTCACTCATGTTCTTCTGAACTCTGAACTTCCTTAAGGAGCCTGCTGCCTTCAAGCCATTTATGGAATACATCTGACAATACATGCACTGTAGGTACCCTGAGTGGGGCCGCCCCCTTCCTGATGCTCTCTCCGACAGACACAGCTCCCACTGCTTCAGTTCTGACCCACAGTCCCTCTGGACACAGCCCCTGGTATTCAGGCAGAAATAGAAAGAGATTTCTGTGTTTTGCTCTAGGCTGATTTTTATCCCTTGGACTCCAAAGCCATACTACATCACTTGCCTTTTTCCTGCATTTTTTTTTCTTCTGAGAGAAATCAGACTTTGTCCTCAGGAAGCCCATCCTGCCCCTTATTTCTGTGGCTCTTCACCTTCCATCTCTTCTTCATTACCTCAAAACAAAACTCTCAAACATTTCGACACATGCTCACAAACAGGAGTGGTGGTGGAGGGAGCAGAAAGGGAGGAGGTCATTGTGAGATCCAACCTCTGTTTAGGTTCTATGATTCGGATGCCAATTCTAATGTGTGTGTGTTCTGTCCATACCACTAAGCAATTCTCTGACACCAGATAGGGGTCCTACAGAATCTACCCAGAGATGTCATCAGATTCCACAGGTTAAGGGCTCACCTCCCCACCCCCATCCCACCACTTCAGATGACAATCTCAAGTCCAGGTTGTCACCTGTGCTTCTGACCAGCTATAGACAGGAGGTTCCTAAGACCCCTTCTTTGGGCTCAATTAATTTGCTAGAGATGCTTACAGAACTCAGAGAAAACATTTCACTTACCAGACTACCAATTTATTATAAAAAGTCACAACTCAGAAACAGTCAGGTGGAAGAGGCTCACAGGGCAAGGTATGTGGGAAGGGGCATGGAGCTTCTATACCATCTCTGGGTGCAGCACTCTACCTAAACCTCCATGTGTCACCAACCCGGAAGCTGGCTGAACCCTGTCCTTTGCAGTATTTATACAGACTTTATTACATAGGCATGACTCATTAAATCACCAGCCAGTGGTTATTGATTCAACTTCCAGCCCCTCACCCTTTTCCAGAGATTGGGGTGAGGATAGCGAGACTGAAAGTTCCTAAAGGGGAATGAAGTCCAAAAAGGAAGGGCTATACGTATACACTGGAGGAGGAAATGGCAACCCACTCCAGTATTCTTGCCTGGATAATCCCATAGACAGGGAAGCCTGGCAGGTTATACAGTCCATGGGGTTGCAAAGAGTCGGACACAACTTGGCAGCTACACAGATACGTATACATATAGCTGAGTCACTCTGCTCTCCAGCAGAAACTAACACAACATTGTAAAGCAATTGTATTCCAATTTAAAAATTAATTAATAAATAAAAATTTTTAATGTGGAACAGGAAGAATCCATTGCTACTAGGAGGGTAATCATTACAAGTGTGATGGAAACCTGTTTAGCTCTATCTTCTAAACAAACACCTACAGTATCATCCACAAATCCCACTCCTCCATAGGGATGCCCAAGAGGAATATGCACCTTCACTATTCACAACAGCCAAAACTGGAAACCACAAATCCCCATCAATGGTAGAATAGATTTCTTAATGGCTTTATTCACACAATAGAACTCTATACAGCAATGAAAATGAAAAGTCTACAACCACATACCGCAAAGTGGATGAACTTTCTTGTAGACAAGAAAGTAAAAATGGTGCACTCATTTAAATAGGTGCAAAAATGGGTAAAACTAACTCATCCTTTTAGGAGTCAAGGAAGTGATTGCCCCTGTAGAAACAGCGACCAGCAGAGGACATGACAGGATTCCTGCAGAGCTGGTAATGTGTGTGTGATCTGACTGCTGGCTATTCATGTTGGTCCACTCTGTAAAAAGTCCTGCCTAATTTTCCATTCTTGGTTCTATATGCTAAAACATCATAAACATCATTGCTTCTCATTCTGTGTCTGACTACTATATTATCTAGAGTCTCTGTGGGCTTCCCTGGTGACTCAGATGGTAAAGAATCCACCTGCAATGCTGCAGACCCAGATTCAGTCCTTGAGTCAGGAAGATTCCTTGGAAAAGGGAATGGCTACCCACTCCAGTATTCCTGTCTAGAGAATTCCATGGACAGAGGAGCCTCTGTATGCCTTTCAGCTATTAGTTCTTGCTTTAGAAATCTTATTTCTTTGTGTGTCTGCTTATCTTTGGTTTTGTGCTTGATGTGATGATTGAAAACATGATGAAGAGAAATATTTGAGGTCTAAGGTGATGTCATTTTCCTCCAAATACAACTTTTTAAAGTTTCTTTGATGCAATACTTGGAAGTCACTAGCAATCTGGGATCATCTTAATCCAAATATAGTCCTTGAGACTTTCTGAACCTCTGATGATTCAAAGCCAGGCTGCACTCTATGTGAAGACTTCTTTATTCCTGGCTTAATCCAATCCTAGAAAACTTTTAAGATTTCTGCCCAAGGTGAAATTGGTTTACTCTTTGTAAATAAGATTCATTTCCCAAGATCTCTGCTTATAGATATTAACATTGAAGCAATTATCCAGGTTCATCTCAACAAGCTATCTTGGGACTACCTCCCCAAGGCCTCACCAAAGCTGATAAATCAGTCTGATGTGGTCTCAGTTCAGCCCCTTCACTTATAAACTAAGGATCCAACCATCAGTTCTTGGGTTCCCCATCCTCATCAAGGCATGAACTGCTACCTGTTTTCTCCTCATTTGCATGGGCTGATTATCCAGACAACAACTGCCCTGCTTCCCACCTTTAGGCAAAAGGAAGAGTCATCAAGCCCTATTCAGAAAGCAATGTCTTAGGTCCTTTATATCCATCCTGACTGAAACTGCATCCTACATAAGATGAAAGTATAGGTGGCAGCACCAGGGAACTCTGAAACCAGCAGAGAGCCGTGGGTAAGACCTGGTCATTTCTGGCTTACGCTCTCTTTTCTCCCTTTCTTATTGTATCTCTCTTCTCCACGTTCTCTCTCACACAAACATACTCACGTACTTGAAAGTGTTCATATAATCTAACCACTTCATATTTAAAGGCGATGTAATCATCTCTCCAGGGCCTCCCTGGTGGTCCAGTGGTTAAGGATCTGCCTGCCAACGCAGGGGACACGGGTTCGATCCCTGGTCCAGGAAGATTCTACATGCCAAGAGGCAGCTAGGCCGGTAGACTGCAACTACTGAGCCTGTGCTCTAGAATCCTCAAGCTGCAACTACCGAGGCTGTGCACCACAACTACTGAAGCCCAGAGTCCACACACAGCAACTAGCAAGTAGCCCAACTAGAGAAAGTCCACATACAGCAATGAAGATTCATAAATTAAAAAATAAAGTGGTGTGTACCTGTCAAAGAAAAATGATCATCCCTCCAATGTGTAACTTAATACAGGAGATGTAAGAGACGGGGGTTCCATCCCTGGGTTGGGAAGATCCCCTGGAGGAGGGCATGGCAACCCAATCTGGTATTCTTGCCTGGAGAATCCCACGAACAGAAGGCCCTGGCAGACTACAGTCCACAGGGTCACAAAGAGTTGGACACAACTGAAGTGACTTAGCACGCATGCACAGGTTGCAAGGGTTTTCCTGGTGGCTCAGACGGTAAAGAATCAGCCTGCAATGCAGAAAGCCCAGATTCAATCCCTGGGTCTGAACAATTGGGAGGATCCCTTGGAGAAGGGAATGGCTACAGTTCATGGGATCGCAAAGAGTTGGACATGACTGAGTGACTAACACACACGCACACATAGAGGTTTCAAAGTGTCATCACATGCCCTGTTGAATATAGTTCTCAAAATAGCAAAGCAGTCTTCACTGGCTCAATGAGAAGGCTCAGGGAGGTTGTATGCCCACTTCAAGATCATACAGTTGGGGAGCAAGAGAGAACAGCGTCATGTGTAGAGCCCTTTTTCACACTCTCCCTGTATTCTCCATTCTCCATCCAGCCACACTGCACTGAAGTTTGTGTCTGTATGACCATTTGACTACACAAGTGTTGAGAACCTGCTGACTCAAACAGACTCAGGTCAGTGTTTCCCAAACTGTACAATCAGAATCACTGAAGGCTTGCTGAAAACGATTTCATTCTCAGAGCGAAGTCCTAATAAACACCTTACACATACATATCTATGTTTCCATCCGATTATATTTCAAGATAAATCCGTAAAACTGTGTGTCAGTGCATGCATAGCCATGTCTGACTCCGCAACTCCATGGATTGCAGCCCGCCAGGCTCCTCTGTCCATGGAATTTTCCAGGCAAGAATACTGGAGCAGGTTGTCATTTCCTACTCCAGGGGCTCTTCCCAACCCAGGGATAGAACCCACATCTCTGGTATCTCCTGCATTGGCAAGTGGGTTCTTTACCACTACTAGGACTGCTCAAAGGGATACCCTATTTAAGAGCCTATGACATGGAATGCCAAGTTTCCTTCTAGAACATTGTTCTTAATTATTTCCTTTCATCAGATATAAAACTGCCTGTTCATCCCATCTTTATATAAGTAATGTTTGTTGATGTGTTTAATGACTTGGAATTTCTTCTTTTATGAACTGCATGTTCCTATCTGTTCCAGTGGGGGAGGGGTGTGGTAATTTTATTACTGACTTAACTAGATCTTTCTCTTTTTAGCATTTAAAGCCTCTGCATATCACATTCATGGCAAGAATTTTTCCTTTCTGACAACAGCATTTTGTTGTTATATTATGGTGTTTTGGTGAAGGAGGTCTTTTACTTTTATGAAATAAAATATGACATAATTTTTCATTATATTTTTCTCCTTAATGCTATTCTTGTGAAGACAGTTCCCATATCAAAGCTTTTTTTTCTAACAAAACAACGTAATAGAGAAAAATAGGAATGATATTCACTTCCCTCCTTTGCAAATATCCCACTTCAAAATAAACAAATTTTAAAAGTAATTTAAAAGTTGGAAACCACTCTGGAGAACAGGTGACATCATAAATCAAGAACTTAAGAGGAATCATTGCATGAGGTGGAGCAATGGGCTTGGATTGAGGGACAAGCTGTAAGGTGTCAAAAGACCCAGCAGATTTAGTGCAAAGTTTTTGCCAGGAAGAAAATGGGTGGTGATTCTCTTTAATGCGGTCCTGAAAAATCAGTAAGTGAGGAACAGCAAGGACTGGGGACGAAGCAGTCAGTGGGACAGGAAGAAAGACACCCTAAAATATGTCAGGAACTGCCCCAAGCTCAGAGCAAAAAGGCACTGACTACAACTTCAATCCCATGACTCCCTTTTATGAAGACAATAGGAGGCTGAGGAAAAAGGTGAAAAAAGAATCTAAAAGAGAGTGGATATATATATATATATAACTGATATATATATATATATAACTGATTCACTTTGCTGTGCACTTGAAATTAACACAACACTGTAAATCATATAATTACTCTAATAAAAAATTTTTAATAAAATAATTAAGAAGAAAAAAATTTAGAATGTTTCCATCACCTCCAAAAGAAACCCTGTATTCTTCAGCTGTCTGCGTCTTACCCATCCCCTTTCTCTCATGTGTAAGCAATCACTAACTTACTTCCTGTCTCTACAGATTTCCCTATTCTGGCCTTCCATATGAATGGAATAATGTGATATGTGGTCTTTGGTCACCGGCTTCTTTCATGCTTTCAAGGTTCATCCATGTTGCGGCATGTACTAGTGCTCCACCCATGTTGCGGCATGTACTAGTGCTCCACCCATGTTGCGGCATGTACTAGTGCTCCACCCATGTTGCGGCATGTACTAGTGCTCCATTCCTTCCTATGGCTGAATAATGTTCTATTGCATAGATGTGCCACATTTTGTTTATCCATGCCCAGGAAACAGACATATAGATTATTTCCACCTTTGGAACATTATGTGTGTATTAGTTGCTCAGTCATATCCGACTCTTTGCGACGCCATGGACTGTACCCTACCAGGCTCCTCTGTCCATGGGATTCTCCAGGCAAGAATACTGGAGTGGGTTGCCATGCCCTCCAGGGATCTTCCTGACCCAGGGATGGAACCATGGTCTCCCGCATTGCAGGCAGTTTCTTTATTGTTTGAACTTATAATGCTACTATAAACATTCATGTACAAGTTTGTATGTGGACCTATGTTTTCATTTCTCTTGGGAGATACCTAGAGTGGAACTGCTGAGTCATTTGGTAACTCTGTGATTAGCCTTTTGAGGAATTGCTAGACTGTTTCCTAAATGGCTGCACCATTTTTCATTCCCATTGGCAGTATAGAAGTGTTCTGATTTCTTTACCTCCTTGCAAAGGCTTGTGATTTTCTGAACTTTTTATTATCTGAATTGTTCCTAGAGGGTGTGAAGTGGTGGCCTTCATTTGCATTTCCCTGATGACTAATGATGTCAGCATCTTGCTGTGTGCCTATTGGCCATTTGTATATCTTTCTTGGAGAAATGCCTTCAGAATCTTTGCCTGCTTTTAATTGGGTTATTTTCTTTCCATTAGTCGGTTATTAGAGTTCTTTATATATTCTACATGTAAATACCTTATCAGATATATAATTTACAAATATTGTCTACCACTGTGGAATTATTTGTACTTTCTTGATACTGTCATTGGGAGAACAAACATTTTTAATTTTGGTTAAATTGAATTTATTTTTTCTTCTGTTGGTTTTGGTGTCATATCTAAGAACTCTTTGCCAAATCTAAGGTTTGAAGATTTGCCCATGTTTTTTTCTGAGCCTTTCATAATGTTAGCTCTTATATCTGTGTCATTCATCAATTTTGAGTTAAATTTTGCATACAGTGCAAGGTAAGAGTTCACCTCTTTGGCACATGGCTATCCTGGTGACCCAGAACGGCCCAGAACTCTCTGTTGAAAACATCTTTTCCCCGCTGATCTTGACATCTTTGTTGAAAATCAGTTGACCACAGACACATGAGTTTATTTCTGGAATCTCAATTCTATCGCATTGATCTATAGGTCTACCTTTATTGCTTTGTGGTAAGTTTTCAAATTGGGAAGTGCAATCCTCCAAATCTATTTTTGTTTTTCAAAATGGTTTTGGCTATTCTGGTCTCATGCAATTTCACATAGATTTTTGAATCAATTTACATGAAGTTCTACAAAGAAGTCAGCTGGTCAGGGTTGGGAACACGTGTACACTCACGGCAGATTCATGTTGATGTACAGCAAAACCAATACAATATTGTAAAGTAATTAGCCTCTGATTAAAATAAATAAATTTAAATTTTAAAAAAAAGAAGTCAGCTGGGATTCTGATAGAGGCTGTATTTAGTCTATAGATCTAGTTGAGGACTATGCCATCTTAATATTAAGTCTTCCAATCCATGAGCATAGGTTTTTTTTTCTGATTATCTAGATCTTTAATTTCTTTCAACAATATTTGTAGTTTTCAGAGTACAAATTTTGAATTTTTGTTAAATTTATTCCTAAAGATAATTTTCTGTTTGGTGCAATTATGAATAAAACTATTTTCTTAATTTCATTTTCTGATTATTTCCTTAATTTCATTTTCTGATTATTTATTGCAAGTATAAAAAATGCAATCAATTTTCTATATTGATCTTGCTCCTGCAATCTTTCTGACTTCATTTATTATTGTAGTTTTTTAGCAGGAATATTTATTAAGATTTATTATAAGCAAGATCATGTCATCTGTAAAGACAGACACTATAATTCCTCATTTCCAATCTAGATGTCTTTTAATCATTTTTCTTGACTAATCATCTTGGCTAAATTAAGTTTTCATTTTAGTTTTAATTTTTCTGTATTGCTTAAATGATTCACACTGGAATTTTTTTTGCTTTTAATCAATAGTCTGTTGGAATAACAGAGTATAGAAGCTATTTTTATTTGGAAAAATAATTCCATGTAATATATTTTAAAATTCATATCTTAACCTGTTGAAGAAATTCCAACAAATTTTAACACTAGAAATTGACAATAAATGAAATCAAGTTTAATTTGAAATCTAATGTATACCAAATCACCAAAAAGATGGTAAAGATGACATGTACAAAAAAGAAACTATAGATAAACTTCATTTATATTAATAAATAAAACTACAAAAGCCTAAATAAAACATGATAAGTAATTTAAACCAGGAGTGTTAACATATATTTCTGGCAACCCACTCCAGTACTCTTGCCTGGAAAATCCCATGGACAGAGGAGCCTGGTAGGCTGCGGTCCATGGGGTCGCTAAGTCGGACACGACTGAGCGGCTTCACTTTAACTTTCACGCACTGGAGAAGGAAATGGCAACCCACTCCAGTGTTCTTGCCTGGAGAATCCCAGGGACAGGGGAGCCTGGTGGGCTGCCGTCTATGGGGTCGCACAGAGTCGGACACGACTGAAGCAACTTAGCAGCAGCAGCAGCAGGTCTTCATTGTAGTACATGTGCTGTTTGTGGTGCGTGGGCTTAGTTGCCCCTTGGCAGTATTTTTAAATATTAGAAAAGCTATTAACATAGTGTCTCATGATAGGCACTGAAAAGTATCTGGTTAAAAATGCAACAGCTACACCTGATTTTTGAAACACTATTGGTAAAATACAAAGAAAGATAGTTGTTAATATATACATACATCGCTGCTTAAATCCGTTTATATCGGTCATTCTGCTTAAAACTCTTTACACAGTATAAAATTTTAAAAATCTTAACAAGGCTAGCATGATCTGGGTACTTTTTACTGCACAACCTCATATCCCTTTGTTTATTTTCAATGGCATTTTGGTTGACTGTCTTAGGCTTCCCAGATCATTTTATCAGTAAACAGTGATACATTTTTCTTTTCCCTTCCAATATTTTTACTTTTCCCCCTCTTTGTTCAATTGTACAGTATCCATTTGCTATAATGCATATACCTGTTTCAAATATTATTTTCAAATTTATGCAATATCAAAATATAGCATACTAACTCTTTAGACACTTCAAGGATATTGTAAGATGACAGGACTTAAAATAAGACATAGACATTATTTCCATAACATTGAATATGCCAGATTAAAAGTTGCTGGAATGATTAGGCTGCATAAAGATTTTCTACATTATATTTTTTTCTCTGGTATTACTTTGCTGCTTATGGAAAAAAAACTCTGAAATCCAACCTGAAGTATTTTTATTGTTAAGAAAATAGTTGATTTTGCTTATCTGAATGTCCTTACTCAGTCAAAGGCAATTAGTAAATATATGTTGGTGCTGATGTTGCAGACAGCTGGGAAAATGCATGGAGGCAACCAAAGCGGGGTCTCTGACTTCCTACTCCTGGGGATCTCGGAGAGTCCGGAAGAGCAGCAGATCCTGTTTTGGATGTTCCTGTCCATGTATCTGGTCACAGTAATGGGAAACGTGCTCATCATCTTGGCCATCAGCTTTGATTCCCACCTGCACACTCCCATGTACTTATTCTTGGTCAACCTCTCCCTCACCGACCTCTTCTTTGTCACCAATACGATCCCCAAGACATTGGTGAACCTTCAGTCCCAAAACAAAGCCATCTCATACGCAGGGTGTCTGACCCAGCTCTACTTCCTGATCTGCTTGGTGACCCTGGACAACCTCATCCTGGCCACGATGGCATATGACCGCTATGTGGCCATCTGCTGCCCTCTCCGCTACATCACAGCCATGAGCCCTGGGCTCTGCATTTTGCTCCTCACCTTGTGTTGGGCACTCTCTGTCCTGTACGGTCTCTTTCTCACCCTCCTCATGACCAAGGTGACCTTCTGTGGGTCCCGGAGAATCCAGTACATCTTCTGTGAGATGTACATCCTGCTGAGGCTCGCCTGTTCCAATACCCAGGTGATTCACACAGTGCAGATTACCACAGGTGGCTTCATCTTCTTCACCCCCTTAGGGATCATGGTCATGTCCTATGTCTGGACTGTCAGAGCCATCCTCCAGATACCATCAGCCTCCAGCAAATACAAAGCTTTCTCCACCCCACTTGGCTCCCACTTGGCTGTGGTCTCCCTCTTCTATGGGACACTTGGTATGGTATATCTGCAGCCCCTTAAAACCCACTCCATGAAGGACTCAGTAGCCACAGTGATGTATGCTGTGGTGACTCCCATGATGAACCCTTTCATCTACAGCCTGAGGAACAAGGACATGCATGGGGCACTGGGAAGACTCCTCTTAGGAAAAGCCTTCCAGAGGTTGACAGGAAGGAAACTGAGGCACTGAAGTGGAGTCTGGGAATTTCCTCCATCACATGCAAGGCATTATCCTGTATGAGATACAGGAGTTAATTAAGACACAAATCCAGCCCAGAATGAATTTGTTGCTTTATAGTAAAGAAAAGACATGTATGTGTAACCCAATGACCCTTAGACTTCACCAGCCTTGGCAACAAATAAGGGCACACTAAGACTAACAGAGGAGAAGGCAATGGCACCCCACTCCAGTTCTCTTGCCTGGAAAATCCCATGGATGGAGGAGCCTGGTGGGCTGAAGTCCATGGGGTTGCGAAGAGTCAGACATGACTGAGCGACTTCTCTTTCACTTTCACGCACTGGAGAAGGAAATGGCAACCTACTAC
This sequence comes from Capra hircus, assembly GCF_001704415.2. Taxonomy (NCBI): domain Eukaryota; kingdom Metazoa; phylum Chordata; class Mammalia; order Artiodactyla; family Bovidae; genus Capra; species Capra hircus. Next base: position 23,664,815 of record NC_030826.1, on the reverse strand, counting down.
AGTGTTCTTGCCTGGAGAATCCCAGGGACGGGGGAGCCTGGTGGGCTGCCATCTATGGGGTCGCACAGAGTCAGACAGGACTGAAGCGACTTAGCAGCAGCAGCAGCAAGACTAACAGAAGGAGTCTGCTTTTAATCAATAGCAGAAGAAATCCGAAGAAATCTTCAAAGAAATCTTTCAACTTGTCAGACAAGACCACAGTCCAAGCCTCATCCAGATACATTTAATTATAGCCTAAGGAGGTCACTCATGCTAATATACATTCACTGAAATTTCTGAGCTCTGACCTTCTCTTAGGAGAATGGCTTGCAAGCCATTTATAGACAATGATTTGTGTTACCCCCACTGCAGGTGTCATAGGCAAAACTGCCCCTTACCAGATACACTGCCAGGGAGGGTATACGCAACAGGGTATATGCAAAGAATTTAATCAATCTGAAATAATGAGAGTGGTGGCCGACGATGCCATCAAGACAGTTCACAGCCTGGGTTCTCCAGAAGTAGGTGCTGAGATGGGGTTTGGAGTACAAGACGTTTGTTAGGAATAGACATATGTGAAGGAACAAGTGAAGCAGCTCAATCAGGCAGAGGAGGAAGTCAAATTACAAGCAAGCCACAAAGTGTTGACCAACCCAGCACGGAGATCTGGAGTGAACACTGACCATCAGAGTTGTCTCACAGCAAGCCAAAATGGACAGGCTTTATAACTACCAGGTGTGGACTACCCTGGGAAGGACACAGCTGCAAACAAGGAGGGTATGTGCAGCCGAAGAAAACCCTTGAGGAGCTGACAGCTAGGCTGTCTGCTGACTGCTGCATTTTCCACAGCTAGAAAGCAAGCCTCTCATTGAAGGGGGATCTGGGAAGCACAGCTCCATTTTTTCAATGCAGAGGCATTGTCTTCAATGGCCACCTATAGCTAGTTAGAAAGTTCAGGTTTTATCCTGCATACATAAATGCCTCTTTGCACAAACTGTTGTGAAGGACATTCAGGTAACTTAGAAGTTCCCTCTGGATAGGGAAATAGCGACATCAGAGTAAGAAAGAAACTTTTCACCAATTATTCGTTTCTGCAGCTTTATTTTTTATCATGTTTATGTTACTTTAAAAAAAAAAACACTGTCAAGAGTAAAATGAAAAATAAGTCTGCAATCTTCCTTCCACACCCTCATATCTGCTTTGATATCCAAAGAGTAACCCACAGTTAATCCTTTCCTCCATAGATTTTTCTGGTCCAACAATTTGTCTATGTCTACATAGGAACAAACTACTTAAAATTACCTAGACACAGCAATGAGACTCTGTGTTATCTTCGTAGTTCAAAGTTTAGAGCAATAGAAGAGAGACCCAGATGAGTAGTGACCAATGCTGCTGGAGTGGTTTTTGCCAGATTGCCAGTGTGGCAGTGCCCACTACAATAAGCATCTTACCTCCTGACCCAAGCCCACATGATCAGACCACTAACTCTGTGAAAGGAAAGCCGTTTAGTGTCCAACTCTGCAACCCCATGGACTATACAGTCCTTGGAATTCTCCAGGCCAGAATACTGGAGTGGATGGCCTTTCCATTCTCCAGGGGATCTTCCCAACGCAGTGATCAAACCCAGGTCTCCTGCATTGCAGGCGGATTCTTTACCAGCTGAGCCACAAGGGAAGCCCAAGAATACTGGAGTGGGTAGCCCATCCTTTATCCAGTGGATCTTCCCAACCCAGGAATCAAACCAGGGTCTCCTGCATTGCAGGCAAATTCTTTACCAACTGAGCTATCAGGGAAGCCACAGTATCAGTGCCAGACTGGCTTGTAGAGCATTTTCCATATTCAATTTTATTGTTTAGCAAGGATCCTCCCAGTTCCCATTCTAGCGTGCTCCTTCAGCCTTTTATCTACAAACGTCTGTTCAGCAGCACCAAGCCTGGGCTGCAGAGAGCTGGGGAGCCAGTTTTTCTCTGAAAACCATGTGTGTGTTTGTGTGTGTGTCGGAGGAGGGTTGGACAGCACCATAATTTTTCCACTAGCCACTATAGGCATCCCGCCTTGGGCCTGCAAGTTTTCCAAGGACTAATAATATGACTGAATTGTAATATACACACACACATATATATGTGTGTGTGTATATATATATGTGTGTGTGTGTGTGTGTGTGTGTATATATATATAATGTATTATTGACGCCAAAATACTAAAACTTCAAAGTTAAAATTACTAAATTTTTTTTTCAATGTCTACAAATACAAATGTCTAAGGGGCCCTCAAAGGTATGATGCTCCCATTGGGAGATCCCAGCTGAAGGGAATACCTCCTGCCTAGCTCTGGTAGGAAAGGGTAAGGGCTGTCTACAGTGATCTCCTTCCCCATTCAGGACTCTACCCCAGACTCCAGATCTCTAGCTCAAGGCAAGACATCCCTTTCCCTGCTCCAGCCGTTTTCTACAGGGTTGGCACTGCTGAGCGCCCCAAATCCACCCCAGTAACAGCTGTCTCTCGAAGCTCATCCAGCCCTGTGTGCCGCGGGTCTGAGGCAAACAACGCTAAAGAGGATGAGAGCCACTCGGAGTGCATCGGCTCCGCCACGGAAGCCGGCTAAAGCGCCAAGGAGAACCTTGGCCACCCCAAAGCGAGAGCCGCCAGAGGAAGGCAGCATCCACTGGAAAGTCTTCAGAGGAGGGGTTGAGCCTCCTGTTTGATAAACCAATGGGAGGCCCTGATTGATTGGTCCTTGTAAACCCGGACTTCTGGGTCTCTCCTACACCGCTTTTAAACCCCCAGGAGGGGCTGACCAAAGACACCGGGCCAACAGCCAATGAGGAGGTCAGAAAAGCGGGACTCCCGCAGAATCAGCTAATGAAAAGCCGCGAAAAGTCGGCGCTCTATTCTTTCCCAACCACCGCGGAGCGACGCCTGCTGGTTCCGCTGGTTGCGCGCGCCCTCCAGTGGCGGCTGGGCAGAGATCTCCAGCGTCATTACTGTTGTGCAGTCGTTCAGTCGTGTCTGACTCTTTGCGACCCCATGGACTGCAGCACTCCCGGCTTCCCTGTCCTTCACCATCTCCCAGAGCTTGCTCAAACTCATGTCCATTGAGTAGGTGATGCCATCCAACCATCTTATCCTCTGTCGTCCCCTTCTCCTGCCTTCAGTCTTTCCCAACATAAGGGACTTTTCTAGTGAGCTGTCTCTTCGCCATCAGGTGGCCAAAGTATTGGGGCTTCAGCATCAGTCCTTCCAATGAATATTCAAGGATGATTTCCTTTAGGATTAACTGGCAGTCTAAGGGACTCTCAAGTCTTCTCCAACACCACAGTTCAAAATCATCAACTCTTCGGCACTCAGCCTTACTTACAGTCCAACTTTCACATCCATACATGGCTACTGGAAAAACCATAGCTTTGACTATACGGACCTTTGTTAGCAAAGTAATGTCTCTGTAAGTGTCATTGTAGAAACTTAAATCTAGTTTCCCACCTTTGTGGTGCTGGTCGTGGTCGTGGTCATGGTGGTGTAGTCACCAAACCGTGTCCGACTCTTGCATAGTATTCGGTCAAGTCAGAGGAGAGGATGTCCCTGCCAACCCTCCAGGTCCACTGGGGAGAAAAACAGTCCTGGATCCTTTTACCCTTCCTTAAACTAAGTAATGGGCTTCCCAAGTGGTGCTAGAGGTAAACAACCTGCCTGCCCATGCAGGAGATGGAGGAGACCCAGGTTTGCTCCTGGGTCAGGAAGATCACCTGGAGGAGGGCATGCAACCCGTTCCAGTATTCTTGCCTGGAGAATTTCACAGACAGAGGAGGCAGGCTGCAGTTCATAGGGTTGCAAACAGTCTGACACAAGTAGGACACGAACTTAGCACACATGCAAACTAATAATTCTTTCCTATCAGCACCAAGCACCCACTCCCACTGCCCTGGCTCAGTCTTTTGTCGAGACATTTGATGTAAAGTTTCTAAATGAAATATGAGCAGACTAAGTCTAAGATTACATTTTTTAAACAACATGTAATGACAACAATCAGATAGTTAAACAAGCAAAGGTATTTGATAAAATTTAACATTGATCACTGAATTTAAAAACAAAAAATTCTCAGCAAATTAGGGATTCAAAGAAACCTTAATTAATAAAGACTTAGAAGACAACAGTGAATCACAAACTGTATGATACTCCAGAAGCGTTCCTGCTAAAGTCTGCTATTGCTGCAGCTAAGTCACTTCAGTTGTGTCCCACTCTGTGTGACCCCATAGACGGCCCCATCCCCGTCCCTGGGATTCTCCAGGTGAGAACACTGGAGTGGGTTGCCAGTTCCTTCTCCAATACATGAAAGTGAAAAGTGAAAGTGAAGTCACTCAGTTGTGTCCGACTCTTCGAGACCCCATGGACGGCAGCCTACCAGGCTCCTCTGTCCATGGGAGTTTCCAGGCAAGAGTACTGGAGTGGGGTGCCATCACCTTCTCCATGCTAAAGTCTAAATGGATATTAATAACCCTACTGTCATCAATTTTGTATAATATTTTAGAAGAGCCTGACCAAGCTGTAAGACTTTAGACAGGGCAGGGCAGTTAAGTGGCAAGAAAAAAGAAACTATGATTAATTAGGTCAGGTAAAATGATTTATACTTGAAAAACCAGAAAAATCCACTAAAAACTAAAGAATTCAGTAAGGTAACTGGAAGAAAGGCATATTTGTGTATAGAATGTGTTGAGTTTGAGTATATGGGGAAAAAAGAAGGAAAGAAGTAAAAGTAAAGATCTGACCTGTTATGGCATCTGGTCCCATCACTTCATGGAAAATAGATGGGGAAACAGTGGAAACAGTGTCACACTTTATTTTGGGGGGCTCCAAAATCACTGCAGATGGTGATTGCCACCATGAAATTAAAAGACGCTCACTCCTTGGAAGGAAAGTTATGACCAACCTAGATAGCATATTCAAAAGCAGAGACATTACTTTGCCAACAAAAGTCCATCTAGTCAAGGCTATGGTTTTTCCAGTGGTCATGTATGGATGTGAGAGTTGGACTGTGAAGAAAGCTGAGTGCCGAAGAATTGATGCTTTTGACCTGTTGTGTTGGAGAAGACTCTTGAGAGTCCCTTGGACTGCAAGGAGATCCAATCAGTCCATCTAAAGGTGATCAGTCCTGGGTGTTCTTTGGAAGGACTGACGCTAAAGCTGAAACTCCAATGCTTTGGCCACCTCATGGGAACAGTTGACTCATTGGAAAGGACCCTGATGCTGGGAGGGATTGGGGGCAGGAGAAAAGGGGATGACAGAGGATGAGTTGGCTGGATGGCATCACCGGCTTGATGGACATGAGTTTGGGTAAACTCCGAGAGTTGGTAATGGACAGGGAGGCCTGGCATGCTGCGATTCATTGGGTCACAAACAGTCGGACACGACTGAGCAACTGAACTGAACTGAACTGACCTTAAGCTTCCCTGATGGTTCAGAGATAAAGAATATGCCAGCCAAGGCAGGAGACACAGGTTCGAATTCCTGGGTTGAGAAGATCCCCTTTAGAAGGAAATGGCTACCCACTGCCGTATTCTTGCCTGGGAAACTCCAGGGACAGGGTCACAAAAGAGTCCAGCACAACTTAGCGACTAAACAACAACAGGAACAATACACTTTTAAGGTTCCAGCAGGTGGGTGCAGAGACCTACTTCTCCAGCAGTCACTCAAGATAACCGTCCTAAGTTTCCTTGCATATTAAACCTGCACCTACCAGTCTGGAGCGGTCTGCCTCTTTCTTCTATCTCTCCCCGTGCTCCATGTAGACAGTGCCAGTTTCACACTTCACAGGAAACTCCTGAGGTGATGAAGCAGCAGGTGTAGGAGAGGGGTGCTTCTGGGAGAAGCCAATGGGTGCTCCTGGACGTGGCACATCGCAGGCCCAGGCACTAGAGAAACTGCAGGCAAGGCCTGGATCCACTGCCAAGACAGCAGCCGGCGCTCGGGCAGCCAAACCTGGAGCCAACGCATGCGCAGCAAGTGTTTGCCCAGTGAGGCTTGAGAGCTTGTCGAGCACACATAGGAGAACGGGAAAGAGCCAGGCTTTGGCTTCAGAAATACACAGCACACTGAGAGGAGAAATTCAGGATCACCACCTCATTCTTTCAAATAGAGGGACCAAGCTCTGTGATGAAACTGGCCTGATGGCCGATTCCCCTCCTCATGAAGAGAGACTGCACTCTGAGAAGAAACATCAGATTGACAACACTACCTCAGAAAGGGCACCAGCTTTTCTGAGGAGAAATCTGGAATAGCTGGCCTTCTCTTTTGTTGTTGTCAATTCTTGTACTTTTCCCTTGTAGTGTTTTAATAGGAGAAAGAGGGGAGAAAACAGCTTCTAGGAAAAAGGAGTGCTGCATATTGACATAATCTGTACCATATTTCGGAGAAGGCGGTGGCAACCCACTCCAGTACTCTTGCCTGGAAAATCCCATGGACGGAGGAGCCTGGTAGGCTGCAGTCCATGGGGTCGTGAAGAGTTGGACACAACTGAGCAACTTCACTTTCACTTTTCACTTTCCTGCATTGGAGAAGGAAATGGCAACCCACTCCAGTATTCTTGCCTGGAGAATCCCAGGGACGGGGGAGCCTGGTGGGCTGCCATCTATGGGGTCGCACAGAGTCAGAGACACGACTGAAGTGAAGCGACTTAGCAGCAGCAGCAGCAGCAGCAGTACCATATTTATTCAAATAGCTGGCCTTCTAATTCGAAAAGGATAAAGAGCTCTGTCATGGAAAGAAAGATGTCCAGCTCTCTGATTCAGCCAGGGAGACCACTCTCTCTGAGATGAAATCCTGAGGCTCAGCCCTACCCCTTGAATAGACAGACATCCCATCAGAGGAGATATGCTAGTTGGTCAGTATTGTTAATCAAACAGCAAGACAGCCCTTCAGGAAGAAAAAAGCCCCATGGTCAACCTTCCAGGTGACACAGAAACACAGCTCTCTGAGGAGAAAGGCAGGAAGCTCAGAATTACCGTACAGTCAGAGACAGCCCTCCAGAAGGTGAAGGGCTGGCTGGTAAGACTTCAGGCAGAGACAGTTCTCTGTGAGGTGAAATTCAGAAGCGTCAGCAGGTTTTTTCAAACAGAGAGACAGACCTCTCTGAGGAGATAATGCCCGATGACTGGTCCTCCACCTCAGACAGACCATACTCTGAGGAGAAATGCTAGATTGCCAGCACTCTGCCTCAGAAAAGGACACAACTCTTTCTGAGGCGAATAAACCAAATAAACAGAGAGAGAATAAACCAAATAAACTCAAATTCTCAGACAGACAAAATGCTCTGAGGAGAAAAGACAGATGTCTAGCTCCTTTATTTGTACAGGGAGACAGCTCTCTCTGGGGTGAAGTGCCAGAGGCTCTGCCCTCCCCCCTCCACAGCCTGAGCAACTCTGATAGAGGAGAAATGCTTGGTGGTTGATTTTCTTTAGCAAACCACAAAAATAGGAGAAACGCTCAATAGGCAGCCTTGAGGTTCACACGGAGAAGTAGCTCTCTGAGGAGAAAGGCAGGAGCCTGAGACCTACCATCTAGTCAGAGACAGCGCTCTAGGACGTCAAGTGCTGGAGAGCCAGGCTTCTTCAGACAGACACAAGGCGCTCTGAAGCAATTTCCAGATGCCAGCTCCCTTTCCAAACAGACAGAGCTCTCAGAGGAGAAGTGCCCAATTGCCGATTCTCCCCTCTGACAGGGATTCTCTGAGGAGAACAGCCAGAATTCCAGTTCTCTACTTCAAGCAGTTAACCCCTTATGAGGAGAAATCTCAAATGGTCTGGAGCTAGTGCCTGTGTCTCTGCTCCAAGGGTTTTCCAAGTGAGGTCTAAGAGTTCGCCAAGCCTGCGCAAGGCGATAGTGAAGGACAGGGAAGGCTGGCGTGCTGCAATCCATGGGACCGCAGAGTCCAACATGACAGCCACCGAGCTACAACAAAACCTGCACGGGTGTACCAGAAGCAAAACCCCTTAACCTTTTGCAGTGCCTCTCTTGCGCCCTCTACTGACAAAGCCTAACATCATGCCAGCTGACAAAGGAAACAGTTCATGGACCCAAATCCACTTCAAGGTCTAGGCAGTGAAGACAAAGCGGTGCTGACACCAGCGTAGCTGGTCTTCAGAGAGAGAATAAACCAAACAAAAAGCCTTCGCATATTCATGAGGAAGTGACACCGCACAACAGGGAGAAAAGAAATACAGAGAAATGCAGGAAGAAGTGAGAGAGAGGCATCAGGCCTGATGACCTTTGCTGTCTTACTGTTGGCCTAGTTGTATCCCCTTCCTTTTGAGTCTAGGAGAAACACTGTCTCTTTTTTCCCCTCATTTTTTTATGAAGTATACTTGACTTACCACATTGCATTAATTTGAGATGTACAGCAAATTGATTCAGTTTTGTCTTTCAGATATTTTTTGTTATAGGTTATTACAAGATATTGAATATAGTTCCCTGTGCTATACATTAAGCTCTGTTGTTCATCAGTTTTTTGTATAGACCCCTATCTCCTTTTAATAAATGTCTCCTTTTTTATCAGTTTAAACTAGTTTGAACGGCTTCAAGTTCTGCAACCTAGTCATTCTAGTGTACATGGGCTAGCATAAGTCACTGAATTAAAATCTTAGATAATAATTTTATCATTGCTGAATCCCTGTAGTAGATTCCAGTTGTTTATATCTGCTGGAAATTTATCCTTCATCTTTTTTGGAAACTCTCTTCCCTAGTAGAAAATTCTATGGCATTCCCTGGAGGTCCAGGGGGACTCATGCTTTCACTGCCATGGGTCTAAGTTCAATCCCTGGTCAGGAAACTAAGATTTCCTCAAGCCATGAGGCACAACCCCACCCCACCCCCCCAAAAGAAAAGAAAAAAAAAAATCTATAATTAAACAAGTTAAAATCCTTTCCCATTACATACACTATTATACTAGGTTTTATAGATAGATTTCATCCGGGCTTTGCTGTTCATTTTTCCTGAACTTTTCCTAAAATTCCTTATTAGTGATAAATTCTTGTAAAACCCACCAATTGATATTTTAGAGCAAGGCTATGAAGACTTCCTTGTTCATCTTACATATTTTTTTAATGTTAATATAATGTTTTAAAGGTGATTAGTAAAATTTATCTGATCCAATACTTTGAGCACATTTTCTCCCATCTTTCTCATAAAATGTCTGCATTTTTCTGTAACACGGTCTAACTTATGTCTGCCTAATCATTTGTATGTCTTCGTATGGGGTCATTTATGTGGCAGTTTGTTTCTGCTGGTTCTTTTATATGGGCTGTTCTGTGTTATTATTCCCCTTGATGGAGTCAATTCATCAACCACATCCTTTCATTTACCTACCGTAGTTACTAAATTACTTTGCCTCTAACATCATTAGTGACAGGGAACATGTCACCCAGGGGTGCTGTCTTCAGCCCTTTCCAGCAGCTGATTTGTCCCTAGATTGCCAGTGGGTTTCCAAAGTCTCCCATCACATCTTTCATCTGATAATTCGTTTTGGTTTGGAGAAAGAGGCTTTAGCTGTATTTTAATTTTTAATTTTAATTTAATTTTTAATCCTCAGGATCTGATTTTTTTTTATTTCTTTTCACCAAGTTTCTTTCTCTCTGCTTCAGGCATGACCTCATCTTTTCTCCCAGTCTTATTACAGGAGGCCCTGGTCATTCACGCAGCCATAATGCATTTTCATCTTAAACTGTTCCTTACAAGCTTTGTGTTTTATTTATATTTCTCTATCCTCTTCTAAGTGATTTCCTTTCATTTTCCTGTAAGAGCGTGTGTCTTGCTGGGACAGACATTTCGCCCATATTTGTGATAATGATAATAACAGTCCCCTTAGGTGGGGGACTGGCATCTCTCAAACCCCCCACACCCTCACTATTCCCCACCCATTTCTCACTGGACCTGAGACTATTGTAATAGGAAAGGGACATATGTAGAGACTACAAACCAGATCAGTGCATCAGAATCCTTCACAAGCTCATTAAAAATGCAGATTCCTGGGACCCAATCAAATTCGAACCTCTGGAATGATGCCTGATATCTGCATTTTTAACAATCTCGCCAGGTGATTTTTATGCACTCTAAAACTGAAATGCTTGAAAAGAAGCCATCCCTGAATGGGAGCAGTTTTCTGTTCTGAGAGCAGAGGGAGCTGGTTTGAAGTGGGGATGACCTGATGCTCCCAACAGGTATTATCTCTGTCTGAAGAAATGGAGTCTGGTGGCCCCCTTCAGTGGATCTCTGCCTTTAGATGTCATAGCTCCTTCTCAGAGTTCCTCCCTGGAACTTAACTCTGATTCCCATAAATAGTATGTGTCATGGGAGCACAGGGGCACCATTGAATGTTGGAGGACAGAGGTTTGAATGAGCTATAGCAGTGAGCTGCCAAATCTGCATTTGAAATTCAGAGAACCGCTGGGTCACTGGAGCCAACCATGGAGCCCCACCAGGCTGGCAGAAAGGCACCATTTCATTAGAACCAGCAATAAAAGCCACACCCCACCTCACTCTCCAGACAGTATAAGAGAGGGATGAAAGAAGGAGAGCATTTGGCTTGTCTCTGTTTATTCCTGCAAGACTGAGGGTCCTCCAAACACATCCCACAATGAGTCACGTATGATGATTGTCTTAACATCGCCGAGACCACTTGTCACGGCTAGTGTCGGGAGGAAGGAGAAGGTAGATGCAGGGTGAAGAGAAAGAGTGCTAGGGTGTGACACTTAGCAGCAGATATTGCTACCTGCAGGGGTGGTGAGGATAAGGGGACATCCTGAGAGCCGAGTGGGCACCAAGGAAGTAGCCCAACTTGAAATTCTTACACTATTAAGCAAAGACTGTATGCGTGTAGATTTCTCTCATAACAAGGAAATTTATAACAAATCATCAGCATCTGAATACCTGCCAAGCACAAGGAGCCAACAGAGGGTTTATATCAGACAGAGAGGCAGAGAGAACCAAGAGAAAGGAGGCTTTAACCACCGCCTACATCAATGTGGGCCTGGTGGCTCAGTGATAAAGAATCTGCCTGCAATGGAAGAGGGTGCACAATCTGCAGGGTGATGGTGACAGTGGCTAGGGGACTCTGCAATAGCCCTGCTTAGAATTTTCTTAGAAATGAACTGGCATCAAAGACGCCTCCATGCCATGTTGCTTCCTCCCATCTCTTCTTCACTCACGGTCAGACCTGCATGGCAGTCTGACAATTCAGCTTTCTTCAGCTCCCTCCCCATTTTCTCTCACAGGTCTTTCTTCTAACAAATGTTTTCTTCCTGTCTCGGTGTCTGCTTCTCAGAGTACCACAACTAACACTGTACTCACTCAGGAGCAGTCTCAAAATGAGAGGTCTCTTCTGCCTCCCTCTTCTCCCTACTAACACTGGTGCGGATGTGCAGAGGAGGAGAGGCTGGGTTGGGGGGGCAAGGAAGGACAAGTTAGCCACCTGTCAAAGAAAAACTGCCCCAGAGTTCAAAAGGCAAGGAAGACTTTATTTGAGGATTTGAGGCTATTGCAATCAGGGAGAGAGACTGAACTCAACTCCAAATACAACAGGGACAAATGGGGATTTCTAACCAATGGCAGGGTGAGGAACTGGATGGAAAATTATTAAGAGGAACTTGGTTAGGTATCAAAGGTGAGGGAAGAGCAACTTGACTGGCTATTGAGAATGAAGCTGGGGAGTGGGGGGCGGGGTGGGTGCTGGTGGTCAGAGGGGTGTTTCTTGATTAATACATCTACAGGCTAGATACAGCCCATGGGAATATGGATTCAATCTCTGGTGTACTGAAAGACGCTCAGGACTGGGGCCCTAGGCAAAGAAGTCTGAACACTGATGGACACAAAATATCTTATTTATTGTCAATTTCTGCAAAGACACATTTAAGCAACAAAATATACATTTGTCAACTTTTAGAATTCGTTTTATACATTAACAAATACAATGTGCTACCATAGCAATAAATTAAATGTACACTATTTACATTACATAGGCAGTCAGGGGTGGGGGTGGGGGTCTACAAATCACCTCCTCTGAAAGAGGAAAGACAGAAAAGTCATCATCACATGGATCATCATCTCCAAGCTACATCTCCAAGCAGGTTCTAGCACACAGAGGAATCTCTTCACACTTAAACAGCGGCACTCCCCAGGCTGGAGTGTGGAAGGGCAACGCCCGGGATAGGGAAGAGCTAACACACATGCTAAGGAGCGGGAAGGGGGGGATTAACCCTTCCAAGTAGAAATGTCACAAGATCAGAAACGATGGCATTTAAATTCCAGTCTTCCAGCCACACACTCTCTCCCTGGGACTGATAAGGACAGGACAGTGCCCTTGCCCCCCAGTAGTGTCTCCCTAGGCAGGACTCCACTGTCCTTGGCCTTAGTGGGGGGTTTCTCCTTTCTCCCAAAGAGGCACATGGCCCTGCTGAAAAGAGGGAGCTGTGGGGTTGGGGTGGGTAAGGAACTGGCGATAAAATAGCCATCAGAGCAGAACAGAATGCCCCAGTGGGGGGCCTCAGGTGGTAGGAACAGCCTTGGCAAACTGCTGACTCTCCCTGCTCTGAGAGAGGGGTGCCTGGAGGCTGGAGAGGAGCCATGGGGCCCCTGCCAGCCACCGTTAGCCATGAGATCTGTTTGAACCTTGACCATTCCCCCACAACAGACCTGTCTCTGTTGACTAAGAATGAATGAAGGTAGTGTTTGAGTTGGCACCTTAAACAGTCAGGGTAAGAACATGAAACGGGCTATCATCCCTTGAGCTGAGGTTTTTATTGACTACATGAAACATCCCTTGAGATGAGGTTTTTATTGACTACATGAAACGGGCTATCATCCCTTGAGCTGAGGTTTTTATTGACTACCTTTGTTTAACGATCAGGGAGAGTTCAAAAAGTTTCCTTTTACCCCTTTTCTCCTTAACTGAAAAAAAAAAGGAAAGTGAGGTTTGGTTAACTGCATCTTTGCTCAGGCCTACGCCCTCATTACAGATTGGGACTGAAGAACTAACGTCACTGAGGAACAGTCCCCTGAAATCTCTTTCCCTCCTTGTTTTCTTTGCCTGAGCTGCAGCCAAACCCCAGAGCCCTCATTGAAAAAACATCCCAAAGAACATCCCTCCTGCTGAAAAGAACAGAGGCTGAGACTGAGACCCACCAGCACTGGTGGCTGCTGATACCTCCCAGCCAGTGCCGAGAAACTGGCTCACTGGCTTCCTCAGATCTCAGGGCCCGGGAAATCCACTCTCTTGTTCCACCAACCACATAGGTAGTGCCAAAGAAAGGGCTCTGGGTTGTGGATTCTTATCCCAGCTTTGCCACCAGGTGACTATGTGACCTCAGGCAAGCTGTTTCCCTTCACTGGAGCTGAAGGTTCTCATCTGGAAGATGACATGGTTGGATTAGATGCTACAAGGGGCCCGGAAGGCTTGGACATGGAGATGAAGCTGACAAGGTTGAACCATAGAATATTTTTCCCATTTCCATCCATTAGCAGTGATAGAAACTCTAGCTCTCTCCACATCTGTTTTTACGTCTCAGCTCAGTAGAGGCATATGGATGCCCAACAGAGCTGAAAAGTGTAGCTTCTTCCATGAGGTCCCAGAGCCAAAGTTATGTCCAGGAAATACGTCTCTGATGGGACGCCTCAAATACCAGCAAGAGCACCATCAGGGATGAGTCTAGTCATAAGGACCAAGCAGGTTGGAGCAACTTTTGAGCCTCAAGACTAGATGGGGCAATAAAAGGAAAGACATTCTGGAGCAATGCAAGACGGGGATGGAGTGAGCAGCCTTCAGGAATCCAAGCTGCCAGTCCCATGGTCCAGAGGACAAAGGGAGACTGGCCCATCCCTGTTCTCCTTCCCTCCACAGCCCTGGACCTCAGAGGGGCTGGTGGGGTACACTCTAGAAGCCACAAAATAAACTTCCTAGATGAAGTGAGGGAGGGACATTTCAGATCCTGCCCAGAGCATCTCCATCAGCACACAGAGGCCACTTAGGTCTGCTTCTTGGGGAGCCCACATACGCCTCTCAGTTTCTTTGGACACAGTGAGCGATCAACCCGGCCATTGGCTCAGAGACAGGGGGCAGAGCCCTCTGGGAGGTGGGGGCTGCAGGAAGAGCAGCCAGAGCAGTGGGGGAAGGTGGGTGGAAGGTTCCCAAGTAGGACAGAATAGGGACCACCTGAAAACCCCAGGGGACCCCCCGAGCACGACAAACACACCCCAGCACAACCACCAGGCGGTTGTAAATAACAGCTACTCAGAGAAGCCAGCCAGAACCTGGAGCAGTTTTTAAAGAAATGGAGTTTGACCTTTCAAGCTCCTTCAGAAGCCCAGCCAACAGAACACTGCCAGAATCCAAGGGCCTCATTCCAGCCATGGGCGCTGCTATGGGGATCTTTAATACAAGCTAAACAGACATTGTTGACTTTCTAACCAGAATAAATCTAACCAGACTAGTACTTTGAGTAAACACATTTCCCAGATAGTGTGAAGGGGAGAGGTCCACCCAGCCTATAAATAGGATCCCACAGAGTTCACGTGAGTTGAGGATGAAGGACCACGATTTTGCTCCAAAAACAAAAGCAATGGGGAAATTGTCATATGAGTCAAAAAACGAGTGTAACATTTTTATGTCTTGCCTTGGGGATAGGCCCAGATCCTGATGCAAACACAGCATTTGGTTGGAAGTCCATGTAATCTGCTCACTGAAACAGGAGCCTAGCGGTGTCACCCTGGCAGCTGTGTGTCACTGAGGCCCCATACATACTTGGAGCTGTGGCACCCCTCAAGAGTCTGCTCTTCAGACTGTTTAACTTGGAGGACACCTCCTCACCTTAAACTCCACCATGGCCAGTCAACAGAAATGACCTATCACTGACTCAGATGGCTGAGAAGAAAGGAGGGCCCACTTCTCAGAGGGCGAGCCAGCTCAGCCCAGCAAAGGATGAGGGTGCAGATAACGGGTAGTGTCTGAACTATGCCCAGCAGGGACCCAGGTTGCAGGAATCCCACTCATGTGACAAATGCTTACAGACTTGTGGCTGGAGAGGAGAAGAGAAGGATTTAAGATTTAGGGTGGATCAAGCTCTGATAAAAACCAAAGGGCTTAGTAGCTGGAAAGAATCCCCCAGGGCGCTGGCGGAGGCCAGACATCTAAACTGCAGAAAGACACCACCCATCCCCACACCTAAGCTAGATCAACCCATCCAATTGTCCCTCACCTCGCCTCTTGGGCTCCCCGCTAAGTAGGGGATGGAAGTAACTCTCTATGCCTCCCGTGAACCTCCACAACCAGCAGCGACTTGGCTCCCAGCCAGCCCTTGGCCCTGAGGTTCTCCCTGGCCAAGGCCCCTGCATGCTCCTGGCTTTCCCTGAATACCCTCCCACCCCCGCTGCCCACCCCTTTGTGGGAAAGGCATCTGCTCAAAGGGGAGAGGCTGACGACTTCCCTGGCAGCTACCGCTTTCCCGCAGGAAGTAAAGCTGTCCAAGAAGAACACGCCTCCCATGCATGCTCAGCTGTGTGTCTCAGCTTCACCCAGCCACATAGCTCGAGATCCAGGGGTAGCAGGGACAAAAGCAGTCTGGCCTGATGTCAGCAGGTGGGTAAGAAACTCCCAGCACAGATGCAAGTAGATGTTGGGAGCTCCAGACATGTAGGAGCAGCAGAACCGGTTTCTATCAGGACGCTTTCGAGGACAGCTACAAATCTAGATTCTTAGAAAAATGCTCCCTCCGCCACCACTAAGTGCATCTGCTTCGGGGAAGGGAGACATGCTCGGTGTGGCTGCAGCCTCCTGCCTACCATGTCCAGGGCACGATGCTGCCCCTGCCTGGGAGCAGTGCCCTGCTGTCAGCCTCTGCTGCCCACCTCACCACTCTCTCTGCCTCTCTGGACTCTGACTGGTACCCTATCCCCCTCTTCCCTTGCCCAACTCTTTCCCCTGCAGACAAAACAAGATGACAAATGACCCAGACACACATCACATCGGGCGGTCAGGAGCAGAGGGAGCCTGGAGGAATGAGGCCTTGCCCAGAGACGGGGAGGTACTGGCAGGGACGGGCAAGGCTGTGGCCAGGTCGGGACACTGGGACAGACAGCTTGTCTGGTGGCCAGGTGGCCAGTGGAAAGGTAGGCCTGTGACGGTCAGAGTAGTGGACGGCACCCCCAAACTGCTGGAATAGGAGCCTTCTCCAAGACAGAATCGGGACTTCCCTGGAAAAAACAAGAAGGGAGAAGATGATCAAATAGTAGGTAAAGGAAGAGAAGGAGACGCTTGTGCCCACATGTGCTTAGGACAGGTGGCTGCCAGACACAAGGGTGCAGAGCTGCCACAGCCCACGAAGTTGGGCACAAACATTACTTTAGTGAACGAGGCATCTGAAGTCCATGATCGAAGTGGGAATGAGTCTCAACATCCCCATTTACACAGGCCACGTTTGCATAATGAGAGCTCAGTTGTGCTCCTCCCCTTGATTCCAAATGTGACTCACATCCCTGGGAGCCCCATGGCAGGGAGAAGGCTGGGCAGTCAGACGGGTCTCTAGTAACTTCCTTAGCAGGAGGCCAGGCCTTGTTGGTGGAGAACTGGACCCGTGCCCTGCTCTGCTGAAAACCTCATGAGTCCCTGCCTGAGGCTGGGAGTAGGGTTCTCCTTGGGCTCACCCTGTACAATGCTTAAGAGACCAGGGCATCTCTGGACACACAGGGAAGACATGTCTCATCTCAGAGAACTGGACAAAGACACAAGGAGACAAAGGCTGCCAAAACAGGAAGGCCAGAGGCCAACTGAGGAAGGAGGGCTCTGGGCTACTGCCCTCTGCACGCGGGAACAGGCTGCTCCGGGGAAGGGAGACACGCTCAGTGAGCCTGGTCCAATTCCACCAGGCAACGCTTCCCATGGGCACCCGAGGCCATGCGCCCTCTTCCCCATCCAGACCTGAGTCCCACCATAGAGACTCCAGGGAAGAGGCACTGGCCCTCCCAGGCAGTCAGGATCTCTCTGGCCATTCTCTGGGTATCAGACCACCAGTACGCCGATCTCAGTGACACACCCTCCCTCGTGGCCACAGCAGGACCAAACACCTGACCCACCTTTGACAAGCGAAGGACTCCTCTTTCACATTAGTGACCCTGTTTCAAGAAAAATCCATATGAGAGTTTTAAATCACTAGACCACATAATTCCCAGTGACTACAGCTTCTGTATATCTGGTGCTCATCTCTCCAGAGAGCCTGGGAAGGGACCTGAGGCCCCAGGAGCCAACAGTTTCCAACTTGCATCTGCCTGTGTCCAAGGGTGTGGCTCTGACACAGGAGGTGTGGAAAGGTGGCTGGTGAACCCCAGGCTGATGCCTGCACCATGGGGACCAATGGGGAACCAGCGGCACCCCCAGATGAGACCAGAGCTTCCTCCCTGCCCCCATGTGAGGTGTGAGGCACCCTCTTCCTCCAACCCCAGGAAGGACGGCTGGCTTCTGGAGCAGATGGGCATGTGGGAGGTGGAAGGCTCCCCCGGCTCCCCCCACGTCCCTAGATCCTTACCGCACTGGAGCTGGCATGACTGAGCTTATCAAAGCGGAATTTCAGGTTTGACCTCGGGGAGTTTCTGCTTTTGACATCTAGGAAAAAGAAGAATGCCCTTGAGAGGAGGGTGGGGCTACAGAGGTCACTGGGGCTAGGGGGGAGGAGCTGGATAGGGAGCCCCAGAGAAGCAGGGGGCGTCCTCTCCACTAGGTACTCTAGCTGACCTGTGCCGATTCACAAGAGCCAACTCACATTTTTAGAAATGTCGTGAGCTGGTTGTTACACACAGTTATCTTTTTTTTAATCCTACAAGCTTACAATTAAACAAATTATATTCATCAAAGGTAATAAATACTCAGAAGTCATCTAGTTATTTCAGTACATTTTACTATTATTTATTCTCCTAAGATTATTTACATCCATTATGTCTGACGCATGTGCGTGCTTAGTCGCTCACATATCGCTCAGTCACATCCGACTCTTTGCGATCCTTTGGACTGTAGCCCACCAGCCTCCTCTGTCCATGGGATTCTCCAGGCAAGAATACTGGAGTAGGTTGTCATGCCTTCCTCCAGGGGCTTTTCCTGACGCAGGAGTCCAATCCGTGTCTCCTGCACCGCAGGCGGATTCTTTACCACTGAGCCATCAGGGAAGCCCCCATTGTGTCAGGTAGTTCTTCCCAACTCCACGTCACATGGATGCTTGAGATCAGTCAGGAATAGTCACACCACGGAAGTCAGCAAACACTATAAATCAGAGCTTAATTTAATGTTTTCTTGTCTAAAACATTAAGAAACTCATGGAGCATATGTTAATAGAACGGATTATACTTGAAAATGTGTTTGTCTCTAGTCATTATATTGTGAATGGCACAAAAAACTGAGAAAACACTCTTTTCGTATTTGAAAACTATTATCTGATTCAGCAGAGAAGCTGTTCACATCACTGACAAAATAATATCAATCACCATTCATGTCAAAACTACACTCATTCATCATCTGGAACTTTATGTTTTCTACGGATACAAAGCTTAGGAAAATATCAATATAAGCATTTTGTGAGAATCAATTAACTCTGAGGAATTTATAGTAAAGAATGTTGTATATTTTATTAATATCATTATTTATAAATTATGTGCTTCAGATCCTTTATATCAGTAAAATTTACAGTAAACATGCGTGTGTGCGTGTGTGTGCGTGTGTGTGTGCGTGCGTGTGTGCGTGTGTGTGTGCGTGTGTGTGCGCGTGTGTGCGTGTGTGTGTGCGCATGTGCATGCGTGTGCGTGCGTGTGCGTGCGTGTGTGTGCGTGTGTGTGCGTGTGTGTGCGCGTGTGTGCATGTGCGTGTGTGTGCGTGTGTGTGTGTGTGTGCGTGTGTGTGCATGTGTGTGTGCGGTGGGACAGCCAGTTGTTAAACACTGACAGCACACCGCTGGCAGGGTGCTCACTCGGCTTTCTGGTTTTCCTCTGGCTGAGATAATCTACAGCTTGGTACACTCCATCTAGAAACTGCTGACTTACTCTTGGTGCTTCATATTCAAGGCCTCCACTCGGTACTATGACTACCTTTTTCGGTAAGCCGCCAGCACCCTCTCAGGACCCCAGGGAGCTCACGTATGAAATGACCAATGACCATGGCATTGGAGATTATAGAAGACCGATGTCAAGCCCTCCCAGCCACCTCCCTGCCCTCAGCCCCGTCTCCTCCTCTAAAACAGGTTTCCAGATCTCTACAAGCCCACCCCAGTCCTACAGGTACAAAGCACAAGTTTTGTGGGCTGGGAGGGAGAGGCAGCCCCTCTCAGGGTTGACCACTCCATGGGAGGTGGGGTTGCAATAAGCACCGGCAGGAATCGCAGACCTATTGGACGTCCTCTTCTGCCCTAGGTGACCTTCGGCAAGTCACACTCTAAACCTCCTTTTACTCAAAACTTTATTTATTTTGATATTTATTTGATATCAAGTAGGATCCAGGCTTGGTTACAGATTCAATCATTCCTTCAGTATTAATTAATAAGCCTTGTTGAAAAAAAAACCTGAAAATTCACATTACTACCCCACTTTACAGATGAGGAAACTGAGACTCAGAGAGGTGGGCCTGTCAACACTGCACCAGGATCAGAACCCAGCTCCACAGCTGCTCAGCCACAGAAGGTTGCCGCCCTAACACAAACAACTATTTACTTGGGACCCATGCCTTCTCTTTATCCCTAACATCGCAGGTCATTGTCAACATTTCTTCACCATGAGAACCCCAGAAGCACCGTAGCCTAAATGACCCTGCTGGCCCACTGGCCTTAAATGGTTCTATCACTTAGACTAAAGTTCCTCAACCCCAGCCTGACATTATGGGCCAGATAACTCTTTGTTGCAGGGCAGAGGGGTGGAGGGCAGGGGGGTTGCCTAGTACACTGTAGGGCACTTAGCAGAATTCCTGACTTCTGCCCAGAAGATGCCAGCAGCACACTCCCCTCCCACAACCATGAAAATCAAAAACCCTCCAGCACTGAAAAGCACGCCCTGGGAAGCAACATCACCCCCACTCATACACTATTGTTTTATTCCTGTTATTCAATAAATACTCAGGCTAACAGTTCTGCATCTCTTATAACTGTAAGCTCACTTGCTCATCACACAACCAACCATATGAGGTAGGAAATATTCCCCTCTCTCCATTTTTCATTTGGGGAAATGGAGACACAGAAAAGACTCAGTAACCTGCCCATTGGCACATCACTAGTAAGTGGAAGACCCAGAATTTGGAGCCAAGCTCCAGAGTTCTCCACTACATAATACTGCCCTCCTCGGGGCAGGACCAACACTCTGATTTCCAGGCACACCCAGTGCCCAGTGGTGCCAAGCACACATGTCTGCTTGGACACCCCTTGGGCTCCAACCCCCGATTCGCTCCCCAGAGCTGACTCCTCCTTCTCTACCTGACTGCAGGGATCATAGAAACCTGAAAAGCCCACACTCTTTGTCTTCCCTGAGCCCTCACTACTGAACCTGGGTACCCCTTGAATCCACATCCTTCTCCCATCACCCCAGACACCATCCATGGCCCTGTGACCCCTCACCACTCACCGTGACCCCTCACTGCTCTCCCTTTCTGCATCCACTCCCCACCAACCCTTTCTATTCAGCCAGCTGCAGCCATCAAAACAGTCTCTCTCCTCCTTCTAGTTAAGGACCTTTAAAGACTGAAGGCCCTCCAATGCCTCCCACTGGGGGCAGGATGAAGCAAAATCCTCAGCAGGGTCCCTGTGGTGGCCCTACTGTCTAACCGCTGTCTGCCCTCTGACACGTCCCCTCCGTGCACTCAGCAGCACTGAACCACATGTGGGTCCGGAACACGGCCTCTGGGCTTCCCCCGGGCCTCCCCACTGCAGTTCCATCCACCTGCACCACGCTTCCAGCTCCTTATCGCTGCATTATCAAGATGGTCTCTGTGACAGAGAGGCCCTGGGTTGGTGATGGGGTAACGGGGAGGTCAGGGGAAAGAGCTTCAGCTTTCCAATCATACAGTCTCAATGCCTCTGGTAAATCACTGAAGTCTCTGAGCCTCAGTTTCCCCACGAGTACAGAGGGGACAAGAACACACCCTCTGATGAACAGATGCGGTGAGCCGGCAGAGCTGGAGGCCCGAACACTTTGGGGTTGAAATGGAAACTGGACAATTCAGCGTGCCTGGGGCTCGAACCCCACCAACAGCGGCCAGGCCACAGCCCCGCCCCTGCCAGCCGCATGGTCCACACCGCCCACGAGACACCACTAACCTGTCGGACTCCGGCTCATGATGATGGGGGTGGCGGCTGCCCCCAGGCTGGGGCTCTCGCTGCTTGGGGACGGGCTGTAGACAAACACCTCCTGCTTGAAGGGAGAGGTTGTGGACGGCTGGCTGCTCTGGGGAGAGAGGCTGGGTGAGCCGGGCAGTCCCACCCTCAGCAGGCCTGAGACAGGCTCCTACTACCCCACTTGGACCTGCTCTTTCCCTTTGTTGCCTCCAGCCTCTATTCCAACCTCTCCCCTGCCCCCCAGGAATTGCCCCTGACCCAGCCCCATGGAGAGAGATGAGCCCTCTTTCAGCTGGGAAGCCCACCGCAGGGGCACCTTTCAGTCTGACCTCTGACCCCTGCTGCTGATACTCCTGAGGGAGTATCACTCTGAGGAGTGAGGCAGTGTCACTCTGGGGTAGGACACCCCCCTCACCCTACCCTGAACCACTGCTCCCAGAGGGTGGACATGGCTGACTGGGCCCTCTCCCATTTCCTCACTTCCCCTTTTATTCGCCGAGCCTGCGTGAGGCCCTGCCCACAGGAGCTATTTTAATGCACAGAGCGGTATCTGCCTGGGTCCAGGGTGCCCCTCGCAGCTCCCCAGGGTTGGACGGGGCCACACCTACCCCACTGTCACACTCCTCCATGGCCTCGCCCTCCCCGGCCGTGCTGCTGAAGCTGCTGGTGCTGGAGGAGGAGCGGGAGATGTTGGCTCGGCCGTTCTCCTTTAATTTGATGAAGGGCCTGCAGGGAACGGGAAGGCAGGCAGGCCCTGGTCACATGCTGAGACGCCCCCCACAGGCCCTCCCTGAGACTGAGGGCAAGGCAGGCCCAGCAGACCTGAGCTTGCCCACCAGCAGCCCCCCAGCAGGCCCCTGCTTTGGTGTTGGCTTTTGTGTTCCAGAGAGTTCCCACGGCAAGAGAAGCGGGTTGTCAGCCGACCGGGAGTGGAGCACATATTCTGGGGCCCCGGGTGGCTAAAGCCCCCACCCCACCCCTACCTCACTCTCTTACTTCTCCTTGTTGGGGCAGATTTCCGGAGAACTAGGGTTGGATGAGGTCTCAGACTTCATCTCCTGAGAAGAGTGTCCGCCCTCCGGAGTCTTGGGGTTGCTGGATGCACTGTCACTGGGGAAACGAGGATGGAGAGAAGTGAGGCCAGGGGGCCAGTCCACAGCTCCCCGGAGCACTCAGCACCATGAGGACCTGTGGGTCACCGTGCCCCCCTGATAGCATGGCCACCAGGACCTCCACTCCCACCCAGACCTCCTCAGACACTGTGGCAGACCACTGAATCCTCTGCTCCATCAGAGGCTACTCCAGGCTCCCGGTGAGAGTCAAGAGCCATCAAGCAAGAGTTCTAGGCGGGTGCCCCCAAGCCCAAGTCCACCATCCCACACCCCAGGCAGGCCATCTCATGCAGCAGAGCTCTAGGTCAAGAGCAGGCCACAAAGGGAATGGAGGGGGTCTGGGACAACCACCCCTTAATGGGAAAAAAAACCAACACTCATGGGCTCCCCAGGGTGCTATCCAGGCCACCCACTGCTCAACTCCAGAGGCTACACCTCACACAGACTGTAAAACGAGCTCCCTGGGTCCAGGTGATAAAGCGGCCCTGGTGCTGGGAAGTGGGTCACTTCCAGTCTGGAGCTCCAGGGTTTCTTCCTCTTCTAGCTTAACAAAGACCAGGTCCTGACGCCCACTGCCCTGCTCACTTTTGAAGACATGATGGCCCTGTCTTCAATGCACTTTTATTTTTATAATGGCTTTCTTGAGATATAATCCTTGTACAATTCACCCATTTAAAATGTGCAATTCAATGGTTTTCAATCTATTCACAGAGTTGTACAACTATCACCACAATCTAATTTCAGAATATTTCAGCCTCCCGTGAAAGAAACCCTGGATGCACTTAAATCGCTGCCCATTCTCTCCTCCCCCCAACAGCCACTGGTCGACTCTCTCTCTATGAATTGGCTTATTCGGGATATTCCGTATAAATGGAATCATACGATGCAGTGCGGTCTTTTTGTGACTGGCTTCTTTCACTTAGCATAGCATTTTCAGAGTTCATCTATGCCATAGTAGGTACTATGGTATTTCACTACTTTTTATTGCAAGCAATATTCCATGCTAATTTCATTATTTTTTATTGCAAAGTAATATTCCACATTATGGATATACCACATTTCAGTTATCCATTTTTCAAGTGATGAACATTTGGACTGTTTTCACTTTGGGCTATGATGAAGAACGCTGTTATGAAGATCTTCATGCTACTTTTTATATAGACATATATATTATTTCTCCTGGGTACATACCTAGGAGTGGACCTGCTGGGTCATTTAGTAACTCTCTGTTTAACCCTCTGGGGAACTGCCAGACTGTTTTTACAAGCAGTTGCATTATTTTACACTCCCACAAGCTATGCAAGGGAGTTCCAATTTCTCCATATCCTCACCAACATGTGTTATTATTTGTTTTATTATTATTATTAGAGCCACCCCAGTGCCTCAATGTATTTTTAACGAGGTGCTAGTGACCTCCTAGGGCTTCCCTGGTGGCTCAGACAGTAAAGAATGTGCCTGCAATGTGGCAGACCCAGGTTCAATCCCTGGGTCTGGATGATTCCCCTGGAGAAGTAAACGGCTACCCACTTCAGTATTCTTGCCTGGAGAATTCCATGGACAGAGGCTACAGTCACATGGGGTCTCAAAGAGTCAGACACAATTGAGCAAGTAACACTTTCACAACGATCTCCTGGTTGTCAACCCAAGCCGCGGTTTGAGTCTTTGAATTGGACTTCTCTGTGTACTTGGCACAGCTGACTCTCCCTCCAAGAATGTCTCTTCTCCTGGCCTCTGAGACCCATTCCCTACCCCTGTATCTCCAGGCTCTCTCCTCTTTCATCTTCTTCCCAGTCTTCCTCACTGGCTTTCCTCTCTCCACTTGCCCCTAAATGCAGGTTTTCCCCAGGCATTCTATATACTCTGTGGTGTGACCATACTCCTTGGTCCCTCTTTAAACATCACCTCCACCCGAGGAGCTCCCGTCTCTCCTTCTTCAGTCAAGAGCTCTCCTAAGCTCAAGACCTGCAGTCTGATCACTTCCAATTCTGCCCTTCTCTCCTGGGGGGCCCACAGGGACTTACTCACATTTACAGGTTTCAGATAGAGCTTGTTCAGCCCCTTCTATAAACCTGCCCCTGGTCCTGCATGCTCAAGCCCAAGGCATGGTGCACCATCCAGGGCTGCAGACAGACAACTTGGAGGCCTGGACACCAATGCCTCCCTTCCCTTCACAAGATGGTAAGCTTCTGGAAGGCAAGTTTTCATCTTCTGTAGCTCTTGACAGAGCACTGAGCCCAGCATGGGGCAGGCACTCAATGATGCTGCTTACTGAATTAAATGATAAGTGGGCTCAGTGATTAAATGATCAGAAAGACCACTAGCAGGAACAAGTGAAGTATGATGCAACATGAGAGTTGTTTTAAAACAAAAAAGAGAGAGAAAGAGCATTCTAGAAACCCAGAGGAGGTTTGATAACCTCTGCCTGTGAGAATCAGGCAAAAGTTTCCATAAGAGCTGACATCTGAATAAGCACTGAAGAAGGGGGGCAAAGAAAGAAAAGAATTGTAGTGACATTTCTGCATGCATGCATGCTAAGTTGCTTCAGTCATGCCCTCCTTCAGGGGATCTTCCCAACTCGTATGTCTCCTGCATTGGCAGATGGGAAGCCCACCTGGGAAGCCCAATGGTGTTTCTAGTTTGGGGTCAAAATGCAAATTGTATACAGCTTTGGAAAGTCTTGTGCAGAGATCGCCCAAACCTGCCTCGGTGGATAAAGAGCTGAATGAGTGACGGGGGTGTGCAGGTGCCTGAAGTGGGGACCAGGCTCAACAGGAAGCCATCTCCCGATCTATGCCAAGCCCTCCCCAAGGTAGGCCTCTGAAAGCTGCAGCAGTGGTGAGAACTGACAGTTACCATCGTGTCCGGCTGTCCCCTTGGCCTTCAGAGCCCGTGTGCAGACGGGGGAAGAGCCCCGACCTCCGCTTTATGGGGCTCCGTGACTGGTTCTTCGCCGTTGCCACTGCCACTGGAGGCTGCCAATGAAACTGCCAGAGTGAGTGCTGACCCCCCAGACTCAGCCCTCCTTCTCCTCGTCCCCCTTTCCCACCTACAAATAGGCCCTGGTCTGGAGGAGATCCCAGAAAGCAGCAAGCCAGCCAGGAAGGTGAGATCTAATAAGGGGGGAATGGGAGCTGGGACCCGGAGACTCAAGCCACCTGCAGCCTGTTTTCCTGTGTTCTTAAGCCAAACCTGTTACCCAGGTAACAATCTACCAAAGATCAGCATTCCTGGAGGTCAGGGTCACCTTAAGGAGAGTCCCACATATTTAGAAAGACAGGATGACTCAGGCTGAGAACCACAGAGCTGAGAGTCCTGGGAGAGACCTGGACCAGTCTCTGGCTTTCACCAGTGAGGATGCTAAGGAGCCCGGGGATGAGGAGATTTGGCCTAGGTCATACGGCAAACCGCTAACAGACAAGCACGTGTGCCTGGGCTCCTGACTCTACCAAGAAATGGGTCCAAGCCGGTGTCACAGATTGGACCCAATAATAAGACAGACTGAGAACAGCAGAGTGAGGTGCACACACAGCTCCGGGCAGGGGGAGCCCAAGAATGTGGCTCTGCTTCAGCCACATGCAAGGGGACCATGGAGAGCTGGGAGACCGTGGAGGGGGAGATGAGAGCCTGTGGCCAACCTTTAGAGCCCACCAGGCTCCTCACCCAGGTCCCAACTTCTGCCCTCCACGTGCTGTTCAACCTCAGGCAAGTGACAAAACCCTCTGGGCTTCAGTCTCTTCATCCACAGAATAAAGATAAAACAGCCCTGCCCTGCTCATTCACAGACTTTGTGGGAGGAACCAGATAATAGCTATGAAAATATTTGGTAAGTTAAATGAAATTATGCAAGGGACTCCCCCGGCAGTCCAGCGGTTAAGACCACTTTTCAATGCAGGAAGCATGGAACTAAGGTTGGGGAACTAAGGTTCCACGTGCCATGGAATATGGCCAAAAAATAAAGAAAGAAATTGTGGGACATTATTTATAATACTAACGATTAGTATTGTGGTAGACATGTTCTGCAATGAAAAGAAAAGAGTCTGATCTGTGCAGATACAAAGTCACTTTGCTTTTTTAAAGAACTGACTGGCTCCTTGCCTGGCCAGCCTCTGGTGTGAGCTGACCAGACTAAACCCCACAGACCTGCCAGGTTCCTTCCTTGGGAACCGTCTACACGGTGACTAGGAACTCAGGCTTTGGATCAGGGAGACCTGCATTCAAATCCCAGCTCTTCAGCTTAGCTGTGTGACTTGTAGCAAGTCACCTAAACCCTCTGGGTCTCCTTTCCCTCCAGGAGCTGTCATGGGAACGGATCAGATAATGTTCATGAATGATACAGCTCAGTGCCTAGTGCATAGCAAGCCGGGGGGGGCAGGGTGTGAGGGGGTGGGGCGGGGTAGGAGACAGCTACTGTTATCATTAATAAGAACAAAGCAAGGACACGCCTCCGCAGTCAGGGGTCCCAAGCCCCCAAGCAAAGAGACTCACTTCAGGCCCATTTTGCAGGGTTGGCTCTGAGGTTGGCTCAGTGGTCGAGGAAACTCAGGGAACAGGACGACAAAAGGGCCTCTAGGCTGGGCCAACCCCAGGGATGCAGGCTCCATTTCAGAGACAGGCCTCACTCCCCAAACAGCCTCAGTTTCCCTCTGTCATCCCTGCTCTAAGTTGCCTGGCCCCAGCCTCCCCTACTGGGGCCTGGAGAATCTTCCCCGCGCCCTGCGTGCCACCCTCAGGGCAGGCGGCTCTCACCGAGAAGGTCGTCTTGGTGACCTCCACGCTGTTATGGGTGATGCCCCCGCTGAGGCTGCCGGGGATGCCCCCGCCATGCTGCTTCTTCTGGCTGCTCACCATGGTCTCCATGGAGTGGCTGCGCACGCGGATGGCCCTCTGCGGGGAGAGCAGATGACAGAGGCCTGAGGGCTGGAGTCTGGTCCCTCTTGATGGCCCTGTCCGCTTGACGGGGTCTGCAGATGCAGCCTTCAGCATGCACACACATGATCACCCACCCACACTCACTACTGTTTGCAAAGTATTTTCATATACTCCATGCTCTGGGCATGGGTGGCTGTTTGCAGGCAGAGGTCAGAAAGGACAGCAGCCAGAAGGAGTCTGAGGGGCCAATGCCCCAGCTCCTGGCAAGGTGGACAAAGGCCGTTATCTTCATCTTACAGGTGAGGAAAGAGAGGTTTGGACAGCCCAGTAAACCCGGGTGACCCTCGTCTGGCTACCACCTGTCCAAGCTACAGCTTCCTCATCTGTAAAACGAGAATGATGCACTCCATGCAGGATCACGTGGGGACTAAATATGGTCATGTGCCTGACCCCAATCTGACTTTTTCTTGCACAAATTAAATGTATTTCTATATTTATGCACCAGCTAGCCCTCTGCCATCATCCCAAAGTGTGCTGTGTGCAATGTGGAATACATTCACCTTGCTGAACCATAAGGAGCTCTTACTAATCCAGGCACTGAGCCTTCCCCTGCATTTGCAGAGGCTTACGAGACTATGAGGACAAGCCTCCAACCTGACACAGCTGCTGCAAGAAGAGATGCATGCTCGGACCGGGCAGAGGCGTGGGTTCTCGGCGGGGGCATGGGGCTGCTCAGGCCCATGTAGGATCACCAAAGCCCAAAGGGCACGTGGCCAAACAGTGACGTGTCCAGGAGGGGACAACCAGGATGGCCAGGGGCTTGTCACAGAGCAGGCAGGGATGAGAAGAGCTCAAATCAAGGCTGCTGAGCCCTCAGCAGGGATGGACCGGGGAGGTGATGACCACACCCTCAGGCAGCTCTGCAGACCAACGTGGTTCTGCAACCGGATTCACGGGCAGTGGTCCTCCGGAGGCAGTGTTCAGCTTGACCCAGGGGAGGATTTCCTGACCAGGGAAGGCCCACAGGATCCCACCTACCACGTGGATGCTACTCCCTGGTTCTGGACGCCTTCAAAGATGACCTGAATGTTTAGGAAGGGAAGATCTCTCCCATCACTTCCCTTTAATCACTCATTCGGTGACTCAATAATACAGCCAGGAGGCAATGCAGCTTAGAGATCACCAGCATGGAGTGCCAGGGTCCTACTGCCAGGACTATATCTGGACTCTCTGCTCCACCACCTATCAGCTGGTGTCCCTCGTAGGTTCCTTGGCTTTTTTGAGACTTACTTGTGAAGTGGGATGGAGGAGATCTACACCGCAGGGCTCTGGTGAGCTTACACACAGAGGGCCCAGAGCATCATAAATAACCCAGGTATGTGGCTACTCTATTGTTAGTGATAAGCATTTGTTGTGTGCCTCCCATGTGCCCAGCACTGTGCCTGAAATAAGGAGATTTAAGGGAAGGGAGTCAAAAAAGTTGAAGACTCATCCTCTACCCCCAAGAAGCATACACGTCAGCTGGGGGAACAGGACACGTTCCTTAAAAAGTAGGGTGACACCAAAGACCCAGGGCCAGTAGGGGGCGCCCTCTGCATTCATTAGCTGTCCAGGGCCCCAGGGCCTCAGGTCCACATACAAACATGGATGCAGATATCCTTAGTTGCTCACAAACAGGTGCCTTTCCCCTCCACTGCCATGTCGCTTGTTGGCAGCAGAGCCACCATTGATCCAATGTCCCCTCTCCTCCTTGAGACAAAGGAGTAAATCCTGACCTCCCATGCCCCTGCCAGTAGGACATGAGGGGATGCCTTCTGGGGACTTTGGCGAAAGGTTTCCTCAACGACCCCCAAAAGAACTGTGACGTGTCTGCTTCTAAAACCACAGCAGCCACCTTGGGGCCAAGAGGCATCAAGCCTGAGGGACGAAGCTGACGAGCTGCGGATGCCAGAGGGAAAAGGAGAAGAAACCTGGATGACCATGAGCCACCTCAGGCCGTTTTCAGTGAGCTGATGGACTTTCCTTATTGTGTGAGCCAGTAGAGGCTCAGCTTCAGAAAACTGACATGGAAGGATGGACAAGTGGACACAGCTCCCATCCTCACGGGGTTCATTCCGACACTCGCACACGCATGTGTCAGCTTACACACTCCATGAGCCAACCTCCAGATGGTCTCATGTGGAAGAGCTAACCTCCTTCCCTCCCTTAAAGTATCGAGAGAAGAGGTTGGTCCGCAGCACGGTGGTCCCAAGAAATCAGCACAGATGGTGCCCCCAACCCACACAGCAGACCCCTGGGGGTGTCTCCTCAAGGTCAGGAATTCACGCTTTGGCCCCGCTGAGAACCACAACCTGCCTGCCTTTCCGTCCTGTCAAGGCAAGCTGATGCAGGAAGGAGCACTGTTTGCAAATAGGCATGAAACCTATCAACCTCCCATTCCTCATGCCACCTAGCCTCTCCTGTCTGAGCCAAAGACACCCCTTAAGGGATCTCATCTTTCTCCTCTTCTCTCCCTTTCTAGGCTCTAGAGTCACTGAGCAACAGTTTACTGCAACATGGTTAAAACAGCCACCACATTCTATTCATTTCATCACGCGAAGATCATTAAGTCATGGACCTTTTGGAGAACTGAAGGCAGGGAAAGCAGGGTACCATGCTAGGGAGTCCCCAGATTAACGTCAAAGATCCTTAAATGAATCAAGTGCTCCATAAATCTCAGCATCGCTTCATTCCATGGGTGCCCTCAGGTGCCACCAGCACTAGTCATCAACAACGCCACGTCAACTAGTCATTTATGTTCTGATGTGTTCCCTGCTGTCTCTTTCCAGAGAACATCTGACATGGGTAATAAGCCCTGTGTGATGGTATCTGGTCTACTGAGCTCCACATACACGATCTTACGGAATCCTTCCACTCTCAGATACAGAGAGGACAGCACTGATAGAAAAGGTCCCTACAGGTAAATGATGACCCAGGTCACACTGCAGGTAAGGGATGGAGCCAGGACCCAAACTCAGAACCTGGTCTCTAAATAGAAGGGCTCCAGGATCCCAAAAGTGGTTCCGATTCAACATATAATTCAACTGGTTGATGGACTAAAGGTGATCAGAAACCATGAAGCTTTAGCACCTCCCCACCCCACCACCACCACCACACCCACACAAAAAAAATCTCCAACAGTGATGTCAGGGAAGAATCTTCTTGAATGCCCCTGATGCCGCTGTTTGAGTCAACAAGGCAAGAATGATAGCTAATGGACTTACAGGGAATTCCAGGGATGTGCAGGGCAGCCATCTGCTGCTCAAAGCAAACAGGAGGGGGTTTGCATCCTGGTTCTTCCCAGTAGAGCATATGAACCTCTCGGAGACAGTCCTCTGGTCCATAAACATGAGGATGACATGGGCGTGCCAGACACCTGGTGTGATACCTGCACGCTCAGGGCCAGCCCTCCTCCTCCACCCTTAGGGACCAAAGGAGAACAAGACAATGGCTCCCTCCAAACCCTAAAATAATGCTTGATTCGGACAAAATCACCCAGTGACACGGTCTAAAGTATTCCATCAGTTTCAACCTGCTGTAGAGCTGGAAGCACTAGGCTTCTCAAGTTGGGCAGAAGGTAAAGGGTGAAGACAAGAGCGGAGGGCAGTGCTGTAGAAAGAAGAAGGCAAGGGGACAAAGGCACATGAAACCTTTGCAGGAGTATCAGCAGGGACCAACTCTGCAGGGACCAACTAGACCTGTTCCCACTCACCCCAGTACATCCAGGCCACACTGCACCGCCCCTCTGCTTCCCAGGGACAAGCTCATGCTTTCAAGGCTGCCTGTGCCAGCAGCGGACAGCATGACCTTTGGAAAGGTCTTCTGTGCACTGATCTGAAACCTTAACATTTCCAGCCCTTGGAGTCTCTGATTTGTCTATTCCCAATTCACACAACTATCCCTACCTGTCCTCACAGTCTGCTCTCCTCCCAGCCAACCACCTCCGGTTGCATCGCCACCCCCAGTCACTAGGGTTTCCCAGCCCTCAGTTCACCTCCTGGCTTACCTTCAAATGAGTTCTCCTCTGGGAGAGTCAGAAAAGAGAGAGGGAGTCACTTTCTGGGTACCTGCTCACGTCACTTCATTTCAGCTGGGAAGGGAGCTGAGTACCAGTTAGCATCATGGAGGAAGCACATCTCCTCCGGGTCAACCACAAACCTCTCATGCTTACAGATGGGTTTTGTGAGTGTTCCAGTTTAACAAACTCAAGACACAGTGCCCAGACATGAGCGCTAATGGGGACATGCATACTGATACCAGGCAAGCACCAGAGGCAGGGAGAGAAAGGTGCTAACTGCCGGCCTGCTGAGATGGCTCCTAATCAGGGAGTACTGAGGTCCATAACGGATCTTCGGTCCCTCTAGCAGCCCAGTGGGATAAGGAAATATCTCTCTGCATCTCCACCTCGGCAGACCAGAGCTCCAAGCCACAGCTACGGGCTGCCCTGCCTGTAGGGATTTCTGCAGCTCGGTGCTCCTCTCCTGCCACTAGGGGTCAGAGAAGACCAGTGCATCACCTACCACATACCCTCAGAGGATGGGAAGAAGTCACCTGACCACTCCCTGATTGCCGTGGTCCCAGTTCCCCTGACACTGGGTGACCATCCCCTCCATGGTCCTTCATCCCCCTTCTTCATGATGAGGTCAGCCGAGGGTTACAGGGCTAGCTCCGTGTTTCTTGCTTGGGGTATTAATTCCCTGATAGCTCAGTTGGTAAAGAATCTGCCTGCAAGGCAGGAGACCCCAGTTTGATTCCTGGGTCAGGAAGAGCCAATGGAGAAGGGAAAGTCTACCCACTCCAGTATTCTGGCCTAGAGAATTCAGTCCATGGAGCTGCAAAGAGTCAGACATGACGGAGCGACTTTCACTTTCTTTCACATAGCATGCGGATACATCAAGTATCATCACTCTTTTCCTTTTATTGCGTGCATGCTTCGTCACTCAGTCATCTCCGACTCTTTGCACCCCTTTGGACTGTAGCCCGCCAGGATGAATAAAAACTTCATCAGTAGATGGCAGTGGCTGAGAATGGCATTCGAGAACAGTAGTCAAGAGGTCACTATTCTTCAGTAACGTACACTCCTTTTAAAGAAAAGTCTTCTTGCAAGACTCCAAAAATATGTTCACAGGACTCCAACAACAGTGGTCCCTGGACGGTATATGCAATATACCTACCTAGTCCATAGAAATATCTTTTAATGGTGAGTTTCAAGGTAAAAGTTTAGCCCCTATAATTAGAAAAATGCACATACAGATAGATGGATACTTACACGTGCATGTGTGCTAAGTCACTTCAGTCGTGTCTGACTCCGCGACCCCATGGAATGTAGCCCACCCGGCTCCTCTGTCCATAGGATTCTCCAGGCAAGGCTAGCGGAGTGGGTTGCCATGCCCTCCTCCCGGGGATCTTCCTGACCCAGGGACTGAACCCACATCTCTTACATCTCCTGCATTGGCAGGCGGGTTCTCTACCACCAGCACCACCTGCAAAGCACCAGATAGATACTCATCTAAAGCAACAGTGCCAAATTTCAAAGTGTTTGTAAACGGGCAGATTCCTCAGAATATTTCTAAGCATCTCAGTTTGAAAAGCATGCCTAGATGCTCACAAACGAGCGGTTCTGTTTCTCAAGAGAGAAAAGCTTAAGTGAGAGCCAAGGGGATTGAAGTAACAGATGAAGAGCTATTCTAAGTAATGTGCCGGGCAGCACAGCCCAGGGCAGTGATGGGTCTGCCCTGGAGGTGAAGGAAGAACAATCAGAGGCAAGGGGAGAGAGGGCTGAGATGGCTTTCAGTCCTGGGAATTCTCTGTTCTGTTTCCACGTGCCTATGAGATGAGAAATTTGACAAGAAAGAGATGAAAGACGCAACTTTTCTTCCTGAGGTCATTTCCTACACCGTTTCTATGAATGATTCCACGGAGGTCTGGGTGAGGAGTTCCAAGGGAATGCCAGTGATTCTGACACCCAACACCACTCAAGTGGCCCCTAAAGAAATACCAAAACTAGAGACGGTTTCCTGAGCTGGGTCAGACCCAAGGCAAGGTCACAGGCACGGCCCAAACATCAGAACCCTCTCATCTACTGGGCTTCATGCCACTACACCTGGCCTGCCCCCAGCTTGGGAGACATGCGGGCAACAATGGAAGGGACAGGGAGAAAGAACTTGTGTTCCCAGCAAGGTTTGCAAAAAATAAGCTAATCATAACTGGCAGAGCTCTGAAGGCTTACTCGTGTGACTGACCACGACAGAGACCATGACGTGACTATCCCCTCCCCTTACCCAACAGTGCTGCCTCAAAGGCAGACAGACAGGGAAACAGAAGGCAGAGGCGAGTCTATCTTCAGCTTACACTTGGAAGGATTTAGGGTTGAAAAGATGGATTCCCGGGATTACGGGATCAAAGACGAGCAATGATAAAGTCTTGAAGCATGTCTCTTGGAAAAGCCCTTTAACTGGACCCCCTGGAGTCAAAGATACTACTGCTTCTCCAGCTGGAGGCAAGAGCCTGGACAAACGGCCTCAGGCTACTCTCCCTTAGACTCACAGCCTGTCTGTAGCTGCTGGGGCCATTTTATCCACTGTCCACAGCCTACAAGCTTTTTCAGATTATAGAAACACTTGAAATCTAAAAAATTAATTATTAACTCCTCGATACAGAAAAAAACCTGCAAAATCGAAAGCAACAGAGGCTTCGTTACATGTCTGCAATATACAGCATGATGGTAGCTAGCCACCTGCAGCTCGAGTCTTACATGAATTACATTGGCTGTGGGACTCAGGAACAGCTTGATGTGCTTGCCGTGATGGGGGGTTGGGGGAACCTACAAAGGTTTTCCCAATTACCTGGTACGGTCACCCCTCTCTTGGCTGGGCCAGCCAACCTGGCTCCCTCCTTCTTCCCCTTTCATCTCGTCTCTTATCCCTCATCCCCCTTTCTTCTTGATCTCCCAATTTCTATTTCACCCTGCCTGGCTCTGACCATCAGGACTGAAACAGATGCCCCAGGAATCTCCTGCCAGCCTCAGCAAGCAGCTTGGCTCCTACCCCCACCCCTGTAAGGAATCTCAGCAGCTGGCCCCAACTAGGCCAGCAGAGCCCTGCCCTGCTCTCTACAGTCCAGCCTGGCAGCCAGGGATGGACCCCAGGCTTGTCCGGGCCAGGCTAGCATGGGTGGAGTCCTAACAGAGTCGGGAACCAGGAGGCAGTGTCATGTAGCTGCTAAGAACAAGAGCCTTTGGAATCTGGCAGACCCAGATTTAACTCCCGTGTCTGCTGGGTGACTTGGGACAAACTGCTTTGTCTCTTTGAGTCTTAGCTTCCTCACATGTAAAATCACACCCATCGTTATTAAAACTGAGTGTGAATTATCAAACCAAGATTATCCTGCCTATAATAACAGCCTTCCTCACAGGGCAGAGGGCAGTCGTGAGGCTTTTGATGGGATAGTGTGCATTAAGCTTTCACTTTCCATGAAAACAGTAATACCAGCTAACACCTCCACTGAGCGCTTCTCGTATTCCAGGCCACATGCACTTTTCCAGGCATTATTTCAATGAGTTTTCCCACTGACTCCACGACAGAGGTCCTATTGATCATCCCTGCATTGTTGGTAAGGAATCCGCAGCTCAGAGACTTTAAAGACCGTGCCCAGGATCACATAGGGCTGGGATTCTAATATGGGCAGGTTCGACCCGACCTCACACATACTGCCACCAAAATGGCAGCTTTATAAATCATTGTGCAATGGGCAATCCAGCAGAACACGGACCTAAAGACCAGAAAACCTGGGTTTGAAACAAGGTTCCACCTCTCCTGTAGGGGTAACATTCCAAGCAGCCCTTCGGCCTCACTCAGTCTATCCCCTGGTGTGTGAGTGAAAAATATTGATTTGGTCAAAACGTTCGTTCGGGTTTTCCCAAAAGATACTATGGAAAAATCCAAATGACCTTTTTGACCAATCCAACAATAAGACCCAAGTTCTGCCAACTGCACAAGACGACAGCCAAGCTCAGATTGGATGATGGGTGTAAATACTGGGTAGACCAGCAAGCACTTGGCAAGCGAGTGACGATTAGCCTCTTTATCCCAAGTGTCTGTCAAAGCCCGACGTGAACACGTCCAGGGACAGGAGGTTCAGTACTTATTTTAGTAGCGCTCTCTGGTTAGAAAAAAGTCTCCGCTTTGCCAAGTCCACAAGGACTTGCCTGTAACTCCATCCCACCGGCCCTGGCCAGGTCCTCCACTGCCCTGCCAGTTGGGAACAACCCTTGCAGTTTCCCACACTGGCTGCCAGAGACCCCTAAGGCTTGTGTCCTTGCCTCTGCTATCCTGCCCTGGGGTCCCCAGCCACTGAAAGAGGCAGATGAAAGCGGTAATGTTCTTATTTTGCACAGGCTCCTCTCCTGCTGCTAACGCTTCCCCCATCTCTGCCTACCCGACCAGACCAGGAGGAGATGACACAGATCAAAGAAAGGAGGTAGAAGATGGCCAGAGACGCTGTTGGTGCTCCGACTGCTCACATTCCCCGATGCCCCTGCCCTCTGCAAACAGCTGTGATGCCCCTGCTGCCCACGCCCCTCTGGTTGGCACTTGGGCTCTGGGGTTAGGATCACGAGGACTTTGCCCTGCTGTCTTCCCTGGGTCCACCCCCACACACACACACCTCGCTGCCCTAGCAATAGCCAGCCACTCTTGTGCCTGTACCTTAAAAGACTCCAGGAATCCCCCATGGCCCCCATTCTCAAACTTGTCCTCTTCTGGGCCCAGTCCCAGCATGGCCTGAGTGTGGGCATGGAGTTCATCGTGAAGGTTGTCCAGGAGGGCGGCCCTCGTCCGGTCCTGGAAGGGAAAACAGGCGTTGTGAAGCTGGCACTGGTGGCAGAGGCGTGCCTGCTCCCTAGGGGGATCCAGACACCTGGCCCAAGGGCTGCTATTCTGATCAACTGCATCCGGGCGACGGTGTGGACCTACCTCCTGTCTGAGCTCCACACTCACAAACGCTGCAGCTAACTCAGGCCTTCTGCCCTCTACCCCTGCCCCGTTTCCCTGGACCATCCTGCCCTCCCACGGCTCTGCCCTGATGACTCCCTGCCCAGATCTCTGCCCTAGGCGCCACCTCCATGTACCCAACTACCCAGAGCTCTTCTCCATCCAAATGTTTATCCAGGGCCATGTATATAGCCTTCATCGGTCGGGGGGAAGTGGAGGGCGGCAGTGGAGGGAGGGCATTCACACAGACCAGAACAAGCCCTTCCAGCAACTTAGCTTTTGTGAGCACCTCCAAATAGCAGGTCTAGATAGAACCCATCTCCAGCGGTCCCCATGCTAGCTAGAGCCCAAGCCAAAGGCTCAAGAGCCACCTCACAAACCCACTTCCCCATACCCTTATAAACATCATGTCTTTCTGATTCTAACCATTTCCTGTGCCCAGTATAAGCAGCTGTCACCATGTCTTTTGGACTCCTATAATAGCTTCTAACTGGCCACCCTTCCTGCCCTCCTCCCCTTCAATCTCGCCTCTCTCCCACACCCTCCCTTATTTTATTAGGGCCTCTAGCTGGAAGTCTTTCTTGATCTGACCCCCTAGCATCGCCAAAGGGGCCTCCCACCATTCCAGACTCCACATGAACGCTTAGGCCACATTCAATCCTCTAGAGTCATGCTCACAAAGTCGTGCTCAGAATCTGCTTGGCCTTTGTTCATGCTGTTTGTTTCTCACGCCTAGAATAACCATTCTCATTCTTTCTTCCTGGCAAAAGATTTATCAGGTATCCAGATTCGGCAGTTCAAGGGCCACTTCCTCCAGGAAGCCTTCCCTGAACATGCCCTCCATTCCCCAGATGCAGAAGCAGCCTCAGTACCGGCCTCCATCACAGTCCAGTGCGCCGCATCCCACCTGTGTCCCACCAGCCTATAAGCTCTTTAAGGGCAGAAACTCTGTCTCCAGGACCCCAGGATCCCAGGGAACAGAACAGAGTCCAACACACGGTAGGTGCTGATCAGGGAATGGCTGACTAGACCTAAAGTTTGGATGGAGTTCCCACAAGAAGAAAGAGCTCCATACCAACACAAGGCTGAAGGCTCAGAGGGGCAAAGATGGTGCTTCCCCATCTTAAACAGCCCCCAAGAACAAAGGCTATCCAGAAGGGCAGAAGGAAGATCAGAAACCACGCTCTCACCTCCAGCTTCGCAAACTTGTCTGACTTGCAGCAAGCGTTCTCCGCGTTGGTGAGCTTGGTGAGCAGAAACTCCCTAAACTCCAGGCCCTGGAACAGACAAGACATCCCACCCTTATAGCTGTTGTTTCCCAAAGGGCTTCAGCCACAGGAAGAGGTAGGCAGAATAGAGGCTCTGGGAAGAGCCCCTCAAAGGTCTGACACTTCATCATCTCTAGCCCAGCCCAAGCCCACCTGCTAAGATACCAACACGGAAACCAGCTCCCCTGGGTCTGGGAAACCAACCCTCACACCCCACAGTGGCACTTCCATGACTGCAAGCCATCTGTGTGCAGGACTCCTGGGACTGGATCATGGCATAAAACCCTTCTTTTGGCAGAAAGGCAACCCAGGGTCAAACAGCCTGACGAAAGGCCCTGTGCCGGCCAGGCTGGCAGCACAAGCAGAGGTGGGGCGAAACCCCACACGAGGAGATTCCCCTGACCCTGCTGCAGGCGCTCCTGAGAGTTCTAGCCCAATTCGGCCCCCTGCACTCCCTGCCACTCAGGTGTGGAAACTTAGAGTCTCAGATATGAGAAGGGCAGAAAGGAGAATTTCCTACCTTCTGGAAAACAGGGGGGCTGGGCAGGGGTGGGCCGAAGGCGGGCACGTCTTCCCGTGCAGTAACTGCGACCTGAAACACAGAGGGGCTTGGTGTGGGCCAGGAGGGAGGAAACGCAGGCTGAGGATGACGAGTGTTTGAAGCCCCGGTCCTGGGGGATTGACTTCCCTTCTCCCTCCGCCCCTTCCGAGAATACAGTAAGATGCCTCCTGAGCCATTGCCAGCACACCGGAGTCACTGTTCCTAGAAGTGGGGCTGGACAGCATAGAGCCATCCACGTGCCCTCCTCTGCATTCCCGAGGCTGGAAGCCAGACAATGGACAGGGTTGAGGAGCA
Source organism: Capra hircus (assembly GCF_001704415.2). NCBI lineage: Eukaryota > Metazoa > Chordata > Mammalia > Artiodactyla > Bovidae > Capra > Capra hircus. The sequence continues at coordinate 23,626,374 of NC_030826.1, read as the reverse complement.
GCCTGGAATCCTAATTCTAAGGCAGTAACAAGGGCCCAGGAAATGGTATCTCATTACCTCATTCGACTGGGATGCTAACCCTACAGAGAGGCCACAGGGAGGCTGGGAATTAGGGGTGGGGGGACACTAAGGTGCTCTGCATGGGGGTGTCCCAGGCTCTGGGTAGAGTGTGCACCTCTGGCCCGCCTGATGAGCAGGAACTTGGTGAGAGGGGGCACCAAGGTGCTCTGGGGTCTCCCAGGCTCGGGACAGGCCCCACACCTGCACCTCTCCTCCGTCTCTGCCTGGAAGTGCCCTGGTTTCACCTGCTCTCAGCCCACGAGGCTGCAGGCCTCTCTGGAGACTCTGCCCTCTTCCATCCCCTGGCGGCTGCTGACGTGAGCCCAGCGCTGGTCTGCCGCCAGCCCGGCCTGTGAAGTAGGGCAGATGCAGAGAGTCTGCCAGGCGGGGTGAGCAGGCAGCTCGGAGCCCGGCCAAGCAAAGGTCCTGCCAGGGTCTGGAGGGGGCGGGAGCCAGAGAGGGCTGGTCAATATGACTTTCTCTCTCCAGCTCAGGGCTGTCCTTACAGCTGCCACCACCCCCCAACTCCTGCAGTGCGCGGAGTCAGGAAATGGTGTGTGTTTGACTGACGTGATTTCTGGCTGGTTCCAGCTGCCAAACTGTTCCCCTTCCACCACCCACCGTGCACCCACGGCACAAGTCAAGAATTCCACTCGTGGAGCCAAAACTGGGGGGAGGGGAGGGGAAGGCCACTGAGGGCCTACTGACGGGGATGAGGCCAGAGGCCAGGCTCAGCTCTCCCTTCTTCCCATCCTGACGCTCCCTCCTTCTCAGGGGTGCATTAGAGCGGTCTGTGCTGACTGAGGAAGACACGTTCTTAAATCCACCCCAGTCACCCAGCCAGACAAGCCCATGGAAAGGAGAGAGGAGCCTTCCTTTGACGGCCATTCTCGACCCCACATGCTCCATCTCCTGACCGTTTTCCAGCCAAACGCCCAGGCCTCTGTTGTTCCCTCTTCCTGGGGACAGTTGGGTGGCTGAGTTGAAAGCAGAAGCTGCCTAAACACAACCTCACCTTCCTGTTTTCTAAATCCAGCCAAGGCCTCCCAGCATGGGTGGGGGCAGGGCTCAGGAGAGAGGCAGCAGGTGACTCTGGGGAGAGACTCTTAAGGACTAGAAAGAGGAAGGAGGCATGGGCCTGTGGGTAACAAGGATGCACCAGGGAGGCGGGGAGCCTCCAGGGACTCCAGGCTTACTAAGATCCTGTCTGTCCAAGCGCGGCCTGGAAGCCTTAGGGGACCACAAGGTTGCCCAAGCAACAGACCAGTAGTGAAAGGAAGCAGGTACACAGATAGCAGCCCACCTCCGTGGTCTGCTTCACACAAGATACCTGATGCTTTTGCAGAACTTGAAGAGTCTGGGAGGGGAGGGACTCCTAATGATGGTTCAGCTGGAGTTTCAAGTTAGCAGGTTAAGGATGAAATTCACATGGGAAACACACTCCAATGTGATGTTTCATGTTTCTGGGACTCACACCCCAGGTCGTGAGTCCACGTTCCCACATGCCCTGACAGCTCCGGGACGAAGACCATAGTCAGACAGGGACAGGACTGTTGGCTGGTTTCAGCTGCCCAACTGGAGCTGGTTCCAGCTCCACTGTCTCCAGGCGTGGTGGCTTCAGGCCTTATGAGACATAAGCTCTCAGCTTCAATCTGCCCCCCTATGACACAGGGCTAATGGAAGCCTTCCTGGCTTGGGAGAACCCAAGAAGACTGCTCTCAGGGGCCGAGCACAGTGTCCGGCAAGATCAGATGCCCAGTAAGGGGTAACCATTATCACTCGAAGCTTTTATTATTTTCCACGCTGCTGCTGCTGCTAAGTCGCTTCAGTCGTGTCCAACTCTGTGCGACCCCATAGCCAGCAGCCCACCAGGCTCCCCCGTCCCTGGGATTCTCCAGGCAAGAACACTGGAGTGGGTTGCCATTTCCTTCTCCAATGCATGAAAGTGAAAAGTAAAAGTGAAGTCGCTCAGTCGTGTCCAACTCTTAGAGACCCCATGGACTGCAGCCTGCTAGGGTCTTCCGCGCGTGGGGTTTGCCAGGCAAGAGTACTGGAGTGGGGTGCCACTGCCTGCACCTAATAAAAGACACCTGAAATACTATAGAGTTCCCCCAAACCACTTCTTAATCCACACACACGCCCGTCTTTCTCAACTCCCCCTACTTCCCCTGCTCAGCGTGTCAGAACTACTCCAACTTCCTCATTTCACACAGAAGACAACAGAGACCCAGAGAGGGAAGGAACGACCCCAGGTCACACAGCAGTCAGAGGCAGGGCCAGGACCAAACCCCGGATTTCAGAGCTTCTGAGTGTGGGGACCTTTCCTGCATATTTCCACCCCTTCCTCTTCTTTCCTGTTGTGTGTCCTCCCCAGTGGGGGCCCCTGGGGCACTGCTCAGCCCCAAAGGAAATCTCAGCCTCCTTTGCCATAGCCCCTAGGCCCGCAGGGGTGACACTTGGATCCCTGAAGGATCTAACCATGTCCTCCTGTTTGCCCATCACTGGAGTGCTGCTGGGGGCGTGGATAGACAAAGCTTTGGGGAGTACCGTGAAAGGCTAATCTTCCTCCCTGCCCCGCTCCCTCCCTGGACCCAGCCCCCACTCACAGGTCTTGCCTTCTGGCTTCAGTTCTGTCTGGCAGGTGGAGCTTGAGGTCCCACATTCCATGTGCAGCCCCCCTCTCCTTATGAGCTCTGGTTGTCACCCTCTCCCTGAGGACAGTGCATTTCCCGGGACCGGAGACTGCGGCTGGGGAGACTTGGTTTATAAAGACTTCCAGCATCACCACTGGAGGTGGGGTGGTACTTCCCTGGATCTCTGACTTTTTTTCTCTCTTCTATTTTCCCATTCTGCTAAAGCTCTGGGAAACTGAACAGCCAGTTAGCCAAACCCCTTTTCCTATCAGGAATTAAAAGCAGATACAAAACATTCACAAGAGGCTTCATTCAGCCAGTAGACGAGCCATATGTACATATAATGACTGATTGGCCTGGGAGATGGTGATGGACAGGGAGGCCTGGCATGCTGCAATTCATGGGGTCGCAAAGAGTCGGCCATGACTGAGCAACTGAACTGAACTGAACTGAACTGAACTGGCAGGGCTGGGAGCCCTCCTCTTACACATCTCTGAGGCGCCTTCTCGGCCTCCACTGGCTATTAGATGACCCATCTGAGTGTCCCAATGGTTGAACTGCACTCACGGCCTCTTCTGTCCCTTCCCTGAAAATTTATGTCACTTCCAAGTGCCCACACGGCAGGCACTGAATGAGAACACTTACTTCCACCAAGAAATTAAGCAAGCCACTGTTTGAAGTGACCACCTCTGTCAGTCAAAGCCCTCAAGAAAACAACCAAACCAGGCTTCTCCAACTTTTCAGCTAAAACTGCTCAACACCAAAAGAGGACTGAACGTGGGCATGTAAAGGAATCAGCTCTTCTCAACAAGAGAGAGTTGGGGTGGGGTGTGGGGGGGGCTTTGTTTTATTCTGAAGCCTCCTATTTGGCTTTAAAGCTGATGTGAATTTTGTACTTAATACACTTGGGTTTGTACTAGTATAAAAATTATATAACATGATTATATAACAGCATTTTTTCTTTCCCAAAATATTCAGGCAAAACTGATACTGTGTAAAGATGGCTAGGAAATGCTATGGCCTCAGGAACCCCAGAGACCAGCACTGGCCTCAGCTACTATGGAGAAAACAGAGACCTCCCTGGTGGCACAGTGGATAAGAATCCGCCTGCCAAGCAGGGGAGATGGGTTCGATCCTTGGTCTGGGAAGATTCCACACGTTGCGGAGCAACCACACCCATGCACCACAACTTTTGAGCCTGTGCTCTGGAGTCCACAAGCCGCAACTACTGGGCCTGTGAGCCACGGCTACTGAAGTCCTCCCGCCCTACAGGCCGTGCTCCACAAGAGCAGCCACTGCGATGGGAAGCCCGCACGTCGAAACTGAGCACCGCCTCTGCTCGCCACAACTAGAGAGAGCTGGAGCTCAGCAACGAAGACCGAGGGCAACAAAAAATAAATATAAATAAATGTGCAGGAAGCATTTCAGGCCCACGGTTTCCTTTTCCCAGGCTCCTTTTTCCTCTCCCTGAGAGCATGGAGCTCTCTGAGAATTTAAGCTATGGCCTCTCTCCCCAGAAAACACAAAGAAGCATGTGAACTTGACATTTCAGCCTTATCTGCAAGGAGTTCAAAGACTGTCGAACATCCACGTTAAAAACTGCCTCAGTCTATCTCCCTAGGACCCCAGGCATCCCATCACCACTGTGATATAGAGAAACTCTTACCCAGGGAGTTGGACTCATTCCTCACAGAGAAGCGAAGGAGAGGGTTAGCGACACAGCCATCAGGAGGGGGTAAGGTGAGGGCAGCTGAGGCTCAGCAACATCCCCAAGGATTCTGAGCCATTGCGTCAGGAGGCTTCGACCCACCCCCTGCAAGTCTTCAACTCGAGATCATTTGCCCAGAATGGCTAAATCAGAGGGCCCACCCAGGGGCCAGGGTCTGCCAGGCCCCCTGCTCTCCACCCTTCTCACCATGAACATCTCTTTCTTTCTTCCCTTTGTTTGTTCCCACCCTCCTTCCTCGCCCCTTTCCTGACAGTCCTCTCCCCTTTTTCTCTTTCAGTCTTCTCTGGCTCCTCCCTGCTCTAGGAAACGGCACTACCAGATTCCAGCTAGGGACACAAGGAGCTCTTCAACCCCTGAGTTAGAGGTTGGGAAGCCCAGGGGCAGCAAGTTGGATGCGGTGACTTCAGAAGGTGCTCTCCAAGAGTCTCGCTCCCAAATCCCAGAAACCCGAGAATTCATGGGAAATCTATCACATTTTTGGAGAATGGTCTGAGGAGCCATGAAGCCTCGATATTACTGATTCTATGTCCTTCCTCCAATGGGACTTTCTCCTTACCTTGTAGGATGGGGGCTCTGTGCCCAGGTTCTCGGCCTGCACGACAATGTAGGCGTGTAAAAAGTTGGAGGCAATCATGTCTGGGACAAACGGTGTGTTTTCTTCTTGGAAGATGATGGCCACAATGTCATTCCCGATGTGTCTCTTTCTCTGGAGCTAAACAAAAAGGTTTCCATTATTCTACGCCAGTAAGAACATCCTGAAAACAGAACAGGTCTATATAGGAAATTCCTCATTATTCTATCTTTATACATAAACCCTGGGACACGAAGACCTCTCTCTCCAGGGACCTTTTTCTTTCAATCTTTAGAAGCCACTAAAAAGGGAAAAAATGAGAAAAATGCCTAAGTTGTCAGGACCAAGCTCTACAGCATGTAGAGTTAGCCCTGACTCAGGACTCAGGGAAAATGGTTAAAAAGTGAGGCTGGGCTTTGCCCTCAGAGAGCTCACAATTGACCTGGGAGGGACACAAACACTGGCGGAGCCGCCTGAGAACACTAACAAAGGCACTAACGAAGCGATTTAGCAACTGCTAAATCAGTCACTACCCACAAAGTGCCTGATACTATGAGGGCAGAGAAGGGGGTAAAGTCAGAGGCCTAATGGTAATCTGAGAAGACTTCCTGGAAGAGGAGATTGGGAGAGAAGGGAGCACTTGATGGAAATGTGGATGCATGGGAAGGAGGGGCCAGAAGGGAGAAGAACCAGGCTTAGAGAAATATGGGCAACCTGGCTTGGTGGCAGTCACAGGGGAGAGAAAAATCTCACCCCAATTTAGGATCCCAGCTTCTGCCAGGCGCTGTCACAGGAGATCTCAATCACCAAGCACCTACTGTGTGCCAGGAACCATGCTGGGCTGTTCACGTGCATGATTTCAAATGTTGAGGCCCTCCTGTATACCAAATCCTGGCTAGGTACTTATCTAGCTTTGTCCCTTTATTAAGCACCTACTGCATGCAAACTGTTTCCCATTGAGTTTCCCACTCACTGAGCACCTGCTGTATACTGAGCCCTGGGCTGGGCACTTTTACAAATCGTCTCACTTATTCCACACACATCATCCTATTTCTTCAGATGAAAAATTAACAGCTATTCAGTCCTTGCTGAGAGTCAAGATCTGTGCACATCCCGCTTAACAGAGGAGACACTGCGAGCAAGACAGGCAGAGAAGAGCCCTCAGTCTTAGGCTGGGGCAAGGGGTGAGGGGGCCGTGAAGGAACAGAGCTGAAGGTGTAACACTGAGCAAAAACCTAGCTTGGATACAAAAGGAGTCTTGCTCCTATTTGCTTCCGGAACACTCAGTAGTTATTTCAGAGCCAAATCATAGCCTCCTTTGCCAATTTCCTTTCTTCCTAAGAAGCCAGGCAGTATGTTTATAATACTACATCTGTGCTCCCTCCTGGGTTCCCTGCTCAGAAACAAAACAGTCCGAGTCTGGTGAAAGGCCCAAGTCCCTTCCTTATCTGTCTAGAGACTAAAATGGTACAGAGGGTGGGATGGGGCAAACGGGGCCACAGCAGGGAGCAGCTACTGGTTTCAGGGCTCAGTGAGGAAGAAACGTAGGTCGGAAAGTCCCTGGTGGTCCAGGGGTTAGGACTCTGGGCTCTCCCTGCCAAGGGCCCGGGGTTCCATCCCCAGTCAGGGAACTAAGATCCTGCATGCTGCAGAGCACGGCTAAAAGCAGTAAATAAACAAAACTACTATTTCTCATCAAAACAACTCCTATTAAAAAAACAAACAAACAAAACACTGTTTGCAGGGCAGGAATAGAGGTGCAGATGTAGAAAGTGGACGTGTGGACCCAGCATGGGAAGGAGAGGGTGGGCCAAACTGAGAGAGCAGCATTGGCCTAGACACGCTACCTCACGTATAAACTCGATAACTAGCAGGCAGCTGCCGCATAGCACAGCGAGCTCAGCTCGGTGCTCTGCGATGACCTAGACGGGGTGGGGGGGTGGAGAGTGGGAGGTGGGAGGGAGGCCCTGAGAGAGGGGTCACGTGTATACGTACGGCTGATTCATGCTGTTGAACAGCAGAAACTAACACCGCATTGTAAAGCAACTATCCTCCAATTTAAAGTAACTTTTTAAAAAAGCTGGGAGCATATCTTTATGACTTGAGAAAAGGCAAATATTTCTTAGACAAGATACCAAAAATGCATTAAAAATTTAAAGCAGTAAATTCAAAGCTACACATCATTAAATTTTAAAACGCTGCTTGTCAAAGAATATTTTTTAAAAAAAAAAAATCAATAAATCACAACCTGGAAAAAAGAAGAATAAAAAATAAATAAAGTAACAAAACTAAAAAAAGAAAAGACCAGGTCCTCCCTGAGGACATGCAACTGTCTGTGCAGCAAATGAGAGGGAAAGAGGGAACACACGTGAAGCAGCAGTCTCATCCGGGGTTTTCCAGTCAAGCAAAAGGCTGGATTCCTGCCCATGGCAGGTGCACTGAGAGGTGAGGCTGTGTGATTAGAAAAGCTGTAGGGGGGTGACAGGGTGTCTCGTGCAATAACCAGCGTTACATCTCTGGGCCAGAAGAGTGGGCAGTGAACAGCTGTGAGGCAGGAAGTCGGCCACAAGCCAGGCATTGTACTGAGCCCTACGATCGGGACCCTACGTGATCTCCACCACTACCCTCTGACATTCGTGGTATAACCCCTATTTGACAGATGAGATGAATGAGACCACAAGGTTACCAGCTTGCCCAGAGTCACAAAGCCCTAAGGTAGCAGAGCTGGCTTCAAGCTGCCATGTGCAGACCCCATGATGTACTCTTTCACCACCACTCTCCACGATCAGGGCACCTGGGCTTTGCTCCCAACTCTGCCCCTATCACCTGGGAAACAGTCCTTTAACCACCGTTTCCCCATCAGTCACAGAGGGGTATCCAAGAACTCTGTCCCGCCTCCCACACAGGCTGGTGACCTGCGGCCTCGGTGTGACAACGCAGGAGGACAGGTTTTGATAAGAGGAACAAAGTTGAACAGACAGGCCTCTGGATTATGCAAATGGGGAGAGGGGCCTCGGGCCCTGGGGGACACCAGCCTGAATCCAGGTTTTCACCTTGCACACTCTGGGCTCCCAAAGCCATCCTGAACACAGTTACCTGCTGGGTGTCTCCCTCGGTAAACGGCAGCTTTGTGGAGACATGGAACATGATCTCCCTGTCCCGGAATACCGTGTACACTGATTCCACACCCGTCTGTCCATGGGTCACATCCAGGCCTCCTCGGAAACTGTCAGGGAAACAGGCAGGTGGTGGCAGGGAGAGAGAAAGAAAAGGGAAGTGGGCGACTTGGCACGACCTTCCCTAAGGACATAGGGGCAGGAGAATGAATGGGAAGATATGGAAGAGCTGAGGGCAGAGAGATTACCATGTGGGGAAAGCAGATAACCCTCATCTGAGCAGATAAGCCCTGGTGTTCCAACCATAAATTATTATTTAGAAGACAAAGGCAGACCCTCCATTCCAAGCCTCGGCCATGTCCCTTCCACACCATGGGAAGACAGAGGTCCAGCCAGAGTTTCAGACAAATGCTGTCCCAGCTGCTAGGGGCCTCCCAGCCTGGGCATAAGCCCTTCTCTCTGCAAGGGCAGGTCTGCAGCCCTGAGCAAGGGCAGTCGGCCATCCTGATGGTGGTAAGCACCCCCTAGAGTATCCAGAGTCAGCAAGAAGAGGGGACAGACGCCTGACTTCTACCCAGTCAGTCCCAAAGTGGAGGGCCCCTTCCCCCGCCATGGCAACACCCAGCTGGGAGATATCCCAGGGGCTTCCTTCTCTGGCTGCCTCCTCACAGGCAGGAAAGAAAAGTACTAAGGAACTGGGTAGGCTTCTAGGAGTTGCACCTTCTTCCTTTATAGAAACATGGCTGCTGGTCATGATCATATTCTTCAGCAAGGGGAGTGGGATACAGGTTCCTTTAAGAAAATGAAATAAAATAGACCCTGGACATCAAGTCCTCCCCAACCCCCATACATTGCAATTCAAGCCAGAAATGTGCTCAGCCCCACATGGAGGAAAGCACAGGAGGCCGGGAGCTAGGAGCTCCCCAGGTTCTAGACCAGCTTCTGCCACAAAGTCAGCACACACCCTTGGGCACATCACTTAATTTCTCTAGGCCTCAGAAAATAAAAGGATAGGGTTATATGATCTCCAGAGTCCTTGGTGATTTTAATATATTTTATCTCATCAACTGCAAGATATAAAACTTTTTCACATTTTAACATCTCTGAAATCAAGTTATATCTTATATACTTTTTTTATTTTTGATGTTTTATATATCTGGGGGGCCACTCTGTGCAGCCTCTGTGAAGCACAAGGGCTTCCCTTGTGGCTCAGCTGGTAAAGAATCCACCTGCAATGTGGGAGACCTGGGTTCGATCTCTGGGTTGGGAAGATCCCCTGGAGAAGGGAAAAGCTACCCATTCCAGTATTCTGGCCTGGAGAATTCCATTGACTGTATAGTCCATGGGGTCACAAAGAGTTGGACATGACTGAGTGACTTTCACTTTCCCTGTAGCATACAGGATCTTAGTTCCCCAAACCTTGCCCCCCGGAGTGAAAGCTCAGAATCTTAACCACTGGACAAGCAGGGTAGTCCCAGGATATATCTTGTAAGGACGGCATCTTAGAGCCAATGGAAAGTGGTATAATAAGAACAATAATAATGACACCCAGTGCTTACTCCGCGCATGAAACTGGCTTAAGCGCTTCCTGTGCGTTATCTATTTTAATCCTTCAACAAGCCTGTAGGGTCAGTGCTATCTTTATCTCCCTTTTCATAGACAAGGAAATTGAGGTTTGCAGAGGTTAAGTCCTCTTAACCTCTTGTTCAAAGTCACAGAGCTAATAAGTGGCAGGGATGAGATTTTGACCCATGTGTGACTGACTCTAGACAGCAGTGATGACCTTGAAGAGAGAGGACGAGGGGAAAAGGGAAAAGGAGAAAGAAGAGGAGGAGAGAAGGAAGCAGAGGAAGGAAGTGATTACTGAACACCTATGCCATGCCAGGCACGGAGCTAGGTGCATTCACACGTTAGGAAATCCTGGTAAGATGGCTGTTGAGGTGTAGAAATCTGAGGGTTTAGTCGTGCTCCAGCCACAAAGCAAAGAATAGGTTGGCCAGGTCTGAAGGCCCTCCCCAAATGTTGCCTTTGTCAATGGAAATAAAGGGCTGAGCTTTCAAAGCAATTGCCCCAATATTCTCTCTGTCCACTTACAGAACCACAGGCTGTTGCACAGATTCCTGCCAGAAGGATTATGGTATTTGCACCAACTCTATTATCCAATTTTTTTGTGTATTATCTAAAATGGTCACTTCTCACATCCCCCACCCCCCAAACTACACAGGACTCTCTTTCCAGAATGCCTAGCAGGTGAATGACCTGCTCATCTGGAATGGAAGGTGGATTCATTTAACTCTCAGTTTGAGCCAACTGTAATTAGGAAGGCAAGTCTCAAGTGGAATGACTTCATCATGCATCCCAAGGGCAAAAGTCAATGCCTTGGTTCAGGTCATCTGCCATTTGGGATTATCCCTGTACCACATGGAGAAGGAAATAGCAACCCACTCCAGTATTCTTGCTTGGAGAATCCCAAGGAAAGAGAAGCCTGGTGGGCTACAGTCCATGGGGTCGCAAGAATCGGACACGACTTAAGTGACTAAACCACCACCACCACCTGTACCACAAATTCCTTAGAGATGCAATCAATGAATGTTGAGCACTTACTAAAAAGTAATCCCATGTTCCTTGTTTGTGTTTTTAATTCTCACGTGCCCCCTCCCTGCCAAAACTCAGCTGTTAACTCTCATCCTTCTCTAGGGCTTCATCAATGGGGCCAGAACCATCACTAGGCTAAAACTCACCCTTTAAAGTCCTGCAGCGTGATCGTGTCCCCTAGTAGTTCCAAGAACTCCTTGAAAGCTGGGCTCTCTTCATTGTTCCCAAATAGCTCCTCCTCCAGGGTCTGAAAGAGAAACAGGATCAGGGACAAGAGTTAAGGGGAAAAAAAAAAAAAAAGGCTTACTGGTGCCACCAAGGGAGGGAATGTGGTTGTCCGGATACCTGGTCCCCTTCTTCCTTTCCCCATTCTGAGCAGTCACCATCCCATGGCTCTGTCATCCTCAGGAGGAAGGACTAATGGGGCTCACTCAACAGAGGTGGATTTTGGGGGGCGATTAATGAAGATATCTATTTGAACAAGAGCTACTGCTCGCTGATCACTTTAAAAAGAAAAAGGCATGACCAGTATTCAGATACCTTGATTTTTTAAAAACTTCCAAAGTTTAATGGATAATACATTTTCCCAAGCTTATGGATATATAACTTCCAATCTAGTTAGCCATAATTTCATTGCACACTATATGATAATATTAATATGTGACTTTTTTAAGTACTTGAGAATTTACAAAATAATTTCACCATTGTGTCTTTACAACAACACTGTGTTGTAGGTACAGAAAATAAATTGAGTCTCAAAGGAAAAATTAAAAGGACAAAGCTGAAGGAAAGCGTTCTTAGACTTGATACCATAAACTAATCCAAAACTGAAAAATTCGTAATAGGACTTCTGACAAAGGATTTGTATCGAAAATATACAAAGAACTCTCAAAACTCAATAGCAATCAAAACCACAGTGAGACAGCACTTCACACTATAATCAAAAAGAAAGACAACAAGCAGTGTTGGTGAGGATATGGAAAAATCAAAACCCTCATACACTGCTGGTGGGAATGCAAAATGGTGCCATTTCTTTGGAAAATAGTCTGGCAGTTACTCAAAAAGCTAAACATGGAGTTGCCATATGACCAGCAATTCTACTCCTAAGAATATACCCAAGAGGCATGAAAACAACAGTTCATACAAAAAAAAAAGCTTGCATACAAATGCTAATAATAGTATTATTCAAAATAGTCCCAGAGTGGAAACAACCCCAATGTCCATCAACTGATAAACAGATAAGCAAAATGTGCTGAAAGTGAAGTCACTCAGCTGTGTCCGATTCTTTTCGACCCCATGGACTGTAGCCTTCCAGGCTCCTCTCTGTCCATGGGATTCTCCAGGCAAGAAAACTGGAGTGGGTAGGCATCCCCTTCTCCAGGGGGATCTTCCCAACCCAGGGATCAAATCCATGTCTCTCTGCATTGCAGAGTCTTTACCATCTGAGCCACCAGGGAAGCGAAAATGTAGTATATCCATACAATGGAATACAATTCAGCCATAAAAAAAAGAATAAAGTACTGATTCATTGCACAACATGAATGAACCTTGAAAGCATTATGCTAAGTAAAAGAACTGACATCAAAGGCCACATATTATGATTCCATTTATGTGAAATATCCCGCAAATCCACAGAGAGAGTAGAAATAGATATGTGGCTGAGAGGAGCTACAGAGAATGGGGATGATGGAAGTGACTATTAGGTATGGAGTTTCTTTTAGGGGTGATGAAACTTTTCTGTAGTTCGTGGTAATAACTGCACAATTCTGCGAATATACTACAAACCACTGAATTGTGCACTTTATTGAGATATAAGTCACATGCTGCTGTGAATTGGTATGGTATGTGAGTTATACCTCAATAAAGCTGTTATTTAAAAATTTTAAACTCAACAGTAAAAAAAAAAAAAAAAATCCAATTAGGAAATGGCCAAAGGACATGAACAGCCATTTCACTGAAGAGGATATACAGATGGCAAATACGATGTTCAAATGAGAAAAGATGTTCACTGTTATTAGCCATTGCGCATGTGCTTAGTCACTCAGGGTGTCCAGCTCTTTGCGAGCCCACAGACTGTAGCCCACCAGCCTCCTCTGTCCATGGGACTTCCCAGGCAAGAAAACTGGAGTCAGTCGCCATTTCCTCCTCCAGGGGATCTTCCTGACCCAGAGACCAAACCCGTGTCTCCAGCACCGCAGGCAGATTGCTTACCCACTGAGCCATCAGGGAAGCCCCATCGTTAGCCATTAGAGAGGTGCAAATTAAAACCATTACGAGATCTCACCACACATCTACTGGAATGGCTAAAATGAAAAATAGTAGCAGCACCAAATGCTGGCAAGGATGTAGAGAAAATGGATCACTCACACATTGCTGGTAAGAATGTAAAATGGAACCACCATGCTAGAAAACAGCTTGGTAGTTTCTTATAAAACTAAACATATAATCACCACACACTCAGGCAATTGTCTTCCTAAATATTTATCCCAGAGAAATGAAAACTTCTGCTCACATAAAAAACTGTATACAAATGTTCACAGTGGCTTTATTCATGATAGCCCCAAACTGAAAACAACCCAGCTGTCTGTCCCTCAGTGGGTGAATCGTTACACAGATTGTGGTGGTTGTTTAGCTGCTAAGTCATGTCCAGCTCTTTTGTGACCCCAGGGACTGTAGCCCGCCAGGCTCCTCTGTCCATGGGATTTCAAAGGCAAGAATATTGGAGCGGGTTGCCGTTTCCTCCTCCAGGGGATCTTCCCAACCCAGGCATTGAACCAATTCTCCTGCACTGGTAGGAGAATTCTTTACCACTGAGCCACCTGGGAAGTACAGTATAGGTGCAATTAAAAAACCAGAAGAGTAAACTAATATGATCTTGGATATGGTTTGTAATTGTCTAAAGTTTGAGAAACAATGCTCTCTAGCAGGGGCCAGCAGACTATGTCCCAAGGTGCCAAGTCTGGCCTGCTGCCTGTTTTATAAATAAAGTTTTATTGGAACACAGCCATGCCAATTCATTTAATATTGTCTGTGGCTCCTTCTGTACTACAGAGGTAGGGTTGAACAGATGCAACACAAACAGTATAGCCCGAGAAGTCTAAAATATTTACTGTCTGGCCCTTCACAGAAAATGTTTCCCAATGCCTGATCTATCACAACTTGAGCCCCATATTCTGGCTGCCTCAGGTCAGGAAGCTAGGGTTCAGTAGAATAACCACTTCCAGACAATGTACATCTTCTCCTGAAAAAAACAATCTAGCTTATGCTCTGGGGTGTGTACCTCTCTCAAGGATTTAACTCTGTCTGGGATTACTGTCTTTATTTTTGTATTGGCCTTGAGCTTGATCATGCACTCAGGGAAGGGTTCCTAGTCATTGCTGTATCCGCCACAGTGCTTAGCAAAGTGCCTGACAAACAGAGAGTCAGATGGGGCTTATTTATATCCTAGGGTCAGCATAGGGCTTTCACACAACAAATGTTCATATTAATCCCTCCTAATGTAGGTCTGCAAAACAATCCATGTGTTTTAAGAAAAGACTTTTATCTGCCCTTGCGCCCACTCCTTGCCTCAGTTATGTCAGGTACATAGACAACATGCAGACTCCGTCAGATTCCTTCTCTGAGGTGGATGGCTAATGTTCAGTAATTATAATTTTGCTGGAACATTGGACTGTAATCACCTTAGGAGATCTGCGTTGGTAAATTTCACAAGCAAAGAACTTTAATTAGTGGGACTGTATTATCAGAGCTGTACAAAATAAAAATGCAATATGTGAAAATAATTAGAGCAGCTACTTGAATAATTCCCTTACATTATAAGATTCATCTGTGTTGGTCTTTCAGCTCCTCAAGCCTTCATTAATTAGAGTGTTTTTAAGCAAACACATGCCTCTTGTGGTCTAATATCTTCAGACAAGGAAGTCAGCTATCATCCAGATGAGAAAGATGTTGTCATGCAAAAGAGATGACAGAGGTAATACTGAAAAATACTACTGACCTACCATCAGGAGGGCCAAAACTTTTATTCATTCATTCATTCAGATAACAAAAAATTGAGTGTATTTCTATAAAGTCACCATGCTAGGCTCTTGGATGATACAAAGATGAAATGGATGTGGAAATTAATGAAGGCTTGAGGAGCTGAAAGACCAACACAGACGAATCTTATAATGTAAGGGAATTATTCAAGTAGCTGCTCTAATTATTTTCACATATTGCATTTTTACTTTGTACAGCTCTGATAATACGGTCCCACAGATGAGGAAATAGTGGTATGTTCAGCCGACCACTTCTCAGGATGTTAATAAATGTTCATGGTAGGAAAGATGGGAAGTTTGTGGTCAAATGAGTATGGGAAATACTGAGTTCAACAAAGTTATAAAGAGTTATCTACTTTGAGGGTTCTCAGAACCTTTAAAACGTTCCCACACAACTGATTACTCCCCTCCGGAACTCATTTGTTCACCAGACTAGTGTCTCATGGAACATATTTTGAGAAATACCTTTCCGGTCAACTAGGGTCTCACGGAACACACTTTGAGAAACACCATTCTGGTCAACTAGGGTCTCACGGAACACACTTTGAGAAACACCATTCTGGTCAACTGACTCCAAAGCAGCACCTGAAGCACCCCAAGAGACAGAGAAGGATGAGCAGTGTGTACTGGTAACAATTTTAACAACTTGCTCTCTAAAGAGAGAAAAAAACAGAAGCTCTTGTGTTTGCCCATTTCCATAGTGTGAATACTTTCATCGTGGCTTACTGGAAGCCACCAACACGACATCAGTGAACACAGACCTGGGCAGAGAGCGCACACTTAATGCCAGGACACTACTCACATCTGGGGAGCAAAAGCGAATTCCCAGCGGGGAGAGTGGTGGGCAGAAAGAAAGCAGCCTTCACTAATCCATTCCCCTCCACCCTGTCTGATTTTTCTTGTGACCAACAGCCCATTGTTAAACACAAGCAGAAGTAAGCCAGGAAAAACTAGAATTCACTAAATGAAAAGCTATATCGCGGTTTCAAGGATGTGCAAGCCTTTTTGAGAGCAGCAGCCTACCTTGAAGACTCTGCCACCTCCAGTCTAATTCTTATGTGGACAGGATGGTTGTACTCACGATGTTTAAGAACATAATCCAGGTGCTCTTGTGTGTGGGAATGGGAAATCAAACGTCCCCAGGGAGAAAGCACAGGCTCGAGTGATGTGGATTCGTGATGCTTACCTGCCTGGCTTTCTGATAAATGACCCCGAATTTGAATGTGTTGTTGACGTCATGCTCGTCGTAAGACACAATCATTTGGGAGGCCTGGAAAACAAGGGAATAAAAGAAATTAGATTATTAACCTGGAGGCAGAGTCAGGAGGCAGGTGGAAGGGGAAGTACCCATTTCAGTGGAGGACGGGCCCCAGTTGATATGAGATGTCCACACATGGAGGAAGAGAAGAGATGAAGTCCACAGTCAGGATACAGGTCCGAAGGTCTCAGCTAGATTCCAGCCCCTGGGCTTCCCCCGGTGATGAAACCTCTGGGTCACCCATTCCATTTCCATTTAGATCTATCAGCCAACGCCTGTGCACACAGAGAGTCCACCAGAACACAAGGAACTGACTTGACCCCAGTCTTTTTATCTGGGGAGTAAAAAGTGAAGCTGGGACCCCAAAACCATAGTCATCAAGGATGATGCTAGCTTTAATTTCACCTCTAATCAGCAGTGTGACTTTTCTTTTTTTTTTGGCTGTGCTGGATCTTTGCTGCTGTGCACGGGCATTCTCTAGTTGAAGCAAGTGGGGCTGCTCTTAATTGCCGTGCATGGGCTTCTCATTGCGGCAGCTTCTCTTGTTGAGGAGCATGGGCTCCAGAGCATGCAGTCTTTAGCAGCTGTGGTACACGAGCTTAGCTGCTCTACAGCACATGGGATCTTCCTGCATCAGGGATCAAACAGGGATCAAACCCATGTCCCCTGCACTAGCAGGCAGATCCTTAATCACTGGACCACCGGGGACGTCCAGCAGAGAGATTTTCAGCAAGGCGCTGCTCCTGTCCAGACTTCAATCCCCCTTACCCATAAAAGGAGAGATCTCTAAGGAGGAACATACCCTAATTCAATATACAAAGAAAAAACAAACAAAAAATCCGGACCATTGGTTCCATCTAATTGTCTCTTGTGTTTCAAAGAGTTGGTGAGAAACACTAGTCTCTAATTTTCAGTCCACTGCTTTTACCTGTGCAGCTTTGATTAAACCACTCAACTTCCTTGGGCTTCAGTTTCCTCATCTGTTCAATGAAGACATGTGGCTCTGAAGATTCAGGGAAATGGGGCACACGAAGTGCAGAGCACACAGCGGCTATTATCATCAACATCTAGGTAAGCCCTCTAGAAAGATCAGAGCTGGACCGGATTGCTAGGAAAGAGAAGACTTAGTGGCTATTCTCTGCAGTAAAAAGGAAGGATTCGACCACATGAGATGCTACGGGGAGAACAAGCCAGGCACGACTTGTTGGCCTGAGTACGTGACCCATGTCAGCTGTCACCCCTGACATCTCTCTCTGTGGCTCTCAGCTGCCTGATGAAATGGACACTCTCAGCTTCACCTGGAAGATCAGCACTGCCTGACCCCAGAGGGCGCCCCCCGATTCCCGCCTGGGATGAGTCAAAGGCTCGGAGCAGTTGCCCTGCCCGGGAAGAGGCACTGAGCCATGGACACCCTCCAAGGAACATTCTAAACTCTGTGAACTGTAAAAACACGCACACAGCTCAGCCAGATGAACATCCCAGCCGGACGAAGCAATCCTTCCAATCTAGCAAACATGAAAATACAGCTGCTCTTCCATTATTCCCAGAACCAGAGGCTTTACAAGCTACAGAGAGAACACTACAAAAATGAGAGTCATCGGTGGCTATGATTTGACAACAAAAATTGCCAAAATTGTAGTTAAGTTAGGATTTTATGATGGGGTTTTGATGTTTGGTTAAACCTCAGTAATTCAGCTTTAATTACAAAGGGGAGGGCAGTCTGAGTGATAGAAAATGTTTGGTGGAGCGCAGCATATTACTGGGAAGCACCTTGGATGCTCGGATGGGGTGAAAGGGCCATCTTAGAGAAGGACTCTGGCACATTCTCCCCATGAGAGAAGATTCTGCCATTAACTCTGCCACTGCACGGGGAGAAATAGTGTGTCAGGCACAATCGTGAAGATCTGAGGTGTTGATTCTAGGGGCTTGGGGTGTCACAGCCAGGACAGGGTCCCTCTTCAGACACATCCCCACCAGACGTTTCACCTCCCGGTTCCTGGTTGTCAGAACTGGGACTCAGGAGGACTGACCAGCCCCAGCCAGCCTCAGCTGGCCCACAGTGGATGCTCGGGAGCACCAACCAGCTTGCACGATCTCTGCCTACACCCTGCGGGTGCGCAAAGCCCTGGGTCTCTTCCTACAGCCAATTTTTTTTCATTTAAAACAAAATTGTATTTTTATTTCTTGGCAGTGCTGTGCGGCATGTGAGATCTTAGTTCCCTAACCACGGATCAAACCCATGCCCCCTGCATTGGGAATTTGAAGTCTTAACAACTGGACCACCAAGGAAATCCCTCGACCGATTTGAAGCAATTCACTGTCCATGTGTGATTTAGGTCCTTTCGTGCCAAGCTGTTCTTGAGTGAGCTTATGAGTTCGTTTTGTTAGCACTGCTCTCCTCCCCACCCGCACCCCCACATCAGAACTGGGGTCAAGATCAGGCCAATCCCAAAGAAGCTGTTAACAGAGGACCAGGCGAGTCGATTAACTAGAGCCCGGTGGAAGAGGCCTAGCTTGTGAGGCCTCAGACCTGCAGTAATGTCGGCAATGGGGAGCCAAGGTCCGGCCTTGTATTTCTTGGTGGGGTTCTGCCTTCTGCTCGCTCCCCGACTCCATGCTTATGGCTGACCAGGTCTGCAGCAGCCCCCTATCTAGAGGCAGAATCACTCCCCAGCCCAGCACCAGCCTTGAGGAGGTTCAATCAGGGTGAGACGGAGCAACTGCTACCCATCTGCTGTCTCCACGAAGCTGGGGATCAACTGATGCAGGCCAGAGACCCAGGCGCGGCTGAGGATGGGTTTCCAGCGTATCAGATTGTGAAGGGGTGGGCAGGATGAGCGGAAGACATGCGGGTTTGTCATGGAGACCCCACAAAAACCCCCAAGACGCAAAGAACTTCCCACAGAGCCACAGGCATGCCAATCCAAGCCAAGCAGGGCCGGAGTCAGGCGGAAGGGGAAGGTCCTCACCTTGGGGTACAGGACAGGGTTGAATTTCAGCCCCACCGCGTCGTCACAGAAAGCCTGAGCGGGGAGAGAGAGAAATACAGCTCAGGGGCCACGTCCACGGAGCACACCTGGGCTGCCCTGCCCACCAAGAGAAAGAGAATGAGGCCAAGACCTGCAGGGCCCAGGGGTCTGAGGTCACTGCTGGTCACTCGCGTGTGGTCAGGAAAGTCAAGAGACCTTCCTGGTGTTTCCCACTGAAGTGAGGCCACCACAGGTATCCAGCACAGTTTTGCCTGGCCTTCCCACTCCCAGAGTGTGGGTCCACCCCAACGCAGCTGATCATCCTTCTTGCCCCTCTTTTCTGACTCAGTTCCCCGCATCCCAGAGAAGGCACCCAGGCCCCTCCACCCACTGATGGTTCCTTACCTAAGAGGCTCCTCTGTCTGGATCAACAGCCTGACCATCCCTCAACCCCAGCCATCCTCTGCTCTGAAGGCTCCCAGCTCCCCTCCCCTCCATCCTCCTCTGAAGCCCCACCCTACTCTCCATATCCAGGCCTGTCTCTCCATTTCTCTAGTCTGCTGAACTAGCTGCGAACTTGGGGTAAGAACCTGGGATAAGAGCAGCCTGTTCCCTGAGCAGCCTCAGCAGCGAGGATGAGATGGAGCAGGAATTTGGGGGTATCCACCAACAGCTCCCCCACCCCATGCATGCAGTCAAGGGTCCAAAAGGAGAGTGGCTCCTCCTTCCCAAAGGCAGAGCCCACCCAGGACAAGCCTGCACCCCCAAGACCCGGCTAAAAGAGGAAGCCACCTCCTCTTGGTGCCAGCTTTTACCTTTGCGATCTGAGGGACACTGGGCAACTTGCTCAGTCCGGCCAAGGGAATCCGCTCGTGCACCGTCTTCACTTTGGACCTAAACACGTCCAAGAGATGAGAAGGGGTGAAGATCACCTTTCACGAGATGGATGAAGATAAGAAAGGGGAGTCCACAGAAATGGAGTCAACGAAGAAGGTGGCTGAGGTCACAACAGGCCACAAAGCAAGTACCTGATTCATGTTACCCCTGGGTCAGACCTGCCTTATGCCACCTGAGCCAGGCACTGGGTGCCCCCGACTTAAATGGGAAAACAGGATCCTACTTAGGGACCCCACGGGAAATGGATACTCAAAGAACCTGCTGGGTACAGCTGACTGCAACTGAAACAGGGAATGCAAATAGTCACCTTCAAATTCAACATTATTTTTTTGCTTCTTGGTGGGTTTTTTGTGTTCTCCAGAAGAAGTGGGCAGAGCTTCTGGATATATTCGGGTCTGACATGCAATTAAACCTTAAGAAAAGAAAACTTAATGTTTGAAAATCTGGACTTACTCAAAATATAAATGGGATGCGAGTTGCTCTATAAAGAGATTCACCATAAGATTCTAAATTTAGCCCATTCCCCTGATTCATTCAGCACATTATGAAAGTGTTGAATTCTACCGAATGCTTTTCTGCATCTGCTGAGATCATCATATGGTTTTTAATCTGTTAACCTGGTGGATTACATTTCTGTTGAGCTATCTTTTCATTTCCTGGGTAAAACTCCACTTGCTTATGCTGTATTATTTTTTCCATATCCTCCTGAATTTAACTTGTTGATATTTCATTTAGAGTTTCATACCTACGTTCAGGAGCAACACTGGCCTATTTTATTTTCTTGTGCTTCCCTTGTCAAGTTTCAATATCAAGCCTCAAAAAATTGCTAGGAAGCATCTCACCCTTTGAAATAGTTTGTATACCATAGGAATTTTCTGTCCCTTAAAGGTTTGCTAAAATCTGTCTGTGAAATCTCTGGGCCTGCTCTTTTTCATTTGGAGGATGCTGTTGGCTACCAGTTAGGTTCTTTAACGGTGAACGTTAAGGTCTTCTACTCTTCACTGAGTCAATTTTGGTAATTTATGTGTTATTCTATAAAATTATCCATCAAATGTATTAATATAAAGTTGGTTTTGGTGTTCTCTTAAGACTTCATTTCTATTTGTAGTTGGATCCCTTCCTTCATTGCAGAAATAGTATCTGTTGTTATCTTTTCTGTTTTCATTATCAGCCCTTGCTGGGGATTTAGTTTATTAATCTTTTCAAAGAGATAGCTTTTAATTTTACTATCTCTATTTTTTTTTTTTTTTTTGCTTTCTACTTCACTGGCTTATGCTTGCCTTTTTTCTTTCCTTCTATCTTCTTTGGTTTCTGCTTTGCCTAAAGCTATGACAAACCTAGATAGTGTATTAAAAAGCAGAGACAACACCTTGCTGACAAAGGTCCGTAGAGTCAAAGCTATGGTTGTAGTCATGTATGGATGTGAGAGTTGGACCATAAAGAAGGCTGGGCACCAAATAACTGATGCTTTCAAATTGTGGTGCTGGAGATGACTCTTGAGAGTCGCTTGGAGATCAAACCAGTCAATCCTAAAGGAAGTCAACTCTGAATTTTCACTGGAGGGACTGATGCTGAAGCTAAAGCTCCAATATTTTGGGCACCTGATGCCAAGAGCTGACTCATCAGGAAAGACCCTGATGCTGGGAAAGATCGAAGGCAAAAGGAGAAGGGGGAGGCAGAGGATGAAATAGTTAGATAGCATCACTGACTCTATAGATAGTGGAGGATAGGGGAGCCTGGCATGCTGCAGTCGATGGGATCACAAAGAGCGGGATACAACTTAGCAACTGAACAACAACATTCTTTTTCTAACATCCCAACCCGCATGCTTACACACTGAATCCTTCTTCTTTTTTACAAATGCATTTAAAACTATACATCTCTCCCTAAGTACCACTTTAGCTGCATCCCACACGTTGATGGTGGTATTTTCACTGCCACTTAGTTCTAAATATTTTGTCAGTTCTTTTGTGATTTCCCCTTCAGCACATGAGTTATTTAAAAGGGTTTTCTTGTTTTTGTTTTTTTTTTTACCATTCCAAATGTAAGAGTCTTATCTTTCAGTATTTTAATTGCTGACTTCTAATTTAATTTTTGTATATTCTGGGAATATAACCTATTACATTAGTTAGAAAGGCACTCAGTCGTGTCTAACTCTTTGCAACTTCATGGTCTATACAGTCTATGGAATTCCCTAGGCCAGAATACTGGCATGGGTAGCCTTTCCCTTCTCTAGGGGATATTCCCAATCCAGGGATCGAACCCACGTCTCCCGCATCACAAGCAGATTCTTTACCAGCTGAGCCACAAGAGAAGCCCCGACATATGATATTTATTATTTGAAATTTGCTAACTTGATTCACGGACTGTTTTTTCATGTCCACGTGAGCTTGAAAAGAATGTATCTTTTTTTTTCTTTTGTTGAGTTCAGGAATGTATGTTAGAAGATCAAATTTGTTAACTGTGTTGTTCAAATCTATATCATCACAATCTTTGCATCTGCTTGGTCCATTGGTATCTAAGAGGCGTTCCTGAAATCTCCAACTGTAGCTGAGGATTTGTCTACTCACATTCCTATCAGCATTTGCCTCTTTAAACTCAAGACTATGTTACTAAGTACAAGCTCATGACTGTTAGACTTTCCAGGTGGACTGTTCTTTTGATCGTCATGTAGGCTGAGGCCTCTGAGGGGTCCAGTAAAGAGCATCTTTCCTGGCCCAAGTTATGAACAAAATCAGAAAAAAAAAAAAGAAGAAGAAATTAAAAGTAAGGCAGCTGGGGACTTTGCTGGTAGTTCAGTGGTTAAGACTCCGCACTCCCATTGCAAAGGGCTCGGGTTAGAGATCTAAGATCCCACACACCACACAGCATGGCCAAAAAAATTAAAAAGCAAGGCAGTTGGAAATGAAAATGACTCCTTTGGTACTGATAAAGGTGAAGAGGAAGCACAGTAGCTTAGCGTGAAGGTGAAATGGATGTTTAAACTAAACCCTAGAGTTATCCACCAGTCACAGACAGTGCGGGGCAGGGACAAGCCTCCTCTCCTGGGGTCTGCTCAGGTGAGACTACAATACAGGGAGCAGGGAGTACCCCAGGGGCAGATAGCTTCAGGAGGGAAAGGGAAAAGGATACAGCTACCTACATCAAGTCCTCACTGCAAATTCACCTACCAAGAGGGTGGAGAGAGCCGGGAGTGCTACACAGAAGTGTCCCTTCACAAGGCAAGGGAATCAGGAGCAGGGAAGGATTCCCAAGTTACAAGAGTGCTCCTTTTATCTCTACTGATGCATTTTCCTTGAAATTCTATTTTTTTCTGACAGGACTATTGCTACACCAGATTTCTTAGCTAGTATTTTTCCAGAATATCTTTTTCTATTTCTTCATTTTAAATCTTTCCAGGTCATTTTTCTTTAGACATGACTCTTATAAGTAGAATACAGCAGCATTTTAGCTCAATCCGATAGCCTGATATTTTCATAGACTATTTGTACTTGTGCTCACTAATATACTTGGAATTGTTTTTATCACTTTGTGTTTTTAATAACCCTGTGTTTTTTCTTCTTTCTCCTTCCCTGCCTTCAGTTTGGTAAAATTTTAAAATTCTTTTTATCCCTCTGCTAGTTTAAGAGCTATATATTGTATTTCTAAAACTTCCAATACACCTATTTATATTTTTCCAACAAACTCTAAACTTACTTGCTATCTCTCTCCTGAGGAAGGAAGGAGACACAAGAGCTACTGAACTCTTTCCTTCCCACTGTCTTTGCTGTATTTGTTTAGAAATTTAATTCAAGAATTTTTTCTTTAAAAAATTCTTTTTCCAGTCAGTAATTAAACTTATCAGCCTAGTTTATCTATGTCTTCTTACTTTTTAGTTGCATCCTTTCTTTTGGTTTCTCTTTTCTTTTAGCTGAAGTACATCCTTTAGTGTTTCTTTCAGTTAGATTCTGTGAATAATGTACTCCCTTCATTTTTTTACATGTCTGAACAACTTTCTTCCACCGTTTTAAAGCTACTGTCCCACTGTCCCACGGCTGATAAGAAACTTGCTCTCAGGCTGGCTGTCATTCATGATAATCTATTTTTAGGTAGCTTTAAAAATTCCTATTTACCTTTGAAGTTCTAAATAAAATCTGTTCTTTACAAGTTTCAAATAACTACCTGCAAACCATCTAGATCTAGAAACTTCTGGAGAGAGAATTCTTGGAGAACTTTTCAATTTATTCCATCACTGTTATTGATCCGGTCAGGTTTTTCACCTCGTGTTAAACTCAGTCACGTGTGCCCTCCTAGAAAAGCACCTGCTTCAGATGAAATTGCCGATGTAATAGCACGATGGGCTTCTCTGGTGGCTCAGTGACTAAGAACCTGCCTGCCAATGCGAGAAATGCAAGAGATGTGGGTTCGATCCCCGGGTCTTAACCAGTGGACCGCCAGGGAAGTCCCTAATCTTTTGTCTTTAAAACAGATCATTTTTTTTAGAGGTTTGCTGAAAATACAAAGTTAATGGATATCGGAATTTACCTTGGCTTGCTATAATAAATCCTTTCCAAAGTTTGGATATTTTCCTACCCTCTAAACGCTAAGTTATGCTTTTTTAAACGCAGGATCTTTTCTTTCAAACAAACTATTAGGGTTTGGGGTTGTTTTTTTTTTTTTTTCCTCTCCTTCTTTTTATATCCAAACTTAGGAAAGGTGGACCTTCCCAGGGGGCACAGTGGTGGAGAATCCACCTGCCAAGCCTGGAGATAAGAGATGTGGGTTTGATCCCTGGGTCGGGAAGATCCCCTGGAGTAGAAAATGGCAACCCACTCCAGTATTCTTGCCTGGAAAATTCCATAGACAGAGGACTCTAGTGGGCAGTCCAAGGGGTTACAAAAGAGTTGGATATGACTTAGCAACTGAATAAGCACACACACTGAAAAAGGTGACATCTACTCGGGCTTGTTATTTATCTCCAAATTGTAAGGAGATTCTCCTTGGCAACTCTAACAGCACACACAGGTGTTGTTAGAATCCTCAGATTTTAGCTGGCGAGCTGGTTGCTCTAAGACATCAATTAAATAATCCAGAAGCTGACAGGGAATGAGGAAGAAACTGGGATAGAGTCACTGCCAGCAGGGGAATTTCATCTCTGCATAATTTCTTCTTTGTGCCTGGTGAAGTTACTAGGCCGTGAGGCCAATTATTTTTTACATCTGGCTTTTGGTATACCATGTGATTACCCAACTTCCTAGCTGGTGAATGGTTTCTCTCTGCCACCCTGCTCACTGGATTTCTACTGGGAAAGCCACATTTGAGCTTAACTCCCCAGGACATTTTTTAAAAAAAGGAATCCTATGCATTTCTTTTTAGTATTTATTTATTTGGCTGTGCCTGGTCTTAGTTGTAGCATGAGGGATCTTCAATCTTCCTTGTCGTATGCGAGATTTTTTTAGCTGCAGCATGCAAAATCTTCATTGCAGCATGTGTGATCTCGTTCCCTGACCAGGGATCAAACCCGGGTCCCCTGCACTGGGAGGGTGGAGTCTTAGCCACTGGACCACCAGGAAAGTCACTCCCCTAGGCATTCATTTCAAACGCTGTTGACCCGAAACAACAAAAGTGGTTCCATGTGGAAAGACCTCTGAATGTTCCAGGGCTCACCCATACTTCTAAACAACACAGAATTATCTCCAACATGTGGGAAACCTGGGTTCAATCCCTGGGTTGGGAAGATCCCCTGGAGAAGGGAAAGGCTACCCACTCCAGTATTCTGGCCTGGAGAATTCCATGGACAGTATAGTCCCTGAGATGGCAGAGTCAGACATGACTGAGCAATTTCCACTTCATCTATTCCCTCATTACACTGCTTTCTAAGAAAGAGGCACTGAGGTCAGTTCTCCATATCACCCCACAGATTACCGAAGAATAAAAAAATCATCAAAATGTGCTGTGTGCCAAGCATCTTTCTCTCTCTTTTAGTCCAGGTGTGGCATTTCAGATAGGACACGGTATTAGAAAAAGAGGGTTAGATCCTTGGTTCAATTATCTTCTTACTCAGAAATGCTACCGCTTCTGGGTCTGATTTTTATTAAGAACGGAAGTAATTTTCTTCACAGAGGTTCACCAACTTGAAATCCTATTAGGATATGGGGATCCGGGTATTACTCTCTCAGAATATTAGTGCTAGCGATTTAATGGACTCTTCCTTGCCTTGCAAACATCATTTCTAGCCAGGTGAACCTCAGCAAAGAAAATTGGTTCCTTTCTTAAGAAAGAGCAAATCAAAATTGGATGAGTGCTGACAACTTCCTTGTACCAGCTCCCCCCTCCTCCTATCCTTCTCATTGCAAGGCTAGTTGTCACTTTCCATCCCATTTTTATCTCAACACTTGGGCAGAGAAAAAATGCTTTTGCTCTTTTCCAAATACCATCAAGGACTTCCAATTAGATTCACAAATATGGACTGGGAGTTTGACAGGTTCACAGCACAGTGCTAAGCACCATTGCTGATTTTCCCCCGCTTCTCCACCAGCCCAATGGGGACAGAGATATTTAAGATTGACTCTCTGTGTTCCCTCAGCATCCTGTGTAAATCAATAAAATAATACTTGTGCCATACATTAAAATCCTCTGTTTCTCACCACTAGGCCTGCAGAGAACATGGACCATTCACTGTCATTACTGCAAAAGATGTTCTAAAAAACACATAAGTCCAACAGAAACCAATTCCAGTTCCTGCCTTTGAGAAGGTCATAATCCAGAGAGAGGTCCCTGGCCTGGCTGTGAATCACTGCTCCGGTTGTTACCACCATTCCTTTTTGGGGAACCCAGGGTACACAGAGATGCTTTGGGACCTATTTTCCGCGACTGGATGCACACTGGAGGCAGTGTTCTGGCAAACCTTCTCCCAGGACAGTCTAGAGCTGTATCTCAGCAGGATGGACCATCTTCTTCAGAGTCCCAGTCCCCACAAGAGAAGCAGGTGGGGGTAAGGTCTAGGTGACCTTGAGCCCAGACACCATGCTGACTCCTGCAGTCAGCCAGCTGGCACAAACACCTGGTCTCCCCGACTGGCAACTCACACATAGCCCCAAGACTCCAGCCAGGTTTGTTTCCCCAGCACACCCAGACCAGACTGGTCAGACCGGTATTTCTGGGTACTGGCCACTAGAGGCGTGGCCTCCAACAGCGCCAAAGCCCCACCTGAGAATGATCCGAAGGTACTCAACACCTTCGGCCTCCTCACACTTCACGGACAGAAGCAAGTTTCCCAGGCTGCTGCCAGTACAGTAGAAGTTTAGATGATCCTAGAGATAGAAATCTGGTGTTAGTGGGAATTGGGGGGGGGGGGACCCTCGAGACACGTTCCCCCAAATCACCTCCTTCACCAGGAGTCAGAAGCCCCACAGCAAAAAGGAAGAGATCAAAGCTAAAGTTGTGGTTCTGCTGGTGATGGTGGGGGGAGGGGTAGATGAGGGGAAGGAGGAGAAGGGCCACAGTAACAGGTTCCAACTGCCCGGAGTCCCAGGACCTGCCGGGCACTGGGCTAAAAGCCCAATATCCCTTCACTCCTTTAATCCTGACTTTTAACTTTATGCAGAAGAAAACAGCATCGTGCCCATTTCACAGATGGGTAAACCACGTTCAGAGTCGTTAACCATCCAAGGTCAAACCACTAATAAGTGAAAGATCCAGGGTTCCACATCTGTTTTGACCAAAGCACAAGTTCTTCACCACAAGATACCTAGTCTGCTACCTTGCTCCCAGGGGCAACCCTCCCCAGTTCAGACTATTTGCAGGAATAAACCTGGGAGGGTGGAGCCAGTTGGTTCTCTAGACAGTGGCTCTCTCCCTGGCTCTGGGAGCCCATCCTGGACCAGTTATCTTAGGGTGGGGCCCTGGAATCTGCATTTTAACACATTCCCCAGGAGGTGCTGACACACAACTCCTAAGACTGCAAAGCTGCCTTAGTCTGGAGATTTCCGGAATCTGCCCTCGGGACTTCCGGAACCTGGCAAGTCTGGTGGGCAGAATATATTTAAAGAAATGTAAAGTCTTCACTTTTAAGCCATCAGAGGCTCACAGCACATCATCTGGTACAAGTACCAAGGGGGACCTGCTAGAATGAGGACACAAGAGACTTGTACTATTTTGATAGAAACAGACTTCCTAAGTGTGAGAACATTTTTTTTTCCTTCCACTCTTCTTCACCTCCAAACACTACCCATTCCATCACCTTCTAAAATATGTGTCGGGGGTGTTCCCAACCTGGACCCATCACCCACGAGTCTTCCTGGCTCTGCAGATGCTCAGTCTGCCCCATCCTCACCCCCCACCCCCACCCAGGGGCAGAGCCAGTCAAGACACTGGCAGGCGGCAAGGACAGGGGCAGGACTTGGAAGAGGAGAGACAAAGAGAAAGGGGGCCTGGAGAGGAACGCCAGGCTCCTGCCCCCACCCCCTGCCCACCGCCCCCACCTCCAGCAGCTATTTATTTCCCTGCCCTGGGTCCCTGGGCCTTACCTTCCCCAGGAAGTGCCTGCGATAGGCCCTGGCTTCACCCTTGCACTCGAGCTTGTAGCCAAACGTGCTGGGACTGAGGTTCTCCTCCTCCTCATCCTCACAGATGCTGCTGCCCAGGGAGGTCGGTGTGCTCACGTTCTCGGGGTCCTCAATCCAGTAGCCCCCAAACTGGGGCAGGACGATCAGGGGGTATGGGCCTCCCTTCTCCACAACCTGGAGGCAGAGGGAGGGTCTGGCACTGCAGCCTGTCCCGGGTCTACAGAAGGAGGGGAGGGGTGCCGGTGGGGTGTCCCTCAACCTTCCAACCGCTCCAAGGAGGGGATCCCATATTTGAGGCCAAAAGCAGTAACATGAACCCCTTCTCTAAGGCCTGCAATATCTCCCATTTCACCGACCCTGGAGCACCAGAGGTGCAAAGCTTTGGCAGTTACCTCCAATTTAAACAAGGAAAAACTGAGGTCACAAAGGGGATAATGGGAAGAGACCTCAGGCCCTCAAGTTCCAGGGCCAGCATTCTCTCCCACGTGAGGCCGGGCAGGGACCATCAACGTCATCACCATC
Organism: Capra hircus; assembly: GCF_001704415.2. NCBI lineage: Eukaryota > Metazoa > Chordata > Mammalia > Artiodactyla > Bovidae > Capra > Capra hircus. The sequence goes on along the minus strand of NC_030826.1, from coordinate 23,597,441 downwards.
AGCTCCCCCAGCTGCGCCCCAGAGACAGGACCCAGAGCTGAAGGCAGCCGGGGGCTCCTACCTCGTCGATGCTGGGGTACGGAATGTAGTCATCCTGCAAGAGAAACCAGACAATGTCACCATCCATCCCCGCAACACCCATCAGGTTTGACCACTGTTTCCATTCCCCTCTCCCAGATAGGGGAGGTAGGGGGCTGGGGGCCTGGCAGACTGCAGCAGGGCCTTGGAAGGATCAACGGGCAGAACACCGGACAGGAAAACAGCCCAGAGGCAGCTCTGGAACCTGGCTGGAGTTCTCCCCCAGGGTGACAGAGCCTGAGTGCAAACCCTGCCAGCTGAAGACGCAGTATGCAAAGCGCTGAGGCCCGCACTTCTGGTGACCCAGTTGTTCACCCTAGGAGGCTGTGACAGGAAGGTAACCTCTGGTCCCATCCAGCCCCGTCCAGGTAAGAGGGCTGACCTCGAAGTGATGAGCTGCACCCCTGGGCCTGGGCAATGGAAGTTGAAGCTAAGAGTTGATGCCTCTGGAACCTGGAGCACAGGGCCTGACACCCCTACATACAGCGTGTGGTCCATTCGCAAGAGTGGGGGCAGAGAAGCCAGGCTGAGCCTCAAACCTTGTCTCCACCCCAGTCCACCCAGAAGCTGCCCCAGAGGCATTACGCCAGGGCCCCCCTTGCTGCCCACTATGCCCCAGTCAACATGGTGTGGTCACCTAAGTGGCTCATGGTGAAAATCTGAGGTAGACAGCGTAAGATAGCAGAACCCAGCAAGCCTGCTGTGTCCCCTGCCTCTGTCACCCGCCCAGCCCACCTTGTTCTTCTGGGGTCCCGGCTTCTGCTCTTCAAGCTTGATCCCCTGCAGAAACAAGGAAAAGAGGATCCATGGAAAAGCAAAGGTCACAGAAGACGAGCCAAACAGAGGAGTTTATCAGGAGCAGCTGCCTTAGCTGGCAGTTAGTGACAGCAGCAGCAGCAGCTGGCGTGGTCCTTGCACACTCAGGCCTCACAGAAGCCTCGGCAAGGCAGCAGGTTAACAGCATGGGCTCAAGCCAGATCACGAGGGTTCAAATCCCAACACTGCCACTTACGACCTGATGACTTTGGGCAAGTCACAGAACCTCTGTGTAGCTCAGTGTTCCCATCTGTAAAGTGGGAATGAAAACCTCACCTACTCTGGTAGTGAAGATTCAATGTTGAGAATGTGTTGAGCCCTTGGAAGAGTGGTAAGAATATGGTAAAAGCTATAGGTAAGCAGCTTTCCACGCTGGTGCTTTTTTTTTTTTTTTTTTTGGCTGCACTGGGTCTTCGTTGCTTTGCATAGGCTTTCTCCCTAGTTGCACCAAGCAGGGGTTAGTTACACGGGTTTAGCTGCCCCATGGCACATGGGATCTTCCCAGACCAGGAGCGAACCCATGTCCCCTACATTGCAAGGCGGGTTCTTATCCACTGTACCACCAGGCAAGACCCATTCCAGCACTTAAACATCACCAGGCTCTCTCAAAGCCGACAGGTGAGGGGTGAGGGATGGGAACCTGCATCTTGGGGTGTCGGCACCCACAGGCTGGACCTCATGCCACACCAGCTCCACTCCTCCCTGGTGGGAGGGCCCACGGCTGACGGGCAGGTGGCCTGGTCCTCACTCTGCTGTTGTCTTACTGCCAGTGACCCTTGACAAAGTTCAGCCTTCTGCAGCTTCCACACCTTCAATTGTGAGATGAGGATTCTAACACCCACCTATCCATCTCACAGAGGTGTCATCGCAAAGGTCAGGCACCTTCACTGGGCCTGGATTAAAGCGTATCATCTGCAGGTGTCTGGGAGATGCTCTTCTGGGGAGCAGGGCCCAGTCCAGCAGTGCCACGTTCTGACTTAAGTGGGTTTTAAGGGAGTGGGGTACATGGCATTCCCAAAACTGTTTGAATAAATTCCGACAAGGGTGTGAGATGCTGGGACACACTGGGACACACAGGTCCCTCTGGAGAGAAGAGTGTCCTGCAGCAGCCCCTGCCCGATCATAAAAATACAGAGCAGGAAACTTGACCTTGCACAGCGCTCCCTCCTTCAGTCTCCTCTGAAAACTCTCAGCACCTATTTACCAACTCGGAAACGGGGGCCCTGGGAGGAGGTTCCTGGAGCTAGCGGTGTCAGCACTTGGAGGTGAAGCCGGGCCGTGTGTCTAGAGTGCAGAGTCCTGTCCCACAGCCCTCAGAACCCAGGCCTCCTGCTCACTCACTGGGTGGATCTAGACTTGGTGGGACTGAGTCACCTGCAGCATCGTCCAGGAGGGCGTATGGGTCCCTCCCACTCGACAGGCCCTCCTTTCCCCACATGGGGAGAAAACCACCTGAGTGGACAGCAGTCCCTGACCAGGGAAGCAAACTGGGAGGGTGAAGAGAAGGGTGATGTCAGGAGTTGGTCTGTTTGTCCTTCGTTAGTCATCCCTGCCTGGAAACAGCCCCGGGCAGGTGAGCAAACCTCCTCCCATGCCCTCCCCCATGACAGAGCCACCACCCAGCACTGGGCCCTCTCCATGTGTCAGCCTTTGCTATTGTATCTGACTCCTTGACCCCATGGACTGCAGCACACCAGGCTCCCCTGTCCTTCACTATCTCCCGGAGCTTGCTCAAACTCGTGTCCGTTGAGTCAATGATGCCATCCAACCATCTCATCTTCTGTTGCCCCCTTCTCCTCCTGCCTTCAATCTTTCCCAGTATCAGGGTCTTTTCCAATGAGTTGGCTCTTCACATCAGGTGGCCAAAGTATTGGAACTTCAGCGTTAGCATCAGTCCTTCCAATGAATATTCAGGGTTGATTTCCTTTAGGATTGGCTGGTTTGATCTCCTTGCTATAGGTGTCATGATTTTGGTCCCCTCTCTCATCCCTGGCCATGTGGACACTGAGGTGCAGAGAGGTAGAATGACTTGGCCAAGGATGTTCAGCTAGAGAGCATCAGATAGAACCTGAACCCAGGACCGAAGGGATCCAAAGCTTGTGTACTTCTGTTGCTTCAAAGGATTGCGCTCTTCTTCAAATCCCTTGACTCTCGGTCAGGGAGGTCAGGAGTCCTGGATCTTAGTCTCAGCTCTTCACAACTCTCAGAGAGCCCTGGATGCTACAACACTCGAGCCTCTGTCTCCACGCCCGCAGCATGAAAGAGGGCGCCCACACTCAAGGACAGACTCTGGCCACACTTCACACCAGCCACTTCCCCACATGACTTTCAGATACACGAAGAGCTGGAAGCTGTGGCCCCTCGGAGGCTGGGGCCCAGGGGGCACTTGGCAGAGGCCCAGGCATTGGGAAGTCTGGTCTCAGCCCCAGGTAGTCTCAGCTGAGATGAAATTGACCAACCACCCGCAGGGGTCAGCCACCTGCCATGGAGACAGAAAGGAAGCATAAAAACCAGACCCTTGGGAATTCTCTGGTGGTCCAGTGGTTAAGACTTCGAAGCTGCACTGCAGAGGGCGTGGTTGCATCTCTGGTCAGAGAACTAAGATCCTGAAAGCCTTGTAGTATGGCCAGAAAAAAATAAAACAGACCCCCTGCCCTTGATAGGCTCCCAATCTAGCTGAGAAGACAACTCAGTAGCCTTGAAACAAGAGAATGATGAGGTCAGTTGAGTGGGGCTGGACTCTGCTCAGAGAAGCCCTTTGTGGGGAAGGCAGGACTAGGGGGAGGGAAGTGGGTAAAGAGTGAGGGGTGAGTGGATTGCAGGAGCAGCCAGAGAGAAGGCAGGGCAAGCTGCAAATTCCCTACCAGCTTGGCAGAGTGCAGAGCGGGACTCCAGGGATTGAGGTGGAAATCCCAGCTTTACTTAATCATATGCTGCCTCCCACCACTCACTGTCAAGGCCAAGGCCCTCCCTGTTTCCGAAACTTGACTGTAAGTTCCCTAAATACATATAAATTAGCTTGTAGTCCACACACTGCTGGGCACAGAAGGGGATTTTAACAACTTGCTTGTGATAATAACACAACCACTAATAATAGTTTTCCCTTAAACCATCCCTACCTCTCCCCACCCTTAGGGCGGCGACCTGGCTTTTCCATGAGGACCATGCTTGATTGCTGGTGGCAGTCACCCTCTCAGCAGCTCCACCTGCATCTCAGGCTGACTGTGGGCACTTCATCTGCCTCCCTCCTAGAGCTTCCAAACCGTCACTACAGTATCTTCCTTCCTGGAGTCTGGAGCGTCTACTTAGCCACCATAACATAGTGGCTAAGCCTTCTGGCTCCAAAGCTACAATAATAACTTACCAGCCTTTGAGTGCTTTATTTAATAGCTCTGTGCCTTGGTTTTCTCATCTGTGAAATGGGGATAACAATATACCTACTTCCTGTGAGACTTCTCAGAAAGAAATGAGGTGACACCTATCAACCTCTGAGCCCAGAGAAGCGCCTGAAATGCGTAGGCTATCATCAGCATCTTCTTCCCATCTGTAACTGTTATTTCTCATTTCATCCAGACAACCATGTAAGTGGGTATTTGCATTCTCATTTGTAGAAGCTGTGCTATCATGATTTATGAGAACTATTAATATATATTTGGTATGGCAGCCAGGTCCCAGGGGCTCCCACTGGCCAAATCTAAGACAACTTGAGCATTACAATAAAGATTTTACTATATAGACTATAAACTATCGTATAATCAGAATCCATGAGTCCACACCAATGAGTGAATGGATGAACGGATGGATGGACAGATGGACAAATGAACAAATGAACGGAGAAAAGGCAAAGCTCTTTCTGATTGTAGAAAGCCAACTATAAATGTAGGAAAAACCTAAAACCCTTGGCATTTCCTAGGTGCTAAGAGCAATGGAGCATCTCTTTTTACAGCATTTGAACCTTTGTCCTTCATTCCTGAAACAGCTCCAGAGCCAAAAAGGTGAAAGGGGTGCCTTGTTATTCATAAGCTTATGTTAATGAGGTAACTTCTGGGAAGCCGCTAAGGATGGGAGCTTGTTGCTAGGGGAACCAACCCTGATTAGAGGGTTGGAACTTTCAGCCCCAACCTCAACCTCCAGAGACAGAGGATAGGCTGGAGAGTCAATCAATCACCAGTGGCCAATGATTTAATCAATCATCCTGTGTAAAGAAGCCTCCACAAAAACCCACAAGGACAGGGCTTGGGGGATTTCCTAGCTGGTGAACACACAGTTTCCGAAGAAGGCATGGGAGCTTGCATCCCTTCCCATATACCTTGCCCGCGGCCATTCTTCCATCTGGCTGTTCCTGAGTTATCTCTTTTTACAATAAGCTGTTAACCTAGTAAGCCAGTGGGTTTCCTGAGTTCTGTGAGTCTCTCTAGTGAATTAATGGAACCAAGGAGCGATCATGGGAACCTCTGATTTATAGCCAATGAGTCAAAACACGAGTGATAATCTGGATTTGGGATTGGGGTTGAAGTCAGAGGAGGGTGGTCTTGTGGGACTGACCCCTTGACCTGCGAGATCTCCGGGGAGACTGTGTCAGAACTGGGTGAAACTGTAGGGCACCCGGCTAGTGTTGCTGAATTGCTTAGTGTGGGAAAATGGCCACGCGGTTGGCATCACAGTGGGGCAAGAACAGTGCTGTGAGTAGACAGAAAACAGGAACCAGAGGCTCAGAAAAGGGCAGGAACCAGTGCTGGCGAGTGTTAGGAGCAGGATCTGAACTCAGGTCTGTCTCCTACTTGGCTGCTCTGCCTCCCAGACATGAGATGACTCCTCGAAGAAGGGGCTTTCTTTCTGACCCATTCCAGGAATGACGGACCCTCTCAAACCCTCCCCACATCCGTCTGCCCTGCTGGCAGGTTCTGTTTATCTTCTCTCCATCCTTCAGGCAGGGGCTATTCCAGAATCCTGAGTGTGTTCACGTGGAAGTGGCCTCAGGTGGCCCAGGCCCCTCAGAACTGTGCGTGCTCTCTTCTCTGCCCTCCCTCCAAGGACCTGGGTTTTGCCCGAGGGGTTTCTCCTGGCGTTGTGTCCTGAGGTCGCTGCGGCACTCCCACCTGGGCCTTGCCCCACCCCCCCGACCCCCACACTGAGGATGCTCACCTGCATTTTCTCCAGCATCTCGAAGAACTCCGCTGACTGAAAGACACAAACAGGGCAGAGAGACAAAGGCAGGGCGTCAGCCAGGAGGTAGAGAGAAAAAGCCTCCCTGCTGACTGTCTGGAAGCTCAACCCCGGCTTCCCCAGGGACGAAATTCATTTGGATCAAGAGAGAAGATAATTTGATTTCGCCTTTGCAGGGCTGGAAAGGCCAGAACACCCCATAGAACAAGACGGGGAACAAAGCGCGCCCAGGCTGGCATGTGGCCCTGGAGAGAACAGTTTCTCAGTCTCTGTCAAGAGGGAGGGGCCCCTGGGAAAAGCCGAGGTTTCCCCAATGCCTGGAGATTCACCCTCCAGCAGCATTCGTGTGTGGGATGCTTTCAACCCAACAGTGGGGCCAAGATGTCCCACACAAATAGATTTCCAAGTTTTGTGGCAACACACAGCCCCTTCTGTCTCCTCACAGAAGTCTCACTTAGAATTCCAGCATACAAAACCAGTTACAGCATGCCACCCTGGCCAAGACAGCTGTGGAAGCTTGAGCCCTGGTGCGTCACCTCTGCCTGTCCCTGTCCGCTGTCCCCGAGGGACATTTTGGGAACCCGAGAACGTGAGAGCAAAGCCTGAAAACTGCAGCCTCCAGGAGCCTGGATGGGCTATTTTTAAAATCATAAACTATAAGTCCGAAATTTTAACCTACTTTGGTGCCAACTTTGTAAACTCAGATAAGACCAAAAAGAGAAAAAGAAGGTGGAATGGAAGGGTGAGGGGCTGAAAGCTGTACCCTAACAAAACACAGGCAGAGGTTCCACCAAAAGAGTCCCCACTTCCCATTCTGTGAAAAGAGCTCTACTTTCTTCTAGGCGTTGGTAAGCCCCGAGTTAATCAGCGCTCAGAATGGACTGTCCCCAGATGAATAGGGGACAAAAGACAGCAGTGAAAAGGAAACATGTCCTTGTCGCTTCTCCACATAGAGGTAGGGCATCCATCCTGCCTTCCTCTGCAGGCACCCACAGGCCAGAACTGCCTGATGTCCCCGTCAGCCTCCACATTCTCAGAAGAGAACCACCATGGAAGGACCCTTGTGGAGTCACAGGCAGAAACCTGGCCCTGCTTCAGACTCCAAGTGACCTCTCCCAAGCTAAAACTGGCTCATCAGAGGCAGAGTTTCCAACCTCTGCGAAGTTCAGGTTCCAGGGTCTGGAAACCCCACATGTGAATGTTCAGGGTTGAGGACAAGCTTTGGGCACCCACATCAAGCACCTTTGACCAGAAGCAGCCATCAAACATCCAGCTCTCGAATCTATCCTTCCCATTTGCTCTGTGGATTCTTACCAACTCCAGTCTGCAGGATACCAAGAATAATTAAGAACTCACAGAGGGACTTCCCTGGTGGTCAAGGGGTTAAGAATCCCTTAAGGCGAGGCATGTTGGATCCCTGGCAGGTGAACTAAGATCCCACATGCTGCAAAGCAGCTACGACCGAGCAGCGCAATTACTGAGCCTCAACACCACAACTAGAAAGAAGCCCTCAAAGTGCAACAGAAGACCCGCATGACACACCTATGGCCTGATACAGCCAAATAAATAGACAATTTAAAAAACAATAACATACAAATTAGTAAGGATAGAAAGAGGAGAAGAGAGAGGATAAGAAGATAGAAACAAACAATCAACATTTTAAATGCACAGACCTCTGACCCAACAAATCCTCTCCCAGAACATATACACACTGACACATGAACACAAAGATAGACACAATAAATGGTCATTGAAGCATTGTTTGTAACAGCAAAAAAAAAAAAGTGGAAACAACTTAAATATCGATCTACAGGAAACTGATCAGAATAAGCTGCATAGAATAAAATACAAATCCTATGGGAAGCCATATGTCAATAATTTATATAACTTACATGAAATGGGGACTTCCGTGGTGGCTCAGACAGTAAAGAATCTGCCTGCAATGCGGGGGACCCAGGTTCAATTCCTGGGTTGAGAAGATCCTCTGGAGAAGGGAAGGGCAACCCATTTCAGTATTCTTGCCTGGAGAATTCATGGACAGAGGAGCCCATGGGGTCACAAAGAGTGGGACACAAGTAAGCGACTAATACAAACACAGATGAAATGGACAATTCCCAGCAACCACAGACTACCAAAACTGACTCAGGAAGAAACAGAAGATCTAAAAAGACCTACAATTAATAATAGAGGTTGGATTAGTAATCAAAAACCTACCCACAAAGAAAAGCCCAGGTCCAGATGGCTTTAGTTGTAAATTCTACCCCTTAAAGAAAAAGTAATACTAATTCCTCCCAAACTCTTCCAGGAATAGAAGAGGGAACACTTCCCAACTCATTTCATGAGGCTAGTACTACGCTGACACCAAAATTAACATCACAAGAAAAGAAAACTACAGACCAATACAGCTTATGGAAATAAATGCAAAAACTCTCAACAAAATTCTAGCAAACTGAGTCCAGCAACATAAAAAGAACTACCATTTCAGTAATCCCACTCCTAGGTATATACCCCCAAGAGAAGTGAAAACACACGTCCACTCAAAAACTTGTACACACAATCTTCACAGCAATGTACACACAATCTTCACAGCAGCAATATTCGTAATACCTCCCAGAGTGGAAACCACCCAAATGTCCATCAACTGCTGAATAAACAGATTATAGTATATCTATACACTAGGATAGTATTCAACCATTAATAAAAAGAATGAAGTATTGGCACATGCTACAACATGGATAAACCTTGAAAACACTATGCTAAGTGAATGGACACAGACATAAAAGGCTGCATATTACGTGATTCCATTAATATAAAATGCCCAGAATAGGCAAATCTATAGAGACAGAATGTAACTTTGTGGTTGCTTAGGGCTCAGAGAAATGGAGGATTTGGAAGCTAAAGGACATAAGGTTTCTATTGGAGCTGATGAAAAATGTTCTAAAATTGACTGTGGTAATGGTTACACAATTCTGTAAATATACTAAAAACCATTAAACTGTACACTTTAAATAAAACTGCTCGATTATTCGGAAAGAAATCTGAGGACTTCCCTGGTGGTCCAGTGGTTAAGAATCTGCTTTCCAATGCAGGGGACTCAGGTTCGATTCCTGGTTGGGGAACTGAGATCCCGCATGCCTCGGGGCGACGAAGCCGACACACCACAACTACAGAGCCTATGCCTCAACTAGAAAGAAGCCTGCCTGCCACAGCGAAAGATCCTGAATGCTGCAACTAAGGTCGCATGCAGCCAAAATAAGTATGTTTTGAAAAGAAAGCAGTAGTTCCATATTGCTGACATAAGATGTTCTCCGAGATCTATTAAATATAGGGGGGGGCAGGGGTACAGTTCCGAACATCACAGAGAATATGACCCCATTTTAGTAAAAACAAAACCTAAAATTATTTATAGGTATGTATATAAATGCATAGAAAATAATACAGAAGAATATACCTCACACTGTCAAAAAGTTATTATAACAAGAAGAGGGAGAGAGTAGGGAAGGGAGTTCTGCTTTATACACGGGATGCTTCACAAACATGCAGACCTACATTACTTGCCTAGTTCAATTTCAAAGAAATAAGTTTTGTAAAGGAAATAAAAATATGCAAAGGACTCAATTTGCTCAAGGAGAAATACAAAATGACCAATGAAACATGCCCAGCCTCCCTAGTTATTAAAGTAATTAAGATAAGAAGAAGATAACATCTTTCACCTATCAGATTGGCCAAGATTAAAAAGAAAATTCAGTGCTGGCAAGGACTATAGATAAGTGTGTGCCTGGTACTTTCTGAAAGGCAATTTGGTACAATGTGTCCAAAGTCTGAAAAACGTTCAGCTATTTTGGTCCATAAACCTACCGTAAGGAATTTACGCTAAAGCAATATTTGGGCAACTACACAAAAATGTTGTATACAAGGATATCTGTAGAAACATTGTTTATGGGTTAAAAAAAGTGGAAATAATTGAAGTGCATATCAATAAGGGGAAAATAAATAATACACAGAAGTATGCCCATACAATAAAATAACTCTAAAAGGAGATCTGTATTGGTTATGCTGGTATGAAGATTCATGTCATATCGCTCAGTGAGAAAAGTACAGATCAGAACAATATGGTCCCTTTTAAATTATTATTTACTTATTTATTTTTGGCCATACTGGGGCTTCACTGCTGAGTGCGGGCTTTCTCTGCTTGCAGCCAGTGGGGCCTATTCTCTAGTTGCGGTGCTCAGGCGTCTCACTGCAGCGGATTCTCTGGTTAGGGAGCACAGGCTCCAGGGCACACAGGCTCAGGAGTTGCAGCTCATGGGCTCCAGAGTGTGGGCTCAGCAGTTATGGCACATGGGCTTAACTGCTCTGAGGTACATGGAATCTTCTCAGACCAAGCATTGAACCCGTGTCCCCTGCATTAGCAGGCGGATTGTTAACCACTGGACCACCCAGGGAAGTCCTGATCCTTTTTTTTTTCCCCAACATATATATCTTCCTGTGGATGTACATATCACTCTTGAAGGATATTTGCCAAGTTGAGTTATAGGTTAAGGATAAATTTTTCCTTTTTGCTTTTCAGTATTTTTTCAATTTTTTATAACAATTATAAATCATTTCTGTAATTAATCAACTGCAAAGACTTCAACACCTAATCAGAGGCTCTAGCATGCCTCTCTTCCCTTCCCCAACTCCTGCTACAGTATGCCCGATCCGGCACTTTCACAAGTTTTCCGGCCTTTTGTGCCCACAGAAAGCCCCTGAATTCAGGCCAATTAATTTCCAGATCTAATCATGACCCTGTGTGTTGTAGATAAAGAAACTCTCTTGAATCACCCCCACATCCAACTTACCCATTGGTATCTATATAATATGGCAACCAAAAAATCCTTAGGTGTGTTCTTACACAATGCTCTTGCGCTAGTTAATCAATTAACCCCACATGATTACACACTGGTCACTGGAAGTACTGGGGAAGGGCCCCCTCCCAGGTGGCTCAGTGGCAAAGAACCTGCCTGCCATGCAGGAGACTCCGGTTCAATCTCTGGGTCGGGAAGATCCCCTGGAGGAGGAAATGGCAACCCATGCCGGTATTCTTGCCTGGGAAATCCCATGGACAGAGGAGCCTGGCAATCTACATTCCATGGAGTCTCAAAAGAGTCAGACATGACTTTGCAACTACACAACAACAGATCTTAAAAATTATGAGACAAAACCACGCAGAGTGATGCCGCAGGTGACCAGTGGTTCAGAGCAGGCAGGCAGCACTGCTTGCTGGGAGGTGAGAGTATTAGCTCAGTACTGCTATGTAACAAACTACTCCCAAAACTTAGTGCCTCACAACAGTGTCCATGGGTCAGGAGTTCAGCTGCTTCACTAGGCAGTTCTGGCTCAAGGTTTCTCAGGCAGTTGCATTCAGGATGTCAGCAGAGGCTGAAGGCTTGATTGTGGCCAGGGGATCTGCTTCTAAGATGGTTTAGTCACAAAGCTGTCAGCAGGAGGGCCCAGCTCCCATCACACGGACCTCTCCTTTGGCTGCTTGAGTGCCCTTACAACATGGCGGCTGACCCTCCCCGACCCCAACCCACCCAGAGCAAGACAGCCAAGAGAGAAAGCACAAAGTACCTTTACACCTATTCCTTATTCTAGGCCTTATTTTTATCTTATTTTATCCTTATTCTTTATCCTGTTCCTTATTCTTTATGGGTTTTTTTAATATATATTTTTTTAATCTGGATGCTTTGGGTCTTAGTTGCAGCATGCAGGAACTTGCTCGCAGCATGGGGGATCTTTTGTTGCAGCACTCAGACTTCACTCTAGCTGTGGTGCACAGGCTCCAGAGCACAGAGGCTCCGAAGCTGCAGCCTGTGGCCTTAGTTGCCCTGTGGCAGGTAGGATCTTAGTTTCCTGACCAGGGGTGGAACCCGTGTCCCCTGCATTGAAAGGCGGATTCTTAACCAATGAACCACCAGGGAAGTCCCTGTCCTATTCTTTAGAAGCAAGTGTCCATGACCAGCCTGCACTCGAAGGGATAGGAATGAGGACACTTCTCTCTACAGGAGAGAAGTGTCAAAGAATTTGAGGTCATGTTTTAAAATGACCACATCAAGGAAGGCTTCTTGTAAGGCTTCTGGTTGTAAATGCAACCAGACCTTAAAAGATAAACAGGAATCACTTGATAGCGAAGGAGTGTGTGTTAGTTGGTCAGTCCTGTCCAGCTCTTTGCGACCCCATGGACTGTAGCCTACCAGGCTCCTCTTGTCCATGGGGATTCTCCAGGCAAGAATACTGGAGTGGGTTGCCATTTCCTTCTCTGGGAGGAGGGGGCGGGGGGAGGAATCTTTCCAACCCAGGGATTGGACCCAGATCTCTTGCATCACAGGTGGATGCTTTACCATCTGAGCTACTAGGGAAGCCCAGTAGCGAGGGTGAGGAGGGCGTTACAGGCAGCAGTAACAGCGAGGGCAAAGGTGAAGTGTGTGGATCAACTCGGCTGCCCGAGGCCTCTGGGTCAACATCCTGAAGTTCAGACTGAAAAGGAGGGTGCAGGCCTGAGAGACTCTGAATGCCAGGAATGTGGGCTTAATCTGGAAGGTCCTGGAAAGCTTCTGAGGTTTGCGTATGGCAGAAAGACAGTTCTCCCTTAGTATCTGTGGGGGATTGGTTCCAGCATCCCTGAGGATACTGAAATCCAAAGATGCTCCAGGCCCTTAAAGAAAATGGCACAGGGACTTCCCTGGTGGTCGACTAGTTAAGAATTTGCCTTCCAATGCAACAGACATAGGTTCAATCCCTGGTCCGGGAAGAATCCACATGCCCCAGGGGCAATTAAGCCTGTGTACCAAAACTACTGAGCCCATACCCCTCACAGCCCATGCTCCAAAAAGATAAAAGAAGCCAGTGCAATGAAAAGCCGGTGCGCCACCCCTGGAGAGTGGCCCCTGCTCGCCACAACTAGAGAAAGCCGTGAAACACTGAAGACCCAGTGCAGCCAGAACCAAATAAATGAATAAAGAAAAGCTTTTTAAGAAAAGAAAATGACAGCACACAGGTGCCCCCTTTTCCCACAGGTTCCACCAGCTGGGGATCAAAATCAAAATCTTTGGTTGAATCTGTGGATGCAGAACCCGTGGATACAGAGGGTCAATTCAACAGGAGGCGTGGAATCCAGTGGTCAAATCCAGGTCTGGAGAGTGGCCGACATCCTACTGATCGGTTTGTGTGGCACAAGGCCTGTGATTCAGTCTCTCTTACTTCCCTCACCTGAAAGCGGAATCAGCCCCTGCTTTTCAGGGCTCACGTGAAGATGAAGTAAGAACATGAACAAGAAGAACCAGACCCTGGTCCATGGCTTTTGTTATTGTTCAATCGCTAAGTCATGTCTTACTCTTTATGACCCCATGGACTGCAGTGCCGGGGTCCAGCCCCGGTGGATCCAGGGAATTCGAAGGTGGGGACGGTGTCGGCATCTTTGGAAAAACTCCGCCCATGGACTGCAGCACACCAGGCTACCCTGTCCTTTACTACTGGAGTTTTCTCACGTTCATGTCCATTGAGTCGGTGATGCTATCTAACCATCTCATCCTCTGCTGCCTGCTTCTCCTCCTGCTTTCAATCTTTCCCAGATCAGGGTCTTTTCCAATGAATGGGCTCTTCGTAACAGGTGGCCAAAGTGTTGGAGCTTCAGCTTCAGCATCAGTCCTTCCAATGAATATTCAGGGCTGATTTCCTTCAGGATTGACTGGTTTGATCTCCTTGCTGTCCAAGGGACTCTCAAGAGTCTTCTCCAACACCACAGTTCAAAAGCACCAATTCTTCAGTGCTCAACCATCTTTACAGTCCAACTCTCACATCCATACATGACTACTGGAAAAACAACAACTTGTATAAGGAATTCTGAGAAACTTCACTCTGGAAATAAACTCTGTCCTGCTGGGAGATGATCTGGTACCTTTAGGTAGTTAGCATTTTTCTTTTATTTTTATGAAAATTTTTATTTATTTAATTTTTGGCCTCACTGTGCAGCATGCCAGATCTTAGGCCCCAACCAAGGATCAAACCCATGTCCCCTGCAGTGGAAGCAAACAGTCAACCGCTGGAACACCGGGGAAGTCCCAGCTTCTCCTGATTAAGCTTTTCTTGACTTCGTCCGTCTTCCCGGAGGCAGTGTTTCAATTACTGCTAAAAACGGGCCTACTTCCTGAATGAAGATGCTCCATGGCCTCAGGCCTGGCACAGATGGTGAGATGAAAGGGCTGTGACTCAGCCTCAGTCCTGAGTAACACACAGGGTGGACAACTGCGGCGTGGACAGTGTCCAGGAGCAGAAATCGGCCAGTGGCAACTTGGCCTGGGCTGACCTGGCCCCACTTCATGGTGACTTGTTGAACTTTCCAATGGAATGGTGCCAGCCTTGGCAAAGAGCAAGCCTTCTTTTCCACCCAGAAGCAAGGTGACTCAGGCCAGCCTGGGACAGCAGTTCCAGTCCCACCCTTGTCCACACCCCCTGAGACTGCTTCATGCAGCCAAGGGCACGTAGCAGGCATGCAATAAATGCTCACTGACTCACTGGCAACATCCCACAGGCCCTTCAGGACAGAATGAAGCCCTACCAGAAGCATCCTTCAGAAGGGGACCCCCTCCATCAGTTAGCAAGAAACGTAGTTCAGCTTCCTCACCAGTAGCAGCAGCCCAGCTGTCTAACTTATTATTAGCAATAGCCATCACCACCCAAATCTGAGCAGAGGTCAGCTTTCCCCCTGGGCTCTGCTTTAACAGCCAGGCGAGTAGTCCATGAAATAATCACCGAGAGCCAGCGCCCAGCTAAGGAATCCATAGGCTGGGCCCCAAGGCTCTGTCCAGGTTCAAGCCATGTCCTCCCACCTCCACTTATAGAAACTACCCAAACTTCCTTTAGAAGGACAAAGCCAGTCCTCGCGGGGAGAGGGTCAGAGGAGGTCCGAGGTAAGAGGGGCAGGAGAGAACAGGAACTGCAAGGCCAGTCTTGAGGAATCTTCCCGGCACCCCTCCTTGTTCACTCTGCTGCCAGCTCCCTGCCCAGGTGGTGAAGAAGCAGAGGCAATGGAAGAAATTCAGTACAGGAGGGCCACCGCCCCATCCCAGCACCCTGGCCCCTCCCTGGGGACAGGAGCAGCCTGGCCTACCTCCCTCTGGTCCACAGCAGCTCTACACGTGGACGCGGCCTTTCCCAGCAGATGGGCGGCCACCTGTTCTTTCCTTCTTACAGCATCGCAGCTCGGAGGCCCCCACCAGCACATCCCCCCTTCTTTCCTCCTCCTCTCTGAACCTCGCTGGAGATGTAACACCCACCGCCATCCATCTGCTGCCCACCGGATCCCTGCTGGGGGTCCTGCCCTAGCTTTGGGCTCCTCTGTTCCCCTCTTGCAGGCAGGCTGTGTTTGTGTGTGAGCAGCCTTCCTACACTCTTGCCCAAGAGGTACCACCCACCCACTGCTCACACACAGGACGAGGTTGTGTGAGCACCTGAGCCTTGCAACAGGGCTCAGAACTGCGCCGACTCACAGGGCTGTGGTCGCATAACATGAGCCAGTCTGCAGCGCTGGGATGGCACCCAACATAGGACTCATTCCATGCACGGCAGCAGCGACTGTCTCCTGATCCAGCCTCAAGGCAGGACGTGCATGAGGAGGCCAAGTCATATTAACAGCAACCAGAGGGCTAAAACCAGACAAGAATGGGAGACAAGGTGTCTTCCAGCCCACAGGGGTCCCACAAAAACGGGATGGAGATGAGGTCGGGGGTGGGGGAGAAAACAGGGGTCTGAGCAGGTTTCTCATCCCACAGGGAAGGAAGACATCACTAAAGAAAAGGATTCCTGCAGAATTTCATAGAGATTTTTGGAAACTTGGGGATCTGGGAGCCCAGAGCACACACCCTGTTGGGAACCAGATCAGATGTGTCCCAGGGCTGCCCAACCACACCACACACTGAGCTGTCCTGCCTCAGCTGCTGGCTCAGAGGCCCCTATCTGCAGGACAGCAGGATGAGGGCCAGCTGGACGCCAGCCTGGCTGCTGAAACCTGAAGAGGAAAGCAAAGGATGGCCCACTAGAACAGAAAGCCCTCGAGGGCAGGGCGCTGGTTGTTTTGTTCACTGCTATATCCCTGGGTTTACAGCTGCCTGGCACAGAGGAGATGCTCAGGAAACATTTCCTGAGTGAATGACTCAAAACCCTGCCCTGCAAGATGAGAATGAAATGGGCAGGGGAGACTGACTGTAAGTGACTGGAGCTATCTCCTTGGGATGGCTACAGTCAGGACAGGACAGGCCAATGCATGTGCTCCTAAGCGCTGTCTCTTCTCTGACCACAGACTGCACCCCTCACCCTGGACAGCCAACAGGTGTCCCCAGTAAGTTCCATCCAGACACAGGTCCCATTTCAATCAATCTTCCTACCCTCCTCTCCCCTATGTACACTTCATGCTTCTCCTTCCCTGCTTTGGTCTCCCTTCCCACCATCTCACACTGAACACAGCTCCTTGGCTGCTGGAGTTCTGCAGAGGTACAGCTTCAACTATGTCAAGTTGGGCCAGGAGCCTGCAAGGCTCTATTACCTATGGCAATGGTGATACAATGGAACCATGTGAAGGACGTGTTAAAACCTAGGTTCCTGCCATCACCACTCCCTCCCCCCCACCACCACCACACTGCCACCAAGAGAATCTGCATTTCTAACACACTCCCAGGTAATACCAATACTCCTGACCAGACACCACACTGTGAGAACCACTGACCTATGGAATTATCATGTTTCATGCAGACGGGGTGTGAAAGGGACCAAACTGGCCAGAGCAGAGATAAGACAGGGAAAAGGGTGGGAGGATGGCTGGCTTTTATAAGGCATCTTCAAAATTAGGCAGATTCACATTTAAATCTATGAAAGAGGATCTGAAAATGCAAATGACTACAAGTACCAGGCAAGTAACATTAAAAAATGAAGAGATAACAAGAGATTGGATCGGTAATCCAAAACCTCCCAACAGAGATAAGTCCAGGGTCAGATGGCCTCATGGTAAATTCCAGCAAACGTTTAAAGAAGAATTAGCACCAATCCTTCATAAACTCTTCCAGAAAAAGCAAACAGGAAGGAACACTACTTAACTCATTCTGTAGGCCAGCATCACCAAAGCCATACAAAGAAACCACAAGGAAATAAAACTACAGACAAATATCCCTGATGGACACAGAAGTAAAAATTCTCAACAAAATACTAGCTCATCAAACCCAATAGCATGTTACACACTGTGTCCAGGTGGGATTTATCCCAGGAATGCAAGGTTGGTTCAACATAAGGAAATCAATCAGTGTAATATACCACATTAATGGAATTAGGGGAAAAAAAAAACACAAAATCATCTCGATGCAGAAAGAGCATCTGACAAAATCTAATGCCCTTTCTTGATGAAAAAAACACTCAGAAAACTAGGAATACAAAGGAACTTCCTCAATATGATGAGGGCTTTTTTTTTAATCCATGGCTAACATCATGCTCAATGATACTGAAAGCATACTGCAAGCTTTCCCCTTGAGATCAGGAACAAAGAAGGATGCCCACTTTCTCCACTACTATTGAGAGTACTGAAAGTTCTGTGCTGAACAATTGGACAAGAGAAAGAAATGAAAAAGGAAAAATAAAACTATATTTGCAGGTGACATGATCCAATATGGGAAACCCAAAGAATCCACAAAAACACTACTAGAGCTAAGAAAGAAAATCAGAAAAATTGCAGAGTGCAAGATCAGCACACAAAAGTCATTTGCACTTCTATACATCAGCAATGAACCATCTGAAGAGAAAATTAAGAAAACAACTCCATTTACAAGAGTATCAAAAAATAAAATAAAATACCTAGACTAATTTAACCAAGGAAGTAAGGGATTCAAGCACTGAAAACTAAAAGACATTGATGAAAGAAATTGAAGAAGACTTAAATAAATGATATGGCATTCCTTGTTCATGGGTTGGAAGAATCAGTATCATCAAGATGGCAATAACCACCCAAAGTGATCGACAGATTCAATCCAATCCCTATCAAAATTCAAGTTGGATTTCTTTGCAGAAATTGACAAGCTGTTCCTAAAATTGATGTGGAAACTCAAGGAACTCAGAATAGCCAAAACATTCTCGGGGAAAAACTCACAATTCCCTATTTCAAAACTTACTACAAGGCTACAGTGATCAAAACAGTGTGCTACTGGCATAAGGATAAACGATGGAATAAAATTTAGAGCCCAGAGATAAATCCATGCATTTATGGCCAATTGACTCTTGATGAAGTCAAGACCGATAGACAGAGAAAGAACAGTCTTTTCAACAAATGGTGCTAGAAAAACTAGATACCCACATGCAAAATGAACGAAGTTGGACACCTGTACACCACACCACATCCAGAAAGCAAAAACTTAAATCTAAGAGCTAAAACTGTAAAAACTCTTAGAAGAAAACATAGGGTTAAATTTTCATGATCTTAGATTTGGTAATGTATTCTTAGACATGACACCAACAAAAAAGGAAACATAAATTATTGAACATAAAAATTTTTAACTTTTGTGCTTTAATGGACATTATCAAGAAAGTAAAAAGACAACCAACAGAATGGGAGAAAATATTTGTAAGGCACACATCTGTATCCAGAATACATGGGCTTTCCTGGTAGCTCAGCAGTAGAGAACTGTCCTGCAATGCAGGAGACACAGGAGACGCTGGTTCGATCCCTGGGTCAGGAAGACCCCCCTGGAGGAGGGCATGATAGCTCCATCCAGTATTCTTGCCTGGAGAATCCCATGGCAGAGGAGCCTGGTGGCCTACAGTTCATCAGGTTGCAGAGAGTCAAACACGACTGAAGCCATGGAGAAGCACAGAAGCGTGCACACCCAGGATATATAAAGAACTCTGATAGCTTAACAAAAAGACAAGCAACCCTATTTTAAAGTAGGAAAAGGACTTGGATAGACATTTCTCCAAAGAAGATGTACAAATGGACAATAGGAAAATGAAACAAATACTCCACATCATTAAGCTGTGCGCATGTGTGTGCTAAGTCCCTTCAGTCGAGTTGCGGGGAAATGCAAATCAAAACCACAATGAGATACCATTCTCACACCCCCTAGGATGGCAATAGTCAAAAAATAGAAGATAACAGGTGCTGGTGAGCATGTGAGAAATTGGAGCCTTCGTACATTGCTGGTGGGAATGTAAAATGGCACAGCTGCTGTGGAAACCAGCTTGGCGGGTCCTCAGCAAGTTAGACATAGAGTTGCCATATGACCCAGCAATTCCACTCCTAGGTAGGTACCCAAAGAACTGAAAACAAGTACTCACACAAATACTTGCACACGAATGTTGTTCATTCGTACACTGAAGAGTTGCACTATTTACACTTGCCGAAAGGTAGAAACAACCCAAATGTCCATCAACAACTGGACAGATTAACAAATTGTGGTGCATCCGCACGACAGAATATCATTCAGCCAGGAAAAGAAACGAAGTGCTGATACAAGCTACGAGGTGAATAAGCCTCAGAAAAGCATCCCAAGTGAAAGATGCCAGGCACAAAAGGTCCCATACTGTATGACTCCATTTCTACAAAATACCTGAAATAGGCAAATCAATCCATAGAGAGAGAAAGCAGATGAGTGACTGCCAGGGGCTGGAACTGGGCGGCGGGTGCAGGGAGCAATGGAGAGCAATAGCTAAATGGGATTTCATTTGGAGGTGACAGAAAGAGTTTAGAACTAGACAGAGATGATGGTTGCAAAGTACTGTAAATATACTAAATGGCAATGAATCATTCACTGTAAATGATTAATTTTATGTTGTGTAAATTTTCCCTCAATGAAAATAAGAGCTGGGAGAGTGAAACAATGGTAATGGAAGAGTACACATCCCTTGCAAAAGGGGCAACCGCTGCTCCTCTCTGCCAGGCTGCAGGCAGGGATGCCAGCTAACGTTACCAGAGTTTTCAACATTTCAAGGTAAGCCAGAAATCCCAATTTGTATGTAAACTCCCAGCTTTTAGACATTGATAACCAATTCAAATATTCTCTACATGGACCAAACAAAATGTGTCTATGAGCCAAGTCAGTCCACAAGACACAATTTCCAGGCTCTGCTCTGTATAACAAGGAGCCACTGAATGTTTCTAAGCAGGAAAATGAGAAGATATAAGAAAAATTTAGGGAGTCCCAAGATATTCTCTGTTGGGTACACGTGATATGCCAGGTACTGATCAGGCACATTACAAATGCTATCCTGTCAGTCCAGGGAAGGAGGGTTAGAGGGGTGGAAGGCTTTGAGTGATTACGCAACTTGCCCAAACTGAACATATTCAGTAAAGGCAGAAGCCAGATTCAGGTTCAGATCTATCTGGGTGTGAGAACTCCACATCTCACTGTGTGCCTGACAGACATCTCAGACTGAACTAGGCCCAACAGAACACTCAGAAACTCTCTCTTTTTTTTTTTAATCATTAACTCTTCCCCTCAAAAGCTTTCCTCCACCCTAGCCAGTCTTCCCCATTGTCCACCCACCCTGACAAAATCCCCAGGATCATCACTGATTTCTTTCTTTTTCCTCATTCTCCATACCCAATAGGCCTGCAGAATGAAAGTGTTGCTCAGTCACGTCCAACTCTTTGCGACCCCATGGACTGTAGCCTGCCAGGCTTCTCTGTCCATGGAATTCTCCAGATAAGAATACTGGAGTGGGGTCCCTTCTCCAGGGGATCATCCCGACCCAGGGATCAAACCCGGATCTCCTGCATTGCAGGCAGATACTTTATGAGCCACCAGGGAAGCCCCAATAGGCCTGCAAGTCCAAGGTCAAAATATCTCCCAAGTCTGAGCACTTCTCAACAGCACCCCTACTGCCATCATCTCTCACTGCCCCTGATCAGGACCACGAAGCAGCCTCCTCAGCTGTCCCCGGCTTCCACAGCAGCGCCTCCCTAACCAACCCAACCCACTTGGACATCAGCCACACAGTCTTTCTAGACGATAAATCAGATGGCACCCATCTCCCTCCAGTGTACCACTCCATTCCCTGCCAAGGTCCAGGGGTGTCAGGACATTTCGGTTTGTAACAAGGTCACCAGGCTCACACCCTGCCCCCTGTTCTGGGGCTACTGGTGGCTCAGCCTGAGATTGGGGGACTTCTCAACCAACCCTCAAACAAGTATCATATCACTCCTCACACTCCCTAAACAGTCACAGTCCAGGAAGGGAAAGAAAGGAAAGAACTCAGCCCACCCACCTCCCTCCCCCGACCTCCCGCCTGCTACAGATAGGTGTGAATGAGAAGACAGCAGTCCTGACCCCGTGTTCAGCAGGAGGGGCACAAGGCCTGGCAGAGCTGAAAGAGGGGGGTGCCCACAGAGCCTCCAGGGACAATCTGACTTGGCAGGAAGGGACCTTGACCCCAGGCCAGGGGGAAACGTCACACACACCACTCCCAAGTGTCACCCTAACAGCCCCAAGGCCCTGTGACAGGACACGGGCCCCTGCCAGGGCCTTCCCAGGCACACAGCACAGAACTGGCCTGCCAGCTCCGAGTGTCTGGAGCCAGGCGGAAGGAAGGCAGCTGCAGTGTCCCTCCCTCTCCCGCCCTGGCACCCCACCTGGCACAGCCTGCAGGTGGGTGAGAGTCCCCTCAGGCCCTCACCCGGCATCAGGAAGCCTTGACAGAGGAGCACAGACGTGAGCTCTGCCCAGTCTCACACCAGGACCCCCACCTCACACCTCCATGTCAAGGGGGAAAGGCTCTGGTCCCTGACTCTACCCCACACCCCCTCTTCAGCACTAATCCCCTCTGTCCCAGGTCTCTCCTTCCCCAAGTGACAGTGGCCTCCGCACCCCACCAGGGCTCCCTGCCAGGTGACAGCAGGAGTGCTCGTCTGGCTCCTGCCTTGACCAGGCCACTCTGGGCAGCCGCTGTGGAGAGGCACAGTCCCCCAACCCCGGGCACACTCACCAAAATGTTCTTTAAGAAATCCATCATCTTCCACCAGTGCCTTCCCCTGGTTGAGGGGGGCCCTGACTGTCTGCCTGAGCAACACTGTAGTGGTGGCTGCTAGCACCCCAGCTGCTGCTGCTGCTGCTGACGTTGAACAACTTCCTTAAGATCAAACAAGGAACTGCAGGACTTGGGTGTCCGCCCGGAGCTGTCATTCCACATTGACTGGACCTGACCTCTGACCCCTCCGTCACCGCTGCTGTTTTTCTGGGGAACCCAGAGCTGGTGGAGCCACCGCATAGCGTATATAGTAAGAGCGAGAGGTCCCCCCTACGGGAGAGGCGTAGTAGGTTGTCAGGGGAGACTCATTTGGGGGTGTTGGAAGCATTACTGTCCCTCCAGCCTTAATCTTTTTGTTTAATTTTATTTATTTATTAATTTATTTAGGCTGTGCTGGGTCTTCACTGCTGCACAGATTTTTCTCTAGTTGCCGTGCCTGGGCTTCTCATTGCAGGGGCTTCTCTTGTTGTGGAGCATGGACCCTAGGGCGTGAGGGCTTCAGCAGTTGTGGCACAGGGGCTCTAGAGCGCAGGCTCAGCAGCTGCAGAGAGCACAGGCTCTAGGCTGCACAGGCATCACTAGTTACAGCTCCGGGCTCTAGAGCAGAGGCTCAATAGCCGTGGTGCACGAGCTTAGTTGCCCCATGGCATGTGGGATCTCCCCCGACCTGGGGCTGAACCTGTGTCTCCTGCATAGGTGGGCCGATTCTTTATCACTGAGCCACCAGGGGAGCCCTCTTCCACCTGCATCTGGAGTGATTTCTCAGTGCTGCTGGCCTGCGATGTATGACGGGAGGCAGGACTGGGGCATAGGATGCTGTGGGACTCAGGGCAGGCCCCACTGGCTTGGGACCTCAATTTTCCCACCTGCGAACTGAGAAGCCCTATGTATAAGAAGAACAAAAATGAAGTAGAAAGAAAGCAGGTGCCGGTATCTTATAGGCATTCACATGGTCCCCACAGAGCCCCAAATCCCCTACTCAAAGATTTGAAGAAACAGCTAAAGACGTGGTTCCTTTACAGGTGGGTCTAGCAGGAGGGAGGGCATCCGTGGTGGCTAGTCAGTAAAGAATCTGCCTGCCAATGCAGGAGACTCAGGTTCGATCAGACATGACTTAGTAACTAAAACATCCCCACCTGGTAGGAGGGAACAGAGGCACGGTGAACGGCTTTCTTTCACCAAACACTCTAGGTTTCGTTTTTTCAATCATTGTAAGGTATTACTTTGGTTTAATTTTTTTTTTTATGTGCCTTAAAAAAGACAGCAGTCCTCACGTCTTGCGGCTATCCCACAAGAAAAATAAAAAACAAGTAAAGTAAATGGCTTGAGGAGACTTGTACTGCATCTACAGTCCAAGGCCCAGAGGCACCAAGTGCTGTGCTGTTAACAGAGTAAGAAACCAGGCCCCAGAGCTCAGTCCAGGGCTCACCTGCGTCTCGGAGTCTCCTCCAACACTAATAAACACATCACATTTCACATCCATCCATAGTCCTTGGTCCCATTCCAGCTTTGGAAGAAAAGTAATGTCCCAGCTCAAAAGGAAAGGAATGAATTTTTAAATCCCTCAAAAAAAAAAAAAAAAGGCAGCATGGTGTGGAAGAAATAGCCCCTAGACTTTGTGCATAGCTGACAAGGCTTTTACCTGAAGTTCTGCTTCTTACAAGCTGTGCAGGCTGGTTGCTCAGCCTCTGAGCCTCAGTTTCCACATCTGTAAGATGGACAAAATCTGGCCCGCTTTGCACAGTGGCTGTAGAGCAGGGTGCGATACACATACTTCGTCCAGGGAGAGTGAGGCACAAACACCCTCAGTAAATGGCCACTATGAAGATCTTCATTCCTTCCCCCAGTGCTCACTCCTCATGCCCTGGCTCCCAGAGACAGTGAGAAAAGTACCCCACCACCTGCTCAGCCCCACCCAGAAGCTGATCGTTTTTATTTTTTGGCATGCCATGTAGCATGTGGTATGTTAGTTCCCTGACCAGGGATCAAACCCGTGCCCCCTACATCAGAAGCACAGTATTAACCACTGGACCACAAGGGAAGTCCCCAGGAAGCCCATCCTACCTCTGCTTCCCCTCCTCGAGCTCAGCCTGCCGCCAAACACACAGCCCACACACTCTGTCCAATGCAGTCCCATCCTACGCTGGCTTGAGCCCAGAAACCCCAACAGCATCCACGGGAGATCAGAAAGGCCAGGATATGTCCCCAGGGACTGGGAGAGGACACAGCTCAATCGAGGTCAGAGAAGGTCTTGGCATGTGTCCATCCCTGGGGGCATCAAGTGACAATGAAGGTCAGGGAACGGGGGGAGGGGACAGGGTTCTAGGAGGTGAACCAGGCCATCTCACACATCTGGAGGCGTCACGTGCCAGAGGAAACCCTGGCCGCGGAGAAGGCTGGCAGTGTTCTTTCCAGCTCTTATAAACCTGACAGAGAAGTCCATGTCAGGAGAAAGGAGTGGTCAAGCTCTCCACCCTCCCTGTCCCTAAAGGGGCCTCACTGGGCTGTCCCTATTGAGCCCTTCTCTCCTGCCCCTGGAGAAGAACCCTGGATGAGGCTCCTGTGTCCTCAACAGCCTCCCACACCTGCTTCTGGCTCATCTGCATTCCTTCTCTGGGCCCGTGAGTCAGTGCCAGGGCCCCACTCCTGCCCCACCCTGCAGCCAGGCTGTGCAGGACATGCCACATCCAGAATACTTCTGCCACCCACTCGGCCACAGCATACCAGGACCCAGTGCTGGAAGCCTTGTGGTCCCAAGCCTCTGCCTAGGTGCAGAGATGCATTCAGAGGCAGCGAGGAAGGAAAGAGACAAGCAACGACTTACTGATCCCCTCTGGGCCTGGCACTGACTCAGGGCTGTGGACCCTGGAAGATCAGCCTCAGTTCCTCTCCTTTCTACCCACTCCCCTTGACATGGTTGACTCCTACTTGTCCTTCAGGCCTTAGCTTGGAGATCACTTCCTCCAGGAAGCCTTCTGAGCATCCACCCCTCCCCCAAGTAGTACTTCCATAAGCATCCAGCATGTGCCCTATTGGGTCACTTATCTCTGCATTCTAATTTTTCATTTAATTATGTTTCCCCCCTTCATCTGTTAACCTCAGCACCCAGCACATAGGTGCTCAATAAATATTTGATGAATGAAGGACCGAGTAAAAGAACTGACTTCCATCTAGTGACTAAGATAATCACAGTAGTAAATAATCAGAACCCGGTAAGAGTGGAGCAGTCATGATGGTGAGCCAATGCCTGCACGAACCCGCAGAAGAGTGGACAATGTCTGTGCTGCAAAGGAGCTGTGGTTGTTGTTTAGCTGCCAAGTTGTGTCTGACTCTTTGCGACCCCATGGACTGTAGCCTGCAAGGCTCCTCTGTCCATGGGATTCTCCAGGTAAGAATACTGGAGTGACTTGCCATTTCCTTCTCCAGGGGATCTGCCTAACCCAGGGATCAAACATGTGCCTCCTACATTGGCAGGTAGATTCTTTACAACTGAAACACCAGGGAAGCCACACTGCAAAGGAGGGACCTTCCCAAAGGAGCTACTTTCTTTATCTTGCAGATAGAGTCATGGCGGTAGGAGAAAACCAAGCCCTGCCTTTAAGGACACACAGCAGTAGAGCATGAGTCAATATCCAGGCCCAGGGTTCATTCCCACTACCTCCCATCTGACCCCTAGGTTAATGCAGGTGGGGAGGAGATGAGAAATGAAGCTCAGAGACAGCAACTGACCTGCTTAAGGTCACATGGCCGGTTAGTAGCAGAGCCAAGCGTTGTAGGTGAAAGACAGGATGTGGTGGAGAAAACAGAGGGGAAGAGGGGGTCAGGGAGGGACAGAAGGTAAGTGTGTTTGAGCTAAACTCAAGGGGCAGGAAGGAGACTCCAGACGAGGAGGCCCTCAGCCTCCCCTGGCAGGGTCATGAGCAGTGGTGTGGCAGTATGACCCCACGCTGGCAGCCTCTCCAGGGTGGGTGAGGGATGGGGGAACCCACACACCACAAGAGTGAGTCCAAGGACAGGCAAGCACAGAAGAAGAACGAGGACCAGAGAGACCAACAGCCACCCAGGTGGGGCACAAGTGCCCGCTGACCACTGGGAGCTGGGAAGGGGAGGTTAAGGTCTGAACGCATTTCCCATCTGTCAGATTAGCCCCCACGCCTCTGAATGAGGGCTCTCTTCCTTCAGCGCCAGAAAAGCCACTACTAAGAGCACCCAACAGTAATCTGATTATAAAAAAACCTGCCTGCAGCAAGGCCACTGGGATCAGCAGGGTTTCCTCCCCCGCAGATAATTTTTTGCCAGCAGCTCTAGGGACTGGGAATCAGACAGACCAGGATCCAAATTCCAGCCCAGCCTCTGGCCAGCTGTAGCCTCGGGCCACGTGCTCTTCATTTGTAAAGCTGGAATGATGATACCCACCTTCCCAGTGAAGATGAAACGAGATGACAAGTGTGAATGCACCTAATTCGGGAACGGTCATTGATCAACACACGTCGGCAGGCTCTGAATCTATCGGATTTATAGGATTAATTTTGTGACAGGAGCAGTTGATGTTTACTGAGCTCTCACTACGCATTTCAGGTCCCTGACTAAGTACTTTACGTGCATCCTCTTAGCTGATCCCCTCGACCACCCAAGAGGCAGTCACTGTTACCACCCCAACTCTCAGATGTGGAAACTGAGGCTGAGGGTTAAGTAACTAGGCAACAGGCCACATCATCAATACAAACATAGAGAGCCTGCAGCATCCAAGCTTTGAACCACCACACTAACAGGGCTCAGGTACATGGCTGGTCCATAAGAAGCAGGATACTCAAATCCCTGCCAACCTCTCTCAAATCTTTCTGAAACCTCTCAGCCAGAATTCCCAGGGCACGTGACTTGATCTGGGTATCATATTTGTTTTGTTTTTTGTTTGCTTGGGTTTGGGGCTGTACCACATGGCGTGTGGGATCTTAGTTCCCTGACCAGGAATTGAACCTGGGCGCCCCCCACCGGCACCCACTGCCCTGCTTCAGTTAAAGCACCAATTCCTAACCACTGAACCACCAGGAAATTCCTCTAATATTCTGCTTGATCTGAATGGCTCCTAGGAGAGTCTGATCTTTCCCCTAAACTTGGAACTCCTGGCCAGCAGAAGTCACATCTACACATACCACACATACTACATTTCATCAAATCTTGAATGACATCCATCATAAGAGATACTTTACTTTGTATACCACAAACAAAGCAAAAACACCACCAACTGCAAACTATTGCTAGGGGAACGCAGCCTGAGTCCAGAGATGTTAAATGAGAGAGAGGGGAAACGTGTCTTTGAAACAATGAAATACAGTAGTAGATACGCGGTAATTATCTGTACTCAGTAATTATTTCTCGGAGTAAGAGAGATAGAGCTGAGTCGAAATTTTGTCTGCCTCAAGTTGGTGTCTCAACAGCTGGCTAAGGGGAATGCCACATTTCTCTAAGACTCAATTTTCTCATCTCTAAAGTGGGCAAAATAGTTCTTCTCTTCCAGGGTGTCTATGAGAACCAGGGGAGTTTGAGAACGTGCTTTGTAAGCTGGAAAGCACTGTACCAACCTACAGGGTAAACAGGATGAAAAGGAGACGACAAGAGGCACCATCAGCAGTTATGAGCGACACCAGCAGACCCCGTGGGTGCTTGAAAGGGGCTCTGTAAGCGTGTGGCTGCCTTGCAGCAATCCAGCCCCATTTCCTAGGAAATCGTTGGCACTGCTGCTTCTAAGCTGTCCCTCCCTCGCAACCACAAGATTCACAGCCCGGGGCTGGTGAAGGAATCACGGTGTCCACACCATTGGAGGCACTCCAAGTCAGGCTTTGGGGTGCCAGTCCACAGACCTTCTGCTTCTGATCCAGCCGGTGGCCTGAAACTTCTAGTCTTCCCAATAAAGCTGGGGTCAGCTTTAGTTCTGAGCCTCATCGTGGGAGCACTGGAGAAACAGCCTATGAACCTTATCAGATGATCCAAGATAAGCCTTGATGGGTCTGCCACAGGATGAACTGGAGGGTTAAGTACCCCGGGGGAGACAACAGCCTCAACAGCTTCATGGCAGGAGAGTGAGGAGGGGGTTAGTCTGGCTTTGATCTCACCAGTGACCATACTTGTGGTCCAGGCAAGAGGCCTAGGTCCTCCTGCCCATGTCTGTCCAGAGGAATTGGAAATAAAGCAACACTGAAGCTGAGAAGGTAGGGCCGAAAGACAGTGCTGGCCTCCTAGAAAGATATCTGCTTCCCCCCCAACCCCCTTGTCCCTGAAATGCAGTGGCTGGCACTTCACAGCTGTTGTCTCTCCTAACTGGCTCAGGTGGGTGGGTGTCTGGCTGAGTGTCAGAAGCATGGCTCTCTCTTTCCTCACTCCTTGGTGGCCCTTGTTCCCCAGGCAAGGTTCCTGCATAGCCAGCATCCTTCCAACTTACCCTCTCCTTCTTCCCTGCCCTCCAGATCCTGCCTATCTTCTTGCTGGCTCTTTGAGAGTGGAAACCGCAGCCTTGCTACCGACATACCAGGACTCTGAGGCTTGCAGCAAGAGCAGCAGAAGCCCTGCCACTCTCCATCTCTCCCCACCTCAAATGAGCTTTAAGAACCAAAGAAGGTTAGTACATAAGATGGTGGCTCGGATGGTAAAGAATCTGCCTGCAATGCAAGGGACCCAGGTTCAATCCTTGGGTCGGGAAGATTCCCTGGAGAAGGGACTGGCAACCCACTCCAGTATTCTTGCCTGGGAAATCCCATGGACAGAGGAGCCTGGAGGACCATAGTCCATGGGTCGAAAAGAATCACACACGACTGAGTGACTAACGACATATTAATATATATATATATGTAGGTATGAATCACTTTGCTGTACACCTGAAGCTAACACAACATTGTAAATCAACTATACTTCAGTGGAAAAAATAAAAGAACCAAGCACTAAGGACTGTGGGACCAATTAGCCTCCTCCCTCAATCCTGGCCCTGACATGTACCTGGAAGAGAAAAGAGGCTGCAGAAGCTCCTGGGTTTCGGACTCACAGAGAACACGTCACAGAGCAAACGTGGGACGTGCGGCCTCCCCAGAAGACCCCGCTCTCCTTCCTTGATCCCAGAAGCTGTCCCCTGCCCAAGGCTCCCCTTCCAGCTCCCCCACCCATCCATGAGAGCGACCCCGTCCTCCTGGCAGAGTCTAGCATCATCTCAGGGACTCACGAACATAACCGGCTACCACTGGGGAGGTGTCCACCAGCAGCCAGTCACGTGACTGTGATCAGAGCTCGGTTCACTCATCTCCAAAATAAACATTCATCCTATTCTCACTACCCAGCTCCCGCCCAGGGCGGTTCAGGCAAGACTGAGTAAGTGCCAGGGAGCAACCTCACCTATTTCTAAAGTAGGAGGCGCCATATACCAAGATATACACCATACACCAACCTTCTCAGCGGGTCTCTCCCATCTCTGTGCCTCCTCCGTTTCCACGCTCATTATGGGATATGCAGGTGGCTGCTCTCCCTTCCCCTCCATCAGGGCTGATCTGTCGCCCCAGAGGGACCACTGCGTGCCCTATAGCCAGCAGCAAGCTACTTGCCTCCCCAGCACCTTCCTGCCTACAAAATGTCCCAACTGACCCACGTCAAAAGCTCCCATCCCCCCTGCCCACATCAGCACTGTTAGTTAGTGGCAAAAACAAGGTTTAGAGATTATCTGAGTCCGAACTTATCTGGGCCCTTCCTGTTAGCACTCGCCCTCACCCAGGACAATAGGTTACTGGGAGTTTGCTGGAGCCAGTACTTGCCTAGCACACAGCCAATTCTCATCAGATGTTCAGGGCTGAGAACTGAATAAATCAATACATGCTTTGTGCTGGGCTGAGCAAAGGGCAATATCAGGAAAGAAGTCGTGGGAAACTGGCAACCTTGGGGGATCCTGCTCCCAGATGTTCCCGAGGAGATGCCATCCGAGGCACCCCAACCTCCACCCTGTGCATGCTGCATGCGTGCTAAGTCGCTTCAGTCATGTCTGACTCTTTGCAATCCTATGGACTGTAGCCCACCAGGCTCCTATTGTCCATGGGGATTCTCCAGGCAAGAATACTAGAGGGGGATTGCCATTTCCTCCTCCAGGGGATCTCCCCAACCCAGGGATCAATCAGCATCTCTTTGCCTCCTGCATTGGGGTTCTTCATCACTAGCACCACCTGGAAACTAGTCTCAACCCTGGGCAGCCCCTAAAAGACTCTGACCTGGCCCTCTCCTTAAGGCAGGAGACGGCAGGAGGAAGGTTGCTGGGAATTGCATTTCAGACTAACCTGCAGGAAGGGCATGTTTGCAAATTGCATGTTCTCTTCCTTCCCCATCTTCTCGTTAATGATCACCTAAATAAGCACTTCGGTCCCGAGTGATCTTACAATCAGTCCCTGAGCCCCAAGAGCCTAATTATATGTATACAATGCGGAGGGACTGTGATGCTAAGCAGCTCTCTTCCCCCAAAACCACATGTCAAATAACACGATTGCCCTGCCCCCTTGTGCCAGCTGGGAATAATAAAACAGGGTGCTGGGGCAAATGCAGGCCTTCACAAGGCAAAAGATATTCCCTCCAATGTAGGGTCCTCCAGCACCCACCCACCCCCATACAGCACCCTGGAACATAACGGTACAACAAAGACCTATCCAAACGTTCACATTCACCCCACACACCATAAACACTCATTCATGCAAACACACACACCCAGTCCTTGGGAGGTTTATGAGCCCCCAAGGCCAGGACCATTAGCCAGCTGCACACTCCCTCCTGCTATAGACAGTTATCTGTTGCCATTTGCAATCTGCCTGCCCAGTGGTCCCCTCCTCAAAAGCAGACAGGCAACAAAGGAGGCATGCTGAGTGAAGGCGGCGCGAAGTTAGAGACCTCAGCCTCCTTCTCACAGCCCATTCTTTTCCCACCAGAAGAGATCTGTCCGTGCATCCAGTGGATGTTTCGGAAGTGGTGCCAGCGCCTGGCTCCGAGGGCTGATGTCACCTTCCAGACCTTCTCTGAAGCCAGCAGGGCAGGACTGAAACAGCAGAGGAGCCTGTGATGCTGCGAACGTGGAACTCATCCTGACTGAGGCCTGGTCTCCCCTAAGGAGGTCTCCAGGGGCACCCAAGCAGCAAGGATGGCAGTGCGCACAGTGGTGGGGCCCCAGCTCCTGGCAGCCTGACCCAGATGGCTTAGCAGGCAGCTGGTGGATTTGTCTCTGTTCCCCAGTTCTCCCCTCCCCCAGCCTGCTGTTGATGGTAGAGGCCACAAGGGGGCCAGGTGAGCAGTATGGAAGGTCAAACTGGAGAACCAAGTCAACTCCCGGCTCCTCAGATGGATGCAGCCGAGACAGCCCCAGACACATTTCCAGGCCCCTCTCAGCCCCCTAGAGGGCAGGTGATGTTCTCTGGCCCCAAGACACAGCCCCGTTTACACTGAATTGGGAACCCCTCTGGCCACACGGCTATCCAGAGCCCTGGGAGTGACCAGTCCCAAAGGGCTGCCAGGAGGTGAAATCGTGACCCTGCTCTCCAGGCCTAACGGACAGGCCTAAAGGATGCGGAAGGAAGGCGTGCTCAGGACTTTGGCTCAGCTCAGGCTGGTCTCTCACCACCATGACCATCCCCTCCTGGAATCACCACGCAGCCTGGATATGTCCTGCCCTGGGAACCCATGTGCCAAGCTGTGAAGAGAGCCTGGTGCCTTCATGGGGCAAGGTGGTCACAGGGTCCTAGCTACCAGAAGGACTGTGTGCCTGGCCGCGCACACAGAAGACCCCAGCTCCAGCTGGAGCAGACAGGAACACTGTCTTTCTATATACGGCCACTCTGGTCAGCCCTGCAGAATCCTGTACCTCTTAAGTGACTGTCTTCCTGCCTCCATCCATCAATCAACCTGGCCCCACAGCTCCCTTGAAACTGCTCTGGTCAAGGTCACCACTGACCTCCATGTTGCCAGAGCCCAGAAGAACTGCCCTCATCGTCATCCTCAGCACTACTTTCTCCCCCTTTGAGGGTACCAGGGTCTCCTTCAGCTGTCCTCGCAGGCTCCTCTTCTTCCTCTTGGAGACCCTCAGGGCTCAGGCTGGGATCTCCCCTCATCTCTGTCTCTCCTGCCGTCCCAAGGTACTTAACCATCTGTCTGGAATTTAATTCCAGCTGCACACTGCTACCTCCACCTGAATGTCTCTAACCTTGACCTCTCCTTGGATCTCCAAATTAGCAAATCTGCGGTCTCATGGGTATCTCAAATTCAGTATGTCCAATATAGAGCTCCTGATCTGCTCTTCTGAACCTGTCTCTCCGTGGGCTTCTCCTTCTCATTAAGATGGGACCCAAACCTACCCATTGCTCAAGCCCCACCTGGGATGACGAGATATCAAGATCCCTCCCTTCCATCACCTCCCAGGTCCAACCCACCAGCACCTCCCGTGGTCCTGACTTTCTCACCATAACCCTAATCCCTTCCTATCTCTCCATCTCTACTACCAACAGCCACACCCCTCGGGTTCAAGTCTCCTTCATTTTTGGCCTGGACTAGAGCAACAACCTCCGATCTTGTCTCCCTGCTTCCGCTGTTGCTGATTTATAGCCACGCGGCAGTCAGAGATGAATCACAGCGCCCCACTGATCAGGTTCCAAACCCTTCTCAAGACCCACAGGACTGCCACACTCTGCCTCTCTGCAGCCTCCCCTTGCTCACCCTACTCCAGCCACACAGGCTTCCTTTGTGTTCTTCAAAAGCTCAGACAGATGAACAGCAAGGTCCTATTGTAAAGCACGGGGAGCTATAGTCAATATCTTGTAATAACCTTTAATGGAAAAGAATCTGAAAAAGAACATATATATGCATACATTTTATATACCCATATCTGTTACATACGTATAAAATGTATCCATATATCCATATATATACATTTTATATAAATATGCATATATATTTATTTATAACTGAATCACTTTGTTGTACACCTGAAACTAACACAACATTGTAAATCAACTATATTTCAAGAAAAAGGAGAAAGAAAAAGAAAAAGCATGCACCCAGGACTTCCCTGGGGGTCCAGTGGTTAAGATTCCACGCTGCCAATGCAGGGGATACAGGTTTGACCTCTTGTTGGAGAACTAAGATCCTACATGCTGTGCAGCACAGCAAAAGATTAAAAAGGAAACAAAAAGCAAAGCACCAACTCTTCCTTGCCTCAGTGCCTTTGCACTTGTTATTTCCAGCATCCAGACAATCCCATCTCTGCACACGGGCATTCCTTCTCATCTGCAGGTGTTGTTCAGTCAGTCATGTCCGACTCTTTGCAACCCCATGGACTGCAGCACACCAGGCTTTCCTATCTTTCACATCTCGTGGAGTTTGCTCAAACTCACGTCCATTGAATCAGTGATGCCATCCAACCATCTTATCCTCTGTCGTTCCCCTCTCCACTTGCCTTCAATCTATCCCAACATCAGGGTCTTCAGTGCTCAGCTTAAATGTTACCTCCTCCAGGTCTTCCTTGAGCCCCAAGCAAAACCATTTCTCCCCGCACAGACACTGTATTCTCAAAGAGCACCCTGAAAATGATGCCCACCCCACAAACACTAAGTTTGTGTCTCTCTTCAGAGCACTGATCAGAAGTTGCTGTTGTCTGATGACTTTCTTATCTACCATCCATCTCCCTCACTGGACAGCAAGCTCCGTGAGGGCAGCAGTCGTGCCTGCCAGGCTCACTGCTGGGTCTGTGGGCCCTAAAGCAGTCCCCAATCCATGGCAGGTGATCAATAAATATTTGCCAAGTGAATGAAAGGATTTCGCTGGCACTTCCACCTGTAAGGTGCTCCCATGCAGGAAAGCAAGCAATACAAACTCCTACTAGGGGCTTTCAGGGAAGGCTTCATGGAAGAGGTGATGCCCAAGCTGCACCTTTGATTGAGGAGATTTAGAAAGAAGGAGGAAGGTTGTGGGGTTGGGGGGGCAAGGAAGAAGCCCAAGCAACAGAGGAGGAGCAAGCACAAGATGCATGCAGGGAAAACAATCAGCCTCACTGGCTGCAGACCACCATTACCATCTAGTGAGGCCGGCCAGGAACGACCTCAGTAGGGCCCACCCCAGGGTCTCCCCCACTAAGTGCTGGGAGATGCCGCAAGCAGGCATTTTTGTACCTGCACCTAAGAGGATGCTGGCCCACTTTCCCACCCCACACAGAGGGAATAAGTCTGCCACTCCTCCTCAGGAGGCAAGTGGGGTGCCTAGAAACAAGCCATGTGATGCTCAGCATCCCACAGGAGGTCTTGAGGACTCAACCAACACAATGAGTTTCCCTTTAACGAGACCAAAGCTCACCTACAAAGTGCCTTTGTGTGAATTAAAACAGGGCGCCCCTCTGGCTGGACCAGTTGGAAAAAGGCATCCTTCCCTCTGGTCAGACAGTCCCTCACGAGACACCCAGTTGGCCAGCAGATTGTCAATTTCAACCCCCACTCTTCCACAATACTGGGTGGCCCACGTGCTTCGCCCCTTCCACAGGGACCCAGCCCACCACAGCGATCTCTCTGCAGTCCAGAGTCTGGGCCAGCTGCCCCCAGATCCCCAGGCCCTCAAATGGTTCCATTCCACGAGGAGTCCAGGCTACCCCCAGGGGCTCCCAGGAGTCTTGCCTGGGGGGCCAGGGTAACAGTCCTCATGGGGCTGAGGCTGTAACTCTCTGACCCCTGCCGATCCCTCACAACAGCTGATAGCCAATTCCCAGAAGAGACCATCTGGGTCTCTATGCAGTGCCACCCCACCCCACCCCAACACATACACACACATACACACACACACACTCTCTCTCTCTCTCTCTCTCTCTCTCTCTCTCTCTCTCTCTCTCTCTCTCTCTCACGAAGCGAGGAGAATTAGAGATTATCGGTGGGCTGGAAGGCCCTGATCGGGTGTTTACCCTCCCAGGGATATTGAATTTTAAACATGTGTGCCTGTTTACTCTCCCTGCCAGAACCTCGCTGGCTGCCCCGTAGCCAAGCAACACTATCTGACCTGAGGGACCAGGAGGGGGACTTTCCGTGCCAGGCAGGTCACCTGGGGAGGGTTATCTAAGTACGGCCAGTCTCGGCACAATGATGGGCCTCCTGGGCTCCCCTGCTCACCCCTCCCCACGCTCACCTCCAGGTGACCCCACATCCACAACAGACAGTCCACTCTAACAGCACGAGAACATGGTCCTGGGACAGACATGGTGACACCTTAGAATGCAATCTGTTAAAAACAGATCACCAGGATTTGATGCTTTATCGACTTGAAGACCCGCTCGGCTGTCTCCCTACTGGCCAAGTTGAGAGCCAGCAGGCTGAGATCGCAGCAAGAAAGATTCGGGTTAGACAGGAGGAAGATAACCACTTGTAACTGGAGACAGGCAATGACACCTCCTTTCAAAGAAAGACTGGACAACTCAAATCAGGGCTGGAAGCTCGCATGTGTCATTTTTTTCTCCTCCATGAGGGGTTAGCTTTCTGCCTGGATGGGGGACCAGCAAGTTGCTGACTGAAGGTAACAAAATCAAGGTTACATCTCAGCTCTATATTGATGATATGAGTGCTGAGTGGGCTTCTTTTCCCCATGGAAGTCAAACCCCATGGCCTGCACGTCAAATTCCATGGTCAGGGGTGTGTGTGTGGGTGTGTGTGTGGGTGTGTGTGTTAGTCGCTCAGTTGTGTCCGACTCTCTGCGACCCCTTGCACGGAGCTTGCCAAGCTGCTCTGTCCATGGAATTCTCCAGGCAACACTACTGGAGTGGGTTGCCATTCCTTTCTCCAATGGTCAGGGGAGGACATTTGAAATCACATAATCAGTCATGATCTCACAAAGTAATGAAATCAGGCAGGCGAAGGATCAGTTACAGAACCACAGAATCCCATAAAAGGAAGACCTACTGTGTGCTGGGCCTCAAGAATTTCCCCTAGGAAGTGGGGTAAAAAAAATCTCCCGCACTTTACAGATGAGGAACCTATCTCTAACAGGACCCAGCCTCTCCTACTGAACCCTGATTTTGTCATAGCTGAACAACACCCACCTACAAAAGATGCTCTTGTCCTTAATCCTCACGACCTGTGAGTATATGAGGTTAATGGCGACAATGGGGATTCAGGTGCAGGTGGAATTAAGATTGTAATCGGCCAACCCTAAGGTGCGAGGAGGATCCTGGATTATCCAGGAATATACTCAAAAGCGTCCTTATAATAGAAGGAGACAACAGAGAGGATGAGAGAGACGGCAGTGTGGGAGGGGCCTGGCCCGATCAGTATTGCTCCCTTTGAAGAGAGAGGAATGGGGCAGGAGCCGAGGAATGCAGGTGGCTTTCTAGAAGGTGGAAAAGGCAACAAAATAAATTCTCTCCTACAGTCTCCAGAAGGGATATGGCCCTGTGGACACCTTGATTTTAGTCCCATGCAACCCATTTCAGACCTCTGACCTCCAGAACTCGAAGATGAGAAATCCATTTGTCTTAAGCCACTACGCTTGTGGTCATCTGTT
Organism: Capra hircus; assembly: GCF_001704415.2. Lineage (NCBI taxonomy): Eukaryota > Metazoa > Chordata > Mammalia > Artiodactyla > Bovidae > Capra > Capra hircus. Next base: position 23,560,808 of record NC_030826.1, on the reverse strand, counting down.
TCAGCAGCTACAAGAAACTAACACAAACCTTCTGACAGATCCACGGGAAGGAAGGAACTCTGGCTCTCTAGCATCATGTCTCGACCCTGCAAAACTAAAATGTTCTGTGACACACAACCTCTCCAGCCTGCCGCCAAATCAAATCAGCTCAGCCGTGTCATCTGCTAGCAAACCCAACTCTCTCCCACAAGGGGTTCTGCTTGATTTCCATGTGGAACTGAGCCAGGGCTCTTGAAAGGCTCCCTCCAAGTTTCCACACACCTGGAGATGCAGATCCTTTCCACCCAGGCTGCTATTAAGGGCCCAGCAGTTCCCCTCAAAAGGAGTGAGTGAGCCAGGCTGTTCATAGATGGCACCAGCTCTCTTCCAAAGCCACCTGATTCTCACATTTCAAAGCAGGGAGCCAAACACTATGTATAAAGTGGGAACAATTTATTTTAAAAATTAATGGGGACATCCTTAGTGGTCCAGTGGTTAAGAATCCGCCTTGCAATGCAGGGGACACCAGTTCAATCTCTGGTCCGGCAAGATCCCACATGCCACGGGGCAGCTATTGAGCCTGTGCTCTCGAGCCCGGGAACTGCAACTACTGAAGCCTGTGCGCCTACAGCTCATGCTCTGCAACAAGAAAAGCCGCTGCACAAGAAGCCCACGTATCACAACAAAGAATAGCCCCCACTCACCGCAACTAGAGAAAGCCCCCTGCTCACAGCCAGAAGACCCAGCACAGACAGAAAGAAGCAAATATATATATATATATTTAAATTAATGTCTCCACCCTCAAAGATTTGTCTGTTTTCAATAAAAGAATTTAATGAAACAATTTAGCTCATCTTCAGAAGACTCTTACAGGGGTTACTATCTCTTCTAGAGTAAAAACATTTATCTAAACTTCAGTGACTCCTTCTGAGTCGCCTGGCTTTCTCTTCACTGGTTGAATGCAAGTAAAATCAAATTTGACTCCTTTTATTATAAATGGGCACAAACAACACGAGCCCATTTATTTATGCCTCTAAATGTGTGCACGATGCCGAGATGTCTGCGGATTTAGCAAACAGTAATGATGAATATGTCTGGATGGTGGGATTATTACTAGGGTTTTGTTTTAGATTTCTTTTTTTTTTTTTACTTTCTTATACTTTATTATTGCTTACATTTTTAATAAGAAGCATATATCATTTTAGTTAAAACAGGGTGTGCTGTTCACTTGCAGAAAAAAATCTAATAAAAACTCTCCAAGAAAATACTGGGCTTGTTTGTTCAATGCCACATTCTCAAGGCTGGATCAGTCCATGAGAATTCATAAATCACCTATTATGAGTAGGTACTGCTTCCCTGGTAGCTCAGTCAGTAAAGAATCTGCCAGCAATGCAGGAGACCCAGGTTCGATTCCTGGGTTGAAAAGATTCCCTGGAGAAGGAAATAGCAACCCACTCCAGTATTCTTGCCTGGGAAATTCCAGGGACAGAGAAGCCCGGCAGGCTACAGTCCATGGGTTCGCAAGAGTCAGACATGACTGAGGAGCTAAACTACCACCATGAGTGTGTATTAAGAACCAACCACTAAGGGGTGATGAAGCACTTACTCTGGGCTCCTTATGTACCAAGCTCTGTGACAGCAAGACCGGGAGAGCACGTCCTGCCCTTCAGGACATGGAGCTGTGGCTGCTCTGGGCCAGTTCCTTCCAGCCCTGTGCCAGCAATGCCCCACCCCATCACACACACACACACACACACACACACACACACACATACAAACACACCCCTGTGGTCACACCTGAGTGACTTCTAACCACACAAGGGTGAGCAGCTGCTGGCAGAGCTTCGGAGCCTCACCAGGCTCCTATCACAGCTCTTATAATGGGTTAAACGGTGGCCCCCTCAAAAGATATGTCTACCCAAGATTCTGTGAATGTGACTTCTTTGCAGGTATCATCCAGGTAGAGCCAGGTGGGCCTTAAATCTTCATGAAAGACCCACAGACCCAGGGAGAAGAGAAGGTCTCATGAAGACGGAGGCAGATTGGAATCATGTAGCCCCAAACCAAAGGCATGCTTGCAGCCACCAGCAGCTGGAAGAAACCAACAAGGATTCTCCTTCTCTAGGGCCTTTGGAGGGAGCTCTGTCCTTCTCATACCTTGATATCAGACTTCTAGCCTCCAGAGCTGTGGAAGAATCCATTTCTGTTGTCTTAAGCCACCAAGTTTGTGGGACTTTGTAACAGCAGCCCCAGGAAATGAATACACACCCTAATGCCTGAAACTCCATCTCCATACTCAGCCAAGAGCAGGGGATCTAAGGAGGGTACACACAGGGAGTAACTAAGAGGCTCAGAAGTGCAGGGGTGACACCCCCAGGAACAAACACAGGACCCACTGTGCACTGTCCCCTAAAAGTGCCAGGCACACTGAACCTGAGTGTCAAGCCAATGACACGCCCCCCAGGCATGCAGGCGGGTTGGGACGAGAGGTGGGGCAGGGCATCTGGCAGAACCCCACTCCTGGGCCGGTCTCAGTGCAGTAGCGTGTATGGCAGCCTGAAGAGGAGTAGGATAATCAATGAAACCACCCCACAAGCATTTAGTTCGCTGCCCACGATAACAACCACAAGTATCAGTCATATGACAACATAATACGTATGTGGGTGCTGGTGTTTCCTGAAGCCCTTGCCCACCTGCTTCCTCCTATAATCCTCACAGCAACCCTAAGGGTGGGCTCAGGCTTACCAGTGGAGGAACTGACGTTCCTAGAAGATGACTGAACTGCACAATGTCACACAAAAGAAGCATCCCCAAGGAGACGCCCTGGGCTTCCTCGGTGGCCCAGCAGTTAAGAATCCGCCTGCCAATGCAGGCGACATGGGTTCGACCCCTGGTCCCGGAAGATTTCACTTGCCACGGAGCGATTAAGCCCGTGCCCCACAACTGCTGAAGCCCGTGTGCCTAGAGCCCGTGCTCCACAACCAGAGATGCCAAAGGAATAAGAAGCTCAGGCTCCACAACCAGAGAGTAACTGCAACTATAGAAAGCCCGCCACGCAGCAAGGAAGAGCCAGCACAGCCAAAAACATTAAAAAAAAAAAAAAAAAAGCAGACGCCCTGAACGCCAAGGGCTCTATCAAAGCCCAAGGTCAATGTCTGTCTAGAAATATAGACTCCTTTCAATATAGCTTCAGGCAAAAGGAATTAGGAAGGAACCTTCTGATGGGAATAAACAGATTATAAAATGCATTCCAAGGTCAACCCTGGGACTCTCCATGGCCTTGAATCATCAGGTCTCCACTCAGTCCAGTCCCCAAATCCTTCATGAGGACTCTAGCTCTGCAGGGTCTCCCTGTCACCCTGGGGACCACCTGGCCTGTGCACCCTGACTGGCCCAAGGCAGCCTGACTTCAAAGGTCGACAAACAAGATCCAGAAGGATGTTCCTTCCCTAAAGACCCCTCCCCCAGGTCCTTCTGATCTTTGCTGGGCAGGATCTTGGGTTCTGGCCTTTTTCCAATACCCTCAGGATCATCCACAGTTACCAGGCAGGGTTTTGGGTCTGATACACAGGGCTCAGGTGGGGCCAGTCACATACGATGCAATCTCAATTTTTGTTCATTGGATACGGAGAGGCACTCAATCCTGGGTACCAGGCAGGGCAGGAAATCAAGAAGAATTGAGAAGGTATTATGTTAACAACAGAAAAATCAGGGTATTTCCCTTCTGACTTTCTCTCTGAGCATTGTTCTCTGGAGGAATAATAATGACTAACATTTCTGTAGCACATCATATCAATTAATCCCCATTACAAACACACGTGGCAGGTACTCTCATATTCCTTCTCTACAAATGAGGGAAATGAGGCCGAGACGGTACACAGCTAGGAAATGGCAAAGCCTTAAAGGCAGGTGGGCTCCAGAGACTATGTCCTTAACTAATACTCCATACTGCGTCATCTTTTTGAGGAAGAGCCTCGAAGGGATATGGGTCCAGGTCACAGGAACTGGATGAGCCTCTCCGATGGAGGAGACCATATGGTCCATCAGAAGGAAAGGGAGATGGACTAGAGAATCAAAGGAGAAGGGGAGAGGACTCCCAGAGAGAACGTTCTAGAAGCCCAGATGACCTATTTCCCTGAAACAAAGGAGAGAAAGAAATAAGGTCCAAGCTGCCCAGATGCCTAGGCCAAGACCTGAAGTTTGAGCTCCATTAGCAATTTCTAGGAAGCAGGGCTTCCCCCGTCCCAAGGCCTGCAGCTCAGAAGTCTCCATGGGAGCAGGCAAGGGACTCTCATGAGCTGGTGGTTCCCAGCTCCCTAGAGAAAAGTCCTCTTTATGTGTCTCAGGGTAAGAACTACATAACCGTCATCACCATCATCATCACCATCATCATCACAACCATTTACTGAGCCCCCATTAGGTGGTAAGTACTCCACTAGTTGCTTCATGGTGTACCTCATTGCTCTTCATACCTGCTCCTCTAGGTGGTCACTGTGCCCATTCCACAGGGGAAGAAACTGGAGGACAGGGAGATTAAGTAACAAGCTCACACGACTCACAGAAAGCAGTCTGGAACGTGGTGAAGACAGCACAGGTTTCCGAGCCACACAGACAGACCTGAGTCCAAATCCTGACTCTGCTCTCACCAGCTGTGGGACCTTGAGCAAACAACTTAACCTCTTCTGCCAAGTTCAATCAGAGATGCCAGGAACAATTCATCTCAAATGTCAGCTCCCAATGACAGGCGGTGGCTGCCTGCAGGGCTTCGCTGGAGAGGATCCCGAGACCACGTCTAAATTCATGAGCAAGGATGCTATGATCATTACTGACGTCTGCCATCAGGGCAGAAGACTGGAGTGATGGCACAAGGGTCATTCACTTACCATCCCTGATCCAGAGAAACACCAGGGCTTACAGAGAAACCACACACAGGCAAGGCTGCCTGGATACAGTCAGCAGATTTTTGACTAAGGTCTCAAAGCAGCCCAAAGTCTTTTCAATGACTGGATATCCACATGAGAATAAATGGACCTCGACACCAGTATGATGGCTATTCTTTTGCTCCCTGTACATCCCCCTGCTTGACCAGTTCCTGCCTTACCTACACCCTACACTCCTGACAGGACTTTCCCTCTTAGTCATAGAGCGTAATCAGTAAATGCCTACGTACTTGCCCCCCAACCCAGATAGTGATTGTTCTAATCTTCAGATCAGAACATGCTCACCATACCTTAGCAAAGGGGCAAAGAGGCAGTGAAGGACGTGCTCCTCTGCTGGTTTCCCTGGTAACCAATGAGTCAACCTGATGTCAATTCCACCTATAACTTAACCGCCCTCTCCCCTCCCAGAGCAAAGCCTGCTGCCTGTCCTGCCCTCCGTCTGCCACACACAGTGGAGTGTCCCTCCAGGGCCTTGTTTCAGACATAAGATCCTCTGTCCATTAAGCCATGGAGGTCTCTCTCACTGACTCCTGGTTCCTTCTTCAGTCTCAAGGCTGGGCAAGTACAGGGCTTGCTGCCCAACGATGCCTATTCAGTGGTCCCCAACCTTTCTGGCACCAGGGGCTAGTTTCATGGAGGACAATTTTTTCCACAGACTGGGGGGTGGGAGACGGTCTCAGGATGATTCAAGCACATCACATTTATTGTGCACGTTAATCTCTGTTATTATCGCATCAGCTCTACCTCAGATCATCAGCCATTAGATCCCAGAGCTTGGGGGCCCCTGGATCACGGCACACAGGTAAGCTGAGATCAATCTTAGATCCATAGCTCACACTAGAAAGCGTCCAGAAGAAAAAAAAAAGGAAGAAAATCTTTGTGATACAGAGTAAGCAAAGAATTCTTAGGATGCAGAAAGCTATAGATACAAAACAAAAAATAACCCACATAAACAAACATCATCAAAATTTTAAAACTCCTGTTCGTCAGTGACACTATTAAGACAAGGAGTGAGCCTGTATCTAGAATATGTAAAGAATGCCTACAGGGAGACAAACAACCCCATTTGAAAGGGGTAGGAGGGACAGAGGAACTGCAAGAATGGTCCACAAGCATGTGAGAAAGTGTTCAATGTCATCAGTCATCAGACAAATGCAAACTAAAGCCACAATGAAATACCCTCTCCCTACACACCCACCCAAGTGGCTAAAATTAAACAGACTGACAATGGCAAATGTTGACAAGGATGAGAAGCAGTCAGAGCTCTCATAACGCTGCTGGTAGGGACACGAAATGGTACAACCACCTGGCTGAAAGTTTGGTGACTTCCTATAAAATTAAACATTCACCTCCCCTTTGACCCAGCCGTTTCCCACTATTTACCTAAGAGAAATGAAAACACGTGTCCAAAACAAAACGTATACTAGAATAGTCAAAGCATCTGGCTATTCATTACAGCTCAAAACTGGAAACAACCCAAAGGTCCCTCAACAGAATAAATAAATTGTGCCATATTCGTACAGTGGGGCTAAAAAGGAGCAAACTACTGATATACTCTACAGCGCAGGTGAATCTCACAGATACCATGCTGAGCTGGACACAAACAAGTGCAGACTACATGTGATCTCTTTCAAATTCAGTTCTAGAGCAGGTAAAAACTAATTTACATTGGAAAAAAAAAAAAAGTCCCAGAATACTGGTTGCTTCCGAAGGGGGTGGTTGGGATTGACTAAAGAAGGGACATGATAGAATATTCTGGGGGACTAGAAAGAGCCTGTATCTGAACCAGAGTATGGATCCTATGGGTGAACTCATTAATAAAAGTTAAGATTCATGCATTTCAATGTATGTAAATTTTTTTTAAATCCAGTTACACCTAAAGTCATTTGCAAGAAGGAAACCCAAAAGAGATGGGATATGTGTATACGTGTAACTGGTTCACTTTGCTGTACAGGAGAAAATAACACAATATTGTAAAGCAATTATACTCCATCAAGAGGGAGGGGACATATGTATACCCATGGCTGATTCATGTTGGTGTATGACAGAAAGCAACTCAATATTATAAAGCAATTATCCTCTAATTAAAATAAATAAATTTTTAAAAAACTAAAAAAAGAAAAAGACAACTATACTCCAATAAAAATTTTTAAAATAAATAAAATTTTTTAAAATAGAATGTCTTTGAGAAGGAAAAAAAGAAATGTAGGCTAACTGGCCTTAAAACAATGAACAAAATCACGTACAATACACACACGTGCACACATGAGGAGCGGGTTCATGCAGGTGGCGTGCACACACACACATCCCCTGGCTCACTAAGCCTCCAAGGTGCACCCCCAACAGGTGCAGAGCCAGGAAGCCTCCCTTCACATCTGCACTGCCCTCGGGCTCCCCTGCCCACTGGCCTGCATGCAATCAGAGGCCTCCTGGGAAGTGGTTCCTGAGAGGATGGCATCTAGACCAGCAACATAAACAGGGTCCATGTGGAGACCAGGGACAGCCCTCCCAGGAGCGCCAGCGAGAAAGCCAGCTGAACTCCTGGGAGGCGGTCGCGGCTGGGGTGGGGAATGCGAGTCCCGACTGTCACGCCCCGCCACCCCACCCAGGGCTTTCTTAAGGAGGGGGAACCAAATCCCCTTGCCGCTGTCCTTGAGCCCTTCCTGCCCCACCCCAGAGGGGTCCCAAGCCTTCCCACAAAGGCCCCCTCACCATGCCCACACAAATGTAGCAGATCTGATGGGAGCTGACACCCCCTCACTCAGTCATGACAGAGCGGTGTGGTCTCTTCAGAGTGAGAACGGAAGACAAGGGGCAGGAACCAGGGGCAAAGAAATAGCTGGCATCAGGCCTGGGGCTGGGCTCCAAGCTGAAAAAGAAACCCCAGCACCCGCACCCCACTGCCCAGGAGAGAGGGTGGCTAGTGGGCAGTTTGTGAGGGCAGGAGGCAGAGGCCCAGCACAGCCCTGCCCACAGGAAGCGCAGGAAGTGCAGAGAAGGCTCCTCTGATGTCCACTTTCTTCCCCACCTCTGGGGACTTCGCGCCTGCCTGACCCCCCGCTGGGGTTTCGAGGGATGCAGAGCAAAGAGCCAGGGAACAAAGCAGGAGCGCGACTTCCTGCTCCCCCCACAGCGGGCACTCAGGCCTCCTTGTTGTCTTCGGGAAAGGGGAAGGTTTGGGGTGGAGGAGGCTGCCCTCGGACTAGCACAGAGAGGGACGGAGGAGGCTGAGCGAGAGTCAACTCCCAGACTAGGCCTGGTGGGGCTCCAGAGGCGAGTGCGACAATTCGGATCAAGGTCACACCAAGGCCCCAGCATCACCACCCTCAATAGAACGCCCGTGCACTTACAACAAGCTAGAAAAGAATCAGGAGGGTCAACCTCACCTTCTTCAAGCCCAAAAGGTTGTTCTACAGTCATTCCTGGTGGGGGTCGACCAACCCCCATGCTAGACATTAGGGTCCCTTCCAACTCCCCCACCAGCCTCCCCACGAAGCCGTCCTCACTCCTCTCCCCCACTGAGAAGCCACTGGACTCACTGCAGCGTGTCACGTGCTGAGCCATATGGCTTCTTCTGCTCAGTTAAGGCCCCCAAAGATAGCAGGTTCTTTGAGGGACAAGGACGGTGGCCTTGGTTTGACCCCACGGGGTCTGGCACAGCACAGGAGACACACATAGCTCTCCTGGGTGCTGGGTGATCCATCTGGGCATGAAAACTGGATCGTAAAAACATGAGCCTGGAAACGATCCACTGCATTCCCAGGAAGACAGCCCCCAGCCCCTCTCCCAGCCCACCCTGCACCATCCACAGTTTGAATTCTGGCTGGGAACTGGGCTCTCATTCTGCCCATCTGCTCAGCATTTCTTTGGTGGCTTTTTCTCAGTTTCATATTAGCAAGGGGAAAAAAAAAACCTTGAAAACCACAAACACAAAGATGTGGTGGAGGGGCAGAGAGGACCCCTTGGAGCAGGCATGCCAGTTGGAGGCAGGGGTCTGCAGGGTGCTTCTCAGCCTGGAGGCCAGCTTCTGCTCCATCAGGCCCTTCCCAGTGCGGGCAGCAACTAGAGGAGGGTTGTCCCTGGTGTGTGGGGTGGGATGAGAGCATTGTATTAAAAATGGTTTGTGTCTTAGAACTGAACTGATTCTATGGCCATAGGAGGAAGACAGCTATTTTCAGTGGGACCTTGGGGAAGTCATTTCCCACCTCCTGGCCTCCAGCTTACCTGGAAAGGAAATGTATCACCACCCCTGAGATTTTGTGACTCTCAAGCTAATCAACACCAAAGGGGTTTCCCTGCCACCCCTGCCCCAAGCCTACACTGCCAGGGAACCAAGTCAGACCCTCCTCCCCTGTCCAGATGCTGGCAGGGCGGGGGGCTGATGGAACTCCAGAGCCAGTGACCCACTGGAGAGAGTCCAGCCTCCACCCCGTGGTGTCCAAAACCTCAATGTCTGCGCCCAATCCCACCCTGGAGAGGACATCACAGGTGAGAGCCCAGGTCCTCACAGGTGACTCCATGTGGAACTGATGGGGAGGGAGGGGGCTTCAGTCCACATATCAAAGAACACATATATACAGGCTTAATTTAGAAAAGTGCCTGATGGTAGAGGAGACTCAAGCAAAACCAGAGGCGTGGAAGATAAGTACCTGCTCCTCCAGCCAGGATTCCAGTATCATAAACACACCATAAACATCTACCAGATGGACTTTCCTGGTGGTGCAGTGGATAAGCATCCACCTGCCAATTCAGGAGACACAGGGTCGATGCCTGGGCCAGGAAGATCCCACAGGCCACAGAGCAACTAAGGCCGTGTGCCACAACTACTGAGCCCGCGCTCTGAGCCTCAAGCCGCAATTACTGAGCCAGTGAGCTGCAACTACTGAAGCCCATGCGCCTAGATCCCGTGCTCCGCAGCAAGAGAACCGTCTGCAACGAGAAGCCTGCTCACAAAGAGCAGCAACATAGAGTAGCCCCCACTCACTGCAACTAGAGAAAGTCCATGAAAAGCAGCAAACACCCAGTGCAGAACAAAGTAAAAACAAATACAATTATTTTTTTAAAAAAACCGTCCACCAGAATCAGGGACCCACAGAACGGGATGCAACTGCTGCCCTGAGCTCAGTGCTGGGACACATTGGGCCAGCAATGGGGTTTGGTGAGTGCAGTCCCAAAATGCCTGCTCCCCCTGTGCTGAGAAGACTGAGGCATGCGTGAGCACTGTAGTTTTGAGTAGCCGCCAGACCACTAACCCAGATCTGCCTGTCCCTCCCACCATGTCTCCAGCCTCCTCCGCACCAGCCTTCAACTTGGGGAGGCCACCCCAGGAATCTCTCATCTGCTGGCTCCATTCTCTCCCTGGAGAGTTCACCCACCCGTCCACCCCCAATTCCCCTGTTAACAAAAATTACTCCGCGTTTTTACCTCCAGTCACACCCTTCTTCTGAGCCTGGCCCCCAAATACCCAGCTGCTCGCTGACACCCCCATTGGTGTCTCAGGCTTGTCCAACTCAGCACGTGGAACTTAAGCCCTCATTCTCTCTCCTTGGGCACTCCCTCTCAGAGAATGGCTGTAACGTCTATGCAGTTGCTCCAAACCTGGAGCCTTCCTTGCCCCCTACCTCACCCCAAATTCTCACATCTCACCACATAGGAAATGTGAGATCTGACCACTTCCAAACAACTTCACGGGCCCCTCGGAGTCAGGCCACCACCCTCTCCCTACTGAACTCCTGCAGTGGCCTCCCAGCACCTGCCCACCCCCCACCACTTCCACTCTGCTCCCTCCCACACAAGCCAGGGTGACTCTTCAAAAGCCATCTTACTCCTCGGACTAAAATCTTCAATGACTTCAGTGCCTCTAGTTAGGATAAAGCCCCAATTTTTTTTTCTTTATTTAAAATATTTATTTATTTATTTGGCTGCTCCAAGTCTTAGTTGTGACGTATGGGGTCTAGGAACCGCCTGCCAATGCTGGAGATGTAAGAGACGCGGGTTCAACCCCTGGTTGGGAAGATCCCCTGGAGGAGGACATGGGAACCCACTCCAGTATCCTTGCCTGGAGAATCCCCATGGACAGAGGAGCCTGACGGGCGGGCTACAGTCCATGGGGTCTCAAGGAGTCAGACATGACTGAGCGACTAAGCACAGCACAGTATGTGAGCACAGAGATGAGCATCCCACACCCAGTTCTGCAGAGCAAGGGGTTGAAACTGAGAATGGAGACACATCTCAGTATTGCCCTGTGCAAACAAGCCACCCCGATACCTGGTTCAGATGCCAGCACTGTGCCTAGGCTGTGAAGATGGTCTGGATTTCAGTGCCCCTGGGTACCCTCACCAAGAGGAGAGCAGAGCTGTCCTAGGTGGGCCCTGCACCCCCACGCACTCCTGAATTCCTAATTCCATCGGGACACAGGCTCTGACTATCATTCCAGGATAGCTCTGTGCATGGTGGGCATTCAAAGTGGGATGGTAATGGAAAGATGGCTTTTATCTACTTCCTTTGAAGGTATCACTTTGCAACAGATTGGGTCAGGGAAGAGGGGGTACAACAGGGACTCACAGGAAAGATACCTAATTATTTCCCTGTGAGTCACCGGGAAGCAGAGCCTCAGGAGGGGGGTGGTGGCTGGCCTAGATGTCCCCTCAGCTGACTCAGGAGGCAGGTGACTTCCTCAGAGCTGGCCGTCACCTGGCAAAGGGTGAGGGAAGGAGGGAGGCGCATTGCTGCGTAGACGGCAATACTGGCTGAGCCAAAGTCCCCCGAGGGCCAGCCCAGGCACATGTGGCCACCTGGCCGGGAAGACTGGATGACGGAAGGGTGGGGGAGCTCAATGTGGGGAGGATGAGGCCCCTCGGGGTCCTGGGATGCAATTTCCCATGAAAGAGACTTGTGTGAAGTGCTAACAGGAGAATTACAGGTTCCCCAGAACCTCCAGGGCAACCCTCCCATAGAGACTGGGGTGACAGAGCTACCTAGGAGGGCCAGTCAGAGGCAGGTTGACCAGCATTCAAGAGTCATCCAAGTCCCAGGAGGGTCCCAGCTCACAGGACCCCTCCTTCCCCACCCCCAGGCAGCCCTTCTGAGAAGGTGGCCCCATAAGGCACCCGGCCACATTCTGAGTGTCCCCATGTACGTGCCCCGCCTGGGCCCCTTGCTCCAGAATCTATAGCTCCACAAGGCCTCTCCCTAATCACCAGGCATCCTGCCCACCGCAGTCAACCCCAGTCTATTTCCTCACCGCCCCCTGACACCCCTGTATCTCACAGTCACACCTTCCTCCCGCATTGGTTATCTCAAGTGGACACTGCATCCAGAGGTGCGGGGAGGCTCCATGGCCCCCACGGAGGGGACAGAAGCAGCTGGGCCTGGGGACAAAGCAAGAGGGCTCCCCCCTGCCCCCTGCAACGTCCCCTCCCCACTTACCAGCCCGAAGCCTCTTACCTTCATGGTGGGAGGTGCCGTGAGAGGAGGGGACAGCGGCCGGTCTGGGAGGGTCACATCCGAGCTGTTGGCCAGCTCCTGCTTCCTGTGAGGAGGACACAGAACACATAAGAGGTCAGAAGAGAGCAGGGTCCTGTCTGCACCTCCCCCCTCTCCTCTATCAGCAGCTGGGCTTAAGGACACAGGCTGACATGTGCAGAAAATAGAGTCAGTGCGCTTCTCGGCTGGGATGCACTCAAATCTAAGGCAGAGCTTACTCCCAGAGTGACCCCTGCACCCACAGCATCAGTGCCACTTGTTAGAAAGACACATTCTCAGATGCACACAGGACTCTCCAACGGCGGGGCCCAGGAATCTGAGTTTTAACAAGCTCTCCAGGTGACTGTGACGCTCAGGTCTGAGTGCCATGAGGCTAAAGAGACATGGGACTGGGAAAGAAAAAAAGAAGAGGGGATAAACATTTTCAATTCATCCTCCCTAGGGGCCCCACTCTCCCTAAACACACACACACACACACACATCCTGGTCAGACAGCTGACTTTGAAAAGACAGGGCTGCCTGCTGCGTAAGCTGCAGGTAAGACTTATTTTAGTCCATGTGGGCTAGGACCGTGGAGAGGCAGCTAAACAGAGTTGTGTCTCCATGACAACACAATTGCGACAAGCCCGCTGCTCTCACAGGCTCCCCACTTTCCATCTGGCCCTCGCTGGTGACCAGGGAGCGCTGGTTGACAGTCCAGTCAGCAGGGAGAGTGTGTGCCGTGGATAAGCCTTCGGAATGACGGTTACACAACAGGGCCAGCTGGGCAGAACTGGGGGACTGCCCGGACGAGGGACTCTGCTGGCCAGGACATGCCCCGGCTATCTCCCAGGACGGTACTAAGAGCCGAAGAAGACTGGCCTGAGCCACAAAGCCCCCAGTTTTGCAACTGTTTCCTTCTCCAGAGCCCCACCCGGACACAGCCAGGAGTCAGACCCCAACCCAGTCCCACTTAAATGACCAAAGGACGCCCACTGCCACCTGGAGAAAATGCTTCTGAACCCTGTACCAGTCCATGTACTGCCAACCGGGGTGACAGCTCCAACCCCGAGTCCCCTTCATGAGAGAAGCCACATTCCCTACAGAGCCCTGCCCTCCATCTTTCCAGGAGAAACCCTGGCCCCGGGGCTCAGACACCAGCCCAGGCCGGCTCCCCTAAGCCAGGCAAGCCCAGCTACCCTGGCACACCCCGAACCCATCCCTGAAGCCCGTCCTCCAGCATGCCAGGTAAGCAGGCTGAGTGAACAGCTGGCTTCGCAGAGGATCCTTGTGACCCTGTTGACCTCATCCCTGCCAATCCCCCTTTCTGCTCCTCCATCTGCCTTCCTTCTTCCTTTCTTCCTGGACCTGGGGCTCACGCTGATAATTGGAGAGCAGGGTCCCCTCCCTCCTGATCCAGACTGTAACTAGGGCAAGAACCAAAGGGCCAACATTCAACACCTGTGTCTGTGCACACACACGCTCACACACAACGGAACAGACGCAGCTCCTTCTGCTGCTCAGAGCCACCAGCCTCCCCTTCCTTTTAAGGCCCTGGGTGTTACCATTGCGGACAGTGCCCTCCTGCTCTGGCCCTCACCTGCCTGTGGAACCAACAGAGCTGGGTTGGGAACAAGCTTGCTTCCTCCAGCCAGTCTACCCTCTCCAAGCAGCCCTTGCGCCCCTCAATGGGCCTGTGCCCCAAGAGGGAAAGGAAAGGGGGGAAGGATGCTCAGGGAAGAGGAGCATCACCCTCAGATGCCCTGAGATGGAGATGGACAGGGCAGCTCCTTGGTGGGACAGGCAGCCTGGAAGGGAGAACCATGCAGGGAAGGGAGGGGAGTCAAGCTGCCACTCGGAGCCTACAGGATCGTGTGAGGTCAGCTGAGGACCCCTGGCTCGCTCTGCCAGAGATGGTTTGTGGGCACACTTGACCAACTGCCACCCTGGTTCTCCAGAAACAAGCCCTAGATCAGGGCCACGCCAGCAGGTTTTTAATATCGTGGTCGGGGACCCTTTCTACACAGTCACACTGTGCAGCTGTCTCCAAATGCTGGGAGATGTCTAGTCCCTCAGAACCAGAGCAGATAAGATTATCACCTGGGTCTCTGAATCCCAGGCAAAGGGCCCCAAACCCAACCCTGGTGGGCTGAGTCCCTCTCCCATGTATTAGGTGCTCAGTTATGTCCAACTCTTCACAACCCCACAGACTATAACCCGCCAGGCTTCTCTGTCCATGGAACTCTCCAGGCAAGGATACTGGAGTGGATTGTCATTTCCTTCTCCAGGGGATCTTCCCAACCCAGAGACTGAACCCAGGTCTCCTGCATTGCAGGTGGATTCTGTACCACCTGAGCCACCAGGGAAGCCTCCCTCTCCCCTGAGCCAGACTGTTCTCCCTGGACTAGTCTCCAGGGAGTGGTGAGGACTATTAGGTGGGGAGCACAGGGCATCTGGCAGTGTGATTTCCCAAATGATGCCTACAGCTGGAAGCTGCTGGAGCAGGAAGGAGCATCTGTGGCTATCAGCCTCCTGCAAGCTCCAGGGCGCCGTCCCAGACTCCAGAGGGAGACCTGGCTGAGCAGAAGGCATGACCACTGCCCTCAGAAAGATCAGAACCCAGAGCACATGGGTGCCGATGGCCACAAATTAGACTCTACCCCGCCTTGGAACCTAGATGGCTTGGAGTGGCTCTTACGGGAGGGGTCGGGCCACACTGCACCAACCCTACGCTCAACTTCAGCTCTCCCTCTAGGAGCCAAAGTACCTGTTTAAGAGCTAACTGCCTGTTACATAGCGAAGTAAGTCAAAAAGAGAAAAACCAATAGATATTAACGCAAACATGTGGAGTCTAGAAAAATGGTACCAGTGAACCTATCTACAGGACAGGAATAGAGACACAGACATAGAAGAGAGACTTGTGGACGCAGTGTGGGAAGCAGAGGGTGAGACGAACTGAGCCCGTGGCACTGACACGGATACATTCAGCTCAGCTCGGCTCAGCCGTGTCCGACTCTCTGCGACCCCATAAACCGCAGCTCGCCAGGCCTCCCTGTCCATCACCAACTCCCCGAGCTCACCCAAACTCACGTCCATCGAGTCGGTGATGCCACCCAGCCATCTCATCCTCTGTCGTCCCTTTCTCCTCCTGTCCCCAATCCATTACCATATGTAAAACAGATAGCTAGTGGGAAACTGATGGATAACACAGGGAGCTCGACTCAGCGCTCTGTGAAGACCTAGAGGGGCGGGATGCGGTGGGCATGGGAGGGAGGTTCAAGAGGGAGGGGACGTGTGTATACTTAGGACTGATTCACACTGTTGTAAGGCAGAAACCAATACAACATTGTAAAGCAACTATCCTCCAAAAAAGGAAAAAATAGCAAGTGCTAGTGATGGGTTGAACTGTGAACTCAAAGATATTTTGAAGTCTCAACCCACAAGTGAATGTGACTTTGTTTCAAAATAGGGTCTTTGCCCACTCCAGTACTCTTGCCTGGAAAATCACATGGACGGAGGAGCCTGGAAGGCTGCAGTCCATGGGGTCGCAAAGAGTCAGACATGACTGAGCGACTTCACTTTCACTTTTCACTTTCATGCATTGGAGAAGGAAATGGCCACCCACTCCAGTGTTCTCGCCTGGAGAATCCCAGGGACGGGGGAGCCTGGTGGGCTGCCGTCTATGGGGTCGCACAGAGTCGGACACGACTGAAGTGACTTAGCAGCAGCGGCAGCAGGGTCTTTGCAGATGTAGTGAAGTTAAGATGAGGTCATCAGGATGACTCCTTAATTCAATATGACGAGTGTCCTTAGAAGAGGAGAAGGTGGCCACATGAAGACACAGACACACAGGGAGATGCCATGTGGCAGCAGGGACAGAGGCTGAAGTGAAGTAGCTGGAGCTCCAAGAGTTGCCAAGGACTGCAGACCACCATGAGAAGCTACAAGAGCCAAGGAAGGATTCTTCCGCGGAGGCTTCAGGAGGCGCATGGCCCCACTGACACCTTGATTTTGGATTTCTAACCTCTGGAACTGAGATGAATATCTGTTGTTTTAAACTGCCTGGCCTTGTAGTACTCGGTTAGAGCAGCCCTCAGAAACAAATACACCGCCCAAGCTCCACGTCCTAGCCTTGGCTTTGTAACCGGAGGACCAAAAACAAAAAGGGTGAAATCCCTGCTTCAGCCTCACTCCCCTTGCTATGGTCAGCTGGGCTCAACCTGGTCCTGCCCCAGCCTTCCCCACCAAGGACATGTGTGTGTGAGCCACCGTTCCAAGGACAGCCAGGCCCAGCCTCACCACCAGCTGGTGCTGAGATAAGGCAGAGTAAGAACACAGTGCTCAGTGCAATTCCAGCCCTTTCTCAGGCAAACGTATCACACAGACCAGGTGCTGAAAGTGACATGATTACATCAAGCGATAACCTTGAATCTGCTCTAATGTACTGTAAGCCAAAGGTGAACTATTACCAGAAGTGGTATCCTCACTATTATCTGCAATGACTTTCTTGTAACCCACAGTGACCTTGACACATGTCATGGCAGTGAGGTTGAAAATGGCCTCTCCAGCCAAGCCAGCTCACAGGCAGCCCGAAGGTGGTGGGGTCCCAGACCCACAAAAGGACCCACAAGAGGCAGGGTTGGTGATGGAGGCAGAGGAGGGAAGGAGGGACACTTCATGCCCAGCTAAAAGAGAAGGGTGGTGAGAGCAGGTGTGAATGGGCGGGTCGGGAGAACCTCTGGGGGTCCTGGAGATGTTGCCCACTTAGCAGCCCCCTGCCCAGAGCTGCCCGGTCCTCTACTTTGGGATTCTTTTCCCAGCTGAGAAGGCTCAGGGAGACCCAGGGCCAGGGGAGCAGGGCTCCTAGCTGGCTTTGTGCTGTGCTTTGTCACTCAGCCGTGCCCTACAATTTGCAACCCCATGGACTGTAGCCCACCGGGTTCCTCTGTCCATGGGGATTCTCCAGGCAAGAATATCGGAGTGGGCTGCCATGCCCTCCTGCAGGGGATCTTCCCAGCCCAGGGATCGAACCCAGGTCTCCCGCACGGCAGGGGAATTCTTTACTGACTGAACCAGGGAGGCCCTAGCTGGCTTCAGTCAAATGTAAGTCTCAGGAGGAAATGATCAAAGAGCCAGGAGAGGAAGAGGAGAAACTACAGGGATGATTCACCCAGATAGGGCTGGTCACCGGGAACTGGGCAGAGCCCCCCAGGCCAAGGGCCCCCAGGTCCTCGCCTCTGGCCTCCAGTGGCCCTGCCCCTGACCATCTGCGGCCACTGCAGTTCGCCTCTCCCACATTTCTACAAAAGGCGACCTACACTAAGAATCAAGAGATTCCCGGGCTCAAGTTCGTCTCTACCTGCTACCCCACTGTGTGACCTTGGTTAAGTTACCTCATCTCTCTGTGCCCCACTTCCTTCCTCTGCAAAGATGGGGTGAGAATGTTCTGAGGCATTAAACACACGTGCGTGTGCGTGCTAAGTCGCTTCAGTCGTGTCTGACTCTATGCGACCCTGGTGGACTGTAGCCCACCAGGCTCCTCTGTCCGTGGGATTCTCCAGGCAAGAATCCTGGAGTGGGTTGCCATAATGGCTGCGAAATAAAATAGGAAGTCCTATACAAATGGAGACCATTATTACTATAATTCATACAATGGTGATCAGGTTACTAAGGGAAAAGAGAGAAGCAAGGGTCCAGGGCTGTTTACATATCTTTGAAAACATCTCTGGCATCTCAAATAAGCACCAGTTCTAGCCCCGGGGATCTACCGCCAGGGTCATAACCATCAGTTAATAATCAACAACAGGAAAAAAAAAAAAAACAAACCCTGTAGCGGCAGGTAGCTCTGGCGCCAGGTTTAAGCCCTCCCCGTGGCACAGAGCTTCTCCCAAACCAACACACTCCCTTGTCGGCATCGACCACTACTCCAGCTCCACAGCCCCCCTCCCAGGTTCCATCCTGGTTTCTCCTGCTTTCCTAGTAGCCAACCTAGAGAGATGCAGACAGCTGGCTGCTATGCAGAGCTTCCCAGGAAAACCAAAGGGAATGATACACTTTATTACAAAACAGATGAAAATAACTCAAGCATCCATCAACCGAAGAGTGAACAACCAAAGCGTGGTCCTTCCGCACTGTGGAATATTACTCAGCCACAAAAAGGAATGAAGCGCTGATACATGCTACGGCATGGACGAACCTCAAAGGCACGCTAAACAACAGGAACCAGAAACAAAAGGCCGCCCATGACGTGATTCCGTTTATAGGAAATGTCTACAATAGGCAAATCCAGAGACAGAAAGCAGAGGAGTAGTTGCAAGGGTCGGGGCAAAAGGAGAAGGGGTGGGGAGGCTCTGCTCTTGGGTCCAGGGTGTGGGGATGGTTGCAGAACTCTGTGAAAATACTAAAAATCACTGAATCACACACTTTAAAAGGATGAATTTCATGGAATATAAATTCTATTTCAATTTTTTTAGAAAGAAATAAGAGTGAAGAGGCTGAATGGGCTCCATTTCTGTCCCTTCGCCTGCTTAATTTTCTTCTCTGGCTGCCTTTTGATGCCCCCGCGGCCCCGGACAGTATGCAGATTCTAGCTTTCTGGCCATGCCAAAGACGCTGAGTACGGTTTCCTGACCAGTCCCAGCTACTGAAGGCAATGCTTTTCTTCCCATTCCCAGCATTCTTCAGTAGTACGTAACACCTTAGGAGAGAGCTTTAGAGTTCCAACTTTTCACACTTCCATATCCTGCATAACCAACTAGACCATAAACAATAAGAAATAACACAAATTTTTTCAAAAACTTCCAGAGAAATCATCGTAAGAAGAAGACACAATGGAAAGAAAAGGGAATTAGAAGCCAGGACTGTCTCCCACCAGCTCTAACCCTGACAAATCGGAAACCTCAGTCTTGCTGTTTTCCTCTCTACAGAACAAGCAGGCTAACTCCAACTCCTGTTCCCTCCACAGGACTCGGAAAATTGCACTCAGCCCATCAATAAGACTAGCATCTTAGTCTTTCGTACTGGCAGGAAACTATGTGGTCACTGGACAAGCCAGGCCGAGGGGGAAGACAAACAGAGACCAGGCTAGGTGTGGGCAGGGCGTCCCTGCCCAGAGGAGTCCACTCTGCTGTCTACAGGGACCCAAGGTCAGTGGCACAATCATGCGGCCCTCATTCCAGTGACCAGCAGGGCTGGGGCGTCCCTGTGGTTGGGACACATGTCTGAGAACTTCTGTCCACCATGGCAGGATAGCCTGGCAGATGCTGGAGTAGGGGGTCAGGCTCCAGCCTCAAGGGAGCCGGGCGGGCAGGCAGTGCGCACAGTGAACCTAAATGGGGGCATTCTGGCCCAATAGACCTGGATCTGAATTCCAGCGCCACCCCTGGCAAGCTGTGTGGGTTTGACCAGGTCACTTCACCTGACCCCACCTCAGTTTCCTCATCTGTAAAACGGTATAATGATATTTGCCCCCTTGGATGCTTTGACTAAGGCCTGGAAAGCACTTAGCTCAGCGCCTGGTACATGGCAAAAATGTAATTCCTGGCCACCAATGTCGTTGCCAAGGCTGCCCTCAGTTGAGTCAGAGGGAATGGCCTTGGGTGGGTGGGGCGCCAAGGCAGAGAGTCAATCGGAGGGCAGAGAGGTGGCAGGAGGGCCTGCTTCAAACCTGGGGGAACCTGGAGGCGCGTCGAGCCACTGTTTGTGGGCCTCCAGGTCCCGGGTCTGGGCACAAGGCTTGACTCCAAGGCCCTGGGGCACAGGCTGGAGATGAGGATGTTGCCGTTTGCACTGTGCTGAGGCTGATGTAGAAGCGGAGAAGGACACCAGCCCAGCAGAACAGGCCGGGGGCAGAGAGAGGGAAGCAGGTACAGGATTCAGGAATGCGAGGCCCCAACTGGTGGAGAGGTTGAGTCCCCATCCCCCTCTGAGCGCCCCTTGGGAAACAGCAGGTGTTGCTCACCTGTCACCACCTGGCAGGCTGGCTTTAGTGACACATCCCATCCCTGGGCATACTCTAAGAAGAGCCAGGAGAGTCAAGCACACCTCTGGACCTTTGAAGATGAAAAACTCCCCCAGGGAGTACAACACTCACTTCATCCCACGGTGCCCATCCAACCCCAGGATTCATGCAGAGACCAGCAGCCCAGGGAGAAACTAAGAGAAGCTACCCTACTGCTTAATCACGGTGACAAGGACTCTGAGGCCCGAAGAGGCAGAAGGAGATGCCCAAGCCCCACGGCCAGCCTCTCTCTTCTTCTGGGAAGAGGCACAGCTCCCTAGTCCCCTTAGCACGAGTGCGGGAGGTGAGCAGGTCACAACATTTCAGGAAGAACCCGAGGAACCAAGCATGGCTGGTTCCTGGACAAACATTTGTAAAGGACGAGTGCCAGGGCCCCGTGTGAGGGGAGGGGCTGAGCAGGGGCCCCAGAGATGCTGGTGTGCGGGTGTGCAGGAGGTGTGCCCGGTGTGACTCAACCACAGGCCCGCCACGTGGGACCAGGGGAAGCCCGGGCGAAGCTCCCTGCGTGCAGCTGCAGGGAACACTTTGGCTTCTCTCTGGGTGTGTAGGGAGAGGACGGCACTGCCCTTTCCAGGAGGCCTGTGAATCCCTACACTGAGCCAGTGGTAGGAAAAAGGGCAGGCGCCAAGACGGGGCAAACCAGCCATGAGAACTGGCTGTGGCTCCCAGCTCCCGGCCAGCGGGGGCGGGTGCCGCAGCCTCCCTCCACCCCAGCAGGACAGCTCAGCGCTAATGGACCAAGCCGCCCACAGGAGCAAACCTCCGCACTCCTGGGAAAGCACGCCCTTACTGAACAGACAAGCTTTAGACCCGACTGGTGCCCGGCGGGTTCACACATGAGTAAGTGGAGACTCAGAAGTGTTCTGTGTGGGCCTGAGGCTCACGGAGCCAGAAAATTGGAGAGCTGGGCCTCCACCCCAAGATCTCTAACTCCAGTCCCATGGCTCCTCCCGGTCACAAAGGGAAAGCCAGCTCTGCCCAGCCCGAGACCTATAATCTGAAAGAACACGGGCCAGCACCTTCCATGGCCTTTAAGCTTGAGCTCCTGTGAACCAAAGGCGGGTTGTGTGTCAGTGTGGGTGGTGATGTCAGGATTATTTACAAGCATCTGAGAAGACAATCCAAGCGGGAGAAGTGAAAATGCAGAAGCCATCCTGAAGGCCCAGCGCACCCACGTGAAAGCCCTTCTGCCAAATGTGCGCTGTGGGTTACGGGTTAAAACAGATATAGAATAAAGTCCTGTAGGGACACTGGGAAGAGGGGGCCAGGTCTCCTTGGGAGATCAGCTAAGGTAACAGAGGAGGTGACAGCTGAGCCAGACCTGGAGGGAAGAGCCAGCATCTGCCTGGGAGAGAAAGAGAAAGGAGAAAGGCCCTGAACAGAGGCACAGAGGAGGGGAAGCCAGGATACTATGGAGCCTCAGAAGAAACACACCCCTGGCGCTTAGCAGGCCCCCAGAAAGGAAGTGTGAAAACTAGCAAGCAGTCCTTGGGGCTTATCATATACGGGGTGCTGTTGAAAATGACCCACATATCCTTTCTCATTTCATACTAACAAAACCCTCTGCAGCAAATATCATTAACCCCACTTCACAGATGGAGAAACTGAGACTCTGAGAGGTTAAGTTACTCGCCCAGGGTCCCAGAGCAGGGAAGCAGCAAAGCTTAGGCCCACACAGTCTGGCTCCACAGTCCACGATGTTTACCACTGTGCCAATCCGACTGCCTGCAAAAGCAGCAGCCCACTCATGAAGAGCATTCTCATTACACTTGCTCAGAGTGGGGGGCATGCTTCCCTGCGGGCACCCAAGGTGATCTGGGGCACTCTTTATGGCAACTGTCACTTACGGATCTTTTACACTGACCGTCTACTTGTGGCAGGCCACCCTAATCTTCCTTTTATGGTAGTGACATAACGTTGCCTTCTAAAACGAGTTCATTCAAGATTTTAAAACTGAGCCAGTCAAGGCAACTAGTAAGTAACAGATACGCTGACAGGACAGAGCAGTGGAGGTGGTTGGGAAACAGGTACTGAGCAATCTGAACTCTGCCTCGTGGGCAGAGGGGAGCGTGGAGGTGGAAGGCAGGCAGCTGCCCTGCCGGGCTTTGCTGGAGGGCTCCAGGGAGCAGAGGAGGACGCAGTGACCGGAAGGGGAGGGGCACAGGGAGGACCAGAGTGGGAGGGGCTCCACTCTGCTTACCGTCACAAAAAAGAAATGAAAGGGTCATATCCATCAGGATTTCAGAAGCAAAATGAAGAGCACCTGGTGACTGAGAAAAGAAGGAAGAGACAGCCGAAAATGTGCAAAGACTTGGGTAGCAGAGAACTGAATGAGTGATGCGTCACGACACAGACGGAGGAGGAGAGCTGGGTTTGCAGAGGCGGAAGATAAAGCATCCATTCTGTAGCTCAGAAGCCCCTGGGAGCCCCAGGTTAGATCAGAAAAGAAGTGCAGCCTAAACAGAGAGACAGGTGTAAGGAGAACAGAGGCAGAGGCCACAGGAGGAGAAGAGGCCCCCCAGGGAGGACAAGCAGGGCTGAAAAGGCAAAAAGAACAGAAGCCCTCAGCAGGTCAGAGAAGGAGAGGTGAGAGGGAGGACCATGACCAGATGGAGTTTGAAAGCCAAGGGAAGGGCAAGTGCCAAGGAGGCGATGGTGGGCAAGTCACCCCGTCGTCCAAGAGGCTCTATTTCCAAAGCGCTGAGGAGATAACCTACCTGCCGTGTCATCCCGCCCCTCACGCACTGCATCACTTGAAAACTGCTGCGTGAGCACCTGCCCTCACGTGGCCAGCGGTTCTGCTTGGCGCTGCCTGGCCTCAACTGAGGGAGCTACATCATGGTCACAGCAAAGGCAGCCAGCTCACAAGGTCATGGCCCCAGACAGCTTCAGAATAAAATCATAAAGCCATGGAGTCATAAAGGCACAGAATATCAGCATTTCCCAACCAGTGAGTATTTCTTGACCCAGACAGCAAGTCCGTGGGTGCTTATTTCATGACTCAGTTTGGACACAGGACAGTATCACAGTAAAACATAATTTTTAAGCAGGTCTCTCTCACTTCTTTTAGGAGAGATGGACAGAAATATGGATATAGATGTAGAGATAGAGACAGATATACTCTTTTTTTTAACTTTTTATTTTGTATTGGGTATAGCTGATCAACAATGTTGTGATAGTTTCAGGTGAATAGCAAAGGGACTCAGCCATGCATATACATGTATCCATTCTCCCCTGAACTCCCTTCCCATCCAGGCTGCCACATAACACTGAGTAGAGTTCCATGCATTATACAAGAGGTCCTTGTTGGTTATCCATTTTAAATATAGCAGAGTGTACACGTCCATCCCAAACTCCATAACTATCCCTTCCCCCTCACCCTTTCCCCTGGTAACCGTAAGTTCATGCTCTAAGTCTGTTGAATCTCTTCCTGTTTAATAAATTCACGTGTATCATTTCTTTTTAGATTCCACATATATGGGCTATCACACGATATTCCTCCTTCCTGAGACAGATATACTCTTAAGCCTGCTGCGACTTTATGATGGACGTATCAGACTGATCACATGCATTTATTTGGCTTCTTCTGGAAGCCCCTTAAAAAGTGTGAACTGACAAGAGCAGATGCAACAGAAGAGGAAAGTTCAGCCCAGAAGAGATTACAAGGTGGAAGGAGGATGGGGGATGGACGACCTGGGCTAATGTCTGATACTTGAAACACAAAGTCTTTGGACCCCCTCCCCCAACCTTTCACTTCCTCACCAACCACATGACCTCACCAACTGCCACCACCATGAGAAACTGAACCATCCCTGAGAAAAGACAACATCTGAGTTCCCCCAGTGGAAAGGGCAGCTTGCTACCCAGTTATCACCCTGCATGGAAGCCCCCAGGTGGCATGCCAGCCCAAATACACAGGGCTTCTAACCCACTTTCAGTACCTCACTTTGATGACCAAGGTACAGCTAAGGATGGCTAGACTTTTGAGGAAGTCCCCCAACACAAGCAAGAGACATCCAAATCAACAAGTGGAACCTGAAAGAAACAGACAAGGCAAGGAACCAATGGAAACTTCCAAATACACTATAAAGTAGTAGTCTCAGATAGCAGACAAGAGTTCATATGCACAACACAAGGGAAGAATGCTATAAAGATGGGATGATCAGGAAAGAAAGAGATCTTAGAAAAGAGAAATATGATTGGAAGGCTAAGTTGAGGAAGTCTTCCAGAAAGTAGGACAAAAACATAAAAAATATAGAAAATAAAAGAGAAAACGTAAAAACATCAGAGGATCTGATACCTGCCCAAAAGAGTTTCCGGGAAGAGGAAAATAGAAGAGCAGAGTTGTGGCAGCTAGTCTCCAAAGGTGGCCTCCCAATGAGCGTATCTCTTGGTATTAATGCACTTGGACCCTCCCCGCTGCCGCCTTGAATCTGGGCTGGCCCTGTGACTCAGTTTTGACTGACAGAATGAGAAAGAAGTCATATTACTTAACTTCCAAGGCTGAGTCATAGGAACCCTTGAAGGTTCCATCGCGATCTCTAGGAACATTTGCTCTAGGGAAAGCAAGGCGGCATGTAAGAAGCCAGACTATCCTGAGATTGCCAAGCAATGGTTAACAGATGGAGAGGCTGCACGGAGAGACACCCAGCCCACTCTCAGATGTCCCAGACATCTCAGTCCACACAAGTGAAGAAACCATTTTGGACATTTCAGCCCCAGCAGATGCCAAGAAAAGCACCAAGGAATCAAACCAGAACCAAGGTTCAAGACATATGGCCCCAGCTGAGCATCCCAACCACCTCCATCCATCTGAGCCACCCACAATGAGCTATCAAACTCTGTGGAGCAGAGGTAAGCCATCCATCACCAATGTGCCCTACGTGAAAGCCTAACCCATAGAATTCAAGCATAATAAAATGGTTGTGCTTAGAGAACAAACATATGGTTGCTGCGGGGAAGGGTGGGGGAAAGGGATAGTTAGGGAGTTTAGAATGGACATGTACACTCTGCTCTATTTAAAGTGGATAACCAACAAGGACCTACTGCACAGCACAGGGAACTCTGCTCAGCGCTATCTGGCAGCCTGGAGGAGAACGGACATGTGTAGACGTATGGCTGAGACCCTTTGCTGTCCACCTGAAACTATCACAGCATTGTTAATCAGCCACACTCCAACACAAAATTAAAAGTCTAAAAGAATAAAGGATACATAAATTTTTTTAATGGCTATTGTTTCACCTTAAAAGGAGAAATTTATCAGAGAATCAGTACAAGCACACTTCCCAGAACTGAAGGAAGGACTTGAATCTCTGGGTCCACTAAACAGCCAGCACAGCAAATGGCAAAGGAACCACCCCAGATATTGTCAGGATATTTCAGAATGCCTGGGTAACTGAAAAGTCCTCAACGACTCCAGAAAGAAAATGCAAAAACACACCATATACAAAGGAAGGTAAATCAGTATATCATCAGACTTTTCCAGCAGTTCCAGAATCTGGTATAAACAATGAAACAATGCCTTCAAAACTCTGGAGGAATATTATTTTCAACCTACTATTTTATACCCAGGCAAACTGTCGAGCAACTTTGAGAGAAGAACAAAGATATTCTGAAATATGAAAAGCCCCTCAAAATTACCACCTTGAACCATTTCCTGTTAGACAGAACTGCCAGGATGTCCAGTGGGTATAAGCTTTTGGTGGGAGAAAAAAAATGCTATTAAAGGAATTATGGTAGAAAAAATAAAAATAGAAAATGGAAAAAGGTACATAGAAAGCTACACAAATGGGAGAAACATGAGTTAATCATTAATCCTAGGAAAAATACAAGGTTATACAAGAAGGGACACACATTTATAGCACCTTCCTTGGCTCAACAATAAATAATATTTACACAGTTATAATAAGTAAACATGGACTATTGAATCGAACAACAACTTAAAAAATGGTGATAGTGGATGGACACATTGCTTACTAAGGGACCACAGGTCTTTACTGAATTCCTGGTAAGACCTGGGAAAGAAGAGGCATCCCCACCAACCCACCCACCTCCAGAGTTCCCAGCACAGGGGCGTGTTAAACCACCCAACAGTCTGTCAGCACTGGAAGTCACCCAATCACAGAGCATACCAGCCTCTCAGCTAATCCATCATTCCAAGACTCTGCCTCTTCACTTTTCAAACATTTTTAAAATTTATATTTATTTATTATTTTTGGCTGCACTGGGTCTTCATTGTTGCGCACAGGTTTTCTCTAGCTGTGGCGAGCAGGGGCTACTCCCTGACTGTAGTTTGCTTCTCAATGTGGTAGCTTCTCTCGTTGCAGAGTATAGGTTCTGGGCACGCAGACTTCAGCAGCTGCAGTGCATGGGCTTAGCCGACCCATGTGGAATCTTCCCAGGTGAGGGGTCAAACCAGTGTCCCCTGCATTGGCAGGTGGATTCTTAACCACTGGACCACCTGGGAAGACTCTGCCTCTTAATTAAGCAGAGTCTGAAGAAGACTCTGCCTCTTAATTCTTAACGCTTCTGAAGAAGTTATTACTTGGTTAGGATTAGGGTTAAGGATTAGATTAAGGATTTTCATCATTGGTTCAAACTAAATGATAGTCTCACGGGGGAGAGATCATAGTATTTCAGAGTATGTATATCTTCAATTAATAATGTTATCCCCTATCTGAAAGTTTCACTCATTAGAAAAAACAAATGCTTGGAGCTATTTTCCAGGACTAAGACAAGGCACATGGCCCTCCCTCATTCCTGCATCACTGGAAGATGAATGTTCAGGGCAAGGAGGATCTACCTGGGGCCGAGTAATCACCCATAGCTGACTCAGCCCACAGAAGCAAGGGCTACAATCTCATTTTACCAACAATGTGCTCTAACCTAGCCTACAGAGCCCAGGCAGATGAACCAAACCCAGGGATATCAAACCTTCTGGCCTTCTCCCAGCATTGACTTCTTTCCTGTGGGCACTAGGAAAGGAAGGATAATCATGAGAGCCTCCAGGGTAATCCTGGAATCTGGGTATGATCCTTGCAAGTATTCTATGACTCAAAGTTTCAAAAAAGAGCTTGGCAGCCGGGAGCACCCTGGATAACCAAGAACCCCAGGTGATGAGCAGGAACCCACTTCTCAGGCCAGGCCCCCCTTCTGAATTAGTGAGAACAGAAGGCCATGATGAGCCACCCCTGTGTGGCCCCTTCTTAGGTCTCTAACATGTACCCTGCCTACCAGCCCACCTCGAGCATAGCAGTTGGCACTAAATGAACTCAAGAATGAACAAGAGGGACTTCCTGGTGGTGGTCCAGTGGTTAAGACTCTGCACTTCCAATGCAAGGGGCACAGGTTCGATCCCTGGTTGGGGACCTAAGATCACACATGTCACATGGCATGGCCACGTAAAGAAGAATAAGAAAACGAGGGAACCCAGAGACCTTCAGAGTAGAGAGTTAAGTTGGAGCAGCATGGGTTAGGAGGCTACTGTCTCCACTGTAATCCAGTTTGTTCAATATTGTGGCTACAATTGACCTCAATGCCCTGCTCAAAAGTCTGAGACACAATTGACCCATTCCCCACCAGTTTGATGTGTTACTCAGCTCATGTCATTCCCTGGTAACTGATTCTGTTTCTGACCTTGGATTCCTTCTCTGGACAGGGACAGTGGACATCAAAGCAGCATCCTTCATCAGTATCCTCATCCTTATGCTACAAGCTAAGATGTACTTAGTTCTATGTGAAGATCCTTAGACACATTATTTCATTTCACCTATTCCTAAGGGATAGATACAGGTTTATTCTGTCATTTTACGGAAGAAGAACTGAGACTCAGAGAGATTAAGTGACTTGCGAAAAGCCCAACAGCAAGTAAGCGGCAAAGCTGGGATTCTAAGGGACTCTGGACGGCAAGTTCTGGATAGCTCCCCTCTGTCACACTCCTGCTTTGGAGGTCCTCAGCATTGACGCCGCTCCTCACCCCTGCAGCTTCACAGCCCTGACCTCCGAGAGCTGGCCACCAGGGCACTGGGATCATTCATTAAATGTTCTGCTGGGGAAAAGGTAGTTCAAGAGTCCTGAGGTTCTCTCCTACACCAACCTGGGGTTCAAACACAGTGCTGCTTAGGAAAGGGGCCTAAGATGAATATCTTCTTAAGAGAAAGTTACTTTTCATTTGCTAAATGTCTACCAAAATATCCCTCTAAATATACATAATCTATTATGGATTGTTTCAAAGGACTCCGCAAG
Organism: Capra hircus; assembly: GCF_001704415.2. NCBI lineage: Eukaryota > Metazoa > Chordata > Mammalia > Artiodactyla > Bovidae > Capra > Capra hircus. Next base: position 23,532,161 of record NC_030826.1, on the reverse strand, counting down.
TGAGAGGCTATCATTCTGAGTTTCCCATTTTGTCGTCAATATTAATAGAAACTCACTGGGAACAAATTCAGAGGATCCAGAGGCATCTCATGAAGTGGACTGGGGGTGGGGAGGGGCCCTCCCACCTCTGCTCTCTGCTCTTCTGATGCAACCCATCAAACCAGAGCACACAAAGCCCCCGGGATCAGACCCAGCATCTGCCGCAGGGAATCAGGGCTGAGAAAAGGCTGCTCTTTCAGCCTTACTGCTGAATCACTGCCAGCTGCCCTGGTCACTTAAGTGACAGGATGATACATCAACGTCAATAACACGGGAAGGGTCTGTCCACAGACAGGGCATTATTCTCCCCAGGAGGCATGAAGTCAGCCTCGAGAGGCAGCTGAGGCCCCTGAGAAGTAAGGGCCCCTGCCCAGGACACGCTGTCCCTTCCCAGATCTCCTCCTGGTCCCAGGTGGACAGACCTAAGAGTGACAGGAAGAGGCCACTCCTGGGCCAGACAGAAAATCATCCAAGAAACAGGCGCTGTTGGAACTTAGTGTGTGTGATGGGATGGGAGGAGCAACATGCAGGGGACTTTCTGCCATGGGTCTTTCTGCCAGAGGAGCCGGGAACAGCTTCAAGACTCAGTGGGGCACCAGGGTCCTGTGCCAGCCTCCAGTCGGGCCCTGCACATCCACTGGCTCCTCCAGTTACTCGGTAACTATCTGCTCAATGAACTGAAGAGCCTGGGGGCTATGATGGGTCAGTGCCCCTGAGGAAGCATGATGAGAACCTTCCAGGCATTTCCTCCAAGAAACGAGTCTACTTGCAGATGAGGCTGGAAGGGCTTTGAGGACGAGGACGGTCTTGGTGACCTCCATAGAGCCCACGGGGCCCAGGGCAATGCTGGAGCACCACAAGCCCTCAAAACTGTTTGATAATACTAAAACCTCACATTCATATAACAATTTGCACAATACTAAAACCTCACATTCATATAACAATTTGCACTGGGGACATTTATCATCACCTTCTCTGCCAAGCATGGTTTGGTGAAGATCTTCAGGACAAGGAGTGATGTTTTATATTTTATATTATAGATGAGTTAGCAGAGGTCTAGAGAAGGTGTAAGGATTTCCTAAAAGATTCACAGCAAGTTAGTGGAGAGACTAGAACTCACACTCGAGAATGACTCCAGATCTGTGGGTTGAGCTCTCCTGTTTATGTGTAGACCGAAGGAAGGAATGAAGGAAAGGGGGACTTCCCAGGTGGTCCAGTGGCTAAGACTTCACACTCCCAATGCAAGGGGCGCAGGTTCGATCCCTGGTTGGGGAACTAGGTCCCACACACCACAACTAAAAAGATCCCGCATGTTGCGACTAAGATCCAGTGCAGCCAGATAAATCAATTTTTCAAAAATAAATGAAGGAAAGGACAACTAACTTCTCCCACCTCTGCCGTATCACAGCAAAGCGTGGAAATCAGTGCACCTGTTTTCCCTTGCTCTTTCAAGTCCCACCAAGTGAGGACCATTCTACTTGCGGTGCACACTCCAGGCAGGTTTCCAAGGACCACATCCTGATCTCCTTATAGCCACCCCCAACCCTCTGCACCTCCAAAAGTGCTGAACAATAAATTCCTGTCTGGCTGAGCAGGGGACTTGGCTGTGTCCTGGTTGGGGCAGCACGTGGACTCTCAGCTTATGCCAGGAACACAAGCTATCGGTTGGAGGTGTCCACAAATCACCCCTGCTCTCCCTTAGGAGAGGACAGCAGGCAAGAGGTTGAGTCTGTCAAGGGGCCCAGGGTCCACACAGACCAGCAGTCACTGCAGTAGCCCGTCCTGGCTCTGCTATCGCTCAAAGGCTTACCGAGGCCTCCAATCCCCTGCCTTCCCATCTGGGTCTGTCTCCAGACCAGTATGTGAGCAGAGAGTGGAGAGAAAGAACCACCCACCTGCCTAACTGGGTCAGAGTCTCTGAGGCAGGGCTGATGGGGCCCCAGGCTACATGGCAGGGCCCTGGGACTCTCTGCCAATCACCCCAGTACCAGAGCTGATTGATGCCAACCCGAAAAGGCCGACTCCCAAGGGAGGCGGCAGCTTTATCCTGCTCTGAGCTACAGGTGGAATAGGTAAGTGAGATTTTTTTTTAATGGGTTTATTTTACAAATTTAGGGGGTGGTGGGGGTAGGCCAGAGGATGAAAAAAGAGGGAGGGGAAAAAAAGGGTCGATAGACAGGGAAGAGAGAAAATGGAAGCTTTTGGAAGCTTTTAGATGGAAGACACTTCCCTCTCCATCGTGGCCAAAATCCATCAGTTAAAAGGCCACAGAGGTGAAGAAGCCCCGGGGGCGGGGTGGAGGGGGAGCAGCACCCAGAGCCGAGGCCTGAGGTGGGAACATCAACACAACCACAAGAAGAGCTGGAGTAGGTCCTTCTGGTCCTCCCAGAACCCTGGAAGAAGCGGCAAGAATGAAGGTGACCATTTGGCGCCCTGAGCGCACCCGCTCGAGTGGCAGGGGTTGCCAGAACATCCCAGCGACCCGCAGACAGGAAGTGCTTCCCCTCCTCCCTAAACCCGGGGAGATCAGAACAGGTTTCACTGTCCTCAGAGCTGCCAGTTCAGCCCTCGATGGCTCCCATCAAGTCAGACCCTCACCGAAAGGCCACTGTCACCAGCTCCTCAGCTCCACCCACCGGACCATGAGCTCCATAAGGGCAGCAATCAGGCCAGCCTTGTCCCTGCTGGATCCTCAGTCCCTCGAGGACTGATGTCTGATGGGGAACATGGATGGACAGGCAGGCAATTATGCTGCCCCCAGGGAGCTGTTTTCTTTGTGGGGTATTGAATCAGCAAGGTCAAGGTGGTATTGAACAAGCTTAGTGAAGAAAACACCTGTCCCACGTCTGGTGTCAGCTGGGTGTTTTAATCAAGGCCCTTCCCTTAACAATGGATCTTCCAGGGAGCGAGAGGGCTCCCTGCAACCCTGCCCACCCTCAGCACACCCTCTCCCCACTCAGCCTGAAGCAAGCCAGGGCTGTGATTGCCATCCCTACAATGACCCCATTTTCTGCCTCCAACCCAGGCCTCTCATCTGAGCCTCAGACCTCACTGCCAGCTGGACATCTCCCGAGGTGTCTCTGAGCACCTCAAACTCAACATGTCCAAAGGTGACCTCATCATTTCCCCCAGCTTATTCCACCTGCTGGGTTCTGTCTCCCAGTCAAAGTCCCTGAGCATTCCTGACCCTTCCTCCTGCCTTATGTCTGACATCCAACCCCACGGTGACTCACTCCACGGACCTGCGGCAGCAGCATCACCTGGAAGCTGGTTTAAAATGCAGGTTCTCACCGGATTCCCCTGGTGGTCCAGTGGCTAAGACTCCCACGCTCCCAATGCAGGGGGCCCCGGCTCAACCCCTGGTCAGGGAACTGGATCCCGCACAAGAAAATAAAAGATTTCAAACGTGGCAACAAAGATCAAAGATCTGCATGCTGCAACTAAGACCAGCACCGCCAAATACCTAAATAAATATCAAGGGGAAAAAGAGGATGAGATGGTTGGATGGCATCACCGACTTAAAGGACATGAGTTTGAGCAAGCTCTGAGAGACACGGAAGCCTGGCGTGCCCCAAGTCCATGGGGTCACGGAGAGTCGGACGACTGAACAACAACAAGGGGGAAGAGAGGAGGGAGTATTAAGCAGTGTCAAACGACTCTAAGTTGAGAGCACAAAGGCAACCATTGGATTTGGTAACCAGGGCAGCACTGTGGAGTGGTGGGGAGCAGGGCCAGGGGCAACCTTCTAGAAAGAGCAGCAGATTGGGGTGGCGATGGGATGGGGTGGGGTGGGTTAGGAGGGACAGGGTTTCTTGGCTGACTGACGGGTGGTCTCATTTTCTGCAGATCCAAATCTCAGGCTTCAGCCCTGGGTCTGCTGCTCAGCTCTCCCTTCTCCTATCCACCTCTTCCCCTTCCCGCTAGCTGGCAACGTTCATTCGTCTGCTTCCAACTCCACCACCTGGGGCCACAGGTGAGGACAAAGTAAAAATTTAACTCTGCCCAGGAAAAAGAAAAGATCTCATTTTCCCCAGTCAGGGAGCTATAAATTTTTCTGAAATTCCAACCATTCCTCCCTTTGAGTCTGAATGTTTTTAGTCTTCAAGGGTCTCCATTAAAATGCAAATGTCCCAGCTAGCCAGAAGGAGGGCAGCCCTAACAATCCTCACCTTTCTGGATCCTTAACCCACAAGGAGGCCTATGATTCCCCAGTTAAATCCTTTACCTCTCACCCAATCCTCAGGATACAGTCTTTTATAATCCACTCTTTCAGTTCAGTTCAGTCACTCAGTCGTGTTCAACTCTTTGGGACCCCATGGACTGTAGCACGCCAGGCTTCCCTGTCCATCACCAACTCCTGGAGCTTGCTCAGACTCATGTCCATCGAGTCAGTGATGCCATCCAACAATCTCATCCTCTGTTTTCCCCTTCTCCTCTCGCCTTCAATCTTTCCCAGCATCGGGGTCTTTTCCAATGAGTCAGTTCTTTGCATCAGGTGGCCAAAGTATTGGAGTTTCAGCTTCAGCATTAGTCCTTCCAATGAATAATGAGGACTGATTTCCTTTAGAATGGACTGGTTGGATCTCCTTGCTGTCCAAGGGACTCTCAAGAGTCTTCTCCAACACCACAGTTCAAAAGCATCAATTCTTCGGCACTCAGCTTTCCTTATACTCCAACCCTCACATCCATACATGACTACTGGAAAAACCATTGTTTTGACTAGACAGACCTTGGTTGGCAAGTGACTAAACTGATTCTCCAAAAAGATAAGTAATGTATCTATCCAATCATAAAACCAAGAAGTAGCAAAGTCAGGATTTAAACCCAGGCAGTCTGACCCCAGACTCTCATGCCGTGCTTTTTTGGTTTCTTCTATTTTTTTCTTTTGGTCTGTTGACTTTTTCACTTTTTTTTCAGTTGTGATAAAACACATAACACAAAATTCCATAATGACCATTTTAAAGTATACAATTCGGTGGCTTTAGGGATATTCACAACATTGTCCAACCATTACCACCACAAAGGTTCTATTTCCAGAACGTTTTCATCACCCCAAAGGAAAGTGACCTGGTGATTTTTGAATGAGTAATATATCCATGTAGTCCAAAAGCCGACACTTATTAGAAGATATACAGTGAAAGGCCTCATCTTAGCTTTGTCTCAATCTGTCCAGTTCCCACTTGGCCCATGAAAAGATTTTTACACATCCTTCTGTAGCATCTTTATGCAAATATAAAACAATACAAAGAAAGCATCCTATTTTCCCCTTTTTTTAACACAAAAGTTAAATATATCATACTTCCATTCTGCACCTTGCTTTCCTTACTCAAAATATCTTGGGAGAACTTATCGCTACATAGAAAGCTTCACCATTCCTTATTAAGTAACATAGTAGCCCCTGGCATGAATGTGAAATTTAGGTAACCAGTTCTCTATTGATAGGCAATTGTTGTTTCCAACGTTTTGCTATTTCAAATAATACCATGGTGAATTGATCTTGTACTGCACCATTCCACATGTGGACATATACAAGGGGAAATATCCCCTTGGTCAAAGGGAATATGCATGCATAATGATGATGAGTGTTGCCAAACTATGCTGCTTATAGGATGGTACCACCTGATCTGTTAAAATCGTACAAGAAAAAGGGCCCTGGAACTTCCCTGGTGGTCCAATGGTTAAAACTCTCTGCCTCCAATGCAGGGGATGCAAGTTCAAACCCTGGTCGGGGAACTAAGATCCCACATGCTGTGTGGCTCGGCCAAAAGAAAAGAAAGAAGGCCCACGTGCTCACCCAACACACTGTGCTAGCCCTTGTGTCTGGAACCAGGACCAAAGCAGCTTGTGTGCGGTTTTACCTGCCCAACTCACTCTCATCCCTCCCTCTAATAATAAAACTCCCCACCCCTACTTTGGGGATCTGATCCTCTCCCACTGAAAAGGATTCTTACAGTCACAGTACCAACACCAGCCACAGGGATGAGCCCCTAACTCAGGCTGGGCCATCGTCGTCCCCCACCCTCACCCCGATACAGGGACTGATGCAGAGCTCAGTGCGTGATCCAAGCCAACCAGAGTTCCTCCTTGGGATTTATCTAACCAGAGTTGGTGAAAAGGAGACATTATTTTTTTCCCTCTCAGGAGGAAAAGGGATTGAAATGTAAACCCACAGTGGTCTGCCACCACGGTTTCAATATCATGGGAAGAGATGTCCCAAGAGAATGAAGCCAACATAGGGGGAGACCCAGAAACAGAGACAGAGAGGAAGACAGACAGCTCATGGTCCTGGATCCAGCTGCTCCTGAAGCCGTTGCTGAAAATGAGTTATGCCCACCAATATATTCTCTGACCTTATTTGGCTAATTCAACCTGGGCTTCTGTCGCCTGCCCTCAAGAGTCCTGACTAATACACTGTGTATAAACTATAATCCCAATTGTGTTATAATACAGAGAAACAGGTGTAGATGCAGGTGCAAATAGACTGTGTGGGAGGGTACGTGTTTGAATAAGGAAAAAGACCAGAGAATATGTATTAAATGTTAATAGCGGTTATCTCTGCAAATCCCCCATCTGGGATTGCAGATGATTTTTATTTTAGTCTTTGTACTTTTCTGTGTTTTCCAATTTTTCTGCAAGGAACATGGATTTTAAAAATATAATAAATGTTTCTTTAAAAAAAAATCCAACTGGCGAGAAGCAGCCCAGAAAACACTCAGAGGAAGGTTCTGAGCACGTGCCGTGTTCAGGAGGAGCAGAGATGCCCTCTCTGCGTGGTCCACGCACCCTGGGGTGGCCGCTGCCCGTCTCAGGGCCGTCTGGCAGGTCCCTGAAGGTGGCCACTTTGTGTGCACAGATCCCAGCTTTCCATCGTGTGGCTGCACAGGCTCTGGTCTGCGCCCCAAGGTCAGCACAGGGTCAAGGCTCTTCTCTTCATACTGAGACCATGCTGAGCCTCTCCCATAGTTCCCACCTCTCCCTAGTCCCCTCAGCCTCTGAGAAGAGCCCTGTGTGTGTGTGTGTGTGTGTGTGTGTGTGTGTGTGTGTGTTAAGACACTCAGTCATGTCCCACTCTTTGCAACCCCCATGAACTGTGGCCTGCCAGGCTCCTCTGAACATGGGATTGGCCAGACAAGAATACTGGAGTGGGTTGCCATGCCCTTCTCCAGGGGATCATCCCAACCCAGGGATCAAACCTGCATTTCCAGCATTGGCAGGCAGATTCTTTATCATCTGAGCCACCGGGGAAGCCCTGAGGAGAGCCCCTTAACACACTGGCAAATGCCTGTCCATGAGCAGTTGATCGCAGGAGAGAAAACGTGGGTTACAAGGAGAGCTCACAGGAGGGGATCCCATCTCTCCGGCGCCTGCTCCCAGACTGACCTTCCCCAGCAACACATGACCATCAGTGGGGAGTGAAGCTCGGGCAGGACAGAAGTTTGGGGGACCCCCAACTTCAGCACGTACTGGACTACCAGGGAAGGAAGGACTGTCGCTTCCCTCGAGTCCCCAAGGCACTGTGGGTCCAAATGCATCTCCATTTTCACAGAAATGAGACTAGAGCCACCATCTGCCCACCCCGTCTCCACCCAGGGAAACCCTCTTTTATCCGCTTTTCGTTTTCGGATCCTGAATAAGATTTTTTTTTTTTTTAACCACTGTAGCCATTTTTAAGTGTGCGATTCAGTATCATGCAGCCATCACCACAATCCGGTTCCAGAACTTTTTTCAAAACCCTTAACAGAAGCTTTGTATACATTAAACAATAATTCTCCCTAATCTACCCCCTTAGCCCCCGGTAACCTTTATTCTAGGGCTTCCCCGGTGGCTCAGATGGTAAAAAATCAGCCTGCAATGCAGGAGACTGCAGTTTGATCCCTGGGTAGGGAAGATCCTCTGGAGGAGAAAATAGCAACCCACTTCAGTATTCTTGCCTGGAGAATCCCATGGACAGAGGAACCTGACGGGCTACAGTCCACGGGATCACAAAGAGCGACATGACTGAGTGATTAACACACACACAAGCTCTACTCTACTGTGAATTTTTGTGTCTCTTTGAATTTATCTATTCCAAGTACCTCATACAAGTGGAATCACCCAATCTCTGTCGTATTATGTCTGGCTTAGCTCATTTAGCTCAATATTTTCTTTTTTTGGCCACAACTCACGGTTTTGCCAGATCTAGTTCCCCAACCAGGGAGTGAACCCACATCCTCTGCAGTGAAAGCACAGAGTCCCAAACACTAGACCACCAGGGAATTCCCAGAACTGTGTTTCAAAGTTCATCCACGTGGCAGCAGCATTCCATTGTATGGGCTTCCAAGGCGGCGCTAGTGGCAATCCGCCTGCCAATGCAGATGTAAGGAATGCAATGCATGCGTGCGAGTTAAGTCACTTCATCTCTGTCCAGCTCTTTGCAACCCTAGGGACCACAGCCTGCCAGGCTCCTCTGCCCATGGGATTCTCCAGACAAGAATACTGGAGTGGGTTGCCATTTCCTTCTCCAGGGGAATCTTCCTGACCCAGGGATCGAACCCGCATCTCTCTAAACCAGCAGAGCCAGGAGAGTGGACAGCGGTTGTTCTTGTCCTGCCCCACTTCCATCCCCTTAGCTTCTGATAGCAACATACCCAACTTCCTCAGATGACCCACCCCTCCTATTGTCTCAGCCCAGATGACTCCACCTCTGGGATCCAGAGTGGGCACAAGACCCAGACTTGGCTAATCAGTGTACCCTATCCTGGTTAGGGAGTTTGGCATGGACAGGGATACACTGTTGTATTTTAAATGGATAGCCAGGGATTTCCCTAGGGGTCCAGTGGCTAAGACTGCACCCCCAGTGCAGGAGGCCCGGGTTTGATCCCTGGTCAGGGAACTAGATCCCACATGCTGCAAATAAGAGCTGGTACACTCAAATAAATGAATATATATATTTTTTTAAATAAATAAAATGGATAACCAACAAGGACCTGCTGTACTGCACAGGGAACTCTGCTCAATGTTATGTGGCAGCCTGGACGGGAGGGGAGTTTGGGGGAGCCTGGATACATGTATCTGTATGGCTGAGTCCCTTCACTGTCTACCTGAAACCATCACAACATTGTTAATCAGCTATACTCCAATACAAAATAAAAAGTTTTAAAAATTACTCTATGAGGATGGGAATTGAACGTCATTCTAATAAAACTTCACTTCCTCTTGAACAGAAATTTCCTCTAAAAAAATTAAAAACGTATACTATCCCTCTAGCCAAAGTCAAGGATGGAGGCACAAACCACTGTATCCAGGGTGAGTCACCCTTGGGCCTCTGGCTGATACCACTGGTCTTCCTATTGGTGTTGCTAAACTGGCAGTATGTAAGCCTGAAGCAGCCATCATCCAACTTTGTGGATAACCTATCTGAGGATGAAGCCAACCCAAAAGAAAGCATAGCCTAGAGACTGAGAAAGAAAGCTGGTGTCCAGGGACACCAAGGAAGCCCTGGGTCCAGCCATCCCTGAATCATGCCCTCTGAACTTTCTAATTTACCTAATCCAACACGCCTCTTTTTTTCCTTTAAGTTAATTTGAATGGGGATCTGTCACTTACAACCAAAAGATTCCTGGCTAATTCAGCTCAATTTCCAATCAAGGAGTCATTTGGGGGACTTTCCTGGTGGTCCAGTGGTTAAGACTCTGTGTTTCCCCTGCAGGCGGCACGGGTTCAAGCCCTGACCAAAGAACTAAGATCCTATGTGCTATAAATTTAAATTTTTTAATTAAAAAAATTTTTGTTTTTAAAAAGTCATTTTGGAGGTACCACCTTCCAACACAAAGACCCTCTAACCTGAAACCCGATTAAATAGATGGCATTGAAACAAATGTTAGACCATTGTTCTTCAAAACACAAAGATCATTTTGAAGTTTACATCTCCTTACAATCTTTCCATAAGACATGACAAATTATCTTTTCTTGCTGTTTAGACAAGGAAACAGAGTCACAAACTGATTTATTCACTATTAAATAAAAAGCTTTGGTCTCTTGGAAAAAAATTTTAAAACAAATGTTAGAGAACTCTATTTCAACTGTGACGTTGACTGATTCTCTGTTTATATGCTAACTGGGGTTCCACACTACCACATAGGTTTGGGGGTGGGGGTTACAGAGCAGTGAAGCCCCCCATTGCCTAACCTGTGCTTCTCTCCCTGCCATTCAGCACCGACCACAAAGCAGACCCAGATGACCTTGACAGCCTCATTTCCCGCTATTCCTCACCATGAAATCCACATCACAGTCCAACTGGGTTCTGAACGTGTCCCCTGCTCTTCCCGCCTGCATTCCTTTGCTTACACATGCTATTTAACTAGAATGCAGTTCCCCACTTCATCATTCCCTTCCGAAATCTTCAGGCTCCATACCGTGTATTGCGCATACTCAATCATGTTCAACTCTTTGCGACCCATGGACTATAGTCTGCCAGGCTCCTCTGTCCGTGGAATTCTCCAGGCAAGAATACTGGAGTAGGTTGCCATTTCCTCCTCCAGAGGATCTTCCTGACCCAGGAATCAAACCCACATCTCCTGTGCCTCCTGCATTGCAGGCCGATTCTTTACCACTGAGCCATCAAGGAAGTCCACAGCCCACCTCAAACACCACCAATTCCAAGAAGCCTTCCTCAGGTGGCCTCCAGGGCACCAGGCACCTCTTCTCCAGCACCCCCACCTCTGGTCTTGGGTTCACACTACACGTCTGACCTCTCCTTCCAGGGCACAGACTGCCTGAGGCAGGAAGAGTCTCTCATTCTCCTCCTGAACCCCACTGTCCAGGGCCTGGTACATACCCCGTGTTCCATGGACGGTGAGGGCCATGAACTGAAGCAGCACAGGGGAACGTCTGGAACCCAACTCATTCATGGAGGAGAAAGAGAGGGCAAATGCTGCAGAGGGGGGTGGCAGCACCTCCCAGCAGCAGGGAAAGGGCAGAGGACCCGCGACGCGGAACCAGGTGGCCTTGTTCCCATCACTTGTATCACAGCCTGTGTCCTGCTCCACGTGGCTGTGCCCTTGGGGGACCTTGTCGGCTATTGGCAACTGGCCTTGGTTGAAGTCGTACTCAAAAGCCCTTTCTAGCATATTTGCAAATAGAGTTTTCAGATAGCTTGCTTCGGTTACCCCTTGATTTACACACTCTTCCTGCCTTTGCATCTCAGATTAAGTATCTTATTAAAATAAATGTTCTATTAAAATACAGATGGCATGGGGAACCCAAGCTCCAGTCCAGACCTTCCCATTCTCATAATGGAGCGGGAATTTCTATTCTAATTAGTGAGGACAACAGCCAAGAGACCTTTCAGCTTATCTGACGCTTGACAGGACAGAACCCTCCCCCACCTACGGCTCCATGGACCAAGCCCTCCCCCGATCCATCAGCTAAGGCCTGGGGTTCCAAAGAAGCCCAGCTGCCCAAGAGACCTATCCAGTCCCTTCCTTACAAAATAACAAAAATGTGCTAAAGTGTCATGGTTCACTATAACATGAAGCTTTTTCATACACTTGGTAGGTGTCTCATACAGCTGAGATACAGTGCAGTCTACTTCATAGAAGGTGAAAGTCAAGGGCAGAGAGATCAAGGAACTTGGCCAGGGTCACCATGTAATAGACGAAAGGACAAAAGCCTAGAATTTGGCATCAGGCTGGGGTTTGAACCTCAGCTCTCCTATACAAGCTGAGTGACACTGGCTGTGTCACTCCTGAACCTCCACTTTCTCCTCCGTGAAAAATGGAAATCACGATGAGCAGTCTTGCAGAGAATGAAACTAGTGAGGTTCAAGTGCCAGCCCAGTGCCATGTCCAGAGTGGAGCCCAATACTGGTTCTCATCCTTGTCCCTTCTCTTGGGAATTCCCGAGTCTGTGTTCTATGGAACCCAGCCTCCCACCATTTCTGTTATTTTTGTTTGGGGGCTAATTAGGGAGGATAAGACTGGAGGAACATCTACAGGCAAATGAACAGTGGCCATTCTCCAGCCCAGCTCCTGCAGGGCACCCAGCCACTCTGCCAGGACCCCTCATTTCCGGTCACAATGGATTGCCCCAAACCAAGGAGACCCAAGGGCAGGCCTGGCTGAGACCCAACCCCCAGCCTGCATATTTCATTAATTACACATAGGGCTCCCCAACCCTGAGCCTCCTGCTTCCCACACTCTATATCCAATCACTCACAGCAGGGGTAAGTGATAAAGGGGCAGCCAGGTATGGATGTTGGGGTGAGCGGGAGGGCACCAGCCCTACAGGGAGCCGGCAACTGGCAGTGGAAGTGCCAGGCGGGAAGGCAGGCCCAGCCAACATTGCCAGAACTTCTGATGTCTCCATAGAAGGCTGAAATACACATTAGTAACACGGAATCTTCCAATTCAAAAATACTGACTTGAAAGTGAAAAACATATGTGGGTCTAACAAGTCCCTGGAGAACAGGCAAGGCTTTGCGCTGTTCCCTGCTGCATCCACAGTGCCTCCAACAGAGTCTGGCACAGAGTGGAGGCTTCTCGAAGACCTAAGGAGTCTGCAGGGGCCAGCTTCTGACTTCTGCCTCCAACTCTAAATGCCCAGGTGCCAGCTGTCCCCACTCTCTGCAGACAGGACAGTTTCGGTTATGAAACCCATGACAGTGAAAAATGAGCGGGGGGCGGGGGGGATCCTCCACCCTTCCAAGGGTCTGTCCTGTAAACCCAGTGAGAGCTGCACCTTGCTCAGGGGCTATTTCTGAGCCTTGAGAGTAAGCGCTTATTTTCAGCGGGGGCGGGGGGGGGTGTTATTATTATTTCTTAAATGTCTAATTTTGTATTGGAGTAAAGCTGATGAACAATGTTGTGATAGTTTCAGGTAGACAGTGAAGGGCCTCAGCCATACCTACACACGTATCCATTCCCCAGTGGCTCAGCAGTAAAGAATCAGCCTGCAATGTAGGAGACGCAAGATATGGGTTCAATCCCTGGGTCGGGAAGATTCCCCTGGAGGAGGAAATGACAGCCCACTCCAGTATTCTTGCTGGGAAAAATCCCACGGACAGAGGAGCCTGGTGGGCTACAGCCCGTGGGGTCGCAAAGAGTTGGACATGACTGAGAACCCCAACACATTCTCCCCCAAATTCCCCTCCATCCACATAATATTGCCACATAATATTGAACAAAGTTCCACGTGTTATACAGGAAGTCCTTGTTGGTTATCCATTTAAAATATAGCAGTGTGTACATGTCCATTCCAAACTCCCTAACAATCCCTTACCTCCATCCTTCCCCCTGGTAACCACAAGTCTGTGCTCTGAGAGTAAGTATTTATGACAAATATTAGCACAGCGCCCTGATTGTACCACACACATTCAGTGTGGTTGGTAAAGATCTTTACAACAAAGACACAGAAGAGTGGGAAGGGAGGGAAGGATGGGGAGGGGGCAGCTCTGACCAACACCAGTTCCCACCCCACCACCCCCATTCAGAGAAGTGGCCCCGCAGGGTCAGTCCACCCCCAAAGGGCTCCGGGAAGCACTTGGCCAGGGCTCCAGCCTTCATGAAACAGAGTGTTCATAACTGATAAGCTTAAAAGCAAGTGTCAATTTTTCAACCCAGCCTCGCTCCAAGGGCAGTGAATAAACACAGCACAGGCTCCAGGTCCCCAGTGAACACATCTGGAAGGAGAGGGGAAGGTGAAACCAGGCTCATTTGTCCCTAGAAATCAGTGCAGAGTCTGGCGCCATCCACCATGGTCGAACTGGGGCTCCCCACTCAGAAATTTCAACTCACGACATGAGTTCCCTTTACCCATGGTCAAGGCTACCCCAGGTACCACCCAGATGCAAGGCAATGGGTCGACTCCATAGTGATTATAACTGGACTGTGGAGGAGCCTGGGGGAGCCTGCTGGGGTGCTAGAAAGTGCTACATCTGACCCGGGTGGTGTCTACACAGGCAGATACATATGTGGCAATTCACTGAGCGGTGTCTTTAAGACTTCTACACTCACTATATGGATGTTACACCTCAGTACATTCATAATAATAGCAGTGGCACGGAATAAACACTTCTCAGAAGCCAGGCACTACCTAAGTGCTTATCCTGGGTTCCAGATAATATAATAGTTAAGATCACAGCCTTTAGACTGCAGTAGAAGCAGGTTAAAATCCCCATTCCTCCACCTCTGATTCTGTCCCCAGCATGATCCTCGACCTCTGAGCCTCTGTCCCTCAGCCAGAAAACAAAGATAATAACTGGTAGAATTGATAGGCACACACACGAGCCCTCAGCCCAGAGCCTCGCAAACAGTAAGCCTCAAAAGGTGCTGGCTGTGACAACCATTCAGTCCTCAACCACCCGGATGCTGTAGCGTCCATTCTAACATAAGAGAAACAGGTGCCCTTCCTTCCTAGGCCACAGGCATGTCAGCACCACCTTCCCCATCTTCCCCTAATCCATGTACCACCTGACTATTACTTCTCTTAACACTTCTCTTTAAATTGATTTGCAATTTTTTACTTAAATAAATTTACTTTTTTAAAGCATTATGTAAGTGCCGTACACAGAAAACCAGCATTACTTGCCAGAATTTTTTTTTAATAGCTATTAAAACAAAAAATGCTTGTCCACCTGAAATCATCTTGCCTACCTCCTTTACTTTTTATGGATTCTGGAGGCAGATAAACTCCGTTTGTCGGGCGGGTGTGGGGTGGGGTGGGGACCAGGCTGGGAGTTGAGGTGGGGGCCTCATCTGCTTAAAATGACTGAGAAACTTCCTGAGCCCTTCAGCAGCCCCCGAGCGCACAGAAGTGATTCTCGCTGGTTTAACCAAGCGAGCCTGGCAAGCCCTCTATTTGGCAACATCCTGGTAACCAGCCATCTGTGCGCTACACAGGCTCCCAAGAGATAAAGCTACATTTCAAAAAATATATATATTTGCTAATGGTGACTGATTGCTAATTCAGGCACCCACTGGCCCCTCTTTGGCATGAATGAAGGGACCCCGCTTTTGCCTATCAGGTAGCAGCTCCAGGACCCAAAATCTAGGACCCAGAGTCAGGACAGTCCTGGTGTTCCAGTCGCAACTTCAGGATGGGCTGGACTCAGCCAGGACCCTCCCATCCATGGGTCCCCGAACCACGCAGAGGCAGGAAGGAGTCAAAGGAATAACATGAAAAATACCCAGGTGCAAGTGATCAGGTTCATTTCTCCCCAAAAATCTCTTGTGGAAGGAAAGAACAAGAGGCAAGGGGGGAAATCTCAGACAAGAAAGGAGCTCCCTGGTGGCCCAGTGGTTGAGACTCCATGCTTCCACTGCAGAGGGCGCAGGTTCAATCCCCGGTCAGGGAAGCTCTGCAGGCCACACGGTGTGGCCAAAAAAAGAAAGAGAAAGAAAAGGGACATCTTGAAACCCACCTCAGAGAGCACTGCAGGATTAAGAGGACTCCAAGGTAAGAAGCAGTGAGCACATTTTGCCTGAGGGGTCAGTGAGTCTCATGAGCACCCACTCATTCATTCAGTAAATATTTACCGAGCGCTCCTGTTCTCAGCAATGATGTGAAAAAGGCAAAGTCCTTGCTCTCAGACAACTTGCCTTCTAAGGGAGGAGACAGTCCATAAATTGTTTATTACCCATGCTAGATGATATCAGTTAACGGTAAGTGCCATGGAGGAAATAAATCAGGGTAGAGTTGTAACGGCTGGAATGAGTTGCTTAGGTTGGATGGTCAGAGGAGTCCCTTTGGAGGAGATGATATCTGAGTTGAGAGCCAGGTGATGAGGAAGTATGGTTAGTGAAGTCACTGTAAATAGCATGTGTAAAAGGCCTGGGGTAGAAGCAAGCTTGGCATGTTCTAGAAACAGAGAGAAGGCCTTTGCAACTGAAGTACAATGCTCACAGTGAGGAAGGGGGAACAAGGTCAGAGGTAAGTAAGTTCATAGAACCAGGGAGGGGATGTGGACCCAACTTCAGATTTTAGATTTCATTTCAAGTGTAATGGAGGCACTTCCCTGTGGTCCAGTGGTTAAGACTCCATGCTTCTAACAGAGGGGATGCAGATTCAATCCCTGATCGAGAAACAAAGATCCCACATGCTGCACAGCTCCAAAAACAAAGCCATTAAAAAAAATCTTTAAAAAATAAAATTTTAAAAATAAAGTATAATGGAAAGCCCATGGAGAGCTTCTTGCAGTAGACAGACTTGACTGTATTTGAATTTTTTTGTATTGTTTTATATTTGAATTTTTAAAACTCCACTGTGGCCACCATCAGGTAAGGGGGACAAGAAGTGAGGAGACCAATTAGGAGATTAAAATAACAGTTCAAAAGGAATCTAATACACTCATTTACGCCTCAAATTCTGTTCCTTAACTCCTCAGACTTGCAATGAGGTTAAAAATGGGAAGCTGGTAAAGGGGAGAGGTTTGTTCTTTAAAGCAACGATAGCAACTGGCTCAAGCGTGAGACAAGAAAGGGTGAACACCAGGCCCTTCCGCAGAGGGCAGGACCAAGCCACCTCCTAAGATGAGAACAAGCGGCCATCTGTTCCGGGGCCTGGGAGCAGACCAGCTCCTGCCTTGCGCCCTTTCCAGCCCCAGAGTCCCGGGGCTCCAAGGCCAGGACTCCGGGACACTCCTCAGGCTCAGACTCCATGCAGCCCGAAGGACTGCCACCAGCTGTCCCATGTGAGAACCCAGGTATCATCCATGACACCAGCCTTCAAACCCTAAGGACAAAGCAATCAGTGACTGCTAGTATCGCAAAAGCAGACAACTGGGCCACTCCACTCCATGCGTGCTCAGTCACTCAGGCGTGTCTGACTCTTTGTGACCCATGGACTGCAGCCCTCCAGGCTCCTCTGTCCATGGGATTTCCCAGGCGAGAATACTGGGGTGGGTTCCCATTGCCTTCTCCAGGGGGTCTTCCTGACCCAGGGATCGAACCCACACTTCCTGCATCTTCTGCACAGGCACACCGCTCTACCACTGCGCCACCTGGGAATCCTTCCACTAACATAGTGTTAGTCGCTCAGTCATGTCCGACTCTTTGTGACCCCAGGGACTGTAGCCCACCAAGTTTCTCTGTCCATGGAATTCTCCAGGCAAGAATACTGGAGTGGGTTGCTGTTTCCTTCTCCAGGGGATCTTCCTGACCCAGGGATCGAACCCAGGTCTCCTGCACTGCAGGCAGATTTTTTACCATCTGGGCCACCAGGGAAGCCCAACTTCCACTAGCATAGTCTCACCAAAAAAAAAAAAAAAAAAAAAAAATCACACCCAAATCTACTGTAGCTTCTAAAACTAAATACCACTGACACTTACATAGGGGACAGGAGAACATGTTAAATGACACCCAGAGACTCCATCCACAAAATCCTGATTGTGGGAAACTCCCCAAGACAAGCAACCCAGTTTCTTTGATAAAGAAATTATAAGGAGGAAAGAAAAAAAAAAGAGTTGTAGGAGAAAACTTATAATGAGACATATCACCAATCACATCTTAACCCCAAAACACTTTAGAAAAACTTGTATGAGGCAAAAAAAGAAATAATCATCTTTGGGGGAATATGAGACAGTAAATGAACTATAAAATCTAAATAAAAAAATAAAAATTTTAAGAGGCAATTAGGGAAATCTGAACACTGACTGAATGTGATATTAAGAAATTATTGTTAAGTTAGGGGGTATGATCATTGCTAGTTTTTCAGAAGAACTCTTATCTTTAAGATGCATGAAATATTTAAGAATGAAATGATATAAAGTCTGGGATTTACTTCAAAATAATCTTGTGGGGGAGTGAATTAGTAAATAAATGAAACAAGATTGGCCACGAGTTGATAAAAGCTGAAACTGGGTATTATATTAGACCATTCTCTCCAGTTTTATGCATGCTTGAAAAGTTCCACAATAAAAAGCTGTTTGTTTGTTTGTTTTAAGCCAAGGATGACACTTTTCTAATAACCTATACAGGATTAACCCTCTATACATTACGTCCCACCATGGAGGGATCAGAGTCATTATATTCACTGTTCTGCCCCATAGAGCCTGCCATGAGTGACTTGCTGAATGATGAGTGAATTTATATTTTCCTCCTTGTAAACCCCACAGTGAGAGTTGTCCCCAAATAACTACCCTGTAAGATGTGGATTTTTCTTTCATTTATGCTAACTGACCTCTCTCCAGCTCAGAACGTCACACCTGCAGCCATACGGACTTTATCCACACATTTCAGAAGGTAAATATTTTGATTATGTTCCCCTGTTTCGAACCAACTGCCAAAGATGCCCGTTGCCCCTGAGTCAATTCTTAGGCAGGTTGATAAGAAGTTCAGAGTCGAGGGAGGAGAAAGGGGTCTGAGGTTCTCAAGGAGGAGAAAAGGACAAATATTTTTTTCTACATTGCCTTGTCTTAGTCAATATAACAATGTATCTTGTTCAAGGATATGTTTCTCCTTAACAAGAACCCTCTGACTAATCTTGTTATCTTAAAGCTTGTATACTGCAGGAGTGGGTCTGGTAAGACCTTTCTATTGTTAGTTCTAACCTTGTTAATTTAAGATGTATGTTGTGGGAGTGGGTCTGATGAAAGTATATAAAGCCGCCTGGTGGCTCAGACGGGAGGCTTTGCCTGCAATGCGGGAGACCCGGGTTCGATCCCTGGGTTGGGAAGATCTGGAGAAAGAAATGGCAACCCACTCCAGTACTCTTGCCTGGAGAACCCTATGGATGGAGGAGCCTGGTAGGCTACAGTCGATGGGGTTGCAAAGAGTCGGACACGACTGAGCAACTTCTCTTCACAAGAGACTAGCAAGGGGGACACTCTCCGTCCCCCTTCTGATGTCTATGTCAGAAGCCTTCTCTGCCCCTTTTCATACTTTGATATTGCTCCCCAAACCTCTTGAGTGATCGAGCCTGGTCCCTGGTCCCAAAGCTGCATCTTCTTCTTCAGAGATCACGAAACTGACACTGCACACCATAAGCTATCACCCCTTCAGAGGGCACCACCCCCCTCATCACCCACTTCTACGATTACTGAAGCCATGCTCTGGATCTTACCCCGCTCTGCCACATCTATATGCTCTGAAAATCAGAGCGCTCTGAAACAGCTCTCCAGGGACTTCCCTGGTGATCCGGTGGCTAAGACTCTGTATTCCCAATGCAAGGGGTCCAGGTGTGATCCCCGGTCAAGGAATGAGATCCTACATGGAGCAACTAAAAGGTCGTGAATGCCGAAACTAACACCCATAGCAGCCAAAGAAAGAAAGAAAGAAAGAAAGAAAGAAAGAAAGAAAAGAAAAAGGTGCCCTCCATTACAGGGCTTTCCAAATTGCCATCACCAAGGAAGGCTTTGTTCAGGTGTCTCCCTGGAACCACACTCAAATTCAATCCCCTCTCAAATACAACATTGTTTCCATAAGATCATAGGTGCTAGAATTCCTGGAAGATGGTAGGAAAGAAGCAGGACCTCCATGTTGTCCCAAAACTCCCACAGAGCCATCAGATCAAGTCTGGTGAGCCCCACTCCCATTTCTCCAGGAGGCAAACTGAGGCTGGAGCTTCTGGTATAGTTCTCAGGACCTACCAAGAGTGCCTGGAAGTCTGCTTCTGCGCCCGTATGGATTACCGATGTTGTAACCACTCTGCCTGGCATACCTCCCTCCCCCTCCCAAACAATATTTCCAAGTGGCCTGGGGAGGGCAGGAAGACGAAGGACCACTGGCCCATTACTACAAGACACACAGTACGTTCCATCCCTCATGGCCAACAGCCAGGAGTATTATCTGCACAGGCCTGTCAATTAGAGGTGCTGGGAAGATAGATGGGTGAATCAAGCCTTCTGGGATGGATGACAAGGGGACCTGAATCTGACCTGACCCTGTGACAAGATGGGGGAGGAAGGAGGAACCCGGCAAATTTCACACTCAGCATGGAGCTTAGGAAGTGCTTAAGAGAGGCTGGCAGCTGCAGCCTGCTCCAGGGCCCCCACGGCCAGTGCCTGCAGAGCAAGGGTCAATCGTGTGCACTGATTTCAGACACTCAGAGACAAAGAAACTCCAGATAACAAACAGCAAAGGAAGTAAAGGTCGTTAAGCACGAGCATGAAAGCAAGCCCTCTCTCTCCTTGGCAGGTTAAATCCATGGCCAGAGCCATCAGCATGGCAGGAGCAACAGAGAACAGGACAAAGGCAGAGGCTGGGAGGGTCACCACTATCTGCCTGCATTGCAGGGAAGAGCACAGAACATCCAGGAGGAAACACAAGTACCAGGAGCCTGGGGCATCCTCACCTGGGCCAATCCCTTCCTGTTCCCTGTCCAAGTCCTGCCCTGTGCCTCACTGCAGCCCCCCAACCCCACACTCTCTCTGCTCAGGCCCACACCCTCCTGGCTGCCTTCTCAGTCCATGTACAGCTGGTCTGGACCACTGGTGGGGCTGTCACCACCTGCCATCTTACCGTGGTTTCCAGGACACAGGCGCAGAGAGAGAATGGGAGCGATCTGCTCAAATCCCTCCATCCTCATGCAGTACTTCCTACCTATCAGATGCATCATGACCCACATCATCTCCCTTGAGCCTTGTATGCCTTTTGTGGGGATGCAGAAACTGAGGCTCAGAGAGATGAAGGGTCATGTCACAGTCAAGAGAGGAGCGGGGACTAGAGCTTCTAGTTCTCTGTGCAGGGCCTCTGCCACACTTGCACATTCAACACTCAGAGACAGGAGCTGTTCTCAACTAGCTGCCTTTCCATGGAGCATGCCTCCCTTCTCATCCCTCAAAACAGGTCCAGGTTGTCTTGGAACAGCCACCCCGTATCTTTCTGACTGTAGAGGGCTGGCTTGCTCATCTCCCTGTACGTATAAAATGCCGAAGAGCAGGGAATGGATGAGAATCAAATTCTAGGGGAGAATGCGGCCCAGACCTGGAGCCCTGAGCTCCCGAGTCCCGCTGGCAGCGTTTTCTGCTAGACAAGTGCGTCCTGAGCATCATTCATTCCTAGATCACCTGCAGAATTTGTGCTATGTTCTACGCCATCTGTACTATTTCTACTAAATAGACTTATTCTTGTGACTTGAGTCGACTAA
Organism: Capra hircus; assembly: GCF_001704415.2. Lineage (NCBI taxonomy): Eukaryota > Metazoa > Chordata > Mammalia > Artiodactyla > Bovidae > Capra > Capra hircus. The sequence goes on along the minus strand of NC_030826.1, from coordinate 23,511,062 downwards.
TTTGAAGTGATGCTTCATATCACCACTGCAAGAGAGAACATCAGTACCACTGGGCATAGCCAGGAGAGAATCCTAAAAATAAACCCTGCAAAAACAACCTAAGTTGCAGGCAAGCACTGTTCCCCCACTTAAAGGCCCTGAGCCAGAGGTCTGCTCTCTCTTTGTTATAAGCGGGAGATTAGCAAGTGTTTTAAAGGTGTTAAAGTCAGACTAGCACCAACCTGAAACTTGCCCCTTGAAGAAATCACAAGGATTAGCAGAGAACTGAAAAGGGAAGAACTTTCTTACTAGGTGACTCAATGCTATTTCATGCTTAACCACCTTCAGTTACTTCACTGGAGAGTCAACCCGGACTGTGGGAAACCCTGAATTACATTATAGGAAGGGGGACAAGAGGGACAGAAGACAGTGGGACTGTCGGGGGCAACCCATGCCAGTTGCCCCGAGTGCTCCAGTTCACTGCCCACCACCTCCCCCAGGCACACCCAACTTCTGGGTGAGCCCAGGGGCCGCCAGTCACCACCCAGGTATTCTCTGGCTCCATTGTCCTTGTCTGAGCCCTTGATCAACGTAGAATGCAGCGCTAACTCTGAACGTCTCTGGAAATTAGAATACAGCAGGGCCTCCAGAGCCTGCCCCAAACCCCCACCACATCTCTGTGGACAGTCAACTCTAATGACCCCCAGTTGCTGGCAGACTTTGGGCTCATGTACCCTATAGAGGACAGAGGCTCGGCCAGCCTGTATGGCCAGTTCCCTGGGGTGTTGTGGGTCCAGGAAGCTGCCTCAAAAGCTCCTTTGCCCATCCCAAACCCCACATCTCTCACCCCCACAGGTCCTCCAGCCTATCTCTCAAACAGCCTGGAAAACGATTTTCAACATCCAGGAGCAAACCCAAGAATGGTGAAAGAGAAACCCAAAGACAGAGAGACACGGAGGCGGGGGTGGAGGTGATAGACAACCTCCAAACTTGCTCCTGGCCTGCCGGCATCGCGCACTGAAGCTAGCAGATCCCAACCTGGCCGGCCCCTAGCGGGCTCAGCCAAGTTGCAGAGAAGCAAATGGCATCTCCAGCGCACTGGGCCACTCGGGTCGGGGCCTGAGCCAGGGACGGTCGCCCGGGTCGAATCAATGGTACCCGCGCTGCAGGCTTTGGGAAGGACGCGTGCTAGGCAAATTCGAGGAGTGGGGGTGAAGGACTTGGTGCCCCTCTGTGGGAGATGGAGTCCGAAGGGTCCTCCCGGCCGCCCTCACCCACCGGCCCCCTAACCCCCGATTCAGCCAATGCCCTGCCTGGGCTTTTTCCCATAACAGCCAGTGTCCGGGGCTAAGCTCCGAACTCGCTCCCCCGACGGCGCCCGGAGTGGAGGCTTTCTCCCATCCAGCTCGGAGCCAAATGCTCTCTTGCAAAAGTCCACCCCAAAGAAAACGGGGATTGAGCCCGAAAGCGGCGGGAAGAGGGAGGTGGCGCCGCCAGGCGTTACCTTTTCTCTTTACTCTGCTTTCGGGATTTGTGCAGGAGTCCGATGAGCACCACGGCGGCGCGGATCCCAGCCTTTCGGCAATGCATCCTGCCCGCCGGCTGGGACATGGCGAGGCCGCCGGCGGTGCCCGGCCGCGCCCTCGCCCGCCCGCCGCGCGCCCCCGCCGGCCCGGCTCCGCGCGCTCCGCGACGCCCGCGCCCGGCCCCTGCGCCCGCGCCCGGGTCCCCGGCCGCTCGCCTCGCATGGGCCCCGCCCCGCCTAGGTGCACCCCGGGGGTCAGGTGACCGGGCGCTCACTTCCCGGCGACCTTCAGCGTCTCCTCGGGGCCCGCCGGGCGGCCGGTGCCCGCTCCCCCAGCGCCGGCATTTCCAAGGCTCGCTCGGGGCGCGGCCCGGACGGGCGGCTCCGGGACTCCGGCTCCGACGCGCCGCCCGCGCCCCGGACGCCGCCCCGGCCCCGCCTCTCGGGCCCCGGCCCGGGGCGCCCCGGGTGCGGGCGGCAAGGGCGGCCCGGCCGCCCCGGAGGGACGGCGAGCGGCTAGCGCTCCTCGCTCGCGGGGCTCGGCGCCGGCGTTCGCTCTCTGCCCCGCGCCCTGGCCCCTTCCCGTCCTGCCGGGCGGCCGGGCCCCGGGGCTCCCTGCCTCTCCTCGGTCCCCTCCTCTGCGCTCCGCGTCGCCCGCCCCCGCTGGCCCGGCCCCGGGCTCCCTCCCTAGGCAAAGGCGGCTGACGCGCTCTCCCAGCCCGGCCCGCCGGGATACTTCTCCGATGCTGTCACTGTCTTTAAAACAGAGGGAGAAAAAACAGGCACCGAGAGGAAACCGCGCGTCCTCGGTCCAAGCGAAACTGCCTCCGCGCGCGGGCACCGCCGCGGGCCTCCCCCGCCCGAGCCAGGCTGCCGGGCGGAGGGAAGTGCATCCCGCGCCCAGCGCGCGGAGCCCGCCCTCCCGGGCCGGGGCTCCCTGGCGCTTTGACTCGACTGGATGCTAACTCTCACCTTTCCCCAAATCTGGGAAGGGCTCGTCGTGCTGGGGCTGGAGGGATCTACTACAGAGTCAGCGTCTATGTGGGCTGGGCTCAGTCCCCCCGGTTAACATTTATTCTCCCGGCCCTGGGAGTTTGACACGACATAGGGGCCAAGACCGATTTCCCGGCTGCTACACCCGCACCTCGCGTCCCAGGTTGCCAGGGAGATGCAAGTTGAGGGAGGGGGGACCCTATTCCACCAGCACCAGCACCAGCCGCATGCACCCTGCCTGCATTCTTCCCACGCTGCGTCCATGCTCCATCTTCCCTTCAGAACGCAAAGGGAAGGTCATGCCAGGCCGTGGGAAAAGGGCTCCGGCCAGGTCCCTACTGCGGGGCGCAAGGTGCTCCTAAGCCCCACTCATTCGCTTCCATTTGCTGCCAGGAAGCCTCACCCCCTCTCAGCGCCCCAACTCCCCCCACCCCCTGCCTAACTACTGGCTCGGCTTTTCCTCCCACCACCCCCAGGGAGGGGAATGGGAGAGAGCTGGAGGGAATTAAAACAAGCCAATTAGTCCATCTTGGGAAACAGCCCTGTTGGGGCCAAAGAGGTCCCACAGGCAATTTGCCTTGGTTTGTTGTTTTTTTTTTTTTAATACAGTCTGCTGTTCAAGCAGAGAAAAGCCAGATGGGAAAGGGACCTTGCTGGAGAGGGGACCCGGGTGGTGAATGGTTCAAGGGCCTGTGGCCTCAACCCCACCTCTCCAGTGGGTGCAGCGTTTGCTGGCACTGGAATCGGGATAGGGCAGGGAACATCAGAGGGATACCCAATTGTGCCTGGGTTATTTATGAAGCATCCATTAGCAATGGCCTCAGCCCCCCTGAGCCTGGCTGGGTGGTGGGAGATCACAGATATAGCCATGGCCATCTATTTATAGCCAGAAAACAGTGCCCCAGGCCCCACCCCTGGGACTGCAGCAAGGCGGGCTGCAAGGACTACACAAGTTAAGTGACCTGAGAATCAGTCTGGAAGAAGGATGGGGAAATGAGTGCGTCCTCAGTGGGCAAAGGGGCAGAGCCCCAGCACTAGAGCCCAAGGCTTCTCCAGCCTTTGCCATTCACAGAACCTCTCCATAGCCAGGAGGGTGCTGGGGGCACTGGCCACAGGTCTAGGCCAGCATGGGATGTATTTTATCCACACACAGGGGCAGAGTACATCTCAGTGCAAAACCTGACCCCCTCCCAGGTGGGTGAATATGAATGGCTCCCACCTGCACCCCACTGCCTGGGAGGTATTTTAGGTCAAGTGCATCAGTGGGAAACAGGACACTGGGATGAAAGTGAAAAATCTTTCCACCGAGGAGGTAACTTTATTCATTGCCATTCTGGGGTTCCAGGCCCTCTCAACTCATCTATTCCAGCCCCAGTGTGGCTGAAAATATAAGGTTGTCCCCGTAAGACCTGATCTGATTCCTAGTGCCCTAAGACGTAGACATTTCCTGGGGATGGAGAGTTCTACCTTTTGCCCACACCCCACACAGGAAACACCGAAACATTTGAAAACATCAAATCCATCAGCAGCAGAGAAGGTAATGGCCATTTGCTAGATGGGCCCATTCCATCAACAATTGTGAAACAACTAGGATGCATCCAGCTTTGTGCAGGAGACTAGGGTAAGAGAAAGTTAAGACCATCCTTGCTCAAACAAACAGGTCTAACACGCATGCAACCACAAAACCACCCCCTTCCCAGCTGGTTTATCCACTGTGACCCAGCCACTGTTCCCCCAAAATCAGCCCATTCACATGCCACCTTCACAATTTTTTGTCTTAATACCATACTACTCAGTCATTTACTTACTATTTTGCTGTAAGTCCACTCATTTCTTAACTAATTTTAAAAGAAAACATTATTACCACCCTAAAAGTGAAAATCTCTTATCACTTGTCATTCATCCCATAAAAACAAATACATATTTATTAAATCCTGGCTCAATACCGTTGCCTGTGAAGGTTTGGCACCTGAAGTACCTTCGTTAAAAGACAAGCATTAGATGTTAGCTACACACTTGTGCAAAATGAAGACACTGTCCTTGAAGAAATCACAAAGTTTGAAAGAGAATCAAAAGGGAACAATTTTTCAGATAGGTGACTCAAAGGCCCTCCAGGGCCACATCCATGGGGCACTTTGGGGTGGACTGAGAAGGCTGGACGCTTCCAGACTACAGGGAATGAGGTCAGTGAGGACAGAAGTGGTCAGAGCAGGGGTCTCTTCCCAGATCCCAAGTCATTTAGCAGCAGTTTATCTGTAGAGGTGTCCCAGCTCGCAGGACCTCCAAGGTCTGTTCCAGCCCTCCCCTCTTTCCAGTCCACAGTCCCTGAGAACAAAGTGCCAGGCAGCTGCCAATCTGGGTCTCTGCCCCCAATCCAAGGAAACCCAAAGGCTGGGGGGGGGGGGGTGGAGGGGGGCGGTTCGGGGTTGGGGGGGGCTGGGTGGGAGCTGGAAATGAGGAGGGGATGGGGGAGTTAATCATGAACAGAGGGCAGACAGCTGCACAGCCCCATTCCTAAGGGGCCAGTGGGGTGAGGCAGACAGACACGCATGCTTGGTCCTGAAGAAAAGAGCCTTCTGTGCCCGGGAAGCCGCTCCAGGAGACACATCCGTGTGAAACCAGGACTCAGCCCCGCTGCCAGCGCCCAGGTCTGAGAGCCCAAAGCAAGTGCTCCCTCCGCGCCCCACCCCCACCTCCACTACTCTCCAAAAGGATCGCAGCCCTTCTTGGCTAGGATCGTGGGTAGATGTGGGGCAACCGGGGCTGCGGAGCCACACGGGGTGGGGCCTTTTACGAAAACCAGCTATTTTTAGATGTCTTGCTTGTCCCCTTCTGCAGGGGACAGTGTGCCCAGCCATCACACCAACTTTGGAGCAATTCAAGAGTTAAAACCTTACAGTATTAGATTTGCTCAGGACGGGTCAGCACCCCTCACGCTCTTATGCCTTTGAGGATACACTCACACACACACCAGCTCCAGCTCAGAGAAATCACTCAGAAGCCCCCCAACCCCACCCCCATGACTCCTTTCAGCAGAGCACTCACACCTGGGCTTGCAGAGAACCAGACTGACGTTCATTCGTGGCAGGTACGTCAGCGCCCCCTGCTGGACAACGTTACTATTGCGTCTCTGGGACATCACCAAATGAGCAGAAGAGGAGGGGGGAGGAGGGGCGGAGAGGAAGGGGAGAGGGAAAGGGGAGGGAAGGGAAAGACTGGGAAGGTCATTTGAGGTGGGGAAGCAGTTTCTATTTTGAAAGGAGGGAGAGCGATGCAAGAAAGATCTTCGCCAACACGTTGACTCTCCTCCCAGCTCCTAACCTCCCCTCTCTCAGAACTCACAACCAGCCCCCCAAAAGGGGTCCATCCCACAACAGGGTCCTTCGGTAACAGCAACAGGCCATGCCCAGGCTGGGCACAGGAGCCAAGTTTGGGAACCGCAGCTCAGCCTACCTCCCCGGAGCCACACACATCCTACCGAACAGAGGATCTGCCGAGAAACTGGCTCAGATTCTGGAAACGGATCTCAGTGATTTGTGTGGCATTTCCAAGCTCTAGGCAAAGGAAACCAAACCCGAGGAAGCCCACATATCCCACTCAGCGGCAGGCATCCGGCCCTTGGGCCACACACCATTTGGTATCCAGAGCCTGCAATGGACAACGTCCATCAGAACTTTGCTGATTTCCTGTTCAGGAATTACAAGAGAGGGGTGGGGCGGTAGGCGGAAGAAGAAAGGAGTTTTTCATCTTTTTCTTGGGTTCCTAAAGGTATTTAAAGTACTTCTTTCTGGTTTATTTGTGGAATTCTTTTAAGAGTGATCCTGGAACCCAGTTTATTTATGTGGTTGTGTTAGGTCTTAGGCACTCTGCGTGGGCTCTGTTGTGGCGGGGGTTCATAGTTGCCCTGTGGCATGTGAGATCTTAGCTCCCTGGCCAGGGATCGAACAGGGCTGGTTGTGAGTTCTGAGAGAGGGGAGGTTAGGAGCTGGGAGGAGAGTCAACGTGTTGACGAAGATCTCTCTTGCATCGCTCTCTGTCCCCTGCGCTGGAAGGTGGACTCTCAACCACTGGACCACCAGGGACGCCCCTATTTATGGCATTTTGAATCGATGAATCTAAGCATGTCTATAGCATGACTATAATTTTTCCCACAGTAGAAACATTCAAAAGGATTCTTCCATGTGTGAAATTCCTGATGAACAGAAAGACGTAGATTTTGCATGGAGGCTGCCCGGGGTCATTCCGGAGAACTGGGAGCAGATGAGGTGGAGGGCGGGTGGCCTGCAGCACAGTCATCTCACACCCAGGGTCCCCAGTCAGTCCCCACCTCACTGATTAGCAAATCCTGCCAACCCTTGCTACCACTGGAGCCACTTCCAACGCTAGGTTTTCTGGGCTGAGTGGAAAAGTGAGGAAAGCTGTCTTTCCATAATATTAGCAACATTGCTTAGCAACAACTTTCAAAGCAAGAACCGGCAGAAAACCGGTTCTCCAAAAACCTATTCTGTCTGGCTCTACAAAGAACACAGTGGTTTCTTATACAAGCATTATTTACATACTGTTCTGTATAGTCAGTAATGCCTTCTGTGTCTGGCTTCCTCCGGAGAGGAGAGGACGTACTACACCTAAGTGAGAATTCCAGACAACAGAGCTTTGAGTAGCAAAACTTTTCTTTGCTTGCTTGCTTGCTTTTACTGTAGTGACCTTGGCTAGAAATTTCTGTAAGACGTCTTACATATTTTTGCCCACTTCAAATGCAGGTTTAATAGAATCTTTTCTGGGTGACTCAGAGCCATCATTATCAATATCACCCACTGTACTTGAGCTAAAACTGTTATGAACAACAGGTCATTGAGAGGAGGACCCATTTGTTTCTAGACTTAATGACTTCAATCAGCTGTGATGGAAAGATACCACAGTGAGGGAATAAAACTGAAAGATCCTGCAGTTAGACAAACCAGAGCTCAAATCTTGATTTCAGCTTTTACTGTCTTTGTGGCTGTGGGCTAGAAATTTAACCTCTCTAAGCCTCAGTTTGATCATCTATAAAATGGGAATAACAACAGTGTGTTGCTCCTAGGGTTCTTCCAAGGATCCAGTGAACATGTGTGGTTCACATAAAGACTTCTGTGAAAATGTTCGTGGTGGTTTTATTCAAAATAGACAGTCCAGGGACCTTCCTGGTGGTCCAGTGGTTTGGCCATGCTCTCACTGCCGAAGGCCAGGTTCTATCCCTGGCAGAGGAATTAAGATCCCACAAGCCACAAGGCATGGTCCAAAAAAGGAAAAAGTTCTTAGTAGGGGGAAACGGTTAATAGTGTTTATCTCTAGAATTATGATGATTTTTATTGTTGTCTTTGCATTTTCTTCTATTTATAACTAAGTGATCAGTTTTTATTACTACATGAACTGCATGTTCAGGTTAATAGCATTTATCTCTAGAATTATGATGACTTTTATTATTGTCTTTGCATTTTCTTCTATTTAGAAATATAACTACATGTTAGTTTTAGTAAGTTAACAGATGGATGTTATAATCAGTTAAAGGAGAATGCATGAAAAGCACTTCACAGGTGCTCTTCAAGTGACCTTTATCACTGTGCTATTTTGAGTCATGGCTCATTGTGACTGCTCCCTGGGAAACCAAATACAAATGTTGTTTAGTCACTCAGCTGTGTCCAACTCTTTTGCGACCCCTTGGACTAGGGCCTGCCAGGCTGCTCTGTCCATGGGACTTCCCAGGTAAGAATATTGGAGTGGGTTGCCATTTCCTTCTCCAGAGGATCTTCCCGACCCAGGGATCGAACCAGCATCTCCTGCTTGGCAGGCAGATTCTTTTACCACTGAGTCACCTGGGAAGTCCTAAACACAGGTGTACCTGGAAGATACGGCAGGTTCAGTTCCAGACCGGTGCAATAAAGCAAGTATCACAAGAAAATGATCTGTACCAATTTTTTGTTTCCTCCAGTGCATATAAAAGTTTTTTACACCATACAGTAGTCTAAGTGTGCAGTAGCATTGTGTCTAAAAAAAAGTGCACATACTTTAATTAAAAATCACTTTATTGCTAAAAAATGCTATCATCTGACAATGCAAGGTTGCCACAAACTTTCAATTTTTTTTAATAAAATGCAATATCTAAGAAACGCAAGAAAGCAAAGTGCAGTAAAATGAGGTTGACTTGTAACTGAGCTTGTCAAAAATGAGGGCAAGCATCGTGGGTACCAGCAAGCAGGTGAGTATTCACTTAACAGATACACAGATCTTACACATCCCGAACAGAATACGATGAGGCCACCAAGATGGCTGTTCTTGTGCTCTCTGTACATCCCCTGCTCAACCAGCCCCTGCTTCCCCTACACCCTACTCACATGACTGACCTTCCTAACAGTAAACACCTATATACACGTCCTTGGCCCCAGCAAATGATTGTACAATAGCTTATCAAAGGGGGTGATGGGCGTGCTCCTCTGCCGGTTTCCCTGGTAACTGATGAACCAACCAGACATCACTTCCCCCTCTCACTGCCATCCTGCCCTGCACTCATCTGCCTCACACAGGGAGGTGTCACTCCAGGACCTTGCTCCAAACATGTAGGATCCCCTTGTCTGTTAAACTATCTATGTCTGTCTCGCTGACTCTAGGCTCCTTCTTCCATCTCAAGGCTGGGCAAGTACAAGGCTTGTAGGCCTGTGGGGTACAGTCCAACTGTGTGTGTGTGTGTGTGTTTGTGTGTGTGTGTGTACCAAGCAGAACATGAAGATCACATCGTGTAGACTGCAGATCACACACAAGCCTGGTCAACCAGAAAATTCATAGGTTGTGGCCCCACTAACCCGTTTCCTTATAGATTCTATTTTTCTTGTTGTCTTGTTGTCTCATCTCCTGCTTCTGTGGGTCCTGGAAGAACTCTGGGTTGGATACTCCTTTCTAGAGGGAAACTGCCCCTATGGACTACTGTAATCAAATGGTTTCTACCTAACCCCAACTGGAGTTTGCTTCACAAGGGCCTCTGGAACTAATGCATTAATGCATTAATGTGTTAACTGCTGTTTCCTACTGTGACTTTAAGTCCCATTAGCCTTAAAGACAGACACAAAGCTTATCTTCCATGTAGACACAGATTCCCTGAGCTTCACGCAGCTGGGGACTAAGCCTTGAGCCTCCTGGTGAGGGGCTGAGTCTGCAGTTTGCAAATTTTTCTGCTTTCTGGGGCCTTTCTGCTCTTTCCATCAGGAAAGTTCTTCCAGCTGTCTAGCCTGCATCACTCCTGCTGTACTAAGCTCTTCTGGTGAATAACTCCCTCCATCCTGAGGGAGCACCCCAGTTAGTGCCCACTATCTTACCCCTCCCTCCAAGTCCCAAAGCAGCTGCAGAAACTGCACCAGCCATTTCCCTTTCTCCCAAAGGCTCCAAATTTCCATCCATTTTCCCCCCTGCCTTTCCCCCCTCAGTCAGTCATGAGGCTGCGTGGGTCACAGCTAATAACTAAACGACCAAAGTTTCTTCCTTATTTTCTTCTTCTTAATGCATGAGAGCAGGTTCAAGGTTATGAGGAGCTGGGCTCAGCAGCCAGCTGTATGTGAACACCATCCATCAAACCTGTCATGCAAAGGACATGTAAGAGGATGCTGTAAGGCTGTCTCCAGGCAAGACAGGCAGTGACCTTCATGAGGGTCCCTTCTTAGAGAACCTGGAGCAGAAACAATCAACCCATCCAGACTGTGAGGCAGTGGGATGTGTGGGAATTAGGGTAGGAGGAGCAACTGGCAGTGTAATCCCCAATGATCCAGCGTGGAAATTTGATCTGTCCCACATGTCTCCTCCCCAGTGGCCAAGGCCTTCCTTGACCACTCACCTGGAGCACCTGAAGCCCTTAGCTTCTCTGCACCTAGCCCTTGGTTTGTTTCCTTTGCAGCACTTATTCTAACTTAACGAGGGGTTTTGAGGAGGTTTTACTGATTTGTCTGTTGGCTGGTTTTTTGGTCTCTTTGCCCCGGTGGACTGTAAACTCCATAAGGGCAGACACGGTACCTATCTTATATGTCATCACCTCCTCCTCTTTATCCTGCACCCAGAATACCATCTGATATACTCTAACCCTCAATAAATATTGTTGGAAATGAGGAAGGAGAGGAGGAGGAAAGAAAGTGAGGGGCAACTCCCACTAGGAGGACCTTGTTCCTGGAGTCAAGCTGGACTGGCCGGAGGGGAGGGCAGAGCATTGTTGTCCCAGAGATGGAGACCCACTCTCTGCCTTCTCATAGGTGCAAAAATTCAGGTAACATGGCTAAAAGGATAAGAGGATGGGGGTTCCCAAGTGGTGTAGTGGTAAAGAACCCACCTCCCAATGCAAGAGACACAGGTTCAATCCTTGGGTCGGGAAGATTCCCTGGAGAAGGGAATGGCAACCCACTCCAGTATTCTTGCCTGGGAAATCCCCTGGACAGAGGAATCTAGCAGGCTACAGTCCATAGAGGTCACAAAGAGTCAGACACAACTGAGCAACTAAACACCAACAACTCCTATGCTGAAAGCCCCACTCCAGGTGGCACAGCTCATGAGTCTGGCAAGGAGAAACCTCAAAGCAATGGGTCCAACTCCAAGGTCTCTGAGTCCCCTCGACTATTAGACAGCCCTACAGAGGAGGGTGTTAGTATCCTTCTCATGTTTATAGACGAGCGGAGGAACTTGTCTAGGGCCAACCCTGGACAGACTCAGTCCGACTCTGGGGCCTACACTTGAGTGACAGGTAGGGGTCGGGCAAGGGCAGGACTTGCTCCCCTTGAAGCACAAGAATCACCTTGAGGGGTGATAAACACCTCCCCCCAGTGCAGCATTTGACAGGTACAAGCACATCCGCAGCTTTTATTCCCCTGGGTGCCCACAGCTCTGTACGGAAGGAACATTAATATCATCCCCATTTGCTAGGTGAGTTAACTGAGACCCAGAGAGGTTAACTCTTCTGTCCAGGATCACACAGCTCCTAAGAAGCAGTGCCGAGACTCAGACACAAGTGGTCTCCATAGTTACTGACTCCCACAAAACCCAAAATGAAAAGGATGCGACCCAAGGGGATTAGGAAATGATGCAGTCAATCAGAGGCTCACCACGCTTGTCGGCAGGCCAAGGGAGGCCGACTTTTCTGCCTGCTTATCACCTAGGCCCCTTGTTTTGGTTGACAGGCCCTGATTTTCCCTTGGGCAGTGCCCTGACACCACTGATGGCTTCTGTGGTTCAGACGGGGCTGTCCCTTTCCAAGTTCTAGAGTGGGCATGTGGTCCAGGCATGGCCAATCAACATATTCTATTCATCAGGTCAAGGTGACTGCTTCAGGGATGGGCATATAAACCGAGCCGGTGCAAACATGTGAAAACCTGAATTTTTGTTGGCACCATAAAAAGAAACTTACTTTTCCTCGGGATGTCCAAAGTCAGTGGCTGTCTTATGGGAGGAGAACTGCCTGTAAGTGACGTGAATGCAAAGGAAAGCAGAGACAAGAGATAGGGACAGGGTGACGGTGTTGTCTGGCCCACCTGGATCCAGCCATTCCTGAAGCCATTTTCTTAGATCAGTTATTCCTTGAGGTGTCTTCTTTTTTCCTCTCTCTCTTCTTAAACTAGTATGAGTTAGAGTTCTGTCACTAGTAAACTAGTTAAAATTAACATATGAGCTCTCTACCCAATGGGGGGAGAAAACCCATGAAGGAACAAAATAATAGCTTTACACAAGCAAAAAAAAGCAGATAAGTCCTTCATCCAAGGGGACAATCCCCCAAAACGGGCCACAGGACAGTCTTTCCAGGAGGAGCCCCTGGGAACACCTGGCTGCACCAGCACAGCCCACGAACGACAGGCTTGGCGATAATCATCCCAACCCTACTCAAGGGGAAGGCAGGACGGCTTAAATCTGAACCTGAAGATAAAACAGGAATTTCTCCCTTCATCCTCACTGTCAGCATGTGGGTCACTCATTTTGTCTTTCTTCAGTAAAATCAAACCTTATTCAAAGAAAACACTGGGAAAAAAATTCAGACAAATCTAAAAAAGTGGGACAGGGCTGGGATGGGGGCGGGAGGCTCATACATACATACATATATATGTGTCATGTATGTACATATATAATTATGGCTGAATTCCTTTGTTGTATGGCAGAAACCAACGCAATGTTGTAAAGCAATTGTCCTCCAATAAAAAATAAACTTAAAAACATAAAATGTGAGATATTCTACAAGACAACTTTGCTAGGTCTGTTGTTCCACATTTAAAAAGACTAAACAAGATGCGATAACCAAGTACAAAGAGTGACCATTAATAATAAAGCGAAAATGTTAGTCACTCGGTCATGTTCGACTCTTTTGTGACCCATGGACTGTAGCCCACCAAGCTACTCTGTCCCTGGAATTCTCCAAGCAAGAATACCGCAGTGGGTTGCCATTCCCTTCTCCAGGGGCTCTTCCCAACCCAGGGATCGAACCCGGGTATCCTGCATTGCAGGCAGACTCTTTACCGTCTGAGCCACCAGGGAAGCCCATTAATAATAAGTCAATAACATAATCTAATATACAATCCACATTTCAACTTGGGGAACATTTGGAAATGGACTATCTATTAAGTTATGCTGGTAAATTAACATTCATTGTCTTACATGTGATCATAGTATTGTGGTTACGTCAGAAAATGATGTTATTCGGGAGAGACACCTGCTGAAGAATTTACATATGAAGTATTATGACGTCTGCCACTTACTTTCTATTTTACTCTCGTTCTACAGAGAAAGCAAGAACAGCTGTGCAAATATCCATAAGTGGTGAATCTGGGTGAATACAGCTGCTCAATGCGCAATCCTTCTCATCTTTGCATAGGCTGATAATTTTCAAAACAAAAAGTTGAAAAAAGGGACTTCCCCGGTGGTCCAGTGGCTGAGGCTCTGTGCTTCCAATGCAGGAGGCCTGGGTTCGATCCTTGATCAGGGAACTAGGTCCCACATGCTACATACTACTAAAGATCCGTCACGCCACAACAAAGATAGAAGATCCCATATTAGACCAGACACAGCCAAATAAATAAACAAAAATATTTTTAAAAAGTTGAAAAAAGCCGCATCACCCTTGCCAATACTTGTCCTTAAATGTGCACACACACGTGTATGAGTGCAGGGAACATGCCTGTACACATGTGCACAACAGAGATGGGTGTGCAAACAGCAATGGGCCTGAGTCAGCAGAACCGACTGCTGCGCAGATCTGCTCGCTCGGGACCCATACCTCCTTTTTGCCCCAGCCTATGTTCTCAGCTGTGAAGCGAGGGCTGGAAATTCCACGTACACCCACAGGGTGCAGTATGAGCATGCAGGTGGACGCAGTAGGACACGAAGTGGTTAAGAACTAAAGACAGAGACCTCGCTAAGATGGTCCTTCCCATCTCAAGGCTCCTTTCTAAGGAAGCGGGTGTAGGTGGCAGAAACTGCCTCCATGGTCACCCCCTTCCCACTCAACTGCCCAGTTCCGGGCCTCTCAGGAAACTCAGAATCTGACCTTGGGGTCTGAGGCCAACCAACAATACCCCGGACCAGCCCAGTGAGAACTGGCCTCTGGGTTCAATCGGCAGAGGACCTGCATTTGGGCTCCAAGCTGTGCCCAAGGGACCCTCAGAGCAGAACCCGTGCCTTAACAAGGACGAACCAGTGAAAAACAAGGCCAACCCCTCTGAACCTGGCCAGGGAAGTCAGCGCTTTCAGTCTCACAGACAACGTGCCAGCCACCCTTCTGGTTAATAAAGTTCTCTGGAGCCTCAGGCTTCTGAAAGAGAAGTGAAGTGAAAATCGCTCGGGCGTGTCCAACTCTTTGTGACCCCATGGACTATACAATCCACGGAATTCTCCAGGCCAGAATACTGGAGTGGGTAGCCGTTCCCGTCTCCAGGGGATCTTCCCAACCCCAGGAATCGAACCAGGGTCTTCGGCATGGCAGACAGATTCTTTACCAGCGGAGCTACCAGGGGAGCCCCTGAAAAAGGAGAGGCTGCAGATACTCTCGGCAAAAGACCATCCTACAATGATTCCACGTGGCTGCAGGAACCTCAGAGGGCAACGGTCCACTGACTTAGGGAGGATGGTGCGGGAAGGGGCAGAGGGTGTCACAGGCAACACAGCTGGAGAAACTTAGGGGTGAGCAATCAGAAAAACGCAGTCACAACAAAGAGGATGTTTCACCCAAGAAGCACATGCCTACTGGTGGTGGGAACAGAAACCGGAGAGCAATTTAGCAGCATGATTAAAATAAAAAGTCACCCACCCCATCACCCAGCAAGGTCACCGCGAAGATTCATTCAAATCTAGACAAACACTCGCATGTGGGTGTAGAGGTGAGTGCCGGGCTGTTCCGGCACTTTCTGTAAAGAGTAAATAATATCAGAAGCAACCATTTAGAACAGAGACTGCTAAGCACATGGGATATACTCAAAGCTAGATACTATACAATGCTTGGAAGGAATGAGCCAAATATGTATATATGGACATCAACCATTACTTAAGACACATGCAAAAATATTTAGAAAGTATGTATCGAACTCTGAGTCGTGGCTACTATGAGGAGAAGAAGCAACTGGCATTGTGGCCACAGGAGACTGCATCTTTATTTGTAACATATTTTTAATCGAAGTATAGTTAACTTACAATTTCTGTTAGTTTCAACTGTACAGCAAAGTGATTCGGTTATACCTATACATATTTATATATAGCCTTTTATAAGATATTGGGTATAGTTCCCTGTGCTATGCAGTAGGTCCTTGCTGTTTATCTCTTCTATATATAATAGTGTGTTAATGTGTGTAGTATATGTTCTAGTGTGTATATGTTAATCCCAAACTCCTAATTTATCTCTCCCCTTGCCTGGAAATTGTATCATTGATGTTCTGATTTCGGTTTTTTAAAGAAAATATATTCTTATGTTGCTTGTGTGATGTAAAATTAAATTTCTCAAAAGAATCACCAATTTCTAAAAGTAAATCTACAGAGTGAAATGCTACAGAGTTATAAAAGAAAGGAGATGGAGGAAGAGGCTTTCAACAGATGGATACAGAAAGAGCTCCAGTGATAAAAGGAAGATGTGAGACCATATTGTGTGGGATATTACTTCCCATGTAAAAGGAATGAGATAAGAAGAATAAATGTTCGTATAATATAGGAATACAGAAGCACTGGGAAGAACCTGGTAAGTGGATTTAAGAAGGAGGTGTCAGGGTGGAGTGGAGTGAGAGCAAACATTCTCACCATACATAATTTTTAATCACTTTGGTTTCTGAACCAAATACACATAAACACATCTACTATTCAAAATAAATTATAAAGAAACAAATAGACTAGTCAGATAACCACAGCACATTAGATTGTATTGTGGAAACAATTAGCAATAGTCATAAAAACAGAAATTCAGGCCTAAAGGGTCAGTTATTCCATTCCAAGAACTACTCCTAAGGAAATGTATCTCGCACGTGCCAAGAAACTTTTCCTGGTGGCTCAGTGGCAAAGAATCCACCTGCCAATGCAGGAGACGTGGGCTTGGTCCCTGTTCCGGGAAGATCCCACATGCTGTGGAGCAACTAAGCCCAGGAGCCACCACTACTGAGCCCCAGCCCTATGTATCACACTAATAATACATTACTATTCCACTGCTGTTATTATATTACTATCAATAAATAATATGCTGTAAGTAAAATACAGTCAATTATTAAAGTGATGTGTTATGAGAGCAAGTAATTCCACTGCATGTATCATGTGTGTGGCAGCACTTTACACACGCTGACTCAACCCTCATGACAACCTACATGGTGTTACTATTATTGTTCCCATTTTACAGATGAAGCAGCCAACAGACAGAAAGATTAAGCCAACGGACAGATTAAGCATTTGGCTGGAGGGCCCATGGTAAGGTACACAGCTGGACGTCCCACCCAACAGGAAGCTTTAAGACACTAAGCTCTTAACCACTGAGCTCACCCAATAGTCTTCACCCTGACAATGACAACCAGGAGGTCAACTCCAGGCTGCAACCAGCTCAGTCTCCACTGAGAAATAACTCAGAGAGCATGCCCTAATGGGGGTAAGGGAGATGCTTTACCTTTGCCAACTAAAATGATGCATCATAAAAGCCCCTGTGGGGACTGCCCTTTCGCTGTCTTATGCTTTGCTGTCCAGATCTCCAGTTGCAACTCAAGCCTTGGTTCCCACTGTCAGCAATGATGTGAGGCCAGGGCTGCTTGCTGGAGGTAAGCCGGGCCTGGCACTGGAAGGTGGGATCCCTTTGATGAGGTTCATCAGCCAAGTTCTGGCCTGCCCTGGAGAACTGAAGCCCCAGGAAGGAGGGGCAGGCAGGGAGATGAGGAACATTCTCCTGACTCCTCCTCACGCGCCCTTCACCAGAGCTACCCTCAGGAAAGCGAGTAATTAATCTTTGAGACAAGAACCAGCTGCACCAGGGAGCGACGACGGGAGAGAGGAGGAGCAGAGGCTGGGAGAGCAAGACAGAGAAACAAAGGGAAATGAGGCAGATACCCAGAGGACAGCAATGAGAGACGAGCAAAGAAACACTGACAGCGATCCAGCCAAGGGAGCAGAACCTCCTGGTGATTCTGGCCACCTGGTCTTCTGGTCCTGGCCAGGCACCCACATGCATCCACCTACGTTTCCCCAGAGGGCAGGGGTGCACGTTCCTAAATTATTGTACAAACCTGAAGTCAAAGCACCTGCCCCACTCGCCACACCCAAGAGCTGGCAGCGCTGGGCTAACAGCGCCACCTGCTGGTGTTGGGGAGAACTGTGTGTCCCCATCTGGGAGGGGGCAAACTCCCCATCCCATTCCCTGACCCTCTTGCTTCCTCATTTCACCTTTGCCAAGCCTGTTCCCTCTCAAGGCCTCTTTACCTGCTCTTCCCACCACCTGGCGGAGAAAGCAATAGCACCCCACTCCAGCACTCTTGCCTGGTAAATCCCATGGATGGAGGAGCCTGGTAGGCTGCAGTCCATGGGGTCGCACAGAGTCAGCTATGACTGAAGCGACTTAGCAGCAGCAGCAGCCCACCATCTGGAATGCCTCTACCCCAGATATCTCACGGCTGGCTCCTTCTCTTTCTTCAGGTCTCTGCTCAAACGTCACTTCTACGGAGAGGCTGCTCCTGACCCCCACCTAAAGTAGCCCCCTGTGCCCCACCCCCACCACCTCACTCTTCTTGTTTCCTTTGCAAATCTGGGCATTATATGAGGCCACCTGGATTTCTCATTCAGCTCCTGTCTGCCTCCCCCATTCGAGAGGCCCCATCAGGTCTGAATGGTCCACTTTTGTATGATTTGCACTCAGAACTGACCTTGGCAGCAAAAGCCCCAGCTGTTCCTTCCAGAAGAGCCACTGGTGTCTCTACCTACCTCTTCTTCTCTAGTCAAGCCTCCTTACTTCTGCTCAGGCAATAGAATGTTTGGCCAATACATTATTTCCTATTCAATTTCGTTGTTTCCCTACTCTGTTTAATCAACAAATGCTCCCTGTTTTGCATTCTTCCCAGTTGCCTTTTTTTTTTTTTTTTGGCCAAGCCACATGGCACATGAGATCTTAATTCCTTAGTTCCCCAACCAGAGACGGAAGCCGAGGCAACGGCAGTGAAAGCACCAAGTCTTAGCCTCTGGACCACGAGGGAATTCCCAGTTTCTTCCATTTAAAAATGGGAAAAACAGCAGGAGCCGCTTCACGGGACAGTTGCAGGATCCAAAGATCCAGTTTGTGGCCACCTCCTTGGCGCCACCTAGTGCCTAAGATTTAGGCAGCTCAGACATCTTCTAGCCTGAAAGTCTGGGAATATTTCTGCAGCATGTGAGCTAGCTCAGACTGGGTAGAATCTCTGGGTTTGTCTGGCCCTTGGACGACCTCCAGGGGAGTCTGTCCAGTGCTGTTCAACAGAACTATCTGTGATGATGGAGATGTTCTGTATCCGTGCATCTCCATCAACAGATGACTACTGAGTACTGGAAATGGGGCTATATTGTGACTGGGGAACTGAATTTTTAATTGTACTTCATTTCCATTAATTTAAATTGCAACATGTAACTATATTAGACAGCACTGATGTGGAGGATTGTTTGAGGCCTGGGATCCAGCTATGTCTCAGGCCAGATTGATTGACTCCCTGGTCCTTTCAGTTACAAAAACCAAGACATTCCCTTTTCATGTAAGCTGGTTAGACCTGGGTTCTGGCCACATCCACCAAGAGTCATGACCAACTGGGTCCTCTTCTAGGGCCTATGAATACAAGACACACTTAGGGAAGGCAGGAGGAAGGCATGAATGCCTGCAACTGCAAGACAGAGGGCCCAGGCCCCTGGAGCTACGGTGGGTACCAGGCAGGGCTCCCTGCTTCCAGAATGCTGCACATCCCAATCCTGGAAGATCTGGACCCCACATGACTGAAGAGCTCCCCAGGAACTTTTTTGCCTTTTGACTGCAGGCACAACCAAGGGTTTGGAGACAGATGAACCTGGCCCCAGTCCCAGGCTGCCAGTTG
The DNA here is from genome assembly GCF_001704415.2 of Capra hircus. NCBI lineage: Eukaryota > Metazoa > Chordata > Mammalia > Artiodactyla > Bovidae > Capra > Capra hircus. The sequence goes on along the minus strand of NC_030826.1, from coordinate 23,492,015 downwards.
TATGACCTGAAGCAAGTTTTCTTGCTTCAGAGGCTACTTTTCTCCATCTGTGCAATAGGAATCAGAGCACACATCTTATGGGGCTCGGGAGAGGGTCGAGATAATGCATAAAGGAGCGCTTCACACAGTAGCTGTTGCTTAGTCAGTCATGTCCGACTCTTTGCAACCCCACTGACTGTAGCCCACCAGGGTCCTCTGTCCATGGGATTCTCCAGGCAAGAATACTGGAGTGGGTTGCCATTTCCTTCTCCGGGGGATCTTCCTGACCCAGGAATGGAGCTCATGTCCCCTGCATTGCAAGTAGATTCTTTACCACTGAGCCACTTGGGAAGCCCCTTTCATGCTGTACAGATACAGAGAATAAACTCAATATTTGCTAAAATGACTGTCAGTCCTACATAGCTTTATATCAAACCATCATCACGTAAGTTTTTACAGCTTGAAAAAAACAAAACATGATTAACAGAACACTTATCTGGATCATCCCATTGCCACACTGGGCCACAGTCCTTGGCTCCCTCATTTTCCCCAACCCAAGTCCAGCCAGCCTCCACATTTTCCAGATTCCATCTTGCAGCATCTTGCTAGCATCTTGATTCCACTTCATACCTGACGCCACCTTCATCTCTCTCTTGAGCAGTTGCTTGGCCATATCCATCTACTTCCAGGATCCTGTTGGGTCTACCGGAGCAGCCATAGTAACCCTCCAGACCTCGATTCAAAACCTCCAGCTATCTACCTCCCCACAGTTCAATAAACTGAATACACACTCTGAAGTCTGACCTCCCAGGCCCACCAGCACGACCACGCCCCCACCTTTTGGACACGAATCCTCACTCTCCTGAGACTTCAGCCATACCAACTCCCTGAGCAAACCTTGCTCTCTTTCACCTCTGCGCCTGTACAAGATTCAAGAGACAGGTCAATGGAATCAAAAAGAAACCCAGGGACTTCCCCAGTAGTCCAATGGCTAAGACTCCGCCTACCAATGCAAGAGACATGGGTTCGATCCCTGGTGCAGGAAGAGTTCACATGCTGAGGAGCAACTGAGACTATGCGCTGCAACAAGAGAAGCCACCACAATGAGAAGCCCACGCACCGCAACTGGAGAAGAGGCGCTGCTCACCGCAACTAGGGAAGAGGCGCTGCTCGCTGCAACTGGAGAAGAGGCGCTGCTCGCTGCAACTGGAGAAGAGGCCCCGCTTGCCGCAACTGGAGAAGAGGCGCTGCTCGCCGCAACTAGAGAGAGAAGAGGCGCTGCTCGCCGCAACTGGAGAAGAGGGGCTGCTCGCCGCAACTGGAGAAGAGGCCCCGCTCGCCGCAACTGGAGAAGAGACGAGGCCCCGCTCACCGCAACTGGAGACGAGGCCCCGCTCGCCGCAACTGGAGAGAGAAGAGGCCCCGCTCGCCGCAACTAGAGAGAGAAGAGGCCCCGCTGGCCACAACTAGAGAGAGAAGAGGCCCCGCTCGCCACTACTAGAGAGAGAAGAGGCCCTGCTCGCCGCAACTGGAGCAGAGGCCCTGCTCGCTGCAACTGCAGAAGAGGCCCCGCTGGCCACAACTAGAGAGAGAAGAGGCCCTGCTCGCCACAACTAGGGAAAGCCTGTGCACCACAACGAAGATCCAGTGTAACCAAAATATAAAAGTAAGGTTTGTTTTTTTTTTTAAGTTAAAAATAGAATTACCACATGATCCAGCAATTCAGCTCCTGGGTTTAACCGAAAAGAACTGAAAGCAGGGACTCGGATATTTGTCCACCCGTGTTCACAGCTGCATCATTCACAACGCTTAAAATGTGGAAGCAACCCAAGTGTCAGCGACTGCTGACAGGATGAACAAAGGTGACATTGACAAACAATAAAATAATAGTCAACCTTAAAAGGGAAGGAAATTCCGACACATGCTACAACATGAATGAACCTTGAGTATATCATGGGAAGAAAAATAAGCCAGTCACCAAAGGGCAAATATTGCGTAATTTCACTTCCATGAGGCCCCTAGCATAGTCAAATCCATAGAGACAGAAAGCAGAAAGGTGACTGCCAGGGGCTGGCAGGAGGCAGGGAATGGAGAGTTGGTGTTTAATGGGGACAGAGTTTCAACTGGAGATCATGAGAAAGTTCCAGAAATGGATAGTGGTGATAGTTGGGCAACATTACAAAATGTACTCAATGCCCCTGTATATATTTTACCACAATTTTTTTTTAAAGGGTTTGATGAAAATGCAACAAAATGTTAACAAGTGTCGATTCTGGGTCCTGAGTACTCAGAGGTTTGCCATGCCGTTATTCTAAAAATAAACTATCAAAACAGGACACTTGGTGTGGCCCAGGATGTGGAGACCAAGCCCACAGCAGGCAGGATGCCCCTCACAGCTGGCTCAGTCCTCTTCCATTTCTTCTCTCCTCCTATTTTTACTGCATTGTGGTTGCTATGGAAACAAGGGGCACCTTGAGAGCTCAGAGCTCCGCCCAGGTGCTGCTAACTCCAAGAATAATGTCAGAGTGTGAATGAAATAAAATCCTGGATTACCCGGGCCCCGCGTACACATCCGTCCCTCCTGGTATGTTTAGCAAGGGATCGTGTGTTTGTGCGTGAGCCTGCAGTGACCGCCACCTGCAAGTGTCTGTCTTCAGCAGGCTTGGGTCCGGGTGTGTTATCCAGTCCAGCCCCGGTCTGCTCACCACACATAGGCCAGTTAACTGAGAGACGAGGTGTTGAGGCAAAGAATATGACTTTACTCGGAAAGCCAGCTGACCAAGAAGATGGAAGACTACTGTCTCAAAATAACCATCTTACCGGGACTCTGAGTGCCAGGTTCTTTTATAGGACAGCGATGGAGAGGAGTTGAGGAAGTAAAGACCATTATCTTGTAAATATCTCCTGGAATGGCCAACCTCGGGGAGGGGATGTGTTAATCAGAGGGGCAGGGTACCCCAAGGCTTTTTATTTCAGGGGGATTTATTTCAGGGCTTCTCCAGTGTCTCAGCAGTAAAAGAATCTGCCTGCAGTGCAGGAGATACAGGAGACACACGTTCCATCCCTGGGCCGTGAAGATCCCCTGGAGGAGGAAATGGCAACCCGCTCCAGTATTCTTGCCTGAAAAAATCCCAAGGACAGAGAGCCTGGTGGGCTACCTGTCCAGAGCAAATGAGCGCAGCACATGTATGGTTATAATAATGAAAGCAAGGAAAAACACAGGTTGAAGTCAAAGAAGCAGATCCATTTGTGGGGTCAGAATTGGCTCTGCCTTGTAGCAGGTTGCACATCGCTCTGGTTTGCCCGTGGGGATCAGCTTGCTTACATGCATGTGGGCATGTCACATGGTTATGTGTCATCCACACAGCCCAGGGCCATTATCACCAATATCAGAAATGTTAAGGCAGGTAGCATTTACCAGGCACTATCCCAGGGACGGCGGAGCCTAGTGGGCTGCCGTCTATGGGGTCGCATAGAGTCGGACACGACTGAAGCGACTTAGCAGCAGCAGCAGCAACGAGGCAGCAGGCACTGTGCTCCATGCTTCACTCACAACAGTATCTCATATGGGTACTATTATTATCCCCAGATAAAGGAATCGAGGCACAGGGAGGCTATGGAACTTGCCCGAGATCACTCAGAACACGTGAACCTAACCACTGAATCTGTACTGTGAGGAAGGAGCGATTTAAATGTCACTAGTTCCCAAACAGCTGCAGACCCAGCTGCATCAGGAGTGCCACCTCTGGCCCTGATGACACAGGTTTCCTGGGCCCCACCCAGGCCTCAGGAAGCACAGTCCCCAGGGTGGGTCTGCACTGCAGCCAGGGTGGACGACCACTGGTCCCCTGGGCGGAGCTGACCCATAGGACTGACCCATAGGGCATGGCAGGGTGGGGATGGAGGTGGGGGGAGGCTGTTCCTCCACCCGGAAACGGGCCAGGGAAAGTTTGCGGTTCAAAGCTGCTCATTTCCAGATGGCATCTGCTAGAGACACAGTGATGAGAAAGAGGTAGTGGCTGTTGTCTCTCTCTCACACACACACACACACACACACACACGCACACACCCCAGGGCGGGGCTCCTAAATTCAGTTATGTGGCTTTGTGGCCTGCCAGGCACGGATTTCCGCCCACTCCACCCTCTCAGAATGCGCTAGGCCCCGGGGTGGAGGATGACAGCGTGGTAACCCACCTGTTCACAGCTCAGGGAGGGGTCAGTCACCTCACCTGGACAACAAACAGCCAGGGCCGGGCACCCTAGAGGCTCCTACAGGCTCAGCCCTCAAGGGGACAAGGACACAGACAGGTAGAAACCACACAAGGAGGAGCTTAAACATGACCCTGAGGCTCCAGCTGCTCTGGGAACACAAGGGAGCGCTTTGTTCTCAAAGGGAAGGAGTTCACAGAGCAAGCAGCATCTAAGCTGGTCCTGGTGGGATGGGCGAGATGACACCAGTGGGGGAGGAGACGGGAAGGCATCTCACGCCCAGGGAACAGCATAAGCAGACATCAAGGCAGAAACCCCAGGAAATGGCAAATCTCATCATCTGCAGGGAGCGAAAGGCCAAGAGAAGAAAACAGAAACAAAAACAGGAAAACAAAACAAGACATGTACTGAGGCACAGAGCGGTTAAAGAACTTGCCCAAGGTCACCCAGCTGGTGGAATCAGGATTTAAACAGAAGCTGCCTGGCTCCAAAGCCCCTGGATTAGCCACTAAGATGAGGTTCACTGGCTGGTAGCTTTGTCTTCTGCACATAGTTTAGGATGCTGCAGGGATTTCCCTGGTGGCCCAGTGGATTAAGAATCTGCCTGCCAATGCAAGGGACACGCATTCGATCCTTGGTCCGGAAAGACTCCACAGGCCCGCAAAGCAACTAGGTTGTGCCCCACAACTACTGAGCCCGTGCTCTAGCGCCTGCAAGTGGCAACTATCAAAGCAAGTGTGCCCAGAGCCTGTGCTCTGCAATAAGAGAAGCCACTGCAGAGAAAAGCCTGTGCACCTCAACGAAGAGTAGCCCCCACTCTCCACAACTAGAGAAAACCCTCACAGAGCAACCGTGCAACCAAAACCGAATAGATAAAGTTATAGAATGCGCAGAAGTGGATCTGGCTGGGCCAAGAGCAATGTTTCTCAGTGGGTTGGGGGAGCTCTTATACCCCTGCCCCGGAAACTCAGCAATGCCTGGAGACATTTTTGATTGTCACTACTAGGAGGCAGTTTGCTAGCATCTCAAGGGCAGAGATTAGAGATGCTGCTCAACATCCTACAGGGCACAGGAGAGCCACCAAGACAGAATCCTCCAGCCCCAGATGTCAACAGAAACCCTGGGCTAGAGGGACTCACCCACCTGCAGCCCATATTCACAGTGACAGTCACTGCACTTGTTTATCCCTTCAGACAGGGGTTCCCAAATTTGGCTGCACGTTGGAATCACCTGGGAACCTTTAAAAAGTACTTTGGCGTGGGACTTCCCTGGCGGTCCAGTGGCTAAGACTTCCAGCTTCCGGTGCAGGGGGCCCAGGTTTGATCCCTGGTAGGGAACTAGATCCTGCATGTCGCAACAAAGACCAGGTGCTTCCCTGGTGGTCTGATGGTTAAGAATCTGTCCACCAATGCAGGGGACATGGGTTCAACCTCTGCTCCGGGAAGATTCCCACATGCCGAGGAGGAACTAAGCCTGCGTACTGCAACTGCTGAGCATGCACTCCAGAGCCTGTGCTCCACAAGAGAAGCCTGTGCACTGCAATGGAGAGTAGCCCCCACTCGCCGCAACCAGAGAAAGCCCAAATGCAGCAATGAAGGCCCAGCGCAGCCAAAAATAAAAACTTTTCTAATTAAAAAATATTTTTTGAAAAAAAGATTGAGCTAAATAAATAAATAAAGTGCTGGCACTGAGTCCTAATCTGGAATTGATTTCCAAATTTGGGCACCCTGGGCATTTGATTTCCAAATCTGGAATTGAGTGCAATCTGGACTTAAGAATTTTTCTTATGCCTAAGTTTAATTTTTCTTTTTCTTAAGCTTCCCAGAAAAGCTTGGGAACCACTACTTTGGTTGGAGGCTACGGAGGATCCAACTATTTGCTGCGGACCACAGTGAGTGGATGCTAACGCCAGGAAGAGAAGTCACTGAGGAGTAAACACAACCAGAGACTGCCCAGCCCCCAACCCAGGCCCCAGGGACAAGTCCAAGTGGAATCTGCACTAACAAGGTCGGGACGCAGATCCAGGCCTCCTTGGAGCTGTGAGGATGATGAATTAGTCAGAGCTGGCGGAGGCCCGAGGAGGAGGTAATTAGGCTTTGTCACTGTCTGGGCAGGAGATAATGAGCCTGAACCAGGAGGAGGGCGGGAGAGGACCAACCCCCGTGACTCAGGGGCTTCACAATCCAGTGACAGGGAAAGAACTGGATTTGGAAGAGAGAAAAGGTCAATTGAGAGTGAGTCCAGTCTGGGGCCAGAGCAGGAAATGACTAGTCAACAGCTGAAGGCAGGGGGTGAGAGCACCAGCGAGGGGTGACTTGGGGAGAAGGGATCACAGAATCGACCCCAGGGAGAAGGGAGCTGAGACACACAGGGCTGACCCCCCTGCAGCAGAAGGGGCACACAGGTGGGGTGCATCTGGCCTACAGGATGGGTCGCATGTGGTTTATGTTTTTAAGCCTTGAGCTGCTTGTCAAGTTGTTGCCGAAAACTCCAGAATTCCAGCTTCTCCTGTCACGTGGAAGGTCTGGGGAGATGGGCGGCATTTTGGCAGAGCACCGATGTGTGCCTGCTGTTCCCCCCAGGCCCCTCCCAGCCCTGCCAGATCCCAGCAGGCATCAGGTCTGTCTTCAGAAAGACAAGACCAAGTCCTAAATCAGCAAGTGGCGAAGATGGAGGAATGGATGGGGAAGCAGAAAAGGAGTCAGGCACTGCACAGACGCACAGAGCCAACCTCTCATGTCCTAGCCCTGCACCCAGCACCTCTGTGCTGGGCCGTCTAGGTTGAGACATCCCCACTTGGGGCCTCCGTGTACTCATCTGTAAGTAAGGAGGTTGAAGCCAATGACTTCTCATTGTCCATCATCAGGTCCATCAGGCTCCTACAAGCTGCCTAGGCCAACTCCTTTGTCCAGGCTTTGAAATGAAGCCTAGAAAACCTGAACACTTTGGTGAGAAGTCCCAAACAGAGCCAAAGAGGCCAGGGATGACCCGGAAGAGAAAAATCAGGGAACAGGAGCCACCTTCCAAAGTCCAGGGGGCTCTCAAGTGAAAGGATTATTAGCCTTGTTTAGGGACAGGAGATGTGGGACCAAGCATTGGAAGTTACAGAGATTCCAGCTGAAAATAATGGTCAGCTTTGACCAATCAGAGCCATATTGGAATAGAACAGGCATATTTATAAGGTAATGAGCTCCCTGTCACTGGAGGTAATCAAGTTCAAGCTGGCTGACTGGTTTTAGGGGCACAAGGGATTCACATAGTGGCTAATCAAGCCCTAAGATTCAAGGACTCCAGAGAGCCGGGGATCTCTCTTGAAGGCTCCCTGTCTTCCTTTTCCAAGGCTCCCAAGGAAAGGTGTTGGGAATTAGGCTTGGACTTGGCCTTCAAGAGGGAAGGCCAGGATGGTCAGGAAAAAGCATAGAATGTCTAATTCCTTGCTCCCCTTGCCCTTCACCAGGACTACAGCCCCCCAGTGAGACCCAGCAACCCCTGCCACATGGCCCCCATCCCCAGCACAGCCTCACCCAGGGACCCCTCAGAGGCAGGAGGAGCAGCAGCTCCTGAAGGGGCCTCCTAGCACAAGCCAGGGGGCACATCTCCATCCCCTCCTGACCCCCCCATCCCCACTCCCTGCTCCCAGCCCCAGAGGAACCAGCAGGAGGAAGGCGAGAGAAGCAGGCAGCGCCCCCCGCCTCCAGACACCCCTGAGTGCCTCCCGGGCACCCATCCATCAGCAGCCCCTCCAAGGGGATGCAGGGGGTCCTGACCAACCCCACAGCGCGCAGTGTGCAGACAGGAAGCAAGGACACGCAGGGTGGGCACCAGAGCCTCTCGTCAAAGCCCAGTGGGAGCAAATCTCCCCCAGCCTTGGCCAGGTCCGACTGCTGGTGACCCAGGCAGAGTCCCCCAGCCTCCTCCCCTCGGGACTCAGGGTCTTCCCATCCAGGACAGGCCAGCAGGCCTCTGAGGAAGGTCAAGGGCATGGCCAGAGCCCTGGGGCTCAACAAGGACTTTCAGGGAGCTGAATGGGGTGAGGGGAAGCCCCCAGGATGGTTGGAGCTGGGCTGGCAGGTCTCGGGGTGCCCCATCTGCATCCTGCTCCCCTGTATCCCTGCCCCTGTCCCCGTCAGCCCTGTCCCACGAGATCAACAAGCACCATTCAGCTCGCCAGCCACACGGAAAACACCCGCAACGGGGCCCAGGGAATAAGCAGAGCCCCTCCTGCCCGCCTTCCCACACCCATCTCAGAAGAGCCCCAGTGTCCAGTATCTACTGGCCAGAGCTGCCAGCTGGCTCTCTGCTGCCCGTCATCAGATAGCCCACCAGACCTGGTCAAGACCCAGGGAGCTGCATGCCCATCAAGAAATCAGAATAGGGACTCACCAGGGTTTCCTGGGCATGGTGGGGACCTGCCCGGAGGAGGGCCAGGAGCACACAAATCACCCCAGGGTTTGCAGACCTTGCTGCCTGGCAAACGGCACCTCCAGGTGCTTCCCTCGTGCCTGGCAATGAAATCAGGCCACAGCCCAAATGCCAGCTAAGCACCCGCCTGCCTGGTTCTCCTTGTAGCCACTCACGCCCCACGACTCCAGATCCCAAAACAGGCATGTTCGTGGTTACCATAGGAACTCGCTAAAGCCAAAAAAGGCACCACACAGTCTCCCACACGGGCCCTCAAAGCTCATGTCCACCTGCACGGCAAGCATGCACACATGCCCACACACACCTACACAGCCAGCGTCGTTCTCAGTCCCGGGGAATAGCCTAAAGAATCAACAGACCAGAGCTGATGCTTGAGACAGAAACGGGGATGTTCCTCTCCGCGCCACCTGGAACGTGTCTGCAAGCGGTTTCCCTGCATTCCCCGTGTGGCCAGCTGTCGGTGACAAGTGCAGTGGAACCAACTAGCGCTCACTTCGTGCTCCCCTGCCAGAGGTACACCTGGTGCACAGGGGCTGGGGCAGAGAGGAGTCCAGGACCACCACCAGCTCTGCCTGCAAGGCCAGGGAGAGGGCACTGCCCAGCCCGCTTCCCTGGCCCCCCACCAGCTCCAGCACCCCTCAAATGCTGCTTTTCTCCTCCACGCCCTTCTCTGGGCGGGGGCGGGGGCGGGGCAGGTAGGCTTAAAGGTCGGGACTTAATCCAGCTGCCTGGGAGGGGAGAAGGGAAAGGAGGGACAGAGGCTGTATATGCAGAGTCTTACTCTCGGACTCCTCTGGTGGCCCAGTGGTTAAGAATACCTGAGTCAGGGCAGGATGGATACTCAGGTTCCATCCCTGGCCAGGGAAGATCCCACGTGCAGAGCAAGGACGCCCACGAGCCACAAATACTGAAGCCCGCACACCTAGAGCCTGTGCTCCGCAAGAGAGAAGCCACGCACCACAAGAAGAGAGAGCCTGCGAGTAGTGACGAAGGCCCAGGGCAGCCAAAGATAGGTACCGTTGTTTACAAAAGCCTTACTCTCTCCCTCCATCCCTAGCTGCCCAAATTCCCCCATCCCCATACACGGGACCAACATCCACTCAAGGGCTTGCTGAGAAACTTGAGGCTTCACCTCGACAGCTTCCCTGGCCCTCACCTCCCACATCCAAAGCAACTCCAGGGTGGGAAGTCCACCTCCTCGGGGGCTCTCCAATCTGTCCCCACCTCTCCAACCCCACTGGCCCAGCTCCAGCCTCCAATCTCTCCAATGGGTCAGCAGATGGCAGCCAGCAGGGCCTTCAGACTCAAATGCGGCCACGTTACTCCCCTGCCTGGGTCTTTCTACGGCTCCTGGCCACCCAAAGAGGCAAGCCCAGCCAGCCACACAGCCTTCCCACACTCCCGGACTTGGCCCAGTCTGTCCCCGAACCAGCGCCCAGTGATCCGTCTGGTGCAATAACAGCACTCAGGTTCCTCCCAGCCCACGCCATTCACACCTCACTACCCGCAGGCTGGTGCTGCTGCTTGGGGAGCTGACCTCACTCACCATCGGAGATGGCTGAGGTACCACGAAGCTCCAGAAAGCCCCCTCCATCCTCTCTGAGAAATCTGTGCTAGCACTTGTCAAATCTCATTGCAACTGTCTGTCTGTCTCCCTATGAGACTATAAGTTTTCATGAGCAGAGACTGTCATTCATTTTTTTGGCGGGGGGGGCCTTGCTGCACAGCATGTGGGATCTTAGTTCCCTGACCAGGGATCAAACCCAAGCTCCCTGCAGTGGAAAGGAGGAGTCTTTTTCATCTTTACTTCCCCACCAGCCCCAGGGCCCAGCACTGGGCTTTGATTACAGGTGCCCAGTAAATGTGAGCTGAACTGATTAGCTTTCTAACCCCCAAAACTTCAAACCCCCCGCCCCATCCTTGGCAACCCCAGCAAACTCAGCAGATGCTCTGGGTGTGTGGGAGAAGGGCTGATGGAGATGGGGCAGCCTCAGAAGCTTCTAGAACATCTTTGTGGTGCCTCAAGGATTCTTATAATCCACAGTAAACAGAGACGTAGTGGTCAAAGATGGGAGAAATGAATCGGTGACCACGGCCCTCAACCGATGCATGAAAAAGGCATCACGCTGGAATCAAGGGGTGGGCCGGGGAGGGACAGGCCTTCTGGAAGGAAGGCTGGAAAGCTGGAAGCAGAGACTTGATGCATAGGCGCCTGGGCCCTGGCCTCGCTCTCCCCCGCCACCTCCGAGAATGTATGCTAACCACACCAAGAGAAGCTGGAGAGGCGCATGTCCATAAGGGAATCATAAGGAATCCTCACAGGATGGGCACGGAAGCCACGGGTTTGAAAGGGCTGTGACACAGCGAGAGATTGAGCTTTCTGGATGTAGCAAGCGCCCCCTCCTGCAGGGACAGTGGATCCAGCCGCTTCATTAGGGATCCCAGGGGCCAAGAGGAGGTATGCTGAGACATAGCGTCTGCTGCTGGTCTACGTGGTCCCCTCCCTTCTAATAGGATTTTGAATTCTTAGCTGGTGAAATCTGAAGCCTCGAGTTGGGATGGCTGTGTGGGGTCTTCTGACCAAACCACAGGATGGCTGAAATGCTGCCCCAGCCAGGCTGCTGGGCACACAGCCCCTTCAGGTCCTCCCCTCCCTTCTCCTGAAGAAGAAATAAGACGGCACCGTGACCTCTGGGTCCTTTTATGAGCTTTCTCTCTATTTAGAGATGCCCACGTGCAGTGACCAAGAATGGGGAAGTAAAGTGAAAGTCGCTCGGTCGTGTCTGATTCTTTGCGACCCCGTGGACTATACAGTCCACGGAATTCTCCAGGCCAGCACACTGGCCTTTCCCTTCTCCAGGGGATCTTCCCAACCCAGGGGTCGAAGCCGGGTCTCTTGCATTGCGGGCAGATTCTTTACCATCTGAGCCACCCAGGAAGCCCAAGAATGGGGACCACCAATTTAAAAGGTGGATTCTTTTCCCTACAGGGCAACGGGTTCTAACTGCCCCATCAGCAGGAGTGTGTGTGACACTGTGTTCAGCAATAGTGACAAGCTGCCCTGAACCACCTCCATGCTCAACCAGCCCCACGATGGCCAGTGAGTGTGTACCACGGTCATCTCAATGGCTGGAGCATGGCTTGGCCAGCCCATACAGCAAGGCGCGCACACACACACACACACACACACACACACACACACACACCCCTCTTTGCATCTCCTCTTTTTTTTTTTCTTTTCCCAGCCACACCACTGGGCTTATGGGATCTTCATTCCCCAACCGGGGATTGAACCCAAGTCCTATTCAGTGAAAGCACAGTCCTAAGCACTGGACCACCAGGGAATTCCTCACATCTCTTTCTTTAGCAAAGAAGCAGCAGTCTCTGAAAGGGAGGGCAAGAGACAGCAGAAAAATAAAGGGGAAAAGAGTCTGAGGCTCTCTGCTCAGGTCCTCCCCTCTGGATGCTGCTTCAAGGACCTCCACTAGCAAACACTGGCCCTGCCAACCTGAGCTCTGCTCTGTGGGAATCCACTCAGATGGTGGTTCAACCACTGTAACACAGACCACATCCCAAACTGGCTTGGGAGCAGGCTGGAGAAGGGGTGTTCCCCACCTCCTGACCCAGCCTTTCTCTCCAGCCTCCACCTCATGTGATGGGCTAATCACCATGATGACCCATAACGGAATCATCCAGCAAATACAGAATGAGAACCTACTACATGCCAGGTAAGCTGTTAGGCTCCGGGGAGCAAGAGATGAAGCCTGCAGAGCCTCTGCTCTCAAAGGCATTCATTCATTGGTGCCTGCATTCACTTATTCAACAGTGAGCACCCACCATCATCAAGGTCCTGGGAGAAAAGCAAAAGGACAAACGGCATGAAAGCAAACTCCCAAAAATCAAAACCTGAAGACAGCAAACTGGACATCAGTCCAAATATCCCATTTTACAGATGGGAAAACTGAGCCTGGAAAGGTGAACAATTCGCTAGTCTCCGCCTCCCAACTTTTTATTCTGCATGTGCTGCCGCCACTGCCGTCTCCACTGTCCCTCTGTGGCTCCAGGACACCTGGCACCTCTTGCTTCTGGAGGTCTTCATCATTCAGATCCCCCAGAGCTCACTCAACCTGGGCTTTCAGCAGGGGGCTAGGCCCTTCTACCCACAGCGTTGTGGAGGCAGAGGTGCATTCTGTCTACACTGGGGAAAGAGTGGGCAAGTAGGGTGGGGGGGTTACTGAGAAGGATCCAGCACCTGGACTGAACCAGGGATGAAGCACAGACCTGGATTCAAGTTTCAGCTGCACGACCTAGTCACTGGTGACTGGGCCACATTCCCCAACCTCCCCAGCCTCCCTTTCTCTTCTGTAAAGTGCAGACAGTAGTGGTAGCTGCTTCACCAGGTGACTGTGAAACCAGGTAAACTGTGAAATGAAAAGTGAGAACCTGGGCGATGTGGCAGCTAAGACTCCAAGTTCCCAATGCAGGGGGGCAGAGTTCGATTCCCGGTCAGGGAACTAGATCTCACCTGCTGCAACTAAAGAGCCACAAGCCACGACGAAGACAGACGACCCTGCGGGCTGCAACTATGACCAGTGCAACTAAATAAGCAGCAAAAATAAAGTGAGCATATAGTAAGTGCTCACTGACAGTGGTGCCAGAACCCCCCGTCTTCAGAGCTGCATAGCTCAGGGACACTTTCAGGAGTTACATGGCTGACTGTCTTCACGTCAAGGACACCAGGTCCCTGGCGGAGGAGCTGAGGAAATTGGGAGCATTGGCTGCAGCCCAGGGGTACCTGGTGCTCAGTGGAGAAGCCAATGGGCTATACTGGCAGAGAAAGATGTCTCACCCAGCAGAGGCAGAAGGAAGGTAGCATCTGGGCTCCTGGCAGAGCCCAAGCACATGCCCTAGGCAGCCTAAGGACCTGCCGGTAAACAGAGCCATGTGCTGGGCATCCGGGCAGAACTTCATCTTAGGTATTAGTGGGGAGGAGGATTAGGGAGTGGGTACCAATCTTCCTTTTGGTCCTAAGGGTCATGGGGGTGGCTGGATAAAACCTGCTATGGTGCCTGTCCAGCCCACAGCTCACCCTTCTCTGAGAACTAACCCTTCCCTCAGGGAGAGGTGGCTGCAGCAGCCATGTTTTATCCATAAACCCCATCTCTCTGGCTAAACTGATTGGACCAAGCTGGGCCAATCGGATTCCCTCTTTTTTTTTTAACAGTTGTATTGAGATGTAGTTTATTTCCTACATGTAGTTATTTACTATATTCACCATTTCTGGGCTTCCGTGTAGCACAGCTGGTAAAGAATCAGCCTGCAATGCAAGAGACCTGGGTTCGATCCCTGGGTTGGGAAGATACCCTGGAGAAGGAAAAGGCTACCCACTCCAGTATTCTGGCCTGGAGAATTCCATGGACTGTATAGTCCATGGGATTGCAAAGAGTCAGACACGACTGAGCAACTTTCACTTTTACCATTTCTAAATGTACAATTCAAGGGTTTTTAGTATATTCGTAAGTTTGTACAACCAAGAACCAAGAGTTTGTACCAAGAACTAGTTCCAGAACATTTTCATCACCCAAAAAGAAGCCTGTATTTTTACATCCACTCCCCTTATTTTCCCAACAACCTCCTCAGCCCTAGGAAACTACTAATCTATTTTCTGTCTCTTTGGAGAAGGAAATGGCAATCCACTTCAGCGTTCTTGCCTGAAGAATCCCATGGACAGAGGAGCCTGGCAGGCTATACTCCATGAGGTGGCAAAGAGTCGGACACGACTGAAGCAACTTAGCACACATGGATTTGCTTATAGAGACATTTCACATAAATAGAATTATATAATATGTGGTTTCCCAAGGACCTATTGTACAGCACATGGAACTCGGCTCAATGTTACATGGCAGCCTGGATGGGAGGGGAGTCTGGGGGGCAATGGATACATGTGTATGTGTGGCTGAGTCCCTTCACCACCTGAAACTATCACAACATTGTTAATCAGCTATACTCCAGTACAAAATTAAAAGCTTAATAATAAAATGTGTGGATTTTCTCTGACTAACTTTTCAAGGTTCATCCACGTTGTAGCATGAATCACTACTTCATTCCCTTTTATGACTAAATAATATACCATTGCGTGCTGACACTATATTTTGTTTATCCATCCATCTGTTGATGAACATTTGGATTATATCCACTTTGGGCTATTATTAATAATGCTGCTATGAACATTCATGTACAAGTTTCTGTATGGACATATGTTTTCATTTCTCTTGGATGTATATTTAAGAACGGAATTGATGGTCACATGGTAATTCTGTGTTTACCCTTTTAAGAAACCGCCAAATTCTTTTTGACATGCACACACTGCTGTATTTATTTGTTTGTTTGTGGTTGTGCTGGGTCTTCGGTGCTGCACACAGGTTTTCCTAGTTGTGGACAGCAGGGGTTTCTCTCTAGAAGTGGCATGCGGGCTTCTCATAGCAGTGGGCTCCCTTGTTGCGGAGCACAGGCTCTAGGTCTCACGGGCTTCAGGAGTTGCAGCACGTGGTTGCAGTTCATGGGCTCAGTGGGTCCGTAGCATATGGAATCTTCCCAGACCAGGGATCAAACCGATGTCCCTGCTCTGGCAGGCAGATTCTTATCCACTGCGTGACTATGAAGTTTGGATCTGCCAAACTGGTTTTCAAAGCAGTTGTGACATTTTACATTTCTGCCATCCGTATATAAGGCTTTGATTTCTCTACATTCTCACAAAACACTTGTTATTATCTGTCTTTTTTTTAATTATAGTCATTCTAGTGAGGGTGAGTTAGTATCTCACTGTGGTTTTGACTGCATTTCCCTGATGGCTAATGACATTGAACATCTTTTCATCTGCTTATTGGCCATTTATGTATTTCCTTTGGAAAAATGTCTCTTCAGAGTCTTTGCCCATGTTTTATTTTTTTCTGACCACGCCATGGAGCTTGCAGGATCTCAGTTCCCCACCAGGGACTGCACCCAGGCTACAGCAGTGAAAGCCCAGAATCCTAACCACTAGGCCACCAGGGAACTCTTAAGGCTTTGCCCATTTTTAAATTGTTTTTGCCTTTGTATTATTGAGTTGTTAGAGCTCTTTATATGTTTTAGATATAAGTCCCCTATTAAATACATGATCTGAAGATATTCCCTCTCATTCTGTGCACTAACGTTTTACTTTCCTGATGATGTTCTTTGTAATGCGAAAGTTTTTTATTCTGATGAAGCTAAATTCATCAGTTTGCTGCTCTTCCTGGGTTTGTTGCTTGCGCTTTTACTGTCATGCCTAAAAAACCATTGCCTTATCCAAGGTCACAAAGACTTTCATCTGCATTTTCTTTGATAGTTCAGGCTCTTACATTTATGCTTCTGATCCATTGTGAGTTAATTTTTGTACACGGTGTGAGAGGAGGATTCAATTTCATCCTTTTGCATGTAGATATCAGTTGTCCAACACCATTTGTTCAAAGACTATTTTTCTCCATTGAACTGTCATGACACACTTGTTGAAAATCAACTGATGGGGACTTCCCTGGTGGTCCAGAGGCAGGGATTCCGCGCGCCCATTGCAGGGGACATGGGTTCCATCCCTGGTCTGGGAAAATTCCACATGCCAGGGAGCATCTAAGCCCATGCTTCAGAACTCCTGAGCCTGCGCTCTAGAGCCTGCAAGCCACAGCTACTGAAGCCCGCACGCCTCGTACCCATGCTCTGCAACAAGAGAAGTGACCGCAGTGAGAAGCCCGGGCACCAAAACAAGGAGTAGTTCCCACTCACAGCCACCAGAAAAAGCCTGCACGCAGCAACGAAGACCCAGCATAGCCAAAAATGAACAAGTCGGTATTTTTTAAAAAAGAAAACCAACTGACCACAAATGTGAGGGTTTATTTCTGGACTCTGAATTCTATTCCATCGATCAATACGTCTATCTTTATGCCAGTTCTGAACTCTCTTGATTACCGTCACTTGGTAATAAGTTTGAAATGAGGAAGTATAATTCTCCAACTTTGTTCTTCTTTTTAAAGATTATCTTTGAACCACAACTAAGACCCGATGCAGTCAAAAATAAATAAATAAATTTTAATTTAAAATTTATTAAAAAATAAAAGACTATCCTTGAATTTTCCATGGGAATTTTAGGATCCGTTTATCACTTTCCACAGGAAAGTCAGCTCGGATTTTGAGGGATGGATTTCCAGTTCCTATTCAGTCTTGCTGAGCTCAGCTCCACCTCAGGGTTCCCTGAGGCACCCTGGGATTTTTTTTCCGTAAATTTCATCTTTTGCTTAACCAGATTACACTGGATTTTTGCTTCTTACAATCAAAAGATTCTTAACCAAGCATAAGAAGGAACATTGTCCTACAGGCTATCCCAAACAATCCTCTCAACAACACCTTCCCAAGGCCTAAGCCCTCAGACTCCAGGTACCCAGAGACCCCACTGAAGTCCCAATCTCAACATTGGTCCTTGCCCTCAACGCTTCACTCTGCCTTATACTAGTTCCCTTCTGGGTTACATGTATCATCTTTACTAGTTAAACCAACCAGGCCCTCAATAAACGCTTGTGAAATTGAATTAGACATCCCAAGACAGCATAGAAAAAAAAACCCATGCCTACTACTCTACACCCCTTAGTAACTAAGCTTCTTACCTAGCATCTCATGCAGATGGTGCAGTGGTAACTGATCTGCCTGCCCGTGCAGAGGACACAAGAGACACAGGCTCAACCCCTGCGTCGGGAAGATCCCCTGCAGGAGGAAACAGCAACCCACTCCAGTATTCTTGCCTGGAAAAGTCCATGGACAGAGGAGCTTGGCAGCCTCAGGCCCTGGGGTTGCAAAGAGTCGGACATGACTGAGCGGCTGGGCACACAAGGGGGAAAAAGGATCCAGAAGCAGACAAAATGTTTGGCCATAAACACGGAGGGACAAGGAGCCAAGGCGATGAGAGGGGATCATTAAGGGTTCTAGGACAAAGGGGTGCTTGCTCAGAGCTCCCCAGCAGATGGTTAGACACGTGGTAAATGGAGGCAGACTATTCCCAGACCCTGAATCCTGTGCTGGAATTCTCAGAGAGCCCCCGAGGCCAGGCTGTTCAGGATGACAGATGACTCAGTGACCAACTGACCACACACACACACACACACACACACACACACACACACACACTGGGGTGTTTTGTCAGGTCCTAAAACTGTGTGGCACAGTCTTCCAAGTAGGTGGGAATGTCGGTAAGACAGCCCCATGGGACTAGGACTCCATATAAAAATTAAAGTGATTGAAAATACAATTATCTCTCTTACACCCTTGAGCTGTGGCCTGAAAGTTTCACTGCTTTTCACATTTCACATTTTCCCCATGCTGGTCCCCCTGGTCTCTTCCCAGCATCTGTCTTTTCCCAGATATTTCAGGAATCAAAAACCCAGTCCGGCCTCCTCCCAGTCCATGAGCCCCTGCACTGAGATGGAGAATCTGACATGCAACAGCCCCACTCAGAGTTTCCACAACCAGGAGGGAAACGAAGGTCCCAGCACCACTCTGTCTGCTGTTACCTCTGACCTTTACATAACAGGAAGCGGCTACTTACTTGACCTTCAGGCTCGCCAGCATGGTCTTGTCGATCCTGCCAAGAGAAAAGCAAGGGCTTCCGTCAGTGTGGGGGCTGAGGGCTCCCACCTAGCACCCGCAGGTGACAGGTCCTGTGGCCAGCCCAGACCACAGGCCCCACAGGGCCCTGCAGGGGACAACGCTGAAGTGCTCCTCCAGTCTGGGGAAGGGAGGACTGGAAGCTCTAGGAGGGCTGAAGCCACTCACAACCAGGTGAGATGGGTCCTGTTATTCTACCTTAGAGATGAGGAAACCAGCTCAAAATCACTGGTGCAGACTGGATCCCAGTACCTGACTCCAGACCCTAACCACTTGGAATGTCATCTCCTTTCGTAACCCACACTCCACTAGAGGACTCTGCAACCCAGCCTCGGAGTGGGGGTGGGGGGTGGTCACAGCAGCTGGACAATCGATGCATGGATATTTCTGCTTTAGAAAGATGCCACAACCTCCAGCGCCAGGGACCCTCCTCCTCAGGAAACTACCACTACCCCCCAAGGAGGCACAAGCCGCTCCTGGGACAGAACCTGACAGCAAGCTACAGGGCGCGTGGCGGGTGGGATCTGTCGGGCACGGGAGCTCAGAGCAGATCACGTTTGTGGCAGACGGTCCCCGCAGCCAGCAACTCCGCCCAGCCTGCGCCCACCCTCGCTGGAAGACAAGGCAGGGCTTCAAGGCTTCTATTTTTACCTCTGCATATGCCAGCCCTTATGGCTGGTAAAAGAGGCCCCTTCCTCTCTCCAGATTCAGAAAGGGAGGTGAGATTCCCACTGTCTGTGTCTCCTCTTGTTTAGGGGTCACAAACACCAGTGTCACGTCACCATCAGCGTCACCACTGCCCCATGTCATCATCACCACGGTTGTTCTTCCATCGTTCAGTCGCTAAGTCACGTCCGACTCTTTGAGACCCCAAGGTCTGCAGCGAGCTAGGTTTCCCTGTCCTTCACCACCTTCTGGAGTTTGCTCAAACTCATATCCATTGAGTCAGTGATGCCATCCAACCATCACCAATCATCACTATTAGTGCCACCAAGCTAGAGACCCTGGAAAGTTCTTACAGCCACCCCTGTTCAGCAGCTCAGCTCTGCCACAAGCTTCCCAATTATCTCTCTTACACCCTTGAGCTGTGGTCTAAAAGTTTCACTGCTTTTCACATTTCACATTTTCCCCATGCTGGTCCCCCTGGTCTCTTCTCAGCATCTGTCTTTTCCCAGATATTTCAGGAATTAAAAATCCAGTCCAGCCTCCTCCCAGTCCATGACCCCCTGGACTGAGATGGAGAATCTGACATGCAACAGCCCCTCTCAGAGTTTACACAACCAGGAGGGAAATGAAGGCCCCAGCACCACTCTGTCTGCTGTTACCTCTGATTGGGGTCAGCAGGGGGAGGGGACAGGTGTCAGGAGCCACACGGTGAGGATGCAGAGCTGCCCCAGAAATCTCAAGTCAGCAGCAAGCCCTGGAGCTGGGGGCGGGGTCCTTTCACTCTGAGTAAACCCCCAGCACCTTCGGGTCTCAGTTCCCAACAGCAAAACAAGCCACACCCAGGTTCCTAGCCCAGGTCCCTCCTCCCAGCTTCTTCTGCACATGCCTCCTGAGCCCCTTCCTCGGGGCTTCCACGGGGTCCCCAGGGGTCTCATTCCCACCTCTGGAATGCAGACCCTCCTCCTCTCCCATCCCATCCACCATATAGAGGAGTAAGGTAAACCCAGGAAGCAGATACTTGCATTCTGCTGGAATATCTGTCATCCACAGCGACCCAACTGCAACCCCGACCCAAAAGCCCTTTGATTTTACATTTCCTCAAGGAATCTCTTTTCCTTCTTTACAGCATCCTTGTGCCGTGGGTAAGGCAGAAATTTCTCACTTATACGGGGGGGGGGACGGAGATCTGGAGAGCAGAAGTGTCCCATCTGGGTTCCTCAAAGAGCAAAGGTGCAGCAGCACCTTAACCCTGGGCTCCCAGCACGGCACCCTCTCGCTCCCCTCGACCACCCGCCAGCTGCCTACACTCTGGGTCACACTCTGGGCCACAGCAGCTCGGTTCCTGCACCCACATCCACACCTCCTCAGGCAACAGGGTTCCCATGCTGGGGTGTGGCCTCCGAGGGCGGGGCCGATGGTCTGGCAGGGCTGAGATGGGGAGATAGGGCAGCCGTGACAACTGAGCTTTTCCCTTTCAGGAAACCAAGGCCCCCGGATTCCTCTCCCGCCCCATTGCCATTCATTCACATCACCTGGTCCACCCCAGAGCTAGTGGACACTCACCCCAGCATCCAACAGAGCTCTGAAAATACCACCCCCGAGATTCTCTGTACTGTCTGGGGTGGACCAGGGCTCCAGGAATCTGTAATTTAGCCCTCAACCAACTGCAGCACCTCCTCCCTGCTGGCAGCCATCCCGGCACAATGCCCACTCTGACCCCTCACCCTCACCGGGAAGTGCTGCCGTCCCATGTCTGGGAGCCCCTGTGCTTCCTCCCACTCTCCCTGCCCGCTCATGCCCCCTACCATGGGCCACCCAGCTTCCACACCAGGACAGCCCTGGCCACCCTCCTCCCACCCCAGCACTGGGAACCTCTTTTCTGACAGCGCTCCCAGCCTAGAAGCTGAAAGGAAACCGATAATGAAAACCACTAGACCCGGCTCCCCAGTGGAGGAGAAGCTGCCAGCAGCTGGTAACCAGAGACAAGTCTTTGACCTCAGTTTCCCCCACTTTCTGGCCCTCCAGAGAGGAAAAGAGCCTCTCCCGAGTCTCAGACAGAAACTCCGGGGCAAAAGGCGGGCACAGGCGGTGAGGAGAGGTCAGAGCACAGAACCAGCTGCTGAGGCTCGGACAGAGCTAGGATTGGCTGCAGGGGAGGGAGGGGGCGGGCCCCTGGAGGCAAGCCTGCTGCCGGCTCTGGGCTCACTGCTCACCCCGGCCCAGAGGAGGCCGCCCAAAGGCCTGCACTCTCCCTGCAGCGAAGTCACAAAGATGACCCAGACGGGAGCATAACACATGCACAGACAAGAACACGAGCAGGTCCAGAAGCTCAGAGGTGCATCCAGAAACACAGGGTCACACACGCAGGCACACCCACACCTCACACCCAGTCACACAGACATGCTCACCTACACACATAGTCTCAGATACACACACACATTTGCAATCATCACAGGTGCACACACACATATATGAAAATGCACGACACAGACACACACATTCATCAGCCACAGAGTCATACTGGCTCCAGCTCCGACCTCTGAATTTCCTCGAAGATTGTACCCAAGGGTCAGTGAGGAAAAGCCTGGTATCTGATGCCCCCCCATCCCCCCAGGATCTTCCATCTCCATCTGGCCCAGGCAATCTGAAAGTATACCCCACCCTCGCAATACCGACCGGGTCCCAGCCACAGGCTCAACCAGGCTTCACAGCCAAGTTCCCTTCCACTCCTTCCCCAGCCCTCCCATCTGTTACCCACCATCCGAAGCCCCCAAAGGAGACACTGCGCTTCCTGCCAAACATGGTTGTGGCAGAGGGGCGCCTGGTCCAGCGACGTCCCCGGAGTTGTTGGCAAGACTGCAGCAGCCTGGGAGCAGCGGGGTCCACGGCTTCCCATGAGGGGCGGGGCACCCACTGTGGCACCTCCCCCATCGCCTGCCCCCCAACCCAGCTTCCTGTGGGTGAGGCCGTGGGGTGGGAGGTGTGTCCTGGCCCCCAGGACGCACCAAGACAGGCAGGGGAGGTCGAAGAGGGCAGCTTCCCCTCACCCGGAGGAACCCGCAGCTCCGGAAGGGCTCGGCTGGCAGATTGCACCACAGCCCAAGTTGGCAGCTCTGCCCCACACCGCCCAGGCTTCCTGGAACCCACGGAGGCTGAGGATTCCCATGATTGTGCCTGGGTGGGTGGGGGTAGGAGGAGAGAGACCCAGCTGGGAGCCCTGCAGACGGGGCCCCACACCAACTTCCTGGGGCTGCCAGAGGTGGGACCTTGGCCTTTCCACTTCACCCTACCAGATAAACCAGCCCACAACCTGTGATCACACCTGCACGCATGCGGACACAGTATACATGCACCCACATGGGCCCGGGGCACGTGTACACAAGCGCACACACACACACACACACACACACGAGCACACAGCTACACATAGGACCCACAGGTACACACTGACATACACAGGCTCACACACGTCAACAGACATCCATGTACATGTGCACACGGGTACTGCACACTCATATGCAGGAGCGTGCAGACAAAAACACCCATGTGTACACCTCAGGCACACACAACTCCCCGTACAAACACACCCAGGCACACACTCAGATCACACACACGCTCCTACCAGCGCCCTCACTTACACAGGCACCAGTCTGTGCTGCTCAGACGCCGCCCTGGAGCGTCGAGACAGAGGCCAGCAGTGCTGAGCTCCTGCAGACAGTGGCGGAGGTGGCGGGTCGTGCCCTGTCTCTGCCTTTCCCTCTGGAGCCACAGGCGAGTGAGTCCTCATCTCTGTCTGCACCAGGGCTGACCCTGCCTGGCACACGACAGGCGCTCACTCATGAGAGCCCCGTAGAAAGGCGTGGCACATACCCTGAGCAGCCTAGGGTGCATGCTCAGTCGTTCAGCCGTGTCCGACTCTCTGCAACCCTATGGACTACAGCCCACCAGGCTCCTGTGTCCATGGGATTCTCCAGGTGAGAATACTAGGGTGGCTGGCCATGCCCTCCTCCAGGGAATCTTCCCAACTCAGGGATCGAACCTGCATCTCCTAGGTCTCCAGCACTGGCAGACAGGTTCTTTACCACTGGTTCCACCTTGGAAGGGGAGATGGTCACAGACGGGCTGCCAGGCCCCCTCCACCAAGCAATGGCCTCTCCCATTGGCCCCCCTTCCCCAGAGCTGGGAGTCTGTGCTGTGGGGGCAGAGGGCAATGCCCAGGTCGTAGACAGAGAGCACAGGCATTTTTATTTTCTCGGCTCCTCGTCTGCAGGCAAGGCAAGAAGGGGCCTCAGCCCTTTGGGGACAGCAGAGGGGCCAGCCCAATCCAGGGCTGGGAGTGCCCAGTGTGGGGTCCTCTGCTCCAAGGTAGCGGGCTGCTCAGCAGGAGCCTGGCGGGCCTTGGTTCAGGCTGCACCCTCTACCCTCACCTTCACCAGGAAAGGAAGAATCACGTGGTTCACCTTCTAGGGCTGCACAGACCACTGGCTTCCCATTGGACGTCCACTCCACACCCGGATCTGTCATCCCTACTGCACCCACCCCAGACTCAGGAGACACTCAACAGGCACAAAGGCCCCCTTGGGTCCTGCCTGTCTTGCATCCATTAGGCATCTCTCTGAGCAAGACAGCTCTGTGCTCCATCAGCTTCTGGGGGGAACACTGGTCCAGGCCAGGCTAACCAGGGCTTCATCCTCCTGGTTCGGGAGTGGACAGGAGACCTAAGCAAACCTACCCTGACTTGCTCCCGGAATGCTTCCCTGCTCTCCTCCCTAGGGTTGCTGAACCACAGGATGGAGCCCCAGGGTGAGCCAGATGCAACTGACAGCCTTGGCCCAGGAGTCATGTGGGGTAACTAATAACAATAACACAATTCCTTTTGCAAAGTACTTACTTTAGCAGTTAGAGGGAGTTCCTGGCGAGCCCATCATTGGAGCACATCAACTGATGTGTTTTCGCGTGAGAGAGAGAAGTGGGGCTGCCGTCACATCAACTTTGGACACTTCCGGCCCCCCGTCTTATCTATCCTTATCAGCACTCATATGTACCATGTGTACTGTCTGTCAGTGTATTCTAGGGAAGACACGGCTGAGAGATGCTCTCATTCAGGCCCCTACAGTCTGCAGAGACACCCAGGTTATCACCCAGGTAGGAGACCACTTGGGCCAAGTGTTCACAGACCCAAAAGGGACACAGACCTAGGTCCAAGCATTTGAAGATCACAAGGGCAGCCCAAGGACCAGGCAGGGAGGAGCATTTCAAGACCAGGTTGGATTCTCCCGCCTTGCACGGCAATCACAAAAGACCTGGAATCATGGGATTCAGACACCTGGCCAAGGAGCAGCAATGGCTGGGCTGCAGCAGCAGGAAGGGGCACAGAATTCACAGCCTGGACTTGAACTTGAGAGTCCAGAAGGACCTGTGCCCTCCTCGCCCCCCAGGGCTCAGAGAGAAAGAAGCAAAGTTCCCAGATAGCTTTTAATTTTACTCCATAAGCTCGGGAGGGAGGTGAGGGCCGTTCTGGAGCCTCATCCACTCTCCTCTCCTTAGTGCTCAGGTTCCCAAGCTTTGGAGCTGTGTGACCTCCAGCAACTTACCTAACCTCTATAGGCCTCAGTTTCCTCCTCCCTAACAGGAGATGAGCACCAAAGAATTGATGCCTTCAAACTATGGTGCTGGAGAAGACTCTTGAGTCTCTTGGACTGCAAGGAGATCAAACCAGTCAATTCGAAAGGAAATCAACCCTGAATATTCATTGGAAGGACTAATGCTAAAGCTGAAGCTCCAATACTTTGGCCACCTGATGTGAAGAGCCAACTGATTGGAAAAGATCCGGATGCTGGGAAACATTGAGGGCAAAAGGAGAAGAGGGCAGCAGAGGATGAGATGGTTTGGATGGCATCACCAACTCAATGGACATGAATGTGAGAAAACCCCAGGAGATAGCGGAGGACAGGGAAGGCTGGCATGCTGCAGTCCATGGGGTCGGCAGGAGTCAGACATGACTTAGCAACAATAGGAGATGGCTGCCACCAACCTCACAAGATTATAAACATTAACGCAGCACAGGGCTCCCACACCATTACCGGAGCTGTTACATGTATTATCTATTAGGATTCCACCTTCCTCTTCTATCTCTCTCAGCCTCCTGCTGCTCCTGCTCTGACCCCTCGGTTTTTCTTCTGGGTGGAGGTGGGCAGTGAGGGGCCCACGGCTCCCTGAGAAGGACTGGGATTCGAGAGAAAAGAGAAGCACTCCGGGGGCCAGGCCCAGCCCTCCTGACTCACCGAGCACAACCCAGCTTCCTCCCAAACCTCTGCTGACTCAGCATGCGGGCAGTCAGGAGAGTAGATGAGGACAAGTGACCGGGACAGGGGCGCTGGAGCAGTGCTGGGCCTGAACTGACTGTAGGCCAGCACTGACCTTTCAGTCTCGCCACTGCTTCTGAGATGACACCACTTTCTCCCCATTTTACAGCTGGGGATGCGGAGCCACAGAGAGGCTAAGGAACCAGCGCAATGGTAACAGAGCTGGGTCTGACTCCAGAGCCCAAGTTCTCAGACGCTGTTCTGCACAGTGATCTGCATCAGCAAATCAAACCTGCCCCCATGACTCCGGGAACTGATAGAAACACCCAGTTCATGCAGAGCCCATTTTACAGATGGGGAAACTAAGGCCCTGAAAGCAAGACTCATCTCAACAGCTGGGAAGAAACAACGATGAAGCAGGAAGGAACACATACCCAAGTCCTTCTCTCCTGAGGTTGCTTCCTCACCCTTCCACAGAGGAAGGGCCCACTTTGGGTCACGAAGACCCAAGGCCCTTGCTTCCCTGGTGGAAGCCTGTGGGTGTTTCTGGTCCAGTGGAGGAGGCAAGTCCCAGCCAGAGTCCCAACCCTGGGACAGAGCTCCGGGGAACCCATCCAGTTCTCTGGGCTTTAGAGAAACTCAGAGCTGAGAAAGCTGGCCGGGATCAGAGGAGGAAAGGCAGCCCTAGGCCCTGCCAGCAGCCCCTCCATCGTGTCTGCAGGTCATCGGGGGCAGGAGGGAAGGGTGAGACAGTGCGGTTTCCTCCACTTGTCCTTGCAGCCACCAGCGGGAGCTGAAAGATGAAGTAGCTCGTTTCCCAGGCATGGGGATGAGGCAGTTACAGGAAGCCAAGGAAACAGATGCCCCTAGAGAAGCAGGCACTAGATCATTCGGCCTGGATCCTCCCCTACTCCAGACAGAGTAAGCTGGCATCAGAGCCTGCAGTGCTCAGCTCTCCTCCTGGCTCAACCACTGAATCACCTCAAGCAAGTCACATGCTCTTAGAAAGCTTCAGTTCACCTGGCCTCAAAGGGGAAGCTAGGCGAGCCTCTGCTTTCTTTATAAGCCGGGTGAGGACCAAGCACACTGACAGAAGGACACTCTGGTCCCCAGGAGAACAGGGCCCCATGGCATTTGGAGCCAGCAGACCCACACTGGGGTGGGCATGTACGCCTTGGGATGAAGATTAGACATCTCACATCCGCTTGGTGATTTACAGTGCGCTGGTCACCTCCCCCTCACCCAGTCTCAAGGATTAGACTGAATTTCCCATTGCACAAGTTCAGAAAAGCAAGACAATGACCAAAAGAATTACAAGAGGAGTACTTGTGAAAGCTGGGTTCCAAGAGCGGGACCCTGACACACGATGATTGCGCAACTTACTCTGATTCGTTCCATAACCCAGTCTATCCAGAGAAATCCCAGCAGCGTGACTGCGGACTGTAGAAGCTGGAACACGTGCCATTATTTTAAATTATTTTTAAATAATAATAAGGTATCAGCCTGCAATGTGGGAGACCCAGGTTTGATCCCTGGATTGGGAAGATCCCCTGGAAAACGGAATGGCAACCCACTCCAGCATTCTTGCTTGGAGAATTCCATTAACAGAGGAACCTGACAGGCTATAATCCATGGGGTTGCAAAGAGTCAGACACGACTGAGGAACTAACACACTTACCCATCAGACAAGAAAGGTTAAAAAAATAAATAAAAATAAATAAAATTTTAAAAAAGAAAGGTTAAAAAAAACTTAATAATAATAGTGTGAGGATATAAGGAAACAGGCACCCCACCATTAGTGTGCAGATATTTGGCAAGATTTATCCTTTTTTTTTTTTTTAATTTGGCTGCGTGAAGTCTTAGTTGTGGCACGCAGGATCTTTGATCTTAGTTGCAAAAATGTGGGATCTAGTTTCCTGATCAGGGATTGAACCCAGGGCCCCTGCATTGGGAGCACGGAGTCTTAGCCAGTGGGCCACCATGGAAAAGCCAAGATCTATCAAAATTTTAAGTGTACACACTATTCGTGCCAATAATTTTGTTTTTAGAGATTTATCTCACTGGTAAACTCATATAAGTTGACAAGACCTATGCACACAGATGTTAACTGTATCATTGTTTATAACAGCAAATAGAAGTAGTAACATAAATAACCATTATTTCACTATATTGTGGAACAAGCACACAAGGGAACACTATGCAGCCATGAAGAGGGAGGTAGCAATTATATGTTACTACATAAAGATATCCTAAAAACTAAGCAAACAAACAAAAAGATACCAAACAGCTCATGGAACAGGATCCCCTTAGTTTAAATAAATATGTAAATGCCTGCATATGCCTAGACAACTTCTGGTCCAGGACTGGCTGAATGCAACTGGAACTGGAAATCTGGGGGGAACTTTTCACTTTATG
The DNA here is from genome assembly GCF_001704415.2 of Capra hircus. Classification (NCBI taxonomy): domain Eukaryota; kingdom Metazoa; phylum Chordata; class Mammalia; order Artiodactyla; family Bovidae; genus Capra; species Capra hircus. Next base: position 23,464,353 of record NC_030826.1, on the reverse strand, counting down.
TCCTTCTGTGCTGTTTGATTTTTTTTTTTATCAAGAAAGTATTATAATTTAAAGGAAAAGTGTTAAACAGATGGTTTGCTAAGAAGAAAGAAGATGAAGAAGAGGAGGAGGAGGGGAGGGGTGGAAGCTACAAAAGCTGATTTCTTTAAAACCTTCTTAAGCTATTTAGAGCTCAAACTGACCGCTGATCCCAGACCTGAGATCGCCTCTTCTACTCTGATGATAAGCCTGTCTTACCCCAGAGAGGGAGAACCCAGGTCTCTCAGAGTCTGACTCCACATGGTTCTTCCACCCACTCTGGGTTGTTGTTTTGTATTTGATTGCTTTGGTTTTGGTTGTGCCATTCAGCTTGTGGGATCTTAGTTCATCAACCATGAACTGGGGCCCTCAGCAGTAAGAGCACAGAGTCCTAACCACTGGACCACCAAGGAATTCCCCATCCACTCTGCTTTTAAGCAAAGAGTTTGTGTCTTCATCTCAAGTAAGAAAACTCCAACAAGACCAATACATCACTTTTCTGGGGGAAATTTGACAGCACACATCAGAGTCCTTCTGTACATGCCCAGAAGCTTCCAGAAAGCAGATCAGGGTCAGTTTGGGCATCTGCATATTTATATGCACACTACTCTCTATGTATATTATGCTTCAATAAGTAGCTTTAAAAAATGCATGCCTTTTGACCTAGAAATACCAAAGGGGGAAAAAAATCAGAGCTGTGTGCCAAGTTGTATTTTTGAGGGTCTCCAGCTAATTGCTACCATAACTATGAAATACTGGGGGTGATCTAAATTTCCAACAGTAGGAATAGGGGAGAGAAAGACAACATCTCTCAGCAATACAGCTCAACTCAGCCAACAAAAATTAGATGGTAAAAATGTGGGAAAAAACGTTTCCATAAAATTTCAAAATGCAAAACTTGAATTTGCCATGTTGGCCACTATTTACACAGCATTTACACTGTATTGTGTGCTGTGCTTGGTCGCTCAGTCGTGTCCAACTCTTGCGACCCTGTGGACTGTAGCCCGCCAGGCTTCCCTGTCCATGGGATTCTCCAGGCAAGAATACTGGAGTGGGTTGTCATGCCCTCCTCCATGGGATCTTCCCAACCCAGGGATCGAACCCAAGGCTCCTGCATCGCAGGCAGATTCTTTACTGTCTGAGCTGCCAGGGAAGCCCTTACATTGTATCGGGTAGTATAAGCAATCTAGAGATGATTTAAAGTATACGAGAGACCTAAGCGACCATGGACAGAAGAACGGATAAATAAGAAGTGGTGTACTACTCAGACATAAAAAACAATGAAATGTTGCCATTTGCAGCAACTCGGGTAGACCTGGGAGGTATGACACTTAGTGAAACAAGTCAGACAGAAACAGACTGTTATCATTTATGTTCCAACTCTAAAAACAAAACAAAGGAAAGAATATAACAAAACAGAAACAGACTCAGAGACGTAGAGAACAAACCAGTAGATACCAGAGGGGAGAGAGAAGGTGGTAGGGGGCAAGATAGGAGTAGGGGATTAGGAGGTACACACTATATAATAAGTTTAAGTGGAGTACAATCTTTAAGTTTTTAATTTAAAAAATAAACTATACGGGAGAATGACAGAAGCTATAGACAAATACTACATCATTTTATATAAGTGACTTAAGCATTGCAGGGTTTTGGTACCCTGTGGGGGATGGAGATTTATCTCACTGGTAAACTCATACAAGTTGACAAGACCTATGCACACGGATGTTAACTGTATCATTGTCTATAATAGCAAATAGAATTAATAACATAAATATCATTATTTCACTATATTGTGGAACAAGCACACAAGGGAACACTATGCAGCCATGAAGAGGGAGGTAGGATTTATATGTGTTATTACATAAAGATATCCTAAAAACTAAACAAACAAACAAAAAGATACCAAACAGCTCATGGAACAGGATCCCCTTAGTTTAAATGAATATGTAAATGCTTGCATATGCCTAGACAACTTCTGGTCCAGGACTAGTTGAAGAGACCAGTCTATCCGTAGAGTCCACAGAGTCTATCCACCTCTCTATGGAGATGGGTGGGGAGTCCAGGAAACAATCCCCCAAAGACACTGGGGCACCACTGCACATGTGATACCAGGTAAGTCTCCGAATAGGATAAAACAGGCTAACATGCTCAGAACCACGCTTATCAGGTTGTTGCTGTTGTTTAGTTGATAAGATGTGTCTGACTCTTTGCAACCCCGTGGACTGTAGCCCGCCAGGCTCCTCTGTCCATGGGATTTTCCAGACAAAAATACTGGAGTGGGTTGCCATTTCCTTCTCCAGGGGATGTTCCCCACCCAGGGATCAAACCAGAGTCTCTTGCATTGGCAGGTGGATCCTATACTGCTGAGCCACTAGGGAAGCTGTTGTTCAGGAGGTGAGATTAAAAAATCATGATTTTTTTTCCCTTCTTTGTGCTTTCCTAAACTTGCTGCTGCTGCTGCTGCTGCTAAGTCGCTTCAGTCGTGTCTGATTCTGTGCGACCCCATAGACGGCAGCCCACCAGGCTCCCCCGTCCCTGGGATTCTCCAGGCAAGAACACTGGAGTGGGTTGCCATTTCCTTCTCCAATGCATGAAAGTGAAAAGTCAAAGTGAAGTCACTCAGTCGTGTCCGACTCTTAGCGACCTCATGGACTGCAGCCCACCAGGCTCCTCCATCCATGGGATTTTCCAGGCAAGAGTACTGGAGTGAGGTGCCATTGCCTTCTCCAAGTTTTCTTAAATAAGCAGGTTTTGCTTTATAGTGAGAAAAACACAATAAATGTTATTTAAAATAATGACATATAAAAGGAGCAAAAGAAAAGAAAAAAGCGGATGGGCCCTGTTCTATTAATAAACTAGTGGTTCTCCCATGCTATGGGTGTGAGAACCACCTGGGGCTTGAATAGCACAGGGTCAAACCCCAGCCCTGAGGCTTGCAAGCAGTGTGAACTTGGGCAAGTTTCTCAACCTTGCTGTGCCTCAGAGCAGACGCCTCATCTATAAAATGGGGATATTAATGGTACCTACCTCATCAGGCTCTTGGGAGGGGTATATGAGTTAATGCGTGGTAAGCCTTCAAATCGGTGCCTGGCACACATCTGTAGACCTGTTAGCCAGTACAACGGCTAAAATTCGGATCCCATCGTTGGGCCACGGAATCTGCATCTTTAACAAACTCCCCAGATGATTCTAATCTGGTGAGAAACACTGGAATGAAACCCAGTAAGATACTCCCTTTATCTTTGGTGGCCCCTTGGAGTTGTCTACAGGAAAGCTTGGGCACTAGGAGCTGTCTGAAGGGCATTCTCCCTGAAGGAGATGACAAAGGCAGCTCTTCATTCTCCCCCATTCCGCTGGGTCACTTCCCACCCTCCCGCTACTACTGCAGAGCTTCACCCGGCTGCTTCCCTTCCCAAATGGGTGAGAAGGTGGGCATTAGCACCCTCTGCAGGCAAGTCTGGGTAGTGCAAGGAGCAAACGTGGGCTTCGTGCTTCTTGCTTCTAGGATGGCAGCCATATCGCCTCTGGCAAAAGCAATGGAGGGATGGAAGAATCCTCCGTGTCGCAGGAGACAAGCAGCAACCACCTGGTGTCAGAACACATGGGTTCCAGCTAGGATTCTGACTATACATGTAGCTGTGGGGAAATCACGTATCCTGTCGCCTCACTTTGTCCACCTATAAAGAATAACTGCCGTATGGCAAAACCAATACAGTATTGCAAAGTGAAAATAAATAAATAAAGTGCTAAAAAAAAAAGGAATAACTGCCAACATTTCTTGAGAATCTCCTGTGAACGAGTTACGCCATACTTTCTAATTTCATTTACTCCTTAGCACAATCATGTTCTCCATCCTGGAGCCTCAGAAAGATTAAGACTGGACTTTCCCGGAGGTCCAGTGGCTAAGACTCCATGCTCCCAATGCAGGGAGCCCTGGTTTGATCCCTGGTCAGGCAAGTGAGATCCCACTTGCTGCAGCTAAGAGTCTGAATGCCACAACTAAAGATCCAGACTGCCGCAACTAAGACCTGGCACAGTCAAATAAATGAAAATATTTTTAAAATAATAATAGTAAAAATATCGGTGGCTCAGTGGTAAAGAATCCGCTTGCCGATGCAGGAGACACAGGTTCAATCCCTGATCTGGGAAGACCCTACATGCCACAGGGCAGCTAAGCCTGTGTGCCACAACTATTGAGCCTGTGCTCTAGAGGCCAGGAACCACAACTACTGAACCCCATGCACCTAGAGCCTTTGCTCCACAACAAGAGAAGCCACGGCAATGAGACGCCTGTGCGCCCCAACTGGAGAGTAGCCCCCGCTCTCCGCAAATAGCGAAAAGCCCGCACAGCAACAAAGACCCAGAACAACTAATAAATAAATAAACTTCCATTAAATAATTTTTTAAAAAGGTTAGGGGACGTGCCCAAGGTCACAGGGCCCATAAGCGGCTGTAGCAGAATTCAAACCCAGCGCCCTTGCTTTTAACAATTCTGCCATTTCCACAGAAAGTGAGGGCAGTGCTTGATGCGAGATACAGCCAGGCTGGGCACCAGCAAAGCCCGAGACTCTCCCTGGCCCCCTGCCAATGCCGAGCTGAGGAGCAGCCCCAGCCCGGGCCAGGATGAGCAAACCCAGAGATCCCCAGGGTTGGCAAGCTGGGTGGGAGTCTCTCTCCAGGCAGATGAGCAGTGACTCAGGCGGAGGCAGCCAGGTGGGGGACAGGCAAGAGGAGTGAGCTCTCTCTGACACAAATAACCTGCAGCTCAAAACCAGCATGTGCATGTATCCTGACTTCCCTGGATAAAGAAGGGGTTCCTTGTAGGATCTATCTGTGCCTCCAAGCCCAGGGGAAACCCTGCTGGAGTGCCGGCTTCGTGGCACCTCCACCAACCCTGTCCCTTGCCCCTTTGAAGGGAGCAGGGCTGACTTAGACTCACATAATAAACAGGGACAGAAAAGGCCTGCTCCTCTCAGGGTCCCCTCTTCTTTCCCCACCACCAGCCCTGTCCTCAGAAGGACGCTTCACAGGTAGGTGCCTCCTGTATTACACAAGAGCTGGGGGTGAGATTGGGGCTGGATCGTGCAGCTCAGTGAAAACCTGGACCAATGTCGCATCTGAGGCCAAGGGGATCTGTGGCTGGAAGTGCACATGCCTGCGTGCTCCACTGCGTCCAGCTCTGTGCGACCCCATGGACTGTAGCCTGCCAGGCCCCTCTGGCCATGCAATCTTCCAGGCAAGAATACTGGAGCGGGTTGCCACTTCCTCCTCCAGGGCATCTTCCCGAGTATAGTCACCATCAAAGAAATAGCCCAGTGAGTATGAAATAGCCCAATACATGCTGATGGTGTCCCCATTTTAAAGATGGAGAAACTGAGGCACAGAGAGACTGAGTAACGTGCTCAAGATCACACTCCGAAGAAGCGACTGTGGCAGACTGTCCATCCCATAATATATCCCCCATCCCAGATGCTCTTCTTACGCTATGACAGTAACACTCCTCCACTAAGTGATGGGGTATATGTTCCCCCTCCTCTAGCATCCATGTGGATCTGAGACTCTGGCAGAAATGATGTTACATCATTCCCAAGGCCAGGTGACAAAAGGTGAAAAGGCATGTGGGATCCTCCCAGACCAGGGATCAAACCTGTCTCCTCCATTGGCAGGTGGATTCTTTACCTCTGAGCCACCAGGGAAGCCCTGGGTCTGTTCTTGACACTTGCTGCTGTCCTTTCTTGGGCTTCCCTGGTGTCTCAGACGGTACAGAATCCACCTGCAATGTGGGAGACCTGGGTTCGATCCCTGGATTGGGAAGATCCCCTGGAGAAGGGCATGGCAATCCACTCCAGTATTCTTGTCTCAAGAATTACCATGGATAGAGGTGCCTGGCAGGCTACAGCCCATAGGGTTGCAAAGAGTCAGACATGAGTGAGCAACTAAGCACAGAGGCTCTTTCTTGCCCCTGAATTCAGCCAGCACACTGTGAGAAAGCTCAATCTAGCACACAGGGCAGCCTGTGTGGCGAGGAACCAAGACCTCGGGCCAACAGCCAGGATCAAAGGCCAGACATGTGAGTCACTGAGCCTTCAGACAATTCCAGCCCCAGAAGATGATGGCAGAGCAGATACAGGTCTCCCTTCAAGCCCTGCCCAAACTGCAGATTCCTGAGCATCAGGAAAAAGCATCACTGTTGTTTCAGGTCAAAAGCTTCTGGATGGTTTATTAAGCAGCACCAGACAACCAGAACAGGGAACCAAGCGAGCTGGCTCCAGGGCTGTGCACCCGGCCACCCTGCAGTGAGAGACAGCACAGAGGAGGGGTACAGAGCTTAGGTCTGGAGTCAGACATACCTGCATGTATTCATTCATTCATCCATTCAGCACATGTTTACCACATCCCCACCACGTTCCAGACTCTCCACTAGTGTGCAGCGTATTCCAGTGAACAAGACAGATAAACCCCTGCCCTGGGAGGGCAGGGGAGTGGAGTACCAGAGAGGGATAACGTTTCACAGGTATCTATACAGGATGATGTGATCCAAAGGGGACTGGGTGGGTGGAGAGCCCTGTTTAGAGGGGATGATCTGAGCTGACCTCTCTGAAGGGGAGACTGTAAGGATGAGACGGATGTAGCTTTGTGAAGAGTGGAGGAGACAGCAGCAAGTGTCAAGAACAGACCCAGGGCTTCCCTGGTGGCTCAGTGGTAAAGAATCCACCTGCCGATGCAGGAGACACAGGTTTGATCCCTGGTCCGGGAGGATCCCACGTGGCTTGGAGCAGCTAAGCCCACGTGCCACGACTATGGAGCCTGTGCCCTGCAGTCTGGGAACCACAACTACAGAAGCCCGCGTGCTCAAGCCTGTGGGCTCTAGAGCCTGCGCTCCTTGACAAGAGAAGCCACCTCAGTGAGAAGCCTGTGCATCACAGCTAGAGAGTGGCCCCTCCTGGCCTCAACTAGAGAAAAGCCACACAGCAGAGGAAGACCCAGTGCAGCCAATTTAAAAAAAAAAAGAACAGTCTGGCTACACTATTTCCTAGCTGTGTGACCTTGCAAAGTGACCCAGCCTCTCTGAGCCACCACGTCCTCATAAGATGGGGATGCTTTCAGAACCCACTTCATAGGATTGTTCTGAGGAGCCAGCGAGCTAAAACGTGGATCATGACGTATGACCAGGGCCTGGCACAGGAAGAGGAGCTCCATAAATTTCAACGATTATGCTAAGGCCAAGGCTGCCAGTGGGCTGCCTGGAGCCCCAGAGACCATTCTGCTCCCCGTCAGACACTGCCAGGCATGGCTCCAAGGGAAGACAATACGAGCAGGGGAGGTGGACGGACCCTCCCGCTGCTGTACTGGTGCCCAAGCCACTGAGGATGGGTCAAGTGGACGCGGGATGCACACCCCTGCCTGAAGATGCTGACACCCAGCCTAGCTTCCGCCCACCCGCTGCAGGCATCCTGACTCATCTCCTCCACCCAGGGCTCACCCAGCCATCATCCTCAACTCAGAGCTTGAAGGACGGGGCTGGAAATTGGACCGGCTGTCTCACGACAAGCCCCATCTGAACGGCAGTGGGCAGCCACATGGCCAGTCGGGGAGAAGCAACCTCCTCAAGACAGAGGGAGGGAGACCAGGACAGGAATGCTGGAGAGCTGGGCAGGGCAGAAGACGCAGGGACCTCAGGGGACCAGGAAGTCCTGCTGGGTAAAACATCACCTGCCATCAGACAGGCACACCCTCAAGGACCTGATGAGCACTGGGTGGGAGGCCAGCTCACATCCCCAGAGAAAGAACACAAATAAGTCAGAGCACGCAGCAGTGCACACAGACACAAGCTCAGAGGAGCACCGCTTAACCACAGAGATGCGCAGACACGGCGATCCAGCAACACGCCCTCCAGGGACCCACATGCACAGACGTGCATACAGGCGGCCCCAACTGTGCCTGAGTGCCTGTCACTCCCCTCCAGGTCTTGCTCACCACCACTCATCTAATTGGCAGGGTCCCCCGGGTGCCCAGACCCGATGCCATCTGCTGAGCCAGGCCTGGCAGGGCCCAGCTCACACACCCAGCATGATCCGGGAAGGAGGCTGACAGCCCTGGATCTGAATTAGGGAAAGAGGTGGAACCCCAGCTGGCCCAGAGAGCAAGTTGCAAATTCAGAACCCAGGCCTGGTCTCAGGCCACGTTCCCCAGAGTTCAGTCCTTGCCTGGGTGTCCCACCTGCCTTGGGGCCCCAACAGCCGGTTTGCACTCTTGAGTAGGTGGAGTGGAATCTACTTAAGGATGATGGCAAACAGAGCAAAAAACAAACAAACAAAAAAGTGTAGCGTGGCAGACTTGATGCAGAACTTCCCTCTAGAGAAGCACCAAAGCATTGAAAAAGGGGTGGGCAAGAAGAGAGTGTCATCTGGCTCTTTAAAAGGGGAGGACATGGGGCCTCCCTGCTGGTCCAGTGGCTAGGACTCTGCACTCCCAATGCAGGGGGGCCCTGGTCCAGGAACTAGATCTGGCACGCTGCAATGTAGATCCCACATGCCATGCGGCCAAATAAATAAACATATTTTAATGGGGGGGAGAAATGGGTAGGCTGGCATTACTTTGTCTTTAAACTAAACTTGTTAAAAATAAGAGGAACCCCAAACTGTAGAGGAATCTTTAAATGATTGTAAGTGAAGACAGTGGCTGTTGCAACCGCCCAGCCTAGGCTGGGTGTGACCTTGCCTGAAGGCAGAAGGATGGACACCATGACCATCATGTGGCCAGCCTGAGCAGCCCCTGCACAAGTCAGAGGCAGCCGGACACCCTACCCACTGTACGACCTCCCCCTGGAGAGGGTCACGTTGCTCAGAGATGGGAGAGGACCGGGAGACAAAGGTCACCATGGTACCATGGCAACAGGCCTTGGCAGAGGCACATCCTCGCCTTCTCCAATCACGGCTCACAGTGGGACCCAAGTGTTTGCAGACAGCGCCTCACCTGCCAACGTGGGTGGTGGCCCAGGAAGCGGAGGCAGACGCACTGGAGCAAGGAGGAGGAGGGGGCTTATAGGTGCTGTTCCCTGAAATATGACACCTGCCCTGGCTTATGCCAGAAGGCCCCCAACTAATCCTCAACCAGTGCCATCCCTTCCCGCATAGCATCCCATGGCTCTTCTGCCGGCCCAGCCTGTCTCCGCCACTCCAGACACCCCCAATCCCTGGGCACCAAGGTTGCCCGACTTGCCCCACAGCCCTGGTTCCTCCATCACTCTGGGCTGCCCTCTGCCAATCCGTTCTCCCCGCCCTTCCCGTTTTCCATTTTCTCTCGCCCTCCCCCAACCCTGTGCCCTCTCCTCCCCACTGACTATAGCCCAGACCAGTGCCCACGACCATCTGCCAACTCCAAACGCCAGCATCCACCCTCCTGCCACTCCTCCTTCAACCACCTGCTTCTGAGATGCTTGTTCCCCTCACCCTCTCTGCCCACCCTCCGGGCTCCCATGTCCTACAGTGGACAGAGCCCCAGGAAAGGCATGTCTGAGCAACCAGCATATTGCCTCCAACTCACAGAATGTGGAGCAGAACCATGCAGGGGTCTGGGAGACTGCACCACATTCCAGGAGGAACTGACCAGGTCAGGGGCCAGACCCCTGAGTCCCAGATTCTCTGACCAGGATGGGGGTCTTTAGAGGTCACCTATTCCAACCCCCTTCACCACTTTAAGTGATGAATATCTGAACCACCTAGAACATACTGTCTTCCCAAATACACAGAAATATTCCATCATGGAGCCCTCGTTATGGACCCATTGCCATGTTCAAAAATTTAGTAAATACTTAACCCCAGAGAAGAAAACTGAGGCAGAGAGAAGATTGGAAATTTGCCCAGAGTCACACAGTGTCTGACACCTCATAGAGTACTTCAAACCATCTCAGTCCCACGTCTTACTCCAGTCACTTCTGCAATGACCGGTTCCCTGCAGGCTTTGAGCAATAGCCTACGGTGCCATGCGGCAAGGCTTCCTCGAGGATTCAGCGGGATCTTCTCTGAAGCCACAGCGTGGGATGCCCACACGAACCTGCTGGGGCTTCACACATGCAGCCTGGAAGCATGTGGGACTTAACGTCCATGGACAGGACAGAGCTGATGGGTGAACACTTTCCTGTTTCTCTCCCCAACAGGGCAGTTCTGAAATGCATGCTTCTGGGGAGACCTCCCAGAGAAAGCGGTGGGAAAATTAAAAGCATGCATCCTCCAGTTCTGCTTTGGAAAAACACAGGTGGAGACCCAGAGAGAGAGTTGAGAGGTGGAGCTGGGATTCAACCCAGGTCTGGGTCACAACACAGCCTTGTCGTCTGCTGCTGCCACGACCATCCATGCCAACGTCCCCGTCCCTTAAGGTTCAAGTCATTCTGAACCACAGTGACTCAGCCACACTTGATCCAGACCGAGTCATGGGAAGGGGTGGGGGGTGATAAGGGTGCCTGTGGCAGGAGGGTCGTCTTCTCTGGAACTGAGGCCATGCGTGTGTGTACTAGGTCACTTCAGTCGTGTCTGACTCTTTGGAACCCCATGGACCATAGCCCGCCAGGCTCCTCTGTCCATGGGATTCTCCAGGCAAGAACACTGGAGTGGGTTGCCATTTCCTACTCCAGGGGATCTTCCTGACCCAGGGATCGAACCGATATCTCTGACATCTCCATTGGGAGGCGGGTTCTTTACCACTAGTGCCATCTGGGAAGCCAGGAACTGAGGCCACCTCCCAACAAATCACCCAACACCCTGGGCTAAGCAGGCTGAGTGGGAATCCCAGCCAGATGTGCCCACGCCTACTCAACTTTAGCATCTGACTCTGCCCAGAAATTCAGTGACTCCAAGCCCCTATCCCATCCAATCCCTCCACAATTCTCAACATCTTAGAAAGGAGGAGGAACCTGGGGTAGCTTCTGGAAGCCTGAGCAGCTGGATCTATAAGACATCCACCCCGCCGCACTCCTAGACTCAGAATATCCAACACACTTGCTTGGAGATGAGGGCAGAACACCCCCCAACTGCTGCCCACCTCTCAGAGATGTGCGGGGACTTTCTGGGGGAAATCACTGATGGAGACCTCACATGCCCTGAGTCACTCTCTGCCTCTCGACTCCCCCACAGCTGGGCGAGCTCTCTGTTTACTCTTTACTCTGCAGCAGGAAGAACAGGGGAGGGGGGAACAGGTGCCTTCTCCCCTCTCCATGGGAAACTGAGGCCCGTGAGGCTTAAGGGACCGCCCTAGGGTCACCAGGCATGAAAAGAATCAGAGAGCCCTGGAGCCCAGCCCAGGACAACCCTATTATTCTCTACGGAGGCTGCTCCAATGGGGACCACTCAACAGAGGCAGATCCCAGCCTTCAGACCCCAAACCCCACTTGCATATAAATGCCCTTTGGTCTGTTAAGTAGAGTGTAGAGAAGCCACACAGGCAGAGAGAAAGAAGGGTGTCCTCCTCAACCAGCTCCCAGGTCAGGACTTATAGTGTGCCCCTGACCCCCACCCAGGGCAGGCACCCCCACACTCATCACTCAGGGCCTCCGAAGGTGAGCATCAGGCTGGAGCCCAGCCCTGCTCCAAAGGCCCACAGAGGCCTCTCAGACAGCGCCCCCACCGTCCTGGCTCCCCTCCCTGCAACAGGCACAGGTTGGAGTGAGGCCGGGGTGGGGTTTATGTCCTTTAGGAGGAAAAAAACAACAACAAACCAACCCAGCCTAGCTCCAGGGTCCTTCCCGGAGGTCCTGGCTTTTTCCTTCACCACCACCACCTGTAAACACCCCAGCTCTGGCCTCCACCTCGGTCAGCTTCTCCAGCCAGAGACTTTGACAGAGGCTGGGCTGACGTCTCCCTCACCGCAGAGACACCCCAGACATGTGTGTGCGCCATGCCCCACCGGTAGTGTGTCTGAGGACAGTCACCCCACTTCCCAAACAACCCATTACGCTGAACTGCTCCGTGGAATCGCAGCACAGAGCTCACTCACGTCCACACGAGCTGAGCTCTCTTTGCAGACACACGCATTTGCCCTCACCGCATACACCCAATTCCACCCTGGGTCCAGTCCCACCCAAGATCCGCGTTCTGATCCCCGCTAACTACGGGGTCGCCACCCAGCCCCAGCCCCTCTGACCTTCTGCGACGCCGGCGCCCGCGGGCTCACTGCTCGACGTGGACGGAACGGCAGCAGTCTGTGGCGGCGGCGTCCCCCGTCTCCATCCGGCCGCCAGCCCCCTCCTCCTCGGCGGCGGGCTCCCCCGGCCGCCCGCCCCGCCGCGCGCACCGTCACCGCGGCGCGCGCGCGCGCACCCCGGCCGCGGCACAAAGCGGCTCCCGCGACCCGCCGCCGCCGCCGCCGCCGCCGCCCGCACACCTGGCGGGCGCGCCCCACCGCCCGAGCCGCGCACTCGCCGCCCGCAAGCCCAAGCCTGGCCCAGGCGGGGCCCTCCTGCTGCCCCCTGCGACGCCGCCGCCTGGGTCCGCGCCCTGGTCCCGGCGATGCCCACTCGGTTCCCCTGGCGCCGCAGCCGCGTAGCTGCGGGAGAATGGGAGGGCGATGGAGGGGCGGGCACGCGGGGCCGGAGAGGGCACGAGGGCGGTGGGGGTGGGTACGGCGAGTCCCGGGTGCGGCGCCGGGGATGCTCGCGTCGCTGCCGCCAGGGGACTGCCCGAGGCGGCTCCTCGGAACAAAGGCGCCGGGCGGGGCAGGCGCGCCCAAGGGACCCAGGGGAGCGGAGGAGGGGACAGCCCACCTGCCCGCAGAAGTTCCTGGGGGATGGGGCCCCGGGCCGGTGGGAATGGAAATGGGGAAAGATCGGCAGGAAGATACCGGGGTTCTCCCCAGCCCTGCGTGCGGCGGGACTGGGGAGGGGGTGCAGTGCTCTCTGGATTTGGAAGTGGGAGGTTTCAAGGACTGCCGGAGTCCTTAAAACTGCCTCTACCTTGGACCTGGCAGCCTGGAGCTTTCATTCATTCGCTGTACAGACATCCTCCCAGCTTCGGCCAAACCAAGGATGCTCCTGAACTTGAAGGGGCTGAAGGCAGGAAGGGTGCCCTGTTGGGCCCCTGTAATGCTTGAGTCTTGCTCCGTAACCTCCACTAAGGGTGGCCTCTGAATATGACTTGCACATCTAATGATGGGACTCTCACCCCCTCAGGACGCAGCCCACGCTGTACTCAGGCAGCTCTGAACGTTAGAAAGCCCTTCCATTAATTGCATGGACATCTGCATCGCGTCCATTTGTTGGCCAAGGCCTCACTCTGCTCTGGCCACAAAATCTAGAACATAGTTAGGGCGTTGTAACTGAGATTCTCCTTCCCATCTTCTTTCCCCGCCCCAACATTTATTCAACACCCTTTGCCAGCAGCTTCTCCCTGTGGCTGCCCTCTTGTCCTTCAGGCAGGACTCTCAGCTCAAATGTTTCCTTCCCAGTGGGCCCTTCCCTCTCGACCAGAGTTCCCACCCACCCGCTGGTCAATCTTTATCTGATGCCCTGTTTGAGTTTGTTCAGCACTCTGATCATCTCAGGAAACTCTCTTATCTATGTGTCTACAGACTGTCTCTCCCACTAGAATGTGTGTCCCTTAGAGGCAGGACTCTTGTCTTCCTTAAGACAAGGCATCAAAACCCCAAGGCCTGACCTGGAGCAGGGTGGAAAGAAAAGGAAAGTGAGTTGCCAACTCACCCTCTGAGTCCTTTCAGCAGCCTGACCCATCACCCCAAAACACAACTTGCTTAGCTGTTCGAGGGTAACATCCAATATGGTATTAGCAGAGAAATGTGCTCAATCTCTGCCCACAAAATAAATGAGGAAATGATAGAGCATTCTGTGGTATATTAGTGTTAGTCGCTCAGTCATGTCTGACTCTTTGCAACCCCATGGACTGTAGCTCTCCAGGCTCTCTGTCCATGGAATTCTCCAGGCAAGAATACTGGAGTGGGTAGCCATGGCCTCCTCCAGGGGATCTTCCCAACCCAGGGATCAACCATCTGAGACAAAAGAGCAGGACCTTCCCTCTGCAGCTCTGGACTCTGTCCTGAGCTCTTAAAGCCCCAAGGTGCAAGCATTTTCTTAAATCATACCCAAGCTTCAACTGGAAGCCCTCAGATAGCTGATCTGCTCAGCCTGCTATCCAGGTGCAGACAAAATTGGAGGCTTAAAATAGACTTCTCCTTTAATTTCTGTTAAACTGTACCTTCTAGACTTGGACTTGGACTCCAGCCTCCAGGACACTTCGAGTCCAGTTCTGCCATCTTGTCCACTGGGATGGTGCCCAGGTTCCTGCCATCAGCAACATCACCAGCATGCTGTCTACAGCCTTCCTCACCAAGTCCTTCATGAACGCACTGAGCAGTCTTGGCAAGCACAGCCCACTCATCAACCTCCCCCACCGTGCCCGCCCCCAGCCCACATTCCTCTGTGTCACCTGTAAGGCTTTGATGGGAAGACAGGAACAATTTCTTGCTGAAACGCAGAACCACTGTCTCCTGCTATACCACCCCCAACCTAACTTCTAGTCTGGAAAACTAATTGGAAAAGCAAATAAAGCTTTCCCCAGCAGGATGGGTTCCCAGGGAATTCACTCGCTGCCAGTGGTCCTCTATCCCTTTCCTTGCTAAGTGCCCCCAAACCATTTCTTTAATAACAGACTCTGAAACCTGATTAGGACTGATGCTAAGCTCATTTATTTATGGTTTGTGGATTTATTTCCTCTCTGTAAAGATACAAATTACTTTCACCATCTCCCACGTTGGGGCACATGTCCTGTTCTCTGAGAGGGAGTATGCATAGTGGTTGTGAGCACTGCCACTGTCTCTGTGCCTCAGTTTTGTCATCTGAAAAATGGGGAGAACAACAGTACCAGATCATAGCATTGTTATGAAGGGTAGATCAATGTATGCCTGCAAAGCATTTATAACATGACACATAATAAATACACATAAAAAGTTAGTACAACTTTCATGATATAAGAGTAATAGTTTTTTGAGTGCTTAGTCCCAGCGCTATGGCAGCTTCCTCTTCAAGTCCCTTGGGAGGTAGCCTTCTCAGATATGAAAGCTAAAGTTATTTCGAATGGCTCCATCCTATCTCATGATTACTTCCCTCCTCCATGGACTCAGCTAGCCTCCTGTGACTCTGAAAAGCATTCTTCTTTGGCTCAAAAAAGGGTTTGCCTAAAGCCACCCACGTGGGCAGGCGGTCTCAGCCTCCTCTCCTTCCCTTGTATCTTGGGCAGGTGTAGCTGACCCACCCTGGTCTTGGAACTCGCCTCCCTTCCAGCCTTCCTACCTGTGAGCCTGCATTATGTTCATTTGTCCTTCACCTGGTGCCTGTTTAATGAGCTCCTTCTCTGGGCTAGGATCTCAGAATACAGACGAGGACAAGAGGGAAAAGGGCCTGCCCTCATGGAGCTCACATTCCAGGGGAGCCACGGGCAATGAACAGATAGGCGAATAAAATAATGTCAGGTAGCATGGGAGTTTTGATGAAAGGAAAGGAGGTGAGGGAGAAGCTGCTTTCCGTCAGTCAGAGAGTGCTCGGCCTGCAATAGGGCTTTGCAGGTTGCCTGAAACTGCAATCGGCCTTCATGTCTGTGTCTCACCAGCGTGCTTGCAAGGCAGCCTTCTTCTCTGTCTCTGAACGCATTCACAACCTACGCTCAGGACCACATTGCCCTCCTCATACTCTTGCCTCAGGCTCGAGGGGCTTTTCTGTCTCTTCTCTGCGCTATTTGCAATCTGCCCTTTGGAGTTTAGAGCGTTTGTCTAACCTCCCATTTCCTGAATACCAAGAGTTCCCGGGTGGCCTGAGTCACCTTTCCCAGGGTTCCTATCACTTCTATGTGCATGCGTACTAAGTCGCTTCAGTCGTGTCCAACTCTGTGCAACTCTTTGGACTGTAGCCCACCAGGCTCCTCTGTCCATGGGATTCTCCAGGCAAGATTACTGGAGTGGATTGCCATGCCCTCCTTCAGGAGATCTTCCCAACCCAGGGATCAAACCCACATCTCATGTCTCTGCATTGGCAGTCGGGTTCTTTACCACTAGCGCCACCTGGGAAACTCTATCATTTCTATATCATCATTCAGTTAATTCTTTCTCCTTGAGCAGTACTGGATCCAGAGTTCCTGCTCCCCTCACTGCTTCCCGTACCTTCTGAAACTGTCATTGAGACAAGAGAGAGCAGACGCGCTGCTCTTAGCTAAGTAGGACTCCCAACAGATGTCTGGGGAGGTGAGGTCTGCTAGCATTGCTGAACCCTATTCCTGGGGCCGGTTTGGGGAGATGCGGTAAAAGCATGGTCTCTGTTTACTTACCGGCCAGACCAGGGTGTTCCCCCAAATGACATTACTTCCTTTCTCCTTTTATTCAGCCACCCCTGGGAGGAAAGACCTGTTCATTCTTGGCTTCAAAAGTGACAGTGTTTGTCGCTCAGCTGTGTCTGACTCTTTGCGACTCCAAGGACTATAGCCCACCAGGCTCCTCTCTTCATGGGATTTTTCCAAGCAAGAATACTGGAGTGGGTTGCCATTCCCTTTTCCAGGGGATCTTCCCAACCCAGGGATTGAACCCAGCCAGGTCTTCTGCATTGCAGGCAGACTCTTTACCATCTGAGCCACCACAGAAGCCCCTTGGCTTCAAGGGTCCTGCTGCTTTAGAAGCTGGTGCAAAGAGGTTTTGATGAGGCAAGTGGGACGAAAGCTCCAGGGTCAGGTCTGGCAGAAGCCTTGGAAGGGGTGTCGCAGCAACAGGGCTTCCCAGCATGTCTCCATCAAGACCGCTAACAGCTGTCATGCCTGTCCACAGTGTGGAGGAAGGGGCCAGGTTGGGGTGTGGGAGCGAGGAGAAGAAATCTGGGTGCCCCTCCCCCAGACTCAGGATCCCAGCTGACTTGACAAAGGAGGGAGACAAGGAAGGGCTGGCTCCACCCAGGTCAAAGCAGGGACCGCCCAGCAAACTTGCCAAATGCCCTTCCTCTTAAAAAGGAAGCAGCCAGGCTTCCCGGGTGGTCCAGTGGTTCAGAATCTGCCTTGCCAATACAGGGGCATAGGTTCGATCCCTGGTCCAGGAAGATTTCACACGCTGCAGAGCAACTAAGCCCGTGTGCCACAGCTACTGAGCCCACGTGGTGCAACTACTGAAGCCTGTGTGTCTACAGGCTGTGCTCTGCAACGAGAGGACCCACCGCAATGCAAAGCCCGCACACTGCGACTAGGGAGTAGCCCCCACTCGACACAGCTCGAGAAAGCAGCAGGGGAGACCTAGCACAGCCATAAACACATAAATAATTTAAAAAGGAAAAAAGGAACCAGCTCATCTCCAGGCATCATTTCACTTGAGATTCACGATCTTCCCAACAGAAGGCAGGGAAAATATGATCATACCCATTTTACAGAGGAGAAAGCAGAGGCAGTGACTTGCCTCAAATCACTCAGAATATTCTAGGCTGGATCAGCACCACAGCTGATAAACTTTCAAGGACCCTAGAAGGCCTCTCCACCACAGAAGGCAGTGGTTCCCACTGGGAGTTTATGGATCAGCGTAGGGCTGGCTGTCTAACAAGGACCACCTGGAGGGGCTGGACCCTGGCCGAAGAATGAGAGGAAGGGCAGTGGGTGCTCTTACCTGGAGGGAGACTCCAGGTCAGCACGGCTGAGGATGCGATGCTGCTGGGGGCTGTAGAGCCACTGGAAGGCTGTCAGCGTCCTCTCCTCAATCCGGAACCGTCCCTCCTGCACGTACCTGCGGGTGAGGCAGGAGAGAGTGAGGCGGGGGCAGGCAGGGCCCTGCAGAGGTCCTCTGGGAGTTGGCCCTCCGTGCCACAAAATGACCTGTCCCCAGATACCCCTGCTCATCAGCCAGAAAGCCTTATCTCCAAAGAGCCACGATTTAAATTCCCTGAAGAAGAGGCAGCTATATGGAGCAACTTAATAGATGGAAAAACTTTCTAAGTGTTAGTTGTCTGAAGTTGAAAGGAGTCAGTCAAAAGAGTGAGTTTCCTGTCACCAGAGGCATATAAGCAGAGGCTGGGTAGAGAACACAAGCATCAGACAAGGGTCCATTCTCCAAACCCTTTATAAGACTGACACATTGGACTTCTTGAGCTCGTAGCAGGAGAAAGCATGCTCTGGAGTGGGGGTCATGAGTCAGATGTCAGGATTAGATCTTCCAGAACCTCAAGGTCTCTCCGAGTTCCAGTCACCCTGGGGATTGACACTCAGCCCAGATCAAGGATCAGGAAAGGTGGACCGGGCAAGGAGAACACAAAAGGATCTCATTCACTTCGGCCACCAACTCCTGGTAGACTCATAAATCTGTCCATTAATCCAGTATTTACTAAGTGCCTATGACAATGAGCAAAAGAGTCATGATCCCTGACGTCCTGGAGCCTACAGTTTCGTGGGAAGAGAAGCCATCAGTAATCACATGAACTAATACATCATTATAAACCGCCCCCCTCACACATAGAGGGATTGTCAATTGGTGCAAGCCCTCTGCTGGATAGCCTGACAACGTCTGTCTAAATTGCAGATGCAGTTCCTCTGTCATCCAGCGATCCCCCTTCAAAGAATTTATCTACAAATTTTAGTACATGCACAAGGTTATCCGTGGCACTATTTCTAATAGCAAAAGACAAAGAATGGACCAAGCACCCATCAGCAGAGGGCTGGTTAGATAAATAACGGTGGATCCATATAGTAAAACAGTGTGCAGCCATACAAAATGTTTTCACTGAGGGCATTCCCTGTGTGCTATCATGCAAAGATCTCCAGGATACATTGTTTTATCTCTCTCTCTCTTTTTTTTTTTTTTTGAAATTTTGTTTCTCTTTTTGATACATTGTTTTAAAAGGGGGGAAAGAATGAAGTAAGAATTTTTATTTGTTTATCTTTACATGTAGAAATTCTGGAGACACAAAGCTAATAAAAGGTGGTTACCTAGGTGGGGTTAAGGACAAGCTGGGGGAATGTAGGGAGGGAGTAACTTTTTAACAATGTGTCTTTTTACAGGAGAGGTATTACCTATTATTACAAATCTTTAATCATGTGTGTGTATATGAAATTACAAATTGCATAAAGTGCTATGAAAAAAAACAAATTGTGCAGCTACTCTGATATTGCCTGATCAGGCACTGGTTTTGTTGTGGGAGGAGATTTCCCAGAACGCGGTTGCTGGAGGGCAGAGGGCTTCCGTTGCTCCTTTGGTCTCCCAAACCAGGGCATCTGGTCCCCACCTGTCTCCCTTCACTCTCTTTGATATGATCGGACAGGCATTTCAGGAAGATCGTCCTGGAGGAAAAGGGCAAGGCACCCAGGTTAGATGTTCTCGCAGGGGCTCAGATGGGACGATGTTAGTTTGCACAGGGGACACTGCTGGAACGGAGAGACACGGCAGGACTCAAGTGAGAGAAGGAAGAAGTGTCGTCTGGACCTGGGGATGGGTCAGACACGGTGAAGGGGAGACAGGCAACAAAGTTTTTCCGGAGTTTGTGGTTTGTGTGGGCATCTGGCTGCAGCGTCATTCTCGCTGGAGAAGGACAAGTTTAGGAGGGAAAATCATGATTTTATGCCTTTCCTTTGTGGGACATGACCTTCCTCTGCTTCCTGCGTCAAGATGACTCCTGTCCTATAAAACCTGGCTCAAAACATGACTCCTTAAAAAAATAATAACTTGGCTCCTCCAGGAAGCCTTCCCTGATTAATCTCATCCTATTGTGATGATGAGTGTCTATGCCTTTCCCCATTCTCGGGCTCCTCCAAATGTGCTCCTCCTCCTTGCCCCAGCCACCGGGCCTCTCCTCTCCCCAAGGCAGAGCAGAAGGGACTGTCGTCCACTCATTGCAGGCACCGCGACCTGGATTCCACTTCCCTTCTTCAGGTAAGTGATTTTCCACTGTGAGTCCCGGATTCCTCATCTGTAAAACTGGAGTATTAACACCACCCACTTCGAAAGGTTGTTAAGAGGATTAAATGAGATAATTCGAGGAAAGCTCCTGCCACACGGTCATCCTTATCGCGTCCCCTCTACCCCTCCACTCCCACCCCATCCTCATCTGTCCTCACCAGTCATTGGCTTTACCTGCTTCACTCATGACAGACAAACCCTCTCCCTACACGCCCTCCTCCAAGCTTCACATGAAATCCCTCAGAACTGGCTGATCCCATTTCGAGAAGAGACTTGGGGGATGGAAGTGAACTTGTCCAAGGTCACATACACACAGAAAGCAGCAGCTTTCTCTGGACCTTCATCCCCTGGCATCCAGTCCTCGCTCCATACACAGACACACATCCTCTCCCTCCTCCGCACCAGCCACCACTTCCCAGCACAGATCTTGTCACCCCCTCCCCTGGCCAAAAAGGTAGGGGCTTCCCACCACATATCAAATGTCCTCCAAACTGCTCACCTAAGAGGTCTAATTCTTCCCCACTTTGCTCCCCTCCAGTCTTTCCCCCCAACTCCCACCCCTACATTCTCAATCTGTTTGTCCTTCTCTAAAGATGCCCTGTCTTTTCTAACCTCGGAGCTTTAGCTCAGGCGGTGCCCAGATCTCAGCTGCCCTCCCTCCATCTGTGTCTTGCTCCACCCTTCCCAACTGCTCAAACCACACTGCCTCTAAAAATCTGTCCCCAGCCTCCCAGCGAGCCTCCAAAGTGGTTCCAAGTTTCCGGGGATGCTTTGCTTAACCTTGATCACAACGCTGCTCTCTGCCCGCTGGTACGTGAGTTATTTATGTGCCTGTCTGTCTCCCTGCTAGAGTGCAAAGATTGTATCTGATCATCTCTGAAGTCCCTGTAACACTCTGACCCAGCTCCCCAGTCAACTGAGCCACTTTGGCATAAAAAAATCACAACAGTCACAGTCATCAACTCACTATGTTCTTGAGAAGATTCTTCCAGAGACTGCTCTGACATGGATGATCTCCATTAATGAATCCAATTTACTAATTTAGGAGGGGGATTGGCTGCACTGACTTCATCGACTATAAGAAAACAGAACATCATCCATCCCCAGATATCTTCCCTATAAACCTGTCTCGTACCTGAAATTCTACTGAACAGTACCCAGGAGGTTAAATACTGCAGAGGATCAACCTTGGAAGTCACTAACAGCCATTCACACTTTAGCAGGAACCAGCTTCTCAGATTATCACTGGGAAAAGTAGGAGCCAAGACCTGGGCACAATCAGGGACATTGAAAGGAACGAGAAGATAAAGAGCAGAAACCGCTCACATACGAGGCCCCCAGTGTGGAGGATCCAATCCATCAGCAAAAGAGAGAAGGGTCAGGCACTGTAGAGGTTACACCTATGTTTTCAGTTGAACACTGGGGTAGGTCAGGCGGGCACTGAAACCTGAGCCTTGAAAACATTTTGCTGAGTGAAAGAAGCCAGTCACAAGGGACCACGTGCTGTGTGACTCCATTTATATGAAATGATGTCCAGAATAGACAGATCCATAAAGAGAGAAAGATTAGTGGTTGCTTAAGACTGGGGGACTGCTGAAGGTTATGGGATTTCTTTGGGGGATGATGAAAATGTTCTAAATGTTCTAAAGTCAATTATCGTGAGAGTTGCACAGTCCTGTGAATATATTCCCACTGAATTTTACACCCTGGGTAAGTTGTGTGGCACGTGAATCCTATTTCAATCAGGCTGCTGTTACAATGAGTGAATACCTAATAGTGTATACCGATATAAATTAATGACTGAACAATTGAATAAATGGAGAGGAAAGAGACAAATCTCACGTGCAGAAGAATTCCGAACAATATATGTGAACACTCGACCCCCAGGAAGGTGGACCACAGCTCTACGCTGCTTAGATATGGGCTTCACAGAGTAACTTCCTTCAAAGAGCACACTACGGAGAGGAGCAGGGGAGTAACACCCACAAGCACTACTCCAGCCAGGTGGTCAAAGGCAACATCAACAAGCTTTTTTCTGGCCACACCCCAGCGGCACGGAAGATCTTAGGTTCCCCCCTCCTCCAGGGATTGAACCTGTGCCCTCTGCAGTAGAAGCACGGAGCCCTAACCACTGGGCTGTCAGGGAATTCCCTCGATAAGCTGTGTTGACAGTAGGGATCCTTAATATGAAAATGACACTCTATCCTTGTGATCGTCTTCTCCCAAATTCATAATTCCAATCTAATAACGAGAAAAACATCCGACACACCCCAATTGAGGGACATCATCCTACAAAACAGGGCCACAACTCCTCAAAACTGTCAACGTCATCAAAAACAAGAAAAGCCCCAAGAAACTGTCACAGCAAAGAGAAGTAATTACACCAATCACTAAATGCCATGTGGTATCTAGATGAGACCCTGTAACAGAAAAAGGACATAAGAAATCTGAATACTCTATGGGGCTTAGTCAATAATAACATATCAGTATTGGCTCATTTTTGCAAGAGATATACCCTACTAGTGTAAGAAGCTAATCATATGGAAACCTGGGTGTGGGATATATGGGAACACTGTACGATCTTCTCAACTTTTTGGAAATGTAAAGCTGTTGTAAGGGTTTCCCCGATGGCTCAGCAGGTAAAGAATCCACCTACAATACAGGAGACACAGGAGACTTGGGTTCAGTCCCTGAGTTGGGAAGATGCCCTGGAGGAGTGCATGAAAACCCACTCCAGCATTCTTCCCTGGAGAATCCCAAGGACTGAGGAGCGGGCTACAGTCCAAAGGGTCGCAAACAGCTGGATGCAACTGAGCAACTACATATGCACACATGCAAAGCTGTTATAAAATACACAATTTACTAAAAAAAAAAATAATTAATCTCCATGATGAAGAGCTTTTGCAGATCAGTGTGAAATATACATATAATAAGCAAATCAACAGGGGGGAAAGGACAAAGGAAATTTAATGAGTAGTTTACAAAAGTAGAAACACAAATGATCAATAAACATAAAAAAATCGACTTCTATAAGAAACGAAAATTAAAACAATAAAAAACCATTTTTCACCAGCAACATGAGGCAAGGTTTAAAAGTTTGTGATTAATAATTCCCAATATGAGCAGAATTGTGGGGAATGTGCAACTCACATATCACTGGAGATAATATGTGTGTGTGTTAGTCACTCAGTCATACCCAACTCTCTGCAACCCCACAGATTGTACCCCACCAGGCTCCTCTGTCCATGGAATTCTCCAGGCAAGAATACTGGAGTTGGGTTGCCATTTTCTTTTCCAGCAGATCTTCCCAACCAAGGGATCAAACCCTGGTCTCCTATATTACAGGCAGATTCTTTACCATCTGAGCCACAGGAAAGCCCAGAAAATGGTGCAGTTTCTTTGGTGATCAAGTTGGCATGGCACAACGTACCCATCCTTTTACTCTGCAATTTCACTTTGGAGAATACATCCAACCGTTATCTTTCCACATGTTTGCATGGGTATAGGTTCCCTGCAGCGATGTTAGCAATATCAAAATATTCAGAACTCCTTGAAAGGCCATCAATAGAAGCTAGACAAAGAAATTATGGTTCAACTGTGAGTGGAATACTTTACAGTCAGCCAAAGGTACGTTGCCAGAGCATCCTGCACTGGTTTTCAAGTACTCACACAACCCTAGCCTGCAGTCTCTGTCGGGCCCTTCCCCCAGATCCAAAGCCCCACCATCAGAAACTGGGCAAGAGGCCCTCAGACAGTAAGAGGAATGCCAAAAGTCTTACATATTTAATAACTGATGAACCCAACCAAATCCTAATTTAGTTTTCGGTACTTTATGGAGAATTTGGAGGAGGAACCTTCAAAGCAAGAGCTGTTCTAAAAGAGTAAGTAAACGTCAGACATATGTGTTGCCCAAAGAATATTCCCCACCCTCCTTCCCACTCAAAATTTTGTGGTTTGGGTGGGACTAACTCCAGCCCCCAGATTCCAGGGTGAGCACATGACCCAGCCTGGCCAATCTAAGCAGTCCATCCCCCAGTCCACAGTGATTGGCTGAAGGATGGCCATGTGACCCAAACTAGGTCAATGAAATGACATTCTGAAACTTTTGCTAGAACCACTGAGAAAGAGAAGCTCTTTTTCCAGGAGGGTTTTGCTCATCTGGAGGGTTGCCTGCAACTCCTGAGAGCCACCTTATTTCCACAAGGGAATAAAGAGGGGACAGAGGAAAGAGAAAGGACAGAGAGAGTAGAACATTATTTGGTGACATTACTTGAGCACTTGAATCTAGTTTTGTCTGAAACATGGAAAATTCTTATGTTTTCAGATCTGTAAGCCAATACTCTTAAAAGGGAGCCAATACTGCCTTTTACCCTTAAGCCAATTTTCATTGAGAAAACTGACTCAGTCTGAAATCCAGGAAGCAGAGGTCAAGGCTGATCATGTTGGGAGCATGCCATGCAGTTCAGAAGGTGTCTTGTCCTCAAGAGTGCTCCCTGCCAGGCAGTTCAGAAGGTGTCTTGTCCTCAAGAGTGCTCCCTGCCAGGCAGTCTGACCACTCAAGTCATGTCTTCAGGACCTTCTCAATGCCATGGGCTTTCTTACCCAGGAGAGAGAGGTGATCCAAAACTTAATTAGGGTACTAATAATGATCTATGCTTCATCAGGTTCAACCCAAGATCCAACCCAGCCACACATCAGGGCAAAGAGAGTCTAAGCAGGAATCCAAGCTCTGCCCCTTTAAGACTCTTCCTGTTTCCTCCTCCATGGAAGGAGGGAAGGAATCAAACTGCACAAACTAACCTGGAAGGCTCTGGGGTCCTAGGGTGGCACCTCCTCTCCAGGGAGAGGGCACTAACTCTACTTTTATCTGGTTTATGTATTGGGGTTTCATCTGAAGAGTAACTCCACTGCTAAAGGACAATTTTGATTATTTGGACTTTGATTCTTGGAACTCTTGAAGCGCAGGACGGACTGAGCAGGCTGGAAATCCACTGACCCCTCTTGCTCTGACATGCTGAGACTTTTTTTGACAGTGTGAACTTGGAATAGCGGCCAGGCCCAACATTCAGGAATTAAGAAGCAAAAGGAGGAGAAGGGACTTCCCTGGTGGTCCAATGGTTAAGAATCCACCTTGCAATGCAGGGGACATGGGTTTCACCCCTGGTTGGGGAACAAAGATCCCACATGCTGAGAGTCAACTTAGCCAGTGAGCAGCTACTGAGTCCTTGCACTGCAACTAGAGGGTCCAGGCACCACAATGAAAAGATCTTGCCTGTTGCAACTAAGACAGAGACAAATAAATAAAATTTAAAAAAAAAAAAAAAAAGGAAGAGGAGGAGTTGAGCCCCTGGGGAAATCCTGAGTTCAAACCCTGACTCTATCACTTGCTTGCTGGGTGACCTTAATTAACTACCTTCCTTCTCTGAGCCCCAGTTTCCTCATCTGTAAGGGGGGCGGGGGCGGTGTGCCAATACCCTCCTAAAGGAAATCAACCCTGAATATTCATTGGAAGGACTGATGCTGAAGCTGAAGCTCCAATGCTTTGGCCACCTGATGCGACTCATTGGGAAAGACCCTGATGGTGGGAAAGATTGAAGGCAGAAGGAGAAGGGGGCGGCAGAGGATGAGTCGGTTAGATAGCATCACTGACTCAATGGGCATGAATCTGAGCAAACTCCAGGAGATAGTGAAGGACAGAAGAACCTGGTGTCCTGCAGCCCATGGAGTTGTAAAGAGTCAAACACAACTTAAGAGTCTGAACAACAGCGATACCTTCCTCTTGAGTATCGCTGTAAAGAGTAACTGAATCAATGCCTGATTATGGCAGAGCCAGCAGGAAGGACTCTGGAAGCCAGGTTGCATTTATTAAGGATACTATTGTTATTCTTTGTATTCAGGCTACAGAATGTACCTGGCAAGCAGTGCCCTGGAATCCTTCTTCAAAGATGACCCTGGCCCTGGTGTGGATGGAGGATTTGAGATGGGGAGGGGTCCCAGCCAGACATTCGTAAAATCCTTCCAGGACAGGGATGGGCTGAACAGGCTGCCCTGCATTCTAAGTCCCGCCAAGCAGAGGTCAGATCCCTGACTGAAACAGCCCTGAACATTCGGACAACCGGGACTTGGGCCCAACCCAGGTGACTCCTCGGTGATGCGTCTGAAACCTTGGCCTGCAGTCTGGCAACCTGACACCGCAGGCTCTGATTTCCCAGCCTGGACAGGGCTGCGGTGGGGGTAGGGGCAACGACCCAGCTACCCAGGGACCTCTTCCCTCACCTCCTAGGCTCCCCTTTCTCAAACACCCCGTCCCCAAGGTGCCCACCGCCGCGAGTCCTCATGCAGGTGAACTGAGGCATCTCCTTGAACAGGCGAGATGAGAATTGTAGGTTGGACCTCCTCGGGGTGCAGTCCGTGGCCCGACCCAGAGCAGCAGAAGGTTTGAGGGTAGGAAGGGGAGTCCCTCTGCACAAAGAGAGCTAACGAAGCCTGAGGTCCTCCCAAAGCCTAACGTCGGGTGCAGAGGCCGGGGTCCGGGCGACGATCGCTCTGGAGAAACGCGAAGACCAGGCTGATGACCAGGCAGCCCGGCGCCTCTAGTTCAACCCGGGCCCGCCGCCTTCGCTCGAGAAGAAACTTCGAGCCAGCGCCCCCGCTCCTCCCCGCGCTCCGCCCGGCCTCAGCGCACGGGTTCGCGCCCGCACCAGGCCCCGCGCCCCCCGGCTGCCCACTCACCAGCGCACCAGCTGCCAGCGCTTCTCCCCCGGCGCCCGGCGACCCGCCATGCTTCCCGGCCGCCGCCCGCTCCCCACCCGCCACCGGCCGCACCGTGGAAGCAGCTCCGGCTGCCGCAGGCCAGTGCCGAGGGCGCGCTCCGCAGCGCGGGTCTGGCGGGCGGGGCGGGAGCGAGGCGACTCGGCCGGAGCCCGGGCGGTGCGGCCGGCCGCGCGCATCTCCCCCCGGACAGCCGCCGGCCCCGCCCCTGGAGTCGGTCCGGGCTGGGTCACCGCGCTCCTCGCCACGGCCGCGAGACCGCAGCCGGTCCCCTCTCTGCCTTCACCCACGCCCAGCATGCCCAGAGGCGCAGCGGAGCCGGCTCGCTTTGGAGCACTGGGCGAGGAGTCGGGTTCTCCAAATTCTACCTGACTTGCTGAGTGACTCGAGGGAATTCACTTAATCCCACTGTTTCGCTTTCTTACGACACCTGTTCCACCTACCTAGAAAGTTATGCCCCAAAATAAACTACTATAAATGGCTTAAATAAAAACTGAAGCGCCTTACAGATTATTGAGCTATTTTAAGACGACAATCATTGACTTCCCAGGTGGTTCGGAGGTAAAGAATTCGCCTGCCAATAAAAAAGAGGCAGGAGACTTCAGTTTCATCCCTGGGTCTGGAAGATCCCCTGGAGGAGGAAATGGCAATCCACTCCAGTATTCTTGTCTGGAAAATTTCATGGACAGAGGAGCCTGGCGGGCTATAGTTCCATGGGGTCACAAAGAGTCGGATAGGACTGAAACGTCTGAGCACAGTACTCACAATAAAATATCATGGCATTGGCCCAGAACGTTGCCAAACCCTAGGATCATCTCCACCCAGGCCTTCAAACTACTTTTACCCCAGAACGTTAATTTGAGTTGAGCAGAGACCAGCCTGGCCCACAGCATCACCGGAGCCTGCTTTGAAGGAGATGAGTGTTAGACATGTTTATAGAGCTTGTCTGCACATTGGAGAAGGCAATGGCAGCCCACTCCAGTACTCTTGCCTGGAAAATCCATGGGCGGAGGAGCCTGGTAGGCTGCAGTCCTTGGGGTCGCTAAGAGTCGGACAGGACTGAGTGACTTCACTTTCACTTTTCACTTCCATGCATTGGAGAAGGAAATGGCAACACAGTCCAGTGTTCTTGCCTGGAGAATCCCAGGGAAGGGGGAGCCTGGTGGGCTGCCGTCTATGGGGTTGCACAGAGTTGGACATGACTGAAGTGACTCAGCAGCAGCAGCACGCAGCAGAGTGCCATCCACCAGCCTCTCATGTCAGGACAGTCCACATCTTTTGCAGGAGGGAAACTTATGCAGAGAGGAGAAGATCTGGATGTAAAGCTCTGGAAGCTTATCTTCCCGTTAGGGACTGGGGACCCCTATTCAGGAGCTCGACACAAGTTTCCACAAGTTTCCAGCTCGGCACAAGCATCTGAGCTTTCCAGTAGGTCTCAACTAAAGAACTGACAGGAAGCAACAAGGAATGAAAAACCTAAACAGCATGTAGAAGGAAACAGGGAAGGGGTAACTAACAAGACTGGCAGCTCGCCTTTGACCTTAAGTATAGTGTCTAGCAGGAGGCTAGCAATTGCCTTTGAATAGCCTTTCTTTAAGCTTCCCCAACATAATTAACAAAGAAACCAAGGAAACAGAATAGAAGGTCTAAAAACATCCCCAGATGTGTGTATGTGTAATACATGTATTTCAAATTAGTGAGCAATATGGTGATATGACAATTAACCATTTACAGGGAGAAAAAAAAGCCTTCTATTTCACATCACAAAGTATATTTCCAATGAATTATAAATGTAAATGTATAAATATATAAAAAGGACTCGAGAAAATACATAGGCAAGTATTGTCATATTAAAATAGGGATGGACTTTTTTAAGCTTGGCATCAATGGCAGAAGTCTTATGGAAAGAGAGTCATGGATTTGACTAAAATAAAAATATTTAACCTTAGCACATCACAAAAGTACAGTAAGCAAAGTTAAAAGGCACATATCAAACTGATTAAAAAATATATATGACTGTATTGGAATATCCATATTCACAGCAGATTATTCACAATAACAAATGAGTGGAAGCAACCCAAGTATTCATGAGTATATTAATGGATAAGCAAAACGTGGCCTTCACATAAGATGAAATATTATTCAGCCTTAAAAAGGAAGGAAATTCTGATACATGCTACAACATGGGTGACCTTTGAAGATATTGTGCTAAGTGAAATAAACAAGTCACAAAGAACAATACTGTATGAGTTCAATTCCATGAAGTACCTAGAGTAGTTACATTCATAAAGACCAAAAGTAGAATAATAGTTGGCAAGGTCTGGGGTTGGAAAGAGAAGAATGGGGAGTTAGTTTTAATGGGCACAACTTTTCAACTTTATAAGATGAAAATAATTCTAGAAATGGGCAGTGGTGATGCTGCACAGCAATGTGAATGTATTTAACGGCATTGAATTGTACCCTTTAAAATAGTTACAAGGGCTTCCCTGGTGGCTCAGTGGTAAGGAATTGGCTCACCAGTGCAGGAGACACAGCTTCCATCTGTGGTCTGGGAAGATTTCACATATGGCAGAGCAACTAAGCCCATGCACCGCAGCTACTGAGCCTGTGCTCTAGAGCCTGGGAGCAACAACTGTTGAACTCCTGTGTGCAGCTATGGAAGCCCAGGTGTCCCAGAGCCCCGCTCTGCAGCAGAAGCCACCACAATGAGAAGCCTGTGCACCGCACCTAGAGAAAAGCCCACGAACAGCAAAGACCCAGAATGGCCATGAATAAGCAAATAAAATTATTTGTTTCAAATAGTTACAGTAGCAAATTCTATGTTGTATATGTTTTACTATAGAGTAAAAAATTTTAATGTTGAAAGCTTTTAGTATAAAGAAAGAAGAAATGATAAATGTTCTAACAGAGAAAGGGGCAAAGGACATGGACAAACAATTCACAAAAGAAATATAAATAGATTGTAGACACATTTTTAAAACTTAATATTGCTGGAAATTAAGTACTTGAAAATTTAAGTGTGACAGTACTTTTTTTAATTGTCAAATTTGGAACAGTTTGTTGTTGCTGAGTTGTTGTTAATTATCCCTTGCAGGGCTTGTGTGGAGAAGGGAAGTAGACTCTCCCACTCATGACTGAGACTGATATACAAATTGGTCCAACTATTGTTCATGGCAGTTTGACAGTATGATCAAAAGTCAACAAATGTATATATCCCTTGACTTAGTAATTTTCTCTTTTTGAAATTGATCCTAAGGAGATAATTAGAAATGTAAAGAAGGGACTTCCCTGGTGGTCCAGTGGTTAAGTCTCTGCTTTCCAATGCATGGGTTCAGTCCCTGGTCAGGAAACTTAAGATCCCACATGCTGCAAGATGTGGCCAAAATTTTAAAAGGTAAATAAAAAATAAAATTAAAAAAATAAAATAGGTAACCTAATAAGGACCTACTGTCCAGCATAGGGAACTCAACTCAATACTCTGTAGTGACCTATATGGGGAAAGAATCTAGAAAAGAGTAGATATATGTGTATGAATAATGGATCACTTTGCATACACCTGAAACTTGCACAACACTATAAATCAATTATTCTCCAATAAAAATTAAAAAAAAAGAAATGTGGGAAACTGAAGACAACACAAAAGTCTAATAGGAGATTAAATAAGTGAAGAAGCATGCCCATGTGATGGAGCATTATACAGCTACTAAGAAAGACTTACTGGCATGAAAAAAAATCAAGATATATTTTCAAATTAAAAAAAAAGTGTTACCAAGTGGAACTACTACATTAATACAATTGTAGAAAATCTGGAAGAACTACATATTTAAAAAGTGATTTATCTCTGGGTGTGTGAAGTTACAGTGATTTTTTTTTAATTATTATTTTTTATTTACTTGACTGTGCCATGTCTTAGTTGTGGCATGCAAACTCTTAGTTGTGGCATATGGGAATTTAGTTCCCTGACCAGGGATTGAACTGGGGCCCCTTGCATTGAGAGTGCAGAGTCTTAGCCACTGGACCACCAGGGAAGTCCCCCTACAGTGATTTTTATCTTACTGTTTTTCTTACACATATATCCTAATTTTTCTAAGTAAACATTTTGTGCAATAAGAAAAAATACAATAAGTCACTTTTCATAGGATTAAGCTACCAAGATACTCACACCATTACTGTTTATAACATTAAAAAATAGAAACAATCTAATTATCAAACAATAAAAACATGGATAGATACAGTATACTGTACTTTATCAATACAATGAACAACGCTGTAGCGGGGGAAAAATATTCACACTATATTGCTAAGCCAAAAAGCAGATGACAAACTGAGATGATAAAATCAAATATAAATAAGATTTTATATAGTTAGAGCTTTTTTAATGCCAAATGTTACAATTTGTTAGGCCTGGAAGGCAAAAGTGGGCAATTTTATTTTTATATCTTTGCTTATTGAGAATTCCAAAGTTTTCTACAATGAATAATGAGGGCAAAAAATTTAATTTTAATACACAGGCATTGATGAGTGAATGAAAACATGTAAATGCTTCTGTAATAAAACACAATATTTAAAAGAACTGACAGGACTTCCTTGGTGGTCCAGTGGCTAAGACTCCACACTTCCAATGCAGGGCGCGTGGGTTTCATCTCTGGGCAGGAAATTAGATGCCACATGCCACAAGTAAGAACCAGTGCTCACAAATAAATGAATAAATATGTTTTAAAAACCTGGCTGAAGGAAGTGGTACATTTAGGCAAAATGTGGAGCATTAAATGTGGTAAAACTAATACAAAATTAGGGGAAAAATAAAGGAAAAGAGGGGCCACAATTATACCAGATCACCAAAGAATTGGGGAGCTCATTGCCCAACATCATGGAGAGCAATCTGGAATGGAAACATTTCAGGCACAGGCAGTGGCACCTCTCAGATCCCTTCAGTGAAGCCCGCCAGCTGAGTGTCTGAGCTTTGTGCCCTAGAGGGACAGGAAGTGGGCAGGGTTGAGGCAGAGGTGGTAAGCCTGATCCTGAATTGCAGCCTCGTGTACACACACACACACACACACACTCAGAACTCATTCTTGTTGCCATTCTCGTGGTTCAGGAATGGTCTGAAACTCCAAAAGCCTGCTGACATGTCAGGGACCATTTTCTCCAAATGAACAGAGGAGCCTGCACAGCAGTCCACGAGGTCGCAAAGGAGTCAGAGCCGCCTTAGCGGCTAAACAACAATTGATCCAAATCAGCCATCTGAGGAGAGCGCAGCCTTGCCCCAGTTTGATCTTTCATTCGTTAGGTAAGCTGACTAAGAAGCTTATCCACAGTAACCTCTGGTTGGGTCTCAGGTCTCAGAGCTCCCAATCCTTCTAGCTACCACATCCCAAGGGCCCCAGATCGGGTAGTCTTTGGGAGTCAGGACAGATGGCCAGAGTCTTTGAAGAAAAGAGGGTATCCCTGTAACACTGCCCCCTGACCCCCTGTTTGGAGCATCTTGGTGCCCACCATCACTGGAGTATTCAGTGGACAGCAGCCTGGCAGAGAACAGCAATTGGGACCCAAGTTGAGGAACATTGTACCAGATATCTCCTCCCTCCAGAAACTTTCCACACCTTTGTCTACTCTGCTTGTGTCCTGGGAAGTCTACCTGTACAGGCAGTGTCAATGGACTAACTTAACTGCTGACTTCTGATTGGGATTGGCTGGAGAAGGCACCAGAAGGAGACTGGAAGCAAGAGGACAGTGAGGTTGCATATTGATTCCTTAGCTTCTGCCCAGGTCCCTGTGGGTCACACATTTCCTTTTTAAAAAAAAAAAAACTTATTTATCTGGGCTTTCCTGATGGCTCAGATGTTAAAGAATCTGCCTGCAATGCAGGAGAGCCGGGTTTGATCCCCAGGTATTCCCTGGAAAAGGGAATGGCAAGTCACTCCAGTATTCTTGCCTGGAGAATTTCATGGACAGAGGAGCCTGGCGGGCTACAGTCCATGGGGTTGCAAAGAGTCAGATGCAACTGAGCAACTAACACCTTTCACTAACACCAACACATTCAGTCTTAGCTGTGGCATGCAGGATCTTTGTTACATCATGCAAGACCTTTTTCATTACGGTACACAGACTCTCTAGTTGTGGCATCCAGGCTCCAGAGCAGCTCCAGTAGTTGCAACACCCTGGCTTAGTTGCTTTGAGGTATGTGGGATCTTAGTCCCCTGACTAGGGATCGAACCCTTGTCCCCTGTATTGCAAGGCAGATGCTTAACCACTGGACCACCAGGGAAGTCCCCCGATACTTTCTTTTAAGGGAAGCCACAGCTCTTGCCAGGTAGCCCCAAACACATCCTTTCTGAAATCTCATCATTGCCTTCTCTTGTCCCTCTAAGCCTAAGGATGGTAATAGCTCTTCGTATCCTTCTTTCCTAAACTCTGGCCATAGCCTTGTAGACAGTCTCTTAACTCTCTTCAAATGACTCATTTTAAATGTGCTGTCTGGGACTTCCCTAGCAGTCCAGTTGTTAAGGCTCTAAGCTCCCGATGCAGGGGGCACAGGTTCAGTCCCTGGTCAGGGAACTAAGATCCTGCATGCTGCCTGGCACAGCCGAAAAAAAAAAAAAAGGATTAAATGTGTTGTCTGTTACTTTCCAGGACACCAACCAATAGCACTGTTACCCAAACAGAACTCAGAAAGTCACTATTCCACTGTCACGAAGAGATACAGGGGAGCTCCAAGGCTTCTTTGCCAGCCAGACCTCACTCTCCCCACTGGTGTTCAAGGCTTTTGCCTTCCACTAAAGCCCATGGCAACTGTGGGTGCCTTCTGCTACAGCTGGAGTCACCTCCTCACTGAGGGGCTTGATGAAGCCCACCTCTGATCTTCATTGGGCTGGAGTTTGAATCCTGACTCTGCTGCTTACAAGCTGGATGGTGTCAAATATAACCTCTCTTGAGCTTTATTTTCTCCACCTACAAGTGGGAATAAACCTTTCCTATAGGATTTCCCTGAAGTTTCTTATTTTTTAATTTTTTACATTAATTTTTTTTTTTTTTGGTTGCACTGGGTCTTCATTGCTGGGTGCAGGCTTTCTCTAGTTGCAGCGAGCAGAAGCTACTCTCCATTGCGGTGCACAGGCTTCTCATTGCAGTGGCATCTCTTGTTGCAGAGCACAGGATCTAGCCAGGTGGGTTTCAGCAGTTGCACCTCTCAGGCTCCAGAGCTTGGGCTCAGTAGTTGTGGTACTCAGGCTTAGTTACTCCTTCGCATATGGAATCTTCCTGGACCAGGGATCAAACCCGTGTCCCCTGCATTGGCAGGTGTATTCTTATCCACTGTCCTACCAGGGAAGTCTTCCCTGAGAGAGATTATGTGGGTAAAGTGCTCAACTCAAAACTTCTGAGGCCAGAGATTCAGGTTTTATACACTTTAGTTTTCTTTGACTTGGTTACAAGTTTAATTTTGAAAATAGAACTAAGATTTTTTAAAGTATTTAGCAGATGACTAAGCATATAGAAATGCTTAATAAATATTGTTATTATCAACATTATCGTTTGCAACATCATCTCCATATGTCACCATATATCTCTAAGTGTCCCCATAACATCAGATATAGGGCCATGCAGTTCGCTTTGCTCAATATTACTTTAGTCTATGTGCTGACTGACTGATTGCTAACCTCCTCCCAGGAGGAACCCCTAAGTCTCCTTCCTGGCAAGTCCAAGCCCTAACTCTGCTGGTTCATCACCTTCAGTTATTCCTTGGATGCTTTTGTGCACGTCTTTTGTTGTCTCACACCTGGATCTTTTTCCAGCCAAAGATGTTGCAAGTGTCCTATGGACAGCCCTAGAGGCCCAGCTGGGAGCTTGGCCCAGGGCAGGACTCTGCCAGAAGCACTTACTATGGCAAAGCTGGAGGCCCCCAACCCACGACCAGGCAGGGCCACCCCTCAGACAGGCATCTGGAGCTGTTCCCTCCAGCTGCCAGAGTCCCAGGATCCATCTTGATACTGATCAAGGAGAAAACCATTTGGTGTCCAGTTAGAACAATTCCATCTGCACACACATTAACATTACAAAACCCTTTCACTCTCACCTCATAACAACCCCCATGATCCTGTTGGCAAAGTAGATGTTGCTTTGCTTTTCCTTTTTTAAGGCTTGCCCAGAATTACCCAACTAATAAGCAACAGAGCTCAGATCAGAGCCCAAGTTTTCGGGAGACAAGACACACCTTTCATCCTTCTTGCCAATATCTCAATTAGTTCATCAGAACTAACAAATCAATGGGTTAGCAGACCCATAGCCCTGCTGGAGACACACACACACACACACACACACACACACACACACACACACACAATACATGGCACAGAAATGCTGCCCCAGGAGGGACATCAAGAGATGAAGAAGCAGGACTGGGCTGGCCTTTCTGCTCCTCTCCTAAGGGTTTCCTCGAAGGAGAAGGGTTGAAGAGGGGCTACCCACAGCACAGCCGGAGGCTAGAGTTCCCACAGTGGGATTTGCGATGCCTTTAAACACTCAGATGGTAAAGCGTCTGCCTACAATGCTTGAGACCTGGGTTCAATCCCTGGTTCAGGAAAATCTCTTGGAGAAGGAAATGGCAACCCACTCCAGTATTCTTGCCTGGAAAATCCCATCAATGGAGGAGCCTGGTAGGCTACAGTCCATGGGGTCGCAAAGAGTTAGACACGACTGAGCGACTTCACTTTCTTTCTTTCTTTGAATACCACTGCCTATCAAGCCAACTAAGAGGGTGATTTCTTCAATTTTGGGGGCCAAGAGCACCTAAAACTTTCATCCACTGACACCCAAGTCCAGTTAAGGTTTAAAAGTTGACTAGGGAAGGGGAGACTTTGAAGGAGGATGGATACATACATATATATGGCTGAGTCCCTTTGCTATTCACTTGAAGCTATCAAGCATTGTTAATTGGCTTTACCCCAATACAAAATAAAAAGTTTAGAAAATAATTTTTTAAATGTAAAGTTTTAATGTGAAAAAAAAAAAAAGTTGACCAGAAAGGAGATGGATCAAAGAGATCCATAGAGAAAAGACAGGATGATCTTGAGGCCAATGATTTGTTGGAACCTGCCCCAAGGCCCTCATGCAAAGGTCCCACAATTCCAGAGACAAAGGCAGATTTCTCTGGACATTTGGCCCAGGAGGGTAGGGAGGAAAGTTCTTGGCTGGCAACAGAGTGGGACAAGCTAGATCAGCCCTTTAGTGTGAAGCCCCTCAGTGCCTTCCTCCACTGGGATGGAAATGACTTACCCAGAGACAGTTCTGAACCACCTGCAGCTCACTCAGTGCCACCTGGTCCCTTGCCATCACAGCACGAAAGCATAATGAGCACTCAGCGCTGTTTCAGGCACTTACCATGTATTAACTGATTTAATTCTCAGGACAACCCAGAGATCTTATCAGCTGCATAGACCATCATCGTCCCATACAGATGAGGAGACTGGGGCCCTGGAAGGAGGAAGGTATTGGTAGACCCAGAAATAGAAGCCAAGCAGTTCAGAAGCCTCCCAAGCATAGTGAGAACGGATCAGCTCCAATCTTCTGGACTCTAGGGTTTCAAAAGGATCCTCTCTCTTGCCTCTTGGGACCCGCAAATAGAGGGAAAGAGGATGTCTCATCAACTGAGGCCCGGAGAAGTGATGTGACTCACCCAAGGTCACACAGCTAGTAAGAGATCTGAGGCACAGGGTAGATGTTCTGACGCTTGGTCAGTTCGCACCCCCAATCCCAACCCTTCCCTGGACTGGGCGCGGGGAGTGGGGTGGGGTGGGGTGGGGAACTGTCTCAGGTTTCTACGCCAGCGGGTGGGCAGAGGGGCGGAGCGGATCGCGGCCTGCCGGCCTGGGCGCTGTCCACGGTGCTGATACGCCCGCCGCGCCCTTGCTCTCCAAGTGGCCGGCGGGTTCCCCGGGTTTCCCTTCCAGCTTCAGTCAAAGGCGGCTCCGAGCGTTCGGCAGCCCGCCGGGGTCCTCAGGCCTGGCTCCCGGGGCTCCCGGGACTCCCAGGATTCCCCCTCCCCCGGCCGCGCTCAGCCTGCTTCCCCTCCCCCCGCCCCGCCCACGGCCCCTCCCCGCCAGTCCCAGGTCCCTCCCCTCCCCCCTTATCTCTCCCGCCCCCGCCTTCCCCCCTACTGCTCGTTCGCCAGTTCCGGTCACGTTGCTGGGTGTTTACGCCTGGAGCCCGCCCCGGACCCCCCCACGCCGCCCCGCGCACTCGGCGCCCGGGAGCCCCCCGGAGCCCGGGCCCGATCGCCCGGCAGCCTCGCAGTAGCTGATGGCGCCACAGCTCCGGCGGGCGCTGCGGAAACCCGGGCGCAGCTAGCGCGGGGAAGAACAGCGCCTCCCCGGACACAGCCTGGCCCGGACTCGGGGCCCCGCTGGCCCGTCGCTCCCTCAGGTCCCGAAGGTGAGGAGGCCGGTGGGCGTGGGGGGTGGGCGCCCGGGTGGGGAACCGCACGACCCGAGCTCCTGCTCCCCCGGGAGGGCGGGCGCGGGGCTGCGCACCGCAGCGCGGGAGGCGGACAGGACCCGCGGGCTGCTGGCAGAAGTTGTCCTCCGCCGCCCAGACTCCGACCCTTCCTGGCCCTGGCGAAGAGTCCACAGCGGCCCGAGGTGGAGCCACCGCCACCTCCTGCCCTCTGCCACCGCACACATCTTTCTTTCCGCCTGCCTTTCCCTGTCCTCCCTGGGTACCTCTCTTCCTCGTCCTCCTTAGTCTCCACATCCCCCCACTGCCTTCGCTGGGAGTCATATGCGAGGCATAAGCAGGGCAGAACATTAAGACTGAGGGGGTGGGGGCTCCAGTTTCCCCGGGCATCCCACTCCCTGTGTCCCTGGATCTTCAGCTCCACCGAGGTCGGGGCTCCAGGGATCTTCAGTAGAGAGAGTAGCCATAGCCTAGAGGTTTGCGGGGAGGAAGGACCCCGGAGTGGGGAAGATCACAGGACCTCCACCCCGAAACTGTGGCTCCACAACTGGCCAAGTGACCCCCACCCTGCAGAGAGTCCCAGACGTTTGTCAAGGGCTGACTTTTTGTTCCCAAAGCAAGTCCCCAGGAGAGCCAAGGACTTGGGGGGAGGGGGAGTAATTATTTTTTAATACGTGTACTGCCTTGGCTTGGTGAAGCCCTGCCCTCAGGAAGCTTATGGCTTAGAGCAGAAGCTAGGTTTGCACAAGCACAGGAGCACACACACACACACACAGTAAAGTGTGATACAAGGCAAAACACCCGGGAACAGAAGGAAGGAGAGCCAGCCTGGTGTGGAGAGCCAGGGAAGGCTCCATGGGAAAGGTAGCACTTGAGCAGGGCCCTGAAGCATGGGTCAGGTTTCAGGAGGCAGCAACAGGGTGGGGGATAGTGAGGGGATGTCCATGGCTAGCAGTAAGAGGTAGAATCTGAAAGAAGAGTTCAGACTGCAAATGTGGACTGTGCTTAGACTGTGAAGGGTCTTAAATGCCAGGGTGAACCCCCAATAGGGTGCTCCCAGTTAGTTACCAGGCACTGTAGTTGTATATTTTGAGCAAACTGCTTAACTTCTCTGAGCCTCTGCTTCCTCACCTATGGAGGGGATATACTAATAGAACCTTCAGTGCAGGGTTAGTATAAAGATCAGTGAATTAGGGAGTTCGGGTTAGAACTCAGTCCTGTCACTGCTGAGGGCCTCGGTTCAATCCCTGGTCAGGGACCTAAGATCCTGCAAGCCAGCTGGTACAGCCAAAAGGAAAAAAATAAATAAATAAAATAAGAGCAGTGTCACCCATTTTTCGTTATTATATAGGTATTATTACCTATGCACTGATTTTTTTTCAACTTAGCCACATGGCTTGCATGGTTCCTCGACTGGAGAGCAAACCCAGGGCCCTTCCAGTGGAAATTCAGAGTCCTAAATGCTGGATACCAGGGAATTCCCCTGATGATTATTATAATAAATATTGTTACCTGTGTATCCATGTCTGAGAAAGATTTCTTGAGTTCCTGCTCTCCTTCCTACTCCAGACCTGAGAGTTGGGCAGTGAAGAGGAATGACAGCCAAGAAAAATAAAGAACATACTAATTCATTTATTTATCCATATATTACCATGCCTATCTTATCTAATATGCCTGCCCGGACTATAAGAACGATAAACATAGTTTAACATTCTCCTCAGTTGGAAAGATCCCCTGGAGAAGGGAATGGCAACCCACTCCAGTATGCTTGCCTGGAGAATTATATGGACAGAGGAGCCTGGTGGGCTACAGTCCACGGGTTCGCAGAGAGTTGCACATGACTGAGCAACTAACACGAAACAGGAATGCATACTTAAAGAATCTGAACAAAATATGGGTATTTGAGTGTTCAGAACAGTACAAGGATATGTGTTGACTCAATAAATATTTTCAGTCCCAAAGAGAAAAGAAGCCCCAAGTATGAAATTGAAACTGGGACAAGAGAAAAAGTCAGAGGCTGCAGCGTGGCAGACAACACAAACTCCATGTAAGCAGAAAGCAAGAGGCTTCAATTCTGGTTCCTCTCCCAGCCATGGTGTCTGCCTGAGAGAGAGATGGGGGCAGCAGAGACCAAGGGAAGCAGGTCTAAGGAAAGGAGGAAGTCAGCTGCTCAAGGAAAAATTGGGTGGTATAAGTGGTCTTCAAACTTTTGGTTAGTGGAAGCCCTTTTTCCAATGAATTTGTATGCACAAGCCCATCACATAAAGAGGAATAAATACAGCAAAGCTTCCAGTCCTGTCTTCTGCCCTCAAACCTCTTGGCAACATCTGAGATCCCTTTACAGAACTCAGGTTCTATGGAGCAAAATGTGAAAAACACTGAGATGGTTCTTTGAGCCCTGAGTGCTATGGTGCTGTACTTTCTGTAATTCTTTCAACTCAACAAGCTCTAAGAGCTGGAGAGGAGAGAGAACTACATTTTCTTCCTTGTCCAGTCTGTGGTAGGCAGATAGCTGAAGAAGGAAGGGATACCCATAAGCTCCACAAAGGTAAGCAGGAAATGAAGTCATTTTCAGAGATCAGGAGCCCTGGCCTTAGAAAGTTAGAATTGTGCCAAGGTCACAGAGTTCCTGGGCCTCATACTTTGTTGATGACTGGGAACCTGAGAGATTTCTCCCACCAACTTCACCAAGAGGGAAAAATATTTGTGACTTTCAAACAGAGAAGCATGTCAAAAATACTTGGAATCTGGTGGCTCAGATGGTAAAGAATCTGCCTGCAATGTAGGAAACCTTGGGTTCGATTCCTGGGTTGTGAAGATCTCCTGGAGAAGGGAATGGCAATCCACTCCAGATTCTTGCCTGGAGAATTCCATGGAAAGAGGAGCCTGGCGGGCTACAGTCCATAGGGTTGCAAAGAGTCGGACACAACTGAGCAACTAACGCTTTCACTTTTTTGGCAGCCCAGTGGTTAAGACTCCATGCTTCCAGGGCAGGGGATGCGGGTTCAAGCCCTGGTCAGGGAACTAAGATCCTGCATGCTACATGATACGGCCAAAAACCAATTTTTCTTAATATGGTACTTGGAATTAACTCTATAAATGATGAAGCTTGTATTACAGATCCGTTTTTATTCTTGATGACAATTCTTAAAAATGAACTTTTTTTAAAAATCAAACTAGAAAATTCAAAGAAAGAACTAGGTGCCCTAGGAGAAGGTGGGCAGCAGAAACAATGCAGGCCCTGAGCCGGTCAGGATGTTGGGCAGACGCCAGGGACCCTTCTCACCAAGCACTTTAAATCTGGGAGCTTGAGCACCTCAGGCTTGGTGTGGGGAGAAGATGGCACTGAGAACTCTAACCCTTCATCCGCCGCCACTGGCCTGGACCAAGTCCTCAGGCAAGAGCATCTTCTGAAATCTGGAGCTTCCAGCACTGCGTATTTTTGCGAAAATCTGACATTTTCCTGGCTTGGGCCTTCTGAAGCGCCTGTGATTCCCCAGCAACACATCAATCTGTGTTGTGCCAGGTTCCTCCTTCCTCACCCTATCCCACACCCTCCCCCAAACAAACTAAACAATCACGTCTAAGAAAGAATATTTGCCAAGATCGTTTGTGACCCAAATATCTGCCCTGAGAAGAACAGCCTGCCTGGTTGGAAGCAAACACTCAAGTCCTTCTGGGAAGGCGCAGAAACAGCTGGCTGGTTCAGTCTCTCACCGTGGCCAGGGTCTGCTCTCCAGGGCTGTGTGAAGAGGGCCTTACCCTCCAGAAATATTTGCATTTCAGCAGCAGGGAACAGACATTTTTCTCTCTTCATCCTAAGCATAGATCCCCACACCTTTCATCTTCCAGGTGCATGAGAGTAGAGAGACAGATGCAAGAAAAGCAGGAACCCCCCCCCACAAAACACACACACACACAAATATGCACACATACGTGCACTCCTGGAGGCACACACGCAGGTTCAGGTACACGTACAGACACACAGCCACACACATCACAACATAGATATACAGTAGCACAGATATATTTCACCTGTTTCTCACCAGTTATGCACCAGATTACTGACTGTCTGCTTGACATCTATTTCTCCTTGTTTGAAGTCTCCTGAGCATGTCAAATCTAACATGTCTCGGGCTGGAACCCACCTTTTCTGTAAATCTGCTTCTCTATCAGTCTGTCCCAGCTCCACAAATTCACTCACTCATGGATTCTATGTATACTTAGTAAGTAGCTCCTATTTGCCAGAGTCTATGCCAGGTATTAGGGAACAGGAAGAAACAAAACAGTCCTTCATCTTATATTGCCAACAATCTGGCCGGGGAAACAGATAATAAGCAAAAATGTGATATATTCTTGTGATGGTAAGTTCATGAGAAAAAAAAATGGAGAATGACAGCGGATTCTGTTTGCTTGTTTGTTTGGGCTGCAACACACAGCTTGTGAGATCTTAGTTCCCCCATCAGGGATCAAACTTGGACCCTAACC
Organism: Capra hircus; assembly: GCF_001704415.2. Taxonomy (NCBI): domain Eukaryota; kingdom Metazoa; phylum Chordata; class Mammalia; order Artiodactyla; family Bovidae; genus Capra; species Capra hircus. The sequence goes on along the minus strand of NC_030826.1, from coordinate 23,422,716 downwards.
ACTGGACCGCCAGGGAATTCCCAATGGTTCTGTTATAAATATAAATGCTCTATCATTTTATTTTCCTTTTTTTTTTTTTGGACTGTGCCACTCCCTGTGGGAGATCCTAGTTCCCTAATCAGCAATCGAACCCACACCCTCTGCAGTGGAAGCCCAGAGTCTTAACCACTGAACCGCCAGGGAAGTCCTGCCTAACAGTTCTGTTTTAAATCAGGTAATCAGAGATGCGGCTCAGCAGTAAAGAATCCACCAGCCGAGGCAGGAGACCAGAGTTCGATCCCTGGGTCGGGAAGATCTTCTGGAGAAGGAAATGGCAACCCATTCCAGTATTCTTGCCTGGGAAATCCCATGGACAGAGGAGCCTGGCAGGCTACAGCCCATGGGGTCAAAAAGAGTCCAACATAACTGAACAACTAAACAAAAACAAATCAGAAAAGGGCCCTGAACTAGAGTCCTGAATGCAGGGAAGGAATGTGCCCACACATATCCTGGAGAAGCACCTTTCTGGAGGAGGGGACAGCACTGACAACGTCCCTGCAGCTAGAGTGTGCTGGGCAAGTTGGATAAAAAGGGAGGAAGCTGGAGGGACTGGGGTGGGGCCAGCAACGGAACAGTGCAAGATGAGGGCAAACAGAGCCAGAGGCGGCTGGGTTTCAGGAGAACTTTGGGTTTGGTTTTAAGTGAGATGGGAGGGTTTTGGTTGAGGGCAGAGAGATGTCATCAGATTTGCTGAAGGAGGCCATTGCAGGGGTATACCAGAGGGATGGTGGGATTCTCTGGTAGCTCAGTTGGTAAAGAATCCGCCTGCAATGCAGGAGACCCCAGTTCAATTCCTGGGTCAGGAAGCTCCCCTGGAGAAGGGATAGGCTACCCACTCCAGTATTCTTGGGCTTCCCTGGTGCCTCAGCTGGTAGAGGATCTGCCTGCAGTGCGGGAGACCTGGGTTTGATCCCTGGGTTGGGAAGATCCCCTGGAGGAGGGAACGGCTACCCATTCCAGTATCCTGGCCTGGACGATTCCATGGACTGTATAGTCCATGGGGTCACAAAGAGTCGGACACAACTGAGCAACTTTCACCAGAAGGATGGCAGGGACTGGGGACTAGGGTGACAGCAATGGGGACTTGACTGGATTTAGGATTTTTTTTTAATATATGTTTAGGTATTTATTTGTATGTATGGAGTGTGTGTGTGTGTGTGTGTGTGTGTGTGTGTTAGTCACTCAGTCATGTCCAATTCTCGGCAGCCCCATGGACTGTAGTCCACCAAACTCCTCTGTCCATGGAATTCTCTAGGCAAGAGTACTGGAGTGGGTTGTCAATTCCCTTCTCCAGGGGATCTTCCTGACTCAGGAATCAAACTTGGGTTTCCTGCATTGCAGGTAGATTCTTTACCGTCTGAGCCACCAGGGAAGCCCATACGTGTGTATGTATGGAAAATACTTTGATGCTGGGAAAGACTGAAGGCAAAAGGAGAAGAGGTCAGCAAAGGATGAGATGGTTAGATAGCATCACCCACTCAATGGACATGAATCTGAGCAAACTTCAGGAAATAGTGAAGGACAGGGGAGCCTGACATGCTGCAGTCCATGGGGTCACAAAGAGTCAGATACAACTTAGGCACTGAACAACAGTGCTTAGTTGCTTCAATCATGTCCAACTCTTTGTGACCCCAGGGACTGTAGCGTGCCAGGCTCCTCTGTCCATGGTATCCTCTAGGCAAGAACACTAGAGTGGGTTGCCATGCCCTTCTCCAAGGGATCTTCCCAACCCAGGGGTTGAACCCGCGTCTCTTGTGTCTCTTGCATTGCAGGCGGATTATTGACCCACTGAGCCACCTGGGAAGCCTCAAACAACAACAAGTGCATTTATTTATTTATTTGACTGCCCCAGGTCTTAGTTGCAGCTTGCAAACTTTTGGTTGGGGCATATGGGATCTAGTTCCCTGACCAGGGATTGAACCTGGACCCCCTGCATTGGGAGCATGGAGGCTTAGCCACTGGACCACAAGGGAAGTCCTTAGGCTTTTTTTTTTTTTTTTTGAAGGTAAAGACAATAGGATTTGCAAACAAGTTGGCTGTAAAATATAAGAAAGGAATCAAAGATGACTCCTAGGTTTTTGGCCTGACCAACTGAGTTCCCTCTATCAAGATGGCAAACACCTGGTCAGGGCAGACTTGGAGGAGGAATCATAAGAGTTCAGTATTGAGACTTGAGGAATGGTCTTGAGAGTATTGAGAGTTAAGTCTGAGGGACCTATTAGATACCCAAGTGGTGGTGTTAAGAGATTTAATTTAGGGGTCAGCATATAAATGTTGGGTTGGCCGTAATATTTCATTTGGATTTTTTCATTCTTTTTTTTCACTCAGTTCATTTGGATTTTTAGTAAGATGTTATGGAAAAACCTGAACAACCTTTCTGAACAATCCAATAGCATTTACAGCCATGGGATTGAATGAGATCATGGAGGGAGATGAAGAAATGAGGAAAGATCCAGTAAATGTGCCTTCATACTTGAGTTCCCAAACTGGAAAGCTGGGAGACATCCTGGACAACGTCCCTTTCCCCATGAGCATGATCTAATCCAGCCTGTTCCCTCATCCTGCCAGTTCTACCCCCAGAATACAGCTGGACCTTCTCTCCACCTCCACCTCCATCATCAGGTCCAGGCCTGTATCATCTCTCATCTTGGCAACCGGTCCATTTGCCAGCTGACCTCGAGTCTGTCTGTTCTGCCCCCTCTAATCTGCCCTCCAATGGTCTTTTAAAAACACAAATCATATCATGTTCATTTCTTGCTTAAAGTCCTTTAATAAAGTCCCAGTTCATTTAGCATTAATCCACAACTCTTAACATAGTTTACAAGTCTTTGGGAGATCTTTCACTTGCCAAACCTCACTTCCTGCAACTCTCCCCTAATACTTTACACTTCAGAATTTCACCACCAGTGGCCATGTCTCCATTCCTCAAGACCACATAAAACACTTAATCACAAAGCTTGGGGACTTCTCCAGTGTGGTCCAGTGGCTAAGACTCCTTATTCCCAATGCAGGGGACTGGGTTCAATCCCTGGTCAAGGAACGAGCTCCCACATGTTGCAACTGAGTTTTCATGCCTCAACTAAAGATCCCGCATGCCATAACTGACCCAGCACAGCCAAATAAATGAACCAGCTCTTTTTCAAAAGCTTGGCATATAATAGGCACTCAGTAAATGTGAGCTGTCATGATTATTCCACCTCTGGGCTTCACAGATGCTGTTCCCTGTTTCAGGTGTTCTTCCCTTTACCCTTCTAACTCCTCCTCCTCCTTCAAGTCTGTATTAGTGTTCTATTGCTGCATCAATTTATTATCTCACAGTTTCCAATGATAGGAAGTCTGGCACATTCTACTTGGGTCTCACTCAGGGTCTCCCAAGCCTGAAATCAAGGTGGGCCTGCATCCTTCTCTGAAGACCCATCTAGCGAAAGATCTGCTTCCAAGATCCCATTGGTTGTTGGCAGAATTTGCTTCTTTGTAGCTGTAGGACTGGAGTCCCTGTTTTCTCACTTACTGTCAGGGACCATCCTCAGCAACGAGAAGCCTCGCTCGGGCCCTGCTGTGGCTGCCTCCACGGGCTCTCTCACAGCTGGGCAGTTTTTCCCTTCTAGCGTGCATGCCTGCTCAGTCACTCAGTTGTGTCCGACTCTTTGTGACCCCATAGACTCCTCTGTCCATGGAATTTTTCAGGCAAGCACACTGGAGTGGGTTGCCACGTCCTACTCTAGATCTTCCCCACCCAGGGATTGAACCTGTGTCTCTTGTATCTCCTTCATTGGCAGGTGGATTCTTTACCTCTGAGCCACCTGGGAAGCCTTTCCTGCTTCTAGGCCAGCAGCCAAATATCCCTCAGGCTTCAGATCTCTTCCTACAGTAAGAGCCCTTTGAACCCGCCTCACCCAGAATAATCTGATTTTTTTTTAACTCATAGTCAACTGATTGGAGATCTCTGTAAAATTACATCTGTAAAATCCTTCACCTTTGCCATATAACCTGATCACAGGAGTGAAACCTGTCATTTTCACAATCCCACCCATACCCAAGGAGGGGGGACAAGATAGGAGAGTGTGTCTTCCAGGGGCTGGGAATCTTGGGGACCATCTTGGAATCCTTCTTGCCACAAGGTCTCAGCCTAAAATCATTTCTACAAGGAGACCTCCCTTGACTCCTAATTTAAACTAGGGCCCACTTTATATTCTTACACATTACTCTGCAGATTTCTTTCATGGCTTTTGTAGGTTGTCGTTTTTAACTTATTTGTATTGTTTGCTTGATATTGATTTATTTGGCTGCATTGGACCTTAGTTGTGACAGGCAGGAACTTCACTGCATCGTACGGGATCTTTCATTGCAGTGCACAGACTCTGTGGGCTTAGTGGGTCCTTGGCATGTGGGATCTTAAGTTCCCCGACCAGGGATCAAACCTGCATCCTTGCCACTGCAAGGCAGATTCTTAACCACTGAACCACCAGGGGAGTCCTTATTATTTGTTTGTTGAATGCACCTATTTATATGTTTGACTCTCTCCTCCTCACCCTGTGAGAATAGAAAGCAGGAACATTGTTTTGTTCATCACTGTGTCCCTGTGCCCAGCACAGTGGTTGGTAATGTTAGGTCACTGAATGAATGCATGATGAGCAAATGAGCGAATGTGGGCAGGGATTAACCTCCTCACACATTAGACAGAGAGGAAAAGAGATGAAGTGTTGACTGAGCCAGGTCCTCTGCTACATGCTCTAGAATTTCTATTTTCATTTAACCTTCATAATCATCCCAGGACTGTTACTATGAGTAGCCTCATCTTATAGAAAGGGAAAGCAAGGTTCAGAGAGGTTAACTTTCTTACCCAAAGATGCACAGCGAGGAACCGAAAGATCTAGGATTCAAACCCAGGACTGTTTTCAGTGTAAATACTGGGAAATTTCTTTGGATTCAAAAGACTTGGTTGGAGAACGGGATCTGCTGTTGCTCACTGGCCGTGTGAACTGGCACAACTCACTTCCGTTCTGAGTCTGGGTCTTTGTGAAACGGAGGTGGTGGTACCTACTGAAGAGCAGTTGGCAGAAGTAAAGTCATGTGCATGACGTTCCCTAAACATAGCAGAGCGGTCAGTAAATGTAACCAGTGATTCCCACAGACCAAAGAATGCCCCCACCCAGCTGAAATGAAAGCTCACTTGGTTGGATTAGGAAAGCCTTGGAGGTACAAGGAAAGGGGGCCCCAAGAGAGGAACCTGTGAATGTGAGGTTCTCATTCTCAGTCCTGCTGGCTGTGCTTCTACCAAGGACAAGCTGGATTTGCAGAGGCTTACCAGCAGTTCTGTATGAAGGAACCGCTGCTGGACAGAACAGTCCATCAGCTGGTTTTCCTCTCCCCTGGCGAGGCATCCCTAGGGCAGGTGGAGGAAAGGCCTCCACAAGCTTTGGGAGTCCCTGGCAGAGGAGGCATGAGCTCTGAGTCCTGGACGTCAGAGGTCTGGGCTTCCTCTGCCCTCTGCCTCCTGTTTTTGCCCTCTGCCTATGCTTTCCCAAGATGCTGATCATCACAGAATAGACTCACGGGGAAAGGGGCAGGGTCAGAAGAGGGAGCGCTAGAGAGCCAGGCCATCATTAGGAGTCAGGGATGTAAGTCTTCCTCTCCCACCAGAGTGTCAGAGCTTCCACCAGGGATCTACTCCTTGGGTCTCCTTATCACCCTCCCCCACTCGCCTTGGGAAAAGGGCTTCTACTACCTGCCTTCAGCCCATGGAATTAGTGTCAGTGAAACATTCATCAGACCTTCCTCCTCTGTGACCTAGAAGAGCCCAGAGCCCTGGGTTGAGGTTAAGTCAAAGAAATGCAGTTGAATTGGAGGAAGGTTGTGCTGTAACCATCAAGTGTGTACTCAGTCGCTCAGTCGTGTCCAGCTCTTTGCAACCCCATGGACTGTAGCCTACCAGGCTCCTCTGTCCATGGGATTTTCCAGGCAAGATACTAGAGTGGGTTGCCGTTTCCTCCTCCAGGGGACCGTCCTGACCCAGGGATTGAACCCACATCTCCTTCATTAGTAGATGGGTTCTTTACCACTGAGTCACCTGGTAAACCCTCTAACCATCAGTCCTGCCAACTGATGGTTGCCCTTGAACAACCGTCAAGGGCAGAGCTGGAGAGGGTTCAGGATTCACCCTCTCCACAATCCCCTAATTTTACCCAAGAGAAAACCAAGAGCCTAGAGAAGGGGAGAGCTTGCCCGAAGTCACACAGCTGGTTAAGAAGCAGACTAGAACCCAAATCTCTGTCTCTTTTTACTGACTTTGCTGCTCCATTCCTTTTCCTTGCTGTGATATAGAAGAGGCTAAAGTTTCGTGGGGGCAAGGAACTAAAGTCATTCCCTCTGAGCCTCTGGTTCTTCATCTGTTGAATGGGAATAATCATACTTCCTGCTAACACACCCACTTGCTTCAGAAGTTTCAGTGAGTAAATACAGGGGGCATGACTTCAGGGGCAGAATCATCTACCTGGTACAGCAGGACCCCAGATTGAAGATCACTGAAAGGATCTGAAGGTGGACAGGGTGGATGGGCCCGGAAAATGTGGGTTCACCTTGTTATCCTCCCCAGGTGGGGCCCAGGCCTGGGTTGCCATGGACACCGTGTCCCTGGAGCATCAGATCCAGAGCGTGCAACGCCACATCAGCTTCCTGAAAAAAGAGCAGATGGCCCTGCTGCGAGACCTGCACCTGGAGATCCTGAGGCTGCAGAAACGCTGCTCGGGTGAGGCCTGGAGGGATGCTGGGGGCGACTGTCAGCAGCAGCACTGTCTCTGATGGGGTGCACGCCCTCAGCCTCCCTAAGCCAGGCAGGTTCTCATCACCCCTTTCTCATGGTGAAGAAACTGAGTCTCGGGGAAGTGAGACACGGAACGTTTAAGCACCTCCCAGCCCTAAGAAGCCCTCTGTCTTGGACTTCCCTGGTGGTTCTGTGGTTAAGACCTCATGCTTCCACCACAAGGGCCACAGGTTCGATCCCTAGTCGGGGAACTAAGATCCCATGTGTTGTGTGTCATGATCAAGAAATAAATTTATTAAAAGAAATACACAAAAAAATAAAGAAAGCTGACAGTTCATAGGCAGGTCCATGCTCAGCTTGAGGCATAAGTGATGAGGAAGCCAAGTATCCCACACTGTCCCGAGGAGTAAGCACTTCCTCTCCCTGAGGGCTGAGTAAGATTTAGACATGCTGAGATATTATGAGGCAATGAGAATGGAGAAAACTTTGCAAAGGAACAGCATGGCAACATCCAGAAGGTAGGAAATCAAAAGTTCATGAAAAGTTCTATTTGACTGGATTACTCCCTACTTAAAGCTGATGAGAAATACGGCTGGAGCCAGAACATGGAAGACCTTGACCGATATCAGGATGGCTAAGAAGTTTGGCCTGTCCTCCTGGGTAGTAGGGAGCCACTGAAGGTTCTTGAGCAACCTCATGCTACCTTAAGAAACTCAATCCAGCAGTTGTATGGCAGATGAATTGGTGGGAGAGGGAGGCAGGGGAACTAGTGACAGGTCCAGGGGAGAGAGGAAAGCGGATGGAAAGGGGAGGACCAGTGGGACGCAGAAGGACCTGGCAACCAATCAGATTTGTAAGCAGGTCAGAGGGAGGCAACAGGGATGATGTAAACCTCATGCCTGACCTCTACTCTTGGACCTCAAGTCTCAGCTGCATGGCCCTCTCAGAGGCTTGGCCGTGGCCCAAATGCTCACCCTGCATCTTCAAGTGCAGGCCTTAGAGCCAGTGATTCAGTGTCTCAGCTAGAACAGCACAATCTCATCATTGTACAAATATGTAAACTGAGGCACAGAGACAGAGAGTGAGCCTCACAATGTATCAGAGTCAGGATTAGATCCTAGGGCTCCACATACCCAGTTGTGAAGCGTCTGTGGCTTTTTTTCTGGACACACCACGCAGCTTATGGGATCTTAGTTCTCTGACCAGGGATCGAACCCTCGGCCCCTGCAGTGGAAGCACCGAGTCTTAACCACTGGACCACCAGGGAAGTCCCCTCTGCTGCTTTCCACCCATCCTCTCCCCAGCATACTCAGATTTCCACTTCCCTTCCCTCCCCTACTTCTGGGAGTCTCCCCCTTCCCCAGAAAGAAACTGAGGCTCAAAGGGTTTGAGTGACCCACCTGGCTTCTCACTCTATGGCACGAGAAGCCACCAGTCCTGACCTTCAGCTACCACAGTCCCCTCTAGCTCCATATATGGGTTTAGCTGCCACCTGCCAAGACCAGACTTCTTGTCATCTCCCCCAAAGCCTGACAGGCAGCAGAGGCCAGCCCTTGGGGGCATGGATGCCCTACACCATCTCACTCCTGCCTGATGCCACTTTTTTACTGTAGTAATGACATTAAAGGGATATTGACATGAGTGAACCCTAAGACCCTGTAGCTCTTTCTCTAATTTCTTTTTGCTTCATAATAATTCTGAAGACCTGGGTCCTTCCACTCAGGATGCAGGCCAGGATCCCAAGAAAATGGGTTGCTGTTGTTCCATCACCAAGTCATGTCTGACTCTTCACGACCCCATGGACAGCAACATGCCAGGCTTCCCTGTCCCTCACCATCTCCTGGAGTTTGCCCAAGTTCATGTCCATTGTATCAGTGATGCCATTCAACCATCTCATCCTCTGTAAGAAAGTGTAACAGGCAGGAACAGAGGGCCTTCAGCCCCCACCCTCCTTCTCAGACAAGTATGGGCCTGCAGCCTCTTGGTTATTGATTAAAGAGATAAAAATAACTCTGGGCTGGCCTGGAGCAGCCACTCGTGGGGCTGAAATGACTGAATAAGGCCCTCCCTCCAAGGGGTGGAGGAGAGAGTGGGAGAGGAGAGAGGACAAAGGAGATGTTTTTAAAAAGAGATTAAAGAAGGATCCAGAGAGTGCAAAAGGATAAGAGTGAGAAAGGGCTGGTATAGGAACCAGGAGGGCAGGGCTTAGGGAAGAACCTACCCAAGAAGGGGCGATAATTCAAAATTAAAGGGGCTTGAGAGGTAGGTAGGTGTGTTCTGGTTGGGAAGGTAGCTTGGATGATAATAAGAGCTGATTCAGCTAGACTGGGCCCTTTATTTCTTTTCTCTTAGTAAAGAATCTGCCTGTAATGCCAGAGACCCAGATTCGATCCCTGGGTCAGGAAGATCCCCTGCAGAAGGAAATGGCAACCCACTCCAGTATTCTTGCCTGGAGAATCCCATGGACAGAGGAGCCTGGAGGCTGCAGTCCATGGGCTCGCAAAAAGTCAGACACCACTGAGCGACGAACACTTTCACTTTCATAGGTGAGAAGACGGAGGCACAGAGAGGTGTCACTGGCCTGCGGTCACACAGTGCGTCTGACCTCACAGTGTGTGTGCCTGCTAAGTCGCTTCAGTCGTGTCTGACTCTTTGTGACCCCAGAGACTGTAGCCCACCAGGCTCCTCTGTCCATGGGATTCTCCAGGCAAGAATACTGGAGTGGGTTGCCATGCCCTCCTCCAGGGGATCTTCCCGACCCAGGGATCGAACCCGCATCTCCTGCATCACCTGCATTGGCAGGCGGGTTCTTTACCACTAGCGCCGCCTAGGAAGCCGGTGCCCTCATGGATACTCATCTAAACCACCGGGACTCTGGCTGGAAGAGAAGCAGGGAGATCTGATGGATGAGGGAGTGGAGCCCAGCTGGGATTCTGTCTCCCCTCCTCCAACTCTGGTGGTTAAAGGCTAAGGAGAAACAAGCCCACAGGCAGTTAGTGACAGAGCCAGAGTCCCTTGGGCTACTCCCCAAACCTAGTCCAGGGCCCCACTGGGTTTACATCCCAGGGCCTTGGAGGAGGGGCCAGGTTGGCCCCAGGAAGCCCTGGGGGAGGTTCAGGCTCTGGTCACACCAAAAGGCCCAGGCACTCCAGGCTCTCTGTCTCCTGGAAACAGCTGGCCTCCCCAGGGAAGGCACCTCCGGTAATGCCCTTGGTATCTAGAAGAGCCTGGTGAGGGCAGCGAGGAGGGGCGGGTGGAAGGCCCACAAGGTGAGTCTCTTTCTGTTGGTACTGCCAGACAGTGGACCCGGGGATCTGCTACCTTCCCCCACCCCCACCTTCACACCTTCTCCCTTTGGGCACAGACTGCGTCCCTGCAGGTACACGCAGGTGCCCCTGAGAGGTGCCCTCTGTCATAGGCAGCTGCCCCTCCTGGGCTCCCTCCTGCCCTTCTCCCAGCCCTTGAGCCCTGATGGAGTTGGGATGGAGTGGAGTGGGGAGCGGGCTGGAAAAACAATCAGACTCAGCTGGCTGAGGGGCAGGTCTCAAAGGGATGGGGACTGGGGACAGGCGGAGGAGGAGACTGCTCCTGCACTAGTGCCCTTGGGGGGCCCCTTGGCTGCTCCCTGCCCCCCCCGTATGCCCTCAGCACCAGGTGCCTTTGCTTCACTAGGTGGCTCTGTCCTTGAAGCTCCTCTCCCTCCTCCATGGAATGTGGCAAAACCAGGACCTAGAAAGGGCAGGGCTTGTGTTTAGAAAAGAACCTGGGCACAGCAGTACTGGCTGTGAAACCATTGAAACACACATGTCCTATTGGTAAATAGCCACCACCCTGAATCCCCTTTTAGTGTCCCCAGGCAGCCCACCCAGGACACTCCAGCCTTCCCAGACTAACCAAACCACCACCATAGTGGGAGGTGAAAAATCTCTTGTTTTGTTTGAATTGGTGGGTCTGACTCTTTGCACTCCGTGGACTGTAGCCCGCCAGGCTCCTCTGTCCATGGGATTTCCCAGGCAAGAATACTGGAGTAGGTTGCCATTTCCTTCTGCAGGGGATCGTCCTGACCCAGGGATCGAACTAGAGTCTTCCTGCGTTGCAGGAGGATTCTTTACCAACTATGCTAAGTCAGACCCTACCCAGACCCACCAATAGACACTGAAAGGTCTATGCCCTGCACAGCAGGGGTCCGCCAGAATGGCTCTGATTGGTTGGCATGTTAAATATTTGTACATCACCTCTGGAAAGGAGCAAATACTCCCCCCACCACCAGCCCCAAAAGCAAGCCTCCGTCCCACAAGGGTTGAACTAATCCCCAAATTCAGGACACAGAACTTATATTGGAAAGATCTCTGGACTTAGAATCAGGCAGATCAGGTTCAGGTTGTGCCTCTGATACCTCTCTTTCATCTCTTTCCCCCTGGACTGCATTAAAATGGGTGTGGGGGTGGTTTAGATGGTTTCTGAGCATCCTTATTTTCAATTTTACTGGGTTGTGAGTCTTAATCTCACACACATACTCTCTCTCTGTTTCTAACATACACACAACTGCCTTTTCTTATCTCTGCCCCCCAGAACTGACCCATGACCTGGAGGTGAGAGAGGCCCAATCGCACCAGCAAGGTAAGAGAACAACTGGCCACCATTTCCCCACCACTTAGGACCCACGCCTTCTCCGTGCCCAGTCGAGACCTGGGGATAGCCTCATATGCCCACTCAGCTGGGTGACCTTGTGCAGTGAGCAACCAGCGCCACTGTACATGCAGGGCATCCCTGTCTCCATCCAAACTGGGAAAGTGAAAGCAGGAAGGAGATGCTTTCCAGGAAGTGCACGTGCCTGACTTCATTCCTTTGTGACCCACCTCCCCAATCTTCCCATCCTTGTGCAAGTGATTCTCACGGTCAGTGTTCACACTCGCCAAGATGCTGAATGTGAAGATTCAACATGATGGCGATAGGAGGTCTTTGACTTCAAGGAACTTAGTCTAGAGGAGGAGAAAAGAGACACGTGCACATTAGCAAATTCTTCATTTTACAGAAACAGGACTTATTGTGAGTGTAGCAGTTCCACTAAGGTGTTTATAGATTATCACTTCATCCATAAAATGGGGAGTAGTATGGGGAGATAGCATTCAGTGAGTGTAGAGTTTCAGTTTTGCAAGAAGAAAAAATTCTAGAGATCTGTTGCACAACAATGTGAGTATATTAATAGTACTTTAGAGCTAAAAATGGAAAAGGAAATGGCAACTCACCCCAGTATTCTTGCCTGAAAAATCCCATGGACAGAGAAGCCTGACAGGCTACAGTCCATGGGGTCCCAAAGAATTCAGACATGACTGATCGATCAAGCATACACATCCTTAACCATTTTTAACATACAGTTAAAAATGGTTGAGATGGTAAACTTAGCTATTTGGTTTTTTGCCACAATTAATTTTTTCAAATGGGAGGGACTGCATCTTAATCCCCAGGTTATATGATCTCTGAAAACTAGGATTGGGTGTTACCCATTGCCTTCCAGTACAAGCACATTACCTGATATGGAGAGGGACTCAGTAAATGCTTGATTTAAAATGAACCACAAAAGTAGTATTTCTTTGGCCAGAAGGGTTTTAAGAATGGACTTTTTGCCATGTGAATGTGCTCCTTATAGATCAACAGCTACATGACCAAGAGTTAGGCACAGGAAAGGCTGGAAGGTTAAAGTAAAATGTTAGAAGCCCTACAAATTACCTGCATGTTCATGCATAAAGATCTAAATACTTATGAAATTGAGCTAATTCTGCCCACTATAAGTGGCAGTTGTGGGCACCCTCTTGGTGCATAGTGCTTGGAGGAAGGGGAGGCGGATCCCCAGATATCAGGAAAGAACAATTGTGTGACAGCTGTTGCTTTGGGGCCTCCCAGGTGGCTCGGGGTAAAGAATCTGCCTGCCAGTTCAGGAGACGTAAGAGACACAGGTTTGATCCTTGTGTTGGGAAGATCCCCTGGAGAAGGAAATGACAACCCACTCCAGTATTCTTGCCTGGAAAATCCCATGGACAGAGAAGCCTGGCAGACTACAGTCCATGGGGTCGCAAGGAGTCGGACACGACTGAGCACGCACTCATAGCAGTAGCTTTTACTCTACCTACTGTTCTCCCTCTGAAATGGCTTTTGGGATCATCTGGACCCCTGTGCCTTGGGTTGTTGCTCTTTTATTTTTTTAATAAATATTATTTATTTGGCAGCACCAGGTGTTAGTGGCATGCAAGACTTTTTTTTTTTTTAAGTTGCAGCATGCAGGATCTAGTTCCATGAACAGGGATTGAACCCAGGCCCCCTGCATTAGGGGCGAAAGAGTCTTACCCACTGGACCACCAGGGAAGAGTCCCCAGTGTCCTGGTTTTTATCCTCTCTCTCACTGGGCCTAAGAATTATTTTTCTTTGTTCTCATTTTCTATGAAAATCACTTGGGGATTTTCCTATCCCCTTTAGAGTCATATTTTACCTTCCCTTGGTCACCTTTCGGCTACTGATATCCCCATACTCACTCACGTGTGCCAGTCTTGGGATATGGTCCTGGCTGAGATGGAGCTTATGATTCAGGAGGCAGGAGTCCTCAACCCTGGGGGCGTATTAGAATCACCAGGAAAGATTAAGAAGCATCAGTGTGCTGGTCCAACCCGGGGAGAGTCTGATTCAGTCCTAATTTGTTAGGGCCCAGGAAACTGTTTTTTAAAACTCTCTAGGGAATTCCCTGCTGGAACAGTGGTTAGGACTCTGTGCTCTCACTGCCAAGGGCCCAGGTTGGATCCCTGGTCAGGGAACTAAAATCTCACAAGCTACAGCTTCAAAGATCAAAATTAATAAATAAAGCTTTCTGGATGTTTCCAGTGTATAGCCAGGCTTGAAACCGAGTGCAGTGGGCAAAGACAAGCAATAAACCCCTAAAAGGGCTTCCCTGGTGGCTCAGACAGTAAAGCGTCTGCCTGCAATGGGGGAGACCCGGGTTCGATTCCTGGGTCGGGAAGATCCCTTGGAGAAGGAAATGACAATCCACTCCAGCACTCTTGCCTGGAAAATCCCATGGACAGAGGAGCCTGATAGGCTACAGCCTATGGGGTCGCAAAGAGTCGGACACGACTGAGCGACTTCACTTTTCACTTTTATGAAGGAAGCAAGGTTCACAGCACACTGATTCCCCTTTTCCGCTCACTCCCAGTTCTTTCAGTCCCTTGTTCCTGTGTGTCTCTCCTGCCACAGGGCTTTTACACAAGCCCTTCCTTCCGTGGGAAGCATCCTTCTCTTCTCTGTTCACTACTTAATCCCCATTCATCTGTCAGATCCTAGCCTCGCCTTTTCTCTGCTGAGCAGCCTTCTCCGATTAGGTCACAGTCTCCTGTGACAGTCGTGGTGTTGGCAGGCGTCACACATGCACCTACACACTCTGTTGTGATTGCGTACCGTACATCTCCCCCTGTGCTTACTGAGAGCTTCGTGAGGAACTGTTAACCACCCTATCCGCAATCCTCAACACGACGCACAGAGTCAGGGCTCAACAAATTGTGGAGTGAATAATTGGTCTGGGAAGGGTTTGCTCTTAAGGGCCGCGCGGAAGAGTTAGAGGCTCGGCCAAGCAGGCGGCAAGAGCTGGGAGGAGGAAAAAGGCAGGCGAAAGAGTGAGCCCGAGCGCTGCGGGGCCTGCAGTCGGGGAGGTGCGGGGCTCCGCTCCGACGATTGGTGAGCGGCGCAGGTCCGGCCAGGCGGAGACCCTCACTCTCCCCTCCCTCTCCCCTGCCCAGAGCTGGCGTCCCGGGAACTGGAGAGCAAGTGCCGCGCGCTGGAGTCGCAGCTAGCGGAGCGAGCAGCCGCCAACGCGGAGCTGCGGCGGGAGGTGGCGCAGCGCGAGGCGCTGGTGTCGGCGCTGCGCTGCAGCCTGCGCGCCGAGGAGCGCCGCTTCCTGGAGGAGCTGCGTCGCCGCAGCCACCGAGCCACCGTGCTGAGCACGGAGCTGCAGAAGCACACCGAGGCGGCCGCCTACCTCTCCTGCCAGCTGCATGCGGCGCGCCAGAAACTGCAGACTCCGCGCCCGGGGCCCGGCGCCGCCGCCACCGCCGAGCCCCGGACCCGCCGGCGCACACAGCGGGCCCGCCGCCCGCCCGCCGCCGAGGCCGCCGCCAAGGGCCCCGGCCGGGACTGGGCCGCCTGGGAGCGTGCGGCCGGCGTCCCGGAAGACCTCGATGCCATGCCCGACCCCGCTCTCTTCCTCTACGCCCGGAGGCCCCAGCGGCCCGGCGGCCGCAGCCCGCGCCAGCTGCCTCCCCAGGAACCCCCGGACCAAGCCGGCTCGCCAGCCGCGCCCCGCCCGCCCAGTGCGCCCGCGGACCCGGAGTAGGCGCGGGGCGGGCGGGCGGGGAGCCGGAAAAGGCTGGCCCGGGTTTGACTCGGCTCGGGCCAGGGCGGATAGGGTAGGGGCGGGTCCCTGGGGCCGAGAGAGCCAGTCCCTCCCCCCGGGAGCGGGCGGAGGTGGCCCCTGCTCCCCCGCGCGTCCCAGCCGCCCCCGCCTTTTGTATTTCCCGAGGCTTTGAGCTGTCGCCGCAGCTTTGAGCTCTCCTCTCCCGCCGGAGAGCTCCTCCGCCGGGCCCAGCGAAGGCACTTTTTTTTCCTTGGAGAGGACTCACAGTACCGATCCTCATCTGGTCCCCACCCTGCCACTGGGAGGGGATGGGGCGGGAGTCACGCCCTGACCCAGGAAAGTGACAATCGTTTGGCCGTAGCGGGGAGGCCGGGCTGGCCTACGGAAAGGAACCAGAGTGGCCCTTAGCATCCTTAGGCCTTCCAGCTCCCCGCTGCGGCCTCCCCCAGACCTGCACGGCCGCCCTTCCCTCCCAGCCTGCCTCCGAGGGGCGGTTCGGGCTGGGGGCTAAGAGGCTGGACCTTCTCCCTCACATCCCCCCGCCCCCACCAACCTGCTAATAGATCCCTACAGGTTAGCACGGAACACTTTAGAAGACGCCTCCCCCACAGCCTCTGGTGGGGGGAGTGTGGACCTAAGGAAGTTTGAACTTCTGGAAATTAGCACCCATAGACCCTTAGAGAAGATTACAGAATGGGTTTGGTGGCAGAAAACTGTCTCCAATTCTCAGTTCTTCCCGGGTATGTAGACGCCAAGGACACGCCAGAGTCGGGCTGATGGAAGGTTAAAAACTGTTTTCAGGAGGTAGCTGGGAACCTGAAGGCTGCCCTGGGAGTTTCCCTAGTCCTGTTTATTGGTGCTAATTTTGCCCAGCTTCCTAATTAGCTGGTTGCACCCAGAGGCAGGAAGAGGGGCCCTGCTTCTTGGAAGTGGCAGCTGTTGATATAAGTTTGAGTGTGCTGGGGGCGGTGGGCGGGGGGATGAGGGGAACGCAGGTTAGACCCCGGCCTCGCCCTCGCCAGGACTGCCCGCATCCTATCAGACCTGACAGCGGCCGGGTGTTCAGTGCCCTTTGTCTAGGTTAGGCAGTGGCAGACGAGAAGACTGCTGCCCCACCTCCTAACGCGCTTCTCCCCAGCTCCCCCTCACGACCAAAGGCGGGAAGTGCAGCTCCAGTCCGGTTCATTGCTCGCACCTGAGTCCAGCCTGGAACGACAAATCCCTAGAACCCTGTCGTCTCGTGCCATCCCTCTTTTGTTGGTCGTGCATCAAGTCCGAAGTGCCTGTGAGGTCTTCCAGGGGCCACCAATGTAGGACATGGGGCAGCAAGAGGCCTTGACCTCACTCACGATGCCCCATCCCAGCAGGTCCTGATCCTCTGCCTGGGGCTGAGACTTCTGCTTGTTGCCCAGAGGTCTGGGAGGTCTCCAGGGGGTGATGAACCCTTTTCCCATCACGGCCCCATGAAAAAAAGGGGAAAGATTCCCAGTTACACCCCCTTTCACTGTATACGTTAGAGGGAGCAGGACACCGGTGAGCATACAAACGTGCAGCCCCCTCCCAGCTCAGGACTGCTGAGACCACTGAGCAATAAGCAGGCCTGGTCTGTGTCCGCCACTGGGGAGCCCTGGGGACGGGCAGTGCTGTCCAGTCTAAAGGGCCTCGGGAGTGGCCTAGAGTCCTTCCTCTGCCTGCTCCCACCTCTCCGCTCCCCAGCCTCTGTGGTTGGACCTCTGCCCTCTGTCTCCCCTTAGGTGTGGGTGACTCACGACCCCTTGACCCTTGACCTGCTGCCTTCCTTTTCAGAACATGTCTGAGGAGGCCTCTCTCTCTGCTCGGGGCTGTGCTCACTTGAAGGGGCCTAGGACCCTGGGAAGGAGGAGGGAAAGGGGGTCTTTCTGGAGGCACCCACCCAAACCCTCATCTTCCACAACCATACTTTCGGGGTGAACTGGGTGACTTTGTGATGTCAGTTCTTCTACAGAGATGGGGAAGTACTCTATCCACCCGCCCACCCGCTAAAAGCCATAGCTCCACCCAGCTGGCCTCCCCCGGCTCTATAGCAATAGCCCTCTTCCTCCTTCCTTCCTCTGTGCCCAGGGAGCCCGGCTGGGGGCCACCACAACACCCCCACCCCCACCATCCTCCCTGGTGGCCTGCCCGCCTCTCCCCAGGTGATGCATCAGCGCGTCCCATGCTGCTGCTCTTCCAGCAGTAGAGATGACTCTTGTTCCTGAGCTACTTGGAGATCCCTGCCCCCCGCCCCCATTAAAGGTCTTGGAGTGCTGGGGTGGCTGACTCACTGACTCTCAGCTGAGGTGTGGGGGTGCCTGGGAAAGGAAATAACGCACCCATCCCTCCCCCCTCCACTCAGCAAGCTGGGGGAAGGTCCAAAGCAAATACAGGGTTCCAATTTTAACAGAAATGCCCCCTCCCCATCCCTCTCCTGGAAATAATAGATGAGAAGCTTTCCTCCTCCAGAACCCCCAGGGCGCCAAATAAAATGAATAAGACTGGGAATCAGTGATCTGCCCTTGGCCTCAGTGGCGGGGAACTCCCCAGCCTTGCCCTCAGCTTCTGGCCCTCCCACTCTTCTAGCCTGGGGGACCCACCCTGCCAAAGGAGAGACCCCCCTCCTCGAGCCTCTGACAAGTTTGGGTGACTAGAAAGGATATTGCCTTCCCTCTCCCTGCACCCCCCCACCTCTCCCCTCTTTGCTGCACGAATCCCATTGGGGGAGGGGTGTGTTGACACAGACACTCAGGGGCCCTAGTTGCAGCCAGGAGCTGCAGGTGGGGACCCCTCCCCATTCTGGAAGCCAGCCTGGGACCTGTGGGCAATACAGCCTGAGGTTTTGTGCCCCTGTCCCCGCTCACAATGGCCTGCAATTTGGGGGACCAGTCCGGGGCTGAAATGGGGTAGCCCTTCCCCAAAACATGCAGCAGACTACAGGTCCCCCTGATGGAGCAAAAGGAGGTCAAGAAGGTGTGGAGCAGCACCTCCTCTTTGTGGGGAGCCAGGATTCTCTAAGCAGTCTCGCTGAGCGGCCAGCCTTGAGTAGCGGACCTGTAAGGCTTCAGAAACACCTGGCAGGAGCCCCACAAGCACGGCAGAGGGATCCTGCTCCAAGTTCTCTGTTGGCTGCGCTTTTTAATCCAATGCTTTTCAGAGTGTATTCACTCACCTACAGAAATAGAGCCCTGTGCTTTAGGGGTGACTGTCATATGCCTTATTCTTAATAAAATACCTGAAAAACACAGAAGTCAAACTTTTTTCTATGGGCACTCCACCCCACCCCCCACCACCTGATTGGGCAGGTCTGTGGAAGGGCTGTGGAGGAGACAGAATGGTTTGGGAGTTAGCCAGTGGAGTAGGGGGATGGTGGTGAGACTGGGAGCTGAGACTCCTGAGTCCCTGATAACCCTCACATAAGGCACAAGGCTCTCATCTGAGATGTCCTGAAGCTCAGGCTAGCCTGGTTTCTCTCCATACCACCCCAACCCAAGGGAACAAGCAAGACCTTAGATCAGAGGCTCCTGGCTAGGGTTGGCAGGGGTAGATCAGAAGGGTTTTATGCCTGGAATTGCCCATTGTTCTGGCCCAGAAGCAATCCTGGGCTTCTGGATATCTTTGGCAATGCTGGTTCTCCTTCCCTGACACCCATCCCCATATGATGCAGCTATGAGAAGCCCAGTGTCCCAGAGAAGAGCCCTAATCTTATCCTCCGCTCCTGAGAGCTGTCCTGGGACTGCCATTTGGGAGCTCAGCACACTCAGCACCTTCAGGCCCACACATCTTCAGCGTAGGCCTGTGTTGTTGATGGCTCCTGGAGCAAAAGCACCAGCTCTGAGGTCTAAGGATGCAGAGGCCATATGCATTTTGCCTGCAACCTTTCTTCTGATAACAGTACCTTCTCCCTTGTTAGTCCATGGGCTTCCTGGTGGTTCTAGTGGTAAAGAACTTGCCTGCCAATGCAGGAGAGACAGAGAGAGGGTTGGATCCCTGGGTTAGGAAGTTCCCCTGGAGAAGAAAATGGGAACCCACTCCAGTCTTCTTGCCTGGAGAATCCCTAGGACAGAGGACCCTGGGGGGCTACAGTCCATGGAGTTGCAAAGAGTTAAGACACGTCTGTAGCAACTTAGCATGCAGGCATGTTAATGCACGTGTTGGGGGCGGGGACTATCCCCACCCATGTGACCTAGGTCACACTAATTGGGTTAGAGGTGGGCATGCAACTCTAAGCCGATGAGAACCCATCGGCTATGGAAAGGTAACCCATACTGTTACCTTTCATTTAACACACAAGTTAGGTGTTAGGGATACAGCAGGGAAACAAACAGGACTACTGCAGGACACATTCTTAGGTGGCTAAAATGGCAGAACATCATCCTGGAAGACTGGCCATTTGCCTCAGGGATGGAGCTACCCAAGCATGAGGCTCCACAAAAAAGTAAAACCAAGAGAGACGGAGACAGGGACTTCTCCGGCAGTCCAGTGTTTAAGACTCTGCACTTCAATGCAGGGGGTGAGGGTCTGATCCCTGGTAGAAGGAATTAAGGTCCTGCATGCCATTCCACGTATCATGCAGCCGAAAATTAAAAAGAGAGAGACAGAGAACTCCTTTATTTTTTTTTTGTCATGAGTGTTTAATTCTACCTTGTAAGAAATTTTATTGAAATACATTTGATTTACAATGTTGTATTAATTTCTGCTATACAGCAAAGTGATTGAAATATATGTGTGTGTGTGTGTATATATATATATATATTTTTTTTTACCTTGCCTATTCTTTTCCATTATGGTTTATCACATAATATTGAATGTAGTTCCCTCTGCTATACAGTAGGAACCTTGTTGTTGGACAATTCCTGACAATTAAGTTGCCTGGACCCGGCTGTGCCTGCAACCCATATACTAGTGCCCTCTTCAGCTATATAAACCAATAAGCTCCTCTCCCACTTTTGTTTTTAAATGATCAGCATTAATTTGTAGGTTTTTATACTTTTTATTTTAACCTAATTTTAGACATAGAGAAAAGTTGCAATAATGATACAGATTTCCTCTATGTCTCTCACCCAGCTTCTAATGTTAACATCTTCTTTTATCATAGTGCAATTATCCAAACCAAGAAATTAACATTGGTACATGGCATTATGTGAACCATGAAATTCCAGATGTTCAAGCTGCTTTTAGAAAAAGCAGAGGAACCAGAGATCAAATTGCCAACATCTACCGGATCATCGAAAAAGCAAGAGAATTCCAGAAAAAAAAAAAATCTATTTCTGCTTTATTGACTATGCCATAGCCTTTGACTGTGTGGATCACAATAAACTGTGGAAAATTCTGAAAGAGATGGGAATACCAGACCACCTGACCTGCCTCTTGAGAAATCTGTATGCAGGTCAGAAAGCAACAATTAGAACTGGACATGGAACAACAGACTGGTTTCAAATAGAGAAAGGAGTACGTCAAGGCTGTGTATTGTCACCCTGCTTATTTAACTTATATGCAGAGTACATCGTGAGAAACGCTGGGCTGGAAGAAGCACAAGCTGGAATCAAGATTGCCTGGAGAAATATCAATCACCTCAGATATGCAGATGACACCACCCTTATGGCAGAAAGTGAAGAGGAACTAAAAAGCCTCTTGATGAAAGTGAAAGAGGAGAGTGAAAAAGTTGGCTTAAAGCTCAACAATCAGAAAATGAAGATCATGGCATCCAGTCCCATTACTTCATGGCAAATAGATGGGGAAACAGTGGCTGACTTTATTTTTTCGGGCTCCAAAATCACTGCAAATGGTGACTGCAAGCCATGAAATTAAAAGACGCTTACTCCTTGGAAGAAAAGTTATGGTCAACCTAGACAGCATATTAAAAAGCAGAGTCATTACTTTGCCAACAAAGGTCTGTCTAATCAAGGCTATGGTTTTTCCAGTAGTCATGTGTGGATGTGAGAGTTGGACTATAAAGAAAGCTGAGCACCAAAGAATTGATGCTTTTGAACTGTGGTGTTGGAGAAGACTCTTGAGCATCCCCTGGACTGCAAGGAGATCCAACCAGTCCATCCTAAAGGAGATCCATCCTGAATGTTCATTGGAAGGACTGATGTTGAAGCTGAAATTCCAATACTTTGGCCATCTGATGCAATGAGTTGACTCATTTGAAAAGACCCTGATGCTGGGAAAGATTTAGGGCAGGAGGAGAAGGGGATGACAAAGGATGAGATAGTTGTATGACATCACCCATTCAATGGCCATGAGTTTGGGTAAGCTCCAGGAGTTGGTGATGGACAGGGAGGCCTGGTATGCTGTGGTCCATGGGGTCACAGAGTCGGACATGACTGAGCGACTGAACTAAACTGACATGGCTATTAACTAAACCATAAACTTTATTTGAATTTCATTAGGTGTTCCCCTAGGGTCTTTTTTCTGTACCAGAATCCCATCTGGGGTCTCACTGCATTTAGTTATTTTTTTCTTAGCCTCCTCCAATTTGGAGCACACTTTTAAAAGCCATTTTGAGTTGGATTATAGTGCTTTGTGAACTCCATGAGTGGGCTTCCCAGATGCCTCAGTGGTAAAGAATTCACCTGCCAATGCAAGAGACACGGGTTCGATCCCCAGGTAGAGAAGATCCCCCGGAGAAGGGAATGGCAACCCACTCCAGTATTCTTGCCCGGAGAATCTCATTGACAGAGGAGCCTGGTGGGCTACAGTCCATAGAGGCACAAAAGAGTTGGATGTGACTTAGCAAAGAAACAACAACAACAAATCCCATGAGTCCTGACAATATCCAAGAGCAATCACTGGGGGAGAAACAAGTGGACCCCAACTAATAAAGTACACTGAAGGAAATATTTGCAGAACTCTGGGGTGAGGGGTGAGGGGGAGTGACTCCTTCCAGCTATCAGGACTGAAAAGTAGTTTAACAGACTCAGTGGTATCTGAGCTTGATTTCACAAACCTGGGACTTTCTCCTCTTTTCTCACGATGCTTCTCCCACAGAAGTTGGCACTGAGAAAAGGTAAGTAACTTATTCAAGGTCACATAGAGAAAGAATCAGGGATGGAGATAGACCAAGTCACATATAGTCATACACAGGGGATTGGTTCCAGGACACTCCCCCAAACTCCATCTCCCCCCACCCCGCCTCCTCTGCAGATACCAAATATGAGGTTACTCAAGTCCCTGATATAAAATGACATAGTATTGGGAATTTCCTAGTGGTCCAGTGGTTGAAAGTGAAAGTGAAGTCACTCAGTCATGTCCGACTCTTTGCGACCCCATGGACTGTAGCCTACCAGGCTTCTCAGTCCATAGGATTTTCCAGGCAAGAATACTGGAGTGGGTTGCCGTTTCCTTCTCCAGGGAATTTTCCCAACCCAGGGATCGAACCCGGGTCTCCCACATTTTAGGCAGAGGCTTTACCCTCTGAGCCACCATTCTGCAGTTCCACTGCTGGGACCCCAGGTTTGATCCCTGATTGAGAAACTAATCCCTCAAGCCCTGTGGTGAGGCTAAAACAAAACAAAACAAAAAAGCCATAGTTCTTGCACATTGTAGACTGTGGACTTCCCCTGGTGACTCAGATAGTAAAGAATCTGCCTGCAATACAGGAGACTCAGATTTGATCCCTGGGTTGAGAAGATCCCCTGGAGGGAATGGCCACTCACGCCAGTATTCTTGCCATGGAGAGAAGCCTGGCAGGCTGAGTCATGGTGTCGCAAAGAGTCAGACACGACTGAGCAACTTTTGCTTTTTCACTTCCCCTTATGCTGGATTTATCTATTTATTCTTGGCCACACCGATGTAGGAGATAGACGGGCTCCAGGTTAGGCATTTACAACTAACCTCTTGTTTGCATTCTCTGAGACAAGAGATAGGTGGGCTCCAGTTAAGGCATTTACAATCAGCCTCCTGTTTGTCCTCCCAAATGGAAATAATAACAGAAACAGAGTAAAGAGCCAGTGTTTGTCACTAGTAAACAACTTCAGGTAATAGTCATGGTAAGGACAAAGGAGGGGCAGAACCCTATCTGAGTAAAGGATTAAGGGATGTCCAGGCCCTCCTCTTTTAGGACAAGGGAGACACTACACATGCGCAAAAGAGGCTCCTTGTGGGTCAAAAGTCAAGGGATAACGCCAGGCCATCTTGAGTCTTGCTCCTCCCAGAAGCCTTCACTTCAAGACCCAACTTGGCTGAGGGGTGCATGTGCACCCCAGGGGAGGGTCCCAGGATAGGTCAGGTGTGGGAAAAGAAACCAGATAATTGGCCTGAAGGAAGACAGACTCAGAAGAACTGACCTCTACAAATGTGACCTCACTGCCTCTTTACTTTGCTGTTCCCCCTCACTGGGGGGAATACCCACACACTTCCTTTCCCTCTGTGCGTCTCTGCCTTGCTCCTATCTCAACTGAACAAACCGTTTCTCCAAGTGCTCTCCCACTTGTTGTTGTGCTATGTTTATAATAATAAATTGTACCTGCATTTACAGTTTCCGCCTCCATGATAAATGTGTTTTTCATTGGGGGCAAGGATCCAGGGAAAATTAGCTTCTAGCTCCTAGCCCTTGCTGGTCTGGTCACTAAGATTCTTGGTTTTGATTTGGGCTACCCAGATTTAATACCTGGGAAGGGAATTAAATCTCACTTCACACCACAGCTCACTGGTGCCTCACCGAGATCAGCACCATTCAGCTTGGGGGACCTTAGTTCCCCTAACTGGGATCCAATTCAGGCCCCTGGCAGTGAGAGCTCGGAGTCCTAACCACTGGACTGCTGGGAATACTCATTCCTGTCCTATACTTTAAATCATCTCTGCTGCTGCTGCTGCTGCTAAGTCACTTCAGTCGTGTCTGACTCTGTGCAACCCCATAGATGGCAGCCCACCAGGCTCCCCCGTCCCTGGGATTCTCCAGGCAAGAACACTGGACTGGGTTGCCATTTCCTTCTCCAATGCATGAAAGTGAAAAGAGAACTCGCTCAGTCGTGTCCGACTCTTAGCGACCCCATGGACTGCAGCCCACCAGGCTCCTCCGTCCATGGGATTTTCCAGGCAAGAGTGCTGGAGTGGGGTGCCATTGCCTTCTCCAAATCATCTCTAGATTACCAATAATTCCTAGTACAATGTGAATGCTATGTAGAGTTCTAAATACAAAGTAAATGTTGTGAAAATAATTGCAAGTACAAAATAAATGTTGTGAAAATAATTGCAAATACAAAGTAAATGTTGTTAAATAGTTATAAATACAATGTAAATACTATGTAAGTAGTTGCCAGTGCAGCAAATTCAAGTTATGCTTTTTGGAAGTTTCTGGAATATTTTAAATATATATATATATATAGAAGAGTTCTCTGGATTTCCCTGGTGGTCTGGACTTCCCTGGTGGCTCAGACGGTGAAGAATCTGCCTGCAATACAGGAGACTAGGGTTTGATCCTTGGGTCAGGAAGATCCCCTGGAGAAGGAAATGGCTACCCACTCTAGTACTGTTGCCTGGGAAATCCCATGTACAGAGGAACCTGGCAGGCTACAGTCCATGACCACGACATGAGTGACTTTCGCTGGTGGTCTAGTGATTAGTGTTTGCATTTTCATAGCTGTGGTTCAGTCCCTGCTCTGGGTATTCCCTCAAGCCTCTTGGTACCTCCAAAAAATTTATTTATTTATTTTTGATCCACAGTTGGTTGAACCTGCCTGTTCAACCAACTCACAGATGTGGAAGGGCCTACCTGCATATTGATTCCTACCCAGTGTATCCCAGAGGGGGAGACAGGCAGCCCTGGCCACCCCATCTCAGTTCCTAGCTCCAGCCTCTGGGGATCAGATTTGAGCCTAGGATGAGCTAAGATCAGACCTGTAGTAAGTACAGGAAGTATGGCCCAAGCCTCTGTTTGTCCCTGGACTTTTATCTCCCTAGGCAGCTTGGGAAGGGACGGCCCCCCGCTGCGTAAACATCTACCCAGGACTTAGGGATCCCCATGTTCAAATAGAGAAAAAGGAGAGAGAAAGAAGAAGGTGGAGAGGGATCGGCCTTAGGGTCCTCCCAGACTACTCTGGGGCTGCTGGGCTGAGCCCAGAGTCACACCACAGAGCAGAGACATGCAGTGTCAGCACCAGATAAGTCCCAGATCATTTTTTCAATCCTTTCATTTCATAGATCTGGAGACTGTCACCCCTTTCCTCCAGGCAGCTCTGCCCGCACAGGCTGGGGTTAAGGGAGATGGAGCATTTCCTCTCTTATGGGTTCCTAGAATCAGGCCATTGAGCTAGGGGACTCCTTCCTGCAATCCAGTGGGGCTGGGTTCCAGCTCATCTCTCCACCCCCTTGGGAACTCTGAAAATGATGGGGGGAAGTAGCTATGCCCAGCTGAATGGGCCCATCCATTTTAACAATAATTAGGGAGGTGGGAAGCTTCAAACAGATTAATTATATAGGCTAGATTTCAACCTTGATAAACCTCCCTCTGTATTTACTTAGCATCTTTACCCAGGGGCCATAAAGACAGAGACAGGGAGTGCCACCCGGGCAGGCAGCCTTGAGGATGGAGAGGGAGTTAACAGGAGCCTGCCAGGGAAACAGGAAGATTCATTAAAGCCAAGTTGCAGGTTCTCAGGCTGCGGGGACTGCTTAGTCACTAGGCCCCTGGACTGACTGGTCATTAGCACTCTCACTGACAGCATGCACTCACAGACCTTGAGCATAAGGAGGACGCAGGAGTAAGGCTAGGGCCAGGTAGAGGCTTGTGCTCTGCCTGGTGGGTCTCAGCTAGGCATCATAGAAATAGTTTGAAGCTCTGGATACAAAGGTCAAAACACACAGCCCATAAAAGGAATATCTGCAGAAAAGCCCAGATATTATAAATAATAAAGGGGTCGAAGGTTAAACCCCATGGAGGCCTCTAAAGGATGGCTTGACTGCCTATACCCAGGTCCTCCATTTAACCAACTACTGTGGATTAAACGCTTACTATGCAGCAAGCTCTGGAGAGATGCTGGGGATACCCAGATAAATAAAGGACAGTCCTTGACTTCAAGAAGTCCCCTGGTCTGGTTCATCTCTGATCTTCCTGTAGCATTGAGCTCTCGAAACCTTCGCTTAAAAGATACAGTGAATCACCAAGTATTTTACACTATCTAAAGTGCTTTGATAACCATTATCTCCTCCCAACAACTAGGTGAGAGGCTAAACAAATGGATGTTTTTATCTGACAGAGGCATCTCCTGCAATTCAGAGGAGTGAAAGTCAAATGCCTTGCTCAAGTTTTCTAGAAAAGACAAGGCAGAGGTTGCAGGATGCAGACCACCAATCCTCTGTGTCAGGTTCACGTACCACCTGACTGCGCACCTTCCATGTGGTGGGCAGTAGTCAGGTCTTGCTTTTATTTCCAGCCTTCTTGTGTAATAGTCCAAACTCATCTCCCTCTTGTCTAGCTCAGTGCCCCTTATCCCCCACACCAAAGCATTTCTCATCTTCCTTTCTCTTGGTTAAACGCTTAATGCCTGTCACTGGTTCCCCTTCCCATCACCGGTACTCCAGGACGAAGTCCACTTTCCTTTGCAATTTTTAAGAGGCCCTAGGCCTGCCCCAGCCCACCTCTGCAGCTGCAGCTCCCCAGTTCCCAGCAGTTCTGGAATATGTCTCAAGGGCTTCCCCCATGGCCTCCTGGCCTTGTGCAAGGAAGACCCTTCCACTCTCTACTTCAACTCACTGGCAAGACCTGGTAAAATGTCACTGGGCAGCATTCTCTGACCTAACTTCTCAGTCCCCACGAGGTCGCAAACATCTGAAAACATGAACGAAATGTCCAGGCTGTGGATTTAGCCTAGCCCAGCTAAAGTCCTTCTCTCCGTGTGACCTTGAGCTTAGCTTCCTCCACTCAAAACTGGGGATAAGTACCAGCCCAGATGTGAGGACTCATCTGGTGGAGGGAGGGGAGGCGTCCAGGCTCCTGAGCCTGTTGTGGCTCAGCACAAAGTTTCGTGGGCCCTGACACTTCAATTAGCCACCTAACACCTTGCCTCTTGTCACCACGCCCTAGGCTACCTTCCACGCCCTCCTAAAGAAACCTTGGGCACCCTAGCCCCACCCCTTCGAGGGACTACGGGAGGCTCGGTGAGGGGTCGCTGAGGGTCAGGTTACCACTGCAGATTACAGACCGCGTGGTCATTTGGCAGACTTGCAACAGGAAACCATTGGGGGAGGAGACAGTATGCAATAGCAGTCCTAGACTAGTCTCCACCCAAGGTCAAGGCGCCCGCCCGACGGGCGGCAAACCGCAAGGACGCCTTTCCGTAGCCCCGCCCCTCGAGGGCGCCCGTTGCCTATTTCTCGCCAAAGACAGGGCGCGTTCCCTTTAAGGCGTTCCAGAAAGTCACCGCGTTGGTACCCAGAGAACGAGGCGTGGCATATTTTGTCCCTCGCGGGCCTTCGTGGGCCGGGCCGGGCGCGAGGGCGGGGCAGAGAAGCCGCGGCGGGGTCAAAGGCTACAGCGCGCACCACGTGGGCCGGTGACTCCGTCCTTCCCGCAGCGGCAGCGGCGCGCAGGGCACTTGGGTTAGTGGCGCGGCGGGCGGCGCGGATAGCCGAGGCGGACGCCGGCTTCCGCCGCCATGGTCATCAAAACGGACGAGTTGCCGGCAGCAGCCCCGGCGGACAGCGCTCGGGAGCCCAGCTCGCAGGCCGGTGGCAAGGGGCGGCCAGGCGCGGCGGGTGAGTGGGGCCGGGACTAGGGGGCACCCGGGCTGGAGGCTGGACTGGGCCGAGTGCGCGCGTGGGTTTGGGGTGGCGTGGGGACCGCTGCCTTTTCTCCGCGCCTGACCGGGTCGCATCTCGCCGAGCCCTCCACCGGGCGCCCCCGCCCTGAAGGTCACCTTCACTGTCGCCCCCGGCTGCGGCCCGGACTTGACACACGTGGGATCCCGGGGAGGGCAGCGGCGGCGAACACACGCGTGCCAGATCGTGGGGACACGTGCGCGCACACGCGGTTTCGGGGTGCGCCGGCTCCGCAGATCGGTGGACTCGGCGGCCCCACCCCCTACGCGCCCGGGCTTGGGGAACTCCCCCGACTGGGGTCACTTGACACTTGCTCCGTCTAGCACCCCCTTTCCGTCAGGATCCCTAGCGTTCCCTGTGCACCCGGCTGCAGCCTTGCGAATTCGGCTCAACTTGGGACTTCTGAGGCTTGGTCTGTGGGAAGACCGCAAGTTGAGAGTGTGTGTTTTGAGAGGGGGTTTCTGTGGTTCATTCCCAGAGGCAAGGCTTTAACCCCTGTTATGCAAACTCTGATCTCCGCCCTGTTAGATGTCGGCCTGGTGGGCAGACTTGGAGTGGGGGGTGTCTACCTATGTATGGGGACAAAGCCGAACTCCTTGGCAGGAGGTAGTGTTTGTGCCAGAACTTGATCATTAACCCGCCTTATTGCGAAAAGTGGGTCAGCCCAGAGTTGCTGTTTTTAAGGCAAAGGTCGTCAGCATGGAGTTGATCTCCCAGCTCTTCCCCGTGGAGACTGTGTGGCATTGACTTTGGGAGTGGCTGCAGTTTTTCTCTGGTCGTGTCTGCCTCTCTCCCAGGCTTCTTCTGTTCCTTCCATCACATCTTTGACTCCAGCTCTGAGGCCCGGGAGCCCCTCCCCAGCCCCTGGGCTATCTGCTTCAAATCTTTCTCAGAGCCTCAGAGCTATGTTCCTTTCTGCCCTGGGTGGCAGTGGGAGTGCGGAACTAACCCTGCCTTCCACTCCCACAACTCTCCTCAAAAGACACTTGTCATCTTCATCTCCCTCTCCAGCTTCAGTGAGTCAGGATCAGAGCAGGGCTAGATGGGCTCTCTGGCCCTATAACGGGCCACAGCCAGGTTGGCTTGTGGTGGGGCATAGGTACTGTGGCAGCCTTGCTGATTGCCTGAAGAAGGCCAAGGTTTGGGCAGAGTGACAAATGCTGATGACTCCAACCTGCCAGGCTTCACCCCAGTGAGGCTCTGTCTGAATCAGTGGAGCAGGCTAGATAAGAGCAGGCTGATTTCCTCTCTAGCAGAGACCTGAAGAGATGAAGCGACTTGCCCAAGGTCACACAGCCATTTAGCATTTGGATTTCCAGCTCCTGGCCAGATTGCCAAGGCTGCCTTAGCCTGTCCCAGAGGAGGCTGGGAGAGGCATATGGGGTGGGCTGGGATGCTGAGAACTCAGGGCTCAGGAGAGAGGAGAATTGGAGAATTTCTCTGAGGGACTCTGTTTGCCACAACCTGGGTCAGGGGCGCATCCAGCTAGCTGTTCATTTAGGGGAAACTGGAAGCCCACAGTCAGGTGGAACATGGGCTCTCGAACCCTCTGGGAAGCTTGTATAGAGCCAGGACTTGATTTCAGCCAGCCTGAATTTATTCAAAGGAGGATGGGGCTTTTATGGAGACTCTTCCCAACAGACCCTCTCCCAGGTTTCTGACCTCAGTACCCAGCTCTGGAAGACTCTTAGCCCCCTTGAGGAAGTGATCAAGGCCTTTTGTGGAGGGAGGTGGGGGGACCAAGGGTCAGTTGCCTTCTTAGGAATAAAGCTGCTTTTAGGGGTTAAGAGAACAGGCAGGTTTTTCAAGTTCATGGTGGTGTGTCGAGTTCCTTCTTCCTAGGGGAGGATTGCTTGGAGTCCAGGCCTGGAGCAGAGGGACAGGGGGCTGGCAGACTGGAGAGGAGCTTGGGGGCTTACGGGAGCTACTGGATGGTACCCCCCAGAGCGCTTCTTTTGGGTGGGCCTGAGCAGAGCAATTCAGGGAACACTAGATCCTTCCCAGGCCCCACAGACCTGATTCTGGCCTGGGTGGGGATAGGATGGAGGCAAGCAGATGCCTCCTTCCTTGGGGCCCTCCTTAGGCTGCCTGCCCCCACCCTTTTCTCTTGAAGCCCCAGGTTCCTGGGATGATCCCTTGTGAGGCCTTACTTCCTGCCCGGAGCCTCACCTGCAGAGGTTTTGGCTGGGGCGGGGCCTGGCCCTGGCACAGTCTATTGAGTGAGGCCATGCCAGGCTGGAGAATGCACACAGGAGCCACTTGGGATGGCTTACATTTCTTTTCTAACTCCTCTCTGCTGCCCATTGGATCCATTTTCTTCCAGGCCAGGGCAGGGCTGTGCTTCATCTCGTCATTCTGGTCTGGCCAGTGAAGACTTGGGGTGGGGGGTGTGCCATGCTGTTGGGGCAACCCCTTCCCCTTCTGCAGAGGATCACTCATCTCCTTCCCTACGTCCCAGATCCTGAGGGGTTTCTCCCTGGGGTAAGAAGGCATGGTGTGGAGGCTTGGGTATGGATAGAGGAAGGGGGTCCTGTTTACCTGGTGGGGGCTATAGCCTAGAGGGTGGCATTCAGGCCTGGGCTTGGACCTCTGACAGACCTGGTCTTTTCTTGACCTGGCCTGGCTGCCTGTTGCCTCTGCAACCTTGGGCAGCCTGCTCGCTCTTAACATTTTGGAGTCTCAGTTTCCTCAAGTGAGATGGGCTGGTCGAGCTAATGGAGGGACCTGCCGTGAACCGGGCCTAGAGTGAGCCTTGGCTCTGTGGTAACCAGGATGGGGGTGGTGGAAGCAGCTCCTCAGGGGTCATTGCCAGGCTGCCCTGCCCCGCCCTCCTCTCCAGAGGGTTAGGGCGCGTTTGTGGAGGGTAGTGGGAGCAGAGGGGCCCTGCCTGGCCCTCTGTACCTTCCGCTCAGAGTGTGTGAGCCAGAAACCCTTGGTGGGGGCTGCAGGGAGCCAAGGGCCTGCTGCATGCCAGCCCTTCAGGGCTGTCTGGACAGGACTGGAGGGGAGGGAAGGGGGCCAAGGAGGCCTGACTCCCCACCCCCACTCTGGTTAGTATGGATGCCGGAGCAGCCCTGCCTGGGCCCTGGCAACAAGTCAGAGGCCCTGGGAAGGCGTCCTGGCGAGGCTGGGCATGTTCCTCCTCCACCGCCACACGGCCTTGGGTCTCTTGCTGCCAGCTCTGTTTTCCCCAGGGGAGAGACTTGGTTTTCTCCTGGCAGCGCAGGGGCTGCTGGGAAGGGAAGTCAGAGCCTGCCAGCTCCTTGGTGGAGCTGGAGGCCGGGGCACCGGTGCAGTTGTCCTCTGGGAGTCTGGGGGCCCCTCCCCCCTCCCACCAGAACGGGTGTTTCCCAGGAAGGGGAGAGCTGCCAGGTCACCTGCAGGGGGCAGCATGAGCCAGAGGCCCCCGCCAGCCACTTGACCCAGGAGGAGGCAGGCAGGGCGCTCAGCGGCCGCCAGTGGACAGGGGGCAGCCACCTCATGGCCTGGGCCCGGGTCTGCGCCAGCTGTTGCCGGCAGCTGGCGGAAGCGGTCCTGCCCACCCCCACTGGAGTTGGGGCAGAGGAGAGGACCCCCTTGCTGGGCCCTACCCCTGCCACCCAGTCGCCCGGGCCCTCGATCCGGAGGGTCCCAGGTAGCCCAGACGCCGGGTTCTCCTGCCCCACTAACTGCTTCACCAGCAGTGACCCCCTTTGGGGGGGATCTGGGGAGGCGGGCCTGAGCCCTGGTGGCAGCTGTACCCGGGGTCCCGGAGCCACCAGGGCCTCCTGGCCCACAGCCGTCCTGGCCGACCTTGAGCAGGATGCAAGGCAGGGGGAGTGTGCCCTTCCCAGGGCCGCCCCGGCAGGCCTGGTCCCGCTGAAACCCGAAGCCAACCAGAGCTCCAGCCCGGGGCCGACCAGCTGCATGGGGGCCAGGGTGGAGGCACAGCCCGGAACAAGGGACACGGGCAGTGCCGGGCCTGAGCCGCAGAGCGGTGGGCCTCGCTGCTACAGAGGTCCCGTGAGTCCAGAACCCAGGAAGGGGCAGCGGCCGACCACACCAGGTGGGCTGTGGGGGCAGTGAGCTGGCCTCTTGTGGGGAGGTCACTGGGCCTTGATCCGTCAGTAGGGAGACCCTCAGGGTCCATTGGAGGAAAGAGGAAGGGGAGGGCGGGCTGTCCTTAGGGGAGTGGAGGCCCCTGGAAACCAGCCACATGCCTTTGAAATCTGGTAGGGCATTGCGTGCCCCCTGAGGGGGAACCTGGTGTATGGTGCCTGCCTCCTGGGCAGGGCCCCTGGCCAGGGAGGGGGAGCGGGAGCTGTGACCACCCTGGCCCTCGTCTGTCCTCACGACCCGGACTCAGGGAGCACAGGACACCTGTTCAGGTCCAGGTCTCTGGCTTCCCACCTTTGGGGTCTCAGACCTCAAAGCGGCTGTGCCGTACTGGGCAGGGGCCCCTCGTCCCCAAGGCTCGTCAGCCAGCGCAGCCTTTCTCAAGGACTCAGTGGGCGAAGGCTGTCTCGAGCCTGTCACGGCTCTTGCTGCGTTTTGAAGCCTGACCAGCCGCCACCCATCTCCCACCGCGCTGTTCTGTCTGCATTGTCGCGGAGCCGGCCAGGTTCTCCTGGGCTGGCTGCTCACTTTCCAGGGGCTGGGGGTTCACTCAAAGGAGAGGTGCTCGTGGTTCTTCGAGGGAGGAGGATGGGACTGTATCTGAGTGCCTGGCGGTTCTGTTTATCACTAAGTTGAGGGGACATGGTAAGAGGGAGTGGCGTTTCTCCACGTCAACCTCTGCCCACCCGCGGTGTGCCCTTATGTGCCAGGCTTATCTGGACTTTTCTGCTCTTTCCCGAGGCGATGGTGGGTCTGGGTAGAGCCCACACAGCCCTATGGCAATGTGCCGCATCCCCGCTCCTCACAGCAGGGTAGGGACGAGGAGGTGGAATCCAGAGGGGATCACTGGGGTCCGGAGCAGGCCCGGCGAGCTGGTCTATCTGGAGCTCACAGATAAGCGCAGGGCCAGTCTGGCTGCGAGGTGGACCCAGAAGGGAAGGCCCCGCGGGCCGACGAGCCTCCAGGCAGGCCTCTGTTGTGCTGGAGGGCTTCTGTGAGTTCCTCCTCTGTGCCCCAGGGTCAGGGTGGGGGGTCTCCTCTGCTCCCCCTAGTTCCTGGGGGAACTGTTCACCTGCTCCTCCTCTCCCCACATGAGTCCATTGCTATTCACAGATGTTAGGCTTTTACAGTAATTAATTCATTAGCTCAGTGCCTTTCTGTTGAGTGGGCAGGATAGAAGGAGGGAGACAGAGCTGCTAGTGTGAACAGCCACCCCAAGTGCTGTCAGGAGTCATTGGTCAGGCTTCCAGGAAGGAGATTTATTTCACCTAGGCCTTGACAGATGAGTAGGAGCCTGCCAGGCGGAGTGGTATGTAGGGGTCAGCACACCAAAGCACAGGTGGGAGGCAAGATGTGTGGCCTGTTCTGAGATTCCTGAGTAGTCTGGGGTAGCTTCACCTTGATGGAGAGAACGCAGGAGCTGAGAGGGACTTTCGACCCAAGACGTTTGGATCCTGTAAACAGTGGAGAGTGTTAGAACATTCTAAGTGGTACCTTTTTATTGTTTTTGGAAGAGGCAAAATGGCTGTGTTTATTTGATTCTGTGGGTTTTCATTTGCTCATATTAACCATTAATTATGCAGGTTTACCATTAATTGAAACATTTTATGTTTTTACTATGGTCACATTTAACATCAACTTAAAAAGCACTTTATTTTAAAAAGCGATTATCTCTAGTGACCAGAATTTCATTCGTGGAAGCACAAGTGTTGTCTTTGGATCACATTTAAGCTACTCATCTAAGGATATGGTCATACCATGAAAATGTAGATTGCTTGTCGATTTCGAATGTAAAATATGAACAATTCACAAAGTTGCTCAGAGAATTTGCTCCCTACAGTTTCAGGGTCCTAGTTTTCTCAAAAAACTCCTCATACATTTTTTTTTCTAAATCATACCCTAAAATAAACACTAGTTAAACAATTGTGTCATACAGTAAGGAAAGTACAGACTTATAAGGAAAAGGTTAAATCACTCTTAATCCTATTCAAGGAAAGCCACTGAATTCTGGATCTTTTAGTCTTTCTGCTGGCAAAGATGTAAATGTGCCTATACACACATAGTTAGGACTGGTACATATGCTAGGTGTTTTTGTTTTTAAGTACAATTGACTTACAGTGTTAAGGGTTTTTGTTTTTGTTTTGTTGCACTGAGTCTTCACTGCTGCTCTCAGGCTTTATCTGGCGTGACATGTAGCAGACTTTATCTTGCGGGCAGGGGCTACTCTCCATCGCGTTGTGCGGGCTTCTCCCTGTGTTGGCTTCTCTCGGTAGCGGAGCACAGGCTCTAGATGCACAGACTTCAGTAGTTGCAGCTCATGGGCTCGGTGTTGTGACACACGGGCTCAGCTGTTCCGCAGCATGCGGAATCTTCCCGACCAGGGATCGAACCTGTGTTCCCTGCATTGGCAGGCGGATTCTTATCCACTGCACGACCAGGGAAGTCCCTGCGATGTTATATTAATTACAGGTGTACAGCAAGTGGTATTCTTGAAATAGGGAAAATGGCCTGCAATCGTCCTGTGATTAGGTTGGGGTGTGGTGAGGGGCATTTGCAGAGCAGGGGCTGGTTAGTGGAAGATGGTAAATTCCACGCTGATGAGATGAGTCTGGCAAGGCCTTGGGGATGGGCACACGTTGAAAACCTGGATCGAAGCCTGGATGGGTCACATGAGCTGTGAGGTGGGAGGGCATTTAGAATCACAGATAAGGGTGAGATGGAAATGAGGAGTGGCTGGGGCCCACGACACCCACAGCTGGACTGTGGGAGAAGTTGAGCTGGAAAGGAAGGGACCAGAGTGTCCATCAGGGAAGAGGGGGAAGTGGATGTGGGGAGTGTTGCTGAAGCGACTTGCATTGGTGACTCTGGGGGAGTTGTCTGGGGAGCCTAATCTCATGGATGCCAGACAGGGGTCCTGAGGAGAGATGGGAAACAAGTGCCCGGGGTGTGGAGGGTGCAGGCAGGAGCCTGCAGATGGCCAGAGCGGGGGTGCCGGGAGGAGTTGTGTGCTTGGGGTATGGTGGGCCTGGCACAGGGCCAGGTCTGGGGAGGACAGGCCGACGCCATTCTGTAGGGCGCTGCCCACCCTGGCTGGAGGCAGACCTCACCAGCAAGGCCCATCTGACTCAGCCCCCTTGTCCCCTTCAGAGCTGCCTTCAGTCATGCTGTTGAATGGGGACTGCCCAGAGAGCCTGAAAAAGGAAGAAGGGCCTGCTGAACCACCCCGGGAAAACGGGCTCGACGAGACCGAGCCGGGAGAGGAGACCACCGGACAGGAAGTCATCGTCATTCAGGACACAGGCTTTTCAGTGAAGATCCTGGCTCCTGGGATCGAGCCCTTCTCCCTCCAGGTAAGATAGCGGAGGGGTGCTGGAGGCTGGGCTTATGAGGCGGGATGACGATGGGGTCGCAGGCAGGAAACAGGGTCCTCTGCCTTCCAAGGTCACTCACGTGGTGGATGTGGGAGTCCAGGTTCAAACTGTTGCCCCATTGCTAGAGGCCAGATCCCAGTTGGGACTGCCAGCCCTGTCTAGGGAGGAGTACAGTAGTGGCTGGCTAGTACTGGGGTCCCAGGGCTCCCCAGCCTCGGGTATGTCAACTCTCTGGCTGGAGTTTGTCTGCTTGAGAGAAGAGGGATTTCCCTGGTGGTTCAGGGTTAAGTCTGCCTGCAATGCAAGAGACCCTGGTTTGATCCCCTGGAGAAGGGAATGGCTGTCCACTCCAGTATTCTTGCCTGGAGAATTCTGTGGACAGAAGAGCCTGGCGGGCTGCAGTCCATGGGGTGCAAAGAGTCAGACACAACTGAGCAACAAACACTTTTACTTTGGGAGGAGAGAGGTAATGGTCGTCTCCAAGAGCAGAGCCTCCCAGAGGCCTTGCAAATGGACTCCTTGGGGAACCAGATGAGGCCTGTTGCATCTTCTGGACCCACAGGCTTGAGCCCCAGGCCACACCTTCCTGAAAGAGGAAGTCATAGGGAGGAGGCAAGTTGGCTGTTTTCTTTTCCTTGTTCTTACACCTCTGCTCAGAGTCTGCAGGAATAGTTGAAGCCTGTGGGTAATGAGGCCAGGCTCTGTCCTACACATGTATATACACCCTGCATACATGCACACACACAGGTGCAGGTGGGCACAGTACTTATGGGCAGGTCCTGGACTTTAAAATACAAGCCACAAAGGGGAAAATGGTATTTGAAGCATTGATTTTAGGGACCCAGGTATCTGGGGCTGGGGAAACTGGTATGTTTTCACCAGGGTGGTGGGGGCCCTCTCCCTGGCAGGTCTCCCCCCAGGAGATGGTGCAGGAGATCCATCAGGTGCTCATGGACCGTGAAGACACATGTCACCGCACCTGCTTCTCATTGCACCTGGATGGCAACATGCTGGACCACTTCTCAGAGCTGCGCAGCGTGGAGGGGCTGCAGGAGGGCTCGGTGCTGCGCGTGGTGGAAGGTTTGTCTGGAAGTCGAGCAGCTCCCCGGGGGGGCCGGGACACGAGAAGGCGGGGCCAGGTGGCACTCTCCCCACCCTGCCCCTCCCACTGGCATCTTGGTATGTCTGTGTCATGGATGAGCATGTAGAGGCTTGGGGCGGTGTTGGACTTGTGGCAACAGGACAGGAGCACAGGTCTGCTTCTCTGGTCCTCTCTGGCACACCCTCCAACTTCAGGGTTAAATATCAGAGTCATGATTTAAAAACAAACAAACAAACAGTAGCAAGCAAGTGCTTGGAATCAGCCCATACAAATTTTATAGCGATAAAAGTTCAGTCTCTTAAGAAAACTGAAGTTTCATGGCTCGTGAAAGTTAGGCCCCTTGCGGAGCAATCAGCTGACATGATGAGGCTGGTCTATTTGTTAAAATAAAAAAGAAAAGATCCCGTAAACTTAGGTCACCTGGGGAGAGTGGCGCAGAGGTTCTAGGCATGTCACCCAAAGAATGAATGTGGGGGAAAAGTAACTCGGCTGTGCCCAGACTTATCCAATTACGGGTCCTCCCACCTCCCTCTGAAGAGCCCTCATGATTTCCTGAAATGTGAGTTGGGGAGCAGGGTTGAGCCTCTACTGCCCTGGGGGAGGCCTGACCCAGGAGAAATGGACTGAGCATGTGGGGACAACCTAGCCAGTGTGACACTCATAGACAGAGAATTAGGGGGCTTCTGTGGGCTGCCACAGCCTATGTGCACTTCCAGAGGTACTTCTTATGCCCTTTGGCAGAAGGTTCTTTGCAAACAAGGATCCCTGCTGATAGTCAGATATGTGTGTAGAAAGCAGATTTCCAGCCTAGGTGTTCATAAGGGAATCTGCAAGTTAAAGCCTAAAATTGAAAATCAGTGCTACCCTTGCTTGTGCTCAGGCCGACTTCTCTCCACTGGGGAGGCTGTTGCCCTGGTAACGCCCTGCCCCTCTGCCTCCCGACAGAACCGTACACAGTGCGAGAGGCCCGCATCCATGTGCGCCACGTTCGAGACCTGCTCAAGAGCCTAGACCCCTCCGATGCCTTCAATGGGGTTGACTGCAACTCCTTGTCCTTCCTGAGCGTCTTTACTGATGGCGACCTGGGAGGTGCGGGAGGAGTTGGGGCTGGCGGTTGGGCAGAGGGGCTGGGAGCAAGTTGAATTGGGGCTGGTGAAGGGGGCTGGAGGCCTCAGCCTTCCCACCGGAGGGAAGCGGGAAGCACCCAGGCCAGGGCCACTTGAGCTGGGGAGGGTGTTGGACCCCCTGGGCCATCATGTGCTGACCACCAGCCTCGGGTCCCTCAGACAGTGGGAAGCGGAAGAAGGGCTTGGAGATGGACCCCATCGACTGCACACCGCCCGAGTACATTCTTCCTGGGAGCCGTGAGCGGCCGTTGTGTCCTCTACAGCCCCAGAACCGGGACTGGAAGGTGGGAGCTAGTCTCTGGGGACGGGGGCAGGGGACCGCCCACCAGGAGGCATGGCCCGCTCACACTCAGCCCTTGCCGCAGCCCCTGCAGTGCCTGAAGGTGCTCACCATGAGCGGCTGGAACCCGCCCCCCGGGAACCGCAGGATGCACGGGGACCTCATGTACCTGTTCGTGATCACAGCTGAGGACCGACAAGTCAGCATCACAGCCTCCACCCGGGGATTTTACCTGAACCAGTGAGTCCCTATGCGAGCCCATGGGGAGCCCGTGGGCAGCCGCCTGGGGGGCACCCGGCACAGTGATCACCCTCTCTGCAGGTCCACGGCGTATCACTTCAACCCCAAGCCTGCCAGCCCCCGCTTCCTCAGCCATTCCCTGGTGGAGCTGCTCAACCAGATCAGCCCAACCTTCAAAAAAAACTTTGCCGCCCTGCAGAAGAAAAGGTAGCGCCTTGGCCTGTTGGTCTCTCATCTCCCAGGGTGGGTGATCTGGAGGCCTGGGATATAGCACTTCTGTGCTAAGAAGCTGGACACGCAGCACCCAGAGCCTCCCCCCTGAGGCAGCAGCCCTGGGACAGGTGGCTATGCGCCCCTGCTGGACTCTCCAGGAACAGAGCATTAGTGAGGAGACAGTGTGGCCTCGAAGAACAGGCCCAGGGCAGAGCTCTGGGCTCACTGGGCCACCCCATCTCCCCTCTGCTCGCTGCAGGGTCCAGCGCCACCCCTTCGAGAGGATCGCCACCCCATTCCAGGTGTACAGCTGGACAGCCCCCCAGGCAGAGCATGCCATGGACTGCGTGCGGGCAGAGGATGCCTACACCTCCCGGCTGGGCTACGAGGAGCACATTCCTGGACAGGTGCCTGTGGCCATCCCCGGCTCCTCTCTCCTTTCCCCTGCGGGGCCCAGGCTGGGTTCTCGGTGCCTATAGGGCTGCACAGGGTGGCAGGGGGGCGGGACTGCCCCGAGCAGGTGGTGGGGGCTCAGGCTGAGCTGGCCTATCCCTCCTGGTCTCTGTAGACCCGGGACTGGAACGAGGAGCTACAGACCACACGGGAACTGCCTCGGAAGAACCTGCCTGAGCGACTGCTGCGAGAAAGGGCCATATTCAAGGTGCCCGTGGCCCCGCAGGCCTGACCACAGCCTCAGGCCCGCCAGCCGCCTCCCCACTGGTTTCCTGTGGATAAGAGGGAAGCTGGACAAGGGCTTCTGTGGATAAGGGCCTTTGGGGACCTTCCAGGCCATTCTGCCACTTTCTGCCTCCCAGCAGACAACCCCAGCCCCTTTT
Source organism: Capra hircus (assembly GCF_001704415.2). NCBI lineage: Eukaryota > Metazoa > Chordata > Mammalia > Artiodactyla > Bovidae > Capra > Capra hircus. Next base: position 23,383,481 of record NC_030826.1, on the reverse strand, counting down.
CCTGGCCTCTCTGAGATTTTAGAGTCTGCGGGTAGGGGTTGGGGGCAGGGAGCCATCTCCAGAATGGGCTGAGTGATGCCCACGCCCATTTCCCTCCCAACGAAGCCATATGGGAACCTGGGCACACGTGTCCTCTGATGTCCTCAGTGCTTTTGCTGACAGAGATGAGGAAAAAGCAGTGCTTTCAGGGGAAAAAAAGCTTTAAAATCGCCCGTAATTTTACTAGAGATGATAACGGTAACTATAAATGTCCTGGGTGCTCACTTTGCCAGGAGCTGGGCCAGGTGCCATGCAGGCTTGTAATCTCCCGACACCTTATAAAGGGCGATGGCTTTGTTTTGGCTGCACTGCTAGGCATATGGGATCTGATTTCCCCAACCAGGAATGGAACCCATGGCCCCTGCAGTGGAAGCATGGACTCTTAACCAGTGGACCACCAGGGAAGGCCCCTCAAGGTCGATACTTTTATGTCATCTATAGACTGGTGGCTCAGAGGTTAAAGTGTCTGCCTGCACTACCGGAGACCTGGATTCAATCCCTGGGTTGGGAAGATCCCCTGGAGAAGGAAATGGCAATCCACTCCAGTATTCTTGCCTGGAGAATCCCATGGACGGAGAAGCCTAGTAGGTTACGGTCCACGGGGTCGCAAAGAGTCAAGACACGACTGAGCGACTTCACCTTCACCTTCACCATAGACACGAAGACAGATCTGAGAGGTGATCCAGCAGAGATCACCTGGCACATAGTTGGTGGATCCTAGACCCACCCAAGTCCTCCTGCCCCCCGTAATCACTGAGCTCTGCTGTCTCTCCAAGTATTTGATAAAAGTGAAAGTCACTCAGTCATGCCCAGCTCTTTGTGACCCCATGGACTATACAGCCCATGAAATTCTCCAGGCCAAGGTACTGGAGTGGGTAGCTGTTTCCATCTCCAGGGGATCTTCCCAACCAAGGGATGGAACCCAGGTCTCCTGCATTGCAGGCAGATTCTTTACCAGCTGAGCCACCAGGGAAGCCCATAGGTGTTACGTTTTTTCTGAACTGGGGTTTCTGGCGCTTTTCCAAGTGTGAGAAACCTTCGTCCTGCTTACCTCCGCCAGCCCCGGTGAGCTTGGCCAGGTGAGATGCACGGACACCACGGCTCCCTCACCCTCTGACCTCCGGCCCCCAGGTGCACAGCGACTTCACGGCGGCAGCCACACGGGGCGCCATGGCGGTCATCGACGGCAACGTGATGGCCATCAACCCCAGCGAGGAGACCAAGATGCAGATGTTCATCTGGAACAACATCTTCTTCAGCCTGGGCTTCGATGTTCGCGACCACTACAAGGACTTCGGCGGGGACGTGGCGGCCTACGTGGCGCCCACGAACGACCTGAACGGCGTGCGCACGTACAACGCGGTGGACGTGGAGGGGCTGTACACGCTGGGCACGGTGGTGGTGGATTACCGCGGCTACCGTGTCACGGCCCAGTCCATCATCCCCGGCATCCTGGAGCGGGACCAGGAGCAGAGTGTCATCTACGGCTCCATTGACTTCGGCAAGACAGTGGTGTCGCACCCGCGGTACCTGGAGCTGCTGGAGCGCACGAGCCGTCCCCTCAAGATCCTGAGGCACCGGGTGCTCAACGACCGGGACGAGGAGGTGGAGCTCTGCTCATCCGTGGAGTGCAAGGGCATCATCGGCAACGACGGGCGCCACTACATCCTGGACCTGCTGCGCACCTTCCCCCCCGACCTCAACTTCCTGCCCGTGCCCGGCGAGGCGCTGCCCGAGGAGTGCACCCGCGCCGGCTTCCCCCGCGCACACCGCCACAAGCTGTGCTGTCTGCGCCAGGAGCTAGTGGACGCCTTCGTGGAGCACAGGTGGGGCACGGGCCTGCGGCTGCAGCCTCAGGCAAGGAGGGCGGTGCTGGCGTCTGACCCCGGACCGGGGAGGCTTTGGGAAGTGAAGAGGAACGAGCTCTGGGCCCATCACTGTGGCATCCAGCTTCCCCCCACAGACAGACGCCCAAGAGCTTCATGTAGATGGCAAAAAGCGAGACCGGTGGCTTTCTACTGCAGTGGTGCTGTTTCCTCAAGAAGCGTGTGGACATCTGCTTAGGCGTTTTTGAACCTCCCAGTGCCATGGCCCTTGGGTGGGGGGGGACACAGGTAGGGTCCCCGCTGCTGGTGGTCAGTGCTTAGGAGTTAGCCCATCAAATGTCCTGTGCCAGGAATAATTCTCCCTTTTAAAACGCCAGCGGGGTCCCTGATGCTCTCAGGAGCCCTGGCCTGCATGGTGAGCCAGCCTCCCACCCCAACATACACACCCAGCTGTCTTCCTGTCTAGGAAGATCCCCATTTTTGCTGTGACCTGCCACCACCTGGTAGGATGGCTGGGCTGGCACGTGTACACACGCGTGGACATTGCTCCCTGGACAGGATAGGACGTGTCCCCGGCCCCAACATCCTTAAGCCCAGCAGGGCAGGAGCTGGGGCCTGGCTCAGGTCCCCCCACGGCCAGCAGGAAGCTGTCAGACCGGTGGCCTCCTAGACGCTCCTCTCCCGTCCCCTGCTCCACCCCACCCACTGTGCCCTAGGTACCTGCTCTTCATGAAGCTGGCGGCCCTACAGCTGATGCAACAGAAGGCCAGCAAGGTGGAGAGCCCCACGTCCCTGGAGAACGGCGACGCCCCGTCCTCGGAGTCCAAGCCTGAAGATCCCCCAGCGCCCGAGGCGGGGGGCGAGGCAGAGGGCAGCAATGCTAGTGGCCTGGCCAAGGTGAAGGAGCTGGCAGAGACCATTGCCTCGGACGACGGGACAGGTGGGGCTGCTGGGGGAGCCCCAGGCCAAGGGAGGCTCGGGCTGCTACCCAACCCGTGGGGGAGGCGGGGCAGCTCCTAACAGGCCATGTCTTCACAGCAGACCCTCGGAGTCGGGAGGTGATCCGCAATGCATGCAAGGCAGTGGGTTCCATCAGCAGCACGGCCTTTGACGTCCGCTTCAACCCTGATATCTTCTCGCCGGGTGAGTGGTCCTCAGGGGCCCCAGTACTGGGGGCCTGCTTGCCTACCTGAGTGCTGCTGTCTGTCTGTGTGTCTGTCTGGTGCCCGCCTCTCTTCTGCCAGCTCACACCTCCTTGCTCTCCCTCCCACCCGCAGGAGTGCGCTTCCCTGAGTCCTGCCAGGAGGAGGTTCGGGACCAGAAGCAGCTGCTGAAAGATGCCGCTGCCTTCCTGCTCTCCTGCCAGATACCTGGCTTGGTGAGGGCAGGGTGGGGCAGGGGGTGGCACAGAGGAGGGGCAGTGGGGGTTACAGGCTCTGGGGCCTCATTCGCGTCTGGGAACTCGTGGAGCCTTTGCCTAAGCCTCCTGACGTGCGAGGCAAACAGGGAGTTCTCGTTCCCAGAATAGGGCCTCTGACACAAAGGGGCCAAGGCAGGCATCAGTTGTGCCCTGGGTGCCCTCCCTTGGGGGCTGGCAGCGGGGGTATGGTCCTCCAAAGCCCCCGTGTGAGGGGATGGCAGACAGAGGGCGTGGGAGCATCTTTACCCCCCTGCCCCCACCCCCGCAAGAAGCTTTGTATGGAGTCCCTGTGTGTGTACAGAGAGGGCTTGCTTCCTGCCGAGGAGGCCCTGAGCGCGGCTGTTGTGATTGTTCCCCGGTCTTTGAGACGAGCCTGCCGTGCCCGCTGCTCCAGGGCCCACAAGGCAAGGCTTAGTCTCAGAGTGAAGCCGTGGCCCTGCTCCTTCCGGTGCGGTCACAGGGGAGCCTTGCTGCCCCCCACTGCTGTTTCCCTGCCAATGGGCCCAGCAGTCACAGGGTGACGGTGGGCTGTGCAAAAGGCCGGTGATGAAAGCTCACATCCTTACTGCTCGCGTCCTTTCTCTCCTTTCCTCTTCCTGACTGGGAGCAGGGGGTCTTAGTCCCTTCCTTCCTCAGGGCCCCAGAATAGCGGGAGCCCCCATTGGCAAGACCTGGGGCAGGAGGAGGCAGAGGGCCTGGGCTGGGGAGGGGCCTGACCTGCTGCAGCCTGCAGGTGAAGGACTTCACAGACCACGCGGTACTGCCCATGGACGGGGCCACGCTGGCCGAGGTGATGCGCCAGCGTGGCATCAACATGCGCTACCTGGGCAAGGTCCTGGACCTGGTGATGCGGAGCCCGGCCCGTGACCAACTGGACCACATCTACGTGAGTGGTGCCCAGGGCGGCTGAGAGATGGAGCGGGGACAGGGGGCTGGGCTAGAGGCCTGGAGCCCAACCCAGACACCCCCCTTTTTCTCTGAACCCGTGCAGAAAATTGGCATCGGAGAGCTCATCACCCGCTCTGCTAAGCACATCTTCAAGACGTACCTACAGGTACTGCCGCTCCCTCCAGCCCGGCTCAGGGAGGTGTTGGGGGAGCCCGGGTGGTGACAGCGCTCCCACCTCCCTTGCAGGGGGTCGAGCTCTCGGGGCTCTCGGCCGCCATCAGCCACTTCCTGAACTGCTTCCTGAGCTCCTACCCCAACCCCGTGGCCCACCTGCCAGCCGACGAGCTCATCTCCAAGAAGAGGAACAGGAGGAGGCGAAACCGGCCCCCAGGGGCAGCGGATAACACAGCCTGGGCCATCATGACCCCCCAGGAGCTTTGGAAGAACATCTGCCAGGAGGCCAAGAACTACTTTGACTTCAGCCTCGAGTGGTGCGTGAGCGGGTGCGGCAGTGACGGTCTCCGGCGGAGGAATGGGAGAAGAGAAAGGGGCCTGCGGGAGACCACTTGCTTGGGGAAATGGGAGAGGGGCCCCCGTGCCCAGGGGCTCAGGTGGAGGGGTGCGGACGGGTGCTGGGCTGCTCGGTCCCACCCTCCGCTCCTCCCCAGTGAGACGGTGGACCAGGCCGTGGAGACCTATGGGCTGCAGAAGATCACACTGCTGCGGGAGATCTCCCTGAAAACTGGCATCCAGGTGGGCCGGGTTCGGAGCGTCCTGCAGGGTCCCTGGGGCCTCAGGTGAAGCTGGTGGGCCGGTGCTGGCCGTGTGAGCCTGGGCTGAGGCTCCCTGTGGGTGTTGGGTGGGGTCCCCAGATCCTGCTGAAGGAGTACAGCTTCGACAGCCGCCACAAACCCGCCTTCACGGAGGAGGACGTGCTTAACATCTTCCCCGTGGTCAAGCACGTCAACCCCAAGGCCTCAGACGCCTTCCACTTCTTTCAGAGCGGGCAGGCCAAAGTACAGCAGGGTGCGTGCCAGGTGCGGCCGCCGGGGGGGGGGGTGGGGGCGGTGGAGAGGGACCCCCAGCCCAAACCCAGGCCAGCCCTGACCTTCTGCCCCCGGGTGCCCTGCAGGCTTCCTAAAGGAGGGCTGTGAGCTTATTAACGAGGCCCTGAACCTGTTTAACAACGTGTATGGGGCCATGCACGTGGAGATCTGTGCCTGCCTGCGCCTGCTTGCCCGCCTCCACTACATCATGGGCGACTACGCCGAGGTGGGCTTGTGCACCTTCTGAGGGTGGTCAGCTGGGCCCTGGGTTGTGTTCTCACCCCGCTGGCCCAGCAGGATGGGGGGGGTCCAGGCAGGCAGAACTGGAGCCCTGTCATCCCAGAGATACTGCTTACCTCCAGGTCCCCCAGGAGGAGCAGGTGGAAACCCTGGGATGTGCTTGCTCTGCCTGTACCCCCCGCCCCCGCCCCCAGTTCCCCCTGCCCCAGCAGCTGTGTCCTGGGGGAGCTGCGGTGCCCGTGGACACAGTGGGAGTGATGCCAGGGCCTGCCTTCCCTTCACAGGGACAACGAGGGGCATGTTCTCACTCAGTGCCTTGTGAGCGCCCTGGAAGCTGCCCAGGGACTGTGCTGTTGGCTGTACTGGCCAGGGGCCTGGTGGTGGTCACCCGCCTTGTTAGCCCCTGGGTTTGAGGCTGCCTCGGTGTGGGCACACTGCAGGTGCTCCACTCGCCTCCAGCCATAGGACTCGTTGTTTTTTTTCGCCTGTATATGCCTCCTTGTCGTAGTATGAATATTTTATTTTTAGTACAACTTTAGATTGCATATGCAAGTGTTTGCATAGACTAAGACAGTCTTTTAAAATGTGAAGCAGCCTCGGGGTGGGGTGTAGACTTCCCTGGTCACAGCAGCTGGATTTTGACCACTTCTTTGCCTCCTTGGTGCAAAGTAGAAATAGAAATTGCAGCCAGAGATGAAGAGTCCTGAGCTGCCTAGAGGCTCCTGGGCGAGACAGACAGACAGACGGGGTGTGGGGCGGTGCCACCTGGGGATGACAGCCCCTCACCTCTCCCAGGCCCTCAGTAACCAGCAGAAGGCTGTGCTAATGAGCGAGCGAGTGATGGGCATCGAGCACCCCAACACCATCCAGGAATACGTGAGTAGCCGCCAGGGGCGGGGGCGGGGCCGGGGCGGGGCCGGCGGCCAACCTCACCTGACCCGGTCTGCCCCTGCAGATGCACCTGGCGCTGTATTGCTTTGCCAGTAGCCAGCTGTCCACCGCCCTGAGCCTGCTGTACCGCGCCCGCTACCTCACACTGCTCGTGTTCGGGGAGGACCACCCTGAGATGGCGCTACTGGACGTGAGTGCTGGGGAGGGGCAGCGGGACTAGCCTCCATCCCAGGGGAGTGGGAGCTGACCAGGGCCCTCCCGACTGCCCCCAGAACAACATCGGGCTGGTGCTGCACGGAGTGATGGAGTATGACCTATCGCTGCGCTTCCTGGAGAATGCGCTGGCCGTCAGCACCAAGTACCACGGGCCCAGGTCCCTCAAGGTGGCCCTCAGGTGAGGCTGTGCTGGGTCAGGGGGCAGGGAGACCCCGGGCCACAGGGTCCCAGGAAGCACTTGAATCCAGGGCGGGCGCGGGATCCAGCACTCTGCCCTCCATCTGACTCCTGAGGAAATTTCTCTCACCTTCCATCTCTTCTCTGAGTCCTGGACTTGGCGTTTTACCCCAGGAGAGATCCCGGGGTGGGATCTAGAGTACCCCGCGCACACCGCCATTAGTGCCCACTGGCCCGTTGACGTCCCTCCCTTGCCCCCCACCCCGCGCCCTGCCTCCCTATAGCCACCACCTGGTCGCCCGCGTCTATGAGAGCAAAGCCGAGTTCCGCTCCGCCCTGCAGCACGAGAAGGAAGGCTACACCATCTACAAGACTCAGGTGGGCCAGGGCGGGGTGCAGGGCGGGGTCAAGGGCGGAGCTGAGGGCGGCCCTCATCTCTCCCCGCTCGCGCCCTGCAGCTGGGCGAGGACCACGAGAAGACCAAGGAGAGCTCCGAGTACCTCAAGTGCCTGACCCAGCAGGCCGTGGCCCTGCAGCGCACCATGAACGAGATCTACCGCAACGGCTCCAGCGCCAACATCCCGCCCCTCAAGGTGGGTCTCCGAACGGGGCTGGGTGGGCTCCCCTCCTCCCTGGCCTCCGCAGCTCATGTTCCCCGCGCCCCTCAGTTCACAGCCCCCAGCATGGCCAGCGTCTTGGAGCAGCTGAACGTCATCAACGGCATCCTCTTCATTCCTCTCAGGTGAGGCCCCACTTGGACGGTGGCCTTTCCTTTCCTGGTTTATTAACCACGGGACTGAGGTGGCTGAGACTGGGAAGGACCGCCCTTAGTGACTCCTTCCAGAAATACTCTGCATTATGGCGCAAACGCAGCTCTGTCATCTTTCTTCCCCCGAAGGCACAAAATGGTAGCAAACCAGGCACATATTTTTCTCCTGCATTTAATCGATCTTGGCGATCATTTCATGTCAGTATGTAATAGAGCTAATGGTAAAGAACCCACCTGCCAATGCAGGAGACTTTAAAGAAATGCTGGTTCAGTCCATGGGTTGGGAAGATCTCCTAGAGAAGGGCATGGAAACCCACTCCAGTATTCTTACCTGGAGAATCCCATGGACAGGAACCTGGGTGGCTCCAGTCCATAGGTTTGCAGATTTGGCCACAACTGAAGCTGCTCAGCAGGCATGTAAAGAGCAGCTTCATTCTTTCACTGAGCTCCTACTCTGTCCGTGTAGGGACGTGCCTTAGCGCTGGGCCCTGGGGGTCTCTTGCTCTTGGACAAGCAGCCACAGCCCTGCCCTCGAAAGCCCCGCAGCCTGCCTCCCTCTCGCCTGTCTGGGGCCTGGGTCTGGTCCGGTCAGCTTTAGGGCGTTCAGAGCAGAGCTGCTGCACGTTGCACCTGTGCTCTGGCTGTGGCCGACAGGAGCGGCCAGAGTGCCCAGGGTTTAGGCGGGATGGGAGGCAGGCCTTCCCTGGAGGCTAGCAGGTATGTGGAGCTCTTACTTTCACTGCAGAAAGTGCAGAGCCTGATCTTGCCCTAAGTGGAAGCAAAGCCAGGAAGGTGACGGAGGGCCCAGGCCCACCCTGATGCCCACCCTCCACCCCATCCTTCTACTCAGCCAAAAAGACTTGGAGAATCTGAAAGCTGAGGTGGCACGGCGGCAGCAGCTCCAGGAGGCCAGCAGGAACAGGGATAAGGCCGAGGAGCCCATGGCCACCGAGCCAGAGCCCGTGGGGGCCTCAGAGGATGCGGCCACCCAGCCCCCGGCTGCCAAGGACCCTTCCTCCCCGAGTTTGCAGGGGTAGAAGGGGAGAGACGGACAGTCAGTCAGCTGCCCCCGGTGATCCAGACTCCAGGAGAAGGTGGCACGCCCTGCACATCAGGAGAGGAATCAAGTCCCTCTTCCTCCACGTTTCCAACCCCATCCCCACCCCTAGCATCCTCCTGGGACCCGGGCCTGCCTGAACCCGGAGATGTTCTTGCACTGGTTCAATGAACACACGCTGCAGGGGCCTCATGGAAGACATGTGAATGGAGTGTGTGGGCATCCCCCACAGGTGCCTCTGCAGGTCCCCATCCACGAGCAGGTGTGTGCGAGTACCTCCGTGCCCACGAGTGCCCTGATCCATCCTTCCTGACTTGTACATAGCCCCGAGCTGGTCCCCAGTGAGTGACGCGCGGATGGGATTTCTCAGGTCATTTGTATGTGTGACATGACGGCTGCTGCTTCTGCTGCCACGGCCCCTCAGTCCGAAGTGGCTGAAAGTCCAGGTCTGAAGCCAAAAAGAGTGGCACTTTCTTGTGTCCTAGGATTGAGGGGGCGGCCTGAGCTCTGCGGAAGGGCTGGAGGACTGGGGAGCACTTTAGCTTTGTGGTGGGGTGAGGGCCGCAGCAGCTTTACTGATTGTGGTTGGGGCCTGGCCTGGCTGTGCTGGGGGTGGGGAAAGGGGTGGCCAGGGGCAGTTCCCCAGACACCCCTGTGCCCAGCCCTGGTTGTTTGCCCTCCGCCCCAGCAGGAGGTGCTGCCTCCCGCTCCCTGCACCCCAGCTGGGGCTAACCTTGGGGTCTAGTCTGAATGTATCCTCCTTGTTGAACCTCAGCTGCCTAACGCACAGTGGGGTGGGGGTGGGGGGGTTAGGGGAACTAGGGCTGAATCATGGATCCTGGGGGAAGAGTTATAAATTCAGGAGTGATTACTTGTTGGTGGAGCCTAGCTCCCTACCTGGACCTCGGCCACACTGGCACCTTTGACAGAGAGGAGCCCTGGGGGTGGCAGGGAGGGGCCTGCAGAAGGCTGCGGCCCCCACAGGCCCCAGCTCCCCCTCTGCCACTGGCCTGTGCTGCTGCTTGGCGGGTGGGGGGAGACGGCCGTCCTTCTGAACTGGAGGGAGCTGTCCCCGTGCTGGGGCCTCTGCCTGGTGGCTTGGCGGGGAGCTGCTTATGGGTATGGTCTGTCCGACACCTTGTTTCAAAGGGAGTGGGTGGGAGCTAGCAAGCGAGGCATCCCCACGGCTGATCAAGAACTTTTTCTTGTTTTTAAACCATCACGTCTTCATTTCACATTGGAATAAAGTGAGTTTTTGAAACCTGCTGTCCCAGCCTCTCCTGCGTGTTTTGTACAGTCTTATTTGATGGTGAGGATTGTTGCCAGAAGTGGTACCTAGTAAAAAGAGTTGAAAGCTGTTTAGGTCAAATTCGGGGTTATCCTTATAACGTCACTTAAGTGGGAGGAAGCGGGTGGACAGAGCCGCAGGCGCCCAGCTGGGGTTTACCAGTCTGCTGGTGACTAGACCTGTAGGGCACATGGATGAACATCAGAAAGGAAACAGGGAGACTGTCTCCTTTAAGAACTCTGTGGTGCTGGCTGGGGTGAGGGGCGTTTCCAGGTGAGGCCCCAGGCCCTGATGGGCTGTTGCACTCCTAACTGGGCATCACTCTGGTCCCTGTGCTTGTCAGGAGGACTGGGTGCCAGCCCTGCCTCCCTGCCCCAGAGGACTGGAGTAGAGGGATGTCCAAAGTTTGGCACCCTGTGTAGGCCCTTGAGATCTAATGTCCTGGCGGAAGCAGAGCCCACCTAGCTGGGCTTGAGGGGCAGGACCTGTGGAGAGGAGGGAGGGGTTCTGGGGAGACGTGTCCCAAGAAGTGTCTACAGCCGTAGTTCTGAGCAGACAGGCGCGCAGCCTCGTGCGGAACTCGAATGCCTCTGAATACTTGGAGAGTGCTTTGTGTGTGACATTATGGAAACAAAAATTCCAGTCCTGATGTCTGTTAGTTTTCTTAAGCCAACTGGAAGAAACGTCCTTGACATCCATGAGATTTCCTCCTGAGCACTGCTTAGTGATGCTCCCTCCCGCCCGCTTCCCACCCCTCTACAGGCTCCCGGTTGTGTTCTGAACATGCGCCCCTTCTTGTAGCCTTTATCCTGTGAACACTAGTCATGTGGCTCACAGCAGACGAACGTGGGGGCATCACCTTGTAAAAGCTGAGAGGGGATCAGGTTTAATTACAGTTGTCCAGTCACCTGAGAGGCCCATTTGTCATGGTTGATCCCTTAATCTTATTAGCGATGGCCAGTACCTCTTGACAAGCCAAATGACAAGGGGTTGTTTTATAAAAGACGGAGAGGTGTGAAATCTACGCTTTCTCCTATTGGTTGATAGGGTTCGATGTTTCACGACAGGGTGAACAGTGGCATCCAGGAAGGGTTAGTGTGAGAACTGGCATGCAGGTCTTCATGGAGATGAGGTTGAAGGTGTGTGAGCCACGCCCACCTGCGCCTCCTCGTGGCCCCCAGGCTGGCCTTGCACTTTCTGCTGTCCTGTCCTTCCCTGGTTGCATTTCTTTTAACATGGTGTTAACTTTTGCAACTTAAAAAGTAGTTTTAAAAGACTTGTTATTAAGTTCTATCATCTGTCTCCACTCACTCCTGTCCTCCAAACTCAGTTATTTTTGGCCGCACCAAGCTCCATGGAGAACTCCCCAGGGATCAAACCCGTGCTTCCTACAGAGGAGGGGTGGAGTCTTAACCACTAGATCACCAGGAAGACCTGTTTGTTTTTTCTCAATTGAAGTATAGTTGATTTATTAATACAATGTTGTCTATCTGGTGTACAACAAAGTGACTTATGCATAGATAGATCTATGTATTTTTCATATTCTTTTCCCTTATGGTTTATTAAGGATATCAAATATATAGCTCCCTGTGCTACACAGTGGGGGCTTCCCTGGTGGCTCTGAATCTGCTGGCAATGCAGGATACCTGGGTTCCATTGCTGGGTCGAGAAGATGCCAATAGGACCTTGCTGTTCATGTATTTTATTTATGATAGTTTGTATCTGCTAATCCCAAGCTCCTGATTTATTCCTCTCCCACCCCCTTTCCCTTTGGAAACCTTTGTTTTCTATGTCTGAGTCCATTTCTGTTTTGTAAATAAGTTCATTTGTGTTGTATTTTAGATTCCACACACAAGAGATATATGGTATCTGCTGGATTTTGTGGCAACTGTTTTACCTTTTAAGGAACCACCCTGCTGTTTTCCATACTAGCTGCACCAATTTACATTCCCACTAATAGCATGGGGTTTTTTTCCTTTTCTCCACGCCCTCTCCAACATTTATTCTTTTAATCTTATTTATTTATTTGGCTGCATCAGGTCTTAGTTGCAATGCACAGGATCTTCACTGTGTCACATGGGATCTTTCATTGTGGCACACAGACCTTCTAGTTGTGGCTTAGTAGCCCCTCGGCATGTGGGATATTAGTTCCCCCTCTAGGGATCGACGGAGAAGGCAATGGCACCCCACTCCAGTGTTCTTGCCTGGAGAATCCCAGGGATGGGGGAGCCTGGTGGGCTGCTGTCTCTGGGGTCACACAGAGTCAGACATGACTGAAGTGACTTAGCATCTAGGGATGGAATCAGCATCCCCTGTGTTGCAAGGCGGATTCTTAACCATTGTACCACCAGGGAAGTCCCGGTAATCTTTTAATGATGGCCATTTTGACCAGTGTGAAGTGATTATAGTTTTGATTTGCATTTCTATTAACTTTGTTGAGTATCTTTTCATATGCTTGTTGGCCATCTGTATGTGGGAAACTGTCTATTTAGTTCTTATGCCCCTGTTTTGATTGGGTTGTTTGGTTTTTATGTAATTGAGTTGTATGAACTGTAAATTTTGGAAACTAAGCCCCTGTCAGTGGCATCATTTTCATTTCAAATGTGAATATTGTGAGAACTGGTAGACTTAGTTGAGTAATTCCTACTTAGCCTAAAGGTGAGAATAAGGTATCCTGATGTGGCCTGAGTATTTTCTGGTCCCTACTGGAAGCAATCAACACTAGCAATCAAACAAGGCATGCATGATCAGGATACATTATAGAGGACCAGGGGGCCTCCTCAAATGGAAACTACATTAAACAGGCAAATCCATTGATTAAAGAACTCACTGAGATGCAGGCCATTCAGGGCACAGTTACCCTAAGAATAGTCATTTCGGATAGAATGAATGAGGAGCCTTTCTGTGTTGCCAGTGTGGGCAAGTTGTTATCGATTCCCAGCCTCTACCTACCCCATTCCTAATGGTCACCCCACAGTGGAGTTGGCTGTATGGTGACAGAGAGGGCCTCAGGGGTGGGTGGGATGAGAGTCTTTCCTGTATTACTAAAAGTAGGTTAAAGAATGTTTGTTTGAAAGATGTCAGAAGGCCCTCCCTACACTTAGTTAATTAGATGCTTATGCTTAATCTAAGCATAACCAGTTAAGGGAAAGAGCTAGCATTTGGGTTCAAGTCCTAGTTCACTTTTTAATTAGCTCCAGCTCCATACCCTTCGCACGTGTATGGCCTCACCCTAAGTGAGCCTGTTTTCTTGTAGGTAAAAATGTGCTAATATCCACCAGCAGGGGGAGGTCTATGTGAGGAAGAGGATGTGTTGAGAAGTGTTGACACCTGACAGGCATTCAAATTTTGGATATCGTCACTTCAGAGGACTGGTGACCCAGTGGGGATGATGACAAAGTGTTTTGAGAAAGTAATGGTTTTTTATTCTTAGTAAGAGTGATCTCAAAACATTCCTAGGAGTGTCTGCATGATATGTCTAAACAGTTTCAGGAAAATGCAGTCTTTAACTGTGAGTATGGCAAAGTGTTGAACTTATTCACTCAAAAATTCACTTTTAGTTATGTTTCTGATATGGTGAGGAAAAAATGAAGTGTTTCCATTCAGCCGCTTCATTTACTGGATTTATGTATAAAAGATCTTGGAAAAGCAGTTCTTTACTTTGGTGTAAGAGAAAATCCTTGCCCTTTTTCCTTGAATATAATTATCCCGTGTTTACATAAGAAATAATAAACTGGAGATGGGAATGGGAAGAAAAAAAATACAAAGGAACAAGCCCATGTGTCAAACCGTCAGTGAAAAAGAGGTCTGAGTTCAAACCCCAGCTGGAGGGCCCATGGACCACCAGTGACTTGTCTTAATGTTTTCTTCAATGAAAATGTCGTTCAGCCATTTAGATCAGTGGTTCTCAAACTTAGCAGAATCAGAATCATCTGGATGGTTACAGTAGATTTGCTGGATCTCACCTGTCCATTGGCTTCCCAGGTGGCACAGTGGTAAAGAACCTGCCTGCCAACGCAGAAGATGCAAGAGACCCGAGTCCAATCCCTGGATTGGGAAGATCCCCTGGAGGATACGGCAGCCCACTCCATTATTCTTGCTCGGAAAATCCCACGGACACAGGAGCCTGGCGGGCTATATAGTCCATGGGGTTGCAGAGTTGGGCACAACTGAGCACACATACACACACCACCACCACACCTGTCTAGAGGGCTGCAGAGTCACACAACGGAAGCGATGAAGCGTGTACCCATGCACCGTCTCGGATATAGCAGGTCTAAGCTGGAGCCTGAGAACTTGCATTTGTGATGAGGTCCCAGGTGACACTGGAATGGGGAGCGCAGAGTCACTTTCCTCAGCAGTGAATTGCCCATCTATTCGCAAGACAAGGTTCACCAGACTAAGGGACAGAGCTGCCACACCCAGGATACAGCACCAGTTCTCCACCAGATCTTCCTGACCTCACCCTGTCAGGAACACACGCAACCATCAGTCTTGTTAAGCTTGGTGTGTGACAAACCAGTAGGTTCTGAACAGCTAAGTGCACTTCAGGATAGTGACACTCAAGCTGGAACTCCACCTTGAGGGAATGTGGTCAGGCTCATCTGAATCTGACTAGGGGAAAAGAACCCTGTGAGGAAGTTGAAAAGCTGCAAAACCCAGGAAACTCTTATCTTCGAGCAAAGTTCTTGGTGCTCTTGGCCCAGCCTCTCATTTGGAGGAGCGGGGGGTAAAGAAGCCACTTTCCTAAAAGGCAAGATGACAGCTGGGGTGTAAGAAGCCACTACATCACCAACTTGTCCTTTGCTGAGACCTCGCAGGTGCCCTAGACACTATGGATGCTAGCTGGGCAGTAGCACAGGGATGAAAAGACAGCGCATAGAAAGCCGTGGGGCATCTGGGGGAAAGGGTGGGGATTCTTGGTACATTTCGACCAAACTTAAACAGCATTAGAATAGACCCTCATGCTGGGAAAGATTGAGGGCAGGAGGAGGGGGTTACAGAGGATGAAATGGTTGGATGACATCACCCACTCAATGGCCAGGAGTTTGAACAAACTCCAGGACATGGTGAAGGACAGGGAAGCCTGGTGTGCTTCAGTCCATGGGGTCACAAAGAGTGGACACAACTGAGCAACTTAACTAGTTATCTCCAAGAATCCAAGACCACTGGACAGAATAAAAAGGCCCACTCATTAGCAAGCAAAAGGCAGTCGAGTCACTTCTCCCCGGGGGCCCTGACCGCCACTCCAGGACCAAATCCTTGCAAGGGGGTTTTAAAATGTCCTTCCTGGCCTCAGCTGTAGCCAGTCAGAAACAGCTGCTGGAGGGAAGGGCAGAGCCTTAGAAAATGGCCTGAAACTGCTCAACCCAATGGGTTGTGCGAGCCGCTGCAGCTGCACGCCTAGCTCTCTCCCACAAAGCGGGTGGAGGAGGCAGACAGCAAAGGCAGAGCTGGCTCCGTCCTAAGGCAAGGCCCTGCTGCCCTGCCAGCAGCTTGCTTTTTACTCTCCCTGTGACTGGTGCTGAACACAACCCTGCTTCCTACTGGGACTCAATTTAAAAGGTTTTTAATCTGTGCACAGAAAGACCGGAAAAATAAAAATCACATCTAGTTTTATAGGCATTTAATAGTTTACCAATTGGTACAATAAGATTTTTTTAATATGCAGAAAACATGAATAAATCTTGTTTTACACAGTCTGAGAGCAACAAATCTTACTGTAAAACACAAGAGCAATATTATATACATTCCTTTACTGATTTTTTTTTTAATTGTGTCAATATCTTCAGTTAACTCTTACAATCTGGGGAACGGTTTTCTCCAATCACCACCTCTGTAACTGTTCGTTCGCATGAAATCAACGTTCGCCTTCATGTCAGTGTCGGGATCAACTTCTAAACTCGAAGATTGTGTGTGTGTTTCTACCATCTTCAGAGTGAGCTTTAGGGACGCCTGAAGTATAGGCAGGACAAGAAAGCAGCTACTTACATGATAGAGTGGAAAGATTAAAAGGCCAGTTCAGTCCAGTTGTGACTTGTAAATCCAGCTTGCCCTCCCCCCACCCCACTGGAAAAGACTGAAACCTTTTTCACCGATTTTGTACATGTTGCTTCTCTTACCAGGTGATTCTTCTTTGCATCACCTAGATTAGTTAACATACTGGATTTATATACAGCTGGACAGAGAATAAACTATCTTTTCAGTGCTGTTTCCTTCGACAATTTTATTTTCAGTTGCTTAAGGATTATCAAGCCACCACTGTCAACAAAACGAAATATTCTTCTAAATAGTTTTTCTTTAAATAAATTAAAAAAAAAAACTATTTAATGAGTGATATTATCTGGAAGTTCACATAGAAACAGAAAGAGGCAAACAGGAGAGCAGGGCACTGACAGTAAGGAGACTGGGCTTGGTGACCTAGAGCCAAAGCTTCCGGGGAGACGACAGCGAGCGCCCGCAGCCCGGAGGACGCGCTAACACTAGTGAGTTCTACGGCAGTGCTCTGGGCACACAACTGGTCACACCACAATGGACAAAACAGGACAGTCTCAGTCTCCTACTAAAGTGCAAGATGCCGTGTCAACAAGCAACTATTCTCCAAGCCATGTCTAAAACCAGCTTCCGTGGCTCACACGGTCAGGGGTGCGGCCAGCACGTCTTGGGCACGCTATGTCAGGGTGGCACTGGAATGTCTGCTTTCCACACACACAAAAGGTCAGTCATCGTTGGAGGATGCAGTTCTACCAGCTTTTTATTTCTTAAATAAGTGGCCAATCTGATTGAGAAAGTGACAAAGCAGCAGTGAACCTCTAAACCAATTAATAAATTCCTCTACTTACAATCCAAACCAGTAACCTCATCATTGTACTTATCCCAGGCAAGGCACAGGGTTAGACAGCAGACAGAGAAAACACAGGAAACAGGAAGAAAGGGCATCAACAGGGCAGTGTCAAACAACAGTGCAGGAAACCTCTGCAAATCTGCTTCCGGATTGTGGATGGATCACTCTCCCCCTCCCTCATTATTCAAACAGGGCTCTTTACACTTGGATCCAGTTGAGGACCATCCCTGAGATTCGACATTCGCTGCTTCGGAAGTGGAGGATGTCTGATAACTCAACTAAGCAGCAGGCTGTGGCACTCTCCCAACAAGGATGACTTGGTTTACAGTGACAGCTTCTCCTCGTGTGTCGGAAGTCACTGCAGGCTGCACAGAAAACCCAGCGACAGCGGCTTTGTTTCCTCCTAAATCGGTACCATTTTTTTTTCCTTTATTGTTCGTATCTAGGAGTGATTTCTAGATGTTGTGGCTTACCCTTGAACAATTCGTGTTGCTACATGCTAAAGACGAATTAAAATACAAGACATTTATACATGTACAAACAAAAGTTAAAGATGCACCATTTCTATGTATTTATATTTCTTAAAGTAGGACAGGAAATAGCAGCAAACGAGAACAAAGATAATCTTCCATAGCTTCTGTAGAAAAATCCAGTCAGAACAGCTAAGGGGAAACGAAAAAAAGACCTCTCAATGTGAGCAGGGTTGTGAGGCAATAATGTCCTGAAAGTTATCCTACTGTATTTAAGAAATTAGCTTAAGTTGTCATTTTTGTCCTCAAAAATAGGCATTAGTTTTCAAAACACTTTTCCTTCCAGAGACATCTCTCAGGAATTATTAAAAACAAACAAGCCAACAAACAAAAAGACACAAGCTAGACATAAAGCTGCTTCTAGTAAATATATGGCCTATTCTCTGTGTGTGTATCTACAGCACATTAACTCTAACCCTTTGTCTTTTTCAGGAACCAAATTTCCACTGAATACTAAAAAGAATATTAAAAAAAAAATCATGTATTACACAAATGGATAAATACAATTCAAGATAAATTTGTTAAACTTTGTTATTTCATTGTTGTTAACTTTTCAAATGACCTTAAGAAAAAAATGTTGGTTAGCGAAGCAGTGGGATTATTTATTAATCTGCATTGGAATATTGTTTCCAAAGTCACAGATAAAAATTCTCTTAAACCTACTTGTAGTAACTTTGGATCACAATATACAACGTATCAGGGATGTGTAAAATGCTCAACAGCCAAATTGGGGGTGGGGGTGATAACGGAAGTGATTTTCTTTAGCTGGGAAAAATTCCCACAGAGTCAGACCTAGTTTTCAGAAGCATCAGGATCAAAAAGGATTTGTTCTAAAGCATGGTATTTCCACAGCAAGATTTATTCTATTTATATGTTTTAGCACTTCAAAAACCCAGGACCCAAGGACATGGAGGTTGTATGTGTGTGTGATATATATACATATACAGACTTATCCACTTATAGATAGGCCTATATACTCATAAACATTTATATATAAACAAAAGGTGAAAACACAGTACATTTTTATGCACGCTCCATTAAACCCTGTCTTTTTTAATAAACTTGTAAAACACAGTTCAAATTGATATCAGATTCATGTTGAAGAACAAACTGCTGTTATTTCTCCCACTCCCTTAAAATGGGCAAACATAACCTTTTCAAAATTTCTTTGTCATTATGTTATGCACATTGCACATCCCTAAAAAACATCAAAAACAAATAGTGATTTGTACCATGACACACTCAATGGGAAGATTAAAATCTACTTGGGAATCACATCACTATACAGTCTAATAGTATGGAGAATACAACTAGAAGTGTGTCTAGTGTGGAAAAGAGAAGCTTAGAGTATTACAGTGTTTTTTTAACCTGTTTACAAAGCAGTAAGACCCAAATGAAATAAATGATTTGTTATTAGTTGCTGAGATTTTTCTTATTTCAGATTTACAGTCATTTTCTTACATAAAGATACCACTAGCCTTTGCTTGATAGGCTGCCAAAACAAATGTATCCCATTGATTTGGCAAATGTGTCATGACAAAAATTCCAATATGTAATCCCCATTAATTACATAGATGGTTCAGAAGATTTTGAATTGTAGCCTTATTATCTAACATCCTTAAAGAAGATTTATTAAGCACACTTAAGTGATGTTACATAGATACACATTTCAGAAAAAGCCCTAATAACCACCACTTTCCCCCAAATGAGGCCATCAAGTCAGGCACCAACAGGACAGCAGAAAGAAAAACAGGAATTAATAATCCAACATAAAATGACACTGTCAACTATTCAGTTTAGTGCCCTAGTTCAATTTATTCAACTTCTGCCTTCTTAGGCCTGGTGTGACCAATGCCAGCCCAGGTTTTTAAACCCTATGGTACTTCTAGACAACGTATGTAAATTTACAGTATACAATTTGGATTCACCATGCATGAATACTTTGTGTGTAACATTTAATAAGCTCAATCTACATCCAGAATAATTTACATGAAAGGACAATATTTATTTAAACAGAGCTCGATGGGGTAACCATGGTATCATCAGAGTGCATCCAGAGGAAAAAAGGGAGGAGGGGCCAAATGAGACTCAATCAACGACACTCCCACACCTTCACTGTTTGATCTACACTGCCAGTAACCACATATGGGGCCGTCTTATGGAAATCTGAAAAAAAAGAAAAGGCTTACTTTAAAATCAGACTGAGCCACAAATAATGTTTAATAAGGCACAAATAACACATTCAAATGCCAGGAATACCCGTTTTTTCCCTCTATTCAGCCACACATCCACCCCAAGCAGATGTATCACAAGCTTACCAACTCGGTAAGGGAAACCGAAACAATGAAATCTTGTATCAAATCTCTAAAAATAAAAAAATACCTCCCCCACTATCCTCTTTCCAACTGACGCTCAATAAACACTGAATTCTAACAGCAAGGACAGCCTCAATGCAGCCACTTACTGAACATTTACTATGCTCAAGGCTTACTACTAATGCTTTATATTCATGTTTAATCCTCCCAACAATTCTGTAAGGTTTAAACATTAGCCCTATTCTACTGCTCCATCGTCATTATTAGATCCATAATACTCTAGTATATTTACTATCTTAAATTCTAAATTCAGGTTCAGATGATATTGAGGATGTTTATTAAGTGTAATACAATTCTGAGTTCCCGGTACATGGTAGTACATATGTGCCAGAGGAAAAAAGTTAACATTTCCTTTGAGAAACTTACAAACTAGTAGGGAAGAAAAATTACCCATCAGAGTGGTCAGTAAGCATCCTCTTCATAAAGTAACTGTTTTATTATAAGGCTGATGATGGAGAGAGTTAAGGAAAGGAGAATTTCAAACAAACAGTAGGAATCCATAAGATTTTTTAACCTGTCTTCTCTATTCTGCCCTGAAAGCCCATCTTCATTTCTTACCTGGAAACATCCATAGGGTCAGATTAAACTGTTAGGTCTGGCACTCCAAAACCTAACTGCTCAGAAACCACGTAACTCGTACATACCCAAGGAGGTAACAAAGTGTTCATGCGCATTGAGGGTCTTCATGCATCGCTTGTTCTTGTAATCCCACACACGTAGGGTCTTGTCATCAGCGCAACTCAAAATAAACTTCCCCCCAGAATGGAACAGAACTCCACGTACCCAGTTATCATGACCCACCTTAAAAACAAAAAGGTGTATGACTTAATAAAGGGATAAATAGTTTAAACAGCATCTATGAAAATAGTTAAGGCATTACTCAAAGTGGATTGAAACTACATGCATTAAAAACATCAATGCCAAAAAGGCAAAAGGGGGAAAAAGTCTAGGGAATCCTTCTAGAGTAAAGGAACCTGAAAACTAACAAGATATGACCAGTAAATGCAACACATATAATACTTAACTAGCTCCTGGATAGTGGCTAAAGTAGTTATAAAGGACACGACTAGGGTAACTAGAGAAAATTTAAATATATAATGTATTAAATTTCTTCAGTGTGACAACTTTATTAAGGTTTTATAAAATACTTAGGAAATACATGTTAAAATATTTGGGGTCAAGTGTCATGGTGTCCACAGGTAACTTTCAAACTGCACAGCAAAATCTACAATACACACATGGAGAAAAGAAACTGTTGACAACTGGCAACTCTAGATGAAGGATATGTAGGTATTTACTGCGTATCTTTATTCATCCATTCATCTACCTATATCCCCTGTCCAGCAGTTCCATTTCTTACAATTTATCCTAAGAAATAATTAAGAATGTGTAAGGTGACTAATTAGTTAACAAAGATGTTCAACAAATCACTGTATGCACTGAGTACATCTAATGACTGAGCAAATGCCACACACCTGCTAGGTTAAAAGTCTACTGCAAAGCAGCATGTATACAATGTTCACATGTTTTTAAAAAGCCACCATATGCATCTATAGTAATTTAAGAAGAGTTTAGAACAGTCCAGTCCAACAGGATAGCCATTAGCCATGTCTGGCTATTTAAATATAAACTAGCATTAAATTAAACAATTCAGTTTTTCAGTCTCAGTAGCCACATTTCAAATGCTCAATAACTGTTTGCAGCTAGTTGCTACCATGCTGGACAGTGCAGACGCAGAACATCAACACACGAAGTTCCAATGGACAGCTCTAATCTAATATAGTTGGTAGTTATTAGTAGGTATGGTAAAGTGATCTGAGGGTGATTTTCTTCTTTTTTCTTTCCTTTTTCTGTTTATTTCTCAAATTTTCTACAATGTAAATAAACTATACTGCTTTTGTAAAAGAACCCCCCAAAAGAGCTAAGTTAAAAAAAAAAAAAAAGATGACCAAGGCAATACATCTTTGGCCTTGGTTTACTTTTCCTTCTTTGCTCTTACTTAAAACACTTTTGTTATATTACAGTGATCTCTAAAAGCCACCCACCAATCACTAAAGTTGCAGAAGATTCAATAAAATTCAAACCATGTTTCTTGGAGCCACACCAAAACAAAGCAGAAAAAAAGAATCCTCTTTCAGTTGAAAAACAGGAGGCAGAAACCTCTAGGGAAATTAATGGTGACCTGTGATGTTCCAGAAGAAGACAGCACATGCTTTCTGATTTTTAAATGTAGACATGTTTTCAAACAGCAAGATAGTATATTTGAACTCAGCTCAGAATACTAAGAGGAAAGTTTAATTTTTTAATCAGTTCTTCTTTTTAAAATATACTACATTATCTATTTTTTTAAATTAGAAATCTAGCATTCTAAGAATGCCAATCAGTTCCTGATGATACTTCCATACATGTCTACCATATCCCATAGACAAGACAGTTGCTTCAAGATACGATTAACACCTAAGATTAACACTTCAAAACAAACATGCATGCCAAATTATAAAAGCTGCCACTGGATTAATGTCCATGGCCCCCCTTAGAACTCCTGAAGGCAAACAAGAAAGTCCATAATATCTTCTTATAATTTATATATCCTCATACTAAAATCTGGATGAAATAGGCTCCTAAATGAAATAAAGATTTCCAAGTCATAGAGCTGCTGCTGCTGCTAAGTAATACTGTTCATTTCTGAATGCTTAAAATAACCAAATAAAACTGGAACATGAGAATAGATAGTAAGTTAAAGGGATTCATTTTAAAAGTAAATATAATGAGATCAAGAAGCACAGTTTTAAAAAATATACATGAGTCTGTAATATTTGTTTTCCACATATTTCATAGGAGATATTACATAATTTTAGAGATACAATGGCTAGAATCTCCCTCCTAGTACTGACTGGCTTTGCAGATCCACTGTAAAATGTAATAGTCTATAGAAATAACCTCCATATCACTGTAACCATGCTCTTAACCAAAAAGTATCTTTATAAAGAAGTTATTTTAGAACATCAAATAATTCAGATTTACTAGGAAACCACAAGGCACCTGACCCTAAAAGATATGCACAGAGTAAAAATGCGAAAGCGGCAGTGAAATTATGCAAACTCACCAGGGTCATAAGGCACATGCCAGTACTGACATCCCACATCTTGATAGTCTTGTCCCTGGATCCGGACAGTAAGAATGGCCCAGGTTTGCCACTTTTTTTAGTCTATAGAAAACATAAAAATCAAATTTCCTGGGCAAGAAGTTAGGTGACTTAAATGACAACTACCCAACAATGATCTGTATTTCTACTTTTGCAAAAACGCATTGTTTGACAAAAAACGATATGTATTTTAGGCATACCACTGTTCTGAGCTATGTATACAAATGATTACTACAATCAAGCTAATTAACACAATTATCACCTCACATTACCACATTTGTGTGTGTTCTGTGAAAAGAACACTAATGATGAACCCTCTCAGCAAATTTCAAGTATACAATACGGTACTGTTAACTACAGTCACCGCGCTGTAATTAGATATCCAGGACTTATTCATCCAAGGTCACAAAGAGTTGGATACGACTGTTACTACCCCAGCTACAATGAATCTATGACGTGGTAAGTAACCACCACCAGGTGGCAGTAAAAAAAAAACACCCAACAAACCTGAAAATGCAATGAGCCAGCCAACTAGGAAGAGATTACCAAAACAGCTTCATTTTGAAAAATAATTGGTTGGGGGTAGGTGAGGGTGAGAGTGTCTTCATTTATTAAAATTTAAAAAAAAAAAAAAAAAACCACGATAGGAATGTCACTATAAAAAGAATTTTGGTTCATATAATATTTACAGAAGTAATTATTCTGTAATTTTAAAAGTATTAATTACAAAGAATGAAATCATGAGGAGCACAAATGATCAAGAATATCAGAGGCCTCCATATGAAATATTCTTCACTTAAAACAAATGCTATTCTTGTTTTTAGTTTTTGGCCATGCCACATGGCATGTGGGATCTCAGTTCCCTGATCAGGAAGCTGAGTGTTTTAACCACTGGACCACCACTGAAGTCCTGAGAAAAGCTACTCTCCTAGAAGATGACTTTAACTTCTCCCATAAGTTTTATTTTGTATTGGTATACTCTTAAAACAGGGACAATTATAATTAATTTCTGATTTAATGACCACTTCACTTACCCTAACCCTAGCACACATCAAGGGTCAACTGACAGCAACAATAACCACTGGTTAAAAAATATAAACACATCTATCTGCAAGTTGGAAAGAATTTCAAGACTCAGAATTCTGGATGCAGATTTTATAATGGCATGAAACAGAGAATCGGGGAAGGTCATTTAAGGTTCTCAAATAGTAACAGCCACAAAATCATGAAATAACACAAATCATACAGTACCTCAGATCCTGTTGCTTCAGAGATGGAAGAATATGAGCTTTCGGGAGCCCAGGAAATGCATTCTACCACATGCTCATGTTCTCGAAGCTCAGCCTTGCATTCCTTTGTTGCTACGACCCACACACGCACAGTCTGGTCATTGGAACAGCTGGCTATCAGAGTGCCGTCTTGATTTGGCCGCACCATACGTACCCATTCTCTGTGTCCTGTGAATGTCTTCACACAGTAGCTGTAAAAATACATAATAATTTACACTGTGAACAGCAATCACTGGGGCCCTTCCCAGAAGCGATACAAGACTAGCTATGCACTGGAACGAAGAGAATTGGCATTATATGCAAGTCAACAGAATACACGTACATTCCTGGTTAATAAAAGAGGGAGACAGGCTGGAAAGTCAAACATCAGTTAAAATAAGCTGATGGAAATATCATTAAAGAGCTAACCAAATCAAAATCTAGAAGGAAAAAAATAGAGAGAAATATAATCTTTTAACTAAGCACACACAGTAGACCTAACAAAAATATTTCTAGCCATGTTGGGGAAAAGGCATGCTCTTACTAATCTGGACAAAACCAGTAGGTTAAGGTTTTATTATAACAGTCATGTAATTCTAAGCACAACCAAATTAAGCCTAATTGGGCATACCTGCAAAAATGTTATTTACATTTTAATTCAACTCAGAGAGATCACCTAAAAGAAGACCACAGAGAAAGTAAGCCATTACATAGAAAATGGCTCTCAAGGATATAGAGCTTCTTCCATAATTTCTCTGTTTCTTTTGGGTAGACATTTAAAGATTAAAACTTAAGTTTTAAAATGTAACTGTCATGGTAATCATTCTGGGTTACAACCAAATTTACAAGAACAATCAGAACACAGTTTTGGATTTTTTGTTGAATATTATTTCTTTAAGCTGATGCCTTTTCAACTAAATCTACTTACCCAGTTTGCACTTCCCACATTTTTATAGTTTTATCCCTTGAGGCAGACACTATATGATCTCCATTGGGCATGATGGCTACTGAAGAAACATTGTGGTCATGGCCTAAAACACAAAACGCAGTTACTATATTAAACAATGTATCACCAAGAGCAATTAAACCTTAATTTACCATGAGATTTCATCAGGGATTTCAAGTATCACAGCTACTTTAAATACAACGGAGTTCATATAAATTTAATAAGAAACTTGGATTTACACAAAAACATAAGGGACTGTTAAGGAATTAGTAACTAATAAAACAATCCACAATGAAATAAGTAGCCAGCTCAATTTACATTTCAATTTGCACAACTGTTTTAACAAGTTATTAACTGGAGACCTATTAATGCCATACGGTGTTCATTTCTGCAAATATGTCCCAGCCAATAATGTGTTAAAATCACAGGTAATCGGTACCATCAGCATTTGAATATATTAACACATCGGATGTTTTTGAGCACTAAAAAGCAAAACAAAACAAAAATTTCCATGGTTGCTATTCTAAGATATAAAATAGAAATTAAGATTTACAGAGATGAATAGAATGGATAAGAAAAATGGGCATTTGGCTCTATGTAGAAACTAGTGGTTGAAAGCTTTTTGTGTTGATGTGCACAGGAGCAAAAAAAATAAAATACATTATTCATAATGCTAGTTAGCTATCCTATGGCAAAAAAGCCCCAGAAAATTCTCTTAAGTATCACATCATTTAAAGGAATACACAATGATTGGAAAGAACTCTTTAAGTCAGAGCAATAAGACACAGGCTACCTAACAAAACAAATATAGATTTTACAAAAGGATTCAATAAAACTCCTTTAACTGGTAAACTTCCCTAATGCACTTAAATTGGGGAGTGGGGGACATATTATTCAAATTACACCATCTATGTAATTGCATAGCTTTCTCAAGTGCTAACATCACTGGATAATGTATTTTAATGTATTTTAAAACAGTTTATTATTAACACAGTTAATATAAAATCCAAACATCCATATTTCGTCATGTTTTAAAAAACAAAAATCCTTATTTAGGAACCACCTCCTATGTACCAGGTACTAAACCAGATGATTCAAGCATACAATCTCATTTTATCCTCACAAGCCTTATGGCTTCAATTCTTAATTCAATATTTAAGTTTTATTAACCTTACAGATTAAAGAGGTTAAAATTTCCTAATGCCATAAGTAAACAAGTAGGACTCAGAATCCAGGTATCTGATTTCAAAGCCCACGCTCTTTCCAGAAAGCCAAACTGCTTCAGAAAATGATCTCCAGGACAAGGAGAAGATAACAATGAGACTACAGTGTATGTGGGATATTAAAAAGTGAGCAAGGGAACCTGGGTTCCAGCTTTCACTGTATTTACTCTCTAACTTCAGTTTCCCAATTGAGAAAAATGAAAAACAGAAAGAAAAACCACCTCAGTAACTTCATTTTCTCTTTTTCTCAAGAACAGATAGATGCCCAGCAGTTTTTCTCATCCAAAAATATTTGTGAAAATAAGTATTTTATAACCACTAAGAGACACTTCCCCAGTGGCTCAGTGGTAAAGAATCCACCTGCCATGCAGAAGACACAGGAGACGCAGATTCAAACTCTGGCTCGGGAAGATCCCCTGGAGAAGGAAATGGCAACCTATTCCAGTATTTTTGCCGGAGAATCCCATGGACAGAGAAGCCTGGTGGGCTCCAGTCCACAGGGTCGCAAAGACTCGGATACAACTAAAGCGACTGAGCACGCAAGCACAAAGAGATTCTTAAACCTCGAAACAAAGAGACAACTCTCAATGACCATGACTATCCATGGATTGTCTATATCATATGCTCCTACACTGGCACAGTAAGGACTGAATGAAGGGAACCTGCACACTGTAAGAAAACATTATCCTTCTTCTCCCTGCAATACTATGTTAGAAACCAATAGCAAAATGCTATCCTCTACTCCTTACCATGCATGGTTCTGATGCATTCAAAGCCCTGAAAATCCCATAGCTTAATGGTCATATCTGCAGAACATGAAGCCAGAAGCTTGCCACTGTGGTCGAATGAAATATCCTGTACAGAGTCTGTATGCCCCTTAAGAGTTCGTTCAAAATCTCCAGTCTCATAATCCCACACCTGTCAAGTGAACAGAAAATTGGTTAGCATCACATCATTCCTTTCTCAGTTCACATTTGCACTCGACAGGCCAGTCTGGCACTACAGTGACTAACCGAGCAACTAATAAAGGATAACTATCTTAGAATCATCACATCTTCAAGCATAAATTGGTCTTTTCTCTATAGAGAAAAACGATTATTAAATAAACCTCTAAAACCACATTTATTAAGTATCCACCATATATCTAATCATGCTAGTGACTGCCACAGAACAGTCTCATCTCAGCCTGACATCAGGCAACAGACAAGTTAAAAAGTAAATATAAGTGCCAAAAAAAGAAAAAAATTCATGAGCCTGACATGAATTTATATGTAGAATATTAGGGGAATGATGAAGGAATACCCAATTCTACTAGACAAGCAGAGCTCAGACATCTAAGAAGCCAAGAAAAGACTTCACAAGATGTAACTGTCTTTAAATAGCAGATTAACAGAAGCATATGGTCATTTTGATGTAAAAGCACTGAGCCACAGTCACATTTTTAAAGAAAATAATAAACTATCAAGAATAATTATTATTATAAACACATCTCAAGAACACACTGAACTTCTGTTCTGGTGGTCAAATGCTAGTCTTAAGTCTGTAACTAACACTAATTACGTACGTGCTCTAAAATCAAATGGCTGATTCCATTCTTACCATAATAAAATATATCTGTGATAGGGTGTATTTCAACCAATTTAAAGAAACTTAGAAAATGCATTTTGAAATCTAGAAACAATTTAAACATCCAACAGTAGGGAAATTGCCACATAGATGTAAGGAATCTATGGCATGTATACAATGTTACATAAAAAAAACCCACAAAATTATACAACTATGCAAAAAAATACAAAAATATCCTCTAAAAACATTTCTTTTATAGAAAATTTATGTATGCTCCCCAAAATAAACATATAAAAATTTTACCATTTAAATGTTCAACTACTTCCACACTGAAGTGATTACTGTATGTTTAGCTTTTTTCACAGTTTGTTAATGTATTTTTTTTCTTTAATGTATTCTTGACTATACTGGAGGGGTTTTTGATGTTATCATAGCATTTTAGAATTTTAATTTTCAATTATTATAGTTTATAGAAATAATTACTTTTTATATATTGACCTTGTATCTTGGCATTCTGTTTAAATTCAGTCATAGTTCTAGCAAATTTCTGAAGAATCCTTGGGATTTTCTACACAGAAAATCATGTTATCTGTAAGTAACATTTGCAGGTAATAATTCTTCCTTTCCAATCTGTATGCCTTTTATTTCTTCTCTACTGCACTGGCTAGCCACTCTAATACAAACGTGGATTTAAGTGGTCATTGATCCCTGAACTCGAGGGGGAAGAACTGCTTTCTACCATTAAGTATTAATATTTTGTCCACTGTGGGTTTACCAGATACCTTTACCTTTTACCAGTCTATGGAAGCTCCCTCCCTAGCTTGTTGAGTTTTTATCATGCTTTTCCTGAAACTATTACGCTTTTTTAACTGATATGGTATATCACACTAATTAATTTTTAAATATCAACCAATCTTGCATTTTGGGATGAACCCTACTTGGTTATGACATACTAATTACTCCTTTTATGAACTGCTGGATTCAATTTGCTTATAATTTGTTAAGGATTTTGCATTTATGTTCATGAATGTTATTGTATCAGTCTATAGGGTTTTTTTTTTAATATTATCTTTACCCATTTTGATATCTAATTGTTTCAACACCAAGAGTTCAGGTGAATACATTCTGAACGGTAGGTATGACCTTGAAGTTCACTTCCATTTCAGTTAACTTTGTTTCCTGCATTCATTAAAGAACACTGAAGCATCTTCCTCTAAACTATTAATAAATATACCCAGAACCGTGTCTCTTCATAAATGGTAAGCAAACACGGTAATGTAATGTTTATAAATGTTAGGAATTAAAGATAATCAATTTTTTCTCTACTGGATATTCACCTTTTGTATGATTATAAAATAAATGCTCATGATAAAAAAATCTATAATGTACTGATATAAAGGCAATAAAAATATTCACTATCCTACCAATGGCATGATTTTTCCATTTTTTCTATGCTCTTTTTTAAAAAAAGTACAGTGCCTGTGTATACATCATTAACTTGTTTTTCCCTTTGTGTCTTATCATAAGAATTTTTCCATGCCATTAAAAAGTTACTAGCAAACATTCTTTTAGAAGTAATTCCTATTATTTTCTAAACAAAATGCAATGTTTTTCATTACTATACAAAACATTATAGTGAAAACCTTTGAATACTGAAAAATATCCATCCTCATTCTGCAATACTTAGGTCAGACAGTGATGGTTGAAAAAGAATTTTGAGGGCTAAGTTTTTTAGCCCTCCATATATTGTGCTAAAATTGTTCTCCTGTAAGACTGTATCAAATGTAATTACAATGCCTGCTTCATCAAATTCTTACCACAACTGGGAATTCTCATTTAAAAAGTAAAATATTGGGGGCCTCCCTGATAGCTCAGTTGTCAAGTATCCACCTGCCAACTCAAGAGACACAGGTTTGATCCCTGATCCAGGAAGATTCCACAGGCTGTGGAGCCAACTAAGTCCGTGCACCACAACTAGCCTGTGCCCTAGAGCCTGGGAGCTGCGACCACTGTGCACACATGCCGCAACTGCTGCAGCCTGCACTCCACAGCAAGAGAAGCCGCCGCAATGAGGAGCCCGCACAATGCCCGCAGCTGGAGAGTACCTCCTGTCTGCCACAACTGAGGAAAAGCCAGCACAGCAATGACCACCCAGCACAGGCAAAATAAAAATAAAACAAAAAACAAGTAAAAAATAAGAAGTAAAGCAGCTTGCTAGATTTGACATGTATTTTAATTTACACTTCTTCTACTCTTAGTAATGAGGCTAAAGCTCTATTGTCGGTTCTACTGAGAATTCCACAGACAGAGGAGCCTGGAGGGCTACAATGCATGAGGGCGCAGAGAGTTGGACATCCCTGAGTGACTAACATTTTCTACTATTAGTAATGAGGCCAAAGCTCTATTGTTGGCTATTTTTCCTTCCTCTATGAATTACCTGTTCATGACCTATACTCCATTTTTCCTATTGAGATGTTACTGTTTATCATACTTGTTTGAACTCTATAAAGTTGGCAATCCATCCTCTGCTTTACTAATTGAAAGTATTTTTTCAGTTTTTTGTTTGCTCTTCATTTTTCTTAATATTTAAGAAATACTTCTAAGTGACAACCAGAAATAATGTTTCAGATATTTAAATGATATAATTAAAATACTGTCATTAAAAATGACCAAAAAATGATGATTTCATTAGAAACCAAGAGAAGTATTTCTAAAATAAGTTTAATCAAAAAAGAAATAAAAAATACAAATGCTTGTCACTAACAAAACAGCCATGTGTACACATTAAATAAAGACTAAATGGAAGAGAGAATTTTAGTAGTTGTTGAGATATGTGTTATGGTTATATATCAAGCTTCTAAAACCTCCATTTGTAATATTTTAAAGCTGACCGAATAGATGGGACCTTAGCAGTTCTGTTTGTTTTTATACCACTGCTGCAAAATCAAACATTAAGACTGAGCTTTCCATCTATTTGACAAGCCGATCTTAACCCCATGGTTCATGACAGGAGTGCAGTTTTTAGTAAACAAGACTATCATGAAGTTAATAAATTAAATACACGTCAACATAATTTGAAAGATAGCAACAGATCAGTTTATTAGATAGGTAGTCATCTCAGCCTACAGAAATATGTAATGCAAGTATGTATATAAGACTCTCTTCAAATCACTTGGCAGCACGCCCCATCGATCACCAGCCCACAGGAAGAAAGAAGCCATTGATTTAGAAACTAAAGAAACCACAAAAGGAAAACATACAACCTGTTTAATTTGAAGAATGGGTTAAGTACATACATTTAAGTCATGCCTGCATTATATGCTGACTGTTGCTATATGATACAAACAATCTTGGCAATCTACTCACATTTTCTTAGCTATACCTCTACAAATGAAAGTTAAAATCTAGAACTTAATCTGAAATAATCTTTAGATAGAGAAACCTACTTAAAATTTTAAAACCATGTTTTACTTATCTCTCTGTACGTGGTTATACAACTTTCACTGTATTGTGTCTCAATCAAAGGAAACTATAAAACAACTTTTTTCCTGACTAAAAAAGTCCTCTATTGAGTTATTTTGCATAATATATTCATCCCTGAATTACTAGTTTTATAATCCTATATTTGCATCTATCACTTCTGCTTATCAGCTCAGTTCAGTTCAGTCGCTCAGTCGTGTCCGACTCTTTGCAACCCCATGAACCGCAGCACGCCAGGCCTCCCTGTCCATCGCCAACTCCTGGAGTCCACCCAAACCCATGTCCATTGAGTTGGTGATGCCATCCAACCATCTCATCCTCTGTCATCCCCTTCTCCTCCTGCTTATAAATAAGGCAAATACTTATACTTCCAGTCTTCAAGAAGACAACTTATTCAAGCACTAGGTGACCTATTATTTGTCCAATGTTAAACTGATGACACCCAATTTTCTCAAATTAACATTAAAGTTGCTTTTAACAATTATCCTATTGTACATCTTTCAATTTTGAAAGAAAAACTACCTTAATTGTAGCATCCTCTGAAGCAGAGACCATAACACTGAACACAGGATGGAAAATGACTCGAGTGACTGGACTCCTATGACCACTCAATGCATATTTTTCTGGTGGACGGGGAATCCATTCTTTTGGGTCTCTTTTCTGACCAAGAGGTCCACCCGACGTAAATTCTTCTTTTGCTTCATTTAACTTTGATTCTAATTCCATAACCTTAAGAAGGAACACACAGCAGTTATATACAGATAGATTCTGATAAAAATTGTATATTTGGTATTTTTTAAAACTGCCTTTATTTTGCATCCATATATGCAGAATCAAATTTTAGCAATTTACAAAGCATTTGTTAGATTTAACTGAAAATTATCTATATTACATATCACTAAAATCTTAGTGGGGTGACAAAACTGCACTGAGAAAAACTCAATACAATTGTGCCTGAACCCCTTAAATTGAAGAATTTGGAAGGTGCTGGATGCAACTTGAGGAAGAGCAGGAAATCTATCTTGATCCCTTCTAATTCTGCCACCCTTAGTAAATTCTTTCCAAACTTCGTTTGCACTGTACCTGTTCATCAGAATACTCATAATAAAAGCTAACACTACTGACATCTATGTGCCAGGCACTTTCCTAATAAGGGCTTTTTATGGATTAAATCATGTTATAACAACATTATTCATTCTAACTTTGCCTACTGAAAGTACAAATATTAGGACCTTAGAATATTACTTTTTGCGCTCACTTAACAGATCAAAGCTCAGAGAAGAAAATGAAATGTCTAAGAGCACATTTTAGTGCTCTCTTCCTAGCATCATATTCGTTCCATGTGTTCTTCCCAATAAGTATATAAATGGGTTCTTCAGTACCAATTCCTTGAAGTCAGGGCTGTGTTACGTTCAGCCCAGCCAGTACTCCTGTTTGCCTAAGTTAGCAATGTATCAGCAATGGTCTGTATATGCCATAATACATAGAAATGTATTTTTATTTACCTTTATAAGGTTAATCATAACTGCTAATGCAGAAAAAAATGTATTATGTTGATACTTTCAAAGTTTATATTTAATATAATACTCTGAATACAACTAAAAGAAAAAGATTTTGTTACCTTCTTTTGTAATCTAATAACAGATGTCCATTTTTTTTCCAAAAGCCCAGCATATTTCTTATCTAATTCTTCATTCTAGAGAGAGGAAAAAAGATTTTAAAAAAAAGAAAGAAAAAAGGGCTCAAATACAAAACCTCACATCATACACAGCATTCAATCTCTAAGCCCAAACATCACTAAAATTATCTGATTATACAAAGAAGGTGTGTGTTGGTGGGTGAATTTCAGGTTTAGTGCCAAGTAAAACCATAATAACAAATGACAAGATTTTGAATAACTGAGGTGACTGCTAACTACTGATACTTCAATAAAATCTACTCATCAACTACATGAGTAACTGTAAAAAGTCAAACATACCATATCTAATTCAGCTTCCTTTTTAAAAACTGAATATGCTTCTTCGTAGCCATTTGAACGAAGATAATCTGCTATAGCTCGATTTCTGAAAGACAACAAATTCAAATGATAATAAATTTTCATTCCTATGTTGAAGAAAGTATTTTTTTTAAATCTCATAAACCTTAAGACAACTTTTTTTTTTTTTAAAGAGGATTACCCTTCCAATCATACAAGCATTTCACAAGAAAATGAACCACCCACCCCACAAAAGCCTCTAAAACAGTTAACCCTTCACAGCATATCCATAAGATTGTTAATACTATTCTTGAACTTTTAGTTATATTTCTAATGCGTTGTTTACCCTACAAGTTGTAAGATCAAGACCTGGCTTATATAACTAGTTATCATTTTGTGACAGTAATTATCAATTTTGTTCATGTTTACACTTAGCCCTCCTTACTATGAATACTTGTCATTCTTACAGACACTCAAGGACTAGCAAATGAAATTTAGTTCTGTAAGGAGAATTGTTCTGGTAAAATTATAATTAGCATTTTAATATTAGAGACAACTTTAAACCATGAGAGTGGGTGGGGAAAAGGCACAAGCTACAAACAGTACAGTGTCATAGATGAGAGATTAATTTAGAATTACAAGGTCAGAACATCACACTTGTGGGCCATGGGAATGAAGAAAGTATAGGATTATTATTGTGAGTCTGTGTGTGCTTCTTACAAGCCTGCACCTTCTGGCCTGTTTTATTAATGGATAATTTGATTCATTCAGAAATAAATTCTTTACATGAACCTGTAAATAGTACTACTTTGTAATTTCCAAGCAGTTCTACTTGGGCCTTCTGAAGTAATACAAATAGGAAGGCAATGGCTCTCTCAAAACAATTTCATCAAATACTGTGCTGTCAAAGCCTATATTACAAACAAACAAACCTTCAACAAATAAATTACCCTTTGGTAAGAATATCCCAAGTGGTAAGGAAAACAAAGACACTAAAAGACACCTATCTATCACTTAGCTTTATTTCCTTCTTCAGGCAACAAAGGGAAAAACGTCAAGGGTTTACAAAATCTTAGGCAGTATTTGTAAATATTCACTGTTCCTACACAGCTCTACTCCTTCTTCAGAGTCAAGCCTGAGTGCTGGAACTTTGCCTGAACACACTACACACAGCTTACAATTCTGAAGCTCATATAACAGACAATATGTACACGTAACATGTACAAATTTTAGCAATTATTATCGTAATGGACTTTTTTTTGGTAAAGGAAAGACAGATAAATGATGATACTTTTCTAGGTAAGAATATTAAAAGAAGAAACTATATCCTTTTCCTTACTAAAAAAATCCCAATATTTTGAGATTAATACTAACAGGTCAGCACAGGTCACTCATACCATGCTCTTTGCCTATACATTCACACGTATGCTTTAATCAAGTCACATATCTGTTCATTTCATTCAATACACTGAAAACCGGTCAGTGTTTCAACATTTAAAATAATGTTACAATAAGTATTCATACAGTCAAAGCTTTTCAAACATCTTTACATTTAAGTCAAAAGATGCTACAGACTGGTTATTTGTATACCCCACAAATTCTTATGTTGAAATTTCCTAACCCCTCAAGTAATGGTGTTTGGAAGAGAGGCCTATGTGAGGACGTGTAACTTGTATAAAAACTTTTTATAAAGTTTTACATCTAAAAAACAGCATTCACTGCCTCTTTTGATCCTAAAACCATGCTGTTAAATTAGGTAGGAAAGTGTATAACCCCTATATTACATAATTGAGAGACTGATACATTCAAGGTCATAAAACAGGTAGTGAAGCAATTTAGGTAATAATTCCAATCAATATTTACTGAGCAGGTGGGGAAGAAACTGGCCAAGTAGGTGGAACACTATACCTCCCTCCTTTACCTAGAGTTGTTCCATTTTCATATACTTCCATATACTAAATTTCTTCATAAATGTTTTTAAAGTGAATCTATACTGCAATTTAAAAAGTCCAACACACAAACTTTTAAAAATTCAAATACAGCTGATTTATAATGCTGTACCAATCTCTGCTGTACGGCATAGTGACTGAGTTATACATACACACACACACACTTCTTTTTAAAAATATTCTTTTCCATTATGTTTTATCCCAGGAGACTGGATACAATTCCAGTGCTATACACTAGACCTTGTCGTATATCCATTCTAAATGAAACAGTCTACATTTACCAACCTCCAAGTTGCAGTTCATCTCCTCCCCCACCCCACCCCGGCAACCACTGTTTTGTATATAGGTTCATCTGTGCCATAATTGTAGATTTCACATATAAGTGATACAGTGTTTTTCTCTTTTTGACTTATTTCACTTAGTATTATAATCTCTAGTTGCATCCATGTTTCTGCAAATGGCATTATTTTGTTCTCTTTTATCACAAACATAGGGGTACCCTCTTTTTGAATTATAGCTTTGTCCAGGTATATGACCAGAAGTAGGATTGCTGGACCATACAGTAATTCTATTTTTAATTACTGTTAAAAGAAACTCCATACTGTTTTTCATAGTGGCTGCACCAACTTACATTCCCACCAACAGTGCAGGAGGGTTCAATTTCTCTACACTCTTTCCAGCATTTGTTATTTGCAGACTTTTAAATGATGGGTATTCTGACCAGCCTACACAAAGTGGGACATGGGAGAAAACAGTTGATTCACAAGTTTTTGGTACATGGTAATAACATTTATTTGTACAGAACAGGAGAAGAGGAGGGGGGAAAAAAAGGGGGAGGCAGGAATATAATTAGTTCAGTTTTAAATCTTTTGACCTGAAGTGGCTATACGACATTTAAGTAAAGATATATGATAAAGAAGGTAATTGAACATAAAGATCAGAAGCTTAAGAGATGGATTTGATGTAATTAAAGAATTGGGGAAAACTGGTGAATAGGTAGCAGTGTTTCAAACCGTAAGTGGTGAAAAACACTTTGGAGCAAGGAAAGTAGAAAGTAAATGATAGAACTTTGACAGATATCAAACTTTTTAAGAAGCCATCAGAAAGTGAAGAATCCTGTTACAGTACAAAAATTAAGAGATGTCAGCAAGCCAATGGAGAAGAACGTTTCAAAGAAATGGAAATCGCTACCAATGACAAAGATCTGAGAGAGGTAAAACATAGTTTGAAAAGCGTCCAAGCAATCTGGCTATTCATAGGTTGACTTTAGCAAGAACAGAACGTAAAGCAGCCTCAGTATTCCACTCTACAGTAAGACTTAAAATGAACACTGTAAAATACTGGAGTTGGGGAGGAGCAGTGAGACTTGAGAATATCAGGCATGCGCTCTCTATCCAAGGAAAGTTAAATATCTAGTTAGAAACCATATTTACACTTAACAGTTTAGAAAAAGAGAGCTATTATACGGCATTCAGTTAAGTTCAGTTCAGTTGCTCAGTCGTGTTCGACTCTTTACAAGCCCATGGACTGGAGCACACCAGGCCTCCCTGTCCATCACGGACTCCTAGAGTTTACACAAATTCATCACCATTGAGTTGGTGATGCCATCCAACCATCTCATACTCTGTCATCCCCTTCTCTTGCCTTCAATCATTTGTAGCATCAGTGTCTTTTCAAATGAGTCAGCTCTTCGTGACCAAAGCATTGGAGTTTCAGCTTCAGCATCAGTCCTTCCAATGAATATTCAGGACTGATTTCCTTTAGGATGGACTGGTTGGATCTCCTTACAGTCCAAGGGATTCTCAAGAGTCTTCTCCAACACCAGAGTTCAAAAGCATCAATTCTTTGGCGCTCAGCTTTCTTTATAGTCCAACTCTCACATCCATACATGACCACTGGAAAAACCATAGCCTTGACTAGATGGACCTTTGTTGGCAAAGTAATGTCTCTGCCTTTTAATATGCTGTCTCGGTTGGTCGTAACTTCTCTTCCAAGAGCAAGCATCTTTTAATTTCATGGCTACAGTCACCATCTGCAGTGATTCTGGAGCCAAAAAAAATAAAGTCTGACACTGTTTCCCCATCTGTTTGCCATGAAGTAATGGGACCGGATGCCATGATCTCACTTTTCTGAATTTTGAGTTTTAAGCCAACTTTTTCACTCTCCTCTTTCACTTTCATCAAGAGGCTCTTTAGTTGTTCTTCACTTTCTGCCATAAGGGTGGTGTCATCTGCATATCTAAGGTTACTCATATTTTTCCCAGCAATCTTGATTCCAGCTTGTGCTTCTACCAGCCCAGCGTCTCATGATGTACTCTGCATATAAGTTAAATAAGCAGGGTGACAATATACAGCCTTGAGGTACTCCTTTTCCTATTTGGAACCAGTCTGTTGTTCCATGTCCGGTTCTAACTGTTGCTTCCTGACCTGCATATAGATTTCTCAAGAGGCAGGTCAGGTGGTCTGGTTTTTCAGAATCTTTTTCAGAATTTTCCAGTTTGTGGTGATCAACACAGTCAAAAGCTTCAGTGTAGTAAATAAAGCAGAAGTAGATGTTTTCCGGCAACTCTCTTGCTTTTTCAATGATCCAGAGGATGTTGGCAATTTGATCTCTGGTTCCTCTGCCTTTTCTAAAACCAGCTTCAACATGTGGAAGTTCACGGTTCATATATTGCTGAAGCCTGGCTTCAAGAATTTTGAGCATTACTTTACTAGCGTGTGAGATGAGTGCAACTGTGTGGTAGTTTGAGCATTCTTTGGCATTGCCTTTCCTACGGATTGGAATGAAAACTGACCTTATCCAGTCTTGTGGCCACTGCTGAGTTTTCCATATTTGCTGGCATGTTGAGTGCAGCACTTTCACAGCATCATCTTTTAGGATTAGAAATAGCTCAACTGGAATTCCATCACCTCCACGAGCTTTGTTCGTAGTGATGCTTCCTAAAGCCCACTTGACTTCACATTCCAGGTTGTCTGGCTCTAGGTGAGTGATCACACCATCGTGACTATCTGGGTTGTGAAGATCTTTTTTGTCTAGTTCTTCTATGTATTCTTGCAACCTCTTCTTAATATTTTCTGCTTCTGTTAGGTCCATACCATTTCTGTCTTTTATTGTGCCCATCTTTGCATGAAATATTCCCTTGGTATCTCTAATTTTCTTGAAGAGATCTCTAGTCTTTCCCATTGTATTGTTTTCCTCTACTTCTTTGCATTGATCACTGAGGTAGGCTTTCTTATCTCTCCTTGCTATTCTTTGGAACTCTGCATTCAAATGGGTGTATCTTTCCTTTTCTCCTTTGCTTTTCACAGCTATTTGTAAGGCCTCCTCATACAGCCATTTTGCTTTTTTTCATTTCTTTTTCTTGGGGATGGTCTAAAATATCATAATACTGAATTATCAAAGAGAAAGGGAATATAAACAAAAATACAGTAAATAAAGCTGAAGTTTAAATGTGTATGATATCATTAGGGGAGGTACAACATACTGATGATGTACAAAGTCTACAAACCCGTCCCAGAACAGTCTAGTCAATTCTATTTCCACATCAAATACCAGGTTCCCATGGCCAAGTAACTCTCACCACTGCCTGTTACCTCGCCACTCAACATCTATGCCAATTGAACTCATACTGAGAACACAGAACCTCTAACGCAGGCAAGGTGTACCACCATCACATAAAGAAAGAATAAATAAGATTGAAGAACCTGCTGGTTCTAACAAAAGCCTAAAGGGTGCTTCTAAAGTTTGCTACTAATTTCAGTTGTTGACTCAGAGTTGATCTTCATCACTTTATTAATGATGGAAGATGCATACCCTTGAAAACAGGAGGGCATCAAAGCACAAGTTTATAATAATCTCTCAAAGAAACTTCATACACGAGTTAAGTAAATCTACTAAGCCTTCGGAGATGAAGAAAAACAAGTATCACTAGAATCAAAGAAAAATTCACACAGAAGTGCAACAGGTCACTCTGAGTAGAACCAAAATCAATAAAGCCGTGCAGAATCACAGAAAACGGCTAAAATCAAAAGAACAGACTGAGGTGAAGGATTTTACCTATGAATTCTCGCTGACATACGGACGGTGCCATCCTGGACAGTCTTCTGCTCACCTGTAAGACTGCTACAGTAACAAATGAGACTTCGTTTTTCTAAACTATTCTTAAGCTTATTAAAAATGCAAGGATTGTATTTTAAGCACTTTAGCTGACTTCCTACATGCCCTTCATTCTTATAGCCCCAAGACAATTTTTGTAGCTGTAATATCAGTAGTATTTGTAGTATGAGTCATACATAACATCCCACCACTACCAACCCATACACAACCTCACATTCTTATAGAGGGAAGAGTATCAAAATGCTATGAACTGCTAGTTAAACAAAAATGACTCTAAAAAGATTAGATAACAGGAACAATAAAAGCAGAATACTTCAGGGTCCCCAGCATTTCTTACCAACAAAACTGAAGCAGAAAGAATTACAGAGCATGCACTACAGGGGACTGAGGTAGAAGCTGTTTTTCAAAGGTAAAGACACCGAGGCTCATAGAACTTAACTGATATTTTTTTTTGGGGGGGTGGCTAATAAATGATGAAGTTGAGAATCAAAATTCAGGTCTGTGAAACCAAAATGACAATAATAGTCTTTCTTCAAACTCTGTACTCTAGTACTCTAAGGCTGAATAAACATGTTCTAGGAATTCTATAAACACTCAAACTTTATTGTTTATATGAGGAAAAACTAGGTTAAGTTAGAAACTGACAAATAGATGTCTTCTCACCAGGTCCATTACAAAAACACACTGATCTCACCTATTCAGGAATGAGGAAACCAGTGGGGTTAATGTGCACTGCTCTGATAGGCTGCAGCGGCCCTATGAATGTGGGATCCCTACCGGGTTAGGAGGGCACACCACCAGGATAATGAGAAGACCAGAGCAGCAGGATCGAGCATGCAGGTTCACACCACCAGGAGCAGCACATCATCATCTTTGGTGCCGTGCTACAGAAGACAGCCCGCACAATGACCCAGGCAATGCCATTTTAGACAAACGCCAAGATGAATTACACAGTCCTGCTGAAGATGTGAAGAAAGTTCACTGCAAGTGCAGAGACACTACTGCGGGTCATTCCACAAACTGCTGCCATACATTAGCCAACTCTCAGACAGGTAGGTAACATGGTTTCTTAAGTATGCTACAGTCACCCACTGAGACTTTGGGGAAAGGGCAGTACTGATAAGGTAAGTTCTTGGCCATAGGTCTTACACCTCTCCAACCTCCTGTGCCCTGACAAAGGATTGTAATAATTAACCTTCATCATCACACTTGAATATATTTCAAAAGGGTAGGCCAGGATTCAACTACTACCAGTCCTGGGACAAGTAAAGCACAGCAAGAGGTTACAATGAGACCTAATTCTGGCAGTGGTGAAGTAAAGGAAAATAAAATTTAGGTAAATCATGGTAAGTGGACTCGTATCTTCATCATTAAGTAAAAGAACAGGTACCTGGTATACTGAGGGGAACTGGGAATGAGAATATGATGAAGATCTCAATATCTGTATGATCAAATGCTTCAACATTCTTGATTTTAGAACATTCCTTTACAATAGAAAGGTCTTCATTAATATTAAAAAAGATATCTTATTAATATTTTAAAAAGAAATTCCTCAAACTTTCAACCAATAAATAATACTGTTAATGGTAAAATACTACAAATATCTGCATTAATGCCAAGAACAAGAAAAGAATGCCTATTACCATTACTTAAAATTGTTCCAAAAGTGATCCACATAAATAATAGATATAAATACTGGAAATGAGATTAAGGTATGACAGAAATGGCTGAAAGATAGGACAGAAACATTATGAAGGACATGCAAGGCAAGAAAAAGCAGTTTAAGTAGAATTTTAAAAAAGGCTTACTTATCAGAAGCATATAGGAAGATTAGATGGGATACCAACTAAATAAACAAAGAGCATCATAAATAAGCCCTAAAGCATAAAAGTAAAGATCACTTAAAATCAGATATTTACAACAGACATCCCTAGAATTACCTGGCTAAAAAAACTTGTATGGGTCAAGTCATAATACATGGTTGTCATTCCAATGCTGCCTGATGAATCATTCACTTGTCCCTAGTCTCCTTTCTGTACTCTCAAATATCTAACTGTATCTCACCTTTCAGCTGACCGTCAACTTCACCAAAAAAAAAAAAAAAAAAAAAAAACAAAGAACAATAAACCAGGAGCCACTCAGCATACAACTTTCTCAACTTCCTTAATTGTATTTGGGGCACTGCCCTCCTCTCTTTTCAGTATGACTTCTCTTTTAATACAATCTTCTAAAATACAATCAAATAGTTCAGGGAAATAAAATGTCATGACACAATAGAAGTTCTGCAGCTCTGTATGAGTTCAACAGAAAATCAACAATTTTGACATTGATGACCACATCTTTATTACCTTTAGAAATGCCTACATCTCACTCAATAAATGCTGAAATGTATATCTTGAAACATTAAGCAATTTTATAATCTTGGTTCAATTTCACAAATGAAATATGTTTTATTTACTACTGCTGTTTCGACAAGTCTAACAATAACAACAGAAAATACCAGTACCTCCTACAGTATGTGTGCTTAGTCTCTAGGTCACATCTGACTCTTTGTGACCCCATGGACTATAAGTCATTATTTGTTATTTTGGAATGATCAGAATATGATGCATTCTACTGAATGAAATATTTCAATTAAAAGCTTTCAAAGAATAAAAAGATTAAATATAACACAAACTGAGAATAACTTTAATCTTCCTTTGAAGACTCAGAAGGGCTCATACTCTATCACCCCAAGGAAATATAAAGGCAGCAGAACCTCAAAACAAGCTAGATGAAAGCAACATATTAAGAAGTGTATGTCTAAATATATACTTATATTTATAGCCAATGAAAATATAGTTTAACATAAAAAATTTGAAATTGAAAGGGTATGAACTACAGTTACAGTCTCATTTCAGTCCCAGCACTCAATTCATATATTTCGCCTTTGTTGCCAAGTATTAAGAGATTCTAATTCACACAGGTAGCAATGTACTCCTATGTACAGATACAATTTTAGTTTGTAGCAAAGTACAGATGTTTACTTTCTGTTTTTAAAGGCCAGGACAGAGTCACTTTCTAATAGACACTAAATATATACAATGTTAAAATACATGCACAGGAAAAACTTGAATCCCTCAAATAACTGAAGAGGTTTAGTTTTCTAAAGCAAAAGTGAGAGTGAAAGTGAAGTCGCTCAGTCCTGACTCTTTGCGACCATATGGACTATAGCCTACCAGGTTCCTCCATCCATGGGATTTTCCAGGCAAGAATACTGGAGTGGGTTGCCATTTCCTTCTCCAAGAGATCTTCCCAACCCACGGATTGAACCCTGGTCTCCTGCATTGTAGGCAGACGCTTTACTGTCTGAGCAACCAGGGAAATGTTTTCCAAAGCAAAACACAGCTTAAAAATATAGTAACAAAAAGACATGAAGGAACCTCAAAATGCATACCAAAAAAAGTCATTCTGAAAAGCCTCATACCATGTGATATCAACTTTCCAGAAATGGCAAAACTAGAGGAAAAAGATCAGTGGTTTCTAGGAGCTTTGGAGAAAGCAACAGACAAGCAATCACGGGGGAGTTTTAGGGCACTCTCTACAGGTAAAGGGGGATTTAAGAGAAGGGTTAAGGGAATTAGCTTTACATGTGCCAGCCAGAATTAGCCAACAAAGACAAACAATTATCCAAAAAAGGCCTGAGATGACTTGAAGAAGATTTAGCTCACCTAAGAAGGACCTGGAAAACTAAGAGGTAAAATGCCCCAAGAGCAAAGGACTATATTAATTAGGTAGAAAGGTGTACTAAGACAGCACATTCAATTTCAAGCTATTCAAGCTACATCACTCTTTCCACAAAACAGAACTATACTCAAAAATGCCACATAGGACCCATGCAAACTTTCTTAAGAGAAGAGGAAAAGCAGCAAAGCAAGTAAACTAGAGGAAAGCATGCTATAGAGAGAAAGAATAACCCCTGGAAGCAGCAGAAAATTACAGATGAACACTCTATACTTCCCCCCAAAAAATCTAAGGTAACATAAAACTGAAAATAAAAGGAATCCAAAAGACACAATACAATATAACCAAATATACTAAGAGAAAAAAATAAAGAACATCCAGGGACTTCCCTAGCAGTCCAGCGGTTAGAACTCCCATGCTTCCACTGCAAGGGGATAGGAATTCAATCCATGATCAGGGGAACTAGGATCCTTCATGCCATACAGCCAAAAAAACACAAAACAAAACAAAACCTAGCTTGGGAAACATGAACAAGTATACAGATACTATGGGTACCTAGGCAGAAAAGCAAAAGGAAATAGGCTGACCTAAAAAGACTCTGATGCTGGGAGGGATTGGGGGCAGGAGGAGAAGGGGACGACAGAGGATGAGATGGCCGGATGGCACCACTGACTCGATGGACATGAGTGAACTCCGGGAGCTGGTGATGGACAGGGAGGCCTGGTGTACTGCAATTCACGGGGCCGCAGAGAGTCGGACACAACTGAGTGACTGAACTGAACTGAACTGAACACTTCTCCACTGCAACCTATAATGTCAGAGAATAATCATCATCTATAGTTACTTTGTTTAGAAGAAAACACATTAAACTTTTACTTTTTATTTACACAAAAAAGAAATATATTTGTCTTCTAAAATAATGAAACAATACTGGCACATATCTTCATTCTACATTTATCCAATTTCATTCTTCTCTTCAGAAGTAACCATGCTTAACACTTCAGGCCTTTATCTGTGCATCTACACAGAGACAGGCACAAAAGAAATGCACAGCTGTGTGTGTGGGGGTATTTAACAGAAACGTATTATACCATCTTATTTAGCAACCAGATTATTTGACTTATCAAGAGATCTTACAGACATCTTTATGTGTAGAGACACACATAAATGTATTATATTTTTAAGCTACTGGTGACTCTGTTGGATTTCCTATGC
Organism: Capra hircus; assembly: GCF_001704415.2. NCBI lineage: Eukaryota > Metazoa > Chordata > Mammalia > Artiodactyla > Bovidae > Capra > Capra hircus. The sequence goes on along the minus strand of NC_030826.1, from coordinate 23,339,269 downwards.
AGACGCTATCACCTACAAACACACTTGGTCTCCTTCCTTTCCTATAGTTCTAACAGTTTTTGTTGCCTCCCTGAACTGGCTAGAATCTCAAATACAAACATAAATGGTAGCAGGAGCATAGAACTCTGAACTTGTTCTAAACTTTAATGGAAATGCACTTGGTATTTCTAATGTCCGCTGTAGATTTCTGGCAACAAGCCTTAATCAAATTAAGTAAATATTCAATTTCTTATTTTCTAAGGAATTTCTAACAATAAGGATTGGGTATTAAGAATACAATTTCTATATTCTCTGGACTGACCACATTTTTTCCTCCTGTTTATTAATACAGTAATTGTACTAACAGGTTTCTAAACACTGAAAAACCTTTACATTCTGGCAATAAATCATATTTGGCCATAATCAATTTTTTTCATATACTACCGGCTTCAGTTGTTATATTTCTTTATATCTGAGTTCATTTAAGAATTAGCATGTAGTGTTCTTTATTATTTTCCTCTTGCCTGCTGTTGCTGTCAGGGTTACTCCACCCTACTAAAATGAATTCCTAAGTTTTCCACCTTTTCCTATGTTTTGGAAGAGACCTCATAATCTGGGAAGTTACTGGTCCTTAAAGACTTGACAGGAAGTCTAGGCTAGAAAATCACCTGAACTTGGTCTGTACCTATTTTTACCATTTCCTCTATAGTCAAGGTTCTATTCAAGTTTTCTAACTTCTCTTAAATCTGATCACATATATTTTCTTAGAGAATCACTCAGGTCATTTAGATTTTCAAACTTAAGAGAACATTCTCATAATTTTGAAAATCACCTGACTTCATTTTATGTTGCCTTTTTCATTATTGTTCATTTGTGTCTTTTCGCTTTCATTTTAGTCTCTTTTTAAAGCTAGTTTTTCATTTTACCTGTCAAATTACCAAGCTACATCTTCTATTTCATTAATTTCTGCTTTTATTTATGAATTCCTTTTTCTTGAAAGTTCATTTCTCTTTTTTTTAAAGATTCATTAAAGACTATCTAATTTTCTGTATGCTATGAGGGCTATATATCCTAGGGGTTTTTGATGTGAGTACCATATTATTGATTTCTTCACTTCCTAAGGTTCATTTTGCTTTCTTTATTCCAGTTACTTAGAAGTATATATTTTAAATGCTCAGATGGATAGATTGCATTATTATAGTGTTATGATCAGCAAATGAGGCCTATGTGATTTCTGCTTTTTTGGAATTTGAGATTTTTTTTTGCAATCTAAAACATGGCAATTTTCCCCCTAATACTTATAATTGAGTGAGAAAAATGTATAATCTAAAAATTCTTCACTTTTTACTTATTCATTTTGGGAGCAAAAAAATGTATTCTCTGGCATGCAAAGACCCATAGAGGTCCACCTATAGGTCCATCTTGAAAAGGTACATAATGACAAAATCTACCCAACAACTCTTGATGGAAGTAAAAGAGGAAAGTGAAAAAGTTGGCTTAAAGCTCAACATTCAGAAAACTAAGATCATGGCATCTGGTCCCATCACTTCATGGGAAATAGATGGGGAAACAGTGGAAACGGTGGCTGACTTTATTTTTCTGGGCTCCAAAATCACTGCAGATGGTGACTGCAGCCATGAAATTAAAAGACGCTTACTCCTTGGAAGGAAAGTTATGACCAACCTAGATAGCATATTGAAAAACAGAGACATTACTTTGTCAACAAAGGTCTGTCTAGTCAAGGTCATGTATGGATGTGAGAGTCGGACTATAAAGAAAGCTGAGTGCAGAAGAATTGAGGCTTTCGAACTGTGGTGTTGGAGAAGACTCTTGAGAGTCCCTTGGACTGCGAGGAGATCCAACCAGTCCATTCTAAAGGAGATCAGTCCTGGGTATTCATTGGAAGGACTGATGTTGAACCTAAACTCCAATACTTTGGCCACCTGATGTGAAGAGCTGACTCATTTGAAAAGACTCTGATGCTGGGAAAGATTGAGGGCAGGAGGAGAAGGGGACGACAGAGGATGAGATGGTTGGATGGCATCACCGACTCGATGGACATGGGTTTGGGTGGACTCCAGGAGTTGGTGATGAACAGGGAGGCCTGGCGTACTGCAGTTCACGGGGTTGCAAAGAGTCAGACACAACTGAGCAACTGAACTGAACTGAACTCAACTCAACAAGAGTAATCAAAATAAGAATATAAGAATGGACCAAACTCATCAAATTGTACATATTAAATGTGTATAGTTATTTATGTATCAACTATACTTCAATATAAGTGTTAAAAAGATACAATAGGAAAATTGTTGCACGAAAGAATTAGGGAGTGAACATCAGATCAAACAGTACAAATATCATCAACCAGGACAATGTAAAAATAACAGACTCCCTTCATCTTCCATGGAGGAGAATCAATGCATAAAATTTGATAAAGAAATAGAGGTATAAGATGTACAAAAGTTGCTATTAGATGAACTAGCAACAGATAATAAACATTTCCAAACTCACAGAAAGGGTGACAAAAAATATTAAGAGCAGTTTGTAAAGTATAATTCTATTTTATAAATCTTAAGGAGGAAAAAGATGTTCATGCAATGTTTGTAAACATATGAAAAATGTCTTCAAAAAATTATATAGGGGTAATGGTGGCCACTTCTCGAAACCGGGACTGAGAAAATGGGGGGTTAGGTTTACATTTTGACATACATTTCTTTTGGTAACAGAATTTTGTTTAATGAATAGTGAATTTAAAGTCAGAAAACTACCTCTGTTACTAGTTGTAAAATTGGATCATTTTAATTTCTCCCACCCTTGATTTATCTAAAAGATGCTTGTCATATCCACATAAATGGTTTTCATATTATTACTCATGTTTATATGCCCCAGAGTAGTAAGAACACACAAGGTAGGCAATACACATTTGCTAGGTTGAATCGTAAATTATGTTTCAAGTTTGTAAAAAAATTAATTTCATTTCTATTCCAAAAAAGCCTAAAAGAATTTTATGGTTTAAACTGCTTGCCAACCTTTAGAAATGCTAAAATGTTACAAAGGCCAACTGAGGTGCCAAAATTTATCTTACTTGTAAGAGGCACATAAACACTTATTTCTTGCTATCATAGTAAATATGTGTTCAGATCATTTTCAAAAACAGGAAAAAAAGCAAAACTCTTCATTTTATTTCCTTCCTAAAAACTGGAGGACACTAAATCCATATCCTAAATGTATATTTAGATCTGTGGGACAGATCTGCTTTGCTTGATGAACATTTTTAAGTCCGTTATCTCAAATTCTGTAAAAATTTAGCCACCTGAAATTAGGTTCTTCTCTTCTCAACTGATTTTTAGACAAATTAAAAGCTCTATTCTTGGCCATAATTTAAATATTCATCCTGATTATGAGGGTGATAAGCAAGACTTGCAGTCAGCTCTCACAAGTTATTTAGAAGCAAAAATCTATCTAAAGAAAAGACAGAAACAAGAATGATTAAAAACCAGATATGCCTTCTATAAGATAAAAGTACATATGCAAGGTCAATCATTACAATATTCTTTGCAATTACAAAATAGTGGAAACTACCTATATGTTCAACCATGGAAGGAAGAATGGTTGAAACATTGGTGTATAAACAGCGGAGTACTATCCAGCTATTGGAGGGGTGGGGAAAGAAAAGGATTTCTATGAACTGACATGAGTGAGTTCCAGGAGACACTGTTAAGTGAAAAAAAGTAAAATGCAAAAGAGAACATACAGTATGCTGCCTTTTAACTGTGAAAGAAGCAAGAAACAGGAAACATACATAATAAAGATGAGGAGCAGGTGCAATGTAAAACACAAGAAACTGGAAAAGCTATTAACAGAACAGATGTACCCAACTGTATTTCAAATGAATGATGTAACTACATGAAGAGGGAGAGAAAACACAAAATGAATCTATGTAACTTACACACTCAGTATTTCATTACACACTCTGTCTTCAGTAGAACGGATGGGGGAAGAACTGCATTCAAACTCTGGACCCTTTCCAGGAGAGTTTTCACTGGTAGGAGCATAGTAATAATTCTGAAACTATTTTAGAAGTATTACAGTCCTCCCAGAGGACAGCAGCAACGTCTGGAAATATTTTTGGTTATGGCATATAGTGGGCAAAAGCTAGGGATGTTGCTAAACAACCAAGCATGTACAGGACAACCCCCAGAGCAAAGAATTACCCAGCCCCAAATGTCAACTGTGCAAAGACTGAGAAACCTTAGCACAAATATGAGCTAGGGAGTCTGTATATGTGTTAACACATATATGTATTTCCTAGTTCTGTCTACTTAAAGGGCCCTAAAGCAAAGACATCCCTAGTAATGAGTACACTTAATGCCCATATCTTGATCTCAAATACCACTCAGCTGGTAAAAAATCTGCCTGCAGTGCGGGAGACCTGAGTTCGATCCCTGGATTGGGAAGATCCCCTGGAGAAGGGAAAGGCTAACCACTCCAGTATTCTGGCCTGCAGAATTCCATGGACTGTATAGTCCATGGGGTCGCAAAGAGTCGGACGCAACTGAACGACTTTCACTTTCACTAAGAAGAACCAGGGCTTCTTGGAGCAATGGCTGACTCTATGGTTAAGGCAAATCCTTGTTAAGGTACACAAATTGTTGAGGTAAACAAATTGTTAAAGTAAACAATAAGCTTGGAACATCCTATTATCCTAGAAAGTAAGGAATTGCTTACAAAAAATGATAGGGGCACATAAAAGAGCAAACTGAAGAGGCTCCTATGTGAAATCTGTGACAATTCAAGCACCCAAACAGTACAATAGTAATGAATGATAAACAACTGGAAATTTAAGAACCCATGAATTAATACCAATAATGAAAAGACACAGACATAAAAGAAATAAAAAGAAGATGCACTGATTACAGTAAAATGCTGAGTGCTGACTAATAAATACAGAATGAGTAGTAGTGTTAGAAAATCATCACTTTACAGCCACTGTAGTAAAGAATCATTCAGGCAAGAATAATCAATGGATGTTAAATCTAGGGGAGAAATATCGATAGGAAGAAGAATGTCTGCATCATCTTAAAGTGTCTCCCCATTTATTTGCCGAAGAGGAAATAACGGTAACTCTATAATGGAGACAATAGGCACTGAGACTGAGGGGTCAAAATTAACATCATCATTGAGGGATGTGCCTAGATATGATATTCTGACAAGAATTCAATATTATTTATGTAGCATTCTGTCCAAGAATGCATAGACTGGCTCTAATTATGAGGAAGAAAACAAAATGAGAAACACTCTATTTTGAAAAAAAAAAAGACTTCCCTGTTGGTCCCATGGTTAAGACTCCATGCTCCCGACACACGGGGCATGGGTTGACGCCCGGTCAGGGAACTAAGATGCCACATGCCACAGGATGCAGCCAAAACAAAGAAACAATTGAAAGACTCACAAATAACAAATGCTGGCAAGGTTATGGAGAAAAGGGAGCCCTCAAACACTGCTGATGGGAATGTAAACGGGCACAGCCAATGAGGAAAATAGTATGGAGGTTTCTCAAAAAACTGAAAATAGAACTATCACATGACCCAGCAATTCCACTCCAAAAACACTAACTCAAAAAGATATGTGCACTCCAACACTCACAGTAACATTACGGACAATTTCCAAGGTATGGAAGCAACCTGTCCACCAACAGATGAATGGGTAAAGATGATGTGGTATATATACAATGGAATAATACTCAGCCCCAAAAAGGAAAACCTTGCCATTTGCAGCAACATGGACAGACTTGGAGGGCACTACGCAGTCAGACAAATACTGTTATGATATCACTTATATGTGGAATCTGAAAAAATACAGCAAACTAGTGAATGAAAGAAACAAAAAAAACGGAAGCAGACTCACACAGAGAATAAGCCAGTGGCTGGTCATCAGTGGGGAGAGGCAAAAGGGGTTATCATGGAAGTATATGAAATTGTATGCGTGAAACATCTGAAAATTGTAAAGCACTACAAAATTTAAAGAATCTCTCATTCAACAAGAAAAAATTTTAAATACTATTCAAAAATATTAATGCCATGAAAGACAAAGAAAGGTTGAGGAAATGTTCCAGATTAAATGAGATTAAAGAGACATGACAACTAAATAAACCCAATCCTGGACTTCATGGTATATCATAGAGGGGGAAAAAACGCTACAAAGGATATTACTGGCCCAAGCAGTAAAACTGAAGTACATTTAATAAAAAGTGACAGTGTTAAATTTTACTGAAGTTGCTGTTTTATAGAAGAGTATAGTTATTCTTAGGAACTGCACAATGAAGTATCTGGGGGCAAAGGTCCTTCATGCATGCAATTTACTCTCAAATGGTTTTTAAAAAACTACACATGGCTAGGGTGCAAATGATAGAGCAAATGGTAAAAAAAGTAACAGGTGAATTTGGATAAAACATATAATAAGTATTCTCTGTACTAACGCTACAATTTTTCTAGAAATCTGAAATTATTTCCAAATGAAGTTTTTTTGAAACCTACAGGAAAATCCTTAAGAAACCTAGAATATTAAGTTAAAATGTCCCCCCAATACTCCTCATCTATAAAAACAGAATGCTATAAAATATGGGATGCTTTAAGACACTATAAAATAGTACTAGTCACATAATTTCATGCTGTTTTCATTAATGCTCTTGCATTAACTATATTAGCCACTTCATAAAGTTCATATACAATAGCCACTGGATGATCAAAGATGAAAAACATAGTAAGACAAAAAGGAAAGGCATTAGCAGTGACAACAACATAAAAGACTTCATTTTTCTAATACATGGATTCCAGACAAAAAAAAATGTGAAGTGCTTTGAAGCACCTACCTTCCTATTGAACATAAGATAGTTAAGACAAGCTTAGAATAAAACTTATCCCAAATAACTTACTTGTTTTTTCTGCTTCAAAAGTACACATGATGTCAAAAGGGTAAGTAACACTAAGTCAAAATAAGACCCAGTTCTAATAGTCAGACCAAATAGCCCAAACCAATATTTGAACCCTCATAACAGTTTTAATTTAGAATACATCTCTCAAAGCTGTATTTTAATCTACTTTGTCTTTTATGAGAGGATTAAAAAACAACAACACAAAACAGAGAAACTTACAGTTCATCTCGTTGTCTCTGGGACAGCACCATTTTGGCTGTAATATCAAGCTTATTCAATATAGTGGTATGTCCCTCTTCTGGCAAATCAAAAAGCTTTGCAATCCCTGGATTTGTAATTAAATAAGCCACTAAGTGGCTTCCACGCAGGGGAAAATGATTCTTTCACAAGTGAATCCAACGTGTAACCAGGAGATATTCAACAAGTAAGGTTCATTCCACCTAAGGAGAGAGAGAGAAAGATTATTTCTTTCACTTAGAATTTAAATTATTACTTGCTGTATACACTCTCAAAGGTGAGGTTTACTATGATGGTAATATGAATACCAGATGATGCTTTTTAACCTACTGTGAAAATCAATGCCAAAACAGTCATTTTATGTATTTTAAATGATTTTTAACAGTTAACTGAACCAAAACAACACTATTCAATTTTATTGAATTTCAAATATTAACATATAACTTCTAGAGAAGAAAAGTTTTTCCTTAATGACAAAAACAAATTTTCTAATTTACAAAAAGTATTACCTGAAAAAAGTAACAATATAAGTATTTCACAAACTGTCGACAAGTCAAAGGTTCTAACCATAAATAAATTCAAGATTGAATGTTAGCAACTAGTAATCTTACAACAGCTGATATTATTTATAATGTAAACAAACTATTTAGCTAATCTAATGCCCTCTTAACCAATACATTTAATCAAGAAATAATTTAGCATTGTTCAATGCTTAAGAAGTATGTATTTAAACTGAATGGAGTACATACTTCTTTGTACTCAACCCAATTCTCTAATCTTGTTAATATTAATATTTCAGAGCCCTTTGTAACTACAACACATGATCGGTTCAATGAGAATAAATGTAGGTAAAAGAAAAATCGAGAATAATTTCTTAAGGAATTATTTTTCAAATCTCCTCTACTTTGTAAAAGTTTAAGTACAGTTTGTCTTATCACACTGTATAAATATAGCTAGAGAAAACAATTTTCCTTCAATTAAAAATACGTTAAGTCTGAAAAAAATAAACATGGAAGAATCTCATTATCACACCAACTAATCAATTTTACTATGATAAGACATTAGAACAAGCATATGAAAACAAAAGTATGTGATATCCTGAAAAAAAAAAGCTAGACAGAATTTGCACTGTAATTGGAAAATACAGTTGACACTTGAACAACACAGGTTTGAACACTTAAAATTTTAGCCTCACTTTTCTAAGTCTTAATTGTCACACCAAGCCAAACCACCCAGGAACTCATATACTCTAACAAGAAGGTTCAATAGGATTATCTTATGTTGGTGACTATGTGAACTGTCTACAGATTTCTATTACTGGGACAATAGTAACCCACTGACAGAGCATTAATCATATAAATCAGAGTGAAAAAGAAGCAACAAAAATGAAAAAACTCCACAATATTATGTACATTACAAGGTTCAGTTTAACTATGGAGAGACTACCTCTAGACAAAAAAAGTAAATTAACGCACAAGAATTACTATAGGCATAGAACATTAGCATGACCTAATCAGGATAAAACTAAGATATAAAGAAATCATTGAATATAATAGTGTACTGCACAAATTTATCCATGCAACATACACTAAACACAATGAACCAGACATCATGTTTAATGAGGGCAAAGACTTCTTGGTCTTTACACTGAAGAAGTTACAGTCTTCTGGAAGAGTCAGCCAAGCAGTTAAAACTGTGTGAAATGTGTGACAAGGATTTCCAAAGAGCAGATGATGATGATTCAACATAAAGCTGAAGCGATAATAAGGACAGGCTAGGCCAGAAAACAAGCTCTGGTCTTTACAATTTATCCTAGGAATAATGCGGAGCCCCTTCCTTTTTTTAAAAGAAAAATCACTCTCATTTCTATAGTGAAGAAAGGACCATAAAGACGGGAAAGGAAGAAACCAGGTAAGATATTTGCAGCGATGAAAATGGAGACCTACACTAGAACAGGAGCTGTAAAGAGAACCTGAAGGGCGAGAGCAGAAGGGGTCAGCCAAGGGGTCAACTCAAAAACCTTCTAGATTAGAAACAAGCTGAACTAAGTAGAACTACACATGAAGGGATGAAGAAGTGTGACTCATTCCATCTTTAGATATGTCAGCTCTAAAAAGAACCAACCTAAGGGGGAAAAAAAAGTTTGTTACTTACCTGCTCAGAGATGGTATAATTAGACTAGAGCCAGGCAGAGCAACACTAACACTTAAAGAGTCTACAACAGAGGCTGAGGAAGCAATTAAAGAAATAGAAGTAAAAAGGAGAGGGAATATGTCAAGTCAATATGGGAATATTTTAAGGAGAGACAATCAACAGTACCCAAAGTTATCCAACTGTCAAGCAAAATAAGGTATGAAATGGGTCTGTTTCATTCATTATAGAGTTCACTGATAACCCTGATGAGAATAATTTTAGTAAAACGGTATAAGAGCATGGTTCAGCATTGCAACACCCATAATCAAATGGGCTGATGAGTGCACAAAGATGAAGATGGTTACCATAAATATCTTAGAAACAGATGGAAGTATTGAAAAGCAGTTTTTATGGATTGTTGTTTTTCTCAACCTAGCAAGATGCTTAAATGTTAATGGAGGAAGGAAAAAAAGACACAGGAGAAATAAAGGAATGAATTATTTTAGTATCACCATTTTCACCACCTAATTAACCAAAGACAAACAAACAACCAGACATGATGTATCCCCTGACAGAATAACATCACACACCTATAAGGTATTGTCACAAAATCAAATCTGAATCTGTTCAAGTTTCTGGCTCCAACTATCAATTACCAAGAAGCATAAAGGGCCAAAGAATATGTGAAAAACACCACAGAGATATAACCAGTAAAATCCAGATTTTGAAAAACCCTATAAAATAAATGACCCAATTTCTTCAAATAAATTCCAAGGAAACTGAGAGACAGAGAGAGAGAGCTGGAAAGGGAAACCTATAGATTAAAGGAGATAATTGATATAACCACTGGAATACACTGACCTTACTTAGATCTAATTTTTTTTTAAGTATAAATAATTTTTGTGAAACAAACCAATTAAACATTTGGGGATATGTGAACACTGACTGAATGTCTAATGATATTAAAGAATAACTGTGAGTGTTTCAAGGGGTAACAGTATTGTGATTATTTTTAAGTCATTTAAAAATATACAATGAAAATTTTATCAGTAGAATGATGTCTAGGATTTGCTTTAAAAAAATTTGGAAGAGTGGATGGAGGGATATATATGAAAAAATATTAGCTTTGAGTTGATAACTGTTGAAGCTGGGTAATGAGTACATGAATGGTTAATTTTCTCTACTTTTGTTTATGGGTCTAAAGTTTTCCATATTTAAACAAAAATCAGAATAGAGAAATACTCAATGAGAGGAGGAGGAAGAAAACGGAATGAGAGATCTAGATACAAAAATGACTTACCTCTTCTACTGTTATTATGAAGGAGAAAAACGTGAAATCTTTTTATTTCAGGAAAATAGGAAATGAGGTCACTTGGTGGGTAGGGGGAGTAAGGAAGAAGGGATTAAGAGCCTTGAAATAGCTGCTATGAAGAAAGAGGACAAAAAAAATACAACGGGAAGTACCGGACGGAGATTTTTAAGACTGGAGACCATGAACTTTTGGTGGTGACAATCTTACAAACATGTGACTTTTCTTTGGCAGTTGTCTGGCTACAGAAACAGAAAAGTCACACATTTAGAGATCTAGGATTGGGTTGAAGGTTTACAGGGTATGTGTGATGAATGCATAATGAGGAGATTGGAAACAATGGATCAAAGAGCCTCAGTGCCATTGTGCAGAAAGTGAAAACTGAAAAGGCAAACAGATAGTAGAGGGATCAAGAAAGCAGAGTTTTCTATTTCCCAGGAGACCACTTGAAAGGTGGTATGCCAGAGAGTAGGATGATTAAATTTGAAACGTCTCGATTTGCTAATTATATGTTATTATTTACTACTATCGGTTAATAATGTTTTCATTACAACAATTTATTATCAATCTATATTTATAACCAACAGTACAAATTAACTAGGCAGTATTTTCATACCACCTGGGGAGGAGTCCTAAATCTTTTGGGGAGTCACTAAATTCGTTTGACAAGGTGATGAAGAGGCAAGACCTCTTCCCTCAAAAAAGCACATATGAAGATAAAATATTAATACATACATGCATTTTAAGGGGGGTTCACAAATCCTTCCAAAGTCAACATAATGAGCGAAAAGACTTCTCATTTTTGAAATATATTTTGGCAGTACTCCAACAATCCCCTCTAAGCTACTTGCATGTATCACAAACATATTTCAAAGAAGAGTTTGGTTTATCCATTAGCATGCATGTCAATATCCAGACATTCTCAGAGATCAGATCTGTGTTGCCTGAGCGCTAGAAACAGAGGCTTCTTCAGTATGTTTTTTGGAACGCAGAATTCTTAAGCATTCTACATTCTAACACAACATACAGTTTCCTGCCACACCAAAGCAACTCTCCTAGACAACATCGTTTATTACGGCTTAGGTAAGTACCTCACCACAGAAAGAGAAAGAGGAAAAGTAAAAATAGAAAACAGGAAATAAACAGAGTATTAAAAAATAATCTTAGTCAGTGAATTACTAATTTAAGTTCCTCTCATTTTGTTTCAGTGTGTTAATAACATAGGTTTCACACTTATCAAAACTTTTATAAAATATCAATAATCTATTTTGTACACTGTTTCTTGCTAACTAGGAGTTTATGAAAGAGGGGAAAACAATACAGAATATAAAGGATGTACATGAGGGAAACATAAAGAGGCAATTACATGTTAGCAGTAGAGGTGTACTGACATGAAGAACGCCAACTGGCAGGTTTACTTATCATTAACATTAGATGTAGAAGACGTTAAGAAACTCACCTAAGACTTTTACACTAACGGATTGCCAATGGCTCCTGGTCTCATGAAACTGTCACTCAACAATGCAGATTATCTACCTTCCTTGAACAGCAGGTTACAGCTCCTAGCCCTAATACAAATAATACAATCCAGATAGAGCAACGAGGAAAGGCAGAAGCTATTGTCAAGGGTTACTGAGTACCTTTCCATACTAGCTTTCTAGAGTTAAATAAAAATCTCCTGTTTGCCAATAAACTATGTGCTTCATGAGAAACGAAAACTGGTCATCTCCCCAAACAAGGTCCTGGCTCCTTGGATAAAAATTTTTTTTCACTTGTTCTGTCTTCTCCTCCCCTCACCATCCCCAAATTGTGTGCACCATCAAAATCATCCTGATTTCTGTATAATAAACCCAACAGAACATACACATATATATTCTGACTTGCACCGTCCTCACTGAACAGAAGTAAAAAGGAGGACCATCACTCATCCATTTAAATAGTGGTGGACATATTGGGTGTGCCAGCGAATTCTTCCTCACTTCACCAAGTAATGCTTGGTATCATGGCACGAAACATGAGGTTACTGGTTTCTCTAAGTTCTCAATATTTGACTTTGACTATTATTATATGTAAAAACAGTTTTAAACTATATCATTAATGCTATACTGCAATGCAGTCAAATAATTAAAAAAGTATACTTACCTATGAAATTAATGCATTGCCTATTCTGAAAAACACCCCAGTCAAATTTAAATTTTTAAATTTACAGTTTAATTCTGTAAGACTGCATCAGACTACAAAGTACCCTCAAGAGCAACTTCATTTCCTTTCATCAATTTTTGTGATTTCCTCACTTCTCCACTTACAGAGATAAGCTTCTAGAGTTTTGAGGTTGTTTTCTAATAAAACAAAGATGTCAAAAGTAATTAAAACATTAATGGTCCCTGCAGTATCCTGTGCTGCGTGATTAATTAATATGAAGAAGTTAGATTTTCCCCACCGCCACAATTTGAAAACACTAGATCACTGAAAGTTCTTCATCAAATACCTAGGCTTTAGTGTCCACCTGTTCTCATTCTCTTTCAGCTTGGAGGCCCACGATTCACCGGGACCTGCTGCTGGCAAGCAATAACAAAAACTAAAGCAAAAAAGGACCAGGTTGGGTCATCAATGAGGGACGGACTAAGTGAAGGCACAGTTCATCTTCTGTAAAAGCAAAATTCTTCCAGTAGCTATACCATTTCCTCACTTCGCTATTAGCTACAGCTGTCTTCTATATCTCATTTTGCAAGATGTAAGTAACTCATCCAAAATTTATATTCAAAATATTTTGCATTTTTTCATTAGCTTTGGGCCAATGATTAAGATACCGCCTTTTCTACTGAGAATTACTCATACCAATATCAAGTCTAGTAACTCTTAGTATTAAAGGCAAGTGTTGCAAATAGATGCTCCACTGCTTTAAATTATAATGAAGAAAGTAGAAATAGTATTTTTTTTCTTTCTCTCTTTTAAAAACTCTTAGCTGCAGCCTATGGGATCCAGTTCCCTGACCAAAGATCAAACCTGGGCCCCCTGCATTGGGAGCGCAGACCCTTAGCCAGTGGACCACCAGGGAAATCAACATTTAAAACAGTAGACTCTGAGTAGAGCAGATTACCCTCCACAGTGTGGCTGGGCCTCATCCAGTCTGTTGAAGGCCTGAAAAGAAAGCTGTGCAAGGCCAGCAGACTGCCTCTGGACTTGGGAGTTGCAACATCAACTCTTCCCTGGGTCACCAGCCAGTTACATTTTGGACTTGCCAACCTTCACAACCACATAAGCCAATTCCTTAAAATCTCTCCCTCCGTTCTCTCCCTCTCCCAGAGATTGACTGTAGTCACTTTTTCTTTTCGATATATACATAAATCCTACTGGGTGTCTGGCTGGAGAACCCTAATAATATGCCCCCAAGCCCTTGGTTCTGTTATAATAATGTAGCAGACATTAATATTATAGCCTTAGCCTATCACTAAACTCTACTGGAATGAATACTCTTCACCCCTCATACAGCTTAAATTCTACTCCCTGGATCCTCACCAGGGAAATCAACGCCCTTAAGGATTATCAAATATAAAAAACTGAGTCCTACTTAAAATAGACAAGAGAAACGTCCTGAACAAAAGGCTTGTTGTTCAGTCACTCAGCATGTCCGAATCTTTGCAACCCCATGGACTGTCGCATACCAGGCTTCCCTGTCTTTCACGATCTCCCAGAATTTGCTCAAACTTAGGTCCATTGAGTTGATGATGCCATCCATCCAACCATCTCATCCTCTGTTGCCCCCTTCTCCTTCTGCCCTCAATCTTTCACAGCATCAGGGTCTTTTCCAATGAGTTGGCTGTTCGCATCAGGTGGCCAAAGTATTGGAGGCTCAGCATCAAAAAAAGGCTACTGAGGTGCAAAACAGGTAACTGAGAACTCGCCTATCCTCTGTTTCATTGTCACTCTCTCCACTGCAAGTGGAGTCTTTGATATCCACTGCCACTGCAACTTATAAGCACCATCTCATTACTGCGGACTTTTCAGCTCTTCTCCTTCCTATCCTTGTTTCTTTTTTCTTGGCCTGTCTACCTCATCATTCTTGACTTTCCCTTCACGGACATTAATCAGGATGCCTTCTCATTCTTATAACACACCCACCAAATACATGCAAGATATAATCTTTGTCCCCACAGTGATCACCTGTTGACCGATGATCAAAGATCACTTCTTTGTTGACTAAAATCTTTCTCTTCTTTGACTTAAGGCATGAAGCCATTTTGAACACCTGAGGGTTCCAAGTGGAATTCTGACCCAGTTAGATTTGACTGTATGTATATCCCTTCCTACTGCTTTTTATCTCAAATCAGTTTTCTGTGTGATACCACTGTTTGTGTCTATCAACAGTGAAACAGAATGTGAAAAAAGACAACTATTTGCTGTTTTAATATGCTTTTAGAAATTGCAGGTCACTTTTTTCCTTTTAAATTCACTCTGATGTCAAAATATACTTAAATGAAAACGAGGAAAAGATCTATTTAAAAGGTTGTTTTACAGACATACAGCCTGACAGAACCACTGACAAAACAAAACAGTCCTGGAATATAAACTATTCCTCCTAAAAATATTAAGTCTCCTATAAATTGTGTTCTACTTCACTGAATCCATTATTCCTAGGTTCACTGGGATTCTATGATGCCAAATATGTCTCTCATAAAAATAAATACTGAATTATACTACCTGCTCTCTAACAAAAATTCCAACTTGCATTCTATTATTATACTGAATGACATCAAAATAAAAAATGAATTCACCAAACTGATGCTGATGACCTCTACCATGAGTTTACATAAATTTAGGCAATGATTCTTTAGGCTAAGAAACACCTCTGGGACACAAAACAATGAATGCCACATTTGTATTTTTTTCCAATTAGATTTACTAAAAGTAGTTGAAGGAGAAGTGGGTTAACTATGGATTTTTACCATGAGTCTACATTTGAACCACTTGAGAAAATTCCTGAAAATAATCATGTTAGGCCTTATCCTAGCAATTCTGAGGTGCCATAGAGATTTTAAAATTTTCTCCAAATGATTCTGATGCACATCCTCAGTAGAGAACCATACAGTCAACATTACAGACTGTAAACAGTCCTAAAGGGCCAAAGGCAAAATTATAAAAGAAGGGGAAATCAAGAAATCTTCAGTGTCAGAACTCAGAGGAGTTCCAAGGGCAAAAATCAAATCAGGAGGCCAAGGCACTCAGGTTTCAAAGGTAACTGCAACAACTGTCACCCAAATTCAAATAAATATTTACAAACCCTTTCAGATATATCTTGAGGAGACATCTTATACTAACAGGAAAAAAAGGTCAATACAACACTTTGAAGTAACTAAGCATTTTTCATTATAGTTAGGCTGTTATTAAAGGTTTGTTTTTTTTAATCCTTCAAGAAGAAAATACTGCTGGCTTGTTCATTACACAACTCTATCTAGCCCTAGTCTTCCTGGAATGTTCTAATAAAGATACATTCTTTTGTTAACTGTATTATTTTGTGCTTTTGTCTCATCCTATCTCTTCTCCTTTGTATCTAGACCAGGGGTCAGCAAACTTTTTATAAATGGATAGACAGTATAGATAAATATTTTAAGTTTTGCTGACCTTATGGTTTCTGCAGCAAGAAAGCAACAATAAACAATATGTGGAGTATCTGTGTCTCCGTATCAATAAAACTTTTATAGACACTGAAATTTCAATTTCATGTGACTTAAATTATTAATTTATAAAATTAAAATTGGAAATTATTTTAGAAGCGGAATTGTATAAAAATGTTTACAAAACAAATTTTTACAAACTTCTTTCCCACCACTAAAAACTGAAGGGAGGATCCAGCTTGTCAGACATAGTTTGCAAACCCCCTTATCTAGACAAATGAAGTTACCCGGTACAAGCTACTTTAAATGTTAATAACAGCAGAATCTCTTTCATAGGGCTGTCAAATGATTTGACATACATAAAGAAAGTGCTTAGAACAGTGCCTGGTACACAGTAAGTGCTATATGATTTTACACACACACAGGAAGAGATAAAGAAACTAAAATAAATATTTCCATATCTCCTCTACTTTAATACCCTTTCATTCGTTATCACACTGAAATGTTTTACCTAAAATTTGACTGTTATAAAAAAGAAAAATCACTGTTGAGGCAGAAAAAGTATCTAATTATGAATTTATCAGCTTTTCCTAGAAACTAATTTTCTAAGTTTTTTTTCCCCTCAAAAGTCCAAATGCATCCACCTGAATTTATTCACAGCAATAATCTCATTAATCTGAATCTCAAGCAAAAAAAACCCTCACCTACCTACTGAAGTAAATATTTACAAAGATCTACATTAAGACCTCAAAGGAGGACATAGGATTCTAATTTTCAATACACTAATGCAATTGCTTCCCTGGTGGGTTTCCCTGGTAGGCCAGACAATAAAGAATCTGCCTGTAATGCCGGAGACCTGGGTTTGATCCCTGGGTTGGGAAAATCCCCTGGAGGAGGGCATGGCAACCCACTTCAGTATTCTTGCCTGGAGAATCCCTGTGGACAGAGGAGCCTGGTAGGCTACAGTCCATGTGGTCACAAAGAGTCAGAGATGACTGATCAACTAATCACAGCACACACTGCAACTGCAGTTAGGAAGAACTTGTCTATAAATGCATGACTACATTATAACCAAGACATGGCTTACAAATTCAGGTTTAGCATACTTTTTCCTTTACTTAAGCAGCCAATTTAATTAACCAAGGAAAGTCAGCAACTCTCACCCTGGCTTGCTGCTGCTGCTGCTACATCGCTTCAGTCGTGTCCGACTCTGTGCGACCCCATAGAAGGCAGCCCATCAGGCTCCTTCTCCAGGGATCCTCCAGGCAAGAACACTGGAGCAGGTTGCCATTTCCTCCTCCAATGCATGAAAGTGAAAAGTGAAAGGGAAGTCGCTCAAGTCATATCCGACTCTTTGCAACCCCCATGGACTGAAGCTTATCAGGCTCCTCCGTCCATGGGATTTTCCAGGCAAGAGTACTGGAGTGGGGTGCCATTGCCTTCTCTTAAGCCTGCTTAAAACTAAAATGTAAAAAAAAAAAAAAAAAAAAAACTAAAGTGTGAATCAAAGAATGTAAGGAAAAGTCAGGCTGAACTCAGGTGAGGCCATTTATCTCCAGAAAGGTATAAAGAGGCAGCATTCCTCATGCCCAAGTCTTCATTATAGAAATATTTCATTTTGGGTATCTGCCACCCATATGTCTTACAATTTTCCATTTCCCTTCAAGATTCACCCCAAAGGCAACTCATCACCACCTCTGTGACTCCTTCTTTGGATAGACTGTTCTCACTGGAGCAGCTTACTGCCTAGTCTTTAATCTCACTGTGCCATATACATATAATCCTAACAGCTACCATTTACAGAATGACTTTATAGGTTAGGCTCTTTTCCTGAAATATTTAATTCTCGCAACTCTCAGCAAAAAACAAAAACAAAAACACAAATACACTTATTTAACAGATGAGGAAACAGGTTCACTAAGGTTAGAGCATGTATCAAGGTCAAAATGTGAAACAGTGGCCGGGCCAGGATTCAAATCCGGTTTGCTTTTTACTTCCACACAAAAGGTTTCAAACAGTAGGAATGAGGACAGAGGGGAGGCCAAGAGGGCAGGATTCTGTTTTTTAATCTGTTCACACACTGGATTTCTGCACACAAGTTTTTTTGGAGAAGTTTCCACTGTTAAGATAAATTTGAAAAATCACAGATTTTACGCTGGGCTGCCTCCCACATTCTTTATATACATGCCGACTCTGCTGCTGCTGCTGCTGCTAAGTTGCTTCAGCCGTGTCCGACTCTGTGCGACCCCATAGATGGCAGCCGACCAGGCTCCGCCGTCCCTGGAATTCTCCAGGCAAGAACACTGGAGTGGGTTGCCATTTTCTTCTCCAATGCATGAAAGTGAAAAGTGAAAGTGAAGTCACTGAGTCGTGTCCAACTCTCAGCGACCCCATGGACTGCAGCCTACCAGGCTCCTCCGTCCATGGGATTTTCCAGGCAAGAGTACTGGAGTGGGGTGCCACTGCCTTCTCCAACATGCCGTCTCTAGTACCAGACTTATCTCCTCAGGGGCAAACACTGAACTGAATCTGCCTCTCTAGTGTTTGAACGGAGTCAAGCCTTGAAAGCAAAATTTTCCACATCAAGTAAGTGTATTTCCACAGTTATAAGCAATTATACAATAATTTATAAGTCCAAAGCAATTTAGTCAATAAAATTCTTTCATATATTAAAAAAAAAGAAACCAAGTGAGCTTTAAAATGTTTTCCAAAAACATCACATTTCTTCAGTATTCTTCAACATTCAAAAGCTTTATTTTAATAAAATATCAATTATATAGCCACTGTCAAGTAGTATTAGCAAATGGTATTAACTATGTTTTTTTAATTGCCATACATATTAGAATTAAACCATATAAAAACTGTTGATAATGGCAATTCCACAAATTCAATCTAACACTTATCAATGGTATTTAAACACCACTAACAAAACTCTCAGCAACTAGCTGAGGGACTTAGTTTTGACAAAAAAAAAAAAAAAAATTAACCAGAGTAACTCCCTCCCTCTCTTGAGATTTCATAGTTCTTTGTACATACACATATTTAACATTTCTCACAGCACACAGTAATTATCTGTCTTGATGTTGTCTCAACAACACTCCTCCAAAGCTGCAAATCTGACATATTCCTCACTGTGTGTCTACCAAATATTATGGTAATCCGCACACAGTAGGGATCGAGTAAGCATTTCTACGTCTGCTACAGGAATCACAGTAAAACTGAGATTAAAAATTTACCATGTCCTCAGAAATAAAAGATGTATTCTATCACTTTATTCCCATCACTCTTTTTCAAATTCTGAAATATAGGCAATAAAATACATTTAAATCCAGCTGCTTAGAGCTGGATTTGATGTAACTTTTTTCTTTTAAAAGATTTAACACTAATGTCATAAAAGTAAACCAATTTAAAAATCCTGTAGAAAATCAATGGCCTGTCTCAACTTTATAATAAAACTTTAAAAATTAAAGATCATTTAATCTTCTAATGCGCATATTAATTACTCTTCTGGTTTTGTTTAAAAATGCAAAGAACAAGTGACAATTAGATAAACTTAAGCAAAGTCACACACACAAATCCATTACCTTAAAACTCAGAGGAAAAAGTTCACTAATCCTTCTAAGCCTACAAACAATAACAGAAAACATATTGTTCCGTTGCCTTTTTTTTTTTTAAAGTACAAGTTACAGTGAATACTGATGCAGATAGCCCAAAGAAATTATAACAATGCAGGAATCACTGCAATTCTTAAGAACAGAGCAATGTTCTAAAATTGATGTTCCATGATGATCGCTTTGGAGATAACGTACAGGAGATAAAAGAGAAAGGGCAGGCTATAAGTAGAAAGTAAGAGAGGGCTGAACTAGGATGGAAGCAGTTAACAATGACTTAGGGGAAAAAAGAGCTTTATAGTCAAAAGGGAATTATGCAAAAGTGCGATTTTTCTTTTTGACCTGATCTACTACTTGCTCCTGGTTTTAAAGATGGATTTCTCAAGGATATGATCTTGGTCCTAAAGGTGGATCCCCTTTAGAGGATCTTTACCACCAAAGACAACTGGCCACAATCCACTTGGAAAACTTTCATTTTATCTCAACTGAACTGATTTCTAGTTTACTACTATCCAGATTCAATGCTTTCCTCCACTGCAACACTGAGAAGTAACTATATTCTTAGTGTCAATTATTCAGTTTTTTTTTTTTTTACTGAGGACCTACCAAGGCAGGTTTTAGAAGAAAGGAAATAATATGTTGACTATAATATGAAAAAAATAACCAAATGTAAAATTATTTTAAGCAATTAAAAAATACAGTACTGCTAAAAAGCTGAGGCATATCTATTACCCGACATAAATAAAAACAACACTTCCTTGTATTTACCAGGAGTCCACTGTTATAGGAATGGTCTGCTGAAGCAACTGGTTTTCAGCAGCATAAAACAGAGCTGTGTACTGACCCCCCTTTTTCTTTAACTCTATTTCTTAATGACTTTACCAGTTTGGGATATTATGGAAGAATGCTGCTCCTTACACCTTCAAATAAGGCAGGAATGTAGCAGATAGGAATCTACAAGCACTCCCACAAAGTTTATTTGGGTAAAACTAAGTTTTCACAAAACTACTTAAATCCTACATAGAAATGGTTTGTGCCTGAAGTATGGAACACCCGCACTTCAGGTACTTGCCAAGAAGCTTAATCTCAATATGTATCAAAACTGGATTGAGGGAAACGATATCCATCGGTCAAACAATCCACCCACTCATTCAGACTTGACTTTCATAAGACGTGGTTGGTATTCCCATATTGAGTGTTGTTAAATACTAGACATGTATCTACCTTAGAGATGTTGATGATGGAAATGATAATTACACATAATCTTCTTTATGAGGACCCCTATGAGAAATTACAGTCTGAGAGTACCAAATGTTAGTGACCTTTCTGAATTAATTGGTTCACTTTTATCTTAAGGACATTGTGAAAAATAACCTAACTGGTATTTTTTTCCTCCTGCCACCACATAGAAAGTTCAGTCAAATCTGTGCTCTCTGCCTGCAGGAAGACCGCTGTGACAGACCTTTTTGGCCTAGATTCTGATTCTGTTTTATCCTTACCCTTTGTTTCTTTTTTCTCTTTGTTTTTAATTTGTGGTATTTTGTAGTTTATGCATCTTTATAAACTGCTTTAAATAGATTACAAATCAAATACAGAGACTAACTAGGCAGGTAAAAGTGTGCATCAGCTAGAAATAAAGCAACAGTGGTAGAACTGTGTGGTTTTTTTTTAAAGTAAATCTAATTAAAAACAAAAATCTGAGCAGACAAAACACATTTCTAATCTGAATCCTGGACTATCCATTTGCAGCCTCTGAATAGGCACTTTTTCTTGACGACTGCAGTTCTCTAGCTTTACCTTTCCCCCATTGTTTATAAAGACATCAATAGGAAAGTATTTCTTCACTATAAACAGTACAAGGGCAATAATAAACAATAACGGAGTGGTAGGAACTTGTTTCACTGGAAAGTTTATGCCCATCTAAAGGAGAGCAGCTGTGACTCAGCTTAGGCCAACTGCTGCCACAGGAAAATGTGGGCCCAGCTGTTGCCAAAGCTTCCAATTTTTCAGGATAATCCAAAAAAACCTAATTCTAAGATAATGACTCAAAAAAAAATTTTTTTTAACTATGCAAGGACAAGAGAAATGCATTTACACTTAGTTCATCATAAAGGCCACCAGTGTGCAACCCCTGGCCCAATACTGAATTAAACATAGGTTTTCTGAACAGACTGAGGAAAATGCAACAAAATTTAGGAATTTATGGTCTAAAATCAATGTCAACAATATTATCCATTCTATTTATTCAATTCAAAGCATAAAATTTACTAAAGAACAAATATTTAATCAACCTTAAGATAAAACTTTGTGAAACAAAAACAAAATTTATCATCTGCAGACACCTTTTTCATGTTCACTGCAACACTGTATATGTAACAGTGAAAATCTGAAAACAATTTAAAGGCCTATTTCTGTACTATAGGTATAACAAACTAGAGATGATTTCATATATAAGAAATTATTTATCACAATAAACTAGATCTACATACATCAATATACCTAGAAAACATTTTTTAGGTGAAAAAAATAAGTTGTAGAATATACAGTATAACATTCATGTAAACTCTAAACTTGATTATACATTGTTTATGGATACATTTATGTATAGAAAAAGTGTAAAAACAGAATAAAAGAATATATACAATCTTTAGGCAGAACTTTATCATTAGAAAGAGGGAGGGTGAGTAGGACTGGAAAGTGGGTGTCAACTCTAACTGTAATAAAGCCGTATTTCTTTAAAAAAAAAAAAACTTTAAAGCAAAATGTTAACATCTGTTAATTCAGGTAGTAGTTATGTGGATATTTTGTTATATCATCACAGGTGTTTCTCCTGCATATCTGACATTCCATAATAAAAATAAACTGCAAATACGTAAAATAAAATTTAAAAGAAATGACATCTAGATCCCATGATGGGCCCTCTTACAACAAGCTGAATATATAAATGGTATGAAAGCCCTGAAGGAATCAATCCTATACTTTTGAGGTCCTACTGTGTAGAATTTTGAAGTCAAACAGTGGAGGTTCAAATATCAACTACAAACTGACCTTAGGCAAATTTTCAAAATTCCTAAGCCTGTTTGTCCACATAAATCAAACAACTGTGGTGAAGCTTAAGGAGTTAATCAGTGTTAAGGGCTTCTCTACCATTTTACTTCCCTCCACAGAGTTTTAGAATAGTGAAGACATACAAAGAGAAAATTATAATTTCACTTTGAAGATGACATAGTGTAGTACCTTTTACATTCTTACATAACATCATCAATGTAAAAAGAGATACTGCTTTTCTAGTGTCAAGGACAGAACACAAATCAGTTCTGCCACCACAAGAAGGCAAAAAGTAGACAGCCCTATTGCTACTATGTCAACTTGTCTTAATCATCTTCACATCACCAAATATCAAGCACCACTTACTGGGCAAGGTACTGTTCTAGGCTCTTGAGTAAGTATTTACTTGGTATGTCAGATAAAATTTTATATAAGCTACAACAAAACTAGTAAAGGAGTATGTCAAGGCTGTATATTGTCACCCTGCTTCTTTAACTCATACACAGAGTACACCATGTGAAATGCCAGGCTGGACGACTCACAAGCTGGAATCAAGACTGCAGAGAAATATCAACAACCTCAGATATGCAGATGATACCACGTTAATGGCAGAAAACGAACAGGAACTAAAGAGCTTCTTGGTGAAAGAGGCGAGTGAAAAAGCTGCCTTAATATTCAGCATTCAAAAAACTCGGATCATGGCATCTTGTCCCATCACTTCAAGGTAAATGGGGAAAAAGTGGAAACAGTGATAGACTTTTATTTTCTTGGGCTCCAAAACCACTGTGGACGGTGACTTGCAGCCATGAAATTAAAAGACACTTGCTCCTTGGAAGAAAAGCTATGACCAACCTAGACAGCGTATTGAAAAGCAGAGTCATCACTTTGCCAACAAAGGTCTGTATAGTCAAAGCTATGGTTTTTCCAGTAGTCATGTACTGCTGTTGAACTATAAAGAAGGCTGAGTGTCAAAGAATTCATGCTTTCGAACTATGATATTGGAGAAGACTCTTGACAGCCCCTTTGACACCAAGAGATCAAACCAGTCAATCCTAAAGGAAATCAACCTTGAATATTCATTGGAAAGACTGATGCTGAAGCTGAAGCTTCAATACTTTGGCATTGGATACAAAAAGCCGATTCTTTGGAAAAGATCCTGATGCTGGGGAAAACTGAAGTAAAAACAGAAGGGGGTGACAAAGGATGAGATGGTTGGATAGCATTACTGACTCAATGGACATGAGTGAGTTAACTGTGGGAGTTAGTGAGGGACAGGGAAGCCTGACATGCTGCAGTCCATGGGCTCACAGTCAGACACAACTTAGTGACTGCACAACAATAACAAGAAAAAACACTTGTAGATACCTTAAAACTATGAATTCAAAGAAAATTTCTTTCAGGTGAAAAATAAAATTAGAGGTTACCTGGAAAAGAAGAACCTGGTATGCAAATTTGAAGGATATATATGTCAGAAGGTACACAGAGAAAAAGAGAATGGTGGAGTGGTGAAGAGTGAAAATGCCATAAGGAAAACAAAGTATCTTAAGGCTGAATCACCAGATACAAGGCAGGCAATAAGAAACAGGTGAAGCTGCTGAAATGTGAGCTAGGACACAAAAGAAAGGTCCCTGAGTGTCCATTTAGGATTAAAAAAATATGTTTTTGGCAAGGTACCCTTTGCATTTTCATCTACAAAGCTGACTAAATAAATACAGTAAAAAGCTGGCAATGGGTTTGTCACAAGAAAGCAACTTGAGAACTATGGTTCAGGAAAATTAATCTGACACTTTATGTAATATTCCACATAATTCCTCCTTTTATTCTCTGCTATGGATGGCTAATGACACTCAGCTTCTCAATTTCACCCCAACACCCAAGCCACAAATCTGAGATGTCTTCTGATACCTCCCACTCCTCATCACACAGTGTGTGTGTTCTCAGTTGCCCAGTCATGTCCAACTCTCTGAACCCCATGGACTGCAGCCCTCCAGGCTCCTCCGTCCATGGAGTTCTCTGAGCAAGAATACCAGAGTGGGCTGCCATTTCCTCCTCCAGGTGACCTTCCCCACTCAGGGACTGAGCCCGCGTCTCTCTCTCTCTCTTTTTTTTAAGTTCTACCAGTTTTTGCTACCAACCCATCACCCTCCACCCTCACGCACACATGCTCAGTCATGTAACCCCATGGACTGCAGCCCGCCAGGCTCCTCTGTCCATGGACTCTTCCAGGCAAGAATACTGGAGTGGGTTGTCATTTCCTTCTCAAGCCCGCGTCTCTTGCATCTCCTGCATTGGCAGGTGATTTCTTTCCCACTGCAGCACGTTACACACTGCTGCTGCTGCTGCTAAGCCGCTTCAGTCGTGTCCGACTCTGTGCGACCCCATAGACGGCAGCCCACCAGGCTCCCCCGCCCCTGGGATTCCCCAGGCAAGAACACTGGAGTGGGTTGCCACCTCCTTCTCCAATGCATGAAAGTGAAAGTGAAGTCGTTCAGTTGTGTCCGACTCTTAGCGACCCCATGGACTGCAGCCTTCCAGGCTTCTCCGTCCATTACACACTACCCATTCACAATTCTACCTCCTAACCTTTCTCCAGTCAACAACCTTCACTGTCACTATTTCAAGCACTAATCAGCCTTTCCTGAAAAAACCTCTTAAGTGACCTTCAAACTCCAATCTATATTCTTCACTGCCATCTAAACTACCTAACTCTACAACTGATTATAATGTTCACCTTGCTTGAAACTATGCCTTCCGAACTGCCTAGAATTCGGAACAACCCAGAACTCCTAAATTCCACCTATCTGGCTCGTATGTGCCTTTTCAGTCTCATGCTCACATGCACTCTCCAGTTCCCTCTGCAAATTACCTCCCAGCCTTCACATAATAGTTCCTCATGCTTCTGCACCTGTGTATGTTGCTCTTCCCTTTACCTAAAATGACCTTCTCCCATGTCCACTCCAATTACTCATTCAAGATTTGGTTTAAATATCGTTCTCAACCATCTTGGAGATTTGATGAGCCCTGAAACAGCGTGACACATATCATACGTGATGTTCACGACTATCACCCAGGACCCAGATTTAAAAGACTACAGAAGGATACTGAATTTCCCACCCATTTAATTATTTCATCAAGACTCTGGAGAACACTCTAATTTCAATCAAGTTTTCCTATTTTTGTAAAACTAAATGGCATGAAAAAATATTCTTAGAATTTGACAAATCTAAAAGTAGCGAAGAGAGAAGTAAGATTTATCAAAGGAATGAGTATGTGGTGAAATATTGTACCGATTCAAGTTTATTTATCATATCTGAATAAACAATGAAATACTATAGCTGTAATAGAATTAACAAATTTTAACTTCTTTAATGATTCAGCAGCCACTTTAAATTTTTACAGCATTACTATGATGCTATCTTTTTATAATCACAAATTTTAATATAAAGTTATAACATAAAAACAACATAATAAAATCATTATTTAAGCTTTCTGGCTCTTTGGACTTGGGTTAAATGAGAGTTTTACACATAGTAGTGGATCTTTAAAGAGAAATTTCCCTCCATCTACTGAAAAAAACAGCAAAGGCCTATACATTTAGAGAAATTAAAAACTGTACCAAGTCATTGGTTCTCGTTTTTATGGAAGCATCATAATAGACACCGAAGCTTCAAATATCACCAGCATAGAGGATATCTAAAACCCAAAGTACTTTAACAAATATTGGCCAGGGGTGGGGGTGGGGGGTGGTCAGCCTTGGTTTTCTTTTTTCTATATTCAATTACCTGTATCTGCCAAGTTTAACGCTTCAATGTTTATTCAATTTTTCTGTCTGTCCTTAATAGTACCACCACAGTTCACACCATCAGCTCTCACCTGGACTGGCCTGATTTACTCATTTATTCTAAAATATTTGCCTGTTTGGCTACACTGGGTCTTAGTTGCAGCATACAGGATCTTTGATTAATAGCTGCACAACTCTTACTTGTGGGATGTGGGATCTAGTTCCCTGACCAAGGATCAAACCCGGACCCCCTGTACTGGGAGTGCAGAGTCTTAGCCACTGGATCACCGGCCAAGTCCTTGGACTGGCCTAATTTAACTCCAACAGGTCTTTCTAAAATCTAGTCTTGAAAATAAAATAAAATAAAGTAAAATAAAGTAAAATCTAGTCTTGGCCTATTAACATTTATCTTATACTCAGCCCTAGAATTATCTATTTAAAATACAATCTGACCATATCACTTACTTAAAAACTATTGTTCATTGACACACTAGTTTTTACTTAACAAATATTTAAATAGCACTTACTGTATGCTAGTCACTGCTTTAAGTGTTTTAGAAGTGTTCATTTACTCCTCATAACCACCTATGAAAATTTAAATAAGGAGCTTCTCTACTCTGTGTATGTGTGTGTGTAATCCAACAGAGCTATGTAAGTAGCAGAGCTGAACACAAGCACCTGGTCTCCACAGTCAGGGCCTTTGATCACTGCATTACGCTGCACCTGTTTCCCAAAGTCCACATGCTTAGCACAGTGTATAAGGTCTTTGATTAGTACCTGGTCCCTTCCCACATTTCAAGTCTTATTTCTAATCAAGCCCCACTTTGCTCGAACTCTAGTTAACACTGAGTACCTTGTAATGCACGCCTTCCCTCTCCTCACTTCGATACCTTTATTATTTTACCACTGCTTGTCCCATGTCTGGAGTGCTTCCCAGCACCTCAGCACAGTTCTCATAAGAGTGCACTGAATACATTCTGATGAAAGAATGAATTTTTAATACCTTATAAGGTTAGTGAGCAAAGATTTTAAAAATATTCTACTATTAATTATACTGATAGACAGATAAAACATAAAAATATCAAATATTTTAGAACTTAAGTCTCCAATACACCTAATGGTTATCCTGTTAAAACATACACAAACAACAACAACCAAAAAAACTTCCCCCAACCTTGGTTCTCCTTCAACTCTTCCTCACTGCTTCCAAACAACCATATTTGTTCAACAGTGCAAACCAAAACAAACAAATCTCAATTCTTCACCTTCCTCATTCCTTGTTTGTCTCACTTCCCATATCAAATCGGTTAATAATTTATACATACTCAATCTCTCTCGAATCCATTCTTTAAACCTTCACTGTCTCTTAAATAGTTATCACAGGTCTATCTGCCTCCATCCACTCCATAGCTGCATTTCCCACAATGCTGACAGCTGCCTTTTTAAAAGGGAAATCTAATGATGTCACTTATCACAACTTAAAATCACCCTCTGCCACCTCAAGGACAAAAACATTTCTTCTCAAAAACAATCAACTAGGAACCTTACTGAAAATGCAGATACCCACTGAGGTCCCCCCAACCATGGAATTCATATTGCGTGAGTCTAAGACAAGCCAACAAATGAAAATGGTCGTGTCACCTGGCTTTACAGGTCAGATCAGGGCAGTGTTCTCTATACTCACCATCTCTCCAGCCATACTGAACTACAACTACATGTAACTTCCTCATCAACTAAGGGGAACTTATGAGACTAGGTACAAATTAATTCCCCAAACAACATGACAAGATTTCTTCAAAAACGTTTAACCAACATCTTTGTAAAGATCTCCTTGAAAACATCTCGCCAAGTATACATTTTGATTTTAGCATTATTATTCGACCTTTGCACGTTAAATATGTTTATAAATTCTAAGATCATTGACGGCAACGGTTGACAATAATGTTTGCATCACCAATGCTTAGGATATATCTAAATAAATGTTTCGTGGACAGAAAAATTGAAGAAAATTTAGAAGAGAAACAAAAATAAGTAATGGTATTGAATAAGGGTTTTAAAAGTTGAAACCCAATGATATTCTCTGTACAAGTAATACAGTGGAAGGGCAAGATATAAAAACAACTGCCAAGTGGGACAGGATGGGAGGTCGGGGGGGAGCAGAAGAGGGAAGGGACATATAGATACCTATGACTGACCCATGTTGTATGACAGAAAGCAATACAGGATTGTAATTATCCTTCAATTAAAAATAAATTTTAGGGAGTTCCCTGGTGCCCCAGCGGTTAAGATTCTGAGCTCCCAATGCAGGGGGTCTGAGTTCAATCCCTGGTCAGGGAACTAGATCCACATGCTGCAACCAAGAGTTCGCATGCCACAACAAGGGCCTGGCACAGCCAAATAAGTATTTAAAAAATAAAATAAAAATAAATTTTAAAAAACTGCCAAGAACTGTAATAACTGCAATGCTCAAGAATTATCTTGCACTCAAATTATAAATTCTCCTTAATATAAAATAAATCTCCTTCAGGACATAGATCTTAGTTCTGTTTTTAAAGAGTCCAGTCAGTCAAAAATATTTTGTTTTCCACAGTATTTACAAGTTTTCTGAGGGAAAGGGAAGAACAAGGAGGATTCAAATACTAGCACAGCACAGATGAATAAGATGCCCTATTTGCTTTGCTTCTCAGATCACAGCAGTCTCCCTCCAAACAAGTCCCAAAATGTGGAGCTCTTCTCTAAAATCCCAACACTTAACTTTACTCTCAGAATAATTTCTACAGGGATATATAATTCACTTAAATGTAGCTCCTTCAAAGACCTTCTCTGATCTTTATTCTTCAAACCACCGTTAAAATGTTTTAAACAATATGTGAATAAAACAAGGATTGCTTAAATTAATATTTAAAATCCTAAACAAAATTTTCTCGATGGACGTAAATGGGGAAGAGGAGGTAAATCTGCCTTACTGAAGAATTCCAAATGACACGTGTAAACTGATACTCCCCCCGCCAGAGCAGTAACTGGACTCATTTCCAAAAGGTAAAGAAAAATAATAACTTTAAAAGACAACCGACAAACACTACATTAACCAAGTGATGAAGGTTAGCACCACCAGTGATGTTTTGTGGGCATCACGCAGCCTCTGACATGATGTGATGAGAAGTGCACTTCACCTCTGTGGTATTTGTTTTCTGAAAATCCACAACCCTTCTAATCATGAAAAAGCACCTGACAAACCCAGTTTTGGAGACATTTTACAGAATACCTGACCAGGACCTCAAGACTGTACAGGTCATGGAAAACAAGGGAAGACTGAGAAACTGTCACAGACCAGGGAGACTGGAGATTCGAGACAACCAAATGCAAGGTGGCACCCTGGACTAAACCTAGAACAGAAAGAGGCCATCAAGGGAAAACCAGCGAAATTCAAATCAAGCCTGGAGTTTAGCTAACAGGAAATACCAAGACTGACAAATGTACCACAGAAACATAAGATGTTAACAATGGAAATTAGGGGCAGGGTATATTCAAGAACTCTCTGCACTACCTTTACACCCTGTCTACAAATCTAAAATTATCCCAAAATAAAAAGGTATTCTAAAAAATAAAACAGGAAAAATGTGGGGTTATTTAATATTTAACAGTACAAATAAAGGACTTCCCTGATGGTCCAGTGCTAAAGAATCCACCTTCCAATGCAGGAGACATGAGTTCAATCCCTGGTTGGGGAGCTAAAATTCTACATGCCTCAGGGCAACTAAGCCAACAAAGCCCCAGTACAGTCCAAAATAAGCACATTACTTTAAAAAAAAAGACAAATAAAAGCTTTGTTAAAATAAAGATATAAATGCACTTTCCAGTTTAAATAAAATGCTTGCAAGCAATATAATTTTATATTAAAAAGTGGAATTAGTCCATTTGGCACTGATTTACACAGTACTTCTTGCCTACTATGAAATTTTGAAAATTCTTAAGAAATATACTTAAAACTATAAGAGCTATATTATTGCTTTTATGAGTAAACAGTATGCTAATTATCTTACTTAAAGTCTCTAACAATAAAAAATATCTACTGAAGGCTTTAGAGGCCTTTTATCCAGTAATAGCAACCACCCTATGAGTTAGATACTGTCAACATTATCCACTTACTGGTAAAAAATAGGCTTATTGCTCAAGACTCACAGAGATTTCCCTAGTGGTTCAGACAGTAAAGCCTGTACTGCAGGAGACCTGGGTTTGATCCCTGGGTCAGGAAGATCCCCTGGAGAAGGAAATGGCAACCCTCTCCAGCATTCTTGCCTGGGAAATCCCAATGAACAGAGGAGCCTGGCAGGCTACAGTCCATGGGGATCACAAAGAGTCAGACATGACTAAGCGACTAACATACTTTCATAGCTGATAAAAATGATGGAGCTAGGATTATAATCTAAAGTATTCATTTTGGTTTTAGTCAACAGCTTTATCTAACTTTTTCTGCTAGTGTTTTAACCCTTTAAAAATAAAATAACAAAAATAATAGTAAATAATAATCAATATAATTAACTTTTTTTTCCTTTGGCCACACCTCACAGCTTGTGGGCTCCCCAATGCTCCCCAAACCAGGCCCTCAGGAGTGAAAGCTCAGAAGCCTAACCACTGGACCATCAGGAAGTTCCCAATACAACTGACTCTTAATCTTCCCTTCCTTTCTTCAGCAGTCAGCATATTTTTCATAAAATGAACAAACATGGAAGGAAAGATGAAGAGATAAAATAGATGACTTACACACACAAAATACTAATATCATAAAACACATCCTTGTATCCTTATCATAGAGTAAAAGTGAATTAAATCTACAACATACAAATCCTTAAAAACATAAGCTTTCAACTAAATTCCTTAAAAATTTCCCAGACTCTTAATTTCACAGTTACCAAAAGAGTCTCTCAGAAAATTCTTATCAGCCTCAGTTAACTGTCAGTAATTCTGGTGAGCACACAAGAGCTCCAGGAACAGATATCTGAAATGCGAAGAGCAGAAATGCAAATGCAATTTCTCTAGTTGGGTAAGCTCACCTCTTAAAGATGAGTGTTCTGTGGCCCTGAAACAACTATGTCGGAAGTGCTACCTTGTTCCTGGGACAACATAAAATCTCTATAAAGGAAATATGAACACTTTTCCTTTATTCACCTTAATTCCAGAGAGATCCCTGGAAGTTAGCCACTACAAAGAACTACAGGATAGCACATTTCCTTTCACAGAACCCCATACTCAATCAAATTTAAGAAGTATTCATTTACTTATTAATATCCCTTAAATAAATGTAATTAAATATTTAAATGTACTTAAATATTGATTTAATATTAATGTATTAATATTACTTGTATGTATGCAGCATTTATTATAAACATACTATGACAAAGCAGTATTAGGCATTTTCTGGAAGTTCCTATTCAAATGCCTTATATAAGCAAAACAGCAATATAAGATCATGTGAATAAATGCCAATTTAAATGATACAGGCAATAAATGCTACCAATTCTCACCATTTTAGAAAAGAAATTAGCAAACATAAAAAGTTATGAAAAGAGTCCATTTTGTCAAAAGAAAAAAGAATGTTTGATAATGCAAGGCAATACGCAAGTAGTTCACTGACTACAGTATTTACCTCATTCTAGCTACTAACCCAACTTGTGACCTTGGGAAAAGAAATTCTCTAAATTTTAGTTCTCTTATCCATAAAAATACCAGTCTTTCACAAAAAGTACCTGACAGAACAAATGAAATGCCATGTTCAGTACATTTAAAAACTTCTAGGAAAATGTTCACAACGTTAGATGACAGTAACTTCAGAGGATACTTTTCCAGAAGTATCTTTGACAAAAGCACAGATCAACCTAACTAGATAAGTTTCAACTAAAAGCCACCATCTTTTAAAGAGAAAACAACAGATCAAAATAGCAAGTCCTTACAGTATCTGCATCCAAAGACTATAAAGCATTTCACAAATAACAATTAAAATTTTTAACTGCCATGACAAGATTAAAAATTATATACACAGCAAGAAATTAAACTAAGGTCCTACTTAAATGACTAGCCAAAGTCCCCTGTCAAACCAGCAACAAAGCTAAAACAACTCAGAAAGCCTTCACTGCACTTACCTAGTAGTAGGCTTATATAATACAGCATCTTTCTTCATGAAATACACATTTCTCAAAACATTTGGCCTTCAGCAACTAAGAGTCACTCTACAGCTAAGCACTAGGAGAACAGGTTTGCTTTTTCTTTTCACAAGTCATATATCATCAGTTTCTTGTTTTCGTACAGTTTTTAATAGAGCAACTTTTTAAGTGAGATTTAAAAAAAAAGCTGTACAGTAAAAGTGGCAAAGAATTTCTACTTTAAACTATCTCTCTTTCCAAAGTGTATGAAAACAGATTACCAGTCATAAAGAAATATTTTCACAACAGAAAGTTACAGGCAAATAAAGAAA
This sequence comes from Capra hircus, assembly GCF_001704415.2. NCBI lineage: Eukaryota > Metazoa > Chordata > Mammalia > Artiodactyla > Bovidae > Capra > Capra hircus. Next base: position 23,306,150 of record NC_030826.1, on the reverse strand, counting down.
TCTCTTTTAGGACCACAGCAGACATGACAGGCGTGGTTAAACCAACCAAGCCTCAAGTCCCTTTGGCAGAAGAGTGCATGACTCACTGCTTTAGAACTCAGTGGGAAGAATTGGAAAATTCATTTCAATTGTCCTAAGGTTTTAACTTGGGTTTGTTTTTTAAGATATCTGCATCCTAATAATGATAACTTCCATAGTTTCTATGGCTTACTAATTAAGAGGACAAATTGTGAATAATACAAATCACAGGTAAACAAAAAGATCCTTTTTTCTTGGACACTGAAAATATGAGCTGTAAGATAAAGACATATATACAGTATCATTTATTGCATAAGAGAGAGAAACATTTACACTGAAAAAACATACATAAACAATGAAACATGTATGTTCTAGCTGGAAAACCAAAAATTATTATACTGATTTCTCCCTTCCAGAAACATCTATAAATTTTTTATATACCAGAATAACTGTATCTGGAAAAAAAGATACCAAGTAATTCTACTAAAAAATTAATCCATCCCAATCTCATTAAAAGTTTCATAAGTATAGGATTATTAAGAATTTTAAAAATTGATCTCCAAATTAAGCAAAAGATTCTGCCACATGTCTCAGAAACATATCCAGATACACATTTGGAAGTAAAAGCTCTCATACTTAAGTCAAATTATTTTAAACTCCTAATCAACTAGTAATCTACTGAAAAATCTCGGCTCTTAGTACTCTCATAGCTACAAACACTAAGGGTTAGGGTATGTTAGACACATAACACTAACCTCATCCCTTGCCACATGAACCCTTCTACTTTTTAATCACGTTAAAAATAACAAAAATATAAAACTGTATCATACACTGACAAACAGTCATAAGGCCCATCAAAACTACATTTACAACATCAATTTGACATCCTTCTGAGAACATCTATTCACATGAATGCTTGATACAAGACATTATAATGACCTACCTTCTCTTAGGGCAGTACCTTACTAAAAGATCTCTTCCAAACGACAACACAAGATAAAGGGTCTTGAAGAGCATTTAACACAAATTACCTTATCCTCTCTTACTCACTTTGATGTTCATTATTTAAAAATCACAGATTTTACTGTTTTAATGCAAACTAAAGTTAAAGAAAACATCTATAATGTTCTCATTAGATTTTCGCAATATTTCTACTATTTTTTGCCAAATATTTCTGGCATTCGTTAATTTACATTTACTTAACTAAAACAATAAAAAACATTAAGAAATGTGTACATATGTATATGTATGTGTACATATATATACAGGTAATATACAGACAATAAGTATTTGCTTTAGAGCAGGGACACTGCTTTTTACTCCACCTTGCAAAAAAAAAGGTAGAAACTAAAAACATGAGATTTTAAGATTTACTACAGAGAAATGCCTTTGTTGTAGCACGAATTAGCATCAAATAACCTTACAAAACATAAGCAAGAGAAAAATGCTATGAAAGGGCAATCCAGCATTTCACAGCTTCTGCTCTCTTACTCCACCCAGTCTCCTCAGCTCAATGGCTGTTCACAGCATCCACAAATATTAGCCCATTTTTAAAAAAAGAGGTGGGAGAGGCACTGAAATAGGGCTAGCTCCATCAAAATAAAGATAAACAGAAATATTTTGTGAAAAATTAGGTTCCATTCTGATTTATAAAAATAACAGTTTTGTTTTAGGAGATAGATCTTCCCCTTGTGAACAATCCAAACAATGATCATTTATAATAGAACATGAAAGAGTAAATCACCCTAAACAGAGATCACGCTTATGCTTTAATAAAAACTGCAATTTGCAACTGCCAATTATTTTGCAAAACTGTGTCCTGAAAGATACCCACGAAAGATTAAAAGGTAGCTAATGTCTTAGACCCAAATCAGAATTCTTTAAGTAAAAGCTTTTAATATATTCAACATTATATCACTATCGACCTACCCAACCAGGACATTTTTCCTGATTAAAAGACTGAACCCCGCAGCAATCAAGCTCCGCTGCAGCAAAAAAAAAGGAATTTAAAAAAAAAAAATTCAAGCAAATACTACGGTGGCAAAAGGGGAGAGATGACATTACTGGTATGAAAGGCCCAAGCACGGTCTCCTCCGCCCTAGGCTCAAAATGAAATTCACACAAAACAACCCACCCCCCAACAAAAATAGAATTACCAAAAACGGCACAATTGTTTTGTTTAGCCTTTAAAACCTTATAAATCTCAAGGATTGTGTGTTAAAGTAGAGGTCGGATGAACAGTAACATCTTTCTTCTCTCCCGATTGCCTCTTAAGGAAAGGGGGAGGGGGGGACCTTGGCATGACATCGCCCATTGAGAACGGAGACCACAAATCTGGTTCTTCGCTTCCAAAGCACAATTTCTTAACCAAAAGACTGATATAGATTGGACCCAAACGCAACCCCAAAAGCAAATCTCCCGTCTTCCTCCCAAGGAGTTTCTTGCTAAGTCACGGAAGAAAGGCAGAACAAATAAAGCCAAGCCACCTTCCTCCCTTGTTTCAGATGCTGAAAAACCTCCTCCTCCTCTCCACTCTTCTGTTTAGAGACGTACTGTTAAAATTTGCCCACCACCTCAAAGGCATTTTCTCACCTGGGAGGTTAAGGCAGGCACTGCGTTTCCTATACGAGTGGGGAGATTCGAAGGAGAATGGCTGAGGGCCTCGAAGCTCAGTGTTACAACGTCAAAAGGCAGCTCCCGTTGAAGGAGCCGACGGCAGAAAAGAAAATCCTGCCGGATTTGGTGGGTGGATGCTGCGGATGGTTCGGTGGGGTCAGGCCGCTCCTCCTCAGTGGGTGCAGGGGCTGAACCACCGCACAGGGGAGCCAGGGAAAGGCTGGACCATCCTTCTCAGGTCAACTCCATCCTAAGGACAGGTGGGGGACGGAACGCCTGCAGGCCGGTGGACAGTGCCGAGGCGGCTTGAGCCCGGTCCCTGAGCGCCAGCCGCGGGGTGGGGTGGGGACTGCGGAGCTTCTCTTCCGCGGACAGGGAGAGGAGAGCCGAACCCTCTCCCCAAGATCTGAGAGCGACCTGCTCTCCACGCCCTTCCTACCCAAGAATACTTTTCTTGCTAAGTCACCAAGGGAGGAAGGCGATCCCTTCCCGGGGAAGGCCGCGGGTGGAGCCGCGGCGGCCCTGGCACCCCCAGAACCCGGGCCAGGGAGGAGGGGAGCGAGGGCAGCGCCCTACCCGGCCTGTCCCCCCCTCCTCCCGTGTCTCTCACTCAACGGCCGTCGCGGCCGCCATTTTGAGAGCGAGGAGAGAAGAAGAAGGAGGAGGAGGCGGCGGCAGGGGGAGGGGAGAATGGGAGGGAGGGGACCGGCGCAGCCACATCGTCAGGCCGCCGGGCCCGGCCCGCAGCCGCCCGAGCGCGATGGAGAAGACATAAGGGAGGGCGCAGACCCTCGCCCGCCTTACCGGAGCGCTGCACCGCCGCCTCCGCAGGGCCTCTTCCGTCCTTCACTCCCATCCACCGGCGGGGGAGGGGGAGAGGGAGAGGGAAGGGAGGAAGGAGGGAGGGAGGGAAGGAGGGAGGGGGAGGATGGCGCGCTGGGCCCGGTCCCGGGGAGGGGGAGGGGAGGGGAGCGGGCGGGCTCCTCAGCCGTTCCGGGGCTCGAGCCTAAGCCCGCCGCTCGCGATGGCTCTGAGCTCGCGCCCGAGCGCTCCCCTCCTTCTTCTTCTCGCTCCCTGGACCCCGGGGTCGCTGCTCGTCCGCTCGCTCACTCGCTATCTCGGCCGCTGGACTCCGCCGCCGCCCCGCCGCTCCAGCTCCGTCTGTCACAGGAGCTGCCCCAACGCCCTGACGTCACCGCGCCGCCGCCGCCGCCGCCGCCGCCGCCGCCCCAGACCCGCGGGGAAGAGGGAGGGGAGGGGGGCCGGGAGCGGAGGAGGGGCTGCGGCGCATGCGCCAGCCAGGGCCGGGCCCTGAGCCGGGCTGCCTTCCGCTTAGCAGGCTGGCGGGCTGATGCTGCTTGGCGATGTAGAGAGCTGGGGTGGGGAACAAGTGTGCGCAAGAGGTACTTTCGCTCAGCACGCCTCTCCAACCTGTGCAAAGGCTCTCGGTAACCTTTTCCTAGACCCTCGTCTGACTGCTGCGGCCCCTGGTGAACTCCGGCTGTCTTCACCTCCACGCCCTGCTCTTGCTCGCGAACGGAGAGCTCTCCGTTTTCCCCGGCCAACAGCAGGGACCATCTGGCACCGTGTATTCCGGGCCCCAGTGGGCTTCAGAAAGCGGAGCCCGGGCCAGGATATCGCCCCTTCTACCTTCGGCCTTTGGGTTTATTTCTCACGGACCGGGGAGAGGGACGGGGAGTAGATTGGGTTAGTCTGGGGAGAAGAGCTGTTGAGGTTAAAAGCCTGCTGGGATGCCTGGTTGTTAGAGATTTTTTAATTTGAGAAAATTTGCTTTCAGATGTGATTCAGCTCTTCTTTTCCTTAGTCACACGCAGGCATACACACATCTGCGACTCTGGAAGTCTCGAAACTGATGCCCAAAGAAACACCTGGAACTTTATCCCTACAAGGCTTGAGCGCGCGCGCTCACGTGTGTCGTGTGTGTGTGTGTGTGTGTGTGTGTGTGTGTGTGTGTGTGTTTACTGTTTGGGGGAATGAAATAGATGGCAGATGAAATCTTGGAGATTTATAGGCAAATATGTTCCACACAAACATTTGATTTAAAAGGTGCCAGATTTGAGGTTCTAGATTATCCTACGTGGTATATAAGAGTTACCTAGTGTGATCATCTCATTACTAATTTATATTGTCCAAGGAAACTCTTTGCCTGAAACATAGGTTTAGGCTTGTGTTTATTGATTTTATTGTTTTCCTTTTGCAGGTAAATACATTACCTTTGAGAAACTACTGGGTTAATGGCAGATCCTGAATGTGTATCCTGGATCAGCAACATAAAGGAAATGTGGCCTTGGTTAAATTACTGTGTCTAGCCCCGTTTCTCTGTAAAATAGACATATGAATTGTAAAGCTTTTGTGAGAATTAGGAAATGCTGCGTGTGTACAGTATATGGCTTTAGTAGGGAGTCACAGGCAACTCGTGTAACAATTGCTTTTACTTGATAGCAAAATAAGTTTCCTTTTAAGAAGGTTTTAAGTCTCTAACTCTGCAGATGTTCAAGAAAAATAATGAATTGCCTGGAAGTTTTGGGTTCTCCCCTTCCTGAAGGCAGGGAAGGAAATCAAATGGTCTCTGGTATGTCTTTTCCCGGTTTACAGTTCTGGGATTCTCTGGTTGGGCAAGGACAACAAAATGAGGCACAAAAGTTTGGTCTGTGCCACAGCCAGTAACAGTCAATAAAGCTGAAATAAATTAACATCCCTTGTTCTAAGAATCCAACTTAAGTTCACTTCTACCTTTTAAAGTGCATGTTATTGCCTGACATCACAGTATTAAAATGTAATCACCTGAGTATATCAGTTCTTTATTTCTTAAATGAATAATCTAAAAGCCAACAAAATTGCCCAGAAATCAGAATCACATTTATAAACACTGATTTAATACAAATAGGTAGCACTAACCCCAATACTTTGAGCTCATAGACTCAGGTAATCAGAATACTTTAAAATGTACATTATGTAATTATGAATTAAATTGAGATCAGGTTTTAGTTTTATAGCAATCCTTCAAAACACAATAGACTCACTTGGGAGGAATGCGTAAAAACTGTCCCTGGATTATAATTTTTCTGAAAACTGTGTGTGTGCTTAACTTAATATGGAGAGATGTGTTCTGGTTCTCTGCACTTTCTTTTCAGTTTCTAAAGTGATAGATTCATCTTAATAAACACTTGTCTGTTGAGAATGGAGAATTAGGCCATCTATGCTATTAATCATAATTCATAAGAAGGACTTCTACAGAACCTACTGCATCCATTCAGGAAACATTTAATAATGAATAATTTGGGTAATGTTTCTTGAAAAACAGTAAGTGTAAACATCCATTTTACTTGCCACAATCTAACAATCTCCCCATCTATTTGAATTGCAAATCTTTATTTTTCCAGCAGACATTTTCAAAATGGAAACATTTGTTTCGGTTGCTGCAGTAAAATTAGTGTTAGTTTAAACAATTCTGCAAATAAGCGGACTGGAAGAAGCACTCTAAAAATATTACTGTTGGAGAGAGGACAAAATGTCTTCTAAAAGTAGCTCCAGAGCAAAAATCTGTTTACAGTGGGCACAGATGTTAAAACATTATGTTGAAAATGAAACTGTCCTCTGTTTATGGGCAAGTGTACATTGTTGTATGTGTGTACTTGATAGAAAGCAGTTAGCAATTTGTGAGAGGGTAGCTTTCAGGCATACAGGTTACCTGTATCAGTGTCTGTCAGGCATATGTGTCCCATTTGAAAGAAAACCATGACCCAACTGGGCAAGACTCCTTTTGGCTAAAAAATTGTGTACCTGCATTTCCCCAAAGCATGAACATGTCAGTGAGGGTAAGTCCAACTACACCAATCATTCTTCATCTCAGCATCATGACACCCTCATGTGTCATGAACATTGGGAGGCCACAGAAACAAATTACAGAAACAATGGAAACAGTGGCTGACTTTATTTTTTGAGGCTCCAAAATCACTGCAGATGGTGATTGCAGCCATGGAATTAAAAGACGCTTACTCCTTGGAAGAAAAGTTATGACCAACCTAGATAGCATATTCAAAAGCAGAGACATTACTTTGCCAACAAAGGTCCGTCTAGTCAAGGCTATGGTTTTTCCAGTGGTCATGTATGGATGTGAGAGTTGGACTGTGAAGAAAGCTGAGTGCCAAACAATTGATGCTTTTGAACTGTGGTGTTGGAGAAGACTCTTGAGAGTCCCTCGGACTGCAAGGAGATCCAAACAGTCCATTCTGAAGGAGATCAGCCCTGGGTGTTCTTTGGAAGGAATGAAGCTAAAGCTGAAACTCCAGTACTTTGGCCACCTCATGGGAAGAGTTGACTCATTGGAAAAGACTGATGCTGGGAGGGATTGAGGGCAGGAGGAGAAGGGGGCGACAGAGGATGAGATGGCTGGATGGCATCACCGACTCGATAGATGTGAGTCTGAGTGAACTCTGGGAGATGGTGATGGACAGGGAGGCCTGGCGTGCTGCGATTCATGGGGTCGCAAAGAGTCAGACACGACTGAGCGGCTGAACTGAACTGAACTGAACTGAACTGAAAGGAGGTGAAACTAACAGCCTGGACATAGAAGAAATATTTAGAAACAGTACTTCATAATCTGAAATCATATGTATACATATATGTATACATATGATACACACATATATAATAATTGTTAAAGTGCTAACATAATACAAAAAATGCATCAAATTCATTCTAGATATCACCACAGTAGACCAGGCAAATTTCTTACCCTTTATGCTTGTTTGTATACCTTGTAAATTAAAAAATTAATTTTCACCTAGAGGATTCAAAGCTTTATGAAGGAGGTGATGTAAAGCAAACTTTTAAAAATGACTACAATTTTTATTCATTCATGCAACAAATATTTAACTGAGATCTTCTATGTACCAGACCGTGTGCTGGATGCTGAAAATACACACTGGATACAACAAACAGAATCCCTGAATTCACAGTTTCTTCCTTTAGAAGACAGAAAAAAGATGACAATACGGAGAAAAATGGTACTGATGAACCTATTTGTAGGACAGCAATAGAGACGCAGACATAGAGAACAGACCTGACACGGTGGGAAGGAGAGGGTGGGATGAATCGAGAGAGTAGCATTAAAATATATACATTGCCATATGTAAAATAGGTAGCCAGGGGAAATCTGCTGTACAACACAGGGAACTCAACCTGGTGACCTCTTACAGCTTAGAGGGATAGGATGAGGTGGGAGATGGGAGGGGCATTCAAGAGGGAGGGGACATATGTATATGTATGACTGATTCAGGTTGTTGTATGACAGAAACCAATACATTATAAGGCAATTATCCTCCAATTTAAAAAAAAAAATTTAAGTGAACCCTAAAGTTAAAAAAAAAAAAAAGGATGACAAAGCTATGTAGGCAATAAACAACTTTGGGATGGAGAAAAATAGAAAGGACCACGTGAGGGAGGGTGGTAAGAGAAGATATGTCAGAGGAATGAGTGAGAGACTTATGTAGGTAAAACATTCTAGATCAAGGAACAAAGGCAAAGACCCGGAGACAGGAAAATGATCGCTGTGTCCCAGGAAATTAAAGAAAGTCCCGGCAGGTGGAATGGAACGAGGGTGAGAAAAGAGTCCTCGACTGCAATGGTCCAGGGCATGCCCTTGTCAATTACAAACTGGCGCTTGCCAAGGGCATTTGCCATCTGCCTCTGTGGAGATTGAACCCTGTGCTGCAACAGCTGTTGACCTTCAACATGCCCGGAAGGGAGTCCAGGGTGGAGAGTGAGGCACCCTGTGCTCCAAGGAAGCTAGTAGAACAAGTCTTTAGAAATTAGATATTTCCAGGAACTGCTTTCATGATCCCAATCCTTGCATCTCCTCATATCCGTCATTGTTGCTCAGTTATGTCTGACTCTTTGTGACCTCCATGGATTGCTTCCCTGTCCTCCACTATCTCCTGGAATTTGCTCAAACTCATGCCCACTGAGTCAATGATGCCATCCAAACAGGTCATCCTCTGTCAAGCCCTTCTCCTGCCCTCAGTCTTTCCCAGCATCAGGGCCTTTTCCAATGAGCTGGCTCTTTGTATCAGATGGCCATAGCATTGGAGCTTCAGCTTCAATATCAGTCCTTGCAATGAATATTTAGGGTTGATTTCCTTTAGGATTGGCTGGTTTGATCTCCTTGCTGTCCAAGGGACTCAAGAGTCTTCTCCAGCAACACAGTTCGAAAGCATTAGTTCTTCGGTGCTCAGCTTTCTTTATGGTCCTCATATCTAGAAAAGCACTAAATCTCTTCCTGATGATATCAACTCCTCATGACTAGAAGAAACCTCTTATAAAGTAAGCACTTGATTGAACTGATCTCCCCCTTTGCCAAAACTTTATATTGACCTTCCCGCACTACCTCTTTGGAGCAGTTCCTAAGAACTATCTGAGGTGCTGTCTCCCAGGCTGCAGTCCTCATTTTGCCCCAAATAAAACTTAACTCACAACTCTCACTTTGTGCATCTTTTTAGGTTGACACCCTTTGCGTTTTATTCCCTGAAGAGTCCAGAGAAGAAAGTAGCAGGAGAGAAGATCACAGAGACAGGTAGGAATTAGATAGGTCAGGGCCTTGAGAATATAGTAAGGAGTTTGGATTTCATTTTAGAAGCTGTTGATAAAAGTAAGGACCCAAAAAAAGAGCACATTTTGATTATGTCTTCTGACCATAAAGACTTTAAAAAGTTCTTACCTTTTTACATATTATCTTACTTTTTTAATATGTAAATTTTCAAATATATAAAAGACATAATGGTATATTAACCCTCATATAGTTGTCACCAGGCTCTACAGTTATAAACTATGGCTAATATTGTTCTTATTTCATTTATACACTCACTTATTTCCCCTTCATATTTTGAAGCACATTCTGAATACCACATTATTTTACTCATTTATCACATTATTTTACTAATTGACAGTTTAGTTTGTATCTTTAAAAGAAAAAAGACTCTTCTTAGGATATTTTGACCCTGCCCTTTGGTTTTTTAAAATATTTATTTCCCTTTCAATATTTATTTTATTTATTTGGGTGCATAGGATCTTCAGCCCAGCATGTGGGATCTCTTAGTTGTGGCATTTGGGATCTAGTTCCCTGACCAGGTATCAAACCCAGATCCTGTGAATTAGGAGCGTGGAGTCTTAGCCACTGGAGCGCCAGTGAAGTCCCCCTGCCTTATGATTTTTGCTCATCAAAGGCATGGAGTAATTAAAAGTTCTGGAGAAACTGGGCAAGCAATGCAGTCAAGCAACCTTTGACAGTAGAACTATCCTGGATTATTTGAGATCTCCCACTATTTTCTCATGAATGGTCCTTGACCCAGTTAAAATGAATATTACTAGTAGAAATAATTTACATGACATATACACAGAATGGGCTTCCCTGGTGGCTCGGATGGTAAAGAATCCACCTGCAATGCGGGAGACCTGGGTTCCATCCCTAGGTTGGGAAGATTCCCTGGAGGAGAGCGTGGCAATCCACTCCAGTATTCTTGCCTGGAGAATCCCCATGGATAGAGGAGCCTGGTGGGTCCCAATCCATGGGGTCGCAAAGAGTCAGACACAACTGAATGACTAAGCATAGTATAGCAGATACCCAGGATGGCTAAAACTGCACCCAAGAGAATTGCATGTAGTGAAAATCATGGCCACAAAAGGATACTCATAGGAAAAGATAAACAAGAGACTGAAAGAAAAACCCTGATAAGTAAATCAAATTTCCTTTGTAAAATTACTAGAATTTTTCCCCAGTGGAGATAATTTTATTAAAATAAAAGTGAAAATAGAAAAATTGGAAGTGGTTTAACTATGCAAAGTAGGGAATAGATCAGATAATTAATTTGACTAAATAGTCTTTCCTAATAAACACATTTGCCCTAAAAATTCACTGAAGTTGGTATAATTCTGATTAAAATACTAGGGCTCACAAATGCTGAGGTAACATGTCCATATATATATTTTTTAAATTTTGTGGTGGCCACGTTTTAAAAACTTTAAGGAGGTGAAATTAATTTCTGTATTTTCTTTGTACTCTTTGATATCCAGTGAATATTTTTTAAAAGATTTTTTTCATGTGAACCATTTTTTAAGTCATTACTGAATTTATTACAGTATTGCTTCTGTTTTATGTTTTGGTTTTTTGGCCCATGAAGCGTGTGGGATCACAGTTCCCCAAGCAGGAATCAAACCCACACCCCCTGCATTGGAAGACAGAATCTTAACCACTGGACCACCAGGGAATTCCCTCCAGCGTGTATTTTATGCTTACAACATATCTCAGTCCACACTAACCACATTTCAAGTGCCTAGTAGTCCATGTGACCCGTGGCTATCATACTGGACAGTACAGGTCTGAAGGAAAGACAATCCTAGGGTAAAAAGTGGTTTAAGCAAAGGCTTAACTTACAAGTGGAATTGTAAGTGTGGAAGGCAAGCAAGTTCTGGAAACAAGTATTTCCAGAGTAGATGAAAAGGAGTGTATGGGTATGTGAGAGAGGGATGGGAGGAGGGTGAAGGGTTGGAGAGGGAAGAAGGTAGAAATGCATGGACTGGAAGATTTCAAGTATTTTGATCACTAGTTTGCTAATGGGATGCTTATAGTTGTCTTTGTGAAGTCCATAAGGGCCTTCCCAGGTGGCTAAGATGGTAAAGAATCCTCCTGCAACGCAGATCCGGGTTCGATCCCTGGGTAGGGAAGGTATCCTGGAGAAGGGAATGGCTACCCACCCCACTATTCTTGTGTGAAGACTCCCATGGACAGAGGGGCCTGGCCGGCTACAGTCTATGGGGTCGCAAAGAGTCTGACACTACTGAGCGAGCGAGCACGCACCGACCATAAACCAATAACCTTCATCTTCCAGAGAGAACTTTTCTCTCTTCAATGGTGTCCTCTTTTCCCCGCCCAGATGCTCTTCCTACTGTCCCTTCTTCCCCTATTGACAGGGCAGAGAAAGGCAGAACTGAGTTCCAAGTCTCTAAATGATGGTCCAGGAAAAACCACTAATCCTAAGTTACATCAAGACAGACCCTACATCATGATCTTTATGCTTTCTTTTTTCCAAAGCTTTTTTTTTTTCCTCAAACAAAATATGGTAGAGAATGCACATATACATGTAAACTAAAGCAGAATTTCCCTGTTTGAAATAGGAGTTTGGGGGGCACACACTGACACCCCTCTGACATACTATACCAACAGGACGAAATGTCTGTCATCTCACTGTGCATCTGGGACAGCATTCAGAACTCATACAAGATTCTTCATTTTATTTTATTTTTTTTGGCTGTGCTGCACGGCTTGTGGGATCTTAGTTCCCTGGCTGGGGAACTTAACCCCTGACCCCCAGCCCATGGCAGGGAAAATAATGAGTCTTAACCACTGGACTGCCAGGGAATTCTGTATTTCCTCACTTAAAAAAATTTTAGTACATTTACTCCATCTTTCTTTAAAGTGAACAGATTGCAGCTACGTATCCAGAACTTTCTATTTTTTTCCTGGACCACAGGGCACAGTCCTTAGATAAAGATAATATTCTTTTCTGCATAATCACTTTTGACACATGTATATTTAAAAGTATGCAAAATTTTGTTCCAAACTTCTTCCTTAAGAATTGGAGATTGTTTTAAACACCTGTGCATATTCTAAGACTGCAGACAGGTTAATGGGAGCACTCTCACAGATGAGATAGTAATTCATATAGAACAGAAGGTCCATTTGTCCCACAAACCTCCACATGTTTATTTGTGAGTCTACCTTTTTCTGTGTCATTAGATATATGTTTATTTCTTTATTTCATCTCTTTATGACTTATGCCATAACAAAAAGAAAACGGAAAGTTCAGAAAGCATGTAAAGAGAAAGTCACAAGTAATCCCACAATTCAGATATAACCACAGTGAAAAAATCATATTCACCTTTCCATTTTTTTTGCAGAAATGTAAGTCATATTTTTTACAAAATTGGTTTAAGTGAAGTTTTGAATCTTAATCATTTTTAATTGAAGGTTAAAAAATCAACATTTTCCCATGTCATTAAGCAGTCTTTAAAACACAGTATTTTCAAAATTAATTTTTATTGGAGTATGGTTGATTTCCCTGACAACTCAGCCGGTAAAGAATCTGCCTGCAGTGCAGGAAACATAAGAGATGCAGGTTCGATCCCTGGGTAGAGAAGATCCCCTGAAGAGGAATTAGCAACCCACTCCAGTTTTTTCGCCTGAAAAATTCCACGGACAGAGCAGCCTGGTGGGCTACAGTCCCAAGTGTCATAAAGAGTGGGACATGACTAAGCAACTGAGCACATACGCATAGTTGATTTACAATGTTATATTAGATTCTGCTATAGGGCAGAGTGACTGTCATACATATACATATAGCCCCTCCTTCTTAGATTCTTTTCCCATATCAGTCAGTTCAGCTTAGTCGTTCAGTCGTGTCCAACTCTTTGAGACCCCATGAATCGCAGCACGCCAGGCCTCCCTGTCCATCACCAACTCCCAGAGTTCATCCAGACTCGCATCCATCGAGTCAGTGGTGCCATCCAGCCATCTCATCCGCTGTCGTCCCCTTCTCCTCCTGCCCCCAATCCCTCCCAGCACCAGGGTCTTTTCCAATGAGTCAACTTTTCACATGAGGTGGCCAGAGTACTGGAGCTTCAGCTTCAGCATCAGTCCCTCCAAAGAATAGGTATTGAGTAGAGTTCCCTGTGCTGCAAAAGCACCATCTTTCAGTGGTTGCTAAATTGCCTGTCATTTAGTGTTTCTCAGTCTTGGCATTTTGGATAGAACAATCCCTCATTTTTAAATATTTTATTAAACTTTTTATTTTGAAATGATTGTGGATTGTCACATAGTTATAAGAAATAATAGAGAGATCCCTTACACCACTACCCCTTACTCCAATGGTAACATCTTGCAAAACTATAGTATAACATCCCAACTAGGATATTGACATTGATACATTTCCATCAATAAGAGAACCCTCCATGTTGCTCTTTTATAGTCACAGCTACTTCCCTTAAGTGTCAGTTTAAAGAATGTTATATAATTGGGGACTTCCCTGGTGGTCCAGTGCTGGATTCAGTCCCACATGCTACAACTAAAAAGGTCCTCCGTGCTCCAACTAAAGATTTTGCATGCCACAACTAACACCTAGTGCAGTCAAATAAATAAGTAAGTAAATAAATAATATTTTAAAAATTAACGAAATCTTAGATGAGATTTTGGTTGGAATTGCATCAAAATATATACAAAATTTGGAAGAACGGATATCTTAATATTAGTCTTCCAACCTATAAAAAATGGTGTATATCTCTATTTATTTGTGTCTTCTTCAACTTCTCTCAGTAGTTTTCAGTTAGAGAAAATTACATATCTTTCATCAGATTCATTGGATTTATTTTTCCATATCATGTTTTTATTTGTTTGTTTTTATTTTGGGAGGCTGCATGCAGGATCCTAGTTCCCTGACCAGGAATCAAACCTACACCCCCTGCACTGAGAGCACAGTCTTAACCACTAGACCACCAGAGAAGTCCCCATATGATGTTTTTTAATGCTATTGTAAATATTGTTTCGTTTTACAATTGCTTAATTGTAGAACAGTTCCTCTGTAAGTATACAGAAATGCAACTGATTTGTATATATTGATCTTGTGTTTAGTAATCTTGCTAATTCATTTATTAGTTCTAGTAGGGCTTTTTTTGGGTAGATTCCATAGTGTTTTCAACATGCACAATCATGTCATCTGCAAATAATAACAGTTTTACTTCTTCTGTCTAATCATTATGGCTTGTTTCCACTATTAGGGGAAAATGGTCCACTATTAAGTACCGTGTCAGCTGAAGTTTGGTTCAGATGCTCTGTATCAGATTAAAAAACTCCCTTCCATTTCTAATTTGCTGAGGTTTTTAAAAATCATTAGTGTATAGTTTTTGAATTTTATTAATGCTTTTTTGGGGCATCTATTGAGATAATCATATCATTTTCTCCTTTATTTTACTAATAAAATGAATTACATTTTTTTAAATGTTAAACCAATGTTGCATTCCTAGTATTAATTCCCTTGATACTCTAAATAGTTTGTTTAGTTTGAACTTTTTATCATGGGCATATATATACATATTAAAAATTAATCATTTAAAAAAATTTAATGTATACAACTGTAAATGAGCAGGGCTAATTCTGGGCATTTATCCTAAAGGAAAAATGGGATAAATGCACAACTATGTGTCTATTCCAGGATATTCATTGTTGCTTTTTTTATAATAACAAAAAAAGTATAAACAACCCAGCCACCATTAAGGAAGTGGTAAATAGACTAATTTAGATCCAGGCAATGACATAGTAGTCATCCATTAAAACTCATAACTTACATCCATACATGAGCATAGAAATATGATTAGAATAGTTTTTTAAATTTAAAAAGCAGATAATAAAGCATATGTATAGAGTAATACTAGTTTTTAAATACATACACAGACACATAGACACATTCCCCAAGAAAGAGATCTAGAAGAATGAGGTAGGTCAATAGAAGTATTGACACTGAGAAATCTCCAAGACATGTAAGTAAGTGAAAAAAATTAAATTGCAGAACAATATATGTAGTATAATCCCATTTATGGCAAAACAAAAACATTGTATATAAATATACAGTTCTATGTGTCAGGCTTCTTTGCTGGCTAACAACACAAACAGATTGGCTAATTTAAGAAAACAACAATAGAATGAGTTTATTGAGTAATCAGGGTTCCCCCAGAGACTTAAAGAAAATGTTAAGAATTGGGTCTCAGAAAAACAGAAATCGAGCTGCCCAAGGGAACTGTTGAGAAACAACCAATGGGGTAGGTTCATCATGTTACAGCTTTTGGAATGAACACACTCCAGTAGATGTTTTCATTTTCCAAATCAATGTTCAAATTATAGGGAAAGAGATTTTTGATTGGCTGAGCTTGGGGTCGTGAACATACCCATCCTTTGTCTGACAACCCAAGAGACTATATCCATTATAGATGGCTCTTTGAACAGGCAAAAATGGGATGATCCCTTTGGAATACAAATACACACTTTTCTCTGGGGAGTGCATAGCCTTTCACATAAACTATGAAGAAATGGCACTCCCTGAATTTGTGCAGTTCAGCTGGTATGGAAAGGAAATTTACACTGATTACTTCTGAGCTTCTATGTTATCTGAATTTTATTACAAGGAGAACGTATCCTTGTGTTCTCTGTGCTGACTGGGGCCAGAGCTGCCTGTGGCTCCTGTCTATGACAAATGCCAATAGGAGAAAATGAGTCCCACACAGGAAAACCGACATAGACAAGAAACAAAGAGAAGAAAGAACCTGATGGACTCTACATTCTAGGTCCAGTCATGACTGAGGTCAAATCCATCCCTTCTCTTTTAAAGATTTAGAAGTGTGATTTAGAAATGTTGGCAAGTAAATCATTACCCCCTCCCATAATTTTTCCTCTTAAATTAGTTTGAATTTGACTTGCAATTAAAAGAATTGCAAATGGGAATAAGGAAAGATATCAGTGATGTTAGTATAAGTACAATAGCAAATAAGCTTGTCAGAAATAACATTGAAAAAATATAGGCCAATATTATATAGAGATATAGTTATGTATATAGTGAATAGTAATTATATAGTGAAAAGTTAACCTGTGAAGTAGGAGGAAATATTTACAAATCATAAAGAGACACAGATGTATAGAACAGTCTTTTGGACTCTGTGGGAGAGGGAGAGGGTGGGATGATTTGGGAGAATGGCATTGAAACATGTATAATATCATATATGAAACAAATCGCCAGTCCAGGTTCAATGCATGATACTGGATGCTTGGGGCTGGTGCACTGAGACAACCCAGAGGGATGGTACGGGGAGGGAGGAGGGAGGGGGGTTCAGGATGGGGGACATGTGTATATCTGTGGCAGATTCATGTTGATATGTGGCAAAACCAATACAATATTGTAAAGTAATTAACCTCCAATTAAAATAAATAAATTTATATTAAAAAAATAAAACAATCAAATATAATGTTTAAGAAAAGGGGTTAATACCTAAAATATATAAAGAACTCCTATAACTCAGCAATGCAAAATCAAATTACTTGAGTTAAAAATGAACAAAGGAGGACTCCCCTGGCTGCCCAGTGGTTAACACTGCAGGGGGTAAGGGTTTGATCTCTGGGTAGGGAGCTAAGATCCCATGCGCCTTGTGGCCAAAAAAACAAAGCATAAAACAGAAGCAATGCTATAAATTCAGTAAAAGACTTTAAGAAGATGGTCCATATCTTTAAAAATAATGGACAAAGGACTTGCATAGACATTCTCCAAAAGTTATGTATAAATGGCCAAGAAGCATATGAAAAATTGGGCAACATCACTAATCATCAGAGAAATGCAAATCAAAACCACAATGAGATATCATCTCACAGTTGTTTGGATGAATGCTATCAAAAAAAAAAGAAAGAAAGAAAGAAATAATTAGTTGTTGGCAAGGCTGTGGAGAAATTGGGACTTGGAAACTGTGCATGTTGGTGGGATTATATGGTGCAGCCACTATAGAAAATTCTGCAGTGATTCCTCAAGGACGCTCAGTCACTTAGTCCTGTCTGACTCTTTGTGAACCCATGGATTATAGACCACCAGGCTCCTCTGTCCATAGGATTTTCCAGGCCAGAATACTGGAGTGGGTTGCCATTTCCTCGTCCAGGGGATCTTCCCAACCCAGGGATTGAACCCATGTCTCCTGAATCTCATGTGTTGACAGCTGGATTCTTTACCACTGAGCCACCTGGGAAGCCCCTTGTTTGTTTGTTTTTTTTTATGTTTCTGTTTTGTTTTGTTTTATGTTTTTGTTTTATTATGGTTTTACCATATTAAAAATATTAGAATATCAAATCTAGAAAGCACATTAAAATAATAACACTATGACCAAGAATGATTTACTCTAGGGATGTTAGATTTGTTTGACATTTGAAAATGTATTAAAACAATTCATCACACTAATTGAACTAAAAATAAAAACTGTATGATCATATTGATGGGTGACAAAAAAGCTTTTAATAAAATTCAACAAGCACAATAAAAATCTCCAACTGAATAAGAATAGTAGGGTATTTCTTAGACATCATAAAGAATGTCCAGAAAACAATCACCAATATTAATTGAAAAATATTTAAGATATTACTATTAAAGCCAAGAACAAGACAAGGATGTCATTTGTTACTACTCTTAGTTACAATTATTCTTAAAATTCTAAGCTAATTCAACAAGATATAAAAAGAAAAATGTATAAAAATCAAGAAAGAGGAGACAAATTAATTTTCCCCTTTATAGAAGAATAAATGCTTATTAAAATATTTAAACAACATACAAGATTAAAAGTAAACATTTCTCATTATTCTGTGAATTCTATTACTCAGAGGTAATCACTTTCAATAAACTTTTTTGTATATATATTTCTGAGATTTATACTTGGATTTTGAAAAATAAAATTGGGGTAATATATTATTATCTCGCAAAATATTTTTAAAAGTTAGCAAAATAGCGTGGATGCAAAGATCTTCCTGGTCGGGAAGATCCCCTGGAGAAGGGCATCACAGCTCACTCCAGTATTCTTGCCTGGAGAATCCCCATGGACAGAGAAGCCTCGCAGGCCCCCAGTCCATGGGGTCGCAAAGTCGGACACGACTGAGGGACTAAGTGCATAGACTTCCAGGTTGGTACTAGAGATTTATCTTCATCTCTTTAATGGCTTCACAGTATTTCATTGCATAAATGTACTATAATTTAATTCATACCTTACTGATAAATTTTAAGTTGTTTAAATATTTTTTGCTATTAAAAATGCTTCAATGAATAACTTTATGCAACTATCTTTATTCACTTATGAAGGATAGTCTTTTAGAATTGAAATTGCTAAGCCAATGGATATGCAATTTGAAAATTTTTACAGATACTCTCAAATTATCCTTCAAAATACTTACAGTCCTGAGCACACCCACTTATCCATATTTTCACCAACAATGACATATTATAATTCTTGGCACTTTTACCCACCTGGTAAATTAAATCCCCCCTAAAGTCATTATGTGTATATTATATGATCATTTTCCTAGAAAAAAGCAAGAAAATAAGCTAGATAAAGTTTAGACTAGAGAGCCTGTTTGTGGAAGAAAGTACTTCATACTTGGAGGAAGTATGAATTGTACTCTGGAGGGCAATTTCTCTGCATGAGTGAAAAATATTAAATATATGCATCTCTTCTGACCCAGTAATCAAAATCCGGGATTTTTCCCCTTGGGAAATAAGGAAATATATAAAGGTTTAGCTGCAATAATTTTTACTGACGCATGGTTTACAGCTATGAAAAGTTGAAAACAACCTGAATGTCCAACAACAAAGGACAAGAAATGATGGTTCATTGATATAGTCACACATAACACACCCGTGAGAAGTGATATTGGAGATTAAAATGTGTTGACAAATTAATATTTTCATGTTATAGTGCTCAAAAAAGACCACCAAACAACATGTACAATATGATGTCAATAAACATATATATAGTGCTGTATTATCGATCAGATTAATTTTGGTCAAATTTAATCTGCTCTAAAGGTAAATTCATTTTGAAGCCCAAGCCAAAACACCAACCCTGAGCTGAGCACCTGACGTCCTAGCTAAGTTAACAAGAGTGGATACAAATAAAAAACTCAGAGATAATCCTGACATCAAAAGAAATGCCTGTTTTGGGACCTGAAGAGGAGGCTTCTTAATGAAATTAACAGCTGTTCGAATAACCTCTCTCTGTTTGTTTACAAAGAACACAAACTCTGCCAGCATATCTCCGGATTGTTATAAGCGCCCCTGGGGACCCTGGGGACCCTACACTGCACCTGTAATTTAGAAGCTTATCCACTGGTTGGAAGAATCCAAACAAGATGCTTTCAGCACCACATTGCAACGTCCCCAGCAAAAAGCAGGGCCAGTGTTCGCGCTGTGACAATTCCCTGTTTTCCCAAACCATGAATCAGCCCCATTGTCCCCACCCGCCTCTGTGCATCATTCATTCTGTTCACCACAGCTAATGGCCAAAGCAGGAACACAGCAAAGAGACCCAGACTCTGGGCAAAGAAAAAACACCAGGCCCCAGTCTTTAATTCTGCTTGTAAAGACAGAATCAAGATTTCACAAGGGCTGCTTCAGAGAAATGGCTGGAAATGTGTCAAAAGGCTAATTTCACAGAGAGGATCTAATTTACAAAATATAACTTGGCAGTGGACCAGCACTTTTCATCCAAAGGTGGAGGTGTTTCCAAATGTAATGTGAATGTGTAAAGATGTTCTGGGCACCACACCATGTCAGACTTTTCCTTACTTCCTCCACTGGCTTCCCTTCTATTCCAGTTTCCTCCTTCACTCCTCCTTCCTGTTCCTTCCCAGCTGGAAACAAATGCTAGTTTAAGCTGGGTAATACTCTCTCTTGTTCTTCTTATACAAGCTGTTGTTCACTCAGCTGGCCTAATCCTTTCATGCAATTTATTTTATAAATAAAAAAAGGGGAGAGATTTCTTTGTCTCCCAGTTGTAGCACCCATTGCCCAAAAAGTCAGCTCTCTTTTTATTTTTTTTAATAAAAAAATTTTTTTTTAATTTTTCAGCCATACTATGTGGCAGCAGGGATCTTATTTTCCTGGCCAGAGATTGAACTCAGAGTCCTGCACTGGAATTATGCAGTCCTAACCATTGGATTCGGAGAAGGCAACGGCATCCCACTCCAGTACTCTTGCCTGGAAAATCCCACGGACGGAGGAGCCTGTTGGGCTGCAGTCCATGGGGTCGCTAAGAGTTGGACTGAGCGACTTCACTTTGACTTTTCACTTTCATGCATTGGAGAAGGAAACGGCAACCCACTCCAGTGTTCTTGCCTGGAGAATCCCAGGGACGGGGGAGCCCGGTTGGCTGCCGCCTATGGGGTCGCATAGAGTCGGACACGACTGAAGCGGCTTAGCAGCAGTAGCAGCAGCAACCACAGGACTGCATGGGAAGTCTCCAGCTCTCTCTTTAAATCCCCGTAAGTCAGTTCGTGGCCAGGACTTTCTACTCTCTCGTAATTAAATTTACCTCCGCTGTAATAGTTAGGACTCTTGGGTTGTAAGTAACAGAAACCCAGTTGAGTTTCAGATTAAAAGGGCAATTTTTAAAGGACAGAGGGGTGCTTTCACAGCACCAATAGACAGGTAGGAAGCGAGGCCACTGGAAGGGTCTGGAACCAGGACAGTAAAGCAATCTTGAGCTTCTACCTCTCGCCTCCCCTAACCTTACTCCTTTTCTCTCTACATACCTGTTTTTCTTTCTCCTTCGACCCACTTAACATGTGGGTTAATAAGGCTGCTGTATAGCTTCCAGTCCACATATTAAAATTCCAGCCAATAACAGAATGATGATCTGTTTCAGTCCAGTCCTCAATTCCCCAAAGAAACAATCTCACCATCAACAAGGGTGACCTGTCCCCCTCTAGTACAAACAGCCCTGGCAGGGGAGGCGGAGTCAGGTGGAAGCAAAATGGCTCCTAAGGGCCCCATCCGATGATGTGCTATGTGGATGTGCTTCCCAGGGGAAAAGGAGTGGCTAGTGGGCAGAAGAAATGACCGAAGACATGAGCCAAATCACTTTATTGCTTTGCTATTGAATTATTTAGTGACAGATGTTTTTTCTTGTTGAAGCTCAGCAATATACTTTTTAAAAATATCTCTAATTACATTTTCATACAATGAGGTTTGCATGACTATGGCCAGTTCACAAGGCTGGGTTGAGACACAGGACCACTTCCCGTGGGTAATCCAAATGGCAGTCCTCCTGGATCTCAGCTACACCAAATCGCTTAGTCTTTCCATTTTTCAAGGACCAGTGAGCTCAACATGAAGTAGTGGGTATAGACTTTTGCTTCCTGTGCTCCTGAGTACCAGGCAGATTTATGAAACTAACCTGGATCCTGGAAAGGGCAGCTCAGTAAACCGAAGGTCAATAATGTATTGAAAATAGCACCGAAAGCTTTGTCATCTTAGCTGAATGCTTAACTTCTCTGAGTCTCTTTATCTGAAAAATAGGAGTAATAACATTTTTATTTCTACTTTTCAGGGTTGACTGTGGGTCAAAGAGATTATATAAACAAAAGTACTTTGCAAACTATTAAAACTAATAGTGCAACTATGTCATGTATAACTCCAAGTATCACTACATGTTGGTACAAATGAGGGAAAGAGCTCTTATATACAATATAATATGGCAGTTAAGAACAGGGTGGTTCTTGATTTCCAGCACCATTCAACAAATGGTGCTGGAAAACCTGGACATGAATATGCAAAAAAGACTGAGTGACTGAACAGCAACAAGGCAAGAAAGAAGAACCTCGATCTGTACCTTGAGCTATACACAAAAATAAAATGAATCATAGACCCAAACATAAATATAAAGCTATAAACCTTCTAGAATAAAAATAGAGGAGAAAGTGTTTGTGACTTTGTTGTTATTGTTCAGTCGCTAAGTCATGTCTTACTCTTTGTGACCCCATGGACTGTAGCCCACCAGGGTCCTCTGGGCTACAGTCCGTGGGATTTCCCAAGCAAAGATACTGGAGTGGGTTGCCATTTCCATCTCCACGGGATCTGCTCAGATCAGGGATGGAACCCTTGTCTCCTGCATTGGCATGCAGATTCTTTATTGCTGAGCTACCAGGGAAGCCCATTTGTGACTTAAAGTTGGGTAAAAATTTCATAGATAAAAAGGACAAATCATGAAAGAAAAAATTGATAAATCAGACTCATTAAAATGAAAACTTCTGCTCTTAAAGAGTCACTGTTAAGAAAATGAAAATGCAAGACTCAGACTGGAAGAAAATATTTGCAAAACATCTGATAAAAGATTTATATTAGAAAAAAAAGATTTTATTCAGGTCATAGAAAGAACTCTCACACTCAATAAGATGAAAACAACCCATTTTTAAAATGGTCAAGTAATTTACCGGAGGAGAGGAAAAGATGGTAAGTAAGCATATGGGGGAAAGTTCAATATCATTAGCCATTAAGGTTATGAAAATTAAAACCATAATGAGATACCATACCACACACCTACTAGAATAGCTGGAATAAAGTTGACAATGTTATAGAAGATACAAAACAACTTAAACTCTCATGCATGCTGGTAGAAATGCATAAATGGTACAGCTTCTGTGAAAAACAGAAAACAATTTAAAGTAATTAAACATACATTTACCATGCAGCCAAGAAGTTGCACTGCTATGTATTTACCTGGAGAAATAAAAACACAGGTCTGCAAAAAGACCTATACGCAAATGCCTACTCATAACTGCCCAAAACTGAAAACAGAACAAGTGTCCACCAACTGGTGAATGGATAAATGCATGTATACTCTGTTGATGGAGTACTATTCAGTAATAAAAAGGAGCAAATGCTTGATACACTGACATGGATGGATGAATTTCGAATAAATTGTGCTGACTCAAAGAAACCAGGCTCCAATGATTCCATTTGTATGACAGTCTGAAAAACTCAAAACTATAGCCCGTCAGTTGCCAAGGTCTAGGGGTAAGGGTTTGGGGTAGACTGCAAAGGTGCACAAGGGGACTTTTGAGGTGATAAAACATGTTGCTCTGTCTTCATTGTGGAGGTAGTTACATGACTGTGTGTGTTGACACAGCTCGTAGAACTGTACACCTAAAAAGTGAATTTTACTTTGTCTGCAGTATTCCTTATTGAACTTGACTTTTTAAAAAAAGAACAGTTTGTCAGTTCCTCAAAAAGCAAAGTTAGCATGTGATCTAGCAATTTCATTCCTAAATATATACCCAAAAGAAATGAAAGCTGGGACTAAAACAAACACCGCCACATGATTTACAGTAGGCAAAAAGTGGAAACAACCCAGATGCCCATCAAGAGATGAATAGACAAACAATATGTTGCATATGCAGACGATGGAATATTATTCAACTATTAAAAAGGAATGAAATTCTGATTCATGCTATAATGTGGATGAGCCTTGAAAACATTATGCTATATGGAAAAAAAACACATACCAGAGGGACTTCTGGGGCAGTTCAGTGGTTGACTCCATGTTTCCCCTGCATGGGGCCCAGGTTCAATCCCTGGTCAGGGATCTAAGATCATATGGCCAAAAAAAAATTACACACAGACACATATACCTTCTTTATCCATTCATTCGTTGATGGACACTTGTTTCTCTCTCTTGGTTATTGTGAATAATGCAACAATAAATGTTGAGAGTGCAGAAGACAAGTATTGTATGATTCTACTTGTAAGAGGCACCTAGAAAAGGAAAATGCATAGAGACAGGAGATAGAATACAGTCACCAGAGGCCAAAGGAGAGAGGAATGGAGAATTCTTATTTATTGGATACAGAGTTTCTCTTCGGAATGATAAAGGAGGTTCTGGAAATGAGAAGTGGGGATGGTTGCACAATATTGTGCATGTACTTAATGCCACTTAAAGTTATACATTAAAACAAAAATTGCTTCTGGATTTCTCTGGTGGTGCAGTGGATAAGAATCTGCCTGCCAATGCAGGGGACAGAGGGTTTGATCCCTGATCCGTGAGGATCCCACTTGCCACGGAGCAACAAAGCCCTCACAACACAACTATTGAGCCTGTGCGCCAAAGCCCACATGCCGAAACTCGTGTCGCTTACGTCTCCTGCAGGCAGGCTCTTCACCACCAGCATCACCTGGGAAGCTATGTTAGCGCATTTTGCCACATTTAGAAAGGAACACAGGTGGACTTGGGTGTGAATCCTGACCCTGCTATGTACCAGCTGTGTCCTGTTAGGTAAGTTACTCAGACTCTCTTGTATATGTGAAAGTGCTCAGGTCGTTTTGCAATTAAAACCAAACCAAATAAACACTGAAATCTTGGTAGCATAACAGACAAAGATTTATTTCTTATTTTTAGTGTTTATCTGACATGTAATATTGGTCGGTGGGGGAAGTGAGGGACTCTGCTCAAAGTCCCCGGCCGATGCTGAATCCACTGCCCCATCTGGACACTGACCTTTTGGGCACTACGTAAGGGGAGAGGGAAGCTGGGGAACCCTGCACAGGCTCTTTTCTCCCAGCACCTCTGGTCCCACCCAACTGCAAGGGACTGGGAACCATGGGGGAGCAGGTGGATGTTGCATAACTCAGTATGTTCAACTGTAAAATAAGCATAGGAATTTTTAAATCTCAGGTTGAAGTGAAGAATAAAATGATATAAGTAAAGCACTTAGTACATATCGTGAACCCTCAATATAATGTTATGTTTCAAAAAATGAAAAATAGAACTACCATATGATCCAGAAATCCCATTTTTGGGTATATATCCGAAGGAAATTTAAAAAGCTATAGAAAAGAGATCTGCACTCTCACATTTATTGCTGTGTTTTTCACAATAACCAAGATAGAGAAATGAGTGTCCATCAATGAATGAATGGATAAAGAAGATAAATGTGTGTGTGCGTGTGTTATTTTGTTTTTGCAGCCATGAGAAAAAGGGAAATCCTGTCATTTGTGAAGCAGTAATAGACCTTGAGGACATTATTCTAAGTGAGGTAAGTCAGAGGGTGAAAGGTAAATACTGTATGATATCCCTTATATGCGGAATCTTAAAAAAACAAACTCGAAAAAGCAGAGAATGTAATGATAGTTACCAAAGGCTGGGAGGTGGGAGAATGGCAGAGATGTTGTTTAAAGGTATATACTTGTAACTAGTAAACAAATTAGTCCTGGAGACTTATAGTATAGGGAATATAAACAACAAAATTATACTATAAGTTTAAACTTTCTAAGAGACTAGATCCTAACTGTTCCTGTCACTAGTCACTAGAAGAAAGGATAATTATGTGATACAATAGAGGTGTTAGCTAACAATGGCAATTGTATTGCAATGTAAATGTATGAAATCAACCTGTCATACACCTTAAACTTACATAATGTTATATATTGATTATATCTTCATTAAAAAAAAATTGTTACAGTCCATCCAGTTCTAGCATCTTATACTGAGGGTCAAGAGAAAGATGTGGAATTACTAGATCTGCTTTTGAAGATTTTTTTCTTTTGATGTGGACCATTTTTAACGTCTTTATTGAATTTGTTACAGTATTGTTCTTGTTTTTATGGTTTGGTTTTTTGGGCCATGAGGCCTGTGTGGTCTTAGCTCCCTGACCAGGGATCAAACCTGCACCCCCTGCAATGGAAGGTGAAGTCTTAATAACCACTGGACCACCAGGGAAGTCCCATAGATCTGTTTTTTTTTTAAGATGTCTGACATTGAACTCCACACAGATAAAAGCAACCATTTTGCCTCTGTCTCACCAGTGTTGCGTTCTAGTCAAAGCTCCTTCAGTTGTAAGAAGAAATAGCTAAAGCTAGGAGAAGGCAATGGCAACCCACTCCGGTACTCTTGCCTGGAAAGTCCCATGGACGGAGGAGCCTGGTAGGCTGCAGTCCATGGGGTCGCTAAGAGTCAGACACGACTGAGCGACTTCACTTTTCACTTTCATGCACTGGAGAAGGATATGGCAACTCACTCCAGTGTTCTTCCCTGGAGAATCCCAGGGACGGGGAAGGCTGGTGGGCAGCTGTCTGTGGGGCCGCACAGAGTTGGACACGACTGAAGCGACTTAGCAGCAGCAGCAGATGAAAGTTTAGTGTAAAAAATAACTCGGAGAAAAGCACAAATGAGCCAGGAGCCTTGAGGAAGGGCAGGAGCCATTCATTTTGGGACCAGTGATCCTCTGAACCCCTCTGTGATGGTTTATCTGCTTCTGTGGGTGTATCTGCTCAGCCTTCTAGCTCCCTTGGAACTGTCTTCCCCTGGTCTAATTTCTTCCCAACTCTGGATTGCACGTGCCCACAAACATGCTACACCATCTTTGATTTTCCCTGGCCTTTCCATTACATTGACTGTCTTGGATTAACAGTTTCCTTCTAAGTTATTTCCTGAGACAGGACTGTTAGGTCAAGCTCATCTTTTCCAGCCTGGCCACATAAACCACAAATAGCTGACCTGCTGGTGGGTTTACTCCCTTCAGATAAGGTGTTCCTTATTTGGCTTATCAGCTTTAGTGCCTTACATTTTCTAGTTAGTAGAAGTGAATATTATCATAAAAATCTACTCTGTTAATTTGATATATGAAAAATGAGATTCCACTTTAATTTGCTTTTTTATTAGGAAGACTGAACATTTCCCCCTCTGTTTCTGTGTTTGTAGTCTCTTTTTGCTTGTTTAACTTTAATGTTCTTAGTGTATTTTTCTTTTGCTCTTCCCATTTTTCCCTTGTTGATTAGTAAGACTATTAACCATTAGTCTATTATATGTATTGCAACTATTTCCCTCAGTTTGCCATTTGTACTTTAACTTGGCGGTGGGATTTGGCATAAAAAAGTTTTTGTTGTTTTTTTCTGTAGTCAGAACTGTTATCTTTTCCTTCGTGTTTCCCACCCTTAGGGTCATATTTAGAGAGTCCCTCTGCTCCCCAAGATTATAGTAATACTCATTTATTTTCTTCCTGGAATATTTATGGTATCATTTTGTACATTACTTTGCATGCGGGATAGAGTGGATATAATAATAGCTAATATTTAAGAGGCATGTTTTGTTTGATAGGCACCATGTTTTTATTTTTTAACACCCATTATCTCTGTTAATCCTCATAATCATATGAGGTTGTCACTTATATTACCTCATTTTTAAATATGGGAGAAATGAGGCTTAAGGAAGTTAAATATCTTGCCTACAATTACACAGCTAATCTGGCAAAAATGGCATTCAAACCCTATGTATATTTTCTCATTTCCTCCTAGAATCATTAGTCATTTGCTATTAAATCCAGCATTTCCCTCACTGATTGAAATGCCACTCTTACCATCTAGTAGTTTTTGTGAAGTTCTTGGGTCAATTTCTGCCCTTTCTTTTCTATTGATTGTTCTGTCTAATCCTGTGCCAGTAACATACTGTTCTAGTGACTGTTGCATTATTTATGCATTCTATTATCTGGGAGGCCAAGTCATTCTTAGGTGGTCTTCTTTTTCAAAGTTTTCTTAACTTTTCTTCATTATTTTGCCTTCCAGTAAACCTTTAGAATTATGTTGCAAAATCCTCAAGACTTTCCACTGAGATTTCTGCTGAAAATGTTGGGGGCTGGGGGATATCTTGCATGCTGAGTTGAGTTCATTAGATTCCTCGGTTCAGAGCGAACATGGTCCTGTAAGTAAGGCCCTTGCTTATTTTAACCTCTCCCTTATCCTTGGTTATACAACCTCCACCCCCTCCCACAGACACCCGGTGTTACATGTTTGAAATGCGCCCTTGGATATGTATATATTCTTATAAAGCACATACTGCTGCTCTGTCATGCGTCTCAAATTCACATGATTGTGTTGGTCTAAGGATCTTTTTGTGTTTCCTTTGTTTCGGTACTCAACACACTCTGCTACATGTACATCTAACTCATAGATCCTCCTGCTGAACAGCACTGCACGGATGCACCCAAATATTCCAAGAGTGATGGCACACAGATGACCCCAGTGCCTCATTTTCACAACTTCATAGCTTCAGTGAACATCTTTGAACACGGTTCTTTATGGACCTGAAATCTCTGTGGAGCGCATCCTCCAGGTTTGGATGCTGGTTGTTGAGTTTTTGCATCCCCAACATCCCCAGTTCTGCCAGATTTCTTTCCAGAACATCTGTACCAGTTGGCACTCCCAGCATGACAAAAGGATTTTCACTTCTCTGATTCTCCTAATCATCTGCTATTTTCTAACTTTGGTTTTGTCCCTCTGGTGAATATAAAATGATATCTCATTGCTTTAATTTGCCTTTCATTGATTACCAGTGAATCTGAGCATCGCTTCTTACTTTTGTGCGTCACCTACAGTTCCCCTCTGGGAATTACCCACTGACAGTATTTGCCCATTTTTCTAGTTCATTTCCTTCTCTTCCTCTCTCCCCCCATGGTCTCTTGTCTTTCACATATAGATATTTAATTCTTCTGGAGTGTAGATTTGTGTATAGCAGGTGATAGGAATCATATTTTATTTTTCTCCAAATAGTGAGATAGTTCCTCTGACATCATCTACTGAATAATTTGTCCTTTCCATATTGACTTGTGGTGTCATCATCATCTGATACCAAATTCCCATAGATCTATGGGTCTATTTCTGAGCTCTATTCTGTTCCTCTGGTTCGTGTATCTAATCTCAGAGCATCACCATCCTGACTTTATGACTATGGCTTTATATTATAGCATAAAACTTGATTGAGCGAGTTCCCTCTTGTTGTTCTGTTTCCAAAATAAATTTAGTTACTCTGAGAAGAGTGAGTTTGTCCAATTTCTCAAAAAAAAAAAAAAATCCTGATGGTGTTTTGCATGGAATTGCATTTAATTTATAGATAGACTTTGGGGAGAATTGATTTTTTAAAGTAATATAAGTGCATACACTTAAAATAAATTAGAACTACAAGGCTTATAATACAGTTTAGCAATCCCTTGCTCTATCCTCAAATCTCAAGCCACAGTCCCCACACACCACCACTTACACCCTCTTATCTCTTTCTTCTGGTATATCTCTCCATATCTCTAAACAAGATGTTTATTCTGTCATTTTAAAATGTTCCTATTTTAGATATTATCTATTGCTTTCTTACTATAGAAATAGGATTTTGCTCTATTTTACAGTAGATGTTGACACATAAACACATCCTTTTTCATCCTCCCAATATAGTTTTACAATTTAAAGAAATGGGTACTTAGGGCTTAACTTGTTATAACCATATAATACAGCTGAGTCATACAGTAATATGCCACACTGAGGTGTCCTTTCTTTAACAACTTTCTGTTTTCCCTGACATTAAAACGACCTTGCTTTGCTCTGTTGGTTGGTTTTCCGCGTACTTATCACATGCTCCAAGTCTGCAGCAGCTCTAAAACTGCTCTCAGAGAACAGTTTAGAGTCTAAAACTGTTCTCGGCTTAGTCAAACACAGCTGTCTTGGCGATGTTGCCTCTGAAGCTCTTCATCCTCCTGCTCCAAAATAGATTAGTGATTCTAAGGATCCACTGAAAAACTGGATGTCCTTTCAGGCCATTCTTGGTCTCTGTTGGAGCCCCTGTTACACAGACCCACGGTATCATCGTGAGGGTGGAGATCATCCTCCTGGAACTTACTGAGAAATTTACTTCCATGGGAGATATGTTTTTGGAGATCATGCACGTTCAAATATGTTTTTATTATCCCTTCACATTTGAATTACGGTTTGTTTAGACTTTTAGTTTGGAAATCAATTTTTCATCAGAATTTTGAAGGTGTTTCGCCACTGTCTTCTATCTCCCAACATTTATAATGATAAATTTAGTATCATTCCAATACCTGACACTTTGTGTGTAACCTGTCTCATTTCTCTTAAGATTTCCATTGTTTCCAGTGTTTCAAAATTTCATGAAGACTGGCTTGAGCGTGGGTCTTTCCTCAATAATCATGAAGGGCAATTGGTCAGCACTCTTTGTTTGAAAACATCCTTTAATTCTTAAAAATTACCTCATGCTTTAATACCTTCTTCACAATTATTATTCTCTGTTCTCGTATTTCCTGGAACTTCTATTATTTAGCTGTTGGACTCTTGAAACCAGCAATATTTTCTCTTTCCTTTCCTTACCACATCCCCCCACCCCCCGCCCCCTGCCGCCTCCATTTTTGGAGATTTCTTTAGCTTTTCCTTCCAATGCATTCTGTTTATATATTTTTAATTTAAAGGAATGCTTCTTACTTGCTAAATATTCCTTTAAAAAATCATCCTGTTCTTATTTCATAAATGTGATATCTCTCCAAGCACTTTGGGAATGTTAATCATAGTTGGGTTTTTTGTAAAGTATCTTCTCTGCAGTATCTCTATTTCACTGGAGCTCCACCAAATGTCTGATCCTTATCTATCCCTTTATTTCTAAGAATGAGGCAGAGACAAGGTCATTAGGAACTCCGTAAGGAAACAGACTCACAGACATAGAGAACAGACTTGTGGTTGCCAAGAGGGAGGAAAGGACTGGAAGCTTGGGATTAGCAGATGTAAGCTCTCACATATAGGATGTATAAACAGCAAGGTCCTACCATACAGCACAGGGAACTTTATTCAGTATCCTGTGATAAACCATAATGGGAAAGAATATGAAAAAGAATATATGTGTGTGTAACTGAGTCACTGTACTGTACAGCAGAAATTAACACAGTGTTCTAAATCAACTATATGTCAATAAAATTTAAGAAAAAAGAATTTCACCCTTTTAAAAAGCTAATTAATATTCCATTATATGTATTACCACATTTTGTTTATCTAGTCATCTATTATTATTGAGTCTTGTACATTGATCTATTTGGTATTATTGCTAAATTCTATTTACCTCTGAGAACCTATTGATTCTGTTGGGTTTAGATATAGGGGTTATATATTGGGTTTATATATAGATGATTATACCATCTATAAATAATAATAATTTTGTTTCTTCCATTGTGTATTGGTATCCTATTACTGCTATAACAAATTGCCAAAACTTTCGTGACTTCAAGCAACCAAATTTATTATCTTATTACAAAGCTACATACTTTCCTCTAATTATTTATTTACTGATATATAAATTCAATATATATTGATATGTAAATTCTCCATTGTTGATTTAAAAGATACATCTATTTTCATTCTCCTCTGGTTACCCCTCAATAGGCTACTGCTAATAAATATTTAACAACTGAGGGGCGGGGGAAGCCCTTATTTGTAATGTTTTTCAATTTCCATGATGTAAATATTTGCATCATGGCCAATTCAAAGCTTCCAACATGACATCACTGGACATGGAGGAAGGAAGAGAGGAACAACAGGACACAGTTATATATTTTTACCATGCATATTAAAATAGATGTAAATAACCTCACAAGCATAGATAATAGTGCAATGTAGTAAAATGAGTTTTTAGTATATTTTACTTCTGTTTTTAATATAACATCATAAGAAGGGTATATAAATTCATTTGAATGATGTTTGCATTTAACAACTGGCTTACTCAAAATATAACCTTCAGCTCTCACAAGCTGGATGAGGCAGTTCCAGCACACCCCTGTCCCTAGATCAGTAAAATCCAAGCTTATAGTTCCCTATCAAAATTTTGACAGATTTATTGAGGTATAATTGACATACAATAAGATGCACATATTTAAAGTATGAAAGTTGATAAGCTTTGACATATATATATATCTGTTAAACATTATCATCATCAAACCTGTTTTAAGTTACGTTACTTCCTGTGCATCTCAAAGCTGCTAGAGGTGTTCTGTAGTTGTTGCTGGAATGCTCATCCAGGGATGTTTTCAAGGAGACTCTTTTATATGACGAACATCTGGTGTTTG
Source organism: Capra hircus (assembly GCF_001704415.2). Lineage (NCBI taxonomy): Eukaryota > Metazoa > Chordata > Mammalia > Artiodactyla > Bovidae > Capra > Capra hircus. The sequence goes on along the minus strand of NC_030826.1, from coordinate 23,273,998 downwards.
GTTCTTCTACTGGCCTTTCCTGGAGTCATTCATCTCTCTGTAGTCATCTGGGGTCTTAACTGCACTGAATGGTCTAAGATGGTCTTATTCACATGTCTGGCAGCTGGCCAGTAGGCAGGCTGCTGGCTGGGCATCGTCAGTTCTTCTACCTATGGCCTCTTCATCGAGCCAGCGCAGGCTTGTTCACGTCTTGGTCTCAGGTTAATAGCCACAGCCTGAAGTGGGTAAGCCCTTTTGCACAAGCACTTTTCAAGTCTCTGCTTGCTTCATATTTGCTAATGTCTCATTGATCAAGCCCAGACTCAAGAAGTAAAGGACTAATTCCCATTCTTTGATGGGAGGTGCAAAGTCACTTTGCAAGGGGGCTTGCATATAGGGATGAGAAAAATTATTGCAGCCATCTTTGTAAACAAATGGCCACTCCTACGAGCTAGTCAATATATTTTCATTCACTAAATATCACGTGCTATATGCTAGGACCTATGTATAAAAAGAAAACTGGAATCTTTTCTGCCCTCAAGAAGATATGGGGCTTCCCTGGTGGCTCAGTGTTAAAGAATCCATCTGCCAATGCAGGAGACTCAGGTTCGATCCCTAATGTGGAAAGATCCCACATGCCATGGCACAACTAAATCCACGTGCCACAACTATTAAGCCTGTGCTCTAGAGCCTGGGAGCTGTAACTCCAGAGCCCACATGCCACAACTGCTAAACCCTGCGTGCCCTAGAGCTGGTGCTCTGAAACAACAGAAGCCCAAGTACCACAGCTGGAGAGTCGCCCCCGCTCACCTCAACTGGAGAAAAGCCCACACAGCAACCGAGACCCAGCACAGCCAAAAATGAATAAAATCATTATTTTTTTAAAAAGTGATTTCATGAAGAAAACAGACAAACCAACATCATACTCCAATGCAGCTGGAGTCGCCACACAGTTTAGAGGATACTATGCAAGTAGATGGGAGGCCACACGATTCCCACTGGGTGGAGGACACAGGAAGGCTGCCTGGAGAAAGTGGCTGGTGTAGAGAGTCTGGAGACCCTCTCTACTTTGCCTTCTCAATGAGTAGAGAAGGAGGGAATGGAATAGGAGAAATGAAGAACTAGCAGCCTTAAAAAAAGAAAAGAAAAGGGAAAAAAGGGACTTTCCTGGCAGTTCAATGGTTCTCTCCACTTCCAATGCATCGGTTGCAAGTTCTATCCGTGGTCAGGGAACAAGGATGCTGTGTGCCACAGGGTGTGGCCAAAATAAAAGAAGAACCAGCAGCCTTATGCTATAGCACAGGGAACTATATTCAATATCCTGGGATAAACCATAATGGAAAAGAATCTAAAAAAGAGTGCATACGTGTGTGTATAACTGAGTCAGTCTGCTTTATAGCAGAAGTTAACATAACATTGAAAATCAAACTTCTATAAAAAATAGATTTGAAAAAAAGGGGCTAGTAGCTTTAGTCAGGCTTCAGTCTCCAATCGTCCTCCTTTTGCACATAAATATAGAATCATGAAATCACCATGGAAGTCTGAAGTCAAGCAGAACCAAAGAAAAACGCAAGACCGTTTTTCCTGGGGCTCCCCAGTCTCTCAAAGTCTCATCAGATTACATTCTCCATAAAAGATCCTTTGTCAAGGTGGCTTTCCCACATCAAGCTTGTTGACTGAGGGGCCGCTGCTTACAGCTTTGGGCCCGGAGATAGTTTTTGCCACTCATTCTCAGTGATGCCACTTGTCAAAAGTTTCTGCAAGAAGGCATTACCAACATTACAGCCATGATGCCCTACAGTTCTACAGAGGAGTGGGGCTGAAAATGTAACAGTGGTACAGAGTACATGAACACTTTCTGCTTGATAAATGTTTATTGAGTTTTTTTAAACTATTCAGAAGGAGGAATATATACACATAAAAGTTGTCTGTGTTTACCTCTCATCTCATCACCAGAATCTAGGGGGAGCAGAAAATTCATGATTTCCTGTATTTGTTTCTTTGTTAGTTGAATGTTTTACAATCAGCAGAGTGTACTGCTAGTACTTAAAGTTAAAACAATTTGGCGGGGGGGGGGGGGGTTCGAATGGCTTGTGGGATCCTAGTTCCCCAACTAGGGATCAAGTCTGGGCCCCCAGCAGGGGTAGCACAGAGTCTTAATCCCTGGATTGCCTGGAAAGTCCCACCTTAGTTTAAAAACTTTTTAAAAAGTCACAGGTCTGAAACATTTCCAATCGATACTACTACTAATAACAGTAATAATGCTTTAAATGAATCCTTGGTATGTGCTAAGCATTTTACAAGCACTAAGCATATAAATAACTCTGAGTTAGATACAGTCATTCTTCTTGTTTTATAGCTTAGGAAATGGAGACTCATGATTTCCCCAAGATATCATAGCTAAGAAGTGGCAGAGCAGTGTCTGACTCTGTGCCATTTGGCTTAAGAGTCTGTTAAAAAAAAAAAAAAACTGATATGAAAATACCACTCTCATCTGGGGAATGGGACAGAGATTCCTAGAAATTGGAGAGTAAGGCCCAAAGAAGTAAATATGATTTCTTTAAAGCTTCCCATTTTGCCCTTAAAATGCATCAGAAGTTACTTTCTGTCTCCTAAGACATGAAATTCATTTAAAAATAAAAACATGAAAATCATTTCCCATCAAGTCAAGTAAATGCTCCAGGCAGACGTTCTTTGTCTGTCCTGGGGCTTCAAGTGTCCTGGACACACTACTGTATATATTGGGAGAATTGCTTGCCCCAGGTTGATAGACACAGACAAAATCAGTTCTCTGCGTCGCTGGCATTCTCTGGTAAATCAACAAGGGCAGAATGTTTTCCTAAGATCCTGTTGTTGTTGCTAAGTCGTGTTGACTCCTTTGCAACCCCATGGACTGTAGACATCAGGCTACCTTGTCCATGGGATTTCCCAGGCAAGAATACTGGAGGGGATTGCCATTTCCTTCTCTAGGGGCTCTTCCTGATCCAGGGATCAAACCCACATCTCCTGCGTTGGCAGGGGAATTCTTTACCCTTGAGCTACCAGGGAAGCCCTGGAAGGGATCAAGCATCCATTAACTCTGGTCTCTACCCAGTTTGGAGAAAAAACTCTTCCTCATAAGTAAAGCACACACCAGATGACCCATCTGGTGACAGCTGATCGATTGGCAAACCTGTCGGCTTGGCTGAGACATTCCTCAGGCTAGCCTCAGCTGTGTCAGACTTGGTCAACTCCTCCTCACAGCCCACAGCTCACTTTCTAGGAATTCACATACAGTGACTGCTGCAATGATACAGTGCAATCCAACAATCTGTTGTTAAATGATTAACAAGTGCAAAAGTTCAACCTCAAAAAAAAAAAAAATAGAGTTATATATTGGTAATGGTTGCACAACACTGTGAATATAACTAAAGCTACTAAACTGCACACTTAAAAGTAGTTAAAATGGGAGAAGGAAATGGCAACCCACTCCAGTATTCTTGCCTGGAGAGTCCCATGGACAGAGGAGCCGGGTGGGCTGCAGTCCGTGGGGTCACATGACTGAGCACACGTGCACGAGGGTGGAGGGAGATGGGCTGGTAGCGAAAAACTGGTAGAACTAAAAAAAATAATAGCTAAAATGGCAGATTTTATGTTATGTATTTTCCTAAAATAATAAAAAACAAAACCTAAACTTAAACAACAAAACTAAACAGTATTTGGTTCTGGCCTAAGGAAATTCTGTGGTTGTTCTAAGTCACTTTAGTTCAGTTCAGTCACTCAGTTGTGTCTGACTCTTTGCGACCCCATGAATCGCAGCACGCCTGGCCTCCCTGTCCACCACCAACGCCCAGAGTTCACCCAAACTCATGTCCATTGAGTCGGTGATACCATCCAGCCATCTCATCCTCTGCCATCCCCTTTTCCTCCTGCCCCCAATCCCTCCCAGCATCAGGGTCTTTTCCAACGAGTCAACTCTTCACTGAGATGGCCAAAGTACTGGATTTTCAGCTTCAACATCAGTCCTTCCAATGAACACCCAGGACTGATCTCCTTCAGAATGGACTGGTGGGATCTCCTCGCAGTCCAAGGGACTCTCAAGAGTCTTCTCCAACACCACAGTTCAAAAGCATTAATTCTTCTGTGCTCAGCTTTCTTCACAATCCAACTCTCACATCCATACATGACCACTGGAAAAACCTTGACTTGATGGACCTTTGCTGGCAAAGTAATGTCTCTGCTTTTGAATATGCCATCTAGGTTGGTCATAACTTTTCTTCCAAGGAGTAAGCGTCTTTTAATTTCATGGCTGCAGTCACCATCTGCAGTGATTTTGGAGCCCAGAAAAATAAAGTCTGACACTGTTTCCACTGTTTCCCCATCTATTTCCCATGAAGTGATGGGACCAGATGCCATAATCTTAGTTTGATGAATGCTGAGCTTTAAGCCAACTTTTTCACTCTCCTGTTTCACTTTCATCAAGAGGCTTTTTAGTTCCTGTTCACTTTCTGCCATAAGGGTGGTGTCATCTGCATATCTGAGGTTATTGATATTTCTCCTGGCAATCTTGATTTCAGCATGTGCTTCTTCCAGCCCAGTGTTTCTCATGATGTACTTTGCATATAAGTTAAATAAGCAGGGTGACAATACACAGCCTTGACATATTCCTTTTCCTATTTGGAACCAGTCTGTTGTTCTATGTCCAGTTCTAACTGTTGCTTCCTGACTTGCATATAGGTTTCTCAAGAGGCAGGTCAGGTGGTCTGGTATTCCCATCTCTTTCAGAATTTTCCACAGTTTATTGTGATCCACATGGTCAAAGGCTTTGGCATAGTCAATAAAGCAGAAATAGATCTTTTTCTGGAATTCTCTTGCTTTTTCAATGATCCAGCAGATGTTGGCAATTTGATCTCTGGTTCCTCTGCCTTTTCTAAAACCAGCTTGAACATCTGGAAGTTCACAGTTCACATATTGCTGAAGCCTGGCTTGCAGAATTTTAAGCATGACTTTACTAGCGTGTGAGATGAGTGCAACTGTGTGGTAGTTTTAGCTCTCTTTGGCATTGCCTTTCTTTGGGATTGGAATGAAAACTGACCTTTTCCAGTCCTGTGGCCACTGCTGAGTTTTCCAAATTTGCTGGCATATTGAGTGCAGCACTTTCACAGCATCATCTTTCAGGATCTGAAATAGCTCAACTGGAATTCCGTCAGTTCCACTAGCTTTGTTCATAGTGATGCTTCCTAAGGCCCACTTGACTTCCCATTCCAGGATGTCCGGCTCCAGGTGAGTGATCACACCATGAAGCAGGGCAAAGGCTCATCGACTTTTGCCAAGAGAACGCACTGGTCATAGAAAACAAGCAAAGATCATTTCTGCTAAGTCTGCTAAGTCACTTCAGTCATGTCCAACTCTGTGCGACCCCATAGATGGAAGCCCACCAGGCTCCCCCGTCCCTGGGATTCTCCAGGCAAGAACACTGGAGTGGGTTGACATTTCCTTCTCCAATGCATGAAAGTGAAAGTGAAAGTGAAGTCACTCAGTTGTGCCTGTAAAGTCACTTCAGTTGTGTCCAACTCTTCGCGACCCTATGGATTGCAACCCACCAGGCCTCTCTGTCTGTGGAATTCTCCAGGCAAGAATACTGGAGTGGGTTACCATTCTGGGGTTGAGGGGATGGGAACCATATTCCAGGTGAATAGAACTACCACCTGGGGAGAGCAAATCTAATCCCATAATCCCTCACCGAAACTCCTTCAGTGGCTCTATATTACTCTTGGGATAAATACCAAAAGCCTTAACTGGTTTATGAGATTCTGTGATGGTCATCTTTCCGACCTCATTTTGTGCCACTTCCCATTTTGCTTTTTCTGTCCCAGCCACCCCACAGACTGTAGCCTGCCAGGCTCCTCTGTCCATGGGATTTCCCAGGCAAGAATACTGGAGTGGGTTGCTGTTTCCTTCTCCACGGGATCGTCCTGACCCAGGGATCAAACCCACATCTTGGGTGTCTTCCTTCTCTTCCTTTCAACACACCAAATTCCTTTATACTTTGGGGGCTTTGCATGGCATTGTCCCCTTGCTTGAAAATCTTTTCCATACCACTCTCTTCTTGACTAACTCAATCCAAGCATCTCTTCCTCTAGGAAGACCCCCAGCATATTACATCTGCTTATGGAACTATGTATCTTCCTGCAAATATAGGTGAAAATCACGGAGTTGCATTCGTTTAGAGAAAGAAGCCGTGATTTAGAGAAATTAATGTTTTGCTCAGGGTCACACGGCTAGGAAGAAGCAGAGTGAGGACTTGAACTAGACTCTGGTTTCTGATGTCAGTGCCATTAACCATCGCTCAAGTTTGTTTCAGGACAAGGCTGCAATGGTAAACCTCATCTCCCCTATTCCTGCCTATCAGTCTCAAGCTAGCTCAGCATCTCCCAGTGCAGCCTTGGCATCTCCAGACAGCTCAGTCTAAATCAACACATAGTCTTCCGTTATAATTAAACTTCTGACATGGAGAAAGACTAGGAGAGAAGAGGGGGAAAAATCAGTGCTCACATCCATTAGAATGGCTATTATGGGACTTCCCTGGTGGTCCAGCTTCCAATGCAGGAGCCATGAGTATGATCCCTGGTTGGAGAACTAAGATCCCACATGTTATGTGGCACAGCCGAAAAAAAAAGGCCGTTAGTGAAAAAAAAAAAAAAAAAAGAAAGAAAAGAAAAATCAGAAATAACACATGTTGGATGGGTGTGGAGAAGCTGGGATCCTTTTGTTATTGCTAGTAGGAATGTAAAATGATGTACCTGCTATGGAAAATGATATGGCAATTACTCAAAAAATTAAACATAGAATTACCATGTGATCCAGCAATCCCACTTCTGGGCATATACTCAAAGAAAAGTGAAAGTGAAACTGGAATAGATATTTGCACACCCATGTTCATAGCAGCACTAATTATAATAGCCAAAAGATGGAAGCAACCCACGGGTCTGTCGACAGATAAATGGATAAACCAAATGTGGTATATATGTGTGAAGGAATTATCATTCAGCCTTAAAAAAGGAAAGACATTCTTCAATATGCTACAACATGAATGAACACATTATGCTAAGTGAAGAAGCCAGTCACAAAAGGACAAACATTGTATGAGTCCGCTTATATGAGGCTCCTAGAGTAGTCAGATTCATAGAGACAGATAGTAGAACGATGATTGTCAGGGGCTGGAGGAGGGGAAAATGAAGATGGATGGTGTGATAGTTGTACAACACTCTGAATGTACTTAATGCCATCAAGCTGCATAATTCAAAATGGTCAAAATGGCACTTTATGATACATGTATTTTCTCTCTCTCTCACACACGCACACACACAAAGTCAGTGTTTCCCAGTAGGACTCCTCGGCTAGGCTTCTAGAGACAAGAAAGTGGAGAAGCAAGAAGGGAACTCTTAAGGAGTTGGAGGGATGTTCAAGAGGGAGGGAATATATGTAAACATAGAGTTGATTCACTTTGTCGTACAGCAGAAACTAATACAGCATTGTAAACCAATTATACTCCAATTCAAAAACACTGGAAAAAAAATTTTTTTAAGCAAGTTTCCTTTAGAAAAGAAAAAAGAAGAAGGGAAGCTTTGTCCAGGCACCTGGTCCTGTTTTCCTTAAGTGGTCTGCCTCTAGCAGGGTCGAGGCAAGGACTGGGGGGAGACAAAAGGGCTAGGTGGATGTTGTGAACTTGTTTGGGTCCCTGGGTTCTTTAGCAGAAAGCCAATCGAACACTAGGTCCTGTCTGTCTCCCTGAAGCTCTGCCACCTCCAGCTGCAGCTGGCTCACCCCTGGGCCCCAATGGGACACACAGGGTCAAGGTAATGAACTAACAGAACCATGCCTGGGCTCCTTCCCTCCTCTACTCTCTGGCAGTGTCCTCTGGCCTTAGGGGTCCTCCTGAGGGTGACCGTCCTGCTGCTGTGTGGGCCTCAACCATTTGATTTGTGTGTGTGTGTGTGTGTGTGGAAAGGGCCTCTGCCATGTGGCCGTCAGAGCCACAGGGATGTGTCGAGGAGTCCTTTCCCGCCTGCTTAGCCATTCAGCCTGCATGGGCGAGGTGTCCCATCCTGGTCACAGTGCCCAACAAAAATGTGGCCCAACCAGGATAAGAGCAGGAAGCAGGGATCCGCTTGACATCACTGGGAGGAGAGGAGCCGAGGTAGCGCCACACCTGTTTTCTGATCATCGAAGGGAATTTTAAAACATTCTATTAAAATTTTTATTTTTGATAAAATAACATATGTACAGAACGCAAAAGCTAAAAAGTCAAATAAAAGAAAAAGGCCTAAAGGTGAAGCAGCAGTTCTCTGCTCCCATACTCTCATCCCAAGTCTAGCTCCTCAGGTCCAACCCCTTTTAACCCATTTTTACCTGTTTTCTTCTGGTGCGCTCTGTCAGTCACGTCTGACTCTTTGGGAGCCCACGGACTGTAGCCCCCCAGGCTCCTCTGTCGATGGAATTCTCCAGGCAAGAATACTGGAGTGGGAAGAGGGTTTAACTCTTCTTTCACCTCTTCTTCTCCCTCCTCAATGTTATTTTAAGCCAATTTTGGTTAAAGCCGTACCTCAAGTCTTGATTATTATGACTCTAAATTCCATTCCCTGACCCCCTGCCCCCTTCCCTCTAGCCTGCAGCCCCTCCCCCCACCGGTACTCGTTGCCCTCTGGGCCCCTCTGAGGCTCCCTTCCTGAGGCTTTCCTTTGCTGACCTCCTGGGAACTCCGAAGAGAATTGTTTTATAGCTATTTTTAAATGATTTCAAAAGGCCTCCTAGTTCATTGTAGAAGTTTTTTAGAGGCCCAAGAAAGAAAGATAATATATTCTTCTACTTAAACATAACAATTCACATTTGGGTGCATATCTTCACCATCTGTCCCATACTTCTCAATACATCAAAGAGGGAAAGTGCTGTTTAGAAAATAAGGCCATGACTGTTGCATTTCTACCCCTAGGAGAGCAGCTTGATTCCTATCTGAGCAATAATTCTTCCGTGGAGAAAAATAGCTTGTTGGACCCGATGAATCTACAAATATAAAAAAATACCACCTCCTCCTGCCCCACCAGAGTATGGTTAAGAAAAGGGAGAAAGTATTTTTGAAAAACAAACAAACAAACAAACAAACAAAGCGAGCAATAAAATGGTAGCAATTAAGGACTGTAAAATTAAAGTTAAAAAAATTAAGGCATGGAACAAACTGAGACAGAGTTTGAGAGAATGTCTAGAGCCACCTCATCCAACACAGTAGGCACTGGTCACACAAGGCTGTTTAAATTTAATAAAGTTAAAAATTCAGTTCTTCAGTTGCCTTTACCGTGTTTCAAGTACTCAACAGATACACGTGGCTAGTGGCTACCCTATTGGTCAGCACAGAAAAGGATGTTTCCCTCACCGCAGAAAACTATAAGGATAGCACTGGTCTCTAAACAAAGAGCAAAAACTTGCAACACATGGGCCAGATTTAGTTCATAGCAGAAAAGCATGATAGTCTAAGAGGGTGGTCTCTAGGGCCAAATTGTGTTCTGCCATTTCTTATCCATACGACTTTGAGCAACTTAACCTCTGCATCTCAGTTTCCTCATCTGTAAAGTGGAGATAATGATAGTAACTACCTAATAGGCTGTTATAAAGACAAAATAATTAAGACCGATAAAGTAATTAGGGGACTTCACTTGTGGTCCAGTGGCTGGGGTTCCCTGCTCCCAGTGCAGGGGGCCTGGGTTTGATCGCTGGTCATGGAACTAGATCCCACGTGCTACCACTAAAGATCCTGCCTGCTGCAACTAAGACCCGGCTCAGCCAAATAAATAAATAAAAGTAAAAAAAATTTTTTTAATTTATGTTTAAAATAATAAATAAATTGTTTAGGGAAGTACCTGCCATATAGTAAGTACTTAATAAATACCTTGATTTGCCTGTTAGTTACTAACAAATGAAGTTGAGGATTTCTAAATAAAAATCTAGGTTTCTGGCTTTTTTTTTGGTAATGCCTAGCAACCCTGGCTGATGTTCCTGCAATGCTGCAATCGGCTGGAATGGAGTAGCAATTGCCCAGGTAAGATGGAGCACAAATCTCCAGTTGCCCACATGATCTTTTGGGGCATGTTTTACATCAGCTCCTCTCAAAGCAGGTATCTTCCTCTTATTCGCACAAAGGCACATGGTAGGCTAGTGTGTAGCCCTGGGGGAGGTGGCAAACACATAGGGCCCAAGAAGTGTATTAAGAAGGGAGAAAGCACTGATATGTAGTGTTGAATTTGGAGCTATCGCCCAGATTGTAGAATGATTCTAAGCCTCACAACTTTAGTAAAAATCTGCTGCACACAGTTTGAGGTTGGCAATGCAGTGTCTTTGGAGAAATGAAGGAATGAGGTGGTCGAGCAGGAACAAAATTGGGGGTGGAAACAAAGCGAAGATATAGAATTTTGCAAGTTGTCCAAAAGACTAATGAGCCCCTTGAAAAATCATTGGAGTTTTTTTTGAGGATGGTCACTAGAGGACATGGAATAGAGGCTGGAGTCATTCTATTTGGATAATCAGGAAAGCATGACTCTTGAAGGCTGAAAATAGAGGCAATCTCTTGAGGCAGACATCTGGGTTATAGACTCAAGCACATTAAGGAAGGAGAGCAGAAAATCAGACTACAGTATTGGTAAATTTGTAATTTCCTTTTATCTCTTAGTGTATCTTGAACCATGTCGTTATTCTTTTACATCAGTAATTCTCAAGAAGGCAAGAGGTCATATCAGAATCAAACCATACAGGTACTTCTTTAAGCCACACAGCTGTATCAGTCAGGGATCAGGTGAGCAAACACAATCACTTCCAGTGGTTCTCTGATAGCTCAGTTGGTAAAGAATCCATCAGCAACGCAGGAGACCCCAGTTCGATTCCTGGGTCAGGAAGATCCCCTGAAGAAGGGATAGGCTACCCACTCCAGTATTCTTGGGCTTTCCTTGTGACTCAGCTGGTAAAGAATCCGCCTGCAATGCAGGAGACCTGGGTTCGATCCCTGGGTTGGGAAAGTCCGCTGGAGAAGGGAAAAACTACCCACTCCAGTATTCTGGCCTGGAGAACTCCATGGACCATATAGTCCATGGGGTTGAAAAGAATTGGACACGGCTGAGCAACTTTCACTTCACTTCATATATATACATATATATATATGTGTATATATACATAAATGTGGACCATTTTAAGCAACTAATTCATTTATTTGTTTGCATTTATTTGTGTATTGCACCACTTTCAAAAGCCATTATTGCTATTCAGTTTCTGATATTTACTGCAGTGCTGGGTGAAAAGTTTGAAGCAGACCATCTTTAAAGCTTTTCATTGAATTTGTTACAATATTGCTTCTGTTTTATATTTTGTTTCGTTTGTTTGGCTATGAGATATGTGGGATCTTACCTTTCTGACCGGGGATTGAACCCACAACTCTGGCATTGGAAGGTGGTCTTAAACATTGGACTGCCAGGGAAGTCCCCTCCAGTGTTTAGACAGAATGGATTCAGTACAAAAATCAGCAATAACCAAATCCCTGGATGGGCACATGGAATAGGCTCAGAGGGAGTCAGTCCCTCTGTCTTCCTTTAGAAGAGTGAGTCTTAGGATATACTTCTCTAGCTAGAATCCAAGTACCAAAAAGCTGAGACCACAAGGCTGTTGCTATTCACCCCAACCAACCTGGACACTGGAATGTGGAATTCTGCCATTGTTGCCCCCACAATTTCCTCTCAACATCTTTGGACCTGGAGACTGGATGTTGGCATCTCATGGCTTTGTTTGCCAGAAGCAAGCAGTCCAAAGCAACAAGAACATGGCATGACTTCTGCGTCACTTCTGCTTTTCAAATCTCACAGAAATGCATCTAAGTGGCAGGGCTTCATTTGTACCCAGAATCCTTGCTGCATACAATCTGGGAAGTAAATACAGCTCTAGTTTTTCAGCCTCTGCAACATAGGAAGGACCACTGGAGTAAATGCTGAAGAGTCCATCAACCCTATCTAACACATGATCACCTCTAGAGACTCATCAATGTCTGTAATGGGAAGAGCTATTTTTGCCTGCCCTGCTGTCTACTTCCCCCAGTTTTCCTTTGGAGGATCACCTCTCTCACTTTCAATCCATGGCTGGGTGAGGCTGATCTCAGACCTCAGTCCCAAAAGAGGTATATGAACTAGCCCTGGGCAATGAGAGTATTCCATCTCCTGCTGTTGCTCAGCATGTAATCCTTCAGAGAATATTTGTAATCCTCCTTCGGAGGTTGTAATATCATATCTCTGGAGACATCAGAAAAAGAAAGGACAGTCATTTATATTGGATTATGGAGACATGTACCAGCCTAGAACCTGGAGGCAAATACTGACTCGTTATTTTCTGTGCTATGATTTAGCAATTGTCTGTCCTTGGTGATACAGATGAGCAAATCAATCACACATATCTTTCAGAGTTTCAAACTATCTACAAAGAAAAGAATCTTGATTTCAAACATCCTGCCTTTAATTAAATGAAGCATTAGATCACAATCTCAATAATATTTGAAAGGGGGACTTCTGTGGCGGTCTACTGGTTAAGACTCCGACCGAGCTGTCAATACAGGGGACACAGGTTTGATCCCTGGTTTGGGAACTAAGATCCCACGTGCCACTCAGTGTGGCAAAAAATGAAAAAAGAAATAATAGTTGAAAAATACTGTCCCCATAACCCCTTCAGATTCAGCCTAATTTTCCTCCCCAACACACACACATACACACTTATCCTAGCTTAACTTCTTATTTGCTCTTACTTCTTTCTTCCCAGGTTGGGATCTACATTCCTTGGTACTATCTGCACAAGCTGGGTCATTTATCTTTCCAAGAATTAAAGACAAAGACATGAAACTAAAGGAAGGAGGAAAAAGAAGTAGAGAAGAGTTATCTGTTTAAGAAGTTCCTGTTGAATATGTGTACCTGGAGACACAAGTCTACTTTCTGTGGGGTCCAGTCCTGTTTGGCTGAGGCCTGGGCAGTCTGTAGTGGAAACAGTTGTGAATGACACCAGGGGTCTGGCTCCAGACCTGCACAGCTAAGGGATCCTGGGTAATCTCTCTGGGGGAAGAGACAGTTAAAGAGTTTGGGATCAAAACATACACATTGCTATGTTTTGTGTTTTTTTAATTATTTATTTTTATTTCTTTTCTATTTGTTTTTAATTGGAAGATAATTGCTTTACAATATTAATGTACAATTGCTGTACATCAACATGAATCAGTCATAGGCATAGCACTGCTACGTTTTAAATGGATAACGAACAAGGTCCTGCAGTATAGCACAAGAAACTCTGCTCAATGTTACATGGCAGCCTGAATGGGCGAGGGGTCTGGGGGAGAATGGCCACGCATATCTGTGTGGCTGAGTCTCTTTGCTGTCCACTTGAAACTCACAACACTCTTAATCTGCTATACTCCAATATAAAATTAAAAGTTTAAAAAAATAAAAGGACTAGATTGTACTCATTTATTTTCTAGTTTTGATGGTTTACAGTCTCATTATGAGTCAGTGTTGATTTGGGGGTAAGATGACACAAAGCACAACAGTGTTCTTTAGAAATACCCCATTTGCAAAGAAGACAAACAGTATTACAGTGAAGCAAGAGTTCTGAGTTAGGAGTCAGGAAACCTGGGCTTTGCTACCTGCTGCATCATAAACTGAGTAGCTCTGGGCACGTGGTTTGGCTTCTCTGTGCTGCAGAAGGAGAAGCTTGGAGCAGGTGGTATCTAACGGCCTTTCTAACTCCGTGGCCCTATATGAACCCATGGCCTATAGTCACCAAGAGGATATCAGCCCTAACTGTGAAGTAAATCAGAAGGGAAAGTGAATGCCCTCAGCTGGGGGAAGAGGTCTGATGGCCCCCTGAGCTTGTGGGAAGCTTCCCTGCTGTCTGTCCCTGCCTAAGGGTAAGGCTGGCCAGCTATGTGAGCAGGACTTTGAGTTCTGCTGAGTTCTCCCATGGCTAGAGTCCAGGGGTTGAAGACCAGGCCTTCTCAGCAACTTATCAGGACCCATTAATGGCCCAGCCCAGGTGATTACTTGACAGGGAACTTTGGTTGATCTATTAAGTGCTCCAGAAGTGCCACTTTGGCGGGCACCCTCGTTCACACCAGGGCCCCACAGTGCAGAGGACTGTGACCTCCAAGTCTGGCTGCAGTGAAGGTCAGTTAAGGGCAACTGTCCTTGGAGATTTTCCAGGCTGAACCACTTCAGTGAGATATCACGTGGGTGAGGCATCACCACTTCTGAAAAGAACATGGAGTAAGGAAGCCTGGTGGGGACAGAACAGGGGCCTGTGGGAAGAGGCAGAGGCAACCAGAAAATGGGAACAAGGGTGGGGGATTCCAGACTTAATGCCAGAGGAAGAGCAGGGCTTGAGTTGAATGAAATGAAAAACAGTATGAAGTCCAAGGGGACTTCCCTGGCAGTCCAGTGGTTAAGACTCTGCACTTCAATGCATTGGGCGCAGGTTCTATCCCTGGTCAGGGAACTAAGATCCACATGCCATGGGATATGGACAAAAAAAAATAGTATGAAGCCCAAGAAATTAGTGCAGATAGATTCCAGTGCAGATAGGTCATTATGTGAATAGCAAATTAAATTGTATAAAATAACATTCCAAGTGGCCTAATTATGTATGCTACCTTTCAGTGTTTATTTCCCTTGATTTTAAAAGTAATGTAATTTAAGGTGAAAAATATGGAAAAGAATAACCAAGAAAAGAAAATAATTTTGCCCCCTAGTAATAACCACTACTAATATGTTGGTGTGTTTCCTTCCGGTCTTTAATTTTATGCATCTACACAATGGCGCCCCACTCCAGTACTCTTGCCTGGAAAATCCCATGGACGGAGGAGCCTGGTGGGCTGCAGTCCATGGGGTTGCGAAGAGTCGGACATGACTGAGCGACTTCACTTTCACTTTTCACTTTCCTGCATTGGAGAAGGAAATGGCAACCCACTCCAGTGTTCTTGCCTGGAGAATCCCAGGGACAGGGGAGCCTGGTTGCCTGCCATTGATGGGGTCGCACAGAGTCGGACACGACTGAAGCGACTTGGCAGCAGCAGCACACAATGTGAGGAGCTTCCCTGGTGGTTCCTGCAATGCAGGAGACTTGCGTTCAATCCCAGGGTGAACAAGATCCCCTGGAGAAGGCAATGGCAACACACTCCAGTACTCTTGCCTGGAAAATCCCATGGACGGAGGAGCCTGGTGGGCTACAGTCCATGGGGCTGCAAAAGAGTCGGACATGACTAAGGAACTATACAACAACAACACAATATACATTTAAAAGGGATGACACTATGTAAGATCTTTTTTCTGACCTTTTTTCACTGCGCACTGTATCTTGAATATATTTTTCTTCTCAGTCAATACTGATTCTTGTCATGATTTTTAATGACTGCATGATGTTTGATCATACGGATGTACTTTTTTTTTTATTAACAATCCTTTATCATTAGATATTTAAACCATGTTTACTTTTAACTATTATACGTATGCTTCTGTGAACCTCCTGGCACATACATCCTGTATATCTAATTATTTCTTTCAGATAAATTCCCAAAAGTGGAGTGCTAGGTCAAACTGTGGTACATATATTGACATGCTGACAAATTTCACTGCAGAAAGATCGTACCAATTAATTCTTTACTGCCAGGGTCTGAAGCCTGATCCCCTTCGAGTTAACAGTTTTACACTTTTTGTATTAAGACATCGAATTATTTAACATTGGAATTACACAAGTTTTATCCTTTGACCCAGTAATTTCGATTCTGGGACAATGTTTAAAGGAAATAAAAAACAAATAAACAAAAAGCAAAAACCAAAACATCTAAATCACATACACATAAAGGGTTTGTGTAGATTGGTTGATTGATAAGTGAATGGCAGATTGTGAGGAGCAGGGACTGTCTGAATAAACTAGTTGTTTTGGGCAATCATCATTGGCCCTGTGGGTTGGAAAGGGCAACCTTAAGTGTGTCAAAGCCTTCTCCCGATCTTTACTCACTGAGGGAGGAGGGGCAGGCAATTACTCATAGTTTCCTGGATGGTACTGCCATTGTTCTAAGGGTGGACCACAGGTTTATATCTTTCTCTCCACCCTCATTCTCCAGAACCTCCCCTTGTCTTCCTTAGTGACCTCAGGCCTTCATTCACACTTCCTCCACCCTGTCTGTCAAAGGTGCCATGATGCTGCCCCAGTATTTTTGCAGCATTATCATGAGGCAGGATGATATTTAAGAGCATAACCTGGTGTGTTCTTTCCCTTCCCCAAAATCCCTTTTAGTCCAAGATCACCATCCCTCCATTTTTTTTTTCATCTTCACCTCCCTCTGCCCCTCCACTCCTCAAGTTTCACTTGAGGACACCTAGAAAAAAAAGAGTCCATAACATATTGGCTCCTGGTGATCCAGTGGTTAGAACTCACTGCTTTCACTGCCGTGGGCCCAGGTTCAATCTCTGGTCTGGGAACTAAGATCCCGCAAGCTGCACAGTGTGGGCTGGGGAGCTGGCTTTTAAACTCAAGTATAAACCAAAAGATGAAGGAAGAGATATGTCAAAACTACAGTGAAAAACAATCTTCCCCACCTCCACGTTAGAGAAAATAATACCTATTTAGAGAGGAAAGGCAGGTGGAGAGTTTGAAGAGGAGACAGAACAGCAGGAACTGTGTATCTGATCTGACCCCACCTGAAGTTCAGTAAACCTCTTTTATTGTTTCTGAGGCAAAGTTTAGGCAGGCAACACAAGCCTTATTAGGCAAATCTCCTGTTATGGTACAGACACCATGGAGTTGAAATGACAGCTTTGGGTGTCTAGGCTTGGGACTGGAAACAGATTCTCCCAGCTTCTACACCCTACTCCTGGCAGGGGTGGGTGGTGGGGACCCCTGGCTGGGTTAGGAGAAGTCACATGGACAGATAAGATGTGGTTACACATCAACAGGTTGTCAGGATACTAGGGGGACCCTTCCCAACTCCCATGGGCACACCATCACCACTGCCCCGTGTCTATGAGTGAGAAAGGGAGGGCTCACCTGTTTTACTGGAATAGGAGGCCACCATGGGACAAAGCAGATGAAGATCAAGGAGAGGTTGGCCCCTCATCATTTACTCCATTGTGATATTTGCATAATTCCTTCTGCAGCAGAGAGGTGAAGAACAAGAAGAGTAGAAAGATTCTGATTATGACGGGGTTTACCTAGAAATGATTATGATTATTGATTATGTTTTTATTCTAGAGAACTGGAGTTTAAGAAAGAAATTTAGTTCAGTTATAGGAAAATAATGGAAGTTGTATTTTTCTGCACTTGAGTTCATGCAACTGTGAAATTTGAACCTCCTTTTACTTTTTACAATAGTGAAAAATTGCAAAATCTGGAGTATTTGAAAAAAGGGGAACAATTTCAGTGTTGTGCAATCATTTATGTTTGTATTATTATACAAGTACTGTATAAATACTGTATAATAATACAAAATGTTTATGATATAATAAGTGACAAAGCAGAATATAAAAATATATGTGCTTTTTGATCACAACAATGTTTAAAGGAAAAACTTTATAGCACAGGAAACTATAGTTACTATCTCATAATAACCTATAATGGAAAATAATTTAAAAAATAATATATGTGCATATTCATAACTGAACCACCCTTGCTGTGCACCTGAAACTTTGTAAGTCAACTGTACTTTAATAAACTGTGTATATTAAGAAAAATAAAAATAAAAAAGAGATAAATCTCATAACATATAGTTGAAATGAAATTCAAGAAGTAAATGTACAAAAATTAAATATTAAGTGGCTGTCTTTGGATGGGAAAGCAGTTGGTAATTTTTTTCTTCTTTCTACTTTTTCTTAATTCTCCTCCATCAGCACCTTCTTCTTACAGTGAAACTTATATATCTGAATACATATATGTGTGTATTTTTTTAAGCATGGCTTGATCTACAGCCTAGAGGCTTAAAGAGATTGGAGAAAAGAGGGGGAAGATAAAAAGGATTTTCCAGGCCTTGTTTAACTGTTCTGCTGAGTGACTGAATAGGTCATGAGTTGTCTCCTTCTTCTTGCCTGGCAAGTAAATGTTGGCTGATGTCATAGCCAGAATGAGCCAAGAAATGACAGGTCATGATGAATGCAAGTCTGTGTTCATGAGAAATACAGGAAAATTCATATAGTCTCAGCTTTATGTCAGTGGTTCTCAAAGTATGATCCACAGATTAGCAGCCTCAGCTCTGATGATTAGAAGCACAATTTCTCTGGCCCCACCCCAGACCTACTGAATCAGAGCTCAAGGATTAGGGCCCCGTAAGGTATATTCCAACAAGCCCTGCAGGTGATTCTAATACCTGCTAAAGTTTGAAAACCATTTTCTTCTTTTAAGTTTTATTTCCATTTCTTTTTTAAGTTCTAATTTTTTTTGTAAAACTTTGAATAGTTTTGGATTTACAGAAAAACTACAAAGATAGCACAGAGTTTCTTATGCCACTCCCTTCCCACCTAACATCTCCTATTAGTAACATCTTACATTAAAATGGCACACTTGGAGAACCACTTTTCTAATGAATACTCACCAAACAGCTTGCTTTAGATTCATCACTGGGGTAGGTATCAGTCCTCTGGCAGGAAGGAACTAAGAAAGGTGCTTGTCATCACCGTCACCTCTGTTCACATTTAAAGAACGTATATTGTAATGTAATATTTTTTAATGTCTAACTGAAGGATAATTGCCTTACAATATTGTGTTGATGTCTGACAAACATCAACGTGAATCAGCCGTAGGTATCTACATATCCCCTCCCTCCTGGTTATTTCATTTGATCCTCAATAGAAGTCTTAAAATAGGCCAAGGAAGTTCCCTACTTTACAGACAAAAAACACTGAAACTCTGAAAGATAAAATAATTTTCCCAAGGGACTTCCCTGGCAGTCCAGTGGTTAAGGCCCTGCCCTTCTACTGCAGGGGTCACAGGTTCAATCCCTGGTTGGGGAACTAAGATCCTATATTTTGAGGGGAACAATATTAAATAAATTGCCTAAGATCAGAAAAACAAAAAACAAACCTGGTATTTATTGAACTGTTCCAACAGGCCAAGTCTTACTGATAATATATCAAGAGTGTCTCTATACTATCTCATTTAAACCTCACATAAATTTTGTAAGTACTACTGTATCTTCATTTTTTAGTCAAAGAAACTAAGCATAGAAAAACTAAGTAACTTACTCGTGAACACACAGCTTGAAATAAAGGAACTGCGTGTGATTCAAACCTGGAAAGTCTGACTCTAGGGCCTGAGTCCATAACCATTAAGCTATACAGCAAGTACAATGGCTTTGAAATGTATTAACTTTGCTGGGCTGAATTGCATTTCCCAGAATTCCCTTTCTGGTATGTTTCCAGTTGTAGTAGATTTGGAGGGTGGAAGTGAAGCAGCAGCCATTTTGTAGCTGACGCGTGTTGCTGGTTACCTGCTGCCTCACCTCATCAGCAAGAGGCAGGAGCCATGTGTGTAACTGCTTCACCTTCCCCTTACTCTTCCTTGAGCTTCTCTGACTCCTGGGCCAGGGGTGTGCATTTGGTTCTGTGCAAAGAGCCCTGGCTTCTGCAGAATGCCCACACCATCAATATTTGAGGCAATAAGAACCAACATGGGCTTCAGAGGTCCTTGTGGGCTCCAGCTCATGTTGTAAGTTCTAGCTTAGTCTTGCTCTTCTCCACATGACAACCATTTTCCCTTTCCAACTGCCTGCTCTGTGGACTTCAAGCTCCAGCATCAGACAGGAAGACAAAAGCCTTCCAGAAACTGCTTAACCAGCTCCCAAGATTATGTAAGTCCAAATCCCAGTAATAAATATATACAGACAATCTCTGCTTTGCATGGCAAAGCAGGACCATAAAAATGACTGTGAAAGCTGAAATCATGCATAGCAACCTTAATAGTCAGTGAGAAAAAGTATCATTGTTCTGTGATCTTTAATTAGTTTGATTAAAACATTAAAATCTCTACTGTCAGTTATAACTGTTTGTGTGTGTTAGTCGCTCAGTCAGTCAGTTCAGTCAGTTCAGTCGCTCAGTCGTGTCCAACTCTTTGCGACCCCATGAATCGCAGCACGCCAGGCCTCCCTGTCCATCACCAATTCCCAGAGTTTTCTCAAAACTCATGTCCTTCGAGTTGGTGATTCCATCCAGCCATCTCATCCTCTGTCATCCCCTTCTCCTCCTGCCCCCAATCCCTCCCAGCATCAGGGTCTTTTCCAATGAGTCAACTCTTTGCATGAGGTGGCCAAAGTACTAGAGTTTCAGCTTTAGCATCAGTCCTCAGTTGTGTCCAACTCTTTGCAACCCCATAGACTGTAGCCCATCAGGCTCTTCTGTCCACAGGATTCTCCTGGCAAGAATACTGGAGTGGGTTTCCATGTCCTCCAGGGAATCCTCCTGACCCAGGGATCAAACCCTGGTCTCCTGCACTGCAGGCAGATTCTTTACCATCTGAGCTACCAGGGAAGCGCATTATAACTGTTTAGGAAAATGAAAAAAAATACAAGGAAAGTTAACATTTACTCGGTATACTAATTTAAAACACTAGAAACACTGAAAATTAAGATGTTTTATTTCTTTGTAAAAGATTATCAGTGCTTGCCTTTCATACAATTTGTGATTCAAAGCAGGCTCATTTTCTATGACTTGGCCAATTGTCATACCCCTTTCTAAGTTTGGATCAGCTTTCCACATGCTACTCTTTGAATGTTCGATGTCATGAAATAACCCTGAGACTTCTTTTAATGGGACCACCCAGCTAAGCTCCTCCTAAATTTATAACTTATAGAAACTGTGTAAGACAATAAATGTTTATTGTTCTTTAAGCTGTTAAGTTTTGGGTAATTTGTAGTGCAGCATTTGATGCTTTTGAATTGTGGTGTTGGAGAGTCCCTTGGATGGCAAGGAGATCAAACCAGTCAATCCTAAAGGAAATCAACCCTGAGTATTCACTGGAAGGACTGATGGTGAAGCTGAAGTTCCAATGCTTCGGTCACCTGATTCAAAGAGCTGACTCATTGGAAAAAACGCTGATGTTGGGGGCAAATTGAGGGCAGGAGGAGAAGGGGAAAGCAGAGGATGAAATGTGGATGGCATCATCGACTCAATGGACAGGAGTTTGAGCAAGCTCCAGGAGATAGTGAAGGACAGGGAAGCCTGGCCTGCTGCAGTTCATGAAGTTGCAAAGAGTCAGACACGACTTAGCGACTGAACAATGGATAACAATTACAATAACAATCACAATTAGACTAAACACTGCAATTAAAAGAAAAAGATTCTCAAACGGATTAACAAGGAAGCATATACTTCTCATAGTAGGCACACCTTAAATATTAGGATGCAGAAAAGATGGATATAAAATAATCCCAAAAGATATACCACTCAATGACAACAAAAAACCCCAAATAACCCAATTAAAAAATGGGCAAAGGACTTGAGAAGGCATTTTTCTGAATAAAATATACAAATGACCAACAAGCTCATGAAAATACACTAAACATCATAACTGTTAGAGAAATGCAAATCAAGAGCACCAGGAGATACTATCTTACTATCATTATCATGGTTACTATTAAAAAACAACAATAAAAACAAAAATGCCCAGAAAGTAAGTATTGGTGAGAGTTGACTGATTTTTCAGCAAAAAGGAGGAGGGTTTCACCATGCATATGCTAACAGTAACAACAAAAAACTTGCTGAGGGTATCTTTTTTTTTAAGGTGCTACTTTATTTTATTTGTAACATTTTTTAAAAAACCATCTTGCTTTGATATTATGCTAAATATACTTTATCCCTTCTTTCCAAAGTACAGATGAACAAATATATATTCTTTAGCTTTTTCTTCAGAATATAGGGTCATAGTGATGAATATTAGATATTGTTAGCTCAGAGAAATCAAAATACATATAATTATTTGCTTCTACACTAACTAAATCTTTCCAATTTTCTGATTTCAGGCTGTTTGCAAACATCTTGGGTATTACAAATGTGTTTTCTTAATAGCAACATTTCACATTTTGAAATGTACTCCTCTTTTTCCTATGAGTTAAGAAATGAGACTCTCAGGTACATTCGGATTGTGTGAAAACTGTGCTGTGTGGTATGTGTGTGTTAGCCGCTCAGTCGTGTCTGACTCTTTGTGACCCCCATGGGCTGCATGGAGACTGCTAGCTTCCTCTGTCCATAGGAATTCTCTAGGCAAGAATACTGGAGTGGGTTGTCATGCCATCCTCCAGGGGATCTTTCCAACCCAGGGATCAATCCCAGGTATCCCGCATTGCAGGTGGACTTTTTAACCATCTGAGCCACCAGGGGAGTGTGTGTAAACTAGGAGTAAATAAACCTTGATGAAAGCAAAGATGGAAAATTTTTGTTAAGATATTAACCTATGCATGTACTTTCTCCTTCAATCAAGCAGATAACAGCTCTTGCGCTACTAGTCTCGGGGTGCATTTGTGACTCCTTCTGAAGAAATGATGCCAAGCAGGGCCCTGTGGGACTCCTGGGCATGGAAGTCTTTTGGTCCCCCATTGCTTATAGGCAAGACTCTAGCCTCCGTGACCTTCTCTCAGTTCCAAAGGGCAGAACAGTTGCTAATCAAAGAAGGAAAGGCAATGAAAACTACCTGCAGCAAGACTAAAGGACCAGAAAAGGAAGTGAAAGTCGCTCAGTCGTGTCCTACTCTTTTCAACCCCATGGACTCTACAGTCCATGAAATTTTCCAGGCCAGAATACTAGAGTGGGTAACCATTCCCTTCTCCAGGGGATTTTCCCAATCCAGGGATCAAACCCAGGTCTCCCTCATTGCAGGCAGACTCTTTAGCAGCTAAGCCACCAGGGAAACCCAAGGATACTGAAGTGGGTAGCCTATCCCTTCTCCAGAAGATCTTCCCAACCCAGGAATGAAACTGGGGTCTCCTGCATTGCAGATGGATTCTCTACCAGCTGAGCTATCAGGGAAACCCCAAGGTTCATCAAAATTAGGAGACTAGACCACCTAAGGCCCTTTGTTGTTGTTGTCATGTCTGACTCTTTGAGACCCCATGGACTGCAGCACGCCAGACTTCCCTGTCTTCACTATCTCCCAGAGCTTGCTTTGAGTCAGTGATGCCATCCAACCATCTCATCCTCTGTTGCCCCCTCCTCCTCCTGCCCTCAATTTTTCCCAGCATCAGGGTCTTTCCTAAGGCCCTGCACACATCCTAATCTTGTCAGCAACCCCACCCTTAAAAATTTTGCAGAATATAACTGTCACTGCACATATGCCTGCCTGACTATGTAACCTTTCCCTACTCACCAGGGAGGGGGTCACAGTTCTTGAGGCTCTAGCCTACTGTGTTCCCCCTTTGCCTGGCAAAGTCATAAAGCCACTTCTTTCCTTTTGCTCCATAACTCTGTCTCCACATTTCTATTTGGCATTGGTGCACAGAGAGCCAAGATTTTGGCAGTAGAAATAAGGAATGAGAAGAGATGAATTTCTTCTGACCAAGGTTTCTTATGACCTGGAACCCTTGAACTTGGATGGGAAAAAGATTACATTTTTTATTTTCACTAACCTGTATTTGAAAAATAGCATTTCCTTCAATTATAAGTGTAGGCAACAAATTGCCTTCATTACCAGAGAAATGAGCTATTTTCAGATCTTTTGATGATTATTGCAATATGTTGAAATATTGTTTATATTTATCACTACCTCAAAAGTATGAAATTAGTAGATCTGCCATTAGATCTCAGTACTTCCTGTGTTTTTGAGAAAACCCATACGTTACTCTATCATGAGTCTTTAAAAAATATTTTAATAATCGTACATCAGTATTTCCCCTCAGGCTGGTGGAAGGAAAGAAGGAAAAAGCTGTGAGACTGAGAGCAGGAAGGCTGGGTCCTCGGAGAGGTTGCGGCCGCTCACTTCATCCAGGGACAGAGTCCCAGGTTGCCAGGTTGGAATGGCAACAGTTGGCAGAGCGACTTCAACCTGTGGGGATCAATGCCTGAGGACTGGTGGCCCCCACCCCCACCCCAACAAAAGTCTTCCCCAAACTGTACTTGGGCTTCCCTGATAACTCAGCATTAAACAGTCTGCTTGCAACACAGGAGAGGTGGATTCGATCCCTGGATTGGGGAGATTCCCTGGAGAAGAAAAGGGCAACCCATTCCAGGATTCTTGCCTGGGAAATCCCATGGACAGAGAAGCCTGACGAGTTACAGTCCATGGGGTTGCAAGAGTCAGATATGACTTAGCAACTAAACCACCACCCCCAAACTGTACATCATCTATGGAAATGGGAGACTTCCCCAAAACTGAGCTCCGGTTCTAATACAATTGAGTTTGGGAGCTGAAGTCTCTGGCAGCTACAAAGACTTCTCTAGTGACTGAAAGGCATGGCTTCAATTACAGGACTTCTGTGCACTGTAGACAGGAACAGCACAGAAAAAGTTAATACTTTTTCTAGATCTTCAGATTGGAAGATCTAGCCCAGACTTGCTCTGTGTACTGTAATTTTAAACGAAAAAAGAACTCCCTTTTGTGCTATAGTCATGTATGACAGCTGAATAATTTTTTAAAAAATAGAAGAGAAAAAACAATCTCTAGTTGGATTGCTGAGTGCCTTTGCTGAAATTCCTGAATAGGGCCTCTGTTTCAGACTGAGGCTGAAGTATGGCAGCCTGTGTGAGTCCAGAGGTTGGAGAGGCTGTGCACAATCCTGGCCTCCATGTTTGCTGCCTCATGAGTCAGGGGATCAAACTGGGATTCCAGACATCTTTGCATCAGGTCCAGTTTCCACGGCCTCCATTAGAATCCACGCTGGCAGCCTCACAGACCAACTCAGCTCTCTGTCTCACCTCTTTTTCCATTTTGAAATGGAGAATGTCTTACCTTTCTCCATTTTAAAGATAAATTCTCAGCTCATGGAGTGAAAGCAGGACCAGGCCAAAAGCTTCCTCTTCCTTTCTACCTTGTCCACAAGTTTCCTCCCCCAAATAGAAGACCCATTTAGGGGTGAGGAGGAGGACTAGACCTGCCCCCTTTAGCTCTCACAGAGAGCTTGCTTTCCCCACTCCTGTTTCCTCTCCTCGGGTCTCTTTTACCCTCAATGTACCACGACCCCTGCAGGGAGTGGGGAGTACGATCTGAGCGAATGGTAGGGGTAGTGTTCACATTTTTTTTTTTTGGCTGCAACTCGTCTTAGTTGTGGCCTTCAGACTCTTAGTTGCAACATGTGGGATCTAGTTCCCGGACCAGAGACTGAACCCAGGCCCTCTGCACTGGGAGGGTGGAGTCTTAACCACTGGACCACCAGGGAAGTCCCCAACTCTTTTGTTGTTCCCTACAACCTGACCTGTCCTACAGCTGAGCCTGGTGTGGGAAGGAAAGTCTCAGGCCTCAACTTGCCAAGTTGTGCAATGGACCAGCTGACAGCTGAGGCAAGCTCTTCCCGCCCCCAGATAGTGTCAGTAGTTTGAAAAGCAACATCTTCTAAGGTTGAACACCTGGACCTTGGATAGAGCTGGGGCAGGGCTAGACAACTGGCTTTAGGTTCCTCCTGCCTCACCTCTGTGTCTCAGCAAGGATCAGGGAGGCAAGGTAATGGAGAGGTACAAGGCCTGGGTTCTAGGTACCTGCCAATCAAATGTCCCCAGTCCATCCAGGGCTCCTCCTCACCTTCAGCTTAGTTTTTTCATCGAAGACAAGTGGGTGAAACTAGATGGACTTTAACATCCTTTCCATCTTTTAATGGTTCTCACACAATATCAGCATCCTTAAAGACAAGACTCTCTTGGACTTCCCTAGTCCGACAGCTGAGACTCTGAGCTCCCAGTGCAGGGGGGCATGGGTTTGATCCCAGGGAAGGGAATTAGATCCCACATGCTGCAAGGAAGAATTCCCATGCTATGACTGAAAGATCCTTTGTGTTGCAATTAAGGCCTGCTGCTGTTGCTAAGTTGCTTCAGTCGTGTCTGACTCTATACGACCCTATGGACTGTAGCCCTCCAGGTTTGTCTTTCCCTGAGATTCTCCAGGCAAGAATCCTGGTATGGATTGCCACGCCCTCCTCCAGGGGATCATCCCTACCCAGAGACCGAACCTGTATCTCCTATGTCTCCTGCATGGGAAGGCAGGTTCTTTACCACTAGCGCCACCTGGGAAGCCCCAAAACTAAGACTTAGTGCAGTCAAATAAGGAATTTTTTAAAAAAGAAGAAAGAAGAAAATCTTTGGGGACTTCCCTCATGGTCCAGTGGTTAAAATTTCACACTTCCCACACAAGGGGCAAGGTTCAATCTCTAGTCAGGGAACTAAGATGCCACATGCTATGCAGCGAAACCAACAACAACAACTGTATCTTACAGGCAAACCAATAGGATCTGTGAAGATAAGGGGCCTACCCAAGCCCACACAGTCAGGTAGGAGGAAGATGGGACATTGAAACCCACCTAACCCATTCAATTGCTTTGTTCAAGGCAAAACTTTGTCTCAGGAGCTCTGCCCTCTTCTGACGGATGAGTGGTCTTGAATTAGGAAACATGGCAAGAGGAGAACAATCAAGGCCTTGGAGAGCTCCAGATGTGCTGAGCTCACAAGCAGGGAAGAAAGGAAGAGAGAAAGCGCCTCATCAGGGATGCAAAAGGAAGCCTGGAGAAGCAGACAGACGTGAAACCGGCAGATTCAACAGAGTGACTGCTAGGGATGCATTCAGATAAGAAAAGTAGGTGGTAGGCTGGCTTGCTTGTTTAGGAGAACAATGTCCCAAGTGTAGTCCTGCTGTTAGCAGAGAAAAAAATGCCCTATTAGCTAAGCATGGAGTCAGCCTGACCAAGTCCAAAAAAAAAAGCCATTACTTAGTGATAGACATGGTCTATGAGAAACAGACTGGGAAGGGGCAGAAGAGGGGCTTGCCCTGGTCTGAATGCTGAGATGGAAGTCGGTTTGAGCAACGTTCCTGTGTGGTCTCTTTAGGCCTGAGATCTTGCTTTCTGGTCTACAGTGCCTGTCGGAGGAGAGATGGGGGGATCCAAGAATTAAATAACCTTGAGAGAACACAGTAGTGGCTAGAGGATTTCATCTTTCTCTCTCTTCATTTTAAAAATTTCAAGATGTTTGATATAGCCAAAAGAATATATGTTATAGAGTTATATATGCTAAGTCGCTTCAGTTGTGTTCGACTCTTGACAATGTTATGGACTGTAGCCCCTCAGGCTCCTCTCTCCATGGGATTCTCCAGGCAAGAGCACTGGCATAAGTTGCTATGCCCTCCTCCAGGGGTTCTTCCCGACCCAGGGATCGAACCAATGTCTCTTATGTCTCCTGTATTGGCGGGCAGGTTCTTTACCACTAGTGCCGCCTGGGAAGCCCATATAGAGTCATATGCGTAATAATAAAACAAACACCTGTGAACTCACCACCCAACTTAAGAGCTAGAACACACCACCGTTATTCAAAGCTCTCATCCCCTACCTTGCCCAGAGGTGACAACTAATCTGAATTTACCCTGTGATCTTTTATTTACTTTAGGCTGCACTGGGTCTCCACGGCTGCACACGGGCTTGCTCTAGTTGCGGTGACTTCTTGGAGGAACACAGGCTCTAGGTCACGGGCTTAGTTGCCCTTTGGCAAGTGGTATCTTCTCGGCCTAGAGATCAAACCCGTTTCCTCTGCATCAGCAGGCAGGTTCTTAACCACTGGAGCCTCAGAGAAGCCCATCCCACAGTCTTTTGCTTTCCTTTATATTTACCCACACGTAAATCCCCAATGAATTGCGTAGTTTTGCTTATTTTTTTAATTTAACAAGAATGCCTTTTTTTCCGTGATGACTGTTTTCATTTATTATGTTTCCAAGACTCATCCACGCTGATGTGTGTACAGTTCACTCGTCTGAAATATGCATAGTGTTCCACTGTGTGACTATGCCACAATTAATACGTCCATTCTTTTGTCCAAGGGCATTTGGATTCTTTCAAGTTTTTTTTTTTCTTTGCTCTTTTGGAAATTCTGCTGAGAACATCCTGGATATTTATGTTTCCTGGAGTTTAAGCATATGACTTTCTATGGAATATATACCCTGAAGTGGAGTTATTGGGTCAAATTGTTTTTCTGAGTGGTTAGACCCATTTATGTTTCACTCATTAGAGTTCCTGTTGCATTCCATCCCCTCACTGAGGTGCGGAGGTGTTCTCCCACTTTCCAGCAGCATCCCTAACCTCGGTTATCTCTGCTGGTGACCATGGGGGCACTCCCATCTTTCCCAGCCTGACCCCATGATGTTTTTAAAGCCCCAGTGAACGTGTGAGATGTTTCTGTGTATCCCTATGCTCCTAGCTGAGCACAAGAGAGGAAATGACAGGTTAGAGATAGACTGGGTCTACGTGACCATCAGAGTTCCTGGATCATTTTGGAGAATGAAGGCCACTGGATAGATTTGTTAGTTCTGTCCTAACACAAAGCACACTGGAGCCCTGGAGTGACTGAAGAAGGCTGGTTAATTTCCGTCCCTATCTGCCCCCCAACAGCCTCTCCTGTTTCTCAAGTGAACACTATTTACCTCCCTCCACTTCCTCTTCCACTGTCAGTATTTCTCCAGGTGTGGTCTACCAGCCAGCTACATGCGAATCAGCTGGGATGCTTGTTACAAATTCAGATTCTCAGAATCTAAAAGAGAGTGGGTATGTGTATAGGTACAACTGATTCGCTTTGCTGTACACCTGAAACTATCACAACATTGTAGATCAACTGTGATTTGTAACATTGGGGTATTTTATACCCCATTAAAAGTTAAAAAATACAAATAATGTTATTAAAAAAAGCAGATTCTCAGAGCCCTCCTCCTACTGAAGCAGATCCTCTGGGGTTCAGCTCAGGAACCTGCTCTGTAACAAGTTCCCCAGGTGATCTATGTGCACAGTGAGGTTTGAGAGCCGCTGCTGTAAGCACTGCCATCAGGGAGGTCAAGCCAAGGTCATCTCTAGGCAAGTTCAGACACTCTCTCGATACCTCCTCCAGAAAGAATGAGTTGAGGGACTTCCCTGGTGGTTCAGTGACTAAGACACCACACTCCCAATGCAGGGAACCCGGGTTCCACTCCTGGTCAGGGAACTCCCATCCCACATGCCACAACTAAGACCACGTGGAACCAAATAACTAAATAAATGCTGTGCTGCGCTAAGTCGCTTCAGTAGTGTGCCTTTGTGACTCCCATGGACTGTAGCCCACCAGGCTCCTCTGTCCATGCGATTCTCCAGGCAAGAATACTGGAGAATTGGGTTGCCATGCCCTCCTCCAGGAGATCTTCCCAAACCAGGGATGGAACCCCTGTCTCTTAT
Organism: Capra hircus; assembly: GCF_001704415.2. NCBI lineage: Eukaryota > Metazoa > Chordata > Mammalia > Artiodactyla > Bovidae > Capra > Capra hircus. The sequence continues at coordinate 23,244,615 of NC_030826.1, read as the reverse complement.
GTCTCCTGCATTGGCAGGTGGGTTCTTTACCACTAGCGCCACCTGGGAAGTCCCAACTAAATAAATATGTAATATTTTTAAAAACAAAGAGTTAAATCCCATCTTCTCATGACCCTTCTACTTCCCACTGTACCCCAGGGCAGCAGGGATAAGAACACTTAAATTGTAGCATCTGTATGGACCAGATGTGGATCCCACCCCTGTTCACAGTAAAGACAAACTGCAAACGGGTGCCTGTTGGTAGAGACTCAGTCAGTTTCATTACAGTACATTTTCCAGAAGAATGCTATGCAATTATTAAGAGAGACTTTATGTCTTTATCGTTGCATCTCGACTTTAATGGAACTGAAAATAGATATTCAGACAAAATCTTGTGCAGGAATAGTTCAGTACTACTCACAATAGCCAAAACACAGAAACAACCCAAATGTCCAACTGATGAATGGGTTAGTAAAATGTGATATATCCGTATAGTGGAATATTATTATTCAGTCATAAGAAGGAATGAAGTATTGATACCTGCTGCAACATGGATAAATGTTGAAAACATTACCCTAAAAGGAAGATGCTGGACACAAAAGGTCACATATTGTATGATTCCATTTATATGAAATTTCCAGAATAGGCAAATCCATAGAGATGGAAAGTATATTAGTGGTTGCCTGGGGCTAGGGGCAGAGGGAGGTGAGGAGTGACTGCTTAAGGGTTATGAGGTTTCTCTTGGGGGTGATGAAAATGTTCTGGTAATGGATGTACAATATTGTGAATATAATAAAAACTGAATTGCAGACTTTAAAATGGTCAAATAGCTTTATCTAAATTCGGTCTCAATAAGGACACGTTCAATTGTAACATCCAATTCAAACTGCCTTAAACAATTTAAAAAAGATGTGTTTTGAGTTGAAGGTACTTAAAAACAAAAACTACCCAATGCGCACATTTACTTCCATTCCTCAAGGGCCGCAAACCCACTTTGCTCCAAGACCCTTGCTCAGAAGCTCTGGAGAGGTGCTGTGGGGACAGCACACAGTGGAGGTAAATAGATGCCTGAGAGCCAGATAGTCCGGGGTTCCAGCTCTGGTCCCACCACTAACTTACTGCTGCAACTTCTGCAGAATTTCTAGTCTTCCTCCTCTCTAAAATGGGGCAATCACAGTCCCCATCTCATTCGGTGCTTGTGAAGAAGAGAACGTCTTTGAAGCCCCAGACACAACGCCTGGCAGTAATAAACACTTAGACCAGCTGTTTAATATTAGTAGAGGACAACGTCTTGAACGCGGACTAATGGGAACTGCCCTCCAGCTCCCAGACTGAGCAGTTTAATTAAGCCTAATGAAGCAGGGCAGGTAGGAGAGGATTTCAGAGAAAAGCAACAGTAGCTCATCTTTTCTGGGCGCTGTCTCAGCGGCAGGTTCCCAGGCCCTTCCTCGAGTGAGTTCCGTCTCGCTACCCACCCCGCCTGCCCACCCGCCCCCGGCAGAGATGCGCTGGGGACCAAAGACGCGGGCGGCCGCAGCCCCGTCCCAGCGGCGAGGAGCGGGCAGCCTTGGGGCGGAGAAATGCGGGCAGTGGTCTGCGGCCTTGCTGGCCTTCTGGTTCCGGGCGGGGCGGCGAGGGTGGGCGAAGGCCGGGGAGAACCCGAGGCCTTCGCCCGGCGCAGCGCGGTGCGGCCTGCGGCGAAAACCGAGCTTAACGGCCTGGAGGAACTTGAGGACGCGGCTGAGGCGGAAGGGAACTGGGAGAGGCCAAGGCGCCGGGCGAAGGGTGCCGGGCCCTGGGGGTGGGCGGGCGGGGACGAGGAGCCGGAGGAAGCCGGGATCTGAAGGAACCCGGGGGGTGGGGGTGGATTAGAGGGTTAAGCGAACCAAAGGGGAGTTGGCATCCGCCGGCCCCGCCTCCACGAAACGCCCTTGACCGAGCTCTGCGCCCTTCCCTTAAAGCCCACGCTTTGGGCTCCGCGCGAACCCTCCCTGTTCACAAGGCTCTGATTACTCACTTGTCTCTTCCACTGGTCTGCGATTGTTTTCGAAGTTGTTTTTACTTCGTTTTAAACAGTGCACACAGGATCAAAACTGTGTCCCTCTTTTGCACTTCAGCAGAGACCTCGGGGCTCCTTGAGAGCAGGCCTGGTCTATTTTCACATCTGCAGTGCCTGGCACAGGGTAACCTCTCCGCAGTTGGTGGTTGAGTACATAATGAATGGTTGCCTGATTGAACTGCCTTTGCTGGGAGGCATATTGCACCCTTGGGACTCTAGAAGCAGAGGTGGAGGGACTATGGGAACGACCCTGGCTCAGAAGTACTAAGAGCTACTACACTCCCTTAGGTGTGTGTTATTGTTGCTCAGTGGCAAAGTCGTGTCTGACTCTTTGTGACCCCATGGCCTGCAACAGGCCAGGCTCCTCTGTCCCCCACTATTTCTTGGAGTTTACTCAAATTTGTTTCCATTGAGTTGGTGATGCCCTCTAACCATTTCATCCTCTGCCGCTCCCTTCTCCTTTTGCTTTCAATCTTTCTCAGCATCAGGATCTTTTCCAATGAATCAGGCTTTTCGCATCAGGTGGCCAAAATATTGCAGCTTCAGCTTCAGCAATAGTCCTTCCAGTGAATATTCAGGGTTGATTTCCTTTAGGAATTGACTCATTTTGATCAATGGCGAGGCAGTAATGAGCAGTGGTGTAAAGTGTGATCTTACTTTTCTGCCCAGGAATTGAACCTGGGTAGCCTGAATGGTTAGATGGCATCACCGACTCAGTGGACATGAGTTTGAGCAAGCTCTGGGAGTTGGTGATGCACAGGCAAGCGGCATGCTGCAGTCCATGGGGTTGCAAGAGTCTGACAAGACTGAGCGACTGAATTCAGCCTGGATGAAGAGCAAGAATCCTAGCCAGGGTTAGAGGCTAGAAGCTATTTTCCCCTGGATCTTTGTTCCCAGTGAAAAATGCATTTATCATGGAGGCAAAACTGTAAATGCAGGTACAAAGTTTATTTCTAGAGACACAGCAGAACAACAAGTGGGAGAGCACATGGAGACACAATTTGTTAAGACAGAAGCAAGACAAAGATGCACACCCGGAGAGAAAGGGCATGGATGTCCCCTCCATACCCTGAGGAGTGAGGAAGAGCACCGTAAAGAGGCTGTTAAGTTATTTATACAGGTCAGTTCTTCCGGGCCTTTGTCTTCCTTCAGGCCAATTATCTGGCTTCTTTTCCCCTGGGATCCTCTTCTGGGTGTGCACGAACTCCTCTGCCAAGATGGATCTTCAAGTGAAGGCTTCTGGGAGGAGCAAGACCCCTGATGGCCTGGCATTATCACTTGACTTTTTACCTACAGGGAATCTTTCTGCACGTGTATTGTGTCTCCCTTGTCCCAAAAGAGGGAGGAGTGGAGAGCCCTTAATCCTTTACTCAAACAGGGTTTTGCCCCTCTTTGTCCTTGCTATGACTACTACCTTAATGTGTTTACAAGAGACAAACACTGGCTATTTACCCTGTTTCTGTTGTTACATCCATTTTGGAGGTCAAACAGGAGGCTAATTGTGAATGCCTTAACTGGAGCCCATCTATCTCTTGTCTCAGGAAATGCTAACATTTGTTAACTATCCAGCTTGAAGCCCACTTCTTCATGCCTCCTGAAATGGAAAAAGGAGGCCAGTTGCAAATGTCTAACCTGGAGTCTATCTATCTCCCTTCAGCTTGATTTCCTTGGTGTCCAAGGGACTCTCAAGAGTATTCGCCGACAACACAATTCAAAAGCATCAATTCTTTGGTGCTCAGCTTTCTCTACGGTCCAATTCTCACACCCGCACATGACTACTGGAAAAACCACAGCTTTGACTATGTGAACCTTTGTCAGCAAAGTGATATCTCTGCTTTTTAACACACTGTTCTAAGTGTTGTGTGCTGGTGGACAATGTCAGAGCACACTCATTGCTATTCCCTCTTCTGAGCCTCACACTATCCTTGGGAAGTAGGTATGGCTAATGCTGTAATTCTCATTTCACAGGTGAGAAAAATGAGGTTCGGAGCCAGAAGTTAGGTAGAACCCAGCCTTGCCTGCTTTCTGAGGCCAGCCTTCCTAGAGCTCCTGCACCAGGCTTGTAGCTACTGATGCCAGGAGGGCTGGCATTTCTCCTGCTTTTCCTTTTGCCTGCTGCAGATTTCAGGGTTGCAGGGTGCAAGGAGGGGTCCCTGGACTGGTGACTGCGGTCAATAGTAGGTGGAATGTTGGTAAAGATATTAAAATAGAGCAAAGTTATCATTTAATACCAGTCCAAGCTTGATTCAATGCAGGTGTACTTGCCAACCCTTTACAGGGCTATGTACTTGGAGAGGAGGGTGAGCTGATGAGTGAGACATAGGACTTGCACTCGGGGAGCAAAAGCTTGGTAGGACATTAGCTTTAATATTTATATTTATTTATTTGGCTGTGCTGGGTCTTAGTTGTAGCACTCAGAATCTTTAGTTTTGGTATCCCAACTCTTAGTTATGGGACCTAGTTCCCTGACCAGGGATCAAATCCAGGCCACTTGCATTGGGAGCATGAAGTCTTAGCCCCTAGACCACCAGGACATTAGGTTTATATATAGGATATTTAGGAGCTCAAGAGGTTTATCTAAAAACAGCGATTCTCAACCAAAGGTACACAGCATACCTGTGGAGATTTTTAAGAATATCTGTGCAGAATATTGCTGTCAGTCACACCTCAGACACACTGGGTTAGAATTTCCTGGAGTGGGATCAAAGTATGTGGATTTTCAAAAAATCTTTCCCTGGATTCTGATGTACACACCTACATAAGACCTGTTGCTCTAATACAGTTTTTATTTTTTTAACAGTACATGGAATTCCCTGATAATCCAGTGGTTAGGACTCTGCCCTTTGACTGCCAGGGGCCTGGGTTTGATCCCTGGTGAGGTAACAGAAATTCTCCAAGCTGTGGTGGAGGGGTGGGGGGGGGGTGGGGGATAAATAGTCACTGGACCTCCAGGGAAGTCCCTGTGCTAAATGTTTTATGTATAGATTTTAATTTACTTCTCACAGCAACCCTATGAGATTTGCACAATGAGCAAATCAAGGCTTGAAAATCCCTGTCTGCAGAGCTATGATCTTTCTGGTTTGACCCACAGAGGGGTTGGAAATCTGTTTGATGCTAACAGAGAAATTCACCAGCAATCCACTTTCAACTTTACTAGTCATACCTCCAAGGCCATCTACTGTGTTTACCTTTCCAGAAGGAAGCACTATATAATTTAACATTTAAAAGTCACTACCAGCTAAAGACATAAAACTTTCTGTAGTATTCTGTTCCACCAGGGGACCCAGTGAACCATACCTTCCTGTGTATGATACCTTCCAGGGTATCAGGAAGATACCCTGACACAGTCCCCTACTCCTGAATTTGGGCTGGCCCTTTGATTTGCTTTAACCAATTGAATATGGGAAAGCACCAGTCCTGAGGCTATCTTGCAGCTTCCACTTTTGCCTTTTTTGGGAAGCCACCATGGGGGGCTTCCTTGGTGGCTCAGTGGTAAAAAAAAAAACCACCTGAAATGCAGGAGCCACAGGAGACACGGATTTGATCCCTGAGTCAGGAAGATCCCCTGGAGGAGGGCATGGCAACCCACTCTAGCATTCTTGCCTAGAGAATCCCATGGACAGAGGAGCATAGTGGGCTACAGCCCTTAGGGTAGCAAAGAGTTGGACATGACTGAAGCGACTCAGCATGCACGCATGCAATCCAACATGTAAGAAATCTGGCTATTCTGTTGGACAGACTATGTAGAAAAGTCACATGGAGAAGGAGAGAATTTAAGTCTGTGGGAAGAGAGAGGCCCAATCATTCCTGTTGAACCAGTCCCCAGCTGATGCTATGACCTACAGTAAGGCCAGCAGAAAAATGGCAGGGCTAATTCCGGACCAGGTTTCACAGTGAGCTAATTATATGATTGTTTTAAAACTTTTTTTTTTTAACTCTCACTGTTTTTATTTTCAGTTATGCTTCTTTCTAGTTTTATTTATATATATATATACACACACATTTTCATGGAGAAGGCAATGGCACCCCACTCCAGTACTCTTGCCTGGCAAATCCCATGGACAAAGGAGCCTGGTGGGCTGCAGTCCATGGGGTCGCGAAGAGTCGGACATGACTGAGCGACTTCATTTTCACTTTTCACTTTCATGCATTGGAGAAGGAAATGGCAACCCACTCCAGTGTTCTTGCCTGGAGAATCCCAGGGACGGGGGAGCCTGGTGGGCTGCCGTCTATGGGGTCGCACAGAGTCGGACACGACTGAAGCGACTTAGCAGCAGCACACACATTTTCCACAGTTGATTTCCCAGGCTATTGATAATCCCTTTTCCTCCACAGTTAACACTAGAACATAAATATTTTCCCCACATCATTTTAGAACATTCTAAGAACACTATTTTCATGGCTGCATTACCAGGTTCTACCTAACTGGTCTCCATTTACGACCAATCCAGTTCCCTTAGATAAAATATTTATGATGATATTTTAATTTAAATTTCTTTAAGATCAATTTGTTGTTGTTGTTTAGTCGCTAAGTTGTGTCTGACTCTTTTGCAGCCCCATGGATTGTAGTCCACAGGTCTCCTCTATGAATGAGATCTGCCAGGCAAGAATACTGGAGTGTCTTTTAAAAAAAAAAACATTTTTTGCCTTCTCTATAGAAAAAATCAATAGATAACTAGTAAGAACCTACTGTACAGCACAAAGACCTCTAGTCAATACTCTGGAATGGCCTATATGCGGAAAGAATCTTAAAAAGAGTGGATATATTTATAGGGATAACTGCTTCATTATGCTATACACCCGAAACTAACACAACATTCTGAAAAAGCTTGCTAGCACGCCCCCCTCCCTCTAACAGAAAGAGCCGCAAACTCCAGGTCTCGCGACAGTTTCTCTTTTCCTCGGAAACTGCTACAGATCTCGCGAGAATCACTTGTCCAATCACGAAACTGAATGGAGGCCCAAGATGGCGGCGCACTGGGAGCGTAACATCTGCGTTTCTAGGATCTTCGCGCAGCGGGTGGTTAAGACTCCGGGGTTGTAGAGGTCCACACTATACTAGTCGTCTGGCAGGAACTTTGACTTCAGAGGTGAGTCATTTAATATCACTCATACGGGTTGCGAGTCCACTTAACCTTTGTAGCACCCAGGTTCCCTATTCCCAGTTTCTGGGCCTGTGAGGTGGTGGCTTTGGGATCGTCGGGTCTAGACCTGATTGTGTGTGTGTGTGTGTGTGCGTGCGTGCGTGCGTGCGTGCGCGGGGGCGTATGTGTGGTGGGATGGGTGGGGGAGTTGGCAAATAGAATGGAGACTAGTATTGAGTAGGAAAGACCCCCTAGGCGGAGGCGATTTGAAAAGTGAAAGTGAAGTCGCCAGTCGCTCATTCGCGTCCGACTCTTTGCGACCCCATGGACACCAGGCTCTTCCGTCCATGGGATTTTCTAGGCAAGAGTACTGGAGTGGGTTGCCTTTTCCTTCTCCAGGAAACTTCCCGACCCAGGGATCGAACCCATGTCTCCTACGTTGTATACAGACGCTTTACCGTCTGAACCACCAGGAGAGCGGAGGCGGTTTAGAGAGATCCAAAACTGAGGCGGGAAGACAGTATGAGGGGGTAAGGTGAGCACGTGAAAGGAGTGGAAGAGACGGAGAACTGGCAATGGCGGAACTGTGGAAAAAGTCGGGTTTATGAGAAAGGGAGACGAGAGAAAATAGAAATTAGAAGTGGTAGAGATCTGTGCAGAAGGAATTAAAAGTTCTGAGAGCAGAATTTAGATTATTTTACAGAATTATGTATTAAGTAACCAGTGATAGTTGAAGAGGTATACTGAGGGTCAGGAGGAACCAAGGAAACAGAAGCATGGAGATGGAAAAGATTAAAGAAAGTGGAAGCGTCAGATTACTTAAATGAAGGCCTACCACTTTGGCTTTCTGCACTGACTTGGGCAACCCGGAAGAAAAAGATTCAGTCCTAGGCCTGAACCTTTTAGAGATTCAAGATGGGGGCTGCTTATCAAGAATTGAGAGTTCTGTGTTTTAAGTGCCCTGGACAGTGTAAGAGTTCCATCTTGCTTTCAACCAAAAAGTGCTTATTGCTTACCTACTCTCCAGTTCCTACTTTAGGCTCTGGGATATCGCAGTGAAAAAGATAGACAAAGTATTTTCCCTCATGAAGCTTACTGGCAAGGCAAATGTTAAAAAGTAAAGTATATGAAATATCAGATGGGTAAGTTCTATGAAGAAGACTGAAGCAACTAAAGGAGACAAAGGGTTCACTCGCTGCTCATTTAAATGGCGGTACTCAGAAAAGGTATCAGTAAGAAAGTGAGGTTTGATCAAAGACCTGAACAAGCGGAGGGTACCTTGCATGTATGTATTTCTGGGGGAAGAGAAACCCATGCAGACTAAACAGCAAGTACAGAACCCCTGAGGCAGGAGTGTGGCAGACTTGACAGAGAAACGGTAAGGAAGCCTGTGTGGCTACAGCAGAATGAGCCAGAAAGAGAAAAGTTTGGAGAGAAGTGGAGAATGACAAGGCTGATGCCAGGTAAGGGCTGACGGTCAGTTAAACTCTGAGGAATGGGGTAGATTTAGCTAAGAACCCATTGCCTGTATAGGGAGCTCCGTTAGCAAAGAAGTGGCTTTATTGATTCGATGTGTATCTGTTCTGATCAAGAGGGTTGAATAATGAAGGAAGTGATTTTTACCATGTCTGTAATTTAATTTGTCCATGTGTGTTCACAGTGTCATGTGTGTTCCGTGATGTACACTAGACAGGGAGGAGAAAGTGGCAACAAATGAGTTTGGAGGAATAGATTTATGTGTGGCTTGTTAATTATTTTGAGTTTCATCAGCCTAAAAGCTTTAGGAAGCCGCTGAAGGGGTTTAGCTAGGAATGTTCAGTTTTGCATTGGGGTGGGAGGAGGGGTATGTTGTCACCAGGATGAAGTGGATTGTTGGGGTTAAGAGTGGTTAGAGAGACATCAGTTAGAGGCTGTTGTAGTCAGCCAAGAAAGAGATGATTATGATCTCTGGCCTAGAGATGTGAAGTTGCGAAGGGTGAAAAATGGATGAAAGTGAAGTGAAGGTGTTAGACGCTCAGTCGTGTCCAATGAGACTCTGTGATCCCATGGACTGTAGCTCCCCAGGCTCCTGTGTCCATGGAATTGTCCAGGCAAGAATATTGGAGTGTCTGTAAAGCAATTATCCTTCAATTAAAAAATAAATGAGATTGAAATTTAAAAAAATGAAATACAATAAAATAAAATTCTGGAAAAGAAAAGGATACTTTGGAAGTATCCTTTTGGAGAAGGAAGATCCAAAAAATGGGCCAAGAAATCACTAGGAGACAGAATATTCAGGACATAGTGTGTTTGGAATGGAGGAGGTGGGGTAAAAAGGTGCTGAAGATTTCTTGCTTTTTTGCCATGAGGAAGATCTGGGTGTCATTCAGCAAAATAGGGAAGATTAGAGGAGGACCTATTTGGGGTGGGTAGAAATGGTTTCATTTTGGACATGTTGTGCATGAAGTGCTTTTGAGCCTTTCACGTGAGTGGTCTGGGGGGCAGTTAGCTGCATGGTTTCAATTGTCTGTGATGAAAACAATTCTTTTCATTTTCTTTGAAAATGGTTCTTAAATGTGAAAAGCTATCAAAAACCTGAGTTAGAGTGTTAGCATTTATAACCATGTAAAGTTATATCTCCAACAAAGCCTGCAAAAGAAATGTGCTTATTGCTAGGAGATTCTGTTCTTGTTTAGTTGCTAAGTCATGTTGACTCTTGCAGCCCCTTGGATTGTAGCGTTCATGCTTCTCTATCCTTGCGATTTCTTAGGCAAGAATACTGGAGTGGGTTGCCATTTCCGTCTCCAGGGGATCCTCCCGACCCAGGGATTGAACCTGTGTTTCCTTCATTGGCAGGTGAATTCTTTAGCACTGAGCCACCAGGGACGCCCTAAGAGTTTACAGTAGCTGCTATGGCTGACCTGGGGAAATTAAGGAAGGAAAGACCTTCCTGAAGAGGAGATGCTTGAATTGTGGTAGTAAGGATGAGTAGGAATTAATCAGGTGAAGACGGGGAGGAAAGACCATTACAGATGAAAGGGTAATCTGTGTAAAGACCCTATTGCCAGAGTGGAGGGAGAGAAAGAAGAGCAAGGGTGAGACTTCAGCTCATGCTGAAGCCACACTGCTGGGTCTTGTATGTATGCTGAAGTAATGCTTTTTGTTTTTCTCCTAAAAGTAAAGTTTTGAGCAAGCGAGCATGGGAGGTGGACACAGTGAAATTTGTGTTTAGAAATGGTCACTGCATGGTGGCAAAAGGCATGGAGAGAAAAAGTGTGGGTTCATGGAGACCAATTAAGAGGCCGCTGGAGCAGTATGGGCAGACTTGTATGGGCTGCTATAGGTGAGCCTGGGGAGAAATAGTTGGATCTGAGAGATATTCACCAGGTAAAATCCATATGACTTAATTTTTTGAAATACAAGAGGGATAACTATCAGGTGACTCTTAGGATTGTTACATAGGACCATTTCGATGAATGTGTGTTAGGAAAAAAGTAGAAAATGCAGAGTGATATAAAGAGAAAAGTCACCTACCATCTAGAGATATACACTGAATAGAATTACCACCTGCTTAGAGATTTACTCAGCTACTGCAATGACTTTTCTTCTGGTTTTTATTTCTTGCTATAAATGTGTTAACTTTTTTCTTCTGTGTATTCTCAAGGAAAACAAAATTTTTGTTTTCAATTGGTTTTAGCTACCTAGAAATGGCAAGACTGAAATTTATAAAAGAAGTTGGAATAGAAGATGTTTTTTTGGTAGAGTTTGAAATCAGGAAGTTAAAAAAAGAAAAAGATGTGTTTTGAAACTTTAGTGACTTCATGGTGCACAACCAAATAGTCCACTCAAGACCACTGTAAAAACTAACCTCTTACTGTAGTATTCTTGGTGGTAGATTATATTGCCTTCGGCCACGTTGATGCTTTTATTTTTTATTTATTTATTTGGCGGCACCAGGTCTTAGTTGCAGCATATGGGATATGGTTCCCTGACCAGGGATTGAACTTGGGGCCCCTGCACTGGGAGCCTGGAGTCTTAGTCACTGGACCACTAGGGAAGTCCCACATTGATGCTTTGAAAGGGAATAGTTTCAATTTTGTTCCCTTGGTTTAAAAGAAAAAGATTCATCATATGTTGCAGAAATGTTTTTTAAAATACATGTAACAAAATTTACCATTTTAACCTTTTTCAAGTATACCATTCAGTGGCTTTAAGTATATTCACAGTGTTGTGCAGCCATTACTACCATCCATTTCTGTAAGTTTTTCATTATTCTAAACACAAACCATATACCATTAAACAGTAATTCACCGTTCCACCCTCCTCCCACCCCCAGTAACCTCCATTCTACTCTATATGAATTTGCCGATTGTTGGCTCTTCATATAAGTGTGATAATATAGTATTTGCCCTCCTGTGTGTGGCTTATTGCCCTTAGCATAATGTTTTTAATGTTCATACATGTTGTAGCATGTGTCTGAATTCATCCCTTTAGGGCTGAATAATATTCCAATGCATATACTTCCCACATTTTGATTATTTGTCTGCTTGTGGATACCTGAAGTTGCATTTAACCATTGTGAATAACTCTGCCATGAGCATTCAGTCAGTTCAGTTCAGTTGCTCAGTCATGTCCAACTCCTTGGGACCCTGTGAACTGCAGCCCACCAGGCTTCCCCAACTCCTGAGGCTTGCTCAAACTCAGGTCCATTGAGTCAGTGATACCATCCAACCATCTCATCCTCTGTCGTTCCCTTCATTAAATCTTTCCCAGCATCAGGGTCTTTTCAAATGACTCAGTTCTTCCCATCAGGTGGCCAAAGTATTGGAGCTTCAGCTTCCGCATCAGTCCTTCCAATGAATATTCAGGACTGATTTCCTTCAGGATTGACTGGTTTGATCTCCTTGCTGTCCAGGGGACACTCAAGAATCTTCTCCAACGCCACAGTTCAAAAGCATCAATTCTTTGGCGCTCAGCTTTCTTTATGGTCCAACTCTCACATCCATATATGTCCACTGGAGAAACCATAGCTCTGACTATACAGACCTTTGTTGGCAAAGTAATGTCTTTGCTTTGTAATATGCTGTCTCGGTTGGTCATAGCTTTTCTTCCAGGGAGCAAGCGTCTTTTAATTTCATGGCTGCAGTCACCATCTGCAGTGATTTTGGAGCCCAAGAAAATAAAGTCTGTCATTGTTTCCGTTGTTTCCCCATCTATTTGCCATGAAGTGATGGGACTGGATGCCATGATCCTCGTTTTTTGAAGATTGAGTTTTAAGCCAGCTTTTCCCCCATGAACAGTATGGAAAGGCTGTGAACATTCCAAGTTACTTATTTGAATCTCTGCTTTCAGTTCCTTTGGCTCTTTACATGGGATTGGAATTGCTGGATCATATGGTAATGTTTAATTTTTTAAAGAACCACCAAACTTTTCCACAGCAGTCATACACATGTTTATTCCCACCTGCAATGCCTGAGGGCTCCAGTTTCTTCGTATGCTCTCCAGTACTTGCTATTTTCTCTCTCTCTCTTTTTTAATAATAGCCATCCTAATGTGTATGAATTGATAGCTTATTATGGTTTTGATTTGTGTTTCCCTAATGACATAGAACATCTTTTCATGTGCTTATTTGTTGTATACTTTAAAAAATATAGCTTCTTCTTTCTCACTTGATTAGTGAAGATGTGTTGGCTGTAACTGTTGACTTGGCAACCACAACTTTTCTTGTTGATTTTGTTTAACTAAATATGCTGATTCCCCCCCCCCTTTTTTTCTTTTTAAAGATGGCTCTGAGTAAATCAATGCATGCAAGAAATAGATACAAGGACAAACCTCCTGACTTTGCATATCTGGCAACCAAATATCCAGATTTTAAGCAGCACGTTCAGATAAATCTGAATGGAAGAGTGAGGTAGGTAACAGATGAAGAATTCTTGATACAGTATTATTCTAGTGTAATTTGAATGGACCCTGTGTAGTGGAAAGTATACTGGACTGATAGTAGACCTGAATACTAATTCTAGACTTTTCCGTAAACTTCTCATCTGACCTTGGACAAATCACTTCTCTGTTTTAACTTTTTAATCTATTAAATAAGAAGACTGGACCAAAGGCTTATAAGTTTCCTTCTGACTAAAAAAACCCCAGAAAGCAACAACAAGAAAAACCTCTTGATGTCCAGATTGTTGCTTACTCAGCAGGGTAACTGCAGAAACCTTAGGATTGTGCTCTCAGACCTGATGGGGGTCTGAGGTCCTTATTTTAAGCGTATATTTATTTTGTTGTGAGGTAGGTGAATAATAACCAGGACCTCAAAACTGATTTCACTTCAGTATTGCTTAGGATGTCACTAAATTCAAGTTTAAAAGTTAATTATTAAAAATTAAGAAAATAATAGGTATGATGCTTCAGGAAATGGCAGAGATGATGATAATGGTATGGGAATAACTGATGTTTGTGTTACCCCCTTGAGAAGGAGATCTTTAACTGCCATCCTAAATTCTATGTGAGTTACAGAGGAGGGTGGAAATTTCAAGCCTGCGTGGGGAAAATGTGTTGATTCACCTGTTGGGAGGAAGAAAAGCAGGATTTGGGGAGAAGTGGGAAGGTCAGGAACAATAGGATCAGAAGGCTTGAGGCGTTTTGCTGACCTCAGCCTTCCTCCTGGAGGACTTCTTGTAGGCGTGGAGGCCCCAGGGCAGGACTTAACGTGGGGCCATTTTATGTATATATAAAATACATATATATGTATTTATATTATTTTTCTGGGATATAATCCTTGGTTTTCACCAGTTTCTCAAAGAGACCTGTGACGCCACCCCCCCACCAATACACAAGGTTAAGTCAAATACCCTAGAGCTGTAATTTCCAAGCTTTATTGTCTATTTCACTCAGTGAAAGTTGAGCACAGTTCCATGTATGAATGCTTATATTACTTACCGTGTTACGTGTGAAGAGCACAGAGTTGTGGGGGACTGGAAAAGCTGCTGGGGTATAGTGGACACATGACCGGAGGTGAGGCTGAGAGGGCGACGCTTGCAGTGCTGTATAAGGCCGTGAGTTTGGAATTTATCTTAGGCTCATGTGCGGTGAGTTCTTGTGTCTTCAGAATTACCCATCCCCATCCTTATCTACTTAAGTTTTAAAGCAAGTCAGTAGCATTCAGAATTGTTTCAGTTCAGTTTAGTCACTCAGTCGTGTCCGACTCTGTGCGATCCCGTGAACCACAGCACGCCAGGCCTCCCTGTCCATCACGAACTCCTGGAGTTTACTTAAACTCATGTCCATCGAGTCGGTGATGCCATCCAGCCATCTCATCCTCTGTCGTCCCCTTCTCCTCCTGCCAGCATCAGAGTCTTTTCAAATGAGTCAGCTCTTCACATCAGGTGGCCAAAGTATTGGAGTTTCAGCTTCAGCATCAGTCCTTCTAATGAACACCCAGGACTGACCTCCTTTAGGATGGACCAGAATTGTTTAGATAGGTGTAATCTAGGAGCACTGTAGAACATGGATTGCAGGGGGAATTAAGACTGGAAGTATAAGTGAGTGAGTAGGGACTGGTTTCAGTAATCCACATTAGATATATTGATGGCCTAACTCGGTAGAGGGAGGAGGGATATAGATCACTGGATGAATTTGAGAGAAACTGATGAATAGGATTAGCAGGACATGGTAGAAATTAAGAATGAGCCAAGTGACCTCAATTTAGCAAGAGATTAGGTGATAGTGCTGCTTACTGCAGTAAGGAACAAGGCAGAATGAGCTGGTTTAGGGGAGATGATATATTCTCATTTGGGGGCACATTGAATCTGAAAAGTCTGTGCAGTATCCAAGGTGGGGTATTGGGTAGCCAATTGAAAACGGAAGTCTGAAGAGAAGGACCCATGGTGATTTGGAAATGGTGTTAGTGAAGACCTTGGTCTTTGAACTGAATTCTGATGGCTTAATAGAAGGGCGAAAGAGTTCCAAGTATAAAGAACAGAATTTTGTGAAAGGCCTGGTACATTTGCAGAGCTGCATTAGATGGGGCTGAAGTGGATATAGGATAACAGCTTAGGGAATACTGGGAGATGAGACTGAAAGGAAGACAAAGAACAGGTTACAAAGAGCCTTTCATAGCATGCAAATAAGAATGAACTTGATTGCTCATACTTAAGGAACCAGAGGAGGATTTTTTAAATGGTTAGATTTTTAAGATGGCTTTAAGATTTATATTTTTAAAAAAAAATCACTCAGAGCAGACCACAAACTTTATTATCACAACATATCCGAATGGTTTAAGGGTGTCTGACAAGTAATAAACATTCAATAAATGTTTGTTGAATGCATGAGAATAATTCTTTAAAATCTTAACTATATGCCGTTTATAGATGCCATGCTCAAAACTTAAAATTGCCGATAAAAAATAAAGGGATGGGCAAAATCTTGTTAGAAATGAGACTTCCCTCCAAATTAAAGTAAAATAGAAGACAAAAAGCCTCAATTTATTAAAAAAAGAAAACAAGTTTGTCTTTTGTCTTCTGAAGGGAATAACTTTCAGAAGACTTAAGTGTTTGATGTAATTCAGAGACATTTTTCTTTGTAGTTTGAACCAAGTAGATAAAAATAAACAACAATGTCCTAGGGATTTTCAGAGGATCAGTGAATGCTTCAAAGACAATTAGGCAAAAATATTCTATATATACGCTCTTTTTCTTGAAGTTGTTGTTTAGTCGCTAAGTCATGTCCAAATCTTTACGACCCCATGGACTAGCCCACCAGGTTCCTGTGTCCATGAAGGGCTTAAAGCTTTAACCTATAATTTAGAACTTCACATTTAAGAGTAGTTGACCCAGAAAAGGTTAAGAACTACTGATAGAGAGCCTAAATAATATGGGTTTGATTTAATGATATATTTTGAACTTTTTAATCTACAAACATGAACACACATTCTTTTTAAATAGCTTGCACAAGCTTCTAACACTAGAAGTGACTGAGTTGGAACTCTTTAACGCAGTCTTCCGCTTCTTTTATTTATTGAGTTCAAAGATTAGAAAGAAAAAGAATTGCAGTTTTACAGATGGCTTGATTATTGTCTCCCTGAAGAAACATTTGAGAATCACCTAAAAATATTCAAATGATTACTGAATAAAATATACATACATGTATATATTTTAAGTGTATATAAATAAAGGAAAATTGATAGCCTTCCAGATACTAGTCGGAAAATATAATTACAATAAAAGATCCTGTACACAGTAACAAAGAGAAATAGGCAGACACTCGGCAAAGAAATACGTTAAGCCCGTGTGCGTAAAGCAACAGCATTGCTCTCAGGGGTCCAGGGGAGACAGTGAATCTAGGGACGCAGTATGTTTCTGGATGGGAGAGCTCAATAAAGTTAATATGTCAATTCTTCCCCAAATCAGAATCCTCCTGAGGTTTTTGTGAAAGAAAATGACATGACATTTCTTTTGTTCAAAGAAAAGATGCTCAAAGCAAATGTTCTAAATGGATGATGGAAAGGTGAAGGAGTGTAAACTCTCCCAGATGGGTATTTAGTATACTGTGAAGTTCAAGTAATTAAAACATTAGAGACGTATTGCTACAGGAATGGGCCCCCATTGTCTGGCACAAAGTGGCGTTCAAGTCTAAACAGCATGTGCACATTAAATAGAGTGAGTCCAGCCTGCACTCTACTCAGTACTGAACCTCCCAGAGGGAGTGTAGAATGGACAGGGTGAATCTTCCTTTCTTAATCAGTCCTGACTCCTGTGTGTTCCTCATAATGTGAACATTACAGTGATTAAAGAGATGTCACAGTGTTATTTTGGATTTTCACTTTACAGGCTTACTTTAGAACCTGACTCCTAAGTAAAAGATACCACCCCACCATGTAAAGACTATAATGTAGAATAAGAGCATTTCAGGTTGTTAAGGGTGGAACTAGACAGAAACTTTTTTTTTTAAGTAATGGATTTTTATTTATTATTTATTTTAGTAATGGATTTTTAATAGATGCAGTTGGAACAGCTGTGGGCAAAGTGCATTAGATTCCCTTTCCTATGTATTATACAAGCTAAATTCCTGATGGTTTAATGATTTCAGTATATTTATTTTATTTAAATACTAGGAAAAAATGTATAGGTGAACTGTTGAATTTTGGGTATAGGAATAGTCTTTCTAAACTCAAAGATAGAATGCATAAAAGAAATTTTATGAATTCAACTGCCTAAGAAATAAAAACTTTAACATATCAAGAAACGGTAAAAAGTGACAACACGTACAGTCTAAGTATTTATAGCATATAGCAAAGAATTAGCTCCCTTAATATGAAAAACTCTAAGAAGACAATAAGAAAAAGGAAAAAACCTTACTATATAGGTTAAGGATAAAAATAGGCAATTTACAAAAGAAGAAAGACAAATGGACCAAATTAGCAAAGATAAAATATACACTATTCATCAATGGCAAAAATGTAGTTGAATAGGCATAGTGATAAAATGCTGGTGGGATTGCAGCTTTGACAATTCTAAAAGCATACTTAAATGAATTAATGTATGTTTGAAGATGTTTATTCCAGAGCTGTTTATAGCAAGGAAAATTGGAAATAATTTATATTTCCAAAATTGTGTGTTCTTACAGTGCAGTTCCCTACAGTGGACTACCACGTAGCCCAGGGAATGGGTATTGCAGATTATAAAACATGATTTTGTTTCAGACTGAAAGCAAAGTATCTGCAGATATGCTTTGCATAGAAAAGGACTTAAAATCATGAACCTGGTGTTCATAGTGGTTGTTTTGTGATAGGCAAAGGTGATTTAAAAAGTTTTTGCAAGGAGAAGCAAATGTGTCTGTGAGAGGATGGAAAGAGATTGAAGCAAACTTGAGGAGAACCTCTCTTACTTTAACAACGGGAGAGTATGAGTTCATGCCACCTTTAGGTTGGCAATAAGCACATAAGGGGTCTATGATTTGGTGGTTCAGATGGTAAGGAGTCTGCCTGCAATGCAGATGACCCCAGGTTTGATCCCTAGGTTGGGAAGGTCCCCTGGAGAAGGGAATGGCAACCCACTCCAGTTTACTTGCCTGGAGAATTCCATGGACAGAGGAGCCTGGTGGGCTACAGTCCACGGGTCACATAGCGCTGGACACAACTGAGTGACTAACACACACACACACACACGATAGAAGGAGAAGAGATGTCCTTTTTTTTAGGGTAAACGACCTACCTCCTTCTGGACATCACCCCCCTTTCTGCTTACTTAGGTAAGAGTCATTTATGATTATATGCATCAGTAGCATATTCTTTATTTTTATAGTGGTCTTTTAACTTAACGGGCTTCCCTTGTAGCTCAGTTGGTAAAGAATCTACCTGCAGTACAGGAGACCTGGGTTCGATCCCTGGGTTGGGAAGATCCCCTGGAGAAGGAAATGGCAACCCACTCCAGTATTCTTGCCTGGAAAATTTCATGGACACGGGAGCCTGGTGGGCTGCAGTCCATGGGGTCGCAAAGAGTCAGGCATGACTGAGTAACTAACACTTACCTACTTTAACTTAACTCAAGAAGATACACAAAAAAGAATGGCCAAAATACAAATCCAGCTAGTGATGGAAAAGGAATACCAGATAGAACATTAGACCTGAGATGGATTGAAGTGTCATTTATTTGTTGAGCCCTGAAGTGCTCTCTGAAGGCAACCAGGGTGTGGTGTGGAAAGAGGGGCACTTCTGAATCATCCTAAGGACCAGTCTTGAGAGTGCTACTTATCAGCTGTGAGGTTTTGGATAATTTTCTTAGCTTTACTGAGACTGAATTTCCTCATCTAAAAAGGAGGGATAAAAGGGCATACTTTGGACGTTTGTCATAAAGGTTAGTGACAAGTGCAAAGTGACCTAACACATTGGAGACACTTAGTAAAGGATATTTATTATTGTTATTAAGCCTGGTATACTTGATAAGGTATCAAGGATTGCTGGTGTGATCTCTCTTTGTTTGTCTCTCTCTGTCTTCCCTGCATCTGTCACTGCTTTGTTGTAATCATATCTGACCATTGCAATTAGATTTCAGTTTGTGCTTTTTCACAGTAACCAGCCCCATAGGAACATCCTGCAGTCTACTTGAGCCCTGTCAGTTGAGTCTGAATAGAGGATGACACTTAACTGATTTGTTTTCAAAACCAAAGTCCCAGCATTGAAGGGCTGTGTCATAGTTTATGACTGTACCATTTTTAGCACCTCAGTGAAGACCTAATGAATAGAAACCAGTGTTGGAGTGAGGTGGGGAGGCTTCAGCCTCTGTTGTTACATAAGGTTCAGCCTATACAGTGTTACAATGCTTGTTACTTTAACCATGGTTGCAGAATGTATCTTTCCAAACTCCATCCATAATGGTGATACTGTATTCATCAATAGCAGAGCAAGAGTCATCCTGGGGAAATCAGGCATGAGCATGTTAACAATAGGCTGTTTTGTTTTATGGAGCTGGATGTGTTAAGCGAACAACAAAGACTGATGGAATAAATTGCTAATTTCCACATGAGAGCTAATTTTAGTCCCTGTGCCTCCCTGTGCTCTCAGAAATGAGAATGAAAAAAGATCTTGCCTGTGTTCAGGAATTTTGAATGTCCCAGGGTACTAAAGTGACCTAGATAATTAACTAGACAAGTCGGATGACTTCACTTCTGTCCTACAAAAAGATTTCCAACCCTCAGATTAGTGTCTGTATTTTCTTAGAAGTAAGTAAACAACCACTCGTGTGGCTAACAAAGTCTGAGAATCAGCTCTTCATTGACTTCTGTTTTTCTTCAATTAGACTAGCTTTTGCTTGATGTCTTATACTTTTTGTTGATTAGGATGTAGTTCCTTATTAATAAGTTATATGTTCTATCCCATCAAAGTAAGTACATTTTTTTAAATAATGAGAATTGTTTATATAAACAACAACTCTGTTTGAAGGCACTAAGAAAATATTAATTATACTGCTGTTTCTCTTGCCCCAAGTGTTTCATGAAGCCATGTAATTAATGCTCAAGCTGTACAACTATCTCTTGGTGATTGCTGTCAGTGTGGGAAATACTCTGGTTTGGTCTCCGAAAGAATTGGCCCACTTTCACAGAAAACAGGTACTCTGGAACCAAGGATCTGTTTTCCTTTTTTGAAAAAGATATTTTTGAAACTATTATACAAACATTTATATATT
Source organism: Capra hircus (assembly GCF_001704415.2). Classification (NCBI taxonomy): domain Eukaryota; kingdom Metazoa; phylum Chordata; class Mammalia; order Artiodactyla; family Bovidae; genus Capra; species Capra hircus. The sequence goes on along the minus strand of NC_030826.1, from coordinate 23,224,333 downwards.
ATACAAACATTTCCCATTACATTAATGGGGAAATTATGGAAATATATCCTTCTTACCTACATTTATAGTGGTAATGTTGCATACATAAAAGAAAAAAGGTCAAAAAATGTTCTTCCACCCTAGAGATCAAATTACTTTGTTTTTTCCTTTCTAAGCCCTGACTTACTAATAATATGGTAATTTTTGTGGCTGTGATTTTGATACAGGTATAACCAAAGGGCTTTTTTTTAACCCCCACTTGACTTGAGCATTTTCCTTATAGTTACAAAACACTTACTGTTGTTTTGAAGGTGATATTGTGTAACGTATATGCAGATACTACAAAAATATGAGACTGTCCACATCCAGAGGTGGTTCTCACCCTTCCAGATTGTTTTCTGTGTGTATTCATGTAGAGGGTCTTTTTGTCTTATTTTTATTTTTATAAGAATGTGATTATAATGTACACATATGCTTTTTCCCAAACTTGGGATTTTGTTTTTGTTGTTGTTAGTTTAATATATTAAAGAACCCTCCTCATACAAACCTGTGGATCAGCCCAGTCTTCCTGCTTTTCACGACTGAAAAGTGTTCTCTTGTTTGGATGCATTTCTGCTGACTACTTTCAGGTTGTTCCTGATTTTTCTGTAAAGCTTAATTATATATAACTGTTTCCCTTACTCTTGGACTTTTTTCTTTTTTTTTACATTTCACCAAATTTAGGGTAAGTCACTGGCCTTAGCTAGAAAAATTGGAGTACTCTTAACTGTACTTGGAAAGAGCAAATGAGAGTTTGGGTGATTTAAGTTTTTCTTCCCTGTCATTTGTTCGTCAGCTAAAATAGGAATCTGCATTTAAAAGATCAACTTGATTGATCAAGGTAGTCTCTTACTATTTTGTAAGTAGGAGTTTGGTTCTTTGGCTAATAAAGGGTTAACAGTGAAGGTCATTTACAACTGCTCCAGAATCTTTGTTTTTATATGATACTACTGTCTCATTGCTTATTTGACCATAGGTGTGATAAGTTAAAAAAATTTCTTAAATTTAGTTGTGGGTAGGTATGAGTTGGTGGAAACTCAACAAAAAGCCATACATTTGGCTTTTGTTTCTGTTTGACACCCTGTTATTATCTTTTTAACTGTTATTATTATATCCTAATTCAATTAAATTTGCCATGTGCACTTTGGCTTCCCTACCCTCCCCCACCTCAAGAACCTTACATAGTCCAGTAAATTCCTTTACTTAAAGTCTTATCAACTAGCTTCTTCCTTTTGAGTTTTTAAAAAATTGAGATATAATTCACATATCATAAAATCTTCATTTTAAAGTGTACAATTCAGTTCTTACTAGGTTCACAGGTTGTGCAAACATCACCACTGTCTAATTCCAGAACATTTTCATCACCCCCGAAAGAAACCCTGTAACACACTGAGCAGTCATCCCCCACTGCTCTGTCTCCTCAACTCTTAGAAACCGCTAATCTGCTTTCTGTTTCTAAAACTTTGCCTGTTTTGGATGTTTCTAGTAAATCAAATCAGAGTATGTGGCGTGTGTGACTTTCCATTGACTTTTAACCATGTTTAAGTCTTCTATTAAAAAATTAATAAAGAAACCTCTCCATCAGCTCTGTCACTGTGCCCCCTCTCTCCCTTGCATAACTCACCTTCTTGAAGAATTATCTATTTTTCCAGTCTTTTTTTTCATACCACACTTAATCTTTAGCACATTTCATGGTAGATTCTAAATTCCACCACTCCAAAAGCAGCTCCTGAAAAGGTGTCACATTACTAAATCCAGTTTCAGTTTTCAGTTGACTTCTGAGAAGCAGTTTTCTCTGCTGACACTCTTACCCTTCGTGGACACCTTTTTCCCTTGGTGTCGCTGGCATTGCGTCACACTCTCCTGGTTTTCCTTCTTCCGCCCTCTGTTTCCTGACGTAGCTTCCTCTGTAACAGTTGTGCATACAGCCACTAAAGGACTCTTCTAGGCTTAGTGGGAAGCTCTTTTCCTCTCACTTGGTGTTTTCTCCTTAGACACTGTCACCTGTGCTAGGGTCTCATTTGTTTGTTTGCAAATAGCTTATACATTTGTGCAGGCCAGTTTTCTGAGTTCTATACCTAGAGATCATGTTTACTCAATATCTGCACTGAGGTGTCTCAAACACGGCTCTCAAATATGATATGTTTCCTCAAAAATGGTTCTCTGCCAGAGTTCCCAAATTCAGCAAATAGCACTGTCTGTCCTGTTGAGCAAGCCAGAACCAGGAGACACCTGTAAACACACCCTCCCTCACTTTGCGTGTCAGTCCATCAGCAAATCTTGTAAGTTTTCTTTCGTAAACATGTCTAAATTGCTGTCACTTTTCCCTGTCTTTGCCACTGCGGCCATTGTCCAGCCTTTTACGGCAGTAGCTCTCTAATTGGCATCTTTGCTTCCACTTGGTCCGTCTTTGTTCCGTACTAGACCTAACTCCTTAATATAGATTATAATTATCCTGATGTGGTTAATAGCTCTTTCACTTTCAGAAGAGTCCTGAATTAATTGATAAAGTTTTATGGTTACCATAATTATAAGGTCCTCCGTAATCCAGCTTCTCTCTTCCTCTCCAGCCTCATTTTAAACCATGCATGCTTACCTTGCTTTCTGCATGTTAGACACAGTGGCTGTCTCTCAGTACCAGGGATGCCCCGTAAGTTCTCTCCTGCCTCAGGGTCTTTGTACTTGCTCTTCTCTTTACTTAGGACCCTAAAATGCCATCCACGTTCCCTTCTTTCAGTTCATTCCTTTGTTAAACATTTATTCTATTTTCAGTCCTCAGGGAAGCCTTCTTTGACCTTCCCAAGGCAGTTCCACTTAGTATGTATGTTTCATAGCACAGTGTACCTATACTTTTGTAGTATTCATCACAGTGACAATTTTATGTATATTTTGAATGATTCTGGGAATTAATACCTACCAGACTGTCAGCTTCATGAAGGGAGAGATTGTATTTGCGTACTGCAACGTCTCCAGTATTTTGCACAATGGCCAAGCACATAGCTGACATATAATATCTGTTGAATAAATAAAGGAATGAAGCAATCACAACCTCTCAGTTCTGACCTAAAAAAAATTAAAAGAAAAAAAATTCTGACCTGGTCTACGTAACTCATTTGAGCAAAGTAGTATTTAAAAAGAGTGAAACAGTATTATACTACTTTAAAAGTGCAGAGTAGCCAGGTACCCAACTTTGTTATTCCACTTTCTACAATAGAGATTGCCACCTTTTAGCCTGTGAATTGTATGAGACTTGCAGTTATTTATTGTCCACGTAGATTTTAAGAATCAGAAAAATTTCATATAAAGATATGGGTTCCTGGTTTCGTTTGAAAATTTTAGAGATTTGGCAAAGGTGGGCTGGCAAACCCACTTGATATTAATTACCTAGAACTGCCTGGTGACCAGTGGTGGTTTGTGCCATCTGGTTTAGTGCCACTAGTGTAGCCATTGGCCTGGCTGCTCGACCACAAACTACTTGTTGCTGACCACCAAGGCGAGGACCTGTGCCACAGGTGTGGTTCAGCAGACATGTCTTTGTATGTGACTCTCCTCGGTGTGTGTTGATTTACATTCTGGCACAAGGACATATCTTGTCAAGGATTGGCATTTTGAGTAGTAGCTGGTAAATATTTGAGTTTGCAGTTCCCGATCTTCACAATTTTATTCAAAATGCCAGTACATAATAACATTGAGAAACGTTAGGTTAGCGATTCTGTCAGTAGGTACTGCTGCTCTTAGAGAATATTTTCCATCGTTTATTTTATAAGGTATCTAGGTTATTCTTGGTTCGATAGAAAAATTCTGAAATTTTGCATTTTAGGTTGTAAGGCTTGGACATAGACATCAGAATGGTTTATATTCCTTTTGTGTGTCTAGCAGTGACTGGGCTAGATTAGTAATAGATCGGGCTGCTGTTGTAGAATAAAGAACGTGAACGTATTTGAATGTTTTTAGTATGGTACTCTGATGTGAACTTCTTTTCCATGTGTAAAAATTGACTGTCGTCACTGTCATTGAAGGAAGTGGAGTTCAGTTCAGTTCAGTTGCTCAGTCGTGTCCGACTCTGCGACCCTGTGAACTGCAGCATGCCAGGTCTCCCTGTCCATCACTGACTCCCGGAGTTTACCCAAACTCATGTCCATTGAGTCGGTGATGCCATCCAACTATCTCATCCTCTGTCGTCCCCTTCACCTCCTGCCCTCAATCTTTCCCAGCATCGGGGTCTTTTCAAATGAGTCAGTTCTTCGCATCCGGTGGCCAAAATATTGGAGTTTGAGCTTCAACATCAGTCCTTCCAATGAACACCCAGGACTGATCTCCTTCAGGATGGACTGGTTGGATCTCCTTTCAGTCCAAGGGACTCTCAAGAGTCTTCTCCAACACCACAGTTCAAAAGCATCAGTTCTTCTGCGCTCAGCTTTCCTTATAGTCCAGCTCTCACATCCATACATGACTACTGGAAAAACCATAGCCTTGACTAGACAGACCTTTTTGGTAAAGTAATGTCGCTGCTTTTGAATATGCTGTCTAGGTTGGTCATAACTTTCCTTCCAAGGAGTAAGCGTCTTTTAATTTCATGGCTGCAATCACCATCTGCAGTGAGTTGAAGCCAAAAAAAAATAGTCAGCCACTGTTTCCCCATCTATTTGCCATGAAGTGACGGGACCAGATGCCATGATCTTAGTTTTCTGAAATGTTGAGCTTTAAGCCAACTTTTTTACTCTATTCTTTCACTTTCATCAAGAGGCTCTTTAGTTCTTCCCTTTCTGCCTCAAGGGAGGTGTCATCTGCATATCTGAGGTTATTAATATTTCTCCCAGCAGTCTTGATTCCAGCTTGTGCTGCTTTCGGCCCAGCATGTCTCATGATGTACTCTGCATTTAAGTTAAATAAGCAGGGTGACAATATACAGCCTTGACGTACTCCTTTCCTGATTTGGAACCAGTCTGTTGTTCCATGTCCAGTTCTGACTGTTGCTTCCTGACCTGCATACAGGTTTCTCAAGAGGCAGGTCAGGTGGTCTGGTATTCCCATCTCTTTCAGAATTTTCCATAGTTTATTGTGATCCACACAGTCAAAGGGCTGAAGTGGAGTTGGCCCATCTTTTTTGAACACTTTACTGATTTCACAGGAGTAAAATAGGATATTCTTGTTAGAGTTAAAAATTAAGTTTTTATAGGTTTTTTTTTTTTTTTGCTACATAATTTGTCTTGTTGAACCTGCTTTTGTGCTGCTTTTCATTAAGGAAGGAATACAAAGGCAGTGCTAGTCGTCGTCTTTTTTATTTTTTAATGTGAAAATTGATTGAGGCAATTGCTGTGCTATTGAGTGAAGCAAAACTGTGTTCATGGTTGCTTGCCTGTGGATTAACTCTCTTTTATCAGCCTCCGCAATTGACAAAATTAATATATTATCTACCTCTGATGCCTAGGAGTAGACCTCATTAATATCCCATTAAATAGGCTTAACATATTTTAATGAGACTTTTTATTGCTAGCATATATTTATGCAGCAAACTTCCACTCCCGTTGTTTTATGGAAACTTGTCTTTAAAAGATCATAAATCCCCACCTAATGTGAAGTCAGTCACTTTTGAAGTTATTTATCCTCCTGATTCCGTTCCAGCATTTTGTTGCTACAAAGTTACTTCCTCTCATTTAACACTTTTCCTGCCTCTCAAAATAGTTACATTGACACCAGTTCTTACGAAGTTAAATGTAAATATGTCATATGACATATTCCTCCATATCTACTCAAGAGAAATAATAACCCATCCATGTGAAGGCTTGTATGTGGATATTTATTAGCAGCATTGTTCATGACAGCCAAAAAATAGAAACAGTCCCAATGGCCATCAAGTGGTAAGTGGGTAAACAAAACGCCAGTGTGGTTATTCATCCAGTACCTAAACTGCAATGTGGTCGTCCATACAGTGGAGTATTATGTGGTCATAAAAAGAAATGAAGTGCTGATACATGCTACACCATGGATAAACCTCACAAACATTGTGCTAAGTGAAAGAATCCAGATGCAGAGACCACATGTTTATGATTCATTTGTATGAAATGTTCACAAAAGGCAAATCTCTGGAGACAGTTACATTAGTGGTTGCCCAGAGCTGAGGGCAGAAATGAGGAATGACCTGCAAATGGGTGCAGGGGTTTTTTTGAGGGTGATGGGATTGGCTTGTGGTGATGGGATTGGCTTGTGGTGATGGGATTGGCTTGTGGTGATGGGTGCATGACTCCATGAATACACAAGAAACGATTGTGTCTTTATAGGTGAATTTATAGTGTGTAAATTACTATTCAGGAAGCCTGCTAAAATTAGTCACATTTAAATTTTAATGTTTGTAATATTTGTTGTATTTAAATATGTTAACCTGTTTTCATTATTAAACATCTTATACTGGTTTCTTTCCACTTTTAAGTATGATTTTCAAAGAATGCTACTATCAAATCATGTTAATTGGTGATAGTAAAAATAGCATTTAGGCATTATGCTAGTACTTTTCACAGATTATCACAGAGCAGCTCTACATGTAGATATTATTCCCATTTTACAGTGGAGAAAATGGCCTCATAGAGGCTAAATAACTTGTCCAAAGTTACATAACTAAGGAGACAACTCGGCAGGAACTGGAACTGAGGTACTCTGGTCCTGTATGCTTCATGTATGAGGATGCAGTATTTTTATGCTGCCTCTCATATACTGTGATTGTTTCACGCCCATGTGTGTTTGCCACTGCCCTGAATGCTCCTGCATAACTATTCATGCGTGCTTTCCTAGGAAATTCAAATAGGTGTTTGGTACTGCCTGATTGCCATAGAGCTTTTGCAACATAGTGCATCTTACTAATCAGTTTTACTTCTTTTTCTCCACCTTTCAGTCTTAATTTTAAAGACCCCGAAGCAGTCAGAGCTCTGACTTGTACTCTGCTAAGGGAAGATTTTGGGCTTTCTATCGATATTCCGCTGGAGAGACTGATTCCTACAGTTCCCTTGAGACTCAACTATATTCATTGGGTAGAAGATCTGATCGGTCATCAGAACTCTGACAAAAGTACCCTCCGAAGAGGAATTGACATAGGTACGTGGCTTAAAATTCTTCCTTGGCTAACTGTTAAGTTTCATAAATTTTGTGAAGTCTTTGCAAGTTCTTTGAAAACTCCTGGGTGTTTGTCGTGTAAAAGAAACTGACTGCAGATATCATTGTCCTTTTTTGGTACACCTGGGCTTTTCTGCTGTCAGTCTCTCTGAGAAGGGATTGTCAACCCCAGACGGCACAAGGGAGTAAGAGAGTGCAGGATGAAAGTGGGGCACCTGTTTTTTTAGCTTTTCAGATCACCATGTTTACATCTGTGTCTGTTGGACACTATTTTTACCCTGATTTATTTGGTATTAGTACAGAAGTCCCCATATTGGGATGTTGTGGTGATGGCCATTTAATAAAAGATCATGTGGGCCTGAATACTTTTAGAAATCTCTTAGATGATTATTCATAGAGAGTATTTAATCCAAAATTAAAAGGAAGGAAAAAGGCTTTAAGATGTTCACTTAATTGTAAACTTCTACAGTGGAGAAAACTGTCCTGTTTGATTCATTTGGGGAAATAAGTAGAGAAACAGAAGGAAATGAAGCCAGGGTGTGTTTTGCTGTTATAAATGTATGTTTGTCATAGCCAGTGTTTTCATTTTGGTAGAGTTTAAAATTTGTTAATCTGTTGGACTTTATTTATTCTTTACAGAAAGAATGAAGAATTAAAAACTCTGTACTCTATTTCTAAATATAGTTAAGAGGAGACAGTTTCTAGGCGATAGTAAATGTTCTACATATTCAAGGCTCATAGTACATGACCTTTCCAGCAGCGTTTACCTACCTCTCCTTTCTCTTTTAAATGCACTCTCCTCCATTAGCTTCCACGACACCAGACTCTGGTTTTCTTTTTTCAGTTTTAGTCACTCTTCTCCCCTTTTCAGGCTTCCTTTCTTGTATCTGGCTATTAAATATTGAGAATTTCTGAAGCTCAGTCTTAACGCTTTTCCTATTTGGCACTCTACCTCTAGGCAATTTCATCCATGTCTACGACTTTATTTTCTACCTCCATGCAGATAACCTACAGATTGTTTATTCCTCCAACTCAGATTACTTTTCTTGAACTCTGGTCCAAACTATACAAGAAACTTGGATATATCAAAGACCTCTCAGATTTTGCAAGTCCAAGACCAAACTCAGATTCTTCCTTCCGAATCTGGGTCCTCTTCCTTTGTTCCTTGTTTCAGCAGCTCCCTCACAGTCCACCCTGTCATCCTTCATTTTTGCTTCTCTCCATTCTCACTGACATTGTCTATCACCTGGTACCCTTAAATAGTTTTCTTTTCTGAAATATTTCTTAAATCATCTACTTTTCTCCATTTCAGTTCCCACCATCCCAGCCCAAGTCACCACCATGTCTCCCTGTCTACAGAATAGCTTCTCAGCTACTTTGTTCTCATCTGCTCTGTTGCCTCTCCATTCCAGAAAGTGTGTATAAACTTATGTCTAATTATTACGTTTACCATTTTAATGACTTTCTCTTGCTTCTCTGATAAACAGCCAAAACCTTTAGTAGGCCTATTAGAATTTTCATTGTCTGATTCTTGCCCCTCTAGGTCTCTCTAACCCTTACATTATGTTCTTTTTCTTTGGTTTCTACAGTTGTCTTTAGTTCTAATCAGACATTATGATTCTTTGTACATGTTGTTCCCCCTGCCTGGAGTTTCCCACCTTCACCTCATTATTTCTCATTTCTACTGTACTTGCCAACTCTCCCCCATACTTGTACTTGTCAAGAGCACCCCCAAGAAAAAGAAATGCAAAAAGGCAAAATGATTGTCTGAGGAGGCCTTACAAATAGCTGTGAAAAGAAGAGATGCGAAAGGCAAAGGAGACAAGGAAAGATATACCCATTTGAATGCAGAGTTCCAAAGAATAGCAAGGAGAGATAAGAAAGCCTACCTCAGTGATCAATGCAAAGAAATAAAGGAAAACAATAGAATGGGAAAGACTAGAGATCTCTTCAAGAAAATTAGAGCTACCAAGGGAACATTTCATGCACAGATGGACACAATAAAGGACAGAAATGGTATGGACCTAACAGAAGCAGAAGATACTAAGAAGAGGTTGCAAGAATACATAGAAGAACTGTGCAGAAAAGATCTTCACGACCTAGATAATCACAACGGTGTGATCATTCACCTAGAGCCAGACATCCTGGGATGCAAAGTCCAGTGGGCCTTAGGAGGCATCACTATGAACAAAGCTAGTGCAGGTGATGGAATTCCAGTTGAGCTGTTTCAAATCCTAAAAGATGATGCTGTGAAAGTGCTGCACTCAATATGCCAGCAAATTTGAAAACTCAGCAGTGGCCACTGGACTGGAAAAGGTCAGTTTTCATTCTAATCCCAAAGAAAAGCAATGCCAAAGAATGTTCAAACTACTGCACAATTGCACTTATCTCACACACTAGCAAAGTAATGCTCAAAATTCTCCAAGCCATACTTCAACAGTACATGAACCATGAACTTCCAGATGTTCAAGCTGGATTTAGAAAAGGCAGAGGAACCAGAGATCAAATTGCCAACATCCGTTGAATCATAGAAAAAGCAAGAGAGTTCCAGAAAAAAATCTATTTCTGCTTTATTGACTATGCCAAAGCCTTGATTGTATGGATCACAATAAACTGTGGAAAATTCTGAGAGATGGGAATACCAGACCACCTGACCTGCCTCTAAGAAATCTGTATGCATGTCAAGAAACAACAGTTAGAACTGGACATGGAACAACAGACTGGTTACAAATCAGGAAAGGAGTACGTCAAGGCTGTATATTGTCACTCTGCTTATTTAACTTATATGCAGAGTACATCATGAGAAATGCTGGACTGAATGAAACACAAGCTGGAGTCAAGATTGCCGGGAGAAATATCAATAACCTCAGATATGCAGATGACACCACCCTTGAGGCAGAAAGGGAAGAAGAACTAAAGAGCTTCTTGATAAAAGTAAAAGAGGAGAGTGAAAAGTTGGCTTAAACCTCAGCATTTCAGAAAACTAAGGTCATGGCATCTGGTCCCATCACTTCATGGCAAATAGTTGAGGAAACAGTGAAAAAAGTGTCAGACTTTATTTTGGGGGGCTCCAAAATCACTGCAAGTGGTGACTGCAGCCATGAAATTAAAAGACGCTCCTTGGAAGAAAAGCTGTGACCAACCTAGCAGCATGTTGAAAAGCAGAGACATTACTTTGCCAAAAAAGGTCTGTCTAGTCAAAGCTATGTTTTTTCCAGTAGTCGTGTATGGATGTGAGAGTTGGACTATAAAGAAAGCTGAGCGCTGAACAATTGATGCTTTTGAACTGTGGTGTTGGAGAAAACTCTTGAGAGTCCCCTGGGCTGTAAAGCGATCCAACCAGTCAATCCTGAAGGAAATCAGTCCTGAATATTCATTGGAAGGACTGATGTTGAAGCTGAAACTCCAATACTTTGGCCACCTGATGCGAAGAACTGACTTATTGGAAAAGACCCTGATGCTGGGAAGGATTGAAGACAGGAGAAGGGGATGACAGAGGATGAGATGGTTGGATGGCATCACTGACTCAATGGACATGGGTTTGGGTGGACTCTAGGAGTTGGTGATGGACAGGGAGACCTGGCTTGCTGCAGTCCATGGGGTCCCAAAGAGTTGGGCACGACTGAGCGACTGAACTGAACTGTCAACTGAAGCCTTATTTTGTAAGAGAGCCTCTGACTTTCCAGCATAAGATACGTTCCTTCAATATGAACTTTAGAAAACTGTGTATTTTCCTTCATGTAATTTTTTAAAAACCACATTCACTTGTCTGATTGATTAATGTTTTTCTCTGCTACCCAATTGCAAAGTACCAAGTCTGTTATTAATACTTTAACATTCAAAGTCTTAGCAAAGTTTTTGGCACAAGGTAGGTGCTCAGTAAATGATTTGTTGAATGTTGATGGATAAATACATCATTCTTTCAACATACAAAATTCTGAACACATGATATGAACTAAGCAATAGGTAAAAATAATGGGGTTTAAAAAAAGTTTCTTTTATGTTCCTCACAGAAGTTTGCCTGATGGATTATAAAAAGCTTAAAAAGCTTGAGAGCCTATTTAGTACTAATTTATTTTAATTATGCCCCAAACCCTCTAAAATAGCACTTGGGGATATAGGAGGTTAATGGATTTTAGCTCTTCACAAGGGGCACTCTTGCTGAAATCACATTTATTCTAATTAGGGTTTTATATAAATTCCTACCCCAGACTCCATTAGTTTGCTCTAATTCTATAGTTATACACTTTCCATTTTTATTTATCATTGGAAGGATTATTACCTATTTAAAAATGTCATTCAGCTTTCTGAGGGGATTAGAATGTTAGAATGCAAGTCTTCTGGTCTTAAGAACTGAGAAACTTGATTTTTTTAGCAGAGGGCAGGTCTTTCACTTTTATTACCCTGATGACCCCTGATCTTTGGACAGCTGAAGGGAGATGTCCTTTTTCTTTTCGCTTTTAAATGAAATTAAAGTACGAAGAGAGGGGCCGTTATGTGAGACCCAAGGGCCTGGGATCTGCTCTGAGTTGTTTTTTTTTTTTTCCTATAGAGCTGGAAGTGCTACTTAAATTTCCTTAATTTCCTTATTTGAGTGACTATCTTTCCAGAATGACTAGCAGGGTCTACATAATGGTGGATTCTGAGAGGGGCTTGAGTACCTTTTACCAGTCCTTCCCTTACCACCTCTCACATCCCCCAGAGATGTTTGCCCAGTAGCATCATGGCCAGGATGTTGTTAGTAAACATGACAATAGATGTAGCATCACTGTGACTGTCAAAAGATCGTAAATGTTCCAGCCATCAGTCACTGTCGTGTCTTTTACTCTCCTGTTCTGAGTACTTAATGAGGAAGCAGTAAGAGGACCCTCGCTTTCCTCTGAGTTAGGCATTACTCTGGCCTCTAGTTCTTCCTGCCAAATCCTTCTAAGGCTAGACTGGCACCAAAATGTGGTCCTGGAAAGTGGGCTGACTACTGTGAGCCTCTGAGAAAAACACCGGCTTTTCTTCTCTTGAATATACTCTTTAGGATCTCATTGGCCAAGATCAGTGAGTGGCAATTATTTGTGGTTAGTATATGCTTGTCCAATCTATGGTTAGAGGTTCTACATGCAAGTTTAGGACCAAACCCTAATTGTCAGAGATATTTGCCTGGAGCATTTGCTTTTGAAGGTCTCCCTTGAAACTGTGGTGGGACCAGTTTATGACTGATGTTTTGGACCTGGATCAAATGTTTTTCCCTGCTTCCACATCTGAGAAATAAATCCTTTTTACTTCTGGTTTCCTTCAAGTAACAACTTACAGATAGATATGTGGGAAATTGGGTGATTTAATATTATAAAAATCTTATACTCTCTGTATTTTTTCCTGCCTCTGTAGAGTGGGATATGTATGTTGATCTTTGTAAGATATTCCTGTGCTGTTTTAACAAATTACATTGATTTCTTTCAAGAAAATTGTTTCATAAGAGATTTAAAATGAAGACTTTTTATCAAGTGAATTGTTTTGACAGTTTTCAGTTAGTCAGTCTTGTATTTCTTGATCACCAGCCATACTTCATTTTACATATAGCATACAGTGAGTGCGAGTGCAGGAAGGTTTCTCCCCTTTAGGAAATTTGAAACTAATTATGACGTAAGACTGACATACATGAAACCAGTAGCTGCAATGTGTGCATAATCAGTACCAGCTTGTTGTTTTAAGCTGTTAAGGCTGTAAGGATTCTAAGAAAAGAAGAATGGTGTTTTTGCTGATTGTTCTCACCTTCTACTCAGGTGTGTGTAATGTGTTTTGAATTCTTATTTCACTAGGTACTGGGGCATCCTGCATCTATCCTTTACTTGGAACAACCTTAAACGGCTGGTATTTCCTTGCAACAGAAGTAGATGATATGTGCTTCAACTACGCAAAGAAGAATGTGGAGCAGAATAACTTATCTGATCTTATAAAAGGTTAGCTCTGCACAATCAATATTCCTTTCAAATTTTGTTTGTTAACCTGTTTTTCTAATTTAACACATCCCATTATCTTTTGCTCTAACATACAACCTTTGGTAATTTTTAAAAATTTGGTACAGTTGTAATTGGGTTTGCTGCTTTGTTATCAGAATCAACTCAGAAATAGAGTGAACGCAGCTGACCCTCATACTTTGTAGGTTCTGTGTTGTGAATTTGCCTCCTTGCTAAAGTTTGCTTACCTGTGTCTATTTTTAGCCCCCAAATCAATACTTGTGGTACTTTTGTGGTCATTCACAGACATGTGCAAAATGGGAAAAAATTGGAATCACCCGGTGTGTGTGTTCCCTGCTGTCTTTTCTTTTTCTTTTCCCTGCTGTCTCCTTTCAGCTCACACACTGTAAACAAGTGTTCTTTTCATGGTCTACTTACTACTACTTTTGTTGTTGTTGCAATTCTGTGCTTTTTCTTGGTGATTTTGCTGTTTTTAATGGCCCCTAAACATAGTACTTGAGTACTAGTGTTCCTAAGTACAAGAAGGCTGTGATGTGCCTAACAGAAAATACGTGTGTCAGATAAATTTTCTTCAGACATATTATAGTCCTTTGGCCATGAGTTCAGTGTTGAGTCAGTAATGCATGTTAAATAAGGTGTCTTTAAACAGAGATACATAAAATAGGATATGTATTGATTGGGTGATGAAAATGTGATCAGAGGCTTGAAGCTACCTAACCCTGTATTTCTCTTAGGAGTTAGTGGTTCAGTAGGCACTAATTCAGTGTTTGTGGTGACTTTACTGCTAATGAGAACCAACTGTATATGAAGTAACCTAGTTACCAAGACTTTAAAAGGAAGAAAATCCTGCTGTTGATTAAACTGTACCATCTTTTTAATTTCAGTACATGGAACTGTGCTACAAATAGTCAAATCTCCTTTGTGCTAAGTCGGTCAGTCATTTCCAACTCTGCGACCCCACCAACTATAGTCTGCCAGGCTCCATAGGATTATCCTGACCAAAATATTGGAGTGGGTTGCCATTTCCTCCCTCAGGAGATCTTCCGACCCAGGGGTCGAACCGTTGTCTCCTGTGTTTGCTGTATTGCAGGCAGATTCTTAACCACTGAGCCACTGGGGAAGCCCCTTCAAGTTATATAAGTACCATGAGACTGATGGGGCACCCTGACTTAAACAGTGTATCCAAGTAGAGCTTTTACTTTTATTTCTGTGCTTACTGTCCACATAAAAGGCAGTTGACAGTTCTTTTTTTTTTTTTTGGCATTAAAGAGACTTTATGTCTCTCTTTGGAAGAAATAGACTTTTCTTTTTTTAAAGTTATTTACTTATAATTGAAGGATAATTGCCTTAAAGTATTGTGTTGGTTTCTGCCATATATCAAATGAGCCTGCCATTGGTAAACAAATGTCCCCGCTTTTGGACCTCCCTCCTATTCCATCCCACCCCTCTAGTTTGTCACAGAGCCCCAGTTTGAGCTTCCTGAGTCATGCAGCAAATTTACACTGGCTGTCTAAGAAATCGGCTTTTCTTACTAGTGTTAAATATATCATAAGGGGAGATGTTAATATATATATTAAATATTTATTTATTTGACTGCACTGGGTCTTAGCTACAGCTCACAGGATCTTCAATTTTTTTTTTTTTTTTTCAGTCTTCGATCTTTGTTGTGGCATGTGGGTCTTCTGTTATGGCATGTGAACTCTTAGTTGCAGTTCATTGCAGCATGTGGTATCTAGTTCTCTGACCAGAGATCGAACCTGAGCCCATGGTCATTGGGAGTGTGGAGTTTTAGCCACTAGACCAACAAGGAAGTCCCTTAGTATATTATTAATGAGATTTTTAGTTATCCATTCCTGTATTACAAATTACCCCCAAATCTGGCAGTTTAGGCAGTAAACATTTATCATCTCATTATTCATGTGGGTCAGGAATTTGGGTGTGGCCTAGCCAGGTGATTCTGGTTCAAAGTCTTTCATGAGGTTGTAGTCTGAAAGATTGGGGATAGAGATTTGCTTCCAAGATGGCTCACTTACGTGGCTGTAGGCAGGAAGCTTTAGTTCACTGCCTTGTGGATCTCTCCTCAGAACTACTTAAGCATCCTTGGAGCATGTCAGCTGGCTTCTCATGGAGCAAGTTGTTTAAGTGATAGGGCAAGGAGGAAGCCATATTGCTTCTTATGACCTAGCCTCAGAAGTGATACCTTTTTACTTCTATCATATTCTTTTCAATAAAAGCAAGTCATTGAGTGAAGCTGCTCTCAAGGAAAGGGAAATCAAACACCACCTCTTGAAGGGACTAGTGCTGAAGAATTTGTGGATATATTTGAAAACTGTCACAGTATTAATAGTAGTTAAGTCTCTCTTTTTTTTTCCTAGTGGTTAAAGTACCACAGAAGACACTCCTGATGGATGCTCTTAAAGAAGAGTCTGAGATAATTTATGACTTTTGCATGTGCAACCCTCCCTTTTTTGCCAATCAGTTGGAAGCCAAGGTAAAATATCTTCTCCTTTAAAGTAGCTGAATATTTATCTAAGTTTTCCTTGTTTGCAAAGATAAGAGCAACGTTTCTTTTGGAAGCTGTATCAGTTAGGATGCTTTTGGTATCAAGCACCTGAAAATCTAATTCAGATTGACTTTCCAGAAAGGTTTATTGGCTTATGTTTCTGAGAAATCCAGCAATAGCATGACCTTCAGGAACAGTTTGATCAAGGAGTTCATCATAATATCAAGGCTGAGACTTTTTTCAAGTTCCCTTTGGCTCTGATCTGACCCTTGGTTGGTTCTGTTCTCAAGTTGGTTTGCTTGTGGCAGAGTAATGTATGGGGAGGGGGAGAGGGTGAGGAGGGAACTCTTTTCTTTCTTAAACCATTGAACATTTGGATTTCTTCTGACTGGACCAACTTAGGTTACAGTCTACTCCTGCATTGGGCTTTTTGGCCTAAGGAAAGATCACTGTTGTTACAGCCAGGTATCATTTGATAGTAAACAAATGGCTGATTTAGTGTTCCAACTTGAAATGAGTATATTGATTTTATGAAATAAAATATATTTCCTCATGAAAATGGCTAAAAACAGCTCATATATTGGCTTAAAACAGCTTATACATTGGCTGAAAATAGCTAAGCTGTTGAAAATCAATAAAATATTATTGATTTAACCTAATTTTTCCTCATCTAAAGAAAAGTTAATAGAAATATTAGAGGAAACGAGATGGTATGTATGCTTAAAACTTTGAGAGAATGAATTATTTTTAGAATCACTTAGATGCTCTAAAATACCATTTACATACCTCATAACAAAATAAATTCCACATGGATCAAATTTGAGTTAGAGGGAAGGTGGACAGAAATTTATTAGCAATAACATTCTAGATTGGAGCATAAAGTCAAGCAGGATTTAGGGAATTAAATTTTGGCTCTTGATGCAAATAGATTTAAGAACTAAAATAGTCACATCCTAGAGTACATTTTTAAGAAAAATATTGAGATATTCTATATATATGTAAAAATACACAGGCCATAAGTATAAGCTGGATTTTCCAAAGTGAATGTTCTTGTAGAACGAGCTTCCAGGTGAAGAAATAGACTATTACTGGCACCAGAATTAAATATCTTTTTACATCAGCTTTACTGAAATGTAATTTTCATGCCATCAGTTCACCTACTTAAAGGGTAGACTTTTATTATTTTTAGTATATTCACCAGAGAAGGCAATGGCACCCCACTCCAGTACTCTTGCCTGGAAGATCCCATGAACGGAGGAGCCTGGTAGGCTGCAGTCCATTGGGTCGCTAAGAGTCGGACAACTGAGCAACTTCACTTTCACTTTCATGCGTTGGAGAAGGAAATGGCAACCCACTCCAGTGTTCTTGCCTGGAGAATCCCAGGGATGAGAGAGCCTGGTGGGCTGCTGTCCATGGAGTCGCACAGAGTCGGACACGACTGAAGTGACATAGCAGCAGCAGCAGCAACAGTATATTCACAGAATTGTGCAACCATTACCCAATTAATTTTAGAACATTTTCATCATTCCCTCCCCCCAAAAAAGCCCCACCTCCATTAACAGTTACTCTTGGTTCCCTTGCAGCCCCCTTAGTCCTAGTCTGCTTTCTGTTTCTGGAGTTGCCTGTTTTGAACATTTCATTACAATGGAATTATAGAATCTGTGGTCTGTTGTAGCTAACTTCTTTCACTAAACATAGTATGTTTTCAGGGTTCACCCATATCGTGCCATGTATTAGTTTCTTTCTATTGCCGAATAAATATTCCATTGTATGGAAATACCCTTTTTATCAAGCCATTCGTTCATGAATGGACATTTGGGTTTTAGGCACTTTTTGGCTATTATGAACAAAGCTGCTGCAAGTATTCTTGTACAAGTGTTTGCATGAACATGTTTTCACTTCTCGTAGGTATATACCTAGGAGCTGAATTACTAGGTCATCTGGCAACTGTGTGTTTAATTGTTTGAGGAACTGCCAGAATGTTTTCCACAGTGGCTGCACCATTTTTGATTATAACTAGTGTGTGGGACTTCCAGTTTGTCCACATCTTTGTCAGCACTTGTTGTTATCTTCTTGGTTACAGCTATCCTAGGAGGAATGGAGTGGTAGCTCATTGTGGTTTGAATGTGTGTATCCCTGATGGCTAATGATATTGAACGTCTTTTCATGTACTTTTTGATCATTTGTGTATCTTCTTTGGATAAAGGCCTGTTCAGATCCTTTGCCCAGTTGAATTGGGCTATTTTTCTTCTGACTATTTTAAGAATTCTTTATTCTGTATGCAAGTCCCTTGAAGTGGGTATAGCCTTTCCCTTCTCTAGGGAATCATCCCAGCCCAGGAATCGAATCCAGGTCTCCCACATTGGAGGCAGATTCTTTACCACCTGAGCCACAAGGGAAGCCCAAGAATACTGGAGTGGGTAGCCTGTACCTTCTCCAGGAGATCTTCCTGACCCAGGAATTGAACCAGGGTCTCCTGCATTGCAGGTGGATTCTTTACCAACTGAGCTATCAGGGAAGCCCCTTATTAGGTATATTATTTGCAAATATTCTCTCCCATTCTGTGGGTTGTCTTTGTACTTTCTTGGCAGTGTCTTTTGCAGCTTGGAAGTTTTTGCTTTTTTTTTTTTTTTTTTACTTTTATCAGTTTATCCAGTTTTTGTTGTTGCTTATGCTTTTGGTGTCATAGCTAAGAAGCATATTTACTCCTATGTTTTCTTCTTTATTGTTTTAGCTATTTATATTTAAATCTTTGTTCTACTTAGATTTTTTAAAAAATATGATGTGAGGTAGGAGTGGATTAAATATTTGAAATTTAAAAGTGAAACTGTACTAGAAGAAAACAAAATTCAATGTTTTTATAGTCTTTGGGTGGAATCAGTATATAATACCAAGACAGAAAACGTAAAGAAAAAGTTACATAAAAAAGTACAATGTTAGTATGTTTAATCACAAAGATGGAAGGTAAAGACCCTTTAAGGAAGGAATATTAACATGAATGTAGTTGTTTCAAATGCTGTGGTTATATGATTTTTTAAATCCTAAGCCTAGCATAGTACTTGGAAATTAAAATTATGTCTAAGTATTCTTACTTAGAACTAGGTTACAGAGACCTGGTCTTAAGGTATAAAAATTTTTCACCAGAGTTTTTGTTGTTGTTGTTAAGGGAGTAAATTCTCGAAATCCTCGAAGACCCCCACCCAGTTCGGTAAATACAGGAGGAATCACAGAGATCATGGCAGAAGGAGGTGAACTAGAGTTTGTTAAAAGGATCATCCATGACAGTTTACAGCTTAAAAAAAGATTAAGGTAAGTTGGTAAGAATATTTTCCCGTGTGTAATTCAGAAAGAAGCCATGTCACTTGGAGGAAATGAATCACTGTGGTCTGAAGAATTAACAGATAAAAATGGAATTGGTTGAAGGTCCTACAGTCTGCAGAGACCCTGTTTCTGAGGGTGTTGCCATGCCTCTAA
Organism: Capra hircus; assembly: GCF_001704415.2. Taxonomy (NCBI): domain Eukaryota; kingdom Metazoa; phylum Chordata; class Mammalia; order Artiodactyla; family Bovidae; genus Capra; species Capra hircus. The sequence continues at coordinate 23,205,262 of NC_030826.1, read as the reverse complement.
TTGATTTGTGTTTCCCATAATCATGTGTACTACATGGATAGAAAGGAGGAAAATACCATATGATTGTACTGCTCCCATTAGTGTGGTCCTGTGATGGAGCAAAACTGACTCAAATATGGCTTTTGATTAGAAAACAGATGGGTTCAGCTCTGTCCTGTGAACCAGAATAAATTTGTTGCCCAGTCCTCGAAGCAATTTATGTTCTTGGAATCAGTCTCCCAAACAGTGACAGATGTGAGGACATTGAGCTGTCAGGAACTTAATGAAGGGAAACTGAGATCCCTAACCAGTTCCAGAGGACAGTTAAGGCTACTCCTTTTTAAAAGCTAATTATTTCGGACAACACACCTGTCATTAAGCAACGTAAGGTACTCAGAGAGAGTTATTTGTCTTGCTTGACTTATCACCCTGCCAAGTGTTGTTGAAATGATGGATAATGTGCTGGTTCAAACTGAAAGGACTTTCAGCCCTGGGATTTAGCTTTGTGACATAAGAATTTTTTGAAATTGTGGTAAAATACACATAATGTAAAATTTGCCTTCGTAACCATTTTATTAAGTGTACAGTTCAGTAGCATTAAGTACATTCATATAGTTGTGCTGCTAACCTCCAGAACTCTTTCTTTTTGTAAAACTAAAAAACTAAACTAGAAAAATTCTGTACCTATTAACAACTGCTCCCTATTCTCTCTCTTCCCATAGTGGTTCCCCTGGCAACCACTACTTTTCTTTCTGTCTCTCTGAATTTGACTGTTCTAGGTACCTCATATAAATGGAATCATATATGATTTATGACTGGCATCTTTTACTTAGCATCATGTCATTGATATGCATCCATCTTATAGCAGGTTTCAGAATTTCCTTCCTTTTTAGGGCTGAATAATATTAATAGTCCTTTATGTGTATATACTACATTTTGTTTATCCATTCATCTGTTGATGGACACTTGGGTTACTTCCATGTTTTGGCTGTTGTGGATAATGTTGCTAGGAACATGAATGTGCAAATATTTCTTAAGACCTGACTTTAAATTCAGAACTAGAATTCCTAATTTTGGACTTACAGGCATTTAAAGTTGTTTATTTTAGTAGAAGGCCAATTCCAAAGTCAACACATACCCTGATTTGTTAAATGTGATTTTATTTAAACATGGAAGGCAATTGCATGATCTGCCTCTCAGAAAATTGACACAATATTAAAGCCAAAGGTTAATATATTTTTACCTTAATCGATTTCTTTAATGATACATTAGGGTGTGAGGAAGAAAGAGACTTAAATTATACTGGGTATTAAGAAGAGTGTGAGTAAGTAAATTAAACTAGAAGAAAGTAACAGCACTGAAACTCATGACAGCTGGTAAACAGGGCCATGTGGCCACTTCAGTGTCTGTCAGCTTTTGAGGGAACTGGAGCCACTCAGGAAAATGGGGAAGGTCATTTTCAGGGGCCTTTTAATCAGTAAATTTCTATTATTTCCAAAGTTCCATTTGACCTACAAAAAGTATGTTGTAAAGGAACACCATTCTAAGGGAGAGAAATTGGTCAATATATTCCAAGTCTGCCTGTACCTGGCTCTGTGGCTGCCCTCAGATTGAATGAAAGGTGAATGTTTGCTGTGAAGGGTAAATTGCTAGTGCCAGATGATTAGATAGCATCACCAACTCAGTGGACGTGAGTTTGAGCAAGCTCCGGGAGATGGTGAAGGACAGGGAAGCCTGGCGTGCTGCAGTCCATGGGGTTGCAAAGAGTCAGACATGACTGAAGGACCGAAAACAACAAATTATGTTTCTAAAGAGTCAACCATTTCAAGATTGGTGTCATATGTGGGAAAAGTTACCAGGTACAGTCCACTTAAAGAAAGGGTTTCAGCAGTCTTGTCTGCTCTGTTAGGACTCGGGCAGGTTCAGAGGGAAGATAAAAGGAAGAAAGGTATCAGTTCACGTCCTCTTGCTTATTTTTATTGTTGACATAAAGTTTATACCACTATGCAACTCTCAAATTTTAAATTGCTGTGGAAACTGCATATTTTGAAGCTATGAAAAAATGAGAGATTAAACATAAGTATTTAAACTCCACCATCTTCTTCTTAACCCTCTTCTTGTTCCCAAAGAAGTGCAGAAATTAAGCCAAATGTGTAACATTGCAGGGTGAAATAAGTTGTACTTGTTGGACTGACCTTCAGTGGTGGCTCTCCAGGTACCTCACCTGAGCCACGCTCGGCAGCAACTGCAGTTTTGTATCTGAAGGAATTTTGCAGCTGGGAGGCCCTTGGGAGAGAAGGTTATCCAGCCTCTTAGATGTACAGGTTAGAAATCTGGGCCCTAGATCTTCTAATTCTGCTCTCGTCCCCTTTCCACCACCCCACGCAGCCGCTGTAGCCCACCCTGCAGTTAGACTTCTAAGTGCACAGCCTTTTCTTTACTGTTGAGATATAATTGACATATTGTCATTATTAGACAGCCTTTTTATTGTTGATGAAGATTTACAAGTGCTTGTCATCTTTGCCTTTCATTCTTTGTGCCTGTGACTTGAGCTAACTTAATAGCATTTTCCTTTTTAGAGACTCACTTACCTAACCTAAATAAATCAGCAGACTTTATCAAACTCCTCATGGCCTGGGTTCCACTCTTATTACTGACTGTAACTGACACCCTTTATGGCAGTGATTCTCTGATTTTTCCAGGAACCAGAGTTACGAAGTTCCAACTTAGTGCTGGTTTAACTCCCCATTTTTGCTTTTTCCTTTCCATCCGCTGCCCTCTGCCATATGGTGGGGACTTCTTGGATATGGGTAAAATCCACATATCTGGTGATCATCACCAGGTGCTGGGTAATAAATTTAACAATCTGGGCCTTTTGGAATGTGGTTCTTTGAATTTTAAAAGTTGTTTTCTCATTGATAAAGTGAAATGATGATAGCTACATTGTGCCTCATGGGGTAGTCATATAATTAAATAAATATATATCTGACGTAACTAATAATAATAATAGTAAATAATAATAATGAATAGTAAATAGGGTAATTTTAACTCTTGTCCTTTTTAGTGACCCAGCAGATTTAACTGCTGTGGTCTGCTATATTGAAAGGAAACATTAAAAGTACTTTGTTACTTTATTCTAATGTGGAGCCAGCCTCCTTTTCTGGTTTTAAAAACTAGATGCTAGTATAGTTACAAGGTTCTATATACCTGGTAGTTGCAAGGAACAACTGTAAATTTCATAGCTGACCTTGTAGTTAATTTTCCAGCTGATAGACTGTTTGGTTCTACTGTAAACTTTCTACACACTTGCCTTTATAAAAGTGTAAGCCACTTCATTTTCCTTATCTGTAAGCTGAGAAATACCTTTTATGGTATTAAATGTTAAAAGAACAGGGAGACAGCTCAAGCAAAATATGGGACAATATAGTGCAAGGTTAGGATGAATAATGATGATGATGGATTGTAACACATTGAATAAGGTAAACAAATGAAGTACATAAGGGATAAAGGGAAAGCTCTTTATTACATTAGAATGCCAACTAATACATGTAGAAAGAATAATCAAGTTAGAAAAATCACCATTTTGCAATCATTATAGTAATTGATTCATGGAGGAGTCAACAATGGAGAATTTGTAGAGAAGGTATTTTTCATAGTTTCAAAGTATTTCCCTAATCACAAAGCATTTCTCAATGACAAAGAAATACATAGTAACTTTATAGTGGAGAGATTGAGGGTTACCACCTTGACCAGATGATCACCGTGTGATACAAGTTGCCTAGAAGGACACACAGCATCTCTTTATTCTTCCGGCCCAAAATGTTTAACCTGAATCTGACTAAGGATAATTTCAGACATGCCAAACTTGAGAGATTTTGTAAGACAATTTTTGAAAAATTTTAAGGTCATGAATGTTAAAAAAAAAAAAAAAAGACCGCAGAACTGTTCCAGATTGAAAGAGACTAAAGAGACTTGACACGTAAATGAAATGCATGATCCTAGATTGGATCTTATATCAGGGGAGAAAATTGACATGAAGGACGTTACTGGGATAATTGGCGAAATTTGAGTATGGACCATATTCCAGATAATAGTACTATATGAGTGTTAAATTTTCATAATTTGATCGTTGTTCTGTGGTTATAAGAGAGAATGCCCTTGTTTTTAAAATGTACATGCCAAAATATTTAAGGTTCGGGGCATGATAATATCTGTAGCTAACTCTCAAATGGTTTAGAAAAAACACACACAGCAAGCAAATGGGGGAAAGTGCAGTGAATCGAGGTAAACAGTATGCTGGAATTATTTGCACTAATCTTGCAGTTCCTGTACGTTTGAAATAATTTCAAAATAATGTTTCTGGAAACCTGCTGTCCCAAAAGAATTACTAAATGCTGTAATGAGTGGAGTGCTACCTTCATCATTAAAATAGTATAATGGGTTCAAAGTCTCTTGGGTAGCTAGATCATCCTTTTCTTTCTTTTTTTTTTTTGCTACTTACATTTTGATTAGTTGTCACAAGATGCCTGTTGAGAGTAGTTAGGATCTAATGGGCAGACATGTTTTTAAAAAGTGAAGCTAAGGAAGAGTTTGCATGCCACAACTAAAGATCCTGTGAGCTGCAACTAAGACTTGACACAGCCAAATAAATGATTTTTTAAGTGAAGCTAAGGGACTTCCTAGCAGGCCAGTGGTTAAGATATCACGCTTCTGCTCACTGCAGAGGGTGCAGGTTTGATCCCTGGTTGGGGATGTTCCTCATGCCACACCATGCAGCCTGAATGGAAAAAAAAAAGATTCATGATACAGTATTTAGGTTACAGTTCAGTTCAGTTCAGTCACTCAGTCGTGTCTGACTCTCTGTGACCCCATTGACTGCAGCATGCCAGGCTTCTCTGTCTATTACCAACTCCCAGAGCTTGCTCAGACTCATGTTCATTGAGTCAGTGATGCCATCCAGCCATCTCATTCTCTCTTGTCCTCTTTTCCTCCTGCCTTCAGTCTTTCCCAGCATCAGGGTCTTTTCTAATGAGTCAGTTCTTCGCATCAGGTGGCCAAAGTATTGGAGTTTCAGCTTTAGCATCAGTCCTTCCAGTGAATATTCAGAATTGATTTCCTTCAAGACTGATTGGTTTGATCTCCTTCCAGTCCAAGGGACTCTCAAGAAATCTTCTCCAACACCACAGTTCAAAAGCATCAATTCTTCGGCGCTCAGCTTTCTTTATAGTCCAACTCTTATATCCATACATGGCTACTGGAAAAACCATAGCTTTGACTAGACGGACCTTTGTTGGCAAAGTCTCTGCTTTTTAATATGCTGTCTAGGTTTGTCATAGCTTTTCTTCCAAGGAACAAGCATCTTTTAATTTCATGGCTGCAGTCACCATCTGCATTGACTTTGGAGCCAAGAAAATAAAATCTGTCACTGTTTCCATTGTTTGCCCATGTATTTGCCATTTATTGATAGGAGCACCTGCCATGATCTTCGTTTTTTGAATGTTGAGTTTTAAGCCAACTTATTTACTCTTTTTCACTTTCATCAAGAGGCTCTTCAGTTCTTCGCTTTCTGCCATAAGGGTGGTGTCATCTGTGTATCTGTTTCAGTTCAGTCGCTCAGTCGTGTCCAACTCTGCGACCCCATGATTCACAGCACGCCAGGCCTCCCTGTCCATCACCAACTCCCGGAGTTAACTCAAACTCATGTCCATCGAGTCAGTGATGCCATCCAGCCATCTCATCCTCTGTTGGCCCCTTCTCCTCCTGCCCCCAATCCCTCCCAGCATCAGAGTCTTTTCCAGTGAGTCAACTCTTCGTATGAGGTGGCCAAAGTATTGGAGTTTCAGCTTCAGCATCAGCCCTTCCAGTGAACACCCAGGACTGATCTCCTTTAGGATGGACTGGTTGGACCTTCTTGCAGTCCAGGGGACTCTCAAGAGTCTTCTCCAACACCACAGTTCAAAAGCATCAGTTCTTTGGCGCTTAGCTTTCTTTATAGTCCAACTCTCACATCCATACATGACCACTGGAAAAGCCATAGCTTTGACTAGACGGACCTTTGTTGGCAAAGTAATGTCTCTGCTTTTGAATATGCTATCTAGGTTGGTCATAACTTTCCTTCCAAGGAGTAAGCGTCTTTTAATTTCATAGCTGCAGTCACCATCTGCAGTGATTTTGGAGCCCAAAAAAATAAAGTCTGACACTGTTTCCACTGTTTCCCCATCTATTTCCCATGAAGTGATGGGACCAGATGCCATGATTTTCGTTTTCTGAATGTTGAGCTTTAAGCCAACTTTTTCACTCTCCTGTTTCACTTTCATCAAGAGGCTTTTTTTAGTTCCTTTTCACTTTCTGCCATAAGGGTGGTATCGTCTGCATATCTGAGGTTATTGATATTTCTCCTGGCAATCTTGATTCCAGCTTATGCTTCTTGCAGCCCGATGTTTCTCATGATGTACTTGCATATAAGTTAAGTAAGCGGGGTGACAATATACAGCTTTGCTGTACTCCTTTCCTGATTTGGAACTAGTCTGTTGTTCCATGTCCAGTTCTAACTGTTGCTTCTTGACCTGCGTATGAATTTCTCAGAGGCAGGTCAGGTGGTCTGGTATTTCCTTCTCTTTCAGAATTTTCCACAGTTTATTGTGATCCACACAGTCAAAAGCTTTGGTGTAATCAGTAAAGCAGAAGTAGATTTTTTTTCTGGAACTCTCTTGCTTTTCCTATGATCCAACAGATGTTGGCAATTTCATCTCTAGTTCCTTTGCCTTTTCTAAATCCAGCTTGAACATCTGGAAATTCTCAGTTCACGTTTTGTTGAAGCCTGGCTTGGAGAGTTTTGAGCATTACTTTACTAGTGTATAAAAGTTGTATGGTAGTTTAAGCATTCTTTTGCATTGCCTTCCTTTGGGATTAGGATGAAAACTGACCTTTTCCAGTCCTGTGGCCACTGCTGAGTTTTCCACATTTGCTGGTGTATTGAGTGCAGCACTTTCACAGCATCATCTTTCAGGATTTGAAATAGCTCAACTGGAATTCCATCACCTCCACTAGCTTTGTTTGTAGTGATGGTTCCTAAGGCCCACTTGACTTCGCATTCCAGGATGTCTGGTTCTAGGTGAGTGATCACACCATTGTGGTTATCTGGGTGGGACATTAGAATCTTTTTTATATAGTTCTTCTGTGTATTCTTGTATTCATAGTGTATTCGCAGTGGAGAGTTCTGACAAAGCGTGGTCCGCTGGAGAAGGGAATGGCAAACCACTTCAGTATTCTTGCCTTGAGAACCCCATTTAAGTTACAGTAAGGGTTAAAAGAAATATGAACTCTGCCAAGCTTATATTAAGTACCAATGACATATTCCAAGCCTTGTCAAATGTGTTAGTTGCTCAGTCATGTCTGACTCTGCGGCCCCAAAGATTATAGCCTGCCGGGTTCCTCTGTCTATGGAATTCTCCAGGCAGGAATACTGGAGTGGGTTGCCATTCCCTTGTCCAGGGATCTTCCCAACCCAGGGATCGAACCTGCGTCTCCTGTGTCTCCTGCATTGGTAGGCAGATTCTTTACCATCTGAGTCATCAGGGAAGTTCTATGAGCCTTAGTTGTCTAAATATTTGCTTCCTTTCATCACCTGAGGAGGTTTGTAACATCTTTCTTTTCTCTCTGCTGTTGAACTTCTCTTGGCTTCTGGTGATTCTCATCTCATGTCTCAAGGACACGGATGCAACTAGAGAGTACTTCAACTAAGTGGAGTAAGTCAGAAAGACAAACACCGTATGATATCACTTATATGTGAAACCTAAAATATGGCGCAGACGAACCTACTTGGGAAACAGAAACAGACTCACAGACACAGAGAACAGGACAGTGGTTGTCATGGGGCAGGAGGGTGGAAGAGGAATGGAGTCGGAGTTTCGGGGTAGTAGATGCCAACTATTACAAAGCAGATAAACAACAAAATACCACTGTATAGCACAGGACACTATAGTCAGTATCCTGGGATAAACCACAATGAAAATAGTATAAAAAAGAATATATATGTATATAACTGAGTCACTTTGCTGTACTGCAGAAATTAAGACATTGTAAATCAACTACACTTCAATGAAAAAAATTTTTTAATCTGTTCAGGAATGCTAATTTTAAAGGAAAGGTATTAACTTATTTTATACTGTTACTGTGTAAGCACGAATTGCTTTTAATTTCTCCATCTTACTCCTAACTTACGAAAGGCTTTAAATTCCTGCTTAATGGTTTCTCCATTTATACACTGCCTTCTTAAAGGGACCATATTTTTTTTCTTCCAAACCTTGTAAAGCTGCCAAATGAAATAGATTAGGCTCTAAGTAAATTTACCCAGGTTTGTTTAAAGTAGTTTAGGTAGAACAACTATTTATTTGTGTTTTCAAATCTGGAAGAGGATTGATGATATAAAAATAAGGATTGTTACCTGTTCTTGAACCCATAAACAATAAAAACAAAGTACTGGTTAATGTATACTACTTCTAAAGCAGTATAATAGTATTTATCATGCTTTTATAATTAAGATTTTCATTTATATTACTTAATGTAAGAAGAACCATATGAAATTGCCAATCTTCAACCATTTTCAACTTATAAAAATGGCAAAAAAAAAAAAAAGAACAATTTATAAGTTTAACCTGGCATGTGATTTTAGAGGCTCTTAAATCCGCTTGAGTTTTAGTGACTATAAATTCACCTTCACAGTAGATACTTGCAGAGAAGGCAATGGCAACCCACTCCAGTACTCTTGCCTGGAAAATCCCATGGACGGAGGAGCCTGGTAGGCTGCAGTCCATGGGGTCGAGAAGAGTTGGACACGACTGAGCGACTTCACTTTCACTTTTCACTTCCATGCATTGGAGAAGGAAATGGCAACCCACTCCAGTGTTCTTGCCTGGAGAATCCCAGGGACGGCAGAGCCTGGTGGGCTGCCGTCTCTGGGGTCGCACAGAGTCGTACATGACTGAAGCAACTTAGCAGCAGCAGCAGCAATAGCTACTTTGCATATAAACAAGTAAATGTTGAGTGTGCATCCCCTTAGTCTGAGGTTTCTCTTTAAAAATAATGTGCAGTTGGATGAACTTCAAATGACACAGGAATAATTATGATGCTTGGTGAAAAAAGGAGGATACAGATTATGTATTGCTAGTGTAACTAAGCTGTGTTATAAAGCCAGAACTATGCAAAGCATTACTGCATTGTTTACTAGTTTTTATGTCTGAAGATACAAGCTAGATCATATTCAAGTTTGTATATTTAAATAAGCTTTATTGAGGTATAACTTGCATATGGTTACTTTCTCCAATTCAGGTGTATGATTTGTTGCATCTTGACAAATGTATACATCACCACCACCATAGTCAAGATATAAAACATTTCTGTCACTATGAAAAAGTTCCCTAGTGGCTCTTTGCAGTCTCTTCCTACCCTATCTAACCTCTAGTCATCACTGGTTTTTCTATCACAGTAGTTTTGCCTGTTGTAGACTTTTAAATAAATGGATTTTTGTGTCTAGCTTTGTATTGTAAATATTTTTAATTTTCTATGTATTATGAGGTTTTGACTGTTCTCGCTAGGGGAGATTGCCCCTCCCTGGGCTCACCAATTCTTAGATACAGCAAAGGACCCAGCCTTAGTGAGCCTTGGATCTGCAAGGCAGAGAGATCCCTACTCTATCTGCCCCCTCAGCCCGGGAAGCCATCTTCCTTTGCCTGATCATCCCAGGGCCAGATGCTAGGTGCCTGGGGACCCCTTCACAGCCCAGAGCCCTTGGAGGTTATTCACATTAGCTGATCCTAAACTGTACCCCATGCCTTGCCTTGCCTGTCCTGAGAAAACCCCAATAGAGGCCGTGGCCTAAGCACTCCCTTCACTCCTATTTGCCTCCGGACCACCCTAGTGTCTTCTTCATGTGACCCTGTATGGCGATTTCTGCTTGTCTCTAGGATTTGTTAGTACAGTAAACTTTTCTCCTGAGGCTGTTTCCTCGTTACTGTAAATGACCCAATGCAAAACAGACTTTCATGTAACATGCATTGTATCCATAGTGTCTCCCTTTGTATTGCTTAGTGTGCCATTGTGTGAATCTACCAGAATTGGTTAATCCACTCACCAGTTGATGGATGTTTGGACCCTTTTCAGGTTTTGGCTAGTATGGATAACACCGCTGTGAACATTTGCAAACAAGTCTGCGTGGACTTAAGTTTTCCTCTATCTTCAGTAAATACCTGGGAATAGGATTCCTGAGTCAGGTTGCCAGGCTGTTCTCAAGTGGCTGTACTGTTTCCCATTCTCACTAGCCCTGTATGAGAGTTCCAGCCGACTCCATTTGATGTTGCCATTACTTTAAAATGTATCCATTCTATTGGTTTTATAGTGATACATTGTTTTAGTTTTAAGTTGCATTTTCCTGATGACCAGTGATGTGGGGCATCTTTGCATGTGCTTGTTGGTCATTCTTGTCTCTCTCTCTCTTTTGTGTTAGACTTTTATTTATATATATATATATATATATATATATATATATAATGGATTCTAGTTGATTTACAATGTTGTGTTAATTTCAGGTGTACATGGTTTATTTCTTAGAGTAGTTTAAGGTACAGCAAAATTGAGGGGAAATTACAGAGTTCCCATTTACTCCTGCCCCTATACCTCCTCAACACTCAGTATCCCTCACCAGAGTGGGACATTTGTTAAAATTGATGAGCCTACTTCGACACTTTGTTACCACCCAGAGTCCATTGTTTACATTTGGATTTATCCTGGTGTTGTATATTCTGTGAGTTTGGACACATGTATATTTACGTTTATGCATCATTATAATATACATAATATTTCTACTGCCTTAAAAAATCCTCTGTGCTCTACCTGTTCACCATCCCTCCCAACTACTGATCTTTTACCATCTCTATAGTTTTGCCTTTTCCAGATGCTGTGTAGTTGGAATTGTGCACTATGTAGCATTTTCAGATTGGCTTCTTTACCTTAGGAATGTGTGTATGTTTTCTCCATGTCTTTTCATGGCTTAACAGCTCATTTCTTTTTAGTGCCAAATAAAAGGCAATGGCACCCCACTCCAGTACTCTTGCCTGGAAAATCCCATGGACGGAGGAGCCTGGTAGGCTGCAGTCCATGGGGTCGCTAAGAGTTGGACTGAGCGACTTCACTTTCACTTTTCACTTTCATGCATTGGAGAAGGAAATGGCAGCCCACTCCAGTGTTCTTGCCTGGAGAATCCCAAGGACAGGGGAGCCTGGTGGGCTCCCGTCTATTGGGTCACACAGAGTTGGACACGACTGAAGCGACTTAGCAGCAGCAGCAATATTACATTGTCTGAACATACCACAGTTTATTTATCCATTCACCTGCTGAAGGGCATCTTGATTGCTTCCAAGTTTTGACAGTTATGAGCAAAGCTGCTATAGACATCAGTGTGCATATATTTGTGCGGACGTAAGTTTTCAGCTTCTTTGAGTAAATGCCAAGCAGCACGATTGCTGGATCGCATGGTAAGAGTATATTTGGAAGTGGCTTGACCTTTTTTGTCTTTGAACTGACAGAATGAGAGTTTCTATTGCCCTGCATACTCACCAGCATTTGGTGTTGTGTCCTGGATTTTTGCCATTCTGATAGGTGTGTAGGGGTATCTTGTTAGTTTCTGTTTCCTTGATGACATATGATATGGAGCGTCTTTTCAAATGCCTGTTTGTCATCTGTATTTCTTCTTTGATGGGTATCTTGTTAGGGTCTTTGGCTCATTTTAATCAGATTGGTTGTTTTTATATTGTTGATTTATAAGTGTTCTTTGTATATTTCAGATAACAGATAGGTGTTCTGTATTTTCTCCCAGTCTGTGACTTGTCTTTTCACGCTCTTGACATATCTTTCACAAAGTTTAATGACGTCGAGATTGTCAAGTATTTCTTTCATGGATCCTCCCTTTGGTGTTCGTATCTAAATCATTGTTACTGCCAAATCCAAGGTCATCTAGATTTTCTCTTATATTATTGTCTAGGTTTTATGCTTTACATTTAGGTCTGTGATCCATTTTGAGTTAATTTTTGTAAGTAATACAAGGTTTGTGTATAGTTTTGGGTTCTGGGGTTTTTTTTTGCATATGATGTCCAGTTCCAGCACCACTTGTTGAAAAGATTATCTTTGCACCTTTTCATTTCTGATATTAGGGATCTGTGTCCTCTCTTTTTGTTTTTTCTTTTCTCCTTAGCCTGGCTAGAGGCTTATTGAATTTATTGATCTTTTTAAAGGACCAACTTTTGACATAATTGATTTTTCTCTATTGATTTCCTGATTTCAATTTTTATTATTTCTTCTGTTTGCTTTGGATTTAATTTACTCTTTTAGCTTCCTGAGGTAGAAGCTTAGATGATTGATTTTAGATTTTTCTTTTCTTATGTATTCATTCAGTGCTATAAATTTCCCTCTAAGCACCGCTTTCACTACACAGACTTTAACAAATTGTATTTTCATTTTCATTTAGTTCAGAATGCTGTTTAATTTCTCTTGAGATAGCTTCTTTGACCCATGTGTTATATAGAAATGTGTTGTTTAATCTCCAAGTACTTGGGGATTTTCTAGCTCTCTTTCTGTTACTGAGTTCAAGTTTAATTCCCTTGTGGACTAAGAGCAGATGTTGTATGATTTTTATTCCTTTAAACTTTGTTAAGATGTATTTTAGGGCTCAGAGCAGTCTATCTTGGTGAATATTCTGTGTGATCTTGAGAAGATGAATAGTTTATATATGTCAGTTATATCCAGTTGATTGATGGTGTTGTTGAATTCAACTATGTCTTGTCTTATTTTTGCCAGCCAGATCTGTCCGTTCTGATAGAGGGTTATTGAAATTTCCATCTCTAAAAGAAGATTCATCTATTTCTTCTTGCAGCTCTATCAGTTTTTGCCTCATGTAGCTTGATGCTCTGTTAAGTACAAACACATTAAGGATTGTTACGTCGTCTTGGAGGACTGTCCCCATTTTAGCTTAGAATAATGCCCCTCTTTATTCTTGATAACTTGCCTTGCTCTGAAGTCAGCTGTGTCTGAAATAAGTATTTCACTTCTCTCTTCTTGCTTGCATAGTTTCTTAACACAAGTTGTATGTAATTCTTATTTATAGGTAAGGTGTATCTTTTTCTGGCTTCCTTGAGGATTTTTTTAATCTTTGATTTTATTAAAAGTCATACACCTAGGTGCAGTTTCTGAATATTTTTTTCTGCTCAGTGTTCTGTTAGCTTTCTGGATCTGTGGTTCAGTATCTAACCGAATTAGTTTGGGGAAATTCTCAGTCATTATTGTTTCAGGCATTTCTTCTGTTCTTTCCTCTTTCTTTTCCTTCTAGATTTCCATTACACAGATTTGACATCTTTTGTAGCTGTCCCACAGTTCCTGAATATTATATTCTGGTTGGTTTTTTTTTCCTGTTTTTCACTTTTGGCAGTTTCTATTGAGGTATCCCCAGGCTAAAGTCTTTGCTCAGCTGTGTCTAATCTACTAATCAGCCCATCAAAGGCCTTGTTCCTTTCCATTACAGCGTTTTTGATCTCTTTCATTTTTCTTCGGTTCTTAGAATCTCCTTCTGTCTGCTTACTTTACGCATCTGTTCTTACATGCTGTCTACTTTAGCCGTTAGGGCCCTTAGCATCTTAATCATAGTTATTATATTCCTAGTTTGATAACACCCAATATCCTTGCCATGTCTGGTTCTGATGGTTTCTCTGCCTGTCAGACTGTTAGAGGTTTTTTTTGCCTTTTAGTGTGTTTTATAATTAAAATAGGAAGACATGATGTCCTTGGTCAAAGGAACCGCTCTTACAGGTCTTCAGTAATGCCAAAGCATTCTGTAGTCCCCTGAGTAGGTTTTAGCCCTTCAGTGACCCTGTACCTCTGGGTTGTGATCTACACACATGCTTCTCAGTTTTTTCCCTGCTTTGGTGGGAAAGGATGCCTAGAGTGTGCTGGAGTTGGATGATATCCCTCCTCTGGGTCAGTCAGGATCTGATAGAACCCCAAGAGGTCAGACTCTGGCTAATTGGTTTCTCCTGGGGGCAGACTTTTTAAAGAACAGGATGCCCTAGTCTAATTCAAAATGGTTCCTTTTCCTCTCCCCCAGCCAGAAGCGTAAGGGAATTTTTCCTTTTACTCACTATGAGAACCTGGTCAAGCTCCCAGATAATATTTACAAAAGCATGGGGTCCCTGATGAGTGGGTACCCCTGGAGTTTTTATTTCTCAGACTCGTCAGTGCTGAGTCTCTGGCAAGTTGTCAGTTTCAGCGCAGGTTTCTCTACCTCAGCACTGGTTGTTCCTATGGAGATGTTTGCTGGTGGGTTTCTGCTTTAGTAAGTTGTTGCTTCTTTGTATTTGTCTGCCTGTCTCCCAATTTTAGAGGCCCTATGAGTACTTCTGTCATGGATTTAAGAAGAGTTGATTTTTAGTTTGTTCAGCTCTTGTTAAGACACAGTGGTGACTTGCTGCTTCTTACATGGCTTATGGGATCTTAGGTCCCCAAGCAAGGATTGAACCTTGGGCCCTTGGCAGTGAGAGCATGGAGTCCTAACCACTGGACCACCAGGGAGTTCCTCCTTTCTGTCCTTTAAAGATGTTGTTCTGTTGTCTTCTGGTCTGCATTATTTCTGATGAGAGGTTGATATTAAATATTTATGTTTCTCTTTCTTCTTTTGAAGAAAAAGTCTCTACCCTCTCCCTGATTTTAAGATTTCCTTTTTGTCTCTGCTTTTTGGCACTTTGATTATGAAGTGCCTTAGTGTGGTTTGGTTTGGTTTAATTTTTATCTTACCTTTTATAGTTGACTAAGTGTTGTGTTAGTTTCATGTGTGCAGCAAAAAGATTCCATTATACATATCATTATACATATCATATACATACATATCATATCCTTTTTAAATTATTTTCCCATTTAGGTTGTTACAGAGTATTGAGCAAAGGTCTTTGTGCTATGCAGTGGGTCCTTGTTAGTTATGTATTTTAAATATATAATATGGTTTTATGTTTCTAATGTGTGAAGTTCATTGAACTTATATATGTTTATAGTTTTTATCAGTTTGGGAAAAATTTTGATCTTTTTTTCCAAATACTTTTTGTCCCCCATTTGTCTCTTTTTTGAAACTCAAATTGTGTGTACAGCTTGATACTGTCCCATTGGTCACTGGTGCTATGTTATTTTTTTCATCTTTTTCTTTTTTTCCCCCTCTGTGCTTTATTTCAGATTTTTTTTTTCCTGTGTCTTCAGGTTCATACATCTTTTCTTTTGCAGAGTCTAATATGCTGTTAATCCAATCCAGTGAATTTTTTATTTGAGATATTGTAATTTTCATGTCTTACAGTTTTGTTTGGTTAGTTTTTATACCTTCCCTCTTTGCCTTATCATGTCTATGTTTTATTATGGGACATATTTCTAATAGCTGTTTTGATGTCCTCGTCTACTAATTCCATCATCTTATTTCTTCGTCTGTTTCTAATGATTGATTTTTAAATCCTGGTTGTGAGTCATTTTCCTGCTTCTTTAATATCTGGTAGTTTTTTTTACTAAATGCTGGACATTGTGTATCTGATGTGTGGGGGTGCTCTGTTTCATTGTATTCCTTTAATGAGTTTTGGACTTTGTTTTACTGCTTACTTAGATTACTTGTGACCAGTTGGATCCTTTTTCAGGTCGTGTTTTTGTAAGCTTTATTAGTGCAGATACAGAACAGCCTCTCGCCCCGTTAAAAGCAGCATCCTTTTCAGGATTCTTCTACTTGCTGCTTTTTTTAACAAGGGCTTTCTGCTGTAGATAGTAGAACCACAAACTAGCTGTCTAACCACAAAACTAAGTCCTCGCTGTCTGGAATCCAGGAGTTTAGCTTACTGTTTTCTGAGAATTCTTTCCCCAGCCTCCACCCCCCACCACCCCCAACCTGCCCCCGCCCCCCCCCCATCCCCCTGCCCCGCAAGATCGTTATTCTGCAGAATATTCCAGGGAACTCCTCTGCAGACGTCCAGAATTCTCTCCCTGTGCAGCTCCTTCTCTTCTCTTTTGCTCTTCAAATTCTTACTGCCTCAGACTCTCTGAGCTCCAGTCTGTCTCAACAATTCAGCAGGATTTGGGGGTTCTATTTTAGTTTCCCTTCCCTGCATTGCAGCTTGGAAATTTCCGCCAGGCAGTAAGCTCTGGCAGTTGTGGGACTCACCTTGTTTTCTTCTCTGAGATCATAGGTCTTCACTGCAGTTGTCCAGTTCTGAAAAATCGTTTCATATATTTTGTCCAGTTTCCTTTTGGCAATTTTCTTACTAATTAATCTGTCATAGCCTGAAGCAGAAGCTCCGTATAAATTTTATACTTTGCAAACTTTCTAGAATAATCAGAAGAGATAAAGTCTGTCCTTTTATGTTTTAACCAGTTCGCTTCATCTTCAGACTCCCTCTCTTGGATTTGTACTTGCTATAGAGAAAACTGATTTCATGTTCTGTTGGAATTTTAGTGCAATATATATTCTTAAATTATTTGCAGGTGATTGCATATCTCAAAGTACAGGTCATGCTAGATTTTACAGTTTGTCTTAATATGTTGTAGGGGGGTGTGTATCCTTGTTTTTGTTATTTATTAACTAATTTCTGTCCCAGAGCTGAATGGCCTTCATTCTGAACATTATAAGTGATACCCCTCTCTCTTTCTACATACATATAGCCCTGAAATAATTGGAGAAACTAAGTGACTTTTTGTTTCAGTTGCTGTGGGTATGTTTTCCTTCTCTAGATTTATTCTCTGCCTAAATCCATTATATACGGTTCTTGTTTCTGTCACTTGTAACTTGACTCAGTATTTGTTTGCTACTCTTCTCATCTTGTTGGCTTGAGTAATGCTTGGTTTAAAAATGTAACCACATAAACAATGTTTGACTTGGCTGCTTTTTTTTTTCCCCCCAGATGGTATAGCTGTATGCTGGGAAAGAAATGCAGCCTGGCTCCTCTGAAGGAAGAACTTCGCATACAAGGGGTAAGGCTTGGTCATTACTATTCCAGCGTGAGCCACGTTCGATGGTGTAGAACACTTGCAGTATAGAATTTTCCTGTATACTAAAAAACCCTAACTGTGTTTTTTGTTTATTTTTGCTTGTCCATTGCTTGTTTAGTTTTTTTAATGATGTAATTTTGGGGCTAATAGGGACTTTTTGCAAATCATTAAAATAAGGCCTTTTTTTTTTTTTTTTAAGGCCTTAAAATGGAGACTACATAGCTGTGTCTAGCCAGGCTTTTCAGGCTCTCTTTCCTAAAAAAAGAAAACAAGAGAACGTTTGAATTGTTCTCTGAAGGGCTGCATTTTGAGTGTTTCATATATCTAACCTTGAAGCCGGAACTATAAATTGTCTCCCGTGTTTCATGGGAAGAAAAAAGCCTACAACTTTGTTGAGATGGCTGGACGGCATCACTGATGCAATGAACATGAACTTGGGCAAACTCCAGGAGATGGTGAGGGACAGGGGTGCCTGGTGTGCTGCAGTCCATGGGGTCACAAAGAGTCGGACATGACTGGGCGACTGGACAACAACGATTTACTCATTGGTTATTAGGCAGCTGGGCATAGCTGTTTTTGGATGTTAGCCTTTGTTAACTGATAAAAAGAAAGACCGACCTATAATTTTAAATGAGGCAGCAGCCAGAAACGTATTAGTGGAACTAATAGAATGATTCGATGCTGTGATTTTTGGTTTCAGGTTCCTAAAGTCACCTATACTGAATTCTGCCAGGGTCGGACAATGAGATGGGCTTTGGCTTGGAGTTTTTATGATGACGTAACAGTACCAGTAAGTTGAGACCTTGCTTTAGCTTTGCTGAAATCCAGTACATGGTGGGTTTTAGTAGGTCATAAATCAATTAAATCTGTACTGTCTTGTTTCCCTGAAGTTTGCCCCAAATGCTTACATCACAATGGAGAGTGGTTGTGTACCAGGCACAGTCCTGGAAGGCTGTCTGTGGTGACCATAAAACCTTTCTCTCTGAATCTGTGCAACTCAGTGATTCTGAATCAGGAAATGTAAATGAGTTGGAAATGCATCTTTTAGCAATTAAAAAATTCAAATACAAACACCTTGTGGGTATGATTTTTCTGTTGGACATTCCTGAAGAATTGAAACTGAAGTGTGTTCTCTTTTATCACTGCTGTTTTCCTAGAGTAGCTGTCTCCCAGGGTTCCTGTGGATGTAGAAATTGCCATTTGGGATTGCAGGCTTTTGATGTGTAAAACTCAGAGATCATTCGAGTAAAGGGTCCTGTCTTGACTTTCAGATGAGCACTGGAATATTGATGAGTTTTGAAGCTGGGTGATATAGTTCATTAGCTTATTTTGTCTACTTTGCATGTGCTTGACCGTGAACATTCTTCTGTAATTTTATGATCCACAAAATTCTCATTGTCCTCTGTGCTTGCTACTATATGCAAAAGAAAAATGTTTCTGAACTGGTTAGCCGGAATAATTTTTCTAGGCTACATAAGAGGTGGTAATCGAATAGCATCTGTTTGTTCTCACTTTTCCCCTGGAAGAAGGATTGACTTCTTGTTGCCTGGAGTGGTCCGCCTTAACGTTCATGCACACGTTGCTCAGCTTGAACTGCTGCTGCCCACAGTATTTATGGAGGCCTCATACCTGGTCTTGTTCACTGTCTCCAGTCCCCTGTCCACACCATAGGTTTGTCCTGGGTGCTCCTCTCCCAAGGTCTTGGCCACACTTTCTCTCCAGAGTCTCTTAAGTGTTGTCGTAACTGTGAGCCTCTTTCCTTCTCCTGTAGGGCAGAGGAGTAGAGATGTGTGGAAGTATGAGGGGGCCATTTGCAGATGTTTCTGAATACATGAGCTCAGATTTGAAACTGAGCCTTCCCTTCCTGTACTCTGCAGCTAGGTGTGCTGCTGGCTTGAAATAAGTTTTCCCAGTCAAGTCTGGATGGCCTGTCTGATGGAAGTCCAGACTTGCCTCTGTGCCTTGCAATAGGGTGTCCAGAGGTTAGTGTTTGAAATACTCACTGATTACCAAAGATGGTTATGCTTTTTTTGACCTCCCTGAGGGATTATCCTTTCTGTCATCCTCTAGAATAAGAATACCAGGGCTTTCCCACCAAATGGTTAAAATCATTAGTAATGCCCTAGCTTATCCCTATGCAGACACTAACAGCTGCAGGAAAATGGAACTGCACCTGTTTCCGAATGCTTTCTGTTGAACCTGCTTTCCGCACTTGTTGGCACCGCAGGCAGAAGAGCTGATAATGACCTCTGGCACCCTCCAGGCCATCTCAGGGACCAGCGACACCCTTGCCCTCTTGGATTAACAGCTATTTCAGATCAGAGTATCAAAGAGCACTGTGTTTCTGTGGTAGTAAAACCAGCTTACTTTGAAAAGGAATCAGCTAAGCCTTCCTCCCTCCCTCCCTGTCTTTTAGGTCATCCCCGAGCCCTGTTCATAGTTTCAGCCAGAAAGACTGCCTCTTGCTAAGGGCCCCAGGCTTCTGCCACGCCGGAGTACTCACCCCTCCGCACTGCCCCCAACCCAAAGCTGTTAATAACGCATTCCCAAGTGCTCCATTAGGTGCACTTAAACTGCTACAGGGGAAACGGCAATTTCTGATTTGTGGTAGCCCAGCAACCGTTTCTTAGCACTGGTGGCCGTGATCAGCAGCTGCTCTCCCAGGGGTCCCAGGGCACTCAGGAGGGCTTCAGTGGGCTGCCCTCTTGGTTCTCCCTCTCGCTACCTGGACCTCTCCCTGCTCCCTGCTTTTTGAAGTGGTCACCTCATTCTCTCCTCTTGCTCCTTGCTGTGGCGGGGAGGGAGGAGTATGCTGCTTTAGGTGAGGAGAGGAAGCCAAGGACTGGAGCTGGTTAAGCAGAAACATTGACCTACTTCCCCGCCCCACCCCCATTCCCGCCTTTTTAGGGTAAATGTGCAAGTTACTATGGCAACTTCTGTTTTCACTTATCTCAGGCCTACTGGCTTGCTTCTGTTGATGCTGAATGCTGAAAAATTCTAATTTGCTGCTGATTCAAGTGCCCACACTAAGCCCATTCCTCTTGTTTGGATTTATTTTAACAGCCAAAAGACGAGTCCTAGTGTTGATAAAATTGTGTCTGTTCATTTCCGACTGATGACAAATATAAGGAAGCATATCATAAGGACTGTTCCTTACAGAATTTTAACAAGCCATTTAGAATGCCTCTTTTCCGAGCTTCTTGCATTGCTCAAGGCATTATTTTAGCTTTGCTTTGCTTTCAGAAGTTTGACACTTGTTAAAAGAAAAAGGGGAAATAATGTGACTCTAGTAAATGGTATGTACTCTTGGTCTGAGCATTGCCCAGGAACTCTGGTTTTAAAAATGAGCTCCCTCTGTTCAAAACATTTCCTCTGAGCCTGGGTCTTTCTTGTCCAGGGAGGCATAACTAGAGGGCTTTCTGGAGAACAGATGGAGCGAAGGGGTCAAATTAATTAGGTAGCCTTGTTAGTGTCACAATGGGGTTCTTCTGACAGTGCTCCACTTCCTAGTCCACATGTTTTCAAACTAATTCCAGATAGAGGAGGGATTCCGTGTAGGTGCTCAGGGGATGACACTTGGAGACAGGTTTCAGGGTGGTACTTCAGGGCTCGCTCTCATTTTAGAGATCTCATCAGCAGATCTCTGATCTGCTTTTGTCAGTATTATGTATTGATTTTGTTTATTGAGAGAATTCTCCTGTTAAGACATGGTTAGAGGGGATTCTCTGGCAGTCCAATGTTTAGGACTCTGTGTTTTCACTGCTGAGGGTGCCGGTTCAGTCCCCTGTTGGGGAACTAAGATCCCATAAGCTGCTCAGTGTGGCAAAGGGCAGGGGTGGGAAGGACATGGTTCAAAAACCAGTACTATACCAGACTATAAACTATGCTCTAAAACAGATGTGATGGTTAGGGATCTGAGCTGTTTAGCAAAACCAAAGCTAAGGCTCCTTCTCTTGTTACTTTTCTTATTGTGACGTTCACTGTGATAATACCAAAGAAATAAGATACCATTTCCTATCACTTACAATGATTAGTTTTACGAAAGAGAAGTATGGATACAAAAGTTCATTATGAGTCAGTACTGAAATGAATGGTAGGAACCAGAATGGTGGAGAATTAGGCCATTCAGAAAAGAACATGGTTCAGCCTGGGAGGACTTCATGGAGGAGGAGTTGTCAATGTCTGACTCATAGTTGGTGCATAGAGTATTTGTTGAGTGTTAAAAGGAATATGATGTAGAACTTCTACTAAGGAACAGCTTTGCAAGCATAATGTTAATTGGTATAGTAGATTTCAAGCACCAGAGACAGTCTTTGTTGTGATGTGAATGCTTCACACACATTATGTTATTTTATTCAAACCTGACAATAATCAAGTGGGTGGTAGTATCCTCACTTATTAGATGACGAAACTGGAGACTCTAAAAAGTCAGGTTGAGGCCTTGCTTAGTCCAAGTTCACAGCCTAAGCTCTAAGTCACTGTGCTGCCCAAGGAATGCCCTTTGTTCCAGTCTAACCAGGTATTACCTACTCAGCAGCCCCTCAGCACCTTGCTGTAAACCCATCCCAGCCACCTTTCATGCAACGGTCACCTGGATTCATCCTGAGCTCGCCTTTCAAAGAAAGGATGGCTCCTCAGTGGCTCCTTGTTCCTCCCAAATCTGTCTTTGACTTCCCTTCTATCCCTTCCGTTCCCTGGTGGCTCAGAGGTTAAAGCGTCTGCCTCCAATGCGGGAGACCCGGGTTCGTTCACTGGGTTGGGAAGATCCCCTGGAGAAGGAAATGGTAACCCACTCCAATATTCTTGCCTGGAGAATCCCATGGACGGAGAAGCCTGGTAGGCTACAGTCCATGGGGTCGCAAAGAGTCAGACACGACTGAGCGACTTCACCTTCACCCATCCTAATCACTCCCTGTTTTCCTGATTGTGCTGCCTTCTACGGTATTAGAAGTTACACAGTCTTCTCATGATGCCAGGGTCTTTGCTGACTGTCATTACAGCCTTTGCTCACAGCCTTTCTCTGTCTGATCCTTTCTGTGGACTTCCCTTCACTGCAGCCCAGTTCAATTTCAGCTTCTGCATAAAGCCTTCTTAACCATGCAGCCCACAGACATCTCTCTGGACCTGTCTTTGTATATATTTATTTGTTTGTCTGTGCTGGTCTTAATTGCGGTGTGCAGGATCTTTAGTTGCAGCATTCAGGATCTCAGTTGCTGCATGCGGGATCTGGTTCCCTGATCAGTGATCGAACTGCGGCCTCCTGCATTGGCAGCACAGAGCCTTAACTACTGGACCACCAGGGACGTCCCTGGATTTATCTCTTTCAGTCATTTGTATTCTGCATGAACTTACTTCTGACATAGTTTGTTCTGGTATTTGATTTAACGGTGGCATAGTGGGTTACCCTAAAACTATTGCAGAGTATATAGAAACTGTCTATCTTTAGGTTGAGCCAGTTACTTCTCAAAGTTTTTGTTTCTTCATCTGTAAGTTGGGGGTTACTGATAGTACCTACCACATCAGGTTTTGAGGATTAAATGTACATAACACAGTGCCTGATATATATAGTAGGTGCTCAGTAAAATATATTGTATTATCATTTCCCACCATTCCTTCTCACCGCCTCTGTATTTGATGTCCCAGTAATGTTGAGCTGCCCTGATGATTCTAAAGTAAATCTTAGAGTGCATTATTTCATCTATAACTATTTTCGTATTTATTTACAAAAGGTGTTTCATTTTACTTTGTATTTTTAGGGATTGCCTTTTTTGTATGTGCTATTTAGTTTTGTTTGGTAATTGTAAAAGATACTCATACATGGTTTCAAAATCAAATCTCAAAAAGGATACTGTTAAAGGTCTAGCTCTATTCTCTTGTCTCTTTCACCCCGGTCAATTCCTCTTCTCCTTGGGCACTTTTTAAATGATTTCCTGATTTATCCTCTCATTGTTTATAGTGAAGTTGGTTGTGTTAATATAAGAAAATACACAGTTACTTTCTCAGATAGGTAGCATTCTACATAAACTTCTTCCCTTTTTTTTGCTGTATTGTTTTTACATATATCTAGGAATGATTACAGGACATTTTAAAAACAGCAACCAGTCAGATTAGATAACAACAGAAATGCCACTGGGCTGTTAATAAAGAAGCCACACTTCTGGAGAGCAAAATACTTAGTCCACTTCATGGCAGCAGGGCTGATACACATATGTAAAAGGCAAGATGATCTGACTGTCCATCCCAGTGCACTTCTTGTGTGTATTCCAGCCAGGTGTCAGTGTTGGCCCCTTGGCTTTGTTTTTCCATAAATAGTAGCCTGTGCAGAGTAACAGCTCACAGACACTTGGCTTGTTCCTGGAGGGCCTGGAGCGGTAGCCATTCAGAATGTAGCAGAGCAGGGAAGATCCCCATGTGGTGGGCAGGAGCACGCCTTTCCCCTCTAGACCATTCTGGAAGCTGCTCTGTCTTATCGAGGAAGCTGTGGCTTCATGCTCAGCAGATCTTAGTGAATGACCCTCTTCTTGTCCTGCAGATATGAGGGAGATCTGTGTTCTACCTTAGCGGTAGTTAGCAGCAGAGCTTTAGCAGAATGCAAATGCTATACAGATTTGTATCAGCAAAAACACCTGATTTGAAAGTCTTCTGACTGGTTGCACCACTGAGGTCTAGAAATTAAAGGAAGAGTGAAGATTTAAGCAATTTAAAGACAGCTCTTAAGACTCCACACTCCCAATGCACAGGGCCTGAGTTTGATCCCTGGTCAGGGAACTAGATCCCACATGCTGAATTCGCATGTTACAACTAGGACATGTGCAGCCATATAAATATTTTAAAAGAAAAAAGAAAAGACAGCTCTGCTAGGTAAAGCATATTTTAAAAATGTAAGAACTATTTTTGTCCAGTTCATGGTTTCAGTGTGGTAACACTTGAAGCTCCTACCATTTTGATAATTATTCATGGAATCCTTGCAGTGTAAAAGATGCAAAGCCTGTGTTCTCTGCAGAATTTATAACTCCCCACCAGACTTCTTTCACATTGTAATTTCAGCTGGGTGATACAGTAGTTCATCTTCTAACCCAAAATCAGTTGTAAATTCACCTTCTAGTTTTGTACATTAAACTGAATTAACCGTTATTGATTTTTTAAAATTATGCTCTAAAGTGTTAAATTGTTACTTTGTCTTCTAAACTATGACAGTTTGAGTATAGCACTCTTCATTGAAAATATATGTGGTTTGAGATTTTAAAGCATATTAGCAAATTAAGATCATCTCAGTTGGGGAAAAACAGACATCTTCTATTTAATAGTGTTGTGGCAGGGTATAAAACTACCTGCTGTTGAACCTGTGGGGTTGAATTTAACTATTAATTTATTAGGACTTGCTCCTGTATTTTACTCTGGCCCTGCCTACCGAGAATTTTCAGTGTGAGCAAGAAAGGATGAGGAATGATTGCTGTAAGCCAGACTTAAGTTAATCTTTAATCATTTAAAAGCTTTTAGAGTTTCTAAAGTATAAATTATCTGTCTCTTGAGTGCTTACCTAGTTTTACTAAAACTAGAGAATTCCCTGGTTAGGAATCTGCACTTTCACTGCCAAAGGTGCAGGTTCAATCCCTGGTTGGGGGACTAAGATCCCTAAGCTGTGAGACATGGCCAAGAGTAAAACTAAATCCTGAGAATGTGTGTGTGAGAGAGTGAAAACAATTCACTAAAAATCTTCAGAAATGCCAGATTTGTTGATTGACCATTATATATGGCACATTGGAGCCCAGATGCAAGGTAAAGGCGCCATACATGAGATGGAGAAGTTTTCATTTTTGTTCTGGTGTAACAGGGCAACAAGCTGTCTGTTTTGCTGTTTCTGAAAGTGGGTCCTTGAGAGAGCTCTTGTTAAGTTTGATGAGGGTGCATTTCTCTCCTTTAAGTTCTAGAAAAGCCCATTCTTACTTTTGGAGGAGACTATTGCAGGAAATGACAGATACAGCAATATCTTCACGTTGCTGGGTGGAATTTGTGAGCACAAATGATTCCCGCCTCTGTCCAAAGAGAGACAAGGTGCTATCCTTCCAGCCATATTTGTAGATGACCTTTGGTGTGCTGTCGGGGATGGCCCTGCGACGGTGACCTTTCCATGGTAACAGCTTTGGATGTCAGGAAGTGAAAAGAATAATTTGATTCTTGTCTCCCATCCTGCTCCTACATACCACCATCTTTTTTCACCCCCAGCTTCATAATCATATATCAAGCTCCTCAGTGCAAAGTTTCAGCTCTCATAAGTGTTTCTTATGTTGGGCAATTGGGTAATAACAATGCTGCTGTCTTGGTGCCCATATGAATTTGTCCCATCTTGCCTGAAACATTAATTGAGCAAGTTCAGACTTCAGGGCTTAGAGTGTGCCGTTCATTTCTCAAGAGCAGGTTTCTTACTCATACACACACCCTTTGGTTTTGGTCCTTTTCTTCTAAGCTTGTTTTCTGTTCTTTAACTTCCCTTTTTTATTAGTTAATATCTGGTATAAAGAGAAAAAGTTGATTGTTTCTAGGAAATACCATCTAAAAGTGTTCTAGCATAGAATAAACAGGCTATTTTCTTGTGTGTGTGGGATCAGGGAGTTGCTAGTTAGTCCCTGCAAGGCCTCACCCAGTAACTGGGCCTCACTGTGTGTGTACTTAGGTGCTCTGTTGCTGGTTCACAGCCACACAGTTATCAAATGCTTCTTCTTAGGAAAAGATCTTCAAAGCTGACTGGGTATTGTCTCTTTTTGAGCTTTTCTTATAATCCTGCTCATTTTGATCCTACTTTAGAATTAGCTTAAATTCATTTTCAAATTTTGATAAAATTTGTTTACAAGTCAGTCTCTTAAAGTGTCCATAATTTATCTGATCTTAGCTAAGAGTCTAACTGGAAAAAAAAAGGGCGGGGGGGCAACCTTTTACTTGAAAGAAATCAGCTTTAAATACAGCAGTGTCATTTGGTTTTTAAAATGGAACTTGAGTCCCTCTAGTGGTAAGAGTGTAATTCACTTTCCAAGCTTGAAATTTAAAGGAAGAGGACAGCCTTGAGCTACGTGGAATCAGCTTTCAAATCCAGTGTCCTCGTGGGCGCTAGTGTCCCCTCCCCAGCCAAGAGGCAGTGCATAGGTGGGCACTGGCTTGACCCTAACGTGCCTGGATTCAGCATCCTCTTCTGCCCGTGCGATCCTGGCGCCCTGGTCGTTCTCACAAACTGCCACTCACCAGCTGCTCTCTTTCAGCAAGTCTCAGCACGTATCAACTTGGGCTCCGTGGTGGTGATTTTAAGCCATGCTTTTTTTTTTTTGATAGAAAGGAACACAGTGCCCTTGGGGTCCTTGAGTTGCCTTGAAAGAAATAGTTGCACAGGCCTGTTTTGGGCATAGCAGGTAGATGAAGGACATTTAGTAATCAGACGAGTTACGTACTGATAAAACACAGGCAGAAAATACCTGGGTTTGGGATTCAAACCCTAACTTTACAAATATTAACCATGTGACCTCAAGCAGATTCCATCGCTGCTCTGTATCTTAGTTTTTCCCGCCTATAAAATGGGGAGCTGATGAACCCATTTGGCACAGTTGTTTTAAGTATTAAACATGCCAAGGCCTGTGTTCTTTTTTAGGGCTCTGCAGTTGGTAGCAAAGGTCATGGAGATTCCCCCAGCTGAATTCATTATAATGCATGAAATTTGATTATTTGGATGACCTTCCCCTATTCTCCTGTGCCCTCTTTTTCTTTCAGTCACCACCCAGTAAGCGAAGAAAACTAGAGAAGCCAAGGAAGCCCATTACATTTGTAGTCCTGGGGTCTGTGATGAAAGAACTAGCCCTCAAAGCATCATCTCTGGGCCCTGAGACAGTGGAAGGCATCGTGGTTGTGACGACATGGATTGAAAAAATCCTCACTGATCTAAAGGTACCTGGTTGATAAGCACATTGAAGAAGTACTTACAAATAATCTTTTTTCTTTTCTTTTTTTTAAAAAGGAGTTTTCAGAGCAGAAAAGTGATCTGTAAAATTGTTTTTCCTCCAAACAGGTCCAGCATAAACGAGTTCCCTGTGGAAAGGAGGAAATCAGCCTTTTCCTAACGGCCATAGAAAACTCCTGGATTCACTTACGGAGGAAGAAAAGAGACCGAGTGAGACAGCTGAGAGAAGTGCCCCTAGCGCCCAAGGACGTGATCGAAGCCTTGGAAGAGAAGAAGGCTCCCCCCAAAGAGTCTGGCAGCAGCCAGGATGTTGCCCAGGGCCCCCAGGAGAGTGCCCGGGGGGGCCCTGCTCCGCCAGAAGGCGAGTCTGCCACTGTGGGGGGCCACGGGCCCAGCCAGGACTCGCTTTCCCAGGAGGAAAACCCAGAACCCACGGAGGATGAAAGGAGTGAGGAAAAGGGGGACATGGAGGTTCTGGAAGGTTGTAAAGGCTCTAGTAATGGAGCCCAGGACCACGAGGCTTCTGAGCCCTTCAGCAGCCCAGTGTCTGAAAAAGGGAACCATCTCCAAGGAGTGGCTGGACGTTACTTATTCAAGTGTCTGATAAACGTTAAGAAGGAAGTAGATGACGCCTTAGTTGAAATGCACTGGGTTGAGGGCCAGAACAGGGATTTGATGAACCAGCTTTGTACTTATATACGTAACCAAATTTTCAGGCTTGTTGCTAGTTAACTCCAAAATTATCGCACAGTTGGGAAAGTTCTATAAAGCAGCTTGCTTTGAAGAGTGGCCTGGGGTGGGGGGCGAGGGGGGCAATGAATTCCATCATTAGCCCACTAGTAATATTATGTGGAATTGTCTTAAAAAAACAACAATTAAGTCCATTTTTAAACACCTGCCTTCTTTAAAAAAAAAAAAGAATTACAGGGCATTGTAGTATGGTAGTTCAGAGAAAGAATTGTGATCAGCATCAACAAAATGCCATCGGTAAACTCATAAGGGATTTAAACCTGACTTTAAGCAGATCACCTTTGGAGAAGGAAATGGCAACCCACTCCAGTATTCTTGCCTAGAGAATCCCATGGACAGAGGAACCTGGTGGTCTGTAGTCCATGGGGTTACAAGAGTCAGACACGACTGAGTGACTTTGATTACTTCACTAAGCTGAACACCTTGGCTTCAGACTGGTTTTCTGAGGCCAAAAGGATTATTTTTGCAGTCTGATCCTGGGCAGAACTTAACAGTGCATCCTGCCTTCTGTGTCAGCCTTGGTTGCTTCCTGAGAAGGAGTGACTTTCTCACCCCTGCCCTCCTTCCCCTCCACCCCACGGAGGGGGTATACCAGGGTGGATAGCCCTATACCCTCTTCTGAAGTTACTTTCAAGTCTAAATACTTTGGGTACATACGATTGATGACTCCTATGTCAGTCCTGAGAAAGGAACTAGCCTTTGAGAGTCAGGGAGAGAAAGCTCAGTAATGCCAGGAAGAAGGCCTGATCAGGGAGCGCCTGGAAACGTCGGAGACAATCGGCACATTCCTGACTCTTGTCTGTTTTGGATGTTGCTTGTTTCAGAAACAGAATTAGGTAAGCAAAACTGCCAGACATAACGGCGGTGCAGCAGAATGAAGCCATACCCGTCCCTCCAACCTGTTTAAAGAACTGTTTTTGTAGCAGTCTGACTGGTGTGGATTTTTTTTTTTTTAATTTGTTTTGACGTTTGAAGTGGCGCTAATATAAGAGTATTCAGAATTGAAAACTGTCAGTCCTGTTTGAATCCTGGGGTTGGGGAAGATACTCTCTTGGCTTTGAATGGATAAGTGATTGGTGATGGAAATGAGAAATGGAGCAAGATATACTTACACGTAGTAAGTTGCTTAAGAAAGTCTCATCTATTGGCAGATAAGTTATCGCTAATCAAAGATGGTTTGGGCACGGGAGTTCGTTTGTAATCCCTTCTGTGTTTACCTGTTACCATTGGAGAACTCTGAGGCCAGGGTAACTGTGTTCTTAAAACATGTTTCCTAATTGTGCTGCCAGGGCTCAGCAGGAATACCTCTGGGAAAGGTGTCTCTCTTTTTGCCTCTTGCTGTCTCGGTTACCCTCTTCTGTGCTTGACTTTCACTGCTTGATTTTATACCAGCAGCCGAGGGTTCTGTTTATCCTGAAATTTTTTAGTATGGTGCCATTGCTTCTCACTGTCTGCAAAGAAAACTGCGGTGGAGTAGTTAAGCCACACTTTTGAAAGGTGGCTGTTGGTTGGGGCATAAAACTGATGACCTTGACATACTTTAGCAGCAGCTAGACCAGTCCTTCAGCAAAGATACTGGAAACAGAAATAGGACCATATCATACCTCCCCGTGGCAGTGGAGACAGAGCTGCCGAAGAGAACAGACGAACCAACCAGTGTTCTAAGCTGGTCCATGGACCTCTGGAGAACCCAGAGCCTCCTGGGTTATTTCCAAAGGCTCTGTGGACATGTTTGGGTTTTTTCCTGGAGAGAAGGGTCCCCGACTTACAGAGAGGAGCTACTGACTCACTGGGGATTAGGAACCACTATGCTGGTTAGCCTTTGACAGGAAAAGCGAACTTAATGCCCAGGGTCCCACAGAGTCCAAGGTTCAGCACAGGGCCTTGGATTCCAGTGGGCCAGCCATCTCCTCCTTCCACCCACACCATCCTGCTCTCCTCACCTCTCATGACACAGTGGAGTCGTATGCTGGACCCAAGCCTAGTTTCTGTCTTGGTCAAATTTTAGGGTAAGTGAGGCAGGTAACAACTCTTCACTCAGTAAAGCCGTCACTGTCTGTCTGTTTGTTTCACTGTAAAGGAGTAGTACGTGCTCATTAAGGATTTGGAAAGGTGAACGGAGGAAACAGCTTCAGTCACCCCTTGTCTCAGCCATCGGGAGCATAGCCACTGTTGGTATTTCAGTGTTTTCTTCCAGTCACTAATCTCTCTCTATAGATGGGGTGTGTGAGTGTGTGGGGTTCAACTTTGGTTGTGTTCATTCTGTATATTCACTTTATGCTTTTTTCCTCCGTGTTGTCACAGGAGTGTATTATTTATCCTCCTCACTTGTTCACGATGTATTTCAGCCACAGTATTAGCCTTTGTTAGAGATTCCCAGAGAATCCTCTGTGGACCTGGAAGCACATAAGAGGTGTCTTATGTCTGTGTATGTTTGGTGCCCCAGGTTTGAGGCTTGGTGCAGTCGAAGATGTTTTATAGTTTAAGCTAATGCTCTTAGAATTTAAGAAGCATGTGGCGAGAGAGCCTTCCACTGCTGAAACTGTGAGTGCCGTTTTTGCATTGGTGTGTCTTCAGTTCCTTCTCTGAGAAGAATAGTTTATTTCTATCTAATGAGAGAACATTGAAACATTTTTAAAAGACATTTAAAAATCCTTTCACTTACACATATACTTTATAATTGTGTGATATGGGGTAGCCTATACCTCTGATAAAAGGGGAAGATGAATTTTTTTTTTCTTTTTTAAAGAAATAGATTACTGACCTGTGTGTCATAATGTTGAGTGATAACTGCCTAAGTGTCTGGAGGTCAAGTTCATGTTGATGGATTGGTATGAAATTCAGTCTTTGTGATATTATCTTAAATTCTGTTCTGGTCCCTGGCCTGGGCGTCTGATCTCTTGATAACCAAAGTGGGAACAGAAGCAGGACTTGTTTTCCAAGGAGGGGAATAAGCTGCTTTTGTTCTTTGGAATCTGTTTTGCTTCCAGCAGTGGGTTTCTTCACCCCGCATCCTTGCCCAGCTGTTCACACACCAGAGCATCACTGCTTGTCCTCACAGGGTCTGTGTCTCTGTGGTGGAGTTTCAGCTAGTCTTAAGGGAGTGTGTGGGTGATATATACTTATAATTTTAGTATGTATTTTTAAAAACATGAAACCTGTCAAAGCTTACCATATGAGTACACCAGCTTCTAAGCTCTGACGTGTAGTAAAATTGCAAGGGATGGAAAAGATGCAAAGGCCTTTAGAAAATTGTAGGCCTCCTAAAAGAAGCCCCTCCTTCTTACTTAAATCCAGGTGTTTTCCGCTGCGGCCACACGAGGGCGTATGTGGCTTTTTTTTTTTTTTTTTTAATCAGCTTCACGGTGGGCGTGGATAAAATTGTGTCCTTGGTATTTTCCTGAAATAGCCAGTCACTACTCAGGTAAATATTTTTTTGTAAGCAAGTACGTTTTTACGTTAAAAAAACTTAGAGAGATGAAAGAAAGAAGGAAAAACTCACCACCCTGTGGTCTGGGCATAAGTTTTCAACCTTTTTATGTTTCTTTATGGTCCCAGATGATTTAAAAATTGTTTTTCTTTCCACCTGTCTTACTACTCTAAAATAGACCCAGGCTGTGTTAGTCCTTTGGATCAACTTGTTATTGGTCTCTAGTTGGTGCTGGAGGGGGACGTTTCATGATTTTACATAGTAAGTTATCCAAAACTACTATTTGTGTCGCAGGAAGAATAATAGAGCCTTAAGAAAGAAGCTGCTTTCAGCATTCCTAAGGAGTGCTCTGACAGAAGGGAAGTCTCAAAGGCGCAACACTTTCACAGCCACATCTCTTGCAGAAGTTGGCACTCAGGAGAATCAGTTTGCTGAATGGGCATTAAGCCCAGTAAAAACCCAGAGGAGGCTTACTAGTGAGGATGGATTGGCCTCTGCCTCCTGGAGCAGGGCGTTGATGGTCTTGAACCGTCTCATGCTTCCGGGTACAAACCTCTTGGTGCTTGTGCCAGCACCGTATTAAGGAAGGCTGCGGGGGGCTCACCCTGCAAGCAGTGGGACCTCACACACATACCAGAGGGTTCCTGCTCTGCTCTGCAAAGACATTCAGATCCTCTGCTGTGACTCACCCAAATGACTAAAACAGCAGTTTATTTTTTTAATTGCTGGTTGGAACAGCTAATGCTGCCTTTCGGAATGGCTAATGCTGCCTTTTGGAGGCTTTGCTTTTACTCCAGGGGACCATGTTGTGACTGAAGGCCTTGCACCTCTGAATGGTCTCTGAGGTGCAGCCTTTTCTCTGCTCCTCTCCCAGCCTGGCAGAACCTTTGGGGACTCCAGGCTGTCTTCAGGGAAGCGGGGGATCACGGGTGCTGATTAGGAGCCAGGGAACTGAGAGAACGCGGAGTGGGCCAGAAAGTGCAGGGGCCTGGAAAACAGAAGCTCACAGACTTCACAGTTCATCAGACCCGAGTCTACATTCCAGTTCACTTACAGGGTCAGTCATTCTCACTGAGGCTTGACTTCGTCATGCAAAAGGCGCTGGATTCTCACTTCCAGGAGTCGTGACAGCAGTTAAGTGAGAGGAATACTAAAGCCCCTTGGAAGAGTCCATAAACAAGGGGTAGGCTCATTGCTTCTGAGTTTCTCTTGAGTTTTCACTTTCTGGTCAGAACATCTTCTATCAAGGGACTCAGGTGAAAAAGCCAAGACCTCAAGTGTGTCAGTGCAAGTATAGACTGCCACTCTGACCGAGAGCAGAAATCCAGACTGCTGTGTAGTGGGAGGATAAACAGGCAACCAATACTGATTATCAGTCCTCTATGTCAGTTGTCTGACTTAACCCCGCAAAGAGGCGTGGAGTCCCTGTGTGCTTTGTAAAGAAGTGGCAGCTCAGAAATGCCTTAAATGACTTGCCCTAAGGTTGTTTACAGGGACTTGACCTCAGGTCCAGAGATAGGAGACGGGTTTCATACCAATCTCCATCTGTCACGAATGCTACACTTAGGATGGAAGTGGACTCCTGGGCTCCGTGGACCCATCTTTAGGGAAGGAAGCTTGGACAATACGACACAGGAAAGAGAAAATAAGTCTTAACCAACTCTGCCTTTGAGCATTTGAAGGTCATATTATTTTCCAGCCTTTGATCAGTGAGCAAGCTTTAATAAAATGAAATTGCTTATAATTAGTTCTTAACTTACACTACCAAGTCTTTATAGAATTTTGTATTTGGCAGTAGTACAGATAATTAAGTCGATAGTGAAGCCACAGTCTAGTGCAAGCACACTTTGGATCGGAATCAATGTAAAATAACTGATAATTAGCTAATGACTCTTTGACAACGCATAATTATATAATAAGGGGAAGAAGGATTTTTTTTTAAAAATATTAGGCAGCATCAAATATTTCACTTACAGAAAGCAAAACTGATAGACTTTCAGATCTTGCTACAGAAGGGTAACAGTCATCGTAAAAAATAGCAAGTCGTCTTCCCCAGGTAAGGGAATGGACCGTGTGAATCTGGAGAAAAGGAAAGGCTGCCTGCCATCTGGTGGGAATTCAAGGAGTGTGGCTGAGAGTGGAGGAAACGGAGCCAAGAAATTCCCAGCTGGGGGATCCTTGGCCAGCTCCAGCAGCCAGCCTGCCCCCAGGGGAAGCTGCCCTGCGAGCACTGCTGAGCCTGGGACAGTGGGTAACCTGCCCCCCCTGTGTGTGATGCCAGTGGCTCCCTGTCTCTTGCTGGGAAGTGGGCATTCCCAGTCTGGTCAGGATCCCTAATTGAAGTCTCTTTGTCCCAGGGTTTGCCTTCAGAGGGGTAGATGTGGGGCTTCTGGAGCAAACGCTGGCCTCTGTTTTATTAATGGACACTTTCATTCCCAAAGGGAAGTATTTCCTCATCTTCTACCCCAGGGGCCAGACAAGAAGGGCTGGAGCTCCCACTCCCACTGGTGGGGCACTGCTGCTCTCAAGTCACTTGTGTTTGATGCCTGCTGGTTACTGCCGAGCAGAAGTAGCTACCCAGTGATGCTGGGTCTTATTTCTTGAGGAAAGCCGGAAATCCAGACTTATGAGAAGTTTCAGTTCAGTTCAGTCGCTCAGTCGTGTCCGACTTTCTGCGACCCCATGAATCGCAGCACGGCAGGCCTCCCTGTCCATCGCCATCTCCTGGAGTTCACTCAGACTCACGTCCATCGAGTCCATGATGCCATCCAGCCATCTCATCCTGGGTCGCCCCCTTCTCCTCCTGCCCCCAATCCCTCCCAGCATCAGAGTCTTTTCCAGTGAGTCAACTCTTCTCATGAGGTGTCCAAAGTACTGGAGCTTCAGCTTAAGCATCATTCCTTCCAAAGAAATCCCAGGGTTGATCTTCAGAGTGGACTGGTTGGATCTCCTTGCAGTCCAAGGGACTCTCAAGAGTCTTCTCCTACACCACAGTTCAAAAGCATCAATTCTTCGGTACTCAGCCGCCTTCACAGTCCAGCTCTCAAATCCATACATGACCACAGGAAAAACCATAGTCGGCAAAGTAATGTCTCTGCTTTTGAATATGCTATCTAGGTTGGTCATAACTTTTCTTCCAAGGAGTAAGCGTCTTTTAATTTCATGGCTGCAGTCACCATCTGCAGTGATTTTGGAGCCCAAAAAAATAAAGTCTGACACTGTTTCCACTGTTTCCCCATCTATTTCCCATGAAGTGATGGGACCAGATGCCATGATTTTCGTTTTCTGAATGTTGAGCTTTAAGCCAACTTTTTCACTCTCCTGTTTCACTTTCATCAAGAGGCTTTTTAGCTCCTCTTCACTTTCTGCCATAAGGGTGGTGTCATCTGCATATCTGAGGTTATTGATATTTCTCCTGGAAATCTTGATTCCAGCTTGTGTTTCTTCCAGTCCAGCGTTTCTCATGATGTACTCTGCATATAAGTTAAAGAAGCATGGTGACAATATACAGCCTTGACGTACTCCTTTTCCTATTTGGAACCAGTCTGTTGTTCCATGTCCAGTTCTAACTGTTGCTTCCTGACCTGCATACAGATTTCTCAAGAGGCAGGTTAGGTGGTCTGGTATTCCCATCTCTTTCAGAATTTTCCGCAGTTTATTGTGATCCACACAGTCAAAGGCTTTGGCATAGTCAATAAAGCAGAAATAGATGTTTTTCTGGAACTCTCTTGCTTTTTCTATGATCCAGCAGATGTTGGCAATTTGATCTCTGGTTCCTCTGCCTTTTCTAAAACCGGCTTGAACATCAGGGAGTTCACGGTTCACGTATTGCTGAAGTCTGGCGCAGGCAGCTGCGAGCCGGCTCACTAAGCGCAGCCGAGAGGAGCTATAAGAAGTTTACTTGACGGTAAATCTTTACAACAAATTCAGTATTCTACAAAAACCTGGTCGACCATCAGTTTGTGGCCTCTCCTACCACCAGCTGCTAGAAGTTACCTAAATATTTGCTGCCTCCACTCTCCTAACTCATTTATTTCAGCCACTGAAGTCTGGTTGCTGCCTCCCACCTCTTAAAGAGTTCTCACCTCTTAACAGGGAGAATCCCAAAGATTCCAGTAGCCATGGGCCTGGTTTGTGCTTTTCTCTCACTCTTGGCCAACCTTATCCACTCTGTGACTTTATACTGCTCACTCCTGCATTCTTCACACACAAATCTAGGCCTTTCCTAAACTTTCACCCTCCACATGCCTCACCTCCTATTGGACATCACCCCCAGGACCATGGCTGTGCTAACTCAACTGATCTGCACCTGCGTCTCCAGTACTCTCCACCACATTCAGCCCGCTGTCCAGAATAGAAATCTCTGCTCCTCCCTCTCCTTCACCACTAGGGTCTAAAAATCTTCCACCTGAGAAAGATCCTCCCAATTCCAGCCCAGCCTCTTCTTCCAACCCTGGTGCCACCACCACCTTAGTGGCCTTCTGCGTCTCTCGCCTGGACTGTGAGGGTAGCCTGAACCGTTTCTGGAGGGTTTCAGAATTAAGCAGCAGGAACAGCAGGTTGGGGAGGGGCTGGGGAGAGGAGTGAAGAAACAGGAAGGAAACCAGGATGGGAAGTAGACCCAGCACCCCAGGTCAAGTTAGTTGAGGTCAAGACTCGTGTGAGGCTCTTGCTGGTCAAGCATGCCAGAACTTTCCCCCCTTAACATAATTTCATTTTACAAAAGCAATGTTTTCATTAGAAGATATTTAGAAAAGAAGGAATAAAAGTTTACAGTTCACTACTCAAATGGAATTTTACATTTTGTTATCTTAGTATTTTTATATACATATATATTTTTAAGCAGCAAATGTAGAATCAACGGTCTGTGTTACTGTTTTATAAATGTTTTCATTCAACAATATGTTGTGATAAATTTCTTCTGGTTATAAAATTAATCTGTGTGTCATAAAACTTGTGAAAATAAAAGTTACCAGAGGTTGCACTGCCCGAAGACAAGCACCAGTAATATTTTGGTTTATATCCTGTTTTCTTCACATGCCGTATTGTGAGCGGCACTTCATGAAACCAGTTGTTCCTTATTGGAAATCGAGATTTTCTGGTTTTCACTTTTGTACATAATGCTTTAGTGAATATCTTTGTACAGAAATGTTTGTGTGTGTTCTTCCTGCTTTAGGATAAATTTGTGTAAGAATTACTGAAGCAGAAGAGAGAATGTGCTTTTAACAGCTTTTCTGTATATTACCAATTTGCTCACTGAAAAAGCTGTTCTCCTTTACCATTTCTTGTCTTTGCCACACATTTGGTAGCACCAGAAGGCTAATTTTTAAAAATCCTTTATCAACTGATTGGCAAGAATATTTTCATTGTTTTATTTTGGTATTTGCAAGGCCAAACATCTTCCTGTATATATTTATGTTCATGTAGTTTGTGTTTCATGAATCTTAAATCATGTCCTATGTTCTCTTCTCTACCCAGGTGTTCATTTTATTACTGACATTAAGGAGGCACAGCTTGCCAGCATCTTCCCCCGTTTTGTCATTTACCTTTTCCTTTTGTTTATGGTGGTTTTGTTTTTACAGTCAAGGAGCTTTTAGAAAAGTTTATATAATCAAGTGTGTCAAACTGTTCCTTTCATATTCTCTTTGCCTTTATGGGTAGATACCTCTTTCACCACCCTTGGAGCCAAAATATGTTTGCCTGTATTTTATTTTGGCTCCTTTGACGTTTTGCGTTTATGTTGGTGTGTGGTGAAAGTTTTAAGGACCTAACTGTGTTTAGTGAACGGTTTAGAGTTACCACAGAGTAACTCTTCTGAGAGGTGGCTGGTGAGCTCTAGCCCTGCCTGCCCTGTGAGGTGTCTGATGGGAACCCGGACTCAAGCGGCTGGGGGCTGGGGAACAGGTTGAGTCTGTCCTATCCCAGCCTCCAGCCTCAAAGTGGGAGGAGTCACTGGCTGGAATATGGCTCCTGGAGAGTGTAGGGTGTCCCCAGCACTGCCCCATGTAGACTCTCCTGATGGGCCCTGGACCCTTGGTAAGAAATCCTATGGTGGGCATGGAGCTGCACCCTGGATCAGGGTGGTCCAGCCAGTAAGAGGCCACTGCTGCAGGCCTCACACCCTCTTCTGGCTTGAGGGGCACCAGTCACTAGTGCAGGCAGCTGATACCTTGGGTTTTAAAGACTTGATCTGCAGCCTTGCGTTTATCTATGAGCTGGGATTGGCTGAGACCTAGACCTAGAGTCCTTTGTGTGGGGCGCTGATTGCATTCCAGCCCCTCTGCCCTGGGAGGAACCTTTGGGTCCAGCTGGCTCTTGACTCACATGGCAAAAACTCCGCCTGTCTTTACTAATAACTTTGCCCAATCTCACTCCCATGACCTGAATTAACTTACTTTCATGAAGCTGCCTCTTTTTTTCTTGCTTCAAAGGAGTAACCAAAGTCCTCGACCTTTCCCATCTGTCTTTCCACTCTGATCCGTTTCCTCCTTTCCTAGTCATTCACAGCCCCCATCTCTCTAGCTGCATAGCTTGCTTGCCAGCCACTTTGGTTTCTCAGAAAAGCTTAGTGTGTGTGGCTCCTCCCTATTTGCTTGTGAATTGCATTTCTTTCCTTATTACTCAGTGTCCACACCCAGGGCGTCTGTCTGGATAAAAATCTGCCCCTTTCCCCCAGTCACCTTTTCAGGCCAGACAGCACCAGCGAGGAATGGCTGTCAACCCAGGCTAGCTCTTCATTCCTCAGAGCAGCCTGAGGCAGTTACAGCGTCCCCGGAGGTCATCTGAGCCCTTGGATCCTAAGTTTAATTCTCTCCTTGCCTTCTCACTCACCTGCTAAGCAAAGTCAATGATTATTTCTGTCTTCAGCCAGCTCCCCATCATCAGCTATTGCTGGGACGTTTTCGGACCCTCTTCCCTATACTGGGCTGTCCCACGTAGAGAACCACGCCACTCCTCACCCCAGCTGACACTAAGCAGCATTGTGACCTTGGATAAAACACCACTTGGGAGATTGATTTAGGTGATCACAACTCTCCTAGCTCTAACATCATGTGAGCCAATGAAGAGGAAGTCAGTGAATGGGAAGGTTAAACTTGATTGTGTCTGTTTCTTAGGTTTAGGAGAGGTCTTTTGACAGCTCACCAGGAATAGAGGAAGGCAGATGAGGACTTAGGTGAAAACTTCCAGCTCTGGGGAGCCCACTTTACTGCAACTTGAATGCATGCCCTATAGGATACACCTCTAAGAAGGTAATTTGGAATCCTGCTCATCATCATTCAGACTGATCTCATCAGGTATCAGGTTCAGTTTGCTAACCCAGCCTTAAATCCACTTAATTCACTTATTAGAAAAATATGATTATCTGGGAACCTAACTTTCTAAAATAGGTAGATCAGTACCCTCACAGATGCTTTTATGGTCCTAGGATTTCTTGTGCTACGTCCAGCATGGTGGGAAAGAGCAAAGCTTTACTTTTTCCATGTATCACTGTGGGGTTGAGTTCAACTCTGACCTTTTATCCCACTCTGGCTTACCAAAGGTCCCCTGGCCTTGGCTACAAGGAGAGCCCAGTGTCTGGCACATGTTTGACACACAGGATCTGTGAACATCTTGCAGTGTGTCCCTGAGTGTACTTAGTCTCCTGTCTTTCCCTCTTCATTGCACAGCTGACTTTCTCCATTTGCTTGTTTTAACTGTAGTAGGTGAAAAGCTCTCCTAAGACGACATGCATAGTTTTGAGAAGTCAGGCCTGAAGGGTTAGGGCATATGCGACTTGGGAACTGGTATATTTGTACTTTGGCTTCACACCTTTTCCCCTATCTTAATACTTTTATGCTTTGTAGGATCAGAGAACTGATCTTCATAGTTCTTAGATATGTGTGTATCTATATCAGATCTATATCTTAGATTTGTGTATATATGTAGAGCTTTGTTGGGATGAATGGTGGGGCGACGGGAGATTGTCTCATTAAGGAATGTCATAGCTCCACATACTAAAAAATTGAGGGGGTTGGGAATTCCCTGGTGGTCCAGTGGTAAGGGGGCTTCCCAGGTGGTGCTAGTGGTAAAGAATCTACTGCCAATGCAAGAGACATGAGACACAGGTTCAGTTCCTGGGTCGGAAAGATCCCCTGGGAGCGGACACGGCAATCCACTCCAGTATTCTTGCCAGGAGAATCCATCCCGTGAACAGAGGAGCCTGGCAGGCTACAGTCCATGGGGTTGCACAGTCAGACACGACCGAAGTGACTTAGCATGCATGCACGTCAGTGGTAAGGACTGGTGCTTTCACTGTCATGGACCCAGGTTTGATCCCTGGTTGAGGAACTTAAGATCCCACAAGCTGAGCAGCCTGGCCAAAAGAGAAAAATCAAGGGGGCCAAACTGGGCACTGGGGTGCAAAAGACTTCAGGAGGAAGAGTAGAAACAGAAATCCTCTCATGAGAATTACACAATGACAGATGGGCCAGGTTTCCTCCTGCCCCAAAGATACTAAGCACTGGAAGCCATTTAGGAACAGCTTTTTGGAAATGGCTGGGCTTTGGCTTACACCCAAAACATGCTAACCTTTCTGCTGAAACATCAAAAAGACTTTCCCCTGAATGAATACAATAATGGCCAGCTTCTACCTGAGTTCCACCCTCTTGCAACAGGAAGTTGGGCTAAAACATTAAACAGCCCTATCCATTCCTCTCCTTTTACCCTCCTCCTTACTGCCTGAATGGTATCTCTTACCCCCACTGTCCATTCCCCAACTAGAGTAACCTTGGTTGATGAGAAACCCTGTCTGGCCGTTTTCAGGCTCCTGCAAGCAGCAACAAGCCCAGGAAAAGCCTCCTTTCTAAACCTTTGCTTTTGCCTAACATCCCCTGGCTGCTGTCCCCACATGACCCAAATAAACAGATGATCATGTGAAGCCAGGAAGGCTGTTGTTTTAAACAGTGAGCATCTCCACTAATCTCTGGACCAGATGGGTTATTGGGGACAAGGGAGAGGTTGGCATTTGAATTCTATGTTCACCCCACTTTTACTTCCTGCTTCCCCACCCCTGAAGGCAAAGCTGTCTTCAGAACACTACTTTTCAGAGGGTTGCCTTTGTGATGTGACAGAGCTGGGTCCCTGATGAGTCAGAAGAATTGGACTTCAGCCGCCAGAAGAGACTTCAGGGCTCTAAGAATGTCATGACCACTTGAGGAAGGCAGAAGGGTACAGTTGGAGGTAGTTCTCTGAACATCCCGGGCCACTGGGCAGAATGGTACAGTGCTAGCCCCTAACAAAATGAGAACTTGGCGAACAACATTATCTCAAGTCACTTAGATATATATTAGACCATTTCATGTATACGTATATGTGTGTCCGTGCTAAGTTGCTTCAGTTGTGTCTGACTTTGCGTTCTCCTGGACTGTAGCCTGCCAGGCTTCTCTGTCCATGGGATTCTCTAGGCCAGAACTGAGCCACCTGGGAAGCCTATATATATATATATAGATATATACACACATATATTTATATGTCCATATATATATATATATATATATACACACGTATAATATATCCCCCCAGTGGGTGAAGAATCAGCCTGCAATACTGGAGATTTGGGTTCGACCCCTGGGTCGGGAAGATCCCCTGGAGGGCATGGCAACTACTCCAGTATTCTTGCCTGGAGAATCATGGATAGAGGAGACTGGCAGGCTACTGCGTCCTTGGGGTCGCAAAGAGTCAGATGCGACTGAAGCAATTGAGCATGCATGTGTGTGCAGACACACACACACACACACACACAGAGTCTTAGGTGGCAGATACCTTAAAAGAAGCAATGTTCACTGATCAAGCCTTCTAAGGAAAGAAGCATTCATCCTGCAAAGACGAACTTGACTGTTCTTTAATGCCCTGATCCCCTGTTGCTTTTCAACTTCATCATAAATAAAGCCAGTGTCACCCAGTCACTTGTATGTAATGGCCTCTCTCTGCTCAGCTACAGATGCTGGGGCAGTAACTGTGGAAAGATAAGAGCCCTCTGTAAACTGGTGGGGCAAACAGCCCCTTTCCTCCTGTTCACTAGGTTCTCAATTTCCAGAGTCTGTGCAGGCTTTCTTTCCCTGGGATGCATTATGCCCTCAAAGGAAAGGCACGAAGCCAGCAAGCATCATCTGTACCAGCTTTATATGTGTCTAGCAGTGTTAAGTGGTCAGACTCCCCTTTCCCACGTGAGCAGTTTGATACTCCTCCACCACTGTTTTCTAACTGGGGGCCCTGACTCAGAACTGTGTTTAGAAGAGTTACCTGTGCGGTCTGGGGATAAATGCTCCTACCCGGCAAGGAGCAACTGGACTACTGAGTGGCCTTAGACAAGTACTTTCTCATCTCTGGACCTCAGTTTCCTTAACTGCAAAATGAGAGAATTGGAGTATTTTGTTGTTTAGTGGTTAAGTCATCTCCGACTCTTTTTGTGACCCAATGAAATGTAGCCCACCAGGCTCTTCGGTCAGTGGGATTTCCCAGACAATACTGAAGAGGGTTGCCAATCCCTTCTCCTGGGAATCTTTCCCAACCCAGGGATTCAACTCGGGTCTCCTGCATTGGCAGGTGGGTTTACCACTGAGCCACCTGGGGTGACCTCAAAGGTCTAATTTGTTAACTGTAACCCCAGGCGGCCCCAAACTCTAACACAAGAAGCCACCGTTGGGAGTGCCAGCCCGGGTCCCGCCCTAGCGGCGAGCGCGGTTGTGGCTTGGCGGAGTGGCCCCGCCCCGCGGCCTCAGTAGTCCAGCCATTGCGAGGGCCGTGCTTCCGCCCTCCACGTTGTTGTTCCCGATTTGCGCCACACCCCCTTGGTCTGGGCTGTGGACGGCTAAGTCGTAACCGCCCTGAGCCCGGCCCCAGAGCAAAGGGCGGCCTCTGGGGAGACACAGTCGGACTCTCCACCCGCATCAGATGCGCGTGGAAGAAGATGGGAGTCTAGGGGAAGGAAGGAAAGAGACTCAGTTTTAAAAGGAGGGTGGTGAAAAGTAAACAGCAGGTAGGGCACAACTGTAGAATTTCCCTCTCAGCGTCCCAAGCTTCACACAGTGGCCCCATCCGCACCCGCGAATGTGACCCTGCTAGACACTGGCCCTTTAAACACAGGGCTGGCGGCGCGGGGTGTCCATGTGGAGCTGCTCCATGCCGTGTTGTCCTGCCC
Organism: Capra hircus; assembly: GCF_001704415.2. Taxonomy (NCBI): domain Eukaryota; kingdom Metazoa; phylum Chordata; class Mammalia; order Artiodactyla; family Bovidae; genus Capra; species Capra hircus. Next base: position 23,162,929 of record NC_030826.1, on the reverse strand, counting down.
GCCCATTGGCCCGCGGCCCGGTGACGTCGCCTAATAGGATGCGAACGCACTGCGGGGGGAGGAACGGAGACAAAACGCGGAATCGGATTTTCACTCCGCTCCATTCGCGGGATCTCTGGCAGCCTCCAGCCGTCAGCTCCGCCCAGGGGCGGATCCCGGGGGAATTGCGACAGCCTGGTGGTTGCAGGAATTAGGTCACGTGTAGGTAGAAAGCGGAGACCCAGGGGTCAGGCCAGTCTTTACCAACCTAGGTTTCCCTGACCTGGAATATTCTTATTTGAGCTAAACTTAAGTCCTGAATTTTTCACCCTTTTTTACCTCCAGCAGGACAAATTTGGTTGTGAATGACCCAAACACGCAGCCGTTGCTCAACTTGTGGCTTGCAATCGGGGCGGGGCGAGGCGGGGCGGAAGAGCGGAAATGCAGGGCGCGAACCCGGCTGGAGCTTCTCCCACCCCCACCCAGGCCACGTGTGCGCGCGCTGTCTCGGGTGGGCGGGGCCAGGCCGCCCGGGGCCCCGCCCCTCCCTTCTTGAGACGCCAGGGCCCTACGGGAGGGGGCTCCGGTCCGGGCTTTGGCTGCGGCCCCGGTGTAGTAGCGGGGGCGGCGGCCGGGGGCAGCGCGGCTCCTTCCCTTGTTGTGTGTGTCTGTGCCTCCTCGCCATCTTGTTGCAAAGCCTTTTCTTGTCGGCGGGACTCCTGGGGGCCGCGGGGCGGGAGGCAACAGAAGGGAGGAAGAGAGGGAGGGGAAGGAGGGAGGCAGTGCCGCCTTTTTTTTTTTTTTTGCATCAGATTTTTAAAAATTTGCAAGTTACATTTTGCAAATATCTGGGGAGACATTGATTTTTCTTCCTGTGCTCCCCCGTTCTTCCCTGCGGAGTGCGCTGCGCCGCTCAGTCCTGTCGCCCCCCGGAGGTGATCCCTCCCTCCTGCCCGCCCGCCAGCCTGACTTGTGCCCGGCTCGCGGGCTGCAGTCTCGGCCCCGGCGCGCCCCCGGCAGCTCTCGGCGCGATGAGCATAGAGACGCTACTGGAGGCGGCCCGCTTCCTGGAATGGCAAGCACAGCAACAACAGAGAGCACGTGGTGAGCGGCCGGGCTGGGCCCCTGGGGCACCAGGGAAGGGGAGGCGAGCGACCCCGGTACCCGAGCCTACGCGAAACCGCGCGCGGTACCCGCTCCCGGGCGGCCCGCGAAGCCGGGCAGTGCAAAGATCCGCGCAAGAGCCGCCGCCCGGGGAGGAGTGTTGTGGGCAGTGAAATTAATTAATGAATTCATTAACATGCAGCGAGGGACCCGGCTCCTGTAGGCGCCACCCCAACTGCCTACCACCTCTCGTGCACCTTTCATGGGGGTCTCTTTTGCTGTGGGTCAGCTGTGCCCTCGGTAGGGATGAATATGTGCGAGCCGGGGGGTGGGGTGAAGAATGGTGTTGCGTGGGGTGGTAGACCAGTGCGTGTGTGCGTGTATGCACGGGGTTGTGTGATGCGAACCTCGATGAGAGCGGATGGACGGACGTGTACACGGGCGAGTGTCTAGTGCACACGAGTGGGCGTGTGTGTAACGGAGTGGGGGGTGGAATTACTCTACGCGGAGCAGCTCCCCGGCTTCCCTGGCCCTGTGGGGAGGGTGCGGGGGGCGCTCCCGGCAGATCTACGCGCCGCTTGGGGCGGAGGCGGCCTTTGCAGAATGAAATGACATCGCGTGTCTTATGATCCTGGCCAGCCCCGCCTGACCCCGCCTCCTAAAGCTGGGCTGGGTCCCGCGACAGGGGTTTGGGTGAGAGCCGGGCTGACTGGACATCTGCGAGACGGCCGGCAGGTCGCCGGGGGCAGACCCCGGGCCCCCCTTGCTGCGCCCCACTTTAGCCGGTGTGGAATGTGGCGTGTCTACGCGTTCCAAACCCGCTCTCGGCTGGAATGTTGCGTGTGCCTGCGTTTCAAGCCCGTTGGTTACACCGGGTGGTGACGTGGACCGGCCCCGCCCCCGACCACGTGCACGGGGGACACTCCCGCTGGGGACAGCGCGGCCCAGCTCCTCCCCGCAGCCTAGCGCTCGGCTGGGGGCGGGGCCTGGGCGGGGCTGACGAGGGGCCTTGCGCCGGGTTGGGCCCTGGCTCTGGCCGCTGGGCATCTGTCTGGTAGAGCCTTTGCCCTACGTGGGAGGAGCCGCGCTCACCTGTCGGTTCTCCCCCCAGCCTCCTGTTTTTGCTCCTGGGGCGAGGGAAACCCTCAGAATAGCCGAGCGACAGGATATATAGAGCTCACATGCTCCCACTAACCCCACCCCCCCAAACGTTCTCACCAGGACCCCCTGGCAGCACCCCTGACCGCGATGTGAAATGAGCCGGGCAAGAAGGGGCAAACTTTGGTGCTCTTTCGAAGCGGGGAGACGGAGATTTCAGATGCTCTTATCTCCACGCGCCCTTGTTGGTGGCCCCAGCTTAAGGGTGCTGCAGAAATAGGGGCCAGGGAAAGACCTCCGTTTTCCGGACTGCTTCGAGGGTCGCAGCCCTGGATCGGGGGCGTGTGTGCAGTATCCGGGGACTGCTGCCCCCTCCAGCCCTCTCCCCAGCCCCCGGTCGGGTGGATTGTGGTGGAGAGAGTGCTTCGCCCTCCTTTCCTTTCTGCCTATTGTTGCTTCAATGATGAGTCATGCAGGAGGTAGTAGTGTGTGTTGTGTGCGCGCGCGCGCCTGCAGCGTGTACCGCCGCCGCGGCGGGCGGGGGGAGTAGCAGCGGGCCAGGGGCGGGGGAGCCGCGGGTCCGCAGGCCGAGTCGGTTCGTCCGGCCTCTCAAGGTCAAGAGTCACTTGAGATACGCAAGACTGAGAACGCTTGGGTTTTCGGAACTGAGGGGTCAGGACGTCGGCTCACGCGCCCCTCCCGCTTTCTTCGAGGTCCAGATCAGGGTCAGGCGGTGGACAGTGCAGGTGGCGACCGAGACTGTCCTGCGTGCGGGACCAGCGCGGCTCGGGGAGGAGCGTGCACGAGATTTGGAGAGATTGAGTCACCTGCTACCGCCATCCACAGTGCAGCTCAGGAGTCCCCATTGTGTCCCCACTGTGTACCGCCCACTGTGCTAGAGGCGGCAGGATCGACCAAAGAACACTCGCTTCACCTTCACTTACCCCGCAGGCTGGTTGGCCGTGTGAGGGAGTGGAGGAAACGCTCGCTGTCAGCGTCTACCACCCTTTCCGAAATAAGTCAGTCCAGAGCTGAGAGTAAGAATCACAAGGATGACGTCTGCAACACTTGGAAGGAACCTGGGAATGGCTCTCCGCTAAGAAGTTGTAGCGCCCTGCCCCTCCCCCAGGTGGTGAGAGCTAGAGGCAGGCAGTTAAGGCTTCTTGTTGGTGGAGCAGGAGGTCTTAGGGGATGGATGGATGGCTGCTGGAAAGCCAGATTTACTCCCAAAACTCATGCACAGATAGCTTGACTTGGCTGCAGCAGCCTAATCTCTAGAATTCATTTTTTGCTCCTACTAGAGGTTTTGTTCTCTAAGTTGGGGTGGCGAGAAATGGAAGAGAAGTGGGGGTGCTGCTGGGGAGCTTGCTGACCAGAACTGCTTTCCAGGGACTGTGTACCCGATGGGCACCCCTGAACAGGGATCCTCTTGTCTGGGCCCCCATTCAACTTCAAGCCTCAAGTGACCGTTTTCTGACCTAGACCAGCTACTCTGTTCACATGATGAGTCCAAGGATGGGTGTGCACCTTCACGTTGGTACAGGAGGGGAGAGGGCGAGGCCATCCTGGTGGCCCGCATGGAGGCCTGGTCATTTCTGTCAATCATAGAAGTTGACTCAAATGGGACCCTCTTCTGAGCTAGTCCCACCCTGTGCCTGCCTTGTGCATCATGTCCCTATTACATGTAGGAGGAGAGAACTCCCCTGGACATTGGGAGGCCCCTGATACGGTCTCCTCTGGCCCCGGCTGTGTGCCGGCTGAGGTGCTGGGCCACAGTGGCTTCGGGGAAACCTCAAAGCCTGTACTCTCCATTGGGGGCTGTAGCCTTGGCCCCCGGGTCACCCAGAAGGGTGATGCTCAGTTCTCTGGGGCAGCTTCTGGGCAGAGCCCAGGGAAGGTGCCAGAGTGTATGTGTGCATGTATGGGAGTGAGAAGAGGGGTGCGCCCAAGGGTGCAGCAGCATTTAGGAGCTTAAACCCATATTGCTGACACTTGTTTGCTCTGCACGCTTTGTTTCCGTCTTCCCAGTGCACAGAAGAAGGGTCCATACTGGGCAAGGGATGGGTCAGAACCGGCCAGGAGGAGGCAGGAGGCTTTAGTGGGCTGGATCTGGCCTGGGCTGCCCCCCTCTTCAGTGTCAGTTAAGCTTTCTCATGCTGATCCAGGTGTGATAGAGCTTGGCCATTCACCCAGGCCCTTCCTGGCACCTGTGAGCCTGGCACCTGCCTGGTGCTGGAAGAGAGGGTATATGAGAAGGAGGTTGCCATCTTCTAGTGGAGCTTTGGAGTTGCCTTAAAACATGGGGAATACAAGAAAGGAAATACGGGGAATCTGAGGTTTGCCTCCATTCTGGGTTCCCAGAGTGCCTGACCTTGGGGCTTGAGGCCCTGTCTATTGCCCTGCTTGGAGAGGGGCACACTTGCCCCCAGGCCAGTGAAAGCCCAGGTCCTGGCTCAAAGGAATGGAGGTAGGGCTGTGTTGGGCTCCGAGCTCCACGACTGTGTCTTGGGCTTGGGGTCTGGGGAGGTGTGGAGTGGACTGGGGGTGTCCTGGGCTGGGCCTGAGAAGGTCTCCTTGACTGAACTCAGCAGGTTTCTTTCCCAGTGTGGAAAGGGGAGCATAGAGGGCGGGTTTTCTCCAGGGCCGCAAAGGAAGCCAGTGCTGGTGGCTGTAAAGAAGTAGGCCGGTGCAGGCTGGGCAGCTTCCCTTCCTGAGGGGTCAGGGGAGACACGGAAGAGGCTGCGCTTGCTGACTCCAGCCCTTGAATGCTGGCTGCTGGGAAACCACTGAGCGCTTCCCCTCTCAGAACACTTCCCCCTACTTCCTCCTGCGCCTCTTCTTCTCCGCAGGAGGGAGGGGCTCTGAGCAGGCCTGGCTCACACACCAGTGGTTGATTGGCCAAAGGGCCCCCCAAGGCCACATGTTTTCTGGGGTCCCTGGCCCAGAGACCTGTCGAGAGGGTGATGCTGTCCTCTCCCACAGGGGCACTTGGCCAGCCTTGCCGCCCCCAGCCCCACCCCTTGTGGGTGGTGGTGTGTTTGGGGCGTGTCCGCCTTGTGCTGTCAGCTCTGTTAGTCAGCAGTGTGGTGAATCGGGCAGGAGGGGAGGGCTGGCCTGCTCCCTGGCCTGTGGTGTGGCGGGGCTGCTTCAGCGGCTCTCCAGGGCCCTGGCCCCAGCCTCTAGCCAGGGAACTGGAATGGTGGGGCCTGGGAGGGGACGGGGCAGGGTGGGAATGGAGAGGGGCATCCCGATGCAGGGGGGCTCTGCCTTGGCCCTGGTTTCCGCCCACCGCTGAGCAGGCCTCAGATGCTGAACTGAGGCGTGGAGGGTTATTGGAGCTCATTGCCTTGTTCAACCCCTGTTAAAAAGCCCTGCTTTCCTTTCTGCTTGCCTCTTCCCTTTCTAGTCTGCTGCTGGTGGTGGTGGAATAAGTTCCAGCACAACCAAGGGCAGAGAAGGACCAGGAGCATTTGGGGTATAGACCTCGATTGAGGAAACAGGCTTTGGGACCTAGCCTGGCAGTCCTGAGACCCGGGCCTTGTCTCCTGTGTGTGCTGAAGGTGATGGCCCCTCCCTGCTTGCAGTGTGGGGCTCTTGTGAGACGCACGGGTGTAGGGTGTGTGTGTGTGTTTATTTGCAGTATGATCCTTAACAAATAATTTTGCCTCTTAGAGCTAATCTGTCTCATCTGTGAAATGAAGGTAATGCCTGCCCTCTAGAAGGTAGTGCCCCAGAATCTAGGATTTGACTGCCTCTTCTCTTCTCCTCTGGGGCTTCCTTGATAGCTTAGTTGGTAAAGAATCCACCTGCAATGGAGGAGACCCCGGTTTGATTCCTGGGTTGGGAAGATCCACTGGAGAAGGGATAGGCCACCCACTCCAGTATTCTTGGGCTTCCCTCATGGCTCAGCTGGTAAAGAATCTGCCTGCAGTGCGGGAGACCTGGGTTCAATCCCTGGGGTTGGGAAGATCCTCTGGAGAAGGCAAAGGCTACCTACTCCAGTATTCTGGCCTGGAGAATTCCATGGACTGTATAGTCCATGGGGTGCAAATAGTCGGACACGACTGAGTGACTTGCACTTTTTCTTCTCCTGTGGTGGCCTGTGAGATCATTTGTGGACTGGCCTCTCCCCACCTCGTCTACCACTCCCTCTCCTCAGCCTTGTTGCCCCTGCCCATCACCTGCTTAACACTTCAACCTGCAGTGTGCCAGGCCTCCTCCGGCACCCTCACTGACAGCTTCTGCTCTTTCCATAGCCTCTCTCGTCCCACATCCTGGGTTGTTAATTCTGTGATTTGTCCTACGCCCCTCCTCCCCTGGTCTATGAGCTCCTCAACAGCAAGGACCAGGAGTCTGTTTTATTTGTTCACTGCTGTGCCCGGTGCCTGGCTGGTGTATGTATTTGTGGTGGCAATGGGTGCTCCCTGGTGTGGGGTCAGGGTGGGTTACAGTTGGAGGACAACAGGAGCTGGGGCACCCAGGACTGCAGGCCCTGCTGAGAGACAGCTGTGTTCTCTCTGTGCAGAGGAACAGGAAAGGCTTCGCCTGGAGCGGGAGCGGGAACAGGAGCAGAAGAAGGCCAACAGCCTGGCCCGGCTGGCCCACACCATGCCGGTGGAAGAGCCCCGCACTGAGGCACCACCCTTGCCTCTGTCACCGCCGGCCCCTCCGCCAGCCCCCCCGCCACCACTGGCCACCCCCACCCCACTGACTGTCATTCCTATTCCAGTAGTGACCAACTCCCCTCAGCCTCTGCCCCCACCCCCGCCACTACCCCCCACGGCCCAGCCTCTGCCCCTGGCACCTCGCCAGCCAGCCCTGGTCAGCACCCCTGGACTAAGCATTAAGGAGCCTGCCCCCCTTCCCACCAGGACACAGGTGCCCACTCCTGCTCCTCTACTGCCAGACACCAAGGCCACCGTTCCGCCCACTGGCAGCCCCAAGCCCTTGCAGCCCCTGCCCACCCCAATCCTGACTATTGCTCCACACCCCGGAGTCCAGTCCCAGCTGGCTCCCCCACAGCCACCTCCATCCACGCTTGGGACCCTGAAGCTGGCACCCGCTGAAGAAGTCAAATCCACCGAACAGAAAAAGAGGCCTGGGGGGTGAGTGAGGTGTGGCAGAGTGGGGGCTGGTGGGATGGAGAGAACTGCCCACAGCTGGGGCTGTGTGTGCAAGAGAAAGTGCCCTCCCAGCTAGCCTGTCAGAGCCGCACCTTCCTGTATCTGGATATGTTCTCACTGTGCAGGACTATCCCCACCCTGGGGAGTGGGGGATGGTCATTGCCCTCTGCTGCTCTCAGGCTCCTCTGACCCCCTCCAAGGTTGGGTCTAATGGCATCACCAGGCCTTTAGACCTCCTGGGTAAGGGCCAGGGTCCACTGGCTATTTCTCCCAATCCCAAGAGCCCTTCACAGGTGCACAGGTGGGGTGGAATATGAAGGGGTTGTGAATTATGAGCCTACCTGTACCCTCCAGAGGGTGTATGCACCAGGACACAGGGCCAACAGTTTTCATCACTGCTTCTCTAGGGAGAGAATGTCAGGGACAAAAAGCCTGTGGCATTTGGGGAGAGTGGGGGCAGGGGGTGGGAAGGCCACCTAATTGGGCCCTCCTCCCTGAGCTCCCTGTCTGTCTGGATTTCAGAATCGGAACCAGAGAAGTCCACAACAAGCTGGAGAAGAACAGGTGTGTGTGTGTGTGTGTGTGAGCTTGTGACTCAGCCCGCCCCACCAGCTACCCGGAAGGTCCCATCCTTGGTCCCCAAGCTCTCCTTGGACCTTCCCTCCCGCCCCTGACGCTGGCTGACCGGCCCTGCTCCCTTTCCCCAGGAGGGCCCATCTCAAGGAATGCTTTGAGACCCTGAAGCGCAACATCCCCAACGTGGACGACAAGAAGACGTCGAATTTGAGCGTGTTGCGGACGGCGCTGCGGTACATTCAGGTATGCAGGCTTGGGGGAGAAGCAAGGCCCAGAGAAGGGCGGGAGACCGCCGCCGCGCAGGCTGCCTCCACGCCCCGCCTCCCCGCACGCCCCGCCTCTCCCCCCACGGCCCCGCCCGCCTCCACGCGGGCGCCGAGCACATGGCCCGGCTGACGTCAGCGGGGCTCCCCACCCGGGTGGAGGCGGCGTGACCGGCGCGCGTGCGCGAGGGAGCGCGGCGTTGGCCCTCTGCTCCCCTCCCCCGCCGGGCGGCCTCACGGAGCCCTACCGTCTGCACGGCCCCCGCGACTCGGTGTTAGCCCGGAATCCGCCCCGCCTTACCGCCTGCCGCGCGCTACTGCCCGGAGAATGGGAAGGACGTAGGCGACCGGTGCCTCCATCGCGCCCGCAGTGCTGGGCGGGAACCGGATTCGGCCCAAGACTCTACCGTAGGGGGTGGGGGGTGCTGGGCGTGGCTCGTTTCCCACAGGGGAACCCATGAAATACGCCCCACCCCGCTGCGCGCCCCGGACTTTTAGCCCAAAAGTATCAAGATCCTTGCAAGTGAGCGCACGTAGATGCCACCTCCCGACTCTGGGGATTAAACCTTGGGGAAGGGGAAATGCGGCACTCTCGATGATGGGTAGTTCTGGGGGTCACCGAACCTAAAACCTTACGTTTTGCCTCCCCCATGATTTAAAAGAAGCCTTTTCAAGGGGCCCTCCTTGCCGTGTGTCCCCTGCCTTTGGGAATTGGCTTCTTTCGGCCGTACGGGGAAGGGGGGGGTGCCCGCCAGATAAGACCGTTGCCATGACGGCCCGAGTTTCGGTTTCCCTGGAAACAGGCCGAGGGTTCCGCATGCCGGGAAGGAGGCTGTGGGGGTGGGGCAGGCGGCCACGCTCGGCTGCTGCGGAGCCAGGAGGTAGCCGTTGAGGAGTGGGAGGGACTTAGGCCTCCCGGACTGCGGGGGCAGCTTCGGGGTCTCCCAGTCGGCGCTCTAGGGAAGCTTAGGGGATGGGCGGCGTCACGGCTCCGGTGGGCCAGCCCTCCCCGGCCTCTGTTGCGGGGTCACAGCCCTGAGGTAACCGGAGCCTGACTTGTCGAATGAGGCGGGCGGAGGCGCAGCCTCGAGACTACTCCCAGCCGGCAGCTCCCTCCCAACCTCCCGCGAACGCGCGCCCTTCTGCCCGCCCTCCGGACGAGGGGGAGGGGCTGGCGCAACTCCAGGCCGCTTCCCGGCACGGGAGGGGCGGGTCCGGATCCGCGGATTGGCGGGGCTGGGTAGGGGGCGGGACTCTTGCGGGCGCGGAGGGAGGGTGCGGCCAGTGGGGAGTGACGCAGCAAAGCCGGGTCCGCGTGGGTGCGCGCGTGCTCCGGGAGGGGCGGGGCTTCGTTGGTGGCCCGAGGGGGAGGAGGGGGGAGGGGGGAGGAGGGGGGAGGGGGGAGGGGGCCCAGCTTCGAGTTTCAGAGGATCTCCAGTAGGGTGTTTTCTGGGATGTTTCTGCAGAACTGGAGAGACTTAAGACTGGAGACTTAAGTTGCTACTCCTTCAGCTACAGGAAATCATGTAGCCTGGGAGCAAACTCCTGTCTAAATTCTGCGACATTTTCTGTGAATATCAGTTTCCTCTTGTACTGTGATGATACTAAAGCAGGAAAAAGTAATAGTATTTTTGTGGTAAGGACGTGAAGATTGGCCATTTATAAATAGTAACTTAATAGCAATTGTTGAGAGAAGGCAATGGCACCCCACTCCAGTACTCTTGCCTGGCAAATCCCATGGACGGAGGAGCCTGGTAGGCTGCCGTCTATGGGGTTCTTCAGAGTCGGACACGACTGAAGCAACTTAGCAGCAGCAGCAATTGTTGAGAAGAAAGAAGGATGGAATGGTGCGTTCCTGTATAGAAGTACTTAGGGCAGAAAGCCTTGATTGTGAGATGGTGGATTTGAAAGTACATCAGAAATAAGAGACTCAGTAGAACCAGCAGATTTGGGATACGGGCCTGGCCTGAGTGGCAAGAAAGGTGGACCCTAGCTGTCCGTAAAAGATACTTGTCCTGGGGCTGGCAACGGAAGCAGAAATGCTGGGAAACTTAACACGGTTCTCCATAAATCTTCATTTATTTGTTCACTCATTCAGGTTTTTTTGTACAGCCCTGTATCTGATTGGGCAGATAAAAAGTGGGGAGCAAGGGAAAAAGTGTAGATCTCTGTCTTTAGGTTTGGTCTTGCTGCAGATTATAAAATAACCAAGCAGAGGAGTCTGCTCCAAGGGCATAGTCAGGACAGGGGTTACAGCAATGTTCTGGGGAGTTGGGGAAGTTGCTGCTGAGGAAAGGGCCTTTAAGCTGGGACCTGAAGGCCAGGGCGACCAAGATAAGTGTGGGGCAGAGAGCCCAGCACATGCCAGAGTTTTTCCAGTAGGAGGGAGCAAGATGCATTTTGGAAGTTGAACATGGTCAGGAGGGTTGCTATGCTGAGATGGGAGTTGGAAGGGGGTACCAGAGAGCCCACAGAGTGGGTGGAGACTGAGGGCTTTGGTTGTGTGCTGAGGGAGGAAGCTTTGGGAAGGCTGTAGCCCCCAGCCAGAGCCATAGTGCCTTGGAGGTAAAGGATTTGAAGAAAGTTCTCAGAGAAGTGGACAGAAACAGGAAGTGGGGTAGGCAGGTACCAAGCAACACATCCAGTCTTCTTAGAAAGGAAATGGGCTTAAAGTGAAACAATAGGAACAAAAGTTAGACCTTGGGAAAACTTTCCAGGGATGTCTAGACCTGTGGAGAACTGGACTAGGTGAGAAGTTTTGGCTCCTGAGTAATTGTCTCTGAGCCGGCAGTCAGCCGGCCCCGCTAGTGCATAGAGTTCAGGACAGGCCTGAGAGCTGACTCATCCCACACCTCGTAATCGTCGCGGCCCCTTCCGATGGCCTGTCTACCACTGGCCTCTCAGGGAGAAGCCGGGTGCGCGTGGGGGGAGTGGGGCAGTGCGGGAGCTTTCTGGCAGAAAAGTTGGCGGGGAGGCAGGTTAATCTCAAAGCCAGGGTGACAGAGGGGGCTGAGTGTGCCCTGGAACTGGCAAAAAGTATAAAGCTGCCAGCTTTCAGGTCAGTGCACAGCATGGCCGTGTCTGGGTTACGAGTCACAGGCACTAATGGCTTGAGGCGTCTCTGACCAGTGAGGCCAGGAATGCAAGGAGCGTGGGGCTCAGGAGGGAGCGTGGGGAAGCTGGGCCTAGTCCGTGTGTGGAGCTGAAGACTTGTGTGCCCAGGAGGTCAGATGAACAGTTGGGAAAGGCTGTTGCAAAACTGCCCCAAGGAAATAGAGTCAGGGGAAGCTCAAGTCTCATGAGAGACTGTGATTCTCCTGTGATGATGGGGAGAGAGATGGTAGAGGTGGGGACTAGCACCCTCTGGTCCTCACAGGTGCTTGCCTGTGTCCTGGCCACCTGCAGCGTCAGGGGCTGTAAGCTAACCGTAGAACAGTGTGTACTCCTCTCACAGGGTTGGACTGGGACAGCCTGTGTTGAGATGGAAAAACAAAATGGGAAATATTTAGGGGGTCGTATGAGCCAGTGTCAGTCTCATTAAGGCTGACAGTCTCACTGAACGCTTGGGGTTGGGGGGCGGTGTGGTGCGGGGTGCCACTCCCAATATGAGCGAGCCTGAGAGTAGGCTGGTGTACCTGGAGGACGTGAGAGGGGGCTGGGCTGTGGAGGAGCTCCAGCGGACGAGACCTGAAGTGGTGACGGGGGAGATGCATGGGGCCTACACCTGGCCAGGACTGGCAAGCCTTGGCGACTAGAAGCTCGGGAGGACAGGATTGTCTGCGTCATCTGTTGGACACCGTGGTCATGACATGCCTGGGCCAAGGAAAAGCTGGCCATGGGGAGGCCTGCGGGATTTAAGATGTGTTTGTTTAAAAAAGTTTCAGACAGGAGGTCACAGAGAACAAGGAAAGATGGTGCAGAAGGGAGTTGAGGAACAGGATAGGAGCTGGCCTTCCAGAACTGCTAATAAGCATCGGGCGAAGGGAAACTGGAGACCCTTCTGATGGGGGAGCGTGCCCCGGGAGGGTCAGCCCGAGAGGAGAGGCGGCCCGTGACCCTGGAGGCGTGGAAGGGGAGATGGGGCGGCAGACAAGGAGCTCCCTCTGGTGAGCGATGGGATGGCCTCAGCGTTAAAGGGAGAGGAGCCTCTCCAGGGCGGCTCAGATGGAGGCCGAGGTGCTGTCCTCCTAAGAGCTGTTTCTCAGTGGCCGAGGCCGCTCAGGTGCAGGTGGGGAAGGAAGGCCACATCCCGGGGCCTGGGGAGTGTGGGAATAGAGCGGTGTGCAAGGCAGCGCGGGTGGGCACCGTGGGGAGGATGTGCGCAAGTCAGCAGCTGTTCAGGAGGAGATGGAGGTGGTCAAGGAGGTGAGGTAGGGGTCTCAGAATCTGCTGGCCGTCCTGCAAACGTGTTGAAGTTAAGAAGATGAAGGAATGATGAAGGGACAAAGGGCAGGATCGTCTGGGGAGCCTTGAGCAATGGGTTCCATGGAGGGTAGCTCGTGGCATCCACATCCATAGTGACTGGATGGTGTGAATGGCAGTGCAGGCCTTGGGCACTGCCTGAGAAGTCTCCTACCCTTTCTGCCCTTCTCTGCAGAATGGAGGGAGATGCTCCCAGGAGGGTGGATGGGGCATGAGGCAACAAAGCCCCTCAGGACAGAGTCAACGTAGGGGTAGGGGAGGAACTGGCCTCAATCTGCACCTTCTTGCGAGCCCACAGTCTGTCCCAGATGCTGGGTCCTTAGGTGGAGCCATGGAACGAGAGGCAGGTGTAGTCTTCCACAACCCCCTGGCAGGCCTGGGCCCCCGATGCGCAGGTGAGGGTGGGTGAAGGAGATGTTGGTGGCACCATGGGCCCTGTGGCTCCTGCTCAGGGTATCCTGCCATTACTCGCCCTGTTCTCCAGTCCCTGAAGAGGAAGGAGAAGGAATATGAGCATGAGATGGAGCGGCTGGCGCGGGAGAAGATTGCCACGCAGCAGCGCCTGGCGGAGCTCAAGCACGAGCTGAGCCAGTGGATGGACGTGCTGGAGATCGATCGCGTGCTCCGGCAGACGGGCCAGCCCGAGGACGACCAGGCCTCCACCTCCACCGCTTCTGGTGAGCCCCGCCCACCCCACATCACCCCCACCCTCGGCCCCATGACATCCCCAGAGCCCCGGGGGCATCTGCTTCTCCAGGCTCTAGTTCCCCAGCCCTTCTGACCGGTCCCTCCCTGCGTGTCCCTCCACAGAGGGTGAGGACAACATAGACGAGGACATGGAGGAGGACCAGGCTGGCCTGGGCCCACATAAGCTGAGCCATCGCCCCCACCCAGAGCTGCCGAAGCCACCGCCCAGCACGGCCCCCGCGCCTCTGCCTCCGCACCCACACCCGCACGCCCAGCCGGTGGCCCTGTCTCCTGCCCACCTCCCTGGGCAGCAGCCCCCGCCACAGCAGAAGACACCTCTGCCGGCCCCTCCGCCCCCACCAGCAGCCCCAGCCCAAACGCTGGTGCCCGCCCCGGCCCATCTCGTGGCCGCGGCTGGGGGCGGCTCCACGGTCATCGCCCACACTGCCACCACCCACGCCTCAGTCATCCAGACTGTGAACCACGTTCTCCAGGGGCCGGGGGGCAAGCACATCGCCCACATCGCACCCTCAGCCCCCAGCCCCGCCGTGCAGCTGGCACCAGCCACGCCCCCCATCAGCCACATCACAGTGCACCCTGCCACCCTCAACCATGTGGCCCACCTTGGCTCCCAGCTGCCCCTGTACCCACAACCCGTGGCAGTGAGCCAGCCGGTGGCCGTGAGTCACATCGCCCACACCCTCTCACACCAGCAAGTGAATGGCACAGCCGGGCTGGGGCCCCCGGCCACAGTCATGGCAAAGCCAGCCGTGGGGGCTCAGGTGGTGCACCACCCTCAGCTGGTGGGCCAGACAGTGCTTAACCCTGTGACCATGGTCACCATGCCCTCCTTCCCAGTCAGCACGCTCAAGCTGGCTTGAGGATGAGGCCACTCAGAAGCCCCCAGCGGGGCAGGGAGGGAGACCTGTCCCCCACTCTCCCACCCACCAGCTCCACACATTCCAGCCAGGCCCAGGCCCGCCCCACCCATACCCACCCCCAGGCCTCCTAGGGGAAGGGGGTGCAGAGACTCTGAGCCAGGGGAGGGAGGGGCCCAGGGAGCTGGGCACCGGGCAGGGGGTCACCCCGCTGCACTAGAACTTGACAGAGTGATGAGAGACGCTCTGGCCCGCGTGCCACCTGTCCGGCCTGGTGCCCGTGGGGCCGTTCCCGCCCCCCACCCGTCCCCTGACACCAGTGCGATGTGGACGCCGTGTTCTTCTGCCTCCCCCGCCCTGCCCACCTTCCTGTGCTGCTGCTGCTATCGCTCTGTCTGGTGAGACGGCTGGGCACCCGGGCCCTCCCCTCCCGAGCCTCAGCCTTCTCCTTCCAGGGTTCTGGAGGGGGACATGGGGAAGCAGGACTCAAGCAACTTGGCCCTGATATCTAAGGGGACTGGAGAGGGGGGCGTGCTCTGAGTACAGGGGACAAGTCCTAGGAGGTGGCTTGTGTGGCATCCCTCCAAACAGGTGGGTGCCCCAGCCTGGGGCTCTCCAGGCTGGTTGCAGTCATTGTGATTGATCATAACAAGCTAGTTAAGACAGTTCTCTACCAATAGTAAACCAAACCCAAAATCCCTTGCCAAACTTCCAAGCCCCCCAACTGCCCTACCACTGGGCTCCTGACTTCAGGAGGGCAGACTGAGGGCTTGGGAGGGGCGAGGGAGGAGGGGCTTGACTATCTCCCCCAGCCATCCTGCTGACCTCCAGCCGGGTCTGGCCTGAGAAGAGGGTGTGCTGGACCCTGTCCCCATCCCTGGACTTGACTTTGGCTTCCAGAAGATAGAGAGGAGGCCTGGGCTCTGCTCCGTGCTCTGCACTCCTTGGAGGGATGAGTGCGCCTGGACGCCTCCTGCTGCCTGGGAGACGGGACCAGCGTCTGGTCTGGGTTCCAGGACCCTGGCGCCGTGTGGGTGAGGTAATCTGGAGGCTACAGTCCAGGGGCTTGGCCCTGGGGACCTGCGGGGAGCGAGCATGGCCAGGCCATGGAGGACTGTTGCTTTTGCCCCAGCTTCCCCATCCCTGGGCTCATCTTTCTTTGCTTTGAACCCCTGCTGTCTCCAGCAGGCTGTTCTGCATGTGCCCTCCTCCAGGGGGCGCTGCTGTGTGCCACCGCCTTCCTGCGAGGGCTGCAGGCAGGGCTGAGCTTGGGGTGGGGAGCCAGCGAGGGGGCCTGTGTGCGAGGGCCACTGCTCTCCATGCCTTTGCCACAGCAGACTGCTTTGGCTGCTCTTTTTATGTGGGTATTTATTACAAGTGGCCTTGTGTCAGACACACTCAGTTACACACGTGCACACTCGGCTCCCCACCTGGACACAGTCACCAGTGGCCTTTCAGAGTGTGTGGAGGTGGGGGAGCCAGTGATCCTGGGTGTGAAGTTTGCAATGACAGGCTGGGGCGGGGCGGGGGGAGGTGGTCCCATGGTTCACAGAAGAGGCTGACAAAGGTCTTGGGTAGATTGAGCCACCTTGGAACTCCCTTTCAGTTTCTGGTCCTGAAAACCTCACTGGAGACTGTTTCTTGTCTCCCGGGGTGGGGAGACTTACGGATACTTCAGAGGTTTCTAGGAGGCGACGCTGTCCCCCCACCCGAATGCAGCTCCCACCTCACAAGCTTGCTGCCTTTCTGCACCTGCAGCTGCCGCCACTATCACCCTGTTTGGGGGGAAGCTGGTTTTACTCTTCCTGATGTGAAGACATTGGAAAGAGCAGAGAGAGAAGGGCAGGCCTGGCCCCCGGGAACAGAAGCACTGGCGAGCCGCCCTCCTCTCAGGCCTGCTCACCTTGAAACTGTTCTGTTAGCCAGTTGCCCCTCGGGCCTGCACAGATACCTCATCCGCCCGCCGCCCCCGTCCCTCCCCGCCCCCCGCTGCTGCAGTGGGGGGCCTCAGAATCTAGTGCCGAATGACTATGTCCAGATTGGTGACGATGGGTGTTGTTGCTGTTGTTTTTGTTGTTCGTGAACGCTGTGATGCTGTGTGCCCGAGAGGGCAGCCGCCACCCAGCCCTTCCTTGGGCCTCTCCCCTCTGAGCGCTGTGGGGACCACATCTGTCCTCACCCCATGGGACCGCCTGCCCCTCCCCTCCCTAGCCCTTCCAGCCTGGGGGACGCGCGTGTGTGCATGCGCGCACACACACACACACACACATCTTACCTCTCATGCGTGTTTTACTTTTTGATGTTCAGAGTGGCTCACTGGCTGGGAGTCTTTACCTCGGGGAGAGCGGGAGGTTGGTTCCTAGGGGGGCCAAAGAAGGGCAGGGAATTCCTGGAGGGGAAGTAGGGGGCCACCATAACCCCTGCCCTCTCTAGGATGAGCTTCTTCTCCCCATCCCAGAGTCCCACCCCCACCCCCCCACCCCCACGAAGAGGTGGCCCTTGTTTACAGTGAGGACTCGGTCACTGTGTCTCCGTTTCCTGAAATATAAATTGTAGCGACCCCAGACTGTAGAGATTTTTATGTGTTTGGATACATCTGCTGTGTGGGAAAAAAACAAAAAACTACAAAAACCCTAATTTTGTACATATTGTATTTTTACTATGGAACTGTATTCTAGTGGCTGTTCATGCTCCAAGACATTAGGAATTGAGACATGAATACTATCCATGTAATAAGCACTTGCCTGGAATAAAATATAAAATTGAAATAAACCTGCACTGAAACCCGAGACGGAGCTGCCACCTGCAGCATCTGGGTCGTTCTGTTGCAAAAGGAGGCAGAGACCTTGAGGGAAAGAGCCCCAGCAAGAAGCGGCGGCATCTTTTTCCCGTTGTGGGGCTGGGATCTGGTAGATTCCAGGCTGGTGGGTTTTGCAAAGACAAGGGACCTTCCAGTTCCAATCCCTTGGGTTCCGTTTCCAACAGGCTCTGAGAACTGCAGCACTGGTCTTCCTCATACTTGTGTAGTACTTTATACTTCCTCAAACCATTTTTCACAAACACTATCTTGTTTCATCTCTTAACAGCTCAGTGAAGTAAACAGACCAACAGCTAGCAGATAAGGAAACAGGTTTGAGGGTGGCTGAGTGACTTGTTAAGGTCACATGACCAGCCAGGGCCTGTCTGGAGCAGCAGTCTGATGTCAGTTGGTACAGAGCTGTCCCCAAGCACGTGCCACCCTGTCCCTGTCCTGGAGCTGGGGAATCCCAAGCTCCAGAAAGTTCCAGCACAAAAGCTGGAGGGTCTGTGCACAGGAGGGCCTGATGGCTTCCTGAGAGGGGGCTGCATTCTTGGGGTTGTATTTAGAACAGGTCTTGGGGGAGGCGGTGTGTGTGCGCGATCTATAAGGCTGTCCTTACAGGGTAAGGAACAAGAGGAGGAAGTAGGTCAGGAGTCAAAGAGCCATGTTCTAAGCTGGGCCTTGAAGACCTTTGACCCTATAACATCTTTTCTCCCTGGTGTAGAAGAAGTCAGCCATTTGGCCAGCCAGCAGGTGGGGAGGTAAGGGAGAGTAAGGTCAGGGAGCAGTCAGCTGGGCCAAGCCGTAGGCCAGCCATGTCTGCTCTCCCTAAAACCACAGCCCAGGGAACTGACTCCGCTTCTCTTCCTGGGGTGGGTTTGTGTGAGGTGTGGGGGGGCGTTATCTTGGGGAAGGGCCTGAGGTCCCCTTCTCTGAAGACCTAATCTCAGGAAAGGCCAGGCCCAGTGTCCCTCCCCACTGCTTAACAAGCCTGCCTGCTCATTTCATTTGTGAAACGTTGGTTCCCTCTGGTGGTAGCTTCAGGAAGTGTTCGGTCACTTGCACTTTAGGGAAGGCCCAGGGGTTCAGTTGAGTTCAGTCGCTCAGTCGTGTCCGACTCTTTGCGACCCCATGAATTGCAGCATGCCAGGCCTCCCTGTCCATCACCAACTCCTGGAGTTCATTCAGACTCATGTCCATCGAGTCGGTGATGCCATCCAGCCATCTCATTCTCTGTCATCCCCTTCTCCTCCTGCCCCCAATCCCTCCCAGCATCAGAGTCTTTTCCAATGAGTCAACTCTTTGCATGAGGTGGCCAAAGTACTGGAGCTTCAGCTTTAGCATCATTCCTTCCAAAGAAATCCCAGGGCTGATCTCCTTCAGAATGGATTGGTTGGATCTCCTTGCAGTCCAAGGGACTCTGAAGAGTCTTCTTCAACACCCCAGTTCAAAAGCATCAATTCTTTGGCGCTCAGCCTTCACAGTCCAACTCTCACATCCATACATGACCACAGGAAAAACCATAGCCTTGACTAGATGGACCTTAGTCGGCAAAGTAATGTCTCTGCTTTTGAATATGCTATCTAGGTTGGTTATAACTTTCCTTCCAAGGAGTAAGCGTCTTTTAATTTCATAGCTGCAATCACCATCTGCAGTGATTTTGGAGCCCCCCCCAAAATAAAGTCTGACACTGTTTCCACTGTTTCCCCATCTATTTCCCATGAAGTGATGGGACCAGATGCCATGATCTTCATTTTCTGAATGTTGAGCTTTAAGCCAACTTCTTCACTCTCCTCTTTCACTTTCATCAAGAGGCTTTTTAGCTCCTCTTCACTTTCTGCCATAAGGGTGGTGTCATCTGCATATCTGAGGTTATTGATATTTCTCCTGGCAATCTTGATTCCAGCTTGTGTTTCTTCCAGTCCAGCATTTCTCATGATGTACTCTGCATAGAAGTTAAAGAAGCATGGTGACAATATACAGCCTTGACGTACTCCTTTTCCTATTTGGAACCAGTCTGTTGTTCCATGTCCGGTAACCCTAACACACCTCAGTGTCAGATGCTGTGCCCAGCACTCGGGTCAGAGATGAAGACTCTGCCCCTGGCAGTGATGACCAGTGTCCTCAGGGCTCGAGTACCCTGCTCACGCTTCCTGCTCCCCCCTCCCCACACCCAGCCCTCAGCTGACCCATCGTTTTGGCTGTGGGGTTCTGTCTGGCCCTAAAAGCCCAGCCAGGGGTCTGGGAATGGAGCAGAGAAGGGGTGGGAGTGTGTGAAGGAACCAACCACTTCCAGGCTAGCTCTCAGGGGTCTTTGGTGAGCTTTCAGGTGGTGTCAACAGCAGAGGGAATTTTTTCTTCTTTATTTTTAGAGGAGTTATCTACAATGCTGTGTTTCTGGTATACAGAAAAGCAATTCAGATGTATATAGATATATATACACACACACTTTTCATATTCTTTTTCATTATGATTTATTACAGGAGATTGACTATAGTTCTCTATTTTATATATAGAGAGAATTTGTATCTACTAATCCCAAACTAGTTTGTCCATCCCCCATGCCCTTTCCCCTTTGGTAACTTAGTTTGGCATCTGTGAGTCTGTCTTGGTTTTGCACATCAGTTCATTTGTATAATGTTTTAAGCTCCGTGTATAAGTGGTAGCATATGCTATTCATCTTTCTCTGACCTCAATTAGTGTGATAGTCTCTGGGTAACTCCATGCTGCTGCAAACAGCGTTATTTTCTGTGGCCGAGCAGCACTCCATCGTGTATGCGCACGACATCTTCTTTATCCACTCATCTGTTGATGGACCTTTAGGTTGCTTCCGTGTCTTGGCTGTTGTGAATAGCGCTGCTGGGAACATAGGGGTGCCTGTATCTTTTCAATTAGAGGTTTTCCTGGATATGTGCCCAGAAGTGAGATTGCTGGATCATATGGCGACTCCACTTTTAGTTTTTTGAGGAATCTGGATACTGTTTTACATAGTGGCAGCACTATGTAAAATTATGATTGCATTCTCACCAACAGTGTAGGAGAGTTCCCCTTTCTTCATACTCTCTCCAACATATTATTTGTAGACTTTTTTTTAAAAAAATTATTTTTTTGGCTGTGCGTCACTGCTATGTGCAGGCTTTGTCTAGTTGCAGAGAGCAAGGGCTACTCTACATTGCAGTGTTCTGTAGTTGGTACTCGTGGGCTTAGTTGCTCCTCAGGAATGTGGGATCTTCCCAGGCCAGGAACTGACCCCATGTCCCCTGAAGTGGCCAGTGGATTCTTAACTCCTGGGCCACCAGGGAAGTCCTTTTTGTAGACTTTTTGATGATGACCATTCTGCCCAGTGGGAGGTCTCACTGCAGTTTTGATTAGCTTTTCTTTGATAATTAATGATGTTAAGTATCTTTTCATGTGCCTATTGGCCACCTGTATGTCTCGTTGGAGAAATGTCTATTTAGGTCTTTTGCCCCTTTTTCAGTTGGGTTGGCTTTTTTTGTGTTTTTTTTACTTCTGTGAGCTGTTGTATATTTTGTAGATTAAGCTCTTACTCGTTGCATCATTTGCAGATATTTTCATTTTTTAATAGTTTCCTTTGCTGTATAAATGCTTATAAGTTTGATTAAGTCCTATTTGTTGATTTTGGTTTATTTCTATTGCCTTGGGAGACTGACCTAAGAAAACATTGGTATGATTTGTGTCAGAGAATATTTTGCTTATGGTTTCTTATAGGAGTTTTATGGTGTCATGTCTTATATTTAAGTCTTTAAGCCATCTGGAGTTTATTTTTGTGTAAAGTGTAAGGGAGTGTTCTAACTTCTTTGATTCACATGCGCTCTCTTGCTTTCCCAAAACCACTTGCTGAAGAAACAAGTGGTTTTCTCCATTCTCTTGCTTCCTTTATTGAAGATTAATTGACCGTAGGTGTGTGGGTTTATTTCTGGGTTCTCTGTTCTGTTCCATTGATCTACATATCTGTTTTTGTGCCAATACCAGGCTATTTTGATTTATTGTAGCTTTGTAGTCTGACGTCTGTAGTCTGAAATCTGGGAGGGCAATGCCTCCAGCTCTGTTCTTTTTTTCTCATTGCTTTGGCAATGCTGGAATTGCTTTGGCCATTCTGGGTTATGGATCCATATAAATTTTAGGATTATTTGTCCTAGTTCTGTGAAAAATGTCCTGGGACACTTGATAGCGAGTCCCATTAAACCTATAGATTGCTTTGGCTAGTATGGCCATTTTAACAATATTAATTCTTCCAATCCACGAACATGGTGTATCTTTCCATTTCTTTGACCCATCTTCAGTTTCCTTTATCAATGCTTTATAGTTCTCAGCATATAAGTCTTCCACCTCTGGTAAGATTTATTCCTAAGGTTTTTTTTTTTTTTTTTTTGGATGCAATTTTAAGAGGATTTTTTTTTCTGGTATTTCATTGTTAGTGTAAAGAAATGCAACAGCTTTCTGTGTGTTAATCTTGTGCTCTGCTACCTTGCTGAATGTATCAGGAATTTTTGTGTGGAGTCTTTAGGATTCTCTCTATATAGTTACGATGTTATCTGCATATAATGACACTTTTACTTCTTTCTTTCCAATGTGGATATGTTTTAAATTTCTTCTGATTGCTGTGGCCAGGACTTCCAATACTCTGTTGAATAGAACAGGTGAGAGTGGGCATCCTTCTTCCAGATTTTAGTGGGAAAGCTTTCAGCTTTTCACCATTGAGTATTATATTTGCTATGGCTTAGTCAAAAATAGCTTTTATTATGTTGAGATATATTCCCTCTATGGGCTTCACTGGTGGCTCAACTGGGAAAGAATCTGCCTGCAATGCAGGAGACCCCAATTTGATTCCTGGGTCGGGGAAGATCCGCTGGAGAAGGGATAGACTACCAACTCCAGAATTCTTGGGCTTCTCTGCTGCTCAGCCGGTAAAGAATCAGCCTACAATGCGGGAGACCTGGGTTCAATCCCTAGGTTGCGAAGATCCCCTGGAGGAGGGCATGGCAACCCACTCCAGTATTCTTGCTTGGAGAATCACTATGGATGGAGGAGTCTGGCAGGCTGCAGTCCATGGGGTCACAGAGTCGGACGCGACTGAGTGAGTATGGCCCATACATTCCCTCTATACCCACGTTGGCAAGAGTGTTTACCTGAATAGATGTTATAGCAGGGGGGATTCTGATCACTCCAGGCTACACGGTCAGCTTGGCAGTGGGGAATGGTTCCCTTGAGGGGCTTATTTATAAGGTCCTGGTCGCAGAGTTACTGGTGTCAGCTCGTTTCTTTACCTGGACAATGCTGAGTGATTTGACAGCAGGCCCTAATCCCCAGAAAGCTAGTGTCCTCTACACCAGACGACGTGATGGTGACTGCAGCCCGATATCCGGAACTACGGGTGATAGGCCGGCCCCTGAGGTGGTGGCAGACAGACAGGAAGCTGCTGTTTAGCCCAGCTCTTTCCATCCATCACTGCATTTGGCCTCTCCTGCCACTACCTTCCTCCCCACTCCCGCGTGAAGCAGGCATCTGGAAGACAGTGCTCAGTGGGCAGGAGGAGCCAAGGCCAGAGGGGCAGGGTCCCTTCCCACTGGCTAGAGGGGCTGGGAGGTCTTGTAGAGTCCCAATTGAGCTCCAGCTCATCTGTAGCCAGTCAGGAGGGCAGGCGGGGACCCACATGCATCCAGAGGCTGGAGAGGCCATTGGTCAGGACTGCTGGCTCTGGGGTGAGGGTTCCCCCAAGGGTTCTCTCCAGGTACTTAAGAGTCTGGCTCTCACCTTCAACCACTCCACCACCAGGGTCCCTCACTTCTGGAAATCCTGGTTCTCTTTTTTTCACCATCCTGGCCTTGTGGAGCAGGTCCTCTTTAGCGTTCAGTCATGGAGCTTGCAGAATTCCCCAGCACACACAGTCGCTCACTGCCCAGTGCCAGCCCACAAATAGCCACCAGAGCCTCAAGCATTGCCAAATGCTGTGTTTATTGGTCTGTTACACTGAAGAGTATAGTTTCTGAGCCAAAAAACATACACACTCTGCTCCTCACAAAACCAGAATCACTAAGGCAGGCACACAACGGCCACCATGCTTGGTGGAGGCCAAGGACTCACGGACGACGGATGGGCAATGGGGCAGGCTGCCCCTAAACAGGCTGTGCAGTGCCCGGGGCTGGGGTGACTGTGTGGGATGCAGAGGGGTTGCTGGGCTCTTTCCCATGTTTCTCAAACGCAGGAAGTCTCCAGACCTCAGTGATCGCTGGGCAGGCCCAGCCCCTGTGGCAGAGCAGCCTCCTGGCCCCAGAACAAGGACCATCCTGCGTGTACTGACGAGGGGGGCACTGGGGACAACGAAGCAAGCAGTATGACTAGGCCTGCCTGGGGTCAGGAGCTGGGGCCCCCCTAGCACCTCTGAGTGAGGCTCCTCCAAGGGGGTTCCTGGGTCTCTAGCATTCTCGGCATCCTGAGAAGCATGTGGAAGGAAGAGCGAGCCTTGCTTCTTGCCAAGAACAGGCTGGGGAGATCCAAGCACCCTCCCCTCCACCTCAGGGACTCAGCAGATGCAGGGGACAGATGGTGGGCTGCCTGGGGCTCCAGAGCCTGTTCCTGAGAGGAGGCCGTGAAAGGATCGCCTCCTTAAAAGAATCACCCTGGGGTTCCTATGCAGGTGCTTCTGCCACATTCCAGGTCGTTCTGCTGGCGAAAGCATCACTCACACACAGTTCAGGAATGCATCTAACTCACGAAGCAGGGGCAGGGTGCTGAGTGACACTGTGCAGATACACGTGGGTGCACTGTGCAGGCTCACGGGGGTGGCGGGGGGGGGGGGATGGTGCGTGGGGTCACCTCGGGTGGCCAGAGGCAGTGGCAGTGCTGCTAAGGTGGGCTGTTCCCACCAGGGCCCATGTTGGGCTGTCCCGCAGTCTCGGGGGAGGCCTGGGATGCAGCCCAGGACACTCCTGCATCCAGGACACACACCCAAACTGGCAGCTGTTCCGCCTGCCCCCGTTGGGGCTGGTGTGTGCACAGGCACTGTGCCTGCAGAGGGACGCTCAGAAGAGATACAGCCCAGGGTCCCCTCAACCCACCCAGCTGGGGCACAGGCAACCACAGCCCTAACTCTACAGGGCCCCAGTGAGGCCACGGGGAGCTGTCCAGGCTCAGTAGGCCAGTGGCAGTGGGGCTGTCCCCAGGAATTTGGGAGGGGAGTAGAGTAGGTGTCCCCCAAGGCAGTCAGTCCCTGAGGCTGACGCCTCCCTTCCCAGCCCTGACCTCAGGGCCTTCTGGCCCTTGCATCGCCCTGCGGGGCCGGCACTGCCCGGAGTCGGATCTCAGGCTCACAAGCACTTTGTTAGAACACAGTGGAGCAGGCGCAGGGGCTGGGGGCTGGGGCAGTCTTGGCTGCACCGCCCCTGCACCTCGCTGTGTGGGGCCCCTGGCAGGGAGCCCAGGCTCTGGCGGGGCTGCCTCCTGGCCGCGGCCTCACTTGTTCTCTATGAGCGTCTGCACCTTGTGGACTAGGTCCCGGGCAATCCTCAGGATCTCCTGGGCGTCGTGATGCTCGGCCCGCTCTGAGGGAGACACGGATAGCTGAAGGCGGGTGGGGGCTGCAGTCTGGGAGGAGCCCGGGGTCCGTCCACCCGGCTGTATTTCCATCAGGACTCCTGACATTCCCTTATGGGCCGGGCCAGTATTCCTAAGACACCCCTTACCCTGCCCAGGCTGGGAGTGGAAGCGCCACTCAATAGCCGTGCTGGGGCAGCCGGCGCCGCTGAGTGGCTCCTACCGTTGAAGAACTTGATGATGTCGGTGAAGTCCATGTTGTTGTCGCGGATGATCTCTCGGTAGGCCTCCACCAGGGCCAGGGCGATGAACAGGACAAA
The DNA here is from genome assembly GCF_001704415.2 of Capra hircus. Classification (NCBI taxonomy): domain Eukaryota; kingdom Metazoa; phylum Chordata; class Mammalia; order Artiodactyla; family Bovidae; genus Capra; species Capra hircus. The sequence continues at coordinate 23,138,125 of NC_030826.1, read as the reverse complement.
GTGCTCCGAGGAGATGTGCCGGGCTGCCCAGATCACCTCCCATACAGCGAACACATCCTCGTACGGCAGCTCTGGGGGTGGCGAGGGGGCTGAGATGGCCTGGCCGCCACGGGTCGCCTCATGCCAAGACAGAGCTCCAGGGCCCTGGTCCTGGGATCGGTCCACGGTGGGAACCGGTGAAGACGGCTGCTCCCAGGCAAGGCCCCGCCCTTCCCCTTATAGGTAGCGCGCGCTACCCAATCGCGCCACTGGAGCTGGGTAAGCCCCGCCCACCTTCGTGTAGTTCCTGCCCGGAGTCGCACCCGACTCCGACTCCGGTACCCTGACCTTCCGCGGAGGCCACGTCACGCTAGAGTAGCTCTAGTTCTATAGACCTCGGTGCTCAGGTAGACTTGTTTTGAAAACAGTTCTGAAAACCATTGCCTTTGGGTGAGTTTTCAACCCCAGCTGCACTGTGGATTGACCTGATGGCTTTTAAAGTCACCACACTTAGTTAAGTCCGGGGCTAGTTGAGGCCCAGCGCTCCTTGGAGGGATTCTACACTGCGGTGTGGGTTGAGAACCAGTGACCCTGGGGAGGTCCCACTGCCCCGACCCCAGGCCCGCCCTCCAGCCCGTCTCTTACCTCTCTTAAAATCCAGCAGGAACCAGCGGTAACAGAAGTAGAAGTGGGTGTAGTCTCCATTCTGATGCATGAGTTCAAACAGCTCTGAGTCCAGGATCTGGTTTAAATGGAGAAAGGGCACTAGACTGGATGGGTGCGGGCACTTTCCCCAGCGCCCTGTACTCCCGACCCCCAGGGCCCTCGGGTGCCCCCCAGGCAGCTGCATCTGCCCCTCCTGTCTCCCTCCCAGGGCAGGGCTGCACCCTGCGGTCCCACCCATCTCTCTGGGATGTCCTCTCTGGAATGATGCCATTTTCTGGGTGATTTCATCATTGACCACACTACTCCCCAGAACGTTCACAAGCATAAGCATTCATATGCCAATATTCCTCTTTGACTGGTAAGGTTGAAAATGATGGGGTTTGGGGTTTTTATTTTTACTTATTTTTTAGTTCTACCAGTTTATTGCTACAGCCCATCTCCCTCCACCCTCATGCACACATGCTCAGTCATGTAACCCCATGGACTGCAGCCCTCCAGGCTCCTCTGTCCATGGACTTTTCCAGGCAAGAATACTGGAGTGCGTTGCCATTTCCTTCTCCTGGTTTTTATTTTTTAATGAAAGAAACTAAGCTTATACATGAAACACATTTTGGGAGCACTCCCCAGCCTCCCGTGGGTAATGAACAAGCCCAGCACTGCCCCATCACTCGCCCCCGCTTGCTGCAGACCTCACCTGGATAAGGGAGCGCATGTTAGCAAAGTGGGCGTCCATGGCACCCCCATTGGGGAAGTTCTGGCTCATCCTCTTCATGAGGTGGCTGAAACAGCTGTAGGCCAGCTGGTCTGTGGGGGAGGTGGGTGTGAGGCTGGCAGGGAGGGGGGCAGAGCCGGCTCACATCCCCCCAATCCATGCAGACCACACCATCCCCCTGTTCCTTTCCCCAGCTTGAATCGGCCCAGGCCCAATCCCACTAGCCCTGCCTCACCATTGTCCAGGACAACCAGGAGAGGTGCCAGCAGGTCGCACATGCCCTGCACGTAGCCCACGTCCAGATGCTCCCACACGTAGCTGAAACACCACGGAGTCTCTGTGGCTATGCACTGTCCTCCCCTCCCCACAGGGACTCCTGGGGAGACGACCCCTAGACCAGTCAGCTACCCAGAGGTCAGCCTTTCCTCCACCCTAAAGCACTGGAGTGCTATACTGAACCATCCATAGCCACTGTTCTCAAGGCGCTCGGGTAGAATGGACAAGCTATCACCACCCCCAACGTGCTGGTGGGGACCAGCTGTGGCTTCCTGGAGAAGCATGGCTAAAGCTGAGATCTGAAAGGCCTCAAGAATGACAGGATGGGGGACACACAGACATAGGGAGCCGGTCATGAGACGGGGACAGGGCAGGGGAGCAGGGCACTGCCGGACCTAATGTTGCACGGAGCAGGGTCCCCGCCTCCCGCCCAGCCCAGCCCCCAGTGGCACCTGCACATGACGTCTCGGAGCCGCTCGAGGTTGGGGGGTGTGAAGTACCAGTAGTTGCGGTCACATCGCTGCACGTCCTTGTCTATGCGATGCAGGTTTAAGGCCACGGTGTCCAGTAATTCTATCTGGAAGAGTGGAGGGCCCTCAGGGGTGAGTCAGGGGCCGAAGGTGATGCCCGAATAAAGGAACACAGAGAAGGCAGGGAGCCAAGGGCCTCGGAGCACTGAGTCCTGTGGGCCTGCTGAGGGAGGGGCTCGGTGCCCACCTCCAGGACAGTCCAGGCCACCCCACCGTCCGCCCCGGGGTCCCCAATTCCTGGGGAACGAGCACATACAGTGTAGGCAGTGGCGCACACGGCCGCGAGCTCCTCCCCGGCCTCCAGCTCGCCGGCCTGCAAGGCCTCCTGGCCGGGTTCTTGGGGCTCGGAGACCTGGGCTTTGGGGACCATCCCGGCGGAGCCTTCCTCCCCAGCACCGTCCTCCTCCTCAAAGCCCATCTGGCCCTCGTCTATGCTCGACTGGATGCCCGAGGTCACGGAGTAGTTGCGGGAGGAAGGCAGGCCGGAGTCTGGAGAGTCGAACTCCACTGACTGCTGCCCCACCATGGCTGTGCCTGTGGGCCCAGCCTCCGCCCCTGGCTCAGCCTCCGGTGTGGGGTCTTCAGGGCCTGGGGGCCTTGGAGGCTCCAGGTCATCCACAGAGATGAACACCTATTGGAGAGGGGGGCGTGAAGACAGTGGGGCTCATGCCTGCCCTCCAGCACCACCCTCAGCTCAGCCTCTCTTCCGGGGTCAGAACCAAGAGGGACACGGAATTCTCCTCACATCCCCACCCCCACTCTATGGCTCCCCAGCACCCTTCCCAGGGGGGTGCCAAGCAACCCCCCAAAGCCCCGACCCAGCCGACCAGGCTCTGGGAAAACAGGAAAATGCCGTCTCCAGCCCCATCTGGCCTCACGTTGGTGAGAAAAAGTGTGAAGGGAAGAAGAGGGATGGAGGCCTGGACACTCGATGGCCAGTGTGAGTAAGTGATCCTCTACAAACACAGACGTCGTGGGCTGCCTCGGGCCAGGACAGCTTCCACAGTGTCGTGGTGTGGCCTTTGGGGCAGCCCAGGGACCCGGCAGACTGGAAGTGTTAGGAAAAACAAGTTCTTCTTTGTTTTTAGGACTGAGCGTGCAGTAGTAGAAAGTGAAAGTGAAGTCGCTCAGTCATGTCGGACTCTTTGCTACCCCATGGACTGTAGCCCACCAGGCTGCTCTGTCTGTGGGATTTTCCAGACAAGAATGCTGGAGTGGGTTGCCATTGTCTTCTCCAGGGGATCTTCCCAATGCAGGGATCAAACCCAGGTCTCCCGCACTGCGGGCAGATGCTTTAACCTCTGTGCCACCAGGGAAGCAGTAGTAGCAGGAAACCTCTCTAGCAAGTACCTCATCAGTTAGACTAGCTGAGGATAAGCTGAGGAGAAGGAAGAAGGAAAAAGAGACACGTTCTACTGATTGGGAATGGTCCACACACTCCCACAGACGAGTCACAAGGGAAAGAGGAGACATATGTGGACGGTTTTGTCTCCTTTTTCTTTTTGGATTATGGAGGGAAGGGATGCTTAAAAGGAGTTTTCACTTTGGGCAAGAAGTACGAAGTGCTGCTGGGTTAGTGCCTGCGAGAAAGGCTACTTGTGTCCACAAGCTAAGCAGCTGGGGCCCTGGTTCAGACTCGGAGTTTAACAAAACCCAAAGCAGACAGAGAATCTGTTCACAAACATGGGATTCAGACAAAGACCGTGGGAAGGAGAGGATGCCTTGGCAGTTATATTAAGTCTTGCTCCAACTTGAGTTTTTGGTTAGTAGGAGTTAAGGAACAAGAATATACATTATCTAAAGAGGCAGTCTTTAAGAAAAAAAAAAAGTTAATAAAAGAATGTCCTGAAAACTGAAACTTTTCAGTTCTAGTTGGGCCCAGCAGCCATAGATTGGGATTTGATGTTCATCTAAAAGTCAGGGGGGATGTGGGAAGAACCACACAGGCTCTGCACTGGCTCCTCATGGCCAACTCTATGAGATGGGTCTGCTCCAAGTACACACAACCCCCCAGTCTCAGCTCTAGGAGAAGCCTCTATAATCAGAGGAGCTGAGAGGGGCCACCGAGCCCCAGAGATGGGCGGAGAAGTCACTCATCCTGTCACTAGTGGACTTAGGGCTGGAACCCAGGGAGGCCCACTCCTAGCCTTGGGGTCTCTCTACAAAGAGGGAAAAGTGTTGAAGTATTAGTCACTAAGTCGTGTCTGACTCTTTGCAACCCCATGGACTGCAGCCCGCCAGGCTCCTCTGTCCATGGAATTCTCCAGGCAAGAATACTGGAGTGGGTTGCCATTTCCTTCTCCAAGGGATCACACCTGGATCTCCTGTATTGCAAACAGACTCTTCACTGTCTGAGCCACCAGGGAAGCCCCAGAGAAGGAGGGCCTCCCTAATCCCCCATAAATCCACCCTCCTCTGCTAGTCTATTAGGACAGAACACAGTGCGCCATGTCATTTATTCCTGCAACAAGCCAGAGGAGTGGGCAGCAGGGGGACGGTCATCCCATCTTTCAGTGGAAGGAAGCGAGTACACGGACATGTGGAGGCGTGCTCCAGGGCCCCACTGCCCACTAGCACGAGCACCAGAGGTCAGGCCTGCAGTGCTGGCCGCCCCGCCCCCGGCCCCCAGGTCCCGTCGGGCTCACGTCATTGCTGATGGTGGAGTCTCGGTGGACAAGGCGCTGCACGTGGCTGTCGATGCTGCTGCCCGAGGAGAACTTGGTGAGTGTGGCTGGGTGAGCCTCCCGCTCCCGCTGCCTCACCACCACCTCGCAGGCCTTCCACTCCGCCAACACCCGCTGGTACCTTGCTGCCACCACTGTGTCCACCTGTGCTCAGACCACAGCGTGACCATTGGGGGGAGGGGCGCACCGGGCCCCCTTTGGTGGCCGTCCTCCCAGGACAGCCAGAGACTCGGGCCGGGCCCGGGGGTGAGGATGGTGGGGCCACTCTGCCCTGTTTCTTTCAGGCTGGGAAGAGACCAAGGTTTCTGAGGCACCCCCCTCCCCGGGTTCCCCTGGCCTGGCTCCCCGCCTGTGCCCCCGTCCTCCCCCTCACCTGCTCCATCTCCTTCTTGCTCATGCCAAACTTGTAGTGGCCAAGCAGGAACGGCCAGACGTCCTGGCGGATCTCATGCTCCACGCCTCCGTAGTAGACCTGCCGCAGCAGCTCCAGCTCCTTGTAGTTCTGAGGGACCCAGGGAGGCAAGACTGTGTGGGCCAGCCAGGCGACCCCGCGCCCTGGAGAGCCGGGGCCAGGGATGGTTTGGACGGCTCTGGGACCATCACATCCCAGCACCGCACCCCCTAGGCCATAGCTGGACGAAGATCTACTTCAACCCCTCCAGGGCGGGAAAGGAGCCTGGAGAGATGCAGAGGCGCTCCCCAGGGCGGTGGAGTCACACAGAAGCAGAGAGGACTCCCTGTCTGATCTTTTTCCCGTGGAGACCACAGGCCTGGTTGTACGAGACTCCACCATGACCCCCGTACTCCAAGGCCACCCGTCCTGGCCTGTCCCCTCCGAGCCTGCACCACGTTTCACCCGAACGCCCGTTTGGTCTGTGAAAGCCACTCACAGAGCACAGTGGTCAGCTCTCACTGTGGCCTCCTGCCCAGCCACCCCAGAGCCTGGTACCCCAGAGTGCGCACCTTTTCGTCCTTTTGATACTTGCTCCACACGTCCTTGGTGAGGCCTCCCGAGGCCCCTGGGGGCCGGGCGGGCGGGATGATGTTGTGATGCACCAGTGCTGACAGGTGGGTGCGCACCGTGGACAGGTGGCGGCAGTAGGCCAGCCCTGCAGAGGGCGGAGGGGGAGCCGGGAGGCTGTGACCCTGTGTCCCAGTGCCCGCCCCCACCCTTGCCCCCTCCCCTGGCGGCCCCACCTCACCCCACACTCACAGCCGTAGAAGGCCCGGGACACGATCTGCCTCTTCATGCTCTCACACAGCAGCCTGAGGGGCAACCTGTGGGATCAGCCTGACTCAGGGCTGCTCCTCTGGCGGGAGGAGTGAGAAGGGAGGATCTTCGGGCTCAGGGGGCAGGTGAGGGGCTTGGGTGGTGCAGGGAGCAGGATCTACACCCCGGGAACATGTCAGGGGCTCCCTGGCTTTGCCAACTACTCTGGGTAGAGCTGCTGGGGGCCCAGCCTGGTCCCCAACCACCCCAGGGATCTTGGCCAACTAACTTTGCGTTAGTACATCTTGGTGTCCTCGTGTATAAATGGAGAGAGCCATCTGAGGGTCAACAGGCGTAACAGGGTTAGGATGAAGTCAGTGAAAGCATCAAGGGTGGGCACATGTCCCTCTCACAAATGCCATGCACACACTGTTCCTGGTAACACAGCAAATGCCCAGACACCTGCTGAAGCATCCTCAAACGTCAGCCTGAAGGCGGGATCCAGGTCCAACCTGGGAAGAGGAGCTCCAGATACCGAGCACCCGCCCGGTGCCAGGCACAGCTCTGGGCCCTCATGTGCACTGTATACCTCACTCAGTGCTCACAGGCACCTTAGGGAACAGGGGGTATTATCAGCATTTCACAGATGAGGACACTGAGGCTCAGAAATATAGGCGCTCAGAGAGACTCAGTGACTTGGCAGAGCAACGTGGGGAACAAAAGTGAAATTAAAACCCAGGTACGTTCAACTCAAGACCATGCCAGGCAAGTGACACGGGCCCAGACCTACACATCACTCGGGCACACAGGCCCACTCACCGGTCAGGTACACAGCTGCAGTGGCTGGGGGGCGCGTAGGGGGAGCTGCTGGTGGAGCAGGAGAGGCAGGAGGAGCCCTGGCTGCACAGGGGCTGTAGGTGCCAGGCTGGCAGGCTGGGCCCAAAGCCCTGCATCTCGATCATGTCGCCAGCATCTGAGGGCGGGAAGGGGGCCATGGTCAGGGCCTGGCTGGTCTCCTCCCCCAAGCACCCTGCAGCATGCCCACCTCTGTGCCCAGAGCTGCAGCATGAAGTCGCCCTTTGGTGGAAAACCGCAGGGGTGGTGCCTGCCTGGCCCAGGGTCCAGAGCCCAGAGATGGAGGTGGTGGAGAGAGAGAGAGGGTGCCTGACTCTTCCCACCTGGGCTTTCTGAGCGTGATACGGCACTTTCACTGAGTCATGGATGACTGTGCCTATCCTCTCGGTTGTGCTATGAGCGATGGGATAGACACTTGTTTTTCTAGAGGGAGGAGAAAGAAAGGGAAGGAACAAGAAAATGCTGCCAGCTGGCTTGGCCTGCCAGGATTCAGCCTGGTCCTCTTAAGCAAACTCTTGGATTTGCAGGAAGATGCCTGGAACACTGTGATCTCTGAACATTCCCATGCCAGGAGTCTCCACTGATCAAAGTCCCTGAAGGACCCCTGAGCCACCAGTCCGGGTCCACAGACCTCATCCCTCTGAGGGTTCTAGACCTGGTGGCCAGTGGCTAAGGAGGAGCAGTGTGCCCTGCCTGGGCAGGTGCCCCTGCTGCCAGCTCAGCAGTGGGCGAGTTCTCTGTCCCTGCCCAGCCTGACTGCCATCGGCGCAGTGGCCTCCTGCAAACACATAGGTGAGCTGGCAGGAAGGGCAAAGCTCCCACACAGTTCCGCCACCCAGAAGAACGTGCTGCAGAAGACAGCTCCTTGGACATGTTTCCACCACCGCAGACCAAGCCTCCTCAGCCAGCCCAGCTAGTCTGAATCAGAACTCGAGATCTTTGAGAGCTTCAAGGGCCCACGTGGGGCAGGCACTGTTCATGGTGGGTGGGTGGGGGGGTGGGGACTCTGACGGTCCGGTGAGCCACAAAGATGAAGCAGAGTCATGAGGGCAGAAAGTGAAAGGACCAGGAAAAGACGCCGGGGGGAGGGAAAGGACCGAGAAGCCTGAAGAAGACAAGGAAAGAGAGAGAGGAAGAGTGCTGTGTGTGTGTGTGTGTGTGTGTGATAAAGAGACTTTGTTCAAGCAGTAGTTTCTTTCTGCACATTCAGCCTGGGCCCTGGGCTGCTGTGAGTCTGGGGAAGACTCCAGCTCTGGGCGTGCTGTGGCAAGCAGGAGTAAGCTGACCCCCTCCAGTCCCCTCAGAGGCGGCCCTGTCTGGGCCCCGGGGACTCTCTTTTCAGATCCATAGCTGGGATTTTTTGATATCTGGCCCTTCAGCTCCACCCGGAGGCAAATTAAGGGAACACACTGGGTGTGTGTGTGGGGGCTGCGGCTCTGGGAGGGAGGGGTGCAAGCCATGCCTGAGATTCTGGAAAGAAGGAGGAGGGGACAAATGCAGGTGGGATGGGGCAGGAGCCCAGATCAGGCCCCTGTGGCAGGCAGGCAGGAGAGACGCCCGTTGGTGAGGGGAGGCAGGGGAGGGTGGCAGAGGGCCCAGCCAGGTAGGCAGCAGGCAGCAGCAGGTGGGCAGGCAGGGTGTGGGGGTGTGCCAGGTGTAGAAGGTGGGCACACAGGAAAATGAGCTCATGCCCAGAAAGCAGGGCCCAACCAAGGCAAGTGTCCTGGGTCAATGCTCTTCACCTTAATTCTCCAGGAAGGAGCTGAGCCAGCCAGCATTGAACACTGAATCTCTGAATTAACCCAGTGCAGACAGCCGGAGCTCTGGAGTGACTGGGCAAGGGGCAGCAGGCTAGACAGGGAGGGTCTGCTGGGCCAGCTTTGACTCTGACTCTCTCCTCTGAGCATGAGGAAAGTTTGAAGCAAAACAATTAGGGTGGTTGAACCCCACAGCCCCTAAGATTCCGAGTGAAAGGTGCCTGGCCTGGAGCAGAATTAGAGTGAACAGCATCTCTGCTCGGTGGGGAGGCAGCCGGGGGAGGAGGGGGGGAAGGAGGGGGAGAGAGGGGAGGGTCTGGACCCCCGCCACTTGATTCACATGCACAAGTCAAGCATGTCGCAGGCCTGGAAAGCAACGGCTGGCAGAATGGACTCAACAGTGTTGTCATTATGGACTGGAGTGGAGGTGGGGCTCCCATGCCATCCCCCAGCCACCCGATGACACTGCTCGCACACCCCCTCCTTCTCAAGGGCTGGGGTCGGGGGCTATACACTGGGTTGGCCAGACCCCTGAATTCCCCAGGAGGATGCTCAGACAAGCCCCCTTGCCCCTGGACCCTCTGAGTTTCTCTGACCCTGGAGGCCTCAGTTCTCAGAGCATCTAGGGATGGCTTCCTCATCTCCACGACCACCAAACAGGGGCTCTACTGGGACACCCCCAGCCTTCAGCCTGACTACCGTTTGTGGGGTGGGAAGGGGTTCCCTGCCTCTCCTCACTAGCCTTCCTACACTGCTCCAAGTCAGCTAACCTGGAAAGGAGCATCAGCACCAAGCACAGGTCTGCAAGGAAAGTCCAAGTGGCAGGCCCAGTGCAGGCGACCAGTGTGGGGAGTGAGGGTCCCCCCGTTCCTACCAGCTGGCCTGGAGGGGGTCCCACTGGAGGGCTGGCAGAGGGGGCAGGCACAAGGGCAGGGACCTGGTGGGTAAGAGGACAGCCAGGGGCTGGGCTGAGGGTGTGCCAGGCGTGCTCTAGGCCATGGACTGGGTTGTGCGTTACAGGTGTGGCGGCCAAGCTCAGGAACTGGACTCTTTGGTAGAATTTTGCATAATGAGAGTGTGGCATACTCCTGAATACCCCCTGTGAAACTGGAAGTGAAAGTCGCTCAGTCGTGTCCGACTCTGCAACCCCACGGACTAAACAGTCCATGGAATTCTCCAGGCCAGAACACTGGAGTGGGTAGCCTTTCCCTTCTCCAGGAGATCCTCCCAACCCAGGTACTGAACTCACATCTCTCGCATTGCAGGTGGATTCTTTACCAGCTGAGCCACAAGGGAAGCCCAAGAATACTGGTGTGGGTAGCCTATCCCTTTTCCAGCGGATCTTCCTGACCCAGGAATTGAACCGGTGCCTCCTGCACTGCAGGCGGATTCTTTACCAACTGAGCTATGAGGGAAGCCTCACATTCCCTGTGTAGGGGCAGGGAAAGGGGAGAAGGAATTACTCTGTGGCTGGGGGGCGAGATCAGTTAGCAGTTTGGGATTAACATATATTACTATAGGTAAAATAGATAAACAAGGACCTACAGTATAACACAGGGGACTACAGTCAATATTACAATAACCAATAATGAAAACTAACCGGAAAGAGAATATATATACAAAACTGAATCACTTTGCTGTGTACCTGAAAGTAACACAACATTGTAAATCATTTAAAAAATAAAAACAAATAAATAAAAAGAATGGTAGGGAATTGTTCAAGTGCATACAGGGAGGCATAACAAACCGGAATATATTTTTGTAACAATCTGCCTCACAAACTCTGTGTGTGTGTGTGTGTGTGTGTGTGTGTGTGTGTGTGTGTGTGTGCGTGTGCGTGTGTATTTCATAGAAATCTATTGACCTCAAAGCTCTGGCTATGTTGTCTGCAGGTGAGTGTGACCGTGAATAGCAATCAAGCCCCCTGCAGTGGGGCAACAGAATCAAAGGGTCCCTGTCTGCATTAAGGTCTGATGGAATAGAGACGGGCTGACTTTCATCCTGACAATGGATTGTCTCAAGTTTCTTTTCCTACTTGTTGTATAAACCCCACCCTCATCTCCTAAAATGTTGGCGCTTATATATTTAATTGGTCATTCTTAGAGAACAGAAAGGGCTTCCCAAGCAGAGCTAGCGGTAAAGAACCCGCCTGCCAATGAAGGAGACATGAATCTCGGGTTCAATCCCTGAGTCAGGAAGATCCCTTGGAGGAGGGCATAGCAACTCACTCTGGTGTTCTTGCCTGGGGAATCCCCATGGACAGAGGAGCCTGGCGGGCTATGGTCGGACATGACTAAAGTGACTTACTTAGCACACGTGCGGAGTATAGAAAAGAGACAGAGATGAAGATTTTCCCACTAGCTCCTATATGGACACAATATATATTTTTAATGAAAAAATAGAAGAAAGAAGTGAATCTGTGACATGGGGATGCTTCCTCTCAGATCTGAGAAAGGGGACCTCAGCCCTGCAGAACCGTGACCTGGGCCTCGCTGGTCCCCCAGCCAGTGCCTCTCCACCAGTCAAGCTCTGCCCCAAGAGGACTGGTGGCCAGAGAAGCTGTGGGCACTGCCCTGTCATTCCCAGTAAAAGGGTCTTTGTAACCCTGCACTCAGGTCCCCGAGGGTGGGAACACCAGCTGTCTGATATCTTTGGCACAGATATTTCTAGATTTCATGCTAAAGTGCTAGCTGGGTCAACTGAGCCCTGGGTCTCTTTCCACGGTGGCCCCAACCCCTCCCCTGACCACAGGTGACTCCTGTCCCCATGAGCTGTCCAGCCCCTAGCCCTGCCGAGGAGGGGCCTGCTCTTCCGTCCTGTTCACGTTCAGTCGGGAGGCAGAGGCACTGGCCTGTCTTTCCAGACAGTGGGAGAGAGAGAAAGACACCGTCTTGGGTTTAGCGGCATGATCCATCCCCGGAGCGGGAACAGGGCTCAGAGAGGCCTGTTAATTCCCAGGAAGGAACCAGATAATCAGACTTCCTACCAGGGAATCTCTAATCTCTTCCCTCTTGGGTGGGAAGCCTCCCCTCACAGGTTCGATGGGGAACCCAGAGCTGGCTGCTGTTGGTCCTGTCCCTCTGGCTTGCGTCTCCTTCCACCCTCCCTGATCTGCCTCCTGGGTGCAAGTCCTGTAATGCCAACACTGCCATCTGAGCCCCTGCGGTGGGTGGCACATGGGCCCAGGGGGTTGGGGCGGGGCGGGAGGAAGGGGTGGATCAGGGAGACGGGGAGGGATAAAAACCTTTCATCGGATTGGGAGCTGTGAGGTTCCGCGAGCAGATCATTGAGAGCATCGCGTGTAGTTTATCCTCCTCTTCCTCATCATCGTCCACCGAGGCCGCGCGGCTGGCCGCTAGGTGGTGGTAGTTAATAGTGACTGCTCAAAGAGAACAGCAGAGACGCAGAGGCGTGAGGACCCTGGTCCCAGGGCAGGAGGGTCCAGACTCCCTCCTTACAGAGTCTGGGGTCGCCTTGAGCCTGCAGGGTGTGGAAGAGGGGACCGGAGAGCCTTTTGATGAATTACTGGGGAAAGGATGGAAGAAAGTGAGGGCCGGGAGGCAGCTACAGAGCTCACTCTTGAAGGATGCCCTCTCTAGGAAGAACAGAAGCGAGAACTGACGGGGGCGGTCGGCGTAGTGAAAGACAGGGGCTCCCCGGCCCTGCACAGCCGAGGCCGGGCATGAGTGTTGGCAGATGGATCTCTGTCTTTCTTTGGCTCGTGTCGTGGTCAGGCTGAACCACATCTGAATGTCACCCCAAAATCCCCTCTTCAGACTGAAAATCCAACCTTCCCAGGCTTTTCCGGAGCTGCTCTCGGAGAGCCCGGGTCAAGAGTCACCTCGCTGGGCTTCTGTTCCTTGAGGTGACCGCAGCTGGGAAATGACAAGCCTTGAAGAGGGCAAGTGGAAGCTGCAACAGCTGAGCCGAGCAAAAGCCCGAGATTAAGTGCCAGGCTGGCAGACACGGCTGGCCAAAGCTGCGTCTCCTCCTCGGCAGGCACACCTGGGAGTGGAGGGGCCCCACACCTCCTGCCCTCCACACTGGTCGGGAACTTGCGCTGTGGCTGTGTGTTTGCAGTCTGTACAGCCTGTCCACTAATACAGAGACCACTGGTCAACCACTTGTTGGTATGAGTTAGCGCATCTTGGGAGCAGGTGGTCTGGCTGGCAAATACATGCTCTGGGCTGGCACATTCCCTGACCTTGCCCCCAAGCTCAGCGAGCCTAGCTGGGAGAAACCCGTGGGCAGTGCCCAGTGCTCACGTGTCGGTGATGCTCACCGCGGTGCTCTGATCAGAAAGGGAGCTCAGGGGTTGGTAGATGCTTGTGGATCAGCCCCCTGGGGCCCAAAGGGGTTACGTCCGGGTGGGGCAATAACCCACGAGAACAAAGCCGACTTTCAGCTCCCGGCTTCCAGAGGCCCCTTGTAGCTCCAAACCTCACCCTAGATGCCCCTGACTCCCACTATTGCCTCCGCATCAGTGGCAGGTTGGGGGAGAGGCCTGGCTAGAGCAGAGCCAGAGAACAATTTGTACCCACAAACCACCCATAAGGCAGCGCTGACCCAGCACCCAGGCTTCCCTATGGCGGTCAGGCGGCAGGCTGAGGCGAAACGGAGCGCTCCCCACCTTCTATTTCTAGTCTCATCACATTTTTTCCCCTGGGGCAGGGCATGAAAAGATGGCCAAAATACTGAGCAGTGACTTCTGAGCCAAGAGACCTGGGGTTACGAAGTGAGGAGAAGACAGCTAGATAGACAAGAGGCTACTTCTCAGAGGGATGATTTGTTGGGGGACAGGTCCCGCGCGAGGCTGAGCGACAGCCTGCCTGGGTCACCCCGGCCCTGCCGGGCCCGGCTGGCTGCCCCCCACCCTGGCCCCAGGTTATGCTGTACGCCCCCTTCCTCCTGAGCGAGGCTTGAGACACTCACTGTGCTCATGTCTGTGGCCAGGGTAGATGATCCGGAACACGTAGTCGGTCGCTCGCCCCGTGCTCACGTCCTCCGCGTCCACGGACCGCAGGCTGCTGCGCTTCCGTAGCCTGGGGAACACCTTCCCCTGTAGCGGTGGGGTGGGGTGGGGTGGGTGGTCAGTCTGCCTCAGGTGGGGTCTGATGCAGGAGACCCCTAGGCTGGTGCGAAGAGCTCCATGTGGGGAAGGATGGGGGACGGGGGTTGGGGGGCAGGAGAGAACCCAGTCCCTACGTCCCCTCACCCGGACGTACCTTGCCCTGCTGGGTCCAGAGTGGGGGCTCCAGCTGCCCTCGGGGCAGAAGGCCGTTCTCCAGGCAGGACAGGAAGGATAGCAGGTGGCCCCCTTGCGGGAAGTGCAGCGGTGGCCTCTGGATGCCGTCCTGGCTCACCAGCACGAGCGTGCCGCTGCTCTCTGGGGGTGAATGTGCACCAGTGAGGCTGGGGGGAGGGCCCGGAGCCAGGGGGCGGTGGGAGGGGGACAGGAGGTCCGTGGGCTGCGCGGCGTCTCTCCCCTCACCCCTGCGCCCAGCACAGGGGAGGCTCACTTTGCTGGTGGCAGTGGATGCAGACGATCTGACTAAAGGGCACGACCAGGGCGTAGTCCCAGTAGACGCTGCAGAGGAATCAGGTTGGTGTCACTGTGCCCGAGACCTGCCACCCCGCCGAGACGCCGTGAGACTATCCAGAGGATAGCGTGGCTGTGGCTGAGAAGCGACCTCGGCCAGCCGTGTCCCCCGGGGCCCCGTGCTGTCCTTGCAGCAGAGAGCTTGGCAGTCACAGCTGCCCAGAACTTGGCTCAGACAAACCTCTCTGTGCCCAGGCCTGGCTCGGTCTGAGAGATTCCGGGAACCTCTCCAGGCAGCCTCTCCCTGCAATTCTTGGCATTGGGTAAGAAGTGAGGTCTGCCCCCTGGAGCACGCTGGGTCTCTCCAAGCCCTCTCCGCCAGGGAGCACGTGCCCACTCCCTTTCCTGACTCCTGGGAGGGGGGTCTCAAAGCCCTCACCTCTTTTCCAGCTCAGAGTCCCCCAGAGTCCCGTTCATGAGCTGGTTGGGGGTCCACTTCAGAGTGAGGCTCTCTGCAGACTGGTGCAAGGAGAGGTAGCCAGGGACAGCCTCCATGTCCTCCTTCTACAGACAGGAGACACACAGAGGACAGAGAAGATGAGGGCCTGAGAGGCTCCTATGGCCTGTGGAAGAGGAGCTCCAGGTGGGTTCAGCGGAGGCCAGACTGGGCCCATCGCAGGGTCTGGGCCTGGGGACCGGGAGGAAGCAGGAGCGTCATGTGCCCCCTGCAGATGTGGGCACCTCCTTTCCCTGCCTGGCTGGGGCCACTACCTCTGCCCCGTGAGCCTCTTGGCTAGCAGATGTGTCCGGGTCAGTGATACCCAGGCTGGGTGTTCCCCCTGCCTGTTGGCGGCCATTCCTGCCCCCGGAAGGAATTCCTGGTCTCAGTGGGCTGGAGCCGATGCCATCGTGGCGCGTGACAGCTCAAGGCTGGGCGTGAGGCGTGTGAAATGAAGCCTCTGAAGGGAGGGCTGGATGTGGCTGGAGGTCTGGGCCCCTCAGGAAGCGGGAGAGGTGGGGGGCGTTTGGCTGCCCTACCGGCTGCACCAGCACGTTGTTCTTGCCATAGAGCAGCCGGGCCCTGGAGTTCTGGTGCAGCGACTCCACGTACTCGCGGGCGCAGGCGGCGAGCCTATCCTCCGACGAACTGCCGCTTGAGTGTCGCTTTCGGATCTGTGCACAAAGTCACGGCTTGGCCCCTGTCCGGGGAGGTCGGCTTGGGGGCCAAGGATCCCGAGGGTCTTGCCTGTCCCCAGTTTGCCCTTGGCCTCAGACCAGCTCTGTGCTCCTGGCATTTATGTAAGAGCCAGCGCGGGGAAGGCTCTCCCGGGCTGGCCGCTACCGCCTGTATCTGCCAGGAGTACATAGGCTGGCTGCCCTCGCCACAGGCCCAGAGGCCCACCCTGAGTGAGCACAGGGTGGGAAGAGGGACACCTACTCCTAGGGCTGGGCGCTTCGCGGGAGAGTCCTGGCGATGCGGGGGACCCCGGATACGGTGTCTCTGGACCAGCTCATCAGCAGAGGGGTCAGTCCAGTAGTGGTCAGCTGTCTTAAGCTTGGTATACTCCAAGGCACAGGGTCCCACTGTGGAGACAGGGACCATCAGCTCGGGGGTGGCCCCTTGGCACCTGCCCTGGAGCCCCCACTGTGGGCCAGCACAGGCCTCTCTGATCCCATCCTTACCTAGAAGAGAAGCCAAGATGGGGCCAAACACAGGGTCTGCCAGTAACGCCTCCTTCTCGTAGTACTTGCTGCCAGGAAAGAAACAGACAGAGTGACCACAGGGCTCCAGGCCTCCTTCCAGGGCCGTCAAGCTCACCAAGGAAACACGTCCACACAAGGACCCAATCCACGTCCAGTAATCAAGCAGCAGTGAGTCCACAAGGGCTGAGCGTCGTGGGTGGCCTGGGGCGGTCCATGCGCTCAGGGTGCTACAGGGGATGGCGCATGCCTAGAGATCATGGCGGGCAGTCAGGCACCAGGGTGGGAGTGCGGAGCGGGTCTCAGGGAAGGGCAGTCACCTGCAGTTCTCCACCAGGTACTGCACGACCTTGTCCAGCACTTTCTCGATCAGCGCTGTGCGCACCCATATGTGCTTCAGGGCCTGCAGGCTGAGGGCTGGGGCCTTCCCGCTGGCAGAGCCCTGTCTCCGCAGGGTCTCCTGGTTGCCTGCCAAGGGTTTCCTGCAAAGAGAGAGGTGGGCTCCAGGAGTGTGAGGGTTTGGGGGGCAAGCCACAATGCAGAGTGGTGGCTCTGGGAGCCGAGTCTGATGCCACAGGATGAGAACCCAGAGGACTGACTGGGAGGAGAGGTTGGAGATGAAAGGGCCACCCCCTCACCACCACCCTTAGTCTGGCCCCTCACCCGAGAGGCCCTTGAAAATGGACTGAGCAGGAGGGAGGGGCAGGGCAGGGCCGGCCCAGGGCTCACCTGCCCTCCACTTGCTGCTGCAGCTCCTGCACCTTGTGGCAAATCTCCGCGGCCACCGGGCACGTCTTCCCCACCTTGGTGAACAGGGCTGCCATCTTGTCACTGCGCAGGAAGCCGGCAGCGCGGCGCCTCAGCTGATGCAGGAGGCAAGCCTCCACCGCACCTGGGCCACAGAGGGGAAGGCAACTGAGCCTAGCACGATGGCAACGGGGAGAACACCCCCTCCCTCATATCTGTGGGGAGCACAGAGCCGAGGACTGCCCCGGGTGAGGACTGGGGGGGTGCAGTTCAGGCTTAGGGGGGCCACGGAGATACACCCCAACCTCCTCCCAAAGGGCTCCCGCCCTCACCCCTGCTCCTGCCCGCCCAGGGTGAACCCCTGGGGGCTTTGACGTGCCATTCCATCCCTGTCCCCTCCCGCCACCTGGCCTGGTGTGTCATGCCTCCTGTATGTGGCATTGTCCTGAGGCTCTGAGGACAAAGCTGCCAGGCCGGGTTGGCATGGGTGACTCCACCCCTGCCCACGAGGGCAAGCGCGGACAGCAGCCCCAGGACAAGGGACGCGAGGGGAGCACACAGCCTGGCAGCCCTCCTGGAGAGCACCAACGATGTGGTTGCTAAGGAACGAGGCTCTGGAGAAGGAGCTGAAATATTGATGAAGCCACTGCAGAGATCAGACCTGACGGCGGCCCTGAATTATTGAGGAGCCGGGCAGGAGTGAGAGATTTCTCCTTCCCATGCAGGGAGGGCTTCCCTTCATTCATTCATATTTTTAGGGGCTAGGCCTACTCTCTCCGTCTGGATGCTGCTTACAGCAGACAAGCTCCACAGGAAGCAAAGAAGGGCGTGGTGGGGGAGGGTGGGGAGCTGCCCTGGGCACAGACAGATGCTAAAAAGAAACTAGTGTGGCGGTATGGGGGAGGAAGGGGCTTGGCCATGACTGAGGCCGAGCTGATTGTTTTACAGCTGAGGAAGGAAAGGCCCTGAAAGGGGAAGAAGGCTGATTCGCATCACAAAGTGGCAGAGATGGGAGGAGGAGCCAGGGCCCCCAACATGGGCTGAGCCCCCTTCACCTCCTCCAGGTGTGTTGGGGGTGGGGGCTCACAGGTGGGAGGAGGTCTCCTCTTGCCTCACGTGTTCTCCTTTCACAGGGACTGGGCTGGAGGTGGGCTTCCCAGGTGGTGCTAGCGGTAAAGAATCTGCCCGCCAGTGCAGGACACACAGGTGGGTTCAATCCGGGATTCGGGAAGATCCCACATGCCTCGGAGCAACTAAGCCTGTGAGCCACAACTACTGAGCTTGTGTTCTAGAGCCTGGGAGCTGCAGCTTACTGAAGCCAGCAGGCCCTAAGCCCGTGCTCCGAAACAAGAGGAGCCACCACAGTGAGAAGCCCACACACCACGAGAGAGTAGCCCCTGTTCACCTCAATCAGACAGAAGCCCGTGCGGCAACAAAGACCCAGCACAGCCGAAAACAAACAAATAAAACTATCTTAAAAAAAAAGAAAGAAACCTGCACTTCGGAAATAACCACTGAAAGCAGCGGCTGTCACCTAATCTCTGCCTTCACTGTCCTGGTCACTGCGGTCCTGTAAGTTTTGGCTATCTCTTGCACTGAGGTTGAGAAGTTTAGAGAGCCCCTCGGGCCAACCTGGAAGCTGGCCCGCTCAATGAGAGTGGTCCCAGGGGAGGGGAAGTTAGTGCCCCTGCCCTCTCCTGGGAGTTCAGGCCTGGGAGATGCAGCCTTTCCCTCCTGCCACATTCATACATGTGTGAGCACGTGTGTACGCAGACAGGTGTATCTACAGGTGTCATGTGTGTATGAGGCATGTGGGGGAATCTCCACTTCAGAGTCGCATGCCCCGCTCTGTGGTAGGTCCCTGGAGGTCCTACGTAGCCCTGGGGCAGGGAGCACAGACGAGTGGCCCTTTAGTCCTAGGCTCTTGGTCCTGCTGCAGCTACACGCCCACACCTGGAGGAAGGTGGTGACTGTTTCCCGGGGTGGCAGTGCCCGTTCAGAGCGGGAGAAAAGCAGGGAGGAACAGGAACCAGAGTGGCAGCAGGCGGCATCAGTCCTGCAGGGGACCAAGCTCCTCAGTGACGTGACTAATTGCTGGGGTAATGAGTCATTAGCCTTCCTACCTTCCCCAGGCGACCGTTGAGTGGCACGCGCGAAGCCAGGCTGGGGAGCTGGGGATCCAAGCAGTGGCCTAGCCTCACCCAGCCTGCCAGGCAGCCTCTGGGCACATAGTTCTCTGCGGGTGGGCGGAGGCATGCCTCCATAATCACCGTGAGTAGGGAATGCTGAGAGAAGAACAGCACATCCGGTGCCCCCACTCACCCTGTGGCCCTGAAGTGCCTCCTGTGAAACCCGGGCAAGGTGCCAGGCAATGTTTGCAGCAGGAGAAATCTCTCTCGCCTCTCTACCTTCCAAGCAAAGTAATCAACCCTCTGCCAAAGTAACACCCTCTGCCAGGTGTTCCTACTCTGACTCCCCAGGCTCCTGAGTCAGGACTTGTTAGACCACACTACGCCTCCCCCATTCCCAAAGGGCTGAACCTCGCAGAGAAGTGCGTGCAATGAAAGATGTTATCGTGTGCAGTGCGTAGGCAAAATAAGATCATAACACTTATAATAATTGAGAATTACTCTCCTGAGAGGGTCTGTGGATGGGCTTCTGGACTTTCCAGAGAGCTCCTAACTGTACACAGAATCATCAGCCTGCTCCCACATGCATAGGTGGGTGGTTCTTTTCTGGATAAAGAATCCTTGAGTTTTGGTTTCTAAAAGGGGTCTCTGATCCCAGAAAATTTTTAACCCCTCTCTAAGACTTCTGGGTTGAGCAGAACCATAGACATATCCACTGATCGACACTCACAGAGATGCAAGCACAAAGACCTGCCTGGTCCCTCCCCGTGTACAGTGAACCCACACTCAGAGCTGCAGCTGCAGAGCCACCAGCAATAATGTCCAACTCTCCAGCTGTCCACACTCCCCAGGAGGGCCTCTCACAGACCATTAAGCTCCCCTCCCCAGGGTAAAGGCCACACAGAAGCCTCTGCAGGAGAGGGCCCTGGCAAGGAGACACCCATCCCAGCCAAGTCACCAAGTCAGCCAAAACCGTCCCCCTTCTGACAGAGCTGTCCTGGCCCTGGTCCCCCAGCAGTGACATGAAGGCTTCAGATACCAGGGTTCCTAGTACCACCCACAGCCACTCCAGGTGCCCCCAAAGATGGGAAACACCATCCTGATAAGTCATTCGGCTCATTTCGTAAGAAAAACACAGACTGATTAAGAACAAATCGACACTGTTACTGTTTTTGGTGACTGGTTGGGATGGAAGCATTTGGGTGAGTGAATTGAAGCAGAGAAACAGACATAACTCAACAAGCTGGATCCTCTCACTCCCCACCTATGGTGGCCTTTGGAGCTGCAGTACCAGAGGGGCCCAGGGCACCTTCTCTACTCCGTCATCCTGCTCCACTGACTGCAAGGCTCAGGGAACTGCTGTCAGTGAGCCAGGATGACAGAACGGAGCGGGTACCCTGAAGCAACTTCGCACGCTCACATGCACGACATATTCATACGGTGTAATTACAATGCCACTCTGAAAAAGAGTGAGGATGCTCTCCAGGAGATAAGAACAGAAAAGTCTTCAAAAGAGACCTTTGGATGACAAAAAGGGTGGGGTAAACAAAAAACACAACGTTTTTAAGATTAGGATAAAAAACTCTGGAAGGAGGCACAAGCAGCAAGATAGTCTTGATTTTTGAGCCAGGTTACTGATTCAAAATAATAATAATAATTGCATCATGAAAAGATGCCAGAGATTCTCTCCATCCCGGAGGTGAATTGTCACACAACTCAGAAAGTCTCGGATCTGTCCATGGGCACCCCACCCTTCACCAGCTCTCAGCAAGTAGGGTCTGCAGGTTAGTTTGGTTCCCCCCTCTTACAGGAGCACCCGAGCTCTGCTTAGGGAAGTTACTGGTGATCTGAGCTGCGCAGAGACCGAAAAATGATTCCGTGGGCTGAGAGCAGCTCTGGTGTCTCAGGAGCCCACAAGAATGGATTAAAGCGAGTGGGGCTTCTCTGGTGGTCCAGGGGTTAAGACTCCGTGCTTGCATTGCAGTGGGTGCGGGTTCAGTTCCTGGTTGAGAACTAAGATCCCACATGCCACGAAACACAGCCCCCCAAAAAAAAGAATGGACTAAAGACTGGCTGCCCAGGAAACGCAGCAGTGGGCACTGACAAGGGTTCTCAATCAGCCCTGGGTCCTCAGAAGCAGCCCCAGCTCTCACACGCACATCCACAACTAAACCGCGTTCAGCAGCCAAGGGCCCTGGACAAGCCCAGTACAGTTACGGGGGGCCCACTGAACGGCCTTCCAAGGGTGACGCTGGTTGGCTGAGGTGGAGGACACGGCGACCGGAGTCAGCACAGCCTGGCGTGGAGGCTGCGCCCGAGGCTCCGAGGCGGGAGGGGTGGATAACGGGAGGAGCAGGTGTGCTCAGTGCCCCGGCCCCCACCTCCGCCAGCTGCCATCTGTGCATCGGGCGAGTTCAGCCTCCGAGTGAGGACAGTTAAACAGGTGGCTGGTTTGGGGCTTGGAGTTTTGCGGGACTTGACTCAGAGCAGAATTTTCAAAAGTCTGGGAGGGGAGAACCAAGATTTCCAGGAGAGGAGCAACCCACCTGGAGATAGAAGCTGGGGTAGGATGGGCGGCCTCCTTTCACAGTGGATAAAGTGGGCGGAGCAAAGAGGTGAGGCCGGGCACCACACATCTTTCCCCTCCCCACTTCCCTGGCCGGCTATTTCCACCCAGGGATTTATAACAGCTGCCTCCACGCGGAATGAGCATTTCTATGGTAACGGGGGTACATTTTCCCTCTGCCTGCACTGGTGATGCTGGCTGTTTGCTTCAGCTTTGTGTGTTGGGGGTTGGGGTGGGGGGTTGGCACGCAGCCTTGTTCAAAGCCCTAAAACAAGAAACAACTCTCCCATCCAGACTTTCACTGGGAGGAGACAGCCCTTCCCTGAGATTCCAGAATTACACAGGTGAAGGAAATGAGGCTCATCCAGCACATACCCATCTTCCTGGTCCCGCTGGGGATGCGGGGCAAAGTCCAAGTGCAGAGCTCACACTGGCTGCCCAGGGAGCCAGGCCAGTGCCAGCCACACCCAGCTTGGCAAGGGACCCACTGTCTCAAGGACATCAACCCAGCAAACGTCCCTTCTCTTCCCTGTATCTTTCACTTTTCCCAATAGATATTTTCCATTTGTATATAAGGGATTCCCAGATGGTGAAGTGGTAAAGAATCCACCTGCAATGCAGGAGATGCCACGGTTCGATCCCTGGGTCAGGAAGATTCCCTGGAGTAGGGAATGGCAACCCACTCCGGTATTCGAGCCTGAAAAATTCCACGGACAGAGGAGCCTGGCGGGCTACAGTCCATGGGGTTGCAGAGTCAGACACCACTGAATGACTAACACTTCCCAGTATTCTTGCTTGCAAAGTTCCATGGACAGGGAAGACTGGCAGGCTATAGTGCATGGAGGTCACAAAGAGTCAGATGTGACTAAACACGCATGCATATTTGTAAATAAATATTCTCTGCTGCTAAGTTGCTTCAGTCGTGTACAACTCTGCGCGACCCCACAGACAGCAGCCCGCCAGGCTCCCCCGTCCCTGGGATTCTCCAGGCAAGAACACTGCAGTGGGTTGCCATATCCTTCTCCAATGCATGAAAGTGAAAAGTGAAAGTGAAGTCGCTCAGTCGTGTCCGACTCTTGGTGACCCCATGGACTGCAGCCTACCAGGCTCCTCCGTCCATGCGATTTTCCAGGCAAGAGTACTGGAGTGGGGTGCCACTGCCTTCTCCGAAATATTCTCTATTTTCTTCAATTAAAAAAAATAAACCACCACCTCCCTTGGCCCTGTATCCCCGCTTAGGTATTAAACCATTTAGCTGCTCCCCTTTCTGTAACCTCTCTCAAGAACGTGATGGTGTGGTGACTGCTGTGACAGGTCATCTGGGGCTGTCTCCCTGAGGAAGGGCTTGGTCTTGATCTCCAGGGAGAGACTCCGGGTGCCCTTCCTCGGGGCGGTCTCCGTAGGCAGCCCGAGAAGGCGGGACAGGGTAGACATGCGTCACGGTCCCCACCTCCCTCCAGACAGGCGCGCCTGTGGCTCTGTCAAGGTCAGGGATTTCCCATGGGCACCGACGGATGGGGAGACAGAGCACTGAGAACTTTTCTGTTGGGACCAGGGAGCTGCAAACGCCCTTGTTTTTCTTACAAAACCAGCCTTCAGAGCCTGCTGCAGCAGTTGTGGTCAGCGCTGAGGTTTCAGGCCTCTGGCTTTCCCTATAGAAGCTCTCTTGTGGTTGTGCAGGGGTCCAGTGTCTTGGGTTTCTACCCTTTTTCCTCTTTTTGGAATTTCACCATGACAGGCCACTGCCCGACTGACCATCCTACCGCTGGGCAGCCAGATGATAGCTGGTCTAGTGTGGGCTGTTGAAGGCAAGAGAGGGTAAGGTTTGTGCCCTTCTTGTGTTTGCTGTCTGGAACTACCCATGTCCCCCAGTCCAGACCCTGTCTCTGGTTTAGAAGACCAAGGATGGGAAGGGGAGGAAGCAGCTTCAGCCAACAACAGGTCCTTCCTGGTTCTAACTGGGGGTCCAGGATCAGGGAGGACCCTTTAGAAACATCTGCTCCTTCCCTTGTTCTCCACACCCTCCCTGGGTACCGATGCTAGACAGTGAAGCCCCCACCGCTCACAGATGTGTGTACATGGACTTGGGGACAGAGCCTGGGTCAGTTTGGGAATAGGACAATCTCTGTGTATTGAGTGAACACAATGTCTTCAGTCTACAAGGCAAATTCAGTTATGAAAACTCAGTGACTAGCATGTAGTGCTGTGAAGTGAAAGTCGCTCAGCTGTGTCCGACTCTTCACAACCCCCTTGGAATTCTCCAGGCCAGAATACTGGCGTGGGTAGCCGTTCCCTTCTCCAGGGATCTTCCCAACCCAGGGATTGAACCCAGGTCTCCCACATTGCAGGTGGCTTCTTTACCAGCTGAGCCACGAGGGAGCAGGACTTTAGACCCCTCCTTCCTGTATCCAACATCCAGGTCCAGCACCCAGAGAGTGGGACAGATATGCATACTTGTCTCTTCTGTAGGCTTATATGCCCATAATCCTATTTAAGGATGCCTTCAATACAGATGTATTGAAATAAAAATATTTCCTGTAAAATAAGTTACATACACTTGCTATTTCTATCTCTTCTTCCATCCATCCTCTCCTCTGCTTCCTTTTTTTAAAAACAAAACAAAACATTTCATTATGGAAAATTCCAAACATATACAAAAGAGGATGATAAAATGACTCCCCATGTACCCATCACACACCATAAGCAAGGTTTGACCAATCTTATTTTAGTTATACCACCTCCAACCACTTTCCCCTTATTCCTAGGTTATTTGGAAACCAATTTTGGACATCATGTATTTTTTGCCATAAATATTTTAGTATGTATCTCTAAAAGAGAACTTTTAAAAACATGTGCCTAATACCTGTACTGCACCTACAGAATTAATAATAATTTCTTAATATCTTCAAATTCCTAGATTGGGTTCCCAGAGTTCAAATTTCTGGTTGTCCAGATCCTCCAAGTTCCCAGAAACATGGATTCCCAGAGGGAATCCGGGAAAGGGTTCTAGGAGGCTTTATGGGGAAGGTTATAAGATCACTTTCAAGAACAAAGCAGAAGGTCGCTGGTGGTGATGACACTTACTGAGCACCTACTGCATACTCCATGCTGTGTGCTTGGCTCCCATCACTCCTTTAACCCCTCACAACAACCTTATGGTGTAGGTTCAGAGTTGCTGAGTAAGAGGGCATGGTCACATACTGGGTGACATATTCAGTCTGTGAAGCCAGGTAAGGTCTGTCGGACGCTAGGGTCTCGGCTGCAGACCGCTGCCACCTGCCCTCAGCCACGCCCCGACAAGGGGCGTGAACCAGTCCCCCAGAGGGCCTTCCTGCCTACCCAATCGCTTCTGGGTGCAAAGTGGGGGACAGATAAGCTGAGAATGAGCTGTTCAGTGCGGGCGGGAAGCAGAGAGAAGGGCTCCCTTTCACCGAAGAGAGAGACTGGAAACTGCCTGGTATCTGACTCTCAGAACACGTGGCAGCATCCCAGGTGGGACGCATCCTCCGTCACACCTGCTTCTCTCCAGCTCATTAGTATCTCCCCGCCTTTCCCTAGAGGAGCTGGCTGCTGCGGCGGACCTTCCCCGTCTAATGAAAGCCGCTTAGCAACAGGGAGCTGGTTAATAAAGCCGTGCGGTTCCCAGCTCCAGAGACTCCACCCCCATCTCCCATTACAGCTCATCCTCAGCCCAAAGCAACCTCAGGTGGACCGATTGCCAGGCGGAGGGCAGGGAGCCCGGGGACTGATGGCAGGGCTGGCCCCCTCTGGCCTGGGTCCACCCCCAATGCCTGAGGATATTTATATCGAAGAACCTGCTTGGCCAGGCCTGGAACCTCTCCGTGGGCCTCCTAAGGCCCTTCTACCCACCGGTGGTTAAAAATCCAACCTCAGTGCCCAATGGGAATGGAGCAGAGACACTGGGGAGGCAGACACTCCCAGGCCTAAGCTGGGAACTGAGGGAAGGCCCAGTGCTCCTCGGTGGAGCCCTAAATTACCCCAGACCCCTCCATGGGAAGAGAGTGAGCAGGCATATTACAAACGCAGAGTTCAGACAATCTGCTGTTTGACCCTGAGCTTGAGTTGCCACAAAGAACCTTGCCCTCTGGAGGAGGGGGTGGCAGAAGATACTGGCCTACACCCACAGGTTCAAGAAGCAGAGTGAAAATAGGAAGCATTCATTTCACTCAGCAGTAAGGGTCCACAGTCAAAAAGTGTCAAAGGCCATATTAGGGAGGAAAATGCAAGCTTGACATGACTTTTCAAGATAAAGGGGAGAGGGGCTTCCCTGATGGTCCAGTGGCTAAGACTCTGCACTCCCAGTGCAGGGGTCCTGGGTTTGATCCCCGGTCAGGGAGCTAGATCCCATATGCCACAGCTAAAGCTCCAGCATGCCACAACAAAGACTCAGTGCAGCCAAATAAAAAAATAGATACATAAACTAAAAAAAAAAGATGAAGAGGGGATATTAGAGAGCCATCTTCCACAGTGGGGTTTGGGTCTGTTCTCTGGCGGGGGCAGTTACCAGGTCTGGGGGGCTGGGAGGGGGCGTCTCAGGGTAGCGCTGCAGCCACTCTCCTTGGTAAGAGAGCAGCACACAGAGATCCCCTCCTGCCGGCCGGGCGTGCCAGCCGGGTGTGCCAGCCGGGCGTGCCAGCCGCGTGTGCCAGCCGGGTGTGCCGGCAGAGCCTGCTCACAAGGTTACCACCTGCAGGTTTAGAAACAAGCTTCCAGTCAGACAGGTTTAGAAACAAGCACAGCAAACACACAACAAAAGCGTGTTCCTTGCCAGGCCCCGAGTCTCCCTCCTCTCCTTGAGGAACAGGAACACCGGGGCTAGGTGTTGACCCAGGGATTTTTCAGTTCCATTTCTAAGGCTCTCCAGAAGGTGATGTTTCTGGTTCAAATGTCTATATTCTAAGGAATCTTCTAGCTCAGGCTCTGCCCTCTTCAGTCAGACACCCCCTAGCCATCCTCTGCCATGAACAGAGGGGTCAGGGCAGGGCAGGGCAGAGGGGCCCAGGACCCCAGGCCTCTATAAAGCTCAAGGGAAAGGGGTCACTCACTGCATAGCTAATCCAGTCTCCACAGCTTTCACTCCACTCCGTTTCTCTGCACTCCCATTTCCCCTCAGAACAAAGCTGACTTCTGGATATGGCTAGGACCACTGTAAGACCCAGGGCAGGGGACTTCCCTGGTGGTCCAGCGGTTAAGGCTCTGTGCTGCCAATGCAGAGGGCGTGGGTTCCATCCCTGGTAGGGGAACTAGGGTCCCACATGCCATGTAGAATGGTCAAAAGATTTTTAAAACAAGACCCAGGGGAAGACTGGATCTACTTCCAACTAAAAATGCACTTCTGAACGTTTCCCCAGCGGGTGAAGGAGCCTGGCATATCAGAATCTCCAAAAAGCCAGAAGACTGGAGTTTTCTATCAGTACATGTCTATTCTTCCTGCCTGCCCCCCCAATACCCCCAGGAATCCCTGGTTATGATTCCACCATGTGATGCAGGTAGGAGAAAGGGCTGATAATCACTGCTTTAAACCAACCTTACTTTGAGCTCAAGCTGGGATCCACCTCACCACTGAACACCACCATTAGTACAGTGTAAGGATTCCTCTTCCCATGGGTCTCAGATGCCCGGCTCAACTTAGCTTTATTCTGCTGGCAGCCCCTCCTGCTGGCGTTCACTTTAGTGACTGCGCACTGAGCCCAAGGCAGAGGCAGCAAGCTGGCAGAGGCTTGCAGATGCCTCTTGTTGAGCCCACACAATTTTTTTTTAATGGGAGTTAGTTATCAGCATTTAAAAACTGGGACATTTCATACAGAAACCCAGACTGCTGGCTTCTCTTAAAATAAAACAAAGGCCGTGGCAAGCCTAGGACCAGCATTCCTGCAGAAACTGAGTGGTGGCTGCCCCCTTCAAACCTGGCCAGGGCTGTACCCACTCCTGACCGCTGCCTGCTGTCCCACATCCAGACTTTCTCATCTGACCCTGTGGGCATTTCAGTTTGCACTTTGACCTAAGGTACCTCCTGAAATCCAGTCAAACCGGGCTCCTCTTGCTTTGGGGCTGGTTTTAGAACCCTGGAGACTTGGGTCAATTTCATAGACTCTTGATTGGCTGGATGGCATCACGGACTCGATGGACGTGAGTCTGAGTGAACTCCGGGAGATGGTGATGGACAGGGAGGCCTGGCGTGCTGCAATTTATGGGGTCGCAAAGAGTCGGACACGACTGAGCGACTGAACTGAACTGAACTGATCTATTTCAGTGACCGAAACTGACTGAAAGTACAAGAATCGTTCATTTTGAAGGTGGTATCTCTGCCTGCTGGAAGAAGGCATGGGCTTCAAGGCAAGAGGCTGAAGTGAAAGCCCTGCTGTTTCCCCGGGACCCCTGGACTGATCAGAGGAGAGCAGGCAGTTTCTTCTCACCCTAATGGACCTGATGGTGGGATGCCCACAGACTCCCGCCTGCCTCTCGTCCCCGTTTCCCCACCGCCACCCAAATTCGGCGCCCATGCACAAGCTGTTTTCACTGTTTCATTGTTCTGCGTTTGCTGTGTGTGCTCTGGATGAAGCTGAGCACCACTGCCATGGTACCACTGGGCCTCCAGCAGAGCCCTTCTGGTGACAGCGACAGACAGTGGCTGATGTCAGGGGGACTCAGCATAGGTAGAAGGGAGTAGGGTTCTAATACTCTCTAAAGTCACTTATTTTGAGACCAGCATGGTTTTTCCCCAGCAGGACTTCTGCCAGAGAAAAAGGTGGGATCGGATTGGTCCTGTGGACCTGACAAGAGCTATATCATCTCAAAGAATCAACTTACCCAAAAGGGAGATAGTAGGACCTCAAATCCTGCAAACCTAGCTTCAGCCTTAATGCCCAGAAGAGGAGGAAAGACGGACGTTTTCCTGAGCTCTTACAAAGGTAGGAATGTTCACATGCATCACCTCAATCCCCAGGAAAATTCCTTGAGGTGGGAATCACCACCCGGTTTTCAGAGGAGCACACTGAGGGTGCCAGGAGTCAAGGAACGTGTCCAGCACAACTCGAGAAGAAGAGCACCAGGGTTTGCCTGAACCCTCAGGCTGTTGCTCGGGCTCTGCTCACAGGCTGCCTCTCCCTAGTCGCCTCCCACATTTCTCTGCCTTTTTTTGCCTTTTTTTTTTTTGCATAGCTGTTACCACACCTGTTACTCCAGGATATATTCCTGCGTGCTTTTGTTTTCTGTCTGTCTGCCCACAGAGTGTAATCCCCTGGGGACAGAGAGACAGTTCACCTTGTCACTACTGTTTCCCTGCCTGGTAGAGGAAGCGTCTGGAACCTGGGGGACCTTCAGTGTCTGCTGCTGGACGGATGGGAAGGGCGGCTCTATCGGCCTCACCACGCTACTGTGAGAAGTGTCCCTCTCTTGATCTGCTCCTTTCATTCCTTCCCCTCAGAAATGCACAACCTCCCTTCCACGAACACCAGACACCAACCTCAGAGGCCAAGGGAAACAACACACAGATGGCAAACGGCGCAGAGCAACTAAGCCCATGCACCCCAACTACGTGCTCTGGAGCCTGGGGGCCGCAACTGCTGAAGCGCACGTGCCCTAGAGCCTGTGCGCCCCAGCAAGAGAAGTCACCGCAATGAAAGGCCCACACACCGCAACTACAGAGGAGCCCGTGCAGCTACGAAGACCCAGCACAGCCAAAAATACATAAATAGATACTTTTGCAAAAGATGGCAAATGGAAAGTCAAATTCCTGGAAATCCAAGAAAACTCAGTTGTGTGCAGAGACAGTCTTGCTCCTACAAAGGCAGAAATGTTCACGCTGAGCAGGAAGCAGTGGTTTATTACAGACTTTCTCTTCTCTGAGCGGGGAAGTCTTGGCTAGACTTCCTCGATCCTCCTGTGGATTTGCATGCAATTGAGTGTCTGGAGAGTTGGGAATGTTGAAGCAATGCAGGTGGGATTGATTAGAAAACAGATGTAGTACAGAAAGCATCCAAAGGCACAGGCCCATTCCCAAAGTTAATGCAAGGATAAACAAGCACTGTGGTTCCCCAACCCAACTACTGAGGCTGGTGGTTCTTAAAGTGCGGTCTCTGGACTAGCAGCACCAGCATCTCCTGTGAACTGGTTAGAAATGCAAATTCCTGGGTTCACCTCAGAGATACTAGAATCAGAAACTCCAGGGCTGGGACCCAGGAACCTGTTTTAACAAGCCCAACAGGTGACTCTAGGCTTCCCAAGCGGCTCAGCGGTAAAGAATCCGCCTGCCACTGCAGGAGACACAGGAGACATGAGTTCAATCCCTGGGTTGGGAAGGTCCCCCTGAAGGAGGGCATGGATGCTGCTGCTGCTGCTGCCAAGTCGCTTCAGTCATGTCCGACTCTGTGCAGCCCCACAGACAGCAGCCCATCAGGCTCCGCCATCCTTGGGATTCTCCAGGCAAGAACACCGGAGTGGGTTGCCATTTCTTTCTCCAGTGCATGAAAGTGAAAAGTGAAAGTGAAGTCGCTTAGTTGTGTCAGACTCTTCATGACCCCATGGACTGCGGCCTATCAGGCTCCTCCGCCCATAGAATTTTCCAGGCAGGAGTACCAGAGTGGGAGGGCATGGCAACCCACTCCAATGTTCCTGCCTGGAGAATCCCATGGAGAGAGGAGCCTGGCGGGCTATAGTCCATGGGGTCACAAAGAGTGGGACATGACTTAGCCACTAAACACAACAACAGCAGGTGACTATGATGCTAAAATTTGAGCACTATTGTCCTTAGGGACTAGACATATAAAGCAGATTCTTGGCCCTGGAGATCCTAATTCAGTAGGTCTGGAATGGGACCCAACAAGATTTCATAAGCTTCTGAGTTGATTCTGACTTACCACCTGATTTGAAAACTACTGACCCTGAGGACTCTTCCTGTGGCCCCAGGGCAGTATCCTCAGTTTTTAAACCCCTTTCTCATTACCCTCCAGTCACTCACTCACCACACAGAGCAAGGATGTGGCTGCTGTCTTCATGCACAAACTTCCTGGTGACAGCCTCCTCCATGATTTGCTTCACCTGTGAATAAATGGGCGGCACCGTTATTGATTGATTGATTGATCAAAGGCCTGTGAGCAAGTAAATAGCTTGGCTTGCCCGCCTGGTCTGAGTTCAGCCACTTGCAGAGTAGAGGATAGGAATGGGAGGGGTGGGGAAGGAAGGTTTCTTCAATACAGACATTGCCAAATGTCTTGGAAACGCAACCAGAAAAAGGCAGCCTGCCAGGCTCTTCTGTCCATAAAATTTCCCAGGCTGGAATACTGAAGTGGGCAGCCATTTCCTTCTCCAGGGGATCTTCCCAACCCAGGGATCAAACCCAGGTCTCCTGCATTGCAGGCAGATTCTTTACCAACTGAGCCATCAGGGAAGCCAAAAAAGGTGCTATAAACCCACTCATCAATCAGTTCAGACATTCCAACCCAGGACGAAGGACCCTGCTGTAAGAACAGGGATGGGATGCTATTTGCACATGTGTACTTGGCGGCAGAAGGCTTGTCCTTCAGGGACAAATTGTCTCAGCACAGGCCGCAGGAGGACACCTGACCCTCCTTTTCTCCTTTCTCCTTCTCCAAGGGGAGGGTAAGTCCGTCCAGGTCTCAGGGACACTCCCCACATGCTCACAAGCCCAGCCTTCTCTCTGTC
Organism: Capra hircus; assembly: GCF_001704415.2. NCBI lineage: Eukaryota > Metazoa > Chordata > Mammalia > Artiodactyla > Bovidae > Capra > Capra hircus. The sequence continues at coordinate 23,107,090 of NC_030826.1, read as the reverse complement.
TAGGTAAAACCCTATGTTCTGGTTCCTACCTGAATGTCAAAGTTTCAGAATATCTTGTAAGGTAAGCAGTCACAGCTTTCTTTAGAAAACACTTTAAAAACCTTTTAAATTCATGTACAATAAACATATAGAAAAGGGTATATATTTACTGGAAGGACCATTGCTGAAGCTCCACCTGATTCTAAGAGTTGACTCACTGGAAAAGCCCCCGATGCTGGAAAAGGTTGAAGGCAAGAAGAGAAGGGGGCAGCAGAGGGTAAGTTGGTTAGATAGCATCACCGACCCAGTGGACAAGAATTTGAGCAAACTCTGGGAGACGGTGGAGGACGGAGGAGCCTGGCATGCTATAGTCCAGGGGGTTGTACAGAGTCCGACACTACTGAGCGACTGAACAAGAACAAATATATCGTAATTACACAGCTTGAAGAATTTTTACAAACTGAACACATCTGTGAAAGCAGCATCAGCTCAAGAAACAGCACCCTAAAGTAGCCCCCGACTCTGCCATGATTCCTCTAGCCACTACTCCTTTGCAAGGTACCCACTATCCTGACTTCTAACAGCATAGAGCGCATGTGTGGGATTCTGTGCTTTTTATAGATGGAATTGCTCAGTGTGTAGTTTGTGTGACTGTGAGATTTGTTCATGTTGTGTGTGGATGTACACTTTTCATTCTCCATTGTGTGAACAACCCACAGCTGACTGGCATTTGGGTAGCTTCCAATTTGGGGCTGTTATGGACAGTGCTGCTTTGAACACTCTAGATGTGTCTTTGAGTGAACACGGGGGCTCATTTCTTTGGATTTATATTTTTAGGCAAGGAATTTCTGATGAGGGTATTTGGCATTATGAGATTTTGCCAATTTACATTCCCATCAGCAGTATAGGAGGTTCTAGTTCATTCCCAACACTGAAGCCAAGCACTTCTGATGCCCTGGGGGAACCTGTGTGTGTGTGTGTGTGTGTGTGTGTGTGTGTGTGTGTGTGTGTTTGTTGGTTGCTCAGTCGTGTTGGATTCTTTGCGACCCCATGGACTGCAGTCCACCAGACTCCTCTGTCCATAGAATTCTCCAGGGAAGAATACTGGAGTGGTTGCCATTTCCTTCTCCAGGGGATCTTCCCCATCCAGGGGTTGAACCTGAGTCTCCTGAATTGCAGGCAGATTTTTTACCATCTGAGCCATTAGGGAAGCCCCTGGGGGAACCTGCCAAGAGACAAATACTAATACTGAAGATTAGAGGGATGGATTACTTCAATCCCTGTTTTAAATCTTACTGATTTAGTGAGCTCTGGTCAGAGCGAGTCTTGCCACTCTTTGGACAGTGTCCTGTGTCCAGCGTCCTGATGCTGCCCTTGCTCTCCAGGCCCTCACTTCTGTTTGTAAGGTGGTAGAGCTTCTAAAGTCTGGGGAGGATGGAGGAAGGACCAGGGGTCTCCTCCTTACTGCAAAGTGCTAATGGTTAGTGGTTTAGGTAAAGGAGGATCTGATCGATCCTGCACTCTAAGCTATTAAAAGCTTCCTAGATTACTTCTCAAGGGGTGTTTGCATTAAACAGAGCATCATGTCACAGCTCAAAGACCAGTAGACAACTAAGGCAGGCTGCTGGGGCAGATTTTTGGATTAGGAGGACCTATAGATGACTTTAGTGGCTCAGACAGTAAAGAATCTGCCTGCAATGCAGGAGACCCAAGTTCGATCCCTGGGTTGGGAAGATCCCCTGGAGAAGGAAATGGCAACCCACTTCAGTATCCTTGCCTGGAAAATCCCATGGACAGAGGTGTCTGGCAGGTTACAGTCCATGGGGTCGCAAAGAGTCGGGCACGACTGAGTGACTAACACACACACACACACACACACACACACACACACACACACACATATCTATGCCCTGGGAATTCCCTGGCGGTTCAGTGGTTAGGACTTAGTGCTTTCACGCCCAGAGCCTAGGTTCAAACCCCCGTCAGGGAGCTAAGATCCTGCAAGTCATGCAGTGAGGACCAGAAAAAAAAAAAAAAAAAAGGACTACAGGTCCTTTGTGAAAAGCCAGCTTAGTCAGTGAACAATTGCCCCCACTGTCTCTATATGTAGGATAAGAAAGGATATGTTTCTCTCAAAATCAAGCCCTGAAGGTCAACAGAACCAAGAGTTCAGAGTGGGTCAACCTCTGGTCATATACAGAGCTGTGGCATATCCTGGACATTTCTCACATTTGTCTAAGAATCATTCTCAGAGTAGTACAGACAGCCCTTCTAAATACTGCCTTCCCTGAAATCTTTCCTATCATCCCCGACTAACCCCAAATTTGGAATGCACCAACAATCCTAGCACATGCACCCATAGTTTGGCTATAGCTACATTTTTATTCTTGTTTACACTGTTCATATAAGTCTCTGTCACTACACTGTTTCCTGAGGATAATCACTGGGATTTAAGATTTTTTTTTTTCCCCTGGGGAGACAAGAGTTGGGGCTTAAATGTTAATTTGATATACTCCTGGACTTAAAAAAACTCTTGGCCACTTCACAGCAAAAGTACAATGGAGCTTCTCAAACACAGTTGGAAAGGTGATGGCTTCAACTGCCTCTTTGCCAACAGGAAGTAAGGAAACAAATTTAGGGCACAATAGCCAGGCTATAATTAATGCAGAGCCTTAATTATGAGCCTTCCAGAATTCTATAAGAACCCTGAGCCTTCTCCAGTCCTGAAACCTCTCAGTTCAGTCGCTCAGTTGTGTCTCTTCGCCCCTCCATGGACTGCAGCACACCAGGCCTCCCTGTCCATCAGCAACTCCCAGAGCTTGCTCAAACTCATGTCCATCGAGTCAGTGATGCCATCCAACCATCTCATCCTCTGTCATCCTCTTCTCCTCCTGCCCTCAATCTTTCCCAGCATCAGGGTCTTTTCAAATGAGTCAGTTCTTTGCATCAGGTGGCCAGAGTATTGGAGTTTCAGCTTCAGCATCAGTCCTTCCAATGACTATTCAGGACTGATTTCCTTTAGAATTGTATGCTTTAATATCCTTGCAGTCCAAGGGACTCTCAAGAGTCTTCTCCAACACTACAGTTCAAAAGCATCAATTCTTCGGTGCTCGGCTTTCTTTACAGTTCAACTCTCACATCCATACATGACTACTGGAAAAAACATAGCTTCGACTATACAGACCTTTGTCAGTAAAGTACTGTCTCTGCTGTTTAATATGCAACCTCTAGGAAAGGGGAAAGGAGGCAATATGGTAAATTTTTCTTTATCAGCTAAATATCATATCCCTATTTTAGAGATGTAGAAATTGAGACTCAGAAAGGTTAAGTAACTTATTTAAGATCACAAAGAGCTAGGTCCAGACTATTTCAAAGTTTATGCATTCCCATCAGGCTTTGTAGTCTCAATAGGCCTTATTTACCAAACATTTATTGAGTGCCAATGATCACTGAGATCAAACCAGTCAATCCTAAAGGAAATCAATCCTGAATATTCATTGGAAGGACTGCTGATGAAGCTGAAGCTTCAATACTTTGGTCACCTGATGTGGAGAGCCAGTGCATTGGAAAAGACTCTGATGCTGGGAAAGATTGAGGGCAGGAGAAGGGGCGACAGAGGATGAGTTGGTTTTTGGTTGGCATCATCGACTCAATGGACGTGAGTTTGTGCAAACTCCGGGAGATGGTGAAGGCCAGGGAAGCCTAGAGCACTGCAGTCCATGGGGTCGCAAAGAGTCTGACACAACTGAGCAACTGAACAGCAACACTGAGTGCCTACTGTGTGTCAGGCATGGATATAGAGTTCTGGATAAAACAGGTTTCCTGCCCTCATGGAGTTGACACATCTGGCCGACAGAGGTAGATGAGAAGAGTCCAGGGCTCCATTCAGAGGCTGCATCCATTCTAATCCACTCTGTGGGTTTGGAGCGCTCCAGCTTGCCTATGCGGGTGAGTCATTCACACGGGCACCTCCCCTTCCTCCCCCTCCCCCCCACACGCCCATGAATGGAAAATGGGTTTTAGGGCAGGGACAAAGTAGAGGACATTAGTACGTTCAGGGAAGGACTTCTCTTTGTGACATGGGCGGGGGGGCTCCTCAAAAGAGGAAAAAAAAAAAATCTGAGTCTTAAAAACCATTCTCAAAAAGCCCCCCTGGCCTCTGGGTATGGAGGTGGGCGTGGAGTGAGAAGATGTGGTGTGCGGCGAACCCTCATGCCGCCGAGACTCAGTTCCCAGAAAGATAACCGAATGGGGTGGAGGGCAAACCGGAGCTAAGCCCCCAAGTCACCGGTTTAGCCCGGGCCCCGCCCCCTCTCCAGGCGGCGAGGGCAATGAATGGGCAGCTCGGTTCTCCAGAAATCGCCGCCACCCCTCCCCCTCGGTCTCCCAGAGCTGCTGCTGTCACAGGGCGGGGAGCTGCGGGATCGCGGAGCAAACAAACCCTGAAGCGCCGGCCTAGCCCCTGGGGCCGAGGGGTGCTGCCCCCTGATCCGGGAGTCGGGCGGGAACCGCAGCCAGTCCAGGCCCGTCCGAGGCCCGTGAGCACCCGCGCCCTGGGATGGGCGCAGATCCTTCTGTCCCGTGGGCCGTGAGGACAGGGACGCGAGCCCCCGGAGGTCCGTGCCCCGACTTTACCTCCTTTTTCACGTTCCACAGCAGTTTCTCTTTGACCGCGTCCTCCGCGCTGCCCATCTTGCGGCGGCTGACCCGGGGGGAGGTGCCCAGCGGCCCCCGATGCCCCCCACGCGCCCTCGCCGCCTCCGCGCCTCTCGGCTCAGCGCCCCACGCGCCAGGCAGAGCCCCCGCCAGCCGCGCTCCCCGCCCGCCGCCGCCGCCGCCGCCGCAGCCACTGCCCGGTGCTGGGCTCCGCAGCCATCTTCCGAGCCCCGCACAGACGTCAGGAGCCTGGCCCGGCCCCTTCCCACTGCCGGGGGCGGGGTGGGGGGGGTGCGCTCAGCCACTGGGGGGGGGGATCGAGCGGGGGGGAGACTGCGCGTGCTTGGGGGCGGCGTGCCCGGGCGCGCGCCCCCACGGGCCGCTGTCATGGCAACGCGCGGGCTCCAGCCCCGAGGGCGCGAACCCGCATTGTGAGCGCCAGTCGCCCGCCCTGCACAGCGCTGGGCTGGGGAGGCGGGGCGCGCCCCTGGACACCCCCACCCCCAGGCGGCTAAGATGGGCAAGTCGCTCTTGCGAAAGCTGGCCCCATCCAGCTGGATGTTCCGTGATTCCTACACGCTCGATTTCCCGACGGGAGGGACTGGGACCCCCGCGCCTCGAGTCTGATTACTGGGAAGCCCATGTTGGTCCCCCGGCTGGGAGGAAGGCTGTGGCGCGCCGTCGTTTCTTTAAATCCCCCTGCCGGCTGGGCGCCTTCCGTTGCAAAGCTTGTTGGTGGAGGAGTGGAAGAGCAGCCGCCCCCGTCTGCAGAGGCGCGGTTGGGTCTGAGAGCGCCAGAGTCACGGTCAGCCGTCCCTCCTCCGAGGGGTCGCCACGACCCGTCTGGCTTTTCTCGCAGCTACATGGGACGTGGGGGCGCGGGTTGGGGTAACTGGGACCAGGAGGAACGGGCACGGAAACTGGAGGTGAAACAAGCTCCTTCCGCACGATTTGCTTGGTAGGCTTAAGCAGCCCCACCTGGGAACTGAGGGCGACAAACGGTGGCCCAAAGTGACAAAGAACACCTGATGCTCCCAACCGAGGAGCGGCGTGCACAAAGCTAGCTGAGAGGAGGGGCTTAGCCCTCTATCGCACAAATGGAGAATCTTCCTAAGTGATGCAACATGATAGCGTAAAAAATATCAAAACTCAAGGAAGCATATCGGCCCTCCGAAACTGAAAGCCCAAGCCTCGAGCCCGCATCCGGTGTTTTCAAGTCCCCCAAAGCAGACCACCAGCTTGGGAAAAGTTTACACGGAGGTTTCTCCTAGAGGGGTGTGTAAATAAACCTCGCGAGAGATCGCGAGGAGCCCCGCCCCGCCAGGGAGGACACGCCCCCGAGGCGGGGACCGGAAGCGACCTATTCAGCCCGGAAGTAGTGGCGACTTGGTACACGTGAACGGCAGCATGGCGGCCCATCGCTCTGGCCCGCTTAAGCAGCAGAATAAAGCGCATAAAGGCGGGCGGCATCGGGGTCGAGGGTCCGCGCAGCGAGATGGCAAAGGTAAGAAGGTAGGGTTGGAGGAAGAAGAGCTGTTTGATCGATATTAACTGCTTTTCTTCGTACCCAGAATGAGTTCCTGCTTCCGGCCTGGACCTCGCGCAAAGGGTCTAAGGAGGGCAGACAGGGGTCCCCTTTCTTGACCTGCCAGTGCTTTGCGCAAGATCAGAAAGGTCTGATATCCTTCCAGGCCGTCTAGCACCGAAAACCCTAAGCAAGAAGGTGAGAAAAGATCTCAGCAGGGTGGACCAGAGGCATCGCGCCAGCCAGCTCCGAAAGCAGAAGAAGGAGGCGGTGAGAGGACTGGGGGTTAGGGGACTGGTGTGGCTTCACAACTTTTATAGGCGGGTAATGCCTCGAACTAGAAAATGTGACCCTGGGAAGGACTCAGAGATGGAGGATAACTCTAGAGCACGTGTCAGGTGTGCAGGCTGTAGCTTTCTTTGCTTTGTGCCTACCTCCTGCCCACCTCCTTGGCATACCTGACACCTTTTAACAAGAGAGACACTGGTTTGGAGGCTGAGGATGGGCCTCTGTACTGTTGGAAATGCAGTGCTGGAAAAAAGTATTGAAACATTGAGGTGTTCTCTGATGCTTTCTTTCCTCAGGTTTTGGCAGAAAAGAGACAGCTTGGCAGCAAGGATGGCCCTCCTCATCAGGTACTGGTGGTGCCCCTGCACAACAGGATTTCTCTGCCAGAGGCCTTTCGGCTCCTTCAGGATAGGGACACTGGAACTGTACACTTGAATGAATGGGGAAGCACCCATAGCTTTATGCTGTTATGCCCCCGCTTGAAACATCGGTGGTTTTTCACATCGGCAAGGCCAGGTTAGAGTATGCAACAATATTTCCTATCATTATGTTTTGAGCATTAATGGTAATACTTTGTAAGTAAAATGTCCTGATGTCAACCACCTTTTCCTACTGACTGTCTTCTGTTCCAGGGGATCTGCATACTGTGTTAGACATGGCTAAAGTGGCTGATACCATCCTGTTCCTCCTTGATCCACTAGAAGGCTGGGATAGCACCGGGGATTACTGCCTTTCTTGCCTGTTTGCTCAGGGCCTTCCCACCTATAGTAAGTGAGTTGGAAGTATTGCAGGCCAAGAAAGGAAGTAAATTAGCATTTATTGTTCACCTCTAATTTGCCAGATACTCTGTCTAACGCTTGATATTTTTGGGGGGTTATACGAGTATGTGTGGCCTTAACTTGGTCCATTATTTACAAGTCATATATCAATGTGCCTATTTCTGGACTGCCAGTTGCCCAGAGAAAGGAGATTATGAAGTTTGGTTTTATTGTGAATTTCTTTAGTGTAACTGAGTGTTGGGTTGCCCAGTGATGTCTGGGCTCACAACTAAACTATTAGCTTGTTTGTGAACTGCAGAGGGGGAGTTTCATATAGTGAAGCAACGTCATGAAACCTTTTCTCTTTTGCTCACAGCGTTAGCTGTCCAAGGGATTTCTAGCCTCCCGCCGAAGAAACAAATAGATGCCAGAAAAAAGCTAGGTAAAGCAGTGGAGAAGCGCTTTCCTGAGGACAAACTCCTCCTGTTAGATACTCAGCAGGAGGCAGGGATGCTGCTCAGGCAGTTGGCTAACCAAAAACAGCGGCATCTTGCCTTTCGAGATCGGCGTGCCCATCTATTTGCTCATGCTGCTGACTTTGTGCCTAATGAAGAGAGTGACTTGGTGGGCACCTTGAAGATCTCAGGCTACGTTCGTGGGCAGGCTCTGAATGTAAACAGCGTGCTGCATATCGTTGGACATGGTGATTTCCAGATGAAGCAGATAGATGCCCCTGTGGACCCTTTCCCTTTAAATCCGAGAGTGATCAGATCCTCAAAGGACTCAGGCACAGCAGTGGAGGTAAGATTGGTGTTCTTAAAAACTATGTGTTGTACGTTCATGGATGAGAACTAATTAACGTCAGAGAAAGTGGTACGGCTACACACTTGGACAAATATCCTAGTCCCTGGAGGTAATTGTCAAATAAGGCAATAGTCAACTAGAAATAAGTTGATGTATCAAATATTTATTCAGTGCTTTGTAGATGCTTTGCATAGCAATTGGCTCCGAGTCTATAGATAGACACAGATGTAGTCTCTCTCCTTAGACAACTTAATTAGGTCAAAAATGGCAAACACCTGTGAAATAAAGATTGAGAAAGTATGGTTGAGCTACATGTTTGCAGTGGAAGTTGAGGAAAAGACTGGCAAGATTCCCAGAAGAGATTGACTTGTGCCAGGTATTGAGAAGGATGAATGTGTTTTATAAGTTGAAAACAGATGGAAGAATATCCCAGCAAATAGAGACAACATGAGCCTAGGCAAAGTGATAGATCAAAGGGTTTCTTGAACTCTGAGGATAACAGTGGCTGAGAGTAACAAACAGGTAGGCATGGGATCAGATTATGAAAGGCTTCAAGAGCTAAGCAGACTTATAGATTTAGAATGCTAGGAAATAGAACCATTTGAAAAATCCTGACAAGTTTTGGCTTTCTATTCTATTTGAGGACTGTGCTCTTCTAGATTGTTCTAATTTGTTAGATTTAGTAGATTTTTGGCTCACACTTAATTGACTGTCAACTGTTTGGGTTTTCAGATTTGTGCTGCAGATGCTGTAGCTGATATGGAGGAAGACCTGAAGGTTCTAATGAAGGCAGACCCTGATAGACAAGAATCTTTGCAAACAGAGGTTATCCCAGATCCAATGGAGGGTGAACAGACCTGGCCCACAGAGGAGGAGCTGAGCGAGGCACATGGTTGGTATTGGCAAACTTGAAATTCATCTAGCCTAGAATTGTGGGTTTTGTCTAACTACTCACAGTGAGGACCTTAAAAGGTAGCATAGATGAGGAAGTACTGGAAGTCTGTCTTCTCTTACCTCCAAAGGCTATAGTTTGCACTGAGGAAACACTGGACACAGCTTTGCTCTAAGAATTACTTACTGTTTCCTAATGAACGGGTAAATAACTTCTGTTCATTGTAAGACTTGTTTGACCGTGTTAGTATTGCTGGTTCTGAGGCAGCTGAAATAAATTTGCAAGTGCCTGCCAGAGTTCCTGATATTGGTAGCAATGTATCCTGTGTCATAGAGGAGAGGAGGAGGTGTGTAACTTCACTCATGTGGGCTTTTACAGACTTACTGAAGGAAAGTTCCAAGGTAGTGAAGAAGGTTCCCAAAGGAACATCCAGTTATCAAGCTGAATGGATTCTGGATGAGGATGGTGAAAGTGGTGGGGAAGGAGATGAATACGATGATACAGAACACGAGGATTTTATGGAAGAGGAATCTCAGGTAAGGAAATGGGCCCTTGGGCACCCTCTGTGTATAGCTCCCAATGCAAGGCAAGGTGCATTCCTGACCCTAAGGGGTATGTGTGGTCTGTTTGTTAAGAATAGCTTTGTAGTTGCCAGACTGGGTCTCTGTTTTATAACTCATTCTCTGTTAGAGTTAATATTGGTTTGGACTGTGTATCTAGTAAATTTCAGCATAGTGGCCTCTTGTGTAAAGATGTGAGTTTCCTCAGAAACTGTGATCCTTCATTCTACAGGATGAGGGTAGTGAAGAGGAAGAAGAGGAGGAATGTGAAACTATGACTATAGGAGAGTCTGTACGTGATGATCTGTATGATGAGAAAGTGGATGAAGAGGCTGAGGAGAAAATGCTGGAGAAATATAAACAACAAAGACTGGAAGAGATGTTCCCAGATGAAGTAGATACCCCCCGTGACGTGGCTGCTAGAATTCGGTGAGTCAACAAGTCCAAAATCAATCAATACATTTTTATTTAAAACTTATATGGCTCAGAACTATGTCAGTGTGATATAAAAGAAGAAAAAACACATTGTTCTACCTCCCAAAGGCTAACCTTATACAGGAAGGTAACACAGACATATAGGAAACAGTTGTATATATTCACATTCTACACTGTGTAGTACAGACTAATAATGTTACAGAAATACACTCGTGATTAATTAGCATATACTTCCTTTGGAGCTAAGACTTGATTAAAGTATATAACGTTTGGGGAAGTTTGGGTAGAACAGCAAGAACAAAAGAGTTAGGGGTGAAGGTGATCCTATCCGCTCTAAAGGTGAGTATCACTAAAACCAGAGTTTATGCTGGTTGTTAGAGGGGTAAGGCTTTTATCAAGGACCTTGCTAGTCAGGTTAAAGAGCCACTCCCGGATATGCAGCAGGGAGCCACTGTTAATACTTTTAAGAAGCTGGGGTTTGGTACTGAAATACTTCTTACTGGCTCTTTTAGGGGGTGGTCCTGATTTAGGCCATTAGATTATTTTGAAAGGTAGTTCCTTTAAGCTAAAGCCTTAGCCATTTCATTTATTTAATTTTTAAAAGTTAAAAAGTTTTTCTTTTCTTTTTTTTCCTTTTAAGCCTTAGGTATTTTAAGTGAGTTGAGTGAACCAGTTAAGCAGCACCATATAAATGTCACTGTGAATTTCTTTAAAATATCCTCTGTATTCTAGATTTCAGAAATACAGAGGCCTTAAGAGCTTCCGGACATCTCCATGGGACCCTAAGGAAAACCTTCCTCGAGATTATGCTCGGATCTTTCAGTTTCAGAACTTTATTAATACCCGGAGACGCATCTTTAAAGAGATCGAAGAAAAAGAAGTTGAAGGAGCTGAAGTATCTGCTTTCCTTTCTCCATCCCTATAATCTGCTTATTTGCCGAGGTCGTGTCTGTCCCCCCTCCCCACTCATTCTCTTGGCATGAGTACCTTAATGAGTTTTATGCTGCATACAGCTGATTTAGAGAAGCTACTGAGGTACTGATCAGAGTGATACTGGGAACAAAGAGGTGTCAGAGATGTTAACTGGGAAAGCTTAATCTGGGTAGTTGAGGCATCTGTGCAAGGCAGTCTTGGAGGGTGAGCACTGGCTTTATCAATGTTTGGGAGACTGTTAACATAGTTGGAGAAATGCTTCATCATTATTTAGACCGTAAGAGTATAACTGCATGACCGTATTCTGCTTTCTCCTGGCAGGTTGGCTGGTATGTCACACTTCATGTCTCTGAAGTCCCTGTCTCAGTGGTTGAACACTTCAAGCGAGGCACACCCTTGATTGCATTTTCGTTACTACCTCATGAACAGAAGGTGAGTTACTGTCTTGTGGGAAACGGGAGTTACGGCACTTTCCAACCAGTTTTATCTGACAGCCTAATGTTTTATGTGGCTGATGTTTTGCTTCTTGGGATGTGAAAGTCTGCCTTTATGATGAGTGAGGAGAGGACAACAGAGAAGTCGATGATGGTTTTACCTACATGTCTGAACCTGTCTGATGAACCTCAGTGATGTCATCTCTGTATGGTTCTGAGACTTCTCTGACCTAAGTATGTTTGTCAGATCAGACTTTAGTCAGGGATTGGCATCCATAAAAATAAAGAGGGCTTCTGCCAAGGTATGGGCTTCCCTTGTGGCTCAGCTGGTAAAGAATCCACCTGCAGTGTAGGAGACCTGGGTTCAATCCCTGGGTTGGGACGATCCCCTGGAGAAGGGAAAGGCTACCCACTCCAGTATTCTGGCCTGGAGAATTCCTTGGACTGTATAGTCCATGGGGACTGTATAGTCCATGGGGTCGCAAGGAGTTGGACACGACTGAACGACTTTCACTTTCACGCCAAGGTACAGATCTTTTTTCTCTTGGTGGCCAGCAGTCATGTAGGTTGGGGTGTAAGAAAGCTCTGGCTTTTGGTCAGTGTGAGTAACGGTTGAAGCAAGAAGTGTCTTGAATGAGTGTGGTTTGGCGGTGTGTGGTTAGTGACTTGTAGGCATTTTGTGGTAGATGTTGAACCCTTGCATGTTACACATGGGAAGGTCAACTAGTATAAGCAGGGACATGAAAGTTCTGAAAGTCAGCTTATTTTCAATTTGAATGCAAGATATTAGTGAAGGTAAAAGATGGATTTGTGTTTCATCATTTATACTACACCATAGATTGGTATAGGGCTTCCCAGGTGGCTCAGCAGTAAAGAATCTGTCTGCAGTGCAGGAGATGTGGGTTCAGTCCCTGGGTCTGGAAGATCCCCTGGAGAAGGAAATGGCAACCCACTCCAGGATTCTTGCCTGGAAAATCCCATGGACAGAGGAGCCTGGCAGGCCACAGTCCATGGAGTCACAAAGAGAGTTGGACACAACTTAGTGACTAAACAACAACATAAATTAGTATTGTCAGCTCTTAGGGTGAACCCAGTCTGCTGGTTTGGTTTGTCTTCTTTTACTTTAGGGTGTTCTACTCCTGATAGGAAGTTCTGTTTCTCTACTTGGTCCCAGATGTCAGTACTTAATATGGTGGTGAGCCGGCACCCTGGCAACACTGAACCCGTGAAAGCTAAAGAGGAGCTGATCTTCCACTGTGGATTCAGGCGCTTCCGAGCCTCACCTTTATTCTCTCAGCACACTGCAGGTAAGCAGGGCAGTTTCTGGGTTTTTGTTCATTTTACTGTCTTTTAGGGGACTGTGATTTTGCGGCAGGGGGTGGGAGTGTGGGATGGCGGGGATGGGGTGTGCAGATACAGCATTTCAGACTTTGGTTTAGGAGCCAGTGATGTTTCCATTCAAAATGTCTGAACCTGTCTGAAGCATCCCTGTGATGCAAACTGTGTGGTGCTGAGGCTCCTGTGCCATGAGTATTTGCTGCAGAGTCAGTGTTGAATAGGGGTTGGCAGCTTTCAAGAAATGATGTGTCATGGAACTCTTGGCATCTGATGTCCCAGTGGGTGAAGTCTAGGGGGTGGCCCACAGTTGGATAAAGCAGAGGTATATGGCTTCTGAGATCTTGAGATTAGATGAGAGTTTGGACAGTGATGACTAGGGATACTCCTATGACAAAAAATGATTGTCCTCTTACAGTCTTTAGAGTGGGAAGATATTTGCAGTATGTCAGGGCTTCTGAACGTTACCCACACTCTCAGCCCCCAGTGGTGGCCAGAGGAAGGTGAGAAAAGGCAGTATTAATGGATGCTCTGGATAATTTCTTTGCTCACCAACCATTCTGTCTAAATGAGGGATTGATATTGCCCTTTTATTTCCCTATAACTTTTGGTATTAATTTTAAAAAATTATTATCTATAGCTGTTTTTGTGCTTTAGTGAGAACTGAGTAATTAGAAGAGATACTTGATGGCCACAAAGCCTAAAATACTTAATCTGATTATAGAAAATGTTTGCCAGTCCTTGCTCAAGACTTAAGAGCTGTTGAATTAGTGTTTTTCTGTAAAGCACCGATTCTTAAATGAGGTAGGGTGATATGTATCAGGATCACCTGGAGAACTTTGACAAACCCCAAAATACAGTTCAAGCTCCAAGACTCTGCCTCCTACTTGAAAAATCACTCTGCTAGGATAAGGTTGTATTTTTCAGTTGTACAGAGGCCAGAAAATGTTTGGAGAACTAGTAGGATAAAGAAACATTAGTTGCCTTAGTTTAAGAGTTCCAGTGATACAGCTTTTTCACAGGCCTCTGGATTACCTATTGTTTCTCAAAATATGTTCTGGTTTTTATTCTTTTAATGGCAGCGGATAAACATAAATTTCAGAGGTTCCTGACTGCAGACACAGCCCTGGTGGTGACAGTATATGCCCCAATCACTTTTCCTCCTGCATCTGTGCTGCTTTTCAAACAGAACAGCAATGGTAAGTTGAGTTCACAGAGGTGAATAGCCTGCAGGTCCTTAGTAAGATTAACTGCTCTTTGTATTTAAATTTGGGAGTCAGATGGTAACGAAAAAGTAATGATGTTTTTTTAAATTATCCCAATTTCAGGATGACAAATGGGGTTTTATCTTGCTTGCAAACCTTAGCTAATTGGTGGAGGCCGCTCAGGGTGCTCTATTTAGGGTAGGTTCTGAGGACAGGCTCAGCAGGAATATCAGTGATCTTGGCCATGAACCCAGGAGGGCCACATAGTACATCCCCACTGGGTTTCCCAAGATCTCTCATAGGTCTTTAAATAGACTGGACAATAAGTGACGGCTTTGACCAAAAGCCTCCTGCTGCTCTGCCTTCGCCCCTCAGGAATGCACAGCCTCATTGCCACAGGCCATCTCTTGTCAGTGGATCCAGACAGGATGGTCATCAAGAGAGTTGTTCTGAGTGGTCATCCTTTCAAAATTTTTACTAAGACGGCAGTGGTGCGTTACATGTTTTTCAACAGAGGTAGGTGTGACAGAGGGGATCCAGTTGCCTTTGTGGGATGAAGGTTGGGTTTATACATTATGGATAGGTGTTTCATCCTGGTCTTCTGTATGTTTCTTTATCTAAGAGGATGTACTGTGGTTTAAACCTGTGGAACTGAGAACAAAATGGGGCCGCAGGGGCCACATCAAGGAGCCTTTAGGTAAGAGAATGTGCGATTTGGGAGCTTGTGTAGACTTCCCCAGTGCTGTTAAACGACCATTGGGTTAAGAGACCACTGCTTTAAAGTTTTCTGTTAATATGACCAATTCATTCTGTTTTCATTCTAGGTACTCACGGTCACATGAAGTGCAGTTTTGATGGGAAGCTAAAATCTCAGGACACAGTACTGATGAATCTTTATAAGAGAGTTTTCCCCAAGTGGACTTATGATCCATATGTACCAGAACCAGTCCCCTGGGTGAAAAGTGAGATTTCTTCGACAGTGCCTGAAGTGGACATGGAGTAATGGATTCAGTGGGATTCTGTCTCACTGCTACTAGTGAGCACTCTAGGGATGGGAGCCTATAGGTTGTGATTGCCCAGTTTGTGCTTTCTACTTAAGGGCTCCTGCTCCTTTGTGCAGAAGACTTTTCTTGGCCCTGAGAAGGTGTTTCAGTTAAGTATGGATGTTTTTCTAGTTCAACTTAGTCCAAAAAAAAAACCACCATTAAATCTTACTGAAATACACATTCTCCATTAGGGTTTTGAAGGCTGTTTTAGAGGGGAAGATAGGAACTTGACAATGACCAGGAGACAAAATTTCCAAGTGTCTAGACACTTGAGTCCCTTTCCTTCCTTTTGCACCTATTAAACAGAAACAGATTGCTAAGGAGCTGCCTTTTCATCCTGCTTCTTCACCCAAGTTAGGGAGGTTAAGTCTACATTTCCACCACTGAGCACAATACAGATGTTCTTTACTTCTGCGGGAACTGTTTGAAAATGCTGAGACAGCACAGCGGCCACTCCAACACCAGCTGTAGGTTCAATAAGCAATTTCATCCTCTCCCACACCAGCTGGGTTGCATACTGTCGGTATAGAAGGGAGTAAGAATTAGTGACACAGGAAAAGGGGGAAAGAGCCTAGTTGGTTGGCCTCTATGCTTAAAGGCCAAATGGGGGTGTATGCCCAGTCTGAGTATTCCTGTTTGTGATACGTTTGTGTTTGCCAGTGAAGGGCAGGGCTTTTTTCATTCTGACTTGCTTTACTGTCTTGACACTCATCTAGGACACCCTCTCACATGTTATGAAATCACCTAGTCAAGTTCCCTTGTGGGTTAGTTGCCATTTACAACAGGAAGGTTTTTGCCTAATAAGTTGCTCCGCTCTTTTGTTGTTTTCTTTCCTCTTGGAGCCTCACCTTAATTTCATCCTCGGTGACAGTGAAGACATCATCCACGAGGTCTCTTATAATAGGCCAGGTGTTTAAGCCAATGCTGGATTTGATACCATCTGCTATGGTTTCCGGAGGATAGGGGTTGGGGGTCAGTTCCCCTTTGAGTTTGGACTGGTAGCAGTCATCTGCATTCAAGGGTTCAGCAGCATATACCTTCACACTAGGTCTCAGAGCCTAGGAAGAGGAGTATTAGATACCTTACAACTAGCCACAGCATTTTGCCTGCATGCTTGCAGTAAAACAGATGGTACAGTTAACACATTTCTGCCCAAGAGCCTTTCTTTTAATCTATGTAATAGAAATAAGGCCTTTAAGCACTTTAAATTGTTTTCTACTCTGGCCTTCAGTTGCCTAGATCACAGCTGGTTCTGCTGGTGACTTGGGAAAGGAGTAGCTCCTGACCTGGATAGTAAGTTGGTGAGATGGAATTCAAAGGACTGTGAGGGTGCCACTCATTGAAATGGCTTTTGTGCTGTAAAGTTTTCATTAAGAAGAGGGCAGTGATGCAAAGCAGAGCCTTCCACCTCAAGTGCCAGGGGATGATAAGAAGGAACGGCAGTTTGTGGGGAATGTTGAGCAAGTATTCACAATGTACTGTAATACAGAATAAACTTCTGTGCCTCAAGTGGGGAGTTCTCCAGAAGCTGTTTTCTCACCTTCACTGTAATGGCTATTCCAGCAAGCATTCCTCCTCCTCCTACAGGTACCACCAGTGCATCTACCAAGGGAACCTGCAGTGAAAAGAATATAAAGTATTAGAATAGGCGTGTTAATAACCAGTTTTATATGTACCTATGAAAGGATTGGTTCTGTGGCCAAACATCAGCACTACTGGCAGCTAAACAACTAAGCCGGTACCTGGTTTAGCACTTCCATGGCAATTGTCCCTTGCCCAGCTATCACTGCAGGATCCTGGTTGGAATGTATCATAATGCCTTCTGTTTCTTCCGCAATTCTTTTTGTAATATTTTCTCTGGCCTGAAAGAGGACATTACTTTAGCTTACTTTATCTGCATTTAATAGAGTCCCCAACAAGTTAGATTCAGTCATTTAACACTTCATTGGCTGCTTTTCTCAGACTTGGTTCTGGCACCGAGGATGTGACTGAACAAAATAGCGCCTGCACTCAGTGGAGTTACATTCTAATATGGTGGGATAGGGTGGGATATAAGTAAATACATGCTATGTCTACATGGTTTGGAGGAAAATGAACAAGTCCTGTGTGTGTCCACAGAATATTCCAGAGAGAAAGGAACAGCAAGTACAAAGACCACAGAACAGGAGTGCTTGGCTTTGAGAAACTGCTAAGTTAGTGTGGTTGGTGTGGAGTGTTTGGGGGACAGTAACAGTGGAAGATGAGATCAGAAAAGTAGTAATGGGCCAGTTCATCTGGGCCACAGGTGATTGCAAGAACTTTTGTTTCTGGGACTTCCCTGGTGGTCCAGTGGCTAAGACTCCATGCTCCCAGTGCAGGGGACCAAGTTTCCATCCCTGGTCAGGGAACTAGATCCCACATGTTGCAACTAAAAGTTTGCATACTGCAACTAAAGATCCCACGTGCCACAACGAAGATCAAACATCCTGAATGCCACAACTGAGACCCATCTCAGCCAAATATTGAAAAAATACAGTATGATTTCTTAAGTTTGTTTAAAAAAAAACACTGGTTTTCACTGTATATGAGGTGGGAAATCATTGGAGAATTTTGGGCTGACAAGTTGCCATTTACTGATATGCGGGAGATGGAAGGTGGAACAGTATTAAAATGAGTTTAGTTTTAGGCAGTTTGAGATAACTATTAAGACACCCAATTGGGAATATACAAGTCTGGGCTAAGAGTAAAGGTCAGGACTAGAGTTAGAAGTTATAAACTAGGAGACCATAACTAGATCATCTGAGTGAGGGGCGTGCCAACATTTAAAAAGGAGAGTGGAAGCTGTACCCAGTGAGGTAGAGAGGTCTCACATGACTGACCGCTGCTAAGGTGGTGCTGAACATTCTTCCTTACCTCTTCGCTCTGTTCACCGTATACTATAGAGGCTCCATAGGCTTGTATTGCCAGTTTTTTACAGTTGGGAGCTGTTTCCGACACTATGACATGAGCAGGAATCCCTGGGAGGGAGAAACAACGTTTAGCTAGTACAAATCAGAATTTAGGATAGAAATCTCTGTTCTGGTCACTTGTAATTGGGCTGGGAAATTTATTTCCATGGCTATCACCAATCTCACTGAAAGTTAAGGATACTTTTCCACTCCTCTGATGACCCTACTCAGGACCCTGGAAATTAGTAAAGCACCTTCCAATCTGGCAGCAAAGGAGAGAGCCTGGCCATGGTTTCCACTGCTGCAAGTAACAACAGCTCTGGGCTTCTCTTTCGGATGGGCAGAAATCAACCCTCTGATTGCATTAAGGGCACCACGAATCTGGAAAAGAGGGATGGTGAATTAATCCATTTGTTTTAAATGTTTCTTTTCAAAAAATCCCCACCAGCTTTAGATTTTTCTCTCCCAACACTGCATACCCAGTAAATTGTATTGGTTGTACCTCCTAAATATCTCATGTTCATCTTGGCCACTACCTTGGTGAGGCTTAATTTCTCAACCGGGAGTTTCTGAATCTCAGCTGATCCTGCCTCAAGGATCATTCTCATCTAATAGTTCCGCTAGATTATGAAAATTACCCTTTAAAAACAAATGTTACCTTTTTCATTGATTGCCTATCTTTGTGAGAAAAGTACAAATTTGTTAAAAGCTGCAGCCTTTCTAACATACTTAATATGTTACTTTCTAACATATCAGTGTCCTAGCCATCTTAAGTTGCTGCTAGTTTCCTACCAGGTTAGCTCACACCTCTGCTTCTTGACATGCTGATGCCTCGATATGGCTAAAAGTATCATCCTATAAAACTTGGATCAAACATCACCTGGTTCAAACTTCTTGCTCTCCCAGGCAAAATTAGGTACTCCATTGGCTTCCTTGTTCCTTGTTTGTGTATCTTTTTATTTGGACTGTGCTGCATGGCTTGCAGAATCTTAGTTCCTCAGCCCGGGATCCAACCTGGGCCTTTGGCAGGGAAAGCACAGGGTCCTAACCACTGGATGGCTAGCGAATTCTCTGTATCTCTGTGAGACGCTTGTCATCAACCTACTTTGTCTTCCCCTGAAAGTATGGGTGTAGGGCAAGGCCTCCAGTACATACACCTGGTATAGGTAGTGAAAATATGTGCTTGATGTGTGACAAATGAAGAACAAACCGTGACAGAAACAAAGGGCAAAAGGAAATAGAGAAGTTTCTGTATTGTTTAAAAGTTCTCAGTTAATGGGTGCCAAAAAAAGGTAAATACATGATATCCTAAAGCTGCCACTTAACAGGTACTAATACTTCTCGACACAGTCCAAAATGTAGCTTTCAGGTTTTTACTTGAATGAATCTTGAAGTTCCTTCTAATGAATGAAGTTCAACTAATGGTCAGAAAATTCTGATAATGAAGAAACATAGAAACCTATTTTTATGCAAAGGAGAGGCCCTGACATATATTACAGAAAAAGAAAAAACTTTCGTTATATGAGGGCTGAGCCAGGTTTAGACCTTTTTTATTCATAATGTATAAACACATAGCAAGTAAATGCGTAAACTTGGGTATATACAGCGTGATCACACGTCGTGTTGCAAAGTCATGTCGCAAGGCATTGGACACAACAACACAGGTGTCCAAGTTGACAACTGTGCTCTCTATCATTGGAAGTTCCCCTTTTCATCCCCAAACATGTCCTAATTTGGACAGTAAGCTGTATGTGATCACCTTAATTATAAGGAAGTTTGGGATAATGTAAAAGTGGCTCTCTGGAACACTATGATGCTAAGTAACCAGGACTTACCGAAGGAAAATTTTGACAACCCTTTCTTTAGCTATAAAAAGACATTAATTCTACCTACCTCACTGGGTGGTCAGGAGGATCATATACATTTATATGTGAAAGTGGTTTGAAAAGAAACATGGTACACTATCAAAACGGATTGTTACCTTAAAAGATCCAGTTTTCTGGAAGAGTTCACATTTGAAGAAAAGATTGCGTCCTGTTATTTGATTCAAAATGGAACTTGTTAGTACTGGTGTGAGGTGAATAGAATCTCGAATGTTGACATGAGCTTTTTCAACATCAGCAAAGGAGATGCAGTACTGATCACACATGGTTCTGTAACCCAAGAATAAGAAGGGGGTCAAAGCAAGCCTAGACAATATATTTAATGAAAAGATTTTGAGAACGCACAGACCCATGGAATGTACATCCCCAAGAGTGAACCGTAATGTAAACTATGGACTTTGGTGGTAATGGTCTATCAATGCAGATTCAACTGTAACAAATACACCACTCTGGTGGGGGATGTCAATAATGAGGGAGGCTATATATGTGTGGGCAAGGGGCATATGGCAAATTTCTGTACCTTCTTAGCAGTTTTGCTGTGAATCTTAAACTCAGAAAACTAACACTCAAAAACAAAAACAAGAAAGAAAATGCTATCACTGGAAAACAGACTCAGCCTGTGGTGTTAATGTGGGAGCCATCTTCATTACTGGGGTTCTAGAATTTCTGCTGGAGAAGGTAATGGCACCCCACTCCAGTACTCTTGCTTGGAAAATCCCATGGATGGAGGAGCCTGGTAGGCTGCAGTCCATGGGGTTGCAACTGAGCGACTTCACTTTCACTTTTTACTTTCATGCACTGGAGAAGGAAATGGCAACCCACTCCAGTGTTCTTGCCTGGAGAATCCCAGGGATGGTGGAGCCTGGTGGGCTGCCGTCTATGGGGTCGCACAGAGTCGGACACGACTGAAGTGACTTAGCAGCAGCAGCAGAATTTCTGCATAAGGGAACACCTCTCAAAGCTGAGTTTTTTGGTGTATAAGTTTCTTCTGTTGAAACTATAGGAAATAAAGTTGATTCCTGGAGATTCTGGAAGGCTTAAAGCTCAGTCCTCACCTATACCATCCATCTGTTGCTACTGCCACTGGTCTCTACTTTTTCATCATTGTTGTGAAGCTAAAATAAACTGGTTTCAAAATCTGCTACAGATTTTTATCTTAAAAAATATTTCACAATTTACCAAGGGGAAAAATCGCCTACAATCCTACCATCTTAATAAATTCACTTTCTGTGTTTCCTTCTGTTTTTTCAATATGCATGTAACAGTTAAACCAAAGATAGTATTTCATCTACCCTTTTTCCATTTGGCTCACTTTCTTCAAAGTTTTCCTAATTATAATTTCCAGTAACTGCATTAAGCTTCCACTTTTCACTATTTTTATTGTGATTATTTCCTTAACAAAGGCAATGCATATTCAATAGAAAGACAATTTAATTTGCTTCCTCTCCAAAGACAATTGCTACTAAAGTTCTGGTGTCTCTATGTCCAGACCCATATACATATATGCAGACAAAACTTTTTTGACAGGTTTGGTAACTTGCTTTTTTCAGACAGTATTAGGAATATGAACCTTAGCTTATCAATTGATATGACTTTTTAAGAAAGATTTAAAATTTTTTATTTCTCGGCTGTGCTCTTTGTTGCTGCACAGACTTCTCTAATTGCAGGGAGCAGAGGCTACTCTCTAGTTGAGGTATCCGGGCTTCTCACTGCCGTGGCTTCTCTTGTTTTGGAGCACAGCCTCTAGGGCACACAGGTTTCAGTAGTTGTGGCACACGGGCACTGTTGCTGCATGGCATGTGGGATCTTCCCTCACTGGGGATCAAACTCACGTCTCCTGCATTGGCAGATGGATTATTTACCAGTGAGACATCAGTCCTTATGTGACTTTTTAAATCACTAGTTCTTTTTACAAAAATACCATAGTTTGACATAACCCTGTTGAACATTTAAATTTTCCTTTTTTTTTGCTATAATAATGATGTAATGAAGACTTGTTGCAATATCTTTATCTCTATACATGGTTTGAGTAGATTCCACCGGTGGCATTTTGCACTAAAAGGCATACATACTTCTAAGGCATTTGACACCTACTGCCAAACTGATCAGAAGAGTTATAGATTATGTCAATTTATATCCCATCATCACTTTCTGAGGGATGACTATTTTCCTTTACCCTTATCATTTTTATCTGTCAATTTACTGAAATATGTCTAGTAGTTTAGATTTAATTACTAGTGACTGCCGGGAGCCAGCATGGGAGATCCCACCCATGGCAAATGTCATGTGGAAGAGAACTGTTAAGCAAGGCTTCAGGACTCAAGGGTCTCCCTGGGCCTTCTCGACCATCTACCTGAAGACCAGAATCTGTCTTACTATCTTGTGTCTTTCACCAACTTTCCTGACATACAGGGGGCTATCCCCGACCACCTTTCTCTAGAGAAAATCAACTTAGGGCTCTAGCTAATAAGTCTCCTGGACATGAGAGGAATGTTTCAAATCAAACCCCCTCTGTTAGCATTCTAGCTTGCTTGGCAGGTATATCCAGACTCTGGCAGCTACTCATGATTATTTATAGCCTCCAAACTGTGAGAGGCATGGAAAGCATAGAGCCTTTCAAAGAGTTAAAAGTTATTAGAGTAGTGCTGGTGTAGGATTTCATTATTGGGCCAATGCTTGTTGCTAAGTTCCCATATCTCTTATCCACTGTGCACCTGGGAATGCGTTAGTTAACAGTTAGAATGTAAGAAAAACAAGTGCAGCCTTGAAATTAACCACATCAGACTTTTGAGCTAATTGGTTTTCTTGCAACTCACTGCACCTTTGCTCTGTGAGAAATGTAACTCTGTTTGGCATTTTCTGAGGCTGACATAGATTAGGAATATAAAGAAAAAACACTTTGAGGGAAAATAAGTTTTCTGGTTGAGCAGCCTTTATCAAGAGGGTCATAAAATGTTCACAGGCCTCCAAGGCGAGAAAATAATGTATACAACATCATTTGTGGGAAAGGTTTGCAGAAAAAATCTTGGTTTCGATAAGGGCAAAACTGCTGGAATGTTTGGGCTGACTCTGTACGACCTTGCATCTTTCATTTCCCTCTATGTATAAGGCAAAGCATAAAAAGTACCTTTTAAAAATAAAGCTATTGGGCCTCGCTCACCGAAGCAACTTGGTCTCCCCGTGTCAATTATTCTCTCTCTCTCCCTCTCACTCTTTTTTAGGCTGATCCTGTGGAGCATAGAGGCTCCCTGCGTTCACTTACCTGCCCGGGGTTTCTAAGATCTGAACAGGAAGATGTTCTGGGTCTTCACTCCCTTGGGAGATGGGGAGGGCACCTGCGGCCTCCCTGAACAGGGCACTCCTTGTCTTGGAGTTTTATTGGCTTTCTATGTAAACAAAGGAATATCAGCCTCTTTCTCGACTCTATTTTCTTATCTTCAACATTCTTTCCTTATCTCTCTCTAAATCAATCACTGATGCCGTTTCTCCTTCCCGTTTCCCTGGATCTTGCGGGGGCTGGACCCCGGCAAGTGACAAACATTTTTTCTGTATATTGGCCACTTTTTCTTTTGTAAATCTTTAACACACTATACTGAATAATTTTCCTGTGAAATATAATAATTTATAAAAAAATAAAATTCTATTAATGCTCGGGGCTTTTCTGGATTTTGTTCCATTGATTAGACTGCCAATTCCTTTAATAATATTACTATGTTCTTCCCTTTCTAAAATTTATTGGCTTTTCTCATACATCAGTTGTTCCAAAAGAACTTTAGAAATCCTTTACCAAGGTTGCCAGAAATTTCTTTGTACAATGTACAAATGAATTGGGGTCATAACTAACATTTGAAAATGTTGAACCTCCACATCCATTAACAATGGATGTCTTTTAATTTAGTAAAGTCCTTTTGTTTTAGGTTTCTTAGTAAAGTTATCATACTTTATTTGCTCCTTGTATAGACCTGATTAAATTTATGCCTAAATGCAACATACTTTTGTTGCTTTTGAGAGAAGGCATTTTTTAGATTTTTAAACTGCTTACTGATGATGCATATGAAAACTAACAATTTTTATCATGTAATTCAATACTTTACCAGATTATCTTGTTATAGCTAATAGTTTTACAGTTTAAACAATCATGCCATCTGCAAATAATTTGCCTTTACCTTATAAACATACCTCTGGTAACTTTTCAGTGACTTCAGTTACTGGTTTATATGGATTTGCCATTGCCTCTTGAATTAATTTCAGTAATTTTATTTTGGTAAAACCACTTCATTTAAAATTTATTAGTATAAAGTTGTACATATTAATATTTCTAAGTTTTTCGTATCTGTCATATTCATTCAACAAATGTTGAGCATCTTCTATGTGTCAGATACTGTTTGATCTGGGGATACAGTATTAGAAAAGTAGACTTGTTCCTCTTCTCATAAAGATTACAATGTATTGGTCAGGTGTCTTAATAAATAATCCAATTAAACATGTATTGCCAATAACTGAGTGTTAAGGAGGTGTATTAGGATAGGATAGTATATTCAAAGGCTTTATTTTAGATCAGTGAAGGTCAATGAAGACCCCCTATGTAGAAGTGAATTTTAATTTTTCTGTGAATAATTAGCTTTTTTTTTGAGAAGTAAAATTAAATTATGACCTATAAGATGAATGGGCAGAGTAGTGGGGAAAGTGTTTCAGGTAGAGGGAATAATAATAATATGTGAAGGCTTTAAGGAGGGAAAGAGCTTGGCATTTTCCAAGAATAAAAGGATCAATGTATTTGAAAATGTGATCAATGGGAAATGTGATAAGAGATAAGGAAAGTGAAGTTGGCAGAGTCTAGATCATAAGGGACCATGACTCACGGAATTTTTTTTAAGAGTAATAAAATGTCATTGGACTTGTGATTACCAGGGAGGAAGAGCAGGGAGGAGGGATAAATTGGGAGGCTGGGATGGACATATACATACTACTATATATAAACTAGGTAACTAATAAGGACCTACTTCATATAGCACAGAGAACTCTATTCAATACTCTATAATGACCTATCTGGGAAAAGAATGTAGGAGTGGATATATTTTATGTATAACGGATTCACTTTGCTGTGCCACAGAAACACAACACTGTAAATCCACTATTCTCTGACAAAAAAATGTCACTGGAGAATTTTGAGCAGGTGACATGTAAGAATTCATATTTACAAAAAGTCACTTGCTACATTACACTGTTATGAATGAAAAGGAGATAAGAGTTGGAATCAGGGAATCCAGTTATGAAATATTGCAGTTGTCCACATAAAGACAACAGGGGCTTTGATGGTGAAAGTGGAGGCAGAGAAAAATAATCAGTCAAGATACATTTTGGAAAAAACAACTGAAAAATGGGCAAAGGACTTGAATAGACATTTCTCCAAAAAAGATATACAAATGGCCAACAAACACATGAAAAGATGTTCAACATCATTAATCATTAGAGAAATGCAAACCAAAACCACAATGAGATACTACCTTATGCCTACGAGGATAGCTATTATTAAAAAATAAAAAACCCAAATGGGAAAATAACAGGTGTCGACAGGATATAGAAAAACTGGAGTCCTTGTGCGCTGTTGGTAGAAATGTAAAATGGTGCAGCTGCTGTGGAAAATATTATAGTAGTTCCTCCCATAATTAGAATTACCATATGACTCAGCAATTCTACTTCTGGGTACATACCCAGGAGAAGTCAATGAGGGTCTCAAAGACATATCTGTACATCTATGTGCATAGCAGTATTATTTGCAATGGCCAAAAGGTGGAAGCATCCCAAGTATTCATCAACAGATGAATGGATAAACAAAATGTGGTATATACACACAATGAAATATTATTCAGCATTAAAAAAGGAGATTCTGACTTGTGCTATAATATGGATGATACTCGGGGATACACTAACTGAAATGTCAATCAGAAAAAGACAAATACCATATGGTTACACGTATGTGAGGTACCTACAGTAGTCAGATTCATAGACAGAAAACAGAATGGTGGTTTTAAGAGACTGTGGGGAGGACAGGGGGATGGGAAGCTGTTCAATGGGTATAGTTTCAGTTTTGCAAGATGAAAAGAGTTCTGGAGATTGGTTGTACAACAATGTGAATGTACTTAACACTACTGAACTGTACACTTAAAAATGGTCATGATGGTATATTTCATGTTACATGTATTTTACAATTAAACACACACACACACATTTTGGAGATTATAATCAGTTAGACTTCTTGGTTACAAGTGATAGAACCCCAATTTGAACCTGATGGAGGCGATGAGAATTTATTGGCTCATGGAATCCAGAAAAGTTGAACCATGGAAAGGGCAGGAATATGGAACATTAGGAACAAGTGGAACCAGGGACTTGGAGGTTTTCCAGGACTTACTGTTTCTCACCTCCACTGCTTTCTGCATGTCGGCTTCACTCTTTTCACTGCAGACCAGCTGGTTCCACATGGCAGGACACAGAGCTGCTGACAGCTCCTGTGTTTTGCATTTTATGGCTTCCACACTGGGAGGGTTTTTTTTTTTTTCTTCAGTTCAGTCAGTTCAGTTGCTCAGTCGTGTCCCACTCTTTGCGACCCCATGAATCGCAGCACGCCAGGCCTCCCTGTCCATCACCAACTCCCGGAGTTCACTCAAACTCATGTCCATCACGTCAGTGATGCCATCCAGCCATCTCATCCTCTGTCGGCCCCCTCTCTTCCTGCCCCCAACCCCTCCCAGCATCAGCATCAGGGCCATGAGGTGGCCAAAGTACTGGAGTTTCAGTTTAGCATCATTCCTTCCATTAGAATGGACTGGTTGGATTTCCTTCCAGTCCAAGGGACTCTCAGGAGTCTTCTCCAACACCACAGTTCAAAAGCATCCATTCTTCGGCGCTCAGCTTTCTTCACAGTCCAACTCTCACATCCATACATGACCACTGGAAAAACCATAGCCTTGACTAGATGGATCTTTGTTGGCAAAGTAATATCTCTGCTTTTCAATATGCTATCTAAGTTGGTCATAACTTTCCTTCCAAGGAGTAAGCGTCTTTTAATTTCATGGCTGCAGTCACCATCTGCAGTGATTTTGGAGCCCCTCAAAATAAAGTCTTACACTGTTTCCACTGCTTCCCCATCTATTTCCCTTGAAGTGATGGGACCAGATGCCATGATCTTTGTTTTCTTAGTTTTGGTTTAAAAAGTTCTGGGTAGGGACTCTGGTTGGCTCATATTGGGCTCGGACCAGTGGCCAAGAGTATGAGGTCATTTAAGAGAATACCATGCAATAGTTAGAAGTATTTATAAAAACATGAAAAAGAAACAATGATTTCTAGAATACAATATCAAATATGTATGTTTAAAATAGATACACAAAACAATATTATATATTATTCAAAGATACATGTATTTTCAAAGGACATACGTCAAACACATTAGAGTGGCTTCTGAAGAGGGAAGGAACATGAGTGGGAACTGGAATGTAGGAAAAAAAGAAAAAAGAGAAAGGCCTTGTTGACGATGTGAACCAAACAGTATGATTGCCTGAAATACACCTGAGGGAAAAATAGGAGCAAAGGGAAGCAGCAAAAGAGAAAAGAAAGGAAAAAACAAAATAGAAAAAGGAAAAGACACAGTACTATCAGTGAGAGTAAGGGGCAGTTTTTAAGGGAAAAAAAGGGAAAATATTGAAGTTATAAACTCCATACATGTCTACTACAGAGACAGAAAAAACGTACCTTGATATTGGATTGAATGGGGTTACTGAGGGAGAGGAAGGTAACTTCCAGGTTTCAATTAAGATGGTGGTATAATTTACTGAGATATAAGGCTGGTAAAGGAACATTTTAGGAGAAAAATCAGAAATCTGATGAGTTAAGTTTGCACTTCCTATGAAGCATTTGATAGGATGTCTTTTAGATTTTTAAAAATTTTTGCCAGAAATGTGTCTATTATATAATGTCTACTTTATTTCTGAAGAATGAGTGCTCTGATTTACCAAGTCTTATTCTTTTTCTTTAATTTATGATTTTATCTTTATTTCTTTCTTCTATTTTTATTTTCTAACTTTATTGAATATGTAGCTTATTACTTATTAATTTATTTGGCCACACCACACAGCTTGTGAGACTTTAGTTCCCTGACAAGGGATTGAACATGGGCTCTCGGCAGTGAGAGCAAAGAATCCTAAACACTGGACTGCCAGGGAGTTCCCAAGGTAACCATTTTAAAAAGTCTGGTATGTATTTTTCCACATCCTTTTTGATATATATAGAAACTTATATTTGCAATAAATGGTTTTGCTGCTCTCAGAACCATACTCTGTATCTTGCTCGGCAATTGGTTTAAAAAAATACATCTTAAATATGTTAGCACATATTTTAATTCTTTAAACTCAGCTTTCATTGTGATACAGGTCTAAATATGGTTGTTTTTTCATTTATTTTTACCTGGTATTTCATTAACCCTTTAAATCTGAGAGTTGAAATTAACTTTTTTTTTTGAAATTAACTTTTAAATTCAAAATTTCCATCAAATAAGTAAATTTTCTTCTGAATATTACCTTCTGAAGTCATATTTGATTCTTAGTTTTCTGGATCCATTCTCCATGTCTCCTTCATCTCTCAATGTGTGTGTGTTTGGTCGTGTTCGACTCTTTGTGACCCCTGGGGTGTAACTCACCAGGCTCCCTGTCCATGGAATTTGGTCGTGTTCGATTCTTTGTGACCCCTGGGGTATAACTCACCAGGCTCCCTGTCCATGGAATTTGGTCGTGCTCTTGACTCTTTGTGACCCCTGGGGTGTAACTCACCAGGCTCCCTGTCCATGGAATTTTCCAGGCAAGAATACTGGAGTGGGTTGCCATTTCCTACTCCAGGGGATCTTCCCGAACAGGGATTGAACCCTAATCTCCTGCACTGGCAGGCGGATTCTTTACCACTTAGCCACCTTTCTATTACATTTCCCCTCTGAATTCTGGTAAATTTTTTTGAGCTGGTTTTAACTTTTGGCGTATCTCATCTGCAGTTCACTGAAACGGTTGCATTAATTTGGCAATCATCTTTATCCTAGGGAAGCTTTGTTCACACATTTCATCTTAAAAAAAACAAAACTGTTCCAACATTCTGTCCAATTTCACTGTGATATCGAATTAAATATTTTTTCCTATTCCTTTCATGTTTTTAAAGCCTGCCATGCCATTTGCTCTGTCCACTCCAATCATTCTTCTTTTCCCGTCTACTGACTTCTTCCATCTGTTTAGCCTTCTGGAGGGGAAGGGTCTGCCACCTAATAGCAACTGAGTAAGTTGTCAGATTGTTCCCATCTTTTGTGCCCACTCAGTCTAAGGAGTAACTAGTAACTATTCTTTGATGGTGCAGAGGTCCAAAAGGCTGTGTGCCACTGGGAAGGAGCAAGAGGTGGAGGAAGGCAGCCTTGCAAGAGGGAGTTTCACCAGTTCTGAACACAGGCTCAGGAACAAACAGTAAAATACCAGTTACATTTCAAAGATGAAAAAAGAACAAAAACAAAAAGAAATCAACCTGAGATCCAGGAAAGTCAAGTAATTTTTCCGAAACTTCACAGTGATACAGCAAATTCCCAAATCGCCTCATCACACCTCCTGACTTATTTCCATACAACCCTTCCCTCAGCAAGAGCCATCTATACTGTATTTAAAAAAAAAAAAAAAAAAGGAAGTTTGGGATATAAACTACCATAAAGGAAAAGACTTTTGAGTCTCTGGCCATTATCCATTGTGTCATCCTGGGCAATTGCTATGGTCCTGACATTCAGTTCCATCACCTTTAAAAAAAAGGGTGGGGGGCACAATAGTAACTACCCTCCAAGATCTTTAAGGTCCCAAAGTAAAAGCCCGATGCGCCAGTCCGGGCCTGTGGCGAAGAGACCCTGGCCTAAGACGAATGGAGAAGGACCGGGCAGACTCCGAGCCCCATGCCGGCACCGGTGTCCTCGACGGCCACCACGACAGCAAAAGCAGTCACCTCCGCGAACGCTCACCTCGCTCGGCCTCACTCGGCCTCACTCGGCCGGGCCTAACCTCACCTCACATCCCGGGCACCGCGCCTCCAACTCC
Source organism: Capra hircus (assembly GCF_001704415.2). Classification (NCBI taxonomy): domain Eukaryota; kingdom Metazoa; phylum Chordata; class Mammalia; order Artiodactyla; family Bovidae; genus Capra; species Capra hircus. Next base: position 23,077,321 of record NC_030826.1, on the reverse strand, counting down.
AGCCTCAACTCACCTTTCTGACCACATCTCTGCGCACGCGCGGCGCCCGCCGGCCCCGCCCAGCTGTCCCTCTGGAGCGACCGAGCGTGCGTTCGCCGGCTTTCCTCCCTGTGCGGCCACCGTCGTTTGGGGAGGAGAGCGGGACGGGGAGGGGAAAAGGGTGGGAGGTGGGTGAGCGCGCGCGCGCGCCGCCCGGCCGTCGTGGTTTCCTGGCTGCGCGCGCGGCGCTGGCGGAGTAGCTGCAGCTGTAGCAGCAGCCGCGAAGATGGCGGAGGGGTTGGAGCGTGTCCGGATCTCCGCGTCGGAGCTGCGAGGGATACTGGCCACTCTGGCCCCACAGGCCGGGAGCAGAGGTGAGTCGCGCCGCCCAGCTGCTGGGCTGGGCCTGCCCGCCCCGCCTCCCTCTCCTCCTCTGCCTCCTCCCCGCTCGGTCCGCGGTGCTCCGGAGCCCCCGCCCCTTCCCCCATCGCTGGGGGCGGGGGCCGAGGGCTGGGCGGGCCCTCCCCTCCCTTACCAGCCTGAGAGCCGGTGTAGGGTCGGGCTCCGCCGCCTCCGGCCCCTCCCGGAGAGCCCAGACCGGGTTCCTGTTTCTGCCCCGTTTCTCACGGCGAAGGTGACTTGTTCCCCATTGCCCCGGCCCTCTCACACCAGCCCGTGGGTTCCCAGCTGTCGGGGGAAGCGACAAGGAGTTGGGCGCCGGAGTCTGGGGGAGGAGGGCCCCCGGAGTGTATGGTTCCCCGAGGAGTCAGCCGCAGGCCTGCCTCTTCTTATTTCCCCTTGGAGAGAAAGGGCTGGAGACTTGTAGAAGAAAAGGTTCAACAGCTTGGGATTTCCTTGCTGAACTTTTTCCCGCAAGGCAGGCTTCTGAAGGCTGCGCCACCGGAGGGATCCAGGACCTCAGAAAGCTGATTGTACTCTGGTTTGGCTTTGGCATGTGTGGGAGCATTTTTTTTTTAAAATCAGAGAGAATGTCCAGCTTGCAAGTTAAAGCCTCCAGCCACACTGGGAAAACATCGGGGAAGATTCTAGTGTCTCACCTCTCCTTGGTTAGTCAGGGGAGTTCGTTTAGGAATGGTAGTTCTGTTTCTGCAGGCTTACAGCCGAAGTTTGTGAAATTGATTTTCTTTGGCCATCTGAATTGGATTATTCGGGTTGTTTTCTCTCTCCTATCTGGAAAGTGGTAGTGGTTCTTCTCTGCCCCCCACCCCCTCCCCACAGCTTACAAAGGCTGCTGAGGGTGAGTTATTCTGGAGTTAAACAGCTTTACATTTATTCAAAATGAATGAAGCAGTCTTTTAAACTTTGGAAAATTCTGAAGTGGTATCTTAAACTTCAGGGTTTTGGATTTTTTCTTTTTCAATTTTGTTACACCCATGGGTGTAAATACTGGAGCATGTGACCCCTGTTACGAGCTTGTTTGCACTGGTGTTAACAGAACAATACTAGAATTTTCTATAGCTTTCCGTTTTGAATACTCTGTAATCTCACGAAGTCCTGTTTCTTTCCTCACTGAACAGTTTAGTGGCTATTTACAGTTGACTCTCCCCTTAACAGCTAAAGGTAACTGATCAGAAAATTGATACTTGCTTATCTGTCATTCTGCAAGTTCCTGGAGCCTGGAGAGTGGTTTCTGAAGTCCAGTTTTCTTCTTGAGTGCCCCGGTCCTTGGTGTTTTGAGAGCATGTCACAATACTTCCATCATCCTCCAGGGAAAGCTCCCTTATGGAACTTTTTCCTTCTCATATTCCATCATCATAGTAGCAGTTAGTCTCAGTATTCTAATGATGATAGTCTGAGTAGTGTTTCCTTGAAATGGCTCTACTGGCTGCTGTTAGAGAGTTAGTGAGCATGAGTGGAGATGAAGAGTGTGAAAGGAACTGCTTCCTGTTTGCTTCAACCAGAGGTATGCGATTGGGTAGTTGAAAGCCTCAAGAAGAGGATTGTCCTGGCCGAGTTCAGTGACTGGAGTTGCAAACTTTTTCTCCAGAGATATCCAGAACTGTGGATTGTTATATGCATACCCCTCATTTTCTCTCTCTTCCCCCATTAGTATTTTAAAAGGACTCAACCACCCCATTAAAAAATGTCAGAGGCAGAAGAGACCACGACGGAGCTGAGACCTCTATAGCAGAAAAAAAGTCCAATGCAGAACTGGTCAGAGATCTCTTATTCTGACAGTGATGAGGTAGTTTAGGGTCTTGTGGATCCGAGTATGATTTGGGTAAAAATCAAAAGAATATCATTTTTCCCCCTTGTTTCCCTAACTCAAGTGTAGGTAGCTCCAATATAGTTAAGTTTTTAGTTTTGCCAGATGCTGAACAAATATCTTAAACCTAGTAGAATTTCTATTTCTGCAGAAAGTTGCTTCCTTGTCCATCAGTATGAACACTTGGACGTGTAATTCTTGCTTTACTTTTAATGACAGTTTTTTTCTTCTTCTTCCCCTTTATTCTTCCACCTTTTCCTCCCCAACACTCTCTCCAACATGGCAGAAAACATGAAGGAGCCCAGGCAGCGAAAAGATAACAGGCGCCCAGATCTGGAAATCTATAAGCCTGGTCTTTCCCGGCTAAGAAACAGACCTAAAATCAAGGAACCCTCTGGGAGTGACGAATTGAAGAATGAAGTTGTTAATGACAGAGATTCTTCTGCTGTTGGAAATTGTACCCAGCTCATTAAAGATGTCTGCAAAGACAACCCACAGCAAAATGGTCCTGTAGACTCAGAAAATATTCGGGCACAGGAGTCCTTTCCTGGGACTGTTGGACAAGAGGATCGAAGCCTAAGAATTATTAAGAGGACAAAGAAACCAGACATGCAGATCTATCAGCCAGGAAGGCGTTTGCAGACTGTTAACAAGGAAGCCACCAGCCGGGTGGAAGAGGAAGAAATCCTCAACCAGGTAGAGCAACTGAGGGTAGAGGAAGATGAGTGTAGGGGAAATGTGAAAGAGGAGGTGGTGAGCAAGCCAGACAGAGAGGAGGCTGAAAAGAGCTTAAGTGGTGACAGAGTAAGGGCTGCAAAGGGAGAAAAAGGAAAGAGGGTAGAAAAGGGGGAGGGGGTGAAGAAGGCGATCGAAGACTCGGCTCCGGGGAAGCCGGGTTCTGCCAAGCGTTACTCCCGCTCAGACAAACGCAGGAACCGCTACCGCACTTGCAGCACCAGCTCGGCCGGGAGCAGCAACAGCGCCGAGGGGGCTGGCCTGACTGACAGTGGAAGTCGCCGCCGCCGCCAGGATCGGACCAAGGAGAGGCCTCGACTGAAGAAGCAGGTGTCTATGTCCTCAACCGACTCCTTGGATGAGGACAGAATTGATGAGCCCGATGGACCACGGAGGAACTCAGAGAGGAAGAAACATTCAGAAAGAAGCTGGTCTGGCCGAGGGGAGGGAGAGCAGAAAAGCAATGGTAAAGAAAATCGAGGTACTCTTCGAGTGACTTTCGATGCAGAAACCATGAACAAAGATTCCCCAGTGGTGAGGTCTGCCAGGGAAGAGGTGGATAGGTTAAAGCCAGACAAAGGCTCGAGCGGTGGGGGCAAAGGCTCTGAGAAGCAGGAGTCCAAAAACCTGAGACAGGAGCTTCGGGGTCGCGGCCGGGGCATTCTCATTCTCCCTGCCCACACCACTCTGTCGGTCAGTTCAGCTGGTTCTCCAGAGTCGACACCTTTGGGACCTCGGCCTTTATTTGGAACTGGTAGCAAGGGAACTCGGAGTTGGGGCCGGGGAGGCACCACTCGACGATTGTGGGACCCAAACAATCCTGAACAGAAACCCGCTCTAAAGAGCCAGACGCCGCAGCTACATTTCTTGGACACTGATGATGAAGTCAGCCCTACCTCTTGGGGTGACTCACGCCAGGCCCAAGCCTCTTACTATAAGTTCCAGAACTCCGACAACCCCTATTATTACCCCCGGGCACCAGGCCCTGCCTCCCAGTATCCTTACACAGGCTACAGCCCTCTGCAGTACCCGGTGGGCCCTACAAACGGTGTGTACCCAGCGCCTTACTACCCGGGCTTCCCAGCTCCATCAGGACAGTATGTGTGTAGCCCTCTCCCTGCCAGCACCATGAGTCCTGAGGAGGTGGAACAGCACGTGAGGAACATGCAGCAACAGGAACTGCACCGGCTCCTCCGGGTGGCTGACAACCAAGAACTGCAACTCAGCAACCTGCTCTCCAGGGACCGCATCAGTCCTGAGGGCCTGGAGAAGATGGCTCAGCTCAGGTATGGGGGGGAGGGTCCCATCCTGGCTGAAGGGGAGTAGGAATAAGCTGGAGGTGTATAGGGCCCCAAAGCTGAGGAAGGGAGAAGCCTTTCAGATAAACTCCCAGTTGTTACCTCCCTTTCACATTAATTTTTATAAGGGAAGGGAAGTTAGAAAAAGAACGGAGCAGAAAAAATTTGTTTCTAGTCCTAGAAATGATGGTGCTTCCCTGTTTTTAAGAAGAAAAAAATCTTTTAAGAGAGCATGGACTCTGGATATGGAAAAGGAAAGTGCCAAGAAATAAACAGCATGTACCCTGTTACTTTGGCTATTAAATTCAGGTAGAGTATATGGGGAAGAACTACTTTCCTAGACAACTTGTCTATAGAATGACATTCTGCTGTGCAGAATGGAAGCTAGAGCGAGAGCTATACCTGGTGGCATTTTGGATTTCCTGCCAAGGAAGGTGTGTGATTTGCAGGAACCTCAGGTCTTGGGTCTAGCCTTTCCTGTGGTATATTTGGAGCTAGAAGTTGCATGTATTTTATTCCAGAGCTGAACTGCTGCAGCTATATGAGCGCTGTATTCTATTAGATATTGAGTTCTCTGATAATCAGAATGTGGATCAGATCCTGTGGAAGAATGCTTTCTATCAGGTGATTGAGAAGTTCAGGCAGCTTCTCAAGGATCCGAATGTTGAGAACCCAGAACAGATTCGGAACAGACTTTTGGAGCTCTTGGATGAGGTAAACCATCATCTTTATGCCCTCAGGATAAAGGCTTCAGCATTGTTTAGTTGTGATGAGTTTTTACCACCCGAAATACTATGTTTTATAATAGAACTTTGACCACAAACTTTATGCTCTTTTCTTGAGTTTAGGCCTACCCTACCTCTGTTGCTTCCTTGACACTATAACTTAACTGACTGGTGGAGTTAGTTTTGAGCTTGGAAGCTTTCTGAATGTCTTACCTGGAGTGTATGTTCGTGTGTGTGTGTTTTTGACTGCACCTTGCAGCGTGTGGGATCTTAGTTTCCTGACCAGGGATCAAACCCATGCCCCCTGCATTGGAAGCTCAGTCTTAACCACTGGACTGCCAGGCAAATCCTGTGTGTGTTTTCATGTCTTTAAAACCACGGAAAGGCTTATGCTATTAATTTGTCTTGGGTTTAGTTGGTGGCCACTAAATACTGCACATACCTCCCTTAACATCTGCTGGCTGAACAATAGCAGAACTGTGAAAGGGTTACTTGCCTCAGTTTCTGGGTAGAATGAATCAGAACAGGCTGATTTGGCTGATTTTTACTTTTTCTCTTTATAGGGTAGTGACTTCTTTGATAGTTTGCTTCAGAAGCTGCAGGTCACTTACAAGTTCAAACTGGAGGACTACATGGATGGTCTTGCCATTCGCAGCAAGCCATTACGAAAGACAGTAAGCCAGCTTCTTTATCTTAAATTTATTCATTCATTTAGCATTTATTTAGTGTTAGTTCATTGGAGGGAATGATGCTGAGGCTGAAACTCCAATACTTAGGCCACCTCATGCGAAGAGTTGACTTATTGGAAAAGACTGATGCTGGGAGGGATTGGGGGCAGGAGGAGAAGGGGATGACAGAGGATGAGATGGCTGGATGGCATCACCAACTCAATGTGTGTGAGTTTGGGTGAGCTCCAGGAGTGGTGATGGACAGGGAGGCTTGGCGTGCTGCGATTCATGGGGTCGCAAAGAGTCGGACATGACTGAGCGACTGAACTGGACTGAACTGAACTGAACTGAATGTGCTGGGTGTTGAGGATACAAGAATGAAAGATATAGCCCTGTGGGGGAACAGATGAGTTAAAGCAACAGTTATAATGTAACGTCATAAATACTGTAGTAGTGGTATGTATAGAGTGTAGAGGGCATTGGGTCTGCTGTAGACTGATGGGGCGTCAAAGAAGGTTTCTTAGCGACTGTCAGGTTGAGTTTTGAAACATGACTAGGAGTGGAAGGGGCAGTTTAGAAACAGGGCATAGTGAGAGGACCACACCTTGGGAAAGTAGAAGAAGTCAGCATGCTGATGTCTGTAATGTGGATTGGGCTGTTGGAGGAGGTAAAGTTAATGAAGTAGGAAGGGATGGATCATAAACTCTAATGGGTCATGCTGAAGATTTTGGATTTTTTTTCCTGAAAGGAGTGAGGAGCTATTGATTGATTTTCAGCAAATGGATGGCATAGATATGTTCTTGGGGATCACTCAGCCATTAGATGAGTTTGGGCAAGAGTAGAGGTAGGAGAGTTGGGTGTGGGCGTGAACTGAGGTAGAGGAAGTGGAGGTGAAGAGGAGACAGATTGGAAGACTGTAGGGAGCAGCATTGAATTGCCGGCTGGTTCAGTGTGAATGTCGAGACTGGAGGCGTGAGGAGGAGTCCAGATCCTCCCCACATTTTGTGCCCTAGAAGAGAGGCTGGGAAGGAGGAGGTTAGTTCTGATTTGAATCAGCTTGAGTAGAGGAGCTGGAAATGAACAAATGAATGTTTTAGTCTGTCTGGAGCCCTGAAAGAGCTGGAGTGGTGATAGAGATTCAGAAGTTGTCAATGACTTCCCTCGTGGCTTAGATGGTAAAGCGTCTGTCTACAATGTGGGAGACCTGGGTTCGATCCCTGGGTCGGGAAGATCCCCTGGAGAAGGAAATGGCAGTCCACTCCAGTACTATTGCTTGGAAAGTCCCATGGACAGAGGAGCGTGGTGGGCTATAGTCCATGGGGTCGCAAAGAGTCAGACACGACTGAGCAACTTCACGCACACACCACCTATAAAGTTGGGAAACTAGGAGAGCCAGCCTGAGAGCAGGGAGTCAGATTTTAGGGTGGTGGTGGGTAAAATGGTCAAGTGCTATAAAAACCCTCACATGTTACAATTGCTGAAAAGTATCGGTTGGGTTGGATCACCTTATCAGGAGTTACGTTACCTGGGGAGGATGGAAACCAGATGGAAGTGAATGAGAAGTAGGGTAGCAGATATAATGAGAGGGTACCCTAGGCTGTTCTTGTAAGAAGGCTGTGAAGGCAAGGAGGGAAGGGAAGTTAGTAGTTAAAAGACATAGTGCCAAGAGAAGTTTGCTTTTAAGCTTGGAGAAACTTTACGTAATTATATGTTGAGAGGAAAGGGCCAAGGAAGAGTAAGAGGTCAATTCATTAGAGAAACGAGTGTGATTTATGGAGCAGAGGCTTCCTTTTGCCTTTCTGCTCTTTCTGATCAGTTGCCATGCAGAAGCTGTATTGCTAATCAACAAGTACTTGTTGAGTCTCTCCTCCACACCAGGTGCCATTCTAGGCACACATAGTTCAGCCTGGAACAGGAACGCTGTGGTCCCAGCTCTCAGAGTTTACTTTGATTAGGGAAGAGTACAGGTGTTGGATTAGTAACTGCAGGTGTAGCGACTTCTGCAAAGGGTGTTGTGGGGGTGCGGTATAGGTGTAAAGGGGCCTAGCAGATCATAGAAGCCTGAGGAAGTCATGGTTAAGCTAAGGCTGAAGACCCAAGATGTTAGCCAGGTGAAGTGTTAGTTGCTTAGTCTTGTCCGATTCTTTGCAACCCCATGGACTATAGCCCACCAGGCTCCTCTGCCCATGGAATTCTCCAGGCAAGAATGCTCAAGTGGGTAGCCATTCCCTTCTCCAAGGGATCTTCCCAACCCAGGGATCGAACCCCACGTCTCCTGCATTGGCAGGCTGATTCTTTACTGCTGAGCCACCAGTGAAGCTCCTAACCGTATGTAGTAACAGCATATATGTGTTATGAAGTGATGTTCCTTAAGAAGGTTTTTTGGTTGAGCTCATGTCTTAGGGTAGTTAAAGTTTTACTCTTGTCTTGTCTTTGAGGGACAGATGCCAAGCCCATCAGTGAGAAAACATACATGTAGTATTCCCAGTCCCGGATGTTATGGGTGTTTGGAAAAGGGTAACTTACTGTTTTAGGGAATTATTATTGTCCTGCAAAGGAGGTGGAGTGCAGTAACACAATACAGTTGTTTTAATAGTTTGAGGAGAGAAAGATGATGGAAAGATGCAAAGGAAAGAACAAACAACAGTTTTAGTACTCTACTTGTATATCAGTGTGCCTGGCTTGGGGAATCATAGTTCCCCAACCAGGGATCATACCCAGGCCCGTAGCAGTGAATGTGCTAAGTCTTAATCACTGGACTGCCAGGGAAATCCCTGTATATCACTTTATAATTCATAAAGGATTCTTACACATTTTCCCTCCAGTTTCCCTGTGAGATAGGTATTTTTATATTCCGATGGAGAAGCTGAGTCCCAGAGACTTAGTTGAGGTTACTCAGCTACTACGAAGACAGGCAGAATATTTTTTCCATTTGACTGGACTTTGTTGAGGATTGCTGGTCCCTTATTAATGTTGCTCTGTGATTTTGACCCTCTCCCTGTCCTTTGGGGTTGACGTTAGAGTTTCTTGGGTAGATGCTGCTAACTGGTCGTTTCTCCTGAAGGTAAAATATGCCTTGATCAGTGCCCAGCGATGTATGATTTGCCAAGGAGATATTGCCAGGTATCGGGAGCAAGCCAACGACACGGCAAATTATGGGAAAGCACGCAGGTACTGTTGCCTCTTCATTACTCCTCTTCCCTGTGTGGCTTTAACCTAGGCCCTGTTAAGCGCAGTGGCCCACCTGAGCTGCGTCCTGTATATACGTCCTGCAGGTGCTCCCGTAGGCCTCATGCTCTACCACTCGATGGTTACAGCTTAAGTAGTAAGAGCTATCAGGTGATAAATTGGGAAGGTGTTAATACAGAAACATTTTTTAAAAATTGTTTTTCTGTTCTAGTTGGTACCTGAAGGCCCAGCATATTGCTCCGAAGAATGGGCGCCCTTATAACCAGTTGGCTCTGCTGGCTGTGTATACGGTAAGAAATTTTGGATGGGGAAGTATTTTGCAGGCAATATGTAAGATATATGGATTTTGATAGCATCAGCTCCTGAAACTAGAACTCATCTGAACACCCAACCCAAAGTGTACCCCGTTCTATCTTCCATCCTCCAACTCCTTTTGTTAACTGTTGCTTTCAGAGGTAAGTTGTGAGGGACTTTTCACTTCAGCTGAATCCACTTTCACTACACTAAAGTTCCCAGGGGAATGCTTATGCGGCAGTCAGACATTACTCTTTTGTTTTTGACCAAGGTTTCTGCTCTGAATCTAGTCTTGTTTCCCTTCCCTGGGTTGAACTAGGTTACTCATCTCTAGAAGGAAAGGAAGGCTCCCTATATTTCTCCCCTTTAAAGTCCTCAACTAGCCCTAAGTACATCCTTCCTTCCTTTCCCCAGATCATCCCCTTATTCATCTGAGCTTTTCACCTTAGGAGTCTTTTTAGCAGAAACACAGTAAATGCCAAGCCGTACCTCTCTGATCTTGCTGAACTCCTCTAAATGTGGCTCTCACAGTGAGCCTTGGGATCTGACGGAGCCCCTAGTAAGGAAACTGACTTCAAGGGGGAGGGGCCAGTTGTAGGTACCGAAGGTTTAAATATAAGAAGCAGTTAATGTGTTCATTGGCAGGGAGAGTTTTCTTAATGCTGTAAAATTCATTGCCCACATAAACAGTGTTTGAATTGATATTTTTATCCTTTATTCCACAAAAATAAAAAATTCCTAACACTTTAATTATGGATTGACATTGTTAATAAAGAATGTGGTTTAAGGAAACACTTCTTGCGGAATCTATGAATTTCTCTCTCTACTTTCTACCTCTGTCCTATTCTCTTTTTGATATGTGTTGAGATTTTTTTTGCCCCTCTTTGTGGCTTTTTCTCTCCCCTTTAGTCTTATTTGTTAACTAGAAAATATATTTTAAAAATTTCCCCTCAATGGCTTTTAAAAAAATTGTGATAAAATTCATGTAAGAAAATTAACCATTAATTATGGTCTGTACCTAGGAGTGAGATTGCTGGTCAGATGGTAATTCTATGTTTCACTTTTTGAGAATCTGCCAAGCTATTTTTTATAGTGATTGCAGCATTTTACATTTCTACCAGCAGTGTAGGAGAGTTCCAGTTTCTTCATGTTCTTGCTGACATTTATTACTTTCCATTGCTTTGAATATGACCAGCCTAGTGGGTATGAAGTGATATCTCATTGTGGTTCCCTCCTCCCTACCTGGGGACTTTTTTTTTCTTCTTCTTTACTATATTTTTAAAATTTTTTGGTCAGTTTTAGGCTTACAGAAAAATTGAACAGAAAGTACAGAGAGTTCCCGTCTACTTCTTCAACTCTCAGTTTTCCCTATTAATAACATCTTTCATTAGTATAGTACATTAGTTATAGTTAATGAGCCAGTACAGGTACATTTATTAATACTAAAGTCTGCAGCTTACACTTGGGTTCACTTTTATTATTGTACACTCTGAGTTTGAACAAATGTATAGTGACATGTGTCCACCATTACAGGATCACAGAATGTTTTCACTGCCCTAAAAATAATACCCTGTGCTTTGCGGTTCACCTCTTTATCCCTCTGCCCTCCCCCAAGCCTCTGTCAGTCACTGATATTTTTAACTGTCTCTCTAGTTTTGACTTTTCCAGAATGTCATATAGTTGGAACCCTACTGCGTGTAGCCTTTTCATGTTGCCTTCTTTCATTTAGCACTTAGAGGGATTTTTGTGACTTGATAGCTCTTTTTGTTTATTGATGAATAGTATTCCAGTGTATCGATGTACCAGTTTATCCATTCCCCTGTTGAAGGACATCTTGGTTATGTCCAGGTTGTGACTGTCAAATTCTGGAAGCATTTGTGTGTACGTATTTTTGTGGACATAAGTTCTCAACTCATTTGGATAGCTACTTAGGAGTGTGATTGCTGGGTTGTGTGGTTAGGGTATATATAGTTTTGGAAGAACCTGTCAAACTGTCTTCCAAAGTGGCTGTACCATTTGGCATTCCCATCTATTGCTGTGGATCCTTTTAAGCATTTGGTCTTGTCAGTGTTCTGGATTTTGCTCTTTCTAATAGTTCTGCAGAATCCTATTTGCGTTAGGCTTTGTTTTAACTTGCAGTTCCCTAATGACAGATGATGTACAGGATCTTTTCATATGCTTATTTGCTTTCTGTGTATTTTTGGTGAGATGTCTGTTCAGATCTTTTGCCCATTCTTAAATTGGATTGTTTTCTTGTTGTTGTTGTTTTGACTGTGCTGAGTCTTAGTTGTGGCATGCAGAGTCTTCAGTCTTCCTTGTGGCATTCAGAATATTTTAGTTGTGGCCTGTGGGATCTAATTCCCTGGCCAGGAATCGAACCTAAGCTTCCCTGCATTGGAAGCTTGCCATCTTAGCCACTGGACCGCCAGGGAAGTCCCTATTGTTGAATTTTTAGAGCTCACATATTTTGGATACCAGTCCTTTATCAGATACGTGTTTTACAAATATTTTCTCTCAATCTGTAGTTTTTATTTTCTTAGTGTCTTTCACAGAGCAGAAGTTTTTAAAAATCAATGAAATCTAAGAACTTCATCAGCTTTTTTTTATGGATTGTGCTTTCTATGTTGTACCTGAGAAGGCATGGCTAAACACGTTACCTAGATTTTCTTCTCTGTCGTCTCCTAGGAGTTGTAGAGTTTTACATTTTGCATGTAAGTCTGTAGTCCATTTAGAGTTAATTTCTGTGAAAGGTGTAATGTCTGTGTATAGATTCATTGTTTTGCATGTGGGTATCCAGTTTTCGACACCATTTGCTGAAAAGACTCTGCTTTCTCCTTTAAACTGCCTTTGCTCCTTTGTCAGAAATCAACTGACTGTATTTGTGAAGGTGTGTTTCTGGGTTCTCTGTTCCGTTTCATTGATCTACTTGTTTATTCTCTGGCCAGTACCACACTATCTTGATTACTCTGTGTGTGTGTGTGTTAGTTGCTTAGTCGTGTCCGACTCTTTGCAACCCCACAGACTGTGTAGCCCACCAGGCCCCTCTGTTCATGGGATTCTCCAGGCAAGAACACTGGAGTGAGTTGCCATTTCCTTCTCCAAAAGGAACCACAGAAAGAAAGTGAAGTCACCCAGTCGTGTCTGACTCTTTGAGACCCCATGGACTGTAGCCTACCAGGCTCCTCCATCCCTGGAATTTTCCAGGCAAGAATATTGGAGTAGGTTGCCATTGCTAACTTTATAGCAAATCTGGAAGTCGGGTAGTGTCAGTATTGTGTAGGCTATCTTGGATGTTTCTGGTTTTTTTTTGCCTTTTCACGTAAACTTTACAATCAGTTTGTGTGAAGTGGTAGCTCACTTTTGATTTGCACTTCCCTAATGCTTAATGATATTTAATATCTTTTCGTATGCTTATTAGTCTGTTCAAGTCCTTTACCCATTTTTTTAAAACCAAGAAAATAAAAAAAAATTCTTTTAACTTATTTAGTTTTTAATTGAAGGATAGTTGCTTTACAGAGTTTTGTTTACTGTCAAACCTCAGCAAAAAATTTTTTCAACTGTAATCACACAGAAAGCAAAATTTGCCATCTTTAAAAGTGTGATGTTTCAGTAGTGTTGAGTACATTCACGTTGTTGTGCAGTTAATCTCCAGAACTCTTTTCATCTTACAGAACTGAAACTCTCTACCCATTAAACAGCAACTCTCTGTTCTCCCCTCCCTCTGGCCATTGGTAACCACCTTTCTTCTTTCTGTCTCTGTGAATTTGTGTACTCTCAGTTCAGTTCAGTCGCTCAGTCGTCTCCGACTCTTTGCGGCTCCATGAATCGCAGCATGCCAGGCCTCCCTGTCCATCACCATCTCCTGGAGTTCACTCAGACTCACGTCCATCGAGTCCATGATGCCATCCAGCCATCTCATCCTTGTGTACTCTAGTTACCGAATATACATGGAATCAAGAAGTATCTGTCTTTTTGTGACCTGCTTATTTCACTTAGCATTAAATCCTCAAGGTTCATCCATGTTACAGCTCATGTCAGTTTTCTCCTTAAGGCTGAGTAATATTCAGTTGTGTATATACCGTATTTTGTTTTTCATTTCATTCTTCAGTGGACATGTCTACCTTTGACCATTGTGAATATACCACTATGAATATGAGTGTACAAATACCTCTTCAAGACCCTGCTTTCGATTCTTTTGGGCATATACTCAGAAGTGGAGATGTTGGATCATGTGGTAACCTGGCAATAGCATTTTCGGTTTTCTGACGAATCACCGTACCAACAGCTGTACCATTTTACAGTCCCACAAGGATTCCAGTTGATCTCCGTCCGTGCTAAAGCACACTACTTTTTGGTGTGTGTGTGTGTGTTTGAATAGTAGCCAACCTAATTGCCTTCAAGGCTGTATGGCATTGTGGTTTTACTTGCATTTCCCTAATGAGTACTGGTTTTTTTATGTTCTTGTTGGCCATCTGTGTATCTTCTTTGGAGAAAAGTGTATTCAAATCCTTTGCATATTTTTAAACTGAGTTGTCTTTTATTGTTGAGATGTAGCAGTTCTTTATATAGTCTGACCTTAATCAGATAGGTGATTTATAAATATTTTCTCCCATTTTATGGGTTGTCTTCTCACTCTCTTGATAGTGGCCTTTCAACAAAGTTTTTAATTTTGATAAAGTGTGGTTTATCTATTTTTACTTTTGTTGCTTGTTTTTTGATGTCGTAGCTAAGAAATGCTTAACCAAATTAAAAGTTAAGGTTTCTTATTTATTTAGACGAAAATACAGAAATCTTTTTTTTTTTTAATAGTTTTAATTGCTCTGTTTAGGTCACTGATCCATTTTTGGTTAATTTATGGTGTGAAGTAAGGGTCTAATTTATTCTTTTGCATGGCTGTCTTTTCCTGGCTGTCTAATTCCCCTAACATCATTTGTTGAGATTATTCTTTCCCCATTAAATAGTCTTAATATTTTAAAAAGTCAGTTGATATATGATAAATTTACTTCTGGACTCTCAATTCTCTCTCCTGTGCGAGTACTATGTTGTTTTAATTACTGCAGCTTTGTGGTAAGTTTTTAGGTTGGGGTATGTGAGTCTTCTAACTTTGTTCTTTTTCAACATTGGTTGGTTGTCTGGGATTTTTTGGAATGCCGTATAGATTTTAGGATCGACTTTTTCTTTTCTGCCAAAAGAGTCAACTGTGATTTTGATAAGGATTGTGTTGACTCTTTAGAGGGCTTTGAGATCTGTTTATATCCTAACAGTACTAAGTCTTTTGTTGCGAAAACACAGGATATTTTCCGTTTATTTAGGTCTTCTTTGATTTCTTTCAGAAATGTTTGTCATTTTCAGTTTGAAAGTTTTTCATTTCCTTGGTTAAATTTATTCCTAAGCTATAAATAAGGTATGTTGTTCTTTTTGATGCTATTATGAATTATTTCCTAATTTCTTTTCCAGATTGTTCATTACTAATATATATAAATACAACTGATTTTTGAGTATAAATCTTGTGTCTTCCCTCAGTGGTTTGTTGCCACACAAACTAAATTGCTATGTGTTTTTTCATGGACCTCTGACCTAAGTTAGTACTCTTTGCAAGTTCTTTTCTTCTGTCCCTCTTTTTCTTTCTCTGTCTTAACCCAATTAATTGTCTTTTAATATCACTTTCTCAACTTTTCTATAACTTTTCCTTCAGTGGATCCCAAGTATTTGCTGAGAACATGTTGTGCAGTGTTTTGCTAGGTAATTTGATATGGTTTCTGTCCTGAAAAAAAAAACATTGAGACAAGTGTGTACAGACAACAATACAAATTGCACTTGATAGGATATGATGCAACTGATTGTTGGAGACATAATTTTCTATGCCGCTAAGAAAGAAAAATGTGAGCTAAAGTAAGATGATGGTAGATATTGATTGTGAGTTGTATCTTGACTTCAGAGATGTTAAAATATGAAAAAAATCATTGTCGGACTGATCAATTACTGTAAAATCAAGGGAGTGGCATAATTAGAATAACATACAAGATAGCTTCCACTTAACTGACTGAAACCATGTACCATATATTCCTTTAAATGTATAATTATGTGAATTTTATTCTTTTCAGGAGCTATATATGTTGGTGAATATCTTCATTTTACAGATAAGGAAATTTTTCTTGGTTGACTTTCTTAGGCTTATACATAATAGGTGGCAGGACCAAATTCACGCTCAGGCAGTTGAGCTTAGAATAAGGTGGGACTTTTTAGAGTACGTAGGTGCTGGGGAGAGAAGGAAGTAGTAGTTTAGGTACATTTTGAGACAGGGAAAGGGTAAAGACGTATATGATGGAAAGATAGAAAGGCTTTTGATTTTCTTTCCTTCTAACGCTCTCCCTTTGATTTCCTTATTAATGGGTTGTACAGTTGGACTTGAAGTGTTTATTTGCTGAATGCATTGAGTAATAGTTTCCTTTTCTCAGTAGAGTCAGTAGTGCAAACATGAACTTAGGAGCCAGGGAGGCCTTGGTTCAAATACTAGCGTATCAGAGATTTGGCTTTGAGACCTTATTGACCAAGTTACATAATAATCTTCCGGAGCTCCTGTCTCTCATCATTTAAATGGGAATAATAATGTCTACGGGGCAGTTTCCTTGGGTTTCCTTGGGCAGTTTTTCTTATTTCCTTCAGAAACAGAAATACTGTTTCTGAAGTGCTCATCATTTGCCTCACAGTTACGCTTTATCAGTGATATTGCCATTGTTATTTATAATTTAAATATAATAATGACTAGTACAGGCTGACCGTTTTCTTTCTCTAAAGAGAAAATGTAATTGCTTCCCTATTTTGTGAGGCTTTTTACTCTTCTCCCCCGCTTCTGAGTGTGTGGCTTTGAGAGTAGCTCTGCATGTTAGACATGGTCCTGGGTGAGAGGAGAGCTCTGCTGTTAGCACCGTGGCTTCTCCTATGGGTAGCCTTCTCATTTTCTTGTTGGAATTCCTTACAGCTTAGGAGGGATGGTAGGGTTTCCTGGGTTGGCTGACTCAGGCTGGAGTCTGTCAGAGAACTGGTTGACTCAGTGTCTCTGACCTCTTTCTGCAGAGGAGGAAGCTGGATGCTGTCTATTATTATATGCGCAGTTTAGCTGCCAGCAACCCTATCCTGACTGCCAAGGAGAGTCTCATGAGCTTGTTTGAGGAGACCAAACGGAAGGTGAGTAGGGATGCAGGCAAAATCATTTCTTCCTAGAAGAATGCATTTCTGTTACTATCTCTGTGTCCTTTAGGAAATGACTAATACTGTCCTCAAGGGGTGCCATTGGTCTGTGCTATAGAGTCAGTCTCTGTGCAGAACCAAACTCATTTTTAGGAGAGCACTCCAGGGCCCTTGGGTGTACGTGTTCCACAGCATCTGGTTTACAAAATAAGTAACTTTTATGAGACAAAACAGATGATACTTTGTACTTTGGAACTATGGCTAAGTCTTTACTTTTTACAGTTCTTAGCAAACAAGCTCAGGTGAGATGAGCACTTCTCTTTATTGGCTGAATACCAGGAGAGTCTGAGCTTACATGTTTGTATGTCTTACAGGCGGAACAGATGGAAAAGAAGCAACATGAAGAATTGGAGCTGAGCCCTGACCAGTGGCGGAAAGGGAAGAAATCCACTTTCCGGCATGTAGGAGACGACACCACTCGCCTGGAGATCTGGATTCATCCATCCCATCCCCGGTCCTCCCAGGGCACCGAGTCTGGGAAGGATTCTGAGCAGGAGAATGGGCTGGGCAGCCTGAGCCCCAGCGATGTAAGTTCCTGGAAGCGATGTCATGAGCACGACTAGCTGAGTAGGCGTGAGAGTCTGGTGCATGCCGCCACGGAGCACTGCGCAGACGTTTCCCACTCATCTCAGGGAATCAGACCACTTCAGGCTCCCTGATGTTCTATACACGTCCTCCACCTACATTTCCTTTATCTTTACTATGCGCTTCCCTCTTTCACCACTGTGTGGCACCATAGAATTTAGTAAAAGTTTTTCTAGATGAATTTAGGATTAAAAGTTTTTTGCTGCCCTGGGTTCATAGTCATCAATATGATGCTTTAGGATTCTGGGTGGGATTTTTGAAACTAGGGAGAAGGCACAGTAGTTGGTAAATTGAGAATGGCGGGTTTATCGTGCCCTGAGAGCAAAATTTGTACAGTGGATGGTGAGATGAGCTGGGACCAGGTGTTGAAAGGTCATACAATAAGTAGACTTTGGCCTTTTACCCAGAAAGTCATAGGGAGCCATTGAGTGCTTTAAATAGGGAAATGTCAGGTGTGCATTTTAGAAATAGAACTCTGGATGTTTTGTGGAAAGTTTGGAGAAGAGTAAAACTAGAAATAAGGAGAGCAGGAGGGTGCAATAGTAATCCAAATGAGATGTGAGAAGGAACTGAACCAGGAAATGGCTTTGTAGATGGGGAAAAGTGAACAGAGTATATTAATGAGGTTGAATCCAAAGGGCTTAATTGGGCATGGGAGCTGAGGGAAGTAGCACTTAGGTTTCTGACTTGAGAACTGGGTGAACTGGTCCAGTCCCTGAGATGGAGGATAAAGGTGGAATTGGTTTTAGGAAGAATATGAAGAGTTTAGTTTTGGACATGTTGGAATTTCTGTAGGACACTGACGTGCAGATACTTAGAGACTAGCAAATATTTGAAACTCGAGAGTGATGTGGGCCAGAGGTGAAGATACTTGAAGGCATCCTCTTATAGATGATACTGAAGTCATGAGAGAGAGTTGATTCAGCTACTCGAGGAAGGGACATAATGATAAATAGGTTGAAGACCTATGAAAGAAAGGAGGTAGTCGGCAGGGAAATGTCCTTGCAAATGATGAGAAGGGAGTAGGATCCAGAGCACAGGTGAAGTGGATAGCGGAAAAAAGAGATGAGAGCTCCCTCTTGTGCTTGAGGGAAAAGAGGAATGAATAATTGGGGGTGCAGGTAAGATCGTGAGTATCGTCGGAGGAAGGTGAAGGAGGGCCTTTTCATGTTGTCTGTTTCCTCTTTGAAGTTGGAGGCTTGGTTGTCTGCTAAGAATGAGTCAAAGGTGGCGGGATGGGAGGACTCATCCTTCAGGGTTTAATTTAAAATTCCCGTTTATCCTCCTCTGTCTTTAGCCTTCAGCTCTTTTCTGAATGACTTGGGAAGAAGTCATTGCTTATAAATGAAACTACCAGCTTCCTGTGTGCTATGGTGTGCACGGGGCCCCAGGACGTGAGGGTGCTTCAGAGGGGTTGCCACTGTGGCAGAATCCTCACTGCTACCACTTCTAGTTTGGATGTTACCACCTCAGACCGGAAGTCTACTTGAACGGGAGACAAATTGTTCTATGGGATTAGCTCCACTGTGTGTCTTTAAAATGAAAGCAACAATGACAATTTGATAAAGTAATTTATGGCATTTTTTAGGGAGTATCCCTCATTAAAGTTATAATTAATGTTTTGTAGATCTCTGTCTTCCATTAGGTGTTTCATTTATTTTTTTAAGTAATATGTTTATAAGTTCATATTTTTATTTTTATTTTTTTTCACTATAATTTTATTTCATAAAGTACAATAATTCTTATAAAAATATATGAACATAAAATCAGTTTATCATCATTTTGAAATTAGTATTTTTGAAATTCTCAGTTATAAATCCATGATACTTATAAGTTTGGTAGTTTGCAAGGGTCTCAGAGTTGCCATGAGTATCAAGGACCCATCTATGACAACTGACCTTTCTTAAAGAACTTATGATCTAGTTGGTTGTAAAAACAAGAGGCATAAGCATGAAAAAAAAAAAGAGGATTGTAAGTCAAGGGGGAAAAAGCTAATGTGTGTTGCTTATATCAAGAATTTACTGTTTGACATCATTGAATTTAGTATTAATATGCCAATTTTTTAAGTTATTAAACACATTTGGAATATAATAGTAATTCTAATGACCATGTAGTTGCTTACAAGTATCTCCCTGCTAAACCTATTGTGTTTTTTAATTTGGGGGGTTGTTTTTTTAAGACTTAATGAGTGGCATAGAGTTATCCACAATGTGTGGGTCATCTCTTGAGTACCCAATGAAAAGGTAAATGCTGAAAGTGTTAGTCGCTCAGTTGTATGGCAACTCTGTGGACTGTAGCCTGCTAGACTCCTCTGTCCATGGACTTCTCCAGGCAAGAATACTGGAGTGGGTTGCCATGCTCTTCTCTATATATCTGATATTGTGCTGGGCTTCGGAGATGTAAAGAGGATGAAAGCATTATTCTCTCCCAGGGAATATGTGGTATAATATAGAAATTTGAGCAATGAATTAAAAGAAGTAATATGTGTATTCTCAGGCAGGATGGAGTAAGGAAAACTGCCAGAAAAGACTTCTTAGAATATCAGCAGTACTTGCACTGAGAATTAGCCAAGAATAGGTGTTCCCTCATAGGCAGGTGACAAGGGTCAGGGTGGTATTAGTCATGTGAGCAAATTTGAATTTGGTGTGGCTGCTGTGGAGGGCTGAGGGAAGATGAAGAAGGAGCCGTAGATCGAATCACTTGGCCCCTTTGGGATTTTGTTATTAATGAAACCTGTAAAGAAATAATATTGGTGATGGTGACAGAGAAATTTAGGGCTTCAAGAATAGTAAATAGACTTAAGAAAAATAAAAAGTTTAATATTCAGAAGCATTTTAAGTACATAAATATTCCATGTATTAAGCTTCTATAAAAAATCAAACTAACCATTCTGTGTACATGGGGGAAAAAAAGAGGTACTTTGTGAGTAGAAACTAACTGTAGTGAAAGGAAATTTGTTTTAGATGCTAAAGGTCCAGCTTCTAACTTAACAAATTATGAGAATCTTATTTGTGTGAATAACCCAGGCTGTTGAAAAAGAATGTTCCTGGTTTTCCTATAAATGGGAGCAAGATGTTCTACCTGAAAATATATAAAAAGCATATATTGACTACTTGCTTTGAATATTTGACTTGAAGGAAAACCCCATCATTAGTTGTGTCTACCTCTTTGATAGCAACATGTCTGAGAATCTTACCTACCTTCCCTGGGAAAGTAAAGGAATAGCCTGATCATTCATATGATCACAGAATTGTAAAGTATTCTAGAAAAATCTGTTGTCTTAAAGTTTCAAATAATTCTATCAGCTTGTTCTATAAGGCTTAAAGTCATCTCAAAAATATATGATATTCAAAATCTATGAAGAAAAGTTACTAGAGGCCTTTGGTAACAAACATCAGGATCCCACAATCCTGAAGGCCAGGCTATTCCATATTTTTCTTTTTTTAATTAAATTATTATTTTTTTAATTATAGTTGACTTACAATGCCATATTTGTTTCTGGGGTACAGCAGAGTGATTCGGTTATACATTTTATATATATATTCTTTTTCATATTCTTTTCCATTATGGTTTCTTATAGGATATTTAATACAGTTCCCTGTGTTACACAGTTAGATCTTGTTATTTGTCCATTCTATAACCATTTGAATTTGCTGCCTCTAAACTCTCCATCCATCCCTCCCTCACCCCATTCCTCCCCTGGCAACCACAACTCTGTTCTCTATGTCTGTGAGTTTGTTTCTATTTCATAGTTAAGTTCATTTGTGTTCTATTTTAAATTCCGCATGTGAGTGACATCATACATTATTTGTCTTTCTCTTTCTGACTCATCTCACTTAGTATGGTAAGTTCTAGGTCCATGTGTGTTGCTGCAATGGCATTATTTCCTTGCTTTTTATGGCTGAGTGCTATTCCCTCACACACACACACACATACTCACATCTTCTTTATCCATTCATCTGTCAGCGGACTTTTAGGCTGTTTCCATGTCTTGCTATTGTAAACAGGGCTGCTGTGAACATTGGGTTGCATCTCTCTTTTCAAATTAGTTTGTCTGGATATGTGCCCAAGAATGGGATTGGTGGACCATAGGGCATGTGTTCTTATTCTGCGTGCATCTAAGAGAGGCATTTTCAGCTCCACATTGGAGCCATTACATTTTATTATATTTAGTACATTTTAAATTATGCAAATAATATTATATTTTTAGTAAAAATTTCAAATAATTACATATATATGCAGAGTAAAATGTGGTAATTTGTTTTCTGAACTATTGGTGAAGCTGTTTGTATATTTTCAGCCTCTGCATCATCCTGGAGTAATCATTTCCCTTAATTTCTTTTAAAGTTACATCTTTGGGTTTGGGCTCTTAGTTCTATACTACCAGCACAGGAGGAAGAAGCCTGCAGTTTCATAGCTCTCTGTCCAGCTAGGAAACCACACTGCCTTTTTTGCCTATTTTCTCAGGCCCAGGTCATCTTCCCATATCCTTTTCTTTCATACAGCGGGCCCCAAGAACTCAGTTCACTCTCTGTTCCCCAGAACAGGAACATGCATTAGATAAGAAGTGAGAGTTTATTCACAGACATTTGAGTAATTAGGCTTTGGAGATGCAGAGATTGAAATAAACAAAGATGATTTCTAGCCTTAAGGAGCACCCTGTCATGTGGGGAAGATAGAAACATAAATATTTGATTATATTATAATGTGGTGTGCTGTGATAAAGGCAAGAATGAGAGGCTATGGGAACAGGAATTAAGGCACCTAAAGGGCACAGTTAAGGAAGGCTAGACTGAGGAGGCGATTTGCAGCTGAAGGATGATGTCAGGGCATTTCTACTCTTGAGGCATGAAGGTGTAGGGAGCTGCCAGTCATTCAGTGTGGCTGGAGGCTAGAATGTGAGCGTTTGCTCTTGCTGGAGATATGAGTCATCCTTTACCCCTTCTTTTTCAGTTAATACCAAGGGCTATTTACTCTACCTCCTAAACATAATTTTAATCCATCTACTTTTCTCTATTTCTACTACCACTATCCTAGTCTAAGCTATCATTCATCATTTCAGTAATCCACAGATTATTGAAAGAAGTTCTTAATGGTCTTCCCACATTTATTCCTGGTCCTCCTTAGGCCTTTCTTTTTAGACAGTAACCCAAATGAGCTTCCAGGTACACATTTCTGATCATGCCACTTCCCTCTTTGACAGTCTTCAGTTATTTCTCTTCGGTCTTAGAATCGGGTCCAAACTCCTTAAAATAGTTTACTGGGCCCTGCAAGATTGGTCTCTGCTATTCTAGCCTTATTTTATACCTCTCCACTGCCCCCACACCCCACTTTGTTCTTGTTCTTTGGCTATACTGGCTTCTTCCTTGAAGAGCCCAACTTCTTCTCTGGCCCTTGGCTATGACACATTCTCTTTGCCTGGAGCGCTGGTCTCTGTTAATCAGCTCCACTCCGACTCATCCTTAAATTCTCAGAGTAAATATCACTTCCCTTTTCCAGGGAAGCTTTTCCTGATCCCTGAGCCTGGCTGTTTCCACCTTGCAATGCGGTATTTCTAATTAAGTGATTATTTATTTATTTGGCTCTGCTGGGTCTTTGTTGCCGTGCAGGCTTTTCTCTAGTTGCCGCGAGTGGTGGCTACTCTGTAGCTGCAGTGCGCAGGCTTCTCGTTGAGGTGGCTTCTTTTGTTGTGGAGCACAGGCTTTAGGGCCTGTGGGCTCAGTGATTTCAGCGCCCGTGCTCTAGAGCATGGGCTCAGGAGTTGTGGACCACGGGCTAAGCTGGCTCCTTGACCTGTGGGATCTTCCCGGACCAGGGATCGCACCCACGTTTCTTGCATTGGCAAGCAGATTCTTTACCACTGAGCCACCAGGGAAGCCCTAATTAAGTAATTTTAGATGCAGTTTTTCTCTTGTTGGTTGAAGTCTCTGTTGTTAGATTCAAGCCTTTGTGAGAGTGGGGTCCATATTTGGTTGCTCATTGCTTTATACCCAGTGCCTGCGTATAGAAGATTCTACATAAATCTTAGTTGAGTATATAAAGGAGGGGAGGAAAAGTGAGGGATGAAACTGTAGAATTAGGAAGGGCCAGGTTCTTCATAAATATTGAGGAGTTTGAGTATCTAATAAGGACTTTTAAGCAGGGGAATCACATAATCAGATTATATAATGATCACTCTTTTCAATACTTTTAATGTTGAAACAGATTTTTCTTTTTTTTTTAATTTGTTTTTTTTTAATTTTTTTCTTTATTTTCTAAAGGAAAAAAAATTTTTTTAATTGCAGAGATAACATCAATTCACTGTATCTAAGTCAAACAAAAACAAAGTTTAAAATGAGAGTCACTTGTTTTCTTTCCTTCAGAGGCACCGCTATTAACTATTTGGAAGTTCTTTCAGGCATTTTTCTAAACTTTTACAGGTGTGTGTCTATGTATACACACATGCCTGCAGACACATGAAATGTATTTTTAAGCAAAAATGGGTTTATACTACATATACCAACATACAATTTGCTTTTCTGAATTATCCACTGGACATGCAGTTACTTCTGCTATAAGGTAACACATGCGTTCCTAAAAATCATTGTGCTGTGCAAAATTGCACAATAAAAACCACAGAGCTGACGGGGAAAATGGGGTTAGGAGAATAACACTCAAAAGCTTCCTCAGTGACATAGTTTTAAAAAAAGATAAGAACCTGATAAAACAGTTGTTGTGTTTTCTACATGTTCATTGGTTAAGAAGTGTGTAAATACTGCCTTGAAAAAGACAGAAAGTTTGCTTGTAGAGTGGGTTTTGGAAGGATTGCGGCTTGCGAGTTATGGTGAAGTGATGGAAGGAGAGTCCCTTGGAATTGGACCTGCAGGTAGCACCAGATGGGCTTAGGCGTGGCTCGGAACGTCAGCTCACGTGGTGAGCTGCAGTAGCTGGTGAATGTTTGGGGTGTGTATGTGTTTTGTGTGTTCCTGTGCAGCTCTGTTCAGCTGGGTGGAGTTTTCTGTGTTTACCTGTTGTTTCTCCCGAACAAAATAAAAGTTTGTGTTAGGCTCACACTGTTCCCTAATAAGTTGATCATGATGGAACACATTTGTGTCTTCAAAATAAGGGTTACAGCAGAACTGTGTTTCCACTTGCCCAAGAATATCTTGTCTTAGTACGTCCTTAGTATGGCTGTGTGATATTTTATTATAAATAAAATGTATGCCATATAATTATCTGTGTAATTTAAATATTTGCCCGTGTTTTACTTGCCTATTCACTCCAGTTGTCCTTTTTGAGTGATTAGCCTTGACAGAAGTTGCTCCTTGACAACTCCTGGAGAGTTTCTAGCACAGACTGCTACAGTTGCTACAATTCAGATGCATGGATAAGAAACAGAAAATTTGGCTTCAAGTGGTTGTTAGTAATGATAGTCAGCTCCAAACTAGTTTGTTCTCTCTCTTCCAAGCGTGAGCTTTGGCTTTCTTTCTGAGTGGCTGCAGGAGGTTAGCTTGTGGGTTGTTGGTTTTCAGTCTTGAGATGTGGTTTGGGTTAAACATGCAACCTGGGGAGGGACTGCCAGCCCCAGCTGTAAGTGGCATCCTCTGAAACTGTTGCGCCTCACATTTAAGCTGTCTCCCTGCCAGCTAGGCCACTCCCAGTTCAGTGTCACCAGGGTTCCAAGCGTTCTTTATTTACTGAATTTGCCTCTGCTGTGTCTCAGCTCCCTTTGAAAATCAGGAAAGTGTCCTATTTAGCAAATGAGTTGTTGCTGAGCATGAGTTAATCGAAGGATATAGAATGATGGCAGCAGAAATAATGTTCATACTGAAAGGTGAGAGTCTCTGTTGGAAATGCCGAGGATTTTCTGAGACCTGATTGCTCTGTTACCAACATCTCGAATGCAGTGTGGCATGTGTCCATCTGCTGGTAGAGAATGAGCAGGTGATAATGAGAGCCGTTTGTTAGATGTTTGTCTCTCAGACTTCAGTGAGTTCTGCTGTGGCATGATTTGGTTTGCCATGCTCAGCATTTTGCTCAACCCATTGTGATTGTTGTATGTACAACACCCTCAGTGCTATATGTAGAAATATGTCTTTAGACAAGTTAAATGTCATTGTATATTTGGCTAAGCTCTTGCCAGACCTTCTCTTTGGCTCCTCTGAATATTTTTGGAGGGTCAGACTAGACTGAATCTCAGTAGCTACTAATACTTGTCATTAGGCCTTTCCTTATTTGAATATCATTATTTCACCCAGCAAATGATATTGTTTGCCTTGGTCTTTTTTTTGTTTTTTTTTTGCTCCTCATCCTTCTGTCACATTCCATTACTTTATTTCTTTGCATAGTATCTTTTTTTTTTTTTCAGGATTTATTCAGATCTGGAATTTAATGCAGTTACCCCTGAATTTTTAGAGCGGAAGACTATATTCTGGGTCCAGCACTTAACCAGACTGGTTAACCTGTACTATTGTGCCAGTTTTGTGCTAAGATCATAAAGATAAGTGCAACATTGTTATTTCCTCAAAGTGTTTAGAGTCTAGTTCATGGGTCAGCCAGCTTTTTTATGAAAAACCAGATAGTAAATGTTTTAGATTTTGTAGGCCATATGGCCTCTGTTATTACTCAGTTTTGGTGCCACGGTCATCACAGACAAAATGTAAATGAATGAGCATGGCGGTGTTGCAGTGAAACTATTTACAAAGACAGGTAGCAGGCTAGCTTTGGCCTGCAGGCCTAGTTTGCCAGCCTCCGGGTGAGTGGGAGGAATGGCTCCGTAAAGGGAATGTTTCCGTCAACAGTTGATTATTGTTGTCTGTGGTAGTTATGTTCTGTAAAGTCAACATAGACATTGAATGAGCAGGTACTGAATGCTCTTAATGGAAATTCAGGGTTAGGTTCCTATGAGCCTCTGGTTACAAGATTTTCATCAACTTATCGGTACACATGTATGTGTCAGTTTAAAGACAAGTTATTTAATATATTGTTGATTCATTGACATTGAATTCATGACCAACAGCACCAATCATGCCCAAGCAAACTTATCTAGCACATGTATTTTCTCTTTAAGGCACATCACAGCCTTCTCGTGTTTAGGAATCTTAGCATTTCAGCACTGTGCTTGGGGACCGTTTTAATCAGTGCATAAAAATGTGGGAAATGTGGCACTAAACAGGCCACAGAAAGGACACTTGTTTAAAGTGTGAGAGAATCACCCTGCTCATTCTCAGCTGGGAATGTGCTTACGAGGCAACTCGTTTTTTTTGCTGCTCTGTGCATGTTCACGAATGACTGTGAAAGCACCGTGAGTATTGAGTTCGGTGCTACTGGTAAGTTTTAGTGAGTCTGTGAATTCCCAAATACAAAATCCACAGATAGGAGGACCGCCTGTCGTGAGGGAGTATGTCTTGCGTGCCACGGAAGCACAGAGAAGGGCATAGTCCAGTCCAAGTGGGGGCATGGGTTGTGGTGGGGAAAGGAAGGGCCAATTCAGAAGGATTCCAGGGAAAGTTAACTAAGGAGAGTGAAAGAGAATGTTCCGAGCAGGGGGAACAGCCTGAGCAGAGACAGAGGCCATGGACACAGCAGAGGGTCTGCAGGGTATCTGAAGCTGTGATAATTTGGAGGAGGATGTGAGAAAGCTGGAGTGGTAGAAAGACCGAACCTTCCACAAGAACCACTTTCTGGTTTGGTGCTGTAGGTATACATGGGTGTGGTGGTCAGGAGGTTGGCCTTATAACATCCTTCTGGATTCTGGAAATAACATTTTGTTTCTGGAATTTCTCATTGTTTCCTTGTCATGTCTGCACTGCTAATTCAACAAAAGCAATACCATTCCATTCATTACGTTTGGTAGGGTGAAAGTTAACTGAATTTTTTGCCCCATAGTTTGCTGGCTAAAAGGACTACTCTTTTAGATTGTGCTTTAGGCATTCCTAATGAACGTGGAGAAGGTACTAGTGCCTCTTGTGTCTTGATGGTTGGAGGAAATTGTTAATGGCTTCAATTAAGAAGGGCAAAGTTTTTTTCATACTTATATTTTTATTGCTTTTAAAAGTTCACAAAGCCCATGTTTATTGTAAAAAGTTTGAACATGCCAATAAACACTATGTTTTATCACCTAGAGATAACTATTATTAACATTTTAGGGTATGCTCTTCCTGGCATTGAGATCAGAAATGTCTCATGCTCATTATGCTGGAAAATTCATGCCTAATTTTTAACCTAGAGGCTGGTTAGAAAAGTGGTATTCTAATTTCTTAGGTCAACAGAGTTATCCATATCTTGGTCTTCATCAAAGTAGCACAGTTAGAGTGACAACTGTAATGTCCTCTCTCATGCATAAAGAGAAACTTCTCAAGCCACATGAAGAAGGAAGGGTTCAAGAAAGGTTAGGCATCTAATAGGACTGATTATTGTTTTTGAAAGATTGAGTCTGAAAGGATACATTTCATGGGGAAGCATCTTGAGTGAGGAATAAATTGGGGCATAAAGGATTAAAGTGAGGCTCCCTGGGCTTAGGAAATTTATGGCCTTGTTTGGAAAGCTGGATTCTTGTTGGGGAAATTTCTAGGCAGTTATGTTGGGGTTGGTTTCTAGGTAGGTGGGAATAGGGATTGGAAGATCTAGTAAAGGAGTGGTTGCCTTTTTAGATATTTTAATTAAAGACATATTTTTGAATGGGGTAATATAGTTTGTATGTCTATATATAAAATATAAATTCTATATATATATAAGAGGGATTCCTGGGTGGATCAGTTGTAAAGAATCCTCCTGCCAATGCAAGAACCACAGGAGACACGGGTTCGATCCCTGGGTCAGGAAGATCCTCTGAAGGAGGAAACAGCAACCCACTCCAGTATTCTTGCCTGGAAAATCCCATGGACAGAGGAGCCTGGCAGGCTACAGTCTATGGGGTCGCAAAGAGTCAGACACAACTGAGTGACTGAGCATGCAGGTATTTATCAGATAGATACATGATCGTCCGTTAGTAGTATGTCATACACACTGTTATTCATTTTTGGTTTTGTTTTTTTTTTAATATCACTTTTGGACTTGAGAGTTAAGAGATCTTTCCATGAGTGATAGCCTGCAAGTCCATTATATCTCTTTAGGATTTGGCAGCTTGTTAGCTATCATTAATTTTGTCCAGCATCTTATATGTCAGAGGCAGGACAGTGCAGAGGTTAACAGCTTGGGTTTGGGGAAGTCCTAAGTTAAGTCCTAGCTTTATCAGTTATTAGCTGTGAGACTTTGGGCATGTTCTTTAATCTGACTGTGCTTCGGTTTCCTCATTTGTAAGGGGGTGATAATGATAGACTAAATGAGATAATGCACGTAGAGAGCAATGAGTGGCATATTGTAACTTCCATACAGTGGTAGTAGTTGTTACTGACATGTTTTTGTTATAATGCTCTTTTAAGCTATTAGGTTTGATTTTGCATTTTTCAGTTTCTAACCAAAGTGAACCATAAAGCTTGATAATTCACAAACTGACAGCCCACTGTCTAAATGCAGACTGTTCATTTGATCTGAGGAGTTTTATTTAATTATGAAAAATTTCAAACACACACAAGAAAATAGCATAACGAACCCTCATACCTGTCACCCATATTTTCCACGTTTGTTTTGGCTTCTTCTCCGCTCATTCCCTGCTGAAGTATTTTAAAGCAAATCCTAGATATCACATCACTGCATCCGTACATATTCCACTTCCGTACATGCCTTTAAAAAAAATAGCAGACTTTTTCTAAGTATCACAGGGCCATTCCCTTGCCTTTCCTTGGTGTCATTCAACATCTGATCTATAATTTCACTTCCCAATTCATCTATCAAATGTCTTCTTATAGTTGGTTTGTTCATATCAAGATCTGTATTATCTCCTAAGTCTCTCTTAATTGAGACCAGCTCTGCCTTCCCTTTTAAAAATTTTCTTCATGTCACTTGCTGCTTAAAGAAGCAGGTCAGTTGTCCTGTGGCATTTCCACATTTCTGGATTTGTCTGTTTCCTCGTGGTATCATCTAACCTCTTCCTCTAGCCCCATGTAACTCTAAATGAGAGTCAGCACAGAAGCATGGTGTGATACTTTCAGCCTTTTTAGCAAGAGTGCTTCACTGGTGGGACTGTGAGTGTCATTCTGTACTGTATCAGGAGGTGTCTAATTAGTTCAATAACCAGAGTTCAGGTACACATAGATTTTGTTGGTTTTATTTTTAAATTACAATGAGTTGCCAGCTAATTCTAAAAATAAAAAATAAAAAAAAAAAATCAAGATCTGGCAACAATTCGCCAGAGCTGAGCAGGCTACTCAGCCTTAGTTTGTCACTAGCCCCGTCCCCCTCATGTTGCTTGCTTACACCACCCACCTTGCCTGTGCAGGCATTTGATTTGTGATCCATGCTCCAGAAGGGCCACCAAAGTAAGACATTACATTCCAGGTTTTTTAGGACCTGTTTAGGTTGTTTCTCAGCGATTCCGTTTAAGATTGCCAGGCGCACCCAACTGGGCCTGACTTGGGCAGGGAGGTGCCTTGATCGTTGGGCCATAGGTGTTTTTGCTGGGGACGTTGTCACTGGTGCTGACCCATAACCCACTTAGTGCGTCCTGCGTCCTGCTGCCTGCTGGCTTGCTGTTCGTCTGCTGCCCAGTGGTGAGCCTGGGGAGTCCAAAGGTATCACTTCTGTTTCCTAATGAAATTCGTGCCTGTGGGAATTGAGGCCTACCTGCAGAGCTCTGGGACAGAGCTCTTTCCTCAACATCCTGTTGCAGCCAAACTTGGTGAAAAGTGAGAAGTTACACTGCCTAAGCGTGTGAACTGAAAAGCTTTAGGCTGGTTTTCATAAAGTCTGAATGCCACCCACCAAACCAGATGGTTAGAATAAGCTTTTCTGATCTCAGGTAGTTTTCCCCTTGCCCAGGCTTTTTAGTAACTGAAGTTTCTGGCAGAGTGAGAACCTTGTTTGCCAAGATATCAGGATCATCTGCCTGGAATTTTGTGTGCTGCCCCTGCGTGCATCTCCTGTGTCCATGTTTCCGTGGTGGTTTTTCCTTCGAGGCTCTGTGATAAGTTCCTTCAAGGTTCTGTGATAAGTTAATGGTTTCCTTTCTGACTCTGAATACATGGCTCTACAAGGCTGGAAGGTATATGAGGTATATGTTTTTTTTTCCTTGCCTTTAATCAAGAGTCCAGCAATGTGAACATTGGCTGACAAAGGAGCACAGCTTCACTGTGAGAAACCCAGGCCAGATGGCCTGGTAGCACAGAGGTCTCATGTGCTCAACTTGTTTGATTTGCTCTAAGGCTTTTTTTTTATGTATGCTGTGCAGGTGGCATTTTCTTCAGACCCGTCCTTCGTCTTGCTTTTCAGTGCCCCGTGCATAGCTTGTGCCCCTGAGCTGCTGCTGTTGCTGCCACCGCTGCCACCACTGTGCAGAGGAAAGCTGTGGTGTGTGGGTGGTACACATCTAATGCCGCCACCTTCTCCTTACCCTCCGGCCCCCCATCCATGAACACAGCTATAGCTGAGAGCGTGGTTAGAAGGCAGGATGCCTTGCCTTGTGTTGGAGTGAGTTCCAGTTTCTAGGGTTGCGTCATGATCCTTCAGGTTGGCACTTGTAATGCTAGTGCCACTGTGAAGTCAAAATAGCTTTTGACCTGATTTCCTTTGGGTAGCATAAGCATTGATTTAATTTACAATAATAGAGAAGAGTTGAGTCTCTATGCTGGCAGGTAAATGTTTTGTCCTTGGTAACTCAGTTGTTTCATTGCCCCATAATTATATCATCATAGCAGAGAATGTTAGCTTAATTTTTTTTGCCTCATACACACAGAGATTTCGTATCTGTAAGGTGGACACCATGCATGTTTTCAGGGTTGCTGTGGGTATCATCTTAGCTTCATGCCGCTGGTGTGGTCCTTGCCTTTTGTAAAGTAGTCTGCAGTGTGTACCCCGTATCATTCCCCTCCACCCTGGCAGCTATCTGAAAATATTTTTCTGTGAACTGAGATTTGATAGCGTGTGGTCACGGGTTCATCCGAGCCTCTTTCTTCAGGACGAGGCTACAGCTTGGCTCTTTTTCTCATGCCATAAGAAAGTTATCTCATGAAGATAACTTGGTGAAATAACTGTCAAAGAAAAGCAGAACCGGGACTGGGTTTTTTCGGATCTTGATCCTATGCCTTTGCGGTGAGGAACAGTCCCCACCAGGCGAGGACTGATCCGCCTGCCTGGATCACTGCTGGACTCTCAGGCCGATGTCTGTCTTTGTCTCTTTGTGGTTGGCCGGGAGTGGAAGTTTCTCAAAGTACATTGGCCCTACCTGCAAACCCTAACGCCTCACATGACCTCGGTCACCAAACCACTTCAGGGCTTTATTTTTATCCCAGCCGTTTCGTTTCAAGATGTGAGGTTGGTTTCTTTCCTCTAGCAGAGCAGAGTTCTCTAGGGGGACGAAACAGAGTGCCAGGGTGCAGTTGAGGCTGGTTAGACACCAAAACCACACTCTTCGTCTTTCGGGGCTTGAGACGTGACATAAGCCATGCTGCAAACACCAGCTTCCACATGGTGAAGAACCCTGGTCAGAAACTCGCTTCGTTTAGTGTTTGTGTTCATTTAATTTATGTTTTTAGACAAGTACAGTGAGGAAGAGGTGGACCTGCCCCATTCTGCTTCAGCCAGAAATCTAATTCTAAGAATGGACACTGGCTTACAATCCAGTATTTCCCAGCTTAAGGTTTTTTGTCTTCCCCAGGGGTGTTGATGAGAACTCTCACAACTCACCAGGTCTCAGGAAACCGGATTACCAACATATCCTGTTCGCGTGCTTGTGTGTATTCTGTGTTACCCACAGGCCACTTTCCACCCCACGTGACCTTTAGTTACCATCCGGAAAGTCAGGACCCAGATACCAGTCAGATTTTCCAGGCTTTGGTTTGGTTTAGACATTTTAGAAAATGTTAACAGTAGTAATTTTACAGAGACTTTCTCGCATGGCACGCATAGTGAATGGGAAGTTAGACATCCTGAAGGGAGGAGGAAAGGCTGCCCCTGTGCTCTTTTCAGTAACATGTTTGAAAATGTGAACATTCACAAGATAACTTGCTACTGAAATGCACAGGGACGGAGAAGAGAACTATCTTGATTGGTTAGAAGTCGAGTCCATGCCCCAGTTCTTAGGTTTCAAGACTAAATTCTGAAGTTCTTGTTGCCTTCTTTGTAAACTTTGTAATACTTATTATTGGAGTTGCTGATAACACCCTGCACTGAATATTATTTTAGTCAGCATCTCTCTATGTAAATGGACTGTAATGAGTCAGATCATCAAGACTGCCAGTGGCCTGCAGCTATACTCTGCTCAGTCCTAAGCTCAGTCGTGTCTGACTCTTGGCAACCCTGGGAACTGTAGCCCGCCAGGCGCCTCCGTCCATGGGATTCTCCAGACAAGAATACTGGAGTGGGTTACCATGCCCTCCTCCAGGGGATCTTCCCAACCTAGGGATCGAACCCAGGTCTCTCTCGCCTTGCAGGCAGATTCTTTACCCTCTGAGCCACCAGGGAAGCCCTAAGAACTACTTTATTACCTTCTTAAGTGAGGAGTTGTTTAAAAAGAAGAACATGTGACAGAGAGATGTACGTGGCCCAGAAGGCCTAAACTATTTAGTGCCTGACCCTGTACCAACTAAAGGTTGGCCCACCACTGCTCCAGAAGCTGCACGGGTGAAGGCAGGTAACCCAGAGGACGTTGATTCTCAACGGAGGTGTTTCTGCCTTTTGGAGACACAGTTCACTTTTCAGGTCTGTCACCATGGGATGTTTTGGCAACCCACTCCAGTGTTCTTGCCTGGAGCATCCCAGGGATGGGGGAGCCTGGTGGGCTGCTGTCCATGGGGTCGTACAGAGTCGGACATGACTGAAGCGACTTAGCAGCAGCAGCAGCACCATGGGA
The DNA here is from genome assembly GCF_001704415.2 of Capra hircus. Classification (NCBI taxonomy): domain Eukaryota; kingdom Metazoa; phylum Chordata; class Mammalia; order Artiodactyla; family Bovidae; genus Capra; species Capra hircus. The sequence continues at coordinate 23,044,445 of NC_030826.1, read as the reverse complement.
TGTTTAGCATTCCTGGCCTGTCCACTAGATGCCAGTGGCTGGCCTCCACTCTTCCAAGTATCCCCTGGGAGGGGTGGAAGTATTTTGGTTGCGAACCACTGATTTAGCACCTACTGAGATTAGAAAAACACCTTGTTAAGGTTTCTTCCTTCATTTCCTCTCAGAGAAACAGACTTGGCATTTGGTCCTTCACGGCATAGGGATCAACCACAGTGAGGGAATTCCAGGCACGGGCGGAATAAGGAGAATTTTCAGTGTGGAATAAAAAGGTTGTAAGGAAGCCATTTAATGAGTGTGTTTGTTGCTTGTTCACCCGTCAAGATACTCATTCAAGTTGGTGTGTGATTTGTGAAAGGTTTGTTTTGACGTTGGCCCTGCCTTAAAAAGCATGTTCCTCTCTCCGTGAGAGGAAGAGTGGCCATCTTTGACCTTAACGTCCAGATGATTTTGAGATCTGTGGGAATCTGTACGGTGTACTTGAGAGACTTGTTCAAAGCCAATGTAAAGACGTAGTTTTGGCATCTCCTGAATAACCTGATATCCAGACTTAAGCCAGAACTCTGGGGTTAGAGAATTTTCCAGCCTGGGAGAGCCGACTGAGAAAAGTCCTCCTCTGGCTGCTCACCAAGTTAGACAAGGGAGCAATCAGCTGCTGATTTCCAGCCAACTGGAATGTATGTGCGGGTGTGCTATAAATCGTCCCCTAGGATCCAGCTCCTAGCCTGCGAAGAAATTCTCATTCCAAGTGAGAATGAGACCCTTCCCCTGCACCCATGTTCAAGCTGCAGCTGCTATAGGAAGGAATGGAGGAGTGAGGCAATGTTACCAGTAGTGAGTGGGAGCGGCTCGCTTTCTGTCCAGCATTCTGCCTGTCGGGTGGGGGGAGAGACTGCACTGGCCTCTGTTTTCTCTGCCTTTCTCACCAGTTTCCTGTGTTTCTTTAAGTTTCTGACCCTGCTGATGGGGAGATGTATCTGCGGTCCTGTGATTTGCCATCTCTCTCTACTCTTTAAGGTCTCAGGATTTCATCTGTCTGGTCTTTTTTCGCTGCCTTGGGTGTGATGTTTGGGCTAAGGTAGAGAATGTAAAATAGCTGTCTTCTTGGCGTGTGATCTTACCCCAGTCGGCAGACTCTTTGTTCGGCTCCAGGGGGAAACTCGGGTTTTTCCCCTCCTGAAAGCTTTTCCCTTTACTCATAAATATTTAATATGGAAGTTACTGCTCAGTTTTATTTTCCCAAGTGTTGGTAAGTAGGCTCTCTAGACCAGAAGGAACTTAAAATACGATCGAGATGCTTTCTGATGCTCGAGTCCCTGTAAAAATCTATTTACCACGCAGTTTTATTATTAAGAGTTTCAGTGATTTTTCCAGTTGTTTTCTATCTCTCTGCCGATTCAGGGTTTACTGAGAGTCTTGGGAATCTTGAGGCACCTCTCCTCCTGTTGCTCTTTACTTGTCATTCAGGCCTAGAACATGCACCCAGGTGACGTGTTGGTCCCTGGTCGCATTGCTCTGACTGAATTGTACTTTGGTGTAAAGTCGTCATTCGGTTCAATTCAGTCGCTCAGTCGTGTCCAACTCTTTGTGACCCCATGGACTGAAGGCTGCACATCAGGCCTCCCTGTCTATCACCAACTCCCGGAGTTTACTCAAACTCATATCCATCAAGTCAGTGATTCCATCCAATCAGCTCATCCTCTGTTGTCCCCTTCTCCTCCTGTCTTTAGTCTTTCCCAGCATCAGGATCTTTTCCGGTGACTCAGTTCTTCATATCAGGTGGCCAAAGTATTGGAGTTTCAGCTTCAGCATCAGTCCTTTCAGTGAATATTCGGGACTGATTTCCTTTAGGATGGACTGGTTGAACAGTGTGAACAGTAAGGTCATCAGCCTATATTAAAACAATAAAGAGGTCTAGGGAATTATTGCTGTTTGCATTACCAGGTCTCATTGTGGATACTGGGAGAAATTTTTGCTTTCAGTATCAGAGATAGTTGTGTGGTAGGTTTTTGGTATTTTTTTTAAACCTCATGCACATTTACTAATTTGTTAATTCAGAATAATTCTCTATTTTAATTATTCCAGAGGTTAGAACTGAACTTGTAACTGGCTTTAGTAAGTGTCAAGAGTTTCTGGCATGCTTTTTTTGTCATGTCCTTACTACTCCTGACCTCTAATCTTTATCTCTCTGGCTCGTTTTCTTTTTTAATTTTATCTTGCAGTACAGTATATACTTTTATACGTGGCCTAAATAACTTGCTTCACAGTTTTATATGGACATTTTTCTCTGTTCCCTTGCTTGTTCAGTTGTGAAACCTTTTTCTCAGGTCAGCTGATCATCTCTGAGTGGATCAGGATTTTTCCTGTCCCCATTCAGGTCATTTCCATAAATACTTAGTGAATATTTTTGTATGTTGCTCATTATTCTAGGCACTGCACCTAGAAAGGAAAATGATAAATAGTAGTCCTTCCTTCAAAGATACAGTATAGTAAGAAAAATGGGTATCTAAATAAATACTTCAGAGAAGGCAATGGCAACCCACTCCAATATTCTTGCCTGGAAAATCCCATGGATGGAGAAGCCTGTTAGGCTGCAGTCCCTGGGGTCACCAAGAGTCGGGCACAACTGAGCGACTTCACTTTCACTTTTCACTTTCATGCATTGGAGAAGGCAATGGCAACCCACTGCAGTGTTCTTGCCTGGAGAATCCCAGGGACGGGGGAGCCTGGTGGGCTGCCATCTATGGGGTCGCACAGAGTTGGACACGACTAAAGTGACTTAGCAGCAGCAGCAGCAAATAAATACTAAAAATGAAATGTTGCGTGTGAATAGAAATACGTACACCATGTAGAGGCAGAACAGAGGGAAAGAAATTAACTCATGATGAGCAAGGAATGCTGCCTAGAAAAGTGACGTGTCCTTCATTTTGAAGGACGAAACAAGTTCTTCAGGGAGATGTGGGTAGCAGAATTTTCTGGCATGGATTAAAATCATGGTGGTTTCTTCTGAGATTCCTAGTCAGGAGTCTGTCATTAGAACATCTTAGGGCGTGGTACAGATGTCCACACTGATGCTGTCTAATCAGTCTGCTGGAACCGAAGAGTCATCACAGAGTGGATACTTCTAGGCTTTTGATTTGGCCTAAGCTTAGAAGTGAATCCTTCAAATATTCTTCTCTGCTTTATTTTATGCATTAGCAAAGGTTGAGTCATCCTACAGTCATGCCTTCCATCATTCTGGGAAGCTTTCTGAGCCAAGCCCAGCTTGGCTTGGGAGTAAGTTATGCTTTGTGTTGTAACCATTGGCAGTAAGTTCTGTTCTTGCTCTTCACACGCATAGTAGGACTGCAACTACTGAAACATATGGGAGAGAGGATTTAGAATAATACCTCTGCTGATTTGCATTTTTCTGGGGCGTTTCTTTCTTGGTAAAGATACTAGAGTCTTACTCTATCTAATGAGATTTTGAGCTGACTTGTGCCACAAATCTCTGAGATATTTAGCGCTAATTTGTAAAGCAAACTATTTGTAAGTCAGTTGACATTCTCTTTGAGGAATTTCTTCGGCATATTTTCTTTAAGACTTCTGGACAGATCTGTAAAACAGTATGGCTTTTAAAATACTTTGAAGTGACATGTATCAAAAGGTTGGCTAAGACACTAGTGGATGTCCTTGCTGCCCCCTCAGAAGCTGTCCCTTGTGGCTGATGTAGACTTGGAGTCAGTTCTTCTGGATCATATTCCTAAATTTCTTTTTATTTCTGTGAACATGTTTCTCAGGCTCTTTCCTTGTTTCTACATCTGAAAAACGGGATCCACTTTGCACCATCAACAGATCTGGAATGTAACACCTGTGTAGCTTTCTTGCATCTGGGTTGGAGCCACAGACTTTCAGCACGGTCACCTTCATTTTTACCATCTCAGGTTAGAGTTTGATGGGGGTTAGGACACACGGGGTAAAGGGTATTGGCATGAAATAAAGGCTTTTTGTGGGACAGCGGAAAAGGTTGTGGTAATTGAAAGAAAACTTTATTACAGAGTGGCATACATACAGGAAAGGGCCTGTATCAAAGCCATACAGTCTGATAAATTGTCACAGACTGAGCGAACTGTGTAGTCCAGTGTAATTGGTTTTTGACTTGCTGTTTTGTGCTTCCCCTTCCTTTGAACTCTAAACTCACATTTCCCCTATACATTGAATAGGAACAGTGAGAGGGATAAAGCAGTGTAAATAAGTTCGGAAAAAGTTAATGCTCATGATTTCCCTGCTTTCTGGCATGCCCAGGATTGATTTTCATTGTTGAGAGAGGATAAGGAGAACACAGAGGAGAATTGCATCAAAGATAAGACATTTGAAAGTGTTTGCCATGACTTTTGAACCAGATATTTTGAGTCTGGGAACCAGCACCCGAAGGATATGACTGACAGAAAACTAGATGGAAGCATGCCTTCCTCCAGTCACAGTGAAACTGAGTCTGTCACCAAAGGTGCTGTGGTCGTCAGCCTCGATGTTGAACACTCTGGCTGTTGGGGGAACAGTGACGTCACAGCCTGTCTGCTCCTGGAGATGTTGGGTCCAGCTAGGATGTGGGATCCCCCACGCTCTGTGTTGCACGTTTATAGCCTTGTCTTTGGTGTCCAGGTAAATGCCAGGCTACGTCAGCTTGTGTTGTCATCTGTGTGTAACCCATTTTTATTTCAGCCGTTTTCTTCCCGTCTACTGCTGGCTGCCAGTGAGGTATAGAGGTGCCTCTGCTGATAAAGAACAGATACAGAAGTTCACATCCAAACCTGAATAACCATTTTTAACTTGAAACACTTTTCCTAGGAGTCGATGGACCAGAATCCTTTCCTTATTTGGTGCCTTGCTCAAATCCGAAGCTCACGTGAGGTTGTCAGAGCTCCCTGTCATGCTGGCTATTTGCTTTTTTGGTGCCCATGGCAGAATGGTTTGTGAAACCTTTGTGACCACATCTTTCTTAAACTGAACCCTCGGTCTCCTCTGGGTTCTTAGACTAGTTCTTACTCCTCCCTTTCCTGAGAGATTCAGGGGTTTTCCTGTATTGTGGTAGGTGGTAGGCGGGGTGGGGGTGGTGGAGGGGGTATGTTTTCAGACATTTTTTTCCAGACTTTGCACAGTCCCTTGGTGATAGTCTGTAAATGCACTTGTCTTCTTTGACTCTTGAAGAACTACTTCCTTATTAAACAGGCAGATTGGGGATTTGTCTAGAAAAATGTTAGGGTTTTTATCTTACTAGTTTTATTACTGCTATTTTACTGACATGGAGAATAAGCTTTTATTCGCTTTTCTCACTTTTCTTTTTTCTCCCTTCTGGCCGGCATTATCCTCGGGTGCAGTTGTTAAGTGCTTCCACCAACGTGCATGACATGATCTGGACTGGAAGTGTCTCCTTCCCTTCATGTGCAAGACTTCTGTCTTGGTTTGGACCACTGGTCTCTCAGTGAATGATACCCGAGCCATTGGTGGGTTTTTGTTTGGGGTTGCCTTAGCTTTTGGCCTTTAGAAACATCTTTAGTGTCATTCTTGGTTCTGCCAAAAGGTTGCTTTTTTTTTTTTCTTTTTTAAGGTGAAAGATGAAGAGCTCAGAGTCTGGAAGCAGACTTGGGCTGGTCACTTAACCTCTCTGTGCTCAGTTTTCTCATCTGTAACATAGAAATAATAGTAGTACTCACTTCACAGGATTGTTGAGAGGTGAAATGGGCCGATAGTCCTAAAAGGTGCTTAGAAATGTGCCTTACACAGAGGAGGTGCTGGGGGAGCTTTGACTGTCACTAGGGCAGCTGAGCATAACACTTGCTTTGTTTGGCTAGGAAAACTTGAGCGCTCTGTGTCTGAATTGTGTCTGAGTAGCTTGAGGGTACTTTTAACTCCTAAAGCACAGAGCAAGCTCTGTAAATTTAACCTGTCCTTAGTTGGGAGCTGCCCGCAAGCTTCTGAAAGGTGCAGTCGAATAGTTAAATCAGCTATTAGGCCACACTTCAGGCTGTGTGGATTATATATTTGGGCAGAAGAGTAGAGTGGTTCCTCCAGTCCTTTGCTCCTTTGGCTGAGCCTCACTCGTGACTCGGGACATGTATCTCTTCCTCCTACCATGGGGTGCACCAGAAATTGTGAAAGTGGGGAGTATTGTAATCTTAGAGAAAACTCACATCCATCCATCTCTTCAGCCCGCTGTCCATCACTGTTGATCATTTCTTGTCCTGGGATATAGAAACGAATCATTCACTAAAGGGCATCAGCCTAGAGCAGAGCTGACCACTGTGGTAGCCACTAGCCATATGTGGTTACTTAATTGAAATGAAATAAAACTAAAAATTCAGTTCCTCAGTCACAGGAGCCACCTTTCACTCATTTCCTACCTGTGGCCAGTGGCTACTGTATTGGTCAGTGAAGATAAGGAATATTTCCATCACCATGGAGAAATGCTATGGGCAGAGCTGGTCTAAAGACAGGCATGTGTATGTGATTAAGATGTACCGTGAGACCCAGAATCACAGAGGCATGTGAAACAGTCTCTGCGTCTAGAGGATAAGGTGTCAAGCACAGCCTGGAGTTGGTTTGGAAAGAGGGGTTTAAGCAAGGAAAGGTAGGGCTTTGTTAGATATATTTAATAGAAAGGAGTATGTGCGAAGGCATTAGAGACTGAGCATAGCAGCAGGGAGAACATGGTGAATTGAGGGCGCCATGAATAATTCTTCATTGCTGAGGGCAGGCTCTGTCAGCAAGAGGGGAGGCAGGAGGAGCAGCCAAAGGCCAAACTGGACAGGCTGTTTGTTCGCCACGTGCTTACAGGTTACTTTGTATGGGCCTGCTGGCCGTGGTGAACAGAGTCCACAAAGCCGTGGTATGTGCATACAAATTGGCAATCAGTGCTGTAAAAGCTGTGTGAACCAGAGCAGTGGCTCTCAAACTTTGCTGCACAGTACAGTCACCTGGGAAGCTTCTAAAAATCCTGATGCCCAGGTTTCACCCCCTCTCCAGTTAAATCATAAAGAATACCTGAAGATAGAAGCCAGGCATTGAATTTTTCAAAGATTCATAGGCAATTCCAGTGAACTGTAAAGGTGGGGAACCGCTGGGCTAGAGGGTCAGGGTGGCCACCATACTCTTTCCATGTGTCCTCAGAGGGACGGTGCTTGACACGTTCAGGAATCAGGAAGCTGCAGGAGTGGAGGATTTAGATTATCACACAGGACTCTCTGTCCGCCATTGTAAGGACTTTGGCTTTTATTTTCACGTTAGCTGTGGTCTCTTGTCCAGTCTCTTGAGCTGGAATATAGCAGATGGAGCAGTTACTCAGAATCAAAACCCTTAATTCCTGATAGTACTGTTTTTCTTTGAATACTTTCGGATTTTGCTAACTATCCTCCAGAAAGGTTACACACGCATATATATGTATTTAAACTTTTAATGTTATCTTGGGGTGTAGCAGATTAACAACGCTATGATAGTTTTAGGTGGACAGCAGCTCAGCCATACATACATGTATCCGTTTTCCCCCCAATTCCCCTCCCGTCCAGGCTGCCACATAGCATTGAGCAGAGTTCCTTGCACTGTGCAGTAGGCCCTTGTTGGTTATCCATTTTAAATGCAGCAGAGTGTACATGTCGATCCCAAACTCCCTGTCTCTTCCCCCCATTCTTACCCCCTGGCAGCCACACGTTTGTTCTCTTAGTGTGTGAGTCTGTCAGAGAGAGAGATTTAAATGCTCATAGTGATGAGTATGTTATTTCCCTCTAGCATTAATATTAGTACTGGACTGTTTTTCTTGAGTTTTTTTTTTTTTTTCCTGTGTGTTACCTGGATAATCTATCTTACCATTATCAAATCTGTATATTTTAATAGATTCTTCAACGGTCATTTACTAAATACATATTAAGTTCAAACACTATGCTAGGCTGTTTAAAAATATTATTGAAAGGAAATAAGAGAATTTCCAGTGTATTTCTAAAGATGAAATCTGTGTTTCACTTAGTTTGAGTAAGACCTCTATATGATTCTAAAGGCTTCTACTTGCTCTGGGCCACTGCTGGTCTCTGTAAATTGAGTTACTAATAGAACTGGAACCATTGGGAGTTAGGGACAAAGGATCATTTGAGCATGGAATGATCATTTTCTTTGTCTTCCTTCTCTTTTCTCTGTTGCCACTGGAGGATTACAGCAGTTTATAAACTGGTCTCCTGGCCTCTGAACACTTTATCTTGCCCCCCCGCCAAAAAAGCTAAAATTTCTAAACAGTAGCCAGAACATCCTCTTAAAAATAGAGCTTTGTTCATGTCACTGCCTTGCTCAAAACCATTCAGTGACTTGATCAATGTCAAACTCTTTAACAAGGACTTCTGCAACTTGGCCCAGCCTATTTCTCCAGCCTCCTCCTTGCAGAATCACTCACCTGGTCAGGCTAGCGTGGCACTCTTGGGAGCATCACTCACACTGTCTTCTTTGCTTATGATGCATAGACATGACTCCTTAATCTACTTTTCCTCTGACATCTCTGATGCTTCTACTGTGGCAGTAGATAGCATCCTATACTTGCCCAATCATGGTGCTTTATAATTGGGTTACCCGCTGAGCAGAGATTCTCTCTGCTTTGTTCATAGTTCATGCACAGTGTCATGTAACTAGACGATGGCAAGTCAGTTTCTGTTGAATGAATGAATGAGTGGGGTGGACACAGGGTGAGAAGGACCTCATTCACCATCATCAACACACTATTGACCCATTCATTTAAAAGATGGTTTGAACTTGTATATGTGCTTTTGGAAAGCTATTTTCTAATTGCCTACCTGATCACCAAGTGGGAGCTTTAGCCCTTCCTCTTCTCTCCCACTTTGTGCAGATGCAGAGTTGTCGCAGTTCCCCAATTTTTTTGGGTGGATGGGCATGAGAGTTCCCAGACTCTTTGAGAGAGATGAGTCAGAAAGAAGACTCATTCAGAAAGTAACTCAGTCAGAGCAACAGTGCTGCCCTTTGGCTGAACTTTCTCTCTTTCCCTGTATACCTTGAGATGCTAAGTTGGTGGTACTTCTGAGCTCTAGGTTGTCAGACCACACAGCACAGGGATTCATAAACCTTAGTCTGGCACTTTCCCTTGATTAGGGTTGTTTTGGGAGAACTCCTGGCCCGCTGGCCCAAGTGAAATACTGATTGGGCTTGGGTGTGTTGTGTTTTCACTGGGCCCCTTAGCCCCATGGTGGCTTCCAAGCTGGAAGCCTTGAGACCCCATTCGTATTTCTCTGGCTTTCGGGGCGTTTGGGTTCAAAAGCTGTGGGAGCAGCAGTCTGTGGCGTTTGGTGTGTTTTGTGCCGTCATCACAGAACAGGATGGTGTTTGCTGAGAAGCCGGCAAGAAAGATTCAGTTTAGTTAGAACTCTGCATCTTTGGGCTTTTAGAATTGGAAGGAGCACTGTGGATTGGCGATTCCCCTGAGCTGGTAGGTGGGAGGGTAGCTGTCAGAACTTCCTGGGGGGTGGTTCTTCTTTTCAAACAGCCCAGGAGCATCATTGCTGTTTCCACTGTGTGTGTGGTAGCCCTCAAGTGTTGTGCAGATCCAAACATTTTTTTGAGACCCCAGTGTTACAGATGAGCCCAGGGATCAGCAAGCTTTTTCTGGAAAGAACCAGATAGCATTTTAGGCTTTGGGACATACTCTCTGCTACAGCCACTCAGCTCTGCCTTCATAGGGGGAAGGCAGCCACAGACAATATGAAACAAGCAAGGTGTCTGTGTTTCAGTAGAGCCCTATTTGTGGACCCCAGCATTTAAACTTTATATGATTTTCATGTGTCATGAAAAATTCTTTCGATTTTTTTCAGTGGTTAAAAAACATACGAACCACTCCTAGCTCATGGACCATACTAAAAAACCCTTCGGCCATAATTTGCTGACCCATGATCTAGCCCAGGGTTTCCCAGTCTATCTGTTTTTCAGAATTACCTGGAGACATTTTCAAAATGCTGACTCTCAGGCCGCTTCTCCCCTCCCTCAGGACTCTGATTCTGAAGGCCTGGGGAATCTGTATTTTTTACAGAAGGCCTTCTTGTGATGTGGGCATGCTCAGGGGTGTGGAATTGCTGATACTCATCTCACCCAGCCTTCTCATTTTATTTATTTATTTTTTTGTCTGCATCACTAAAAACTTTTATTACATTTTATATTGAGTATTATTCCATTCTATGGATAGAGACCACATTTTATTTTCATTTATCTGTTTCATTTATCACATTTATCTGTTCATCAGTGGATATGTTTTTCCATTCTTTGGCTGTTGTGAGTGATGACCTATGAACACCTATGTGCCAGCTTTTGTGTGGACATGTGTGTGTGTTTCTCTTGGGTATATACCAAGGGGTGGGATTGCTGGGTCATATGTTTACCTCCTCCTTCCTTTGCACACACTTGCACTTTGGGACGTGGTCTGCTCCCCACACGTGCTCACATGCCTGCCTGCCCTGCCACGCCATGAGCTTCCTTCACCTTGAGTGCCCTGCTGAAACTAGCACCTGCATGTGTGTGGGTTCCCAATTGCCCAGTCATGTCCAGCTCTTTGTGACCCCATGGACCGCAGGCATTGTCCGAACTGTCCATGGGATTCTCCAGGCAAGAATACTAGAGTGGATTGTCATTTCCTCCTCCACAGCCGTCTCATCTTATTGTTGAAGAAAGAGCCTTAGAAATTTTATGTGACTTGTCAACAGTTATATAGCAAATCAGTGACATAATCAAAATTCGAACCCAGGTCTTGAACCCAGTTCACTGGTCTTTGTTCAAACTGTTCTACACCACTTCCTACCCCCATAAACAAATAAGTCATAAATACAGAATAGTCACAGATGCGTGATTCTTTCTCTTTTCTTTAAACCTAGTGCCAGTCACCCTCCCGAGAGCCAGCCGGTACTCTGAGCTCGGCTGTCCCCCTGCTCGCCGGGTTTTCCGGAGCTGACTGCTGATTTGCCAAACCGTTTAGCCCCATTTCCCTCTGGTCTGCTGGCTCTAAGTAGGGGAGATAATGAAGCAATAGCAAGTAAATTGCTTTCATGTAAGACTTTGTTGAGGCAGCACTAAGCTGCTGTGTGAGAGTGAGAACCGTTGTTTGAAGGGGTCCCTAGTTTTAAGAGGCATGTTTTACACTTGAGTTCACATGGCTCCAGTCCAGCCACTTAAGTAGGACATCGCTACATGGAGCTTGGGCTTAATTAGAGCTAATTGAGCTGTCATCCTGCCCAGAACGGTTCAGGGGAGAAGAAACTGAAGGTGAGGAGTAATTCACCATACCTGCTCCATCTCCGCCTCGGCGGGGCTCTTTGGGATTTGAGGACTGATTTTTGTGGTTTGCTCTGTCTTGTCCCTACAAGGCTTCTGAGTCTTGCCACCTGACTTGCCTTTACATTGTTCTTCATCTATATCCTGGAAAGAGGAATCACGGACGTTCTAATGAACAGTTTTGTTCCTACTGTGTGGTGGTTATACTGCTGACCCATCCATTGGCTTCCCCATTCTACATCCTCCCTTTCTCTGTCTTCTTCTTAGATCTCCCCAGCACAGACTTTTGTGCCCGAGGGACAGCGACAGAAAGGGAAGCACAGTCCTCCTGTCACCTTCATAGTCAGAAGGCCGTGTCCTAGGTTTCGGGGCATAAATGGGGAGCTGGCAAGTTCATATGTTATTTGCTTACCTTTTATTCTTGGACTGCAAGTTCTTTGGCTTTGAGGACCCTGTCTTGTTAGTCAGCTCTTGCTTGTGCCTGGCAGGGGCGCTGGGGTGAAGGTGGGCAGCTTCATCTCTGTGCTCACAATCCTCTTCGCCTTGTAATCTCAGCACTTTACGGAGGTGATGACTGGGCTTTGATGGCAGGCTCTGAGAGTCCTTGACTATTTCTAATAGGTACTGTTGAAACTTGGCCTTCACCCATGTTGTGTCATATCGAAGGGTATAGAGCCCCCTTTTAAAACACAACGAAGTTTTTTTTTTTTAATTTTTAATACTTGGTGTATAAAAGTAGAGGCATTCCAGATGAATAAATTAGAGAGTGTAGTTTGTATTTCCCCAAACCCTTTAAAGATGCATGCTGGCGTTCCTCTTAATATCAAGTTTTCTCCTACTGTCCTTAAAATGATTCACTGTTCAGATATTCAGTTTTCCATACAGCTCTTTCGAAGGAGGACCAGCTCTCTGGAATTGAAATTGGGCATATTTCAGAGTCCTCTCCTCTGGTGATACCTCGCTGCCTCTCAGCAGCTTCTTTCTCCTTCCTTGCTCTGCAGAGCACTCAGGCAGTTCTGAGTGCTGATAACCAGGGCAGGCATAAGACATTAACTCCTCAGAATGCTTTAATTTGTATTATTTCATTTTATCCTTTTAGCTCTGAGTTAGGTGATATCAGTGGTAGAAATTCCATTTTACAGTGTAAGAACAACCCAAGCCATTTTAACTCATAATCCTATAGTTAATGGCTGGGTAGACTTTACTGTGAGTGTCCTACCCACGATTAGTTTCTCTTTGGGTCATTGCTTTTAGATGTTATAGAAGACTCAGGTGTCCACAGTGAGTGGGTTTTGGACTTTGAACCAAAGAGCCAGGCACCCTTTAATAATGCTAACGCCTTCTCTCAGGGCTATACCCAAGAAGCATTTTTGGTTTCTGGTGAACAGTATATAATTGCACAAGGAAGATCTGGAGGGGGATAGCCTCACCATACGAGGAGAAACGGTTCTTTCTCCACCTAGGAGACCATCCGAGTGCCCTGTTAAGAATCGAGACGTTCCAAACGTGAGGCCAGTCCAGGGTGATGTGTTGGAGAGAGAGGAAGCTCAGACTGAGACCTTCCTTCCTGTGGACTTGGTGTCAGTTAAGTTGTCCTAAAGTTCTGCCTCAGCACTTGCTGACTTCGTGTTGATATCTACGATGAGGCTTAGTCCCATTTTAATCAACGTGTAACAAATCTACTTCCTCAGAATAGCATGCTTTACCTCTCTCTAGAATGCATCTACATTTTAGCTCCTTTCCTGCTCAGAATGTTGGTGACAAATAGAGAGAAACTATATTTAGGGTAGCAGGTACTTTCAGACTAAAAATAAAGCAGTGGTTCTCATTAACCAAGGTCAGAGAGAATGTGTGTGTAGTTTGAGTTTGCTAAGATTCCCTTCACTATCACTAGTTGAGAAACAATGCATTGAAATCCGCTTTCTGCTGGATACAGTTAAAATACGCTAATGGCAGGTGTGAACTCAGGTAATTAAGTCAGAGTCATCTGCTGCCCTGAGCGTGAGGTCTTTGGGAAATACGTAGCTAGAATCCCAGTATTGAAAGACCCCATGGTGCACTCATGCTATTGCAGGAGGCGTTGTGGGTCACGCAGTATGTTTCCTGCCTAATCAGTAAGGAAAATTTGAAGATAAAACTGAACTACTCTTTCAGTTCTTCTTCCCTCATCAGCCCTCCATGAATAAGCTCACCAGTTCTCTTCCTGAGACAGACGGTAGTTGAAGGGGAGGAGAACTGTTTTGAAGTCAGAAGACCTGGGTTCAGGTTCTAACTCTGCCATGTACTGGTTTAAGTTGCTTCAGTTTTTGAGCTGTGTTGCGGCTGGGGGATCATAACTGGCTTGAATGAGATGGGTTAATACCGGTTATCTAATGATCTTGTATGTATAAATATAATTGGTTATGGATGAGTTAACCAGTTTATGATTGACAGCTGGAAAAAGGGACAGTTGAGTTAAAACAGGAATAGAGAGAGAAATATGTATTTTTATCTTTTTGTTTTGAAATAATTTTATACCCATGGAAAAGCTTTAAGAATAATACAAAGAACTCCTGTATATGCTTCACCTGGTTTCCCCAGTTATTAACATTTTACCACTTGCTCATTGGGAGAGGATGCTTGGCTGACAGTTGAGTGTTTACAGCATGCTGAGCATGGGAGGTACTGTTATCTCCGTTGTGTAGAAGGGAAATCTTTGGGAGGTTCCACTTGTTGTATCTCAATCGTGTAAAAGGGGAAACTTAGGGAGGTTGCATCTGTTGCCTGAGACCCCGTAGCAGGTAAGTGGCAGAGGTTTGAGGGGTGAGTTTCCACTACCTTCCTTTGCATTCTAGCCCAGGCCTTGGCCACTAATCATGGCAGAGCCAGTGACCATTCGTTTTGCAGCGAGTCCTCATCTTTCCCTTCTGTTCATGGAACCCAGTGTCCCCCCAGTCCTGACTCGCCTCTCTATAGAGACAGGTTACCTTCCGTAAAGTATCCTTTTTAATTCCAGAATTCAGTGTTTGATCTGGTGTTGCTGATTAAATGTAATTCGTTTAAGCAAAAATAAAGGCTGAAAGACTGAAGATTACGTGCAGTTTGTGGTTGAAGTCGCTGGTGAGGTGAGAATGCCCTCCTTTCCTCACATTCAGTTTCCGTGTGAAATTGGTGGCACTGCCACAATTTGATTGGTTTTCTCTTTTGCAAGAGTATGAGCCTTTTGGGCAGAGCATCCAGGATGCTGGACCGTTCCTTGTCCTAAGCACCCACTCTTGAGGGATTCTTGATCCTTCTTCTTGTCTGGCTACAAGGCCCTGAGCACATTTCTTCCAGGAGACCAGGGAGGATGATAGGGTTTGATTTTGAGATTACTCCTGTCTTTGAAGTTTTTTTCCCTCCCTTGTTTTGCTCAGAAGAGTCTCTCTCCTAGTTTTTGATAGAAGTAGATTTTCTAGAACCTTGAATTGAGGTTGCAAATTTGGTGACTTATGGATGTGAGCCAGATATGGCTGGCAAATGTATGTTTTTGGCTTGCCTAATATTTAAATTTTTGTTGTTGTTGTTAGTAGCTAACATTTAAAAGCCAGAGGATTTCACATGAAAAACCAGCACTCAGTTTTTACTTAAAAGAAGAAAAAAGAGAAAGATTTTAACTTTGGTTTTAAAAGCCAGAGAAGTACAATTTGGTGAGCTAGTTAGTGGTGGCTTTCCTTACCCTTGGTTTCCAAAGAAGAATTTTGCTTTTGGGATAGGTAGAAAAACAGCTCGTAAGTAAGAGCATGGACTTATGCAGGATCATCGTTATTCCTGTCTTGCCCTTGTCGCTGTTTCATTTTCATTGTATGAGGCCAGAGTGACTTGTAGATGGCAGAGGGCGAGAGGCATCTCTCTTTCTGTGCAGCTTGGCTGGTACTGAGCTTCGCCCCCTGCACTCAGGCACTGCTGCCAGCAGGGGGTGCTGTCTCCTCACTGAGCCTGCTGTCCTCTTGGCTCAGCTGAGTAGCAGCTGTTGGGCATGGGCTCTGGGTCTGTGTGAGAGTTTGGGCATGTTCATTTGGTTCCCATCCCTAGTGCCCACCCCTTAGACCCTGGCCAGGTTATTGTGTCACTAGGGACTCTGTTCAGTAACAGGAAACTGGGGAAAGTTTAATTGTTTTCTCCTCTCTCTTTTTCCCATGCAGCTGAACAAAAGGTTCATCCTCAGTTTTCTCCATGCCCATGGGAAGCTGTTTACCCGGATTGGGTAAGTGTGCAGGATGTTTATTTTATTTTCCTACATTACAAGTCATTTTGGAATTTAATATTGTTAGCAACTAGACTGTGTTTGTAACTGAGGGCACAGGGTGTGAATTCTTAGGGGCCTCCACCTTCCCTCCCCTTCCCTCCACTCACTCTCCTCTTGTGCTCATGAAGTTTGGGAAATGTTACTCTCCCCCCCTCTGACTCCCCTTTCCCTACCTTTATTAAAACCCCCTTTTAACTACAGTCTTTTCCCACCCCCCACTCCTTATCCCTCTGGGTTTCTCTTTCCTCTGCCTTCCGGCTCAGCCCCTAGTGAGCTCCTCAAGGAAGTCATGCTCAGTCCCAGGGTGCAGCTGCCAGGGGTCCTCCTTGGGGGAAAATACTATCTACTCACTTCCCCTTAAGGAGAAGGGAAAAAGAGTGGACAGTGATTTTTTTTTTTCCTCTGACAGTTTCTCCCCCTTCGAACCATACCCCTTCCTCCTGGGCTCAGTTTCTGGCGCCATGCTGCTGAGCTCAGTCAATGCTGAGACTTGGCTGTGGTTTCACTGGCCACCATGGATTTCCAGATAAATCTCAGGGAAGGTGGTGTGTGGGAGACCCTGTCACTTAGCGCTTTAAGTCTCTGGGAAGAGGCCACGTTTCGAGTGTTCTTTCAGTGGGTCAGAGTTTCTCCTGACTGTGAAGCCGGCGCCCCTGTGCTGAGTGCTTCGTCACTCCAGGAGAGGAACAGGTGGCGGTGCCCGCAGGTCTTCTCTGCATTTTAATGCATTCTGAGCTGGAGGTTTTCTGGAGAACTACCCTTTGAGGTGCTTGTTTTAGACTCCGGTTGCCCCAGTTGTTGTGTTTCCCTTTCGCTTTCTGTCATAACCTTGTAAGTTTATCTCTTAACGCTCTAGAAGGTTTCCTTAGTGAGAGAAGCTGAAAGGCTTCGTCCTGTTCGGAGGGACACTGTTGAACGTGTTGGTGAACTAGAAACTGTGCCTTTTACATACTCACGTATCATCAACCTGGGCAAGAGTGACGAGGATGGCCGTAGTCTTGAAATGACTTGGAAAACTTGGAGCGGTGCCAGTAGAGGCCTGTCTGCTAGCAGAAATACGCGTAAAGTAATCCACTCAGCGGAGGAAGCTAGGCACCTCAGTGGCAGCACCCCCTCCACCCTGCCCCCACGTCAGCTCTACTCTGGTGGGAGTTTTTGCTCAACACTGTTGTAACCCTAGTGCCTGGCATGTAGTTGGTGCTCAGTAAATAGTTATTGTAGGAATAAGTGAATCATTACAAGAAATGGGTAGATTGCAAAAGACTGGAGAGAAGGAATCCTGAATTCTGTTGGGTCATCATAGACCCAGGCCAGTCACTAGTGAATAATGTGAAGCTGCAGTTTCAGGGTGGGTAAGATGATATTATTTCATACAATAGCACATCATAACGGAAAAAAACTATTGTACTACACTTGAAATAGGTGCTGTGATTCTTCATCTCTTTATTCTTGAAAAATTCTCATTAAAAAAAAAATCTTTCCTCTACTACCTTTGTTGTCAGTATCTTCTCTCCATTTTTCCTTTTGCTCTGTTTGCCCTTTGAATGTTTATGCACCATGTTTGCTCTAAGGCAGGATTTCTCAACCTCTGTACTACTAATATTTTGAACCTTATAATTCTTAATTGTAGGGGCTGTCCTGTGTTTAGCAGCATCCCAAGCTTCTACCCACTACAGGCCAGTAGCATCCTTTCCGCTCAACCCCAGGTGTGACGATTAAAATGTCTCCAGACATTGCCAAATGTTCCCTGTGGTGCAGAATTGCTCCTGATTGAGAACCACCGCCGTAGGCATTTCTCAGCTCTGTTAGAAACTTCTGGGACTAAAAAAGTTAAAAATCTTGGTCTAGAATATAGGAATGTTTAGGATATATATATATATATATATATATATATATATATATATAAAATATACATATTATGTATGTATATAAAATCAGATTATGCATTAGTTAAAACCCTATTTTTCTCCCTTTTAAATTTCTCATGTTTAGATATATTTTGGAGGAAGTTTGGAAAAGAGTCTCAATAATGATAAAAAAGCTAGAAATGATTTCTGAGAAGATAAATGGATCTTTAAAAAATAAGATAACCAAAGGTTTACTTAGAGGCAGCTGTTGGGGGTACCCTAACTGTGTTTAACTGTTAGAGTCATAAGCAAATAGTTTTGATTTCTGTGGGATGACAGCAAGAGAAAAATAGGCTTATGTTGCAGCTGGAGAGGTTTGGGTTATATGTAAGAGAATTTCACAGAGGGAAGGTGTTCAGGAGTTTTCTTCTCTGTTGAAAAATGAGCAGATTATCTCATTTGTCAGAGGTGGTTTCCTGTGGTCCAGATTATTTTTCAAGATCTCTTCCATTCCTGCATATAACCAACTCTGTTGGCAAAAAGATAAGGCCAGTCTGGTTCCACCTTCATGAACACTGAGTTGCAGTAGTGTTCACATGAGAAAATGCATGTAAATTCTAGGCACTTCAGCCCCTCAGTGAGTATTCCTCTTGTGCTCTCTTGGAGGTGAAAAGAGAATTGAGCACCATATTTATTCTGGAAGGCAGAGAAACAGCAATAATTTTTCTATTGGAAAGAAAAAAAGCCCCAAACTATAGAAGTCTGTAAGACCAGAAAAGCAATGAGCCCAAGCCACACACAGCAACATGGACTGCTGCCTAATTACCAAGAAGATGTGAAATGTGGGAGGCGTTGAAAACGAATTAAGAGTGAGGAGATTGTAATGGGGAGCAGCTGAAGACACAGCCACCGTCCCGCCTGCCTGCTGAGAAAAGCCCCGGCAGCGTGGCCCTCCCAGCCTTCGTCTTCTCTGGGCCTGTGCTCCCTGCTGCATCCGTGTGTAGTTGAGGGCCTACTGTGTGCCACGCCAGTCTCCTTTCTCTCAGGAGCCGGCAAAAAAAGAAATTCCAAGTGTTTGATGGAATCAGGTGCCAAAAAGAGTTTGTTTTTCTCTTCTGACTAGTTCTAAGACCTCGAGAGGGAACGAGTCAGAGTGTCTGTGGGCTCTGGTTTCCTTATCAGTAGTTTAAACAGATGCACTCCAAGGTCTGTTACAGTCCTTATGTCCTATAGCCCTGTGATTTTTGTTTCTCGTGGCTACCCTGTCACACGGCCGAGTTGTTTGGTTTGATTTTGCTATTGGTTTGCTCCTATCTTGTACAGTTTTTAAAAATCAAGATGGTAAGAAAAATTAGGGAGCCTGATTCTTTTCCACAGAGAATATCGTCAGGCCAGCTGTGTTCCCCAGTATCTGAGAGATTGGGTCCTGCCCCGTTAGTCACTGTCTGAGTCACTCCCGGGTCTGGTCCCAGCACTGTCTGAGAGTTTGGTTTCTTGAAACTGCCATTCACAGGAGACGAGGTGTCTCTCGAGATCCCTTCAGAAAGCGATCACTTCAGCCAGTGAAATGCACATCCTACAAGTGATCATACAGTTTTAAAAGACAGGGCCAGAGTCCTCCCGGGCTCAGGGAACGGAACCAGGCGGGAGTGCTGTGTGACTCCTGGCGGACACTGGGTCTCCCAGGGAGAAGCACAGCGGACCCGCACTTGGACTCCTCCGAGGGGGTCAGGAAGCCGGCCATCTGTAGGCTTCTGACTTGTGACGAAGAGAATACTTTAGCTTCCCATTGTAGCCTAGGTTGAAGTTGCCACTTTAGTTTTTTACGTGCTTGCCGAGTCATGCTCTTTGCACACTTTCAAGATCTCTTGGAATTCAAAGACTCATGTGTTTATTTTGGACTTCGAATTGTTAAAAATATTATGTTTGTGTCTTGATTTACTTTTTAAAACTAGAAATGTATTATATACAAAAGCCAGAAGTATCCATCGTAGGGGAAATCTTTTTACTGTATACAGTGCTCGTTGTAAAATATTTAGAAAACCCAGCAAAAAGAAGAAATAAAAAATTATTCCTGTTCTCACTGTCCAGAGATAACTATCCACCGTTAACACTTGATATATATTTTTATCTTTCTTCCATATATCACACACGTACATTCTCTTATTTATTTTTTATAAATATCTATAAAAGGGATCACATTAAACTACTTTAAAACTGTCTTCAGTTAATATATATTAAACTTTAAAAAAATCTAATACAGCTTCTAAAAAATAGAATTCAGTTGTATGGATATGCCATCTTAATAATCTGTTGTTGTTGGATGTTTTAGGCTGCTTCCAGTTTTTCGCTGTTATAAATTGCCATCTTTTTATGCTTTCTCGCCTCTTTCTCTATTGCTGCTACTGCTGCTGCTTCTTGTGTAAAACTTTTACAATTATTACTTAAGTAATATATAAAAATCTCCTTGTAAAAGTATAGTATGCTTTTCTAAAATTTCTTTCAACTCTTTCCCAACCTCTGTGCCCTCCAAAGAGATAATGCTAGACATCAGGTTATGTATTCTTTAGACCTTTTTATTGCATTTGCATAATTACTTATGTAGCCATAAAAATCATCATTTTATTTTGTGGGTTTTTTCCCCTAAACAAATTGTATTCTGTCATTATCCCAGTTTTAGTATAATTTTCATTCTGCAATATGGGGTGGAGCAAAGAGAAAGAAAGAAAACTACTTACAGGTAATTGGAGACCAAAACCAGAGAGCATTTTGGTTATGAAATTGGGCACGAGAAACGCCGTTATTGAGCTCTGAGGAAGAATCTTTTATCTGCATGTCCTTCAGTTGTTGCCTCACAAAGCTGATGTTGTCTGAGAACTCCATCTTCCCTTGTATCTCAGAATTTGAGTTACTCTAACTCATACCCTTATGCATTTGATTTCCTTTTCTTTTGTTTTAATCATTGTGAACTAGTTGAAAGGTGAACAGCAATTTTTTTTTTTTTTTAACATAAAAAAGACGATGTGGACATTTGGCCTGGCGCTCGTTTGAGGCTTCAGTCTGACCTAGGGAGTGATAATGGCTGTGTTTCAATTCCCATCCCGGGAAAGAGTCTTCCTCAGACACAGCCTCGAAGCAGGACCGTCCCACGTGACACTTCTGTCACGTCGTTCTGTGCTGGCTCTCCACCGCCTTTCAACACGGAGACACATGGCTCCAAATCTCGCCCAGTGTGGCTGCTTTTCAAGCAGAGTGAACTCTGCGGTTCTCGTAATGAGCATTGCTAGCCCCCCTCCCCACCTCCGACCAGAAAGAGTGCTGCATAGTGTCAGGGTTTAAAATGAAACCTTTGTTACAGCCCAGGGGGAAAAATGGATCCAATCCAGCCCCAGACATATCACTCTCTGCCATTCCAAACCGACCAAGAGTTTCAGTGGTTCTGAAACTTTTTAGAGGTGGGAGAAAATCAGTGTGTTTTGGTTGTTTTGTTGTTGTTGGGTGGTGGTGGCAGGAGTGTGGGGTGAGGTGGCACTTGAAATGGCATGTGGGGGCAAGAAAGCAAATGCCTGGCATGTTTTGTGCCAATGAAAACGAGGACAGCTCAGCAGAGAAGGGCACTGGAACATAAACTGTAATTGACCCGTAACTGTGGCATGACTTCTGGGTCCTGGGGGGTCAGTTGCAGGAGTTGCCTCCAAGGGCGAGGAATGAAGCTTGCCAGGCTTTCAGAAGGCTGTGGCATTTTCTTCCCTGGGGAGGGTGCTTACTACACACCGGAGAAAGGGTCGAGGTTCAGGTGAAAGCAGAAGCACCTTTCCCTAGGACTCAAGACTGTGCTGTGTCGTTCGAGGAGGATTCCCTTCCCTGTGGCTTTCCAGAAGCTATTTATTAATCCAAGCTGGAGCTCTTCCTCACCCTTCTCTCCCCCCACCCCAATACACACGCAGTGTACCACAAGCAGTTTGTTTGCTTGTGAGGGGGTGTGAGGATGGATGAAAGATGCTCTGGTGACCGTGAATTGTTCAGCATGGCCCTCAGGCCCCTGTGCCTGGTTTTTTTCTCCCGAGCACTGAGTTTTGACTTTGCTCTTTATTTCTGAGGACTTCAGCTGTGGTTTATTCCCGTTGCCAGAGGAGCTCCAGGCGTGCACCACCGTTCTGTGGCCGCGTTTGGCAAGCAGCGGTTTGAATGACCTCTCCTTAGGAGCGCCGGGTCACTGGCTAGATTTCTGCCTCCCTACATTACAGGCTCTTCCTGTATTGGGAGTGGCAGTTGGCCAGGGCATTATATTTCCACTGGCCTGAAAACATACAGACCCTGATGAGCAGAGCCTTTGTGAGAGGGAGGAGGACAGCAACCCAGGAAAGGCCGAAACAGACCATCGGGGCCCCCGGTCGAGGGATTCTCCAGGGGATGTTTGGGGTCCTTGCATGGAATGATTCGTGTGCTGGCCCCTAAGTTGACAGCAGCTGAACTGCGTCTGAGAGCCCCTCTGGAGAGAAGCTTTGAGTGAAGAATCTTTAGATTCACAAACCTCTTCCTAGAATATGGTTTTCATACTGGAGAGTTTGGGGACTATGCTGGCCTGAGAGCTTAAAGGAAATTTGTTCACTCTTTAGAAAAACTGATGGTTTCAGAGAGAAACTTTGATTTCAGCTTGAATCCACTTATTGCCAGAGGTTAGGAAATAGCATACCAAAGCGTAATAACTCATGGTGATTTATCCAAAAAATTGAGTTGTTTCCATCTCTAAACCCTGAACACATCTTTCTCTTAAATTTGTTCACAACCTTAGGGTACCCGGAAGGTTTGTGAAGGCAAAGAAACATCCTAGGTGTCAGCTGTCTGCTTTTCTGAGAAAGAGAGAGAGAGAGGGAGGGAAGGAATGAATGAATGAGTGCGTGTGTGTGTGTGTGCGTGCGTGCGTGCACACGCTGAGTGCTCTCGGGGATGTGCCTCACTGACGGGCTGCCTGTGCTTGTAGGATGGAGACGTTCCCTGCAGTGGCTGAGAAGGTCCTCAAGGAGTTCCAGGTGTTGCTGCAGCACAGCCCCTCTCCTATTGGAAGTACCCGCATGCTACAGCTTATGACCATCAACATGTTTGCTGTACACAACTCCCAGTTGAAAGGTAAGGAACATCCAGTTTCTTAATCTAGACAGATAAAGATTAATCTGTCTTCTTTCCTGTGCTGCCATACCACTACACAGTCTCACACACACACACACACACATACACACTCACACACACATACCCCCACCCACCCACCCCGCCTTTCAGATCTTTCATGTACTCTCCGAAATCCGTATGACTCTCTAGTGCTTGGGTGGGATGGTTGGAGGGAATCATGGGTATAGAGCTTAATTTGCAAACCCAGAGACGCTGCTGCACATCTGGCTGTGCTGAAGGCAGCAGCAAGGCCTCTTGGAGGCTGCAGACCCAAAGCCTGTCCCAGGGGGGAGGCATGGCTGAAATGTTTCATTGCAGAGACCATACGCTTGGCAGGGATGGGGAATAGCTGTTTCTGGACTAATGTACCCTGTTTGTTCAATATGGAAAAGTCTAGTTCCCTATGGGATATCCCTTGTGGGAGTCTGCCAGGGAGTAAGAACAGAGAATTGATGAGCTTTGGTGACTCAAATCTGGAAGCAAAAAACTCACCAGCCTCAGAGTTTGGCAGATGTAGTGGTATGCATTCTGAGATGCTTTTCTGAACACTGGATGTTTTTTTCTTTTTTTGACATGAGGTGGGAGGTGGGGAAGGAGAAATGGGAGAGGGGCTAATTGGCAGGATTTGTAAATGTTCTGGTGACCAGGTCACAGTGGAAGGATGTTAACCGGATTCCTTCCCCTCCCTCCACCCCACTGAGGTAAGGATGATGTGGTTTGACTTGATGGAAATCTGTAGCCTGGAGGTGACATTATTTTGTGTGTTTGTTTGCAAAGGAGACTTGGTCCATGCTGCCAAAAAATCATTTCAGAGCCTCAACAGAGAGTGTCTGGTCTCAGGGTTAGAAGGTTGTCACCTGCAGTCCCAAGAAGTGGGGATTGCCCTCCAGAGAGACTCTGCTGCAAAGCAGACCCAGTGTTTCTGGACAGAGTCTCACTGGTTCTTTCAGGGCACCTTTTCTTAGTGGTCTCTGTCACTCTGAAGTTGGTTTATTTCCCTTTCCCATTTGTATTTAGGGTTGTGCTTCAGCCTGCTCCGGTCAGGTGGGGGGGTGTTCTCCCTGGTGAGCAGGCAGCTGCACTTTCCCCTGAAACTTGGCTTCTCCTGGGACTCCGCCAGGCCCTCTGCTGGTTTGCCTGGGTTTTCCATCACATTTGAAGCCTGGAGGGTGTTCTCTCACGCTGCCTGCCACAGCATTTACAGTTCCTTGTAGAAGGTGAAATGCACAGGTTTAGGTGCCATTTTGAACTTCTCTGAATATGTCCGGGAATACCAGTGAGAAAGCACGCAGTCCTGAGGGGCAATGGTGGTTTCCAGGAAGGAGGAAATACGGTCTGTAAAGGGTGGTGAGGCGGTCAGTCCGGAGGGGAGGGAACTCGATCCCTTCCTCATCGCTTGAGGGTCTCGAGGGTCAGGCCACCAGGTGGGGAGCTCGCAGGCTTGGGGGAATGGCGCATCCCGAGTCGGTTTCCTGTTCACTTCCCTGCCTCCCTCTGGCAGCGTCACAGTCAGTGAGCCGCCTGTCACAGAGTGCAGCCTCTGCCAAGGTAGTTTCCCCATCGGGGGACCTGGAGGTGTGAATGTAAAGGCCCCACAGCTCTAGTCTGTGGAGCCTCTGTTGTCAGCAACTTCTGCTCCACGAGAAGGAAGATGTTGGCCTTTTCATAGGCCACCAATGAGTCCTTTCCTTGGAGCTGTTATAAAGTTAAAAGTTGAGAAAATGTGGGTGAAAGAAAGGTGAGACAGGGAGAACAGAGAAAGAAGGAAGTCGTGCTTTCCCCTTGGAGGCCAGCATGCTTTTCCTTAGACTCTTTACCATGGTCGCTCCTAACAAGGACCTGCTTGCCAGGAAGGACACGTCGCAGCCTGTGCGTGAGACCCCGCCACCGGCTCTGGCTTTGTCCTGATGCTCACCTCCACGGGGCAGCTGGGGCCGAGAGCTGAGGTGGTCCAAGGGTGTTTCAGGGAAAAACAGCCCGGCCACAGGATGTAACACTCAGCTAGGACAGAGCGCTCTGTGGACTTGCTGCCAAGTACCCGGTGTGCAGCTGAGGCGGCCGTCCAGACCCCACTGTGTGGGCTGCCACTGGGAGAGGGGTGAGCAGAGCACTCAGCGGGGCTGGCTGGTGGGAAGATGCGCTTTTCCATTTCCCAGCATGTGAGTCATCTTCACTGGGCCCCTGTGCTGTGCTCGCACGGACAGTGGCAAGAAGGGGGTGTTGTGGCTGAGCTGCAGCATCTGTGCCGGGGGTGGAGCGGGAAGGGGGTTGGGGAGAGGGTAAAGATTTAAATCCTTCACTAATCAGCAGCAGTTTGAATCACATTTTTATGAGTAAGGAAGTGATAAATCAGCCCTTGAGTGTTCAGCCCCCGGGTCCCGTCAGCCGGTGCCCTTCTGAAGGCTGCCCTCCAGGCCGGTCGGCTGGCTGTCAGAGCCGCCACCCAGCCGCGGGACCCCGGCTGTCTGCAGCCAGGAAGCGAGGGCCTGCTGCTGCCTGGCCCTCCCAGGTGCTTGGGGTCTGTGGTGATTTGGCAGTCGCTGCAAGTTAACAGAACATCTGGGCCATCATTTTTCTTTCCATTCCTTCTTGGACTTGTCCTTCTGGGTGGGTGTTTGCATATGTCAGTTCCTGGACTCTGTGGAGAAGGAGCGTTCCAGCCTGGAGCAGAGGTGATATGCGTCCCCCCACGGCAGTCGAGATTCTCTCCATCTATGCCTGGCCCTTCCCTGGAGATGTGGTACCTAGGGAGAGCCACAGGGACGGCCTTATGGAAAAGCATGTCCTTTGCTATTGCCTCTTAATTCGTTTTTGTCTGGGCTCAGTGCTACCCTTGTATAAGTCCTCTTTTCAAAATACCGGAAATGATACTAATAGTGTGATTATTAAAATACTTTCCAAATGTGCTTTCCTTGGGGTCGAGAGACACAGAACTCTTAAAGAGCTTCAGGCACCCCTGAAGGCCCAACGGAGGGGAAACACTTAGATGGTCAAAGAGGCCTTTCTTAACTTACAGTTTTCCCTGGAGCTCAGGGAGGCAGAGGTCGTGAGATTTGTCCCCCTTCCGATCAAGGAAAGTAAGTTGAGTTTTGCCACACCATTTAACCAGCGAACCTTTCAGGTCTCAGCAGTGATCTTAAAACTCACAAGTTCAAGGCTATTGATACCTTTATCTCCTCCCATCGGGTGGACCCTCTGCAAGAAGCCTGCTGGAGTGGGACTGCAGAGAGTCCAGAATCCTACTAGTCTACATTGAAGAGGTTGAGGACAGAGGCATTCAAGGGATGTTTGGGTTTCCCTTAGCAGAGGGCCTGGTATTTATCAGGCACTCAGTAAGCATTCACTGAGCACATGGATGAGGAAGTCCATGGTTCCAGGCCGACCATCACTGAACAATGTGTTCCCTTCCTGGCCTGTGTCCAGAATTGCCCTTCGGCGAGTAATGGGTGGTGGCGAGATAGGTGGTTCCCAGGGTGATGTCACCACTGGTCATCGGAGAAGCGGGGCCTTCTCCACGTGCCTCAGCATTTAACACTTCAGTAGCCACCCGATTGGCTGATGTGATGCTGGAGAGGGAATGGTTGACCTAAACCACAAGCACTCCAAGAATTTTAATTTTTTTTTAAAATTCTGTAATGTAAGGAAATACAGCTCTCGTTTCTTGAAGAGGAGTAATCGAAGCAGTATTTGTGGTAGGGCACCCCTGGAACCCCACTGCACCTCCCATCTGTGCCCAATTTGCTCCAGTCTGGCCCCCTTGTTTCTTCCCCCCTTTTTCTCTCTCCCTCTCTTTGTCTTTTTAAAAAATATGTTTTTATAATTCCTGGAATCAAAACCATTGCAGGCACACACTGTTTTATTTTACTGTATTATTGGATTATACTTCCTATAAATCATTGGATGTTATTCATTGGCCACCACTAGAATAACTTCCCTTTTCTGTGCCCTGGCCCCTTCTTTTTCCTCCTCTCTTTCCTCCTCTACCAGTTCATAGAGGAGGTCTCCATGTCAGCCTTGCAGAAAAGCCCTGGTGACAGCAAGAGGGCACCCAAGAGACACTGCTCGTGTGTTTGCCGTTGGGGCTCCCGGTTCTTAGGGAACGTTTAGGGGCTGGCATTGAGCTAGGGCTAGGCTGGCCTTCCTTTCGTTATCATTTATGCTCACCTTTATGGTTTGCTAGTAATCCTGAACTGCAGGAGGTCGTGGGAGCGGGTGCCACCTGCCTGCCTCCAGAGGGATAGAGACACCTGTCGACAGGGGACCCACAGAACTGGACCCCAGTGTGTGGGACGCTTGAGATGGGAGCCACTCACCTCCAGGCTGTGGTCATGTATGCAGGTTGACCCTAGTTTGTGAAGTTACAGTCACAACCAGAATTTCTTTGTCTTCAGCAAACCACCGCCTTAAAGACCTTTGATAAGCAGGGTGCTGCCCCGTGCAGTTCACTTCTGTCTGAATCTCTCACCCGAGCAGAATGTATCAAGTGCCTAATCCCCTGCTTGTCAGAACAGCTGTACAGGAATCCACCTCTCGGAAAGGGTAGGCCTGAGTTGAGCTGTGTAAACTGGCCTCTCATCCTGCTTGTCTGTCTCTGCTGATAGAAACTCTTGGGCTCTTTTCTCCCCAAGGACCTTTGTGTAGATTTCTACAGGTAGTCGGCACTGCCTGACCTTCGTTTTCAGGACTGCTTGCTCAGTTGAGGGCAGATAAACAAAGAAACAGCCAGCTTGGCCCCCAAATTATGTGAGAAATGGATTCAGAGGTCAGAAGAGGCAAGGCTTTAGGAGGCAGACCAGGGGAAGGGTGCATCCCTCTGCCATGCCTTCTGTTCCTCTGGGGGAGCTACAGCTATCAACAGGCTGCTTAGCATGGATTTCTTCCCTCAGAGTTCCCTGGAACAGAAGGAAAAGCTAAGGAAATGAGTTTGTCGAGGGATCTTCCCATGTTCCCTACTCTGAATTCCAGGGTCCTTGTTTTCAGAATGAATCTGTTATTTTAGGCTGAGGAAGGAGAAACAGTTGTGAAAATCCACTCATATCAATAAAATTAAGCCTCTTACCATGTCGGTTGATGAAATGATTTCTGGTTTTGCCCCAGGGTTACAGTGTGGTTTGGTGTCCGTGGCTGCTCTGTGGGGCGGTGGAGAAGTGCAGTGTCCCGTCACCATCTCATCATTACTATGGGCTAGAGACCTCATCTCTGCTGCCATTTTATAGCTTCTCAATTTGATTTTTTCCTTCCTGGATGGACTTATTCTGAAAGAGAGACATTACTGGGGGGATGCTGGCAGCAGGACTCTCAGCTGCCTTTTTGGAATTCTCCTTAAACTCTTCCTGGGGAGTAAAATTCTACATGTTACAGGGGGCGTGGGCCAGCTCTCTGCTATTTGTTGAATATTCAGGGAACATGAGTATGTTCTGGGGGTGGGCATTAGGGAGAGTAAGTTGCACTTTGGACCCTAACCAACTAAATGTTGGTCTGGGGAAGAACTGTAAGCTTTCAAAGGTAGTGGCCAGGAATGACAACAGAGCAACATCATGGTCACACCTGATGAGATTTTATCGTTGCTGTATATGTATTCTCATGTGATGTGTCCCGTCATCCTCTGACTCTTTGCAACCCCATGAACTATATATAGTCCATGGAATTCTCCAGGCCAGAATACTGGAGTGGGTAGCCTTTCCCTTCTCCAAGGGATTTTACCACCCCAGGGATCGAACCCAGGTCTCCCGAATTGCAGGCGGATTCTTTACCAGCTGAGCCACCAGGGAAGCCCAAGAATACTGGAGTGGGTAGCCTATCCCTTCTCCAGCCGATCTTCCTGACCCAGGAATCGAACTGGGGTCTCCTGCATTGCAGGCAGATTCTTTACCAACTGAGCTATCAGAAAAGCCCCTGAGACAGGTGGGACAGCTATTTTGTGTCCTATTTAGTCGATTTACAGACTAGAAACATACCAGAAAGGCTGAGTAACTTTAGGAAGGTCACAAAGGTAGTAAATTACACCCAGGTCTCAAGGGTCCAGCCTCCTGTGTCAGATGGCACACAGAAATTTCTTTGGACCTGATTGAGACAGCTCAACACAGCAAGCAATCGTTCCCACCCTGCCTCACCACCACCTCCACCCCCCAATCTAAGCAGCTGCATTTTCCCTCTACTAAATAATACAGATAACTTGGCACAGTTAAATTGCGTCCTCTTCTCCTTTTCTCTTCCCCAGTTAATATGCTACTGTTGTCAGCTGTTTTAATTATTTTTTTTACTTTTAAACCTTGAAAGACAAGTTGTTGTTTTCACTTATGTTTTGTTTTCATTATTATCATGATTGTTTTTATGGTAAATATTTGTGTAGACTCACCTATATATTTACTACTTATTTTTCATTCCTTTTTATATTTCAGACCTTCTCCCTGGGATCAGTTTCTTTTCCTTTTGTTTTTTGGCTGCCCCTCCCTGCCTGTGGGATCTTAGTTCCTGGATCAGGGATGGAACCCGGCAGTGAAAGCGCAGAGTCCTAATCACTGGACCACCAGGAGTTTCCTGGGACCGTTTTCTTTCTGCCTGAACCATATTCTTTAGAATTTATTTAGTGACATTCTTTTGATGACAGACTTCCAATTTGTATTTGTCTGAAACCCCTTCATTTTCCTGATTCCTCTGTATTCACTGGTAATAGAACTCTATGTTAACAGTTGTTTTTCTTCAGCCCACTGAAGGTACCTTGCTGTCTCTGGGTTGTTACTGTTTAAAAGTCAGCCGTCTGTCTAATTGTCCTCTTAAAAATAATCTGTTATCTCTGGATGATTCTTAGGTTGTTTTTTTTTTTAAATAAACCCTTTGATATTCTACAGCTTTAATGATTTTCTAGGTTTGCACTTTTTTTTTTTTTTTTGCTGGGGCTTTATAGGGCTTCATGTATCTGTGAGTCGATTTCAGCAGTTTGAGAAAATTCTTAGCATTCTTTTTTTACATACTGCATCTGCCCATGCTTTCTCTTCTCCTTCTGTCTTAAATGTCTCTCAAAGCTTCTCTTTCATTTTTGACTCTCTCTCTCTCTTTTTTTTTTTGGCGCTGCATTCCTCGTAATTTCCTTAACTCTGTCCCTGAACCTTTTCTTAGCTATATCTAATCTGCTAAACATGCTCTGCTGAGATTTTATTTCAATTATATATTTTTATTTCCAGACTTTTTTTCCCCCCTAAATCTGGTCTTCTCCTGTTAGTTTCTTATTTCCTGAACATATTTGTGAGCTTGTCTTCTATTTATTTTTTAATATATTAAACGTGGTTATTTTAGGGACTCTGATCAAGGGGTCCTTTTAGGTGAGGTTCTTCTAGTCTCTTATTTCTGCTGGCTGTTGTACGTGTGCCTTGTTTCCTGTGTAACTAAAAAAAAATTTTCTTCCCCCTGTAATCTGCTAATTTTCTGTGGGAATTCATTAGTGGGAATTCTTGGAGACCTGGGATGAAAATGGGGAAAGGGTTTGAGTTTGCTTTTGTCCACAGTCTGGTGTGAAGAGTCTAAAATAATCCTTTCAGGTCAGATGCCTGCTTCGGGGTTTTCCAGCCATGCAGGTAACGCGGGTGCAGGCTGCACACCCCTGTGAGCGCTAGTGCACAGTCTGTGCTTTCCGTGCACTGGTGTTTTTTGTCTTCTAGTCAGCCTCAGGGTTTGATATAGTCAGTTTTTTAGCTAGTTGTCTTATCATGAGGCTGAGGATGGCTTCTGATTGACCTTTGTACTTGGGTG
Organism: Capra hircus; assembly: GCF_001704415.2. NCBI lineage: Eukaryota > Metazoa > Chordata > Mammalia > Artiodactyla > Bovidae > Capra > Capra hircus. Next base: position 23,014,133 of record NC_030826.1, on the reverse strand, counting down.
TAGCTCTGTGGGACCTCAGCTTTATGGCAGGGATCTTGGGCATCCTCTTATGTCGGCTGTACCCACGAAGCCTCAGAAACCCAGAGCTCAGGTTTAGCAGGTAGCAGAGGTTCTTAGGGTAAAGCCTGACCCTATCCCATGCTTAACAGCTCTAGTTTTGTCTTTACTCAGTCCCTGGCCAGAGGATTCCTTTTTAATTTTTTAACTCAACGCTGCTTTCTAGAAGGATTTTTAAAATGCTCTTTCCAGGATAATTAGTTGTTTCACTGGGAGAGTAGACCTAGGTTCCTAGTCTGCCTGCCGTGTTACTAGAGGAAATGCTGTTATTCCTTTTTTCTTTGAAACATCAGACTTGAGCATTTTTTCCTAACCTCTGCCTGTGAGCATTGTGACAGGGGCACCTGTATGTCTGGTGGCGAGAGCATGGTAGGCTGGGCTTCCAAAGAGCAGCTCCTTTTCCAGCTCCTGCAGCCTAGTTTTATGGCAGATGGTATATGGGCTCAGATTTTTTGATTTTTCCAAGAGATGGTCAAGGTATATACTGCTCAGAGGACTAATTGACAGGTGGGGAAGAAAGGTAATGGAAGGCAGGGAGAGAGGCCTGTTGCTGAACTGATACAAGCCATTTATTGCTGAAAGGGTGTAAGCTAGGGATCTGGACAAGAGTGCTCTCTAGTTTCAGCCACATCACACTCCAGAGCTGGTATACTCTGTTGGCCCATAAAATCCTTTCCATTAGTCAGGGTGCTCTGTGCTTTTGTTCTTGACTACTGCCGTCCTTAGAGCTGTTTGGTTGGCTTGTATGTCCCAGTTTCCTTTTTAGAAGGCAGATTGTCATATGGTTAGGAATTTATTTACTGTAATTGGAGTTTTCTGGCTTCTCGAGTCCCCTCTTCAGATATCAGACTCCCATCTCGAAGCTTAGTTCAGAAACTGCCCATGTGATCCCTTGCCCCAAGTGCCAACAACAGATGCAGCGATTGACACGCTGCAGGGAGTTTCCAACTGCTGGGCAGGTTTCTGAAATCCAGACACGTGCTGTTCACACGTTGGCTTCTGAAGCAAGGATCAGCGGTTGGAAGAGGGGAGGGGCTGGCAGGCCTGGAGGGAGAAAGATCTTATAATGCCTGCCCAGGGCTTAAGGCTGTGTCAGCTTTCTTCATCCCTCCTCCAGCTGGCGTTGGCAGGACAGAGTAAATCACTGTGGGGTGGTTATGAGCCCAGCTCACCAGGGGCTTCTCTGAGGCACACCTGTGACGTCATCCCGTTATCACTGCTTGTTCTGCACAACCTCTTCCCACCTCTCCCCTGAGAGAGGGTGATGCCCGGAACTCGTGTCAGGGCAGCGAACAGAGAGAAATGTTTGGTAATCATTATTTCAAGATGCCTGCTAAGGACACAGTTGTAGGCTGTTGACACACTCTTCAAGATTCCACACTGAAAGCAAAAATCCTCTTGCAAACATGCCCTGGATACCCTTTGTGAATCAAACTTGTTTTTAAACACGAAGAGAAAGATGATCCAGAAAGACTTGAAACTCCTAACTGTGGTCTCTATTGTTCCCATTTCCCGTTTTTACACACAGATACACACACACATGTAGTCTGCTCTCCAGAAAGACTTGAAACTCCTAACACGCACTCACACACACACAGACTGCTCTCCACAAGCCTCTGCTGGCTTCCCATTTCTCTCAGAGCAAAAGCCGTGAAAGTCTTCACAAGGCCTTCCGGTGTGGACTCTCCCTCCTTCCCACTCCCCTCCTTGCTGTCTCTGGTCTCATTCAGACCACACCCTGACTTGCTTACTTTGTTTTAGTTACTCTGGCCTTCTTGCAGGTCCTCTGATGAGCCAGGGGCTTCTCCCCTCTTTGGGCCTTTGCATTAGCAGTTTCCTCTACGTGGAAGTGCTCTTTCTCCAGCCATCTGCATGGCCTATATCTCATCTCCCATGAGTCTGTTCAAATCTTAGCTCCACGTGACTTAACTCGGACCATTCGGTGGAGACTGCTGCACTCCCACCTTGTTTGCCTATCGCCCCCATCCTGCTCTGCTTTTCTTTTTCATAACACTTGTTCTTTAAACACTAGATAACTTGTGTTTTTTTTTTTCATTTTTTTGCACATTTTTCAAAAGAATTTATTAAGAAACAGAAAAAAGGATATAAAGTACACACAATCAAAGAAATGAAAGAGTTTACAACATGGATTCTTCAGGCCGGTGGCAACTAAGAAATATTTGCTGGGCCAACACCAAGGGTACGGAGGCCCCAACTCCATTTTCGATCCCATTTCTCTTGGCTGCTAACCCAACCAGCTCAAACTTCTTCCAAAGAGAAGTCAGATTGCCTTCCAAAATCTCCCCGAACTGCTTCCCAGCTGCCTTTACAGCCCTTCTCTGCCTGGTCCCTGATTCCTCACCTAGGCTTCAGGTGAGGTCAGCCAGACCCTGCTGAGCCTTCTCCACTCCTCCAGTCACTCTGTGGTTCCTCAATCTGTTTTTGTTCCCATCCGGATTCATTTAATTAAAGTACATTCATGAGCCAGTTGGGCTGGCTTGTTCTGCTGCCTTTGGTCAAGTCACCTGTTTTTCTAAGCCTACATCTGAACTTGACCTTTCTCTTGTTGGAAACGACTTCTTGAGCAGTATCTCTGGCAGCTCCCTCCCCCAGTTAGTCCAAGGCTACTTTCTCCCCCAGACAGAACTCTGCACCCCTGTCCAACCCCCCACTTAACTTCCAGGTGGCTCTGCTTCTCAGCTAACCCACCTGGGTGGTGGTTTAGTCACTAAGTTGTGTCTGACTCTTGAGACCCCATGGACTATAGCCCGCCAGGCTCTGTCCATGGGATTCTCCAGGCAAGAATACTGGAGTGGGTTGCCATCGCCTTCTCCAACTTGTGTGTTTCTTTGTTTTTCCTCACGACTCCTCTGGAGAAGGTGATGGCACCCCACTCCAGTACTCTTGACTAGAAAATCCCATGGATGGAGGAGCCTGGTGGGCTGCAGTCCATGGGGTCGCTAGGAGTCAGACACGACTGAGCGACTTCACTTTCACTTTTCACTTTCATGCATTGGAGAAGGAAATGGCAACCCACTCCAGTGTTCTTGCCTGGAGAATCCCAGGGACGGGGGAGCCTGGTGGGCTGCTGTCTGTGGGGTCACACAGAGTCAGACACGACTGAAGCGCCTTAGCCACACAGCTCCTTTTCGAGACTGTAAGTTCCCAGCAGTTGCGGGTCCCTGACCTGTTTACGCACTGGTGTATTTACTGTGAGTACCCAGGGCAGTGCCTCGCGTGCTGTAAGTTCCCAATAAGCAGCTTTTGTGCTGCGCTGAGTCGCTCAGCCGTGTCCGACTCTTTGCGACCCCATGGACTGTAGCCTGCCAGGCTTCTCTGTCCATGGGGATTCTCCAGGCAAGAATACTGGAGTGGGTTGCCATTCCCACTTCCTGGGGATCTTCCCAACCCAGGGATCAAACCCAGGTCTCTCGCATTGTAGGCGGATTGTTTACCGTCTGAGTCCCCAGGGAAGCCCAAGTAAGTTTTGAGTTGAGTTCACATCAAGAATAAAGTTGGTCAGCAAGTCAGTCTAGACACTGAAAGTTGAGTGGCAAGGCCACGGGGCATCTGCTATTTGGGCCATTGCTTATAGTCATGTTTTTTCTTGTTTTTTGTTAAGGTGCCACTTGTGAATGTGTCATTTCCAAGTGCCTGTTTTATATCCTGACATTAAATTAAAATACATTAAATGTGTCTTGATGTTTACTGTTACTACTGGACTCAGTGTCTTCACGGCTCTGGAAGCGAAGTTTCTTTGAATACCACATGAGTTCTGTCCCCTTTCATCTCCTAATTCTTTCATCATAAATTCTCTGTCCTTTCTTCCTGCCCATAAATATTCTTTTATTTTTCCTTGTCTACTCATTTACCATATTTTTTTACTCTCACCTTACTGGAGCAACTGTGTCCTGTTTTGTGTAAGCTAAATAATTTTTTTAAATAAGTTTTCACCTTTTGGGTTTTGTTGAGTGCTGGAAAAAAGAAAAAAGGTGAAAACCACCTATAAACCGGCTTCCCAGCAATGACATTCCTTCCTATTTGTATGTGTGAATATTCAAGTTTTACAGTTGAAAGTATACTGAGTATAAAGTGTTTGATTCTGTTTTCACTTGTTTTATAAGTATTCAGTTATGAAATTCTTTGTAAATATATTTAATGGCTGAATAATATTCTCATGTAAATGTGTTAACATTAATGTAATCATTACTCTGTTTTCACACATTTCCCCCACTTTTCTCAGATTATAAATAATGCTTTAAGTAACATCCTTTAATAAATAGGAAACATGCTTTCCCTATTATTTCATTGGACTGTATTTTTAGAAACTTTTAGGTTTAAAAGGTTTGAAGCCTTTTAACGCTTTTGATACATGGTGTGTTGGATTACTTTCTTAAGAAGCTGTGCCAGTTTACAGTCTTAGCAGCAGTGTTTGAGAACGCCCAGTGACCACCTCTTGCTAGCACTGAGTATTGTTAATGTTTTATAGTCCTTAGCACAATGTCGGCATTCATAAAGTTGTTGAATAAATGATAGAAGAAAACCTATCTCTGTTTTTTTTCAATAAACTTTATTTTTTAGAGAAGTTTTCGATTCATAGCAAAAATGGTGTGGAAATACAGAGAGTGCCGTACTATCTCCTGCCCTAAACGTGCACAGCTTCCCTTGCTATCAACATCCAGAATGAGTGGGTCATTTGTTACAGTTGATGAACCTGATCATCATTATTACCTAATGTCCATTGTTCACCGTGGAGTTCTCTCTTGGTGGTGGTCTGTGGGTTTAGACTGGTGTAGAATGGTGTGTATCCACCATTGTGGTATCATATTGCCCTGAGCGTTTGTGCTCTGCCTGTCCATCCTTCCCACCCTCCCTTCTCCTAACCCCTGGCAACCTCTGATATTTTTACTGTCTCCATAGTTTTGCTTTTCCAGAATGTCATAGAATTAGAGTCATACAGTAGGTAGCTGTTTCCAATTGGCTTCTTTCACTTAATCATGGCTTGACAGCTCTTTTTTTTTTTTTTTTTTAAGCACTGAGTAGTATCCCATTATTTGAGTAGACCACAGTTGATTTATCCATTAACCTACTGAAGAATATCTTGGTTGCTTCTAAATTTTGGCAATTATATATAAGGCTGCTATAAACATCTGAGTGCAGGTTTTTGTGGGGTCTTAAGTTTTCAACTCATTTGAGTAAATACCAAGGAGTGTGATTGCTGGGTCATATGGTAAGACTGTGTTTAGTTTTGTAGGAAACTGCCAAACCGTCTTCCAGCCTATCCTGTTTTCAATTGCATTTCTTTGATTATTGGTGAGAGTGGACATTTTTTCCTGTGTTTTATTAACCATGTATAGTTCTGTGTGGTCCTGTTCTCTGCAAATTTTTTCGTTCCTCCCTAATATTTTTCCTACCAGTTTATTTGAGCTTTATAGATAGTTAATATAGCAAGTCCTTTCTGTGCTCATTGGTGATTTTCTTACTTGTATTTGATTCTTATATTTGTTTTTCTTAATGTACAAAAGTTGTAAAAAGTTTTTATAGTTAAAATGTCATCCTTTATGATTTACTTCATTGCTCTTAAAGCTTAAAAAGGAGACGTTTTTAGGCAGCTCTGCAAAGGTATTTCATTTCCATCAGCTGGAGGGAATTTTAGCCCCATTTGTAATTTCATTCAGTTGGTAAGAGATGGGAGGAACCCTATGCGCTCAATGGAATAACACCCGAGAGTTGTGACAGTAGATCTTCTGCATCAGATGGAAAAGTTCTGGACCAGCATAGCAGCCCATTTTTACACATTTCGCAGAGTGAGGTAGAGGTGGAGTCACCAGGGGCTACACTGTCAGGAGTCAGACCTTTCTCCTCCCCTCCCCTCCCCTCCCCTCCTCTCCCCTCCCCTCCCCTCCCCTCCCCTCACCTCAGGTGACTGCTTGCCAGCTGGGAAGAGCTCAGGCCTCGAAAGTTAACTTGGGCGTGTAGGCGAGTGATTGTGTGGTCTTGCCATTTCAAGGAGGAAAGAGTGCTGTTGCCTTTTGTGGCTGCCCTGCTTTTCACTAAGGAATGAATTGTCAGTGTGTAACAGAATGTTAATAAGGAGGTACCATCTTTATTTGGTAGCAAAATCTCCAGGAGTAAACAAGTCTATGGAGCAGAATTGCAAGAAATTAAGGCTGTGCCAGTGGGGGCGCAGAAGCCACCAGCACACGGAACTAGACGCAGCCAGAGACGTTTGGACACAGATGTTTCCCATAGTCTCTGATAGCCCTTTCCATTGGTTAGTCTTGGCTTTGGAAGCACTGTGGGCTTCCCAGGTGGCACTAGTGGGAAAGAACCCGCCTGCCAAGGCAGGAGAGGTAAGAGACACAGATTCAGTCCTTGGGTAGGGAAGATTCCCATGGAGGAGGGCATGGCAGTCCACTCCAGTATTCTTGTCTGGGAAACCCTATGGACAGAGGAGCCTGGCAGACTGCAGTCTATAGGGTACCACAGAGTCTGACACGACTGAAGCAGCTTAGCACACACTCACGTGAAAGGGCAGCATCTCTGTGGAATCAGTGCACCTGACTGACTTGGGCTCAAGGATGTGCAGAAGGAGGATAGAGGAGAATGAAATACCTTTGAAATTTCTTTGCTTTAAGGAACTCAGGGAGAGTTACAGGGCTGGAACAAATGTGTGTGCTGCCAAGTCAGGGGATTCAGATCATCTCATTTCTGTTTCCTGGGCGAGTGACTCCTAGGGGTGGGGTCAGCTGCCAAAAATGTGATCTCTCCTTCCTCTGAAGGCTGTGTGGTTATGAACTTTGCAGTTGATCACATTTTTGTAAAATAATACATGTTATATACACATTTCAGCAGAAAAAAACTGATGGATATACATCAAAACTTAATCATGATTCCCTGGGATAGATTAAAGGTGTCTTCAATTTTCTTTTTCTTTGGGTTCTTATAGTTTTCTATAGTGATTACAGTATTTTTGTATTAAACTTATTTTTAGAAATTATAATGACAAAAAATAGAAGTTAGGTAAAATTAGGTTCTAGCTCTGATTGTGTTATATGCTGTATCATGCAAATTAGTTAACAGCTTCCAAATCTGTTTTTATATCTGGTGTCTTGAGCATAGAAGACATTTATTAAATATTTACTGATTTAAACCTTCTCACCATAATTGTTTGCCACTGATTGCCAGTATCTCTCTCCTTCCCTTACAGGAAGATCCTATTTCCTCTCTTTAACTTGAGGTTCAAACAAAGCATCTTTGATTTTGAGGGTTTTGTTTTCTCAAAAACAAAATATTTTGTTTTCTTTTGAGGTTGCTGATTCTTCTCTCTTCTTTCATTCTAGAAGAATCAATAACCTAACAGACCAACTAGAGGGTATTCAGCTGTTCTAAAAAATGCAGTTATTTTAGCTTTATGAAATACGTAGATCCCCCAACTAGAGTATTTACTCCATGAGAACAAGAGAAGACTGTATATTTTATGAAATCCCTAGCAATATCAAAGCTAACTTCAGAATTAGGTAATAATCATTAATTATCAATTGATTAACTTACCAGGGTTTGGGATTATATAAAATGAGTTTAGGCATGTAAGAAATTAGCAAACTTAAATTTTTTAAAAAAATGGGTATCCTTCTTGCAGCCAAGTAAACATGCGTGTTAAAAAACTTACACAGATATATATGTACTCCCTGCTGCCCCCTCTGCCCCCTGGACCCGAGGCCACCCTGTGCAGCTTGTGGGATCTTAGTTCCCAGACCACGGATTGAACCTGGGCTCCCTGCAGTGGAATCCTGGAGTCCTGACCACTGGACTGCCAGGGGATTCCCAAAGATACTTTATGCAGTCTCCATGGTGACAAGCCATCAGTACCTCCACTTTGAGACGGTAATGCTACAGTGGACTGCTTTGAGAAACCAGGAGTAAGATCTTCAACATATTTCTCCCCTGTTTTTTCTTTACCCCAAACTATGGGGTCCACTCCCACTGAAGACAGTAGGAAGCCACATTTGTAAAGACAGTCCCCTTAATTAACTAATGCCCTGTCGCCCATGGCTGGTGCTCCTTCCCGCGGGAGGCAGAGCACTTCAGTCAGCCATCGCAGTACCTGCTGTCAGTTTCGCCCTTGCTCCGAAGCCCTTAAAGGCAAGGAGCGTCCTGTTGGGAAGTGGTGGAAATGCCTCCACATATGTGTGCTATTTCTTTAAAAGAAAGTTGAGCGGAAGTGATGCTGTGGGGAACATCTGCACTCGGCCGAGCGGAGAGCGAGATGCGCTGCAGCTGGTGTAAGGCCCTGGCAGGCTGAGGCGCTGCTGTCTGTTGGGGTTTACTTCTGTCTACATTGAAACATGGCTTTGGGAGGGGGTTGGTGGCCCGCTGCCAGCCTCAGTTAGCCTGCCCTTCTCTTTCCTCTTTCCTCCTCACTCCCCCCACCCCAGCTCCCCTCCCTCATGCTTTAAAGTCACATTTCCAGGCCAGACGTAGAATTAATCTCTGGGCACTTCACATTGCTGGCAGCTGAAAGCAGGATGTGGGATCTTTTTTTTCTCTCTCTTTCTCTCTCTCTGCGTCTTGGCTGACTTTTTTACCTCTCGAAGAATTTGGAAGGCCGTGAGACCCCCCCCCCCCCCGCTCCTCCCTCCAAGTACTGTGGAGTTTTTCAGCACGCTGATCACCCTGCTGTGGCTTCACCCTAATAGACTTCATATGTTGATGCAGTTGACATCAGTATCAAACTATTTTACATGTGATCTGGTGTATTTCCTGAGGAAATCTGCAAGATATTTATTAAGAACTAATAAAATAAACCTCTCCATGAGTTTTTAGGTAGTTTTCAATTTTTCATGTCTCTCTCGTTTCCTCTTATCAATGAGTTGCTATTTTCTCTCTCTACTCTGACCATCGCAAAAAGGAAACAAAAATAAATGTTTTAAACTGTTCCTGAAGGGACAGAGAGAGAATAGTTCTGCCATGATGTATCAGCCGGGGCTGTATTTTTAGTGCAGCATTGTAGAAACTAAAAATATCCTGTTATAGTGGATCCTTTTTATAGGTCTGTGTGTGTGTGCGCGCACGCGCGCGTGTGTGTGTTTGTGTGTGTTTATAATGTTGTACGCACAAGTGCCTTTGTGCATCGACAGCCGCTCTTCCCATTACAGCTGGACTCCATTAGTCCTCGAAAATTAATGTAATCCCAGTTAAGAAAAAAATTAATTACTCTACCAGAGCTGCATTATATCCAAAGCTAGTGTTAGCTCCCTAGCTGGCAGCTTAGTTTGAGAGGCTCCAGGGGCCCACGGAGCTGTGGCTGTGGTGTCACAGCCCTTGCTGTCGGGTTTTTCCCACTGAGATCATTCCTCAGGCCTCCCTTCAGGGTCAGGCATGTGACGTGCTGAGAGTTAGTGCAGCCCCCGCCTCAGTGAGCTGCCAGGTTTCAATCTGGTCGTCCCCAAAAGGCGTATCCGCCACAGGCTTCACTCACCTGCCATGGCAGGTTTTCTTATCAGGATTCCTTAAAAACGAGGTTCTTTGGCAGCACTTGATTTTTTTTTTTTTTTTTTTTTTTTTTAGTTTTCTCTGGAGGAGAAATACTGTTTATCAGAGTCTCAGAGAGGCACAGGATTTGCCTTCGAGGGCCCTTCGTGGACAATTAAGAATGACAGTCACGTCTTGTTCTTCCTTTCTCTCTCAGCTTGGACTAGTTTGTCTCATACACACCTTCTGTTACAAATGAGCGTGTCAGAGTTGACTGCTCGTTTCTAGTCAGACTGCTCTACACCAGCCCTGGACGAGGGGCCGGCTGGCTCAGCGGGTGAGGAACGTTTCCAGCTCTGTAATCAGTGTTCTGGGATGGGGTGCAGGGCACAGCCCAGAAGTCGATGCAGTCGGCCTCGCCTTCACGGTACAGCTCTTGTGCAATTGCCCGCGTTTGTTGTTGTTTTGTGTCTTTTTCTTCTTTGGGGGCCTAGATTGGGGGGTGGGGGAGGCAAGGAGAGAGAGAGGGATAGGTGGGAAGGATGGTTGTTTATTTCCTTACTGGTCAGACTCTCCAGGCTCTCTGCTGAGAGTCCGGCCAGGATCCATCTGTCTTGGACTGCAGCTCGCTTTTTCTGCTGAGCTGGGGCGTGGGCAGCACAGGCCTGTGTAACCCGTGACAGGCCTCCCAAAATGCCATGATGGCATGGATCCTCTTGAGGCTGTTCAGAACAACAGCAGGGTTAGTGGCCTTTTGTTTCTTTTGGGGAACAGGCTCAGCCTCTTCTTCGGCCCTCCTATCCCCTCCCTCTGGTGACTCCATATCCTCCCCCGGGCCCCCTCCCCATCCCAGTCTCGCTGACAACTGGTTGAGTCCTTGGCTTCCTGTTCTTGATCCCCAGGCAGTGTACTTCAGTAAAAGTAGTAATTAGGCCTTTTACAAATTTATTTTATTAGTGAAGAGAGTTAGTAGGTAATGGGCTGTAATTCTAACACAGCCAGTTTGGAGATTAATAAAAATTTTAAAAAGAGCAGTTTTTACCAGAGGCACTGGGCCTGTTATTTCGAGTTCTCAGTTGAGCCGAAATCAGAGCAGCGTGGGACCCGTGGCGGGCTGTGCTGCTGGGAGGGTGCAGGGCCACGTTCCTTGTTGTTACAGTCTGTGCAGTGCCCGTCCTTGAGGGTGTTTTACGCTGGCATTGGAAAAAAGGAAACCTTGTTTTCCAAGAACTCTGCTCTCTCTCAGCTTGATAAGCATTTAAAAATAAAAGCTGCACAATTGAAATTGGCAGTGCATCCTCATTCTTTTGTCTCTCTGTTTATTTTTTTCCCTCATCCCTCAACATGTGTGCTACAGCCCATGGTTATTACACCCTCAAGAATGATGGCCTGGAACTCAGCAGACTTGCACCAAGGTCTGCCCGCCCTCCACTCGCCGTTTGAAGCTGGCTGAGGCATCGGGGCCCAGCACTGAGAGGCTGGGCGGATCAGCCTCCACAGTCCATCTGTGGCACATTCCCTTTTCCCCTGAAGCTGCTGCCTGGAGTTTTTAGCTTCTCCAGAATCCTGATTGTCAAGCCCAATCTTTCTTGTTAGTTTTTGCAGTTAACTTAATTGATTTGTTTACCTCTTCATTGGAGGAGCTCAAAAAGTGCTTTGGCACTAATCAGGAGCAGTCCTGGCTTTTAAAATAAGATTCTTCTGAGCTGAAACTGTATAATACTGACCCAGAGAAAAGAACAACTACTATGGCTTAGGCTAGGGTGACGGTAAGTCCTGGTTTGCCCAGTGATTGCCTGCCCCTGTTTATGAGTTACTAATAGCACACCCTTTTGCCCTCACAAGTATCCCAGTTTAGGAAATAGACTTTAACATCACCCTAACTTAGATGAATTTAAAAAAAGACAGGGGGGAAAAAAAACCACTCTGAACCAAAAAAACAACTCACTACAAACTGTTAATCCTTTGTCTAGAAGTGTAATGGCTTGTAAGTCAGTGCCAAACCCTGCCCTAAGCATTGCATGCGGATTCCACTGGAGTCATGCACATGTGACCTCAGAAAGAATTGCCATATCTCTGGCTCTGTGAGCAAGGACTGGCCTTCCTGCTTGAGTAGGTCCTGGTCAAGCCAACTTTGAAACACCATGTCACTTGCTTTAGCATTTCTGGTTATCATTGCCTATTTGGTTGAGTCAGAATCTGGAGTTAGCTTTTGGTGGGGTGTGGTTTCAGGTTTGCCGATTTTCCCAGTTGATGCCTGTGAAGGCTTGGTGCCTGATGTAACTGAATAGGGTGTTACTTCAGGTTAGTAGTCCTTGTTTTTGCTTGGCTGGTTGGGCTGAACCTGGTATTACCGTTTCCCAAAGAATATTTTTGGTTTGAAAACTGAAGGTCAGCAGTTCGCAAGCGCCGAACTTGAAGCCAACTCTGTGGTTTGTCTTGTGCCACTGGGCCAGCAGCACTGCAGCCCGGGTCGATTGATCTGCAGCAGTATGAGACCACGAACAGCAACTGCCAGACAAAACTCCATCTCACCCCACTCCCCCGTCCAACCTGTCTCTCTGCCCAGATCCCCTTTCTTTTTCCTCATATGTCTGTCTCACTCTTGGTTATGTATTTCGCTTTTTTGGGTCTATCTTTTTCCATCTCCCTGTCTCTTTCCATAACAGTTTTTAATAATGCTTTAGTTAGTTCCAGCCTTTTCCCTGAATGGATCCCATTGGAAAATGCATTTGAAAGGAAACAGTTATACACTTCCCTTCCTTTGAAACTCTGTTGGCACCTTTTCCAGTGCAGTAAACCATACAACATGTATTTTCAAAGTTTCCAAACACAGACACACTGGCGTTAAATTTATGAAAAAATATTTTATTCAGCTGTATGGTAACTGTGACTTTCAGAGATGCTGATCAGATTTGAAATTGGTGCTGACTTTTGGAATTCCTGACAGGTTGGAAATCTCTGCAGGAAATAGAGCCACACCGGCTCTTGGGCATCTGTGATGCCTTGGCCTTGGATTGCAGGACTCAGGGCAAGGGGCATAGGTGTGAGAATCCCTCAGCCACACCCAGGGAAGGCCTGTGAGCCATTGAACATTGCGCCTAGTCATGTCGGGCACAGGAGCAGAAATAAAATTGTTTACTCCGGTCTAAGACTGGAGGTCACGTAACACCTGTTTGTGTGGGATGTCATTTGCTTTAGGGTGCCATGGCTAAGAAGAGCTTGTTTATTTGTATTCAAAGCAATGATGATGTCACTGATGTCTGTAAGTGATTACCTCCCTCCTCCCTCCTCATACCTGTGGCCTTCTGTCCCCACCCCTCGAAAAAAGTGTGCTAGAATCAGTCTGTTTAAATATCTGTGGATTTGACTGAGGTTTGAATTTGGTCCACAGGGACAGTGAGCCTTCTCAAGAATCCCAGCTGTTAATTCAGAGGATCCCTGGGAATACTCTTGAAAGAAACCTTTCAGAAGAAGGTTTCTTCCAAATTGCTTAAGCAGCTGAACTCTGTCTTGGCTCACTTATGTCCGTGTACTGGACCGTTTCAGCTTTTCTTTGCTTACCAATCCAACGGTGGATCTGCCTCAGGGCACTCAGGTAGAGTCTGTGCCTGTCGCTGTAGGACAGAAGCTGCCAAAGACAACCCAGCAAAAGCTGAGCACCCTGCAGGCCACGTGTCCCACTCAGCTTGATTAACCAGGGTTTGTTAAGCATTTGTTGTGTCGTGTCTTGTTCTTCTTAGCTCTCCTGGTAGTATTTGCCTTTGTTGACAGGAGACTTTCCTGAAGTGCTTTTGGTGATAATGACTGTATTCTCTGTTCTCCCCTTCTCTCTGCCTATGTCTTGGGTCTTCCCTTTCTTATCCACACATGAAATATCAGCCCTTTTTATTACCTTGGCCTTCCTCTCTTCAGCCTTTCCCCATTGGTATATTGTAAAATCCCATGGTTTTAATTGTCACCTTTCTGTGGTTCGCTCCCAAATCTCTTTCCTGCCCAAAACTTTCCTGGGCTCTAGCCCACATTTCTAACTCCTTGTTGGATGTTTTTACCTGGGTTCTCAAGCTTGCTAAAAATTGATTCATCCTGTTTCTGACATGTTGCAAGTCAGATTTCCCAGGAAGCATACTCCTAAGACAGAGGTTTGCATCCCCAGGAAGTTATTTGGGGAATGCTCTCAGGACCACTACCCCGAGGGGGCATGATGGAAGCAGGTTGGGGAACAGAGAGAAGTTGAACTTCACTGCAAACGTAACAGAGGCCTTAGCCAGTCCTGTACGGAACTCTGAAGCTGCTTAAAGGGGCTAACCCTTCAGAGTAGTCCCAGATTAGGCCAGCGGGGCTGAATCGTTACACACCCTCCCTCCATCCACCGGTCGATGAATGTGAGTTATGGCGGGAAGGGGGAGTGACATTGGAGAAGCGCTTTTCTTCAGCTGAGAGCAGATCTGGGAGAGGGATCAGCTGAGATCTGTGGCTGCCAGTACTGCCGCCAGCTGGGAGAGCAAGCATGTTCGTGCTGGGGGGGATGTGGGCAGTGCAGCAGATCAACCGCTGCCCCGGCGGTTGTCTTAGTTGTTGTCTTAGTGGTACCAGTGTCCTCCATTTATTCATGCTGTCTTTGCCTCACTGTTTCTAAGTTGAGATGTAATTTACATAAAACAGTAAAGCACAGATTTTAAGCGCTCGGTTTGATGAGCTTTAACAAATGCCAACCCCATTGTCTAGTCTTTTTTACCTTGTATGTTAGGAGTGTTTGAAAATGACAAGAATCAACTTGAAATAGCTTAAGCAAGAGAGGAAATGTATTGCAAGGAACTTGAGGACAAGGATATTGTCCTGCAAAAGGGACTGGAGCCAGGAAAGCCTTTTTTCTACACCTCTGCTTCCTTCTGCCTGCCTCCCTTCCCAGCAAATGGTAAAGGTTCAGTAAATAGTAGCTCTGTTATATCATTTTTGTATATCGTATTTTACAGTTATCTCACCCTTTTAAATGACTATGTGTTTTCTTATACATATGTCCCATAATTTATTTAAACAGTCATGGACACTTAGGTTGTTTGCAGGCTTTTCCTGCCCAAACTTTATAATGGTGACTTTCTTCATTCATTTCTCACATTATCTATATCTCTTAAGGTAGTTTGCACTTTCTTCTTTGGCTCATAGTTAACTATGCACGGGGGATCCTCTTGGATTTCAACTGCTTGAGGGTCCAGCTTCATGTCTGATTCATTTTTGAAAGCTCAGTGCCTAGCTTAGGGCTGTCCCATGTAGTGGCTGCTTAGTAAAGGCTGACTGTGCTTAAGGAAATGGATCGGTCCACCACTTAGTGTGGTACTGCTCAGAACAGATCGTCTCCATTGACCAGGCACTGTGGCAAGTGCTTGGGATTTACGGGAGTCTGCCTGTAGACCCTTCCCTCATGGGATTTCCGGCCTAGTGGGGAAGCTTGATAAATCCTGTGCTGGAGTGGCTTTGAACCACCTGCTAGGGGCATGTTATGGATGGAACTGCTTTGAGCCCAGACACAGGAGGCCTGTCAGGGAGCACAGCACAGGTTTAATGTATGCTGGGTCTTGAAGGCAAGACTTAGACAATGGAGAGGAAAGAGGTGGGCTTCGGAGAGGGAGGGTGGAAGAATGGCCATTCAGGGCCACAGGGGCGGCAGGTTTGCTATTTTATTTCCTCTTGGCTGTTTTCACTTGTCTTTTGGGCCCGCTCTAAGGGGCAAGGCAGTGCTCTAAAAATAAATCTGTTAGGTCTTTTGAACCAAGCAGAAGCAGGTCAGTTCTGTCCTCCAAACGGAGGAAATCTCACCAAGAAGATGAAGTTGAGCTGGTGCTTAAAGACTGCCTGTTTGGCAGGGGGTGCTAATCCCAGAATTACTGAGCTTTGTTCTCAGCACCAATGTTCAAATATAAATTTAGCTTTTAAGTCACTTTGCCCTATAGCATGCTGTTGAACTTTTTGTTTTGGAAATATCCCAAAAATGTACATAAATCAAAGTTTACAGTTTAGACCATTTCCCTTTCATATCCACACATTATGTTTGTGCATGTATATATTTAAGAGCGTATATATTTTAATGTATCATTTGGTCTTCTTAAAATAAGACTTTTATAGCATATGTCATGTTCCCATTGATCTAAGATTCTTTAGGATTTTAGGATACTGCAGCCTTTCATCATCAACTGTAAGTAGCTCTTGCATTTAGTTTTCTCTGACCCTTGGTCTGTGTTGCAAACTGAGTGTTGGACTGATATGTTAGACATCGGCGACCTCTCAACTTAAGGAAACCCTTTGTGGAGGCTTTTGAAATAAGAATTACAGTCTTCTAATTTAGCATTATTTTAACTTAGTTTTAAAGAGTTTCTTAAAGAATTATATATCTATCAATATATAGAATATTCCTACGTCTGTGTTTTTGGAAGCACATTCTTAGACTGTGATATATAATGTATTTTGTCTCACCACACAGATAACTTCAGGATAATATTTCTTGGATATCTTTTAACAGTATGTGGTATAATGCCATGTGTTATAAAGGCCTTTCCAAGATTATTGTTTGTTTGTTTGTTTTCCCCCCACACAGTATCCTTTGCACAGAGTCAGTGTTAAAAAATTATTTTAGGGACTCCCTTTGGTGGTCTGGTAGTTAAGACTCCAAGCTTCCAGTATAGGGGGCACAGGTTTGATTCCTGGTCTGGGAAGTAAGATCCCACATGCTGCATGGCGAGGCCAAAAAAAAAAAAAAAATTATTTTAGAACTCAGTGCTGAGAAAAGATTTGTTTTTCCTGAGGAACTGATATACTTATTCCTTTCCAATACTGACAAGTATACTATTGTTGGTGTTTCCTTTTCTGCTTTGACTGCCAGGAAAATCCAGAGGCAAATTTTAAGTTCATTCATGAAAGATTGTTAACCTGCATGATTGACATGTTTATATTTTTCTTCTTGGTCCTGATTTTCTACATTTAATGTTATTCATTGTAGATGATACATTGTATATACATTGCCCTAGCTTGTGTATACTGCTATATACTGTTATACTGTATATATGAATACTGTATGTACTGTACATATATTACATTACTGTATGTACTGAAGTATAAAAGAATAAGTAGAAACTAAAAAGTTTAAACCTAGTTTAAAGCAATGTATATACGTTTCAGCCAGTATTGCTGACCAGCTAGCCAGACAGCCCCCTGAATACAAATTCTAAAGGGAATCTCCTTTGTAGAGCTTCTCAGTCAGGGACTAGCCGGTGCCTCATGGGTTTCTAGTTACCTTCATGGAGTGCTAACGTTCTCACTTTTCTTCCTTGGCATAATTATTTAGCTATCATTCTGCTGATCTATTTTCTGCTTTAAAAACACATGCTCCACAGTGGGTGGGGTTGGATAAAGTCGTTACTTTCTTGATGTAGGTTGGGCATTGATCTTGGATTGTACAGCTTTGAGGAGCTTTTCAAGGTGAGTTGCTGGAGCAGGCTGGGATGAACATGCAGATCTAGATACTCGAGGAATCCACCCAGGAATTATGTTTCATCATTGGCCTCAATTTTCAGTACTGACTCCTCTAAATTTGTTTGATGGCTGTAATCTTTGCATTCTGGAAGCTTCTCCAAAGGAGTCCAAGAGATCCTTCCTATTCTACGTACCTCTCTGGCCTACCTGTCTCAGGATTGTTTTATTTTTGGCCTTGTTTGAAAACTGTCAAGCTCTTTAAAAAAATCCTTCAGTAAACGATAAAATGAAAAGAACTTGAGTTAATCTGTTAAAATGAAAGCTGAACACTTCTCTGCTCCGCTGCCTGCCATCTCAAAGGAGCCTCTTCTGAATGAGGTGTCTGCTGGTGTTATTTCTCACTGACTTTTACCTTGGGCCCAAATTGCTCCTGAAACGTCGTACCAACAAAGGTGGGTTTCATTGTGCTTGAATCAGATGCCAAACCTCTGCCTGCTCCATCAGAAGCGATGTAGCTGTATTAATTCCATCAACAGTTTTACAGCAGAAGTTTTTTTCTAGGTTAGCCAGTGGGCATGCCTCTTAGGAAGCCTCTTTTGCTTCTCTTCTCTACAACCTTAAGTGACTTCTGGCTCAAGGCTCCCCAGATCTCCTGATGGCATTCCACAGGGATTTAGCTGCCTGATGTGAAATCAAGAAGCTGCCACTCTTTTCTGTGCCTCCTTTGCTTCCCTCAAATGTTGGGAGAGAGACAAGCTTCCCCAAACCTCTGGCAAGCAGTGTAGAAGCAGAGACACTGTCCTCCAAGATCTGCTTGTAACTCCTCCAAATGTGGTGCTGGAGTGGCAGGCACGCTTCCACTGGGCCCCATTCCTGAGAGGCTTGGCTGGTGCCAGCATGCCATTCTGCTGGCAGCAGCTCGGCTTGCCCAAGAGAGGACTTGAATTGAATAACCCTGGAATTAGGCTGGAAATTCCGAGTGACGGAAATATCAATCTGGAGATATAACTAAGGTGGAAACAGCCAGAGTACGTTTTCATTGGCAATTGATTGAATTTTTCCAGGAACTCTATTGGAATTCCATTTCTAAGATGGCATGGGTATTTCCTGGAAAAAGCTGAGCACTCATTTAGAAGTGTTTTCAGTTTTCCTTGAAAAGAGTAGAAGTGGTTTGCCATCTGTCTTGCCAAGATGTATCAATAAAGTCCCCAGGACATTTCTTGGCTCTAGAACTCCATGTCGAGGAAGAGGGAAAGCCAAGCTGCCCTCTGGAGAGGGCCGAACACCTCTGGAGGTCACGTCCGTGCCTTCAGAAGGTAGCAGTTGTGTTACAGCTCCATAAAGAGCTTTGCAGTCAACCAGACCAAAGGTTTGAATTCGCCACTCAACCATTTATTAATATCAGCTGTGTGACCTTGATGAAAAAAGTTAACTTACCCTCTGAAGCTTTGTTTTCTTGTCTATAAAGTAGGGAATTTCATGGCTGCGTCACTTTGCTGACAGAGGTCCATATGGTCAAAGCTGTAGTTTTTCCAGTAGTCATGTACGGATGTGAGAATTGGACCATAAAGAAGGCTGAGCGTCAAAGAGTTGATGCTTTCGAATTGTGGTGCTGGAGGAGACTCTTTGAAGAGTTCCTTGGACTGTAAAGAGATCAACCAGTCAATCCTAAAGGAAATCAATCTTGAATATTCATTGGAAGGACTGATGCTAAAGCTGAAGCTCCAATACTTTGGCCACCTGATGCGAAGAACTGACTCATTGGAAATGAGTTTTTTTCCAATACTGGGAAAAACTGATGCTGGGAAAGATTGAAGGCAGGAGGAGAAGGGGATGACAGAGGGTGAGATGGCTGGATGGCATCATCGTCTCAATGGACATGAGTTTGCGCCATCTCCGGGAGATAGCGAAGCACAGTGCAGCCTGGTGGGCTGCACTCCATGGGGTCTCAAAGAGTAAGACATGGCTTAGAGGCTGAACAAAAACAGCAGAGTAGGGAATGTCAGTGCCAATTTGCCGTGTTTTTCTCAGTATCAGAGTAATGTGTGCAAAACAACTTATTCAGGGCCTTTGCATGTATTGGATAGATGTCCAGCTTTCTTGATTAAATCAGTCTCTAAGTTATAAGCTCTGAAAAATCTGAAGAGTTGATTCCCCTAATTTAAAAAGTCTTTTTAAGAGTTTTACTGGGATAGAACTGTATTTTAGACTACATATACTCAAAGCGTGTAAGTTGGATGAATTTAGACATATATATATATATATACATCTGTGAAACCATCATGACAATCAAGATAGTGGACATATCCTTCATCCTTAAAATAGAAGTTTCTTGTGCTCGCTTGTAATCTATTCTTCCCTAACCGTCCCCTCCCAGTCCCAGGCAACCACTGATCTGCTGTCACTGTAGATTAATTTGAGTTTTCTGAAATTCAACAGTAAGTTCTCTCCACCCTTCCTTACCCTCCCTCTATCCTGCCTTTGTTCCACATTGATTTTGACATTCGTCAGCATTGTTGGGTGATACAGGAGTTTGTTCCTTTTCATTGCTGACTGGTCTTCCATTGTGTGGATATACCACAATTTGTTTATCTATCCCCTTGTTGATGGATATTGGTTTTATTTCCAGTTTGGGGCTGTTGACACGTAAAATTGCTGTACGCGATCAAGTGTTAAGTCTGTGTGAACATACACTTTCATTTCTCTTAGGTCGGTACCTAGGAGTGATATACCTAAGTCATCCATTTTAATTTTTGAGAAATTTCCCACCTATTTTCCAAGGTGATTATATCATTTTATATCCCTAAAGCCGTGTGTAAGGAGTTAAGTTATCTTCATCCTCACCAATACTCGTTATTTTCTGACTTTTTGATCATAGACATCCTAGTTGGGGTAGAGTTTCTCATGGTTTTGATTTCCCTAATGTTGAGCATCTTATCAGAAGTGCATGTTCAGCATGTTCTTATTTGCCATCTGCATATGTCTTTTGCTCATTTTTTGGTGTATCTTACTAATTTGGAAGAGTGTTTTATACATTCTTGATAGTCCTTTGTCAGATATATGTTTTACAAATATTTTCTCCCAGTGAGAAAATTTTTGTGACTTTTTATTTTTGTCTTTTAAAAAGTCAGTTTTTTTAAAATGAAATCTATTTTTTTTTAAATTTGATCTTTACAGATTTATTGGCAAAGGAGCAGTTTAAAATAGTATTGTAGCTCATGCTGTTGGAGAAGGCAATGACAGCCCACTCCAGTACTCTTGCCTGGACAATCCCATGGACGGAGGAGCCTAGTAGGCTGCGGTCCATGGGGTCACTAAGAGTCGGACACGACTGAGCGACTTCACTTTCACTTTTCACTTTCACACATGGGAGAAGGAAATGGCAGCCCACTCCAGTATTCTTGCCTGGAGAATCCCACGGACAGAGGAGCCTGTTGGGCTGCCGTCTATGGGGTTGCACAGAGTTGGACACGACTGATGCGACTTAGCAGCAGCAGCAGCAGCAGCAGCTCATGCTGCTAATTGAAAAAATCTTAATATCCATCTGATTAACAGTCCAAAGCAGTGCAGCCCTAAAAATGCGTAAGCAATTTCATTTATGAAGATATCAGTGCTAGGACTTCTGTGTTAAAACAACTCCCTACCACCCCACCTGCCCTTGTTTGAAGAATATACATACCATTTGTTTGAGATTTATACCTTCACTTATTTTTTGAACAGCAAGAACATGTTCAAACAGCTCACTTAGCTTCTGCAGTTCGTTCTTCTTGTCATCTTTCTTCACTTTCTCATCACCTTCACTTAGTGCTGCTTGTCATGGATTTTACCAGTCCCATGAGTCATAGCCTTGCTGATGGAGTTCTCCTGCTTGACTCCTTATTCTTTGGACAGATGTTCTGTTTTCAGTGAACTTTCCCTTCTTTTTTCTTACTTTCCTTTTGGTTGCCCCCCGGCAGTTTCTTGCTCAGTCCAGATAAGGAACCATGCGGATGGGCATGTCCAACATCTCAAGCCGGGCAGCACATGAGAACAAGGGGTTGAGAGGATTCTCAACTGAGAAGCTGCCCTCAGAATGTCTTAGTCGCCCTTTTCTGTGTAAAAGAGAAACATTGCTGGAATCCTGTGTCCAGTCTTTTTGGGTTTTGTCTGTCGGCTTACTTTTGCTTGCCTGTTTTAAGTTTTTTGTTTTGAAATAATGACAGATTCACAGGAAATTGTAAGAAAAAAGTATATATATATTGAAAGGACTGATGCTGAGGCTGAAACTCCAATACTTTGGCCACCCCATGCGAAGAGTTGACTCATTGGAAAAGACCCTGATGCTGGGAGGGATTGGGGGCAGGAGGAGGAGGGGGCGACAGAGGATGAGATGGCTGGATGGCATCACCGACTCTATTCACATGAGTTTGGGTGAACTCTGGGAGTGGGTGATGAACAGGGAGGCCTGGCGTACTGCGATTCATGGGGTCGCAAAGAGTTGGACACGACTGAGTGACTGAGCTGAACTGAACTGATACACACAGGAGATCCTGTTCACCCTTCATCCCGCCTTAGCTAATGTTAGCATCTTGCGCAACTGTAGTGCAGCGTCAGCACCATGAAATTGACATTGGTACACTCATGGACCTTATTCACATTTCACTAGTTATACATGCACTCGTGTGTGTGTGTGTGTGTGTGTGTGTGTTCGTGTGTAGTTGTGTGCAGTTTTACCACACAGGTAGTTTGTTGTTTTCTTTTTTAAAAATTTTATTTATTTAGCTGCTTTGGGTCTTAGTTGTAGCACACGGCATCTTCCTCCTCCATTGCAGCCTGCAGGGTGTTTTGTTTTTGTTTTTGTTTTTTTTTAGTTGCAGCATATGGGGTCTAGTTCCCTGACCAGGGATTAAACCCGGGCCCATTGCATTGGGAACTCAGAGTCTTAGCCACTGGACCACCAGGGTAATCCCTACACAGGTAGTTTAATGTACTGCTTCACAATTAAGATACAGAACTGTTCCATCACCACAAAAACTCCTTCACGATGCTACCTTCTAAGAAACATCCCCTCTTCTATCCCCAGATGCTAACCCCTGTTTTCTATCTCTGCAATTGCATTATTTCAAGAATATTATATAAATGGGATCATATAGCAAGTAATCTTTTGAAATTGACTGTTTTCACCCAGCATAATTCCATGACAGACTGTCCATGTTATTGCCTTTATCAGTGGTTTTTTCTGAGGCTGAGTAGTATTCTATAGTATGGATGTTCCACTGTTTGTTTAACCATTTATCCAGTGAAGAACATTTGGGTTATTTCCAGTTTTAAGCTATTGTGAATAAAAGCTACTATGAACATTTGCATACAGGTATTTGTGCAAACGTAAGTTTTCATTTCTTTGGGATAAATGCCCAAGAGTATAATTGCTGGGTCATATCATAAGTGTATTATTAGTTTTGAAAGAAACTGCCAAACTGTTTTCCAGAGTGGCTGTACCATTTTATATTCCAGTCAGCTATGTGTATATGGTCCAATTTCTCTTCATCCTCACCACTCTTTGGTGGTGTTAGTATTTGTCATTTTAGCCATTCTAATAGGTGTTTAGTCATGTCTCGTTGTAGTTTTAACTTTCATTTCCCTAATGGGATATAACTGTAAATGTAAAGATGTAAACTGTAAAGATACTGAACAACATTTCATGTGTTGATATTTCACCTGTATATCCTTTCTGGTGAAATGTCTGTTCATGTCTTTTGCCCATTTGCTAACTGGACAATTTGTTTTCTTATTGGTGAGTTTTGAGAGTTCTTAATATAGCCAGGATACTAGTCCTTTGTAAGATATGTAGTTTCCAAATATATTTTTCCAGTCTGTAATTTGCTTTTTCATTGTCTTACAGTAGGGCAACAGATTTTAATTTTATGAGATGTAGCATATCAATTTTCCTTTTATAGACTGTACTTTTGGCATCAAGTCTGAGAAATCTTCACTCAGTCCTAGGTCCTGAAGACTTTCTTCTGTTTTTCATCTAAAAGGTTTATGGTCTTATGTTTCATATGTAAGTCTTTGATCCATTTTCAGTTAATTTTTGTGTAAGGTGTAACATTTAAGTTGAGTTTCTTCTTCTTTTTTTTTTTTATGGCTGAGTAGTAGTCTGTAATATGGATATTCCACAATTTGTTTAACCATTCATCACTGAAGAACATCTGAATTTGTGGATATCTAGTTGCTTGAGCGAATATATGTTGAAAAGGCAGTCATTCTTTGACTTAACATCGGAAAGAATGACTCCTCCCAATTTGTTCTTTTGCAAGGTTGTTTTAACTATTCTAGGTCCTTTGCCTTTTTGTATAAAGGTTAAAGTTTTGTTTTAGGATGAAGTTTATTTTTGTCTACAAAAATCTTTGCCCAGATTCTGATAGTAATTGTGTTAAACCTATAAATCTTTGTGGGCAGAATGGATGTCTCTACGATATTGATTCTTCCAATCCATGAACATGTTAATAAGTCTCTCCACTTATTCTGGGTCATCTTTATTTCTTTCATCAGCATTTGTAGCTTTCAGCCTAGGATCCTATTCATATTTTGCTAGATTTATACCTAAGTATTTCGTTTTCTTCGCCAGTGTTGGTGTTTTTAATTTCAGTTTCCACATAGTTATCGCAGAGCTTTTGGTATAGAACTGTGGAGTAGTCTGAGGTTTTTATGTTCATAGCAAAGGAGAGAAGACGAGTTGGAGTTTGAAACTTTAATCACAGGCATTTGAGAACCAGGTATGGGGAATTCCCTGATGGCCTAGTGGTCAAGACTCAGTACTTTTACTGCTGAGGGCCTGGGTTCAACCCCTGCTCAGGGAAGTAAGATCCTACAAGCGGCGCGGCCAAAAAAATATCCAGAAACCAACCAAAGGAAAAAAACCACAAGGTATGGAAACAGTGTATATGTGTAAGAGCAGACAGACTGGGTTCAAATCCCAGGGCTGACACTTACTGGCTTTTTGACCTAGGGCCAGCCATTTAACTTCTCTGAGCCTATTTTCTCAGTTGTCAGAAAGAGAGAATAACCTCCTGTGCAGATCTTTTGTAAAGCTCTGTGATTTTATATATATATATAAAAGAGCTTTACATATATATATATATATATATATATATTTAAACACACACACACACAAGCTCTGTACAGGTCTCCCTATATCTTAGTTATTATTTCTGGCCACAGTGGAATCATCGTTTATGATCCACAAATGGAGAGGCAAGTGTACCTGCTGTTAAGAGCAGCAATCGTTTCTTGAACCACTTCATGGTGCTAATTTTCAAGGATGTGAAATTTTGACATAGCTCTTGTCCTCAAGGGGCTTATAATTTTGTTGAGGAAGGATGCTCTGTGTATAAAAACTCCAGGACTAGGCATTCCTTGTCCAGTCCCAAATGCGTGGTGCAGACAGTGGGTGCACCAGAGAACTTTCTCTTCCTGGGTTTTGTTTGCCCTGTTTCTACCCTGTTCATCAGTGTGGCTTCTGGTTGTTGTTGATGAGAGAATGTGTGGAGGTAGGAGGGGGTGTGTACAGATTTAGGGGAAGGGGGTCATGTGGGAATATGTAATTAATTTTTATACTTTCCCCAGTAAACCATCGACCCTTTTTATGATGTCATGAGGGATTCCTTAATTTTGCAGCTGCTTCCTGGTTACGTCAGAGGGGAGCCTCTCACCCCACAGCCTGGAGCTGCGCTCCTACAAGAATTGGAAACAAATGAAGTGCTGAATATCTAATGGCTTCCACAGGGAGAGCCCGTTCAGACTTCCCAGGCCTCCTTCTGCAAGGTCTTCCTCAAGTATTTCTGACCCCCTGAAGTGTCTTTGTTCTGGAAAGACAGGGCTGGCCCAGAGCCAAGTGGGCGGGAGCCTGGGGACTCCGTGCCGCACAACCCCCCTCCCTCCAGGTGTTCCACAGTCCCAGTTTCTGCCCGTCTCCTGGATCTCATTTGGTGGGTGTTTCCCTTGTTGGGATCTCGGGATCCTCTGGAACCTGCCAAGATTATCAGCGAGGGTCCTTCCCTCCCCACATCATCTCTATCTTCTCTTCTCTTCTCTCTTCTCTCGATTTTCCTTCCGCAGCGTTTCTCACATCTGTGCATGCCTTTCAGTTCCCTCTCCCACCTCTCTTCTAAGAAAGATGTTACATTTATTTGGCATTATAAAGTTTATGAAGTGCTCTACATGTAATTCCTCTTCATTCAAGAAAGTTCACGTCCTCCTAGCTTCCCAGCCTGTTTGCCTCCCTGTCACTTTTTTCCAGCTATGCTAATCTATCCTAAATGCTTTAGCTAGATTTAGCGAGACCTCCTCACTGCCTGTTGGGTCCAGCCTGTGTTTGCTGCCCTGGCATCGCAGGCCTTGTGCGATGGGTCCCTGTTTTATGACATGCCGAATATAGTGCTTGCTGTCAGAGTACGTGCCTGGTGTGTCTCTACCTGCGTGCCTCTTTAGCACGCTCCGTCTTTGTTCATCTTTTGCAGCATGAATGTGCTCTCTTCCATGAAACCTTCCGTGATATATACTAGCAGGAAACAGAGAAAGCATGTTATTTCCGCCTTCCTTATGGAATGCCATAATACATGGTCTTGAATTACAGTTATGTGGGTGTCTGTGTAGTATTCTTGTCTTCCTCATTAGAATATCATCTTCTCATGGACAGTATCCTGTTTTCCATTGTATCCTCCACAATTGGGCCAAATCAACAACTGTGGAGTCAATGGGAGAGGTCACTTTGTCGGGAGGTTGGGATTTCCTTTGTCCCAACATCTACCCGCTTGCTAAGAGAAAGTTAGAGTTTAGAATCCTAGAAAATCCAGAAGGACAGTAGGGTCTCAGAGAGAAGACATTCCCTCCCATGTTCCTGTGTCTTGTCTTGGACACATTTTGCTCAGGGATACGTCCTGGATTGCCTTCCACCCGGTCAGCCTGCGTTCTGCCATTGTGCGTGAATATAGTTTGTTTGGCTGTATTGGTGCCTGATTCTTCTGACTCACTCATCATCCTCTCGAATGATGAATTTTATTCCCTGGGGAATAAAGTGATGCCCTGATGGCGTGGACATCTCTGCTTTTGCTGTGAGATTTTTGTCTGGTTCCTATAAAAGCGACTGCCTCTTCCACCTCCCTGTCAGCCAGCAGCTGCCACAGGGAACTCTGTGGCTCGAACAGCAGCAGTCGAAAGATGCTCTCACTGCCCACTTCCTGTAGACGGGGAGGTTTTGGTGGGCTGCTCAGGAGCGGTGCCAGCTCTGTGTCTGACTGGTGACTGACTCATGAGAAAAGCAGCCTCATGTCTGAAAGATAAGAGCCAACAAATCGCCTCCAGGTGGTGTTAGTTTGGAGGTGACTGACCATTCATTTCCTCTCCCTGGGAGGAGCCGGTGGGGATGGAATCGGTGAATAAGTGGTCTTGACTGCATTTTTCTCTGGCTGTTAGTGAAGCCGCTGAGCAAACAGCTGGTCCTCTCTACTGGAGTGGCGAGTGGGCCCCAGTGCCCTCCGAGTGCCCTCTGTGGCCGTGGGGGTGTCAGGCTTGTGTGTCATCTGCCCTGTGTCTTCTCTTTGTTACTCCTCTCATTCTTTTGCTAGGAAGTTGGCTGTGTGCGCCAGGCAAACTCTGCTTGTCCGTTGCTGCCAGACTATTCCGTGACCAGCCAAAACCTCAGCCCTGCTGATCTGATTTCCTCCAGATCTCCCCCTGACCCAGAAATCGATCAGAAGTGATGGTTCTGAACTGCGGTCCCTTGGCCGGGCTCCACGGGTCTGGGCAGGTGGGCCTGCCTCGCCTCCGCGCCACTCCCCTCTCCCCCCTCCCGCCTCACTCCCATTTCCTGCAGGACACCGCTCTGCCATCCTGGAGCCGTCAAGCACAGCTTTGCTTTGGCAGCACCGTCGTGCACACACGGGTGGGAGAGGGGCCGTGTTTATCACTTTTCCTGGAGATTATCTGTTTAAGCACTTCTCTGACAGTTACAATAACAAGGGCAGTGTGTTGTGTTTCCCAGCAGAAGGACACTTGCTGTTGAAAGATGTATAGCACTAATTAGAAATACATAACATCCGGCCACATGGCAGCCTTCTCCCGGCCGCTCCATTTCCTGATTTCATACAACTTTGACGACAGTTGGTTTATGTTTTCCATGAATATGTTCTCAGAAAAATGAGAAGGTCTCCCCGTTAATAGGAGTGAGAAGAGTTTTTCTGCTTGAGCAGGTATTTGGCCAGAGGAATCGTGGGAGCCACAGTCACCTGCCCCTCTGAGAGCGTGTGGGAGGGGTTCAGACTTCAGGTGACTTTCTGGTACGAGATATTTCCGTCTGACTTCCTCAGCCAGAAGCTTTTCCCTACCCCCTTGAACAGGCCTGCTTTTGGAAAGAAGGGGAAAGGCCGTTTCACAATGTTAATGAGTTCCTCAGCTCATGTCAGGCTCCAGCCACCTGACACAAAGCCAGAGGAACCCAGGCAAATACCAAGGCGAACAATGCTTTTTCCTTCCCCGCCCCGCATCACTTGTTGGTCTGGCCCAGCCCCTCCAGGAATATATATGGGCCTCTGTGAGGGTGGCGCCAGTTTCCTAGGCCTCACCTGGGATGGATGGGCCTAGGACCCTGGATGCTGCTTTCCTGCCCACTTGCATCCTGTGGGTCCTTCTCAAGGACTGGCACCTTACAGCTTCTAGCCCACAGAAACCTAAGTGAGGCGAACAGCATCTCCTGAAGATACTGTAGCACTTAATACATTCCTCACTGGAGGCATGGGGTCTGAGTCACCATGGTTACCTGGGGGTAATAAATAACCCATTTGGAAGGTCCTAAGATTGCAAGGACCCTGTTTTATTTGTAGCTTTGTATGTGTGGGTGCTCAGCGTGTGCTTATGGCACCACTGAGCCGTGGAGGAGGACAGGCCTTCCAGAAGTGTTCTGTGTGTAGAGCTGACCAAGACCCAGGCATTCTGTTCCCCAGAGATAACTGTGGTATCACCACCTACTTGATCAGCACAGGACAGTGTACTGATTTGTATTAATACCTCCCTATCCATCAGACCCAAACACAGCAGGGAGTGCTGTCAGGCCCTTCCTGGGGAGATGGAGGGGTGAAGGGTGAAGGGTGAGGTGATGTAACCATGGCCAGGGGCAGAGCCGTCAAGCGGCTGCCTTTCAGCTGCAACCCTGAGAGGTGGCTGATCCCTTCCAGACATAGCAGAGAGGCTCCAGTGGTCGCTTCTTCACCTGGTCCCCAGACCTTCCTGTAGGAAGCTTAAAAAGGAGCCAGGGTGGACTCCCCAGAGGCCTCAGTGTTGTTGTTCCTAAGCAGTTGATTCTCCCCTTGAGTCTGCCTTGTGCACTTTGAGAAGGAGTCTAACCCAAGGTTGCCATTTGTCATAAAAATAGAAATGGTCTTGGTGAAAGTCATCTCTCTTTGCCCTGTCTTATCTTTATCAAGGTTGATGAAAGTATCTTGTTGTAGTCCGGGCTTCTGCCAGTCCTTGGAGCTCATATACCCACTTCCATCTCTTCTGAGGGCCTTCTATGTGCAGGTAACGTCTGCCTATGCCCAGAAGTTCCCATGGACAGACGAGCCTGGTGGGCTGCAGTCCATGGGGTCACAAAGAGTCTAACACAACTTAGCAGCTAAACAACAACTTCTGCCCAAGATGTCCAGTTGATGAGGGGACACTAATGTGTACTCAGTGTGTCATCTGCCAGGATGTGGCCTCCACTCATCCTCTCCTAACTAGCCTCTCCTAATAAGTCCCTCTGTCCAGGACTTGTTCTCCCACTCTGGGCTTTGTTGCTAATTAGAGGTGGGCTGCTGGCAGTGCTGGGCAGGGGCCTGGACTGGGCCAGGGTGATGTGGAGAGTGCCGTTGCCTGTTGTGAGCATGGAGGGGAGAAGCTGGCAGCTTCCCTTGGGATGGATTCCATGTCTCCCCTTTCCCTGCTGTCCATCCTCCCTCTGCTGGGCCCTTGGATGCTCGTTTCCTGTCTCTCTAGCAGAGGTTTAGGGCCTTACCAGAAGAAGAAGGAGACTGGTGATCTATTCTAATCACATGGATTGTTACCACTTCCTTGCTGCCTGCCACAGTTGAATTGAAAAGTTCGAGGCTGACATTTGGGACCATTGGGCATCTGGCAGGCTGGTGGGAAAACCACAAGAGAAGAATTGCTACACTGATGCTAGTCATATGTTGGGACCTTCTGAGCAGCAGCCTGTTCCTTCTCACCCCCAGGGCTTTCTAAAGTGGTTTTGGGCTGGCTTTGCATACTCCAGTCATGTTTGCTCCTGTGGCCAAGACGGTTAGGAATAACTGTGGTTGTATAGCATCTCCTGGAGTAAAGACTTCAATTAGGCCCCATTGAAAAGCCGAGTGTCAATGAGGGGAGAGGCGAGAGGGCTCCCCCTTGACTTCCGAGGTTAAAACGCAAGCAGGGACAGAGATCAAACATGCAGCTCATTATGCTTTTAACACTTGGAGATTCTGAGAGTTCTCCGGTATTACAGGAGGAATTAACAGATCAGCTGCTGCCAGACCAAGCGAGCCTGGCTGTGGATTCTGCCTCCTGCGCATAAAGGGGTCTCCTCCCCTGGGGCTGCAGCCTGGCCTGCTGCCTTCCGCTTGTCACCTGTTTCTCTCAGGGCTGGATGAGGTGACCGTCAGGGAGGGCCGCTGACAGGGAGCAGGTATGGACAGTGGTTTGAGGGTGTATGTGCTTGTAGCTCCTGCTAAAGGATAGGCCTGGCCCCCGCCAGGGTGGCTCCTTTCCCTGACCCACAGCGGGAAGGAAATTGGTCAGGCTCAGGAAGTGAGGGGCATAGACTGCTAATGTCAGAGCCAGGTTTATTTCTTAGCCCTAGAGGAATGAATAGGTGAAAATTAAAACTAATACTTGCTTAAGTGCTTATTATGTGCCAGGCACTGTCCTTTATAAAATTTGACTCATTCATTGAAAAATATATTGTTTCTTAAGTGTCGTGTGTGTTCTCTGAGGAGGAGGAACAGAGAGAAGGTAATGCTGGAATCAAAGGACTTCAAGAAAATGACTTCTGAATTTGTGTTTTTCTGATCTTAATTGGTGACTGTATTCCTGCCATCTGTACATTAGAGAGACTGAGTTAATATGACTTCCTGCTCACTATGGGTTCACGTCGTCAGCAGAGAGCATGCAGCTTGGGCTCCGACTGCACGCCTGGGGTAACTGGTCTCGGGGAAGCGGTGTGAAACAGTTTATACCAGGGGGCCCTATAATCACCGTATCAGGCACTTACTACGTGCCAGGCGTCACGGTGAGCGCTTCACGTGAGATACTCTGTTTACCCTTTCCACTGCCCTTTGAAAGTGGGAGTCTTTCAGCCCCAGGCTCAGGTGAGGAGAAGGAACTCAGTGACATGATCAAGGACTTCAGCCCCATAAGGTGGGGAGAGGCGCCCTTAGCCCCCAGGACACTGATGGACTTGCCTTTCCCCTCCCCAGACTGCTTCTCGGAGGAGTGTCGCTCTGTGATCCAGGAGCAGGCTGCAGCCCTGGGCCTGGCCATGTTTTCTCTCCTGGTGCGACGCTGCACCTACTTACTGAAGGAGTCAGCCAAAGGTAAGCAGACGAGGGCCCCTGACTGGTGGACCTTCCAGCTCCTGGGTCCTGTCCAGACAAGCTCAGGAGGCCATGCTGCGTTCTCCGTGTCTTCTCCCCCTACTCTGGGCTCCCTCTTGCCAGCGTACCCTCTTCCTTTTGCCTACCTGACTAGTCCCACTTTCTCTCCGGCCCTCCTTGCGTTTTGTGGAAAGGAGAGGAGACTTCTTTCATCCTCTCTCTCTCTTCTCCTTTAACAGGATTTTCAGTGCACCTCTGAACTGCTGAGTGTTCACGCAACTTGAAAAATGAGTTTTCCTTGATGTTCGTAATTGATATTTTGGTTTCCCCCTCTCTCTATATGTCCCTCTTTGTTTGGTACCCAGTGGGGCTGTAACTGCTGTGGACCAGACATCTCCAGGAGACTCACTGGACCAGATCAGGGATTCTTTCTAGCCCTTGGTTTGAGCAGTGTCTGCATGTCCTTTAGAATTCTAAGCTTGACTTCTGGGCCATGTAAGGCAGGGCTGAAGGGTGCACCTTTCTTTCAGCTTCTGGATCAGTTGCAATGAGTAGTGAGGCCCCTCTGTTGTGCCCCAGCCACATCAGCCTTTGGGAGTGCCTTTAGCCACTGGGGCCACCTATTTAGAGGGAGGGAGGTTAATTGGTTAGAATCTCAAATTTACAGAAAAGTTTTGTGAATAATACTCTCTTACTTACCCCTCACCCAGACTCCCTAATTGTTAACATTCTACCACACTTGCTCTAAGTTATCTCTTTCCATACGTACACATATACGTATTATTTTCTTTATGAACCATTTGATCATAAGTTGCAGACATGGTAGCTTCCCTGCCCTGCCCCTTCCCGCACCAGATACTTGACTGTGTACTTCCTAGTCACAAGGACCTTCTCTTACATGACAGTACTGTTATTACAGTCAGGAAGCCAGCGTTGATACAGTACTATTATTGAATCTACAGACCTTACTAAGTTTGTATCAGTTGTCCTAAAAAAATATTTCTTTCTGGTCTAGGATCCACTCCAGGATCAGATGTTGAATTTAGATGTTGTGTCTCTTTATAGCCTCCTGCAGCATGGATGGTTTCTGAGTATTCCTTTGTTCTTCATGCTCCTGACATGTTTGAAGTGTGCAGGGCATTTATCTTGTAGAACGCCCCACTGTTTGGGTTTCTCTGGTGCTTCCTCACCATCGTATTTGGGTCGTTCCATTTGAGCAGGAACCCTGCTGCCATGTCAGTGCTGTGCTGAAGGAAGGCTAGAGTGGGTGTGGGTAGGAGGCTGGAGGCCAGGACAGCGACCCTGTCACCAGGCCGCAGGTGGAGCACAGGCAGCTGTGTGCAGGGCAGACCCAGTGCGCTGGTTCTCTCTGTCCTGCTGTTCAGAATTCTCTTAGGTGCTGGCACTTGTCCTTCACTTCTGGGCCCAGCTGTCCTGTGGACGTGGTCTCCCTTCCCCGGGAGCTGGCTGCCGTCCCAGCGCCCCTGGCCGCGCGGGGCCACTGCAGACCTAGGCCCAGCTCTGACCCTTTGCCTCTGCAGCTCAGCTGTCCTCTCCTGAGGGCGAAGAGGATCAAGATGACATCAAGGTGTCCTCCTTTGTCCCGGACCTGAAGGAACTGCTCCCCAGTGTGAAGGTCTGGTCAGACTGGATGCTCGGCTACCCAGACACCTGGAACCCTCCGCCCACCTCCCTGGACCTGCCCTCACAGTGAGTCAGCCCTGCCCGCCCGTGTTCCCACAGCCGCTCCTTGGCCTGCTGGCCTGCGTCTCCGCTCTTGACTTGAGCTTGGGTGCTCCCCTTCCGTGAACGCCTCCCAGGGCCCCTGCTTCCGCCTGCTCTCTGGTCCACTCCTCCCCCTCCTCCCAGTCTCTCTCTCTCTCACTTCATGGCTTGCTCTGTTTTGCTCCTTGCCCTTGATCTTGTGAGTTTGCACTGTGCACTGCTCACACTCACCGTCTCTGCAGCTACCTCCCAGGTCTGGGTGGGTGTCAGTTAGTGTGTGTGAGGCCCTCTCTGTCTCTCCCTTTTAGTTCGTCTCCGTGCGTCTCTTAGGCCCTTGCCGCTTCTCATGCTGTCCTGCACACTCTGTCTCCCCACCTGCCTCTCACAATGTGGTGGTGTGTGTGGGGGTGAGAGCATACAGAGCTTCCCACTCACTGCATCCCCACCCCACCCCCACTCACTGCATCCCCACCCCCCCTGCTCACTGCACCCCCCCACTCACTGCATCCCCTCCCCATCCCCCCACTCACTGCATCCCCACCCCCACTCACTGCATCCTCACCCCCCTGTGCACTGCACCCCCCCACTCACTGCATCCCCCTCCCCATCCCCCCACTCACTGCATCCCCACCCCCCACTCACTGCATCCCCACCCCCCCTCACTGCATCCCCACCCTACCCCCACTCACTGCATCCCCACCCCCACTCACTGCATCCCCCCACTCACTGCATCCTCACCCCCCCACTCTCTGCATCCCCACCCCCCCCCGCTCTCTGCATCCCCATCCCCCCGCTCTCTGCATCCCCATCTCCCCCACTCACTGCATCCCCACCCCACCCCCACTCACTGCATCCCAACCCCCCACTCACTGCATCCCCCCGCTCTCTGCATCCCCACCCACCTACTCACTGCATCCTCACCCCCCCACTCACTGCATCCCCCCCCACTCTCTGCATCCCCATCCCCCCTGCTCACTGCATCCCCTCCGCTCTCTGCATCCCTATCCCCCCTGCTCACTGCATCCCCCCCGCTCTCTGCATCCCTATCCCCCCCGCTCACTGCATCCCCACCCCACCCCCACTCACTGCATCCCCACCCCCCACTCACTGCATCCCCCCCGCTCTCTGCATCCCCACCCACCCACTCACTGCATCCCCACCCCCCCGCTCTCTGCATCCCCGTCCCCCCCGCTCACTGCATCCCCGTCCCCCCTCGCCCTCTGCACCCCCGTCCCCCCGCCCTCTGCACCCCCGTCCGCCCCGCCCTCTGCACCCCCGTCCGCCCCGCCCTCTGCACCCCCGTCCCCCCCGCCCTCTGCACCCCCGTCCCCCCGCACATCCTGCCTCGTTGCCCTGGCTCTGGATGTTGGTGTGGGGAAAATGTGTGTCTGCTGGATGTCTCTCTGTAGATCTCTTTGTGTGTCCATATGACTTTTTCTCTCTGTTATTAAAATTATGGTAAAAAATATATACGACAGAGTTTGCCATCCTAACCATTTTTAAGTCTACAGTGCATCACGTTGTTGTGCAACCATATAGAGCGATTTCTTGTGTTCATAGCAGTGTGTGTGTGCCTGTTTGGGTCTGGTTTTGCGTGTCTGGTTGTGAGGGTTTTTTTGGGGGGGTGTGTGTGTGTGTGTATGAGGGGATTTGTCTGTTGTAGGCTCTTGGCGTGCCTTTCCATGTCTGTGCGTGTGTGCGTGTCTGCGTGCTGTGTCCATATCTGTGTCTGGGCCTCTTTGCAGGGTCCCTGTGTCCCCATGAGGACTCTGTTGCACTGTGTGTCTGACACCCTGTCTCTGTTCATACGTACGTCTGGGCCCGTGTCAGTCCATCTCTGCTTTGGTCCTGCCCGCGTCTCTCTCTGTGTGGCTGTGTCCTGCGGGAGTGTTTGTGTATGTTCCTGGGTATCTGTGCCCAGGACTGCCTGTGTCCTGTCCATATTTGTCTGTGAGTGTGTCTCTGTCTGTCAGTCTTGGTCTCTCTGCTGGGGGCGGGGGAAGTTTGCTGTATATGTGGGCTTTCCTGTGTCCATCTACCTGCCTCTGTCTGTTCCTCCTGCCTGTCTCAGCTTCTTCCCGCCTGCCTCTTCTCCTGCCTCCCTCCCTGCTGTTTGTATCTGTATCAGGGGTCAGCAAGCTGTGGCCCATGAGCTAAGAATGGTTTACATTTTTAAATGGTTGAGAGAAAGATCAAAAGTATAAGACTTCATGACTTGCAGAAAGTATATGAAAAGGGACCTTGAAAAGAGCCCATAAAACTGTATTGGAACACAGCCATGCTTGTTTGTTTACCCTCTGTCCACGGCTGCTCTCGCGCTGCAGTAATAGGGCTGAGCAGTTATGACAGAGACCACACGGGCCGCAGAGCCAAAAGCACTCACCGTCTGTCTCGTTATAGAAAAGGTTTGCCGCTCCTGCTCCATATCCATGTTCCTGTGCATCTTGTTCTTCTGTGTGTTCAGGTCACCGTGTGTGTGTGTGTTTGTGTTTGCCTAAGAGTGTCCTAATGTGTGTGCACCCAGGCGCCTATTTCTGGTCAACTCTGTTGACTGTCCATTTCTCTCCCTCGTTCTTTCTCTTTCCCTGTTTCGGTCTCTCCCTCGGCATTTCTCTGTCTGACCTTTCTGTCCCCCTTTCTCCCCCCGCCATCCCTCCCTCTGCCAGCAGCTGTACTGGGGTCTCTGGCAGGTGTGGCACCCGCACGGTTCCTTCGGGCTCTGTGTTGGGCGTATGCGTGTGTTTGGGAGCAAGCGTACATGCCTGGCGTCTTCTCGTTCTCGTCTAGCGCTCTTCCCTGGGGGGAGGAGACGACTGGAAGGACGATGATGGGCGGCTGGGATGCCCGTTTCTAGGGAGTGGGGAGGGTGCTTCGCTGGGCTGGGCCAGCCGTGCCGTGGGGGTCTCCAGGCTCCTAGGCAACACGCAGAGGTTTCTGGCCAGCAGTTACCAACCTTTCCGTGTGGACTGGAGAGTCTGATTCTTTTTTGCCTTTCCTTCCTCATATTTCTCCCTTGCTCCTCACCCCAGGAAGCCACCCCTGGACCATTCAGCCTGCCCTTCCTAGGACCCCCAACTCTGGCTCTATAACCCTGTGGGTGATGCTCAGAGCACCAAACAAATCTCTGCATCTTTGCTGTGAACCCTCTTAAGTTTCCAGGACGCACTCCAGGCTGAGGCCCCATGAGCCAGAGTTGAACCCTGAGCTGGGCAGCTGCAGACACACAAAGGAGCAGGCTGATCTGGCTTGGGGCAGCCGGTTCTCAGCAGCATTCCCTGAAGAGTTAACATGTCAGCCTCTGACTTTTCAGGCCATTAATCTGCAATGCCGACTAGGCAGTTTGTAGTTCTGGAAGGAAACTGACAAGGAAGGACTCTTGCTCACCGAGTATCTCAAGCCGCTGCTTCTGAGCATGTGCAGGGTCACAGTGTCTTCCTCCCTTTCCCTTGGCCTGGGGGGAGGCAAACCATCTGCTCCTGGAGCTTGGGCCTTCCCTGGGTCACTCCACCTCACAGCCTTAGGTATGGTCGACCCAGGTCGTTTCCCCATATCCTGGCCATCAGGCTGGCTAACCTCTCTGCTGCGACCCATCTCCCTTCACCCCTCCTCCCTCTCCCACCGCCTTGGCTTTTGTTTGGCTGAGGAAATGGAAAGCTCACACAGGAAGTGCTGGGCCTCATCTGCTCGAGGTGCTGAGTCTGTTTTCTCTGTGGATGCTGGAGCAAATGGACCGTTGCCGGCTCATGCGAGCTGCTGCCCATCTTTGGGCAAGGGCTCAGACTGCAGCTGGGCACGTGGTCCAGGCTGCGTCCACCCCCAGCTGGCCTTCACCTCCAAGGCCACAGAGAGGCAGACAGGGCTGGGATGTGTGAAGCAGATTTGCTCAGTCTTTTCAGACTTTCCTTCACAGGGATAGCAAATCTGACCAAATAATGTGAATCTCATTGCTTGGTAAACAAGTTCCTGTAGCTGTTAACTTACTCTTTGGTGAGTCCAGACTAGGCTGGAGAAGTCAGTGTGCTAGAGAATAGAGTCCTTCCTGCACTGTCTGCCTTTGCAGTCAGAATCAGTGGCTGGTTGTCCCGGAGTGCAAGTTTAAGCATAGAGGAGGGGCCCCGCCATCCCAGGGCCTGACCACAAGGTACAGTGGTTTGAGGGCTGGTGCCACTGGACAAAGCAGACCTGGTCTGACCATCACCCCACCTCATAGCCTTCAGATCCAAACTGTGGAAAAGTGGAGTAAGAATTTACCTGCCTTCTTTCTGGTTTCTCATATAACCTCCTAACACTCACTGAATGGATGCTATAGTTGAGGGATTGGCAGGGTCTGGTGGTTCTTTTCTAGGTTACAAAATGCCATCTCCCATTCGCTGATCTTCCATACTGTGGAGCCTTTTTCTTTTAAGGCTGTGAGGAATAACATACTCCAGATAGTTCTGTAGGTGTCAGAATAGAAATCCCTCTGACACGCTAGGTCCCTATGCTGCTCTTCACTTTGGAAGGTCTGGGAATGTTCCCAAGAGAGTAGGAAGGAAGTCACTTCTACCTAACACCTTTCCTTCACGCGTTTTCATTAGTCTATGCCCGCGTTTGTTTTCTGCAAAGTCAGATTCCTCATTGATCCTAAACTAAGGTGGCCAGAAAGCCTGCACTTCAGTTTTCTTCTCCTCCAGAAATGCCTACTCCCACATTGTCTCCTTGACACATTTGGACCCTTGTTTAATCTTGTTCTTTCATTCCCCGTCTGCCTTTCATTGTGTTACCATCTTTCCTCGCAGTCAGTCACTTTGAAGCATCCTCCACCTTCTCAGGGGAATTCTAAACCACATCATGAGATCTCCCTGGTTCTCTCCTCTTGGCCCATATTCTTCTTCTTTCTGGTCACATTGACTGTTCCTCGCAGGAGCCACTTAGGCACATATGGAGCACTTGTTCTGATGGTGACAGGACTTCCCCGACACTGCAGAGTGACAGGGGCAGGGCTTCAGAGCCATTTGTGCCTCTGCACACAGTGGCATTTAGTAGGCTGGCGTTGGCACGTGGGCACATTGACTTCCCATTCGTGTCTGTTAGGAGTTGTAATGGGATGGCTTTGTATCCGAGATTTGGGTATGGAGGATTGTAGCAGGGTATGGAAAGTTGCCTTGAGCCACTATAAAAGGCAGTGTAGAGTGCTTTGGTCTGTTTAGAACAGATCACAGTCTTTGGAGGGGCCATTCACATGTTGGGGGTTGGAGGAGGAGTGGGGAGCACAGATTCTGTGCCAGAGCTTTCGTGAGAGGGGAGGGGCAGCCATTCCTGACTCTGCCCAGGGAGCATGAGGCCATTGTGAACATCAGGTGGTGGAGAAGAGCACAGCAACGGGCTTCCGCAAGCCCACGCGTAGCCCCCTTGCATCCCAGGACCTTTGGCAAGGCGAGGGCAGTGGGACAACCTACCTCATTTCAGAGGCTCCGCCAAAGCCAAATCTTCCCTCATCTTGATCTCTAGTTCTCAGTAAGTGAAGGAGTCAGGGGACTTTGAGAACATCCAAACCTAGCCCAGCTGTGGCAGTTGGTTTATTGCTTTCAGCTGGTACTTGAACCCAGGTCCTGGTCTTGGAGGCTTTCCCAGGTTTAATCCCCGGAGCTTT
The DNA here is from genome assembly GCF_001704415.2 of Capra hircus. NCBI lineage: Eukaryota > Metazoa > Chordata > Mammalia > Artiodactyla > Bovidae > Capra > Capra hircus. Next base: position 22,976,174 of record NC_030826.1, on the reverse strand, counting down.
CTCTGCAGCTGTATGACACTGCGCTGACCCCGAATGAGGATAGGAAAATAGAACCGGTGCCAAGCCAGAGTCTCTTTTTCATTTGGAGTCTGGCTGTCTGCCCATGACCAGGGTTACATAATGGGAAACATAGCCGGGGCTCTGGAGAGCCCGCGCTTCACCAGGCTGCCCAGACCTTCACATTCTGATGCTATATATCTTCCTAATTGTAGCTCGGATGCATTTATCACACTGTTGGATTGGAGTACTGTTAAAAAAAAAAAACCTCCAGAAATTCCTGGACTTGCTGCTTTTCCATGGCTTGCCTTGTGCATGCTGGAAATGACCTGGAGGGAGCCCCCTGAGGTGCCGCCACCTCAGGAGACGTGGGGACATGGAGGGAGCGTGCAGTAAGCTCATTTCCGCAGGGAGCCCGCCTGTGCTGACCCTGTAGACGAGATAGACATTCCTGAGTTAAAAAGAAGCTCGTTCGCTCACCCTCCTAGGGCAGCTCTGAAATAAGAACTAATCCCAAGCCTAGTCGGCACCCCTTCAAGGACGCTTAATACGTCTTCCCAGAAGGGCATTTTAGGAGGTCACTAAGTACTAGTCCATCAGCACTTCCCTGAAGGAAGTGGTGGTGACTGTGGGAAGCCCCTTTGCTACCCTGGCTCCCCACCCAGTCTCCCTGGCTCCGGGTTGGGGCGTCAGCACTCTAGCCTGGCACCAGGGGGTTCCTCTTCCTCCAAGTGCTGAGTGTGGGGCACACGTGATCTCTCCCACGGCAGGAGCCGCCATCCCCCGCCTCCCCCCCCCTACTCAGGACTTCTTGTGAGAGGAAGGGGTGTTGGCCCAAGGCTCCAGTCTGACCCCAGCAGGGTACAGCCGCTGACCCCGGGAGAGTACTTTCCAGCTCCAGGCTGAGGTTATTTGGGTCCAGTGTGTGCTAAACTGAGAAGACGTGTTGGAGTGGTTACAGCTCAGAATTCAGAGAGGCCGGAACCGTGAGAATCCGCACCAGGGAGGCCACCGAGGACTCCACTCAGGCCATGGAGATGTCGAGGTCCCCTGGGGACCGCTCTTTCCCAAACACACAGTGCTGATGGGTTTAACACACCATCATCATGCGACCGAGGCCATACGTCTGAACGTAGCTTAGGAGAACTGAAGTCAAATAAGGCGTTGACCTAGAGAGAGGTTGAGGGAGGTACAGGAGAGGTACTTGAGAAATCCTGGAATGAGGTTACCGTGACCTGCTTGTTGGCCATAGGGCTCCAGCTGCACTGCTGAGAACATGAAGTTTATGTTCTCGGAGAAGTGCAGGGCGACTGGACTGCAGATTGATCTTGCCCTATTGGGCAGAATTAATTTCAGCGGGCACTCTTCCAAGGGCCCAGGTTGACTTGTTTGTGTGACTTAGAAAGGCAGAAAGGATCTTCTTTAACTGAGTCTCGTAGTTCTCAATGGTCACCTAATAAACAGTGATGTTCTCAGAGGATGGTATCTGGCCGCCCATGTCTTAACTCCTAGAGCAGTGAGAGCCCTGATAACGTCGTCTCCTGTTTATATCACGGTGGCATCTGGAAAATACACTGTGGTTCCCGAGTCTCAGAGAGAGCTGTGTAGATCTCCCCCACCCCCACCCAGGCTCTGCCCCATCCTGCCGAGCTGCCTAGCCTGAGACCAGAGCTGGAGCCTCAGCCCACTGAGAACAGAGTTGGCTTTCCAAGGGGCTTACCGAGCTATTCAAGCCCAGGTACTATTCTATTGACCCTACCAGACTTGTTGCATTCAGGTCCGTTTCTGCTGTTACCTCCTCATTTCCTCCAGTTTCGTCCAGTTGGGTGGGGGGGTCCTGCAGGGCTCCCGTGGGGCTTGGAACCCCACGTGGAGGGTAGTGGGCTAGAATATGATGGTCCGTCAGCAAACAAGTTTGAAAAAGAGGATATAACATATCTTAAGAGCATTTCTCTTGCTGTGGCCTTTAGCCTTTCCCCTTTGTGGCTGTAGTCCACAGGCCATCTCTTTTTCAGTTTTCTTGTGCCTGGCTTCTGTGCCATCTTAGCTGTGTTTCCAGAGCTCCTCACTCCAGGAACCAAAGACCCAACTCGTTTCCCATCTGTACCGCTTCTCTGATCTTCCATAGCTCCAAAACACAATGCAGGGCTTCTTCTCACTCAACTCTTTCCGGGTTTGTTCTGCAGCTGTGGCGTTTGAATGTTAGTGTTTAAACAAGCTGGTATTACACAGGAAATGGCCACCTCCACAGGCCCCTGCAGGCTTGTAACATGGGGTCATTGTACTTGATATTAATCACCAGTCAGCCTGTTCCCCCAGTAAAAATATGAAGGGGTGTGTGAGGCCTCTGTCCTCCTCAGACCTGCCAGAAGGATGGCCTGAGCCCCAGTGGGGCCCTCGTCCTCATTCTCTGAGCTGTCGTCCCGGCCTCGGGTGGAGTTAGCAGAAAAGTTCATACCTGACCTGCTCCCTATAAAACCAGCAGATCTGCCTTCCTTTCTGAAGTTTAGGAAGGAGCTTGATAGGGCTCTGTGGTATAACTTGCCTCACACCTGAATCTTTCCAAGCACGTTGTAGTTGAGTGGCATGTCTTATGAGGAAATGCCAAATTTGAAGAAACCAGAAACCCACTGGTCCACCTGAGATCAAAGATTCTTAGATCCTTGTACCAAAGCTGCTTTTCAAACGCTGTTTGCAGAACTAACCCCAGCCCAAAGGGTTAATCTGATTCCTCGAGTCAATATCCCCCCAAACAACCGGCCAAGAGTGTGCGTTGGTTCATTTCTGTGAAATGTGTTTCCCTAGTCACCTGGGCTGGCCTGGGCTGCATTGTATCGGCCGGCAGCTGCACCGCACTCAAACTGACAGCTACATTAAACCTTGGAATTCTGAGGCAATAAAAAGTAAATTAACTCTTATTTTTTTCCTTTCCTGGTGGAGTAAGTGAATGCCTGTCTGTAGGGAAGTGAGCAAGCCGTGGTCCTGAGTGCATACCTCTAACTAGCCACCGCTGGTCGGTCCCAAGCTAGGATCTGGTGTTCAAACTCCAGCCAGAGGTCTACTTTCCTGGTGTGTGGCGTGTTCTGTGGGGTTGGACCACTGGGTCACCCTGCAGCCGCCGATCCCTGCTCACCAGTCACATCACAGCTGCCTGAGAGGCTCCCTTGCCGCCATTCTGAAGCCCATAAACAGACCCGCATGCAGTTTCATGTTCTCTGGCTGCCTTGCGTCTGTTTGGGGGGAAGATTTTTTTGGACTCTGGGAGCTTTCTCCAAATATGAGCTGGGACCAGAACAAACCAGAGGGATTTGCCCAAGTGGATAGCGCTCTAGAGGGTCCATTTAGAACCACTGGTGGCTTGAGCATGTCTGGAAACTCTCCTGGGGAGTCATTTCCTAAGCGTTTCTAGAAGAATGGGAGTGCTGTAAAGTTCCTCACAGCCACCAGAATTGGACATCGGGCCCCTTGGCCCGGGCCAACCTTGAATCCTTAGCATTCAAGGGCTGAAGTAGGGTGAAGGTTGGAAGGCACTCCCAGCTGGGATAAAGACTAGAGCAGGAAAAGGCTAACTTTTCCCCTTCTACTCAGACAGGAAGCCCTGCGTTCACCCACGGAACTGACCTCTCAGCCCAGAGGCCCGATCAGGATAAGCTGAGGTGATGTTGCCCAGGTTCCAGGAATTACCTCATCCCATTGCAGACATCTTAACTTTGAGTTCAGACATCTCACCTAGTGTTTCGAAGTACTTCTTCCCTTTAGCATTAGTTTCCTGACACTCCCCTCTACCCCACGCTCTGTGGGGAGTCACCGTATGGTCCGTGGGCACCTGGTCAGTTGTGTTTGTGGGGCTTAGCAAGGAGGGAGAGGACTATCGATGAGCTATGCAGTGGTCTGGGGCAGCCCCTCTGTGGCACCGGAAGAAAGAAGCCACTAGACCTGCACACCCATTTGGAGGGATCCAGACAGAAATGGCCTTTCCTTGGAGCATTTTGTGTATTTATTCCCTTGGTTCTGCTTGGTTCAGTCTAGCTTGGCCCCTTGGGCCCCTTGACATTTCTGAGTTGGGAACTCAGGACACTTCCTATGTCTTCTGGCATCAGCTGCTGTTTACAAATCAATGCTAGGGTAGGACCTCCCATCCACTGCATTTGTGCAGTGAGTCTCCAGGTTTGGGCACAAGGTGGGTGGTAATGGGCGAAAGGCAGATGTGGGCAGGGGTCCCTCATGGTGGCCAGCAGCCTCTGGGAGGAGTCCGTTTTGGTTTATCTGAGCCTTAGGGACAGGGAGCATGGTAATGAGAACCACATGGTACCACATATTTCTTCGTCTTGGATCCAAGATGGTAGGGGTGGGAGGACGAGAGAGGGATGTGGGGCCTCCCATTGTGGCAGCCATGGGTAATTTTCTGCTGCCTCTCCCTGGCTTTAGATGCTGCTCACCACCACCACCTCCCCCTGCCCCCAAGTACGTCCTGAAGCAGCCTTGACCTGCACAGCACCAACCAAGGCCCCCAAGCCAAGAATTCAGCTGGGAGACTTTTCACCTTCTTCCTTCTCGCTGTCGTCTTTCCTGTTTATTTTCCAAATTGCTGCTCTGCAGCCGAGCAGTGCCTGTTGGCCAGAGCTCACCACTGCTGTGGGATCAGACTCAGGCAGTGGGCTCAAGTGGCCAGCAGGGCACAGGGGGAGGAAGCGGGGAGCTGGAAGAGCCTCCCTGTGCGTCTCCCATGGGCAGCGCTAACCTCGGAGGCGGCCCTGAGCGGCCCTATCACATCCGGTGCTTGTCTCTGCAGCCGGACCGGAGGATAAACTATCAGAGCTGTGGGGCAGTGCATCATTCCTCTTATTATTTTCTTCTCTGCAGATGGGGTCGTGGAAAGTTCAGTTCCTTTTAACCCTCCAAGTTCTGTTTATTCTACAGCTGGTAGCCTGAATGCCGCGTTTCCCATTACATCACAAAGGGGCTCAGGCAGATCTCCGCACAGAAACGTGTTGCAACTGTTTATTTTTTTCCATATTTAAACATTTCTGACAGCCAAACTCAGCCGAGCCAAAAGATGGAGCTTTGTGAATGAGTCCGGTCGTCGGTGTCTGTGCAGAGAGAGAGGCTTTAGAAAGCTCTCGCCCCTCCAGTGATTCTTCCTAAACACGTTCTTGTTCCTGGGCAAAGCCTGGGAGGCGAGTCATTGTGCGATACACGTGTGTTGATTATGTGCCGTTGTGTGATTAATGGAGCTGTGTTCCGCCTGGTTCCCAGGACACTCTTGAAAACAAGATGTTTCATTTCATGGCCTTTTCCTTGTGCAGCGATTTCAGTAAATAAACCAGTGCAGGCTCCTTCCACCTGGATCCAGGCAAGGAGTCCTCACACCTCCACTCCACTCTCTCCCCCAGCATCACCTTCAGTGCCATGGCCCTTGAATGCCCTCTCTTCTGCCATCTCCCAAAAGCTCCCCATCTCCGGGCGAAACACGTTCCTGGGATCTGAGGCCCCTCCCTGGCAGATCAGCTCATGCGCAGTGACTCCTCTGGGAAGATTCCAGGATGTAGCTCACTCTTACAGCTCTCTTCTGCTTCTCGCCTCTCGCCACCCCATCTCTTGAGCCTCATTGTAAAGCTTTTCTTTGTTATTCTGTGCAACTCCTTTTACAGTACAGCTTAGCATCCATAGGACACTTGCCTGTTCCAGACGCCCTGGTTAAGGTAGTCTTCTGGAAAAGAAAGCCAAGTCCTGTACAGCCCAGGGCCTATAAAACTTGGCGGGTCCCGGATCTGACCACAGTTTGACTGTTAGAGCTGTGTCCCATACAGATGAAAAAAGAAAGCTCTAAGGATCCTTAGCACCCACCAAAGCAGGGATGTGAGCCACAGGAGAGTTTTGACAAATGACAGTGACAGAGAAGTGAACCTCCTTTTTCTAATTTGGCTCTGAAGTTCAAACTGGGGTGAGCCGGACTTTGCCTTTTCAGGAGTTCTTAGCATGTTCAACCAGGACTTGGTGATGCACAATTAGGGTGAGCAGCCAATCCAGTTTGCCCAAGACTGAGGAGTTTCTGGCGACCTGGGACTTTCAGTGCTAAAACTGGGGCAGTCCCAGGCAAACCAGAAGAGTTGGTCACCCTGTATGTTACCTTCCGCTTGTGTGGGAGAGGAGGGGGAGAGTGGCGGCCGAGACAGTACTGATGTTGTTCACCTGCTGAAATGCATGGGTGGCTTTTCCTTCCCAGGAGGATCTTGGCAGGCCAGGAATGAGGTTTTTGTTGGGTGTGTTTAATTGTTTTCCTCCTTACCTATAGGAAGAGATCTCTAAACCGTTGTACGGGACTGGGGTGGGAGGCAACAGCCACGTGACTCATTGCCTGGTGTGTCTGGTCCCTCTGGCCGTGTAGGAGGAGGAGAGATTGGCATGGTGTTGCTGTCAGTGTGGCATATACTTGGCTGGACAGGAGCAGGGGAATTCTGGGAGCCGCCTCAGGCACTGGTTGTCTTGAATGTTTGAGTAAGTGTCTCAGGCACACTGTCTGGAAAGGTGACAGGACCTGCATTAGGCAACTGATTCTCTAAATTCTTTTTCCTTTCTGGTTAGGATTAAAAGCGTCCCCCTAATCAATTTCAACTTTGCCGAGATGGATACACACACACCCACCAGATGACTGCCACGGGCACAGTTTTGTCTCCGAGCCCTTTTGGTTAGATTTCCTGGCAGATGCCAGTCGTAGACGGCATTTGCCACAGCACGTCCCTGCCCACAAGTGCTTAGACGGCTTGAACTGGTCCCTCTCTAGAGCTGCTCTTCTCGTCTTCCCTCTTTTCTCGCAGGGTTGCTGTGGATGTGTGGTCGACGCTGGCTGACTTCTGTAACATACTGACTGCGGTGAATCAGTCTGAGGTGCCACTGTACAAGGACCCGGACGATGACCTCACCCTCCTCATCTTGGAAGAGGATCGGCTTCTCTCGGGCTTTGTCCCCTTGCTGGCTGCCCCTCAGGACCCCTGCTACGTGGAGAAAACCTCGGATAAGGTCAGCCCCAGGCCAAACATCCCTCCCCCATTCACCCCTCCTCTCAATTCTCCAGACTTTTTTATTCTTGGGAAGTTTTCTGTGCAAACGGAACATGATTAAGTCATTGAGGAGGGTGTTAAGGGAAAATATCGACCTTTTAGCCGCTGACATCCAGCTCCGTGTCCTGAAAAAAAAAAAAAGCCCTCTCGACTTCCTTTGGTGTGTGTGTGCGCTCGCTGGCATGTTGTATATACGATCATTTCCTCACTTGTTTAAATAGTGCAGCTTGTGTTGGCAGTGCTCTCACTCAGCTCCAAATGGTTTGCATCATGCTTAAGGCACCCTCCTTCCTCCCCCCTTTCATCCTTCCCCCCAGCCACAAAACTCTGCACTAGGAAAACAGCCAGGGCTTTTTCCCTTCTCTAAGGAGGAGAGTGATAAATAGGTGACTAGAGAGAAGCAGACACCATGTGTTAACTTACAAAAAAGCTTTTAGGAATATGAAGCATTCCCCGCTGCCTGGTTTCTATTTTTCTTCCTCTGAGGACCACGTTTTAACCTGAACTTTTTCCTTGTCTGTCTGTTTATAGAAAACAAAGCCCATTGCCTGTTACCCTGGTGGGGACCGTGGAGCTCTTAGTCTCTGCTTAACAGTTGGGGCTGCGGCCAGGTGTGGAGAGTAGAGCCGTCCTTTCTGCTTCCCATTCCCAAGCAGCAGTTGCTGGGCTGGGGAAGTCGCGCCCACAGACCCCCGGAGTAGGGTCTCCTATGCCAAGCAGGGGATCCCTGTGACTGACCCCTGTGCTGAGTTGTTGGCGTCACGTCCCCTAGGGGAGAGCCTTTTGGGGACAGTCCCACAAGTGGCTTCTCAGAAGGAAGGCTTTTGAGCTAGACGAAGTATGTATAGAAAGGCAGGGAGATTTTTTTGTCGTTTTAATGTCAGATAGTAAAAGTTAAAATCCAAACGTAAACTACAAATATGAGAGATTTTATGTTAAATGTAAATTTTTTTAATTCATCGTTATGAAAAAAGGATCTATGTTCCTTGTAGACAAGTAAAAAGGAAAAAAATGTATCCACAACTCCTTTACCCAGTGGTAATACAACTGTTGTTTTTGCTGATTATATACAGTCATATTTAACTTCCAGTATATACACACACTTTTTTTAAACACAACTAGGGGTCATATTATACATGTTACTTGTGCTCTGCTTTTAAAAATTTATTTGGCTGTGCTGGGTCTTAGTTGTGGCATAAGGAAACTTAAGTTGGGGCATGTGGGATCTAGTTCCCTGACCAGGGATCAAACTCCGGCCCCCTGCATTGCAAGCGCAGAGTCATAGCCACTGGACCACCAGGGAGGTCCCTGTGATCTGCTTTTTTCATTTGTATCTTTTAATGTATTATTAAATGGAATCATGTTTGAGGATCACTTAGTATTCATTTCTATGCAAAGATTTCTTTAACCAGTGTTTGCTTTTTTGAACCAAGGGACTGTCCTGAATTTTTGAACTACTATAATCAGTGAAGTGATTCCTTATAGTAGAATTTATTTCATATATTCCCTTTGGTTAAATTTCTATAAGCAGATAAAGGTCTCGACATTGACATATCAATGGAGTTTAAATGCAGTTAATGACTAATATTGGGAATGTGAGAACCTTTCTCTCTAGAGAAATACTCATTTTCTATTTTTCCAGCAAAAAGTTGGAATAAAGTCCTGCTGTTCTAGTCTCCAGAGGGAATACTAACGGGGAGTTGTGTTGCGTGAGGCTGAGGACAGCTAACACAATGCAAACTTTATGGAAGATGTTCAGTTGGAAGAGTTGGAAAAGAAACTGGGCAGCCACGACTTGGGCCAGGGGAATCCTAGTACGTCCTGTTCTTCTGTGATCATCGGGTGGTCTTGACTCTGGAGGGTAATTTTGGAAACTGGCTGTTGGGTTAACTATCTTTCAGTAAAGAATGCAGAAGGAGTCCTAACCAGCTTTAGACTTGCTAAGCCTTCGCTGTGTGGCATGTTGGGATCTGTTCCCCCACCAGTAGCTGAACCCGTGCCTCCTGCAGCGGAAGTGCAGAGTCCTGACCCCTGGACTTCCAGGGAGATCCCTCTCCCAGCTTTAGTGTGAGCACATGATACACGTGTATGATACAGTATATGATATACAACAGCACGTGGTAAGTACGTGACTGGCAGGAAGAACAGTAAGCCCGTGGTCCGTGCCCTCAGCCTGTGGTCGTGAATCACAGGCTGCCCAGGGCAGTCGCAGCTCGCTGAGACTCAGGTGGCCTGAAGGTAGTCTCCACTTTGAGGACTGTGAAATTTTTTAATACGACATCTCCAAATCCAGACTTCTGAATTTCTTTCTCCTCCAAACCTGATCTGTCTTCAGTCTTCTCATCTTGGTAAATGGCAGCTTTGACTTTGGGGCTGCTCATGGCAAAAGTCTTGGGGTTATTCTTGGCTCCTCTCTTCTCACACCTCCATATCTAATCTGTCAGCAATCCAAGTCTTCTTTACCTTCAAAATAAACGCATACAGTGCTTTCTTACCACTGCACCCTAGTTTGATTCAGTGAAATGCCTTCTGGTTAGTTTCTCTAGCTCCTCCCTCCTCCTGCTCTCCAGTCTGTTTCCAACACAGCCACTGGAATGAGCTCTTTATTTCTGTTTGTTTATTTTATATTTGGTCGTGTTGGGTCTTCGTTGCCACACACCAGCTCTCTCCAGTTGCGGTGCGCAGGCTTCTCATTGCAGTGGCTTCTCTTGCTGCGGAGCACGGGCGCTAGGTGCGTGGGCTTCAGTAACTGCAGTCCCTGGGCTCTGGAGCCCTGGCTCAGTAGCTGTAATGCACGGGCTTTGTTGCTCCGTAGCATGTGGGATCCTCCTGGCCCAGGCCTTGAACCCATGTCCCCTGTGTTGGCAGGTGAATTCTTTGTGGTTTTTTTGGAGGATAATTGCTTTACAATATTGTGTTGGTTTGGGAGAGAGGTTCAAGAGGGAGGGAACATAACGTATACTTATGGCTGATTCATGTTCCTATATAGCGGGTGAATTCTTAACCACTAGACCACCTGGAAAGCCCAGAACGACCTCTTTAAAGCATCAGTAAGATCATGTCCCTTGTCTATGAACTCTCTGGTCCAGCTCCTGCTACTCTGCTTGTGCCCAGTATGGCCTAGTCACGTTGGCATCCTTGCTGTTCCTCAGACCAGCCGCACACTCAGGGTCTTTGCACTTGCTTTCCTCGTAACCTGGAGCACCCTGTCCCCAGAGCACTGTGTTGCCCTCTCACGCCCTTCTCGATGCCACCTTGGTTGGAGAGGTCTTCCCTGGCTACCCTGTGTAAGACGCTACATGCCTTCCTTTGCCCTTTTCTCTCTTTCTCTCCATGGCAGAGAAAAAGAACATCTCTTGAATACCTAGCATGTGTCAGTCCTTGGACAAGCTACTTCTGTCCAGTATTTAAGTCCACACAAAGTGCCTGCCAAGTAGGTATTAGTACCTTCATTTCATAAAAGAGACAACTGAGGCTCAAGACAGGAGCAAAGAGTGATGATCAGCTCTTAGGAGACATCTCCACCACTGACCTGGAAGGTCAGTATCGATACGGGGGACTCTTTAGGAACTCTCAGCCTTTGGATACCTGAAGAAGACAGACGTCTCCTCCAGCTTCTGGTGTTCACAACTAAGGAATTTATCTCAAGGGCTTTGTGGCAGCAGTGTGAGAATTTCATCTTGGTCGAGCGTGGTCACGTTTGGTCCAGCCTGGATGTTCACTAGACAGGTGTTCACTGAGCAGACAGACCTACACCACTCCTGTGTACACAGCAAAAGAGATCCAGACATATAAGGCAAACACCCACCTGGTTTGGAAGATAACTTGTGGCATACACAAAGATGTGACAAGCAAACAAGTTAATTTGCGTCTGTAGTTAAGGAGGAACTCTTGAAATTTTATTGAATTGGTAGTTTCCCACTGAAGACATTGCTCAAGGAGCACTGATTTGGCATTAACCGATTAACTGTATTTCCCAAGCATATTCCAAGTAACTCTAGTTTTATAGGTTCTTAATAGTTAGGTGAAAAAAAGTTCCACAATTGTGTAAATTAGAGTAACACAGTATTAGACAGAAGCTGTTACTGCAGGACTTTTTGGAACTTCTAATGTCATGTACATTGCAAGGAGGATAGCCTTTGCTACCTTTCCCAGACTTGATTCACCCTTGATCTTTTTGATTTGCTGAACATCCTTCAGGATTAATATTCTGCCTAAAAGAAGCAAACTGTAATAGAAAACCCAGGCATGGGATGAACAAGAAGTTGAGAAAACAGGTGGCTGTTGGGATTATTCAAAAGTGAGGTAAAAAGTATGGTTTAGGGTCAAAGCAACAGAGCGGAGCTGGTTACATGTAGACAGAAATATCACAGACATTGGACATTAGAGCCAGCTAGGAGAAAGTGATGTTAAGTTCATGAGTGGCTACTCGGCACCTTAATTCAAGAGGTTTAGTATCTTACCCAGGGTCATGTAGCTAAGTGAGGTTTAGAATCCTTGTCTGTATGGCTTCAGCATATCTTATTCTTATGAATGATTTGACATCTAGGATTTGCTTCAAAATAATCTAGGGAGGAAGGAAGGTGGATAGGAGTGTAGATGGGAGAAAAAAGGCCAAATATTGATCGTGATTAAATATGAATAATGGGTTTTTGTTGTTGTTCAGTTGCTAAATTGTATCTCTTTTCAGTCCCATAGACTGCAGCACCCCAGGCTTCCTTGTCCTTAACTGTCTCCTGGAGTTTGCTCAAATTCGTGTCCTTTGAGTCGGATGCTATCTAACCATTTCGTCCTCTGCCACCCCTTTCTCCATTTACCTTCAATCTTTCCCAGCATCAGAGTCTTTTCCAGTGAGTCAGCTCTTTGCATCGGGTGGGTACATGGAGTTTCTTATATTAACAGTATTCCACTTTTGTACATATATGAAATTTTCCATAAGAACAAGTTTTAAAACCCTACGTGCTTTTTGCTGCATTATACTGAATAAGCATAAGTGATTGAAAAAAGTAATCAAACCATAATAATAGTAAATTTAAGATTTTGCAGTCAACTGGTCAGGTTCCAGGCGTGCTAAGCTCTTTACACATATTTCCTCACTGAAACCCCAATAACCCTGTGGGCAGATAGGAGAAGTGGTAAAAAGGAAATTGTTTTAGGAGAAACATGTTGAGTTCATTTTATATGTTAGTTTATATCAAAAAAGCTTAATTATATAAAAAGCATGCATGTGACTGTATAGCTATAGATAGTACTGAACAAGGATTTATTTAGTGACAGGCTATTTCTTTTCTTAGGCTCTGAAGCTCTAGCCATTTAATGAGAACCAAATCATTTATGTCATAAGTAGTGATGTAAGCTATCCTCATTCTAGCTTCCCCAGGTAAGTTAACTTGTGTGATCTTCAGTGTCTTCATTCCCATGTTACGTTATCTGACCCAAGAACTCAGTGAAGAACTTTCCAACAAGTTAATGCTGAGGCAACTTTTAAGCTTGATTAAGAGATATAGGTTGTATTATAGGGTGATGTTGTTTAGTCTCCTCAGTCGTGTCCGACCCTTTTGCAACCCCATGGACTATAGTCACCAGGCTTCTCTGTCCATGAAATTTTCCAGGCAAGAACACCGGAGCGGGTTGCCATTTCCTTCTCCAGCAGATCTGCGTGACTCAGGGATAGAACCCATGTCGCCACATCTGCTGCACTGCAGGTAGATTCTTTACCTCTGAGCCACTGGGGATGATGTTAGACATCTCACAGTCATATCCCATTCATTCTTAAACAGTCATCTTTGCTTTCTGTCTGGATGTAGGATCCCAGGAAACTGTCATTAATACGTAATTGAGGTTAAAAATGAGACTGTCCAACTTTTGAAACCATTGGCTTGTCCATTTCTTAAATGACTGTTTTGGTAAGTTGCTTGTTGTACACATAATTATGCAAACATTTTAAATAGAAAATATAGAAAAGCACAGGAAAATAAAAATCATCTACAAACTACCACCTAAAATTAACTAGTGTTAAGGTTTCAGAGGTGTCCTTTCAGTCTCCACACCCACCCCCTCATGCTTATATGTGTGTATTCTTTTCCTTTAATACTATTGGAATCATATAGTATATGCTTCTTGTTTTGTGCTTTTTTAAAAAAAAAATCGTTGTTTTTATATATGTACGCGTGCACACACGTATACATATATATATATAGTTTGGGGACAAAAGTTGCCTTTGTTTTTTGGTGATCTGGAAAATATTCATAAGTGGGACTAATTTTTTTAAAAACATGACATAATCTTCTATTCTCTAAGTATCAACATCAAGAATGAAAGCAGGGGGAAAGTCCAGTTGACTATCCTATATTTAAGATGTAGAAATTAGGACTGTTTACAATATGTATTTTCTTTTTCACACAGTTGCATTTTGTTTCTAAATTTATAATTATTTCAAATTTATTTTAAATGTTTTCAGTGCTCAGTTTTTAGTCTATTTATTCTGTGGCTTTCCCATTTTTATCTTCTTTACTTTGACTTATTTGTTATTTAGATGCGACATTATCGAATTTTTCCCAGCAAAGATAACGTGAAGGCTTTTTAAAAATTAAGATGATTTTTTGTAAAATACAGTAATATATATATATGCCAAAGAATCAAACAATTTAAAAAAATGTATAGGCAAAAGTCACAATCTAGGGATAACCACTGTTAACAATTCGATATTTGTCTTTTTATACCACTTCTATGCCCATTGAAATGTATTTATAAACATATATACATACATGATCAAAATGATAGTGCGGTATACATTCTCTTCCTTACTTTGTTCTTTTCATTAAACAATATATCAATGACATTCTTCATGGCTGCTATCTGAACACTTGTGTTTTGAAAGTGTTCTTATTTTGCCCTTGCACATGAATGGCGACTTAACTTAGGTCAACTTTTTTCCCCTTTAAAACAATAGCTATTATTCCATTGCATTAGTGGTTAGGAAAAAATGAAGAGAGTCTTTTCTTCTTTTGTAGGTTTACCTTTTTTTTTCCCCATACAGCACGGGTAACTTACAACTTCTTAAATCTTGAATTTCAAATTATATGAGGATTTGGTTAGATGTTGGGCTCTGCAGTTTAATGTTGTATGGCATATAATGAGCTCTTTAATAAGCACATGCAGTTCTATCTTTGGATCAGAAAAGTTTTCATGTCTCATGTCTTTGATTACTAATGGGTTTGTTCTTTTCTTTGGTAATTTCTTTCCTCCTGACGTGTATGTTAGATCTCTATTCTTTATCCTCAATATATCTTTCTGTCATCATTTTAATTTTTTTTTTCCTTAACCTCTACAGCCTCAAAAGGCTTCTCAAGTTTTTCCTCTCTGTAGTTGGTTCAGATTTTTATAGTGTTGATTCTATTCTTCACTGCTTCTAATTCAGTTTTTTAAATTTTCAGTTGCATTATTTGTCTCCTTATTTCCCTGTCTTATCCTGGAATCTTTATATTTTTGCCTGCCTTTTATCCAGGTCTCTTTTATCGTTTTTGTTTTTATCATTTTTTAGCATACTTTACAAAATCTGTGATTTTAAAAATCCAATCCAGTGTGAGAATAAAGCAGATACTGTCTTTTTCATCTAACATTTTTCCTCCAAGTATTCGGTTTCTCCGTCTCTTTGCATGCTCCGTTCCCTTTTTTTATGTTTCAGGCTCTCTTCCTTAGGTCCCAAGCTTATATTTCTGCAATCCAGTTCTGGCGATTTATGTTTCTTTAAAGGTTTACTCCATTCTGATATTTTGTCCATAACAGGTTAGGTAGATTCTCACTGGATGCCTTCTTTGTCTACAGATATTATTTAAAGTCAAGTCTAAATTTGGTTGATATAGGTTTGTGCTACCAAGTCACCACCCTGAAGGGCATGGGGAGGAGGCCAGGTGGTGTGCATTCGCAACATGTGAATTTATTTTCTGTATGTTCTGTCCTGTGTATAATGGAGCTACTTAGCAGAGCTAGCATCCCATGTCCAGTTTTTGTTTCACCTAAACAATGAGGCAGTTTCTCGACCTCCTTCCCAGAACTGTGGCCTACCGTGTCAAGAAGAAATTCCACCCTCTGGCCACTTCCCATTTACATTTTTTGGGGCCTCTCTAAACTGCTGATTGTGAATGGTACTAATCTGTAGCTGTGAAAAGTCTTCCAAGTGGTATTCTGCATCTGCCCCCACATCTTCACGTTTTGTGGTAGGCAGAATAATGCCCTCCCCCAAAGATGGGCCACATCTTGTTCCCCAAAACCTGTTAAATAAATTACATTACAAGGCAGAAGGGCCTTTGGAGATATGTTTAAGTTAGGGATGTTGAGACGGGAATGTAACCTTAGATTATCCAGGCGGTTTGACATATGCACAAAGGTCCTTACAAGGAGGCAGGAGGGTCAGGGTCAGAAAAGGGAGACATGGTGATGGAACCAGAAGTCAGAGAGAGAAATTTGGAAATACTATGCTGCTGGCCCTGAAGATGGAGGAAAGGACCATGAGCCTTGGAATGCCAGATGACCTCCAGACACTAGAAAAGGCAAGGAAACAGATTTTTCCCACAGAGTGTCTGGAAAGAAGAGCCCTGCCAACACCTTGATTATAGGACTTCTCATCTCCTAGCCTACAAAATAATAAATTATATTGTTCTAAGTCATTGAATTTGTGCTATCTTGTTAACAGCAGCAGTAAGAAACTAGTTGACTCTTCCAAACTGAAGAATTTTGCCAGGTTCTTCATAGTTTCTTCTCTTTCTGCTTTCTTTTTATTTTGCTTTTTTAATTATGAAATATGCATATGGGAATATGTAAAAGAAAAAGACTGATCCCTCGGTGAACAACTGTTATTACCACCAAGCATGTCAAGAAATAGGATGAGACAAGAGTCGTTAATTATATTTCATTCAGATTATTTTGAAGGTTCTAGCCAATACAGTAAGATAAGAAAAAGTACTAAAAAGACAATTGGAAAGAAAAGGAAAAAAAAAACTATATTTGTAAATAATGTGATTCATAGGTAGAAAATAAGGATAAGTTATTCAGATTAATAAATGAGTTTAGCAAAGTTGTTGGATGTAAAGTCGGTATACAAAAATCAATTCCGTGTCTGTATACTGCTGCTGCTGTTGCTGCTGCTAAGTCGCATCAGTCGTGCCCGACTCTGCGACCCCATAGACGGCAGCCCACCAGGCTCCTCCGTCTCTGGAATTCTCCAGGCAAGAACACTGGAGTGGGTCGCCAAGTGCCTTCTCCGATCTATATACTAACATCAAGCAAAGTAAATTTTTTTTTTTAAGTTGCTCTCTCAGGAAGGGAAGCTGTGGATTGGCTCTTCATGACCTGTTGCTAGCTATCCTCCATCCACCTGGCAGTAATTCCCTAAGGTTTATGGCAGATGGCTAGCATTTTCCCATTTAACAGCTGTTGACTGCTATGTGTCAGGCGCTATGCTAGATTCCGTGGCCCTTGGCTGTGAACGTGATTGACAAAGGAGGCCTTGTGGGGAGTGGGGGGTGTGCTCTGTGTATTCAGTTTGGTCACTTCAGTTGGGATTTTGAAATTAGAGTTAGCTCAGGAGCATATGCTTATAAGTTTTTTAAAATTATTAAAGTTTTTCTTTGTTTTACAAAATAGATGTTCCTTTGAAGAAATATTGGAAAAATCAATATTAGCATTCAGGAAAAAAAGATCCCTTGATCTTTCTGTCTTCTGTCCTGGTTGGATAGATGGATGGAGAGAGAGATACATGTGAAGTCTTTTGCTTTTGAACAGAACTATAATGAAAGTCCATATATTGTTTTGTAATCTACTTTGGTCATTTAGCAGTAGATGTATCCTGGATATAGTTCCATATTCACTTGTAATGTGAACTTTAATGACTGCATTATATTAATGTGTATGGACATGCCATGATATTTTAATCCTCAATAAGACGTTTAGAAAGTTACTGACTTTTCACTTTTGTAAATGATGCTATCTCAGGCAGTGTTGACATTTTTTTTTTTTAAATCGGTTCATAAGGTAAATTTTTGAGTAGAATTACTAGGTCAGGGCTTCCCTGGTAGTCCAGTGGCTAAGAAGTACCTGCCAATGCAGGGGACATGAGTTCCATCCCCAGACTGGGGCGATCTCAGACACCACCAAGCAGCGAAGCCTGTGCACCACAACTACTGAGCCGCGCTCTAGAGCCCACAAGCCCCAACTGCTGAGGCCCGCTCGAGCTCAGGAACAGGAGAGTAGGCCCCGCTCACCACAACTGGAGAAAAGACTGCACACCGCCACGAAAGCCCAGTGCAGCCACAAATTAAATAATCTTTGAGAAAAGAAGGAATCACTAGGTCAAAGAGGGTATACAGATTTTTAAGACTTTTGATAAATAATGCCAAATTGCCCTCCAAAAAAGTTTATAGCTGTGTAAACCGCAGAATATCATTTCTTGCTATCTAGCATCCTCACTAATCATGAATGGTTTGATTTTTTGGTAACTAAGCCAAAGATGGGCAAAAAATAGCATCTCATTGTTTTGATTTTCATTCTTTGTTTACTAATAGTTTCTTTTTTCTAGTGTTATGCTTACTGAGTATATGTATTGGTATCATATTTTATAAATTATGTTGTTTGCCCATTTTATGATTAGAATGCTTATCCATTTTTTCTTAATGATTTGTAAAGGCTTTTTATGAATAACTTTTGAACTTTCTTTGGTTACCCTCATACAAGAGGTGTTTTATTTTTACACTGAATAAGATAAGAGCTTTTGGAAACTTGGAAGGGAGAGCACTCTCTAGTTTTTAGGCACTAAAACATGTATGTTCCTTTGTCATACCATGCTGGATAAGATCTCTTTTTTTCACCCTTTGAATTATTTCTCCTTCTTGGAATTCCTTCTCTGTTGGTCTGTAGATAGCTAAGGAAAAATTGTTTCCAGTCAGATGTTTAGAAATAAACTATGAACTGTGTTTATTTCCTTCACTGTTTTGCCTGTTTAATCAAAGGGGCCCTGCTGCTGCTGCTGCTGCTAAGTCGCTTCAGTCTGTGTCCGACTCTGTGCGACCCCATAGACGACAGCCCACCAGGCTCCCCCGTCCCTGGGATTCTCCAGGCAAGAACACTGGAGTGGGTTGCCATTTCTTTCTCCAATGCAGGAAAGTGAAAAGTGAAAGTGAAGTCGTTCAGTCGTGTCCGACTCTTGGCGACCCCATGGACTGCAGCCTACCAGGCTCCTCCATCCATGGGATTTTCCAGGCAAGAGTACTAGAGTGGGGTGCCATTGCCTTCTCTGCAAAGGGGCCCTGGATACTGATATAAGGGACTCTAGTGGAGAAGGCAATGGCACCCCACTCCAGTACTCTTGCCTGGAAAATCCCATGGATGGAGGAGCCTGGTGGGCTGCAGTCTATGGGGTCACGAAGAGCCTGACATGACTGAGCGACTTCACTTTCACTTTTCACTTTCGTTCATTGGAGAAGGAAATGGCAACCCACTCCAGTGTTCTTGCCTGGAGAATCCCAGGGACGGGGGAGCCTGGTGGGCTGCTGTCTATGGAGTCGCACAGAGTTGGACACGACTAAAGCGACTTAGCAGCAGCAGCATGAGCTCTCTAGTTGTGACTCATGGGCTTAGTTGCCCTGTGGCATGTGGGATCTTCTTGGACCAGGTAATCAAACCCTTTCCTCTGCACTGGCACATAGATTCTTAACCACTGGACCAGCAGAGAAGGCGTCTTTTTCTTTTTGCATCTTCTCGCTTGAGGTATGATACGTTGATGGCTCGTTTCACTGGTGGCCCTTTGGCACGCATCTTTTGTACTGTGTATTTCTCTCTGTCGGCTCATTGCCCTCCCTCACCTTCTTGTGTGTGCTCTCTCTCACCTCTTTACTAATTGTATATAAATTTACAGAATTACTAATTACCATTTCCATTTACTTCCATCCTTTCAGTTTATATCAGTGACTGTGATTTATAGAGGGCTTCCCAGGTATCACAGTGGTAAAGAATCCACCTGCCAATGGATATATCTCAGTCTGTTGATCCATCCACTTGATCATGGCCACATTTGGGTTGCCTTATCTTTCAATGTTAGGAGTAAAGATGCTGTAAACATTAATGTACTATCTTTTGTGAACAAATGTTTTTATTTCTTTGGGGTAAATTGCTAGAAATATCAGTAGAGTTGCTCTGCCATATATAAATGACTTTCTTAAACTCCCGAATTATTTTCCAAAGTGGTTGCACCATTTTACTCCCACTAGCAATGGATGAGAATTCTGGTTGCTTTGCATCATTGCTGACATTTGTATTTCTAGTTTTTATGATTTTAGCCATTCTCATGTATCTTATTTTAATTTTAGTTGGTGTTTTCCTAATGGTGAGCTTTTCATGTGTTCTTAGCAATTCATAGATCTTCATTTGAGAAGTGTCCAAATCTCGTGCCCATTTTAAAAAATTGTTTTCCAATAAGAGTTGTAAAAGTTCTTTCTAGACTCTGGACACAAAGCCTTATGAGATTTTGTCCTGTGAATACTTTCTTTTGTTTAAAATCACTGGACATTGTGGATAATTTGTTAAAGAGATTCTGGACTTTGTTACCTTCCTCTGCAGAGTATTCTTTGTGGTTCTTTTTTAAGAGGCAGTTATATTACTGCTTGATCCTCTTGAACTGGTATAGGATTAGCTTTTATACATTATCAGTGCAGCTATGTCGGAACCTAGGATGTTTCTCAAGCCCCACTAACTTGGTGATAGTCAGCTTCCAAGCCCCATCTCCTCTGCCAGTTTTGCTTTAGGCTGGGTTTTAGGAACAATTAGTGCACTTTCAGGTTAGGTCTAAATCTAGAATGTGGCCTGTCTGGAATTTCGGTTGGTTTTCAGGGGATGTTGCTGTTGTTCAGTCGCTAAGTCGTATCTGATTCTCTGCGACCCCATGGTCTGTAAGCTGCCAGGCCCCTCTGTCCACGGGATTTCCCAGGCAAGAACACTGCCGTTCCCTTCCCCAGGGGGTCTGCTTGACCCAGGGACTTGAAGCTGCATCTCCTGCATCGCAGGTGGATCCCTTGCCCCTGAGCTACCGCCTCTAATAGCTTTTTCTCCCACTTTTAGCCCTGGAGCGGCTGCCACCTGGCAAGCCCTGGTCATCTTGGCCTACATATGTACCGTCGAGCCTTCACGTACTTGTGCACTGAGGACTCTCACGTGGACTTCAAGCCCTTTCTTTGCACAGCTTTTTTCTGTTCATTTCCTTACTCGCAGATTCAGCCCTTTCAGCTGCCTCGGATTCTGTTCTCTGTCTCCTCAGCTCCTCAGGACAATCATAATATCCCTGGGATTCAGCTTTCTGTATCATGGTTGGAAAATTATCCCCAAGCAGAGGATGGAGTGATTGCAGGCTCATTTCATGAATTTCTTTTCCCTCGGGGATCAATGTCTTGCGCTGCCTGTTGAGTACTGCCTAAAAATAGTTGCCTTATATATTTTAGAGCTGTTTATGGGGTGAGGACTAGTCCGTTACCATCGTGGTCAGAAAAATAAGATGGACTGTCTCTACTTTTTTTTTACTGTTTCGCTTTATTTATTTAGTTATGGCTGTGCTGGGTCTTTGTTGCTGCACGGGCTTTTCTCTAGTTGGGGTGAGCAAGGGCTCTTCTCTGGTTGTAGTGAGCGAGGGTTGCTCTCTAGTTCAGGGCACAAGCTTCTCACAGAGGTGGCTTCTCTTGTTGCGGAGGATGCGCTCCAGGGCACGTGGGTTTCAGTAGCTGTGGCTCCCGGGCTTTTGAGCACAGGCTTTAGATAGTTGTGGTGCATGGGCTTAGCTGCCCTGTGGCGTGTGGACTCTTCCCGGACCAGGGATCGAACCCACGTCTCCTACACTGGCAGGCGGATTCTTTACCACTGAGCCACCAGGGAAGCTCCTGTCTTTACTTTCTAATTACAAAAGTAGTTGATGCTCTCTGCAGTAATGTTAAAATAATACAGACTAATAGAACATGAGAATATAAGTTCCTCCGTTCGAAAGATGATTGTTATTAGCAGTTTAGTAGCAGAGTGTTGATTTTTCTAATAAGTTTCAAATGCATGCTATGTATATATTATGAGTATTTTTTGTTTTCAAAATATCTTGAACTGTTTCTACATCAGTTCATATAAATCTATACCATTTTTCAAGTTGCATCATGTTTGATTGTATAGGTATGTTTATCTCTCAGATGATAACTGAGTTATGTCCAATTTTTGTTATTACATACAGTGCTGAAATGAACTTCATTATGCTTGCATTGTCTCTGTATACTTATAGGACTGTTTCTGTGGAATAGATTCCTACAAGTGGAATTGCTTTGTCAAAAAAAGTATACATATTACTATGTTGACAAACACTGCCACACTTCTCTTCAGAATGACCATACCAGTTGACACTCCTATTAACACTACACACATTGTTTCTTCATACTCTCACCAGTACTCTTGATTATTATATTTCAATTTCTGCTTATTTTCTAGGTTTAAAAATGTATCCCACTTTGACTTGCACTTGTTTACTAGTGGAATAAAGAATCTTTCTGTATATTTATGGTATGTGTATATTTCTTCTTCTTTGACTTGCACGTATATAATTTATGACCATGCCCACTTTCATGTTTTTTATTATCCTGTTTGATATGCAGGAGTCCTTAATATACTGTAGGTAGTTTTATATGTTGCAGATATTTTCTCCTGATTCGAAACTTGTTTTATAATCTTGTTTATATTTTTTACAATGTACGACTTAAAATTTTTATAGAGTCATATCTGTCTGTCTTTTTCTGTGTGGCCACTGGGTTTTCTTGTTATGCTTTCTTCATCTTGGTGTATACCGATTATTGTTCTTATTAACTGTTTAACTTGATTTCTCTGAAAAGAAAAGTTTGTGATTAGCGAGCTATGCTGTGAGCTCCGCAGGCCTCTATTGGAATTTTGGCTGTAAAGAAAGAACCGCCACTTCTAACTGCTGCATATCTTCCAGAACTGCAGTCACTTAGAACAAAGATTTTTGAAAGGTTTGATGTTTTTGTGGACAGTTTTTTGTGATATCACTATTGTCTGTGGCAGGAAAAATGAATCTTTAGCTGCCTAAGGAAAAAATCCAAATGTTTCTTAACTACCAGTAAACTCAGAAGTAAGCAGATGAAACAATGTAAAACCTCATTTGTAGTGAATGCTTATCTAGCAATAGTTGGGTTTTATTTTTTTTGCTCATGGACACATCCCCCTCTAAAGTGAAGAAGAGAAAAATGAGAAACTGTTCTTAATTCTAGAGGGCAGTGGAAAACGTGGTTTTCATATGTGCAGCAAAAGCTTTAGAAGGTTGGAATTGCACAATGAGTGTAGGTTGAGCAATTGCTTAACGAGGCATCCACGTTGGGGGGTTGTCCTTTGCTCTTGTGCAATTAGGGAACTCCAGAGCTGCCTGAATAGGGGATTTCCTTTTATTTCTTACATGCCATTTTAAAATTTTACTTTTTCCCTCCTTTTCAGCCTTCTTTTTATTTTATTTCTTCAAATTCTTACTTATTTGTGGTTTATTTTCCCTGATATTTTGTTTCCTTTTTTTTCCCCCTTTTGTTGTTGTTGTCTTTTGTTTTTTAGGGAAGAGGTTAATTAGTCTGACATCCACATGTCACCACCTCTGTGACTGTGAGTAGAAGTGAACCTGGACCTTACTCTGCAGATGGTGGGAGGTTGGTTACTGATGGCTTAAGGTTTCTAGTTCAGGTTCTTCTCACAGCTGCCCTACTCAGTTGATTCTGAGCATTTGAAATATGGCGTACTGATCAGCCAGTGTTCCTTGACTGCTCAACACTAGAATTTCACAGACTTTGTAATGAGTTTTCAGAGGGTTTTGCCTGCTTTGCTTTTAATGGCGACTGACACCTCCCAATGATGATCAGCTGCAGACTTTACTAGAAAGTAAAGCCAGACTTTAAGCTTTAGAGCCTGGGAGCCAACCAATGAGAGCCAGAGCTCGACCGGACTTGTTTCTCTCTTGGCAAAAGAAAAGGCCCCGTTTCCTCCCTTCTTCCCTTTAGCCCGCTCAGTCACACTCATGTTAGATGGTACTTAGCATGCTGCTTATTCTGATTCTCTTCCCCACCTTACCTTTGTCCTGGGAATTTTGGAATCTCTTCACTCTCCACTTTGCTCCGTTCCAGAGGAACAGGAGAGGTAGTGGGGTCAGAGTGCCAGAAGTTAAGTATGTGGATTTCATAGCCGCATGTATGAGTGTTTGTGGGGCAGGGAACTCCTAATGGAAAACATTTGTGTTGCATCGAAAACAGAGTGAGGCCTGGTTAGAGTCTGTCTGCTCTGTCAGTCTGTTCCCTACCAGCACTAGTCATTGTTCTCCTGGGAGTCTCCGGCGTATTGTGGTTTCTTCTGCTCTTGCCTAGTCCCCTAATCTTGCCAGAGTTTTGTGTCACGGGTGGCCCCATTCGCAGTTGGGAGTGAGACTGCAAGGGTGGTGACTAATGGCTTTGAGGGCCCTCAAGCCCACGTATTGGCTTGGAGACCCCTTTTAGAGAGAGCCTGACCGGAGGGAAGGGTCTCAGCGCAGACAGTGGGAGAAGCATGCTTAGACTCACACAGACGCCCTTTCAGTCCGTGCTTTTACTGCTAGCAAAGCACAAACCAGAAGAATGGAGACCAGAGGCAAAGACTGGCTGTTTGGGCTTGCCGTTTCATTTGTAAATACTCGGAAGGGATGCACCTGGGTGCCTCTGACAGGCTGATGTCAATCAGGTGGCCTGGTGGAGCCCCTTTGGAAATACAGAAAGGAAAGTGCTAATTCCCCCGAGGATAGTGTCAATCCAAGAGACGAGGGACCTGTAACTTGAGCTGTTTCTTTTTTCCCCTCCAGACCCTCTGAAATTCACATTTGTTCTTTTTTTTTTTTAAGAAAGAAAGAAAACAATAAAAAAGCATCAGCTCAGAGTTCTCTGGGTCCCCAAGAAGGCACTCCACCAATGTGGTTTTCCCATTTTCAGGTTTTTGGCTGGTGAATAAGATTGAGCAGAAATGCTCCTTCCCCTGATAACAATACATTCAGATGCAGGATCAGGAGCGTGTGGATTAAAACCAGACGGTGGATGATTAATATTTTTGCTTATAGAGGTAGACATGGCAGCTTCCTCCATTTAAATGAAAAAGCCCTTTTCTCTGCATTTGTATGTATGCATATGCTTACAGGCCTGTGCTCTTCGAAGGTAGGAGCAGAGAATTTCTAGCTTAGCTGTTATTTCCAAGTACTGTTTCCTTCCTCTAACCTGAAGCACCCAAGAAGTACTAGAAGGAATAAGCTGTGAAGCAGAGGTGTGAAGATAAGCCACTAAAATGAAAGTGGAAATGTAGTCCCTTCTTCAGGCTAACTGCTTTCACAACTCTCCAGGTACTGCTGTGACTAACACACACCTTTATCCATTCGACTTTCTCACTCTCCGTGGTCCTGTGACCACCTTATAATAAGGAGTATAAACTTTCTTTCAAAATATTGTACCTTTGAAGATGCCCGTAATTTCATTATTAGGTCATCATGATATTAAAATAAACTTTATTATTACAGTTATGTTGTTGTTTAGTAACAGGTATACTTGTAAGATTTATTAACTTTACTCACTGGCAACATGACAAAGATTTCTTGGAGAATTCTTGTAATTAGATCTTGGCAAGTGTTTGTTTACTATTTTAGAAAATAACATTTTGGAATTTATTTTTATTTGGGTCTGTGCTCACTAACCCATTCAGGCTAAGAGGCTTCCAGTTAACTTAAGCCTCTGATTTTCCCCATGATTTTTAAACTTACATACACTTTGCCCTTTGCAGAAACAGAGACCTCTGCCCAAATGAAACAGGAAATGAAAGAGGAGGAGGAAAACCAAGCTGGGACTTGGTATCTTTTAATCTGCATATGGAAGATTGCATTCATTGTCTCTGTAACTGTGAAAAGTCTGGGGGACAAATGGTATAAAATTCCTTTTATTTCAACAGAAATATAGGTCTTTAAAAAAAAAATGTTGTGGCCACACCGTCCAGCATGTGGGATCTTAGTTCCCTGGTCGGGGATTGAACCTATGCCCCCTGCCTCGGAAGCGCAGAATCTTAACCACTGGACCACCAGGGAAGTACCAATGTAGGTCTGTTTCAGTGTTGCCTCCATTCTCAAGGTGAAAGTGTCAACCCTGTCACAATCTAGCTATATTACATCCCCAGGTAAGCCCACTCACAGCATGGAGTGGAATTCCTCAAGTTCATCCCCTTCCCCAGAGACCAAGATTTGTTTGTTTACATACATGAAAATCCACTCTTTGTTACACAGTTTTGACAAACATACAGTCATGGAACCACCACTGCAATTAAGATACGGGCTATTTTCATCACCCCCAATATACTCCCTCATGCAGTCAGACTCCCAGTGCCTGGCACCCTCTCATGTTTTACTCTCCCTATGACTGCCTTTTCCAGAATGTCATATTAAAAAGCCATAGAATGCCCATTTAATTTTGTGTTAAGTCGCTTCAGTTATATCCGACTCTTTGTGACCCTATGGACTGTAGCCTGCCGGACTCCTCTGTCCATGGGATTCTCCAGGCAAGAATACTGGAGTGGGTTGCCGTTTCCTCCTGCAGGGGATCTTCCCAGGGATCAAACCCATGTCTGTTGTCTCCTGTGTTGGCAGGTGGATCCTTTACCACTAGCGCCACTGAGAAAAGCAGGTTCTCCCATTTAACTTTAGGGTGTGCAATAATGTAAAAATCTTGTTTTAATCACATAAATGTCCATTTTATTTATTCTGTTTCAAATAACCACCTAAAGATTTCTTTATTAATTTGAGATAATCCCTTTTAAAAGTTTTACCCTGTTGGAAATAGTAGCTAGACTTCCTCTTTTTTTGTTGTTGACATTAATTATTCTTATACTCTTATTAGCATCTCTAAGACCCATTGAGGGGAAACAAAGACCACAAATGAAGTTTCCCAAACCAGATTTTCTTACTTGTTTTAAACAACAGAAGTTCCTAGGTTATTTTTCCACCTTTAATTTGATTTTTGTTTTATAGATATCTATAAAACAGCTGTTTATAATGAGAAAAAAGGCATACAGTAATTAGCTTTTTGAATTGGCTTCGGTCGCATAGCATAAAGCATTTGAGAGTCATCTCATCCCTGTTGTCTCCTGTGTCACTAATTCATTTTTGTTGTTGTTGTTACAGAGTAGGATTCCATTGTGTGGATATACCACAATTTGTTTATCTACTTACCAACTGAAGAGCGTTTGTCTTGTCTGCAGCTTTTGGTACCTGTGGATAGAATGACTGCAGACATTCATATATAGGTTTTTATGTGAACTTGGGTTTTCATTTTTCTTGAGAAAATACTTCAGAGTGAATGGATGGGTCATTTGTTAAGTGTAGGTTTAACTTTGTTAGAAATTATTAGACTGGTTGCAGAGTCTAATAATTGTTTGTATTCCCACCAGCCACGTACAAGAATTCCAGTTTCCCCACATCCTTGCCAGCACCTGGTACTGTTGTTTTGTTTTGTTTTGTTTTTAAAGTCATTCCAACGGGTATCCCGTTGCAGTTTTAATTTACGTTTCTCAAATAACTAATGATGTTGAGCATCTTTTCTTGTGCTTGGTAGAATGTCTTCAGATCTTTTGCCTATATTTAAGTTGGAGTGTTTGTTTTCTTGCTGAGTTTCGAGAGGTTTTTATGTATTCTCATTGCAGGTCCTTTGTCAGATATATATGTTGCCTGTATGTTCCCTCAGCCTGTGGCTTGTCTCTTCACTTCAGAGACTTAAGGTTTTGACTGATTAAATGCTGAGTGTTAGAGGTTTCAGGCTCTCTTGGTAGAAGAAAGTAAGGAAATTGAGACCTTCGTCAGCAGAAAGATGTGAGGACCACCCCTTTTGAAGCTGTTTATTTAAAATACAAGAAGGGGGGAAAGGCGTGCCCCAGGACTGAGTTGTGCAGACAGATGTCTGAAGCTTTCATTAATTCCTTCTCCTCTCTCCTGTCCCCACCTATGATGTGGATTCTGGGCTCTTGGCTTCAATGGGGTTCTTCAGTTCCTCCCATCACTTCAGCCCCACTGAGGCCCCCTCCAGCCCCACAAACACCAACAGAATGCCCGAGAGGGCAGGCCAGCTTCTCACCAGAGTCTATTCCAGACTGAAAGAGTTTTTGATAAGTAATCATTCCCAAGCCCTAAAGTGATAGCCTCTGAGGAGTCACCCACTTTGAAGAGCTGCTTTCATCTCCAGCTGGCCTCTTTTCCAAACAAGCATCGGCAGCGCCTAAGCAGGGCTCTGCCACTCAGGCTTCTGCCATGAGAAGCAAATTGGCAGCAACAGGCCGCCCCCTGGGGCAGTGGAATTCGGTTCTCAGAACATACATTAAATGTGGATGAGATATTTATTTATCATGGGGCTCTTTCATGTTGCATGGAATTCCTTCCACAGGGCAGCCCGCTTAGGTATGGAGGAGGAAATATGTTCTGCCCCTTTGGACAGAAGTCAAGAAAAGGTTCGATGTGGAATCTTGTCCCTTTTTTAATTGCTGACATTCTTAAGGTGTTTTTCTGGGAATTCCCTGATAGTCCAGTGATTAGGACTCTGCACTTCCACTGCAGGGGGTTCATCTCCTGGTCGAGGAACTCAGATCCCGCATGCCACGTGGCACAGTCCAAAAATACATTTTTGAAAAAGGTGTTTTTCTTAAACAGCATTGCCACTAGCCAGACACTGCCACTAGCAGAGTTTCTTTACACACGTGAGATGGCTCGCTGATACTGCATGTGATGGCCGGAGGAGACCTGCTTTAGCCTTAGAGGTCTGCCCATTTTTCCAGGATAATGCAGTCTGGTCAAGGCTCTCTGGCTTCTGACCCCAGTAGGAGAAATGTGTACAGAGAAGAATTTTTGACCCTTTTCTAAGCTCAATTATTTGAATGCCTTTTTGTAAACAAAGCATCTTTTAGGAAAGCGCAAAACTTTTCCTGCTCATGTAGGTACAAATTTCCCACTTTCCTAAAGGACAAATAGCTTCAATTAAAGATAAAACTGTAATGTGAAATAAAATGTTCGGGCTTTAAAAACAAAGGGAGGGGTTAAAAACAAGTCCTGCCATAAATCTGCAAGTATGGAATCTGAGGGAAATGATCCCATCTGGAAAACTCTACCAGCGGTGCCGTGGCTGGTTTGTGGAGCAGTGTGGATCGTGGAGTGAAAAAAGACCCCGCAGTCTTGAAAGATGACAGCCTCCTTAATTGATGTCCATTTCAGCTGGTGCTGTGCCAGCTTATGTTGGCCCCGGTCCAGCGTGCCTGTAATTTGGGAGCCAGGTGTGAAGCATTTTTGTTCCATCTTGTTCCCCAGCATCTACAGAAGCCTCACGCACCTCACTTGAGGCAGCAGCACTCTGTAGGAAACAGATGTACAGGTAGAGGTGGAAGGAAGTGTCACAGCTGGGTTACGGATATTACAAAACAGAAAAACACACCTCCTCCACACACAAGTGAGATCTGGGCTTGGGAGACAGGGGAAAGAGTACTTCACAGCCTCAGTATAAGGTGTGACTCCCAGGTATACTCATTACTCTGATACTCATTTGTGGTTTTTAAAGACGTGTCTTATTACTTTAAGGAAATGGCGCCCCACTCCAGTATTCTTGCCTGGAGAATCCCATGGACAGAGGAGCTGGGGGGCCTCAGTCCATGGGGTCACAAAGAGTCGGACACAACTGAAGAGACTTAGCATGGCATCCATTCTCTTATTACTTTAGAGTTACATCCACTTCTTGTGGATAGAGATCTGTAGTAATTTGCCTTCTGGAAAATCAACTCAAGATTTAACTCTGGGAACAGCAAGTGCAATATAAAAAACATCTCAAGATGACCGTCAGAGTTGGTTTTAATCACGTCCATGGAATCAAGGAAACAACCCTCTGAAAGGTCAGCTGACCCCTTGAGAGGTAGGGACACAGCTATATTCCTTGGGGGATCCTAATGAACATGGTGAAGACATCTGTCCGAGGCATTCAAGTTAGAACCTCAAGAGCATGGCTGCATCTGGCCCAGGAAGACGGTTTTCCCAGAATCCAACCTGTCTTCTTTCTAGCCCTCAGGCTAACCTGAACATTAAAGAGCTGGCAGTTCTGCCTTTAAGGATTACAAAACATAAGCATGATTCTCCCCATAGGAACATTAGAGTCCTGTGGCTGTGTAACTTCAGTGCTAGAATTGGTGCTTTGCCACTGACTTGCATTTTGGTATAAGGCAAGTTTGAGCCTTCTAGAACTGAGAGTCAACTCTGTTTCCTGGGAGCCTAACCTGTAAGCAGACCCCTGAAGTAGTACTTCGGTGTTCCTTCTTTTATCTCAGAATCCCACATAGATGGAGCCGAGGATCGTTTCTGGCCTTGAGAATCAGACCACGTAGTCAAGGAGAAACTGTCAGCCTGCCTAGGTTGTGTTTTGCTCTGAAGAGACCAAGGTCACAGGGCAGCCTTTGGCTCACTGATCACTTTAATTGGTTCTTCTGTACATTATCAATACCAGAAGCTGGAAAATCCTTATACCAGACTTTTCAAGAGGGTGAGGAGCTAGGAAGGGTGGCTTTCTTCTAATTAGAATCTCACTTTTTAAAAGCGTCACATCCCATTTTTTTTTAATGTAATTGTTAAAATATACATACTATAAAATTTGCTGTTTTTGAAGTTTACAGTTCTGTGGCATTAAATCCATTCACATTGTTTTTTTCATCCATCACCATCCTCCGTCCCAGGACTTTTTCATCTTCCCCAACTGAAGCTCTATATATTGAACACTAAAACTCCCCATTTCTCCCTCCTTCCAGCCTCTGGCAACTGCCAGTTTCCTTTCTGTCACTGAATTTGACTACTCTCTGAGCCTCATATAAAGTGTTATCATACAGTATTTGTGTTTTTGAGACTGGCTTATTTCACTTAGCATAACGTCTTCAAGGTTCATCCTGTTGCAGCCCATGTCAAAATTTACTTCTTTTTAAAGGCTGAATAATATTCCATTGCATATATACACTACATGTCGTTTATCCAGTCACCTATGGATAGACACTTGAATCACTTCCATCCACCTTTTGGCTGCTGTAAATAAATGCTGGATAATACAAATATCTATCCAAGTCTGTGCTTTAACTTCTTTTGGGTATATACCCGGAAGTGGAATCGCTGGATTCCACTTGTTCAATAGTCATCTTGTTTAATTTTTTGAGGAATTGCCATGCCACTTTCCGCAGCTATTATACCGTTTTACATTACTACCAGCTATGCACAAGGCTTCTAATTTTTCTACATCTTTGACACTTGTTATTTTCTATTTACTTGAAGTTAGCTGTCCTAGTAGATGTGAAGGGATAACTCAGTGTGGTTTTGATTTACTTTTCCACACTGAGCAATGATGTTGAGCACCTTTTCACATACTTATTTACTGTATGCATTTAAAAAACATAGTTTCTGCTTTCTCACTTGATCGGCCTTGGGATGCCTGAGCATTAACTTTTTCTCTTTGAGGCAAAGGAAGGCAGGATGGAATAAAGAAAGGGTCATGGAAATTCCCTGGTTAGGACTCGGCACTTTCACTGCTGTGGCCCAGGTTCAATCCCTGGTTGAGAAACTAAGATCCCACAATTCAAAAGGTCAAAAAAAGAGAAAAAGAGTCAGTGTGGGCTCTGATTCTAACTCTGCCACAGGCTGGTTGTATTGCCTTGGACAGTTGATATAACGTCTCTGGGCATCTGTTTCGTTTTCACTAAAACTAGGAAACCTACAGCTGCTCTATCCAGCTCGAGCTTTTGTGAGAATAAAAGATCAGGTTTGTGAAAGAACTTTGTAAAGATTTTGTAAAAGTGGAGAAATGTGTATTCAAATAGTTTGCCTATTTTAAAAATTGGATCATTTGTCTTTTCTTGAGTTGTAGAAGTTCTTTAAATGTTCTGGATAAAAGTCCATTACTGGATATATAATTTGCCGATATTTTCTCCCATTCTGTGAGTTGACTTTCTTTTCATTTTCTTGAAATTTTTAATTTTGATGAAATTCAGTTCATCTATTTTTTTTTTCTTTTGTTATTTGTACATTGGTATTGTAAAAGCTTTTGGTTGGGGAGGGGAGCCGTGCCGTGCGGCATATGGGATCTTAGTTCCCTGACCAGGGATTGAACCTGTGCCCCTACATTGGAAGCATGGAGTCCTAAGCACTGGCCTGTGGGGAAATTCCCATAAAAACATTTTTAAACAATAAAAACTGGGAAGTTTTATCACTGAAACACCCTAATAAAGGAAGTTCCTTCTACAAGTACATACTTCAGAAAACTATCCCAGATGCAAGAAGGATTGGTTTGCCATGATAGTAATTATAAAATTAGATCAGATTACAAAAGAAACATGGAATTGGGAGGCCCCTTAGAACTGACATCACAGTTAGTGTTCTACCTAATTAAGAAATTGTCTCCCCAGGTCCTCATAGCTTCTGCTTCAGATACTTCCCAGAGTTTACTGTGTCATGAGACAGTCACTATTAAAAAGTTCTCTCTCAAACTGAACACAGTCTGCCTTTCCATAACTCCCACTTAATGGTTTTAGACTCTGAGAATCACAGAGCCTTTTTTTTTCTTATGTCTGACACATCTTAATATATGTAAAATTTTCCTTTAATTTTCTTTTCTCTCAGGTAAACATTTCACCAGTGCAATCAAGTAGATTATTAACCAGCATGATCAAATAGAACTTCTTCTGATGATGGTGCAGAAAAATTTATTTCCTTACCATCCTATATGGTAACCGCTAGCCATGTGTGACTATTGACTATTTGAAATGTGACCGAGAAACAGACAATTTAATTTTAGTTAAACTGAAATAGCCACGTGTGACCAGTGGCTTCTATAGTAGACACTCCAAGCCCAGGTCATTCTTCCTGGGCAGATTCCTCTATATCCCTAGTTGTCAAATTGTGTTGCTGGACCAGCATTGTGAGATGCACCTGGGAGCAGGTTTGGTAGGTAACATTTTAGGTCTTCCTCCACATCTGTGAATCAGAAACTTTGAGGGTAGAGCCCAGCAATCCATAGTAACCAGCTCTTCTGGTGATTCTAATGCACTGACAAGTTCTACTTCCCAAGGTTCCTATTAAAAAAAAAAAAAAGCAGTGCTCAGACATGGTCTGACCTGCAGTGATTCTACCTGAAGAAAGTTTCAGTGGCTTAAAAATAAAGTTTGAATACTACAACGTAGATAGCACATTGACTGTATGTCGTAAAATAAATAATACATGGTCATGAATTTTTAAAAATAAAGTACCAGCTGCCGTTCAGAAGAAAAAGTTAACGAGAACTTTCCCCTGAATCTCACACATAGTCTTACAGTGCTGGAATTAGAACCCTGGGCTGGATTTGATTCTCGGCCTGGTATGCTTTCCAATCTATCAGGCAGTTTCATGAAATAGACCGCACTATTTGGTTCAGTTTCTCTTTGGTTTGTTTCTCTTTCTCCCAGAAGAGAAAAATTTAGCTCTTTGGCGTGTATTTCACCCTACCCCCTTTGGGGGGCGTACCTGCCTGATTCTTCAGTCACTTCCCCACTGGTTGGGTGCTTCTATAGTCACACCCAATACCCTGGGAAGATCTCCCCTTTTTAGGGCTTAACATACTTCACCTATAAAATTATCTTGCTTTAATATTGTTTTTGTCCTCTTAAGCTTGCAATCTAGAAGAGGAGCTGGCTTGTTTTGTTGCTGGCCTCGAGCCAGGTGTCATAACTTTAGGCAGTGCCACGCTACATATCTCCAGCAGTTTGAAATGGAGAACGGAGTTAGAGATAAGATCAGCAGCTTTAGGTGATGGCATTGTTTCAAATAAACCATGCATGACCCAAAGCTTCCACTTCAAATGGGGAATGAAATTGCTTCATCCTTTGACAGCTTGCTCCATGAAAGAAATTTATCTTCACTTAATTGCTTTAGATCCCAAGAGGCTACATACAGTAATTTCTAGGAGATAATTATATCAAAATTTTAAAATATGTGACTGTGAACGTGAATAAGCAACTGCAGTGGACAGGAAGGGACCAAAGGTCCTGCTAAACTTGCTGGTAGATTTCTGTTCTCATTCCTAGAGTCCCCCTGGGTCCTAGACCGCTTACTCTCTGAATCTGCTGATGGAGAGGCTGTCCTCCACAGATAGTCCTTTGCTGTTAGGGTTAAACCTTCATTGTCTACTCCTC
This sequence comes from Capra hircus, assembly GCF_001704415.2. Taxonomy (NCBI): domain Eukaryota; kingdom Metazoa; phylum Chordata; class Mammalia; order Artiodactyla; family Bovidae; genus Capra; species Capra hircus. The sequence goes on along the minus strand of NC_030826.1, from coordinate 22,942,827 downwards.
ACCGTAGCTGGGTAGCATTTTGCTCAAGCTCCTCCCGAAGCTGGGAGGGATCAGGCTGGCTGACTGACTTCCGGCTGCATGTCTTCAACTAGTCCGGCTGGGCACAGTCTGTCTACACTGTGGGCCAGAGCCACTGGGGGTTCCGGTCAGTGGCAGCTGAAACCAGCAAACTTGTTGATTTTAAAACATGACTATTTAGATGTAAGAGATAAACTTCCTGTAGATGGGGACAGGCTCCTTAATCTAGGCATGTTTGAATTTCCTGGCCTTTCTATTTGAGTCTAAAGCATCCACTCTGGCATTTCCACTAATCCCAACTACCTGCCCTTACCCCACGTTTTTTCTCTCATTTCTGAAATTCTAGCCTTTTTCCCCCCACCTCTTATGAAATAATTATGTTTCCATGTTGTGATATAACAGTCCTCAGAAAGACTAGGGGTACTTTCTGAATGTGGACACTGTTGTCTTGGGTCATCTCTCGCCTCTTTCTGCCTGCATCTACCTTTAAGACTGCACACCGGGACTTCCCTCGTGGTCTAGTGGTTAAGAATCTGCCTTTCAGTGCAGGGGATGGGGGTTCCATCCCTGGTAGGGGGACTAAGATCCCACATGCCACGGGCCGACTAAGCCTGCACAATGCAACTACTGAGCCCACACACTGCAACTAAGACCCAAAACAACCAAAAATAAATAAATAAATATTCTTTCTTTTAAAAATAAAAAAAGACTACACATTGAACTCCTTGAAACCACTCTCTTCTGGACATCCCCCAGGCATCTTGTGTAGTGCTGAGGATTTCACGGGGGCTTGATAAATACTTCCGTAGTGAGTAAGAGCCAGTCAGTGGGCCATAGCTGGATGACACAGTTATGGGCACTCCTGCTGTAGAGACAAGAGAAGTGACTTGGACGTCTAGGAAGGGGACTTTCAGATTCTGTACTGTTATCAGTACTGAATACCTGAGCCAAGGTAAGAGGGAAGGAGCTGCTGAAATCAAGGTGGTTCAACTCAAGAATCTGCAGAAATAGAAATTCCCACCTCCCATCAAGTTCTGCCCAGGCCAGTTCTGGTGGAGCATTCTGCTCCCTGGGGTCATTCTCCAGGTGTCCTTTGTCCCTTCTTCTCACTTAATCAAGATTACCCATACTCCTCAGATCCGTCCAAGGGGAGTGTTGCCTTTCCTTTTAAACTCCTCCCCAAGAAACCTGACAGCTACGGTGAGTAAGCCAATTTGCATTTGAAAAAAAAAAAGTCGCACTGGTTTGCCTCTGAGGGAAATCTGCAGCGAGTACTGTCATATCCTTTCTTGGATTCACATCAAGGAGTTTGAAGAAATTACACTTTTTTTCACATCTAAAACATGAGCACCTGAGCAGCAACCTGGAGGGGTCATCAGGGTCAGGGTGTTTGTTCTAACGTGTGTCTTTCAAGCTAGAAAAATATCTGTCTGGTACCCTCTGATTCTAGAGCTTTTTCTCTGCCCTGTCTATCCGCTTGGTCGTAGAAATCCTAAAAGAAGTTGCCCACTCCTCAGCTGAGATTCATAGAGCGTAGTTAGAAATGTCTCGGGCTGTCCACACAGATGGAGCAGGCCAGCAGATTGTTGATCCTCAGTCCTTTATGGGATTGGGTTAGCATTGTGGAAAAGGTATTCCGCCCTTCTCTGAGTTAAATCACCTGTGGTATTATTTTAACCAACCTCCCATCCCCATCATGAAGACACTAATTGTTCAGGTTGACAGATTGCTTATTTTGACAGCTTTATTTGCTGTACCATGCCTTCTGTGGTCAGCAATCTTGCTTCAGGCCATTTCTTTTAGTTTGATCTTCGCCTTGGAGCAGAATTTGCCTGTTTCTCCTCCTGTTTTATTTAATTAAAAAGCACATGCTAGACTTAGATTGGATATGTAAGAACTTATCAAGAAGGATAATTGAACTTTAGATGTCTTTAGACCAAAAAAAAAAGCCAAAAAGAGGGTCTGGGCTTTGGGGGGGAATCAATCATCTCTGGAGCTTTTTTTTTTTTTTTCTGATAGATTCCATGGGTCTAGTTATTCTGGTGTATTCAGTAAGCTTTTGCCCTAAGGATGTCCGTCTCACTGAGGACTGTGTGTGTGTATGTATTTTGAACAAATCTGTGTATTCTTCTGGAAAAAAGATAATTGACTCAAATCCCAAATAGGGAAGGGTACTCCCCAAGAATTTACTGGCTGTCAGGAGTAGGCTAAGAGAAAGCATTTTCGCGTAGGTATTGAGAGGAAATGGGATAGATCAAATAGAAATGAGGAAACGACATTCAATTTGCTTTTCTTTCCTAGAGTTCACTCCATAGGTGGCACTGTCCAATAACAGGAGTCACTAGCTATGTGTATCTATTTTAATTAATTGAAATTGTTAAATTTTAAGTTTAAACTTCAGTTCTTTAGTCATACTAGCTATCTTTCAAGTGGTTAATAACCCACATGTAAACTAATGGCTACCGTGTTGTCAAAAGTAGCTTTGGAAAATTTCCATCATTGCTGGAAGTTCTTTTGGACAGCTCTGCTATGTGGTAAAATCAAGAGGTATGACCTGATTATTAAGGTTGGGGGGTAATGACAGGAAGGATGTAGAAAGGGAGATACCAGGATTTGAAGGGCAGAAGTCATCTAATTAGAAATGAATCAGGATCAGAGATTGTGGACTCCAAGGAGTGGAAAATTACAAGGTTCCTATCAAGATAATTTGGTAATGTTCAGTCACTAAGTTGTGTCTTACTCTTTGTGACCCCATGGACTGTAGCCCGCCAGGCTCCTCTGTCCATGGGATTTCCCAGGCAAGAATACTGCATGGGTTGCCATTGCCTTCTCCAGGGGAGCTTCTCCACCTGGAGATCAAACCTGAGTCCCCTGCATTGGCAGGTGGATTCTTCACCACTGAGCCACCAGGAAGCCCCAGGAATATATTTAGCAGGATTCACAATAGAAGGTATTATCTCACCAAAGAGGTCAATTTTCACCATCTTCTGAAAGAAATTTCCTACTCTCATAAGCAGAATGTCTTTTCTTAGATTCTTTTTAAAATCCTTTTCTTAGTCTTTATTTTGGTGCATACCCCCCACCCATCATTATCACCTGCTTTTCCTTTTTTGAATGCCTCTCCCATTTTCATTGATAAAAAATCAGTATTCTGCATAGCACTGTTTGGATGTGTTATTTCACTTGATTCTCACAACTCTATGAGGCATTGCCCACATTTTACAGGTGAGAAAACAGATGTAAAGAGCCTAGTTTATCCGAGATCATATAGTAGTAATAGTCCAGAATCCAGATATATCATTGAGTATTGAGTGGATATGGAACCGCCAGACACAGAGGGATAACCACATAATGTCTTACTCTCTCGTGTCACAGTCCAGAAATAGGCAGTGCAGGGCTAGTGTGGGCGCTCCACCACGTGGGCAGGTGCATGACCTCTTCCAGCTCACGACTGCAACATCCCAGGATGTGGCCCCATCCCAGGATGGCTGCTTAGAGCAGCAGCAGGCAGCATCACAGGGGAAGAAGACAGACTGGGTCCTCGTCACACTTTTAAAGAGACTTCCTCAAGATTTTACATGGAGCCTCTACTTAGTCACACGGCTACCCTAGCTGCAGAGAAGGCTGGCAATGTAGTCTCCTGGTTGGCTGGAAGTGTACCCAGCCAAAAATCAAAGTTCTTTTACTAAAGGAGAGGAGGAGACTGCAACTTCCCTGGTGGTTCAGGAGTTAAGACTACAGGCTTCCACCGCAGGGGCTGCAGGTTTGATCCCTGGTAGGGGAACTAGGATCCTGCATGCCGTGAGAGCAGCCAAAAAAAGAGGGAGAGCCCAGGTGTAGGGAGATAACCAGCAGTCTCTCCTCCAACAGCAGTTGGATTTTGTGGCCTAGTGTCTTCCCTGTTTCTTGTTGTCTCTGTTTCATTAGCTAATGGTTTAGTCATCCAGGCCTCCAGGGCTCCAGTTTTTCCAAAGAAGTAAAACATAAGCTCGCTCTCTCTCTCCCAGTTGAATAATTACACTAAAAGCTACTATTAATTGAGGACTTGTTATGTCTTAGTTGTTGTTATTCTAAGAGCTTTACATATATTCAAACATTTAATCCTCACAACAACCCTTACTGGTAGGTACTGTTATTAGCCTCCATTTTATATTTAGGGAAACCCAAGTGCAGAACCATTAAATGACCTGCCCAAGGTTACACAGGTAGTAAATAGAGTCAGAATTCAAGCCCAAGAAGTCAGGCCCCAGAGCCCATCCTCTGAACCACTGCTACTCTACACAGCCTCTTGGGGAGGCGCTATAATTGCCTAAAAGTAGTCAGTGGCCTTCATCACACTACAGACATGCCTTTCTCCTCCTTGGGATTATTCATGAACTGTGTTAAAAGCAGTATGTTTGTTGTGTTGTCTTGCTTTTCCATTCCCTCTTCCCTGTTTTCTACTCTTTTTCCAAACCTGAGGCTGAGAAAAGAGATTGTGATATGCTTTAGGTTTTAGAAAGTTCATCTCCCTAAACTTCTGTTGGAACTTGCAAGAGAAGATTTTCTAGGTAATTAATTAGGTGTCTGTAGAGAATCCAGAGGTTCAAAGTTTCTTTATCTTGTTAACAGAAATTTTGTCTCCAAATATATTTAAAAATTTTCTCGTCTCTCCCACTCCCCAGCGTCACTGGTGTAGTCCTAGCTGTGGCTGGTGAGGGTACCACCCATTTATTGTTGTGTCTTCCCCGTATGTGCCCCACAGAGACTGGCTCTTGAATATACTGTCAGTAGATAGCCTGGGCTTCTCTGCAGGCTCTGACATTTCCACTTCCTCTGGCAGGCTTGATGTGGGTTGTTCTCCTAATACTTAATACTCATTCAGAGACAGTCCCTTACTTCATGGCCCTAATGTTCTAATTGAAGGGAGACAGGCAGTTAAAAAAAAAAAAGTAAATAAGTGAAATAAATTCGGCTCGCGTTAAATACCATGAATAAATAAAACAGGGAAGTTTGATAAGAGACTAATAGTACTCCACCCTTGTGCAAATTAGAGCTGTCTGGATAATTGAGCCTAATCGCTACTCAGTTGTTTTGTTTTTGTCTTAAAGCAATGATCCTTACATTAAAAATACAATAGTTAGCAAACACCTGGGTACATTCCACCCAGCTTTAAAAGAAATAATACATCATAGATAACACTGGGAATGCCTTCTGTATCCTGTTGGATCCCATTTCTCTTTTTCCTTTCCTAAAGGTAATCACTATCCTGAATTCATTATATCTGTGTATGTTCTTAATGCGTATATATCCATCAACAACAGAGTATTATTTTCCACATATAGACACATGGCACACTATGCCCATCATCTGCTGTGCTTTCTTAACAGTACAGCGTTTGGATTTATCTATGATGCCTATTTCTTTCACTGTAATTAATAATCTAATATGAATATACTATAATTTGTTGATCTCTTTTCCTGCACATGTACAACTTTTTTACTACTATTAACATCACTGCAGTCTCTTTTTCCTAATGTATGGGTTTCTCTAAGAAATATATTGAAAACAGAATTGCTGCATTGTAAGGTATGCCCTTGCTGGCTGTTACCATATTGCTTTCTAAGTGATCATACCAGTTTACACCCCCTGTGAAGGTAAATGAGTTCAGACTTTTCCACATTCTTATCAATACTAGGCAGCTCCAAACTTTTTAACTGTTACCAAGTTGATGGGTTTTAAGTGTCTTGTTTTAGGTTTCACTTTCTTTGTCACTAGAGGGGTTAAACGTTTCTTCATAGGTTTGTTAGCCATTTGAATCCCATGTTCACATTTCTGCCCGCTTTCTCTCCTTATTCTGGTTGGTTCATATAGATGTGGAGGTCTGGATATTAATTTTCTGTCCACCGTGTGTATTGGAAATCTCCATAAAACAGCTTGCATGGCTGTGTTGAATGTTGTATTTTCTAGTTGATTATTAATGGTATAAGTATGAGTGCTGTTCTTTTCTATTGCTGTATCTGCCAACCCTAGTATTATGAGTTCTAATAATAGATGACAGAATAACAGAAATTCTTGGTTTTTTTCCGACTTAAATAGCAGTGCTTCTAAACATGTATTATTACATCTGCTATTTGCCATAGATTTCTGATAAATATCTTTCATCAGTTTAAGTATGTTCCCTTCTATTCCTAGTTTGCTGAGGTTGTTTTTCATTATAAATAAATGAGTTAAATTATAGTAAATATTTTCCTTCATTTGTTGATGATCATGTGGTCTGTCTTTTCTGACCTGTTAGTATGGGGATCTACATTAATACATTTCTGATGGAGAACTGTCATTTCCTTCCTAAAATAGTTCAGTATGTTCTTATTCTTACTATCTCACCCCCCAAATGAACATATTCTAGGCTAGTTTCATGGGAGATAAATCTTATTTTGATTTATCATTGAATCTGAAGATAACTTCGGGTAGTGCTATCATCTTAACAATATTAAGCCTTCCAGCCCATGAACATGGGATGTCTTTCTATTTATTAGAACTGAATTTTTACTTGTATTTAATTTTAAGTAATTGAAATAGCCACATGTGGCTAATGACTGTTGTATTAGCACAGCCCTAGAGCATCATCTTCAGATTCTTTTTTAATTAATTTTATTATAGTTGGTTCACAACGTTGTGTTAGTTTCCACTGTACAGCAGAGTGAATCACTTATACATATACATACATCTAGTCTTTTTTTAGATTCTTTTCCCAGATTTTCTTTCTAAAACATTGGACAATGGTGACGCCTGCAGAGGCCTTGTAGTACCTGAATCATCTTAGGCTCAAGATGGCTGCGCATATGAAAAGCCTGGTTAGACAGTCCTACCTCCAGGAGGGCATAAGTCTCTCTGCAAGGTGATTGTATAGGCTCGCCGCCCCCATCCCCGACCCCACCCGAGATAGGAGACAACCACAAGTCACGCAGCATCCTGTCTCCTCTGTTTTCCTTTTGGAAGTGTCTGGTTTGCTCCAGAACTAAAAAGAACGTACAACTTTTTAAAAAATTAGCAAAAAACAAACTGCCTCTGGCAGAAATGGAACTCCTTCTGCCTCTTCTTATTTTCATATAAACAGAAACTATGGTACCCAAAGTAGATCAAATGTTTCAAAATAAATTTCCTTTCTAAATGAAAATGGTGATTATTTTAAAGCATTTATACCTTGTTCATCTCTCTGATGCTGTTCTCACGGGAACAACAACAAACAGCAGAAAGTGCCTTCAGGTGCCAGTAACTATTGTGCTTCCAATTCCATTTTCCTTGAGGGTCAAGAGTCCAAGAGATCCCTGCACATTAGAAACAAAAAACAGGTTAATACTAGAATTAACTAATCAATCAATTAGGTAATTAGTTAAACAAACTAGAGAACCCCCTTTCCAAGTCCATTCTCTCTTTCCTGCCAGGGAGGAAGTAATGCTAGGATGCAAGAGAGCTGTGTCCTTAGTGCACTCCTCAGAGGTCTTCCTGCTCCCCTGCTGAGCATCTCTCTAAAGACTTCTAGGGAGATCTGCTGATCCTCTCGAAGTAAACAGGAAAACTCAGTAAATAACACTGGGGATCTTAGAGCTTAGAGGCTATCACACACTTTTCTGGAATAAGGTCCCGTTGGCCTTGGACAGCCAGGAGTAGGTGTCTTTGTATAAACATTTTATTACGACTGTCTTGCAGAGGAGCCCTCCAGTCAGCTTCTGGAGCAGAAATGGGACCTGTTTGTCCAGGCCTGCCCATAACCACTCTCCATCAGCTTCTCCTGAAAAGAGGCTGGAATATTGCCCATGTGTTCAGAATTCATCTAGCTCAGCAGCCATCCAGTTCTCTGTGCTTTCTCTACCTTTCTGCCCCCTAGCCTGTACCCTACCCTCATTGTCATCTCTCGCCTTGTAAACGGATAGCTTCTTTATTGTAGCATTTGGTTTCCCCACGCTAGAATTGCTCTACTGCCACTCTGCCCAAATTCCTGTGCTAGCCACTTGGGCATTCTGGTGTCAGAACTCAGTAGCGCCCCAGCTGTCCCACCCAGCTTTCTCAGCTCTCCTCTTTCTCTCCTGGGCTGTTGTGCTGGAATGATATTCCTCTTGGATTTCAGTGTGTGCAGGCTTCTTTGGGTGGAGCCTTGAGCTGTTCACAGGAGTGCTGGTAATGTCTGGCCGTCAGTGCTGCCAAAGGCAAAAAGCTGGCCTCTTCTCAGTTTAAAGCACATAGTTGGATTGCTGGGGCAGTGTTAGATGGAGGGTGGGGTAAGCAAATACCACTCTCTTCCTACTGTGTTTTCAGGAAATGATTATAAAGGAGCTATAAGTGCGATTGAAGCCTACAGAATGGATTGGCAACTTCCCCCAACCCTCCAAAGAAGAAAACACTCTCTCTCTCTCTCTCTCCCCCCCCCCCCCCCCCACTCCTCGACTCCTCCATTAGGCTTCATCCCAGATCCACACCCTCATTGTTCTGCTGAACTTAACTTGGTACTCTTTCAGAGCAAAGAACCTTTGTTAAAGTATCTCCGTTCTCTTCCCTGGGAAAGAACTCGAGCATAATCTGCTGAACAAAGGGCTGAACTTGCCCTTTAGGCAAACTGGGTTCCACTTCCCTGTCCTCTCCGCTCCCGGGAGCAGTGTGAGCAGACGCCTGTGTAGATGGAGGAGTAACCAGTGCCAAGACTTAATCCCTCAATTAGGGAGTAGGGTTTTCAGAACTGGTAGTCAAATTGTGTGCAGACACAGTTGTCAGTGAACAGCATCTCTGTGCCGTCAGCACACCTCCATTCCTTTCTTCTAGCTGCCTGGTTCCCTGTACAGCCCTCTCCCCCGCTTCCCCTGTGAGGTCTAAGCCGCATGGCTCTTACAAATCTTGTCTGGAGTCTCCTAAAGTGGCAGGTTTGGCTGTGCAGAGTGCGGCATCCCAGAGTCTGCCCCTCCTCTCTCAGCAGCTGTTTGCCACTGACCGAGGTGGCGACTGAGCCTGTGTGTGTGGCCGGAGTCAGTGATGAGCCTCCCACCCAGGCCTGGGGAAGCCCTCCGCCAGTGTGGTTCCTGTGGCAGCGGCCAACACGCCAGAGCTCCTCATACCTTCAGGGCTGTGGTGTAACAGCCAGCTTCATGCGGTGGCATTGTTTAGTGTTGGTTGACTTGACTTTTCTGTCCCCACCCTCTGTGTTTCAAGGCATCTGGCCGTGGCCCAGGAGAGAAGAAGCTGGCACTTGCAGAGTGGCTTCCTGCTGCCTCCCTTGTAGTAGGAGCCAGGACCACCTTCCATCCCTGCCTTCTACCCGTGTGGCAGAGGCACAGGGCCCCTCTGTGCTCAGCCTCCCGTTGTGGGGTTTCAAGTTGCCTAAGATCAGGACGCGGCTATCTGCCAGGTTATCTGCCCAGATAAACATTTATTATTTACAGGGAGGTGTTTCAGCTGCTCTGGCGGATCCCACTGGTGAGATCTTCTAGTTTCTTGAGGTTTGAAGCCAGTGTGTGGGGCTGACGTCCAGACAGAGAACTGCTGGAGCTGGCGAGGTTCTCTGTGACTTCTGACATCGTTCAGCCATGGCCCCCTCCCCACCGGGTGCCAGAGCCAAATTTATAGCTCTCAGTTCCCAGCCCTGCCTTCTGGGTATTGAAACTGCCTCTACTTTTTCAACATTTCTAGCCTTTCAAATTTGAAGATTTGTATCAGAGCCAATGTTATGACATAAGCAGCTGAAGACTTCTTCTAGGTGGCAAAACCAGCATTCTGACCTGTTTTCCTTAATAGCTACTGAGACAGCCGTTTAGTGAAGGCAACCAGGATAAAGATAGGTGGGTTGTGTTTTTTTTTAATGCAAACAGCCATGTCCACTGCATCCAAATATACATTGTCTTTTTATTTTCTGGTGATAGAATTGGTTCTCAATGGTTTATTATATTGCAAGGTTGAAAGTTACAGTGAGCTCACTTATCCTCAACATCTGGATTCTGTCACTCATAATATTGCTTTGTCATCCATCTATCCATCCATCTCTCCATCTATCATGTTTCTTTTTGATCTGTATCATCAATATATTTCCTCTAAATCCTTCAGCATGAATGTATGTCATTAGAATTCAGTATTTGCTTATGGTTTTTTCTTTTGAGATAAAATTTACATACAGTGATATGGACAAATATTAAGTGTACCTTTGCTAGGTTCTGACAAATGCATATACTTCTGTAACCCAAGGTCTTTCAAAATTTGAAGTCTTTTTATTATGCTCCCTTAGCTCCACCTTTACCCCCAGAGGCTGTTTTTTGTCTTGACTTTTTTTCCCCACGATAGATGAGATGTTCTCTTTCCAGAACTTCGTAAGAATGGCATATAGTTTTTTAAATAAGGCTTCTTTCATTTAGTAGAAAGCTTTGAGATTCCTTTATGTTGTCATACTTACCGGCAGTTCAGTCCTTTTTGTTTCTGAGTAGTTTTCCATTTTATGACTATAGCACAGTTTATCTGTTCTCTGATGGATGGACAGGTGGCTGTTTGTCCACCTTTTTGTGGACATGTGTTTTCTTTTGAGTAAGTGCCTAGAATTGGAATTGCTGAGTTACAGAGTGGATGTGTGCATTTTCTTGGAGATGGTTAGACCTTTTTCCAGAGGTGATTGCAGCATATTCCATGCCACCCGTGTGCAGGAGTTCTGTTGCTTCACATCCTCATTTGGAGGAGAGGGGCAGTATATCCTTGTGGCTTTTAATTTGCATTTTCCTGCTTACTAATATAGAATTTACATGCTTTTTTCACATTCTTACTGGCCACTTATATGTCTTCTTCATCAAGGATCTGTTTTAGATTTCTTGCCCATTTTCTTTAATTGTGTTGTTTGTTTTCTTGTTGGGTTACAAATTTCTTTATGTATTCTGGATACAAGTACTTTGTCGATATATATGTTTTGTGACTGTTTTCACTCAGTCCATGACTTGCCTGTTTATTTTCTTAACAGTGTCTTGCTGAACAGAAGTTTTTAATTTTGATGTAGTCTAATTTATCATGTTTTTCCTTTATGGCTGTTATTTTATGGGAACTTGAAAACCCAAGTCATATATACTGTCTCCCCCACCACCCCTCCCTATATCAGTTTCTTCTGTTATTAACATTTTGTGTTAGTGTAGCTCATTTGTTGCAACTGATGAGCAGATAAACTGGTACATTATTATTAACAAATGTCCATAGTTTAGGGTTCACTCTTTGTGTTGTGTGATCTTGGGTTTTGACAAATGTATAACGACATGTATCCACCATTATAGTAGGACACGGAATAGTTTCAGTACCCTGAAAATACGCTGTGCTCCACCTGTTCATCCCTCCCTCTATCATCTCTAGCCCCTGGCAACCACTGGTCTTATTTCTCTCCGTAGTTTTGCCTTTTCCAGAGTGTCACACAGTTGGAATCATACAACCTTTGGAATCGTGTGTAGCCTCTTCAGATTGGCTTCTTTCACTTACCAGTATACATTTAAGGTTGTTTTTATGGCTTGATAACTCATTTCTTTTTATTTCTAATATTCCATGATATAAAATAATGTTTATCCCTGAATAATATTCATGGAGGTGGTATGAAAGTATCACCATTTGTTTATGCATTCACCTACTGAACATTTTGGTTGCTTACAGCTTTTGGCAATTACTAGTAAGGCCAGTGTAAACATTTTTGTGTGGAGGTGAGTTTTCAGCTCACTTTGGTAGATACCAAAAACTGCAGTTGCTCAATCATATGGGAAGACTAGGGCTTCCCTGGTGACTCAGATGGTAAAGCATCTGCCTGCAATGCGAGAGACTCTGGTTTGATCCCTGGGTCGGGAACATCCCCTGGAGTAGGGAATGGCTACTCACTCGAGTATTCTGCCATGGACAGAGGAGCCTGGTGGGCTACAGTCCATGGGGTTGCAAAGAGTCAAACATGACTGAGCGTCTAACACTTTCAGTTTCATGGTAAGATTATGTGTAGCTTTGTAAGAAAATGCCCAGCTGCCTTAAATGTAGCTATACTATTTTGCACCCTGCCAGCAATGAATGAAAGTTCCTGTTGCTTCATAGCCTCACTAGCATTTGGTGGTGTCTGTATGTTGGATTTTAGCCATTTTAATAGGTGTATAGTGGTAGTTCATGACTGTTTTAATTTGCCATTTTTAAATGGTTTATGGTGCTGAGCGTCTTTCCATGTTTGCCACCTGTGTATTTAGTTCAGTGAGCTTCTGCCCATTCTTTAATTGGGTTGTTTTTTTTCTTGTTACGTTTTAAAAGTTACTGATTGATTTTTAAATGTTTGAACAACTGTGTATTACTTAAATAAATCCTGTTTGCTGTATTGGATTTGCCAGTGTTTGGGTAATATTAACAATGTTGTTTATATCTTATCAGGTTTTGGCATTAGTTATACCGACCTCATCGAATGACTTTGGAAGTTTACTCTCTTCCTCCATTTACTGAAAGAGTTTGTGTAATACTGGTGTTAAATCTTAGTTGGTGAACTTGTGGCCATAAAGTAGTTCATAATAATGTCTTCTTGTTATTTTGATGTCTGTAGGATCTGTATGTCGTGACATATGGGTTATTTAGAAGTGTGTGGCTTAATTTCCAAGTATTTCAGGTTTTCCTGGATACCTTACTGTCACTGATTCCTAATTTAGTTCCATTGTGATCAGAGAGCATACTTGGCATTACTTCAGTCCTTTTAAGTTTACTGAGACTTGCTTTATGGCCTCTCACATATTTACCTGGAAGACCATAACCGCACATGCAATGAAAAGAATGTATTCTGTACGTTGGGCATAGCGTTATATAAACATCAATGAGGTCAGGGTGGTTGATAGTGTCGAGATCCCCTGTCTTTACTCTTATTTTGTCTTGGTGCTCTGTTAATTTCTGAGAGAGGAATGTTAAAATCTCTTAATATGGTTGTGGGTTTTCTGTTCTTCCCTTTAATTCTGTCAATTTTTGTTTTCTGTATTTTGGAGATCTCTTGCTAGGCACATCACTATGATTTTTACAGCTTCCTGATGAACTGACCATTTTATCACTGCGGAATGTCCCTCTTTCATCTCTGATAATACTTTGCCTTAAAATCAGTTTTTTTCTTGATATGTATATAGCCACTCCAGCCTTCTCATGGTTTTTGTTTGCATGGTATTATCTTTTTCCGTCCATTTGCTTTTAAGCACTCTGTATCTTTACATATATAAAAATCTCTATTGACAGGATGTAGTCGGGTCTTACACTTAATCCATAATGAAAGTCTCCTCCTTTCTAGTGAAGTATTTAGTTTATTAACACTTAATGTAATTAACCCAATGGTTGAATTTAGGTTTACAGTTTTGTTAGTTGTTTCTGTTTGTCCCTGGTGGGTTGTTTGTTCCTTCTTTATATACATAAACATGTACATATATCTGTATCTTCCTTTTGTACCTACTTTCCTGTCTTCTTTTACATTATATGATTTTTATTAAGAATTCCACTCTAACTTATTTATTGGGGTTTTGGGTATTTCTATTTGCTGTTTTTTAGTGGTGGCTCTGTAGATTATAGTGTATGTCCTGAACTTTTCAGACTACTTAAGAGTTGCTGTTGTATCACTTCACATAAAATGTAGAAATCTTCCAAGCATACAGTTCCAGTTACCCATTGCTCTTTTATTATTATAGTTGTTACATGGTATATACTGACTACTATAACATATATGTGTATATAATATACTGTATACATAATATACTATATTCACCAACATGACAGTGTTGGTTTTTGGTTTTTTACTTCGAAGACATGCAAATTTTATTTCTACTAACTTAATATTAGCAAATACTTGGAGTAAAATGCTAAAGTCTTGTGCTGATAAGGCTGTTTGTATATGTGTGGTAAAATATATGTAAGATTGGGAATTCCCTGATGATACAGTGTTTGGGACTCCGTGCTTTCGCTGCTGAGGGCCCAGTTTCAATCTCTGGTTGGGGAACTAAGATCCCGCAAGCCCTGATCAATACAGTACATGCATATACGTGTAGGTGTATATGTGTATATATGTATGTACATATATATGTGACATTAATTTTACCATTGTGTCAATTTTTTTCTTTGCGGCACATGCTTTTGGTGTCTTGTGCAGAAATCATTACTATATCCAACAATGTAAAGATTTTCTCCTATGCTTTAAGAGTTTTGTAGTTTGGGCTCGTAAGTTTAAATCTTTGACCCATTTTGAGTTAATTTTTATGTATGATGTTAGGTAAGGAACCAACCTCATTCATTGGCATGTGGATATTCAGTGTGTAAAATGTTATAATTTTGCATTAAACAAATCTGTGTGTCTTTTTTAATTTAAGAAGGTAGAAAAGTTGTTGTTTGTATTTATCCAGATACTTACCATTTCTTTGTGAAGGGCCAAGTATCCAAGCAGTATCATTTTCCTCTGGCTTGAAGAGCTTTTGGCTTTTCTCGTAAGGCATATGCTACAAATTCTCTTACTATTCTTTTATCAGAAAAAAAAAAAATCTTTATTTCATTTCTTCCTTTAAAGTTCTCTTCACTGGGTATAGAAAATTTTCAGTACTTTAAGTACAAGTCATCTGTTGTCTTATGGCCTGTATAGTTTCTGATAAGACATCAATTAGCATTTATTCAGATTGTTGTTCTCTACATGTAGTGGGGCATTTTTCTCTGGCTGCTTTCTGGATTTTTCTCTGTATCTGGTTTTCAGTAGTTTAACTATGATATGTCTAGGCCTGATTTTCTTTGTATCCTCCTGCTTGGGGTTCACTGCTCTTAAATCTACAAATTGTCTTTCACCAAATTTGGGGGACTTTCAGGCATTATTACTGAAGTTATTTTTTTCTGCTCCAGTCTCTCCTGAGATTCATGTACACATATGTTAGACCTTTTGCTGTTGTCTCTGAAATCAAGGGCTTTATTTATTTTTTTCCTCTTTACCTTGAGTGATTTCTATTCTGACTTCATATTTACTCACTTCTTTGTCATCTCCATTTCCTTTTAAGTGCATCCAGTGACTTTTTTATTTCAGATAATGGATTGTTGGGTTTGTTTTGTTTTATTGGCTTCCTTTTTTTTTCTTCCAGTTCTAGACTTTCCATTTGATTCTTTTTCAATTTCTGTTTCTCTGCTGAGCTTTCCCATGTTTTCATTTATTTCAGTCATTTTCCTTTATCTCATTGAATGCCATTATAGTAACTTTGTCGCTAATCTTGCTGTTAATTTTAACATTTGTGTCATTTCTGAAGTGGTCTCCATTTCCTGTCTTTTCTCTTAGAAATAGGTCACATGAAATAGTGTGTGATATCACTTATGTGTAGAATCTAGACAATACACACAGGACTTCCCTGGGGATCAGTGGTTAAGACTCCATGCTTCCACTGTGGGGCCATGGGTTTGATCCCTGGTCAGTGAACTAAGGTCCTACACATGCCATGTGGCACAGCCCCAAACGAAAAATAAACCAGTGACTGTAACAAAAAAGAAGCAGACTCACAGTTGCAGAGAATAAACAAATTGCTGGGAGGGGGACAATATAGAGATAGGAGATAAAGAGGTATGAATTATTAAGTATAAAAGAAACTACAGTGATACTGTACAAAGGGGAGTATAGCCAATGTTTTACAATATAAGTGGGAAATCTCTGAAAGCTGTGAATCACTGTGTTGTGTGTCTATAACTTATATATCAACTATACTTCAGGTAAAAAACACTTTAAAAAAAGAGTAGGTCACATTGTCTTGTTTCTTTATACACTGAGTGATTCGAGATTTTACCCTGTAATTGTAAATGTCATGTGGAGTTTGTTTTGTTCCTCCAGAGAAGGTTTCCGCTTTGGCGTATTGGGCATTTCGGTTGGTTGGACTCAAATTGCAGTAGGTCAAACATCCATTTTGTTTGTCTGGTTTTGTTGTTGTTACTGTTTTTCACATTTAATCTACACATACATGGTTTAGAAGTCAGGCCAGAAATTTGAATATTGTGTGTACGCAGAATATGGGGCTGCTTCTCTGGGGCTATGCAGAGATTTGAGATTTCAGATTCACTCACTTCTGTATCATCTCCGTTTCCTTTTAAGCGCATCCAGTGACTTTCTTATTCCAGATACTGGATTGTTGGGTTTGTTTTGTTTTATTGCCTTCCTTTTTTTTCCTTCCAGTTCTCGACTTCGCATTTGATTCTTTTTCAATTTCTGTTTTTCTGCTGAGATTTCCTGTTTTCATTTATTTCAGTCATTTTCATTTATCTCATTGATAAAGAAAATATCATTGAACTATTTTGATATTTAAAGTTAATTTTTATTGGCGTATAGTTGATTTACAATGTTATGGTAGTTGTTTGTTTTTCTTTTAAATAGCCAGAACAACACTTGGAATCAAGCATAGTAAATATTTTTTTGGTAGGCAATACAGTGAGCAAATTCAGTTATTCCTTTTTCTTTTTTTTAATTCCTTTTTAAAGTAAAAAATAAAATGGGTCTTTGAAATAATGAGTGTTACCACTGTAATTAAGAAAATGATCTTGAAAATGTTTAAAAGAGGAATTCTCAGGTACTTTTGAGCATTGGCATTTTTGTCTTTTTAAGGAGACCTTTTCATATCCTTTGCCTGGTTTTTTTTGGAGTATTTTTCACTTTTTTTTAATTTTAAAGGCCTTTCTGAGAAGGATTTGAACCCTTTTCAGTCATTTACATTGAAAATATTTTCTACAGTTTGTCACTTACCTTCCATTATTTATGGGATTCTTCTTAAATGTCAATGGTTTAAAATTTTACATAGCCAACTTTAATTTTCCCTTTATGAAATTTGTTTTTATGCTTTAAAAAGTCTTCCTAACTTCAAATGAATATTCATATTTTATTCTCATTATTTTACTTTTTGAAAAATTGTTATTATTTTAAAACATTTATTTTTCTGAATGGTGTGAAACAGAGATCTAACTTAATTTTTTAATTAATTTATTTATTTTAAGTGGAGGATGATTGCTTTACGATGTTGTGGTGGGCTTTGCCACACATTGACATGAATCAGCCACATGTGCACATATGCCCCTCCATCCTTAGCCTCCTCTACAAACAGTTTATAAAGTAGCAGCATTTATTAAATGATTTATTAAACTTTTAGCTTAACTAAAATTTAAGCTTCATTATATACTGATATATGGATACGCTATGCTAGAATCTGTTTTTATACATAGATATAAATGCATACTAGCATCTGTTTTTAGGCCTTTTATTATTTTTTGCCAGTCTGTTCTTGAAACATAACCTTGCCATTTTAGTTACTGTAGCTTTGTAATGTGTTCTCATTCTACTGATGTGAGTTTACACACATTCCTTTTATATTTTATTGCTGTATACCTTTGGCTTTTCCCATCTACTTATGCTTTATACAAACTTCAGAATAATTTTCAATCCCACTGCACCCCCCAAAAAAATTCTTATGGTATTTTTTAGTTGAGATATAATTAATATATAACATATTAGTTTTTGGTATAGAACATAAAGATTAGATATATGAATGTATTGTGAAATGATCACAACGATAAATCTCACTTCAGTTCAGTCGCTCAGTCATGTGCGACTCTGTGACCTCATGGACTGCAGCACACCACACTTCCCCGTCCTTCATCAACTCCCAGAGCTGGCTCAAACTCATGTCCATCGAGTCAGTGATGCCATCCAACCATCTCATCTTCTGTCATCCCCTTCTCCTCCTGCCTTCAATCTTGCCCAGCATCAGGGTCGGGTCTTTTCCAATGAGTCAGTTCTTCCACCAGGTGGCCAAAGTATTGGAGCTTCAGCATCAGTCTTTGCAATGAATATTCAGGATTGATTTCCTGTAGAATTGACTAGTTTGATCTCCTAAGTTAATAATAAGTCTAGTTAGTATCCATCACCACACATAGGTACACATTTCCTTTTTGTGTGAAGAGAACTTTGGAGATGTACTCTCTTAGCAACTTTCAGATATACAATAAAAGAAAAAAAGGACATATCTACAAATTTGTACATCATCCTTGTGTAGGGGGGCATGCTAATTTTCTTTCTGTTGTTCCAGTCTTACTATATGCGCTGCCAGAAAGGAGCACTCCTCATGGTATTTTGATTGGAATTGCATTCACTTTAAAAATATCTTTGAAGAAAATTTGACATTGTTACAAGTTTTCTTATTAAAACAATGTATTCTCTGGACATCAGTACTTTTATGTCTCCCATGTTTTTTTATTGATTTTCTTGCTATAATGAATGGGATTTTTTTCGGTACACTGTCTATATAGTACTTGGGGAAAGCTAACTTTTATATTCAGCTATCACATCAAATTTTCTTACTAATTCTCTTCTTAGCTGATCATTTATTCATTAATTTATGTGATTTTTTTCCCTTTTTTAATTTACCTTCACTGGGTTTTAGTAGAATTACAATATTGTGTTAATTACTGTTATACAGAAAAGTGACTCAGTTACGCATCCTTTTTCATATTCTTTTCCACTGTGGTTTATCATAAGATATTGATACGGTATATCCCAAGAATATATAGTTCCATGTGCTACACTATAGTGCCTTGTTGTTTGTTCATTCCGTATATATAGCAGCTTGCATCTGCTAGCCCCAGACCCCCACTTGTGCCATCTTTCACCCCTGCTTCCCTTGGCACCCACCAGCCTATGTCCCTGACTCTCTTCTGTGTCATAGATCGGTTCATTCATGTCATATTTGCGGTTCCACATTTAAGTGGTGTCATGCGGTATTTGTCTTTCTCTTTCTCACTTATTTCATTTTGTATGGTAATCTCGAGTTGCATCCATGTTGCTGAAAATGACATTATTTGTTCTTCTTTATGGCTGAGTAGTATTCCATTGTGTAGAGGTACCACATCTTTATATGTGGTGTGTTTTAAATTAATGTTTTCTAAATTTGACTGGTCCTTTTCTTATTGGGATGAACCTTATTTGGGTTGCATTTTAGTGGTCTGCTACATTTGATGTGCTATTTTTTTACTTAGAGTGTTTATATCCATAGTGGGCCTGGCCTCTCTTTCCTGTCTTTACTGCTTTTTTTCTTTGCGTATTGGAGTATTCTGGTGTACTGACTCTGTGCAAAGAAATGGGAAGCAGCTTTTCTTTTTCTGTGACCTGACAAGTATATAGAGTGTGTTACTTCCAGAGTCATTCTTGACTGCCGTGCATTCTCTACCTTCAGCCTCTCAGCAGTCTTTTTACTCTGCCTTTGAGATATGTACAGAATCCAGCCATTTAACAACGATTTCTACTAATACCACCCTAATCCAAAACAGTCCTTTCTCTTGCTTAGACTGTTAGTGTAGGCATGTTGTGATCTTCTCTCCCCTTCAGCCTAGTCTCAACACAACAGCCAGGGTGATCTTAAGATGTAAGTTGGATTAGCTAATACCACTGCTCCAAGCCCCTCCAGAGGATTTCTATCACACTCAGAAGAAAATATCAAGCCCTTGCCAAGGCTTACATCCTTTCTGACCTCATCTCCTACCACTCTTCGCTTACTCTTCACTGGCCAAACTGGCCTCCTCATTCTTTAATCATGCCAAACGACTCAGGCCTCTGGGCCTTTGCACTTCTGTTCTGCTGTTACCCAACTGCATAGCTTACTTCCTAAAGTCCTTCAGATTCCTGTTCAAGAGCCAACCTTATCAGAAAGTTCTCTACCAGTAATAAATGGTAAAGAAATGGACAGTCTACCCCAGGCACTCTCTGTCCCTTCACTGAACTTTTATTTTTCTTCTTAACACTTTCCATCACCTGCCTGACAAGTTGGATTTTGTTTTGTTTTCGCTTTGCCTGTTTATTGTCCTCTACCAGAATGTAAAAACTTTTATTTTATTTACTGTATACTCCCCAGAGCTTAGAACAGTGCCTGGAGGATGGATCCTGTTCCATACTATGAATAAATATTTACTGACTGAATAGGTGAATAAACTGAAGGAACTTACCTATAAAGGCACCTCAGCCTCTAGTAGTTTTGTAAAGAAAGCCTCTGACACCTCCCTTTTTCTATTTCTTCCCTTAGTATGTGTTTTTTTTAAGGCTTTTGAGTCTGTTTTCTAGGCAGAAAAAAAATTTTTTAGATAAGGTTATTAAGCTACAACAAATACATGCAATAAATAGTTCAACAGTGTTAAGTGTTTGATTCAAAGTATGAGTTTTGACAGAAATATGCGGTAGTGTAAACATCACCACAGTGAGGATATTTTCACCACTTCTTGCGTCAGTTTTCTTGACTGAGCTTATCACAAGACATCATCCATTTCTCTAAAATCTTCACTTTTTCTTTCTGTGTTCTCTGACTTTTTTCTTAAAATGTTAGCTATTTGCATTTCTTCATTTTAAAAAACTAGCTCTTATATTTATTGTCCTCTAATTTATTGACTTTTATCTTTTTTCTTTTATTGTTCTTATACTTGTTTTTTTCTTCTGCTTGTGTTGAATCTGTGTTTGCTTATTTCTTACTAGTTTACTTAAAAGCTTTATGACTTTGAATATGTGATTACTAATACTTTGGCTGTACTCTAATCCATTTAGATAAATACTCTTCTAATGGTCATTTTTTAAATAGTCTTTGATTATAATTTTGATTTTTTTTCTTTTTGATTCTAAAGTTATTTGGAAGTTTGTTTTTAAAGTTGGACTTCTTAAATTGTTGTTATTAATTTCTACTTTGGGATTTTTTTTCTTTAGAATTTAATTTATTGAGGTAAAATTCATATAACATAAAAATTAACCATTTAAAGTAAACAATTCAGTGGCATTTAGAACATTCAGTGTTGTACAACCAATACTTCTATACTCATTGCATTTTAATTCCAGTTGTTTATCTCTGATTTTTAAAATAAAATGCATTAAGTTCTTTTTCTCTACTTATCAAGTGGAAAAATTAAATAGGATAAAACTAGCTCTCAGTGTAGTTAGGATTATGTTTAGCTGCAAGATGCAGTAACAATAACTTAAACAAGATAGATTTCCCTCTCAAGTGTAGGAAGCCCAGAGGTTTTGGATTTGACACCCCATGGTGTCATGGACCAAGGTTCTACTTTTTTGATGTGCTTTTTACTTGGTTTTCGTTTCCAACAACCTCTTAAAGTCTAAGATAGCTATTGAAATGCCAGCCACTTCACCTGCTTGCAAGCCTGTGTGAAGTAGAAACAGTTAAAGAAGGAATGCAATTAAAAAAATTTTTTTAATAAGGGCCTTCCCTGGGAGTTCATACACATTACAGTCTACATTCTACTGGCCAGAACTGAGTCACTTGGCCAAACCTAACTGCAGTGTAGACTGGGAAATATTTTCATTCTATTAATAGTTAGACCATGAAAAAAAGTGTTAGTCACTCAGTTGCATCCAATCTTTGCAACCCCATGGGGTGTATGAGGTGAGGTGAGGTGAAGTCGCTCAGTCGTGTCCAACTCTTTGGGACCCCGTGGACTGTAACCTACTAGGCTTCTCTGTCCATGGGGTTCTCCAGGCAGGAATACTGGAGTGGATTGCCATTTCCTTCTCCAGGGATCTTCCCCAGGGACCAAACCCGGGTCTCCCGCATTGGAGGCAGACGCTTTAACCTCTGAGCCACCAGGGAAGCCCTGTATACACACCTAAAAGTCAAGGGCTCTATTGCAGAGGAAGAGAAGGAGAACAGATGATGGGAAACAACTGGCAGTCTCTGCCACACACCCCCATGCAGAAGTGCACGACTTCCTGCTTCCTCCTCTCACCACTCCCCCGTTGCCTAGTTTGTATAGGTATCACAGGTATCAGTGAGACTTTAGTTTATCTGAGAACGCCTTTCTTTTGCCCTTCTACACGAGTAGGGCAGTGTGGGGCACACAAGTATGAGGCCAATCAAGTTTGTGTGGGTTCTTTCGTTTTGTTTTGTTTTTTAATGCTAATAGGATTATTTTTTTCTCATTGTCCGTGGAAGTTAAAGACTGAACCAAGGTATGTCTCAATCACACATGGCAAATGTCTGATAGGTGCGTTTTCACTCTGTGCCAAAGACAGGCATTACTAATTGATCACAGCACTCTTTCCCACTGAATACAAATTTGTATTCATTAAAAATAAAGAAATAAATAAAGCCCACTTTTTTTTTTTTTGCCATCTCTAATGAAGGTGTTGGTTTCAAATTAAGTTTTTTAGCATGAGCTTTGAATATGGAGCAGGAAATGGCAACCCACTCCAGTACTCTTGCCTGGAAAATCCCATGGATGGAGGAGCCTGGCAGGCTGTAGTCCATGGGGTCACAAAGAGTCGGACACGACTTAGTGACTTCACTTTCTTTCACTTTTGAATATTCAGGCTCCAAATGTCTCTGTTACTCGGGAAGGTTTACTTTTCCTCCCCTCCACCCCTTTCCTTTCTCATTTTTTAAATCACTGCTCTTTTCCCATCAGTCTTGATCTTTCTGGAATAGCTTTTTAAAGATTTACTCTCCCCTGCCCGTTATTTGCATCTCTAAATTCTCCTCTGTGTTACAGAAGAGACTCAACCAAGTCACGCATATCAGTAATTTGCTCTTCTTTTGCTATGTTAACTGCTGCTTATAGCCTTACCTACAGTTTTTCCTGGTCACTTTCTCATATGACTGCCTTCTCTAGATTGAAATGCAGTTTACTCTGTGTGTGTGTGTGTGTGTGTGTTGTTGTTGTTGTTTTTTACTTGTTTATTGAAGTTGAACCTTCATTAAGTAATATGCACTACTTTTGAGTTCAGTACCTTTTACATATGGTTGCATTCATGCTAACTGTGACCCCCATCAAGATACAGAATATTTCTCGAATCCCAGCAGGCTTTGTTATGCCCCCTGTCTTCCCTCCTCTTAACAGAAGTAACAGTTATCCTGACCTTGTTCACTATCTGTTAGTTTTGCCTGGTTTTGATGTGTGTATAAATAGAATTATATTGTATTCAGTACATACCCTTTATTTCTTTTGTTCAGCACAATCTATGAGAGATTCATTCAGATTATTACATGTAAGAGTAGTTCATGCTGCATTATTGCTGTGTAGCATTTTGTTGTATAAATACACTACAGTTTGCTGCTTCTACTGTTGATGGACCTTTCTTTTACCAGTCTTGGTTATTATGAATAAAGCAACCATGGACATATACTCTGTTTCTCTTTGATGCGTACCTAGGAATGGGCTTGTTAGGTTGTAAGGTAGATGTGTGTTTAACTTCAGTAGACACTGCCAAGAAGATTTCCAAGGAGCTTGTACCAGTATACATGACCATCTGCAATATAAGAGAACTTCAGTTGTTCCACGTATTTGCCAACTCTTGGTTTTAATTTGGTTTTGGTTTTCATTTTAGCCTTTCTGGTGGGTGTACAGAAGTATCTCATTGCGACTGTGATTCACATTTCCCTGGTGAATAATGATGTTGAGAACCTTTTCTTCTGCTTCTGGTCACTTGGATGTCCTCTTCTATAGAGTGCCTGTTCCTGACTTTTGCCCATTTTTCCTTTCAGTAGGCTTGTCTTTTCTTATCAATTTATAGAATAATTTTTAAAGTACTCTGAATGTAAGTCCTATGTTGGGTATACATGTTTGTATTAAAAATACCTTCTCTCACCCTTGGCTCATATTTTCACTTTTAATGGTATCATTTGATAAACACAAGTTCTTAATTTTTATGAAGTCAAATTTATCAATTTTTTTCTTTAATGGTTAATGCTTTTTGTGTCCTATGTAAGAGCTATTTGCCTACAAGATCATGAAGATATTTGTCTGTTCTTTTCTTCTAGAAGTTACATTATCTATCATTCACACTTAGGTCTGTAATCCATCTCAAATTAATTTTTGTTTGTGGCATGGGGTAGAGACAAGGTTAATTTTTTTCCATCCAGGAGCATTTTCCATTGATTGAGCATCATTGACTTACTATGTAACACACGTGACTCTCTGTTGGGGTCTATCTCTGGACTTTATGTTCTGTTCCAATGGTCTGTTTATCTCTCCTTGTGTCATTACTGTTGAAGATTAAATGAAAGAGTCCAGAGTTTTTGCAATGACTGTTCTAGAGAGATACTCACTTATTCCCTACATTGGTATCCTTCTGTTCAATTTAATACCTTTTCATACATTAGGTGATTTTTTTTTTTTCCCATCCTTTTTTAGGCAGTCTGTACTTGTTCATATTGGGATCTCAGGTTGAGGTCTGTTAAGATTTTCAGGTGCGTATAAAAGGAAAAGAGGAACATTTGATTTACACTGCTGGTGTTAAATACTTCTAGAGTGGAAATTAGAGCTGGAGATAGTCATGGCAAGGAGCTAACCCTTCTCTTTGCTGTAATAGACCAATTTCGTGTTCTCATTCTGGGGTTCTTGCCTCTTTAAGAAGCCAAGCTCAGCTTTGTCTTCCTCCTGCCTCACGTGGCCAACCACAACAGTTGTAATCCAGCAGCCACTAAGCTTCTTCTGATACCCTGGTGAGTCTAGCTGTGCCCTTCTGAGTGGATCAGAACCCACCTTGGCTCTCAGCTTAATTGCTCCAAGAAAAGGGCATCAGTGGGGTATGGCTGCTGAAGTCTCATCTGTGTACTTATCAAGCAGGCAAAGGGTTGAACATCAGTTGTTCTTTTCCTCATTCCAGTCCCATCTGCAGTTTGTCTTACAGAAAATTCCTCCTAGTTTCTGGTATGTGGTTGCCTAGTACTGATATATACTTTCTTTTTTTTTTTCCTTCAGTCATTTCAGTGGAAAACTAGAAGGGTGGACAGAATAACTAGATGCATGTACTTAAAGCCATTCTAATTACAAGTCAGTGCTAGATTTTTTTAAAATGAGTTTCTTTGCGGGGCCAGAGGGGTGTGCAGTATGTTGTGCAGTGTGTGGAATCTTAAGCTTCCTAACCAGGAATCGAACCTGTGCCGCCTGCAGCGGAGGCAGAGTCCTTACCACTGGACCACCAGGGAAGTCGCCCTTTAAGTGAGCTTCTAGCCTTCCAAGTTGAATACTTGGAAAGTTCACTGATTTTCTGAAAGTAAGTGTTGGTCTTTCTGTGTTTGGTCTCAGCTCTGTAGCTTTGTATCTCCCCCCACCGCGCACAACCGGCACACGAGTAGAACCATAACCCAAAGGCCCAGTAAGTGGCACTGCAGAAGATGAAGGCAATGACAGACACCCAGAATGAAGTCGGAGGGCTTGTTTTGAAATTCACGGGTTTCCTACGATCTGCTTGTATGCCTGTATTTAATAAAATTGCCGCCTCGTGTTTCTTGCCGGCTTGTCAGGAGAAACTGACCCTGGGACGTGGAATGACCCAGAATCTTATGCGCTTGTCGAGCCAGAGCCCTTTCCCAGGCCAGCTTGTTGAAGACCCAGCTAGGGAGCAGTTGGTTTGCTATAGTCTTTGTAAGCCTAGTGCTCCTTATGATACTCAGGAATTGCTAAGTAAATAAGAATACATATTTAGAAATCTATGGCGCTTTACACCTAGCTTTTTTTGTTTGTTTTGCTTTCTAATGTAGCTAAGGTACATAGATTTTCTGTGTTTCATTTTTATTCTGCATTCTCTTGTGGGGAAAAAACAGAGAAATTTTATATTTTCTACTTTGTAATTCAAATGCGAGAACCCGGAACAGGACCCCCCACCCCTGAGTAATATTTTTTGAGGCGGAAAGCAGTAACAGGAAAATGTAACTCAGAAGACCCTGAGCTTCAATGGTAAAGATACCTCCTTTCTCCAAAAATTAGGCCTGATCAGGGTTTAGCCCCACTCATATGGAATGTGAGGGGATAAATCACAACTGAAGACCTTGGCACTTCTGTAAGAAATTTAAATAACAGGCAGACATATAGAGATTCGTAAATATGTACTTGGTGCCAGCTAAACCACAGAGAAGATACTGCATTTGTGGCCCAGGGAAGTTAAATATTTGTGGTCAACTTAAAATTCAACATAAAACTCTCATCTGTGATGGAAACTATCCAGAAACTGCATGGAGGGCGTGCTAGCTGCTTACGCTCTCAAAGGCCTCTCCTCTCACCCCGCCGGGCTGGAAGAGCAGGCCCCTGCCCCTTCCTCCATGCTGCATAGCTGGCAATCCTTGTTAGGAGAGAAGGGATTCCCTGGCACTCTGGGTACCTACCCCAGAAGGTAAGGCCATCTCTGCTTTGTGGCTCACTCCTTCACATCTGATCAAACAGCACTTGATCTAGGAGCCTTCTGTCCGTGTTAAACAGCCACCCTCTCTGCTAACCTGTTGC
Source organism: Capra hircus (assembly GCF_001704415.2). Lineage (NCBI taxonomy): Eukaryota > Metazoa > Chordata > Mammalia > Artiodactyla > Bovidae > Capra > Capra hircus. The sequence goes on along the minus strand of NC_030826.1, from coordinate 22,916,568 downwards.
TGTCTGTCCCTCTTACCCTACTTTATTTTTTCCTAGTTCTTCCTACTACTTGTCCCTGTATTTGTTTGCTAGTTTCTCATTTCCCAAGAATGTTAAGCTTCATGACAACATGAACATAATTTTATTGACTATTGTATCCCTCGTGTCTCAAATAAACCCTCCTGTGCAGAGCAGATGCTTAATAAATATTTATTGAATGAATTCAGTAGAATACTTGAAAATGTTTGGGGAAGTACAGTCCGGGGAGCCAAAGAGTTGTTGTCCCCTGATCCCTGGAATGGGGTACCATCTCAGCAGAAGCTCAGACTGTGAGATCAGCTGGAAGCCCCTCAAATACCCTACAGTTGTGTGGCATCTGCGTAAAGGCCCTGCTAGGGAGACAGGCACTTGCAGACAGTGCATGCGCCTTCAGGTGTACCAGGCGCCTCTTGCCATAAAACCCGGGTTGCAAGTGGAGATGGAATTAACCTGATTTTCATTAGAAAGTGTGACCGTGTTTTGTGTTGAGGACCCACTGATGTTGTCTGCTCTGGTGTGGGAGTCGGGGCAGCATGCAGACTGGAGCGCATGCGTGTACTGCTCCCTTTCTTTTTTACATATATGACTTTCTCATGTTGGCTGTGCTGAGTCTTCACTGGTGTGCGGGCCCTTCTCTGACTGCGGCGAGCAGGGGCCGCTCTTCATGGCAGCGTGAGGGCTTCTCACTGTGGTGGCTTCTCTCGTTGCGGAGCACAGGCTCTCGGCTGCGTGGGCTTCAGTAGCTGCTGCACATGGGCTCAGTAGTTGCAGCTCCCAGGCTCCAGAGCACAGACAGGCTTGGTAGTTGTGACTCACAGGCTTAAACACGAGGCATGTGGTAAAAAAACAAAAGTCAAAATGAAGAGTACAAATGGCTGAATTTTAAAAACAACCTTCCCACCTCTCGTTTCTACAGCCTCTGCCAGCCTCGTTGCCAGTTTCTGGGGTGGCCGGCGGAAGTATTTGCACACATACTGCCATGTACGATTAACTGTGGCTCTATACCTGTTACATATATCGAACCCGTGTCTCCTGCATTGGCAGGAGGATTCTTTCCCACTGAGCCACCGGGGAAGCCCTCGCATTCTTTCTGGATATGTCAGTGCAGTCCTCGGGGCCCAAGCCTGTTGTCATTTGAGACCCTGCCTGGTTGAGGGTCTGTGGTTGCTGAGCACTCCCGGGTGTGTCGGACCTGATGGTGACTGATGGACTTTACCGATGAACAGTTTTTCGTCTGTCTGCTTTCCCTTGCTGCTTTTGCTGAGTCTTTGAGTCATCCCAACACTGAGAGATTCCGCTGCAATAAACATGGTTGGTTTTCTGGATCTATTCCAGAACCTTACTGTTGATGATCTTTAGCATTTGGTATGAAATGTGCTACACAAATGAAGTTGACGATCACTCAGATGTGCTGTTTTTCTTTTATGGCGATGTGTATATCACCATTTATGTAAATATATGTAACAGGTATAGAGCCGTAGTTAATCATACGTGGCAGTATGTGCATAAATACCTCTGCCGGCCACCCCGGAAACTGGCAACAAGGCTGGCAGAGGCTGTAGGAACGAGAGGTGGGAAGGTTGTTTTTAAAATTCAGCCATGTGTGCTCTACGTTTTGATGTTTGTTTTTTACCACGTGTCTTGTGTTTAAGCTATTACTGAACAGCTTCCATTTGTCCCGGTACTTGAAGCCCAGGTGCCACCATCTCTTCAGTGGCTCCTAGAAGAGATGCTGTCGTTGAACTTCTCTTCTGCTTTGTCAGCAGCAAGAATGACTTTAGTCTGTGTAACAGAATTCAGTGACAGGATTCAGTTTTAGCTCTGTGTCGTCCATTTTAAAACAGTTTAGGCTGTGTGTAGGCTTCACTAGTACAGGCTGGTACAGAAATTTTGTGTCTCTGTCTTACCAGCATGAAGCCCTGAAACTATACTAAGCAGTTTATAATTGTTTGTATGTCTTTCTGTGTGTGTATGTCAAGTAAACAGCATTCAGAGTTGCTGGCTCACTGTCTCTAAGCCTGTTCTTAGTCTGATGACTTGGAAAGATTTGGTAAAGAATCAGAAATAGACTCCAGCAGCAGCTTTTTTGGTCTCTTTTTCAAATCCTGTGAGGAGAATAGATCAGATGAGACACCGTCAATGCTAATGCCATTTTGCCAGAGTGACCTGCAGAAAAGTCTGATTAAAAGTCTCGTTACAAATCATAATATTCATTCTGCTCCATTCAGATCATAAGAAAACTACACCTAAGTTATTCATTCCATCTGGGCCTGAGTTTACGCTCTGTGAAATGAGAATGCTAGTAGTCCCCTCCTAAGATTTTGACATGGATTAAATCAGATAACATATGTGAAAACAACTAGATTCTAAATATAAAAGTCTCTCTCTGTGTGTATATACACATATATATGAGTGTTAGTCACTTAGTCGTATCTGACTCTTTGCGATCCCATGGACTGTAGCCCACCAGGCTCCTCTGTCCATGGGATTCTCCAGGCAAGTATACTGGAGTGGGCTACCATTTCCTTCTCCAGGGGATCTTCAGGACCCAAGGATTGAACCCGGGCCTCCTACATTGCAGGCTGATTCTTTACAATTTGAGCCATCAGGGAAGCCCTTATACATACTCTTTATACTGATTGGAGACGCGGTTAAGACGACCCCAAAGAAACGACCAGGTACAGTCCAGTCCTGCTCAGACTCCCGTATATCCTCCCCTCTTGCCATGCAGTTTATGTGTTTCTGTTGCTGTTTTCTGTAGTTCATAAGGATTCCCCCTGATCCTCCACCATCTCACTTTTCCACTCTTTCAGCTCTTGCCGTTATCTTGTGGCTTTGGGTGTCAAAAAACTGTTAGATTTGCCTTTTAGGCTAAGATGCAGGCCCAGGCCCGGCAAGTAATTAGGCAGAACTCAGGTTGATTTTCAGATGGCAAAGCAGGGGCGCTTAACAGCTGTGTTAGCCCAGGAGTCTCCCATCACAGACACCTGCAAGTGACGGTTTGTGAGCCCTTGAGGGAGAATGGCAGACACCACTTTGGAAGTAAAGTTGTGCTGTCCTGGGCACCCTAGCACCTCCCATGCTGGCCTCCGTCGGCACCGTTGCTCTGCAGTCCCACCCTCCTCTCGGCCCTGGCACTTAGTCCCGTGAACATGCCACCTGCCCTCTCTCTCTCTCTGGCCCTATCCTTTAGCTGCCCGATTTATTTTTTCCACATCCTCACCCTCTTCCAGTTCCAAGCTAAATAGCCCTCACAGATGGCTTGTTCCATCAAAGCTGTTTAAGAACACAGGACAGTGAGCCGAGGTCCAGAGGAGCTGCCAGAGCCCCAGGCTGCCCATCCCACGGAGGCCCCAGACAGCTTTGTCGTCAGCTCCCTAGAAGTCCACGGGCAGGGAGCAGAAAGGCTGGCAGGTTGGGTGGTGGAGTGTCTCCTGAACGCTGTAATCCTCTACAGCTAGCAACTAGTTCTCACTTAGATTTACAAGTCAGAGCCTGGAGCCGGCTACATCGCATACTCCATTTTCCACAGGAGGCTGAGCACTTTGCTGTTGGCATCTCTCCCCACTTTTTTACAGCATGGAAACCCAGCAGGAAATGGCAGTCCCGTTTGTGTTTTGGATCATGGTCTGAGTCCTTACTGAACCTCTTGTGAACTCCTGGAGAGGCCTAGATCCCTGCTCTGCCTGACCTGAAGGGCAGTATTCCCAGCTGTCAGCACATCCTTGGGAAGCGGGTGAGCCTCAGACGCCTATTAGAAATCCTGCCGAGGAGAGAGGATCCAGAATTTCACTCTTTCTTTCCTGTCAGCAAGGACACGGAAGTTTCCTGTCTGCCTTGTCATCAGCTTCAGAGCGTTTTCTCCTGCATGTCCCCACATACGATGCAGTGGTCCGCAAGCTTCTGCCCCAGGCACCGCCTCAGCACCCGCCTTCCCTCCGTCATAGTCAGCGGGGTCCGGGCAGTTCTGTCCTCGTGACAAGGCGGCCCTTTCCTTGTCCTCCCAGTTATCCCAGGGGGACTTGCGACCTCGCTGGTCACGGTCTCCCTCTCTGTCCCTTCCTTCTCCCGCTTCCCTCTCCGACTGCAGCCTTTGTAAGTAGATTCCTCTCTGAGGTCACTGAGGAAGGGCAGCGTGTGCCTTTTGCTGTGGTACAAGTCTCCTTTCCCTCAGAAAGCGGAGTTCCCTGGAGAGCCCCCTCCCTTCCTCCGTTAGAAGCACTGCTGAACTAGGGCATAATAGGGCAGGGAACGGTGCTGTGTGTGGAGCCGGGCGGAGGGAAGTTAACTCTCAGCTGGAGAGCAGGGCGGTTGAAGAAGCGTCCCCTGGAAAGAGCAGAAGAGAAGGGAAGGGAAAATCCTGTGAGAACTTGGTCTCTCAGCATCTCGTCCCTCAGCCTGGCCTCTCTACTGAGAAGGAAACTATTGTTCTCTCTCTCCTCTGCCTTCATACATTGCTCCAGGATCAAGGGTTGCTAGATGAACCACACACCCTGTTGCTCTCACTGTGAAAGTTTCTCAGATTGACCGATTTGTGGACCCTGTGGGTACCAGGAAGGAGCTTTGACTTCCTTGTCTTGTCCCCAGGCTCTCTGATGGGCTTTTTTCTCTACAGTCCATCCCGGGTCCAAGACTGCAGAGAACTTTGCGGGGATACTCACGTGTGTGTTTTAACTTGGCATCCCCTAGTGACAAGTTTCCCATATTCATTCAGCGCATCAGCTGACCAGGTGAGGTCTTACCTGCGCTGTGTCTGGGGAAATGAAATGAGCTGAATGACAGAGCAGGTAGCCTGAGGAGGTTTGGATTTGAGTGTCGCTGCTCGATGGCACCCCTCTCCAGTCCTCTTGCCTGGAAAATCCCATGGATGGAGGAGCCTGGTGGGCTGCAGTCCATGGGGTCGCTTTCACTTTCACTTTTCACTTTCATGCATTGGAGAAGGAAATGGCAACCCACTCCAGTGTTCTTGCCTGGAGCATCCCAGGGACAGGGGAGCCTGGTGGGCTGCCATCTGTGGGGTCGCACAGAGTCGGACACAGCTGAAGCGACTTAGCAGCAGCAGCTCTTGCCTGTAGCTTAGCCATGCTCCCATTTGGTTCCTGTTCATCTGCATGTGAGTTCATCAGAATTGTTTCTTTTGTTCTGGGAGTGGGCCATTGGGCTCCTGCTGGGCTGGGGGCGGGCGGGGCAATATATCCTTGTGTGAAACGGACTTCGCAGTAGGCCCCTTTCTCCAAAACTACCGTTACTTCCTAAGAGACTACAGAGTATAATGGACTTTGGAGTAAGACACCTGCTGTGTGCGTGCTAAGTCACTTCAGTCATGTCTGACTCTGAGACCCTATGGACTGCAGCACGCCAGGCTCCTCTGTCCATGGGATTCTCTAGGCAAGAAAAGAGTACTGGAGTGGCTTGCCTTGCCCTCTTCCAGGGAATCTTCCTGACCCAGGGATCGAATCCCGTATCTTGCGTCTATCTCTTGCATCGGCAGGCGGGTTCTTTACCCATAGCGCCACCTGGGAAGCCCGGAGTAAGACACAATGGGTTTAAATTCCAGCTTTGCCCCCGACTGGATGTTTGTTTCCTCCGGGCTTCAGTTTCTTCTTCCTCTTTCTGTCTCCCAGGATTACTGTGATAATCAGATGAAATAGTCTAGTGCCTAGCAACCATCAGCCACCACTTCATCTCCAGCACAACTTTCCCAGTAAAATGGGCTATTTCCGCCACTGCGATGTTGTGACCCATGCAAACTGCAGAAGTGAAATGCTGACTTGGTCTGCACGCCGCTGCCCTGAACCTCCTTAATGGACTTCTTGCATGCTCATGAGTTTTTGTTTCTAGAACGTGCCCTGCCCTGAGTTTGTTCAGTTTTCTTTTTCACTCGTGAGAACGTCTTTTCATGATCAGTACCCAGGGACTTTAGAATGTCTGGACGGTGGTACTCCTGGACGGCAAGCCTGTTTCCTCAGTGCCCGCCAGAGGCAGACTGGTCCCCTGAGACCACCCCTTCTCTCTTCCCACCTTGGCTTTTCTTAAGCCACCCTTCCTGGCCTCCGCTCTGGTGAAAAGTAGTCCAGAAACCTTGTCCTCTGCCTCCTACAGGGCACACTGGCTTGGCTTGTACCCTCCCAGCGGCCTGGTGGGAGCTGCAGGGTGTCAGAGATGGCCATGGGAAAGAAACAGCTCACAGGACGAGCCCAGTGCGTGCGCCAGCAGCTCCCACTGCCTGCTGGAGCCGGCTCAGTGAGCCGCTGACAAGAGTCTTCAGAACACTAAACAGGTGATTAAAACATCAGTATAAGTCTTTCCAAACTTCACAGAAAGCCAAAAAACTTAACTTGGACACCACCAGAAATTTTCCGCTCTGGAGCTTTATAAACTGGTCTGATGTTTCTTCCTCTGCTCTGTGGCCAGAGGAGAGCTCTGTGCTAATGATTCATAAAACCCTCCGAGTCTCCCTGAGGGGCCGACCATGTGAGAAGAACCTGTACCATCTTTTCCCATCCGGAATTATCTCCCGGCTCTCACTGTTAGTTCAGATTCTGAATCTTCAGCCTTTCCTTCCAAAAAAGCCAGAGCCAGGCTCCAGCATCAAGGTCAGTGGCAGAACCGTCTTCCTTTCCTTCCCAAGATGACTGCCCAGAGTCAGAGAAACCCCGAAAATGGAAAGAGACCTTCGGAATCACCTGCGTCTCTGCAAACAGGGTTGGGTGGCTTGTCCACCATCACGCAGGAGAGCATGCAGTGAACGTCCGTCCCTCCAGTCCTGTAGCAGGTTGGCTGCCCCAGAGAAGTGCAGCAAGCCCGAGAGTTCTGTCCTCACAAGATCAGTGGCAAGAGGCTGCCCCGTTCGGATTTTTTTATGATCAGCCCTTTCCCCTGCGGAGACTGTAAGAGTCTCTGGCTGAAGCACAGGTGATGCTTCGGGCCCATCGAGGGCTGGGGCGGCTGGAGTGCTCCAAGCAGGGGCCCGTTCCCAGCCCTTCCACTTACCAGCCGCCTGAACCCAAGCACATTCCTCCTCTGTGCCTTGGATTCCTCATCTGTAAAATAGAGGTTCTGACAGCACCAACCTCGTGTGGCTGTTGAGGGGATTAGATGAGGCACCGTGCCTGGCTGTGATGGGTAGAACCGCACTCAGCGAGTTTTGTTTTTGTGCCTGGGAAGCCCCAGTGGTGCTCTTGCAGGAAGTGGGTCTGGTGAGGTGGCAAGAATGCTGGCATAGGAAGTCATTGCATCTGGCTTCACATCTCATTAATTTTTTCTCATCTCTAGTATCATTATCTGAATGTAATAGTTGCTGCTTCATAGGGTGCTGAGGGTTTCTAGATTCAAGACTGCCATGAAAAATGTAGCCTGCTTCTTTGTACCTTCCCCAGAGTTGCATTTGAAGAGTGGACTAAACTTGCAGCTACCTCCTCTTAGTCTTCCAGCCTTTATTTTTTTTTAATATAATTTTATTTCTTTTAATTGGAGAGTCTTCCAGCCTTTAAAGCAGTGATTCTCCAACTGCAGCGTTCCTAAGTGTTAATAACAGGAACGCTTACTTAAAGTACACATTCCGAGGCCCTGTCCCCAGAGATACTAATTTATTTAGTCCAAAGTGGAGTCCAGGAATCAGCATTTTTAACCAGTTCTGTGTGTGATTCAGTGCAGGTGGTTTTTAAAATGCTTTTTAGCACTCAGGGGTGAAGAAAGGGGAGCTAATATTTATTGAAGAGCTTGTATATGCCAGGCATTTGGCTTACTTAAACCTTATCAAACTATAAATAGACTTCAGTTCACTTTAGTTATTACCCACGTTTGTCGTGTCTCCAGCCATGAGGCCCTGTGCCACTTGGGACTCAGGCCTCTAGATGTAGAACCTGAAAATGCAGCTTAAAGTGGCCTCAGGCCTCAGCCCTAAACTCAGGGAAATTATCTTCACTGTATTTTTAATATGCCGTGGGGATTCTCGAGATACAGGTGTAATGTTTTCCTCCGAGCATGACATCAGTGCTTTGAAGAGAATGATTCTCACCTCTCGCTGAGGTGTGTTGTACCTTGCCCTGGGGCAGCAGCCTGCAGTGAGGACAAGGCAGGACGTGCCCAGAGCTTGGCTTCTCATGGTATCTTCTTTCAAACTAGAAACTCCATAGGAAGCCTGTCAAAAGAGAGCATCATTCCTTATGGAGCCTGAATCTGCTTGGGAGCACCACCCACCGCAGAAAGGAGCATCACTGAGTCTGTCCAAGGTGTCCCGTTGTGCAGCACAAGGAGTGTGATTCATGGTTATCCAGTGTGGCCGGCTCCCCTGTGCCCACGGCCACGATGGCACCTGGAGTTGCCGTCAGCCTCCCACAGTCAGCCATCCACGTTGCCCGACCACCCATAGTGTATATTAGATGCAGCAGATAGATTTTTCTTTAAATACACACACACGTACACACACACACACACACACGTACGTACAGATTACATGCCTGTCCTCAAGAGCCTTCCTTAAGAGAAAACAGGATAGCCTAATGGGAGAAAGATACTGCGAAGCATAAACAGATGAAATTTATGGATGTCACGAACTTGAGAAGGAAGGAGACATTCTCAGATGACAAACGAAGGAGGGACCCAAAGAGAACTTGATAGGCTCCAATGGAAGAAGTAAATAATGACACGAAATCCAATAGGAATAAACCTAAAATCCTACTTTATCCAGAAAGTCAGCATACACAGCAAGTAGTGTGCAGGACAATACTGAATAATGGGGTTTTTATAGTGTGGGGAGGCCTCAGTGAAGGAATGTGATAAAGGGAAATAGTTAGTGGAGGGCTTGCACTCAGTGGGGGGAGATATTATTTAGCCACATGTGTGAAAACACTTTGGGGATTTGTTGATTAAAAGCTCACAGTGTGTCACTAGGGCAAAGCGGTGAACAGCAGAACACGTGCTTTTTCGGCCAATTCGCAGAGTTGAGGTGTCCAGGATAGAGCAGGGAGGAGCTATGTGTTCTGTTCTCTGCTGCCAGACCGCACGTGGGCACTCCCTGCAGGAGACATTCGTCTCCGTGAAAGTCTTAGTGAGAGAATCCCCAGGATGTTGAGGAGACGGTTGAAGTGAGGAGCAGTGGAAGGAAGTGGGACTGTTTAGCCTAGAGAAGGTGTAACAGAGCAGACTTCAAAAAATTGGAGGCCAGTCAGACAGAAGCAGAGTTAAGAACTTTGTCGTGGCCCCACAGAACAGAACTGGAAGCACAGGGAGGCAGATCTGGGCTTGAGAGGGATAGACATTTCCACCAATGAGAACACTCCAAAGGGGGAATAGGTTCCCTAGAAGGGAGTGAACCCCCTTGTAGGCTGAGAACAGTAATGGGCCTCTCACACAGCATGTTCAAGACTGAGAGTTAATAGGAAAAAGAATCTGTTAAGTAGGCCATAAGAAAAATTACTTATATATGTCTTCAGCATGAAGCGATAATGGTTTTAAGAGGATCTTGAGTCCTCTGCACCCGACATAGACAGGAAAGGGTTGGCTCCCTGGGAGACGTAGCAGGGGTTCCAGGGAGGCTCTGAGTGACTGCTAGCTCACTTTGCGGCGTCAGTACAGGTGTGGAGGGCTCCCCGTGCTGTTGGAGAAGAGGCGGAGGACGTGGAGGCCTAGCCTGTAGGTGCTGGAGGGGCTTCTGGGGATTTGGAAGAGGTCAGTGCCAGGTTACTGTCGGATCCCTCTGTGGCCTGAAAGCTCTGCGAAGTCAAGGACTGCATCTGACTTGTTCTGTCTTTTTTAAACCATGCATGGTTTTGTGTTTTTTTAATATTTACTTATCTGACTTCCCTGGGTCTTAGTTGTGGCACTCGGGATCTTCGTCTTCTTTATGGCACGCAGTATCTTCAGTTGCAGCATGTGGGATCTAGTTCCCTGACCAGGGGTCGAACCTGGGCCCCCTGCATTGGGAATGTGGAGTCCTAGCCACTGGACCTCCCGGGAAGTCCTGCCTTATTCTCTTCTTGCCCAAAATGCCTGGCGTGATCCCTGTCACATAGCAGAGCCTTAGGGAACATGTTTGGGCAGTGGGCCGGCAGGCTGGACAATAACTCTTCGAAAAGAAAGAGTTTGTATCACACTTAAAGGAAGGTGAGGGAATGAATTGATTGCATGGAAGTAAAGGCCTGTAGGTCGAGGCAATTTGGGGAGTAATCTTTAGTCTCAGAGGTACCAGGGGGCAAATGGCATGCAAGGGAATGTTGAACAGGGGTACCTGGAGTTGGGGGTTAGGGAGAAACAGCGAGGAGGGAGCGAGGAGATGTCTGGTAGGGAGACCTCGCATGGACCGTGGGGAGTGTTGAGAGAGACGGGGATTTCACCTGGTGCCAAGGCTGAGCCCAAGGGATTTCTCCCTCCTGACTTCTTCAGGCTCTCTCTGCCTAAAAGGGATAAAGGAGCGTGTGCCCAGTCTCTACAAAGGGCTTTGCTTCTCCCCAGGCTTCCTCTTCCTCTTCCCTTGAAGGAGAAGAGAAATGAGAATTCTGCCCTTTTGGGTGCTGTCAGTCATTGGTGGTGCGGGGCGGGTATCTCTCTCCCGGGAGCTTAATTCACCTGCTCTGAATGTGCCCCACCCCCCTCTACTGAATCCTCATGGTCTAGAATGGGGCCTCGTGCACACAGTAGACACTTACTAAGCATCTGTGGAGCTGAGTGGTGATTGGGTGTGTTGAATGCTGCAGGTCTCAGCATTCATCCCCACACACATAAATAAAACCAGAAGCAAACTGGGTGATGGAGCCTGCACACGAACCCAAGGGGCGGCCTCCTGATGCTGGCTGTCTGGAAAGCAAAGAGGCAGGTGGCTCAGGGCGACCAGAGCTCCAGATACCGTGCTCCTGGCCCAGAACTAACCGGCAGTGTAGAAGCCGACTGCATGTGGATATTTGCAGACTGAGACAGACTCAGGCCTTTCCTCCCCAGGGGCTGAGCTTGTAGCCTCCCCTGCTGGTTCAGTGAGTGAGGGCCCCAGCGCCAGAGCTCCAGGTTTCAGAGCAGCTGAAGCCAGCCAGACCTGAAAGGCTTGTGTTGGCAGTGCCAGTATCCGCCCAGCCCCTGCCAGTGCGGGTGGCTGCTCTCAGAGCCTCTGCAGGGGAAGCCGATTGGACTGCAGCCCGAGCTACTGCTGCCTATAGCTTGCTCCCTGCAACGCGCTCACTGTTGAGAATGCACCTTGCTCATGCAGTCGGAGCTTAGAGCTCCAGGGGAAAAAAGAAAAAGGTAGTTTCTTTCCACGAGGGAACAGTTCAAGAAGAGCCAGCTGTCCTCTACCCAGGAGAGCCAGGACTCCTCTCTCGCTTTGTTTAGAATGTCCAAGCTCAGGAAATTCAGGTGGGTAGAGATTGCTTTTCTCGTGTCGAGATACCTGGAGCAGGGATGCAGCTTGCCTCGTGTAAGGAGGGTGCCAGTGACAGAGGCAGATCTGCCAGCCACACCCCAGTAGGAGGGGCCAGGGGCTAAGGCAGCTGAGATTCACCACAGGGCCTCACTTGAGATGTGTGTTAGTGCCACGCTTGCCCTAAAGCCCCGGCCCTGGGGGCCCCTCTGGAGTCCTATAGAATGCACGCAGGCCTGTGGTGAGGTCCTGAGTCCTTATAGACAGCAGGAAAGGGGCCACTGCAGAAAGGCTGGCCCTTCCCTCCACCAAGTGCCTTGTCCAGTCACCTGGATCCAATACCTTAGCTCAAAATAAGCTGTTCCAGCAGCTTCAGCAGCCAGGTGAGCATTCCAGGGCCTTTCCCCTCAGCCCTGGGCCGTGTGCCCTTACCTCTGAGCCTGGCTTCCACACGTCTCCGTGGTGTCAGACAGAGTCCCCCTCCTGCCTCTGAGCAGAGCAGGGCAGCATAGAAGAAAAAGCGTAACAGCCACTCATGTATTTAGCACTTTCTGAGCCCAGGCACCTTGCTGGATACTTGAGATGCGTTATCTCTCTTAAACAGCTTTGAGCCAGGGCTCAGAGACATTGAGTAACTTGCCTAAGGACACACAGCTAGAAAGTGTCCATCAGCATTTGAATTCAGACCTCCAATTATGAAGCCCAGGCTCTTGACCAAGCTGCTGTATAACCTCAACTTGCCTCTTCCCAAAATGGGCCTATTTTTCCTTCTGTGCTTACCTTCTTGCCACCAGTGTCTGCTCTACTTCTCCTGTTCTCCCACCTCTCCTCCCAGTGTGAACATAATCTCCGTCTCCCCCACGCTTACCAAGTCTTCCCACCTGACGATTTGCCAGTTCCCACCCACCCCTCTCCAGGAAACTTAAGGCCAGTGCGTGGTGGTGGAGGTGTGGGTGGGGCTAGCTGGCTGCCATTCACTCTGAACAGGCATCTGTGCCTTGCCAGCTGATTGGTAACGGCCCGCGTTGTGCCTTCACGAAGAAGAAAACACAGCTGTTGGGACCAGACGCGTGGAATGGTGTGGCTGCTGCAGGGTGGGTTTGCCCGATGATTGTGAGCATTTCGCCTTGTGACCTGTCGACCCCTCAGCTGGCGCAGACCAACCATAGCACCAGGGCTGGCTGAGTCTGGACACTGGGATTAAAGGAGACTGAGGGCCAGGCCTGTGCTGGAAGCAGTGGGGCCCTGCTGCAGCAGGGATGGGGAGCAAGTGACCCGCTGACCACGTGGAGGCCCTGGGACAGGATACCCGGGGCTTGTCAGGATCCGTGTCTGGCACAAGGACCCAGACATTCTCTCCTTGTCCACTTTGTCATTTAGCACCTGCCAGGTTCTTCCCTCCTCTCCCCTCTGACCTGTGACCCTCTCTCACAGTGCAGTACCCATTCGTCCTGATTCAGCTGGGCTGGGAGTGTCTGTTTCCGTCTCATCGTGAGCAGCTGCCTCGGCCTTCAGAGGGATTGTGCATCCTCAAAGCCAGCTTCCCTCCCCTAGGAACATGAATAACCCCTTTCCTCTGGCCCCCAGCTCCAGAGGATTCCCTGTGTCTGAACTTTCACTGGCAGACCCCTTCTCAGGCTGACACACCCTCAGCCGCTGTAGAATCATCCTTCCAGGATAACCGACCCACCCTTTGGTCTCCCGTGAGGATGTGTCGTGTATCACTAGAGGTTCTCAGTTTGTGAAAACACTGTAGTCTGAGTTCAGTTTCTTATAGCCAATCATGCAGGCTTGGCTCATTAAAGATGATAATTAACCCATTGCTAATTGACCTCAGCAGCCAGCCGGGCGGGCCTGTGTTTTACCAGCCTTGGTCGTGGATTTATAGGCTATGTTAAAATTTCTTAATAATCTCAGCAAGACTTCACTTTTCTGTCTGCATCTTATTTGCTCTAAGGACATTCTGTGAAATTAACAAGCTATAAAGTTTGATTGAAGGTTTCAACAAATGTGAAAGTAATTGGCTCCATTTAGAGAAACAAGAAAAATAACCTGTAAACTTGAGTTTGTAGGGGAAAACCCGTGTGATTTTTCTCTGTAACCAGAGGAGCAGTAGCAAGCAAGACTTTTTAAAACCAGTAAAAAAAAAAAAAAAAATAGAACTGGCTGATAGAGCAAGTTTAAATTCTGACCACCCCAAACCAAAAGTTTAGAAAAAGAAGTTTTGCAAAATGTAGCCAGCCACTCCAGTGTCTGTGCCTTCCAGGAGGCCTGTCTGGAGAAAACAGGGGCCCAATAAAGATGCAGCAAGTCCCTCATTCCGGGGAGCTGGCATCCAGAGGCCTGGTTCAGCTCTCTGACCCCTCCTCCTCTACCCTGGCTGGTGTTAAGTCTCACAACTTAACATGCATCTGTGGTACCTGCGGCTCAGTTCCCCGTCGCTCCCTCTCCCTCCACCGCCTTCCATAAGACAGCTTAGATCTCTTTTTCTGTTTCTTCAAGGCATCCCTGCACAGGCTGCGCTGATGCTCTGCCACGTGGCCATGGACACCCACCGGTTTTCAGAGAACACTGTTGGTTCTCTGCTCATCCACCACCCCACCCAAGATATGCCCCAAACTGCCTTCCCTCTTCTCTCTACCCTGGCGGTTTCTTCCTGCTTTCCTCAAGACCTCTGCTTCCTCCAGGCACCAGCCTCTGCTCACCACACGCACGCTCACATTATCTCTCTCGAAGGGACTGAGCCCAGGACAGGCCAGGCTCCCATATCGCCCAGCCACATCTCACTTTCAGTTTTCCTTTCTGCTGGGTTCTTTGCGTGTGGACCTGGCCCGGGTGATAGCTGGAGCCCTGAAGCTTGAGGTTTCAGTTCCCACCGGCAGGGCACGCTGCCCCAGACGGCCTTCAGGGGAGGGGAAGGGGCTTTCTCTGGGTGCCCTTCTTTGAGCCCTTCCCTGACCCAGAGCCCCAGTTTCCTTTCCTTCTCTCTTTTTAAATTTTGTTTATTTTTGGTTGTGTTGGGTCTTCGTTGCGGCCAGCGGGGGCTCCTCTTCCTTGTGGCGTGCAGGCTTCCCATGGCGGTGGCTTCTGTTGAGAGCCCCAGGCTCCTTTCGAGCTGACTTGGAGTGAGACATGAGAGGGATTTTGTCCAGTAACTTTGGAGTTCCTCGTAGTCTCCTGCACCACGAGTCCCTCGAGGAAGACGATGACTGCCCCTAGGAAGGTGCAGGTCTCAGGTTCCCCAGGTCTTAGGTTCCCTGGGTGTTTCCTGGCCACCAGGCCTTTTCCTTGCCTCCATCCCTGGTCCAGCCCCACCTGTTAACAGCCCAGATCTTTCTCCTCTAGAGAATCTAGAATTTGCCCAGAGCTACAATGTACATACCACATACATTCTCTGTTTTTCATTGATACAGAATGGAAAAATGTACTCACAAACAGAGCTATTGTGGGGATTATGTCATAGACTGCATCTGGGCTCCTTCCTTTCTGAGCGGGGAGCCCAACTTTAACCCCTCTCCTACCAGGAAATCCTCCTTGGCCAGACAAAGCTCGCCTTGGAGTTGGCTCTTTGTGGGTGGTTTAAAGGGCTTCTTCTGTTGTGACAGCCCTTTTTATACACATTTAAACTTTTCTTGCCCAACTCAAATGCTGGAGGCTTTGTATAGGAGGAACATACCCTGCTGGGCTGGTCCCTCCCACCTGAAAGCAGAAGGCTTCAGCAGACAGGCCAGTGGGCTGGAGGCCGAAGGTGTCTATGGGCCCCTGGACAAGCCCTGGACTTCCTGCCTCTCAGAGTTCCCAGCTCCTTGATCGCTCCAGCCCCACTCCCTGCCCTTGCAGTGCACTCTGAAACCTAAGGAGACTGTACAGCTGTGGCTCTTCTCCCCCATAGTTGGATCACAAAGGCGAGAACACCCTTCCAAAAGGCTGGGTGACCTTTCTCTCTCCAAACTTGCAGAATTCTTTTCTATACCCCACTTAGAGACCCCCTTGGACCAGAGCTCCTTTGAGAATCATTCAGGAGTTCCTTTGCCCTCAGGGAGGAACTGATGGGCACAGCAGACAGAATCCCCCGGAAGCCAGGTTCCTTCCAAACAGAGTGAAAACTAAAATGGGGGCAGGTGGTGGAGCAGGGGCTGGGGAAAGGAGGCGACGCTGCTTGTGTGTGTGTCCACACAGATGACAGCTCCCCACGATCCTCTAAGGATGTGCCATGGGCCGGCTCAGGGTGTCTGCGTCCCTGGAAATCCCCATCTCCAGGAGCCCCATGTCCACCAATGTGGCCTTCCTCCCTCTTGGCCAGGAATCCTGCTTTGTTCCCCAGCCGATCGGCGTGCCCTCCGGCCCATGCCCTAACAGCAGGAATTGTCCGGCTTGCCTGTCAGCACACACCCCCCCAGGGCACACTCTCGTCTCCTGGGCAGATTTCCGCTGCACACTCAGCAGGAGCGCCGCTGTACCCCTCATCCCAGGGTGATGCCAGGGACCACCGTCAGGTGTTGCCTCTGTCCTTCTCTCACTCCTTCACCCCGCCTCCTCTCCATTCGGTGACAGCAGCCTCACGCTGAAAAGGAAAGTCCTGGCTCCGTTACATAACTCTCCATAGTGCGAGCAGTAGCTGGGGCAGAAGGTCAGAGGTCACAGTGGGGTCAGGTGGCTGACACACACTGTAACGACAAGGTGGTTAAAATTAGACCACAGAGAGGAAACTGGCAGTCTTGTGGAAATGCAGAAGTTTCCTCTGCAAGTGAGAGGCTGGGGATGCAGGGAGGCCGCTGTGCGTGCTGGCTGCCAGGCTATTACTCATTTCAGCTCTGTTCTTTAATGCCTCTTAGCCCCTGCTTCTGTATTTCTAGCCTTCCTCATCCCATGTGTGAAGACACGCGATGGAACCTATGGTGACCTGCCCTGGCCCGGCATGCACTTCTTCCCTCTCTGGAAGCACAGGACTAGGCACCCCAAGCTCATGACAGCTTTGCTTCCCTCAGCCGTTCCCAGGTGGCTGAGCACCTTTCAGGCCAGCCTCCCAGGTGGTCGAGGTATTCAGCCTGCGATTCAGGCCTCAGATGCTGCCCAGGCCGTTGGTGGGGCCAGCACCAGGCGCTGTCGGCCCTGAGCCATGTGCCTCCATCCTAGGCTTCCATCCAGGCTGAGACATGGCCAATGATGGAGGCACACGGCTCAGGGCTGACAGTTGTGTGCAGTCAGCCTCCCGCGGCCACCTGGCCGCCGGAGTGGTGCTCGTCTCCCCCAGCCCCTGGCGGACTTGGGTCATGCCTGCCTCATCTCTCCCTCTGGTACCCAGCCAGGCTTCCCTGCGCCTCTCAGCCCTTCCCATGTGCCTCCCAAGTGCCCTGCTTGTCCCCAGCGCCCCTTGCCAGGGAAGTGTGAGATGTAATCTCTGCCACCAGGGGGTTGGGGGTTGTTACCCAGGCAAGGGCAATAACAAAGACACCTGTGCACCACTGAGCAAACAATCTAAGACAGTCTGCAGGTTAGTTACCCCACTGTGCGAAGCAGCCAGGGCAGTCCCTGTCACGCGATGGGATGGGAGGCATGGGGTTGGTGGCAGGTGGGGGGCCGGAGTCATGGTCATGGAGGGCTGCCGCCCTGCAGTATATTTGGCCACTGCAGTGTTTCCTTGTGGGAATGGCCTTCACTACTTGTGAGCTCCAGATCCAACGGGTCCCCTCTCCTCCCTTGGTGAGTGTCCTCCCAGAAGGGAGGAGAGGACGTCAGAGGCCAGGGAGGAAGAAAAGGGCACGAGAAGGTGCAAAGCAGGTGGGCTTGCAGATTTCGCAGAAGGACCCCAGGCAGGGTGACTATGGAAACTTTATCTCAGCCACTTACAAATGTGATGATTGCTCAAGACACTGATTTCATTTCAGCTAAATCAGCCCCAGCCTCTCTGACAGCACTGGCTTGTGTGCTGATGTGGCCACATGGGAGCGGGACAGACCAAGCCCCTGGAGGAGCAGGGCTTGGTGGAACAGCCTGCTCCCACCTGCTTCCCCTGTCTCCCTTCTCCTGACAACAGTTTCCTGCCGGACCCGTCTCTTGAGCACGAGAAGCTCTTAGATGGGGCAGGAACCTGTCGGGAAACCCGAAATGAAACAGCCAAGAAAGCCCTCATCATTCATTTCTCACTCAGGCCGGAAGTTCTCCCCTCAGGAGTCTGGCCAGAGTGGAGCTGGGAGCAGAATGGAGAGGGGCAGTGAGAGTGCCAGGACTGCGAGTTCTGTGACCGTCGGCGTCTTACCCGCCACCCCTCCTCTGTCCAGCTAGATAGCACATCAGGACCTAAGTCAGAGAGAGGCACACCCCCAGAGGACAGCGGTCATTGGTGCTGGGGTTGTCCGCTACCCTAGAGATGACCTGAGGGGAGATGGTGGTAACTCAAGGATCTTGGCCTTTGGCCTCATCTCACGTACACATGCTCCCATTCACTCTCCCCGCGCACCCCCACCACGCAGATGACACATTTCTCGGGTGCCACTAAGCCTCCAGTCAATGTCTCTCATCTTCCCTTTTAGAAAGTGTTATTTTTCTTCTCTCTCTCTCGCCCCGTAGGTTATTGCAGCCGACTGCAAAAGGGTCACAGTGCTGAAGTATTTTCTGGAAGCCCTTTGTGGACAAGAAGAGCCTCTGCTGGCATTCAAGGGTGGAAAATATGTGTCAGTGGCACCCGTCCCAGACACCATGGGAAAGGAAATGGGAAGCCAAGAGGGAAAACAACTGGAAGATGAGGTACAATGCGGGAAGAGCCCGCTGTGGCCAAGGGACGGCTCCCCCCAGCCCCGCGCTGCCCAGGGTTCAGCATTGACCCCTGGCTATTTATAACCAGCCAGAGCAGTGGCGATGCCGACGTGACCAGCCGGCTCCTCAAGAGTGCACTCTGCTGGTGCCCCTTCCTGCCAGTCCCCCAGTGCCTCCATCTCGCTCTGCTACGAGTTCCAGATGCTTCTTTTTAATGTTGCATTGGAGGAGAAGGGAGGGAAGAAGGAGTTTAATAATGTGCAGCTCTGGAGGCTTAGGGAAGGGGGTCGGGGGGGTGGGGAGTGTTAGGGTTCAGGCCGAGGATCAAGTTTATGGATGTGTGGAGCCCAGCGCAGCACAGGCCCGAACTGCAGTCTCCAGCACACGTACAGGAAGAGCTGACATTGCTGGCCCCATGTGGAAAATCGCCCCCTCCCTCGCTGCCTCCCGCCCTCCCTCCTGCACATCCTGATGTGATTAAGGAATGCTCCTCTTGTTTGTTTGCCCTCGGTTGTTCCTGTAGCCCTCGCCTCACTCACTCCAGACAGGGTGTGTGTGCATGTATGTGTGTGCACCAGCCCAAGTGCCCACCCCTGCCAGACCCCACTGGTGTTCGCCTCACCGTGCGTGAGGTTTCTTTCGGGGGGTGACTGTTACCGCAGGGGGTTTGTGTGTCAGCTTAAGCTGAACACTGCTGCCAGCTGCCCCGCCGTCTGTGGGTGGTGAGTCGCTGTGAGGTGGGGCACTGTGGGTGGGTGTGTGTGTGCGTTTACTGCCGCTGCCCGCTGCATGTCTGGGGTGGATGACTGTCTGCTGGGGGTGCACACAGAGCCCACTTTGCCTGATGCTCATCTCTTCCCTCCTCTTTGCCCCCCACCCCGCCAGTGTTAGAGGCAGAGGGGGCTTAGGTGGGAAGGAACGTGGGACTCAAGGAGGGGACGGAAGCAACTGCAGCCAGAGGGCAGGTCAGCCGTCGGCCAGCACAGTCATTTGGCCTGCGGCGGTCTCCAGCGCCCGGTGGAGCAGGGCGGGGTTCGGGAATGAAATCAGCAGCAGGCCCGGGAAGCCAGATGTCAGCTGGAAGCTGCCGCTGGTGATCTGAGGCAGTGATAGAGTGGCCACCTTTGCTTCAGAGTCTTCAGAGCAGCACAGTCTTGGATGGGCTTCATTGGAATAGCTGGAGAACCCCACCCCACCCCTGATGACACAGGGCTCCGCTTCCAGGCGAGAGGTGGTTCCAGGGATGAAGCTGAGCCCATGATTTCAGGCCCTCCAGATGAAACCTGGGCAGGGAATAACGGGAAGGAATGAGCTGTCAGTATGGGAGGAGCCAGTGGGCTTGCTAAAGCCACCAGGGTGTCCAGGCTCTGGGCAGGGCAGAGCAGTGCCACCCAAGCTCTGGGTGCCAGCCAGGCTTCCTGGGCGGGGTAGCGCCGCAGTAGGCTCTCTCGGCCATGTTTTAAGGCTGAGGCAGGCAGTAGAAGGTGAGCAAGGTAGCTCTCCAGGGTACTGCAGGAGATGTCCTTGGGCCCCAGGAGCCTGCAGGACCAGATCCAGGGCGGCAGGCGAGCCCAGGGGCAGGGGCTCTTCCCCTCTCGCAAGGAGCAGTCCAGCTCCTGGCCCCAGATCTCGGCTGTGCCACACTTGTCTCCCTCCTTCCAAGGCTTCTTGACCAGACAAAGGTTGTGACCCACGCCGTGCTGCCCACTTCTTCCTTTTCCCACGAGCCTCCTGGGTTCCTTTGTGTTAGTGGCCCCTGGGAAACCCTGCTTACCCTGGTCTGTGTAATTTCACAACCCTGCACTTCCTCGTTTGGTGTGAGAGCTGAGCCAACCTCAGACAAGCCTCGCTGACCCTCTTTTGACCTCAGTCAGGCTCAGCGCGAGCCCCATGATAACCCTGTGTATCGCTGATCAGAGCAGGCAAGGGCAGTGTCTCCCACAGACCAGCCAGGGGCCTGACTCCACTCACCCTGTCCAGGTTAACCCCTAAGACAGGAAGTAAGTGTGCAGAGAGAGCCTTCCTCCTTCCCAAGCCCTGGGCCACTCTGGAAGTGGGTGACACTGCGGGAGCCTGCAGATTGTCAGATGAGTAGTGGCTGCAGACGGCACCCCAGACCCCTGAGACCTCTTAGGTTAGTGGCCCCATCCTGAGATCCCGTCCCTCTCTACCCTGTAAGACTGAGTCACTTAAGGTGATCGAGAGAGGAAGGGGGGTGCTGTTTATTCAGACATTATTCTTCACGAGCAGATCAGAGCCCGTCTCCTTAAGGATGCTGCCGACACACCTAACCCCCCACCCCTCGATTCTCCTCCTAAGACAAGGCACTGCCTACCCACTGACACTCTGCTAACCACTTTCCGCAAAGCGTGTCCATCAGAATGTCACTGCAACGGGCAGTTGGAGGAAAGGTTAGCCTGTGTTGAGCAGGATCCCTGTGGGCCTACGGGAGCTCAGCTGGGCTGCTGAAGCTGGCCTTGAGCTCCATCTAGGTCCGGGGCTGCACCTGCACCTCTGGGGGTCGTCGGTAGGAGCGCAGACTTTGGAATCAGTCTCACTAAGGGTTGAATCCCTGGTCTGCCGCTTGCTCACCTCGTGACCCTGAGCAAATTGTTTAACTCTTTAGACCTCTATTTGTTCATTTTATTAACTAGGGGTGATGATAGCATCCATTCACAGGCCGTTGTATTAAATGAGTTATTAATACATGAAACATGCTTAGCCGGGTACCTGGCTTCATAGTAAGCACTCAGTAAATGACAGCTGTTACTGTCATAATCATCATGATTATTACCATCCGGTTATCATTCAGACCCAGGAATCTTCTGCTCAGCCACCCCGTTACCAGTGCTAACGCTGTCCCTCCAAGGGAGCTCTCTCGGGCAGCTGCATGTTCTCCACTGACCAAGGCCAAGAGTGAGGGAGTGAGAAGTGGAGCCCAGGACCACCCGGGGAGTAGTGGCCTCTAAGAGCCGAGGCTGCAAGCAGGGAGGTGCCATCCCTGGGGAAGGCGCCTCCAGCCTGGCAGGAGACTCCTTAAGCTAGCCCGCCTTCTCCCAGTCTGTCCCGGCCTCTGGAGGGCAGCCGTGCAAGGTCGTGTCATGTGAATTCCTGTCATGGGGCCCCCAGCCCTCACACCACCAGCCTGTGGTCTTAAAAAGAAACCAGGGCAAGGTCTGCTGAGCTGCAGCGTCTGCTCCCTGACGCCGTCTGGGGCGAGGGCGCGTCCACGCCCAGCTCCCAGCTGTGGGCCAGTGATTCCTATCCGATCGTTGGAATGAATTACACTTCAGTTGGGTGGTTTAACTTTCTCTGTCGTTTCCCCCTTTGGTGAGTTTCAAAATGAAAATAGACCCAAATTTGATGTTTGGAGTATGTGCAAAGAAGAAAGGGCTGTGACTATAGGCATGGAAGTAGATACAGTGTGGATCTATGAGTGTGCAAGAGGAGGACCCTGGAGTGCACAGGAGAGCCAGGGGAATACGTGACACTTCCCCAAGCTGAGTGGAGCACACACCATGGGGCCCTGTGCAGGGAATGGTCGAGAAGCCTGAGCTGAGGTGCGGGAGGGACCAAAGGGTGGGTCTGGTCAGTGCTGTGGGCTCACGGTCTCCTCTCTCTCCTGACTTGCACCCCCACCGAAGGAGGAGGACGTGGTGATTGAAGACTTTGAGGAAGACTCGGAGGCTGAAGGCAGCGGGGGCGAGGATGACATCAGGGAACTTCGGGCCAAGAAGCTGGCTCTGGCCAGAAAGATAGCGGAGCAGCAGCGTCGCCAGGAGAAGATCCAGGTGGGGCCCGGCCAGGCACGCGGTTCTGGTGTGGGTAGTGGTCTGCCCAGGGCCCAGGGGAGATGGGGGTGGGGGTGAGCAGGACACTCTCGCTGGGACCTGACTGGTTCCACCACCTGTGTTCTTCCTCTGCTGCTCAATTCTGGTTCAGCGCCTGCAGTCCCCCTCCTCCTGGGATCCAAGGCAGGGTCAGGTTCTTCCCCAAGAATCTGCTGAAAGCTCCTCCCCCTGTGATGATCTGTGATGCCGCACAGACCCGACCTTTCACATAGTTTCGGGGGTTTCCCAGTTCCCCTGAGCCTTGTGCAGACACTCCTGGAGAAACCAGGGTTGTCTATTGAGAACACCTGTTCTCGGGGGTGAGCTGGTGTCATGGCCACAGTCTGCATGCATGTATTCCCACTGTAATAGCCGCGCCCCTCTGGATAGGACACGCTAAACCCTTCAGAGAGAAACTACTCCATCTCCACACCAGGATTCTCACATCAGCGGGCCTCTCGTGGACCCATGCTGTCCGTGCTCGCAAACTTTTCCTTATGGTTCTCCCAGGTCCAGCTCTTGTGCTGTAAGCTCACTTCCTCTTACCTGTTCCTCTTATCTGTCAGGGCAGACGGGGAAGGGCCAGCCACGCTCCTGCTTTAAGACTAGCTGCACACGTGGGGAAGCGCCAGTCCTCTTCAGGGATGTCTGTCTTCAGCCCTCTCTTCACCCACCTCTGGCCTTTGGCATGGAGCGTAGTGCGTGTGGTCAGGCTGACCTGATCAGGCTGGGCTCTACCACTCACCAACCATGTGTCTTGGGCACATGGTTTAACTTCTCGGAACCAGTTTCCTCATTTGCACAGTGAAAGTAGTGACAGCACCTCCCTCGTGGAATGGCCGTGAAGCTGCAGGAGCTGGTGCACATCAGGCCCCAGCACAGTGCGTGGCACATAGGGTGTGCTCGTGGTACACCGAGGGCTGACAGCAGACTGATGGTCCACTGGACAGAGCCCTGCCCTGGGAAGAGCTCTGTCTGTTGGGATCCGTGGGCCTTAAGACATGTGGGTACTAGTCGACCAGTTGGAGTTAAGCGTGTGGTACCTCGACAGCATCACCGTCACGGTGGTATGGCCGCTGCCTCCCTCTTTTCATGATCTCTGTAAACCTCTGTCCTGGCCCTCAGAGCTTCGTCCTCAGGATGTCTGTCTTCCTGACCTGAAGCTCTTTTCTTCCTCACCATCAGTCATCCCAAAAGTTGTCTCGATACCACCACCTCTATTTCTTGACTCTCACCCCAACAGTCATAGAGTCGATTGTATCAGAGGTCCACAAGTACTTGTCTCTGTTGGTTCTTCATCACGCTTGAGTTCCCTGTGGCTTTGGGCCCTGAAGCCACCTCTCTCCAGCTCACAAGGACCTTCATATTCTGTCTGTTGACCACACCAACCTCCTGGGCTTCTAGACCATCGGTCTTCTCTTGCTCTTCTCCTTCCTTTCTCTTACTTCTTAGTCTTAGCATGCAGAGTTGACACTCAGCAGATATTTTTGTTCAGTGGGTGCATGAATGATACCAAAAAGAGCTTCATCTTTTTTTTTTTTTTTTAATTATTTATTGTTACTTTTTGGCTGTGCTGGGTCTTCGCTGCTGAGTTTGGGCTTTCTCTAGTTGTGGCGAGTGGGGCCTGCTCTTCACTGTGGTACTCAGGTTTCTCCTTGCAGTAGCTTCTCTCGTCTCAGAGCACAGGCTCTAGGGCGAGGCTCAGTAGTTTTGGTTCACAGGCTTAGTTGCCCCGCAACATGTGAGATCTTCCCGAATCAGGGATCACACCCATGTCCCCTGCTTTGGCAGGTGGATTCTCAACCACTGAACTATCAAGGAAGTCTGAGAGCATCATCTTAAAGCTCCTCACTGGCTTCTACGCCCTCATGTCTGCTTTTTTTTTTTTTTTTTATTCATTTATTTATATTTGGCTGTGTTGGGTATTCATTGCTGCACAGGTTTTTCCTCTAGTTGCAGCGAGTGGGGGCTGCTCTCTAGTTGTGATGCATGGATTTCTCACTGTTGCAGAGCACAGGCTCTCGGGCATGCAGGCTTTCGTAGTGGTGGCACATGGGCTTAGTGGCTGTGGCTCCCGGGCTCTAGAGCACAGACTCAGTGGCTGTGGTGCACGGGCTTAATTGCTCCACAGTATGTGGGATCTTCCCGGCCCAAGGATTGAACCTGTGTCCCGTGTACTGGCAGACAAATTCTTTACCACTGAGCCACCAGGAAAGCCCCCTCACGTCTGATTTCGTATCAGATCCTGTCTGTTCACTCGTTCATGCCCTCCTCTCCTCTCCATTCCCATCGCCACAGCTGCTGCTTTAGCCCAGGGATTGGCTAGATTGGAGCCAGCAGCCCTGCACGGCACAAGTCTGACGGGGTCCTGTTTACCTTGGAGTCTGTGAATGGCAGCTCCTGAAGTTGTGGGACCGGGTCTGTGAGCCAGGCTTACTGCCTGCAGTGCATCATTATACAGTTTCATCGTTCCCTTCCCAAAAGCGCCACTCCCCTGCCCAGGAATCGTCAGCACCTTTGCTTGCCTAATAAGGTTGAATTCCTTACTGTGGCATCTGAGGCTGTTCCCAGTCTGTTTTCCCAGCCTCTTCTCCCATTCCCCGTGAGCCCTCACAAGCTGTAGGATGTTAGACAAATGCTTTGACTTCCTTGAGCCCGTTTTCTCACCTGTCAGACACAAGTGGTGACAGCACCTCCCTCAGAAAGAGCGCACGCGAAGTGCCCGTCCATCCAGACACTCCGGCCCCGCCGCCCGGACAGCGCCAACCCTCCTTCCGCCCACCATCCCCAGACGGCGCTCCCCTTCCCCACGCTCACACCTTGGTTCCTCCTGCTCCCTCAAGCCCAAGTACCCTTTTGTCTGCTCCACATTTCCTATTACCTGTTGAAATTCTATTCTTCCCTCAGTCCCCAGGCGAAACCCCATCTACCCAGTGAAGCCTTCCCCGACTCCCCCCAGGAGGAATTCACCTCTCTGTTAAGTGCTCCTGTGGCACTGATTTATACTTCACTTGTGAAATGTATATCGCGTCTCAGATTACACTTATTGCTGGGCTTGTTCCCCCGCTGCACCGTGAACTCCTTGGAATCAGGTCCTGCGTCTTCCGCTCAGTGTGGTAAGCAGTGCTGAGCACCTACCAGGCTGGTTACCAGGGTACATGGGGGCGAACCAAGGAAGTCCCGCCCCAGAGTGTCCACTGGCACAGAGGTCAGTGACGTGTTGTGGGAGCGAGCCCTGTTACCAAAGGGGAGTGCCGGCCGCTGGAGGAGCACGTGCCGAGGGGACCTGGCCTTGTCCCGAGCGCTGTGGACAGCCCAGCCTCCCCAGTGACGAGCAGTACCTGACAGCGGTCCCATGCGGGACTTGACTTCTGGTGCCTGTGGCTGCTGCTGCCTGGGGAGCCCTTCCGGCCCGTCAGCTCCCTCGGAGCAGGGTGCTCGGGTCCAGGCACCAAGGGCCTGCTGCGGGCTGTCAGGCCGGGCAGCTAGGGCCCCTTTAAGAGCAGGCCCCACATGCGCCGCTGCTGGCGGCCTGCCTCCTGTCAGCCCTCTTCCTCCAGCCTCACGGCCACAGGAGGATTTCTCAGCAGAGAAAAAATTCCCCCCTTCCCTTCTCCCCGCCCCCCTTTAATGCCCGGGGCCCTTCACTTCCATAATTCTTCATTTTCCAGCCTTGAACGTAAGCCAGACACATCTGTCTGGCCATATGCGTGAACCCTGGAGTCTGTGCCGAGGTGGCTGTAAAACAGGGCCGGTGAAGGCCCTTCTGGGAGAGCACACACATGTGTGTGCCCTCAGGCCATTGGCTCCCTGCCCAGAACTACGGGGCTGCAGTGCTCCAAACCCATGTTAACCTTTTCTTATTTTTCCTCTTTTTGTTTAATTTAAGGGGGGAAAATCCCAAGGAAAAGGTATAAATTGTCCTGGGAGTGGGGGAGAGGCTCCTAGCTGGAGAGGCCATTATTGTTGGCAGGTACCTGGTCACACTAATACAATAAGGAAGAGAGGAGCATCGGGTGAATTAAGATCGGGGAGATGGGCTGTAAATTACACGGCTCCGAACCCCCTCCGTCTCCAGGGGTGTTAACCAAGAGGTGTAAGGCAGGTCCCCAGCTCCCAGCGCCTTTTACAGATGCAGCAAAACAGGAACCACACATGTTTGGGGAAGGGGATATGAAGATGGGGTTGGAAAAAACCCTCCCGGCCCCCATGCTGGCTGTAAAGTCCAACTGAGATCTGGGGCCGGAGCCACACCCCCTCTTCCCCCGCTCCCACCTAGACCCCTGGGCCTGCGCTCAGCTGCGGGATGGGGGGAGGCGAGGCCTGGCCTCCTCCGCAGCCTGTCCCTCCCCGCTTCCGGCGTTGCACAGAGGCTGGTGAGTGGGGCCGGCTGGAGGTCAGGAAAGGGGTGTGGGCAGCTCTCAGGACCTGTGCAGCTGGAGCCTCAGCACCCAGGCCGGGCCCTGGGTGCTGGGGGCCAAGTCCGCCCACCCAGGGAAGGCTTCGAGACCGCCTTCTCGGTTCAGCCCAGCCTTCGCCCACTGCCCAAGGCGGCTCTGCATCTTGCCCTGCTTGTGCCCACCTTGCTGCCTTCTGCCGAGTTCCTTTTGTTCCCATTGCCCTTCTCGGGAGGTGTCAGAGACCAAAGCAGGGGGCCTGGTTTGTCTGGGAAATTGGTCAGAAGTGTTTCATTCCTAACCAGGCCCCCAGGGCACAGCAGTCGCTGAAAATCCTCCTCTGGGCTCGAGGCGTGGCCTCTTGGCACCTCACCCTGGCCCTGTGAATCCCCCGCCTCCTCTCTGCCTCCACGAGGCTCTGCTGTGATTTGTGCTGCTGTCGGGCGGGGTCAGGTTTCCTGAGCAGTTGCAAACATCCCACCTGAAACATAACAGGCTCTTCCTCTGGCCACAGCTATTGTTTCCCTCGGCGTTATGGCCACAGCCTTGCTCCGTAGCCAGCAATGACATGTGTTCTGAAAATAGCTTTGCTCCCCTGTCCCCTTCCCGCCCACCCACCCTCCTGAAGATGCGGTCATTCCTTTGTGACGGCCCCAGGAGTTTCATGCTAAATATAGCTGCAGCCCATTCACACTGCCACCCAGCTGCGGGGGGCGGCGCTGTGGAACAATGGGGCATACACAGAGCCCCCACACCTGTATGGAATCCAGCGGAAGGCGGACACTCAGCCCTGGCTCCTAACTGTCGGAGACGGGGCGGGAGCCAGCGCACTACCCAGCCAGGGGCACGTTCACGCCAGGACAGGAAGGCACAGCAGCCCGTGGAGCTGGGCAAACGCCCATCCCAGAGCTCGCTTCAGCCACTCGCACCTCTCTGGCTCCGGCAGCATCCACAGGGGGCTGTCATCCTGAGAGAGGTCAGGCTTTTCGGCCAAAATACCCTTGGGCTGCTGCTTGGAGCAAGCCCAGGGTTGGCATGCTTGGCCCTGCCACTCCCTGTCCATTGAAAGGGCAGCAAGAAGTAGCAGGCAAGTCATCATAATTATAACCTTGAAAAAGACGGCAAGTATATGTTAAGCTCTGTGGTACCGACTCTGAATATCCAGAGAAGGGATCCTAAGCAGAAATGTTCCCATGAGCAACCCCCCTGCAATGAAGATGCTAAGGGAAGCCAGTGACCCAGGCTGCTTTGTGGAGCAGATGCAGTATCTGCACCCATGGATTTCTGCAGCTCAGGAAGGAATGCCAGTGGATAAGACTGGAAGCTCCCACTGCAGAGGGCGTGGGTTCAGCCCCTGGTTGGGGGACTAAGACCCCACATGTTGCACAGTGTGTCCCCAAAAACAGGAATGTCTGCTTGCAATGCCGGTGATATCTCACCAGCTTTTCCTAGTTTATATTTCATTCCCATTTTTCCAGGTTTTTTAATTTTTTAAAAAATACCTCCACTTAACTTTAAATAGTTAAATATTCCATATAACTTTAGTTAAAGGAAAAAGAGCACCGTGAATCTCATAACAGAGATCAGCAGTCCATCGCCTCGCCATCCCCAGCTCTGCTCCCTAGTGGCTGCCCCAGATAGTCACCCCCACTGGATATATAAAAGGTGAAAAATGGAGTTGGGCAGGAAGAACGGAAACTGAAATTGGCTGTTACTAATATCAGGCATCTAGCTAGATACTTTCAGACACGGGATGAGCGTGGAAATTCGTTGTGTTACCACACTTCTCATTTCTGGTGAAGACATTGGTCTGGCCAGAGAGGCCCAGGGATCAACAGTCCCATCAGCCTGTGGCTGCAGTCCCTGTGGAGCCCTGAGCAGAAGGAAGGCCTGCTCTTGACCTGGCACTGCTCTGTGACCCGAGCTCCTCCAGTTCCACGACTCCCATGTGAACTAACGGCGGTGGCTTTATTTGTAACTCTCAGTGTCTCAACTTTCTAAAAAGGTCAGCCTCCCCCAGTCATCCCCAGCACGTCGAAGGAGGAACTTAACCTGTGAAGGAGCCCTTCTTGGGGACCCCGGCCCTGTAGCTTCCTCCTCAGATGTCGCTGTGGACCAGCCCCCTCCCAGGTCCCCACTAGCCTGCGCCAGGGTGCCTCTGGGCTTCAGAGAAAGTCAGTTACTGAGTGCCTTCAGACACAGTTAGCTTCTTTCCTTCTTCACACTGGATGACTTCATGGTCCCTGTCACCCCTGGTCTGATCCAGCATGTCCACGCTTTCCCTAGGGTTCCCAGCTCTGCATCAGAGGACCACTGCGGCCCAGCCTTCGCCGCAACGAGAAGGGTTCCTAAGGACCTCTCCTTCCGGGTCAGCACACTTGACTCCGGGCCAGGGCCAGTCTGTCTGAATCACAGCATTCCAGTTGCGCCCCCCTCACCCCCACCAGAGGCTTCTGCAGCTTTTTGCTCATACAAACAAAAATAAATCTCACTACCGGCCTCTGAACTCCGCGACAGCATGCTTCCCCTCTCCCCGAGCGTCCCATGGCTCTGAGTGGGGACTTGGCACTCGCCCCACCGACATCACTTTTTCACTCCCTGCGCATCCTGTGTCCTTCTCTCACCGTGCGACCCAGGGATCAGAGTGGGACGTGACGGCCGGCACAGGCGCCGTGCACAGCTGCCAGGAATCTGACGGGTAAAATCTGGAAAAGTTGGGAGGGCAAATGCTAAACACACACACACACACACACACACGCACACACACAGCGCCACTCAGAGGACCGGAAACACCGACACCCACAGACAAGGGCCTGCGATTCCCAATCCTTCCTCGTCTGAATTCTCTTAAGGGGGCTGGGCTAGTGTCATGACCCAGGCATGACCCCCCCCCAGAGGCCTACTGGTATCCCCAAAAGAAGGGGGAGCAGCTTCATCGAATCTCCTGAGACCCAGGAGGGCATGTGGGGAACAGGAAGCAGTGGTGCGGTGAGTCACTGGGCAGAAACCAGGTTAAGGGAAGTTGTCCGCGGGTGTCCCCGGGACCGGATGGTGGCAGCACAGCCCCGACCACCCTCAGCAGCTCGGTCCCACCCACCCCGGGGACCCAGCCAGGCTGCCACCTCCCCACGACGCCGTGGCCTCCGTTCACCTTTCTGGCCCTGAGCCAGCACTCAAGGAACTCAGACGGCGCTCGCTTCCCTGGACCTTGTGCCTAGATTTTTCTTCCGTCCTGTCATCAAAACACCCAAGCAGGCTCAGCCCCCCGCCTCCCTCAGCCACCTGGCCTAAGGGCCCCCGCCCCCCCCCGGTGAGGAAGGCTGGTCCGAGGTCTTGGGAGCTCATTGTTCCCACAGGGTAGAAAGGGCAGCTAGTGCCACTTCCTTAGGGTCAGCCTGAGGGCCGGAGGGTCACTTCTGGAGGCAGGAAAACTAAGACGTGACGGGTCTATGCAGGGGAGGCAGCGGCAGAGATGCCATCCTCAGGCAAACCCGACAAGAGGGCTCATCCTGCCGCTTCTCACCAAGAAAGACAAAGGTCTGGGGGCCCGGGACACCGCGAGTACGTTCCTGGCAGTGGAAAGGCAGCTAGAGAGCCCTGAGACCTGGGAAGAGGGGTGGCGGGAGCAGAGGCTGGAGCCCCACCCATGAGGAGAGGCTGGGGTGTTTGCTGAGCTTGAGCGGGGACCGTTTCTTATCCTCACAAAATACCCACGCCATCACATGTGTTCTGTGTCGACTCACTCACACTGAGAAGTAATATTTTTAAAATGCCCAGGCTGAGTTCGATGGAATGTGTGTCACCCACTGGCTGGCAGCCCCAGGGCGAGGGCCGGGGACCCTGGTTCCTGGGAAGGTGGCCCGCAGGCCAGGTGCTTTCCCTCCCCAAGTGAGAGCCGCAGGAGACTGCAGGCAAGCCCCTGGGCCACATTTCTCATGCCCGCCGGCGCCCTGTGCCTTCCACCAGCTCTGGTGGCAGTGGCAGCAGCGACTTACTCAAAGGGAAAGGTCCCCAGCAGGTCACAGAGGCGCCACCCCCGGCGTTCGGAGGCATGCCCTTTCAGTTTTACTGTCACTGCCAGCGAAACCTGAACACCTTCCTCACTGACTGTTAGTGGCCAGGGCCCAGCCCATGGGCCCCATCTCAGTTGGCACGCACATCTCCTCCCCTGCTCGGGGCTCGTGTCTGTGTGCCTGCAAGTTGGTGTGTGGCAGGAGGCCACAGGAGGGCAGGGCAGGGCTGGGACTTGTGCGCCGGGCCCCTGCCAGGCTTGGTTTGGTGTTCTCCAGCTCCACACATGGGGGCACGGGGTCTGGGCAGATGCCCACAAACCAGCTTGCTTCCTGGCCATGGTCCCCAGAAGACGAAGCAGCCAGAGAGTGATCAGGCCCCTAGTGACAGGTGGACCCAGAGCCTATCTCCCAGGGCCTCCGCCACGCGTGCCCTGTCAGACTTGAGAAAGCTGGGCTTTTCCAAATGGGTTTGGAAGCGACCCTGAAAGATGGGAACATGTAAGACTGACAAGCTCCAGGCCATGAGCTTTCCGAGGTGTGCTGCCCAGACCACTGGTGCTGCCCGAGGGGTTTTTTTAGTGATGCGTAGGAGACACGCTGACTCCTTACTGCGGAAATTCAGCTTGAACTGGTAAACATGCCTGGGCGCTCAGACTCCTGATACCACGTATATTATTTGCTGAGCCACAAAAGTGAGTTGACTTGAAGTCCATCTAAAGAAAAACACCAAGTAAACAAGCAGTATAGATTGTGCAGAGTTGTGGCAAAGCAGCACGGGCGGAACACAGACGACCCCTGCCTAGGGAGCACCCGGCTGCTCGGGGGAAGACGGTCTTCATTCCCGTCAGTCCAGACGGCATTCTCTACAGACATGTGACTTGGGATGTCATCTGTCCCTCTGTGTGGACTCCTGCCACTCTGGGAGACGGTGTTGTCAATTATTAGTTGTCAGCATCACTTTTTTTTGCATAGGTTTTGGGGTGGTTCTTTTTTTTTCTTTCTTTCTTAACTACACAGTGAAGTAAGTGGAAATGACAAATTCTGTCTGAGTATATGTGTGTGTCTAAAATATCTAGATTAAGAAGTACCTCCTGTATTCTCAGTAACGTGTGTGAAGCCACTCTCCTGCGCCTTGTTAATTTTTAGCCCCAGGTCTTCCTTTCAGAGCCCCTTTATTTTGAATGCCATCAGGGTCCCTTCTCAGTCCCACATGGGGTTTTAGTCACACCCTGTTCCCCAAGCCTTGTGGTCTCCGTGGGTTTGTCTTGGGCCAGCCCCACGGGGGGCTGGTTGTCCCTCTGGAGCAGGGGTTGAGGCTGAGGGGGCAGGGTGCTGATGCACACGGAAGAGTCAGGGCCCGGGCTTGCTCAGCACTGGCCTGCTCATCCACCACTCTGTGTCCCCGTAGGCTGTCCTGGAGGACCAGAGTCACGTGAGGCAGATGGAGCTCGAGATCAGACCCTTGTTCCTCGTACCAGACACCAACGGCTTCATTGACCACCTGGCCAGCCTGGCACAGCTGCTGGAAAGCAGGAACTACATCCTGGTGGTGCCCCTCATCGGTGAGTCAGGGCCGGGCCCGCCCTGCACATGCGCAGCGAGGCCCCTCTGCGCGCACGCGCCGCAGCCCGGGGGCCCGGCAGGCAGAGCCCCGCCGTGTGTGTAAGACAGGATTTGGAGGGAAGTTGGGAATGCGTGGGGCAAGGGAGACTGTTTAATAATCAAAGCAGTTCGAATTATTATGGCTGATCCGTGGCTTAAACTGCTTGAGCAAATGGACTCCTGTGTCCCAGCAACCAGAGGCTGCCCGAGCCCAGCCCTTGTTTTTATCCTTATAAAGCTCGCAGTAAAACAGCAAAGCTGGTTCCCGTTATTGGTAAACACTCAGCCCTGGCAGATAACGGCAGTGCTGCTGGGTGGTCTGGCAGGGAGGCTGGGAGGATTTTGAAGTGGTTAGATGCCTTTGGTCTGATGGGCTCGTAGCTTTTCACGATCATTCTGTTGGTTCGAGGTAGCGTTATTCTCTCCAGTGTCACCCTAAGGCCAGGCTGATGGAGGCCCTCCAGCACAAGCCCATGGCTCCCGCCTGTGGATTCCTGCCACTTGGGCCCTCACCACTGTCTGGTCGCTGTTTGCTGGTACAGGGTCAGCGTCTCAGGGCCGGCTCGCGCACTTCCACCCTCAGGCCAAAGGAGCCCAGCTGGGCCATCTCCAGGGACTGTCTAAGGCACCCCTGGTTCTCAGAGCCCTGTGGTGGGTCGGCTTCAGGAGGGGCCCCGGGCTTCTGTCTGTACAACTCATACAGCCGCTAGCGCTGAGAGCTGTCCTCTGGAGGGAGGGGGTCTGGAAGACGACTGGGAAGCTAGGGCTGCTTAACGTCCCCTCTCAGCAGCCACTTGGAGCAAGTTTGGAAGCCCTGGCCTCTGGACGGTCTGCCAGACTGGCCGTCTGCCTGCCAAGCCACCTCTGACATCCATGCCAAGATGTTCCATTGGGCCTTCCCTCCCAGTCCCCAGTGTCTTAGTGCCAGATGAGGGTGGAAACAAAGGGCAGGAAACATCCGCCCCTGCAGAGGCTGTAGAACCCTGGGGGGTTGTGGGAAACACGTTAGCACCACCTGAGAATGTTGGCACTGAAGCGGCCCTCGGCCCGCCTCCACCCTCCCTGTCTTCCTTCCCCCTCCCCATGTGGCCTGGCCAGAGCCTCTTCAGCCCAGGCCCTGAGACCCACGGGAAGGTTTTCTGTTCTTCAGAAGTAGAGCAGCTTGTCTCCCCAGGGCCGAGCCAGACCCTCGTGTTGTTGGAGCCACCCCTCTGCCCTCACCGGGTCCCGGGTGGGGCAGCTTTCAGGAGAGCAAGTCCCTGTGCCCGCCTG
The DNA here is from genome assembly GCF_001704415.2 of Capra hircus. Lineage (NCBI taxonomy): Eukaryota > Metazoa > Chordata > Mammalia > Artiodactyla > Bovidae > Capra > Capra hircus. The sequence continues at coordinate 22,883,330 of NC_030826.1, read as the reverse complement.
CCCAGGAGATTTTCAGGAGTAAGAAAGTGAATTGGGTGCTCTTTGCTGGATGGTCAGGAAATGGGGTAATTGAGAGGCGGCCACGTCTCAGGCTGCTCACCTAAGTCTTGGAAGGAGCCTCAGACACCACCCCAGCCCGACGAGTTCTTGGTCACCAGCACCGATGGGGCCCACCATGTGCTCCGTCTCCTTGTTCCCAAGGGCGCCCATGAAAGGCAGAGCTGCAGCCCTTGGCCTTGGCGAGCTTACAGGCCAGTGGGGGAAGCCAGATTATGTGGGGAGGGAGCAAATATATAAGGGGGCCCAGAGGAGATGGCAGCTATGGAATTGTCAGCCCTCAGGGGCGCCGGGAAATGCCAGCTCTGTCACAGGAGAGCGGGCCCCTGCCCTGTGCCCAGAGCACAGAGGGTTAAGCTGACAGCCTCCCCGCTTGTCTCTTGTGCTCTTTAACCTGCTCCATGCTCCTTAGGCCTGACCCCAGCATCAAGAAGCCCCGCCTGGTGCAGAAGCACAAACAAGCTTCCCCTTTGAAGCCTGTTTAGTTTGGAAGCAGGAAAGCAGATTTTGGGATAGAATACTAGTTTTTCACGTTTGATGTTCTGTTTGGTGTACCATACACTCAGCCACCACTACTCCGCAACCTCAGCCATACATCGTGTGGACGCTGCAGCTTCAGGTTGCTGAAGGCATGGGTGTGTGTGTGTGTGTGTGTGTGTGTGTGTGTGTGTGTGTGTGTGTGTGTGTGTGTTCGTCTTCCCACATGGGCCCTTTCCAGAAAGTGTCTCTGAATACCCAGACAGTGAGTGCCAGGCTCACCATGGAACAGCATGCTCACGCCGACTCCCCGAGCCATGAATCACTGCTGAGGAGAGGCCTCAGACCCCAAACTCTCCCCGGAGCCCCCAAGGAGTGCATATTTCCCACTTGACCTCAGGCTCTTGGCTGGAATTTTGGAAAGAATCTTCACCAGAAAATGAAGCCATGTCCCAGACACATAGGCAGGCACACACACACACACGCACACACACACACACGTGCAGTATCAGAGGAGGTCGAAGTGCCTAGTTCAGGGGACTAGCAGGGTCCCTGCATGTGAGGCCGTGACCCCACTTCCCACCCCGTGACCTCCTTGCGCTCTGCCAAGGACAGGCATAGAACAGCTGGGGGCCCGGGTGGATGAGGGAGGGTGCCCCTCTCCCTCTAGCTGCTGCATACCCTTGCCTCTCCTGAGGGACCCTCTTGATTTGATTCTATAACTGAGGAATGTGATGGAGGGGCCAGGTTTCTTCCTCTGAATACAGCAGCTCCAGAAAATCCCTGTAAATTCCTCCCAGGAGAAGGGTGGGGCCCAGGGGAAGAGGCAGAAAAAGGAGAGAACACTTGGAACATCGAGGGCACTTCTTGCCTGCCAAGGGCCCCCAGTTTCATGGGAAGACTCCTGTGGGGCCACGTGGCCTCCGGGGTCGGGTAGAAGCTGCCTGCGAAAGCAAGGCCTCAGGCGCAGACAGACAAGACAGACATGATTGTTGAGGCTGATTCCTTGTGGGACTGTGTCTCCTCAGTGATCAATGAGCTGGACGGCCTAGCCAAGGGGCAGGAGACAGACCACCGGGCCGGGGGCTATGCCCGCGTGGTGCAGGAAAAGGCCCGGAAGTCCATTGAGTTCCTCGAGCGGCGATTCGAGAGTCGGGACTCTTGCCTGCGGGCCCTGACCAGCCGTGGCAATGAACTCGAATCCATCGCCTTCCGCAGCGAGGACATCACTGGCCAGCTGGTGAGACCCAGGGCAAAACGGGAGCGCTCGAGCCAGCCTTCAGAACAGGGGCCCTGGGAGGGAGGGGCTCAAGGCAGGCCCCCCAGCCTGGACCTCCTGCCCCTAGGGGGCATCCGCCATCGAGGCCCAGGAGGGGGTTCCTTGTCCCCCGGGTAACTCTCAGCACAGTGGGACCTGGCCAAGCAGGTCCAGGGCGTGGATGGGCGGGCCACTGAGATGTGACCCCAGCGGCACTCACCCTGTCTTCTTCCAGGGTAACAACGATGACCTGATCCTCTCCTGTTGCCTCCACTACTGTAAAGACAAGGCGAAGGACTTCATGCCCACCAGCAAAGGTAGTGCGCTCCCTCCCCCTCGGGACCTTCCCTTCCCTCCCTGCCTGGTCCTGCCTGCCTCAGCCCTAGGTCCCTTCCCTGACTCTGGCCTGGGAAGTGTAAAAATCAGGGATGAGGCCTGATACAAGCCTGAGGCCAACCCAGTTCCTCCCCAGCACACACTGCCCCGTGCTGGAAGTCAGACCCCACCCCCGACTCCCCCAGCCTCAGGTGGAGCCTCAGCCAGCTAAGGACGGGCCTCGCCCAGGAAGCTGGGCTTCAGGCAGCGAACTTTCCTCCTCTGCATGCATCCATTTCCTTTCTTGGGTCCTCAGTGAGTTCTCTGACAGCAAGAATGTCTCTATGATTCACTGTAGCTTATTCCGGCCATGGTCTCCTGAGCCCAGCCCTCTGCCGCTGAGGACAGTCCCTAGCGGTCCCTAGGGCCCCACCTCCCTGTCCTTGGCCATGCTCACCCTCTCAGTTCATCCGTGAATGTTCACCCTGTATCAGGCCAGGGTGGAAGTACTTCCCCAGCTAGTAGTGGTCCTTCTCTTCCTGTCTCTCTGGTTGTGTGACATAGCACTTTGGAGGCAGGTGGGACCTTGCAGATGGAGCCCTCAGCCCGGTTTTCAGAACCCTTTTGGTGAGCAGAAGCCTGTCAGGTCAGAGACTCTCTTCGGGGTGCTTGAGCACCTTACCCTCATCCCAGAACTGTCTCTTGCCTGAGCTGGCCTCTGAGAGTCAGCGAGGCTCAGGTGTTGCTCCTGGCTCCCGGGACTCCAGCCCTTTCTTCTTCGGGAAGGAATTCCTAGGCTCTCCAGCTCAGTGTCATCTGCACAGCTGATAATTCCCAGCTCTTGGTCTCCTGTCTGCATGTCTGCAGCCTTCTTGTCCTCTTCTCTGCGTTGAGGTCGCCCAGCCCATCTCTGCTGGCTTCCCCGCCCTGCTGCCCGGCGGGCCCGGGACTGCCTTCCCTCCAGCCTCCTCGCGCCGATTCAGCACCGCCCATGCCGCCCACAGCCCTGTACCTGAGGCGGGTGACGCGCCCACAGCTGCTGTTCCTCAGAGGGCCCCAGCTACGTGGTACGCCTGCACCGTCCCTAAGGGGCAGATCCGGAGCATTCAGGGGGCAAAGAGGAGCCCCACTGAGCCCAGCGGAGGGGTGGGGCTCTGCTCCCAGGCAGCTTCCTGGAGGGGCACCTTCTGAGGGCAAGGTCGGCCGGACTGCAGAAGGCCTTGTTGGGAAGTACGGTTCAGATACCGCTGTGGCCCCACCCAGCCTCAGAGCTGTTTCTTTCTCAGCAGAGACACATTTTGGCTTTGGCCCTAGTCTCCCCAGCCCCCACTTCACCCCCAACAGCCTACAGGAACCCATTGGCATCCTGGGGACCGCCCCTATCAGAATTACATCAGCAAGGGCTGGTGTAATCAAACCCCATTTGTCAGTGTGAATTCTTAGCAGATTAACTTGTCAGATTCACAGAGAAACCATCACCAAATGTTTATGTGTAAACGATGTTGAATTTTAAAATCATGTGGATTATGGCGGATGGGGCCTGACAGGATGACAGTCTCTGGTTTCTAACAAAGTGAAGTTACCAGTGTCAAAACAGAGGATGTTTATTGTTCAAAATGTCTCAAAGTATCCACAGAAACCCCTGAAGACCCCTGCCAGCAACTCCGGGCCTCGGTTGGCTGCCGTGAGGCCTGGGACTCGCCTGGTCTGAGTCCCAGGGCAGGAGCAGTGGGGCCGTGGACAGACCCAGGCCGCCTGCTGCGAGCCCCACAGGGCACTGCCCGTCACCCCGCCCCGCCCACCCCCCCCCCCAACCTGCTGGGCGTCTCAGAGCATCTCCTCTCCCCACGGCCGCCTTCCTCGCCCTCTCAGTCCGCCACGGCCGCTCACCTCCCACCACACCCTCCTTCCGCCGCTCCCCTTCTCTCACCACCATCAACCCCACGAGCCTCTCCTCCCTCTTCCCCCAGACTCCTCCCAAGGCTGACAGCCAGCTCGCAGCCTCCCTGCCTGGAGCTGGCAAGCCTGAAACTGCTCAGGTCTGACACGGATATTTGCAGTCCCCCAGCCCCACCAGGCCCCCGTGGTCAGGAAGCCCTGCAGGACATTTCCTGGGCCTCACTGCCTGCCTGCCTGGGGATGAGGAGTGGACCTGCCCCCCGGGGGACCTTAGCGGGGGTGGGATGTCACTTGTGAGAGTCCTTGGCCCCAGTTTAAATTCTCCCCGATACATTAGTATTAAAAGGTTAAGGAATTGGGGGGAAAGACATCCTGCTTTAAAAAAAAAGATCATCTAAAAGGAATGGAGGCGCTGTTTGTGCTGACATAGATCTTTAGAATTTCAGTGAAGTACAGCTAGTATGACTGTAGCATTACAGGAAAAAAAGCTTATATGACAAGTATCTATGCTTGTAAATGTGCATAAAGAAATTTTGGAAACATACACAGCTTACCCTGGGACAAGACAGAGACATGAGGAAGCTCACGGGGCGGCAGGGGGACAGTCAACTTTACCTTCCTTGTTCTGTGCTTAAAAGGTTTATACCACAGACGTGGATTACTTTTATTCAGTGGTGGGAATCTCTGGGCTCTAGCCTCAGGGCCAGCTTGGCTGGCCTCTGCCGGGGGACCCTTGCTCTCCTCTCTTCAGAGCTAGCACCCCTCCTCACATCCTGGGAGCCCTGGATACGTTTCATATTCCATCTTGCATTTCCTACATCAGGCTACTGGCCTTGGGGCGGGCAAGATAATGCAGAAGAGAGTCTTATGAGCCCAGAACTAGCCCTGCAGTCAGAAGGGACAGGAGGCTGCTTCTGCTGCCTCAGCTCAGAGTCCTGAGAAGAGGGGTCTGCAGAGGCTGGTCGGCTTGGGGGCTCACAGGGCATGAGGCAGCCCAGTCCCATGCCGGAGGCAGGAGTGCATAACAGAAGGCCAGCCCAGGCCCATGACGGCCCTCCCTCAGCCCGCAGGGGAGGGCGCCCTCTGCTCATGGTCTGCGTGAGGGAAAGGCCCTGTGGGAGGGCCAAGAAATGGTTGGCCTTGAGCCCCCCGGACTGCTTTCCCCTCCAGAAGAGGAGAGGCAGCCAGGGCCTCCCCGTCCTGCTCTCTGAGTCCCCGTGCTCTCTCGTGCCCACAGAGGAGCCCATCCGGCTGCTGAGGGAGGTGGTGCTGTTGACGGACGACCGGAACCTGCGTGTGAAGGCGCTGACCAGGAACGTGCCTGTGCGGGACATCCCAGCCTTCCTCACGTGGGCCCAGGTGGGCTGAGGGGGCGCAGCCGCCCCCCACGGAAGCGCTCCTGAGAAGGCCGCCAGGTGCCCGGTGTAGCACAGAAGACGCCCACGCGCCTGAGCCACCAGTCCACCCAGACAATAAACCATCCTCTTCCAACCCACGCCGTGGCCGTGCTGTGGGGGAGCTGCTCCTCACAGAGCCCTTCCTAAGGGTGGGCGGAAGTGCTGGGACCCTCCTGGGCTGCCAGGATTTAGCAGGGAGGTGGCTGGCTGCAGTGATGGCAGGCGGGCGAGCCAGATGGGCTGCCCCATGCCCAGCCTTTCTCCCTCCCCCTGTCCAGATCAAGGGCCAGCGGAAGGCCTCTTAGCCCGGAGATGCAGCCACTTTCTCAGCTGGAGATGACGCAGGGCGGGGTTAGCATTTCCATCAGATGCAGGTGAAACCATGGGGCCCCTCAGTCTTCAGAAGCCCTGACCCGAAAGTGTCCCAAGAGGCCTTGGTCATGAGGAGAGTACCCAGGAGGTCTGTCAGGGTCCCTAATGCCTGTTTGACCCCCAGAGACCCCATTTGGGTTCTGAACACCATGTCCGAACAGCAGCCCTAGGCCCTCACCTCTTCTCCCCCCGCCCCGCTGCTCTTCTCCCTGCCCTGCCCCCTGGGTCCCCTGTGCTTTGCCACCTGCTCTCCCCTCAGTTGGTCATGGGTCTGTAGGGAAGGGCCCTCTGCCCGCTCAGGCCCATGCCCCCTGGGTTGCCTTTGCCTGCTCCCTCTCCCCTCAGTGGCCTTCCTTTTGCTCTCTTCCTGCTTCACAAAATTTCTTCCCAGCTCTCCCTCCTGAGCCACCCCCCTCCTCCCCCCTTTCTAGTCCTTCCCTCTCACCTTCCTGGCCCCTCAGTCCCTTGCCATGGAGCTTCTCTGACTCTGCTGTGGTACCTGTGGCAGGAACCTAATGTAGCTTTCCTGCCCCTGACCTCCTTTCCCAGGCCCCTGTGCTCTGAGCAATGCTCAGACTAGTCAGGGTAGGGCAGGCCAGTGCCCACGAGGAGCATTGCCTGACCTGGGGTTTGCACCCCATTCATTTCTAGCTCTGCCCTGGAAGGTGCAGGGGCCTTCTGGCTATGCTTGGAATTTTTTGTTGCTTCTAGCTGGCACCTGTGTTCAGTCTCCCTCTGGAGGCTTCCTACCGGGGCTGTGTTCTCCCCCCAAGCCAGGGACAGGGCTGGAGGAAGACTTAGGGGAAGACAGGGTTTGGAGGTGAAGCCAGGAGTCAGTTTTAATGGGACCAGTGGGGAAGTCCCCCAGAGGCCCCTGACTCACTACACAGCCTGCCCAGATGATGGGAACAAGGCAGTGCCCTCCCCGAAAGATGTGGCCAGAAAGATGGGGAGCAGGAGAGCCACAGCCCATGATTTGAGGGTACAGGGCTCAGAAGACTGGGCTTTGGGGTATAGGGTCCCTGGCCTCTTCTCTGAGATCCCTTCTCCAGGATGAAGGTTAATGACTGGGTGGGTGGGAGACCCCCATCCCTCCTTTCTGTTCCATTTGCAGCCCTGGTTTTGTTTCCTGAATAAATTTTTAGTTATAAAACATACCTGAACTGTTGCTGACCTGTCTCTGGGGCTGGGGAGGGAAGGTTCAAGCCACTGCACTTGTCTGAGGGTGCTGCTTCTGGCCCCAGCACCCACCCCCGTGCTCCCCACCCAGCTCCTTGTGCAGGGCAAAGAGAGCCGCTGGGTCCAGGGTCCTTGGTTACTGCTTTATTGCTGTTTGGTTCGAGTATAGAAAATGGAAGCGGCTCTGGAAGAGCCTGTGTACAAGGTAGGAAATATACAAACGAGGAGGAGGGAGCTAAAGAGACCACGTTCCAGCCCAGCCCAGCCTGGGCTCGGGGTGGGGGGCCGCCCAGGGCGCATGCAATAAATATGGTCCGGGGCCCCAGGGAAGGGAGGGGGGACCACCGCGGGCGTGGGAGACCGGGTAGGCCAGGGCGGTCTCAGCCCTCTGACTCCAGAGGGCGGGAAAGGTGAGCCCTGGGGCTAGTGCCACTTGTGCAAAATGAGGAACTTCACATTATCCGTCCCGGGGCGGGCGGGGGCTGGGGCGGGGGGCCCTCCGGCCGGCTCAGTCCCCTCCCCGCTCCCGGCTCTGCCCAACGCTCCGACCCCAGCGGGGAGATTCACAGTGAGAATGGGTGTGGTCGCAAGGGCCGGAGGTAGGGCTGGGAGCGCCCCAACAGTGGCACCCCTCCCCCCACAAGAGCAGCACGGAGCCGGGAGGTGGGGGCCGACGAACCACAGGAAGAGGCGGAGAAGGGCCGGGGGTCTCCTTTGGTCAAAGCTGATATCAAAAATATAAATCTCCCTTCCCCCAACCCACCCCCGTCCCGGGGTTTCCTCCCCCACCCCTACCCCCACCCCCGGGCTAAGGCACAAAGCAGTGAGGCCAGGTGAGACCGCCGACCCTGTGGCGACGCTGCCGCGGCTGCTACTGTCGTCCGGGCACGGGGAGGTGGGGGGCACCCGCCTGCTGGTGGCCGCCGGCGCCGCCGGGGGGCGCGCCCGGGGCCACACGGAGGCCAGAGGCGCACTAGGTGGGAGAGAAACGGTCGATGGTCCGGCCGTCGGGGCCGGCGGCCAGGTGTGCGCCCTGGCTCAGCACCTCGGCCGCCTTGTCGGGGCTGAGGCCCAGCTCCGCGGTGAACTTGGCCAGCGGGTAGAGGCTCTCGAGCGCCACCTTGGGGTCGTGCAGGAAGTGCGTGGTCTGAGCCAGCAGCTCGGCCGCAGCCGCCTTGTCCTGCTGCTTCAGGCTGAGCTGTTCTGCCGTGAGGCGCGCCACTGCAAAGACGCCCTCGGGGAAATCGAGCTTGCCCTTGCCGTCGGGGCCCGGGACGCCCGGGAGCCCCCCCAGCCCCGCCAGCGCCCCGGCCGCGCCGGCCGCGCCGCCCACAGCGTGCATCTTCATGTGACTGATGAGGTTACGCTGCTGGGCGAACTTGCCCCCGCACACCTGGCACTCGTAGGGCTTCTCGCCCGAGTGGATGCGCATGTGCTCTGTGAGGCGGTACTGGCGTGTGAAGCGCATGCCGCACGCGTCGCACGCGAAGGGCTTGAGGCCCAGGTGGCTGCGCATGTGACGCGTCATGGTCCCGCGCTGCGTGAACTTCTTCCCGCAGATGGTGCAGGGGTAGGGCCGCGTCAGCCAGTGCGTCTTCTCGTGCTGCCGCAGCGTGGCCGGGTCCTTGTAGCTCTTGTCGCACGACGCGCAGCGGTACGGCCGCAGCAGCTCGCCCAGGCCCCCTGGGGCCCCGGCCACCTTGTCCCCACCGCCTCCAAAAGGGGGCCCGAGGCCGGCGGCCCCCGCGGCCACCTCCGCCGCCTCGGCCCGGCCGTACAGCGCCTCCTCCTCCTCCACGTGCGCCTCCACGTGCGCGTTCAGCTGCTCCGAGCTGGGGAAGCCCTTTCCGCACGGGATGCACACGTACAGGTTGTCGCCGAAGCTCTCGGGCTCGCCGTAGGCCAGGTGCGGGCACGGGTAGCCCTCGAGGTGGCCGCCCGGCGGGCTGGGGTCCTCGCTGCTGCCCGTCTCCTCGCTGCTGCTCTTGTAGTCGTCGCCGTCGCCGCCCGCGCCAGGCCCGTCCAAGCTGCCCGCGTAGCGCGGCGGCGGCCCCAGGCCAAGCGGAGGGCCCCCAGGCGAGGCGGCCGGGTCCCCCCCGCGCTCCTCGCAGCGGTCGCTGGGGGAGCCGCGCTCGCGGCCCAGCTCGTCACCATAGCTGCCCAGGCCTGGCTCGTGCTTCATCCAGCGATAGAGGAGGCTGGGCCCGTCGGGGCGGCCGGGGGGCTCGGATCCCGGGCTGCCGCCGCCACCTCGGAACGGATCCGGAGGCGGTCCGGCCTCCTCCAGCTTCTGGAAGGGCAGCGGCGGCAGCGGTGGCAGGGTGAGCGGTGGCTCCTTGTAGGCGGCGGGGCCGGCGCTGGGAGGGCTGTCTGGGCGCGGGGGCAGCTCTCGCTCCCCCGGCGGTCGCTCGGGAGGCGCGGAGCCCGGCGGGCTTTTCTTTGACAGGTCCAGGCCGCAGAGCGGGGAGCAGCGGCGCTCCGGGGCGCAGAGCGAGGCTGCTGGGCCGGGGCCCGAGGCGTACAGCTCGGCGCAGTGCGTGTTCACAGCGGCCTCGGGGCCCGACGGCGGCTCGGCGGTGGGCGGCGGCGGAGGCCCGGCCGGGGAGGAGTAGCAGGCCTGGATGACGGGCGTGGCAGCCCGCAGGCCCCGGCCCGGCCTCCCGTAGGGTGCGTAGCCGCCGCCACCGCCGCCGCCGCCCCGCAGGTGGCAGTACTTGCCGTGGCGCTTGAGGCGTTTCTTGCACAGCGCCACGAGGTCGGGGATCTGCAGGTAGCTGGCGGCGGCCAGCACGGCGCCCAGGCTCGGCTCGGCCCCCGGGGCCACGGCGGCCGCCGCCGCAGCCTCCGCGCCATCCGCCAGGCGGCCGGTGTAGATGAAGTCCAGCACCAGGCGGAACACGGCCGGGCTCACCATGTCATGGTCCAGGTTGAGCAGGTTGTCGTGCACCACCAGGGACTTGAGGTAGGCGCTGCTGGCCGCCAGCACGTTCTTGTGCGCGCGGAAGAGGGCGTTCTGCACCACGATGATCACGTCGCACAAGAAGCCCTTGGTGCGCTGGTTGTTGAGCTGCAGCAGCAGCTGCCTGGAGTGGCCGGGCGCCTCCATCGTGTCCAGCATCGTCTGCCCAGCACACTCTCCTGCGGGGACACACACCGGCGGGGTCAGAGCCGCACCGAGCGCTGGCTGCCTGCCCCCAGCCCGGCGCTTCTCCCCTGCACTTCCCCTTCCCCTCAGCTGGGCAGGGGCAGGGGCATGGAGCACGGCGGCCTGGGCACTGGCGGAGAATCCGCGGCCTCCAAGAGTGGGCGCCTGGGCCGGCCGGCCTAGACCAGAAGAAGGAGCCGAGACCAGCCGGCAGAGAGGAGGCCAGGCTGGCCGGCACCCCCAGGCCCGGATGCAGCCGGGCACTCTGCCTGGGTTCTGGGGGCTTCCGAGGAGAAAACTGTTCCGGCGAAGCGACCCTTGTGGAAACAGTTACCCGATTTGAGGAAAATGTCCGCTTCAGGAAAAGTCATTCAGGGCTGAGAAGTTTGCCCAAGTGGGATACAAGGGAGCCGAGTGAAAAAGCGCCTCCCGCCTCCAGAGAAGTTGCCCCAGTTGGGGGAAGAGGTCCGGAGGAGGGCAATGCGGTGCCCGCCGTGCCGCCGCCCTGGCCGGGGGCTGTCAGACCCTCGGTTGGGGCCCCGGGCGGCGGCCGTGGCGCGGGAAGCGGAGGCAGCGGCTGCCGTGGCGGGCAGAGCACGAAGGCCGGCCCGGCGCGGGGAGGGCGTTATATCGGGGCAGGAGGCTGAGGCAGGAAGCAGGTGGGGGGGAGGGGGGAGCCACGCAGCTCCCAGGGGAGGGAGGGGGCAGCGCCCCGGGCGGGCACGGCATACAGCCGGCTGCGGCCCTGACCCTGGCCTGCGCCCCACCCGCGTCCCGGCCCCGGCCTCGGCCTCCGCTCTGCATTCGCGGGCCCGGCGCCTCCCTCCCCGGCTCCCCTCGGCCCCTTCTCCACGGGAACTCCGCCGCCCCAAACTTGGGGAAAAGTTTCCCAACTTCAGACAGGCCGGGAGGAGCGCGCCAGCCCCAGTGCCTCGGCTCCCAGCTTTTCCTCTCGGCCCCCAATTTCGGCTGCCAAGCAACCGCCGGGCCTGAACCGAGCCCTAAGCTCCCCGGCCGTCCGCTCGCCCGCCCGACCCCATTCGCTGCCTAGTCCCCAGGGCCTCGCGCGCGGCCCGTTACCTGCGGCCGCAGCCCGGCCGGGCTTCCCTCCCCGCGGCGGTGGCAGCTCCTAGTCGGCGCCCCACCCGCCCCGCTGCCAGGCGCCGCGCTGTGCCAGGGCAGCGCCCCTGCCAGCCCCGCCCGCCAGCTCCCCTTCCCTTCCCCTCGCCTCTCCAGCCCATGTGCGGGCAGAGCCGGCCCCGGGCCGCTGACCCCGCCGTGAACCCGGCGCAGAGCAGCGGCCCGGCGGTCCTGAGTCCTCTAGGGGTGACACCCGGAGCCCTGAACGCCAGCCGCGTTGGGGGCGCCAGCGCCGGAGGATGCGCCCCAGGCGGCCAGCGCGCGAGGACCGGGCTGTTCGGGTCCCCTGTCCCTCCCCCGTCCCCAGCCCTAGGACCCACCTGGGGGGCATGTCGGAAGCCCCGGGCCCGGCTGCCGGCGGATCCAGGGGGGGACGTGGCTGCGCTGCGCTGCCCTCCGCCCGCCGGGCCCCCGGTCGGTCTGTCCTGCTGGTCCGTCCTCCCCGCGTCCTGGTCGCGTCTCAGCCCCGCCGCGCTTTCCGCACACTCTTATCTGGAGCGGCCCGGGCCGGCGGGCGCTGCTGCAGCTATGGCGCCACCTCGCGGCCGTGCGGTACTTTGCGCGGCACAGCCACGGCCTCCTTCCTGCGCACCTGAGATGGAGGGAGGCTCGCAGATGCCGAAGTGGACCCAGGAGTGGGGCCCGTTCTCAGATTCAGCCTTCCAGATGTGTCCACCTGGAGGCCCCAGCCCCGGACCTTCGAGCCCCACAAAAACCGGGGTTTTGAGCTGAATGTTCCTGTGTACATATTTCTAAATTCTGACATTGTCCCAATTCAGATAAGTCCGGCCTTCAAGGAAGGGGCAGTGGAAGGGAGGAGGCTTCCGAAATCCTAAGGAAGAAGATAGACAAGCTCTTAAGGGTCTCTCATTAGATATCCCTGGATGGCACTCTCCATTTGTACACCGGCCCCCCAATACACCCAACCTCACTCAGCCACGTGGGATAGGTATGCACAGAATAGACCCGTTTGCACCCAGACCCTCTCCATGCATTGACACCCGTGAGCGTGCATGTTTGCAGACGCACACCTGTCCCCTTCCGGAGTCCAAGAACCGGCTTTCTGTCATACTCAGGGTACTGCCATATAGAGCCCTCCATGACCTGGGCAGAGGTGGTACCCAAAACCCCACCCTGAACTTGCAGGCCTCTACATGGAACCCAGGAAAGGTGACGGGAAATGGCTGGACAGCGCCTCTTGGGGGTCCCACAGAAGCGACCCAAGCCCCCAAATTTCCCGTGTGAGCTGTGTTGAGGGACGACCAGCTTGAGCGACCTCCTCGAGAGAAAAGTCACAGGAGGGCCTGCAGCCCGGGATCCCCCGCAAGGTCCTGCACCCCACGTGAAGGTCCTCTTCTTTCAGGTGACGCCCCCTCCAGGAGGGAGGAGACCGGGCGCTGGAGCGAGGGCGCTTGCACAGCTAACTCCGGAAGTGTCCCCGCGCCGCCCCAGCACATCAGGCCGGCAGCCAGCGCCTGAGCGGCTGAGTGGGCCTCCGCAGCCCACGCTCCGCCTCTTCCCCGCACCTCCTGACCCCCGCCCACACGTGGTGGGTAGGAGTGGGTCCCCAAGAACGCCTGCAGCTTTTGATTGGCTGCGCCTCCCTCAGCCGCCGAGCGCGAGAGGCTGGGGCGCAGAGTTACCATGGTAACCGATGAGGTTCGCCCAGATCGCGTCTCTCCGAGGCCTTGGAAAGCTTAGCAACCGCGCAGGGCCGCTGGGCCGTGGGGGCCGCGTTCACCAATCTCCCCCCGGCTCCGCGCCATCTTCCGCCCCCATGCCCCCGCCAGAGGTAGTGGCTGAGTCATTCATTGAGGGGCCGCCGGAGCGGCCACCCGCGGTCCCAGACACCAAGGTCTCGGGCGCCCCCCAGAGGCTCCCTTTCCTCAACAGTCAGAAGGCGGCTCCTGGTCCCCACGGGTTCTTCTGACACCCATTGCGTCCCGAGTCTTTACCCTCTTTCCACTCTGTGTTCTGGGTGCATCTGATCACAGTCCTCTTTTCCGTCTCCCTAACCCCCGCCCTAGGGTGCTCACTAGGGAAATAGTTTCCAAGAATGAAAATGGTGGGGTCCGGAGCTGAGAGCCTCCAGGGGGAGGTGGACACCCATCGACATCTTGGCAGAGAGATGTGCTGCCACACTGAGGTGGAAAAGTGTATAGAGTACTGGGCAGGGAGGCAGGAAGACTCCTGTGAAGTGCTCTTACATCTGGGCTTTGATGGATGAATAGGAGTTCTCCCCCAGGCAGGAAGACATTCCTGGGGAAGAGAACTAGTAGGACAAAGGCTGGAGGCCAAAAATAGAGAACTCTAGGTGGCCAGATGGCAAAGGGTATGCAGGACCTCTTTGACCCCATTTCTGCTGTAATCTTTTCTCCCCATGATGAGGCCACATCCTAGCCCCACAAGGATCCAATCAGCCCGGTCTCTGTGCAGTGGCGTCTGTCCACTGTAGGCCCACCCCAGGGTCCCCGGTGCCAGTTTTTTTTCTTTAACAATCTCCCCAGATTCCTGCTCCCCCAGTCCCTACCCTCATACTGTCCTTACGTCTGTATGGAAGGGTCTGACATACCTGCCCCCAGCCTAGCTGCCTTTAATCTTTGACCTTTCCCTCCCTCCCTAGTTCTGCCTGGCCTGGCATTCCCCTCTCTCCACCCTAACCCAGCTCCTGTCTCTGAACACACTCCCCTCCCTCGTTTAGAACTTTCCTCAATTGATTGAGCTAGGCTTGGCCAGGACCATTCATAAATTCATTTCCCTACTCCTGTCCAGGAGAACTTCGCCTAATATAGCATGGACTCTTCTTACCAATTCTGACCTACAGGAACTCTTACTCCTACAGGAAGGGTAGTCAGCCCAGCTACCCTCCCCCCAGACTCTTCTCTGCTGAGCTGTCAATGTCCCTCCTTCCACAGATGGGTCTTAAATGAGGTTTGCTGGGAGTCAGGCTCTGAAACTGTGGTCTGGTCTTCCTCCCTTCCACTTACTGAGGCTCCTTTCTCTCCCTTCTCCTCCCACCTCTCCCCCACCTCCCCCATAGAGCACCCTCTTGCTCATTTCTGGGGAGTCCAAGCCACTCTCCTCAACTTTTCTCCCTTCCCTTGGGTCTCCAGCTCCTCGATTCCCATTGAGCCTTTTCTTCCATGCCCAGCCTCCTCCTACAACCCCCTTGAATCCCGCTCCTCCCCTCATGTCCCTGACACCACCGTTTTAGGTGATGTCAGAGGCCCCTCCGGGGGTCCAGCTTTTTCTCTCCCCTCCTCGCCCAAGGGTGACGACACCGCAATAGCTTTGAGGGGTATAACGCCACCACCGCGGGGCATCCAGTGATGTCACAGAGCCGTCGGGTCCAGGAACTGAGGAGTGGGAGTAGGGGCTACTGGGTGAGGACCCTGGAAAGCCGGGTGGTGGGCTGGGGTTGAGCTCCCAGATGTCCCAGAGTGAATACATTTATAATGGGCCTGGCCACACTCCCTGCACTGTCCTCTCCCTGGCCCCTAGCCCGCAGTTCCGGAAAGTTAACCCCTTGTAGACCCGTACGGGGGGCGCGAGCTCCCCTCCCGGTTCCTGCTTCCGTGCGCCCTCCTCCCCTTCCCAGCTCCTCATCGCCTCAGTCCCCACCCCCCCGCCCCACCCCACCCCCCCCCGCCTCGCCACTATAAATAGCCCCTCTTCCCGTTTCCTAAATTCCCTGCTGACGTCGGCAACGCGTCAGTGTGTAGGAGCCGCGGCCGCATGAATGAGCCGCCGCACGAGTACTACGCGCGCCTATAAAAGCCGCCGCGCCAGCCGGGCTGCGGGAGGCGAGCGGGCGCGGGCGCAACACAGCCGACAGGTAAGCGGGACCGACCGACCAATGGGCGACAGATGGACGATGCACGGACATGGACTGGAAGGCAAGGAGGAGACCCACAGGAGGCAGGTTAGAGGGGCCCCAAAGGGGTGGGGTTGGGGACAGGGTGGAGGGGACGAGGGTCCCCTCGCAACTGCTGGAGCTGGAGCCAGAGGCGTACGCAGAACCCCGAGCAGCACCTGCCTGCGCCCGGATGGAGACGCAACCACTTCGGAGGAGCATCGATCAGAGGACCGACCAGAGTCCCTGCGGCTTTTCCTGGGGCTCCTGCGCCATCCTCCCAAGAAAGTGGGACGAAGGTGCTGGCCCCCCAGGAGACGCGCCCCTTCCTCTCCTCCCCGCAGAGCGGTGACTCAGCCTCGCTGCCCCCGGTCTGCTGAGCTGGGGCGCCGGCGAGAGACAGACGCCCACCTACCCGCCCCCCTGCCGCAGCTTCCTCGGGATCCCTCCCCTCATTCAGCCGGGGCGCCCCCTCCCCGTCCCGTCGAGCTGGTCCCTCAGCGCCCCCAACTTCCCGCCTCTGCATGAGGAGCTGTCCTCTCAGGACCAGGCGGGGGCGGGGCCTCGGCCTGACTGCCCCGCCCCGCCCCCATCACCCGCCCCTCCCCGCTCCCCGCAGCCGGAAGTGCCTCTCCGCAGGGACATCTTTGACGTCACAGTGTTTTGACGTCAAGGGCCGCGTGCCTGTCCGCAAGCGCCGGGGCCGAGAAGGGTTGGAGACGCGGGGCAGGAAGAGCAGCAGCGCCCCCAGCTGTGGGCGACGGAGCCATCCTGCCCGGGCAGCGCGCCGGCACCTTGGCTCTAGACTGCTTACTGCCCGGGCCGCCCTCAGTAACAGTCTCCAGTCACGGCCACCGACGCCTGGCCCCGCCTCAGGACCGCGGACCCGGCCACCTGCCGCGCCCCCGGCCCCTCGGTCCCCGAAGATCCCTCAGCCCCACGCTCGCTGCCCGCGCCGCCGCTGTCCGCGGTGCTGATCCAGCGCGGGCACCGCCATTGGGCCGTCCCGTCCCAGGTCCCCAGGGTCTACTGAGGGGCTGCCGGCCCACACGCACTTCGCAGAGCCAAGAGCCCAGAGCCCCGTCCCTGCAGCGAGCACCGGCCCCCGCCCGCACCGCCGCCGTCCCCCACCGTCCCCCCACCCCGCGGTCCTGACGTCAGCCCAACCCGAGCTGCCGTGGTGCCGTCAGCAGCGCGCGCCCCGCCCCCGCGTCTCCAGGGCAACCGTGGCTTTCGATTGTTACTGTGGGAACCGGAGGTAACAGTCTACAGCCATGGTCGCCCCGCAGCACGCCCACGCGCCGCGCCCCGCAGCGCACCGCCCGGCGGGATGGGGGAGACTCAGAACAGGAGGAAGCGGAGGCGGCGAGTCGAGAGCCCATGTGTCTGCGGGGGTGGCGGGAGGTGCCGCACAGGGAGGCGGGCTACTCCGGAGCCGGGCATCCAACGAGGCAGAGAAGGAAGCGGAGTATGCTCTGCGGAATATGTCTGACTGTCCCCCTCAGTGACCATCCTGTCCTCCTAGCCGAGGTACTGCAGCCAAGGGATCGTGAGAGAATGGGGAGTTCTGGGATTTGGGTTCTTTTTACCTCCTTGGAGGGAGGGAGGGAGGGAGGGAGGCTGCAGGCACCTGAGAAAATGTTTGCATCCTGGGAACTGAACGGGGTTGACGGAGGAAAGGTTTTCGAAATGCGCCACGACCTCATTCTTCCAGGAACCCCTAGCTGAGTAGGCAGAGGGCAAAGGGTAAACCTTGAACCCATTGCCTGATGGAGTCACAGCCTTCCCTCCTCTCTTTCCCTCCGAATCTGGAAAGATAAGAAGGATCCCCGACCCTCAGGAAGCGTAAAGCTTGTAAAGTTAACCCGTCCCTAAACGGCTGTGTGAACATGCCTGCATGCTCACCTCACTCTATCTCTAGGTGCTGGATTCCAATTTTAGACTGTCTCAAATAAGCCATAAAGAGGGGGAGTAAATACCAGAGGAGCTTTAGTCCTCTTGGGCTAGTGAAGTGTAAGCAATGACCTCTTCAAAAACATTCTGCCTGTCACTTGCTGCCACCACCATCACCCACTTCAGGGTTGACTGTTGGAATACTGGGTGCAGGACCACCGAGGGACAGTGCTGGGATGATTAATGCAACCCAGCCCTGGCACCCATTGATGCAATTTTTCTTGACCTCTCCATTTCCCCTTTTCTAAACTGTTTCTAACACAGTTGGTGCTGGTTTCACAGCTAATCAACACCCACACTGTCTGTCTCCCACCCAAGGACACTGAAGGCTTAGATGAAAATGCACCTGACTCTGGCATCCAGTGCACATCGGTGGGCAGACTGTGTGCACCTGCCAAGAGAGCACAGGGAGGCAGGAGGTCCCCCCTGGCGTCACCAACTGGCTGTTAAGGGGCCATGTTGTTTCCGAGCCTTCTGTAAAATGAGATAATCCCTCCTTTCTGGCAGGCCTGTTGTGAGGACCAAATTAGATCATGTAAGTAAAAACCTTTGAAAACTGCAGATAGCTATTTTGATCTGAAGTATTCTCTTAGGCTACTATGTCCTTGTAAGGAGGTGGTGGTGCTGGGGAGACCCCAGCTCTGGGCACTGAGAATGAACAGGGGAGTGGGGGGACACATTTCTCTGAGCAGAAGCTCTAAGACTGAGGCTGTTGAGGGTTCTCTGCTTAGGGACTCTCTCTCCCAAGGGCTTTAGGAACTAAGGTTGAATGACAGGTAGAAAAGATAAATGGCAGGGATGATTTGGAAAGAAGAGATGAAGTCTTTTGCAGTTTGAACCCATCTGCAAGTGGCCAGAGGAGGGGGAAAAACCAGATGACTGACTGTAGTTAGGATTTGAGTATCTTGAAAATCATTCAGGGCACCACACCCACAACCTACTTTATGGATTAGGAAGGTGAGGCCCTTGCAGGACATGCTGTCCAGTAGTGAGTAGGGGCCTCTCTGCTCATCTTCTGTGTAGCAGCAGAGAAGAAAATGACTAGTCAAAGTCAAGAACGGCAGTTCTTGGATCTGAATCCAACTCTGGGGAAGTTAGCCTCTCAGTGCCTCTTGTCTCAGTTGTAAAACTAGGTTAGCATCTACCTTATGAAGCTATGGAATTAAATTAGGTAACTAAACCTTCTGCTTAGCACAAGGCCTTGCATAGTTAGCACTCAATAGATGATATTCCTCTTCCTGTCTTCAGGACCTCATTATCCTTAGTTGAAAATGTTAGATCAATGTTTCTTAGCCAGAGAGCTTGTTTCCCTCTTCCTAGTGGAGTGCCTGAGAATCACTGTTTTGTTTTTTCAAATTACACATATTTATCAGAGACTTGGGCTTCCCTGGTGGCTCAGAGGTTAAAGCATCTGCCTGCAATGCGGGAGACCTGGGTTCGATCCCTGGGTTGGGAAGATCCCCTGGAGAAGGAAATGGCAACCCACTCCAGTATTCTTGCCTGGAGAATCCCACGGACGGAAGAGCCTGGTGGGCTACAATCCACGGGGTCGCAGAGTCTGACACAACTAAGCAACTTCACTCATTCACTCACTCACTCACCAGACACTTACACTCTATAGAGACAGTGGTTTCCCAGCATTTCATTGCATGACAGTGACCAGGATGGTTTGCCAAAATGCAGATTCCTGGGTCCTAGTGATTAGCTCACTAGGTCTGGAGTTGATCCCAGGAACCCAAGGTTTAACATGATCCTGATGCAAATGGTCCATAGAATCTGTGTGGAGGGGAATAACCTCCTAAGATTCCCCATTGTTCCTGGAGGGCACGATGGGAGATGATGTATCACACTTGTTGGGAACACGTAGACCATATCATGTTTCCTTCTATGCTGTGCTTAGTTTTCTGACTCTTTGCGACCCCGTGGACTGTAGCCCACCAAGATCCTCTGCCCATGGGGATTTTCCAGGCACGAATACTCGAGTGGGTTGCCATCCCCTCCTCCAGGGGATCTTCCCAACCCAGGGATTGAACCCACAGTGCAAGCAGTGTCCCACACAAGCAGATTCTTTACTATCTGAGCTGCCAGGGAAGCCCATCACACATTTTGATCCTCAGGGGAATTTCTACCTTTTTCACTTCTGCTTCACCAGATCCTCTCTGGTCTTCAATTTCACCCTTCCAGCCTTAAACACTGCCTTAATATTCACTCCCCAAATGTCTTTCCCTCTCTCATTTACTCCACCCAATAATTCCAAGTAGCAGCAACTATGGTATGCAAGACATCATTTTCACCTCTTGAGGCCTTGCTAAAGAGGGAAGCCTGTGATTGCCAGGAGGGCTTGTGAGCCCTTAACTGCAGACTTACTCACTGCTTATTTCCAAAGAAAGGAATCTGAATTTTTGTGTGACAATCCTAAAATTTTAACTATCACAAACCCAATTTTTCCCCTAAAATTCTATGGGCCAAATCCCACAGGTCTGTAGGAATAATTCAGAGCATTTCAGTTTCTTCCTTTTGCCAAGGAAGGGGTCCCTTTAAAACACCAAGAGCAAAGCAGTATCAGACTGTAGCAAAGAACTTTCTTCCCACCCCCACTTTCTGCCTAGGCATTTACTTTTTTTTTTAAATATTGTATGGTGCCTACCAAGTCGCTTCAGTCGTGTCTGACTCTCTGCAACCCTATGGACTGTAGCCCACCAGGCTCCTCTTGTCCATAGGATTCTCCAAGCAAAGATACTGGAGTGGGTTGCCATGCTCTCCTCCAGGGGAATCTTCCTGACACAGGGATCGTTGGCAGGCAGGTTCTTTAACACTAGTGCACCCAGGGAGCCCTTGTAAGTCTCAGAAAGCTGCTATCATAGTGAAGAACTCAGGATCTCAGGTGATTTAAGGCTCTTAGTCTGGCTGCCTCAGGATGGGCTAGGGCATTTGTGCTGCAGTTCCCTAACCCCAATTCCTGCTCAGTTACTAACTACTTGGGACAGCCATGCTTGCAGGCCAGATAGGGTATGTTGCAATCTTCCAGAAAAGGAACAAACTGGTGAATCTGCAGAGGCAGGGCAGCCTGGGGAAGAAGGCACTGGAAGTGGAGGGAATAGCTAAAGCGAGCAGTCTTTAGAGTGCCTAAGAATAGATAGCTCAGCTGGTAAAGAATCCGCCTGCAGTGCAGGAGACCCCAGTTTGATTCCTGGGTCGGGAAGATCCCCTGGAGAAGGAAAGGCTACCCACTCCAGTATTGTGGCCTCGAGAACCCCATGGACAGTCCATGGGGTCGCAAAGAGTCGGACATGACTGAGCCACTTTCACAAGAATAACTAACAGCATTTTCAGACGAGATGGGCTGCTTAGGCCTTGGCTGTGACCACTACAGAGTAGCATCCATCTCCAACTCTGCAAACAGGGTTAAGTCTGGAAAAGGTTACCTCTGTGCTTTGTTTCCAGCTAGGTCTAGTACCATCCCATCCTTCAAACTAACGGTTCAGAGAAGCTGACAGCTACGGTGGAAAAAACAAATACATGAACCTGGTTCTGACAGGCCCACACACAACTCTCAGGGATCAGGATCCAAGAAGCTAAAACCCAGTATGGCCCAGGCAGAGCTTTGCCAACTGGTCTCTTCCCTAAACTTCTCAGATGTAAACTCTTCCCTCCTTCAGGGAGGAGTCCTTTCCTTTAGCTTGGGACTTAAGACTTCCACCAAAAATGTGTCTATGTGCACATATGCATGAGCTTGTCTTAGGGGTTTGCTACTGCAAACACCTCCCTGCTTGCTGCTGCCCTGGAGGCTGTGCTGATGGCCAGGAATCCACTTTCTAAAAAAGATAAAACGAGTTTTCCTGTGTATCTTTTCCAGGAAAAAGAGGCTCAAAATCCAAATCACTTTATTGTGTGGTAGTCAGTACTGCCGGTCTCAGCTTTTCCTGGCACCCCCCACTCATTCAGGATGCCAAGGTCGAAGTCCACTGAGGCCTCCTAATCCTGCCCCCCTTTTTTTCTTGGAGTGCAGAGCTAGGCTTCTATGATTTGAGTCTTAAGTACTGATATTTGTCTCTTAATTGGAGATGGTGAGGTGCCCTAATAGCAGGGGAGATTTCTAGGTAGGAAAATAAACGCAGGGATTACAGAGGTTGCATCAAGGTCATGGTTCGGGGCGGGGGTGGGTGGCGGGTGGTGGTCGAGTGGAAAGGGGATGCAAAGGCAAAGGCCTTTACAGAGCTTTCAGTTTGCAAACTGGTCCAAGAACTTGAGGTAGGCCTGGCGCTGGGGTGCGGCTGCTGGAATGAAGTGGCCACCAGAGTGGGTAAGGGTGACGGCTCCATCGAATCGGCTACATAGCTGCATACTCTCCTGAGAGGGGATGACGCCGTCAGTGTCCCCAAAAACATGGAGGGAAGGCAGTGACAAGGGGCCCTGCATGATGGGTTCCATGAGGCCAAGGCCCCGCGGGCAGAAACCAGATACAAGTATGACAAACCGGGGCAAAGGAAAGCGGGGATCACCGCCTTGGCCAAGGGCACACACAAGAGCTGCTAGCGCGGCCCCCTGGCTGAAACCAAGGATCCCATCGAAAGGCCCCAGCTTGTTCAGTGCCTGTGCCACCATTCCCAGAGCTTCCTCCAGACCTCTGCACGCCGTGGGTTCTTCCAGGGCCAAGAAAACGTCTGCTTCCTGTTCGGAAAACCACCAGCCTCGAGGCTGCTCCTCCGGAGGGCAGGGTCCTACAGCGATGAAGGGGAAAGTACAGAGTTAAGGCAAGGGGAAATCCAGGGGGAAAGAAAGAAAGGGAGTGAGGGAGGGTTTGGGAATGAGGGAAACAGGTGGTTGAAGCAGAGTAGAAAGTCTGGGGAAAATGAGGCGGAACAGACTGACCTGAAGAGGAGATGGGTAGAAGTCTGGGAGAGCCAGGCAGGACTTTGAGCAAGGGGCTAGGTTGGCAGAGATGGCGTGTATGGGTAGAATGAAGTGGGAGGATGACGGGAATGTGGGGAGGGACAGGGTGGCTGTGTGCAGGCAGGTGTTACGCGGACTAGGCAAGACAGAAGACTCTGGGCGCATTTCCGGGCAGGGCTCCTCTCACCAGAGTCTGGCCTGGCGCCCTCCGACCCCGCTACGTCCACGACCGGGTGCGGGCCGCTGAGGCAAACGAGCTCTGCGCGGCCCCGCAGCGCCTTCCGCAGCGCTCCGGTCTTCTCACGGAAGCCCCGCTCACTCTGCCGAAAACCCGCCAGACACAAAATCCGCAGAAGCGGCTGCGCAGCCATCATGCATGGCGCCTGCGCGCCAGAGGAACCGGAAGCAGCCTTTCCCCGAGCGGAAGTTGAACGCGAAGTGGGGGACCCAATACAGCCACCACCTTGGAGGCGGGCCACAGAGCAAGCGGACGTTGCCATGACAACACGGAAGAGGGTGCTGCAGGTCCAGAGGTAGGGCGGATACCTGGGAACCAGGAGCGTCTCAGGGAGCGATCGCCGACACCTCCTCGCCTCTGCAGCTGCAAGCCTCGCAAGCCGCGGCTGGAGAGGGGCGCGCGGGCCCCCCCTGAACCTGGGGTGGCAGACTTTGGTCACGGTCCCGCTTCTGCGACGTTCCCCACCCTGCTGTCGTGCATTTCCCTTAGCGGCCGCAGGGGGGCGGCCTCGGCTCGCGCCGCCTCGGCGGCCGCGCCCAGACCCCTCGGTCTTCCTTGGAGTCCCTTCCTACCTTCTCTAGGCCCGGCCGGCCTGGGACCTGGAGCAGCCGATCCCGCCCGTGGTTCACCGTCCACGGCCCCAAGGAGCTGCTGGCGTAGAAGTCCATAGGGTAGGGCTGCTGCCAGGAAATGTCCCTCAAGGCCACCGCCGCCTGGGGGAGAAAATCTGGACAGTAACATTTGCCAACATTTTTCTACGCAGGATTATTTAATTCGGGCCTCACAATGACCTACGAAGGTCCTATTATACCCATAGCATAGAAAGGAAATGTGAGGCTCAGAGAGCAGGAAGGGACTTGCGCAAGGCCACACAGCTAGGAAGTGCCTCCGCTGTAACTTAAGTGCTGCTCCACTGAGGACTCCTTCCAGGACAGAACTAAGGGTGAAGTCCGTTCTCCCCCAGCGATTTTCAGAACCTAGTGTTACCTCATAGGGCGTGAGCAGCGGCTTGGGGAAGGCTGTACCCCAGTCGATGGACAGGCGTGGACATGCCACCTGCACCCACCTATAAGAAGGGAAATCAGGTCAGATCCAAGGGGCAGGGGGTGGGAGTGGGGTTGGGTGGCCTTCCTGTTCCTGGCAGCATGCTGAAGAACATGACTGTGTCCCCAACACACTCAACGGAGCTTACTATTAATTCGAAAGTAAAGACTCACCCACTGCTGTTTAGAATAGCATTGTTCTCTTCTGTTTCCCCCACTGTGAGCTTTTTTAAGGTTTTTATTGAATTTGTTACAATATTGCATATCTTATGTGGGATCTTAGCTTTCCAACGAGGGAATTGAAACCTGCAGCGCCCCCCAACACTGGAAAGTGAAGTCTCAACCACTGGACGCCCAGGAAGTCCCTGACTATGAACTTTCTGAAGAGAGGGCTTGGGCAGCATGTTTGCCATCAGACCCCAGGATAAAATTTAGTGCCTGGTCCAATGCAGTTGCCAACCACCCCTCAAACTCATCTCACACAGAACAACTATGATGTAGCCGTTGCCTGTGAGCCCCCAAGCCAGACAAAGTTGGGTTGACCCACAGCCAAAAGTAGCCCCTGCGAGATGAGTGCCCTCTAAACGTTAAAATTTCATGGTCACAGAAGCACTGACTCCAGCCTGCAATAGGTAATGGGCAGAACCCAGATTCTACGCTTCCTTAGCCAATCATTGCTAGATAGATTAAGGTGGGGAAACGTACACATCCACCTCAGGAAGGAGGCTGAGCTTGCTGGGGAAGATCTCAGAGAGCAGCAGCCTCACGAAGGGAAGTCCCAAGGCTTGGAGCCGAGATTCCAGGTGCTGTTTGGGAGAGGGAGGCAGAGCTGGGGTGATCAAGCGGCCAAAGTAAATCCCTTGGCCTCCTGATTTTCTCAGCTGGGTTCCCAGCTAGTCCCCTTTCCCAGAGCCCCTCTGACCTCCAGGATCTTGGGACTGCCTTGGCGGCCCAAAGTGCCCAGGATGAGACCCCAGGATTTAGCTGAGCGGGCAGTGGCTATGGCTTCCTGGCGGTTGGCCTGCATGCGCTGGTGGTCATAGTGCTCTCTGGACAGGACCTTGCTGTAAGGGTCATATCTGGAAAAGAAGCTGTCAGGGTCACTGGGACAGCCACTCACAGAACTTGCGCCGTATACACAGCTCCCTCATGCAGCCCCTTGGTCTTTGGAACCTTCAGGCTCCATGCAGGCAATTAGGAACAGAGGCAAGAGCAGAGAGTGCTACTGGGAAGATCAGTTCCACAGCTGGAGCAGGCACGAGTGAGAGAGGGTTCTAGGATCTCGGTGTGGATCCAGTGGATGAGGAGGTGCTGTGTAGCAGCAACCCTACGTCTCGGACCCAGATTCAGAACCTCAGATCCTCAGGGCTGGGGGCTGTTAAGTGGTCCTGCGGTGAGGAAGTTTGGGGCTGACTGAGGGTCTCAGGGGCAGGGGACTCCACCCCCTTCCCAGCTGGTCAGCCCAGTCTAGCCGATACCGGTAAGCGGAGATGTTGGGGTTGGCGATCATGACAGACTCCAGGTGGAAGCGGCCATCTCCAAGATACCTGCAGCGGGGAGAAAGGGGGCCCTGAGGGTGGGATGGGGCACCAGAAGCAGGCACCGGCTTGGAGGTCCAGAGGACTGAGTTCTTGGCTGGCTACACTGCGGTGTATATGAACTGGGACAAGCCATCCTTTAAAACCCCTCCTCCCACCCCCCAGGCCCTGGCTGTCTCACGTGTAAAATAGGAGTTTGAACTGGAGGACCATTAAGGCCCCTCTAGTTATGTAATGCAGAGTCTGAAAACTGCCCCTATCCCCACCTGAACCTTCTAGGGGAAGAGGAAAGAGCCAGCCAGGGTCATGGGAAGGCTCTAGAGAGACTAACGTGGAGGTGGGAGGAG
The DNA here is from genome assembly GCF_001704415.2 of Capra hircus. Lineage (NCBI taxonomy): Eukaryota > Metazoa > Chordata > Mammalia > Artiodactyla > Bovidae > Capra > Capra hircus. Next base: position 22,858,226 of record NC_030826.1, on the reverse strand, counting down.
AGATTGTCCCTCACCTAGCTCAGTACGGATGTGGGAAGTAGTGTCCAGGGTGTCATCTGGGCCATAAATGAGCTTTCAGGGTGTATATATAGTTTGACTACTCTGCTCAAACTAGCTCTTGGGTCCAGTTACTGAACTGTAATAAGAGCCATGGTTTACTGGGCTTATGCCTTCCGTGTACCAGGCCTGCGCTAAACACCTGACATGTATGACTTCACTCAGTCCTAACAGGTAATCCTCCAAGTTACCCATTTCAATGTTGAGAAATTTGAATCCCCATTTCAAAAAAGATACAAGTGAGGTTCAGAGATATTAAGAAACTTTCCCAAAGTCACACAGCTCTTTTAAGCAGTATACCTGGGACTTGATTTTAGGCTTAAACACCGCTGTATCAAGCAGGGCTAGGAGATGCTGTCCTTAACTGTACCTTCCCAGATCATGGAGAGGCCACAGCATGGAAGAGAGGCCACAGCATGGAAGACAGTCCACGTGGCAGCTCCTTCTCTCTTGGGAGACCATACCAAATTGTGATGAATGGCCAACACACACTCGGGGTATTCCTCCCTCCAACAGACACCCGAAGCCCCCAGGGGCAGTCATGTATGAGCTCAGAGTTATGTATGCTCAGGCAAGAGGGAATGCCCATCGGGGAGCAGGGCTGCCAGAGAAAGGGAAGGCCCTGATGTGGGCCTCTCTGGGGGCAAGGGTGTCCTATGTGGGTTCAGCAAAGCTTGTAGCAACAGCATCAGCAGCCCCAGAAGTGGGGCTGAGTCAGGGGAATGCCCCCCCTCCCTGCCATTAGCTGAGAATGGGGCTCCCCTCCTCAGTCTTAGCTGGGGGAGCTGTCGGCTCCGAGGCTGGCTGCATTCACACAACATTAAGCATTTCTATTACCTAAAATAATTAGGCAGCAGGAGACACGCTGCTCCTGCTTGTTAGCTGTCCAGATGCTAAATTAATGGGGCTGCAGCCTGGGCGTGCCCATCCATCTTCTCCAATTATATGCGCACCATTTTGAGCCCCACCCTTGTCCACAGCCCCCCTCAGGCCCTCATTCCTGCCCCACCCTGGGGATAGTCTTCTGGATGTTGGCCAGAGCACTGGAGAGGGAGCTGGGGAACCTGAAACCCTCTTTGGTCCCCATCTTGGAGAGTGACCTTGAGCGAATGGCTAAGGAATCTGAGACTCAGTTTCCTTTCTCGGACGATGAACCTCAGTGTCCAGGGACTTGATTTTAGGCTTAAACACCGCTGTATCAAGCAGGGCTAGGAGATGCTGTCCTTAACTGTACCTTCCCAGATCATGGAGAGGCCACAGCATGGAAGAGATGCCTTTTCACAGCATGGAAGAAAAGCAGGGAACTTTTCCTATGTGTCTATGACTGGCCCCCCATTTTCCACTTACACCACAGCCTCCACCTCCTTGGGTAGGCAGGGGGATGTGCAGCCCAGAATCTCCCCAGGGGACAGGGGCTTGCACTGTGGGACACTCACACGATACTCAGCTTTCAGCTCTTGGGCAGCTGCCTGTAGGAAGAATGAGGGAAGAGGAGCAAGTGGACGGGGAGGGAGAGCCAGGCCCAGAGGACCAGTCTGCAGCACCTGACATGGGGACCCAGGAAGAGCCCGGAGACCAGCTCACTCACCTGCAAGGTTGACACGAACTGAATGGTGCTGACCAGCGCGAGGGCGCTGGCTGGGGGAAAGGTGAGGCGGATAGAGTCCAGGAGGTGGGCAGTGTCTATCCGGATGTCCACAAAGACATACAGCACCCGGAAGTCTTGGGCCGAGGTGTCCATGGGAACTGGGAGAAGAGAAGAATTCAGGAGACTGTTTTGGAAGGCAAGAGGGGCAGAGGACAAGCAGCTTCAGCCTGAGGACAGTCGGGGAGTTCGGGGAGGTGGGGAGGGTGGTGTCACGGGTCTTTTAGAAGCTCCATCTCTGCCACTCAACTGGGGGGTCCAGCCTGCTCTACCACCAACAGCCTTTCAAACACCCACAACTGGGACAGCAGCATGGTTTCCAAGGCAACCAAGTCCAAAGGCAAGCTCCACCCATGGAGCAGGAAGGCCAAGGCCATCCCAGACGCCAGGAGGGACCCCAGGCGTGCAAGCAGCACCAGACACTGCAATGGAGATGAGCGGGCGCTTCCGCCTCCCTGCCGGGTCTGAGTGTCCTGGCGGCCTGTACCCAGGCAGCTGTGGCCATAGTGCACCAGGAAGTCAGCCCCCAGGGCTCTTGCAGTGAAGTCGTCCACACAGCAAGCCCCGTAGGTCACGTCGCCCATCACCATCACTTCGGCCTCTGTGAACCTGTGGGGGTGGAAACGATGGGACAATGACACAAGGAGTGAGGTGGCAGAGAGACCCGAATGTGGCTAATCTCAGGGCCCAGCTCTGCTCTCCCTGCCGCTCCCAATCCCTTGGGTTGGCAACTGCCACTTCTGCCAACAGAGTAGGAGGGGCCCAGCTGCTACCTCCCCCAGGTCTGGCAGCAGCTCCTGGAACTCTAGCTGTATGCGGATGGACTCTGCAGCACCCTGGTTCCTCTGCCCGGACTCCGACTGCAAGAAGGACCCCCCAGGCCTTAGCCTGGCATGCGTACGGGTCATCCGCAGACCTCCGCCGCCCTGACTCATGCCACCCAGAGCCAGGTGCACACACATACGGGCAAAGACATCCGTTTCCACACCCTGGCACCGTGACGCGTAGTGGATGCACATAACCTCCCAGTCGCCCAGAACCCCTGCTGCCTCCCCACCCTTAGTCAAGGCCCTCTGTGCCAGGATGGGGGAACCCATGAACGGCTCCCCCACAGCACATGGCGCCACCCACATGCCTCATGCGTCAGGAAGAGTGGGCTATGGCCAGCGCACTGCCATGGGATCTGCTGCCAGGCCTGAATCACTGGAGGATGGGGGTGGGTAAGGAAGACCCCACAGCCCCTAAACTCACCACAGGAATGGGGCCAGAGGCCCAGCTCTTCCCTGAGACCCACCCCTGGGGCATGCAGTCCGGCTCAGGGATGGGGAGGTGGGGGGGTCTCCCTGTTCTTCTCCTGGGGGTGTGGTGGGGAACGCTGAGCTGCTGCCAGGCTGTGCACAGAAGCAGATTATTCAGCTCCTTAGAATGCAGCCCAGGCTTCTGAGTCAGCCGGAGCACTTAATTTTTTATAGATTAAAATGTATGCAAATTGGCCCAAGCCCCAGAGAGCATCCCCAAGGGGCAAGAGGGTGGGAGCAGGGAAGTGAGTCTGTGGCTGCGGGATGCGAAGCAGGGTGAGGGGAGGGCGGCAGCAGGGAAGTGGGAGGTTCCCATCACGAGATGACCTCCCCTTTCTTCTTTCTCCTTCCCTGTTCCCGTGCTGGTTCCAGATGGCTGAGCGCTCACCCCCCTCCTGAGGATGGCTCATTGTATTGAAACTTAGATGAGGGAGGTGGAGGAATTGAATACCATCTCCTAGGCACTTCTGCTGCCAAGCCCCCCTTGCCCCGCTCCTCCAAATGTGCCAGAGAAAAAGTCTCCCCCCATAGCCAGACCCCATGCTGACCACACAGCCCATTTAGGGTCAACTCTAGGGGCTCTCAGCTTCTTCCTCAGGCCCCACCAACTGCTCTGGGCCCAGCTTTGAAGATAATGAAATTGACTAATTTCTCCCTCCCAATTTTTTTTTTTAGGGAAGGGGAGATTTATAGAGACGAGGTATTGTAGCAGGGTAGGAGTTTAGATTGGGGTTTTTCCCTTGGTGTGTGCATGGTTGTGGGAAGGAACACAGTAAGGCAGAGGTGCCAGCTGCAGGACTGGACTGAGCAATCCTGAGCCCTGCCAGGCAGACACTAGCTGAACTAACTGATGGCCAGAGCTGTAATGGACACGGGTCTCAGTTCAGCTTCCTCAGTGCCCCAAGGCTCACCTTTCCAAGATATCCACAATGGTACAGGCGAAGAGGAGGAGGCCTTCGGGCATTTGTAAGGCCACTGCAAGACAGAGCAGAGACAGGAGAGCACAGGGCTGGGAAAAGACTGGGATGGGAACCCCCCACCCTCACCCTCCGGCTGGGTCAGACAACCTCTCCACCCATACTCCAGCTCAGAGCTTGCGGGGCTCACCCTTCTTGGCCTGGGCCTGTTGGATCCTCCAGATGGTCTTGGGAATCTCAAAGTTATAGTTGGAAGGCAGGACTTGGATGGCCGCCTGCAGCTGGGGATTGTTCAGGATCTCAGCTGGGATCTGATTGGCCAAGCGGCCCCGAGGGGCTCGACCTAGGATAAATGTGAGAGGCCTGAGTTGGTGCCTGGCCTAAATCACAGCCAGACCTGATGGAGCTGTTAATGCCACCCAACTTTAAGGCCCAGATCCCAGAAGCCAAGAGGATTGGCCCAGCCTTCTTCCCCACTGAGTTCATCCTGAAGCTGGAGAGACAACCCATTAAGCTAGGAGGAAATCTGTGTAACTAATTTCCATGTTATGAGATTGGGAATCAAGGACTTGAATGTGTGGCTCACCCTGAGCGTAGAGCTGGCACCAGGGGACACAACTGAGGGGCAAATGGGAAAAATATCCACACAACTGTTCCTTGATTGAGAACAATCCTGAGGAAAACCCAAGAGCCCAGCCAGCCCAATCAGTCTAGGAAAATGTCCCTCTGCTCCCAGCCCCTGAGAAAGCCTTGAAGTTCTGAGATCCTAGATATGAGATCTATAAACAAACTGTTATAAGTCCTAATTTAAAAGACTTCCTTCCTTACTCGAGTCCCATTGACTATGTCTACACTGGTTAATTCTTGCTTTTTCCCTCTCCTCATTCAAAAGGTAAGCACTATACATTTAACCAACTTAAGTTCCCTAGTTCCATCATTCTCCCCCACTTCCCACTCCTGGAAGGCTGGAAAGAATACACTCTAGTCAGGACTGTGGGCAAACAGGTGAGGACAGAAAAGTGATCTTGCCCTTTAAGGGCTTGTAGTCCAGAGGGCCAAATGTAGGGACACAAATAATTACAACCCCCCCACCCCCAAGATTAAAGGAGAAGAAACACTGTAGTCCTTTAGGAAGGCTGTAGCCCCTTACTCAACATCCAACTCCCCACAATTCAGTTTACCCCAACCTGGGCATCTCTTTAGGCACCAGACATTTCAAGAGTGTGAAAAGGTGAGAAATGGACTCATTCAGCGAATATTTACTGAGCTGGTACTATTTGCCAGAACTTCTACCAGAGATCCTGCTAGACTGACACTTCAGCCTCTGTGTGTGGGCACGTGTTTGGGGCAGCAGCAGACACAGGGGTGATGATGGTGATGGTGCAGTGGAGAAGCAGAATGGCAGGCTGGGACCCTAAGTCCTGATCTGAATGTAACCACTGCTATGGTACTTGTTCAGTTGTTTCAAAGGCCTTGGAACACCAGTGTCTCTGGGCCGGCCCTGTCAGAAGCTCCTCTGACAGGCCCACGTCCCTAGTGGTTGCAGGGTTGTGGGAGCTGCTACTCCCAGCAGCTCAATTTGTCCCAAAGGCCAGTAAGCTCCTCCTTCTTTACAATTTGGCTGTAATCCTCTGTTTACTTCAGTGTTCCCCGGTAGACGGTGAGATCCCTGAGAGCAGGGTTGCAATCTAGTCCCTGCACCTAGCACAGGCCTGGCATTCAGCGGGCGCTCGGGTTAATGAAACCTTGTGCCTCCTACGTAAAGCATTCCCTGAAGGCAGACTCGAGGAATGCCCCGTCCAACACGCCTGGCTCCTTCCCTCCCCGTCGGGTCCGTCTCATCCTTGAGTCTTCATGAGTCTGTCTACCCGCCAAGGCAGGGAGGCAGCGTTTCTGGCTTGAGGACTACAAGCTTCTAGGAGGGGTTGCTCCCGATGGTGCCCTAAGGTCGCATAAGAAAGACGGGTCCCCCTGGACTCCAGCGACAGTGACTCTGAGCGAGTGACTACGAGACCTTCCGGATCTGGCGGAGAACGGCATCGCCGCTGTTAAAGTGGGCTGGTCCTGTCCCTGACTCAGGGGCCCTACCCCGAGATGCGAGGTCCGGAGGCCGCAGCGTCCTAGCACCCACCTCTGCCCGGGCCGTTTCGGCTGCAAGAGTCTGCGGCCTCGGCCGCTACCAGCGCCGCCATCGCCAGCGGACCCACGTTGGGACCAAAAAGACAGCGCTAGAAGAACGCAGAGAACGCAGACAGTGCGATAGATCGCCGATCGGCCAGAGAGGGGCGGGGATTTGCGGGGCGGGGACCGTGAAGGAGAAAGATAGGGGCGGGGCCAGAATGGGCCGCTTGTCTCAGCCGGGAAGGTCGGGACTCTTGGGAGCCCCTAGTGGTCCTCGACCACTGTGGTTCCGTTCTCCCGGCGACCCTGTCCCCTCCTCCCTTTGCGAGCAGCCTGAACCTGGCTCTCCTGCACAAGTGCCCTCCTATTTAAAGACTCCCTGCCCTAGTTCGGGGGGGGGGGGGCGGGGGGGCGCAGTCTTGTAAATAGAAGCACCGCCGGGTCTTCCTTCAGCTTCCCTATCTCCCCTCCTGATAAGCCTTGGACACCTATGGGCGGGGCCGCATTCCCTGCCTCAGAGGATCCCATTGTCCCGAAGGGACAGAACTCAGCGCCCACTGAGCCGGTGCCAAATCGAGTCTTGAGGCCGATTTCCGGAGTGCTGGGATGCCCTTACACCTCTAGAACCAACAGTGTGGAAGGTTCACTGTGAAAAACTACTACCAGGGGAAGGACTCCAGCCAGAGGATGCTTTCCTGGGAGAAAAGGGAAGTCCAAGGACTCGACTGCCTAAACCTTCTGGATTCTGGCCAACGTTTACCCTGCCTTGGCTGCCCCTCCAGCCTAGGCAGCCGGCCTATAAGCTCCTGGAATCCCAAAGAGAAGGCAAAGTGGCCAGTGAGACAGCCTTGACCTTTGGAAGAGCAGACTGCCTGCAGGACTGGCTTTCATCAAGGTCTGCCCCACAGAGCAGTCACCCCCAGGGCGTTTTGCCCACCCAGCCCTCTGGCACCATCTTCCTCTCTGCTCTGTGTGAACACAGCTGGCCCTTTAAGGCAGCTCTGTGGCCTCAGGCTCCCCTGGAGGCCCTCCCTGCTTGGAAACTCCTAATTAAGGTGCAGAGAGAAGTGAAAAACAAGCAGCCAGGGACAGGCTCTGCCTGGGAGACTGCCCAGAGAGGAGGGCTGGCTGGGCAGGCTGAGAATGAGCAGCCGAGGGGCAGACCAGAAGGGGTCTGTGCTCTGCCCCTCAGACCCCCAAAGAATGCTCTTAGGATGGTCACACCTTTGGACAGGAATGTGGCCCAAGGAACAACCCATCAGTGTGATGAGAGTCCAGCCTGCACGTTCTCAATCCTTCAGGTTCTCCAGACCCCCAGTGTGGAGGATCTCAATTCCGGGGTCCACTTGAGTCCATCCCCTCCACATTCAGGACACGAAGGCCCAGTCTGTGGGCAGCCTTAGCTCTGGATGCAGCTGAGAGTCCCAAGAGGAAAAGACTCGCTTCAGTACTGAGTGATGGCGTTTCCCTAGCAGGCCCACACCCCTTAGGACTTTTCCCTCAGCAGAAGTGGTAATAGAAGGCCCCCCTCCTCTTATAGCGCCACCCCACAGCCTCTGGCCTGAATGAATTGTGTGGCCCCCATTAGGAAACAAGCCTGTGCCTGAAGACCCTGCTGTGCAGGACACTGGGGGCCATCATTCAGCTTAGGCCGAGAACACCTCCATCTGTCCGCGGGGGTCTCCCTGCCAGAGTTACTCAGCAGTCTGAGTAATTACTGCCTGACAAGAAGGCGGGCACAGCGCACCCCCACCTTGCACTACAGCACCACCTACAGTCGCCCCCACCCCCTGGCTGGACTCCAAAACAGCACCCAGCCCTCCAGAGGCCCGAAATAACTCTGCTTCTCACACTCACGCCCAGCCCCAGCCAACCTTGCCTAAGATACTGGAGATTGCAGATTGCAGGGCAGGGGGTCATGGGGAGGCGGCTTGGGGAGGTGGAAGGAGGATTAGCATATCCTGATGCAGGCTCATACTTCAGCACTGATCTGCTGTGAGTTGCTCAACCTCCCTGACCTGGGTTTTACTGGTGGAGGGCCTCTGCAGCTCTCAGTGTCCTCGGAGTTCAGCTAGTGTCTGCCTGGCAGGGCTCAGACAGGATTGCTCAGTCCAGTCCTGCAGCTGGCAGAGGCTAAGAGAATGCCTTACCTGGGGTTTCTATTGCAAGATGGACCAATCTTCTTAATCTTCAGCACAAGCTTACTTTCTCACCTCCAAGCCATCTACACATTCCTTCCTGCCTGTCCTAGTCTTTCCCCTTCTCAGCCTGATGCATTCAGCCCTCAAGACCAATGGCACCTCCTTTGTGAAACAGTTTTGGATGGTCTTTCAGCCCCTTACAGAACTAGCAGAGTCCCCTCCCACACTGTCTCTTCCTAGCACACTCTAAGACAGCTTATGGGTCTTCCCCTACAGAAGCTCGCCATAAGCTTCTGAAAACCCAAGCCTATGTTGTTGTCGTTCTGTCATTAAGCCGCATCTGACTGTTTGCAGCCTCATGGACTGCAGAATACCAAGCCTATGTAGTTAGCACAAACCTCGGTGTTGCTGAATGCATGTATGAGTGAATGAATGATACTGGCCTTCTTTTTGAGGTTCCTAACATGTCAAGTTTGTCTCCAAGGAATCACACGACTCTCAACTTCAGTTAAATCTCTGCTTAGATGTCGCCTGCTCAGAGTGCTTTCCCTGATCCCCTCTTATTAGCTCCAGAACAACACCTGACTTATTTTTTCTTCTTCCAAGCAACATCTCATTTGGACTTTCCTAAATTGGTCCCTAATAACCGTAAATTTCACAAGGACAGGGACTTTGCCTTTTTCATTGACTGAATCCCGGAAGACTAAAGCTCTATACTGATAGTCCCTCAATAAATGTACCTTTAATAGGTGACTTGGGCCACTGTTTTCTCCTGTTCAGGACCCCTCTTATATCAGGCCAGTAGGGGGTGCCGGCCTCCACCCGGGACTGGTCTGGCCTTAACCTTCTCTAAGCTCAGCCCAACTGGTTCCCAGCTGGACCTGCTTTTTAGGCGGTGCCTCCTCCATTTTCCACGAAGCCCTGGGCTGGGTCTGTATAGACTGACGGACAACAGTGGCCCCCCCGCTAAGCAGAGATGGTCTGGCTGAGCCCCACATCGGTCTTCCCCTTGCTAGGATATGCAGCTGGGCCTCCCCAATGCTTGTTGCCAGGTCTAGACTAGCCAGGGGGACATCGCACTCGCCTCCCCCCAAAAAAGAGCAGTGTCCTAGGACGCGGGATGCGATGCTGCGGGGTTTGCGGGAGCTGTCCTGGGGCAAGGAGGAGCCGTCGAGCCTCCGAAGAAAAAGCGGAGTCCGCCAGTGAGATGGGCAGGAGTGAGGACTTATAATCGGGGACTCTGGGCGGCGGTCCTCGCATCCCAGCCGGTGGGCAGAGCGCACGCTTCCAGCCGCCTGTTTCGGTGACCTCCATCCGCGAAGGGCGCTCGCCCGGAGGGGGTGGGGCTGCGGGTGCGAGCTTTGGGAAGCCCGTGGAGCCCGGGAGGGACTCTCGAGTGGCCCGACGACCGGCCCGGGGACTGGGGCAGGTACTTGGACGGACGCGGGCAGAGGATCGTCCCCGGGGGCGGGCGCGGCGAAAACACCTTGGGAGGCGGCGCCGCGCGGCTGAGCGCCGCTGCCCTGGGAATAGGACGGCGCTCGGCACCGCGAGCTGAGAGCACTTTCATAAATTTTGTATGGGAGGCGCTCCGTGAGCGGGGGCGGGGAGCGCAGAGAGAGAGGGAGGGAGCTAGCGAGCGGGGGAGGGAGGGAAGGAGGAGAGGTGGGGGAAGCCGGGGGGAGGAAGGGAGGCGCCCCGCTCCGCCGATCGCACGGTCCTGCAAACGCGCGCCCGGCGCTTTCCCCGGAGCTCGGTGGTGCGTGCGAGCGCCCTTTTGCAGCAGCCGCGGCGGCGGCGGCGACCCGAGGGGGCGGAGAGCAGGGGGCCGCGGCCAGGGGACCAGGGGGCGGCGTCCCCTCTCAAAACCGCCTGCAAAGTGCTCGAGATTGCAGAAGCAGGCCGCCGGCTCCGCGGAGAAAGCAGCTCGCCCCGGGGGCTGCCGGGCAGAGCCGCGGTTGCCGGTGGGCGCCGGTGCCCTCGGCGCGGGGCTCGGGCTCACCATGCCCCTGCGGGGCCGGGCCGCCGGGCACCAGTGGATCCCCGGCTTGCCCCCGCCTCGACGCGCACGGATTAGCTGCAGCCGGCGCCCGACGATTTGAATCCAGACCCCGGGAGGGAGCGCTCTTAGGCCGACCTCAGAGTGGCGGCCCCTCGGCCAACATGCTTCGCAAAGGTGAGTTGGAGCCGCAGGGGCAAGTTGGAGTTGTATGCGCACGGGGCAGAGCCGTGAGCCTGGGAGCCGCCCGAGAGCCGCCCGGCGCCGGGGCTCCCGGTCTGGGAAGCTGCTCTGGGAAGGCTAGCGGGCTTCGCGGGGACTCAGCCGCGGAGGGAGTGCTGCTGGGGGAGCTCGGCCCCCGACGGGGGCTAGTAGCGAGACTTGGGATCTGCTCCCTGAATCCAGCAGCCAGGCCTAGAGATCTGGTTCGGCGAGGTCATTTGGAGACCACAGTGAACTACCTGTAATGGAAGGGGAGCCGGCCTCCTGGGACCTTAGCTTCGCCGGTATAAAGTTTTTCACTTGCAGCCTCCATCCCCCTCGCGGACCCAAGCCGCCAGCTTCCGCCGCTTAGTCGGGGCCGGGTTCGACTCGCGCTCGGGTGTAGCCGGCGGTCAGGCGCCGCGCAGCCCCTGCGCTCACTCACCGCGCGTCCCGGCTTCCCAGGTGGGGCCCGGACGCGGGCACCTTCCCTGCACCGCGCTTTGGTGGTTCCCAGGGATGGGCTCTGGGCATCCAGCGGCCGAGGGTTGGTGGCTAGCGCCAGAGGTCCGGTTCCTCAAACTTTCCTTCTGCCTGGAGAGGAGGGATTGGAAGGCGGAGGCCGTGCCAGGAGCGTGCGCAGCCCGTGCCAGGCTTAACTTGAGGACAGCTGCCCCCCCCTCACCCCCACCACCACCTCACCACGACCCTCGGGCCGCCGGGCTCCTAGCCGAGCGCTGCAAAGTTGGCGCGGGCGCTGGGGAAGTCCCGCCGCGCCCCCACGTGGCTGCCGCGCGGGGAGCGGTCCCCAGGGCCCAGGGAGGGCAGGTGACCACGCCGTGAGCCCGCGGGCTCCGCCACCCGCCGCTCGGGCCTCTGCGTCTACCTCTCTCACCTCCCAGGTCCGGGCGGGCTGCGGCGCCCCGCCGGGACCCCCTCGTCCCTGGCCCGGGCCGAGCGACTGGTGAGCCACCCGCGCCTGCGGCTGTCTGCCCTGGCCCTACGGGAGCCAGCTAAGGTGGGACCTCAGGTAGCGGAGGGGCCTGATCCCTGAGCTCCGCGCTCCAGCCTTAATCCGCCCCTGTTTCCATGGCAACAGACCGAGGTGTCGTAAGCACGGAATTCTGACCTCACAGTAGGATGGGAAAGGAGAAAATGGGCAAGGGGAGGTGATGGGAGGAGGGGGAAGCGAAGCCCAGGGATGGGCGGAGAGGAGCAGATGTGGGGGTGATGGAAGAGACCCCATAAGCTGGTGGGACAGGTGCGTGAAGAAACCACGTCTGCGCTGGAAGCCCTAAAGGCTGTGTGGCGATCCTGGCTGGCTCAGGCCGACCGATGAATCTGGGTCGCCCCACTGTGTGAATAGCCACCAACTTGTGTGTGACTTGTATCCTCCACGTGGGTCGGTGCGGTGCAGGGTGGGGGAACCCTGACTGCCTTTCACTGTGGGTGGGAAGTCTCTGCTGCTGGTTGGAGGCACCACTCCAGTTCCTTTCCCCAGCTAAAAAGGGACCAAAAGTCTTTTCAGCACCCGCCAGTGCTGGCCAGAGTGTGTCTGCACAGAGAAGGTGCCTGTTTTTAACAGAGCTTGGCAGCCTGGACCTGGATCCTGCAAACCTGCCCCAGTGGGGAAGGCTTCCCGGGTAGTTCTAAAGGCCGCCATGTCCAGGCTGCAGGTCTGTGATGGAGATAACAGAGAGCAGCTGACATCTCATTTCCCTTTTGGTCTTTTGTCAGTTTACAGTTAAAAATGAGCCACGAAGCGGCCCACGCATTTTATTTATATGGTTGAGGTGTCCAGGGAGGCTTGAGCAGCCTCCAAGAGCCTTTTCTCCCATCCTCGCTAGCCAGAGACCCAGCTTGGGATGAACCCAGTGCATTCTGGGGCCTGCTCCCCAGCGGGAGGCTCCTTACCCTGCCCAAGAGATGGCCACTGGAGGCTTGGCAGTCACGTGTGTTTGCCACTTGGGCTATTTTTCCCTTCCTGCATAGCTTGGTTGGCGAGAGAGATTCTACCGACAAAGAGGTTTTCACCTGGATTGGCCGGAGGAAAGCAGAGCAGAGAAGTCCTTTGCTGCTCTGTGCCATTGTGTGGGCAAAGGGCTTTTATTTTGGTCCTGGTCTGGGCAAATCTCTCCCTTGGCCCCTGATCCTGGTCACCAGGATTGGTCTCTCTTGTGCATACGTAACACAGGGCACTCAGATTTTCTGTGTGGATTCTAGGTATGTGCCCAGAGACAAAGATATGCCTGGGGCTGGTGGCAAGAGAGGTGGCCATTGAAGTTTCTGCTTCTCAAGTGTTCCCAAAAGCTCCTGGCAAAAATGTCATAGGATGAAAAAAAAAAAAAAGTCATAGGATGAAAAAAAAAAAGGTCATAGGATGGATTCAGGTATTTGTTGCAATTTCCCTGCCCATCAGATGTAGAACCCTGCATGGGGTCCTGACCCTGGGGGAGTTTCATAGTTTAATTATGATTTGGAAAAGGGTTTGAAAGATGACGAAAGAGTAGCCTTTCCTAGATCCCGGGAGGAGAGAGGACCATGAGCCCTACATATCCTGCGGAGAAACCCCAGAGAAGGAAGAAGGTGAGAGTAGGCATTGGACCACAAGGGTCACGTCTCTGATTTCTGATTGTCCTATGACAGTTAATATGGTGTTGTCCCTGGGCAGGACATTTTAAGAACTGGGGGTGCTGCCTTGCATCTCTTAATGAACAGACTCTCCTGGCCACAGCCCCACCTCTATGAACCTGAACAGCCTCGAGTCCTCAGTGGATCTTGCTGCTGACCGAGCTGGTAGCTGAAGGCTTCAGCAGCTGCCCTGCTGGCTTTTCCATCTCCCAGCCTAGCCTGGCAGAACCGGGGATATAAAAAGCAAATCTCTGGTCAGAGATGAGAGGCAGGCAGGGCAAGCGAGGCCCCGAGCCACTCAGCACCATCTAGGAAGGAAGAGTGGCCTGCTGGGTTTTTGCTTGGCCAGAAGTGGCCTGCTTAAGGTCAGGATCTATGGTTTTCATTTTTAGAGCTATAAAAAACAGAATGCAAATCAACAGCCTCTGGGTGAATACAGAACCTTTCCTTAAAGTTTTTGTCTTGTTAAGCAAGGAAATAGAGTGCCAAATAGGCTTTGTTAAGTGGCAGTCTAATTAATAATTTAAAATCGTGTAGCTGTCTTTCATTAGAATTTATCTGTACATCAACCACAAAATCAGTCAAACACACTCATTTATAAGTTAATGCCATCCCTGAATAATTCAGCAAGAGCTAGATTAAGGCCTACAACCCAGTAAGATGCATTTTGTTCTTTTGGTTTCCATAGCCAGATCGGCTGGCCTGGTGGGAAGAAGGGAAGGTAGGAGAAAGAAGGGACCATGGGGTTGTCAGATGCTTGGTTGATTTGCATTCAGAGGTCCCCTAGGGAATCAGAGAGTCTCCATGTGTCCAGGTATAAGCAGGCTCCCCTTAGAGCTGTTAGTGTTGTGGCCCTCCTTAGCCCCAACGGTGAAGGGAAGTGGAGAGTATTCTGCAGACAGCCAAGACATTCCCCTTTCTACTAGAGAAAGTGTAGAGAGGGAAATTATAAGAACCCTGTGTAGAGGGATGAGATACAAGCCTTTTTAGCCCAAATCTAGGTACAGAAGTGGAGTTCCAGTCTTCCCAGCACAAGTCTGTCCCATTCAAGGAAAGCAGCCCAGTGAAACCAGTGACACTAAGACAGTTTCCTTAACTGGGAGCTTCTGGACTGCTTTTCCCGTCAAAGTTCCTGGTCCTCACACCAGCAAAGAGAGGACAGGATGAGAAATTTCTAAGGAAGCACCAGGTCACCTCAACAGAGAGAAGAGGCAGAGTTGCTAAATAAAGTCCTTGCATGCATTTTCTCACCAGCAGCCAGAATAAAAGCAAGGAAAGAAATGCAGTGCTCCCCATTTGTGAGCTAAGACGATGTAGAAACTGTGTTTTGGTTCCGCCCCTGTCATGCCAACATGAAGCCAACTCCTCACCACAGTTTCCAGGTCTAGTTGCTGCAGAGGAACTGTTCAGGACCCAAACTCCCAGCGTGGACACACTGACTCCTCTACTGCAGGAATGACCCCGAGTTTCTGGTCTCAGGCTCAGGCTGCTAAGCTCGACCCCCACCACCCCGGAGGGTTCAGTGGCTCTGTTTTAGGAGATCAGGTGGATAACCAGAGCAGACAGTGGACTTGACATGGGGAGAGGCTCTTGGCCAAGTTTGAAGCAAGGAAGTCTCATTAGGAAATGGAAAAGACAGGGGAGACTGGTAGGAGTTTTTGCCCCCTGACCTGTGGCAGAGTTGACAGCAGATGGGATCTAGGAGGGAGGTTTGGAGGGGGTGGGCAGTGAGTCCAACTCCAAGCTTTGAAGTCAGGGCCTGAGAAAGGACAGAGCAGAAGTTCACTCTCTGGAGATGAGAAGGAGGGGGCAGGCCTGCTGAAGGATGTCAAGAACGGATCTGTTTGGTACCATCTGCAGCGAAGTAGTGGTTAAGGTTAAAGCAGAGAGGAGATGACAGGGAGGGAACAGATGGCCGAGGAAGCAAAATAGCTGGCGAAACGGGAACAGAGCCTCCAGGGACAGCAGAAGGCAGGACCTCCATGCAGAATGCCGGAAGCGGCCTTTTCCTCGGGGTGCACTGGCCAGGCCACCTGGGTAGAAATGAGTCTGAGAGAGGAGTGATGCAGGCACCCCAGGGTGAGGGCTTCCTCAGGCTTGGAAGAAGACCTCATGTGTACTTAGTCACTCAGTCGTGTCCAACTCTCTGGCTCCATGGACTGTAGCCCACCAGGCTCCTCTGTGCATGGGATTCTCCGGGCAAGAATACTAGAGGGGGTTGCCACTCCCTATTCCAGGGGACCTTCCCTGACCCAGGGGTCAAACCCACGTCTCTTGGATCTCCTGCATTGGCAGGCAAATTCTTTACCTCTAGTGCCACCTGGGAAGCCCAAGAGAACACCTAGGAAGACATCAACCCCAAGGCGAAGGGGGGACCAGAAGCAGGGACCTCCTTGGATGTCGTTGAACTGGGGCAAAAAGATACAGTTGACTTGGGGTCCATCACTGGAGCAAGGGGAGGCCACTGTGGTCCGAACATGCCTGGCCAAGCCTGCTGGGAGGAAGCATGGATGCAAGCAGGGAATGAGCAGCAGAGAATGGACTGTTCTTCCTCACCTGCCTTGAATCCGATTCCACGCTCCCTGTCCACATGCTGACAATAGTGGCTTATAATTAGTGATGGGCCAGGCTAAGTGGACTCCATGCCTAGCCTCAGGCAGTCTCCACAGCCACCCTTCAAGATCAGTCTGTGCTCGTCCCTGCCATACAGATAAGGAAACTGAGGCGCAGGCCAGATGATCTCCCTGACCCTGGGTCACCCAGCTGGCATGCTGAGTCAGGATGCCACCCCAGGTCTGTGTGCCACCACGCTCTTTGCCTCGCCCTCTTAACCTCTCAGCTCCACTGCCTCACACGCCCATGTGCCTTGATTTATGTGACATATGTTTCGTGAGGTGCCGGGCACTGCTGAATCTGAATCAGTCGTGTCTCGTAACAGAGTTCCCTGGTAATTCCCGCGCACTCTTCTGGTGTTCCTCCAGGAACGTCTCTGGCTGGGACTTGGGGCTCCTGAGACCCTGAACCCCTCTCTCAGTTGTCCTCCTCTACCCTGCCCCCGACCCTTCTCTCCCCTACTGCTTCCTGCACTGCTGTCTTCATTGCAGACAGAGATCAGACAATGAAGCATCCTGCCCGCTCTCAGGCCCTTCAGGAAGGTGGGGCCCTGGCTTATCAGGGGGCGGGGCACTCTGCATTTGTTGCTCTCCAAGGCTCCCCTTCCAGGCTGTCCTGGTGGGGCGGCTAACACAGCCACACCCCAGACTGGTTGGTGACTGGGGAGCAATAGCCCCAGGACTGGCACTTGGCAGGGGCAGGGGTCCCTCCACCTGCCCCTTCTCCTCTGGAGAGTTCCCATGGCCCAGCCCTGGCCAGTCAGCTGGGCAGTAACTGCAGGCCCTCCACGCAGGGTTTTTCCTGCCCACTTCCAGCCACGGATGTGTACCCGAGAGACCTATTCTTCCTGCAGTTTGGAAAAGAAAAGAGAAGGCGGAGAGTCTAGTGGATCTCATCTTGGGTGCAGAAGAGCACATTCCCACCTTTCAAGGAGGAGCGTCCCTCTCCTCGGTGGGGGCAGGACAGGTTGTCAGAGCTAACAGATTCAGCAGGGTGCTTTGGAACCTGTGATTACGGCCTAATCAGTCGGTGAAGCTGGGATCCAAACCTGCAAACATCCCCTGCGAGGTGATTCAGAAGAAGTGCTGTGGAGGCCTCCAGGCCCACCCAGCAAGAGAGCTGGCACAATGCTGTGTGTGTGTCTGCACGCAGAACCACACCTGGCAAGTGTGCAACAGGTTCCAGGAGTGCTCGCCAGAGGCCCCCGCTGGCAGAGCTGAGCTTCCCGGGCACCTAGGTTGGCACTCCCTCCGCCGGGACCACTGGCAGCACGAGCGGCTGGTGAGCCACCCAGTGGGGGGCCCCCTGGGAGTGGGCAGGTGGGCCAGCACTGTGCGTGCCACATGTCGGGAACAGAGCTCCGGTGGGTACGTAGCTCGCCCACCCACGCAGGGGGGTGGGCACGACTCGTCATCATACGTCTGCCAAGGGACACAGGACCTCAGCCCTCGGAGATGAGGCCTCCTGGTAGCCCCCCGGGCTGATTCCACAGGGCAGTGGCTCCGTGGTCGGGGTGGATTTGCAGGAAATGGAGCAAAAATTTCTTCCTCAAGTCAGGAGGAAAGCAGAGTTCCCAACTCTCAGCCCACAGAGGTGGCATGAGAGTTGCTACTGCCTCTGAAATTGTTGGAAGCACAGTTTGCCATCTCTCTCTCTGGGCACCTGAGCCAATGCGTGCATCATGAAGGGGGCTTTTATGCAGAGATTCATGAGGCCCTAGGGGGAAAATTGGCATTCTTCTTACGATGATTTATTTATAGGGCGATTGGATGATGGGGATACAGAGGCTAAGGTGCCTCCATTAGTGAGAAGCACACAAGGCAGGAAGCCTTGCTCTGCCTTTGACATTTCATGAGGCGACTCCTACCAGGGAGCTGCTTTTTCTTTTAGAAGGTTTTACCTTTAATGTTCTATTCATGGCCTTGTCTGAGCAGGCTGGGAGGAGGAAGGAGCAGGCGGTGCGGGGGGCTTTGGGGGAGACAGTCGGTCACTCAGTGGCCAGTGTGGGGCAGCCAGGGCAGGCTGGGCACGGGCCGAGGGCTGCGGTCACGGACTGGCAGCCCGCTGGCCGGCACGCCGGCCACCTCCGCGGCTGTGCTGCGGGCGGCACGCCACGTGCTGTTTACTTTGCTGTCTGTCTGTGTCTTCACTGGCTGCCCGGCTCTGCCGGCAGCAGCAGCCTTTCACAATCCTGCCTCTGGCCTGGCCACGGCCTTTTCTCGCTGTGGACTCTGGGGCTGTGGACAGGATCCCAAACTTGGAGCCCTGGGGCTGGATTTGCTTCCATCTCTGTGACTGACTCACTAGGACCCCGGACGCTGGGCCTCAGTTTCCCCATATGTCATACAACTAGATGGACTGTTTGGCAAATGTTTTTCGGCAGTAAGAGAGTTTCTTCAAATGATGTCCAGTGTCAGAGCCCAGAATATAAAGCAGATAGCTCAGGTGGCCCTGGTCACACCTGGCTCAAGGGGCCTCCTCCTCTGGCCTTACTGCTGCCCTGGAAGGTCCTCCAGTTTGGGGGCTGGGGAGTCCCCTCTGGTCCTCCACTAGCAAGCAGTGCAGGCAGGAAGGCCACTGGCTGTGTCGTGTGCTGTGTGCTGACCCAGAGGACACCACGCTGCCCAGGCCTGGGTTGGAGCTCGCTCTCGTGCAGCAGGACTTGGACCCCTTGTGACCGCTTAGCTCGCTGGGAGAAGCTGTCTACACTTGGAGTCCGCTTGCCCTTGCCTACCGCTCACCCCTCAGGGAGAGGCGATTCGGTGGTCACTCCACTGCCACCCCTCTGGCCTGACCCTGCTGGACATTTTCCTCATCTCGTCTGACCTGGTGACCCTTGACTTTGTCGGTCATAGTTTCCCTCGACTTCCCCGACGGCGGCTCCCCTGGTCTTTCCGCTGCTTCTGAGGCTGCTCCTTCTCAGCCTTCCTTGCCAGCTTTACTACCGCCTGCCGTCCTTCCAGTGTGGTGCCTCCTGGGGGCATTGCCCTGGGCCTGCCTTCTAGGGGTGTCAGCTCAGCCCTGGGGATGATGTCAGCTTGTCTACAGCTGCAGGGTCTATTTACTGACCGCTTCCCCTCCACGTCTTATCGAGAGCCAAGGTGTTACTTCTGACCTCCAGGGCCATCCATCCAGCTGACCCCCCCACCCCCAGATGTCTCCACTGGGAGCCACACAGGACCCTCAAACCTGGCGTGTGTGAAACGATGCTCCTACTTTGACCCTGAGCTCTGAGCACCCTTACTTCTTCCCCATTTCTCCCATTTCAGCATCTACACCACCATCCTGGCAGGTACCATCAGTCAGAGAACTGGACCTACAGATGAGCCCCTCACCTCAGCCCACCACTCCCCACAAGTCCATCGAGCAGTGATGCCCCTTCTCCCTCAGCATCCTTCGCGCCTCCCTTCCCTGCTTCCACCCTAGCCTTTGCCACCATCCTCTCCCAGCCCCTCTGCGTCTTCTGCCTTTCCCCGCTCCAGCCTTCACATGGTGGTCAGAGTCTACAGTGCCGCAGGATCTTGTCCTTCCCTTGTTTAAAAACCTTCATTGATTCCTTGTCTTTCAGGGGCTAGTCTAGATGTCCCAGCTTGGCGGTCAAGTCCTCCTCTCTTGTCCCACCTACAGCCCCACTAAACTCTCCTCTCCCCACTCCCCACTTTGAACTCTGAGGTCCAGGTCTAATGACCTTCTTTCAATCCCCCAATGGAATTGTTCTCTCTCTGTCTCATCTCTAAAGATTTGCACAAGCACCCCCTGCTGCCCAGAACACTGTCTGCTTCCTTCTTTCCCTTCACGCTCATCCTTCAGGATTCAGCTTTCACGTCACTTCTGCTAGGAAAACTTACCTGGGCTAGGGGAGTGGTCCTTGGTATCCCACTGTTCCCTGTACCCCAGGTCACAGTACTCAGTCGATTTTATTGCAGTTACCTTTATGTCATTAGCCTTCCCCACTGGATGGCAAGTTCCATGAGGAAACAGCTTCCTCTTTACCCTCCTCCCCAACCCCTCCAGATCTGTTCTCCATCCTTCTCCATGTGCTCTCTGTCCCGGGAGCTTGTTCTGTTGAAGTTCAGCCATGAGCTTCCAGCCGAGTTCAACCAATGGGTGGGTCACAATGGACTCTCTGTGTCCCTCCATCACAGGTCGCCCAAAGTTCCTCCCAGAAGTACAGCCTGAGACAAGAGTTCAAGTGCCGGTCTCTTTGGGAAGGATCCTGGGGAACACTAGGAGAGGAGTGTGGAAGTGAGACAGGGAAGGAAGAAGCCAGTGGCAGGTGTGTTGCCTGAGCTCCGAGCACACTCGCCCTTCCCCATCTCTCCCATTTCAGCATCTGCACCACCATCCTTGCAGGAACTGTCAGTTGGAGAACTGGACCCACGGATGAGCCCCTCACCTCACCCCACCTCTCCCGGAACTCAGACCCACTGGGGAATTTCAGATACAGTCTAGAACATGCACCTCAAAGTTATTTCACCCCAAGGGGAGGGAGCTGGGTGTTTATACACAACTCCAGTCCCTCACTGGGTGAGTGTTGTTCCCCTAAAGGGAGCAAAGACAGTTTCTCTGCTAGAGAAGGCCCTCAGGCAAAGGAATGCAGGTTCTGGCAGTTGGATGTCAGTCTGGTCTGTGCTGAACCAGTGAAAGTTCTCCCAGCAGCTCTGTCTCCACGCTCAGTAAGAGCTCCCTCCCCTCACTCAGCCCCAGGGATGGGGGGTTGGAGGGATGGGGGGTTGGAGGGATGGGGGAGTTGGGGTTAGGGGAGGGGGTGCCATGGGAGGAGGGAGGGGGCTGTAAAAGACATTATCTATTAGGGTTTCCTGGGGCTTCCCTGGTGGCTCAGTGGTAAAGAATCTCCTGCAATGCGGGAGACCTGTATTCGATCCCTGGGTTGGGAGGATACCCTGCAGAAGGAAATGGCAACCCACTCCAGTACTGTTGCCTGGAGAGTCCCCATGGACAGAGGAGCCTGGTGGGCTACAGACCATGGGGTCGCAAAGAGCTGGACGGGACTGAGAGGCTGAGCACGCAGCACACACCCCCACCGTTCTCATCATCATTATGTGCTCATCAGATTACTCAGTCTGACAGTACTCTGTGTTTCCTACCAGGACCCGACTGAATACAGCATCCTGCAGAAAATAAAATGTAGCGCGAATATGACATTGGGCAAACAGTAGTGAATCAATAACTGAAGTCGTGTCTTTATGAGTTGACTAGCGATGTTGATTGAATGACTGTACACGTACGTTGGAACACAAGGAACTTAGTATCGAAACCCAATTTTTAAATTGCTCTGTAACTGCAAGAAAAATTAAATCATGATAACTTAGGGCTTAAAAAGAGAGAAAAAAACTTTGTATCAGGAACTAGGAGAAAATATTTTTTTCTTCCCTTTTTTCTTTTTATTTATTTTTCAGTGTTAATTTTTATTTATTTATATTTGGCTGTGCTGGGTCTTCATCGCTACACAGGCTTTTCTCTGGTTGCGGTGCATGGGCTTCTCATTGCGGTGGCCTCTTCTGTTGTGAAGCACAGACCCTAGGGAGCAAGGGCCTCAGTAGTTGCAGCACATGGGCCCAGTTGTGGCTCCAGGCTCTTGAACACAGGCTCAGCAGTTGTGGCACCTAGGCCTAGCTGCCCCTCAGTATGTTGGATCCTCCTGGATCAAGGATCGAACCTGTAGCTCCTGCATTCCCACTGAGCCACCAGGGAAGCCCTAATATTATTTTTTTAGTGAGGAGGGTGGAAAAAGGTGTCTCACATTTTTCTTCGTGCAATGCCTCATTAAGAGCAGAAAAGGCAGGTAGTATTAGCCCCAAGTTACAGATGAGAACACTGAGGCACAGAGGGGCCGCTGAGCTCATCAGGGCCCAGGGCGGTTGCTGCCTCACTCCATCCCAGCTCCGCTCCTCTGTAGGAGGAGGAAGCCAAAAGGCAGAGGAAGACCGGGCAACCAGGCCACAGAGGACTTCAGCAGGGCAAGAGCTGTGCTGGGGGAAGAGGCAGCACTCTCGCTCGAAAAACTTTAGGGCTGGACCTGGCAGGTTTGTATGGAACAAAAATTGCACTATTGATTCCGTGGCAAATGAAAAACCTCTCGTAGACATTCTGGGCTTCAGAGATCTGAAATGTTTAAATGAGGCTGGACCGAACATGAGGAGATAAAATTGCCAGGCCAAGCTGAGCTCAGGTGGTGCCTGGGGTGAGAACACGCTGCCTCTTTTGCCTTCTCTCCTGTCTGCGAAAATGACTTTTACTTTGAACCACTTCCTCTCCTTGCAGGGAGGGCTCCCGGGTTGCTGCCCAAGGCTGCAGTTGATACAGAGTCTCTGAGCAGGGGAGAGAGGCTGGGACAGTTCACGGGGCCACGCTCAGGAGAACACACCAGCCCAAGGGGGAACGGTACCACCAAACTGTGGGGCGGCAACTGGCCCTGGGGCTGCCTCGAGGTAGCAATGGTTATCATCTCCCTGTAATTGGCCCAGTGCCCCTGGTGGGCTGGTATTTCCGCCTTCAGTGAACAAATGTGATTACAGCGATTCAAGATTTCTCACTGGAAATGGGGAATTATTGCAAAGAGATGCATGACCTGGACTCTAGAAACCTCCACGAAAGGGAGTCCCTCTAAGAAGGGGCAGCCTCTGTGTGATCCCCCTCATGGACTCCTCTTCCACCCAAGCCAGCTATTACTGCCCCGGTTGACCCCACTGTCAGCACTCATGACTTTTCACCTCTCGTAAAGCCCAATATGGCCACCCAAGGTGGCTTCTTCCTCTTCTTTTTTAAAAATTTGTTTATTTGATTTATTTGCAACACATAGGATCTGTGATCTTCATTGCAGCATGTGCAATCTTTTAGCTGTGGCATGCGGGATCTAGTTCCCCAACCAGGGATTGAACCTAGGCCCCAGCATGTATTCCCAGAATACAAAGTCTTAGCCACTGGACCACCATGGAAGACTCTGGGCTGCTTATTCTTCGAAATGGCCTTTCACCCCCCTCCTCCCACCACTTAATTGCCCCACATCCTTGGTATTCTCAGCTTTATTTATTTATTTAGGCCATGCCATGCGGCATGAAGAATATCAGTTCTCCCACTAGAGACTGAGCCCGTACCCCCAGCAATGGAAGTGTTGAATCCTAACCACTGGACCACCAGGGAATTCCTATTGGTATTCTCAGCTTTATTTCCCAGAAGGAAGACCCCAGCTGAGCCAGCCATGTTTTTCCATGTCAGACCATGGATTATCTGTCCATAGATGAGCTTTTATCCTGTCAGCCAAGAGAGGTTTGGGAGGGCTCCCTCCGTTTGATAAACATTAAACATTTATTGAGTGCCCGCCTTCTGCTGGCTTGGCCCTGAGAATGAAGCAGTGAACAAAAACTAAGTCTGCTGTTCTCATGAAACTTCCATTCTAGTGAGGAGAACAGACAATAAATGAGCAATCAGGGACTTCGCTGGTGGCCCAGTGGTTAAGAATCTGCCTGCCAACGAAGGGGACCCAGGGTTCGACCTCTGGTCTGGGAAGATCCCCCATGCCTTGGAGAAACGAAGCCTGTTGTTGTTGTTCAGTTGTTCAGCTGTTCATTCGTGTCCGACTCCCTGCAACCCCATGGGCTGCAGCACGCCAGGCTTCCCTGTCTTTCACCATCTCCCAGAGTTTGCTCAAATTCATGTCCATTGAGTCATTGATGCCATCCAACCATCTCATCCTTTGTCGTCTGCTTCTCCTTCTTGCCTTCAGTTTTTCCCAGCATCAGGGTCTTTTCCAGTGAGTCAGCTCTTCACATCAGGTGACCAAAGTATTGGAGCTTCAGTTTCAGAATCAGTCCTTCTAGTGAATATTCAGGGTTTATTTCCTTTGGGATTGACTGGTTTGATCTCCTTGCTGTCCAAGGGACTCTCAAAAATCTTCTACAGCACCACAGTTTGAAGGTATCAGTTTTTCAGTGCTCAACCTTTTTTTATTGTCCAGCTCTCATATCCATATATGAATACTGGGAAAGCCATAGCTCTGACTATATATGGACCTTTGTAGGCAAAGTGCAAAACTACCGAGGACGCGAGCTTCAACTACTGAGCCCATGCACCGTAGAGCCCGTGCTCTGCAACAAGAGAAGCCACCACTCACTGCAATCAGAGAAAGCCCATATACAGCAAGGAGGACCCAGCACAGTCAAAAAATGAGTGAAAAAAAAAACACCCAACAACAAAACTGCTGATCAACTATACTCTGTTAGGTGGGCATAAGTGCTTAGAAAAAGAAAAGTAACAGAGGGTTCATTAAAGAACAGAGGGTGACCAGAGAGCTGTTATTTTAGAGAGAGTGGCTAAGAAGTCTTTCTGATAAAGTGACATTTGAAGAGAAGCCTAAGGGAAGTGAGGGAAGGCTCTCTTTCACTACCAAAGCTGCTTCTGCTTGGGAAAACCTCTGGAGATGGAGGAAGCAGTGAGTGCGAAGGCCTGAGGCAGGAGTGTGCTTAACACAATACCTGCTGCCTTGGGGGCTGGAGCTGTGAGCAGGGCACACTTTCTGAGATAAGCCCGTGGAGTAGTCTCGGGTTCCTTTGGAGAGGACCAGAGCTTCAGGGTCAGCCCAAGCCCATCAGTCACTTGGCCAAGGGGGAGGAGCCAAAACCCAGACCAAAGAGACAGCTATGGTGGGTGGGGAGGAGGAGTGGTGGGTCTTGGGCTCCCCGTTCCCACTGAGGTCAGACACCTCTCCTCCTTGGCTCTTAATGGGGTTCAGGCACAAGGCCCGAGGTCAGTTCCCATAAGACCTTGCCTTTTACACAGAACTTAGTTTTCTGTAATGTCTTATCTTTTTCACTCGCTGCCTCATCCATACTCCAAACTTCTCTCCCCAGAGCAACATTTTTGAACTTCACAACTAATGTGCACACATGGCAGAAAACACTGGAAACCCACAGATTGGCAGAAAGAAGACAATCACTGTAATCCCACAACCCAGAGAGTGGGAACGCTTACCCCTCCCAGGGTGTTCGGTGCGTCCTTCCTTCTGTTGCATGAAATGTGCCCTGTCTTGATGAATTAACAGTAGTTCTCAAAGGCCTTTCTATTGAATGGCTGCAGAAGGTGCCTCATCTGACTGCCCATCCTCCAGCCTGGGTATGGAGGCTGTTAGCTGCTTTTTGCTGTTGGAGACCATGCCACAGCCTACATCTTTGTATATGCCTTGGTCCATGTGCTGTGTGGGCTTCTGGGCAGGAAAAGAGAAGGGTGAAAGGTCAAGGGCTTCCTAGGGAAGCCATCCTGGGAGGTCAGTAATGTCCCTTAGGTAGGTGGGCTTGACACTACCCCGAGCACAAGACAGCCAGACCCTAAGTCTTCTGGTTATTTGGAGAGGAGGGTGTGTGTGTGTGTGAGAGAGAGAGTGTGTTGGGGCCGTGGACACAGCACGGATCTCCAGTGAAAGGGGCTGTGAGCACACCAGAGGGGGAAGATGAACAGAGGGCATTGGCTTTCCTCGCACTTGGGGTGGCTTCTGGCACCAAAAACTCCTGAGGGTGGAACATGAGAAAGGGCAGGTCCCTAGCTTCTGATCTGGACCAGGGAATTGGTGTGAGTTTTATAGATTTGCAGGCTCTTTGGTGCTAGAAAAGACCTTATAACTCAGCTGAGAAAAGCTGATGCCCAGAGAGCCCAAGTGGTTTGCCCAGCATCATACAGCATGAGGTTGCTGTGTCCCAAAGCTTGTCCACAGCACACTGGCTGGTAAGGTTGGTTCCACACCCCTCATCTGTCCAGGAGCCCTAGGCCAGCCTTTCCCTGCACCTCTCTTTCAGAGGGGCCCTCGGCAGCTATGCTTGTGGCTGTCCTTGCTCAGTGGAGGCTTGCTTCAGAAAGATGAGTCTGGTGGGCAGAGCTCAGTCCAGGGGTCAGCAGTCGAGCCCTTCACCTCCAAGTGGGGATCAAGCATGTGGGATCTGGTCAGACCCAAGTTCAAGTCCTAGGAATGACCTTATTTCTCTGAGCTTAACTTATTCCATCTGTAAAATCGGGCTACTAAGAGTACCTGTCTTGGAGTTTTGTGAAGCTTAAGTGAGATGATGCTGATGAAGTTCGTGGCATTTTACTATGACCCAGAATGGGAGTTCAACCGATGCGGCCGGAGTATGAGTAGCATGAATGGTAACTCCCTGTGCCCTCCTTCCTGCAGGCCAGAACTGGCTGCCCTTTGAAGCTTTGCCTCTCTGTGTCCATGGCTGAGTCCGCGTGAGTGGACAAAATGACACAGGCCAGCCCTGGCCAGTGGGAGGAGTCTCAGGGATGGGTCACCTTGTTTGGGAGAGACTGGGTATGTCCTCAACTTCCTGCCCCTCTGCCTAGAGTCTGGGGGAAACCCCATAAGGCAGTGCAGGGGACGGGGCTTTGCAAAGCATCCCCATGGGGTTTTCAATGGCTCGGGAAAGTAAGAAGAGATTGAAAGCCTCCCCAGAAAACTGGGACATTATCCACCAGCCACCGGCTCACAGCCCTGACTTCTCCTCAGCTCTTTCTTCCTTCCCCCCAAAGCAGGTTCTCCCTGATCAGAAAGGAAAACCCGACCCCCATTCAGTGACTCTGTCTCTTGGCCTGTGAGATACGTCTTCTTGCCTGCTTCTTCTCAAAAGTATCCCTGGTCTGCTCACATCTGCCTGCTGTCTTTGTATATCGAGCTGAGTAGCTGGGAGCCGAGGCTGTGCAGCCAGACGGGCGGGAACCAGGGCCCTGCTCTGCCACTTACCAGCTGCCCTACCTTGGGCAGTTGCTTTTAATTCTCTATTGGGCCTCGATTTCTTCATCTGAAAACTGGGGCTAATGCCAGCTGCCTCTCGGGGCTCTGAGAAATCGTGACAAGGTAGGTGGAAAGGGCCTTCCTGGCAGGTAGCAAGGCCTCATGAGACGCTGTTGCTCTTCTGACTGCATCAGCTCCATCTGTTGGCCAACAGTCCTCGACTGAGGCTGACTGTGTGCCAGGCTCTGGGAGTCTTCAAGTACCAAAATGCATGCCACGGTCCGCTTCCCAGTGGCTTTGCTTTTTGGTCTTTTTCCTCATTGTAGATCCCCCTCTCCTCTCCCTCATTATTAATTTATTTTTTTTCTCTGTTTAAGGCCCCACCTGGCCCTGATGTGGAATCCACAACAAAAGAGGTTGGGGGTGTATACCGAACTGGGTCTCAGGCCTCAGTTTGCCCTACAGGATGCCTCGCATCTTTGTACCAAGCTGATGCCCTGCCCCCGCCCCCTTTTCAATAGGCTGATCAGGCCCTGGCAAGAGAAGGGTGTGTCTGGGGAGCTGGCAGTGCCCCTGGGCAAAGCCCTCAGAAGCCTGGGGCAAGAGCTGTCACCTCCTTCACAGAAGAAGCAGAATCGATTTCTCTCTCTCTCTCCACTCCCTTGAAAAGAGCAGCAATGAGGGAAGGGGCAGGAGTGGGGGCCGAATTGGTGGAGGGTTTGCCTGAGAGAGCAGGGGGCAGGACAGGAATGGAGATCAGCTGGGGCCACATGCTTGCCTGGGCCCAGCCCCTGCAGCCCCAAATGAGGGCTCAGATCTTTCCTGTCCACGCCCTCTCCTCCACTGAGAAGGGGTCCAGCTCCTCCCAGTACTTGGAGTACAGAGGCTCCCTGGTCACAAGCTCTTCCCAACCCGCTGGGAACTGGCCAGGGAGTTTTTTTTTTACTAACAAGCTCACCACATTACAAGCATTACAATTTCAACAGAAATAACCAAAAAAGAAAAAGAGAGATAGAAAAGGGAAAGAAAATAGTCCTTGCACAAATGCCACTGCAGTGTCTGCCAGGACCTAAGATCTGGTACTATCTATTTTTCAATAATTGAGGGTAATAAATATGTATTTCTTTCTCCTCACCAATCCCCCCCCTCAATCCTCCGCAGCTTGTCAGCTCCCTGTGTCTCTCGTCTGATCAGACCAAGTCTTCCCCAAGCAAAAAAAAAAAAAATCCTTTAAGCAAAAAGGATTAAAGCCTTGAAAGTAGGTCTGCCTGAGCTCTTCTCCTCCCGCCCCCTCCCCCAGGGTTAGTGGAGAAAAGCCCCTCAGGGGACAGGAAGGGTGAGCAGGAGGCGGGCTCAGCTACAAGACCCTGGTGGGGGCCTCAGGAGCTGAGGGTCACACCAGCTCCCTCCCTGCAGCCCCTTCAGTCCCAGTTCCAGGCAGCCCAGCCCAGCCCAGCCTTCCACTGGTCTCTGAGGAGGGGCTAACCTGAGAACCAGGGTTCCTCAGTCCCCACACAGTATAAAACATAGAACAGAGGCCTTCAGTCTCTGTTCCAGCTTGGCTTTGCGACCTGGCTTTGCGCTTTAGGGTCCTGTGTGACCTTAGAGTAAGCCCCTGAGCCTCAGTTTCTCCATCTGTAAAATGGGAATAAATAATACCTACCTCACAGAGGATGGAATAAAATAAAGATAGCCCAGTGCCTAGCACATGGCAAATACAAAACAAAATTATTATTTTCATCCAGTTCTTCTCAGACACAGAAAGTGTTAAAAAGCAAGTGTTAGTCACTCAGTTGTGTCCGATTCTTTGAGAACCCATGGACTGTATAGCTTGACAGGACAGGCTCCTCTGTCCATGGAATTCTCCAGGCAAGAATACTGGAGTGGGTAGCCATTCCCTTCTCCAGGGGATCTTCCCGACCCAGGGATCGAACCCTGGTCTCCCACACTGCAGGCAGATTCTTGCAGACAGCAGTCTGTAATCTCCCCCATCCTAGTGGCTCTCCAGTTTCCAAGGGCCTGCTAGGCACACTGGTTTTTCATGCATCATTTCTAGAACCCCAAGAAGAGGGGGTTGAAACTGGGGCTGGGTGGTATGGTTAGGAGCCTTGCCTAAAGCTGGTGGATCAGAGGAAATAGAACTGGAACTCCAAGTAGGGCTTGTGTCCCATCCCCCATTCTGGTCCTGCCAACCTTTCCTCCAGTGCATGTGACTTCTGAGAGGGCACCCAGTATCCCTCACTCTGGGCCCAGGTACCAAACCAGGAATCAACCCCAGGAAGGTCTGGCCTGGCTGGGAAGGGAGGGCCCGGGCAGGGGGCAGCTGTGGCCTTCATCAGCAGCCCTGCCTTCCTCCCCTGCAGCTGCCAGCCTTTGCAGTTTTGCTGAGGCAGCAGCCCCGCCAGGCCCAAGTGGGCCTCCCTCCCTCTGAGCCGGGCACATGTACACAGGGCTGGCTGCAGGTGGCAGGCTGTGAGCTCTTGCACCCACCTGGGCCCAGAGCCCCTGGCGGGCCCCAGTGCTCTGTGCTTGGCCACTGGGCCTTGAGGGCCCCCTTGCCCACCCCTGGGGACAGCCCTGCCCTGGCTGCTCTGGGCCCCAGGCAGGAGAGGAGAGGCAAGGCCGCCAGGCCGGAGGGCAGGAAAAGCAGGGAGGGAGGTGGCTATTTATAGCCAGCTTTGCTTTTGTTCCTTTTCCAGCAATGCTTCTCTTTAAATAGGAGCAGGGCTGGAGGCTGCAGCTCTTCCCCAGTTGCCTATATACAATCAGTGCGCATGCGTATGTGCCTGTGTGTGTGCGGGTGTGCAGGGGGACACACACATATAGGGATGAGGTGTCAGTGGATGCTCCACTGCATGTGCATATGTGTGTGTGCAGGGATGGGGTGAGGGGACGGTCAGCTCTGTGGGCACGTTCACCAACTTGTGTGGAGGTGGAGAGGGGTGTTCTTTGTGTGTGAGCGTGTGTGTACTAGCATAGGCACATGCACGTCCAGGGATGGGGCAGCTCTTTGTACGCATGTGTGTTTTTATTAGTGGATACACATGTGATGAGTGCCGCGGCCACTCTTTAGTTGTTTTGTGGGGGGTGGTGTGCACACACGCACATGTAGAGATGGGGTTGGAGTGGGCTGGGAATTTGTGGATGCACCTGCCCGTGTAGAATGTGATGTGAGCAGGACTTTGTGTGTGTGTGTTAGTCACTCAGTCGTGTCCGACTCTGTGATCCCATGGAATGTAGCCCCTTCTGTCCATGGGATTCTCTAGGCAAGAATACTGGAGAGGGTAGCCATTCCCTTCTCCAGGGACTCTTCCCCACCCAGGGATTGAACCTGAGTCTCCTGCATTGCAGGCAGATTCTTTACTGCCTGAGCCACCAGGGAAGCCTGGAGCAGTCCTTTAGGGTGGGTCTGTGTCCTGTAGCAGGATTGTGGGGGAGTAGTCACCATGGGGTCGCTAAGAGTCAGACCCGACTGAGCGACTTCACTTTCACTTTTCACTTTCATGCATTGGAGAAGGAAATGGCAACCCACTCCAGTGTTCTTGCCTGGAGAATCCCAGGGACAGTGGAGCCTGGTGGGCTGCCATCTATGGGGTCGCACAAAGTCGGACAGGACTGAAGCGACTTAGCAGCAGCAGCAGCCACCGTGTGTGTGTGTGTGTGTGTGTGTGCGCGCGCGCGCGCGCGCGTGCGCGCGCCGGTAGAGGGCTGGAAAGAGATGACAACTCTTATTGTGTGTACAACAGACCATAGGCTCGCTGA
This sequence comes from Capra hircus, assembly GCF_001704415.2. Lineage (NCBI taxonomy): Eukaryota > Metazoa > Chordata > Mammalia > Artiodactyla > Bovidae > Capra > Capra hircus. The sequence continues at coordinate 22,828,100 of NC_030826.1, read as the reverse complement.
GGGCAGTGACCCTGTCTACGCAGCACTCTGCCCCCACCGCACCTGATCCGATTGGGGGAACACTAAATGGATCACTAGCAGTTGTGTGTGTGACAGATTAGAGGGCCTCCGGGAGGATCCTTTCTGGCTGCGGAGGAGTGTGCCAAGCCCGCGCATCCAGCGAGCAGTGTTAGAGCACTCCCAGAGCCCCTCGAGGCCCAGACTACTCCCATTTCTCCCCCTTTCTCCGAAGCCCGCCAGGCGGGTGCTGGGAGCTCGCCAGGGCGTCGGCATGGCGCCGCCTTCGGTGGAAATGTAAAGCTCGACCAGATGCTGGGCGAGCCTGGTGAGGAAGGGCCCGGGTGTCCAGCTTGGCCCCGCGTCTCCTCTGCTTCGGATTTCACATCTGTGCAATGGGCGAGTGCAGCCGGCTCAGGGCTGCTGGTGGGATCAGACCAGACCGGCGCTCCGGCAGCGGTTTCAGATCCCGGTTGGGGTCTGCGGGCAGGACGCAGGTGGGCGAGGGAGCTAATCGCCGAGCGCCGGCCCCTCCCGGGCCGCTGGCCTAGGCGCCCTCGGGGTGGGAAGCGTTTCCAGGGAGGCCCGTCGCTCCCGCGCGGTAACCCAGATCTGTCACCGCGGCCCAGCGTCTCTGCAGCAAATCCCCGCCCCGAGAGGGGTCGACCGGGAAGGGGGTTCTCGGGGGTCCTGGGTTCCCGACCCGGCCCGCCCAGGGAGGCTGGGGTGCGGGGCCCCGAGTGTGAGCCCAGCCCCCGCCTCCGGGCCCCGCCCCGCCGGCAGCTCGGGATCGATGCGACAGCCCTCCTGCCCCTCCCCCAAAGGCCAAACAAAACATAGTAAATATTTAATCCGGGCCAGGGAGCCGGGAGCCCTCCCCACCTCCCTCGGCAGCCGTCTGGCTCCTCTGCCAGCCCCGGCTGTACTCCCCGGTAATGAGGCCGGAGCAGCAAGGATCGATCGCGGCCCGGGCGGGGTGGGGGTTGGGGTGGGGGCCCGAGCCCTCGGGTGGCATCGCTGTCCGCCCCCCAGCCCGCTCCACCATCCCAGACCCAGGAGACTCGAGCCAACCGTGCGCCTGAGCTTGTCCAAGAAGGCCAGCAAGGAGGAGGTGGGGGGCCGCTGCGCCCCTGTCCACCCCGGTCTCAGGCCTGTGTGAGCTTGGGTCCTGGGGGAGGAAGGGATGGGAAGAGTAGAGAAACAGCCAGGAGGAAGGGAGGCAGTGAGAGTGGGAAGATGCCCAATCCTGAGCTCCTGCCCTCAGGCTCCACCAAGGCCTGGTGGCCCAAAGCCTGCAGCGACCTTGGGTGAGGCCTGCTGGGGAGGGGGGGTGGCGGGGCAAGGATAGCCAGGGTGACCAGGCGGGAGAGGCTGGTGAGGTATCTTTTCTGTGTGTTTTGGTAAGGTATCTTTATGGTGCTGTCCTCCTGGGTCTTGCCGGATACCTAAAGGGGGTGAGGACATCCTTGCTACTCATTCATTCACGCAGCAGTTCATGATTGAGCTGTATGCCAGTCCTAAACTACCAGCAAGGGGACTCACGGGGGGGGAGCCTGCAGAGAGATTGCATTCCAAAGGAGGAAACCGTTAATGACTCAACACATAAGGTGATTTCAGAGAGTGGTCGGACTTAGTGTAGAGAATACGCTGTGAGGTGATATTGTGCTTGACCAGGAGAGGACCAGCTTTAGCTAGGGTGGGCAGGGAGCTGCTGACAACCTGAGACAGAAACATCCCAGGCAGTTTACAGAAAGTGCCAAGGCCCAGAAGCAGAAATGGGTATGGCTTCTAGGACTGGAGAGAAGGAGGTGGGGGGAGGCTGGAATTGTAGTAGTGAGCCGAAGGAAGCTGGCAGTGACGGATCCCGTAGGATTTTTTGTAGGCCACAGGAGGAGTTTGGATTTTATTCTAAGTGCAGTGTGAAGGCATTAGAGGTTTTAAGCAAAGGAATGGCATGAGGCATGATCTGATTTACATTTTTTAAAGCTTCTGCTGGCTGCAGTATGGAGAAGAGAAGGTAGGGAGTTAGGGCAGGAGGTTGACAGGCCAGCTTGGGGAGGGGGGTGAAGTGGCAGACAGGAAGGAGGCTGGTGTTCTGCCTGGATCAGACAAGGACTGCGAAGTGACCATTTAGATGTGTACAGCAGGCCCTGGCAGGGCCTCCCAGCAGCTGGAACAGCCTGTTCCTGGACTCCCGGCTGCTTAAGTCTCGTGGGGCCTGAGCAGAAACTGATTGCCTGGATTGCCCCCATCCTCTGTCCTCGACCCAGACTCCACAGAGGGCAGCCCAGGAAGTTTTTTCAAGGAGCATTAGAAAATGTTGACATGTTTTTTGAAACAATTTCAGATCTGATATCTCGGCCAGATTGAGTTTGTAACCAGCTTTATTGTTTAAGCCTGCTGGGATTTCATCAAAGGCGTCTGCTGTTTACCCAGAACCATTTCATTGGAGAAAACAGCAAACAGACCTGCGTTTCTATCTGATTTCACTTTTTCCCTTTTCTCATGAATTTAAGCGCATGTGAAAAGCAAGGCTGATAAGGCAAAGCAGCTCGGCTCACACCCTGAGGAGGGGGCTCAGAATGAACACAGCAGAGGTTTATAAATAGAGCCTAGGAAAGTTAGGGGTGGCTGACCTCCACTCTGGCAGGCAGAGAGATACTTCTGGCCAGCTGCTAGCTCTCTTTGGGGTGGGGAGGGGGCACCACAGAGGAGGTGTAGGCCCTCTTCTGGTGTCTTTACCTGTTTCCAGATCACTTCAGGGACTGGCAGCAATAAAAGACTAAACATCAGCTCCCACTTGAAAATCAGCAGTGACCTAACCTCAGAGATGGGTTCAGTGAGACAGACTCCCACTTTTCTGGGAATAGGCCGAGCAAGGAAACAGATCACAATGCAAATGGGAGAGACTTCCCTGGTGATCCAGCTGTTAAGACTCTGCACGGCCAGTGCAGGGGGTGCAGGTTTGATCCCTGGTCAGTACACTAAGATCCGACAAGCCTCGAAACTTGACCCCCCTAAAAAATGTCAGATGGGAGCCAGAGTGCCAGAAATACGCCTTCCTCCCCCTCCTCTGCCAACGCTTGGGACGCAGCCCTTTCTCCTGCCAGGTGGCTTGAGCCAGGGCAAAGCAGGGCCTAGGGACTGTGGTACCAGGCTCAGTCCCCCTTGTGCCTCCCTGAGGAATCTGCCACCTGCCTAATAGGATCTGGTGCCTTTAAGCAGGTCTGTGGACCCACCAAGTGTTTCAGGCCGATGGGGGAGATCCCGGCTTTGCAGCCTGTTAGGAGAAGGTGTTCTGAGAAATTTGGGTTCATGTGTCTCATTTGGTTGCTTGAGCAACAGCTAGTTAAGCGCACGGGTTGCTTGGCATACAAGCCATCTCTTACCACTTGTACATTAGGCCCACTTGAAGGTCAATTGATCTGAACCAATTACCAAGAGGATAAGGACTTGTGTGTCTTCAACCAAGTGGAGATCTTGCAACAAACCATCTAAGAGGGCTGATAGAGATCCCAAGTGCCAGGCTTAACTAATGTGCTATCCTACCTTCCAGACGGTGCTTCCATCCACGACAAGAGCCCATCTTGTCTCTTGGGTGAGCCTGTGGGGAGGAGTGTGAGGGAACACCAAGGTCTTGTCCTCCCAGAGCCAATTCTAGGTTCTCCTGCTTGTGGAAGCTCCCCTCCCCCACCCTCCTTTCACAGATACACAGTGAGAGTTCAGCAGGCTGAGTTCCATCCCAGTGGGATCAGGGCATCATCCCAGGCTTCCTGTGAGAGCGGGCGAACCATCCACTCCAGATACAGGGCCTGCACCCAGGGCCTTGGGAATATTAGCTGCCATCTGCCAAGGGGCTAAGTCATCTCATCTTTATGAGCCCGCCTCCTGAATACCCCTCCCCCCAAACCCAAACAGGTGTTATCCCCTTTCCTAGACAAGGGTGCTGACGCTTGGAATGGGAGGTAACTTGTCTGCTTGTGCTGCCTGAGCTGTCTGAACCCGGGCCTGGCTCACTCTGGAGGCTAGATCTTTCCGCTTGGCCACAGTGCCGGCAGCCTTCTCCAAGATTAAGTAGGGAAAGGGCCTTCTTGGGAACTGGGGGAATAGGAGGAACAAGCTCACCAGCTGGCAAGGATGAGGCTGAGGAAATTCTGACTATGGGCAGCCTTTGCCCTCCTTTGGTCCTAGGAGGGGTCAAGTGGGTCTCCCGCTAGGAGAGTTGGTGGCTGTGATTGTCCACAGTGGACGTGGGCACAGGGGGACCCTGCTCTCTGCTTTTGAAGCATCCTGTCTCCAACCCCTGGGCTCCAATCCCCGGGCTGCTTTCTCAGTGTCCCCATGAAAGACGGAAGGAAGGCAACTCCATCCTGATACCTTGTCCTTGCACTCAGTGTCCAGAGGCAGCAGTCTGCTGTTACCCGGGAGACTGGAAGTGTGATCCATGAGTGGGACCAGGGAGCGGCAAGTGGACTTTCCTGCGAGGAGGTTTTGGACTCCAAATGTCCCCAGAAATGGGCTGGGTCAAAGGAGCCATGGGGGTGAGGAGTGGAGGGGAGGGGAGGACTGGGAAGGCTTTGCCATTATTCCAGTTCTGCTAGATCACAACAGTTCTTGGAAATTGCCTCAGATCTCTCAGCATTTTCCTCTTAATAGCCTCGATGGTGGTGAATCCTTGGCCGCTGAGGGTAGGTTTGATTTTTTGGAAAAGGCCAAGAATAATTTGAAGCTGTGTATTATGAATAAACAGACAAGACATTTTCAGAATGTGGTTTGTTTTGTTGTTGGGAATTTTTTTTTTTAGGTTGAAAGCAAGATGGGACTTAAGAATTGAACCACTTCTGGAATTCCCTGGCAATCCAGTGGTTGGGGGCTTCCCAGGTGGTGCTAATGGTAAAGAACCCACCTGCCAATGCAGGTTAGATGTAAGAGACACAGGTTCAAGCCCTGGGTCAGGAAGATCCCCTGAAAGGGCATGGCAACCCACTCCAGTATTCTTGCCTGGAGAATCCCATGGACAGAGGAGCCTGGCAGGCTGTAGTCCATGGGGTCACACAGAATGGGACACAGCTGAGCAACTTAGCACAGCACACAGCACAGAAGCTTTATTGTTTTAGCCAGTGGTTAGGATTGAGGGATTCCCTGGTGGCTCAGATGGTAAAGAGTCTGCCTGTAATGCGGGAGACCCAGGTTCGATCCCTGGATCCCCTTGAGAAGGAAATGGCAACCACTCCAGTATTCTTGCCTGGAAAATCCCATGGACAGAGGAGCCTGGCAGGCTACAGTCCATGGGGTCGCAAAGAGTCGGACACTTTCCTTTCACTTTCCTAGGACTCTATGTTTTCACTGCCAAAGGCCTGGGTTCAATCACTGGTCAGGGAACTAAGATCTCACAAGCTGCATAGTACAGCCAAACAAAAAAAGAGAGTGAGAGAATTGAACCACTTTTCTCACAAGAAGTTTCCAGAAGTATTTCAAGTGATGGCAGAACTTTGAAACCAAAGTGTGTGTGGGGGTGCTGGGGTCTGAAGGTGACCACTTCAACAGAAGGGCCAGGGAGGGGAATTGATCCTTTATGGAAGCACTGCATGTGCCAGACACTTTACATACATTATCTCAGCTGCCTGAAATCATTTTTGGAATAAGGCCTGTCTATAAAAAACAATTCATCAATAATCCATTATCTTGTGTACTCCGTACTTCTCACTGTAATCCTGTTAGAACAAGTGCTTAGCCCATTTCACAAGTGAGGAAACTAAGGCTCAGGGAAGTTAAATGACTTAACAGCTTGTAAGTGTCAGGGTCAGGATTCAAACCCAGGTCTGACTGGCCCCAAACTCAAGGCTGATTCTTTTCTGGCTGGGTAAGTTCTGGTGTGCCCAGCACACTCCTCTTCCCCTCGCCCCCTGCGACCGCCGGCCCCCCACCCCCCCCACCCCCGCCCGCCAAACACAGATTTAGTTTCATTATGTCAAGGTGACGTCATTTAGGCTACATCCACCAGTTTAAAAAAGAAAGCAGGTCATAAAGGAGTCATGTGCTTGACCGAAATGCTGACTGTGTGCGGTGGCAGGCGGCGTCAGCAGGCGTCAGGGGACGCGTGGGTGACAATGGCAAGGCGTGAAGTATGGTGTTTATTAGGCACTGGCAAAGGCCCGCGAGTTCCAGATGCCAAGTTGTGATAAGTGGAAACTGCCTGTCTCGGCTCCAAACATGGAGCAGGCTCCCAGGTCTGAGCCTTTGAGTCAGCTGGATGCTTGGACGGACCGACCCTCACCACTGGCAAGACAGGGCTCCTATTATTATTATACCAATGATAACTCATGCTGATGGAATACTTATGTTCTAGGCATTGTGCAAATGCCTTACCATGATGGTTTGATCTCTCTGTATAGTCTCTCTCCCTCTTTTTTTTCTGCACTGGGTCTTCGTTGCTGTGCATGGGCTTTCTCTAGTTGTGACAGTGGGGGCTACTCTCTATTTGTGGTGTGCAGGCTTCTCTTTGCGGTGGCTTCTCTTATTGTGGCTCAAGGGCCCTGAACGTAGGCTAAGTAGTTGTGGCCCAGGGGCTTAGCTGCTCCACCACATGTGAAATCTTCCTGGACCACAGATTGAGTCAGTGTCCCCTGAATTAGCAGGTGGATTCCTAAACACTGGCTTGTTGGATCTTAGTTACCTGACCAGGGATCAAACCCACGTCTTCAGTGCAGAGTCCTAACCATCAGACTGCCAGGGAATTCCCTCTCTGCATGTTTTTATCCTCTTTGACTGGAGGAGGGGGTCTGCATACTCTTAGCTCCCAGTTGGGTCCTCAGCCATGCAAGTTGGCTCCTCTGAATTCAGTGAATGAATGAAAGTCACTCAATCGTGTCCGACTCTTTGCAACCCCACGGACTGTAGCCTGTCAGGCTCCTCTGTCTATGGAATTCTCCAGGCGAGAATACTGGAGTGGGTTCCCATGCCCTTCTCCAGGGGATCTGCCCTACCCAGGGACTGAACCCAGAATCCAGGGAGGAACTCTTTCCCAACATGCAGTCTGAACCCTTGCTCTGATATGGCCACATGGCAGTGAGGGAACTGGGGTCCCATGCAAGGAAGGGCTGCAGGTAGAGGCTCGGTACACAGCAGCTCCTCTCCCGGAGAGAGAGCTCCAACTGGACTTCTCAGCCACGGTCAGTCACATCTATCTAAATATAGCAAATTCCACTTCCAGGAAATTATTACTGATTCCCTTGCACCTGTGGGCAGAAATGCACATATAGGAGCATGCACGTTATCACTGCTTGTAATAGCAGAAACGGGAAGCAACCTAAATGTCCATCAGTAGGGGATCGATTGGGTAGATTACAACAATCGGATTCTGTGCTCTAAGGAATGGGTGACTGTGTAGCGCTGATATGGGCTAGATGCCAAGATGCATTGCTAAGTGAAAAAGCAGTGGTAATATACTGCACTCCCATTTGTATTTTAAAAAGAAAGATACGCTTGTATGTGATAGAAATTTTCTGGAAAGACCACAAAAGAAACTATTAACAGTGGGATGCCTCTGAAGAAAGATACTAGGGACTGGAGGTCTGGGAGAGGAAAGGAGACTTGTTTTTCATTGTATTCCCTTTTGTGTTTTTTGGGAAAAAAATTTTTTAAACAATGTGCATGCATTATCTTTTTGATTAAAAAGAAAGTGTGTGTAGGGGAGGGGGAGTTTAAAAAAATCCTCAGGTTTTATCTGGCTTCTCAGGTACTTTTTCCTCCCTGTCTCTGTGCCCAGGTCCTGACTCACAGGCCTTTTCTCAGTTCTGCTCTCTCAGCCCCAGCCCATGCCCACCCCTCCCCCACCCCTCCCCCAGGATCCATTACCACCTCTCACAGGTACTTAAAACCTACCTTTTCACCTCGAAATACAAATAACTCTAATCTAGAGAGAAGGTTGAGCTTCACTGCACTTACAGAACAGACAGAAATCAGCTGGCTCTGAGATGCTCGATGAATGTTTGCCGAATTGAATTGAATCTGTGACTCGGTTGGTTACACCGAGCAAGGCACTAATTGGCCAAGGTCAGCCATCCAAATCCCACACAGGTTGGCTCACTGGATTCAGAGAGGGGCTCTTTCCCTGCATGCATTCTGAACCCTGGCTCCAACATGACCTGGGGGCACTTTTCGTGTATACCATTTCTTCTCCTAGAGACACAACTCAGAGGGACTTGAGGAAGCGGGATAGAACAATGGTGTGATCGACAGGGAGGTCCAGCTCTGGAACGATTCTGACTCAGAAGAGCATCCGGAGAGGGGCCCCAAAACTCCATGACTTTTTTTTTTCTTTTAGGTATTAGCCGCTTTGATTTTTTTTAAAAATATTAATTTTTAGCTGCACTGGGTCTTTGTTGCTGTGGGGGGGGGGCTTCTCTGTAGTTGCAGTCTGCAGGCCTCTCGCTGTGGTGGCTTCTTTTGTTTTGGACTATGGGCTCCGGAGCACGGGCTCAGAAGTTGTGCTGCACAGCATGTGGGATCTTCCCAGACTAGGGATCAAACCTGGGTCCCCTGCACTGGCAGGCAGATCCTTAACCCCTGGACCAGCAGGGAAGGCCCTGGCCAGTTTGATCTTATTCTGAGAAGTTTTTAATAGTGATAGAAAAGATGGCATCTTCTGTGGCAGTGGCAGTGACTCACCTGTTGCTGTATATGTTCAACCTGAGGCTGGAAGACAGCCGCTTAGCAGGCAGGTGTAGGAGAAATGAACGCTTCAGTAGTCGGCTGTTTTGGTGGACTACATTTTTCGTGTTTATGTTGCACACAACATAAAATGTACCATTTTGAGCGGTTTTAAAGTGTGCCGTTTTGTAGCATTAAGTACCTTCACACTGGTTTGCAACCCATGATGACCGATTTTAATGGGACATGGTTGTTAAAAAGTAGAGAAAGGCCACCAAATTCATGGCCACTTGATTTCTGCTTAAGGAGCTCATCCTTGCTCGGGATTGGCCTGTGTCCCACATAAGTCTTCCAGATTGCAGCTTCTGAAACTGCCATCCAGGGGGATTCCTTCTCTGGTCTCTGTAATCATCCACAGGCATTGACAGTCCGGTAGAACACCAAAGCGGGGAGGGGATCATGGAAGACTCTAGAAACAGAGATATAGGTATCATAATTTGGTGACATGGATGGGGGAGCCCGGTGGGCTGCCGTCTATGGGGTCGCACAGAGTCGGACACGACTGAAGCAACTTAGCAGCAGCAGCAGCAGCTCCAACTATTGATTTCTTTTTTTCCCCTGTCTCAAAAATTCTCTCAGAGAAGGCAATGGCACCCCACTCCAGTACTCTTGCCTGGAAAATCCTGGAGGAGGAGGAGGAGGACGGAGGAGCCTGGTAGGCTGCAGTCCATGGGGTCGCTAAGAGTTGGACACAACTGAGCGACTTCACTTTCACTTTTCACTTTCATGCATTGGAGAAGGAAATGGCAACCCACTCCAGTGTTCTTGCCTGGAGAATCCCAGGGATGGGGGACCCTGGTGGGCTTCCATCTATGGAGTCGCAGAGTCGGACAAGACTGAAGCGACTTAGCAGCAGCAGCAAAAATTCTCTAGCCTAGTGGAAGGAAAGAGTATATACCCCTTGCCCATGATCACTTTCTCATTCTTGAAATAAAATCCCCACTCCTAGCGGTTCTCTAGACCTGGCCAATGTGTGATGCCCCAACACCTCTCTCCAGGCTGTGATCCAGCCACTTGCCGCGGGCTCCACCTCCCTCGCAGTAGAGACTTCTTGTCCCCATAAGGGTTGTTCTGATGAGGAAGCGTTTGCCTGCAAGTGCAGTGAGTCAGAAAGTTTGATGTGCCTTCCAAAAAAAAAAAAACCCAAGCAGCTATAATCTTTGGCCACGTTAATAGGAGTGTCCAAATCTAGGACACTGAGGGGCCTGCTTTGCTATCTGCTGCGCACCCACTGAGTCATCCGCTTTTTCATCATCTTCCACCAGTCCAGCCCATCCCCTGCAGATTGCTCAAATGTATTCCCCTCTCTCCATGTCCCCTGCTTCTACCATCTTAAACCAGGGCCCTGCATCTCACGCTTGGACTATTGCAGTAGTCTCCTGATTGGTGTTCTAGCTTCTTCTCTTGTCTCTAGGCTTTGCCCTGCAGAAAGGTGATGTTAGGGAAAATGATCTGATCATATCACTTTGATTGTTTAAAATCCTCCAGTGGCTTCCCACGGCTCTGGGATCAGAGGCTTCATTTTTTAACAGGGCTTTCAGGGCTTCATGTAAACTGACCCCTCCTGCCTACACCTCTGATCACACCTCACACGACTTACCCCTCTTACTGATTTTCGGTCCCTCACTGTGTCAGTCTTCATCCTGGTCAGGGTCCTCCCACAAGCAGATGACGCTGCCTGTAATATTGCCTCTGCCCTACCCCGTCGCCTGGATAATTCCTTCTCTTCCTTTAGAGCTCAGCTCAAATGACCCTTTCTCAAGAAGCGGCCCTGAGCCTGCCAGACTACAGCAGGTTCCCCAGTTACAGGCACCCAGGGCATCCAGCACTCATTCATCTGGTCACTGAACAAGCATGTAATGACACCTGCCGGATACTAGGAGCCTGGATGGTGAGGACACCACGGTGAATGAGGCTGGCAGAGCCCTGCTGTCATGGGGCCCACACTCCAGGGTGGGTCAGGGACGAGAAAGCAATGGCAGGCTGATGAGGACTTCGGAGGTGACAGCACAGAAAGTGGGCGTGGGCAGTCTGAGATAAGGTGCTCAAGGAAACCTTAGGAGGAAGTGACACTGATCAGACAGCCAGATGAATGATGGATGGAGTATGTGGATGCTGGGGCAAGAGAGGGACTGGGCGGAGGGGAAAACCAGAGCCAGGTCCCTGAGAAGAAGTGTGCCTGGCGTGTTCCAGGAACAGCAAGATGGCCCCAGTGGCTGGGGCCCAGGGATCAGGGGAAAGGAGTGTGGGCAGAGTGTTCAGTTCACACGAGACCTTGGGGTCATGGGGCGATCACAGGAGGCTATCCTCAGGGTGATGGAGACCCGTAGAGAAAACTGGCTTATATATTTTTTCTTTTCTAATTTTTTTTAATTGGAGGATAATTGCTGGACAATATTGTGTTGGCCTCTGCTATACATCAACATGAACCAGCCACAGGTATACATATGTCCCCTCCCTCCTGAACCTCCCTCCCAGGTACCTGTACATCCTGACTCAGTGAGTGAAAGTCGTTCAGTTGTGTCTGACTCTTTGCAACCCCATGGACTATACAGTCCATGGAATTCTCCAGGCCAGAATACTGGAGTAGGTAGCCTTTCCCTTCTCCAAGGGATCTTCCCAACCCAGGGATCGAACCCAGGTCTCCTGAATTGCAGGCGGTTGTCACAGAGCACCGGGTTGAGCTCCCTGTCACAGAGCAAATTCCCACTAGCTATCTATTTTACATACGGTAATGTATATGTTTCCTTGCTATTCTGTCAGTTCATCCCACCCTTTCCTTGAGGGTTGGGACACTCAGTTTAGAAAGGCCAGAAACTCAGACTGTTGAAACAAAAAAAGAAATTTCCCAGGCTCGTAAAACTGTGAGATTCATCTTCAGGTGTGACTTGACCACCAGGACTTGGTTTCTGCTTCTTAGCACCTTAGCATGACTACTCTTGCATCGGCACATGCTCAAAAGGCCCAGCAACTCCAAGTTCACACCCCCCTCCCTCTCAGAAAGAGAGAGCTTATCTTTCTGGGTCTGATGTCACAACCTTGGTTTGGCCCTGAACCAGTCACTGAGGCCTGGGAAGGTGTGCCGATGGGGGACTGTAACCAGAAGGTGGGGACTGTGTCATGGGTGGCAAAAACCCCACAGAAGCTGCAGCCTGCAAGTGACTTGCTAAGAAAGCCCTTTTTCTTTCTGCACTAGATGATGTACTCAGAACCCCGTTTGTCCTTCTTGTCACCATGGCAGCCCCGGAGTCACCCCACTTGTCTTGTTTGACCTCCTCATTTTGCAGGTGAGCAGGCTGAGGCTCAGCAACTTTCTCAAGGTCACACACCACGACTGCAGTGAAGCCGGGATTGGCATCCAGGCATCACCTGGAGGGCAGACCCTAAGTCTGGGGCCAGCCTGCCAGATCTGAATCCTGGCTCTGCCATTTGTCAGCTGTGGCCCTGTATTCTTTTCCAAAGGCTGTCATAACAAATTGCCACAAACAGAGTGGCCAGGGAATTCCCTGGCAGCCTACCGGTTAGGGCTCCGTGCTTTCGTTATACTGGGGCCCAGGATCAGTCTCCAGTTGGGGAACTAAGATCCCTTAAGCTGTGTGACATGACTTAAAAAAAAAAAAAAAAAAAAAAAACAACCACACACGCACTCACAAAGAAACAAGCAACAAAGAATCCTAAACTGAGTGACTTAAAACAGCAGAAATGTATTATCACAGTTCTGGAGGTAAAAAAGAGTCTGAACTTAAGGTGCTGGCAGGACTGTGCTCCCTCCAAAGGCTCTGAGGGGAGCTTCCGGGGGCAGTGGCTTCCGGTGGCGGCTGGTGGCCCTCGTGGTACTCCAGTCTCCGCCCCTGTCTTCACCAGGCTTCTCTCTTCACTATCTTCTCCTCTCCTGTCTCTTAGAAGGACGTTCGCTGTTAAATTTAGGGCCCATCTGGGTAATCCAGCATGATCTCATTTCAAGATCCTTAATTACATCTGCAGACTCTTTCCAAATAAAGTCACATTTCCAAGTACCAAGGATTTGGATGTGGACATATATTTTGGGGGCCATTCGTTGAATGGTTTTTCCGGTAGTCATGTACGGATGTGAGAGTTGGACCATAAAGAAGGTTGAGTGCTGAGTGGATGCTTTCAAACTGTGAATGCTGGAGATGACTCTTGAGAGTCCCTTGGAAAGCGAGGAGATCAAACCAGTCCATCCTGAAGGAAATCAACCCTGAATATTCATTGGAAGGACTGATGCTGAAGCTGAAGCTCCAATACTTTGGTCACCTGATGTGAAGAGAGGACTCATTGGAAAAGACCCTAATGCTGGGAAAGATTGAGGGCAGGAGGAGAAGGGGTGACAGATGATGAGATGGTTGAATGGAATGGCATCACTGACTCAATGACCATGAGTTTGTGAGCAAACTCCAGGAGATGGTGAAGGACAAGGAAGCCTGGCGTGCTATAGTCCATGGGCTTGCAAAGAGTTGGACACGACTTAGCCACTAAACAACAAGATTGAATCCATTCCAGGGACCTTGGACAAGTCACTTAACCTCTCCGAACCTCAGTCTGTCATCTGCAAAATGGGAATAATACCACTTCATAACATTGCCTTGAGGATTACTATGAGATAATCTTTGCTGGGTCCTTCACAGAGGACCGAGCATGTAGTACTCAGTAAAGGTTAGTTATTCTGAACCCAGGTCCAGTCTGGTCTTCTTGTGGGCTTCTCTGAAGTGGCCTTCTTTACAAGTAGACTTAGGTAGGCTTGGGTTCCCTCAACTAGTAGCAGTAGAGACAAGTTAAGTAGTTGGTGTCTTGTTTCCTTTTTAATATTTATGTATTTGGCTGTGTCAGGTCTTAGTTGCAGCATCTAGGCTTTTCTCTGTGGTGAGCAGGCTTCTCTCTAGTTGTGACGTATGTCCTTAGTGGCAAGTGGGATCTTAGTTCTCCGACCAGGGATCGAACCCATGTCCCCTGCCTTGGAAGGCAGATTCTTAACCACTGGTCCACCAGGGACGTCCCTAGTTGGTCCCTTGATGGAGACACTTTGGCCAAGTTTAAGCCAAGTGTCCCCTGCTGGCTCTTCAGCTGGGGCCTGTTCTGTTGTCCAGGCTCCCCCTTCCTGAGGCCTGCAGCTGAGAGGCGGAGTTTTTTAAGGAGGTCTCCTGTCAATCAAACTCACCCTGGCTCCGGGAGGCCGGCCTGGAACCCTATGATTTAGAGTGATGGAATGTAAATTGCAGAGAGTCCACGCTTCCCATTCAGCTGAGGTCCCATCAGCATCTCATTCCCCTTCCCTGGGGCTCCTCCAGGTCTCATCTGGTGGATTCTGTCCGCAGAGCACCTCCGCGGCAACCACGACGATGGCTTGCTTCTTACATCTATCACACCTGCACTGTGACAATGTAATTTTTATCTCCGGTTGTTTATTTCTCAGATGGAACTACTTGTAAATTCCAAGAGGAAAATATATCCCCGTGTGTGACAGAACCAGCCCAGGGCGATTAATCTGGGCTTTTAAGCTGGGAAGGCAAACCTGGGTGATGCTGCTCCATGTCTAAGTGTCCAACAATCAACCATGGCCATTAATTGTCCCCCGACAAAGCAGTGGCCCCAGGAGGAATCAGGTTCAATAGGATCTGATCCAGCCGGATGGGATTGGGGTCTTCATTCCCCATCTGTTGGGTGGCAAGCAGATCCCTAGGGACAGAGAGTGGGAAGCAAGTGGCTTGAGGCCAAGAGGTGGGGGAAAAACCAATATTTCAAGGCTTAGTTGACAGTGGGTGTGAGAAGGAGCAGGGACTAAGGGCATCAGTGTGCCCATAGCACAGGCACAGGCTTGTGTGGGCCCAGCAATTCCAGGTTCAAATCTGAACCTCACTACCTACCGTCACTTTGGGGGAGTTCCTTTACCCCTCATGCCAACAGAGGGGTTTCTTAGTCTGTAAAATGGAGCAAAGAATATTTGCTCCATAGAGTAACTGAGAGAATTAAACAAGCAATGTATGAAAAGTTCTTATTGCATGGAATGGGTGGTTTGGTTCTTTTTTTTTTTTTCCCCCTAAAGGCCTAGGGCAGTGTTCAGGCCTGCAGAAGATGAAAGTCACAGAAATAATCAGAATTCTAGAAGGAATTGGAAGGAATTTAGAGAACACCTCATGCAAAGTTTAGTAGAGGTTTGGGGAATTGAAGAGACTTAGAAGCTGGATTGGAGAAGGCAATGGCACCCCACTCCAGTATTCTTGCCTGGAAAACCCCATGGACGGAGGAGCCTGGTGGGCTGCCGTCTATGGGGTCGCACAGAGTCCGACACGACTGAAGGGACTTAGCAGCAGCAGTAGCAGAAGCTGGATGGAACCCAATTTCCTGACAGTCACCACTGTACATCATCACATCATATTGCCTCCATTGCAAGGGCCTCAACCTGGGCCTCCCTGCCTCCTGCGGGGCCAACCAATGGGCCTCAGGAGCCATAACCCCCTGCAAGGATGTGCACTATTCTGTGTGTGAGTGTATTTTAATGCCGCCAGAGTTTTCATCAGATTCTCAAAAGGTGCCCCCATTCAAGCACTTCCCTGGTAGCACAGTGGATAAGAATCTGCCTGCCAATGCAGGGGACATGGGTTCAGTCCCTGGTCCAGGAAGATCCCACACGCTGCAGAGCAACCAAGCCCATGTGCCACAACTGCTGAGCCTGTGCTTTGCAGCAAGAGAAGCCACCACAGTGAGAAGCCCACACACCACCATAAAGAGTAGCCCCTGCTCACCATAACTGGAGAAAGCCTGCAAAGTAACGGAGGCCCAGGGCAGCCAAAAATAAATGAATAGACTTTTTTTTTTTAAAGAAAGAGAGAGTCATATAACATTAAAAAGCTTCCCCCATTCAGAAAGATTGAGGGCTTTTTTGGACTCTGATATTGAGACTGTTGGGTGGAGGTGGGGGCATTGCCCAACCCTCCCACCTGCATTTGATGTTCTACGCATCTTCGATCATGATCAAAATCTGGCTGTGATCTGGGGTTTTCCTTGGCCTCAGGGCCCCACCAGCCCTTCTCATTCTACCCTGGTTCTTGCTGTTCTTTCCCTGGAAAACCAGCTTACATGTGCCAGCTAGGAGCAGGGTGTGTGTATGTTGTGGGGGGTGGGGGTGGGGGGTTCCAAGTTTTGACATTCTGGGCTGGTTCCAGATTTTGTGGAGTTTACACAATTTAGACTCCCCTTTTTATGAAAAAGTGTAACAAGTCATGAGAAACTTCCCTGGTGGTCCAGTGGTTAGGAATCCGCTTTGCAAGGCAGCGGATGCAGGTTCGATTCCTGGTGGGGGAACTAAGATCTCACATGTCAAGGAGCAACTAGGTCCACGCTCCACAGCCACTGAGCCTGTGCATTCCAGAACCCACAACTAGAGCCCTCGTGCCTTGAAGGAAGCTCCCACATGGTGCAATGAAGATCCCGTGTATTGCAGCTAAGACCTGAGGCAGACAAACGAATAAATCATTGTGGCTAATCTCTAAGTCATGTCCGACTCTTTAGTGACCCCCTTGGACTATAGCCCGCCAGGCTTCTCTATCCATGGGGTGTCCCAGGTAAGAATACTGGAGGGGGTTGCCATAGGAGATCTTCCTGACCCAGGGATCAAACTGTGTCTCCTGCATTGGCGGGTGGACTCTTTACCACTGAGCCACCAGGGAAGTCCAAATAAATGAATAAGTAAATATTTAAAAAAATAAGTCATGAATACAGAACTAGGTGCAGGGTCTTGGGAGGACTGTGGATGCTTTATTAGGATCCCTGTAAATCCGCCTCTGCTGGTGTTGTTACTAAACAAGTGTCCTCAAGAGAATATGGGGTTTCAGCATTGCTCACCCACCAAAGGTCTGTGGCCTCCCAGGGGCACTGACCCAGTTTTCTGGACGGTGCTCCACTGGGTGCTTGAGATGGATGTGTGAAAAGATCAGCCTGCCCTCAAGGAGCTCCCAGTAACAGAGGACCCAGTTTACGGGTAAATAATGACCCCTTGGCCACTGCAGCTCCCCCAGCTTTTGCTTTGCTGCCTGCTGAGCCACCTTGCATCCCCACAGCTCAGCAAGTGGTGGGGCTTCCCTGGCTTCACTTTCAGGGTTATCCCACAGATAAAAAGGGTCCTGGCTGTCCACTTCTGTGCAGGAAGAGGAGAGGGCTGTCGGTAGGGCCTCTAAGGAAGGGTCCCAGTGTCTGTGGCATGGTCTCTTCCCATAGTTTCTGTTGAGATGAGCTGAGTATGATGCTTTGTTCAGGCCCAGGTTTGGGGCAGGCCCTTTGGAAGATGGAGGGTTAGGGGGCATAGAAGCTACCTTTATCTTTTTTTAAAAAATTAATGTATTAATTAAATTTTATTTATTTGACTGTGCTGGGTCTTCCTTGCTTTGCAAGGGCTTTCTCTAGTTACTGCAAGCAGGGGCTAGTCTTCATTGCAGTGCACAGGTTTCTCCTGGCACAGGCTCAGTAGTTGTGGCAGCATGTGGAATCTTCCTGGTCCAGGGATAGAACCCGTGTCCCCTGCACTGGCAGATGGATTTTTAACCAGTAGGCTACCAGGAAAGTCCCCTCCATCTTTTTCTTTCTTTCTTTTTCTTTTTAATATTTTTATTTGGCTGTGCTGGGTCTTAGGTGCAGCATGAGGGATCTTCAATTTTTGCAGCCTATGAATGCTTCGTTGAGGCATGTAGGATCTAGTTCCTTGACCAGGGATCAAAGCTGGGTGCCCTGCATTGGGAATGCTGAGTTTTAGCCACTGGACCACCAGGGAAGTCCCTTCCCTCCATCCTTGCCTTATCTATTCACCTGTATTTGCATGACACTGAAGATAAGATGGGAAGAAAGATGCTGTTGGGAGCAAGAGGCTGACCCCAGGGGACCCGGATCTGGCTCTTGCTTTGCCAGTTTGTACTTGTGGGCTTTGTGGAGGACTCTGAACCTCTTTGCGCTTCCAGTTTGTCATCTAGAAGATGGATAATAAAACCAGCCTTGCTGGAGTGTTGAGAAGGTTAGGGATTTCACACATGTAGGGCTGAGCACAGTGCTGACCCTGAGGTCAGTGGCTCTAAATTTTCACTTACTGTTATTGTTTTGGAAGAGCCATCCCTGCCCCGTTGGAGTTTCCACCCTTTTCTCTCTAGCACCTTGGCAAGTCTCCTTTTCTGCTGGGTCCTAGAGCTTCCTGGGAGAAGACTGGTCAAGGCCAAGGCATGGATGGATCTCCCAGGGCAGTGCCTTGGGCAGTGCCTTGGGCAGTACTGGTTGCAACAAATTGGAGCAGGCCAAGCTGGAAGGGGTCGGTAACTCGGGCGGGGCTGGGTCAGGATGGGCAGATGAGGAAGCTGCAGGAATGAGGGATGGACAACCCACCTCCTGACCCTGCCCTTCCAGCCTGTTTCCCTAATGTCTCTGAAAGGGTGTGCATGTGTACCCAGTCACGAAGTCAAGTCCGACTCTTTGTGACCCCATGGATGGTTTAGCCCACCCTGCTCTTCTGTCCATGGAATTTTCCAGGCAAGAATACTGGAGTGGATTGCCATTTCCTCCTCCAGGGGATTTTCCAGACCCAGGAATCAAACCTATGTCTCCTGCATTGGCAGGCAGGTTCTCTACCACTGAACAACCTGGGAAGCCCTCCTGGAAGTGCAGGGCTGAACAAAGGGAAAACCAGAATTTTCATTTGCCAGTTTCCTAAGAGGGTAGTTTCTGCCTGGTACCATGGGTAGGTGACCTCCAGGAACCTGCTGGCCACTTGCTCCCTGGTAGGACCACAGCCATTCCCTAGAGGGGTCCCAGGAGAATCATTGGGATCACTTTGTCCCACCAGTGCCTCCCTGCCCTTCTTGCCCAGAGTGGCTTCAGAAAGCAGCGTGGATCCAGAGACAGGGGCCATTTCTGGCCCTCTGGGAAACTCTGCTACCCTTCCGATAAGGATTTAAACAGGTTGTTGAGCGGGCCCGCTAATTAATCTTTTGTTTTTGTTTATTTTAAATTTTTGGTATGAAAGTAATACACGCCATCTGTGGAAATTTTGAAAAAAAAAAAAAAAAGTGTAGAAAACTCTAAAGAAGCAGGAGAAAAAGCCCAGACACAAAAGCAGAGTCAAGCACAACTGTTAACATGTTAATATGTTGGCTGAAAAGCAGAAGCTTTTAAAAACCCCATGTAAACATCAGTGTCAAAGGCTGCCTGGGACTGCATGGAATTAATCTTTTTAAGAAAACACATCTGAACCAAGCGCATTTGGAGTGTAGGGGATTTGCAGGCACCCCCCTCCAGGCTGGGGAGTGTGAACAAAGTCTGGGTCTTCAGCCCCTGGGGTTCAGCAAGTCTTTCCAGGAGCCTCCCAGAAGGTGGGATGGGGTTTGCCTCAATCTCAGAGATTTCCTTCTCTACATTCTTGCCCAGCAGGAGTGCTTTCACACTTGGCCTCTCCGCCTGCCGCCTGGGGTCTGTGGAAGGCAGTGAAGGGTAGAGGATGGAAGAGAGGGATTGGTGTGTGTGGGGGGGTGATACTCTCCGCAAAGAAGAGCTATCCACTGGCCAAGGGGCGGAGTCAGCTGACCTGCTTCCCCTTTTTCTTTCCTGGTGGGGGTGGTGGGGAGTGCCCAATCCTACTGAACTGCAAGTGAGCAACACCTGCCCTGAGAAGATGCGTCCTTAGTGCAGGCTGCAGAGGACCCCACGGAGAGCGCTGCCTAAGAGGGAGAGTGAAAAGGCAGAGCCAGGAGCGGGTGGAGCAAACAGCAGGTGGAGCCAGGCAGAAGCCTTGATTGCCCCCACCCCCTGCCCCTTGACTCAGCACTCCTTTTTATTTATTCATTTAGGCTGCGCTGGGTCTTCCTGGCTGGTGTGGGCTTTCTCTAGTTGTAGCAAGTGGGGGCTTCTCACTGGGGTGGCTCTAAAGCATGGACTCAGTAGTTGTGGCACACAGGCTTAGCTGCCTCTTGCGTGGTGTGTGGGAATCTTAGCTCCTGGACCAGGGATCGAAACCGTATCCCCTGCATTGGCAGGTGGATTCTTAACCACTGGGTTACCAGAGAAGTTCTTCAGCATTTCTTTAGGGTGGTTGTAAATGGTGCCAGGAGGTGGCAAATGCAGGGATGCTGGCTGGGAGGGGCCACCATATGAGGAGCAAGGTAGCCAGCCCACCTTTCATCACAGGGACCCACCTCTGAGAGGCTACCTGCACAGGTTACTGAAAAGGGGGTGGGGATTGGAATGCCATGTGCTGAGTGGGAGGCACCCCAGCATCAGTGACTTATGCCTGGTGGCACCAGCTTCTAGGCCCTAATGGAACTATTTATTTTTCTGGGACTGAGAGCTGAGAATTTATCAAGCACCATGCTAAATGTTCTATGTTTATTACTTAACCATCACAGCAGCCCTAGGAAGCAGGTGTTTCCCCCCATTTTACAGATCAGCAAACTGAGAGGCGATGTGACTTGCTCAGGGCTACACAGCCCCGTTGGTCATTGGCTGGAATTCAAATGCAGGCCTGCTTTTAGGCCTGCTGTCTTAGCCACTATTCCTACTGGTTGTTGGTGCTGGGAGAACCCACCTGGAGAGTGGAGTCAACCAAAAAAGTCCACCAAAACCCTCCTCTGAAAGCTTCTGCTCCCTTAGCACCTTCTCTGGGGACAGAAGAAGGTGTCTTTATGTGCCAAAAGAGAGCCTAGATCCCGGAGGCGGAGGTCCCACCCGTTCTCATTCTCGGGTTTCTCTGAAATGCCGGGTTTGGGCTGGGCTGGGCTAGGTTGGGAGGCCAGTCTGTAGGGGTCAGGGCTCTCGGACACGGATTCTGAAGTCGGTGACCCCTCCTGGGCTAGAGACAGCAGTGGAGGCCGCAGCACGGGTGCCTGTACCTGGCAACCGGCCAAACCGCGACCCCCAGAGGCCATAGCGATTCCTCTCTCGCGGAGTGGGCAGGAGGGGCAGCAAGAGGGTGGCGGCGGGCGGCGGGCGGCGAGCGGATGCGGGATGCGGATGCGGCCGCTGGCCTGCTCCCGGACCGGCTCCCACCTTGGCCGGCCCGGCGGGCGCTGGTTGGCTCCTTGGGAGCGCTGCTCACCCAATCACACACCTGCACAGTTGCCGGGCAACTGGGACTGAGTTGTAACACCTCGGCGACTAGAGCCAGGATTCTGTTTTTATTTTCCAGGCAGTTCCAAGTCTCTCCTTAAAAGTTGTAGAAAAATGGCATTCGGTTTACCTCCTCAGAGGGACCACACCCCTCAACCTTCCGGTTTCCAGCCCCCATCCCCCAGCCTGGAGGTCTTCCATCAGACTTGCCCCGAGATTCCGGCTCCGTGGTTCCCGCTTGGGGCCCAGGCACCCCAGGGAGTTAGGCATGCAAGGGGCCTTGGGAGCGCCTCACAGCACCCTCATTTTGGGAGTCTTCCTCAGGGAAGCTGGGGACTTCTGCCTGAGGCAGGGTGGGATATCCAAGGAGGACTCCGAAGGCAGGGAAGAGCAGGCTTCAAGGTCGCTGGCCTCCGAACGACCTTGGGATGGCCTTGGGGTGGGCGTGGGGCATGGCTTGGATCTGCTTCTGGCTTTACACACGGCTTACTATCTGGGTGTTTCCCAAATTTCAATTTCTGCTTCACACCTTCTTAGCGTCTCACCCATCTGTGAGCCACCTGCACTAATTTTTCATTTCTTTTCTCTTCTGTATATTGACCCACTTTAGCTTAAATAGATGTATTTAAAAGGGAAACTTGATAACACCTCTGTAAATGGAGACAGTACCACTTGCCATAAATAGAAAGTAACTGCAGAAATAAATACAAAAAAACAAAATGTTATTAAATTTTAGCACATGGAGTCTGATCTGGGAAAGCCCCCGCCAACAAAACAATGCTTGTTAATGCTTACTCTGTGCCAGACACTAGCTTAACATTTTACATGGATTAGCTCTTTTGATCAGATATTATTCATGTTCCCATTTCACAGACAGTGAAACTGAGATACAGAGAAGCTAAGGGCTTTGGCCAAGGGACATACAGACACTAAATTATGAACTAAGTTTCAAAGGTGAGTCCTTGGTGGTCCAGTGGCTGGGACTCTGTGCTCCCAAGTCTCCCAAGGCCCAGGTTCAATCCCTGGTCAGGGAACTAGATCCGACAGGCAACAACTAAGAGTTGGTATGTTGAAACTAAAGACCCCTGCAACGATGATCAAAGATCCCATGTGCCGCAACTAAGACCAGGCACAGCCAAAAAAAAAGAAAGCTGAGTCCCATCCAAAAACTCGGAGAAGGCAATGGCACCCCACTCCAGTACTCTTGCCTGGAAAATCCCATGGACGGAGGAGCCTGGTAGGCTGCAGTCCACGGGGCTGCTAACAGTCGGACACGACTGAGCGACTTCACTTTCACTTTTCACTTTCATGCATTGGAGAAGGAAATGGCAACCTACTCCAGTGTTCTTGCCTGGAGAATCCCAGGGATGGCGGAGCCTGATGGGCTGCCGCCTATGGGATCCCACAGAGTTGGACACAACTGATGCAATTTAGCAGCACCAGCAGCAGCATCCAAAAACTGTGCTGTCTCTACAGAGTGATACCTCTGGTTCTCTGCCCTGGTAACTGGGTGGTGGCCCTTTCCAGAATTAGGACAATGCTTTGAGCCCCAGCTGCAGTGGTTTTTTCCTGGGTCCAGGACATATAACCTGCTAGGTGCTCATATAGTTAAACCACATATTCACCCAACAGCCCTATGAAGTGTCTCATTTTATAGCTCAGGGAACTGAGGCTCAGAAGGCCAAGCCACTTGCCCAAAGTCACACTGTTGCTGAGTGGCAGGGCCAGAATGTGAATCCTATCTCTGCGGCGCTGACTCCATCTTATACCTATTTGTAGCTCTGCTTCACGAGCCTGCAATGCAAGAGATGTGAATTTGATCCCTGGGTTGGGAAGATCCCCTGGAGAAGGAAATGGCAACCCACTCCAGTGTTCTTGCCTGGAGAATCCCATGGACAGAGGAGCCTGGCAGGCTACAGTCCAGGGGACTGCAAAGAGTTGGTTGCAACTGAGCACACACACACACACAACTTCATGTAGAAAAATGAATCTAATGCTTAGTAAACACTATAGCAGAAACAAGCCCTCTGCCTCTCACGGGGAATCAAATCCCCACCTGGGGAAACTGACCATTTGTGGAGCCCAGGCCAGGCTCTGGATAGACACTTCCTCTGAGCTGAGTCTTGATCTCTGGAACCGTGGCCTTCTGTTGGTGGGTGAAGACCCCCAGGGCCAGCCCCTAGGCTCTGGGCCTCCCTACACCTCAGCAAAACCCTACTCCCTGGCCAAGGATGTTTGTCCTTCTTCTCTACCTCCCCTGAAACATAGTCCATCATCCCCTATCAATATGAGCAACTGCTCTTCTCACTCCAGAGCTGGCTCATTCTTACCTGGAAGAGAAAGAATAAGGGAGCCTTTGGAGAGAGAAGAAAATCATATGTTATTTTTTAAAAGGCATTCTGAGTAAGTGTTGAATAGAGTTCAAGAAAATTGCCTTAAAGACCTGCTCTCCACAGGGAAGGTGTTTCTCCTGGCTCCCAAGTATTTGCAAACTTAATTGCACATCTGTATGGGCTACTGTTTTTATTTCTTCCTGGTCTCAGAGGTGGGCTTTGAAGATTGTGCTCTCTCTGTAATGGTTTTCTTTATCTCAGATAAATTTTGCACACCTGCAAGGTAGAATGGCTTGAAAGAAACTGTGTCAGAATTGGCTCTCGATTTAATAAATCTGCAAATGAAGGAGGGTTTGATGAGCTGATGTGATGTTAGCCCGCCCTGAGCCTCCTGTCACAGGGGTGCAGCCTGGTCCCACCCCCACCCCAAAAGGGGCTGTGCTGAACTGCAGAGCCTCAGCCCACATCTCTGCTGAAACCCTCTCTTTACCCGAAAGCTGAAAGCCAGGCGGTGTGGGGGAAGACCTGTTTCTGCGTGGGTGTTTGGAGACTTTTAGGCCAAGATGTTAATAAGAGGCTTTTAGGTTAATTGTAAAACCACAGCTCCCCTCTGCTGGGGACTTCTCAAACCTCCCGCACAGTATTTTCTCAAAGAACTAGAAGGTTCATTTTGGGCTCTGGACCGTGTGGGGAACAAATCAGGGGTGAGACCTCAATGCTTGGAGTTGATGGGAGTGCCAACACCCAGGGCAGTGCAGGACCCCAGACTTGTGCACAAGCTCCTCTGGGCCTCTTTGGCCTCCACCCCATAGAAATGTGCCCCTTTCCAGAGGGTGAAGGTGCTAGCCCTTCCCCCACCCCACCCCTGGAGTCTGACCTATTTGTTCCCAACTGTGACCTCCTGCCCAGCCAACATGGGGAGGAGCATGGGGAGGGAAGGCAATTAGAGGCCAGGAAGAAAGTGCTTGCTGGGTATTTATCCTCATCCCTGACCGAATGTCTCAATTCTTGCCCTCCTCACACAGCTTCTGTGTTTTGGGCTGACTTTCAGAAGTCCTCCAGAAGTCTGGGTTGACTCCCCGCTGTCCCCTCTTCAGGCCTAGGGGTGGTGACACTGGTGGTTCCTTGCCTGCTATTTGCTATCCCTGAGGATTGCCTAGGCCCTGCCCATACCTTGGTCAATTGTCCCTTTACTGAACTATTCTCAAAATACCTAATGGCACCCGATGGACTCAGTGGTCATGGGCACGTCATTTACCTCTTGGAGCTTTGGTTCTCTCACCTATAAAATAAATTTTATTATTCAACAGTTTGCTCGTGTGGTTGTAACAAGTGCAAAGTGCTTGACCCAGGGCTTGGAGGACAGTAACTTTAGCCTTCGGGGACAGAAATGGTGTGTGTTGGGGGGACTGGTCAATCATCTCTGTCCTTGGCAGTTGTCTGTCCTGATCTTCTGCCTGTGGTGGTCTTACATCTTGCTGTCAGCTTTCCATCCACAAGCCAGGGCCTGTTGACTGATTGCCTGGTTTAGGAGCGGGGCACCAGGAGAGCAGACTCTCATGGAACTTGGGAAGCTGGTATTCCTTTCTTTTAAAATTTTGCTTGTTTATTTTTCTGACTTTGGCTGTGCTGGGTCTTGCTGCTGTGTGGGCTTTTCTCTAGTTGTGGTGAGCGGGGGCTGTTCCTAGCTGCAGCGCACAGGCTTCTCATTGCAGTGGCTTCTCGTGCGGAGCACGGGCTGAAGGACGCATGGGCTTCAGTAGCTGTGGTGCACGGGCTTAGGTGCTCCGAGGCATGTGGGGTCTTCGCCAACCAGGGATTGAACCCGTGTCTCCTGCCTTCGCAGGTGGATTCTTAACCACTGGACCACCAGTGAAGTCTGAGAAGCTGATGTTTCTTTTGTCCTGTTTGCTCCACAGAAGCTGTGCATCCGACTGATACATGCACATTCTTTTCAGTCTTTATTTATTGTTATCAGGAAACAAAACAGTCACAGATTTCGTGCAATATAGTGTCCCCTGAGAATGCAAAAGAAGGAAACAGATGATACCAGATATTCCTGCTGGAGCAGCCAGGTGTGGGTTGGATCCTGGACTGGGTTCTAAAACTGTATTTCAGCAGCTGCTTCTCTGCGTAAAGGAAACATGTCTGGGTCTAGGCAGCGCCTCTCTGACCTGGTCTACTCTGGAGTCTCATATAGCCTTTGGGGTTGAGGGTCCAGGAATGAAAAGGAGAGCGGAGGAAATGGGCCTGGTGAGGAGTCTGTGAACCGTTAGTGTTTAAGACAGTATCTATCTAGAAAGGTGAGAAAGACAGGGAGGATGGGTCTCTGCTCTCAAGAGGATCAGAGCTAAGTTGGGAAAATCGCAGTTACTCAAGAAGTGATGAGAGCCCCAAGTGGGAGAGGGATAAGCCAGCACTAGTCCAGGGCAGGCTGTCAAGGAAAGTTCTTGGGAGAAGGTGACTTGACCTTTGGGTGAGGACAGAGTGTGGAGAGGGCATTTCAAGGGAGGCCAGCTCAGAGTCTGGGGTAGCCAGGCTGAGGCAGCAGTTAAGTGTGGCCTGGGAGTAGCTGGAAATCCAGGTGTTGGGGGTGGGGAGGGGGAAGCAAGGAGTGGGTCTGGCTTATTCAGAGCCTTAAATACAGGTAGGGTATTTAGATCAGGAAGTAGGACTCTGGGAGCCCTTAGAGGAAGGATTCTTAACCTGGGGTTCCCAGATGGACTCAGAGCATCCCAGAAACCCCGAAACTGTAGGGTGCAGTGGTTGAAGGGTCTGGGCTTTGTCTTCAGACCTTCCTGCACCGAGCTCTAGTGCTGTTTTCTAGTTACTCCTTACCCTTTTTTTCTTCCCAGTTAATTTTTACTGGAGTGTAGTTGGTCCACAACGTTGTGTTAGCTTTCACTGCACAGCAAAGTGGATCAGTGCCACATACACGCACACACTTTCTTTTTAGATTCCTTTCCCGTCTGAGTCAGTACAGAGCATTGAACAGAGGTCCCTGCACCATACACCAGGTGCTTACTAGGCTACTGTTTTCAAATAAGTGTTGATCTGTTCCAGATGAAGAAATAGCTCTCATTTGCAAATGTCTGAGTAGTTGCTTCTTGTCACTGTCCATTTTTTCTAATCAAGGACTGAAGCACACAATTACCACAGGGGTCTGTGAAGTTTTTCTTGTTAAGAGGAGGCTTTAGTTTTGAAAGGCATAAAGCATCTACAAGTAGGAATTAATATGTGTGCACTCACTCACTCAGTTGTGTCTGACTCTTTGTGACCCCATGGACTGTAGCCCACCAGGCTCCTCTGTCCATGGGATTTTTCAGGCAAGAATATTGGAGTGGGCTGCCATTTCCTTCTCCAGGAAGCTTTTTTTAAAAAATTAGTGTTTGTTTTTATTTATTTGACAGCACTGGGTCTTGGTTGCAGCATGTGGGATCTAGTTCCTTGACCAGGGATTGAACCCAGGCCTCTTGCATTAGGAGCTCAGAGTCTTAGCCAATGGACCAGCAGGGAAGTCCTACTCCTCAACATTTTTGAGTCTCAGCTTTCTCCTCTATGAAACGGATCTAAATGGTAGTATTTAGCCTGCAGTATGTTTGGGGTAATAAGTCCAGATCATGGACATGTTGCATTGTGCACGGTCACTGGCTTGCTCTAAAGATCTCAGTAAAGGGCAGCTGTCATTAATATGCTGCAGAACTGTGAGTGACTTCTCCAGAGAGAGGGTCTCCTACAGCTTTCATGAGATTCCCTAAGGGGTCCCTGATTCAAAAAATGTTAAGCACCACTCACTGCTTGAGAGGTTTAAAAATAGCAGTGTGCTGAGCAGCAGAGAGCAGTGTTTATGTGAATGACACATGGTGGTGTGGGCCTGGGGGCAGGGCCTCCAGTGCAGAGCCTTTCTGTTCATCTCTTGGACACGCCAACCCTCTGTCGGTTCATACCCAATTGTCAAGCCTTGCTGAGCCCTGATTCAGCCAAGCTCCTGCTCAGTGCCAACATCCAGAGACTAAGAACAACGTCAGTGAGAGGGAAGATGTGTGGAAGCCAGTCTCCAAAGGTGGCCCCCGTTCCCACATGGAATCGGGCTGGTAAACAACTGGCTTTAACCACTCAGATGCAGTGAAAGTGAAGCTGTGCCAATTCCCATCCCTAGTTCTTGATCAAAGCCAGCATCTTCACTTTCCCAAGTCTGAAGAAGATTTTGGGAGGTCTGAGCCATGGTGTAAGAAGTCTGGCTCCCCAGGCTCCTCTGGAGAGATCACAGGCAGTGACCACATTGAGAGGAGAAGCCCCAAGACCATATGGAGAAGGAGAGAGGAGTTCAAGAGCCCCAACTTCTTAGTTCTGAGCCCAGAGGACCCAGGGCTCTCCACCATCTGTCTGCAAGCACAAGAGATACCCCGAGTGAGAACAGCAGAATAACCATCCCACAGAGCCCATTCAGCCCACAGAGCACAAGGTCATGAGTTTTGTTTTAATGGCTCAAGTCTGGGATAGTTTATTACACATGTGGAAATAAATGGACCAACCGAATGAGAACATGTAAAGGCAGTTTATTCAGAGCTTGCTTTTTGAACTAACAATCACTTATTTTGGCAGACAGTCCGAGGCAGGCAGAGGAGTAGGAAAGTTTTAGAGTGGAATGAAAGGAAGGCCTCAGTTGTGCCCTGATTGGGCTGGGGAAGCTAGGGATGGACTCTCTAGAAGTAGGGCATCCTTGGACTTCCCTGGTGGTCTAGTCCTTCAGAATCCACCTGTCAGTGCAGGGGGCACATGTTCAATCCGTGGTCTGGAGGGAGGATTCCCCATACTTCGGGGCAGCTAAGCCTGTGTGCCACAACTACGAAGCCCGAGAGCTCTAGAGCCCATGCTCTGCAGACACGGAAGCCCCTGACCGCAACGAGAAGCCTGCACACTGCGACTAGAGAGTAGCCCCTGCTCACCGCAGCTAGAGAAAGTGTGGAGCAGCAACAAAGACCCAGTGCAGCTCCAGATAAATAAATGTTTTTTCAAAAAAGAAGTAGGGTATCCTCTGTGTGTGGTTAGGAGCATATTCGGTTTCCCCTGCTTGACCTTAAGTTGCAAGTGGGGACAAAAGTTAGGGAAGCTAGTCAAGTTCTTGCAGGTTGGGGCTGATTGTCACAGGGGTTACTGTTTGGCTTCCTGGACTGTTTGCTAGAGATGTGGACTGATTTCCTACAAGTCTGACTTGTTGGTACAGGCTGCCTTCTTGGGCTGGTTACTGCAGGTAAGGGGACAGTTTCCTGGGCTGGTTACTGCAGCCTGAGTGTCAGAGTTCTGTTTTTCTATGTGGTTTGGCACCTGTTTGTATATTCAGTCTCTCATATGACAACAGATTCCTGCAAGTGAACTGATGATAGTGAAGCCGTGTGGAATGAACAGAGCTTTCTAGGTAAGCCCAAAACAAGGAAAATCACACTTAGCTTGCACTAAGTTCGAAGAACAGGTGAGAACTCGCAGATAGATGAGGGAAGGAGGGACGTCTCAAGGCGAGGGGAGCATGACCCAAGGCCTGGAGATGGGGGAGACACTGTGCCCGGTGGACCAGGTTGGGCTTCTGACAGGAGCTGAATGCTGGCTTAGGATCCAGGGCACTGGACAAAGAGGGTCACAGCCATGGGAGTGATAGGGTCAGAAGGAGGAGCTGGAAGGGAGAAAGGATGAAGGTAGGAGATGAGCAGGCAGCTGCTGTCTTGGGAAGGAGTTTTGAAAGTGGAAGCTACAGGGGTGAACAGGACTCAAGGGAAGAGGAGAAATGCAGAGTCCAGGTTTTGTGCAGACTGAGGAGTCAGTGGTCACTGAGAAGGTGACTCAGGGAGAGGGGAGGAGGTTTGGAGCGGGGTGATACTCGTTTGGGGAATGCTGAGTAGGAAGAGTCTGGGTGATCCCAGGAAACGTGCGCGGAGCCTTTGGAGATTCGGATTTGGAGCTAGGAGTGAGCTAAGCGGGGGAGGAATTTGTATGGGTTCTGGTGGCCCCGCAAGGACTGCGGATAGAATGGGAAGAGGAAGAGGCGCGCATGGCAGGGGCTGCGAAGGCATGTCCGGAGTAGACCTGAGTGGCGTTGACCCTGGAGAGAGCTGTGTTGAGGAAATTGAGGGCGGAGGAGATTTCAAGGGGCAATTGATCCAAGAGAGAGACTGAAAACGGTTGGATTTGGGCAGAAGCAGGGAGTTTGTGCATGAGAAGCAGGTGGAATCCCAGGGCAGGGGCTGGAAGTGAGAGGAAGTGGGCTGACTGCGAGGAGAGAGACTTTTCAAGTGGTTTGCCTCTGTCTGGCCTGAGTCGGGAGGAGAGAGGGGGTGGCCGCAGGGCGATGTTGGTTTGGCAGGGTTTGTTATACAATGGGAGAGGCTAGAAGGAGTCTCAAGGCAGAGAGGGAGCAGTCGATAGTGGGGGCAGGGAACTGGAGATGCCGAGAGGGCGCACACCAGACAGGGAGGCAGCTGTCAGAAACCACGGCCTCGGGCAGAATCGGGCTGCAGGTGGGGTTGCGCTGGCCCACAGCGTGTTTTGTTTTGGGTGGAATTTGCTGCTAAACAATGACATGTGGAAATTCTCATTCCTACTGTCCAGAAAAATCAAAGCCCTCCCCTCCCCTCCTTTTCACAGGCAGCAGGGGTTGAAGCCTGGGCCTCTCCAGATGGGCCTGGCTTCCAGGTGGCCACCCGTTCATCTTACCTGCCCTTCTCACGCTTTGTGTTTCCTGTTTGGCCCCAGGAGACATTTCCCAGGTGGCACTAGTCATAAAGAACCTGCCTGCCAATGCAGGAGACTTAAGAGACTCAGGTTCAATCCCTGGGTGGGGAAGATCCCCTGGAGAGGGACACGGCAACCCACTCCAGTATTCTTGTTTGGAGAACCCCATGGAAAGAGGAGGCTGGGGGGCTATAGTCCACAGGATCACAAAGAGTCGGACACGACTGAAGCAACCAAGCAGAGCACAGACATTTGCACTGAAACCTTGGGGTGAGGAGAGGTGAGAGGGCAGACCAGAGCCAGCCTCAGCAGGAGGTCTGATGAGGGAGGGTGCTGAGAAGGTGAGGAGGCAGGCCCGGAGGCCAAGGGTAGTGATTTAGGGAGAGTGGGAAAGGTTTGGAAAGGCCACTGAGAATGGGAGAGGAGGCTGTGAAGGTTGCAGGGAGTGAGGCTGGGGGGGCAGGGACCTTCAGTCCAGCCTACACCCCCGGGTGATGGAACAGAAGCTGGAGGGAGGGGAGGGCACAAAGGAGGCTGCTCTGTTCTCCAGGAGCCTCTGCACCCACCTCCGTGTCCTTTGGCTCTGTTAGTGGGTCTGGGCTGTCCCCAGGCCTTGGGGCCACACAGACAGAGCCCCAGAAGAGAGAGCCTGCCCTCCTCTGTCCCAGGGACCCTCCCAGGCTGGGAGCACACTGGGAAGCTCAGCATGGCACCCTGAGGGGCTCAAGCCCAGGAGGGCCCTGCGTATCAGTGCTCCTGAGACTCCACATCAGAGCCATCTCCGATCCTCTGCGGCAGGCCCTCAGGAAACACACGTCCCCTCCCTACAGCTGTCCTCGCTTTGAAGTCCCTGCTGTCTGTGCCTCTGCGGCTGGTTCTCTGTCACCTGGGATGGGGCTTGCTCTTAACAGGAGAGCGGGGGGGTATCATCCCTGAGCCTCCCCAGGTAACAGCTCTCAGCACATACCTCGAGATGAAAACATCCCGTCCGCGCCCTCTGCAGGGAGGCTCCAGTCTGCGTCGTGTGGGGAACGGTGCGAGCTTGCACACATGTCACAGAATCACGTAGAGCCGGAATGTAATTAGGCGATGTTGGGGAAAATTCCGTCTATCTCCTGGGAATATTGGAATAATGAGCCATCACAGAGGACCCAGGAGGCTGGCGGGGGGCTGCTGACCTGAGCCGAAGGCTCGGATCATTCATTAGCTCTGGAGGTGCTCCTGATTTGTTCCTCGTTCCAGCTGCCTAAATAAGCTGGCCTGATCCTGAACAGAAAGCAGCAGATTTAGTGGAGAGCCTGAAAGGGTACTCTGGGCTTTGAAACGAAAAAGCGAGCAAGT
The DNA here is from genome assembly GCF_001704415.2 of Capra hircus. Classification (NCBI taxonomy): domain Eukaryota; kingdom Metazoa; phylum Chordata; class Mammalia; order Artiodactyla; family Bovidae; genus Capra; species Capra hircus. Next base: position 22,796,898 of record NC_030826.1, on the reverse strand, counting down.
TGTGTGTTTCTGGGCTAGGGGAAAGAAGCCACAACCATCCATGGTGGCATGCAGCCATTTGATAAACTGAGTCCAGGTGAGGGCAGAAAATCGTGGGGTAGAGGAGCCAGACTTTCTGGAGTGTGGACTGGGTGTGTGGCTGGCAGGGCAGTGGGCAGGAAGGCCTGCCAAGGCCTGCCGAGGCCTGAGGTTGGGCTAAGAGAGGCCCGGAGTTTTCAGGAGAAGCCACCTGGGAGAGGTGCAGGCCAGCCCTGCTCTGAGCTAATTCCTCTGCACCCTTGAGGGGCGGGCAGACGCACTCAGAGTGCTCCCAGCCCGCCCTCCCACATAATGTGCTGGGTATCCCTGCCAAGATGGGCTTCCCAGGTGGCGCTAGTGGTGAAGAACCAGCCTGCCAGTGCAGGAGATGGGAGAGACTTGAGTTCGATCCCTGGATCAGGAAGATCCCTGGGAGGAGGGCACGGCAACCCACTCCAGTATTCTTGCCTGGAGAATCCCCATGAACAGAGGAGCCTGGCGGGCTACAGTCCGTGGGGTCGCAAAGAGCTGGACGTGACGGAGCATGCACACACAAGGGCAGATTCCACCTGGAAGTTTGAGGGGCAGGGAGCACCAAGATACAGGCTTGCCTCTGACTACGGAGTGAGTGCCACATGGATTGGTTTTTCTTCTTAGCTCAGAACCTGCTCTGATCTTAGAGGCAGGGGTGATGAGAGCTATGGGGCACCAAGGGACAAGAAGGGCTTCGCACAGCCCCGGGGCAGCAGGGGGCCTTCGGGATGGTGGGAGGCTGTTTTCTGGCAGAGGCAGCCTGAACAGGCCTGGCTGGCCAAGCGGAGAAAGGCCGGGGGGACTGCAGTCCACAGACAGGTTAATGGCTCCTGCCTGGCACACAATTGAATTTGCCCTCCTGAGCCTCCTGGCTTTGGGGAAGGGCCTCTCCTCCTGGGAGCCCAGCTGGACTCCCAGAGCCACAGGGCCTAGGTTGGCAGGGCCTGATTGGATCAGGAGAAATAAAGGATGTGGGACTCACAGACAGTCCAGCGCCCAGAGGGGCCATTGGCTCAGCACCATCTTCAAAACGCAGTTGCAAGTGTCTGTAATATACATCGCCATCTCCTCCCACCTTCCCATGTCTCTGAAAGGTAGCTGCGAATGACTCAGAATCAGAAAACTTGGAACCGGTCTGTTTTTCTCTGCATCTGTGCGGGTGTCCAGCCCATGCCAGGACCAGGCTGGGGGAGAAGAAACATGAAAAAGACTCCATCTTTTCTTTCTCCTCTGTACCTTGCATCTTGTATCAAACCCAACTCCTAGACATATCTGTGTCTCCTCATTGTGGGAAGCTAGTGAAAGAGTTAGGGCAGGAGCCCCCAACCTGTGGGCTGCAGACAGGTACCTCCTGTCAGGTCGGCGGTGGTGTTGGATTAGAAATAAAGTACAATAAATGTAGTGTGTTTGAATCATCCCAAAGTCATCCCCTGCACCCTGGTCCAGAGAATAACTGTCTTCCGTGAAAGCAGTCCCTGGTGCCAAAAAGGTTGGGGACGGATGAATTAGGGGACAAATTGCAAGCCAGAAGAGACACCATGGGCTCCAAACCAGACAGGCTGCCTCTTGCCTTTAGGCCTTTGACCATGGCGTTTCCTTCCACCTAACACAAAGGCCAGGGGCAGCTTCTACTCACCCTTGGTGGCAGCCTTTCCACTGTGACCCCTCCACTCCCTGGCAGCACAACTGGATCCCACCCTCACCCATGTCTCTAAGAGCATTTTCAATGCTCCGTCATGGCACTGATGCTGCCCTCGGTAACTCAATCCACAAATAATTGTTGAGTGCCTCCCAGGTGCCTGGCACTGTCCTGGGGGTTGGGACATGACAGGGAACAGGCAGATGAGAGGAAAGACAATAAACATGTAAACAAATAAGTAAGAGGGCTAAGAGGGAAATAGCGCGATGTACTTCTGCAATCAAGAGGGACTGGGGTGGGCGGGGGCGTGTGCTTTAGACAAAGAGGTGATGCTGGAGCTGTGGCTTGAGTGCTAAGAGGGAGGTGGTCCCACAAGGGCCAGGGGCAGGGTGGTTCATGCAGGAATAGTCAGTACTAAAATGCCAAGGCAAACATATTGTATCATTCCATTTGTATGGAACTTCCGGTATAGGCAAATCAGAGATGGAAAGCAGATTAATGGTTGCCAGAGGCCGGGGAGGAGGGAGCGGGGAGGCAGGATGGGAATGACTGCTAATGGTTATGAGGTTTTCTTCTGGGATGATGAAAAGAACGAGCTTGCTGGGACTTCCTTGGTGGTCCAGTGGCTAAGACTCTAAGCTCTCAGTGTAAGGGGCCCAGGTTTGATCCCTGGTCAGGGAACTAGATTCCACCTGCCACAGCTAAAGAGCCTGCATGCCGCAATGAAGATCAAAGGTCCCATGTGCCACAAATAAGACCCAGCGCAGCCAAATAAATAAATACATTAAAAAAAAAAAAAAGAAGAATGAGCTTGCTGTATTCTAGGTACCGGAAGGCCAGTGTGGGAAAAATGGTAGAGGATGGGGCTGGAGATGTGACGAAAGCTGGTCATGAGGAAGTGCTGGGTTGGTAAGAAGCTTGCATTTTATTCTGGTGCAGTGGGGGAGCCACTGGGAAGTCTTCAAGCAGGAAAGGAACAAGATAGCACTTACCATTTTTAAAGATGCTGGTGGCTGTGTGTGGGCTGTGGGTGGTGATGGGACCTAAATAAAAGCAGGGAGATTGGGTGGAGAGGCTGCTGCTAGGGTCCGGGGGAGAGACGATGGTGGCCTGGGACAGAGTGCAGGCGGTGAGGATGGAGTGATGAGAACCGACTTAGGATTTATTTTGAAGGTAGAAACTAGTGGGACTTGATGGATTAAAGGGAAAGAGACTGAGGGCTAGGGAAGAATGGAGAATGCTATTTACATTTTCAGCTTGAGCAACTAAAAGGATGGGGTTGGTGTTTACTGAGATGAGGAAGCCTGTGCAGGGAACACCTTTGGGGCACTCAGAGTTTGAGCAGCTTATTAGATATCCATGCGCAATGTCAGGGGAGCCATTGGGTGGGCAGGTCTGGAGTTCAGGACTGAGACACATCCCTGATCTTCATCCCCATGGAGACAGTATTTAAAACCTGAGCCTGGGTGAGCTCCCCTGGGGATAGGTGTGGGTATGGAAGAGAGAAGATCCCAGGGCTGTGCCTAGGGAGTCAGGCTATGTAGAAATCAAGCCAAAGAAGAGCCCCCAGCACAGCAGACCAAGAAAAGCAGCCAGCAAGGCAGGAGGGAAAAAACGGCAGTTCCACCTCTGCAGTGGAGAAAGTGTTTCCAGAAGGGAGGGCCCACACTGTTCAGTGAGTGCTGCTGAGAGGATGAGGAGAAGGGGACCAGGAGTCACCTTAGGATTTAGCAGTGTAACTAGAGATTGGGCTCCCTGTGTGTCCGACTTCCCTGATAACTCGGTTGGTAAAGAATCCGCCCGCAATGCGGGAGACCTGGGCTCGATCCCTGAGTTGGGAAGATCCCCTGGAGAAGGGAAAGGCTACCCACTCCAGTATTCTCGCCTGGAGAATTCCATGGACTGAAAGAGTCGGACATGACTGAGCAACTTCCACTTTTCCCTGTGAGTCTGAGCACCCAGCACCTGTGTGCTGTGCTGAGCTTGGTTGCTCAGTTGTGTCACCCAGCACATAGTAGATGCTTATTTAAAGGCTGGAGGACCTGAAATGAGCATGTTCTGGACTATGCAGCATAGACTGCCCAGAGCATCAGAGTTCGAGCTAGAAATCAGGTATCTATCAAGGGGAAGTGGCTGAGGAGCATGGGCCACCAGGGAGCCCATTGTCACAGGAGGCTGAGGGAGGCTGGGAGGCTGGCGGAGGCCGGGGAGCCCAAGGAGCACAGGATGCTGGCTTGTCCATCCACACACTTTGTGAGGGCCTTCCCTCCACGTCTCCCCTTTTCCTTCAGGAGGTGATTCATATTTCAATATATTCCAGCTGAAAAAGGATCCGATTTTGAGCAGGTGGTAAGTCAGTACACGGAAATTTGATATATTTTGACTAATGCAGTTTGAAATTTGAAAACTGCAGATGATTTTATTCAGGATCCATTTTTATACCAACTCATTATTGGGGGGAAAAGGCAAGATTTCAGGTTTCTGGGGGAGGATGTGTGAACCCAGGCCTGTCACCACTAAGCTTCTCTAAGCAGGCTTGACCTGGCCTCCGGCTTGCTGCCTGCCTCAGCTGCCTCGTGTTCCTGCTGGAAATGCTTTCTTTAGCTACCCCTTTCAAGCATCCCCGTGGGGTTACTAGCCCAATTTAATCTGACCTTCAGCCCCGCCTCTGTCGCACCAACTCCGGCAAATCCCCAGGGTTGGCACTTAAGACAAGTTTTGTGATAACAGTCAACGGTATTACACTGAATTTCTACTTCTTTCCCCATCTGCCTCCTCCATTTCCCCAGCCTTGCAAGTGAGAAGCACGAGGAGAGGAAATAAATAATGACGATGGGGCGGGTTGCGGGGGATGGTGAAGCTGTCGGCAAGGGAGCACAGACAGTGTCTGTGGGATGCGGGTGAGGGTCCCTAAGGGGCCAGGGGTCTCGAAGAAGAAAGAGAACTGTCTTCCCATGGATCAATGCCAGATCCATCTTCGTCTGGATCTTGGTTCCACCATCTCAGGTGAATCACTGCACTTTGTTGAGCCTTATTTTTCTCAGCTGTAAAATAAGGATATGAATCAGTTCAGTTCAGTTCAGTCGCTCAGTCGTATCCGACTCTTTGCGACCCTATGAATCGCAGCACGCCAGGCCTCCCTGTCCATCACCATCTCCCGGAGTTCACTCAGACTCATGTCCATCGAGTCAGTGATGCCATCCAGCCATCTCCTCCTCTGTCGTCCCCTTCTCCTCCTGCCCCCAATCCCTCCCAGCATCAGAGTCTTTTCCAATGAGTCAACTCTTTGCATGAGGTGGCCAAAGTACTGGAGCTTCAGCTTTAGCATCATTCCTTCCAAAGAAATCCCAGGGTTGATCTCCTTCAGAATGGACTGGTTGGATCTCCTTGCAGTCCAAGGGACTCTCAAGAGTCTTCTCCAACACCACAGTTCAAAAGCATCAATTCTCTGGTACTCAGCCTTCTTCACAGTCCAACTCTCACATCCATACATGATCACAGGAAAAACCATAGCCTTGACTAGACAGACCTTAGTCAGCAAAGTAATATCTCTGCTTTTTAATATGCTATCTAGGTTAGTCATAACTTTTCTTCCAAGAAGTAAGCGTCTTTCAATTTCATGGCTGCATTCACCATCTGCAGTGATTTTGGAGCCCCCCAAAATAAAGTCTGACACTGTTTCCACTGTTTCCCCATCTATTTGCCATGAAGTGATAGGACCGGATGCCATGATCTTCGTTTTCTGAACGTTGAGTTTTAAGCCAACTTTTTCGCTCTCCTCTTTCACTTTCATCAAGAGGCTTTTTAGTTCCTCTTCACTTTCTGCCATAAGGGTGGTGTCATCTGCATATCTGAGGTTATTGATATTTCTCCTGGCAATCTTGATTCCAGCTTGTGTTTCTTCCAGTCCAGAGTTTCTTATGATGTACTCTGCATATAAGTTAAATAAGCAGGGTGACAATATACAGCCTTGACGTATTCCTTTTCCTATTTGGAACCAGTCTGTTGTTCCATGTCCAGTTCTAATTGTTGCTTCCTGACCTGCATACAGATTTCTCAAGAGGCAGGTTAGGTGGTCTGGTATTCCCATCTTTTTCAAAATTTTCCACAGTTTATTGTGATCCACACAGTCAAAGGCTTTGGCATAGTCAATAAAGCAGAAATAGATGTTTTTCTGGAACTCTTGCTTTTTCCATGATCCCGCGGATGTTGGCAATTTGATCTCTGATTCCTCTGCCTTTTCTAAAACCAGCTTGAACATCAGGGAGTTCACGGTTCACGTATTGTTGAAGCCTGGCTTGGAGAATTTTGAGCATTACTTTACTATGCTATTACTATACTTTACTATTACTTTACTAGCATGTGAGATGAGTGCAACTGTGCGGTAGTTTGAGCATTCTTTTGCATTGCCTTTCTTTGGGATTGGAATGAAAACTGACCTTTTCCAGTCCTGTGGCCACTGCTGAGTTTTCCAGATTTGCTGGCATATTGAGTGCAGCACTTTCACAGCATCATCTTTCAGGATTTGAAAGAGCTCAATTGGAATTCCATCACCTGCACTAGCTTTGTCGGTAGTGATGCTTTCTAAGGCCCACTTGACTTTACATTCCAGGATGTCTGGCCCTAGATTAGCGATCACATCATCATGATTATCTGGGATATGAATACCTTCCTAATAATTTTTTGGGGAAGGACTCCCCTGGTGGTCCAGTAGTTAAGAATCTGCCTTGCAACGCAGGCTACACAGGTTCAATCCCTGGTAGGGAAACTAAGATCCCGCATGCCAAGAGGACTCTAAGCCCACATGCAACAACTAGAGAGCTAGTGCACTGCTATGAAAGATGCAGCAGGGCTCAACGAAGATCCTGTGTGCTGCAACTAAGACCGGATGCGGCCACATAAGCACATGTAAACAAACAATCTCTGGGGGGCGTCTAATCAGTGGGCTTCCCTGGTGAAGCAGAAGTAAAGAATCCACCTGCCGGTGCAGGAGACGCGTGAGTTGAGGGTTCGACCCCTGGGTCAGGAAGATCCCCTGGAGGAGGAAATGTCAACCCACTCCAGTGCTCTTGCTGGAAAATCCCATGGACAGAGGAGCCTGGCGGGCTACAATCCAGGGGGTCGCAAGGTGTCAGACACGGCTAAGCGACTGAACACAGATACATACACCTCTGAAGAGTATATGTGGATGCTCCCAGGATGGTACATCTGTCACACAGGAGGGATTCAACACGTGTCCAGCTTTACTTCCCCACCCCAGAGGTCTCCTCTTTGTAGGAGGCACACAGCTTTTGTCTCCTGAGTAGCTCACAGCCTAGATGGGAAGGCAGACAAAGGAAAAGTTCAAGTCTCTGAAAACACCGTGGTTGGTGACTTCCTGGGCACGGAACGTAAGGCTCTATGGACTAACCTTTCTGGGTGACCTCTCAACATGTGTCAGAAGGACTGATAATGAATCTCTGATTTAGGGAAAGAGTAAAAAGAAAAAAAAGAAAAAATTTGGATAAAGCGTTATGCATAAGGATGTTCATTTCAATATTATTTAGTTTTAGCTTAACTGACTCTTAAAAGAATCAATAGGTACATTCACACGGTAATAAATCGAAAACTCCTGACAGGTATACAAGTGAATTTCCCTCCACACCAGTCCCTAAGCTTCCAGGAGAGTCTCCCAGGAGGCAACTGATATTACCAGTTTTGCCATGATGATTTATAGCAGCGAAAACGGAAAACAATCTAAATGTCTCAGAAAGGTAAACTATGGTCTGTCCATACAGTAGGAACCTCTGTAGTCTCAAAAAGCACACCCTATCTTCTGTCGCTTGCCTATGTGTTGCCTCTGACCCTCAGCATCTGCTGTTCCCTCTGCCTGGAATGCCCACTCACCCCAGTGGAGTCCTGCTCAACCTTCAGACCCCCAGCCCTCCCACCCCCACGGACAAGGGGAGCCCCACAGTTCTCCTGGCTACCTGGATCTCTCTCTTTATACTCCTCCTTCAGTTCAGTCGCTCAGTCATGTCCAACTCTTTGGAACCCCATGGACTGCAGCACCCCAGGCCTCCCTGTCCATCTCCAACTCCCGGAGTTTACTCAAACTCATGTCCATTGAGTCGGTGATGCCATCCAAGCACAGGGTGTGATTAGATATGGATATGGCCCTTCAATGAGTGTCTGTTTTCCCATCAGACTGTATTCTCCTGGAGGGTGGGGTCAGTCTATCTGCTGGGCTCCCCAAGGCTGCCTTAGAGCAGAGACTCACAGATGGAGGCACCTGGAGAGCAGCTGAACGAATGAATAAGTTAGGCAGAAAAACGCAGGCTTCAGAGCTGCATATATAGCATGATCCCAGTTTTATTGCTTTAAATAAAATTTTTATTTAAATTTTCTATATCCCTACATAAATGAAGGAAGTCTCGTAAGAAGGTACAGGAAGGCCCCGTGGATGATTGTCAAGGATAATAGGATTGTGGTGATTTTTCTCCCTTTTTAGTTCTATACATTTCACATTTTCCACAATTGGCAAGTATTATTTTAAAGCTAAAACAAGTGAGGAAGAGTGACTTTAAAGGAAAACCTTGTGGAGGGAAATAGGTAGGGCTTGGGGACACCGGGAAGCCCCCTGCCACCCGGACTAAAGCTCTCTGGATAAGGGTCAGAGGCTGTCCTGTGCTGCTGGCTGGCCAGACGAGGGTCCCTGAAGAAAGTACGGGGCTCCACCAGCAGGGAGGAGACAGCAGTTCAAGGCCTGGGACCTAAGATTCTCAGCTAAACTCGGCAGGCTATTTTTTTTCTGTATGATTTATTTATTTTATTGAAGAGTAAATGTAAGCAAATATAAGGCATAAAGAATAAGAAAGTTAACATCCCTGAGCCCACTGCTCAGTTTAACACACAGAACACCACACATCCATTGGAAGCATTCCCTACCAGTGTCTTCAGGAGCCATTCAAGAGAGATTCTGCAAAAGGGTCAAAAGAGAAAGGTCTGTGAGGTGAGGCCTGAAATGCCTGGTAAATTACCCTCTTCCGCACGAGGTCTCTCTTGCTGCTAAAACTTACTGTAAAATATATACTGTATATATTTGGACTTCCCAGGTGGCTCAAGTGGTATAAATAATCCGCCTGCCATTGCAGGAGATGCAGGTTCGATCCCTGAGTGGGGGAAATTCCCCTGGAGGAGGAAATGGCAACCCACTCCGGTATTCTTGCTGGGATAATCCCATGGACGTAGGAACCTGGCGGGCTACAGTCAATAGAGTCACAAAGAGTCAGATACGAAGTAACTGAGCACGCACGCATGTGTTTACTCAGAACAAGCCATCTCAGCCAACTCTAGCACCTGGTTTCCTTGCTTTGGGCTAGAATTACATCAGCGAAATCATTCATTCATGCACTCACCAGACATGCTTGGATAAGCTCCACATACCCGGCACTAGTTGGGGGTGTTTCCCCCCAACCCCAAGGAAACTTAGGGCACTGCTCCCACAAAAAGAGCAGGAATTGGGGGAGCAGGGCCAGACCATGGAGAGCTTGGGAGTCATGCTCAGCAGGAGGGACCTCACATCTGTGAGGATTCTTATTTGCAAGCAACAGACACCTGCCTTGACTAATTTAAATGAAAGGCAATTCTTTTGGAAGTATACTGAGTCCTTCACAGAATCTCCCAGAGGGCTGGGGACTCCACAGGTAGGAACAACAGCCCAAGTGAAGGCAAAGACACCTCCAGTGAGCACCTAAGGTTCTCACCACAGCCTCTGCCCCCATTGGCTCTGCCGCTGCTGCCATCCTGGCAAGCGTGGGTCCCGCTCGGCCCCCTCTGTATCCACCTCATTAACTCCCAGCTCAGAAGTCTGGGGTAGTCGTGTCGAGGGGCAGAGCCCCGACCCAGGGTCGTGGCGGAGCTGCAAGGGAGGCTGGGAAAGTGAGGGCTGGACTTTTTCAGCTTCCACGGGGAAGGAAAGGCTCATCTACCTCAACTGGAAGATCTGCCAAGTATAGGAAGAGGGTTTAGCTACTGGGTGGCTGGCAAGAGTGACAGATGTCCGTAACATACTCTCCTGAAGGCATCTGGGGAAGACTTTCGGTTCATGGAAGCCTGGAACGGGATCTTTTATCCCCAGAGCCATCTTGGCACGGTGCCTGGTCAGAGGAAAGTAGGGGAGTAAATATTTGCTGAGCTAATGCACTGTGAGGGCTTCCAGGTGGCGCTAGTCGTAAAGAACCCACCTGCCAATCCAGGAGACATAAGAGACGCAGGTTCCATCCTTGGGTCTGGAGTAGAAAGTGGCAACCCACTCCAGCATGCTTGCCTGGAAAACTGCACGGACAGAGGAGCCTTGTGGGCTACAGTCCATGGGGCTGCAAAGAATCAGACACGACTGAGCACACACACGTGCACACACACAGGGCAATGTCAGCAGGGGAGTGACCTGAGCAGGTTTCATGGGAGGGGCCAGACAGCCCCACCTGTCCAGTGAAAGGTAAGGAGAGCTTGGGCAGAGCCCGGGGCAGTGGCCGTGGAAGCCTGGGTTTACAGGCACGTTGTCTCCTTGTCCCCACAGACCTTGTGTGTGACCAGGGTGGCTTGATTTCTCACCAAACAGAGGGCCTGTTTCATTCTGTTTTCTTCCTTCTCAAACTCCCTCCCGCTTCCCTCTCTCCGCTCTCAGCTGATGACCCCACTTACTTCCAGGAGAAAATAGGAGCCCTCAGAAGCTAACACATCCTCCTCTCTTCAGGAGGAACACCTGAGCCACTTTGGACCTCTGGATCTTGGTCTCTTTGGTCCTCTCACTTCTAAGGCATCAGTTTCTCTCTCCCTTTCCTCCTGGATCACCCCCAGGAACATGCAAACCGACTCTAGTGTCTTTCCTTCCATCTTAGGAAACAAACAACACCCCTTCAGGTCCTACCCAGACTCTCTGCTCCCTTTGCAGCCAAGCTTCCTTAGTGAGTGGCCTCTGGGTGCTCCCAGCTGCTGATCCCGGAGTCCCTTGGGAGCCTTCGTCCCTCTCCTACCGATGACAGGCTGGGCCCTCTGAAGGACCTTGCCCAGTGAAGCGTGAACCAGAGTGACATGCACCCCTGGAAACAAAAGCCTCAAGCGCCAGTCCTCTGTCCCCTCTGCCAGGAGACCAGCAGTGTCCTGGGTGGAGGGTGAGCTCTCCCCTGCATCCCTGAGCAGAGCGGCAGCTGCCCTGCCTGAGCGAGAAGCCAGTCTTTGTTGTTGTGGCCGTGGAGATTCTGGGTCCCTTGTCACATCAGCGTGCCCCAGCCTGTGCTGTCTGATACAGTGCTGTCTCCCCTCCTCAGCTCCCATTCACTCTTCATCCCACTCCCACGTGCCTTCTGCCCCCTCCTTTCTACCAGCAGTGAACGTTCCAGCGTCACCTTCCTACCAGCAGCGAACTTCCAGCATCACCCATTACCTCCATGTTGTCAAATACACTCTCCAGTCCTCACAGAAACTCTCAGCCACTCTCATCACGACTGATTCCTCCTTCCTTCTCGAAACACTCTTGGCTTTGGTCATGCCACACTTTCCGGGCTTTCCTCTGACCTCCTCGCCCATTCCTTCTCCTTTACACACCTTCTGCTGTGTTGCCAGAGTCCTCAATCCTTTATCTTCTTGCAGTCTCTCTCTCTCTTTTTTTTTTGGCTGTGCCATGCTTCATGTGGAACTTCCCTGACCAGGGATTGAACCCACACCCTTTGCGTTGGAAGTGCAGCATCTTAACCACTGAACCGCCAGGGAAGTCTTGACTCTAACTTCTCTCTTGACTCTCAGAGGTGACCTCATCCATTCCCGTGGATGGAAATACCATCTCTATGCCGATGCCTTCCAGGTGTGCTTCTCGCCTCTGGGCTTCAGCTTTGGACAACCAGCTTCCAGCTAATCATCTCTATAAGATCTATGACTTTGTTCACCCTAAGCGGAGTTCCTCGCGGCCCCGAAGCCTGTTTTCCTAGGCTCCTCCCGTCTTGCTGTGCTCTTACCCTCTGCAGCCTCCTGTCTCCCTCACAACAGTCCATCCGTATGTCCTGTCAGTTCTGCAGCCCGGATGTTTCTCAGCCTGTCCACTGCTGTCTGTCTCCATGGCCTCTACCCCTTCTGAATCCTCCATGTCTCTCGTGGATGACAGCCGTAGGCCTCCCTGCCTCCCTTCACGCTCCCACAAATCCATGCTCCCCCCCAAATCTGATCAGGTTGCTAGTACTTCAGTTTCCTGCCAGAGACAGAATCAGATCCAAACTCTGTTTATTTATGGCTGTGCGGGGTCTTCATTGCTGTGTGCCGGCTTCCTCTAGCTGCGACAAGCTGGGCCTGCTCTTCACTGTGGGGCACCGGCCTCTCATTGCAGTGGCTTCTCTTGTTTCGGAACATGGCTGTAGGCGCACAGGCTTCAGTAGTTGCAGCACACGGGCTCCGTAGTTGTGGAGCGCAGGCTCTAGGTTACGCCGGCTTCACAGCAGCTCCCACGCTCTACAGCACAGGCTCAATAGCTGTGGCACACGGACTCAGTTGCTTCGCAGCCTATGGGATCTTCCCCCACCAGGGATTGAATCCATGTCCCTTGCATTGGCAGGTGGATTCTTATCCACAGTGCCACCAGGGAAGTCCCAGAACTAAACTCTTGACTGAGCCTTTTAAAGCCTTTTTTGACCCCATCACGTGTCCCTCTCATCCACACCAAGTTCAGTTCTGCCCCAGGACCTATGCACCTGTAGTTCCCACTGCCTGGAAAGCTGTTCTTCAGCTCCTTCTTGACATTAGGTGTCACCCACTGCTCAGAGAGGCCATTCATTCATTCAGCTGTCTTAAACCACCTTCCTATGCCCCCAGTGCCCAGCAATCTGTTTGGGCATCTCTGGTTGTTTACATCATCTGCCCCTAGACTGTAAGCTTCATGAGGGAAGGAGCCACGTCTCTTACTGGTAGCACCAAGCTCAGAGCTGTTCCTCACATGAATGAAAGAACTGGAAGCTAGATTCAGGATGGGGTGATCGATAAACAGGACGTGAGTTCTGAAGGCTTTTCATGAACAGCAAGGAAGGAGTGGCTGCTCCAGGGACTCAGAATGAGGGGCCCGGGTGGAGAGCTCTGCTCCTGCTTCTCAAAGGCTGGGTTCCATCTTCTGTTTTCCTTCAGGGATTGGTAGAGCACTCCCCCAACTCCCCTCTCTCACACACCCTCAGGAGCCCCCTAGGAAGGCATCTGAATGGACACTTGCCCCTCAGGACTGTCCCACCCCCGCAGAGGTTCCCAGCCCCAGTAATCACACCACGTGGGTGTCAGGGGGCCTGTCCGGTTCCAGGTGGGCCTACAGTTTTCTGGGGTTTGTGCGGACAGACAGTTGGTTCCAGATGGAGCAGAGAGGGCCAAGAACCTCTCCCTGGGAGGGCTGGCTTTCAGGGGGCTTTGTCCCCAGCCTTGGAGTCCTGGTGGCCACAGCCCAGGTTCTGGGGCCCACAGACTGAGAAGCAAATTTGAGTAGCAGAAACAGTGGAGACAGTGTCAGACTTTATTTTTTTGGGCTCCAAAATCACTGCAGATGGTGAATGCAGCCATGAAATTAAAAGACGCTTACTCCTTGGAAGGAAAGCTATGATCAACCTAGATAGCATATTCAAAAGCAGAGACATTACTTTGCCAACAAAGGTCCGTCTAGTCAAGGCTATAGTTTTTCCAGTAGTCATGTATGGATGTGAGAGTTGGACTGTGAAGAAGGCTGAGCACCAGAGAATTGATGCTTTTGAATTGTGGTGTTGGAGAAGACTCTTGAGAGTCCCTTGGACTGCAAGGAGATCCAACCAGTCCATTCTGAAGGAGATCAGCCCTGGGATTTCTTTGGAAGGAATGATGCTAAAGCTGAAACTCCAGTACTTTGGCCACCTCATGCGAAGAGTTGACTCATTGGAAAAGACTCTGATGCTGGGAGGGATTGGGGGCAGGAGGAGAAGGGGATGACAGAGGATGAGATGGCTGGATGGCATCACTGACTCGATGGACGTGAGTCTGAGTGAACTCCGGGAGATGGTGATGGACAGGGAGGCCTGGCATGCTGCAATTCATGGGGTCCCAAAGAGTCGGACACGACTGAGCGACTGAACTGAACTGAACTGAACTGAGCACATATTATAAGCCCCAGGGCAGCTTTGCAAAGTGAAGATAGAGCTCATATGACTAGGGCTTTGTGCAGAGAGCTGGCAGTGTGTGGGGGGATGGACTGGGAGAGAGAGCCAAGTACAAAGGTCAAGACCTGGCCCCCCCACCTGCTGTGCCCTGGGGCAGCCAAGACCTGGCAGGAACTTGAGGTTAAGCCCTGACTTGGAATCTAATCCATCAGGTCCCTCTGCCAGGCCTCTGGGGTCTGGGAGTGCCAGGGTGGGTGGGGTGAAAGCCAGGATCCACAGGGTGGGGGGTGGGGAGGCAGTGGCTTCCTCTGATGGCAGCCCTCAGCCTTGGGGATGCCCCGCCCTGCAGCCAGTCTGGGTACCAGTTCAGAGTACAGCCTCAATGAGTGCTGCCAACACCCAAGAATGCATGTGCTCTAAGTCCCCATTCTCGGACTGAGAAACTGAGGCTGTGGAGGTTTAGTGACCTGTCTGAGCTTGTCCAGCTGAAACGTGCTGCCTTTGGGACTGGTCCCAGGCCCAGGCAGTTCATGGACACAGAGCTGCCTGCGCCGGCCTGCAGTGTACTTCCCCCACCTCTCCATCCCACGCAGGGACCCCCGCAGCGAGGAAGTGATAGATACGGTTAGGCAGAGGAGAGAGGAGGCTGAGTTTGCTCCAACAAGGCCTCCTGAGAGCTTGGCGGCCCAATTAGCACGGCGTTCCTGGCCAGGCCCGCTCGGGGGACTAGCTGCAGCAGATGAAAGCTGAAAGGTTATTCCAATAAGGTGCCGCCCACTTCCCAGCTGAGAGTGATCCTGGTGTGCTGGAGGGGCTTGGGGTGGGTACATAATTCAGCGTGTCAGGAGGAGAGCGGGAGCTATAGGCAAAGCCAGAGTGGGCGCTGAGATAAGACGGGAATGTCACGGGCGGGTGTGCCTCTCCTCGGAAGAGGCCGGCCCCCTCCCTGGGGTGGAGTTCAGGAACACTCAGGATGAAAGGGCTGGGTGCCCAGCCCCCTCGATGGTCTCGAGATAAAGGTTGCTGCAGTATGCACCTGCGGGCACGCAGGTATGTGCACACGGCCATGTCCACACACATAGGCAGACATACGTGTAGATGTGCAGAGACACACGCACACGCACACGCACGGGCTCTGTCTAGGCCTCAAGCTGCAGCCACGGGGCCTGAGGTGTGGGTCTGGGGAACACGCGTGCCTCATGCCTGCCTGTTTACTCGCTCCTCATCCTGTGGCCAGAAGTTTTTTTGGGGGGGCCACGGCACTCCTGGCCCCCAGATAGGTTGATTGACATTTGTTTGGGACTTTCAGGCATTAGCACTAAAAGTCCTGCATGCTGGGAAACTCCTGAGTCCCAGACAAACCTGTGCTGGTCACGCTGCCCCAGGCCCCAGGCAGGCCCGGCGCGTCCCCTCCCTCCCCAGTCCTCCTGGGTCACCTCTGTGCTGGGCCCTTGAAAGAGAGCCACAGTGGAGTCTCTGCTCACCCCGGAGGCCTGTGTACTAACCAAGACCATTGTGTGTATTGAGCACCTCCTAGGGCTTCCCCGGTGGCTCAGTGGGTAAAGCGTCTGCCTGCACTGCGGGAGACCTGGGTTCGATCCCTGGGTCAGGAAGATCCCCTGGAGAAGGAAATGGCAACCCACTCCAGTATTCTTGCCTGGAGAATCCCATGGACAGAGGAGCCTGATAGGCTACAGTCCATAGGGTCGCAAAGAGTCGGACATCACTGAGGACTTCACTATGAGCCAGGCTCTGGGCCTAGGGTTTTCTTCCTGAGTACCTACTGTGTGTCAGGCACTGTTCTAGGCCCTGAGGGCACCACAGGGAACACTAGACAAGATCACTCCTCATGGAACTGCCCCTCCAGCGAGAGAAGACAGAAAATAACATCAATTAAAAAGTGATGGGAATTTATTAGGAAAGAAGAAATGTTATGCGGAAAAGTAAAACAGGGAAGGGGTCATTTAAAATAGGCTATGGTAGGGGCGGGGGCGGAATTCCCAGGTGGTCCAGTGGTTAGGACTCTGTGCTCCCACTGCCGAGGGCCTGGGTTTCATCCCTGTTGGGGAACTAAGATCCCACAAGCCGGTGGTGTGGCCAAAAAACATAAATGGATTGAAAGTGTTAGTCACTCAGCTGTGTCCAACTCTTTGCCACCCCATGGACTGTAGCCCACCAGACTCCTCTGTCCATGGGATTCTCCAGGCAAGAATACTGGAGTGGGTTGCCAGGCCCTTCTCCAAGGAATCTTCCCATCCCAGGTCTCCTGTATTGCAGGCAGATTCTTTACTGTCTGAGTGAGCAGGGAAGCCCCTAAATAAATAAACAAATATTTTCAAAGGCTGCTGGGGAAGGCCTCCCTGAGCAGGTGACAAGGGGAGGGGCTTGAACGGAGAGGTGAGGGCAGGAGCCCTGCAGGTGTCCTGGGGCGAGCTTCCAGCAGAGGGGACGGCGCATGCAGAAGGCTGGAGGCAGGATGCGCCGGGGCACGGAAAGGACAAGAGGAGGGAAACCCAGCTCCGCCCCGGCTGGCTTGTCTCCAGAAGTGACCTGGGCTTGGGTGTGGCACAGAGGGGCAGTACCGCGTGGCTGGAGGCGCCAGTCACTCTGTGAACACAGCCGGCTTGGCCTGAGGCCGTTATTGGCGGCAGAGCCATCCCGTTAGCATCGATTGGCTTGGAGAGGAGCGCCAGGCCAGGCTGGGGCAGCAGGGGGACCAGGAGCCTAGCCCCATGTAGGGGGAGCAGGTTGCAGAGGCAGGAGGTCTGACCACACGGCTGACTGGTCTCGAAGCCTCCAGAGCCCCGTGGAGCTGCCTGGTGGCTCTGGGGGCTATCAGCCCACCGGGCTGGCACCCTACGTGGGTGTGGGGAGGGGCAGGCACCAGACTCAGGCCAGAGTGAGGCCCGAGACCTTGGGGCCGGGGAGGGCGGACCAGTCCTCAGACAAGGATGCCCCCACTGTCCTGCTAGCCAGCCGCGTGGCCTTGGCTGGCCCCTCCCCTCTGTGCCTCCCACCTGTGGGGTAGCAGGGGGATGCCATGTAAGGAACCTGCCGCTCGGTTCTGGTACAGGCTTGGGTCCCGTTTGGTTAGCTCCCTTCCTGTTTCTGGGGCAGGGAAGCTGCAGGGCCCCTGAGAGAGGAGCAGGGGCCCTATCAGTGGTGCTGGTCCCAGTGGGGAGCTCTCTGGCCTCCCCAGCCCTGGAAAGCCCTCACCCAGCTTAAGCCGTAGTTACAGCCTCATAAGGAGTTTAAGCTGCTGCTGCTGCTAAGTCACTTCAGTCGTGTCTGACTCTGTGCGACCCCATAGACGGCAGCCCACCAGGCCCCCCTGTCCCTGGGATTCTCCAGGCAAGAACACTGGAGTGGGTTGCCGTTTCCTTCCCCAGTGCATGAAAGTGAAAAGTGAAAAGTGAAAGTGAAGTCGCTCAGTCGTGTCCAACTCCTAGCGACCTCATGTACTTCAGCCTACCAGGCTCCTCCATCCATGGGATTTTCCAGGCAAGAGTACTGGAGTGGGGTGCCATTGCCTTCTCTGGAGAGTTCAAGCTGCTTAGAGGCTAAGAGAAGGGCAGAGGTAAGACAGGGCTTGCTGCCTGCTTCCCCACCTCAGTACCTCAGCATGTGCTGCCCTCTGCCTGGAATGCCCTTTCCACCCAGCCCACGAGGTCCAGCCCCTATGGAACTTTTCATAGGCACAGCTTGTGAATGGGCTGCTGAGTCTGGGTGAGGGGCCTGCCCAAGCCCAGGCTACTCATAGGTCCCTGCTCAGCAGGTGAGGGATTTGGGGATTTGAGGCAAAGAGGACATGAAGACTGGCTTCTCAGGTGGCAGAGTGGTAAAGAACCCACCTGCCAATGCAGGAGATGCAAGAGATGTGGGTTCGATCCCTGGGTCAGGAAGATCCCCTGGAGGAGGCAATGGCAACCTACTCTGATATTCTTGCCTGGAAAATTCTATGGACAAAGGAGCCTGGTGGGCTACAGTCCATGGGGCCGCAAAAAGACACAACTGAGCGTGCACTCACACACACACACACACACACACACAGAGGACATGAAGATAGTGATGGCTCTCCTTTTCTGCACATCCTTTGTGCTGGCAAGGAAGCAAGAAGACTTCATGGAGGAAGTGGCACAAGGCAGCAAGTGCCTTTGCCATGCACACACCAAGGCGCCTACTCTGGGTCTGGCGCCTGCTGGACAGTCTGGCATTGAGACCCCCATCTGCTTGTGTGTGTGTGTTCAGTCACTCAGTAGTGTCTGACTCTTTGTGACCCCATGGACGGTAGCCCACCAGGCTCCTCTGTCCATGGGATTCTCCAGGCAAGAATACTGGAGTGGGTTGCCATTTCCTTTTCCAGGGGCATCTTCCCAACCCAGGAATAGAACCCACCTGCCGAGTTCTTCCCAGGCCCCTCCCTACCCGGGCACTCTGCATACTCCAGGACTTTGGCGGCAAGTGTTGAATGGAAGAAGGAATGAATGAGGCTGCAGATCTGTGTGTGGGAGGCCAGGAGGTCTGGGAGCAGCCGAGTAACAATCAGGTGGATGCCCCTGGAGTAGGCGGGCAGCAGGGGGAGGAAGGGGGATCAGGGGAGGAGACAGTGGAGGATGAGAGCCAGAGGAAGTCCGGAGTTTGAGTCTGCACCTTACTTTCTCCAGCCCCCTCAGGTAGAGTGACCTCCTTGCTCCCCAGGAGGGGGCAAGGAAGCTGATGGGAGGAACCATAAGGCTCCTCCACGGAGACTTGTATCCATGCTAATTTGCAATCTTAAAACGCACAGCAAAGGCACCAGTGTCAAATTGTTAGTACATTAATCAGTAATCAGTGGGTCGAGGCTCCCATGGGCCACACAGAGCGGGCACAGGGGTACAGGAGGAGCTGTGGCGAAGCAGTGCCAGCCTCCCTGGGAAGAAATAGGCAGAGTGATGATCCATGACCAGGGCACACGCTGGCTCAGGCAGAGGAGGCGGGATAGGCTGGGAGAGTTGGTCCAGGGCCTTGGAGATGGAACCAGCTTCCAGGTTGGAGAAGCAGACTCAGTTGAGACCCACTGCAGTGCCCAGTGGGAGAGGGCAGCAGCCACTGGCCTGGGTCCCCTGGCACCTGGATGGTACCAGAGGATGGAGAGCAGCTGTAAGCATCACCTGGGGTCCCTGCCTCCTCCTGGGTCCCTCTCAGGCTCCGGCCCTGAGTGCCACCTTTATACCCCTGCCCCCACCCACGATATCTGACCCCTCCCACCTGCCAAAATGTGTTCATAGGCCAGCCGCTAAGGCCACACCTAGATTTTTGGACTTTTGGCTCTTTTACCCAAACCGGGGTCTTTGCCCGGCTTTCCCTGTATCCCAGCATCCCCGGGGCACCTGCCTGAGGGAGGGGTGTGGCTTTTATGGAGCACCATCAGCTTCTCTGAGGATGACTTCAGAAAACCCCCACCCAGGGCCTTTCAGAGACAGAGCCACAGTAGTAGGCAGAAGGGCTATTTGACCCACCCCAGGTCTGGGGGCAGGAAACCTCCTCCCCCACCACCCCCCACCACACAGGATAGCTCTGAGGCTCCGAGGAATATGAGCAGAGCACTCTGTAAACTCTATAAGCTGCACAAATGTCGGTGGTATTAACACTGAGCCTGCCAGGGTTCAGCCTGCTCCCACTGCGGGCCGCGTTCCCTGCCTGACTTAAAGGAAGTGCCTTGTCTTTGCAAGACTCCAGGGGGTGGGGGTGGGGGTCTTTTGTGGCCCTGTCCCCTTCAGCACAGTGAGTGCCTTGAATGTCCCTGAGCTAGGAAGGGGACACTGGGCTCCCTCAGAGTGGCAGGGTGGAGGCGCCTCCCCAGGGCCATCTGGGCCGGGCGGAGGAGCAGAGATGAGCAAGGGGAGATGGGGTGGCAGGCTGTGTGGAAGGTGGACCCGGAATTTGCTGGGCCCTCCTCCCAGCCCTGGTGTTGGAGGCTCAAGGCAGTGGGCAGGCTCCCTGAGAGTCAGCCTGGGTTTGGGGGCCAGGCTCCTAGGGGGTCCTCCCAAGGCAGAGTCTCCTCCTGAAGGGCTGGGGGCCCCTGGCCAGACCTAGGTGGGCAGTAGTGGGTGAGAACAGACTTCATTCAGGGAGTGCTGGCATAGCGATCCTCTCCTACTCTTGTTACACATGGGGAAACTGAGGCTGAAAAGGCCCCCCTGCCTGGGGCTGGGGCTGCAGACTATTCAATGGTGGCAATGACTGAAGCGGGGCAGGGGCTGCAGAGAGCGTGGCCCAGCCCAGAATGGGAACTCACAGCTGCTCTGCCACCATCACCACAACCGCCGAGGTCATAATTGCTCTGAAATCGCAACCCAACACAATTATGCAGAAACCGAATTATGTGCGATGATTTTTATGTGTTGGAAACGTTGTTGAAGCCGGGTGATTACAGGGGGACAGGAAGCAGCTGCCACTCTCTGGGAGCCCATAACTCCCAACAGCTGGGAGCTGTCACTTATTTACGATGCCGTTTCTGGGAGGAAAGAGAGGGTGGCAGGGGTGGTGAGGTCCGCTGGAGCCCAGGCAGGCAGCTCTGGGGCAGCGGCCGGCCTGAGACTGGGAGTAGGGCCCAGCCCGAGAGTGGCCGGGAGGGCTAGTTCTCTCATTCAATATGCTCTGGGTACAACTGGCAGCCGGAAGAACCAGCCGAGCTGCCCTAGGCACCCAGCTCTCCCCAGAGGCCTGTGATCAGCCAAGCTGGAAGGGAAGGATCAGGAAGCCAACCCCAGCAGGGATGAGATGACGGCCTGGCCCTGCAGGGCGGGGGTCTACAGGCCTGGAGCCGGTCCCCACAACACTGGCGTGCCTGCCAGGCTGCCCGGGGCAGCTGCGACCCTGGAAAAAGGCAGGTAATGACGATCATCCATAATGAGGCTGCTGCGATAATGAGTGCGTGGCTGTTATCCGACCACAGGCTGGACACATCCGAAAATAAATTATTTTAAGGATCCATTAACGAATGCCTAATTAATGCCCAATTAGAGAGAAGCTACAGAGGAAATGCTCTGGACAATCGAGAGGCAAGGCCTGATTTGCAGCGGTAGCCTGGGATCTCCAGAGAGAGGGGGAGAGGGGGGGAGACGGGAGGGACCAGACGGTGGACTGCAGTGGGGGACAGTCTCTCTCTGGCTACTCCTAGGACCCCAGAACCATCAGTCCTGGTGCCTCCCGCAGTCCTCCTCTCTCTCTGTCCCTCTCTCTCTCACACACACACATACACACACGTGTCCTTTGCAGAGAACAACTATTATTACTTAGGAATGAGGAAACTTAAGTCTTGGGGGAATGATGCATGCTTGAGGACGTGGAAGGCACTGTAAATGAGAATCTTTCAAGATAAACTTTGGTGACATGCCTGCTCGCTTTGTTTGTTATTGGGAATAATTGAAATAAGAAGACGCTTCAGGAGCCCATGTGAGATATTTACTTTGTTAGAACAGGAGCCTGCCTCACTATCTGCTCATGCAGATAAAGGCAAGTAAGTGGCAGAGCTGGGACCCCAGGGGGACAGGACCCCCGAGGCTGGCTGCTGGGTCCATGGGCGGTGACCCCAATCTTAGCCAGGATGACAGGGCCTAAGGGGGCGGGGCTCAGAAGCTGTGGGCGGGGCTAGGGGTTTGAGGGGTGGGGCTAAAGAAGTCTGCCAGATGTAGGGGGACCGCACGCAGCCTCTACACCAACCCACCTCCCCAGCCCCCAGATCGCTGAATGCGGCTAAGACGAGGACAGAGCCCCGGCGACTAAGGAGGCTCACATACCCGTGGAGCTCGGCTTCTCCGAGTGTCTCGGAGTGTCTCACCTCCCGGGCAGCCCCCCCCCCCCCCCACCGTGACCTGGCTGTGCTCTCTTTCTCCCTCCAGGGTGCTGTGTGGAACTGCTGCTGCTGCTGCTGGCCGGGGAGCTGCCCCTGGGCGGCGGCTGCCCGCGGGACTGCGTGTGCTACCCCGCGCCCATGACAGTCAGCTGCCAGGCGCACAACTTCGCCGCCATCCCCGAGGGCATCCCGGAGGACAGTGAGCGCATCTTCCTGCAGAACAACCACATCACCCTCCTGCGGCAGGGCCACTTCAGCCCCGCCATGGTCACCCTGTGGATCTACTCCAACAACATCACCTTCATCGACCCCAACACCTTCCAGGGCTTCGTGCACCTGGAGGAGCTAGACCTCGGCGACAACCGGCAGCTGCGGACGCTGGCCCCCGAGACCTTCCAGGGCCTAGTGAAGCTCCACGCCCTCTACCTCTACAAGTGTGGGCTCAGCGCCCTGCCGGCCGGCATCTTTGGCGGCCTGCACAGCCTGCAGTACCTCTACCTGCAGGACAACCACATCGAGTACCTCCAGGATGACATCTTTGTGGACCTGGTCAACCTCAGCCACCTGTTTCTCCACGGCAACAAGCTGTGGAGCCTGGGCCAGGACACCTTCCGGGGCCTGGTGAATCTGGACCGGCTGCTGCTGCATGAGAACCAGCTGCAGTGGGTCCATCACAAGGCTTTCCACGACCTCCGCAGGCTGACCACCCTTTTCCTCTTCAACAACAGTCTCTCTGAGTTGCCAGGTGACTGCCTGGCACCCCTGGGGGCCCTGGAGTTCCTCCGCCTCAATGGGAACGCCTGGGACTGTGGCTGCCGGGCGCGCTCCCTGTGGGAATGGCTGCAGAGGTTCCGGGGCTCCAGCTCGGCCGTCCCCTGCGTGTCCCCCGAGCGTCTGCACGGCCAAGACCTGAAGCTGCTGAGGGCCGAGGACTTCCGGAACTGCACGGGGCCCGTGTCCCCGCACCAGATCAAGTCACACACGCTCACTACCACCGACAGGGCCGCCCGCAAAGAGCACCACCCGCCCCCCCACGGCCCTGCCAGGGACAAGGGCCACCCACACGGCCATCTGCCCGGCTCTCGGTCAGGCTCCAAGAAGCCGGGCAAGAACTGCACCAGCCATAGGAATCGCAACCAGGTCTCGAAGGCAGGCTCTGGGAAGCAGGCCCCCGAGCTGCAGGACTACGCCCCCGACTACCAGCACAAGTTCAGCTTTGACTTCATGCCCACATCACGGCCCAAGAGGAAGGGCAAGTGTGCCCGAAGGACCCCCATCCGTGCCCCCAGCGGGGTGCAGCAGGCCTCCTTGGGCACCTCCCTGAGGGCCTCGCTCCTGGCCTGGATACTGGGGCTGGTGGTCACTCTCCGCTGAGGACGCAGGGTGCCAGCACCCAGCACTGCTACATGTCCACCAAGGAACAGGATTTCTTTTCTATTTTCACAAGTGGAGGATCTGCTGGGTTTCAGGCAAAGGCTGGTAGAGGCTTCGGCTGCTGTCTGGGCCCTGGCCAGTGGATTATAAACCCAAAGTGTACAGCCCCAAGCAGAGGGAGGTTTAGTGCATCCCACCCAGCTGTTCCCAGCCAGCCCCCTCGCCGAGCAACCACGGACAGCATCCACCCAGCAAGGCAGTTAAAGCCGCAAGGTGAATCCTTCATTAACAACAATGGGACAGTGCACCACAGGAGCTGAGCTCTGTGGAATCCTGGTCATTTGGAGATGTCTGAAGGGGCCCCGCCACCCCTGGAGGAAGCAGGACTCAGCGAACAGACGAGAGGCTGGGTCCACCAGCTATGTGGGGGCACGTGAGCAGGTGGCATTTTGGCTCTTGCCTGAGGCCACTTAGTCACCCTGCCCTGAATCCAACCGTGTGCCACCTTCAGTCCCTCCTTTGGGGGTAACGCCTCTCATTCCTGGTGTCTCAGGCAACCCTGGCAGACCAGGCCCAGCTGCTGGGCTCCAAGAACCAATTACCAAAGGCAAGATCATCAGAGGCTGAAATTTAGAACTTCATCATGTGCAATGGGGTTCTCACAGGAGGTGCAGTTTTATAACTATGTCCACTTATATATATATATATACACACTCTCTACATATATATACACAAATGCACAGGTCCTTTCCCTACCCCCTTACCTAACTGTATGTCTTATCATGTTTATAAACTATACGGAAAACTATATCTGCGGAACTAAGGGTTGTATTGGTGATTTCTAGCAAGAAAGGAGTTCTAGGATTTTTGTCTAGAATCCCAACCTGGCAACGGTATTCCCCGTGTAACCTGGGCTTTCCCGGGCCTGGGGCCAAGGGGCAATGGGGAGGGTCAGGGAGAAGGGGATGCCACAAGAATCACTTCAGGGGACCAATATTCTTAGCTATTTAGAGCATCACCATGTTTTTATATGCAACACAAGACCGTCTGCTACCCCAGAGCACCCGATCACTCCCAGTACAGCAGCTGTTGGCATCAGGGTGAGAAGCTAGAAGCAGCTTGTTGAACATCAGGGAGCCAGGCTCTGGGAAGGGGCTGGAAGGAGAAGGAGCAGGAAGGCGATTTGGATTTCTTAGGCAGGCAGGCGAGGCAGCATCCACAGTGTTAGTCCAACAGGCTGGGCAGTGTTGTCAGCCTAGGACTTTGCCAGCAACAGTCTGGACCGGCCAGGGAGACTCTGGGCATGAGCCCAGGCCTCCAGTGTGGCTCAGCTGCTGAATTTTTCCTTGAGGCTCTTTGGTGGGTGTCCCAGCAAGGGTCCTGGGTAGGGTGGAAGGAGGGTGGCATCAGGCGGCCTTAGCAGAAGGAGAACAAAGAGGGCATTTCAAGAACCATCTCAGGCACTTTTGCATTAAGGAGGCCCCATCCCTCCTGGACCCTTTGAAGATGCCCTGGGGACAGGGAGAGTTCAGGGGGGTGGCCAGACTCAGGGGTCAGAAGATGGGGACATGCAGGGAAGGGAGCAGGAAAGCCCAGAGACAGGGGAGAGGGGCTCAAGTCAAGGTCAGCCA
Organism: Capra hircus; assembly: GCF_001704415.2. Taxonomy (NCBI): domain Eukaryota; kingdom Metazoa; phylum Chordata; class Mammalia; order Artiodactyla; family Bovidae; genus Capra; species Capra hircus. The sequence continues at coordinate 22,772,232 of NC_030826.1, read as the reverse complement.
TGCTGCTGGCTGGGGTCCGAGCGGGCACAATTGTTTTTGGCTTTGCACAAACCCGAATTCCCCACCAGAGAGGCTGTGTGTCAGGTGCAAGAAACATTGAATCCAATTAAGAGAGAAAAATAATAATAATAAAAAAATTCTCTTGGAAAGAACATTGTTTCTCAATTCCTAACCCCGCATTCCTAAAGGAGTGGCAGATCCCAGGCTTTTGTGGGGGTGGGCGAGCCTGGCTAGGCTCAGCTCTGAAAACACAAGCACGTTTGTCGGTGGGAGGAGCTGTTTGAAGCAAGGGCACACTGACTCACTGGGACACGTGTGCCTGCACGCGCACACACACACACACGCACACACACATGCGTGCACACGTTCTCGGTTCTTTGCTCACTGACACAGGACGTGACTTACCTCCCATGCTCTGGCTGCACTGGCTGTCCCCAGAGCAGGCTGGCCCTGGATCACTCCTGGCCTGTTCCTAAGAGCTTCACCCACAGCAGCTGAGCTGTCGACTCTTAAGTGGGCTCCAGGGGCTAGTTGGAAGGGAACTGCCAGTTCCCAGGACCCAGAGGGTGTTCCAGGAAGCCAGAGACTGCCCTATAGAGAGGGGGATGTATGTGGGGTCTGGAGGCTGCACCCACCTCCCTGGCTTTGAAGGAAGGAGCGAGTTCCCGCAAATAGAAGAAAGAGGCTGTGTTTCCAGCCTGGACAAATCCTCCTAATTACAGGGCTGGAAATGTGCCCTAAAGGGAGTCTGGTGGCGGCAGAACAAATTATCTGCGTTTGCTCCCAGTGGTCTGCCTGCTCTTACCCAGGCCGGTGCCAGGGCCTAGCTGTCCCCTTTAGAACCTAAGGATGCTGTTATGTTGTTGATTTCATTTCCAACTTTAGACAGCACAGCCCTCGGCGGGAAAATCAAGGGTCCAAGCACTTTATTAAATTTTTTTTTGTAAAGACTTTGTAAGTCCTGTAATATGGGAGTGAAATGTCAGGACAAGAAATGCTAATGTTTTATAAATGATCCTCTTCTGTCAAGCAGAGCGCAGTCTCTGGCTGCCGACTGTTATTAGAGCCGAGGCAGAGGGGCCCAGGATGCCAGGTGTGTTTCAGCAGCTTGCTCCTCGAAGAGGAGAGGAAATAAAAGCAGCTCTGTGGTGGATGACATCACTTGTCATTCAGTGGCTCATACGCTACGCAGGCACAGTGACACCATTGTGCAGAGCATTGGAGCAAGCTGACAAGTTGGGAGCTAAGCCAAGGCCCCTCAATTCACCAGACCCGGCATCTCTTCTGGGTGGTTCAGGGCAGGGAGGGGTGGGTTCCTGCCTGGAAAGCTCCATCCTCCTCCCAGAGGCTAGGGCCATCCCCCACCCCTTTGTTCCTGGCAGGGCCAGCCCCTCTGCCATCTTCACTCATTGCTGTCCCCAGGCCCCAGGAGGGAGCCATCTGCTCACTTGCCACCAGTGGTCTCAGCGTTTCTCTTCACAAGTTCCTCCCCAGACCGCAGAGCTTGGCCAGCTCCCTACCCTTCATTCAGCAAGCTTTAAACAAGGATCTACTTATGCCAACTATTGGCCCAGGCTCTGGGGACCTAAAAGTGTGAAGACGTGGCTCTGCCAAAAGGACCTCAGAGCCTAGATGTGGAAAGAAGTATGGGATGGGTGAAACCAGAGTGGGACTGTTGTCTCTGTAAGTGCACCCCATTACCACCATGAGAAACTCAGGCAGGGTGGGGGCTGTCAGGGAGGGCTTCCAGGAGGAGGTGACACTCAGATGGCTCTCAGAGGATGAGGAGGCAGCCAGAGGAGTGTGGGGAGTACTCCAGGCAGAGGGCTTGAGGCATGCAATAGCACCACGTTTGGGCTATCTGCAACCAACTGTGAGTTGAAGACTGGGAATGCTGTTTGGGGAGGTGTGGGAGGTGAGCCTGGCAAGGGAAAGGCTACTTGGGGAACTTGGATTCTACTCCAAAAGTGGAGGTGTGAGCCCCCTACCTTGGGGTTCTCGTCCCTGCTCCAGACCCCCAGCACCTTTGCAAGCACGTGGCCCGCACCCGTGGCACACTTGCCAATGTTCCTCAACAGTGGATTTCATCATCGAAACCTTGCCTCTTCTGCTCAGCCAGATCCTCCCCTCGTGCCAGCAGGCTGGAGCGCTCCCTGGAAGTGTGCCTGGGCCAGAGTCCCATTCCCAGACACCTGCTGCTTCCAAGCTCGGAAATACCCCAGAGCTGTTTTATCTTCCAGACTCCCTCCTTCCCCATCCACAAAGGGCTCACCCCTCAGCCCCTCTCCGCACTTCCACAGGGCTGCCCAGACACCTCCGCATGCGCTGGCTCCAGCAGACCATCAGTGATCCCCAGAACTCCCCCCAGACTGCACCTCCCTTTTTGCCTCTCCTGCTGGGGCTGTTCATTACCAGGGAGCCAAGAATCCCCATTTAGCAAATGTTTACTTGTCACCTAACTAATCACTCAGCACTCTGCCACTATGGCAAATGGGGGGTTCCAGAAGGCCTGTTGGCAGGTTTGAGGGGGCTAGGAGGAGCCAGGAAGGCTTCTTGGAGGACAAGCTGCAGCATCTGGGTTCAGAGAGAACAGGTTTGCTCTGGGAGTGGGGCTCCCTGAAGTTGGCTAGGAGCCTCAGGGATTTGGTGGCTCCCAGCAAACCTGCCCTTGAGTTTCCACCACTCAGACTGTCCCCCACCAGCCCCTGGGTGGACCCAACTCTGGGACCCAGCTCCTCAGGGGCCTTTTCCACCCTGACCTGGAAGATGTCAGCCTTGATTTGTGTATCTTCTTTGCTGGATCCGCAGCGAGTATACCTTTTGATGGGGTCCCTCTCAATATCTAATGTTCAGCCTCTTGAAGCAACTGTGGTCGCATTACAGCTCACCTCCTCCCAGCCTGGCTTTCTAGTCTAAGTAGGAGTTTAGCCCATCAGCTATTACTCCCATCCCATGTTACCAATTCCCCACCATCAGCTTGTAATGGGCCAATTTTCTTTTACCTTCTGTCTACTTGGGAAATATCTCAAGAACCTTTGTGCATTAAAATATCCTTTTCAACTCTCTACTCGATATCTCTTTCTGCTCCTCTAATTGTCCCTTTTAACTCACTGTGCTTTCAGTATAAATCTCCCCGTCTCCCCTCTTTGCAGGCTGTTAATAAATACAAGCTCTAAAAAAGTATACATAAACATCTACTGTTGGCTAAATAACTCACTGCTGCTGCTAAGTCACTTCAGTCATGTCCGACTCTGTGTGACCCCATAGGCGGCAGCCCACCAGGCTCCCCTGTCCCTGGGATTCTCCAGGCAAGAACACTGGAGTGGGTTGCCATTTCCTTCTCCAATGCGTGAAAGTGAAAAGTGAAAGTGAAGTCTCTCAGTCGTATCCGACTTGTAGCGACCCCATGGACTGCAGCCTGCCAGGCTCCTCTGTCCATGGAATTTTCCAGGCAAAAGTACTGGAGTGGGGTGCCATTGCCCAAAAAGCCAGGAAGAAAGGGAGACTCAGCATGAGACATGCCTACCTGTGCTGTCTCTCTCAGTCTGTCTCTTTTAAGAGGGCCCCTAGAGTCAGGGTGGGTTGTGGTCTTAAAATGTCCACTGGGCGAGGCAGCAGAGGATGCCCCGAGGGAGAGTGAGCGCAGGATAACTGTGAGTCCGTGTTGACATGCTTCAAAAGCAATGCAGGAGGGGTGAGAACAAAGGGGACCCTTGTGTGGGTAGCAGTGGCTAATTTAAGTGGTATTTCAGTGAGCCGGCCCACAAGGCCCCTTACCTCCAAAAGAAGTGGGTCAGCCTCCTCCAAAGTACGCCACCCTCCTGCACGGATGTGGCCTGCCCTGCATCTCTCTGCTTTCAGCTCTTATTTCTCATTACAGCTCTTCGTTTCTAAGCACCAGGAGGGTGCTGTGCCTTTTGTGTCACGGATTCCTGTGTGGCAGCGCACACATTAATGGCATGTCTGAACAGCAGAATTTGACACTGCTGCTGCAGAGCAGGCTTGGGTCACAGTGAGGTCCAGATTGGTTGAGGCTCCACCCCACCCCCACCTCCTCCTTCACCCAGGCATTTTGGGGAGCCCTTGCCAACCACAGTTTCTGCAGCTCCCTCTCAGAAAATAGAGGAAGCGAGAGATGTATTAAACTCTTCAATCTCTGTAAGTACCATTTCCCAGGAGACAGACTCTAAGGAAGAAGGAAACACAAGTGCTCAGGACCTAGACAGGTGGGAGGCCTCCGAGGCAAGAGGCTCCGGATCACCCAACCCCCCAGCTTCAGGGACGGCCATGGGCAAGACAAGGATGCCTTCCAAGTGGCAGCTGACCAGAGGTGGAGACGTGGCAGCATCCAGGTGTCTGCTCACTGCTCCAGCCAGAGAGAGATGCAAGGGACAGCCACCAAACAAGACGTTCTCAGGGACCAGGGCCAGCAGGACAAACCCACCAAGGGAACTGTGGTGAGGGATGGGGTCCCGCTGTGGACTGGTGGAGTCCAAGCGAGACCCCAAAAGACACACACATAGTGTCACTTGGAGAAAGAAAAAACAACCCTCTGGGGCGTCATGAAGCCAGAGTCAGAGGCAGGAAAGATGCAGACAGACAGACAGGAGGGTACGGTAGGCAGAGAACTGCATCTCCCAGGCAGCGTGTCCTGTCGCTGCCCCTGTGCTTCCAAGCATGGGACATGCACATGGTCCCCAGGTTGGATGCCCACCACATGCACTGATGAGGAACTTACCTTCCAGCCACCAACATCCCCCTTTGACTGAAAAAAAAAAAAGGAAAATGTTATTCACTCAGTCATGTCCAACTGTGCAACCCCAAGGACTGTAGCCTGCCAGGCTCATCTGTCCATGGGGAGTCTCCAGGCAAGAATTCTGGAGTTGGTAGCCATGCCCCCTCCAGGGGATATTCCCGACCCAGGGATTGAACCTGGGTCTCTGCCACTGCGGGCAGATTCTTTGCTGTCTGGGAGGATTACAAGGAGCATAGCCAGGAGCAGGGTGGAGGGGTTTGTCATGTAGACACCACTCCCCGCTGCCCAGGGAGAGTGGAAGGTAGGGCGAGTCCTACCCTGCCCACACTCTGGTGGCCACTCTTTAGGGACTGGTAGGCATGTGGCCGGAAACAGAACCTGGTCTGAGCCCTGGGGGGCGGCATTTCCCACTGAGCCTTGACCCTGAAAGCGCTTGTGTGCCTCCCAGCCCCGAGGCGGCTCCAGGGGGCTGAGTCCTGAATCTCCTGGAGGCCGTGTCCATGGGCATGTGGCAGGTGCCTCTCCGTATTGGCATTCCGCCCCCATGCTCAGGATCACTGAGGTCTCCAAGGTGTTTTTATTCTTTATCCCAGCGTCTGAGCCTCAGAGGCCCCGAGGTCCCTGACCCCTCGACTTGCCTGCCGCCCAGAGAGTCTCTCACTGTTTTATCTGTGGCATTTAAAGTGTCACCGAGTGTCTGGCACTTTGCAAGTCTAAGGCACAGGCTCTTCTGAATTTCCACACCAGCCTCCTTTCCCGACACCACTCCAGGCTCATCTCGTCTGTGTCTCTGCTGGCTGTGAACCGAGTTCATCGGAAAGGTGACTCAGACCACCCTGGGGGCCCTTCGTGCCCTCAGTTCTGTGCCCACAGAGGCGGGAAGGCTGGAGACTGGATATCTTGGGTGGAAGGTGATGTAGGAGTGACCGCTGTGGACTCCACACTGCCAGGCTGTCCCCGATCGGCTGGACCTGTTCTGCGGCGGCCCTTCCCCACTCCCTATACCAGACGAACGTCCCTCCTGGCCTCACAGGTGATGCTCCCGGGGCGGGGGTGGGGGGCTTCTCCCTGCAACCATTCGCTGTCTTTGGAGCTCCTCTCTCCTTCCCTACCAACCCCACACTGGGCCCAGCCTGGCCTCGGTCTCGCCAGCGGCCACCAGCCATCATCAGAAGTGGCCTCCTGTGGCCCACTCCCCTCAGCCTCCTCACTCAGGGACAGCTTCCTCTCTCAGAGTCGCTGACCCACCTCAGCCCATGAGACCAGCTCCAGCAAGGCCATGACCCTGTCTTCTTGGGAATCTTTCCTCCTCATCTGTTTTTCTCTCCTAAGACCAGTGATGAGTGGCAATAAAAGAGCAACTTAGAATTGGGTGGAATTTCAAAGTTTTTTAAAGTCCCCTTGTAGACACAACCTCAGAGTTAATTGGGAAGTGTCACCTTTGAGGAGATTGGATCACAATCCCCATTTTGCAGATGGAAAAAATTAGTCTCCTGATAATTCAAATCCATGCTTTTCAGCCTAAGACTGGGGTCTTCCCCAACACAGCTGTGGGCTTCCTTCCCCGAGTGGAAGACTCCCTCCCACATGACCCAACGCTAAGAGTGGGACCACCCTGGGTGGGGTGGGACTCAACTCTTTCTTCCCACCCTCGGGAATTTTACCCTCAGAAGAACTGATTTGCAGAATCAATCAAAAGGCATAATCTTTTCCTAGAGGTTCTCTCTGCATTCCTGACCCCCTAAACTTTCCCAAACTGGGTCACTGGGATTGCCAGTGGCTGGAGGAGCTGGCAGACACCCCCACAAGTACCGGGGTACAGTAACAATGAACTTCCACGCTGGCAGGGTTATTTCTCCAGTTTCTTTCTTTTTTTGTTTTTTAAATAATTTTATTTATTTATTTTTGGCTGTGCTGGGTCTTCGTTGCTGTGCGGGTGTTTTTCTCTAACTGCAGAGGGTGGGAGCTACTCTCTAGTTGCGGGGATCAGGCTTCTTATTGGGGTGGCTTCTCTTGTTTCGGAGCACGGGCACACAAGATTCAGTAGCTGCAACATATGGGCTCAGTAGTTTCGGGACCCGGGCTCTAGAGCACAGACTCAGAAGTTGTGGCACATGAGCTTAGTTGCTTCACGGCATGGGGGACCTTCCCAGACCTGGGATCGAACTTGTGTCTTTTGCATTGACAGATGGATTCTTCACCATAGAGCCACCAGGGAAGCCCCTCTCCAGGGGTATCTGGGTATCTGGGTCTCCATTTCTGAAAGGACCCCACGTATTGATAGTAGAGTAATTCCAATGGTAAAGGCAGGGAAAGAAGACCCAGCCCCATGTTCTTTTCCCCTGCAGCACACCCCCCGCCTTGTGACAGGAAGACAGTGGGTAAGAGCCACTCAAACTCAACAGTTAGACCTGCGAGAACAACGTGGAGGTCCCTATGTACAAACAGAAAACAGGTACCTTCCTAGCTGCTCCTCTCAAGTGCCTGCATTTTTTACAATTTTTTGTGCTTTCAGCAATTTTTTGTTTTATTTTTGGGCCACACAGGACAGCATGTGGGATCCTAGTTCCCCAATCAAGGATCAAACCTGCACCTCCTGCAGTGGAAGCGGAGAGTCTTAACTACTGGACCACCAGGGAAGTCTCTTCAGTATTCACTTTTTAAAAATTCATTTATTTATTTGTCCCCACTTGGTCTCAGTTGCAGCATGTGGGAACCAGTTCCCTGACCAGGGATCGAACCTGGGCTCCCTGCATTGGAAGCATGGAGTCTTAGCCATTGGGTCACCAGGGAAATTCCCCTTCAGCATTTTTGATAATTTATTATTGGCCTCTCCTCAGAGCTTTGTTGAGACTGTTTTGGACACTTAGATTTTCTTTTTGTTGTTTTTATTCATTTGGAAAATTAACTTACCATCATCATAATATTTTCAGTCAAATATATCTGCTTTTTGTTTGTTTGAAGTATTTTCATGAATTTTGAAAGTTTGGTTCCAATATTAAATTGTCTAATAGCAAATTGGCTAAAACATGAACAGGCAATCACTAGCTCAAGTAATAATTTATTGTAGATGATAGTATATTTTTTTATAATTTATCTTGGTGAAAATTTTTTCCATTTTTAAAAAGCATTAAAAAAAATAATATAGGTTCACAGGTAGTTTCCCATCCCCTATCCCACCACAAAAGAGTACAAGGAGGTCCGGTATAGACTTTACCCAGTTTTCCCCAATGGTAACATCTTGTATAACTTCAGGTTATTTTGCTTTTTCAATTCTAAATTTATTTTCAATTCATGCTATTTATGTATTTAGATAGAGTTTTCTATTTAAACAACTTTGATTAAGAAAAACAAAGTTTTCAACTTTAGTGGAACTTTATTCAACTTTAGGGACGATGGTATAAATGGTTACACTTTTGCTTGAATATTTCTGAATGAAACATTGGGATTTTAAGTGTAAATATGTCATTGAAATGAGAAAGATGAGAGAGCTTTATCAAGATTCAGGATTCTGAAACAGAGTTGGGGAATGAGGGACTGTGTCCATAAACTGTGTGGCACTGATGCAAGGCCCTCTGGGGATGCGCAAGTTTCTACAGAGAGCTTTTCATCAGATCCTCAAAAAAGTCAAAAACTGGGAGCCTAATTAAAGCTTCAAGCAATCCTTGCTGCACTCCCCACCCTGGCCCACAGGTGGCGCCCTGCCTTCCAGATGCCATTCCTGGCTCTCACGGCAGCCCTGGAGAGAGATCAGGCTAAGGCGGCAGTGGAAATAGTCCTTGACCAGCTTGGCTTTGACCAAATCGTCTGCTTCACACGAAGGAAATGAGGGGAGTGGGCAGGGAAGATCGAGAGACTACGAGAATAAAATGGCGGCAGTCTTTCACACCCAGGTTCTTGGACTTCCCTGTTGGTCCAGTGGTTAAGACGGCATGTGCCCACTGCAGAGGGCACGAGTTCAATCCCTCCCTGGTCAGGAACTAAGAGCCCACACGCCAAACCCAGGTTCTCTGCTTCCTCTTCATTCCAAAAGATGTGGCAACTGCTTCTGGGAAACAGTGGTCTGAAGACAAGGGGAGCCTGTGATTGTGATATTATTGATTTGTGATGAAACGTTAACATAGTGAACTTTTCATTAAACCAAAGTTATTCAATATAAAGATAATCCTTTCTTCTGAAATTGAGTCCAGGTGTTGGCTGGGAGATGGAGAGGGGTCCTGAAAGGACCCCTCCTTTTGTGAACTGATAGAGTTAGTGCATAGGGGCTCTTGTTTCTGCACATCTCTCCTTGGCCATCCCAGGGAGGCCCTCCAAATTCTTTCTGGAATTTTCCTGCTCTGAGGAATCGCAAGACCCTGAGAATGGTGATTTTGGAGGAGTCAGACAGTGCAGTCCTGGCCTTATACTCTCCTAGCTTCAACCTCATCCCACTGAAGCAGTGAGGTCTCCTTACCTGCCCCAGCCCCTCCATGCAGCCTTCTCTCTCTTTATTACCTGCCTCTCCATTATTTGTAGACAATTATCTGCAATAATTACCCAATTACCCTTAAAGAAAATTATACTCTTCTATCAGCAAACATTGATGTTCTTTTCTTGGGTCTTTTAATGAAACTGACATAAAGGAGACACTTCATCTACATAGAGTCAAATGGTCCCCTTTGAGGAGGATTTGAGTTCAAAATTAAAATTTAAACATCGTACCTGGGGGCTGGGGGTAGGAAGGGGTGGGGTGAACTTGATCCCTCTTGAAACAAGAGAAGCTGCTTAAGAAGGTAAGGAGCCCCCAGGATCGGGTACAGTGTGCTCTTGCTCTCCCCAAGCTAATGAGATCTTAAAGTACCCATGCGATGAGCTCAGCCCTGCAGTGAAATCATTCAGGAGCGCTGCCCTCATTGGTGTGCCTCCTGCTGGTGACTGACCACAGCTTAAATCGCCCCCCGGCCAGCCCTGGGGACCTCCAGAGCTAATCGCTTCAGGGAGCTTGATTGAAATGTGCGCCTCACCCTTGGCTGCTCATAAACGCTTTATCCTGGGCAAAGGCTGCCCTAGAATGGATGCTGGCATCTCCCAAGTCAGGAGGCCAGAGATGCTGGTGAGGCAGGATCCAGGCTCACAGAAAGAACTCCATTGCAGCTGTTGTATTAGAAAGGGTGGGGGGAAACTGCAACTTCATCTCCTTGTAAGCGCCCCTCTCTTTATGGGTTGGGCCCTACCCAGTGGCTATTTGTACATAAGCCGTCGTGGGCAAAACACCAGCAAGATGCAATTTTTTTCAAAGTTAGAAGAAAAAAAAAAACCTCTAAAGTCTGCTCCTGCTGCGTTTATAAAGAGCTGTTTTCTTCCCCGGCTCTAGAGCACGGTGGCTCTAATCTGAAATTTCTTTTTAATCATAGCAGGAGTCCCAATTAGCATGTTGGGTATCTTTCAAGTAGAACTGGGAGTTCCATGACCACAGAGAGCAGAGGAAATATTACGTGTGATGCCTCCGAGGAACAGGGCAGAAGAGGCCGAGGCGACGGGCCTATGTACACATGTGTGAATAAACATGTGGATTTTCAGGCTGCCTTCCCACTCACAAGACCGGCTGTGCACACCCCGGGGTCCCTGAACCCCAACCCTATACCAGGATCAGAGCGTGGCTCTCAGTCCCAGAGCCCCAACTTTGCCTTGTCAGTGAGCCAGCGTGCAAACACACAGAATATGTGCCTGGTCTTACCCTTCCCAGAGAATACGGGGCAGGGGTGGGAACCCAGCCCCACTTACAAAGCAGCAGGCGCAGCGTTTGGGGTGTCTCCCTGCTCTCCATGGGAGGAGTCGTACCCCCTGACTCAGCTGGCACCGGGGCCCAGCTCCAACCTGAAACCGCCAGTGACCTACTTTCCTTTGTTGTTGTTTTTGGAAGTGCTGATGTCAATGCAGAATTCAGCAGAGGCTGAGTGAGAGAAAAAAAGAGATGGAGAAGCGAGGCAGGGAGGGGAAGAAGGGAAGCAATTGTCGGGGGGGGGGGGGGGGGGGCGGGGCGCGCCAGACTGCGTCAGATGGCTATAATGGTGGCAGGTCCCTGCAATGGTGCTAAACACATACTATTACGTCCCCGCAGGGCCTGCCCAATATAGAGGGATTGGTGTGGGCCCTGACGCTTCAGGATAAGGGAACAGGGCCCAGGCTGCCTAGAGCTTCCTCTCCCCATGGTGTGCATGCGGGGGGCGGAGGAGATAGCGGGGCAGGCATACCCAGGTGTGCCTTTCCTCATAGAAGGAGCCATGCGTCTCCCCAGGGGGCCTGAAGATGCAGAGTTTGCATCCATCTTCTGAGCCATCCGCGAGGCTCCAACCGGGGCCACCCTGACGTGTGGGACCCGGTGGAGGCTCTGCACACTTGCTGGTGCTGGAAGAAATTGGTCTTTGGGGACAGAAGGCAGTTTCCTTTGCTCACCTGCTCCTTGGTAACACACAAGACAGAGCTCCACTGGCAGCTCACCTGCTCCCTCCTGCCCCCGCCCGTTCTCAGGAACCTGGGGACAGCTGCAGGATTTGGGGTGAGAAGAGCTCCGGATGGCCTAGTGCATAGCAATAGCGCTGCGGAGAACTATTCCAAAGGACTTTGCCTTCTGGCATCTGAGATCTGAGTCTCATCCCTTCCTCACTGCCTGGCTTTTCCATCCTCCAGCAGGGGTTGAACACCAAGCCTGGGATAACAGAGGCTTATGCCCTTTCCACCCATTTGCAAACCCCAGCAGCCAGCTCCGCTGCCACAGCACCACTGCTGAGCAAAAACCCACAGCCAAAGCGTCTTACATCTTCTCCCGCACTGAGCCCTCCCCCAGGACACTTGGTCAACAGATTCTTAATGAGAAAATCATTTCAGATCCACATTTTCAGGAAACCCAAGGCCAGAAGCTCCATGATTCCACCGATACAGGCGTTTCCCCATCCACATTTCACCTGGGTGCCAAAGGTACTCCATTCTGGTGGGGTGGGGCGGGAAATCCCATCCTCTGCTCGCTCTCTCTTGGACCTTTGGTCCCCAGATGAGCTCAGGCACATGATTAAAATTCTTTCCTGCTCCATAAGCTCATACATTTTTCAGGCAAAGAAATATACGGGGGAGACAAAACCCTCATACGCTGAAATTAGCCCCCGAAAAATAGGTTACCTGACAATTACTTGCTTCTAAGTGGAGCATGGTCTAGTGGAAGAGATGCTGGAAGGGCTGCTGGGACCCTGCCTTCGACTCCCAACTTACTGCCTCTTAACCTCTCTCAGTCTCTGGATTTAGAGGAAGGATAATAACTCTCCTCCACCTCCCGCCCTCGGTGGGCTGGTGAAGGCGTCATGAATCAACGTCGGGAGCCGGGAGCGCGATGAAGAGGCCGGGTTCAGGACGCCGTGTAAGTACACAGCATCGCCAGCCACCTCTCAAATCTACACGGAGCTGATTTATTTACTTCCCGAGAAAGAGACAACAATCATCCTATTTACACTTTGCGCTGCAGCTTCCGCGTCTCCCTCTAGCCCCCCTTCCTCTGCTCCCGCAAAGGACTCTATTAAAGACAAGTTGCCTTTCTGCCCAGGACAGCTCCTCCCTCCCAGCCTCTCTCTCTCTCTGGCCTCACGGATCCCAACCTTCTCTTCCAAATCACAACCCCTGCCCACCAAACACGCCTCCCCGCTTTGTACATGAGGCCACCGCATGTCCACACGAAGGTGGGAAGTGGAGTCCATGGGCACGAGAGGCTTCCTCGGAAGCCAAGTGAGGCCAATAAGCAGAGGCACCTCCTTGATGGTCCAGTGGTCTAAATTCTGTGCTTCCAATGCGGGTTTGATCCCTGCTTGGGGAACTAGGATCCCACATGCTGCATGATATGGCCAAAAAAGAAAAGCCAAGCAGAGGTGTGTGGGTAGCCGGCCGCGGTTTAACTGTCCAGTCATTTCAAGTATACCTGGTGCTTGAGTTCCTCGTGACCACCCAGGGCTGCAGACAGGGGGCAATGTGCCTGGCATGGGCCCCCAGTGGGAGACAGTCATCATACACCTTCAGCTGTGGCTGATGAGAGTAACATTTGATTTTTCCTTGCCTTTTTCACTTTTGACAACTCCATTCTCAGCAGCACTCAGGACTCAGTACTTTCACACAGACAGAAAAGAATATTGAAAGGAAAAAATAGGAAGAAGAAAGAAAGAGAAAAAGACGGTTTGAAAGGTTCTCATTAGTCCCAGGAAGGAGAAAGGCTGCCTCCGGAGACATCCAAGCCAGGCTCGGAGAATCCAAGTTGGTGCGTTGTTTGACATTCTGTGGCAACAGGGTCCAATGGAAGGGCTCCTTGGGTACCACCTGCCAGGAGACAGGATAAATGTATCCTCTCTGCTCAGAGCACAGCCGAGGGACTGGTTCCCCAGCACTGATGTGTAAGGAACATGTCAACAGAGGTCCCCTCAAGAATGATGTCTCAATTTCCATGCTAATGCTGGGCTGCCCTGGGAAGAAAGGCATCTTTCTGAAAAGCAAGATGGGCCACCATAGCTCAAGGAAGCAGACCCAGGGGTTCTGGTGTTCTCTCCCAGGAGAAAGCAGGAGCTCGGGTGGGTGCTGTGATGAGTGGGATGAAATAGCCCAGCATGCTCACCCCTTCTGTGTGGTCTGCCTGCAGACTTCTCCCAGGCTGATCAGCAGCTCCTGGAAAACGGTGCTGGCTCCTGCCTGTCTCCAAAGGAATGTCACTGCCAGGCCTCCTAGCTTATCTCCCCAGTGCTTTTGAGATCAAAACCCCAAACTCGTTAACTGCAAACTTTGCTGAGGGAACAATACCCACCGAGGTGCGGAATGTGGTGCCAACTCTCTCATTAAAGTGTCTTTCAGCATGAAAACTCACTGCCAATGACAATGGGCACTTGGCCGCTGCCAGCTCAGAATAAGATGCTGAAGAAAGGAGAGGAAAACAGCTGTGTCCAGGTCAAAACAGATTAAATTTATGGCTGGCAGACTGTGGCTGAAAGCTGTTTATTGCATGCTTGGTGCTACCTTTATTTTTTAGGTGATTTTCAAAAATGTTATTTCTGCTGGTGATTTTTGCACTGGGCTTATGCCTTGTGGCAATGGCCCTGTGTTTTCTTCATGCCATGACTCAGACATTGTTAAGTAATAAAACCCCAGCCACTAAGAATACAATACAATTGTACCTGGTGCAGAAGGAGTCAGATCCCAGGGAGCATTTGGAGATAGAGAAGGGACAGTTTGAGCTGAGGCACCTCACAGAACAGCCTCAGGAGCAAGGGAGCTAGTTGTTAATAGGATATGATGGACACTTGGGTGGTTGGGTCCAGGGTTCCCCTCACTGCCCCACTGCAAAGAGCGTGAAAGAATTCAAGATAGCAGGATAGCAGCTGCATAGTGTTGTAGGGCTGCCGAAACAAATAACCACAAGCTGGGTGGCTCAAAACCGCAGAAATTTATTCTCCCCAGTTCTGGAGGTTTGAAATCTAGGGGTCAGTAGGCTTGTTTCCTCCTGAAGACTCTGAGGGACAAGCTGCCCCACGCCTCTCTGTAAGTTTCTCATAGCTGCCCGCAATCCTTGGCATCCTTGACTTGAGGCAGCATTACTTCCATCTTCACATTACTTACTCTGTGTCCTCAGGCCTTCTCTTCTAAGGACACTGGTCATTAACTTTTGGGTCCACTCTAGTTTACGATGGTAATGCTCCTGGTGGCTCAGATGGTAAAGAATCTGTGCAATGCAGGGGGCCTGGGTTCGATCCCTGGGTGGGGAAGATCCTCTGAAGAAGGGAATGGCTACCCACTCCTGTATTCTTGCCTGGAGAATCCCATGGGTATTCCTGGCAGGCTATAGTCCATGGGGTCTCAAAGAGTTGGACACGACTGAGTGACTAACACTTTCACCTTCTAGTTTAGAATGATCTCATCTCAAGAGCCTTCACATAATTTCATCTGCAAAGACCTTCTTTCTGAGTGAGGTCACACTCACAGATTCAGTTGGATATATCTGTTGGAGAAACACCATTCAACTCACAGTGACATTAGAAGTCATCTGGGGAACTGCTTCCGGGGCAAAACTCTCTCTCTAGCCCACCTCCCACTGTACCCTCTGCCTACCCTTGAGGCACCTGGGACTTTGGCTCTGTAACAAAGCCACCACGACACCATGCGTTTCCTCCGAGCCAGGCCACACCTTTCTAAACCATGTCCCTGGACTGTTACTCAGCCATGAGAGCCTTAGAAACCTTGGAGGCGGTTTCTAAGATGGCAGCCACCACAGAGCACCTCCCCACAGGAATCCCCAGGGAGAAAGAATCAAAGGGGAGTGTTAGCTGAACCCTGCAGCCAAAATGCTCCTCCTCACAGTCTGTCCTCTCCCAAGCTCTGAGCTGCAAGGGCCAAGCACAGAGCTCCTCTCCTTCAGGGGTTTTGCAAATGTTTACCAGCCTTTTCTTAATGGAAAATGGATAGAAGCTCATTATATTCTAAAGTGACCTCTTATGTCATCTGTAAGTTCTGATCATTACAAAACGCTTTCTGTGGTTGAGTTCAAAGTGACTTCCTTGGAGGACTTCCCTGGTAGCCTAGTGACTAAGACTCCTTGATTCCCAAAGCAGGGGGCCAGGGTTCAGTTCCTGGTGAGGGAACTAGATCTCACATGGTACAACAAAGAGTTCATATCCCAAAACTAAGACCCAGCAAAGCCAAATAAATGACTTTTTTTTTTTTTTTTTAAGTGACCTACCTGGAATGCTGTCCTCCTACTGGCCCAGATTTACCTTCAAGAACTCTGCAAATGAAGGTCACTCTTGGGCTCAGGAGTTCAGGTTTTATTCTAATCAGTTGAGGGGGAGAAAAATATACCCTCCCCCCAGAGGTCACAGGGCACTGGCAGCTGGGCCAGACTGACCAAAGGAATTTCGACCCGTCCACAATCATGGACAGCAATCATTACTGCAGTTTTTAAATTTAGCCCATATATGCCAGGTAAATAGCAGAGAGGGAACACAGCTCACCCCATCAACAGAAAATTGGATTAAAGATTTACTGAGCACGGCCCCGCCCATCAGAACAAGACCCAGTTTCCCCCTCATCAGGAAGCTTCCATAAGCCTCTTATCCTTCTCCATCAGAAGGCAGACAGACTGAAAACCACAATCACAGAAAACTAACCAATCTGATCACATGGACCACAGCCTTGTCTAACTCAATGAAACTATGAGCCATGCCATGTAGGGCCACCCAAGATGGACGGGTCATGGTGGAGAGTTCTGACAAAATGTGGTCCACTGGAGAAGGGAATGGCAAACCACTTCAGTATTCTTGCCTTGAGAACACCATGAACAGTATGAAAAGGCAAAAAGATTGGATGCTGAAAGATGAACTCCCCAGGTTGGTAGGTACCCAATATGCTACTGGAGATCAGTGGAGAAATGACTCCAGAAAGAATGAAGAGACAGAGCCAAAGCAAAAACAACACCCAGTTGTAGACGTGACTGGTGATAGAAGCAAAGTCTGATTCTGTAAAGAGCAATATTGCATAGGAACCTGGAGTGATAGGCCCATGAATCAAGGCAAATTGGCAGTGGTCAAACGGGAGATGGCAAGAGTGAACAGAAACATTTTTGGAATCAGAGAACTAAAATGGACTGGAATGGGTGAATTTAACTCAGATGACCATTATATCTACTACTGTGGGCAAGAATCACTTAGAAGAAATGGAGTAGCCATCATAGTCAACAAAAGAGTCCAAAATGCAGTACTTGGATGCAATCTCAAAAATGACAGAATGATCTCTGTTCATTTCCAAGGCAAACTATTCAATATCATGCTAATCCAAGTCTATGCCCTGTCCAGTAATGCTGAAGAAGCTGAAGTTGAATGGCTCTATGAAGACCTACAAGACCTTCTAGAACTAACACCCCCCAAAATACTTCCTTTTCATTATAGGGGACTGGAATGCAAAAGTAGCAAGTCAAGAAACACCTGGAGTAACAGGCAAATTTGGCTCTGGAGTACAGAATGAAGCAGGGCAAAGGCTAATAGAGTTTTGCCAAGAGAACGCACTGGTCATAGCAAACACCCTCTTCCCACAACACAAGAGAAGACTCTACACATGGACATCACCAGATGGTCAATACTGAAATCAGATTGATTATACTCTTTGCAGCCAAAGATGGAGAAGCTCTATACAGTCAATAAATACAAGACCAGGAGCTGACTGTGGCTCAGATCATGAACTCCTTATTGCCAAATTCAGACTTAAATTGAAGAAAGTAGGGAAAACCACTAGACCAATCAGATATGACCTAAATCAAATCCCTTACAATTATACAGTGAAGTGAGAAATAGATTCAAGGAATTAGATCTGATAGATAGAGTGCCTGATGAACTATGGGCATTGTACCGGAGACAGGGATCAAGACCATCCCCAGGAAAAAGAAATGCAAAAAAGCAAAATGGCTGTCTGAGTAGGCCTTACAAATATCTGTGAAAAGAAGAGAAATGAAAGGCAAAGAAGAAAAGGAAAGATACACCCATTTGAACGAAGAGTTCCAAAGAATAGCAAGGAGAGATAAGAAAGCCTTCCTCAGTGATCAGTGCAAAGACATAAAGGAAAACAACAGAATGGGGAAGACTAGAGATCTCCTCAAGAAAATTAGAGATAGCAAGGGAACATTTCATGCAAAATGGGCTCAATAAAGGACAGAGATGGTATGGATCTAACAGAAGCAGAGGACATTAAGAAGAGGTGGCAAGAATACACAGAAGAACTGTACAAAAAACATCTTCACGACCCACATAACCACAATGGTATGATCACTGACCTAGAGCCAGATATCCTGGAATGTGAAGTCAAGTGGGCCTTCGGAAGCATCACTACAAACAAAGCTAGTGGAGGTGATGGAATTCCAATTGAGCTCTTTCAAATCCTAAAAGATGATGCTGTGAAAGTGCTGCACTCAATATGCCAGCAAATCTGGAAAACTCAGCAGTGGCCACAGGACTGGAAAAGGTCAGTTTTCATTCCAATCTCAAAGAAAGGCAATGCAAAAGAATGCTCAAACTACCACACAATTGCACTCATCTCACATGCTAGTAAAGTAATGCTCAAAATTCTCCAAGCCAGGCTTCAACAATACGTGAACCGTGAACTTCCAGATGTTCAAGCTGGCTTTAGAAAAGGCAGAGGAACCAGAAATCAAATTGCCAACATCCGCTGGATCATGGAAAAAGCAAGAGTTCCAGAAAAACATCTATTTCTGCTTTATTGACTATGCCAAAGCCTTTGACTGTGTGGATCACCACAAACTGTGGAAAATTCTAAAAGAGATGGGAATATCAGAACCACCTAACCTGCCTCTTGAGAAATCTGTATGCAGGTCAGGAAGCAACAGTTAGAACTGGACATGGAATAACAGACTGGGTTCCAAATCAGGAAAGGAGTACATCAAGGCTGCATATTGTTACCCTGCTTATTTAACTTATATGCAGAGTACATCATGAGAAACCCTGGGCTGGATGAAGCACAAGCTGGAATCAAGATTGCCGGGAGAAATAGCAATAACCTCAGATATGCAGATGATACCACCCTTATGGCAGAAAGTGAAGAAGAACTAAAGAGCCTCTTAATGAAAGTGAAAGAAGAGAGCGAAAAAGTTGGCTTAAAGCTCAACATACAGAAAGCCAAGATCATGGCATCTGGTCCCATCACTTCATGGCAAACAGATGGGGAAATAGTGGAAACAGTGACAGACTTTATTTTGCCGGGCTCCAAAATCACTGCAGGTGGTGACTGCAGCTATGAAATTAAAAGACACTTACTCCTTGGAAGGAAAGCTATGACCAACCTAGACAGCATATTAAAAAGCAGAGACATTACTTTGCCAACAAAGGTCCATCTAGTCAAGGCTATGGTTTTTCCAGTAGTCATGTGTGGATGTGAGAGTTGGACTATAAAGAAAGCTGAGCGCCAAAGAACTGATGCTTTTGAACTGTGGTGTTGGAGAAGACTCTTGAGAGTCCCATGGACAGCAAGGAGATCCAATCAGTCCATCCTAAAGGAGATCAGTCCTGAATATTCATTGGACGGACTGATGCTGAAGCTGAAACTCCAATACTTTGGCCACCTGATGCAAAGAACTGACTCACTGGAAAAGACCCTGATGCTGGGAAAGATTGAAGGCAGGAGGAGATGGGGATGACAGAGGATGAGGTGGTTGGATGGCATCACTGACTCAATGGACATGAGTTTGGGTAAACTTTGGGAGTTGGTGATGGACAGGGAGGCCTGGTGTGCTACAGTCCATGGGATTTCAAAGACTTGGACAGGACTGAGTGACTGAACTGAACTGATGCTGCTGCTGCTGCTGCTGCTAAGCCACTTCAGTTGTGTCCGACTCTGTGTGACCCCATAGATGGCAGCCCACCAGGCTCCCCCATCCCTGGGATTCTCCAGGCAAGAACACTCGAGTGGCTTGCCATTTCCTTCTCCAATGAACTGATGCTAGATATGCTAGAAACTTACAAATATTATGCCTAATCTACCCAACAGTCTGAAAGGTGTGGGTCATTATCATCCATGCTTTTCACATGAGGGAATGAATTCTGACATTGGATAAGTGGAGCACGTGGGATTTGAACCCATATCTATCTAACCGCAGAGGCCTCAGATTGTGCCCCACCCCCCACACCTCTGTCTTCCTCCTGTGTGAAGGAACAGTCTGCTTTCAGTGCCTGGGGACTGAAACTCGAGGAAAGGATGAAAATCCTCAAAGGAGGATGAGAATGAAGCAGAAACTCCAGCTTCACATCGAAACCAAGCAATCATGTTTTATTTCCACTTCCCTGAACGTATAGTTCAGTTACATTCAGATTGAAAAACAAGAAAAAAGCACAATCAGTGCTTGAGAAATGTCAAGTATTACATTTTAGCGAACGTGTACAGAACAATCAAAAGGTTGAACATCCCCAAACAGACGCAGACCTTCACCAAAGTCTCCTTTGGAGACACACCGCCAAGGTGTGGAAAGAGAAGCTCGTGTCTGCAGCCCAGCTGATTTTTCTAGAGTATAAATTCCATACTTCCAAAGTCTGCCTTCACTCCAAGGAGAAAATATAATATTATTCCCTGGCAATTTATGAGGGTTTTACACTTTCTCTTTGTCACAAATCATTGCATTTGATGCTCACTTCCACCCTTAGAGGTGGGGGTCGTGGCAGGGGTTACCCTCCCCACACAGGCATGGACAGCAGAAAGCCAAGTGGGCTGCCCACTGCGGAGTCCCCGGGGACCATAGGGGAGCCATCAAGTCCTCTCTTTTCTTTATTATCCTCCTAGCAGGAGTCCCACTGTTCCTTTGCAAGCCTCCAAGTCACAGGAAAAATGTGACAATTCGAGATCCTGCCAAAGAGCTGGGGTGAGAACAGGAAAGATGGTCAAGGGAGAAGAAGGACCATGGTGAGAACCCAGAAGATAAGCTGGGGTCCCTAAAGTCATGGTGGGGTCAATTCAGAGACTCGATTGCAACTTTTGCCCCAGGGAAGGGACACCGGAAGTGAGCAAGAACAGCAGAACTCCTCCAAGGAGACAGGACCACAAGCCTGTTGAAATTAAATATTCTTCCCACTTGCAACACCTTTTCCCTGGGACCCCAAGCTTGCCCTCAGCAAAGACAGTGTCGGGCCCGGAGAGAGCTGGAAGGCTGGCGGCAACTGGTCCCCTCTGGTGTGCCTGTGGCCAGAAGATCTTAGATGCAAGCGCTTCTCTGAGGTCACATCATCTAATGAATTATGGTTAAGAGCTAAACAGCTAAAGAAAGGCCACTGAACTTGACTCTGCTACCACTCTGCTTCTAAGTAAATACTTTGGGGATTGCCTCATTCAGTCATCAAATGCCAGTATTTCCTCTGAACAACAAGTTGATGGCAGGCGATGGGCCTCCAGAATACATGAGCGGACCTAGACTTCCTTCAGAGGGTCAGAGCTGCTTTTGCCTTATGCAAAACCCCCAGGACACAGAAAAGCTGAACAGTGACACTTCAGAAAATTCTATGGGCTTAATGATTCCCAACTACAAGGACACAGGCTCCTGCAGCAACGGAGCCCTAGAACTTTGCCCTCTTCCCCTGTGGTCTGGGAGACCCCTCCATGTAAAAGAATCCCCTGTAGCCTACACTTCTATTTTGGGGCAGGGGGTGGGGGGTACTCTGCTCCTGTAGAAGGAAAGAAGAGTGGAGCTATTTACATGGTCATTTTTGTTACAGTATTGAAAGCCTTGAAATGATCACAAAAGGAAAACAGGAAAATATGCCTCCTAAAAAGAGCTGAGGCAAATTATTATAGCAACTGAATCCTAAAAGGAATTTTCAAGCAAAAATATGGCTCATGTGAAGTTGTTATGGCAACTGACATTTAAAAGTAACTGGATTTGGGCAAGTTTCTTCCTCCACCCTCTCTGCAAAGTCTTGCAGGAACTTCATGCTAAAATTATGCTTTAATTTTAATTAGCCAAATAGGTCATAAATATAGCTTATTCCCAAATCCTTACAATGTCTACCCTGCAAGCAGCTGATCTACTAATGAGGAAATATTTCTACAAAACCCACTTACCATTAAAAAATCCGATCCAATATTTTTCTAATATAATTTATCAATTTAAACACATTGCATAATGTGATATTCTGTAGCATTCCATTAAGATGATAAATAGCAGTGGGGGGGGGTGGGGAAAACCAAGAGATTAAACATATCGCAAGCAGTGTACGTGTATTTAAATAACCCCGGCCGTTGCCAAGGAAAGCACACTGTTCACTGTTCCCATCCTCAGATACAGTCTAAACTCAGCCGCGTATCCCTGACTGTAAGGGTATTAATAGGACAGAAGAAGGGGGGCAATAAGAAATGACAGGCAACTTCAGAAGAAATAAAATTTCTATTAGGCTTTGTTATAAGATTACATCAAAGCAATTCATATGTTTTAATCTGCAGAGAGAAAAAGCAACTACTTGGGGTTTGTGCCTGGGGGCCGCCTCTGTGTATCACCACACAGTTTGCATAATGAACAATTTTCATTCAATCAGGATCTCAGCAAAGATAGCTCCCACTCCAAAGGTCCTAGACAAGGGCTCCTAGTTTTTATTCTCCCAGCTCCCCCTGCTGGAAGAACAGCATCTAACAGGGAGAAAAGGATGGCGGGGCTGCTTTCTAAGCCTCTGCACTAAATTCAGGTCCTTTATTCGAGACCTGACTTTATAACACCCGCTTCTCCTAACGGGAAGGACCTAGGAAGGTCCTGTGAAAGATACTACCAGCGTGTACCTCCTTTAGCAATTCCTGTAAGAGAACAGAGACTGCAGGTTTGTAGCATGAAAAACCTTTGCCCTTTCCACTCTCCACCGAGTTAGGGATTTTAGAAACTTCTATTGGCATTCTGGCCCAAACACAGGGGTCGACTAAAGTTGCTGGAAGTTGACTGGTGGACATAGACCCGCGTGTACAACCCCTCATGTTATTCCTACCTGGCTAACCATCTTTCAAGCTTCCCAGCTGTCCAGGTCTTCATAAAATAAAATGGGGCAGGAGGGGGGGAGAAGATACCCAAATGGAATTGCATTTTCACGCACAATGGAAAACGTGAAAGCTGAACAAATCGTTTTGGAAAAAAAAAAAAAACAACAACAACCTGGCACAGACGACAGTGGCTTGGAGGAAGAAGAGTCCTGGGCGAGCTGTCTGCGCCAGGACCTGGGCTGAGGCCTAATCCCCGTTGATCCGCGGGGTTAGCGCGGCTCCCGCTCTGCTCTCTGCACTGAAGCTGCCGCAGAACCGCTCCGCTCCATCCACCTGGCTCCATCTCCAGCCCCGCGCCGGCTGCCTTCCCGCGGGCAGGCCGCGCCGGGAGGGGGAGCGACGTGAGGCCGTGTGAAACTGTTTTTCGAAAACCTGGGATGATCATTTAAATGTTTAAAATATGCACATGGTAATTCAAAACTAATTACCCTGAGCACATTTGAAACGTTTATGCCATCATCTCTGGATCCTGCCTACTGATTGTGCGGTACAGCTCACTCCTCTGTTTCTATAAACTGCTCCAGCGATTTTAACTTCCAGGCTAAATCAGGCAGCGCCCGCCCTGCCTCTCGCCCCGGCGGGTGGAGGGACCCCTTTTCGGCTCCACCAGGAGGAGGCTGCGCCCGCACCCCCTACCCCGGAGAGCCATTTGTCATGGTCAGGCAGCCCCGGCTGCCTAGTCATCGCTCTCAGTGCAGCTCATAATTGTCATTTCCATTATTTAATTTAGGTTAAAATGACCTCTCTCCGCACCTATACCTTTCCTCCGGCCCCATCGCTGTCCTCTGCCTGGGCGGGGGATGTGTGGGGGCGCATTTCCTAGTTCACTCAGGCGCAGCAGAAAGTTGCCTTGATGTTCATATCCACTTGGCCACTTTTCCATTTTTTTTCCTATTTTTAAATTTAAATTTAAAACATTTTTTTTGTACAATGTTGTGTTGGTTTCTGAACTACAACAGCAAAATCAGCCGTAATTATACATACATCCCCTCCGCCATCCCATCCCTCCAGGTCACCGCAGAGCACCCAACTGGGCTCCCTGCACTACCCAGCAACTTCTCGCCAGCTGTCCCTCTGACACCTGAGAGTGTCTGTATGTCGTCGATGCTACCTTCTCCGTTCGTCCCACTCGTCCTCTCCCCCACCGTGTCCACATTTGCGTCTCCATTCCTTTCCCTACAAATAAGTTCATCAGTGCTTTCCCATTTGGGGGTGAACCTGGGAAATTCAGGAAGACCAGGGTAAGGTGGGCTCATGCACCAGCTCTCTTGAGAACAAGGGGACTGAAGTGGGCCCCCCAGAGGGAGCAGCAGCCATTGCTGAGCCCAGGTTCCTATAGCCAAGGGCACACACGTGCACACACACCACCTCACAAACCGTGCTCACACACCTGCTTACAGACCGGGCTAATGAGACCTAGGCAGGTCCTGAAGCAAATTTGGTTCCCCATTTTCCAGGATAAAATGAGTTCTCTCGCCTTGGGGACACTATACCAGCAGGCCAGTCGCTGAGAGACTGAGAAGGGTGATGCTGAGGCCAAAATAACTTCACCGTCCCTGGTTTATTCAGAGAGATTGACCTCGGCCAAGAAGTGGAGTTAAAGGAGGCACAATCCCAGAGTCAAGGAATGAGCACCCATTTATAAATGTGCTCCGGATACCAGTGGTGGGCGTTGGGCATTAAGGAATACAAAACTGGGTTAGAGTCCCACAGCCGGCTGAAGGTTGATAGAGTGAGATTACTGGGTTTAACTAGAGCCATTAAGAGGCTCTTCATTACCCCCACAGCACCGCCACCAAAGCTATCACATGAGCCATAATGCAAGGGAGAATTTTCGTTCCATCAACAAGAGAGGGAGCCAGTCTATCTCTGTCCAAAGAAAATGAGCCGCCCAGCATGAAGCTGGTGAGGAATGGAGTGTACAACATTCCAATAACATTCCCTGCAGGATTTCCTCGGCGGTTTAGTTGGCTAAGCAGAGAGGCTGCACTGGAGCAGTCTGCCAGGGTTTCTGGCTGGCCTGAACGCCGGCTCAGGAAGCAGCCGACAATCGGTCAATTAAAGACAAAGGATGCTAGCTGGGACCCACGTTCCAAAGGGCTTAACATTAAGCTCCCTGTAAATCAAGGTCCAGGCCGCTCTCCCGATGCTCAGCAATCTCACTTCCTATTTCTCTACAAAGATCAAGCCCTTGAACCGAGCTGATTTCCTTGGTAACACTGCACCCACTTTCCTTTCTCTTGCGCCTACACTGTGTGCCCTTCCTTCAGCTGGAGATGGATCTCTTCTCCCTGCCAATTCATTTTCCTGCTCTTGCGATGATGACAGTTCACATGTGTTGGAATTGCCTCTGCCAGAGTCTGTTCCCTCCTCTCCACCGGCTCCTTTCCCACAGCTATTATTTTGCTTTTTTTTTTGGCTCTGGGATCCTAGTTCCCTGACCAGGGATCGTACTGGTGACCTCTGCAGTGTAAGCTAGGAGTCTTAACCACTCACTGGACCTGCAGAGAAGTCTCCTACTTTGCTTCTTTATAAGAAGTACTCTACCATGTTGTAGGCCTTCCCCCTACGGATGAAAATTTAGAGAGAACAGGCTGAGTCTTATATTTCCTTTGCATTTCTTGTGGCATCTCAAATAGGGTTTTCACATTAGGAGACAGCCTTGCTAGATATACTGACTGACCTAACGGTTTTATAGTTGGAGTGAGAAGTCAGGAAAGACGACCCAGCTTATCCCCTGCTTTCACGCCGAGCAAAAATTGCACCCCTCATTCAGATGTTCCCAGCGTTCTATAACTTGCCCAAAGCCAGATTTATTGCTCCTGCTGTAAAGTGTATCTTCTCTAAGCCTCACTTAAAAGCTACCACTTGGCAGAAGATCAAGTTAGAAGTGCACGTTAGCAGGTGATGGTGAGGGTGGGGGCGGGTGGAGAGGGCGGGGTGGAGCAAATAATTGAAGCTCGGAGAACTACCAGCTCAATATTTAACCTAACTGGTAATTTGCTGTGACAATTATGCCACGAACGGAACACCACTGCTATGCAAGAATGTTGCTTTCTAATTAAGAAGGCCCTGCTTTTCCTAGCCTCCCGGCACTTGAATAACACACACACAAGAAGACTCGGCTCCAGGAGCTAAAGGTTCGAATAGGAGGCATGTGCAGCTTGACCGGGGTGTGCACATCCGCCAACGGGGAAGCCTGCTAACACCTTCAGATGGAGAAGGCCGGAGAGTCTTGGGGGCCTCTCACAACACGAGAGCCGTTTGACTGACAGGCATCTTCCCTGGGAGCCTGTGTACGTGCTGTCACTGCAAATGGACGAGTTTTCCCATCGCCTGGCTCTCCAACCAGGAAGGCTCGGCAAGGGTTTGATCGGTCAAGAGTAACTTTAATAAGGATATTCATAAAAAGTCCACGGTAACGAGACTTCAAGACGGAGAGGAAGACGTACACAAACACCCTAACCGCTGGCAGAAAGACAAAAGAATATTATTAAAATCATAGCCATAAAGAAGGATGTTGCCATCTTCTAAATTGACTGCTAGATTCATGGAACATGGCTAAGCAAGACAAACGTTTTCTGCTTAATTAGTGGCTCCTTTATGGAAGGTTTGCTGCCTGGAGAGAGCCCATTAGAGGTGGGGAGCTCGTTTACAGGAATGCACCTCCGAAAGCTATTCAAATTTTAAATAAACGATGGAGAGAGAAATTGGTGGTGGTGGTAGGAGTAGGAGGGGAGAGGTTTGCTGTGGAGACAGAAAACTTCCACAGAAGACCAGCTTTGCATTCCAAGCCTAAGTGCTTTGGAGATCAGCTTTCTGAGGCAAACATAAGCCTCTAAAATTTTAGGCCAATAGAAATGACCTCTGTACCATGGCTGACTGAAGATATAAATAAACTTCAACATGAACAGCAGTGTCAACTGTGAGAGGGGAGATGAGAGCCCAATCCAAGCTTATTTTTAAAAAGTCCTGGTTGTTCTGACTGCGTTTCAGGGGGGAGGACATTCACGGACACAAAGCTGCCGCTCCCTGCAGTGAGCTCTACTGCTTTCCCAGCACCAGCCCCTGGTTACCTAACCAAGGAATGGAAGCTGCCCCACACAAGTTAAATATAGGCTGAGTTATCTGCATTTTACAAGCACCAAGAATGTTAACTGAGGAAGCTGTCATTTTTAATGACAGCACAAACTTCCAATTACCAACCAGGTAATACCCCAGGGAGCAGGTATGATTTTTATAAGAATGGCTCAAAATTATTTTAAAAGTTTACACGATTACTTTTGAATTGGATATAAATATATCTCACGAGGCAGGTGGGATTGTTTTTCACATGGTCTGTATTCAAGGATGAAAAAGAAATGAAAAGTCTACTTTTTCTGAGATTTATCAAGAGCTCAGGAGGAGGAGGCGGTCCAAGGAGACAGCTATCAAGAGCCTGGCAACGCTGGAGGGCTGCAAAACTGGCCAGATGGTGGGTTAGGTCTCAGCCACAAGGTCACGGGCAAGTCACAAACTCATGTGACTTGCAAGCCCGATGCAAGGAGAGTTACGTGTGCTCAGCTGCTCAGTCGTGTCCGATTCTTTGCAGCATCATGGACTGTAGCCTGCCAGGCTCCTCTGTCCATGGGATTCTCCAGGCAAGAACATTAGAATGGGTTGCTATTTCCTTCTCCAGGGGATCTTCCTGACCCAGGGATCTAACCCGCATTTCCTGTGTCTCCTGCATTGGCAGGTGGATTCTTTTCCACTGCACCACCTGGGAAGAGTTACGGGCGGGCCTGGCAACAGATAGTACAAGCAAGTCCTTCTATACCAGCCATGGTCAAACATTACTTCCACAGGAACCCCGTTTCCTTTGATGCTACTTAAAACTCTAATGGCATCTACGTGGCTTCATCTGCCAGTGGTGAATATGGAATGAATAGCTGTTAGCAGGGGTTGCACGCATTTTCCATATAGATCAGACAGCCCCTGACCTAAATGAAGGCTACAATTTGTGAGTCTCAAATCACCTAATTCTTTGTGAAATCTTTTCTGATGAATCCAGTCTCCAGTGATCTCTCCATCTACTGAATTTTAATTTGAGTTGTGATAATACTACTTCGCCCCAAGCCTTGCTCCAAACAGATTGCAGTTCTTGGGGACAAGGTATTTTGATGTAGTCACCTAGGGGAATTCCCTGGTGGTCCAGTGGTTAGTACTCCATGATTTCACTGCTGAGGGCATGGGTTCAGTCGCTGGTCAGGGAAGTAGGACACCACAAGCCATGCGGTATGGCCAAAAAAAAAGAGTCACCTAGAGGGAGAAAATGGCACAGGTGGTCAGTGAAGACAGGTGCTATGTACTTTTCTCAATGACTCAAAACTGCCATCGCAAATATAATGAAAAGATTTTAATAATCATTCATTATTAGCTTTAGATAAAAAGCAGGTTAACTTGGGACTTCTCCAGTGGGCCAGTGGTTAAGAGTCTGAGCTTTCAAGGCAAAGGACACAGGCTCAATCCCTGGTTGGGGAACTAGGATCCCACATGCCATACAGTGTGATCAAAAAAAAATTTTTTTTTAATCAGGTTGATTTATAAAGCAAGTCAGATGTGTTCTCAAAAGGGCATTTCTCATTGAAAACAAGAGGATTCAGGCCTCTTCTTGGCCACCACCACGTCCATGTGGTAGGTAGGAAGAAGCCACCAAGGCTCCAGCCCTCTCCTCCCAAGTCAACCACCCGCTTTTGCTCCAGAGGATTCTAGTGCCTGCTCGAACCACCTGCCAGCTCTTGATGGTATACAGGATCAGAGGAGCCCTTACTGAACTAAGGCAAAGAAAGCACAATCAGAGAAATGTACAGAACAAGTAGAGAGGCACACAGTTTCACGCTGGAGCAAAGGAGAATGTTCCTGTCCATCAAAAGCTCAAAAGCTGAGTTTAAAAAAATACAATTAGAAAGTGTGTGTATACCTAAAACTAATGGACTTCCCTGGTGGTCTAGTGGTTCAGAGTTTGCCTTTCAATGCAGGAGATGTGAGTTCAATCCCAGGTTGGGGAACTAAGATCCTACATGCCTCAACACAAGCAGAAAAAGCCGGTGCGCCGCAACGAGGACCCAATGCAGTCAAAAAAAAAAGAAAATTCATGCAGTGTTATATGCCGCCGCTAAGTCGCTTCAGTCACATCTGACTCTGTGCAACCCCATAGACGGCAGCCCACCAGACTCCCCCGTCCCTGGGATTCTCCAGGCAAGAACACTGGAGTGGGTTGCCATTTCCTTCTCCAATGCATGAAAGTGAAAAGTGAAAGTGAAGTCGCTCAGTCACATTTGACTCCTAGCGACCCCATGGACTCAGCCTACCAGGCTCCTCCGTCCATGGGATTTTACAGGCAAGAGTACTGGAGTGGGGTGCCATTGCCTTCTCCTGTTATATGCCAATTAGGTCTAAATAGAAATAAAACTTTAGAAGTTAGAAAGTATGCACATCCAGTAGAATTGGCTCAATAAACTTACCCATGCAAACACATGGCCAAATGCCAATTAAAATTATGCAGATTTACAAAAAAATAATGCAGATCTCTTTTTATTGAAACAGGAAAGAGGTCCATTCTTTAGTGCTAGGAGCAAAGTGTTACAGAATAATATGCATAATATAATCCCATTTTTAAGTTAAAACTATAATTACACACATAAAAGCAGAGAGAAAAGTAGTCAGCTACATAAGCAATTATTGCTGACAGGCGGGATTAAGGACAATTTTGTTTTTTCTTGTCTGCAGGTTATTTTTTCTACAATGAACATGGATTACTTGAGTTAAGAAATAATCGATGGTCCAAATAGTACCCATTCTTTTTTTTATTGACATTAACAATACTTATCAGCTTAATAATAAAACATACTCAGTTGGCCTCTTTTTCAAAACAATGAAAATTAAACATCTAAAGTTTTTTTTGAGAGGGAAAGGAAAAAAAAAAAAAGATTATTCCCAAAAGTGTTTCTGAAAGCCATAGCTCTACCAGCAGAGTGGATTATAAAACCAAGAGCTAACAAACCACATAAAAGAGGGTGGGAGGGAGCCCTGGGGGGTGGGGGGGATATCCTCTTTGAGATAAGGAAATAATCAATTTACTAGAGGAGGAGTAGTGGGTTTCTAACAAGTGACAAGAAGAGACTGAACAACCAGTTTCATTCTCTATAAATAAAATCTGAGAAGGCATATTGCCAAAGAAACACAAGTCAATATCTAAACCTTTATACACTGGGCTACCAAACTTCACTTTTAGACAGTATATTAATTACGTAGTCAATAACTATGGGTTTCATTAGGGTACTAAACGCCATAATCGATATTATTTATACTTTTCGAAGATGGGCCACTCAGGAAAAGATGTGGGGGAGGGGAAGTTTTTGATCCTGAAGTTCAAAAAGTCAGAATGAGCACACCAGAGATTACTAAGGCCTTAATGGAAAGCGTAAAACACAGAAAATATGGACAGAAATCAGATTATTACCCTTTTTCCTCCCCTGCCTCCATCACAATGAGACTGGAAGGGATCCAAGAGCCATTTAAAACAAAGACGAAATGATTAGATTTTTCCCTAATTGTCTAACGCTGATGTCATGGTGTACACAAAATAAACATTGATCTCTAAGTGAAAGATGAGAAATAGAACATGAACAGCCTTTCGAGGTTAAACTATCTCCAAGAGAATTCTAAGAACTGTGGGCCAGAATCTATTTAGGTGACCCTCAGGGACCCGAGGCTCTTAAAAGCCTAACAGTGGAGCCAATTTCTGATGCTCCTCTGCCGGTGATCTGCTTTTTAGTGGGGAATCTGCTCTACATGCCCCCTCGAGGGAGCCGCCCCATCTCAGAGCATCCCTCTGTGGGCTTCTAAGCACATCCGCAGAGACACGCTGGTGTCACCTCATGGTCGTGGAGAACGCATGGCAGCTGGTACCATGTTCCGGGAGAGGCGTTGGGGTCACGCTGCCGGTCAGTGCTCTTCGCGGGGTGGGAGCCGTGATGGGGAGAGGTGGGGATGCTGGGGATGCTGGGAGCGGTAGATATAAAAGACTGGTTACCAGGCTGAAAGCTAGATTGCCACTTCCAACCCACAATTTGTCAATCCACCATAGCACTGAAGACTGTAATTTTCTAGTCAGCGCTTTACGAGCAAGGTCAGACAGAAAGGAGCTTCCGTAAAAAATCGCCGAGGCCTTGGTCGGAGAATCAAGTGCAGCCCAGTGGCTATCTTCTGAGACTAGACCGTGTGCAGACAATTAGAGGGCCTGAGAGAAGGCCATCCTAGGTTCTGAGCCATGGAAGTCATCCTGCCTGACGCCAGCTGGTTCCTCCCGGCAGAGGAAGGCTAAGGATGACACAGGTGGGACATGCTCACTCCCCCGGCCTAGCAAGGGCCTCCATGTGCCGCGCTCACCCAGATTAAAGACCAGGGCCCGGCTCCGCAGGAAGACTGCAATGCTGCCTGGATGCTTGCAAAGAGGTGTGCTGCAAACGCCAAGTGAGGGGCTGCAGCGACCGGATAGATAATTAATATGATTAGGAACACACAGAGCAAGCATGTTCTTGCCGACTGAAAAGCCCAGTAGCATAATTACTGTTTTCTTACCAGCTCACTGTCTGTTCACATTTCAAAGCCTGGTTGGTGTTAAGACCGCTGTGTAAACATCAATAAAATCCCAAAGTGCCGGATCATCAGCATTCCGGGGCACAATGGCTTTTTGTTTTTGGTGTTTTCATTCTTTTAAAGATGCATTTCAAGGTTGCAGACATTAGGAAAAATGATCTCTATGCTTTGGACTAATCTTCGAGTTTGTAATGAGTTAACATCTCCCCCAAGTGAACATTTATTATGAAGGCTAATTAATTGCTTTCCAGTTACAAGAACCCTTTGCATTCAAAGAAAGTAGGATTCATAAGCAGAGAATAAACTGTTTATTAAACAAGGCAATGGCAACAAAGGGCTTCTCCCTTCAGAATCCCTTCTGTTTAATACAGCTTTAATCAAGAAAACATACAAATGCAAGAAATACGTACAGGTAGAAAAGGCGTACCAACAGAGATGCAACGTTAATTGAAGGGGAGACGAAAGCGATGCTTTGTAGTTGCTGGGATGTCTCTAGGGGACAGCAAGTCAATGCTTATCAGCCTTCCTCAGAAGAGACCATTTTGATTAATATCAGACCCATCTGACTCAGTCTATTAAACCCTGAAGGAAGGATATTCTTCAGATATAAAAGATATGACTTTGATTAATAATTCTACCCTATTGCCATTCCAGGCATTAACAACTGTGTGGCCCCTCTAGAAAGGGAGCCTTTGAAATCAAGGAAGACAGGCTTCCTAAAACACTCAAGTTCCTCCACAAAACCACTTCTCAGCACTCCCTTGGGAAGGGGTCCGAGCTGAGAAGGTGTTGCCACTGGAGAAGCGGGAACCCTGCCTACATAATTTAGTTCACTGTCTACAGATTGAGGGTCAATTTCCTATGACATAATTTCTGGTTGAAAATAACGAGATCTTAGTAAAACTGACAAAAGCCTAAGGACAGGGAGTGAGTTGCACTACGGTCCGTGCAGCTGACCCCGAGGTCTGACACGGTTTACCCCAGAGCCCTGCGAGCGTTATTTCCCTTTGCTGTCAGTGGGTTCCCAGGTGTGACGAGAGGCGATGGCTTAGTTGGTGGTAGAGGGGTGCTGTGCACCGCTGTCAGTCAGGGCGGGGATGGTGGTGCGGGTGGAGGCTGGGGGTGGGGTGGGGTGGGAGATTCAATCAGCCCTCTATCCACAAGCTCCTGCCCCCTGGGCAGGATCCTCTCACATCGCCGCGTTCCTCCTGATGTTCATGACCAGCCTTCTGCCGTATTCTTTGTAGTCCACAGGCTTCACATCCACCACCGTGGCCTTAATCCGAGACTCATCCTTTGAAAAGAGAAGAACGATTTGTGATGGAAGAAACGCCTGTGGCCATGCTCCTGGTTTCAGTGATCCCAACAGGAGAAAGCACGAAGACACGCTGGTGGTTCAGAGTCCCGAGAGCCCAGGAAAGGAGCCGTGCTGATGAGCGCCGGGGCAAAGGCCCTGCACTGGTTCCTCATGGTCCCAGACACTCGGAAACCTGGACTCCAAGTGTGACAGACCGTAGCGGGCTCTTCAAGTCCAATCTGTTCTCTTTACAGAGCCAGAAACGGGAGCCCAGAAGACAGTGGCTTGCTAAAGCTATGCCATGGGCTCTGTGAGCGGGCGGTGGGAGAGCAGCCGTGCTCGCAGCAGAGGGCAAAGCCTGCCGTGGCCTGTCTCAGCTCCGTGAGAGGCGACCTCGCTGCCCTTCACCGCCCCTGCCCACGCCACACGGGGACCAGTGACCCTTCCACCCCTCCCCCTCGACCACCCCCACCCCACCCTGACACCACACTGCTGACATTGAGAGGCTCATTTAATGCTCACAAAACCAGACACAGCTGTTAGCAGGTATTAGGGTTCAGGCCTGACAAGAAAGCAGAGCAAGCAAATCCTGAAACAAGCAAGGTTTTCTGAATTCTCCTGTCGCCTGTTCACCAGGTTGGACAGTGCCTTCAGAGGCAGACTGGGGTGAGGCCAGCTCAGGGCCTGCACACTCCAGCTCTGTACCTACAAAACCCAGTCAGATTTCTAAGCATGTGTAGAGCTCTGAGGGTGGACTGCCTACATGCAATTATCAGCTCTGCCACTTGCTAGCATATGAATTTAGGCAAGTTACTCAATTCTCCATAACTACAGCTTTTCACTGGCAAAACGCAGGCAACAATAGTTCCTTCACACAGGGTTACTGCTGGATGAATGGAGACAAAGTATGCAAAGGGTGGGGAACAGTATCTGGCAGATAGTAAGCACTCAATAAAGGCTGTTTTTTCATGATTTTACAATTGTATGATGTTATGAGCAATTAAAGGAATTTTCAAGGTAATGTTAACCACATGTGGTCTTTCTCTCATATACTGACTTTAGAACCCAAACCATGGGGAAGATGGGGTTTGTGTCTGTCAGGACACAAACCAAAATCCCCCAGGTTTTAACTGAAAAGGCCACACAGCATGTTTTCCTTGGATGTTAATACTGGACAAGACCCCTAACCTCTCTCTTGGTCTGTTTGCTCATCTGAAAACAGAGATGGTAACAGCACCCTAGTGTTGGTGACTTAGTGAGTAATACATGCAGGGTGTTACGAGTTGGGTCTGGAACACAGTAAGCGAGGAACTGACAGCTAACACTGTAGTGGGGTTGTGGGTGACAGACAGCAGTTCTATGCTGCTACCCTCACGCACCGCGGGTGACGCTACTTACATTGTAGGTCTCCAGTTTGACCCTGATCCTGAACGTAAAAGATCGAAAGTTGGCATTCTGGAAAACTTCCTCAAATGCTTGCTCGTTCTGCAGAAACAAAACGTAAAACTGTCAGCATGGAAACTACCAGACCACCTGAAATTATCTATACGGTTTTTAAAAAGACTTGGAGGAAAATCTCTGAGAAAATGATCACCTCCCAGTGGTTTGAAATTTCTTAGGAATGACTAATATATAGGTGACATTTCATCGCATAAAACTGTTTAGGTAGAATTTTATTAAAAATTAAAATATTCTACCTAGAGTACTCAATTTCATACAGACAGAAAGTGGAATGATGGCTGCCAGGGGCAACAGACAGTTAGTGTTTGATGGGTACAGGGTTTCAGCTGAGGAGGATGAAAAAGTTCTACAGCTGGATGATGGTGGCAGCTGCACAACAATATGAAGGTATTTTATTATTTTATTTTTTTGAAGGTATTTTAATGCCAGTGAACTTATACACGTGGGCTTCCCTGGTGGCTCAGCTGGTAAAGCCACCTGCAATGGAGGAGACCTGGTTCAATCCCTGGGTTGGGAAGATTCTCTGGAGAAGGGAAAGGCTGCCCACTCCATATTCTGGCCTGGAGAATGCCATGGGCTGTATAGTCCATGCAGCTTCCCTGGGTTCAGTCCCTGGGTCGGGAAGATCCAGCGGAGAAGGAAATGGCAACCCACTCCAGTACTTTTGCCTGGAAAATTCCATGGACGGAGGAGACTGGTAGGCTATAGTCCATGGGATTGCAAAGAGTCAGACACGACTGAGCAACTTCACTGGTTCACTGGTATAGTCCATGGGGTTGCAAGAGTCGGACATGACTAAGCGACTTTCACTCACTCACTCACAATGGTAAATTTTACGTATATTTTATCACAATAGAAAAAAACTGAAACACTCTTAAACACATTTCTAAACTTTCAAAACCTGTGATGGAATAGATCTGAGGCTCAGAATCTTCAGAACAAATTCAGAATGGACGAGGACTCAGGAAAAAAGTTCAAGTTGTCATATATACATTATTTCAGCCTCTGGATTTACAGATGTAGTAAGTGAAGAAGACAGGAGAAGTGGGCAAAAGTTAGGGAAAAAGTTTAAAATCCACAGTTCTCTCTTACTGGCCTCTCAAATACTATTTGATTAAGCTTCTGAATTTAAAAAAAAAAGTCTGGTAAACGGAGGGATTAGAGAAAGCATTTTACACAAATATGCATAAAATAAATGTACAAGAACTTTTAATAAAATTAATAGTTCATATCAGTCAAGTATTATTTGCAAGCCACTTGGAACATGAAAATAGCTTTGTTATATATAGAACTCTTTATATAAAGGTTACTACACACACACACACACACACACACACACACAGAGTCCTCAGGCTTTTGGGTATGTAAATAAAACAATGTGTTAAACCTTCAGAAAATTGTACCAGCTGCCATCATTCTTTCAAGATTAGTCAAAGCGTGGAGCGCATACTCCAAGAATATTATGATTCCTGAGGGGAGAGTTCCTATATGTCCTCATTCACTGGCAGTAAAACCAGTCAAATGTAATAAGCCCATAAAAAATCCTGAAAGGCTGCCTCGAGCCTTAAAAGCTGATATGAAAATAGAGGACCAGGCAAAACAGATAAAAGATACCATCATACTTTAAAGTCAATTCCAGTTATTTCTGTAAAAGGGCTTGTTGGGATTATTTTCAGAGAGCTCATGGACAATTTCAAAGAGACAAAAGGGCAGAGCTAAATGAACAGAAGACAGGAAAAGAAAAAACACACACGCACACACCCCAAAACAAATGACAAATCCTTTTTTGCTACTGGCTTTTACAAGTATCCTAACCGATTTGGAGGACAATGGGGGAGAAAAATCTATAGACAGATACTAATTTGTGTGGCCCAGAAACTATAGCTTTTGTTGGTCTTTGTATGTTTTATCTGAGCAAACATCTTTCTTAACTTTAGGATAACTAGTAATCTAGTCCTTGAATTAAACAAAACTACTATGTGAAAATACTCTTTTATAAAAATTAAATGGAGAAAGCGACCTTACTAAAGAAAGTTACTTTGTAAGAACATATCTGACAATCTGAAAGAAGCACATACCTTACACGTGAATTTAAACCAGGATTTGACTCTTTTCAGAAAAGTGTTTATTACTTTAAAAAGGCACATTGAATAAAGATGTGGTACGGATACACATGGGAACACTACTCAGCCATAAAATAGAATGAAATATTACCATCTGCAGCAACACGGATACAACAAGAGATTATCACACTAAGCAAAGTCAGAAAAAGACAAATACCACAGAACACTATTTACATGTGGAATATAACACATGACGGAAATGAACCTGTCTAGGGGGCAGAAACAGACTCAAGACACAGGGAACAGACTCAAGACACTCAGAAACAGACTCAAGACACGGTTATCACGGGGGGTGGGGGAGTGGGGGGAGAGGGATGGACTGGGAGATTGGGGCTAGGAGAGACAAGCCGTCACATATAGAATGGGTGGATACCAAGGTCCTACTGTAAAGCACAGGGAAGTAGTCAACATCCCAGGATAAACCATAATGGGGAGACCACAATGGACTTAAAGTTTATTATTACAGACTCAAAAAATAAAGGTATCTGGACTTCAGCTCACTTCAGAAGATACTTCCAGATCTCAAGTGACTGCAGGCACATCGACTCTTAGAAACAGGAGGAAAAAGTGCTTTCTACTTAGAAAGGGCTGGTTTTAAAGAATTTTATACACATGACTTCGTCACCTCATTGTTAGCACATCCGAGGTGGACACAATTAGAATTAGATGAGCTCTCACAGTCAGCAGTGAGAGACGCTATACAACACCCACCAGCAACAGACCAACAATTATCAGAGCAAAAAACAGGTAAGTCACAGCATAGGAACTACTACAGAAATGATACAGGACATGGCCGACCTTCTCTTTTAATTCCCCGAGATACGCAGTGTTTTGTCCAAGGATGGCCTCTGCAGACTCCTGGAAACACGTGACCCACTGATTCTCTTGAAAATCGGCAATATTGACCTAAAAAACACAACTTCACATCATTACACCAAAGAATTAACAAAAGGAAGACACACTAAGGAGACTGGGAGACTGACTTTCTCCACTCCAGAAAGTTTCTAGGGAAAAGAGCCGATTCCACCAAATAGCTATGTTCTTTCCAAAGAATGTAAAAAGCATCCAGGAGAGAAGTTCAAAATGTTAAGTGTGGATCACAGCAGGAACGTGATATGGTGTGGACGTGTGATTTCAGTTCTCAGGGGAAATACAGCCCAACAAAAATCACCTTCAGATGCAGGATCGGGGCACACTGGACTCAGAGGCCCTCCAGCTGCTAGGGGCTTTGGACTAAAGGTTTTGAATGAGTCTCCAATGTCTTCTGCATTTTAAACTGTACACCCTTCAGTCACCAGGAGGTGCTCCCTAAGACTGCTCTCAGTCAGTGCTGTGCACCCCAGACAATCTGAAAGCCTGAACTGAGAGACAAGCCAGTCTCCACAGTACCGGGAGCTTCACAGGGACAAGAAACACCAGAGCGGTCCTCGTGCACCCATCCTACTTACTGACAGGATCATGCGATACTTGAAATTGGGGAATTCACTGTCACACTTCTCGCAGCGGTACAATCCGTTCTGCTGGTCGATCACTTTCTTGTTACAATCCTGAGTTGGGCAGGCCTGGTACATACAGTTCTCTTTGCGAAGATACACCACGGTTGCCACAGAGCTAAAATAGTCAGGCTTTAGGAGAATAGAGTGGCATGAGGCAAAGAACACAGACCAAAGTTCAGGACGGGATCTGCCCTAACATATGAGGGGTAAGCGTTTGCATATTCTCACAATGTGATTACAAGGGATAATTCGTTCTATAGTTTCAGAGGTTACTTGAACTGACTACAAAATCCAGAAGCGTAACAAACCAAGTTCTAAAGCATATTACTCCTTAATAAGAAAGAAGTTAATTCTAAACTGTGCTGTGCTTACTCAGTGGTGTCTGACTCTTTGTGACCCCATGGACTAGCCCACCAGGCTCCTTTGTCCATGGGGATTCTCCAGGCAAGAATACTGGAGTGAGTTGTCATGCTCTCGAGATCTTCCCAACTCAAGGATCGAACCCAGGTCTCTCGCATTGCAGGTGGATTCTTTACTGTCTGAGCCACCAGGGAAGTCCTTAATTCTAAATTAGACTAAACTATTTAATTAAAACTGAAATAGACTACATGAAAGAAAAAGACTTCAAGAGATCTTGATCTTGTTGCTCCTGTTCCTCTGCCCCTCCGAAGGTAACAGAACCAGGAAATACAGAGTGACACAGTGAACTCTAGCACAGTTATCTTCAACCAGTCGTCCTGTGTTAAAAACAATAGCAGCGATTTCGAGCATCTCGATTCAACTTTGTCTTTGGTCAACAAGCATTTTCTGTAAAAAGCCAGACAGCGTCTATCTCAGGCTTTACAAGCCATCAGGTCACAGTCTGTTGCAGCTACTCGTCCTGCTGCTGGGGTGCAAGACCATCCACAGACAGTCTAGAGATGAGAGCGGGTGGCTGGTTTCAATGCATTTGTACTTACAATAGGCGGCAGGCTAGATATGGCCCGTGGGCCTGTTTGTGGACCCCCGGTCTAAGTCATCAAGTTCAGTAGAATGCAAAAAGACTGAACAAGTGCCTTCAAAGTGGAGACAGCACTGATAAGTAAATGTGGCAAGGACCAAGTCACAAGCATAGGCTTTCTGTTGCTGCTATTTGCTTTGCCTTTTAACTGTCATGGAAAGGGTACAGGACGAATAATTTTGGAGGGTGGTGAGCAGATCCCTCTGGGTGTACTCTGAACTCTGGGCCAGATGAATCCTCACTCTAAAAGGCTCTAGAGCAGCGGTCCCCAACCTTTTCAGCACCCGGGACCATTTTGGTAGAAGACTATTTTTCCACAGACAGGATGATTCAGGCAGCAATGCAAGCAACAGGGAGCAGTCCATTTCCGGCTGTGTGGCCTGGTTCCTAACACGCTGTGGATCAGTACTGGTCTGCAGCCCAGGAGTTGGGGACTCCTGCTCCACTGAAGGGGAATCTTCCAGGAGAATGCCTGAAGGGTTTTTCTGTATTTCCAGCTAAGGGGCCGATTCAAAGTGTGACTTGAAAGTTTGGGTGTGAATAGGTACTCTCTAGGCCCGATTCCTTGTTACCTACTGTCTACCCTTAGGTCTAAGAAAGAAACTGGTTGACAAGAAAACCCAGAGTGACACAGATCTGTCCAACATTTAAGTCTCAGGACACTGTGTAGCAGCATTATGAGTTGCAGTCATTGACAATGATGGATAAGAAAGTATTGTGAAATGAGACAGTAAGGAATAAAAACCATATTGTACAATATGAAAATAATAAAGCAGGAATTACTGGTTGTGGGAGCATAAAGGAGAAATAAATGATTTAAATCTTGAACTGCGGACAGAATGCAGACTCAGAGCAAGATGGGGGGCGGGGGCCATCAAACACAAACATTGAAAGGGAAGCTGCAGCTCCAGTCAAGTACCAGTCACGTCTTGTCAGAGGGTGCCAGGGCTGCTCAGCCCCCAAGAGGCTCGTCTTCTATACCCAGCGAGGGTACACGCGATCCACTCCACGCCTGCTGCTGAAACTCACTAATGCTCAGTGCGAGCAGTAATCGCGAAAGCTGCCTTTCTGGTCTGCAGGCATTTCAGTCTGCAGGAACAATCCCAGAAAAGGAGTATGGACCTGAATGGGGTTCATGTTAACGCGCAACTTGATTACTATTGCTTCGTTAAGGTCCCTCCAAGAACTACACAACTCTCTAAGTCACAGCTCTGGGCATCTTTGTGCCTCAACTGACCTGAGGGATATAAGATACTCCTATTAGAAAGCATGGCTCCCTCACTCTGGCTGGCATCCTTAGCCATCAGCCCAGGTAAGAATCATAGCTCTGGATTAAGGTCTAACAGCTGGTTATCAGAAACTGGACCTGAAAACTCATCCTCTCGCACATTGTACATGCTTTTGTGGAGAAAGTTAGGAATGCAGATACCTTGTCACCTTGGCCCAGGTTCTCCGACTTGACCTCATATAAAGTTTTCCAGTTGGTGTTGCTCCCACCTACTCCTCCACTCTTTAGATCAGAGATGGAAATGCCATCTAAGGCTTGTCCTTCTGAGTCAAACCTGAAAAACAAAGAATAACAGGCCCTACATATGCATACTGAATGTGATACTTGTTTCTATGTGCCAGGGTTAGGCTATTCGCTCCCCATCCAACTGTTCACAGGTCATGGCCAAGTGGGGCTGAAGGTGGCCTCTTCCTTATTGTATCTCAAGTCTACTGAAGAAACGGAGTGGCCTCTTTTAAATCTCAATTGCTCTGACGCCTCCCAGTGGTCACGAAAGACAGTGCCAAACTGCCACAGAGCCTTTTCTTATATTAGCCTTGCTATCAACACTGGCCAGATGGCCCAAGTGCCTAAAAAAACAGTAACCTGGAAAGTCAACAACAAAACAAGCAACAATGGAGAGCCCTGGTATAGTTCTTTGGCTACTGATGCTCATTCTTGCTCAGCAGCTGCATTTTCCTCACCGCTGAAATGTACCAGGCCAGAAAGGGACAGTTGACGTATTTTAATGGGGTAGCAAAAAATGTTCCCAGATCTTTTAAGACTGGTATAATTTCAAAAGATTATACAATCGAAAGTAATTTTTACCTGTTTCCCTGTAGACTGACCTTCTTAGTGAGATTTTACTTATACCAGAATGAAAGTTGAAATTAAATTATGTTAAATTATTATAAAGTTGATCACATTATCAGCTAACATGAAGGAAAGGACCCCCGAGAGGAGTGTGTCAGAAGCACACTTGTGTCAGCAAAGAGGCAGGCAGAGACTGAAAACACACCAATGTCACCCAAAAGGAGGATAAGTAAAAGTAACCACATACAGAAAAGGCTCCGTAAACCGAGAGCGTGGGACAGAACGGATGCTGCCCTAAGCTGCAGACAATTGCCTTTTTGTTCTGCCAGGTAAGCGGCTAAATCTGTCACAGAGGCACAGCAAGGTCCATAAACCTATTTCACCTTGACTAGCAACACAAGTTTACAGTTTCAAAAACTCTGAGGAGACATTTGCCACCAAAGACAGCTCATCAGGAGGCAACAGAACAGGGAGAGAGGCAGCCCTTCTTACAGCAGAAACTCCACATTGCTGCAACAGAGATCTAGACACCTCCAGACCTTGCCTGGGGGGGGCGGACACACCGAGCTCCTTTCTGATCAACACCAAGCTGCCTTACTCAAGGGACAGCCATGTCTTTTTATGTTGACTGGGATCATAGTTATCGACAAGTAAACTATGAAGACCTTAATGTGGGCAATTAACCTGTGGTTGTGGCCCAGAGCCTGATGGGAAATCAAGCAGCAAGGACAAACCGAAGCCGTGGTTCCTTCCGGTCAGCTTGTTAATGAAAGGGCCCTGCGCTATAATGCAAAGCCAGCTACCAGAAAAGCTAAACATGGACCCACATGGACCACACGCACAAGGCTGGCTTAAGCGACATGGCCATGCCAGGAGATGTGTTCCGTGTGTCAGTCACTCAGTCGTGTCTGACTCTTTGTGACCCCATGGACTGCAGCCCACCAGGCTCCGCTGCCCATGGGATTCTCCAGGCAAGAATACTGGAGTGGGTAGCCGTTCCCTTCTCCAGGGATCAAACTCAGGTCTCCTGCATCGCAGGCAGATTCTTTACCGAGAGAGCCATAGGGAAGCCTTAGACGTGTCAGGAAACTATTCAGATAGGAGTGCTACTGGTTCACATTAAGCTCAAAGAAAAGTGGGCAGCATGTCATACACGCCAACTCTAGTCACTCAAACCGTAAGACATGGTTGGAAATCAACACCCACCTACTCCCACCCTGTAGCTTATAAGCTCAAGCGAGTTCCAGGGCTTTTTTCCCCTGACCACATCAAT
Organism: Capra hircus; assembly: GCF_001704415.2. Lineage (NCBI taxonomy): Eukaryota > Metazoa > Chordata > Mammalia > Artiodactyla > Bovidae > Capra > Capra hircus. The sequence continues at coordinate 22,730,541 of NC_030826.1, read as the reverse complement.
GCCTGCATACCAGGTTTCAGTTTGAAGTGCTCTATTGAGGCAGAGTTTTAACACCCTAAATAGCTAGACACAACGAGGAGATTTTAGTAGGTTCTCCTCATCCCAAGTGCTTTGTGAATAGCAACATACTGCCCACAAAAGCCCATTGTGCCCACCGCACTCGATCAGAGTCTGGTGAATACACACTAGAAGATGCGATCGGCACCGGAGTCTAGATGGAACAAGAACGCCTAGCCCCCACCCGCCTCCACCCACAGAGACCCACGGCTTTGAGCCGTGAAATGAAAGACACCTCCGCTCACGGAGCTCTAGCACAAAGCTGCTACAGCCCGTCTTCACCTGCTTCGCAGGATCAAGGTCGGTGGGCAGCGTTCCTGTCCTAATTGCTCCCTGTGACTCTCCAGGTTTGCCGTGGGATTACAGGTTTGTCAGTTTAAGGCCTTTAGAGCCATCCTCTCAGAAGGCATAACGCCTCCAAGAAATATAGGAACTGCTCCATTTAGTAACAGAGCCCTCTGCTTGGCAGACAGATCACATGCTGATTGTAGGAACCAAAAGAACCAGTTCTTCTCCAAGCCCAAGTTCAAACAGCCCCTGTGTTGAGCCCCATAAAAACCTACCATCCACGAAGCTTATAGGCCTCTGGGATGTCAGGGTTCACAATGATGGTGCTTGAAGATAGTACAGAGAGGCTCCGTCCACCAAAATCAGAAACTCTGGCTCCTTTGATGGCCATCACAGGTTGTCTAGAACCATCAAATTTATCAGCCTGCATAACAACAGAAACAACAAACAAGTGTCAATGGCAGGAAGAACACAAAGTTTTTTCTATAAAAAACAAAGAAAACAGCCAATAGAAGAGTGAATGCAATACATGCTACACGGACTCAATACAAGATGACCTCACACACAAGCATCTGCTCAGAGATGCATCAAAGCTAACCGAGAGTTAGAGGAAAGAGCAAATTTCACTATGTAAAGCCGAAATCACAGCAGATCTCACAGAAGTAAATCACAAAGGCTTTCAAATATTCCCCAGAGAGCCCAAACCTTCAAGAGGAAGGGTCTACCCAGCTGACACGGCCAACGCCCCACACTCCTGAGGCAAGACCACCCAGGAAGCTCTTCGTGTCCCCACCTTTCGGCACACACTCCTGCCACTCAACGCGAGCACTTACATCGTCTCCCCACAGAGTAGCGTTCACCACCTTCCCTGACATGTCCATCAGATAGATATTTCTCTTCGAGACTTCTCTGTTGTTAGACTTCACTGTGATTTTAGTGACATCTTCATAGTTCTTGCAGATCCCGATTATGTCTAAGACACAAGCACGGCGTTTTAGTAAGAAATGGTCAAGGGCTTCCCTGGTGGCTCAGGGGTAAAGAATCCATCTGCCAATGCAGGAGACATGGGTTCGATCCCTGGTCTGGGAAGATCCCACACGCTGCAGAGCAACTGAGCCTGTGCGCCACGACTACAGTCTGTGCTCTAGAGCCTGGGAGCCGCCGACCACTGAAGCCTGCGTGCCCTAGGGCCCGTGCTCTGCAGCGAGAAGCCACTGCAGTGAATGAGAAGCCCACTCGTGGCGACCGGAGAGTAGCCCTCATGCTCTGCAATGAGAGAAGCCTGCGCAGCAACGAGGATCAGCACAGCCAAAAACAAGCAAACAAAACTAAAAAGATGGTGAGGCTCTCGTGACAGCACAACCGAAAGTGAAGCGGCGATCACTCGCCTCACGCCGCCCTCATGTGCGGTGCAAGCGAGACTAACGATGACCACTCTTGGCTCTCATCACAGACTTACCCACAAGTGAGTCTTTAGATTTGCTCTCCAGGTCGCCAATCCCCGTGAAATCAAACTGAACTGTGGGTAAGTGACGACCGTCTTCACAGGGCATGACAGAAGTCTCATTGTTGAAGGTCATCTCGTAGTCGTTTTTGACGGCTGTGAATTGTTTGTTGGCGATCTTCAGGGTGCCTTTGGAGAAGTAATAGACCTACAAAAGAAGCCACACCGCGGAACATGGGATGTGCCATCAAATCGGGTCTAAAAAGCCTTCACCGTCCCCACCCCAGCACTCGGCCGTTTCTGGTCTAGACGCCACGCTGCCGTACCTTGTTCACGTCAATAAGGGGGAAAAACTTGTCCGCTTGCTCATTGAAAGCAGTCGCTCTGATTTCACCCTGCAGAAGCGTGTGAGAGAGAGCAGGTTAGCACTATGGAGCTCCAGTTCTACCAGTGAAAAACGGGACACTCTGGTGTCAAGATGATATCTTTGAAATAGCAGCACAGTCAACACAGAAGACACATAGTTCACAGTCACACATTCAAGTTATCAACTCCAACGAAACAACCCAGGTTTAACTAGCTGATCCCCATTACTGTCCCTCATTAAACCTCAAGTTAGAAACCTTAAAAAAAAATGTATCTTGAAGATGAGTGACATTACTGAAGCCCCCGGGGAAGTGTGTTGGGCTGCCGTGATTCACCAGCTTCCCTCGCATTTGCACCCATCAAGGAATTACTTCATACTCGAGAGTCATTGCCAAAAACGCTAAAATAAACCATACTTTCAGGTTGCTCGTGATTGGATTTTCACTTGTACTTTCCTGTCAGTCAAAATGCTACAGATGGAGAAGAAACTTAAATTAACAGCTGAATTTTTAGCCAACTGACAGATGAGACCAATAATTTGGTTTAAAAAAGTTGGATTCTGACTCAGTCAATACACTGGCGGTGTTATCCCATCTTCAAAAAAAAAAAAAAAAAACAGAAACAAATAAAAAAAACAAACCATTTTTTTCTGCCCCCTTAGAGATTTGAACAAATAGGAAATATACAGCCATTTGAAAAGAATGCCCGAAGTATATACTAGGGATTATAAGTAAAAAGAATGGTCAGAGATATAGCATGACAAGACGCTTGTTGAGATGCCACTACTTGGATTTTTCATTTCTCCATTGTGGTTTGGTTTCGTTTACACAAAGCGCAGAAGTCTGCGCTGCCAGAATGCATCTCTCGCAAAACCAACCACTTATCACTTGTCAAGGCTGCCACGTGCCTTCTGTTGTGGCCCAGGGCTCCATGCGGCTCCCAAGGAGACATCACCTCTTGGGGCTTTGACTAAGCCTCCTGGCAAGTCAGACAATGTCTCTGATTTCTCCTGCCTGTGAGGCTACTCACATTTAGAAAACTAATGTCAACTGCTATAAATGCTTCCGCCTGAGACCAAGGATTTTACTTATGACTGAACCCTGTGCCCACAGAGGGCATCAGAAGGTTACAAGAGAAGAAAAACAGCAGCAAGAAGCATGTTTCTTCTTGGCCTACTGTTATCTCTCACCTCACGGGCCTGCACAGAGGTAAGCCCTCTGTTTCCCAGAGCTGAGGACTCTTCTTTCCCCACCTGACAGATACTCACACTCTCGTCAACCAGCTCTATGGAGAAAAGCTTCCCTTCCCCTCGGGAGTTGCTCCAGGTGCGGATCTGACTTTTGTTGGTGACACGAGCACAGATAGTCCACCTAAAAATAAAAAACGGATCATCTCAGTGTCGGGAGTCTTACTTGGGAAAGATCTGAAACGTTCCCTCCCTATTATCTTCTTAGAGGCTTTCTTACCTTATGCATATTCTATTTTCCAGGGGAAGCTGTATTTTAATCCAGCTAATTAAAACCCCAGGATGACATCCAGGTTTGACAGTTTATAGAATAAGCAAATAGTAAAACACACAAGGTGATTTAACACTGACTCATTCTCCTGTCAAATAAGTAAATTTATAAACGCTTTCTCTTCTCCAAAAGGCATCACCAAGGCAACACTATCCCCTTAATGAAAGGTTCTAAGCTAGAAAATGCAGTAATACCAGCAATTATATTTTGCCGCTATTTTCAATTATAGGAACTGATATAACTGATGTCAAACTTCTGTCTCACTTCCAGCGTACATGGAATGTAAACACAAGGGTATGGAACATGGTGTTGGTTAAGCCACCAAAAGAAAACACTCTCAAGCACTATGATTTTAGACAGAAGCCATTAGAAAGGGGGGGGGGGGTGCAAGGTCTGATATCCAATCCTGGTGCCCATCCCACGTGTAGCTACTGGACACATTAGCTACCCTACTCATCATTTCACAGGGGAACAGCCCTTCCTCACATTGCCAACAACTGAAGAATAAATAAGTAAATAATATCTGAAAGAATTTCGAGAAGAGCACTAATTTTCAACTGCTAAAATTTTTAATGAAAGGAATCATATAAAAGAAGTATCTGTTCAGTTTATATGAATACAGTTGACACAAACACATTCTTTTTTTTAAAAATTTATTTACTTTAGTTGGAGGCTAATTACTTTACAATATTGTAGTGGTTTTTGCCATACATTGATATGAATCAGCCATGGGTTTACTTGTGTTCCCCATCCTGAACTCCCTCCCACCTCCCTCCCCATCCCATCCCTCTGGGTCATCCCAGTGCACCGGCCCTGAGCACCCTGTCTCATGCATCAAACCTGGACTGGCGATCTGTTTCACATATGGTAACATACATGTTTCAATGCTATTCTCTCAGATCATCCCACTCTCACCTTCTCCCAGAGTCCAAAAGACTGTTCTATACATCTGTGTCTCTTTTTCTGTCTCGCATATAGGGTTATCGTTACCATCTTTCTAAATTCCATGTCTATGTGTTAGTATACTGTATTGGTGTTTTTCTTTCCGGCCTACTTCACTCTGTATAATAGGCTCCAGTACACACATATTCTTTTAAGCCAACCAAATTGTAGTAACAATTTTTGGACTGAAATTCATCTATTTATTTGATGAGAAGATGAAATGCCTTCTGAATTAGAACAAAGATTTATTTTTACTCATCAGACTATCAACTGGTTCTTAAAACTCTGTTGTTGCTGTTTAGCCACTAAATCGTATCTGACTCTTTGCAACCCCATGGACTGTAGCTCGCCAGGCTCTCTGTCCATGAGATTTCCCAGGCAAGGATACTGGAGTGGGTTGCCATTTCCTTCTCCAGGGGATCTTCCCGACCCAGGGATTGTACGCATGCCTGTCGTCTCCTGCACTGGCACTCAGAGTTTTCACAGCTGAGCCACCTGGGAAGCCCCCCTTAAAACATTAAATCTTTTTAATTTTCAAGTTCTTTTAAAATGAATGAAGTTCCATAGGCTATGGCTGATTGCTCTTTCTGCCATTATTTTATTATGAAATAGTTAAAGGTTGCCACTATTTGTAACCCTTCTGGAAAAAAAAACAAACGGAGGAAACCTATTTTATGCATGGTAACCCTGAAGTTCACATATGAGTAACTCAAGAGCCCATATCAACCTCTTATACTCCTAAGTCCCTTCTAAACATATTCTATGAAATAACTCACTTGGATTGGTAGGGGGTGAGGCTGGCAATGGGTACCACTTTGGCCTGTGTTCCCCCAGAGCTGTTCACTTGGCTGGTTCCGCCAGCTTTTCCAAATGTCTTTGAGGCGCCAAAAGCCTTAGATGCAGTGGAAGCTTTAAAATCAAATACAAAGAAGGACAATCATTATTTTATTTAAATTTTATGGTAAGTTTTGTAAGAACTCTTAATTTACTAGTGACATCATATAAAATGAGAAGCCAAGGTTTTCCTTTTAAATAATCAAGAGATCTGGAAATCAAACAGAGACTGAAGCGGGAGACTAGAGTGAGGTCTAAAATGAAGGCTGGGTGTACAGATGTTCAGGACTGAATCTGCTGACTTACATCCTGAGGTTGAGATAATTAGGTAATGAATCCAGACTCTGCTATTTCAGAGATGAATCTTTAAACTTTTCCCTTGTATCAGTAGGCAAGATAATAGGTTGGAGAAAGAAAATAACCTTGACTGAGAAGTGAAGACAAGCCACTGGTTGCATAAGAGAAAGCAAGAAAGAAAGGCTGGGAATTAAGGGACACAGTGGGGGAACCATCTGAGGTGAAGAGTACCTATTACAAACAAATCTCCTCAAAACACCCCCAGAAAACCCCTAGCTCTCAACTGGTCTTACAGGAACAGATCATCTAGAATGAAGTTTATGGGATTGGGTTTAATTGGGAGCAAAGGGCAATGAATCAGTCTTCTGTTTAAGATGAACAGGGGTCGGGGGGACTGGCTATCGTGTCCCCTTCTTGCCTCCTTTTCATCCAAGCCTATGCAGCTGCCTTGCACTTGGGAAGAATGTGTCATTATGTAACACCTATAAGCAGAAGGCGGCCTTTACATGCACGCTGTTTCTATTACGATTCAACCTCCAAGTTCAGAAGCAATAGTTTAGTCCAATGATTTAATATCTTCTATACCAAAATATTTCTTCAACATGGCATCCGGGTAGAAATGCGTGTCTTCCATTATTCAGAATTTATTTACTGAGTTTCCACAGCAAGCACCACACTATTCTGGGTACTTACAGCACTCGGCAAAAAATAGACATAAACTGTCCCAGATCTTAAAATTTTCTAACTCGGGGGTCAAGAGACGACTTACACACACAGCACTAACAGTCACCTCAAGGTAACTCAAGGAAGCACACACTGTCTGTAGAGTATCTTGTGTGTATGTGTAGAGTATCAATCTCGTACGCAATATACAAGTATAAAAACACATACACATCCAGTCTGCATGCTGGCCGTTCCCCCTCAGTACACTTCCAGCCCTTTTCCTTTCGGCATCCAGTTACGTGTTTAGGGAACGTTAACTTTTATTATTTTTTTAATGGATCTCAGTATGAGCCAAAGACAGACACAAGGATAAATCTGTCGGGGGTCAGAGAAGAATAACATACTATTTGTATTTCAGCCTAAGAAAGTGAGTATTTTGGGGGTACTTACCATTTTAGATAATCTATTTCCTCACCTCCCTCCAACAGTACATAATTGGAGCGTTATATATAAATAGATCCACTTGTAAAGGGAGATGGCTAGAAGAGAGCTATTACAAGGCAGATAAAAACATCAAAGGCTGACCAGTGGGGAAAAAGACAGACGTCCTGAAAGTTTCACAGAAATGCTAGTGACGTCTTAACCCTGCTTTTTTTTTTTAGAACCTTAGCACTGAGGAATAGAAACTAATCGTTGAGGGGAGGGGAGGGGAGGAAGTGTGTGTGAAGCTGTGACAGAAAAAAGAAACTCTAAAAAAATAAATTCGAACCAAATTCTACAAATCATAATTTTCACTGGTGGCATCCCACACGAAGGGGTTCCTAAAGGAGAGGCCAGAGAGTAAACAAAGTGATTCCATTATAGTCTCTCAGGACCTGCTGAAGAGAAAGTCAGAAAGGAAAAACTATTTCTCATCCATGAGACAGAAGCACGACCTATGACCAACATAAATGATACTGTCTTCAAGCTAAGATAAATACTCCCAAGAGCCCCAAACGGGAAACCTGGAGAGAGACAAACCAAATGAGTGAGTGGATCCTAGAGAGTTAAAAGGCGAGAATTTAAAAGTTATGTAATTCACATAGTCAAGAGGACGTTAAGTGAGAAACTACCAGATAAATTATTAACAGAGAATAGTGTATCATTCTGATTTTTTTAAAAGAAAAGCATATTAAGTATCTTTAAAAGACTGTCTTTAATCATTTTTTTCAATCACACACTTTACAATGAAAACTGGAATTATTCTTTGCAAGAAGCAACTGTCATGTGTGGCATTGTGAAAACTCCCTTTAGTCCCAGATTAAATTTCAAACCATCACTCAAAAGCCTGCCGCACGCAATCAGCACGCGTCCTTGGGTGGCAGCCTTACCCACTCCTGGGCTCCCATTCTGTTGCTGGGGCCTGCTGGTTGGTGGACTGGCTGCTGAGACAGGAGGAGGAACTACTGGCTGCTGTCCGTGTCCTGAAGATCAAAAGGGAAAGACCATTTTAGTGCCAATAATTTGCATTAAGAGATTTAAACTTAAGCAGAAGAAATATTCTGAGAAAGTGTAAATTTGTGATTTTTGTCAAAGACTCTCCTGGGTCAGAATTCATGCTGGGGCACTTGGTTGCATGCAGCGAAAGTGCTGGCGGTTCACTTTTGTTTTCATTACCTAAAAGGTTGGCTCCATTTACCTTTCACCTGCTTATAATTGATGGCTTTCGGTTTTAATGAGGTTGTCCCCTAAAGCCTTGCCCATTTCTCCTGCGTGAACCTGAAGTAAAGTCACTGGGCTGAATCGGTGACATTACCACTATTTCCATAGCAACAAATCGATGTTATCAACAGAACTGTGTTCACGGCAGGATCTATCAGAAGAAAAAGCTGGGTGGTAACAAAAACCTAAAAGCAGTTCAATTGTCTCTGAAGTGCTCCTGCTTCAAAGGGAAAGAAGACATTCAGAAAGGATTCTACCCTTTCCCTTCCAAACAAAGCAACCTTATTTTGCAACTGACAGTTGGTGGAAAATAAGAGTTGAAAGCGCCTTAGGTACCGTGAAGCGCGAGTGAACTGTCACAGCAGGAGAGATGAGGATGGAGTTCAGAAGCAGGTGTGTCAGGGAGACAGGGAGATTAAAAGGAAAAAGGAGGGGAAACAAACATGTCTCTCAAGCAGAAAATAAAAAAGGCCATGCCATCAGAGTATTTATTTGGCCCTCACCCTTTCTACAAATGGTGATGAAACTGAAGAATGTTAAAAAACGCTAATTAAAAGAAAAAATTTAGGAAATTTGATGTAGCCTTTGTGAGTGGCACTAAAAGTAGAAGTCAAATCTAATCTGGGCTGATCACCAAGAGTGCTTGCGGCACACAAGTGCAGCTCAAAACATTTCCTAGAGAGCCCTAAGAACAGACACACGGTGAGCACCCCTAGAATAGCTCCCTGCCTGCCACCTTGCCTCTGCTGCTTCCATCCCTGGGTTTGTTCCCTACTGGGTTTTCCAAGGCCTTAATGCAAATGGGCCCACTGTGCACTGATTTTATTTCCTTCTGCTAATATTACTCGTAACTGGTGCCACTAAATGAGAGTTAACTGTGCCATTAGAGTAAAACAAATTTAGCATCAAATTAAAAGGGTTAAACAGAACTCTTTAGTTCTTCCTATGGAGAAGAACTTATTCTTCTCCATAAGAACTTCTTCCTTATTTACATAGAAAAAGAGCCAAGATTATCAACAATGAATTTTTGTGTCTGCTTTTCAGCTTTTCCATTACTCTAAACTTCCAGTGTCGCAAGAGATTGCATGGGAGAACTGTTCTCCTTTGACAGTGTGTCTTATGAAGTAGCATTCTGAAATTCTACAGTGAACCTTCCTTTAAATTAGTAGGGAAAAGATGAATTGCTCCACAAACAGTATTGAGTCCAAACAATTGGGAAAAAAATTAATCTGCATTTTTACCTGCTTCGGGAAATTTTATTCAAATGAACCAAATAATTTGAACAATTAAAGGTGGAACCATGAAGATACACCAACCCCTTCTGTACTCCACCCTAGTTCCTCCCATGCTCCCACAGTCTCAAACACATCAACACTCTCAAGTCCCTTCCTCCCCACTGTGCCTGCTTCTCCAAGCATCTTGCTAAATAGGACATGGTCACAGGATCTTGCCAATCTCTTATGTTAATTTCTATCAAAATGTAACTAACAACAACAACAAAAAAATGTAACTAACTTTTAAGCAGTATCTGTAGTAGAAGGGTGGTTATCCGGGACTGGTGGGAGTGGGGAGTGATTGTTTAATGGGTGCAGGGTTTCAGTTTGGGATGATGGAAGAGTTCTGGAGGTGGACAGAAGTGGTGGCTGCACAAATGTGACTGGACTGAATGTCATTAACGATACACTTAAAAATAACTAAGACGTACATTTGATGTTATGTGTATTTTACCACAATTTTTAAAAAATGTAACTTATCTATTTACCTGTTGTGAGATCAATATTTTAAAACATTTAACATATGGGTTAAAATTAATGTTAAAATTTCTTTTTAGTAGTACACAATAGCATAGTTCTATAACCACTGGATTCTTAGAGTCAATGAAATTTAGTATATTTTAATAAGACTCCAATTAGGCCCTGTGATAGACAAGTTCATAATAGCTACAATTTTTTGAATGCTTACTTAATGCACCAGGTACAAGGTTAAGTGCATTATTCCACTTACTCTTAAGCCCTCTATATAAACAGTACTATTGTACCCAATTAACAGATGAGAAAAGTGGGTTTAAGTGGTCAAGTAACTTGCCCAGAGTCACACAGCTAGGAAGAGGCAGAACCTTGTCTTGAACCCAGGTCTCTAGGACTAGATCCAATCAACTTCACTACCATCTAGTTAATTTTTAACCCTAAACAACCAATTCTGGCAGGCAGAAATATAATTATATAGAACATAACTAATAACTACAGTATCCAGCAGTTACAAAAAGCCACTAATAGTAAAATAACAGCTGAGAAAAATTAGACAACAGACAATAGAGTATACAGATTAACAAAAACCTCAGTTTCTACCAGTAATTACTTTCTTAACAATAACCGCAAAGAATATAAGGAAGAGTCAATCCAATAAATACAATTTCTTGTTGGTAGAAAATAAACAGAGTCAGGCTGGAAAAAAAATTCCAAGTAGTATCTTTCAGTGATGAGTGACACTAATAACTAAGCAACATATTAAGAAATTTAAGTCTTAAGATATTATGGTTGGAAACAGTACAGGTACATAAGACTAGTACACAAACTGATTAAAAAAAATACATAATGGTAAATACGGGATATTTAAAACCATCCAACCCAATACTGAATGAAACATGAGCTGTGTTTGAATTTTACTTCTCATGCTTTAAGAATTCTCTAAATATCTTCACTCTTTACTTAATGTGGTACTAGTACCACGAGACGATTCCAGTGCACCCTTCGGAATTCCTCTGCCTAATTCTGGACTGGGTCTCGTGAGTTAATTTTACTGGTCACCTGACATGTTACAGGTCTGGGTTAGGTGCTGGGAGGATACAAATCTAACTTTAGTTCTCTACTAATAACAGTCTCTTTGCTTTCCAATAAGCAGTTAGAAACCATTTCTGTGAAATACACCCATAAGGTAGTAGTCACTGTAACAAAGCTATTTCATGATGGCCCAAGTAACAATGTGTTATTGATCTAGTTACAACGAAATTCAATAGCAAATACTCTTGAACAGCAAAATCTCTGCCTCATTCCTTTGTACTTTAACAGAAAGGAAGGAAGGGCCAGTGGAACTGGGACAAAGGAGTGTTTCCCATAGTTCCACGGGCCTCACCCCAAGTGGTAATTATCCTTCACCCCTTTCAACTCCATCTTTACCTCAAATACTTTGCCCCTGAAAGACAACATGTTCAAAGCAGCCAGTCAATTAAATACAACATAAAAAACATAAGAAATCCAGCCAAAGGTAGTAAGTTGGGCAAATCACCTCTCCCTCAAGCCTACAGCATCCAGAGATTTCATAGAGATGCTAAGTATTGCTTTGTCTTGGCTTGCCTTCCTAAAAGCTGGGAATAACACAACCTACATGCTCATTTTAAAAACACTTTACTATTGCAAAACAACTGTGATGTTCCTATTTAATATCTTGAAACTTTATCTGAATAGGCTGCAGCTTCCCTTTTCCAATGTAAAACACCAAGTTAATACGTTTGGTATAGGTAAAAATTAAAATCTAGAAGGCCCCACTCCTGAAAGAAGCATGGTGATGACCAAGTCCCAAACCTTCCCTTCTCCTAAAAATCAGACGGTGACAGGAAGAATGAATGCTCGTCCCATAAACTAACACCCCATATACAGACTGCATCTTCAGTGAAGCTAGGGGAAAGAGACAAACTGCAAACTATGCCAAAGTGAGGCCCCAAACACCACAAAGACATCACAACTGTAAGAGAGAAGCAGCACGGACGATTCAGACACAAACAGTAAGGTCTCACCAGCACTAGAGTAAAACATGGGTGACTGCCTTTATGACGCTGGCGTGAGGAAGATCTTTCCCACTACAGCTCAAAAATCCAAAGTCTTAAAAAGCTGGAAAATAGTCCAGTTTGATGCATGATACTGGATGCTTGGGGCTGGTGCACTGAGACGACCCAGAGGGATGGTATGGGGAGGGAGGCCGGTTCAGGATGGGGAACACGTGTATACCTGTGGCGGATTCATGTTGATGTATGGCAAAACCAATACAATATTGTAAAGTAATTAACCTCCAATTAAAATAAATAAATTTATATTAAAAAAAAACCTGGAAAATACAAGTTCATAAAAACAAAAGAAAACTGCTGCACAGCAAAAAAAAACCCACCATAAGCAAAGTCTGAAAGACACTGTTAACTTGTATCAGAGATGAAGGACTAATTCTATTTTTTAAAAAAGATATCTTAAAAATTGAGAAGAAAAGGATAAACGAAAAATGGACAACACAACAGTTCGGAGAATAAAAAGCCCTTAATTAAACATTTAAAAGGATGCTCATATTGCTCACAATACAAATTAAGCACTACACTGAGATCTGAGTTTTCATCTATCAGATTGATTTAAAATAAAAATCAAAAGATTAACAACATACTCTGTTGGCATAGCTGTGAAGAAACAAGTATTTTCACATATTGTTGGTGGGAATGCAAAATGATACTATCCTATGAAGGGAACGCAAGCATATCTACCTACCACAAAGGCATTTATCCATGGATCCAACAATCTCACCTTTAACAACCAAAACCCCTCTGCCCATAAACCTGCGTATGTATAAGGTTATCTGCTGCAGCACTGTCTTAATAGCCAGAGTATGGAAACACCCAACTGCCCATCAATAAAAGGCTGGTTAAACTATGGAATAGTCATACAACACAATATGCTATACTGTTAACAAATGAATAAGTAAAAATGAGGAAGATCTTTAATATATATGAAAATATCTCTAAGCTAAAATTAAAAAACAAAAACAGGACTGAAAAAAGACAGACAACATAGTGCACACGGCTGTCTAGCTGTTCAGTGTTGTTTTTCTAAAATCCTACCTTTGGTGTAAGCAAAGTGGATTATGAGTGAAAATACGTAATTTATGCACTTGATTATATTTTCATTAAGAAATCCCTTGAAGGACAAAAAGAAACCACTGAAACTGGTTACCTACAGAGGGCAGCAGTGAGTACGAACAAGTCAAGAGAAGGCAGGGGCAGGAGTAAGATTTCTCTCTATTTAATTTTAGAGTTTTGCCTTCTGAAAGATGTAACTGTATTATCTACTCAAAATTTAAAACAAAAATTACTGTTTATTTTAAAAAAAATATGTCTATCTTAACATTTCAACTTTGAAAAGTATACAAGTTTTAATGGACAAATACGTGAACACAAAGCAGAGAAACAGCTCTAAGATTTGAAATAAACTGCCCCTGGATAGGAGCCAGAGGACAAAGAAGAACTGGGCAGGGAAATGTTTTTTTGGTTTTGCTTCAAAGAACACACTCGCAAAACTATTTGACTTTTAAAACTATGTACAAGACATGACAGAATAACAGAGACCAAGATGACCCTCCCACCAAAAATAACCAAAAGGAAGGCAAAATATTCATGAGACAAATGATTCTCAGGATACAGGACATTAAGCAACAAAGGACAGTAATTCTGAGACAGAGGAAACAAACAAGGCGAGTGTGACTGCACCAGAGTACTGGAAGCCCTGAGGGTTTCCAGGCTGTGGCACAGGAAGTGGGCATGGAGCAACCCCTGAGTTAAGGAGATGGAATTGAGCATGTGGGGAATAAAGACATGGGGGTTCTCAGGACAAAGCACCAGAGAAGACAGCTGCACGGAGAAAGGCCTCCAGAGATGATGGAAGGTTCCCCTCGAGGAGTCGGCAGAGTACTGGTTGGCTGATCTCTGTGTGGAAACTATCGGAAGCCAGGGAAAGAAAGAACCATCTGAGAAGGCCTCGGGGATCAGTGTCCAGTGCTTACAACAAGCTAGAAACAGCACCTGTACCTAACAGCCAGAATGGAAAACTTCACATTCACGGGGCACTGAGTAGGATACTGATGGGTCTTGCCTCTGTACTATGAATAAATGCCCAGAATAAATGCCATTCTCTGATCCCATCTAACAAATTTTAAAAGCAACATCCCAAAAGATAAAACTGTTTCCAAATAATTTAACTGTATCCCCGAAAAAAATTCAAGAATACAAGTTTCCAGCACCCAACGGTACGAATCACAATGCCTGAATTCATTCCAAGATTACCAAGCACACAAAGCAGAAAAATATTCTTAATAAGGGAAAAAAAATTGACTGATTAAAATAGACCAAGAACTGATACTGATGCTATTAAAAAGCAGAGACATCATTTTGCCAACAAAGGTCTGTATAGTCAAAGCTATGGTTTTTCCAGTAGTCATGCACAGGTGTGAGTCGGACCATAAAGAAGGCTGAGAGTCAAAGAATTGATGCTTTCGAGAGGATTCTTGAGAGTCCCTGAACAGCAAGGAGATCAAACCAGTCAATCCTAAAGGAAATCAACCCTGAATATTGAACTTTGGCTACTTGATGCAAAGAGCCAGCTCATTGGAAAAGACCCTGAAGCTGGGAAAGATTGAAGGCAGGAGAAGGGGATGACCAAGGATGAGATGATTGGATGGCAACACTGATTCAACGGACATGAGTTTGAGTAAACTCCCAGAGATAGTGAAGGACAGGGAAGCCTGTCACGGGGTCACAAAGAGTCAGATACAACTGAGCGACTGAACAACAAAGTTAAGTCAACTGTTTCTCTGAGTTCTGGAAGCCACTGTAACAAATTAATATAATTGAGGGCTTCCCTGGTGGCTCAGTGGTAAAGAATCTGCCTGCCAATACAGGAGACGTGGGTTCAATCCCTGATCAGGGACAATCCCACAAGCTGTGGAGCAATCAAGCCCATGTGCTGCAACTACTGAGCCGATGCACCACAACTACCGAAGCCCACAAGCCCTAGAGCCCGCGCTCCACAAGAGAAGCCACTGCAAGGAGAAGCCAAGCACCGCAGCTAGAGAGCAGCCTCCGCTAGCTGCGATCGGGGAAAGCCCATGCTCAGCAGCGAAGACTCAGCAGTGCCAAAAATACACAAACCAAAATTTTCAAAATCAATCTAATTGAATCAGAAGAGGGAACTGGAGGAGTCTAGGATTTACAGCCAGCTGGTCAGAACCACAGATAACAAACAGGACTTTCAACTGAAGGGAGCAGTGGTGGGGGGTGGGGTCAGGGGCGGGGATAAGGCAGTCTGCTGGGCCTGAGCCCTTACCCTGGGAGATCTGGTGCCAACTCCAGGTACCCAGTGTCAGAATTAAACTGAACTGTAGGAGACCCAGCTGGTGGCCATAGAGAACTGGAGCATGGCTTCATAGGGAGGAAAAAACCCACACATCTGGTCACAGCCAGAAATATGTATGATTGTTGCGTGCAGAGAAAAACAGAGGAGAGGTTCTTCCTTTACAGAGTCCTACCATCATTTTTTCAGTATTAAAAAAAAAATCTGAAAGAGTAACCTGTTACTCTTTCCTAGAGTAAGACCCCCCCTTAGATGAACAAATGAAACTACAGCAAAAGGAAGCATTCCAGATCTATTAAGAGGTATTCAGCTGAGTGCTACGACCTATAAAAAAACATTTTACCTTCATTATAAGGTACCGGATTGCCAATCTTTGATCCAACTGCTTCAGCTGATTTCAAAACTTCTACCTCCATCAAAATAACCACTCTCCTACAAAGGCAAAGGAACAGAAACATGTTAGAAAAAATAAATTCAGAAGCCCTTAAAATGACAAGCTACTTTAAAAGCCTTCCCCCAATAATCACTGTGATAAAAACTATTTCCCTTTGTCAACTGTTTTTCATTACTGAATAACTTGAGAACTATATGGTATCAATTCTTACATAAATATTTCCCTTAATCTTTCACTGCATCATTATCAAGCCCTTTTATGATTGCAGGGTTCTCGTTTCCCATTTAGTTCCTTAATTAAAATGCAGTGTCCTTACTACATACCGTATTTTCAAGGAGCAAATGACATGATAAGAATTTAGATTACTAAACCCGACAATATGTGGCATAACAAGAGATGATCTGTTTTTAGAAACATATACTTTTCTGAACAACTGCCCTTTCCCTGTGAAAACCAATATGACCATAGATTTTTTTTTTACTCTTTTTTTAAGGTGGTTTTGTGTTTTTTTAGTATTTTAAAGTCTTTATTGCATTTGTTACAATGTCACATCTGTTTTTTGTTTTGGTTCTTTGGCCACAAGCCATGTGGGATCTTGGTTCCCCAAGCAGGGATTGAACCTGCACCCCTTGCACCAGAAGGCAAAGTCTTAACCACTGGACCACCAGGGAAGTCCCCAAAGATATTTTTCATGTGATCACAATTAATTAAGAACTTACAGTTCTTTGTCTATCTTTCATTCTGATTAAAACCTTTCGGTAACTTCTCCAGGACCAACGACCACAAGTTAGAGACCTTTCCACACGGCCGATGAGGCTCGGCCAGCTCTGGCTTCGCGCTTCTCTCTCCAGCTGATCTTGCTCCTGTGGCACCCTGCCCTCCACCATCTGTCTCCTTCTAGCTCCTGGTGTGTATCATGCTCTCTCCTGCCACAGGCCTCTGTACATGCCTCTTTCTGATTGTGAGGGCCTCTCATTCTGCTTCATCTAATATTCATTTCAAACACCAGGTCTTCAAGAGACGCCTCTTTAATCTTTGCTTTAGATCAGCCTTCGGTTATACTCTTTTCTACAGCCATAATTTCCTTCCTTCAGATCGCATCTCTCAGGTTTAATTAATGCAGGTGGACATATACTGGTTAATATCTGGGTTAACTGCATGTTCACTATTATTTACTCACATATATGTTTTAGTTGTATATTCATTACTGATTACCTACTCCTCCTAGTAAGCTGCCCTTTCAGTCATGGCAGGTATCCTCCAGGGTTCACCTCAGCAACTGGTCCACAGTGGTTCTCGATATGTGCTTGAACAGGAATGCCATGATGATGTTTGTTTTTAATTTTTTTTAATTTAATTTATTAATTTTTTGGCTGTGCTGAGTCTTCACTGCTGCTCGGGCTTTTCTCTAGTTATGGTAGTGGTGGTGGTTGGTGGTTTAGTTGCTAAGTTGTGTCCAGCTCTTGCAACCCCATGGACTGTAGCCCGCCAGGCTCCTCTCTCCGTGGGATTCTCCAGGCAAGAATACTGGAGTGGGTTGCCACTGCCTTCTCCTATGTTCTTACTTTAAAAAGAACTGCAGTATGAAAGACTCTGAGAGGAACACAACTGGAGGCAGGGAGAAAAACAGAACTGACGGGGGCCGGAATTAGCACAGTCTCGATGGACATTAAATAGAATAGACAGGGAATGTCCCTGACAGGCTAGTGGTTAGTGCTCCAAGCTTCCACTGCAGGAAGCAGAGGTTCAACCCCTGGTCACAGAACTAAGATCCCACATGCTGCACAGCACAGCAAAAAAAAAAAAAAAGGTAGCCAGTCTGGGCCAGTAGTTACAACAACAGCGAGCCCAACCTCACTGTGATGTATTCTTTAAATGGTCTGCTGTGTTTTGGATTTTCACATACAACTCATCAGTTCATGCACCTTTAGCAGGTTTTCATATGAAGGCTATATTATTTCAATAAAATAAGCTTGAAACTATCTGTTCCTGAACATTACATACAGACTCACTATTTTAAAACTCTGATAGGTATTTAGTGGTGGATATTTAACTACTTTCCAAAATTATTCAAATTACTCCAGAACACAGAAAAAAACGGAAGGCTTGTTCATCATTTGGTATTATCCCAATACCAAAACCTAAAAAAAAAAAACTAAAAAACCCGCTAACTTTATTCTGTAACATACATACATCCTAAATAAAACATTGGTAAGATAAACCCAGCAGCACACGAAAAGAATACACACAACACCAACTTGGAGAAAACACAGACGGCAAGGACACATTGCAACCTGATACAGATACAATCAGCACAACTGAGACTGTGGAGACACTGCATGAGGACAAAGGACCAAGGACCTGGCTTCCTCAACAGATGAGCACTCAGGGGAGGAAAAGGAGATGGAGGAGGCATCTACACTCACAGACTTAAAAGAACTGTCAGCCTACTACACTATGAGCTCCCCTTTGGATCCTGATACAGATAAAGTATTCACACACACACACACACACACACACACGAATACCTGGATACTGAACAGTGACAGAATATTTGGTATTTTAGGCACTAAAATAAGAGTTTTTTAAAAAGAACTACTACCTTTAAAAAATATATGCTAGGGACTTCCCAGCCACAAGGGACCACATATTACAAGACTTCATTTATGTGATATGTCCAAAATAAGCAAATGCTATAGAGACAGAAAGTAGATCCATGGCTGTCTAGGGTTGGGGAGGATGGGGTGTTTGGGGGTGATAGCTAAAGGGTGCAGGGTTTATTTGGTGGGTAACAAAATATTCTAAAATTAATTGTGGTAATGGCTGGACAACTCTGTGTATAATAAAAACTATTTTACACTTTAAACAGATGAATTGTATGGGGTACGAACTATATCTCAAGAAGATGTCACAAAAAAGGAAGAGAGAAAAAAAGAGAAAGACCAACTCTGGCACAGAAACAGGACTAGACAAACAGATCGATGGAAAAGATGGTAAACAGAACAGAGCCAGATCAATGGAATACTGGTCTCTATCTACTTTCATCACCAACCAGCAATTCTCCACGTAGCTATCAGAATCATCTCTTGGAAAGTTTAAAATCTTTAAATCAGATCATACCAATACTCTGCCGCTCAAAAGTCTATAGTTTCCCATCATACTCAGAATAAACTCCTTACCGTAGACCTTCCATGATATGGACCATCCATTTGGGAAAAACTAAGCTAAATTCTTTCTTTATATCCCATATAAAAGTAAACTTCATATCAAATCACTATGTTGTACACCTGAAACTAATACTATAAATCAACTATACTTCAATAATAACAAAAACCCAAACTTTAAATAACTTAATCCAAGTGCTTTTAAAACTAAAAAGCAGAAACAAAATCAAATCTTAGATGAGCTGCTGCTGCTGCTGCTGCTAAGTCACGTCAGTTGTGTCCGACACTGTGCGACCCCACAGACGGAAGCCCACCAGGCTCCCCCATCCCTGGGATTCTCCAGGCAAGAACACTGGAGTGGGTTGCCATTTCCTTCTCCAATGCATGAAAGTGAAAAGTGAAAGTGAAGTCGCTCAGGCGTGTCCGACTCTTAGCTATCCCATGGACTGTAGCTCACCAGGCTCCTCTGTCCATGGGATTTCCCAGGCAAGAGTACCCATTGCCTTTTCTGTAGATGAACTGAAGTTTACTTAAAAAAAAAAAAAATTTCACCAGGAGTGTGTGAAGCAAAGAAATGTTTTTATAATCCAGTCAGGAAGCTTCCTAAGCAAAATTCAGAAGCCATAAAGAAAAAAATGGACAAAACTAACTATATTTTTAAAAAGTTATTAACTCCTTATCATAAGACACCATAAACAGACTATGATACAGTGAGATAAAAGAATTAGTTGATACCCCTCATTTATAAAAAGCTTCTCCCTACCCTACCCTCAGCACACACATAAAAGACAAAGTATATAATCAAATGCTATTCAGAGAAGAACTACAAATATCAGTAAATATATGAAAAGATACTTGCCCTCACACACAGAATTTCCTATTATATTTTAAATTAAAATAATGATTAGCAATTATTTTTTAAAAATCTGTAATACCTAGTACAATATGCCAACAAGGTTAAGGGGAAATGGTTATTTTTTTCCCCTAAAAAACAGATTTGTTGAAATATAACTCATATACCATAAAACTCACCCTTTAAAAGTATAATTCAGGGGTGGGAGGTGGAAGGGAGGGTCAAGAGGGAGGGGACATATGTATACCTATGGCTGGTTCATGTTGATATATGGCAGAAACCAACACAATTCACTTCAGTCACTCAGTCCTGTCTGACTCTTTGAGACCCCATGAACTGCAGCACGCCAAGCCCCTTGTCCATCACCAACTCCCAGAGTTTACCCAAACTCATGTCCACTGAGTTGGTGATGCTATCCAAGCATCTCATCCTCTGTCGTCCGCTTCTCCTCCCACCTTCAATCTTTCCCAGCATCACAGTCTTTTCAAACAAGTCAGTGCTTCACATCAGGTGGCCAAAGTATTGGAGTTTCAGCTTCCACATCAGTCCTTCCAATGAACATTCAGGACTGATCTCTATTAGGATAGACTCATTGGATCTCCTTTCAGTCCAAAAGACTCTCAAGAATCTTCTCCAACACCACAGTTCAAAAGCATCAATTCTTCGGTGCTCAGCTTTCTTATAGTTCAAATCTCATATCCATATATGACTAATGGAAAAACCATAGCCTTGACTAGATGGACCTTTGTTGGCAAAGTAATGTTTCTGCTTTCTAATATGCTGTCTAGCTTGGTCACAACTTTTCTTCCAAGGAGTAAGTGTCTTTTAATTTCATGGCTGCAGTCACCATCTGCAGTGATTTTGGAGCCCGGCAAAATAAAGTCTGTCACTGTTTCCACTGTTTCTCCATCTATTTGCCATGAAGTAATGGGGCCGGATGCCATGATCTTAGTTTTCTGAATGTTGAGCTTTAAGCCAACTTTTTCACTCTCCTCTTTCATTTTCATCAAAAGGCTCTTTAATTCTTTACTTTCTGCCATACGGGTGGTATCATCTGCATATCTGAGGTTATCGATATTTATCCTGGCCATCTTGATTACAGCTTGTGCTTCATCTAGCCCAGCGTTTCTCAGGATGTACTCTGCATATAAGTTAAATAAGCAGGGTGACAATATACTGCCTTAATGTACTCCTTTCCCTATTTGGAACCAGTCTGTTGTCCCATGTCCGGTTCTAACTGTTGATTCTTGACCTGCATATAGATTTCTCAGGAGGCAGGTCAGGTGGTCTGGTATGTCCATCTCTTTCAGAATTTTCCACGGTTTGTGATGATCCACACAGTCAAAGGCTTTGGCATGGTCAATAAAGCAGAAATAAGATGATTTCTGGAACTCTCTCACTTTTTTGATGATCCAATGGATGTTGGCAATTTGATTTCTGGTTCCTCTGCCTTTTCTAAAACCAGCTTGAACATCTGGAAGTTCATGGTTCATGTATTATTGAAGCCTGGCTTGGAGAATTTTGAGCATTACTTTGCTAACATGTGAGATGAGTGCAATTGTGTGGTGGTTTGAGCATTCTTTGGCATTGCCTTTCTTAGGGACTGGAAAGAAAACTGACCTTTTCCAGTCCTGTGGCCACTGCTGAGTTTTTCAAATTTGCTGGCATATTGAGTGCAGCATTTTCACAGCATCATCTTTTAGGATTTGAAAAAGCTCAACTGGAATTCCATCACCTCCACTAGCTTTGTTTGTAGTGATGCTTCCTAAGGCCACTTGACTTCACATTCCAGGACATCTGGCTCTAGGTGAGTGACCACACCGTCGTGATTATCTGGGTCATGAAGATCTGTTTTGTACAGTTCTTCTGTGTATTCTTGCCACCTCTTCTTAATGTCTTCTGCTTCTGTTAGATCCATACCATTTTTGTCCTTTATTGACCCCATCTTTGCATGAAATGTTCCCTTGGTATCTGTAATTTTCTTGAGATCTCTAGTCTTTCCCATTCTATTGTTCTCCTCTATTTCTTTGCACTGATCACGCTGATCATGGAGAAAGGCTTTCTTATCTCTCCTTGCTATTCTTTGGAACTCTGCATTCAAATGGGTATATCATTCCTTTTCTCCTTTGCTTTTCATAGATATTTGTAAGGCCTCCTCAGTCATTTTGCTTTTTGCATTCCTTTTTCTTGGGGATGGTCTTGATCCCTGTCTCCCGTACAGGGATCTGGAGAAGGCCAATCCCTTCTCCAGAAAGCAATTATACTTCAATCTAAAATAAATAAAATTTAAAAACTATATAATTCAGCAGTTTTTCATATATTTACAGAGTTGGGCAAGCATCACCATGACCTAACTTCTGATTGTTTTACCACCTTAAAAAGAAACCCTGTGCTCCATGGCAGTAACTCTCCATTCCCCCACCACGGGGAACCAGGAATCTAACCCGTGTCTGTTGCCTATTTGGAAACAGGTCCCCTTATACAAGGATCAAGAGTATGTCAATTGGTTTAATTTCTACAACAGATGTCCCCTGACCCCCACAATTCTAATTCTTGTAATCAACTCTGATTAAGTAACAGCATGAACATGTAAAGATAAACGTACAAGGATGACTGCTAAAGCCCTGGCTGGAATAAACCAGTGACCATCAATCACTGGAATAAACCTGGAATAAAGGAATAAACCTGGTCGCACATACACACTCAAGTTTTCAGCAGAGGTAGGAAGGAACACATGGCATCCACCCGTGACTGGAGAGAATGGAGCTCGAGTTTTTATTCTCAATCACAGCAAAGCTCTCCACCCTCCCCTATCCCA
Source organism: Capra hircus (assembly GCF_001704415.2). NCBI lineage: Eukaryota > Metazoa > Chordata > Mammalia > Artiodactyla > Bovidae > Capra > Capra hircus. Next base: position 22,708,043 of record NC_030826.1, on the reverse strand, counting down.
TGTTCTAGAGGAGAGACCGTGGATAGAAGGTACTACTCAAGCAATCCAGGGCAGCCCGGCGTGGCAGATAATAGGTCCCAAGTGAGAAGGTTGGCAAGGAGATCGACCTAGCCTAGACTATGTCAGAGCTAATGAAGTCTGGACAGAGCTGTGCATGTTAAGCATGTGTGTGTGTGCGCATGTTAAGCCGCTTCAGTCAAGTCTGACTCTCTGCGACTCTGTCGACTGTAGCCCACCAGGCTGCTCTGTCCATGGGGATTCTCCAGGCAAGATCACTGAAGTGGGTTGCCATGCCCTCTTCCAGGGGATCTTCCCGATAGGAACTGAACCTGAGTGTCTTATGTCTCCTGCATTGGCAGGCATAAGATAAAAAGAAATAACACAGCAGCAATGTAACACACAATAGGACATAAAAATAAAAGGAACAGAGGCAGCAGAGACAATTAAGAATCCAATCCAGAAAAAAGCATAAGCCAAGAAACGGAATACTTTCCAAGTGTGGCTTGCAAAATAAGACTAAGAATTCAGTAAAAGTCAAAAGATGAGAAGAAACAAGAGACTGAGAAGAAACGAGAGCTTGAAAAGTTAAGGGAGGGCTTCCCTGGTGGCTCAGTGGTGAAGTATCTGCCTGCCAATGCAGGAGACACGGGTTTGATCCCTGATCGGCAAAGATTTCATGTTCAGAGCAATTAAGCCCCAGCGCCACAACTACTGAGCTTGTGCTCTGAAGCCCAGGAGCAGCAACTACTGAGCCCACGTGCCCCAGCTCCTGAAGCCTGAGTGCCCCAGAGCCCATGCTCCGTAACAAGAGAAGCCAACGCAATGAGAAGCCCGAGCACAACCAGAGAGTAGCCCCTGCTCTCCACAACTAGAGAAAAGCTCGCACTGCAATGAAGACCTAGCACAACTGAAAAGAATAAATGAGACAGAGAGAGAGAGAGAGAGAGTGTGTGTGTGTGTCTTTAAAAAAAGTTAACGGGCAAGAGAGAACAGAAGCAATATCTAACAAAGACCAAACTATGCCGTGTGTTAGAAAATCTTCAGCCAAGGCATGCCTTAGAAAAAAACGACTAGAGCAATCTGAAGACATATATGGAGAACAAAGTTATCTACATCATAAGTGAAAACTGGAGCTCAAATTAAATAGAAAAGGTCATTAGGAATAACAACAGAAAATTTTCATCAAAAAGAACTGACTGCAGACTGAAAGAGAATACACCATGTACCAGAAAAGAAAAAAAGGAACAACGGACATTGAGACATGACCTGGTTAAATTACTGAACTTGAAAACCAAAGAATTCTTCCCTCTGATGCACAGAATTCATTCACGCTTCATAAATTGTCTTAATGATGCCCTTGACAGAGAAAGGATCCAGGATCACGTGTTATATTTAATTACCCTATCTCTTTAGACTTCTTCAATGTTTGAAACTTGAAAATCAGTTATTTTATAAAATGTCCATCAATTTACCCTAGGCTTCCTCGTGACTGGATACAGATTATGCATCTTTGGCAATAATATAACAGGACTGGAAAAGGTCAGTTTTCATTCCAATCTCAAAGAAAGGCAATGCCAAAGAATGCTCAAACTACCACACAACTGCACTCATCTCACACACTAGCAAAGTAATGCTCAAAATTCTCCAAGCCAGGCTTCAACAATACGTGAACCATGAACTTCCAGATGTTCAAGCTGGTTTTAGAAAAGGCAGAGGAACTAGAGATCAAATTGCCAACATTCGCTGGATCATCAAAAGAGCAAGAGAGTTCCAGAAAAACATCTATTTCTGCTTTATTGACTATGCCAAAGCCTTTGATTGTGTGGATCAGTTTGTGGTATGTGGATCACCACAAACCGTGGAAAATTCTGAAAGAGATGGGAATACCAGACCACCTGACCTGCCTCCTGAGAAATCTATATGCAGGTCAAGAAGCAACAGTTAGAACTGGACATGGAACAGACTGGGTCCAAATAGGGAAAGAAGTACATCAAGGCTGTATACTGTCACCCTGCTTATTTAACTTATATATGCAGAGTACATCCTGAGAAATGCTGGGCTGGATGAAGCACAAGCTGGAATCAAGATTGCTGGGAGAAATATCAATAACCTCAGATACACAGATGACACCACCCTTATGGCAGAAACTGAAGAAGTAAAGAGCCTCTTGATGAAAGTGAAAGGGGAGAGTGAAAAAGTTGGCTTAAAGCTCAACATTCAGAAAACTAAGATCATGGCATCCAGCCCCATCACTTCATAGCAAATAGATGGGGAAACAGTGACAGACATTATTTTTGGGGGCTCCAAAATCACTGCAGATGGTGATTGCAGCCATGAAATTAAAAGACGCTTACTCCTTGGAAAAAAAGTTATCACCAACCTAGACAACATATTAGAAAGCAGAGACATTACTTTGCCAACAAAGGTCCATCTAGTCAAACCTTTGGTTTTTCCAGTAGTCATGTATAGATGTGAGAGTTGGACTGTGAAGAAAGTTGAGCACCAAAGAATTGATGCTTTTGAACTGTGGTGTTGGAGAAGACTCTTGAGAGTCCCATGGACAGCAAGGAGATCCAACCAGCCCATCCTAGGGGAGATCAGTCCTGAATATTCATTGGAAGGACTGATGCTGAAGCTGAAACTCCAATACTTTGGCCACCTGATGTGAAGAACTGACTCACTAGAAAAGACCCTGATACTGGGAAGGATTGAAGGTGGGAGGAGAAGGGATGAAAGAGGATGAGATGGTTGGATGGCATCACCGACTCAATGGACATGAGTTTGAGTGAACTCCGGGAGTTGGTGGTGGACAGGGTGGCCTGGTGTGCTGCAGTTCATGGGGTTGCAAAGAGTCGGACATGACTGAGGTCTGAACTGAACTGACACTATATTCTCATTGCATCCAATCAGGTAACACGTTGACTTCTCTTTGTCCCATTATCGGTAATATTAATGTCAACAACTGGAATAAGGTGCCATCTGCCAGTTTTCTCTGCTATAAATTGCTTCTTTTCCTTTTACAACTAATAATTATGCTGTGTGGGGCAGGGGGATATACTTTAACCCTAAAAATAACTTGTTCCTCATCAAACTTTCACCACCTGTTTCAGCATCTGCAGTCAGCTGAATGAACACCCCTGACAGAAATACATCCACATCCTAACGCCTAGAACCTTCTATGGCAAAAAGGGACTCTGCAGGTGTGATTTAATTATGGACTGAAGTGGCGATTTTATCCCAGACTATCCAATGGGCCCTAAAAGCAACTATAAACATCCTTCTAAGAAGAGGGAAAATGGAGTTCCCTGGTGGTCCAGAGTTAGGACTCCACACTTCCACTGTAGGGGACACAAAGTCGATCCCTGCCTGGCCAACTAAGATCCCACAAACTACACTGTGCAGTCAAAAGAAAAAAAAGGAGGAGGAGGTAAAGGCCGACTTGGTACAGACAGAAGGGATAACGTGACCATGGAGGGAGAGACTGGTGGGATGCAGCCACAAGCCAAGGAATGCTATTTACCACCAGGAGCTGGAAGAGGCAAAGAATGGATTCTCCCATAGAGCTCCTAGGAGGAGTCTCGCCCAGCCAACACCATGGTCTCTGCCCAGGGAAACTGATGTCAACTCCTGGCTTCCAGAAATTATTCCAGAAATAAGTTCTTTGTTTTAAACTATCAAACATGTGGTATTTGGCTAGAGCAGCCACAGGAAACTTACACAGCACCTATTAAATGTTTCCTGCATATATGACGGTTGCCAAATGGTGATTTTCTAATTCCGTCGATCCATCTACATTTTTAGATGGCATTCCATCGTAAGAAAAGCTTTCTGTTCCCCCTCATGTATTCATTTATTCAGTAAGGACTTATGAATTCCTACTTTATTCAGTAAGTTGTAATACTACTATTTTTATTTACTTTGGCTTTTTTATTTTTTTAAATTTTTTAGCCACACCGTACAGAATGAAGGACCCTAGTTCCCCAATCAGACTGAACCAGGAACCATGGCAGCGAAAGTGCCGAGCATCAACCACTAGATTGCCAGGAAACGCAGTTTTACTTTCTAAACTGCCCTAGATTTGGCAAGTATGACTCTGCATGCCACCAAAAAAAAGTATTTCAGCAATGGTTACTCAGGTGTGACTCACAGTTCTGTTCATCACTGTGTCTCTAGCATGGAGCATCATACAGGTACTCTACAGTACTCTCTGTTGGCTGAAGAAAGTGTTTACTATGAAAGATTGAAGGCTGCAGAAAAGGGGCAGTGTTACAGAATGAATTACATCTTCTTTTGCCCTAAAAAGTGACCCTTTTTTCATTAAAAGATACTTAAAGAGGGAATCCTAGAATCAGTGCTGCCGAAGAGATTAGAAATATGAGTTCTACATTTGGCTTTAATTTCCTGCTCTGAAATTTCCAGTTTGGTTCCACATGTCTGTCCTATCGGTGTCCCGTTTTCAGTCACCTGAGTTCAGAACTCAATAGCTCTGAACTCTTGGCTGACAGCTCAGCACTGCCTCTTTGATTCCTAATTGAATTCTGGCATCCAATAAACTTCTATGTTCAAAAATTAGCCCCCGCTTTACAACACAATACAACCGGAAAAAAACATACCACAGGGACTTCCCTGGTGGTCCAGGACACACAGGTTTGACCCCTACTTGGGGAACTATGATCCCACATGCCCCGGAGCAACTAAGCCTGCTCATGACAACTGAGGAGTCTGAGCACTCTAATGAAAGATCCTGCATGCTGCAACTAAGACCCGATGAAGCCAAATAAATAAATACAAAAAACCAAAAACAAAAACAAAAAACACATACCTTCCATCTTTCAGCGTGTTCACAATAAATCGGTTAATCTGGCAAATACAGTTGCTAGACAATTGCTCTTCCTCAACAAGAGGGTTCAGCTGTGTTGCCAACATGAAAGCTGAAAGCACAGAGACTACTTTAGTCTCTAAGACATTTCAGTCATGACAGTCTAAAAGCTGATCATACTTGTCCCAGCAAAAGAAAAAACAAAGCCTTAAATGACATTGCCGAAATTAAAACTACTCAGACTCTGTACGGTTAAAAAACAGTAATAAGTTGCTGTGCATTTAACACCTGCTGCTTTGATGAAATTAAGTATTTCCTGTAGTGCCCCAAATCATCTTTTCAATCATTCAGGTTTCATGACAAAGACTAAAAAAATCTCTCTTCTAGGTCCCTCATCTTGTGACTAGAGATAGTAAGTATATATTCTGCAAATTCTCTTTCTCCCTGTAAAGCTTCCAATGCAGAAATAAAACCCCAAAAAGACAAGTATAGGACAGCTAACCCATCATACCCACTAAATGTCAATATCATCCTTAGAGAAATTAATCAAAGAAAGCACAGAGCACCACTTAGAGAAAATTAATTAAGCCAAGTGGCAGCTTTGCACTAGACCCAGTCTATTGTTAGAATGCGCTCTGCCAGCTGCAATTCTGTCTGACTGAAGACACAGCCAAGCAAATGTAGACTTCTGGAATGTTCCAATTACTGCAATCAGGTTGTTGGGTGTGCTTTCATTATTAAAATACAAACTCCTAGATTTATATATCATACGTACAAGACAGAGTATTCAATCCGTCACTCATAAGCAGTCGGTAACGGGGTGGACTGTTGCCTGTAGTAATGGGACGGATGTTCTAGGAGAGAAAACACGATTCGTTAGCCAGGTTGTCTGCCCAGTCCCCAGGGACAAGTAACCCTAAGCGGCAGGAGAGTGGGTTTGCCATTAGTCCCACAGAAACAGAGCTGCTTGCCCACTCTCTTGACACCTAAATCCAAGCAAAAGAAAACTGGACTTGATGATTCTCCCACCAACCTCTCTCTACTAACATTATTAAACACGACATAGATAAAAACAAAATAAGTTGCCAATACTCTTGTGTTCTCTCTCCCCTAACTCAAATTTGATTGAAAATTTAATTTAAAAAAAAAAAGAACATACAAGGCGGCCAATATAGGTAAGGCACTATGTAGGAAACATGATAAAAATACAAATGGGGCTGGGGGGCTGGGAAATCCTTCCCCTGAAGAGGCTTACAACTGGGGTGAAGGTGGAGGCAGAGAATAGCAGAGGTGTGCACATAATGACATGGGAGCAGAGCCAAGACATTTATTTCAGCTTGAAGAAAATCAGAGGCAGCTTTCTGAAGAAAATGAAATACGAAAACAGCCTTAAGAAGACTGGCAATGAGTTTGGGAGCAACAGGGAGACAAACCATCGGACCTACTGACTCAGAATCTGCAATCATGGTCCAGAATTCTGCTCCTATTGATTTTTAAAATCCTCAGCAAAATTTGAGAACTCCTTAAATGACTGATAGGGTTAATGAAGAATTTTAAGCAGACAAGTTCTTTTCAGGTAAAGAGCTCCAGAAGCCAGATATGAGGCAGATCTGAGCAAGACAAACCCCAGGGCAGAACAACCAAGGAGGAAGAAGTAATGGTGTGTTTTTGTTGTTGTTGTTGTTTAGTCCCTAAGTCAGGCCTGACTCTTTTGTAACCAGACTAGTCCGCCAGGTTCCTCTGTCCATGGGGTTTCCCAGGGAAGAATACTGGAGCTGGTTGCCATTTCCTTCTCCAGGGGATCTTCCCAACCAAGGGATCGAACCCAAGTCTCCAGCATTGGCAGACAGGTTCTTTGCTGCTGAGCCACCAGGAAAGCTCACATTCTATATTATGTAGAGATTATTTCACTCTAGGCTCTACTGACTTTGAAGGGTTTATAGGAATCCTATAATCTCCAGATGCTCACAGGTAGCAGGTGTTCATGTTATAAGATTCTAATACTTTATCTAGAATGCTAAAAAATGACAGGTACAAAGGCAACATTTATGAATAACGGAATGACGACGCACTGAACTTGGGTTAGAAAGCTGTTCCTAAGATGAGATAATCAAGAGCAGGGGTTCAGCAGGTGGGCTCTGGAGTCAGACCACCTGGGTACAAATCAGGGTTCTACTGCTTCCTACTGTATAAACTGGACAAGTCACTTCCTCTCTGAGCCTCAGTTTCCTTATCTATGAAAGGGGAATAACAACTATGTTGTAGCAAAAACAGAAATGATACTTTCCTTAAATAAAAATGGGTAGCAATACAGTATCCACCAATTGTGGAAAGAACAGAAAGGCAAAGCTTCAAACTGGAACCTCCAGAGGTCAAACTCTGACTAACATAACAGTAAAAATAAAGCCCAGTTTCTCTCCCAGAGTTACAACATGGACTAGACTAATTTTGTGATGATGAAGAGAATTTAGAGTGGACAAATTTCCTAAAGTGGACTGTATGTCCTCTATGAAATATAATTTATAATTATATGTAAGTTCAAAAAATGTTTGACATAAAAATATGGAGGTACTCACAATGACTTGGAGGATGGGTTTTATAGATGTATCTCCCTGTTGCATGATGGCCTGAAAAAGTAAAAACGGATTCTTGTGAGACAGGTGTTCAAATCATGATTAAAACTTGATGATTTTTAGTTTGGTATCTGGGATAAACCACAGATAATATTATTAAAAGACCCTTTTCAGAGCTTACCATTTGAGACTACACTTTAAGTTCTTTATCACTCTGGACAAATTATAAAAGTGGGATTCATACTTACCAACAATATACATTTACTTCATGCATGTATTCATAAAATAGTGGTATCATATATGTACTCATTATTCATAATAGCACATTTATTTCCCTACATTGCCCATTAATTGGGAATCAGACAAATAAGTATAGCAACCCTTAACACAGAGTATTATGCAGCCTCAAGAAATTGTTTACATACCAGTAGTTGCCTCTTGTGAGAGGAACTGGGTAATGGGGGATACATCACCCAGTTGGAGGCAGACCTTGCACTGTGTCCTTTTATACTTTTTGAATTGTCCAAATTCATCAAACTGCATATGGCTTGATGTACTACTGCTTACAGTTTGATGTATTACAAACTGATAGTGTGCAAACCTTATGCAACATAATTTCTACTTTATGTAAATCTAATTAAACTTCAGTAAATGTGATCTTTATTTTGGCCATGCCCCGCAGCATGTGGGAACTTAGATTTTGACCAGATCAAACCTGAGCCCCTTGTACTACACTGGAAACACAGAACCGTAACCACTGGCCTGCCAAGAAGTCTGATTTTTAAGTAGCCGTTTCTGGGGAACAGAATTAGGGGCAGGGGCACATCAGTAACTTCATCAAGCACCTTTCTGTTCTACCTGAGTCTAAAACAGGTATGCATGTATTTCTTTACTACTCTTAATATTTGTACCATCAATAGTGAATATAAGACTCACTCTTCTGGGACATATAACATGACATATACACTTAGGACAGAACTGACTTAAATTTACCAAATTACCATTGCTAGTAAAAATACAAAGCAACGATGGTGATCATTTTGTAATGTACAGAAATATCAAATCACTATGTTGTGCATATTACACTTCAGAAACAAACAAGCAAATGAACAAACTCAAAGAAAAAAAAGAGATCAGATTTGTGGTTACCAGAAGCAGGAAGTAGAGGGAGGAGGAACTGAACAAATCTATTCGAAAGGTACAAACTTCCAGTTGTAAGATAAGTACCAGGCTTGATGTAATATACAATAGGATTAATATAATTAACGACGCTAAATATGAAAGTTGTTAAGAGAGTAAGTCCTAAGAGCCCTCATGGCAAGGAAAAAAATACTATTTTTCCTTTTGCATGTGTGTGTGGTGACAGGTGTTCACTAAACTGATTGTGGTAACGGTTTCACGATGTGAGTCAGATCATTATGCTGTACACTTTAAACGTACACAGTGCGGTATTTCAATTACATCTCCATAAAACTGTAAGGAAAAAAAATACAAAGCAACAGAAGGTAATGCTCAAAAGTATGTGTTCAAATCCTCAGCTCGCACACAAACTAATTCTCTGTATCTTAATTTCTTCGTCTGTAAGATGGGGTTAATGATAAAAATCTACCTTACAGGGTTACTGTAAGTACTGACTATAATGAAATATCTGGCACATTGGAAATGATCAAAAATATTAGTTCCCTTCCCCTCTCTTTGTATTACCTAATTACTTAAGACAGAAATACTATTTGTTCTATTTACCACAATAGTTCCATGAATAATCTCTTATGTTAGCTCTTGCTGAAAATGTCCCTAATATTTGTGTGCGATAGTTGCTTGCCCTTTGGGGGTCTATGTCTTTTGAACTAAAATATTACTTTAGATGAGGAATTTGACAATGGTTCTCTACCAACACACACACATAAATTTTCATTGTCGTTTATGAACAAGATCTAAGTAATACTACAATTTTGAACGTGACAAAAACTCAGCAAATTATTTAAATAATACCTTAGTCACTGTTTTTAAAAGTAAAGAACAACTCCTAATTTGTCTTAAAGATGCAGGGTTGCAGCTATAAAGGAGACAAGGACTACAATTTGCAATCACTTCTCAAGGTTAATTATTTTTAATGTATTAAAATATTCACTCCGCTTTGCCAAAAAAAATAAAAAATAAAATATTCACTCCGCTTTGCCAACTGTGCCTCTCCATCCACCTCTGTCCCTTTCTTTTCACTGCCTCACACGCAAGTAGTAAACACTTATTGGGCACCTAATACCTGCCAGCACTGCTCCAGGAATCGGGGAGACTGTGTTGGGCAAAAAAAAAGACAGACAAGATTTCAGGCTTCAGAGTGTTTACAATCCAGTCGGGGGGAGAGAGAAAGGAACTGACATTAATGAAATGAACAATATTTAATGTAAAATCATATCTGCGACTGTTAATAATAGGTAACAAGTAATGCACATTTATTATGTATCAGACATGGACTAAGCACTTTAAAGTAATAGCTCATTTAATCCCTCCACTAATCACAGGCAACAGGTACTAGGTATGATTAGCCTGTGACGGAAGAGGAAAGACAAAGTTTAATATCTTGCCTGAAATCATAGATAATAGGTGAACAAGCAGGAATTAGGGTCTGAAAATAAAAGGACTTAAGCCTAGCAAACTGAGTCAAGGAAGAGTTCTTTGAGGAAGTAACTGAGTGGAGACTTGAAGATTATGTTAGTCAACAGGAGAAGAATGAAGAACACCCCGTTGTTAATTAGCTACACTCCAATAAAAAATAAAAAATTTAATAACGACAATAATTTTTTTAAAAAAGCACCACCCAGGCAGTAGGCACAGGTTAAAGAATGTTCAAAGCCCCTGTGGAAGGCAGGAGTATGAAATATACCAGAAATTTACAATTTACATTTAAAAAAGCCAAAAAAAAAGGAAAGAACAGGTAGGAATATGCTGTGTTAGGAATGGAAGGAGGAAGATTATGCTGGGTTAAAGGAAGAAGGCCAGGCACAAACAATGGTGCCTGGAGAGAAGTAGCTGGATTTAAGAGACATGGGTGAAGGCATAACAGACCAAACTTAGGGTGACAGTTTATAGGAAGAATGATTCCACAATTTCTAGCTGGCATAACTTAATGAATAATGGTGCCATGCATCCAGACAGGTGACAGCAGAGGCCCAAATTCAGGAAGATATTAGATTTTCTTTGGAACATGTTGAATTTAAAATGTCTTTGAGATATCAAGTACACAGATGACAGAGGTTTGTCTTTCAGAGTAAAGCTGGCCCTGGACAAAAAAAACTTGTGAGCAACTGACACAGAGACGGTAATTTTATTGTTTTGGGAGAAGAGGGCCTAGGGTTGAGCCTTGAGTAAACAAAAACTTACAGAAGGATCTGAAAATAAGACGGGGAAAGACAAGCCAAGCGGAAAATAAGACGGATTTTCTCCCGCCTTAGAAGAAGATGCTACCGGAAGAAAGCTTTGCCCAATAGTCAAACGCTGCTGAGAACTGATAGATTTAGATCTCCAAAGTGTCTGTTGGACTTAACCCCAGGAGGCACTGCTGACTTCAGCCAGGGTTACAGCGATCAGGGAGGAGAGTCACTAATTCGAGTCGGTTAAAGGGGAATGCGAGGCGAGGAAAAGAACTGAAAACTGACAACTCTTGCAAAAAGTTTCGCTGCGGATGGGGGAAGGGAAGAAAAAAGAGTGGCTGCAGGAGAGAGATGGGGGAAGATCAATCGTTTACTTTGTTTCAGTTCCTTAAGCAGGAAAAGCATGAGCATGTTTAAAAAGATGACGATAAAAATGCGTTAACTGATGATTCTAGGGAGTCATCCAGGGGTTCCTACCCAACCCCCGCTATCACTCCGGCTCCTGTGTTCTCTCCCCCTCCTCCACCCGCACGGCCCCAGGGCCCACAGCCGCCCCGGACCGCGCCCAGCTCGCAGGCGTCGCCTCACCGCAATGGCCCCCTCGCTCAGGTGGCCCACCATGGTTCCGCTGCAACAACTCCCGCGCTCCGGCTCCCCCAACACAAGCCTGGCTTTACTCCCGGGGACCCGCGCGCTCCAAGGCGATTGGCCGGAGGAGCTGCGTGAACCGCCCCCGCCTCCCGACGTGCGCACGGCACGGGGCGCTCTGAGGGCCAAGCAGCCGCCGCATTGGCTGAGGCGCGGCACGCGGCTCACGTGACCCACCGGAGGCCGGGTCCCGAGCCTTGTTGCGGGATGGCGGGGGCCTAGGGGCGGGGCGCCGAGCGCTGGGGCGCGCGAACCGTGACGCGGGCGCCGCCAAGGGCGCAGGGCGGAGGGGTTCCGGGAGCTTTCCCCGCGGGCTCTAGGAAACGTACCGCGCTCGGCCTTTGGCGGGCAGCCACAGACTGCTAGCCCAGAGGAGTGTTCGAGGGGTTCCCTGATAATTCTGCTACTGAAAGTAGTCAAAGCAGTGACTCGCTTCTTTCAGCAACCCCGAGCTGAGCTCCCGCAGGTGCCAGACCCTGAGCTGGGCACAGTGGGGGGTCTCTCAAGGTAAATAAGACCTGGTCCCTACTCCCAGAGGGGAGCACAGTATGTCGAGGGAGTTTCTGCTGTGAGTAGCCTTAACTCAGTGTAGACGTGGTTTGGGCCCCAGGAGAGACGCAGTGTGCTCTTGTCGTCACAGGTGCCAAAATCAGGGAAGGCTTCTCGGAGTAGGAACCATTTGAACTGAGTCTTGAAGGATGTGCGCAAATTCGGATAGTGGGGTATAGAGGAAAAAGCGAGACTTGATCAGAAAGTAGGTCAGGGGTCAAATGATAAAGGGTTTGTACTGGGCTTCCCCAAGTTCTAGGAGGAGCATCAGTGAATTTAAGGCAGAGAATTGACATCGGTCTCACTATGGAGGATGGACTAAATTGGGAAGGGGGAACGGGGAGGGATAGTCTGAGGGCCTGAAGACTAATTATGACACTCGAGAAAGAATGTCAGACAGGAAATAGTGAGGGCATGAACTAAGGGAGGGACCTCGGGATTGAAAAGAAAAAACTGAACTATGTAAGAAATCTGATTCATCATTGTATAACCGTTCCCTAGTACGATGCCAGGAACAAAGTCAGTTTTCAGTAAATAATTTCTGAATGAAGGGATGTGAATTGGTGCGGGAGAGGATACATCCTTCCTTGGCATGTAAACAACTGTAGGAAGAGACTACAAGATCTGATTTTGTGGCCTCGTGGTGCATGCTTGAATGAAATCGATTTTCTGGAATTACGCATTTGTAGAAAACCGAATTCCTTGTTTTCTTATTCATTTTTTAGGTCTGAAGTAGCATGGATCTGCCCGTGGATGACTGGAAATCATACGTACTTCAGAAGTGGTCTTTGCTCCCCAAGTCCATTCAGGTCACCATTTCTACAGCAGAGACTTTGAATGATCTCTTTCTTCACTCATCTGCACTTCTTCAGTAAGTGAATGAAAGCTTCAGTCAGGGAAGTTTTGATCTGGGAAGTGTTCTTTTTATGATTTCCTCTCAGATTATATCTCTTTCTGATGGAAAAGTTAGTTAAGTGCAGATTTTTCTCTTTTGGGGCATTCAACAGTTCTTGCTATTTCCACAGTTCTTTCTAACCTGTTATATCAATAGAACAGGTATGTGTATGCCCAGTCATGTCAGACTCTCTGCGACCCCTTGGACTGTAGCCTGCCAGGCTCCTTTGTCCGCTGGATTTTACAGGCAAGAATACTGAAGCAGGTTGCCATTCCCTTCTCCAGGGGATCTTCCCGACCAGGGATTGAACCTGTGTCTCTTGAGTCTTCTGCGTTGGCAGGTGGATGGATGCTCGTTAGCTTTGTCAGTGGCAGTAGTCATGCTGACTCAAGACCCAGTAGTCATGCCTTGTGGTAGTCACTAGGCTGTACACCTTGCCATGTCCCAAAGGATACGGTGCAGATTCAGTGGCTGCACATAGAAATTTAAAAATTCTATTTGGAAAGAACCATGGAGGTCATATAGTCTAACCTAAGTAGTTTTCAAACACTCTTGACTACACTCTTCAACAAAAAACATATTGTACATCACGACCTAGTACACACATGTGTATGAGAAACTGAAACAATTTCCCAAAACCTCGTTCAGTGAATTATGAGAACATCTGTTTCATGCCAGCTACTGTGCCAGGTGCTTAGTAAACCAAAAGCACATCATTTTAAAAAATAGACAAAGGGGCTTCCCTGGTGTCTCAGTGGTAAAGAATCTGCCAATGCAGGAGACACAGGTTCCATCCCTGGGTCAGCAAGAGTCCACATGCTGCGGAGCAGCTAAGCCCACGGACCACAACTGCTGAGCCTGTCCTCAAGAACCTGGGAGCCACACCTGCTGAGCCTGTGTGTTGAAACTTCTTAAGCTCACTTGTCCTAGAACCCAGGCTCTGCACCAAGAGAGGCTGTTGCGATGAGAAGTCCATGTACCTCAAGTAGAGAAAAAGCCCAGGTAGCAATGAAGACCCAGCTCAGCCAAAAATAGATAAACGAATTTTAAAAAATAGACAAAGATTCTTACTACCAAGGAGGGACAGAAATAAACATCATAATGTGTATAATATGTTAAAAGTGATAAGTGCAGTTGAAAAAAGGAAAATTGAATGGGGTGGGGGCAATAGCCAGTGCTAGGAATGAGAGTACAGGTTGTAGTATTAAATGGCATTGTCAGATATGCCTCTCGAAAGAGCAAAAGTGGAGCAGAGTCTTGGCCATACAGGAGTTAACAAAGTAGATGTCTGATAGAAGAGAATTCTGGGCAGAGAGCCTACGGTGGGAGAGTATCTGGCCTGGTTTAAAAAATAGCAAGCTGGGTGAACAGGTAGTAGTGAATAAACAGAGTGAGCCCGAGGGAGAGTGGTAGGAAATACCGTCAGAGAAGTAATGGGACATGCATGGGAGTTGGGAGCAGGTTTCACAGATCGAGTGGGCCCTTTATTAGTGCCTTATCTTTTTACTCTGAGTAGGAAGTTATTGCAGCATGTGATAGGCAGAATGCTAAAGATGCCCCTCACCCCCACCAGTCTTGTCCCCTGGTTATTTAATCTAACATTAACCTAAACACTGCTAGGAAGGGATTTGGCAAATGTAATGCAAGTCCCAAGCCAGCTGACTTAGAGATATAATTACCGGGTGGGTGTAACCTTAATCAAGCAAGACCTTTAAAAGCAGAGAGTTTGTCCTAGCTGGTAGCAGAAAGGGAAATCAGAGCGATTCAAAGCATAAGATTTGAATGTGCTTTGGCTGGCTTTGAAGATGGAGCCACATGACAAGGAATGCAGGCAACTTCTAAAAGCCCAGAGTGCTTCCTGGCTAACAGCCAGCAAGGAAATGGGAACCTCAGACCACAATTGCAAGGCACTGGCTTCTGTCAATGGCCTGAATGAGTTTAGGCACAGATTCTTTCCCACACCTTCTGTAGAAGAGCTCACCTTGATTTCAGCCTCTTAAGGCCCTAAGCAGAGCGCCCAGGCAAGCCCGCCTGGACTTCTGATCTACAGAACTGAGGATAATAAATGGGTATTGTTTTAACCTGCTGAATTTGTGGTCATTGTTACACAACAATAGAAAACTATTAATGGAGTTTTGAGATGAGAATGATATGATCTGATTATATTTTAAAACAGATATCAGCAAACATCGCACAGGGTAAATCCATCCCACTGCCTGTTTCTGTGTGGCCTTCAGCTAAGAATGGTTTTTACAGATAAACATTTGTAGTCAATTTGATGATGGGGGCCATTGGCTTTGAGCTCCAGTTTAGCAAAATGGGATCCTTTAAAAATTTTTTGTTTTTCATTTTCTCCTTAGTAGACTTTGTTTAAAAATGTACTCAGTTATTACTATTAATTTTGAATTTTGTCAATGAAAGCATGTTTTTCCTTTTGTTATATAAGTACGTTTGTAGCAGCCTCAATTTTTACCTCTTGGCCCATATAGGCTAAATGTTTATTCTTTGGCTTTCTAGAGAAAGTTTGCTGATCCCTGTTTTAAAGGATTGCTCTAACCACTGTGTTGAGGGTACACTATAGGAGGAACATTTCCCTGATACCTCAGTTGGTAAAGAATCCACCTGCAATGTGGGAGACCTGGGTTCAATCCCTGGGTTGGGAAGATCCCCTGGGGAAGGGAAAGGCTACCCACTCCAGTATTCTGGCCTGGAGAATTTCATGGACTGTATAGTCCACGGGGTCATAAAGAGTCGGACATGACTGAGCGACTTTCACTTTCATAGAAAGAGCAATAATGGAAATAGATAGACTTGTTGGGAGGCTTATTGCTTTAATCCAAGTGAGAGAGGAGGTGATAGTAATTTGGGCCAGGGTGGTAGTAGTGGAGATGGGAAGTGATTGAATTCCAGTGGTGGATTTAATCACATTTCCTGACAGGTGGGGTATGGTGTATTAGAGAATGAGAGAAGTCAAAAGTGGCTCTTGTGATGTAGACCTACAGGGCCAAGGTAGAAGGATGAAATTTCTATACCTGGGAAAGCTGCAGGTGGAGCTGCAGAAGGAACTTTAACGGTTCATATTCCAGTTGGCAGTGTCCAGTAGGCATCTAAGTGGTGGTGGTTTAGTCACTCAGTCATGTCTGACTCTTTGCAACCCCATGGACTGTAGGCCCCCAGGCTCTTCTGTCCATAGGATTCTCCAGGCAAGAATAGTGGAGTGGGTTGCCATGCCCTCCTCCAGGGTATCGTCCCAACCCAGGGATCGAATGTGAGTCTCTAGTGTCTCCTGCGTCGGCAGGCAGATTCTTTACCACTAGCATCACCAGGGAAGCCCTCCAGATCACTGGCCATAGGTCTTTCCTATGTTCTTTTTGTATACAAAAACACACATGCAATCGTCTTCTCAAGCCATTTGCTGGATTCTGCATCTCTGTTGTGGTAAGTTGAAAATCCTAGGGACCTCCCTAAAGGTCCAGTGGTCTTCTGCTTCCACTGAAGGGGATACATTTTCGATCCCTGGTTGGGGAACTAAGATCCCACATGCTGGGTGGCACAGCCAAAAAAAAAGTTATTAAAAAGAAAATCTTTGCTCAAAACATGCAGAGACCAAAACTTTCATGCATGAGGAGACAAGAGACCTTCTAGTCTCTCAACCAGAACCTCAGGAGGTCCACACCCGAGGAAACCACAGATGTACTGAGTTTTAGTAAGCCTGTAGCCCAGCACTGATCCAGTTCAACTCTTGATTGGATAAATATAGGCCAGCCCTCATACTGTCTGTCTAGTATAGGAAAGAAGACACTTTCACAGTGAAAGATGTTGTCTTGCTTCCTTATGTCTTTTGTACACAGTGTCAGGAACACAGATTTACTAAACATGCAGACGGGCAGAAAAATAACCAGTAATGAAGAGGAAAAAAATGAACATTAGAAATAGATCGATTGATGTCTACATACAGGAGTTTATAGACAGACTTTTAAATAACTCTGACTAACATGTTGAAGAAACTGCAGGAGATGGACTAAGCAGATAAAAAAATAGATTGCAACAGAGAATGAGAATCTATTAAAAAATCAAATTTAGGTATTCCAGAGTAGTCAGAACCAAAGAGGCAGAAAGTAAAATGGTGATTGCCAGAAGCTGAGGGTGGGAGAAAACAGGGTTATTGTTTCATGAGTTTAGAGTTTCAGTTTTACAAGTTATGGAAATGGATGTTGACGATGGTTGTGTAACATTATGAATGTATATACTACTGCTGAATATATACTTTAAAATGGTTGAGATGGTAAATTTTATACTGTGCATATTTTACCACAATAAAAGTGATTTTTAAATAATAGAGGCAAAAAAGTAGACTTTTCAGAATTCAAACCATACTGTAATTGAAATCAACTTAATTCTCAAGCTTGACAGAAAATTGGATGCAGTGGAAAATTACATTAGGAAGGTGGTTTACAGGTTAATGAAAAACAAAGCACAAGAAGAAAAAAAGAATGGAAAAAATGGTATGGCGTACAGAGATACATAGGATACAATCAAATGTCTAACTTACCTGTAATTGGAGTGTCAGTAAAGAAGAGAGTCAGATGGAAGCTGTATTCTAAAAGGATGACCAAAGATTTTCTAAAACTGATAAAAAGACGTCAACCCACAGATTCCAGAAGCCCAGCAAGTCCCAGACAGTGTAAACATAAATAGAATCACACCTAGAGACATCAGACTCAAACTGCTTAAAACTAAAGGAGATAAAAAGAGGAAATCTGAAAAATAACCAAAGAAAAAAATGTCCATTGTCCTTTTGGGTGTAAGAATATGACTGATGGCTAGTTTTTTTCAGTGAAACTGTAGAAGCTAGAAGACCCCTGAATGGCACATTTAAAGTGGTGAAAGAAAAACAAAGTAAAACTTTCCCACCTAGAATTCTGTACCTAATGAAAATACCTTTCAAAAATAAATGCAAAAGAAAAATCTGAGAGACTGTTTCTTCGGCACATCAGAGCTTTAGGAAATACTGAAGTAAGTTCTTCAGGTTAGGAAGCATTGTAATTGCAGAAAAGAATGAAAAGGTACATATGTGGGTACATAGTTTTGAATTAATTATTTACAATGATGACAAAAATAAAACAATGATGTTAACGTCTTATGGGATTTAAAACATTTCAAAGACATGACATCAGTAGTTCAAAGGGCAAGATGAGTAAATGGTGTTAAATTGTTGTAAGGTTCTTGTGTTTGGGAAATGGTAAAATAGTATTGTGGGTTGTTTTTTTTTTAACTGTTACAAACAGTGCTGCAGTGAACAGCTTATATGTATGTTTTTGTACATATATTTAGAACTTAAGATGGATTGTTCTAAGAGGATTTGTCGTATCAATGGTTATGAGCATGAAAAATTTAATAAATACTGCCAAATTGTCTTCCAAGAAGGCTTTACCCATTTACCATAAAGGTACTCTCACTAGCGTTAGAAAGCAACAGTCTTTAATTTTGGCACCCTTAAGGACAAAATAATGTTTCAATTCACATTTGTCTGATGACTAGTTACAGTAACACCATTTGCAATGTTACCCATTTCTGTTTCTTCTGTTAATTTTTTGTTCCTGTCCTTTGCCCATTTCTCTAGTGGGTCATTTGTCTTTCTCTTGTTCATAAGAAGTCTTCATAACTCTGGCTATGTATTTCTTTATGGTACATGCTACTAATTTTTCTCCTAGTCTTTATTTATCTTAAAAAAATTTTTACTCATGGTGTCTCTCGTGTATAAATTGTATGTATGTGTTTTAATCTGTACACAGCCATATCTGTCATTTTCTTTTATGGCTTCTGGGTTATGTCTCTTAGGGTAGTCTACTCTTCCCCGGGATTATAAAAAATGTTTTATTTTGCTCTAACTTTTTTGATAGCTCTAGTGTTTTAGTTTTAGCTCTCTAATCCATCTGGAATTTATTTTTTGTATATGATGTGAGGGAATGTTTTAAGTTTCATTCCCCAGATGATTTCTTGACATCATTAATTGAATAGTCCATCCTTTCCCCAGTGCTTCAAAATGCCACATTTATTAAAAATTAAATTCCCACTTATCTGTAAATGTGTTCCTAGGCTCTATTTCTGTGCCAAAACCAAAGAGTTTTAATTACTGTGATTTTATAGTATCATATTAGAATTCTTTCAGTCAAGTGACAGAACGCAGCCCAAATTAGGAAATCTACGGGCTATGAAACTAGAATGTGCAGAAAGGCAGACCTATTTTTACACAAAGTTGTGTCCAGGAGCTCAGAAGGTGTCATCAGACTCCCATCTCTTCATCTGTTAGGCACCCTCTCCCCCTGGTACTCAGGATAGCCATTGGTAGCCTTGAGCATACCCTGATAATAGCTTAATAACTACAAGAAAAGTGATCATCTTTCCCAAGAGTTTTGGTCAAAAAAAATGTCTTGAGTTGGACTCTGATCAACCTATCTTTGGTGGCATGCATATCCCTTCAACCAAAGGTGTGGGCTCCTCTGAGTGGCCAGGCCTGCACCACGTGCCCAACCCGCTTGTGAAATTGGGGTCAGTCCCCCTCCAACCACAAGGAATGGGTTCCCCCTGAGATTTTATTACCAGACGTAGTGAGACAGAGCACTGGAAGGCAGAAAAGTCTGGTACAAATGTGGCTTTGGTCACTGTTAAGCCAAGTTCCCACACACACGTACAGGGTCATTCTTCTTTTTCAAGACTATCTTGGCTATTTTTATATACATTTCCCCCATGTGAACTTCAGAATTGACTGTCAAGTTCAATAAAAAGTGTCATTGGGTTTTTGGAATTGTGTTGGATTTATAGATTCATCTAGGGAGATTTGACATCTTTACAATATTACATTTCCTCATTCAAGTAAAGAGTATGTCTTGCCGCATGTTTAGGGCTTCTTTTATGTCCATAAGTAAAATTTTTTTTCATTTTCTTTATATAGATCTTGTACATTTCCTCTCAGATTCATTCTTACTTCTTACAAGGTTTTTTGTTGTTCTTGTGGCTAAGACTTATCCCCCCAGTTAAATTATCTAACTGATGATTGACGGTATAAACATAAGCTAGGAATCATAACAGGCCACCTAACTGTACTTTCACTTTATTTCATCATTTTTATGCCAGGCCAGTTAGAATATTTAGTACGTATATCTGCAGGTAGTAATCTTCCTTTCCAATATTTGTACCTCTTCTACCTTTTAATTATAACATTAGTTAGACTTCTAGTGCAGTGTTGAATAGAAATAGCCATTTAGGACGTTGCTACAGGTATGTAGTATTATGTAATACCCTTTTCAGTTTATGGAAGTTGCCTTACATTCCATCATAAATAAGTGCTGAATTTTATCAGTTCTTTTTTTGCATATTCGTATCTTCTAAGAGGAATGATCATTTTCTTTTTCTCCTTTAATCTGTTAATGCAGAATTTATATCATAGCTGTACTAAAGTTGAACTGTTTGGGAGGTAAACGCTGGTTATTATCTATCATTTTTTTTAACACGTGGCTAGATTCAATTGGCTGATGTTATTTTTAGGATTTTTATATCTGTGTTCTCAAATGGTATTAGATGGCATGTTCTTTTTTGCTCTATTTGTCAGCTCTTGGTATCAGGGTTATGGTAGCCTCATAGCCTGAATTGGAGAGTTTCCCATCTTTCTATGTGCTCTGAAATAATTCATGTATTGTAGGGATTATTTGATTCTTTAAAGCTGGTAGAAAATGTTGTAAAACTGTGTAGACATGGTACCTTATTAAGTGGAAATATTTTCCTTTTTTAGTTCATGTTTTATCAGAGTAATATGCATATCAGGCTTCCCTTGTGGCTCAGACAGTAAAGAATCTGCCTGCAATGTAGGAGACCTGGATTTGATCCCTGGATTGGGAAGATCCTGGAGGAGGACATGGCAATCCACTCCAGTATTCTTGCCTGGAGAATCCCACAGACAGAGAAACCTGGTGAGCTACAGTCCATGGGGTTGCAAAGAGTTGGACACAGCTGAGCAGCTAAGCATAGCACAGCAGAATATGCATATAATGTAAGAAGTCAAATAATACTTCAAAGCTTATAAAGAAAAACAGCAATTCTCTGTCTTACTTTTACCCATTTCTGTTCCCCAAAGACTGATATTTAAAATTATTTTCACTGTTTCTTCCAGTATTTAATTTCATATTGCTAAACAGTATGCTCAGAGAAGGCAATAGCTTACCCACTGCAGTACTTTTGCCTGGAAAATGCCATGGGCAGAGGAGCCTGGTAGGCTGCAGTCCATGGGGTCGCTAAGAGTCGGACACGACTGAGTGACTTCACTTTCATGCATTGGAGAAGGAAATGGCAACCCACTCCAGTGTTCTTGCCTGGAGAATCCCAGGGACGGGGGAGCCTGGTGGGCTGCTGTCTATGGGGTCAGACACGACTGAAGCGACTTAGCAGCAGCAGCAGCAGCAAGCAGTATGCTAATAATGTTAGTTTTGAGTTTTTAGTTTTAGATGCCAAATCTAGCTCTCTTACTCCCAATTCACATGCATGCTGCTGCTGCTGCTGCTAAGTCGCTTCAGTCATGTCCGACTCTGTGCGACCCTATAGACGGCAGCCTACCAGGCTCCTCCATCCCTGGGATTTTCCAGGCAATAGTACTGGAGTGGGTTGCCATTGCCTTCTCCATGTATATTTTTGTTTTTCCCTCATTCTGTCATCATAACTATATTATAGTTCACAATGTATTAGTTCAGTTCAGTCACTCAGTCATGTCTGACTCTTCGTGACCCCATGGACTGCAGTATTCCAGGCTTCCCTGTCCATCACCAACTCCTGGAGCTTACTCAATGTCATGTCCATTGAGTTGGTGATGCCATCCAACCATCTCATCCTCTGTCATCCTCCCCTCTTCCCACCTTCAGTCTTTCCCAGCATCAGGGTCTTTTCCAAGGACATCAGGTGGCCAAAGTACTGGAGTTTCAGCTTCAGCATCAGTCCTTCCAATGAATATTCAGGACTGATCTCCTTTAGGATGGACTGGTTGGATCTCCTTGCTGTCCAAGGGACTCTCAAGAGTCTTCTTCAACACCACAGTTCAAAAGCATCAGTTCTTCAGCGCTCAGCTTTCTTTATAGTCCAACTCTTACATCCATACGTGACTACTGGAAAAACCAGAGTTTTGATTAGGCAGACCTTTGTTGGCAGAGTAATATCTCTGATTTTTAATATGTTGTTTAGGTTGGTCATAGCTTTTCTTCCAAGGAGCAAGCATCTTTTAATTTCACAGTTGCAATCACCATCTGCAGTGATTTTGAGCCCAAAAAAGTAGTCTCTCACTGTTTCCATTGTTTCCACACCTATCTGCCATGAAGTGATGGAACCAGATGCCATGATCTTCGGTTTCTGAATGTTGAGTTTTAAGCCAACTTTTTAACTCTTCTCTTTCACTTTCATCAAGAGGCTTTTTAGCTCCTTTTCACTTTCTGCCATAAGGGTGGTGTCATCTGTGTATCTGAGGTTATTGATATTTCTCCCAGCAATCTTGATTGCAGCTTGTGCTTCATCCAGCCCAGTATTTCTCATGATGTACTCTGCATATAAGTTTAATAAGCAGGGTGAGAATATACAGCCTTGACATACTCCTTTTCCTATTTGGAACCAGTCTGTTGTTCCACGTCCAGTTCTAACTGTTGCTTCTTGACCTGCATATAGATTTCTCAAGAGGCCGGTCAGGTGGTCTGGTATTCCCATCTCTTTAAGAATTTTCCACAGTTTGTTGTGATCCACAGATGTATAGCTAATAGAATATAATACGGGTTAAACCAGTTTTCACCGTGTATATCATTATGTCTCTGTAGATATCATGTGAACTGCAAAGTATATTTTGAATTACATTTCCTTTCTGATACAACTCTTGTTTTCCCTGAAGTTAATTATTCCCTCTGTTTTTATTTGTTCTGTGTATCTCTCACTATTTCATCCCCAAACTTCTTTACTTAACAAGTTAGTTCTGAAGAGCTGTTTGTAAAATTAGCTAATCATAATCTAAAATGACCAAAAAAGATTTAAATTTCTAATCTCCATATGCTTGTCCGTTAAAGGAAAATGTGAATTGGGCCTTTCAAGCTTAAAGCCAGGCATGCACTTTTCTTTTTTGCCATTTACAGTCTTTGAGGAATATTTTCCCCAATTAGATGCCTTTTGTCAATATCCAGACCTCTTGAGGCAAGTGAACCTCTCCCACTGAAAATCTGCAGTGTCCTAGGGAATCCTTAACAGAGTTATTATCTGTACTCACTGCCTTTCCATTTGTTTTGATTTTATACTGGTACAACTGGAATACTTTGTCTTGCCAGAAATCAAGGAAATGCTCAAAGACTAATGGATTTATGTAAATAACAATAACATAGGAACCAGTCTAAAGAGTTTCCACTGTCCAAATTTAGGACAGTGTGAGCATCAAAAAGTATGATGATAATGGTTTATAAAAATGAATTTTTTAAGTCCATGGTGATATTCAAATAAGTAGATAAATAAGTAAAAGAAGAAAAGAGGGCAACATTTGTCTTTACGGAAGAATGCTAATTAATAAGTTTAAAAATAATGATAAAATTAGAGAATCACCATTTTGTAACCCCCCAGTGTAATAACTGAATTCTGGCAATAATCATCAATGGATGCTCAAACCATTAGAAGAAAGATCACTAGAAAGAGATTATTCCCATGGCCTCAAAGCCCCACAGATTACTTATTAATGTTACTTACTACAAGAGGAAAATTATCTTTATATTGGAGAAATCTAACAGTCACCAATCAAATGACCAAACAGCATCCTCAGTGGTGGTGGGACTGACTGCTTGACATTATATGTCTCCTGGTTTGAAGCAGCAAAAAGTATACAGATTTAATAATGTACTATTACTCTTGGCAAAAATTGTCTGATCTGAATCTAATCATGAGGAAACAATGAGAAAAAAACAGAATGTAGAACATTTTCCTGGCCCGAATCTTCAGAAAAGTTAGTCATGAAAAATAAAACAAAAATCATGGAACTACCTCAAAAGAGACTAAAGAGAAATAATGGCTAAGTGCAGTAATTAGAACCTTGATCCTGCATCAGGCTGGGGTAAGGGGAAAAAAAAAGACATCTTAGGAATAATGGAGAAATTATAAATGATATTTGAATTAGAGTTAATTTTTTAGGCATGATAATGATATTGTAATATCAAGATATAGGAGAATGTCCTTATTCTTAGCAGAGGCATGGTGAAATACTTGGAGGTGAACTTCCATGATGACTGCACTTACTTTCAGGAAAAATATGTGCACATGTGAATGGATGCTAGTTATTAAGCTATAGCTTCTCAGCTCTCCTGTACTCTCTGCTGGGGCTGGGCCTTTCTGCTTTGCCTATCAAGCTTACAAGAGGCTCTACCTCTCTAGGGCTCTGTAAAGAGAAGGCATGGCTAGAGGAAAGAGCTTGGTTCTTTCTATCTGCTTTCAAGTTAGACTCTACATGCCAAAGAATGAAGCTGGACCTTTACCTGAAACCATGTGCAAAAGCTAACTCAAAAATAACTCAAGTAATTTAGTTGATTTAAGAGCTAAAACTATAGAACTCTTAGAAGAAAACATAAGCCCAAAGCTTATAACATTGGATTTGGCATCTTTTCTTGGCTCTGAAACCAAGGCCGCAGGCAACAAAAGAAAAAACAAGCAAATCAGACTTGATGCAAAGTGAAATATTTAGTGCCTCGAGTGGCAATACCAACAGTATTTATTCTGTTGGCAGTTGTCTGCAGGCAACCGACAGAATGGGAAAAAATATTGCAAATCATATAGCTGCTAAGGGATTACTATCCAGATTATGTAAAGAAATCCTAGACTCAAGAACAGCAACAACAAACCCAATTAAAAATGGACAAAGGACTTGCATAGGTATTTCTCCAAAGAAGATAAGCACCTGAAATAAGCGTATGGAAAGATGCTGTTAGCATCACTGATCATTAGGGAAATGCATGTCAGATGACAGCAAGATACCTTATTGTCCTAATATTCGTTAGCATGGCTACTATCCAAAAAAAAAAAAGTGTTGGTGAGGATGCAGAGAAATTGGAGCCCTTGTGCATCGTTGGTGGGAATGTAAAATGGTCCAGCCATTATGAGAAACAATATGGCAGTTTTTCAAAAATTTTAGACTAGAATTACTGTGTAATCCAGCAATACCACTTCTGGGTTTATACCCAAAAGAATTGAAAATGAGACTTGAGCAGATTTACTTGCACACCAATGTTCAGAGCAGTATTATTCACAATAGCCCAAGAGTGAAAATATCCCAAATGACCACTAACAGATGAATGGATAAAGAAACTGTGGTATATACATACAATGGACTATTATTCAGCTGTGAAAAAAGAACCTTGGGAATGTTAGGCTTAGTGAAACAAGCCAGACATAGAAGGACAAACACTGTACGATTCCACTTACATGAAGTACCTAGAATAGACAACTTCATAGAAACAGAAAGTATAATAGAGGTTACCAGGGCTGGAGGGAGGGAAGAATAGAGAGTTATTGCTTAATGAGTACAAAGTTCTAGTTTGGGCTGGTGAAAAAGTTCTGGAAATGGATAGTGGTGACGATTGCACAATATTATGAGTGTACTAAAACTGTCCACTTTGACATAGTTAAAATGATAATTTTTAAAATATTTACCACAATAAAAAGAATTAACCAGAAAATTGTTCCATCTTGGACTTCCCTGGTGGTCCATCCATTAAGACTCCGAGCTTCCTCAGCAGGGGGCACTGGTTCAATCCCTGGGTGGGAAACTAACACCTACCATGCCACAGAGTGCACCCCCACCAAAAGAAAAACGTTTTTCATCTCATTTCCACCCATTTTTTATCCTAACATTCCAAAAGAAAATTTGACATATTAAAAAAAAAGACCATCCATTTGCTTTTCAAAACTTTCAATTACTGAGTTAAACTTGGTGCTGCAAGAAAGAATGAGTTATTGCAGCTTAGTTCTTAATTACACTAAAGAACAATTACAAAAACATTGAGTTTGTCATCATTTTGGATTAAGATTAAAGAATAGTCATTGTTAGGCAAGAAGAGTTTTCCTGTTATTACTGTTCATCACAACTTTTTTGTTTGAATAGGATTTGCAGATTTAACCTAATTTAAAACAACACAAAAACAAATAGAGCAAAGAATAGGATCTGTGTGTATCAGATATACGTGGGTTATTGTCCTCATTTTCTGGACTGGAATAAATTTTGAACAGGCAAGCACACCTTCTGAATTAAATAAAATCTTTCCTTATTTTTCTTTCTCTGTTATTTATTTTGAGATTTTTTTCTATATTGTGTTTAAATATGAATAAAACCATATTTGACATTAAATGAAAGATAATGTTTTGTGAAATTTCCATATATACACAGATGCATCACACTGAATCACAACGTGAAAGGTATTTCTTGTGGTAGATCTTTGTAAACAAAAATTTGAAAAATAGTTTTCTGAACATTCTTCAGTTTTGACTTTGATTACCCCTTTAACCCAAGAGTTGCTTAAGAGGATTTTTAGTTCCCATTTTGTTCATATTTTGTTTCATTGCACTGTATAGTCAGAGTATAGGCTAGGTTATTCTATACTGTTTTTCTTTCTTGGAAGAAAGGTGTATGTTTGTATATTTCTATATTAGAGAATCCATATACTTTTAAACACTTTGCAAACTGAAACAATTTCAGATTTTCTTGCAAAAATAAGGTAAAGAATGGCTGTGTAGCACCCTTCTTTCAGCTTCTCCAGATGTTAGCAGTTCCCTACACTAACTGTATGATTCATCTTCTCTCTTCCTCTTCTTCAGTCTTCTCTCCCCCTCCCTCTTCTCACTCTCTCCCTTCCTCCCTCTCCCCTCTCTGTCAGCTGTTCACTCTGGTATTTTCAATAAAGTTTAGCTGGAGACTACGTCTTAGTACAGACTCTTGTGTATTATGTCATTCTCCACACCCAAACTTCTGTATAATGCGTTAATCCAAGGAATGGTTTATTGGCCAGTGATTATGAGATATAGAATAAAAAGTGGACGGGACTTCCCTGGAAGTCCAATGGTTAAGAATCTGTCTTCCAGTGTAGGGGACTCAGGTTCAATCCCTGCTGGGGGAACTAAATGTTTCCATGTGATGTGGGCTTACTGAGCGCACGTGCTCTAGAGCTCATATGCCGCAGTGAAGAAGCAGCACAGCCCCAAAGTAAATAAAGTGTATTCTGTCCTCTAAATAGAAATTCTAGTCCCTTTGTCTCTCAGACCAAAGGTGGTTTCCCCAGTCATGTTCCATAACACATCCAACCTCTTGCATCCCAGTATTTTATAGGCACTCACTCCTGTTTCAGGTGCAATGGTTCATTTCCCTTGAAATAACAAATCTGTGCCTTTTTTTTTTTTTTTTGGTCATTGTTTCTTCTTTCTTCGTGAAGACCTGAGGATGAGATGTTTTTAAAAAGGCTTTCTGGAGGCTACGTTGTTGGAAAGGACCCCGACGCTTCCCTTTTCTACAGAGAAAAAGGAAACAAAAAATTTCAGGCGAAGGATTATATGGGAGCCGCAGTGCTGTACTCTAAGGTAAGACCTACCCCAGCCGAGCAGGAGGAGTTGTCTCGACAGTTCAACAGTGCATATTTCTTCAAAAGATAGAACCATTCTTGCTAAGTGGTATAGCCACTAGTAACCTTGTCTGTTAATTCTGGATTGGATTTGAAAAAGAAAACTGGTACAACTCTGCTTCTGTTCATATTCTGAAACAAAGGAGAGTTTGTATTGTATGTCCCAAATTCCGTCAAGAAACTTCTCTTTACATATCCCTCAGGCACAAGTGTAGCAAGCCTTACTGGAAGCCTTGGCCTCCCTCACCCATGTTTGTCAGCTCTCACTGAATTGTGTGCCTTTTTTGTCTGAATAACTGATGAGGCTGTTAGTGTGTGATAGTCCCAATTTAGAGAGAAGTTGGATTTGGGGGCTAGCCACCAGGTTAGCTTATAGCCAGTGTGACTTAGATTAAGGCTCAGTTCAAGTCACTCAGTCATATCTGACTCTTTGTGATCCCATGGACTGCAGCACACCAGGCTTCCCTATCCATCACCGACTCCTAGAGCTTGCTCAAACTCCTGTTCATCAAGTCGGCGATACCATCCAACCATCTCATCCTCTATTGTCCCCTTCTTCTCTTGCCTTCAATCTTACCCAGCATCAGCGTCTTTTCCAAGGAGTCAGTTCTTCGCATCAGGTGGCCAATGTATTGGAGTTTCGCTTCAGCATCAGTCCTCCCAATGAATATTCAGGACTGATTTTCTTTAGGATTGACTGGTTTGATCTCTTCACAGTCCAGTGGACTCTCAAGAGTCTTCTCCACCACCACAGTTCAAAAGCATCAATTCTTCAGCACTCAGCTTTCTTTATGGTCCAACTCTCCCATCCATACATGACTACTGGAAAAATCATAGCTTTGACTAGACAGACCTTTGTTGGCAAAGTCTCTGGTTTTTAATATGCTGCCTAGGTTGATCATAGCTTTTCTTCCAAGGGGCAAGCGTCTTTTAATTTCACAGCTGCAGTCACCATCTGCAGTGATTTTGGAGCCCCAAAAAGTAGTCTTTCACTGTTTTCATTGTTTCCCCATCTATTTGCCATAAAATGATGGGACCGAGTGCCATGATCTTCGTTTTTTGTATGTTGAGTTTTCAAGCCAGCTTTTCACTCTCCTCTTTCACTTTCATCAAGAGGCTCTTTAGTTCTTCTTTGCTTTCTGCCATAAGAGTGGTGTCATCTGTGTATCTGAGGTTATTGATATTTCTCCTGGCAATCTTGATTCCAGCCTGTGCTTCATCCACCCCAGCATTTCACATGATGTACTCTGCATATAAGTTAAATAAGCAGGGTGACGTACTCCTTTTCCTATTTGGAACCAGTCTGTTGTTCCATGTCCGGTTCTAACTGTTGCTTCTTGACCTGCATACAGATTTCTCAGGAGGCAGGTATGGTGGTCTTGTATTCTCATCTCTTGAAGAATTTTCCAGTCTGTTGTGATCTACTGTTCATGAGAACTCCATTAACAGTATGAGAAGGCTTCCAGAGTAGGAACTGGTAAAAGATTCCTGAGTGACTTCCTTCCATAATTTTTTAGAGATAAATATGGGTTTAAAGCAAGAATATATCAATCCCTTGAACCAGGTCTGTGAACCTTGTCTATTGAAAGAATGAGTGTGCAATTGAAGTGAAAGTGAAAGTCACTCTGTTGTGTCCAACTCTTTACGACCCCATGGACTGTACAGTCCATGGAATTCTCCAAGCCAGAATACTGGAGTGGATAGCCTTGTCCAGCGGATCTTTCCGACCCAGGAATGGAACCAGAGTCTCTTGCATTGCAGGTAGATTCTTTACCAACTGAGCTATCAGGGAAGCCAGTGCTTTTGAAGTGAGTACCCCCTACTCTGCATCTTAAACAGACCTATGCTTAAAGTTTGGAATTAGTTTTCCAACTATCAGACTAACAACAGTATCTTCTAAAATTGATAAAAGCTCTGCTTTGTGATGCTACAAGAAGGTATTTATCTGAATAACGTGTTGGTGATTGCCGAAGAACTAAAACCCACTAGATGCAATGATCACTGATAAATGCCTTAATAGTTCTTTTTCAGAGCTAATCTTTCTTCAGCTGCATGCATACGCATCATAAATGTGATCGCAGGGAAGTTGTCCAAGGAAAATAAACTAAAAAAAGTAAAATCAGATGAAAAATTAAAATTTGTTCTGAATGCAGATGAGCCTTCCTATTTCATGAAGCTAGTATTTTGGTGATTATGGTACTTTGCCGTTTTCCCATAGAGTTGCTATTTTCTTTCTTTTTTGAAATAATATTTGTTGTTTTTATCTGATTGTAAATGTAATATATGTTTACTTAGAAAATACAGAGAGGCATAAAGCGTAAGAAAAAAATCCCATAACCAGTGATAAGCACTGTTAACATTTTTGCTTATATCCAGCCAGCCTCTTTTTCCTCTGAAAATATGTTTTTCTCGTACAAAATTGTGATAATGCTGTACTTAGTGTTTTGTAACCTGCTTTTTTTCCCCTCAACAATTTATTGTGACCGTTTTCTCATGTTATTAAATTTTCCGCTAGAACGTGATTTTTTTACGGCTGGCTTAGTGTTCCATTACAGAGAACTATACTTGATTTAACATCTCCTAATGTTGGCAGATTGTTTGGTATCATAAAGCTGCAAGGAGCATCTTTCTATGTAAATATTTGTACACACCTGATTATTTCCTCAAGATAAATTCCTTGAAGGGCAATTGCTGGGTCAATTGAATGTGATTTTTTTTTTTTTTAGGCCTTTGGCACTTGATGCTAAATCTTTCTCCAGGAAAAAGCTAGTTACTCCCCTTCTACCAGAGCATGGGATGTTCATTTCTCTATATCCTAAGCAATACTAATTATTATGGTATTATTATCATTATTTTATCTATTTATTCTGGCATAGGACATGTGCTTACATAGTTAGAATTTTAAAGGCGCAAGGATATACAGTGCCGTCTGCTTCTTCTGTTCCCCAGCCACCTCGTTTCCATCTCCAAAAGCGAGTGGCACTGATGCTGTTAAAAGGTATTTTTCCAGAGGTACCTCACCAAACACAAATAAATACAAATAATCTGCTACCCCTGCACACATGCACTCTTTTCATGTAAATAACATTCTACACACACTGTTAAGCACTGCAGTTTTTCCACTTCTGTTCCGTTGTATGGATGTAATGTTAATTTATTAGCATCTTCTAGATCAATATTAGTTTCCTATCTTTTGTTACTTCTAACAATTCAGTGATGAGAAGCCTTTCATGTATGTTATTTTGCATATATGTGTAGGATAAGAGATTATATCTGTAGGATTAATCCCTAGGAGAGGAACTGCTGGGTCAGTGGAGATACAGATACGTATATAAATGTAGTGTATATGCTCAGTCGTGTCTGAGCCTTTGTGGCTGCATGGACTGTAGCCCGCTAGTCTCCTCTGCGTGGAATTTTCCAGGCAAGAGTACTGGAGTGGGTTACCATCTCCGGCTCCAGGGAATCTTCCCTACCCACGGATCAAACCTGTGTCTCATGTGACCCCTGCATCAGCAGGTGGATTCTTTACCACTAACCAACTAGAAAGCCTCAGCATGTTTATAGTAAGAGATGCATGTATTGCTGAATTGCCTCAGTAGTCGTGCAGCTAGTTTACATTCCCACTAGCAATGTAGAAAAAATGTATCTCATTCCTATGCCAGCAGAGTATCCTATCAATTTTACTTTTCTTCGCCGATCTGATAAGTAAAAAATAGCATCTCAGCAGTTTTAATTTGCATTTTGCTGATTATGAATGAGGTTGAGCATTTTTCATTTGTTTAAGGGCCGTTTATATTTCCCATGAGAATTGTTCCTATCATTTGCTTATTTTCCTACTAAATTATTACTTGTCATCTTATTGATCTGTAGGACTGTTCATAAAGAAATGAGCCCTTTGCCTGTAATAGGAGTTGCAAATATTTTTTTCCAGTTCAATATTTGTCTTTTGATATTGTTATTGGTTTTTGCTCCGAAGAAATTTTTTATTTTCATGTGATCACATTTATTAACCTTTTATGACTTCTGGGTTTTGTGTCATAATTAGAAAGGTATTTCTCACTCCAGCATCACTTTGGACTATTCATGTAGTTTCTTCTAGTGCTCTTAAACAGTTTCCGTTTTTACATTAAGGTTTCGATCCACTGGGAACTTATCCTAATGAAAGTTTTATCATCTGTTGAGAACCAACTTTATTTTTCCTCGGTGGCTACTTGTGCCAGTACTTTCATTGAATAATCCCAATCTTTTCTCCAGTGATTGGAGATGCCACCTTTATGGTTATTCCTTGCCGATTTGGTGGTAGAAAAAAGTAGCCTGTGTCTGCTTTCGTTTTCATGTATTTGGCTATCTGTCTATGAATTGTTTCCCACATGGCATTAGCGTTTCTTCTTGTGTGAATTTCCATTTGCTCCCCTCACACTTCGGTATGTGCTGGGTTACACTCCTCAGTTTTTGTTTACCGTGAGTGTTGTCTTGTGGCTGACACTGTGTCTGAAGCTGCTGTCTTCAGAATGCTTCACATAT
This sequence comes from Capra hircus, assembly GCF_001704415.2. Taxonomy (NCBI): domain Eukaryota; kingdom Metazoa; phylum Chordata; class Mammalia; order Artiodactyla; family Bovidae; genus Capra; species Capra hircus. The sequence continues at coordinate 22,676,001 of NC_030826.1, read as the reverse complement.
TTCCTCACGTAATCTTCTCAGCTCTGCTCTAAGGTACTTAAAAATGAAGCAGATGAAGCACAAAGAGATCCAGTAACTTGTCCCAATTGTATAGTCTTTTGTAGCAAAGCCCCTGTTATCTGGGGAAAAAAAAAACTCTGAAGATGCTAGTTTCCACGTATATGCCTTTAACCGGTTCATTGTTCTTCAGGGAGTATCACATTCGGGGCCCAACTCTACGGACATTTCACTGTGCTATGCCAATCGCTCTGCAGCCCTCTTCCACCTGGGTCAGTATGAAGTGAGTATCAGAATGCCTGGTGAGATTGGAGAGGATCGCAGGGGGTTCCCGGGGGCACTAGACCTTCATCCTTGCTTCTACCTCGGAACACTAAAATTGGGCCCTGTGCAACTGGTTGAATCAGAAGCAAATTGATATCCTCCTGAACTTGTTCTTCCTCATCGTTCACTTCACTTGTCACAGGTTATTATGTAGGGTGGTGTTGGTTGGCAGGAAAGAGACGTGCACGTTCCCCAGGGCCATGGACTCTGTCCAGTGGGTCAGCAGTCCTCAGTTGTTAAGATCAATTGTGATATACACAGCTGTTGCTAATAATGCTTTCGGTTCTAAGTGTTTGCAAACTATTTATTTGTTTGGGTTATTTTTTTTTTTTTAATAAGTAGATGAGTGGGTTTAAGAATATCCCTGTAGGGCTTCCGGGTGGCTCAGTGGTAAAAGAATCTGTCTGCCAACTCAGGAGATGCAGGTTTGATCCCTGATCAGGGAAGATCCCACGTGCTGCAGAACAACTAAGTCGGTGCTCCACAGCTATTGAGTTTATGCTCTAGAGCCTGGGAGCCACGGCTGCTGAGAGAGAGCCCTAGAGCTCGTGCCCCGCAACAAGAGAAGCCACCTCAATGAGAAGGCCGCACCGCAACTAGAGAGCAGCCCCTTTCCTCCACCACTAGAGAAAAACCTGAGCAGCTACGAAGACCCAGCACAACCAAAACTAGAAAGGTGGCGGGGGTAGGGGAAACAACTATTTGAGTAATCACAAGTTCACACTTAAGCCCTTTGGTCCAAAAGAGAAGAGCAAGAATCTAACTCCAGTCCCCCAGCAAGAAAAGCCTGGGCTACTGAAGGCAGCAATGGGAAGACCTTGTGAAGCATTTAGCCCTTTATACCTTTCCTATATTACTTCTTACAATAATGAGTCCCATATATTAAGCACATACTGTGTTTAGGCACCTTTTTAACACTTCAGGTATATTACCTTGTTTTCATCTTTACTTCTATCCTGTGAGGTATTATTATCCCCATTTTTTTCCGATGTGGAAACTTAAACATTGAGAAACTAATTCACTTGCATAAGGTCATACAACTAGTAAGAGGCAAAGTCTGTATTGGGATGCCCTCTTAATCGCCATAATATGCCTCTTCTATCTGTAAAACTTTTTTCCCTAGAATCAAAAATAGTTAATGACAGTTAAACATAATACCTTCAGCATGTGTTTCTAATCATTAAAAGATCCCAGTACAATATGATTTAAAGAAGTAAGCACGTGGTTGTAGTTGCTCTATTTTTAATAATCCTTCACTCACTTGTAGATTTTTGTTAAGACTTCCAAGTGAATATTTTATAGAGTGGAGACTAACAGTCATTTGGGAATCTACTTTCTGTTTTTAGACATGCCTTAAAGACATCGTCAGAGCACAGATGCATGGGTATCCGGAAAGATTGCAACCCAAGCTGCTGTTGCGTAAGGCAGAGTGTCTGGTGACCCTGGGGAGACCACAGGAGGCAAGCCAGACCATCATTGATCTTGAAAGTAGCTTTGCTGCCAAGCCAACCCTCTCAGCTTCCCAGTTTCAGATTCTGCAGAGAACCCTCTGTCGTGTGAAAGTGAAGGTACAAGAAAAGAAGAATCTCCCAGAGATCTTCCCAGAGGCTCTAACCAAAACCTTTGAGGGTGTGGACCTAAGGGAAGAGAATGAACAAATTCCCGGCGCCTCGTCCTCTGTCACCTTACATATAGACCCTTTAAAAGGCCGCTTTCTGGTTGCCACAAAAGATATCCTCCCAGGAGAGCTTTTGGTGAAAGAGGATGCTTTTGTGAGTGTCCTTAACCCAGGAGAAGTGCCACTGAGGCTTCATAGCCTGGAGAGCAAGTGGGACATCCGAGCTACCAATGGGGACCTTCACTGTCACCGATGTCTGAGGCACACTCTGGCCCCGGTTCCCTGTGAAGGATGCAGCTATGCCAAGTATTGCAGCCAGGAGTGTATGCAGCAGGCCTGGGATCGCTACCATAGTGTGGAGTGTTCTCTGGGGGCTCTGCTTCTCACACTGGGTGTGTTTTGTCATGTTGCCCTGAGGTCGACTCTTTTAGCTAGGTTTGAGGATGTTGGCAAAGTCATAAAGAAGCTCTGTGGTGAGATGAGTAACCAGGGCATCTGCTTACCCGAAAGCAAGAATCCGGCACAGATACTCAAATATGGCCAGGGAGGAGAGGGGGAAAAAACGGATAAAGCAGTTGAGACCCCAATTCCTGGATGTGATATTAATGGGAAATATGAAAGGAATTATAATGCCATCTTCCACCTTTTGCCCCATACTGAAAACCATAGCCCTGAGTACAAATTCCTCTGTGCTGTAAGTGTTTCTGCACTGTGCAGGCAGCTCGAAGCAGCTGGTTTACAGGCCTTCACAACAGATCTGAAACCAACTGAGCTGAAAGCTGCAGAGACTCCTGTGTTGGGTGCAGAGCTGAATGTTTGGGGAGTAGCCATGCTGAGACACATGTTACAGCTGCAGTGTAATGCTCAGGCAATAACGACCATCCAGCAAACAGGTAAGAGGAAACCTCTTTATTCTGCCTTACAATATTGTTCTTGATGGAGCTAACATTTTCAGTGGAGAAAGAACCATAAAGGAGAACAGTAGTCAAATCAGTGGCTTAAGGGAAGACACAGCTGTCTTATGCTTATGCCATCGAGAAGCTCTGTGACTTTAAATTACTTTGATCCTACTCTGCCTCAGCTTTCTCATCTGTAAAATGGGTAGTTTAATCTCACCTAACATTACAGACTTGTGAAGCTGATGTGCTTATCTCTAAAAATAAAGTTAAAAATCCTATCCCCCCCCCCAAAAAAAACTCTGTTACACTGTTAATTTTTGTTCTAACTGAAACTTTATTTTAAATTTTATTTATGTATGATTGTGCTGAGTCTTCATTGCTGTGCACAGCCTTTCTCTAGTTGCAGTGAGCAGGGGCTACTCTAGTTGTGGTGCAGAGGCTTTTCATTACAGTGGCTTCTCTTGTTGCAGAGCATGAGCTCTAGGGTGCATAGGCCTCGGTAGTTGTGGCACGTGGGCTCAGTAGGTGTGGTGCACAGGCTTAATTGCCCCGGAGCATGTGGAATCTTCTTGGATCAGAGATCAAACACATGTCTCGTGCATCGGCAGGCAGATCCTTAACCACTGGACCACCAGGGAAATCCTACACTGTTAATTTTTTATTGTGAAGGAAAGCTCAAACAATCTAGACAAAACAGTCACAACAAATAAGACTGCAGATGGAGCAGGGTCTGTAGTTAAAGGATCAGAATCTTAACTCACTCCTGTGACACAGCTATTCTTGTCTCTTCTCTTTTCACCTGACAGATTTTTCCCTCCATTCTTATGTTTTACGTTTCCAAGAGAGGAATCTGGCCCAGCGCAGCTTTCCAGGCAGCACTGCTGTAGTGGGCTGTATGACTGTTTCTGATCAAACATGGATTGCCATGTCTGTGTTTGGGCTGCCTTTGGTCTCAGGGCTGTTGCTAGACAGAGACCAGCCTAGCCCTATTTTCCTGAACTAGACCCTGGAGATGAGGCTGTTAAGGTAGATGGGGAGGTTACCTGTGCCCAGCATCCTGAGTGCCACCTCTAATATGATTGTACTGACAACAGATACTATTATTAGCAAAGAAATGGTGTTTCCAACATTTCTGTTGTTTGATCTCCATTTTAGCAGACAGTGTGTTTCAATTCAGTCAGCTCAGGATACTTTTCTCAATTTCCTAATTAGCTCTCTGGAGGGGAGGAATGAGGTCATATCTACACCTAGGATTTATAGGCAAATATTAAATGTGGCTTCACTGAACTATATACGCTTAGCTCTTGTGATTGTCTCACATGAGGTAATGTAGAATTCTGTCAATGTTTTGTTTATATTTTTTCTCTCTAATTTTAATTCAGCTGCCAAGTTATACAGTGTATAGGTATTTCATTGGACATATTTTGGGGCAGGACTCAATTCCCCATCCTGAAGCACAGGAAACATCCCAAAATAGCACTGGCCTCATCCCATGATACAACAGAATCACACTGCAAGCCAGTCTCCGTTTTCTTCTCTGCCTTTTGCTGCTTTGAGCTGTTGCTACCTTCTAAAATATATCTGTTGAGTGTTTCTCCAGAATTGTGTTTTCCCTCGGGTACATTCACTGGCATTTTAAAAAATACTGTTTTCATTTTGTTTTGTTTTTCTGAATATAAAAAGTAGTATATAGAGCTTCCAGATTATACAGCAGAAAGCTACCACCTCTTGATTCTATTATGTCTTGCCTCTAAAATACTAAGTAGAACATATGCGAAAAGATATAAATGTCAGTAGCTTGCAAAACTATGGAAACTGTTGTCTGTGAAAAACAATAGTGGCGACCACTAACTCAGGCTGAATCCTTGAGGCAGGATGGCAAAGCCAGAGGGACAAACGTGTTTTCCATCCACCCTCCTTCATTGGCCTCGCCCTTATGATCAGAGAATCATAAGCCTAAATGTTTTTATTCCCTGTGCATGGTGTTGCATTACAGTCAATTTTTTATTTACACAGCAAGTTTTGGGTAAAATTTTTCACAAGTTGTTAAGAATTAATTTTGGTAGGAAGAATATGTATAGTCAGGAACACTTGTATCTTCTGTGGCTGAAAAGGACTAGAAAAATAGATACGTACCATAATACTGGTCACCTGCAGTGATTGGAAAAGGAGACTCTGTCTTCATCTATGAGGTTCTAGTATTTTATGCATGATTTATTCTTACTTATGTTTTAACTGTATATACATAGGAAAAAACAACACTAGAAGTAAAAATACCAAAGTCTTAATTAGCAGTGATGAATTCTGAAAGTGGAAATAATGGGTGATTATGGCTTTTTTTTTTAACATATCTGTATTTGTAAAATTAAAAACACGTATTCACACTGTGGTAACATTATTCTAGTAAATTTAAAATTGGTTGTATACCTTTCCCTTCATTCTAGGGAAACAAAAAATATTCAAAAAAAATAGTTCACAGAGCAAAAGATAGGAAAATTATAAAAATGAGTCTTTAACAGTAAATATAAATGGACTAAACTCTATTAAATGAATCTTTTAGGATGGGTCAAAAAGATTAAAATCCAACTATATTCTGTTTACAGAAAGTGTTAGTTGCTCAGTTGTGTCCTACTCTTTGCAACCCCATGGATTATAGCCCGCCAGGCTTCTCTGTCCATGGGGTTCTCCAGGCAAGAATACTGGAGTGGGTTGCCATTCCCTTCTCCAGGTGACACTTGAAACAACATGAAGTGTTTGGGCAAGACATGTCAGGAATCACAAGCAAATCAGGGTATTAATACAAAACAGTAGAACCCAAGGTAAGATATCTAGTAAAACAAAGAGGCATTTTATTTTTGTAAAGGAAACTTTTCTGAAATATATCATCAAGCTTAGCTCTCAGGAACATAGAGATTGTGTCTGTAAAACAAAAGTGACTAAGTATACATGGAGAAACTGGCAAAAACTCCATGGTTATATGAAACTTTAATATGCCACTTTGATAAAATATATTAAAAATAAGGATATAGAAACCAAGATAACATAATAAAATAGGGAATTCAGAGATATAGTCATCAAAGCTTGTGTCCTATAGACCAGGGTTTAGCCAACTTTTTCTGTAAAGGGCCAGATAGTAAATATCTGGGGCTTTGCAGACCGTATGTTCTCTTTTGCAGCCACTCAGCTGCAGTTGTAGCATGAAAGCAATGATAAACAGTATACAGATGAATGTGCCTAGCTGGGCTCCAATAAAAATTTATTATGGATGCTGAATTCCTTACAGTTTTTCATTTCATGAGAATTTTCTTTTGAACCACTTAAAAAGGTAGACACCAGACTCCCCTGATGGTCCAGTGGTTAAGAATCCACCTGCCAGTGCAGGGGACATGGGTTCGATCTCTGGTCCTGGAAGATTCCACGTGCTGAGGAGCAGCTAAGCCTGCAGGCCGCAACTACTGAAGCCCTCGCCCCGGAGCCCACATACTGCAGCAGGAGAGGTGCCCGCAACGAGAAGCCCCGTGCACAGCACAGACGACCCCGGGCAGCCAGAAATGAGAATAAATAAATGACTTTTTAAAATGCAAAAGCCATTCTTAGGCCGCATATGTACAGAGAAGAGGCAGCAGGCAGGATTTGGCACACAGGCTATAAGTTTACAGGTTCCTGATAGAGACAGAAGTTTGGCAAATCGACTTAAGAAATCCAGGGGAAAACGCCCCCAAATTAGAAACAATGAGGGGTGTAGCCAAGAATATAAATTTATTTTAAAGTTTATAGCAAATATTTAGTACAACTTTAGATTATTGAATTTGAAAATACTAAGTAAACAAGTTTGTAGAAAAATAGAAATCGCCTAAATTTTTCCAGAGGGAGGAAAATGCTTCCACAGTCCAATGATTATGGAAGAAATTGGAAAAGTTATCAAAATATTTCCATAAAAACAAGCCAGACCCACTCTTTTCTGTGTGAGTTCTTTAAAACTTTTAAGGAACACATTTAGCTGCCTTTTAAAAAGTATCTTTCAAGGAACAGAAAGATATTTTTATATCTTCTTTATACACTATAAACATTATAAAAATATCTAAAAATATAATGATACTTTTATATCATTTTTATACATTATAAACTGTTCCAGGACAGGGGTACAACCTAGTACCTTTTCCCACTCATTTTACAAAGCCCAGAATAAAAACTATAGACCAGTCTCACTTGTGAATATAGACGCAGAAACCCTGAAAAAAAAAATCACTGCTGTGTCACACCCAGCAGCTTATTAAAGGAACAATCATATATCACCAAGTAGAATTGCTTCCAGAAATACAAGGATATTTTAATTTGGAAAGATATAAAAGAAGGCTTCGATAAATGCAGACACATGCCATGTCCTGAGAAGGAAAGACTAAAAAATGTAAAAATGCCGATTTCCCTGCATTGACCTAATCAGTATAATGCCATTTTCAGTGAAATCACGATTGCATTTTTCTTAAACTTTGACAGTGTCCTAAAGTTCTTCTTGAATAACTGGGTAAGAATAGCCTTTTTGTTGTAAAAAGTACTGAAGGGACTTAGTACTACTAGATTTCCTATCAGCATTGAGCTATAATAATTAAAAGCAGTATGGTACTGATATGATAGCCCCCCAAAAGTGTTAGAGTCTTTCTTCAAGTCGTTAAAAAATTAAATATTTAAAAATTAAACTATAAAATATCTAGAGAAAGATAAGTGAATTTTTACATAATTTTAGGGTAGTCAGAGCAGCTTTCTAAAGTATATAATACCAAATTTCGGCAACTAGAAGATAGTTAGATTTAACTTAAATACCAAATTTCAAAAACACTATAATCAGAAAAGAAGATAGCAGATGTAGGTGAAAGAGGTCCTTGAAGGAATGAAAACGTTGGATGGGGAACAGCGAGTTCCTCTTCTCTCACTCTTTAACCACTAACTCTCAGTATGAACTCAGGCAGGTTACTCAACCTCTGTGTGGGTCAGTACTCTAATGTGGATAATGAGAGGACTAGGTGAATCTCCAGGCCTCTAGGGGAGGCTGTTTGCAAAAATGACCACAATTTCTGTGGTCCCATCCCTATATGTTTACTCCCTTTCAACTTGACATTGCTTTTTCTCCCATCAAGAGGTGGAGCCTGTTCCCCCCTGCTGAACCTCAGTTTGACCAGTGGAATGCAGTAGAAGTGATGGTATGTGACTTAATGAATCTAAGCCTTAAGAGACCTTGCAGCTGCGAGTGTTACTTCTTAAAAGGATGGTGTGGCCTGTGAACAAGCCTGGGCTAGCCTCTCAAAAAACCACATGCAGATGGTTGTAATCCTAAAGGTAATCCCAGGCAAGACTCGCAGAAAAAATATTCAGCTGAGCTCAAGCAAAGTTGTTGGCACACAGCATTGTAAGAAATGAAATAGTTGTTGATTTAACACTCCCCACCCCCCCAAAACCCATAAGGAAAAATGAAAATGTGAGTAACAAAATACGAACATTTCCAGCAATTGTGCAACTCTTAAAATCAACTTTTAAAAATATACATAGTGATGAAAATGTTCTAAAACTGGATTGTGGTAATGGTTGCACAAATTTTAATTTCCTTAAAATTGTTGAATTACACTTAAAATAGGTGAATTTTATGGTATGTAAGTTAAATCTTATATATACATAAGCAAGCACTTTATCAAAGTAGTGATGAAGATGATCAATTCTAACCTCTCTCTAGTAATTTAAGCAAAATACCATTTTTTTCCCTATCAGATTGGCAGAGTTGCTTGTTGTTTTTTTTGTTAATTATAGTATACATCTCAGGTTAGAGTATAAAGAGATGGCCATGACATACTAAGTGAAGAGAAGTAACTTACAAATCACTATGTGTACCATGTTGCTAGTTATGTTAAAAATTCCATATTTAGGGCTAGAAAGAAAACTGATATAATGCACCAAAACCTTATAGCTGACTGAGAGGATTATAAATGACATTATTTTCTCTGTAATTTTCAGATTTTACATTTTTTCTGACTCGCATGTGTTTCTTTTGTCATTTCATTTCTTTAAACAATAAAAAAGTACACACGATAAGAGCATTTTTTAAGGCACTTGATACATACTGCAAAATTGCCCTCCAGGAAAGTTGTACCAGTTAACACGCCCACCAGCAATGTTCACTTTCATTTTTGAAGTCAATCTAATTTTGTCTCCGTCTGCTAATATTTCTAATCTTATTTCATTCCTTTTTATTATTTCTTTGGGGTTCCAACACCTCCCAGTTTAGTGTTCTCATTGAATTTCATTAGCAGCTGTTTCATCAGTAGCTCAGAAGAAGGATTAAAGTGTTAACTTGGATAGATTTTGACAAAAACCTATAAAAATGTATGTTATTATCTTTGCATAAATCCTATTTAATCATAGTTCCTCAGGAACCTCTCTTTGGCACTTATTTGAAGGAATAGGACTGGCCACCGATGAAACTCCAGACCTTGATATGTGCGGATCTGTCTGGATGAAACTGGCATATTCATGGTGTGTCTGGGTTCAGGTCATAAAGGGGATTAATGAAGTTCTGCAGAGGTTCAGGTCAATTCACTGCCCTTTCACTCTTCAACCACTGGGAATCTACCTTGCGTGGGGATCCTTGATGACTTGTTTTACATGGAAATTTCATAAATATCTGCCATAAGTTTTCATGAAGTTTCATAAAATAGCTGCCAAGAGAGGTATATTCCGAAAGTATTGTAAATGAATGTTTTTTTCTTTACTTGAATCTCATTTTAAGTGTACTAAGGATATTAGTGAGGTGCCCTTTCCGTAAAATAAAGAATCGCTCCCTCTTTTTTTGCTTTTTGTTTGTTCTGTACACAAAATGTCACAGATTTGCTTAAGGGACCTGCACATCCTCACTTTCTCTGATCTCAGCTAATAGATGACTAATGCAAAATATTGAATAACTTTTAAAATCAATACTTAATTTTGTCGAGATAATTAGAGAGAGATTCAACTCTGACATAAAATACTCACCCCACTCAGTTCCTGGGCCTACTTCTGTTAGAGGATAATCCATAAATAATTCACGACGCTGGCATTACTCACGGCATTGTGATAATTTTTTTCTGGGAAAATTTTAGCAGCTGTTCTAATATAGATTGCCAGTTATCAGTAGTTGGCAACGCAAGTCAACTTTTAATTATGCAGAGGCTGATTATTCAGACTACAAACTGTGCCCTGTGCTGCTCCTTCCTGCGGCCTCCTTACCTTTTAGCATTTCCACTGCTCATTAGCACATTTACCAGAAGGTAGGCCTTGGACAAGGGTGGGGGAAAGGATACTAAAATCAGTTATGCATTTAGGAGACGCACTAATGAAAGATTTCAACACAGTGTAGAACTGTTGACTAAAATTGAGTCATTTGGATTCCCTGTGAATTTTATTTACTTGTTCTAATTCTGGCTCTCCACAGCAGCAGGTAATAGAATTGTCTGCAGAGAGACAATATTAGTCCTATAGCTAATGTCTTCCTTTCTAGAACATTTTCAGTTGATGGTTTATATTTTCTTTATTTCATATGTGCCTACACCTCATTATTTGGTGGTTGGTCGATTGAGACTCCTGGCTTATATGGTGATATCACAATTAAATGATGGCTTATCATTTTTCCAGAAAACTGAAATTTCCCTTTCAAGTACCAGTGTCTTTCGTATTTCAACCAGCTTTGTTGGAAACATGATCTGCTCGTGCTTCCACCAAGGTTGCAGAACACAGTTTAAACCTTTCTGTACACTCAAGGTTGTGTGTACTGTGCATTCTCCTGATAGGTATGGCTGTCACAGAAATCCGTGCAAGTACGGTGTGAGTCTGAGAACCTCTGGTTCAGTCAGATGTACAGTTGTAGTAAAACTCAGTGGTGCTAGTATTTTTGTTTGCCCCAAGGCTATTATTCTTGTATAAGTTCTGCCTCCTCCCCAGTCTGTCACCGTCTCCTTTGCTGTTGTCAGAAATCCTGCATCTATTAGTTCTCTTTCTGGACTGTTGTGGGCTGAGAAGCTGAATAGCTATGCCAATTAGAGTTACAGCTAAAGTAAGAGCAAGTGGGCCTGCAGGATAATAAAAAAATTCACATATGAATATAAGTGCTTGAGCCTTGGTGCAGAAATAGCCTCACGGCTCTTTTCCACCACTTCCTTTCTAATTTTCAGTCACGTGGTTAAATTGCTGATTGTGTTTCAAAGAAGAGGTTGCTTGGGATATGGAACTGGAATCGACATAGCCCAGGACTTCCCTGGTGGTCCAGTGGTTAAGACTCCACACTTCCAGTGCAGGGGGTACAGGCTTGATCCCTGCTCAGGGCAGTTCCTCATGCGGCAAGGTGTAGCCAAAAAAAAAAGTGATCCAGTGATTTTTTTCTGTGAGAACTACTACTGACTGATATCCCATCAATTGGGACAAAGAGCAGAATAAAGAGGTGAGCATAAGAAATACTGATTTTTTAAAAAATAGATGATAGGCCTGCTTAGGATAGCGATTAGGTTACCTGTTCTATTAATCCCCCCAAAGAACAGTTAAATGAAAGCACTTGGACTATAAAAGTCTTTAGGAAGTAACCTCAGCAGGTGCTCTGGTTTCCATGTTGTCATGAACATTGTGCACCTGTCCTGTCTAGAAGGCTCCCTACTGATAATTCCTTTTTTATTATTTTCTACAAATTCTAATCTTTGGATTATTTTGGGGGAATTGAGACAGAGTGGTTAGGTTCCAGGATTCTGGTGGACTTTTCATGTGCTCATTTGCTTTGCTTCCTGGGGACCAGAGTATCTCTGAGTCACGCTCCATCTGATTTATATTGGATCCGGCTTGTGGAGCTCTGACTCAGCCAGGCTTCAGGCCCGATCACCCAGTTCATCGGGCTGGAATGGAGGGCGAGGCCAGGATGAACATCCTGACACATTTTTCCCCTTTCTCTTGCACTTTCAGGATCTAAAGAGAGCCTCATTGCCGACACCCGGCGGGTGCGCCTTGCCACGGCCCTTTTCCCTGTCGTCAGCCTCCTGAACCATTCGTGCAGCCCCAACACCAGCGTGTCCTTCATCGGCACCATCGCCACCATTCGGGCATCACAGCTGATTCGAAGTGGGCAAGAGATCTTGCACTGCTATGGTGAGCTGTCCATCCTCCCCGCTGTCCACCCTTCTCCAGCAGAAAAGGACTGGGTGAACTCGCATGGGCAGGCCACAAAGCAGGTGCCTTTCACCTGCCCAGGGAGGGGCTGTTTCCTGGTGGAGGCGGTACAGAGCTCCTCACTAGGCCCTGTTGTGTCTACACTACTGTGTGTCTCACTGCTTCATCCCTGTAAGCATCCTATTCTGAAAATGGACTGGGAACAACTTCTTGGCTTCTTTTTCTTCCTGTCCCCATGACTATGAAGCCTGTTTCTATAGTTACACCCATGTTAGAGTAAAAGGTACTTGTCACATGATGTGTGATTACCAGACCCTCCACTAAGCTGAAGTCTTTTTTTTTTTCCACTGTGATGTACAGGATCTTAGTTCCCTGACCAGGGAGGCAGCCCGCTGTCCCTTGCAGTGGAAGCTCAGAGTCTTAACCACTGGATCACCAGGGAAGTCCCCTGCAATCTTTTAAGCAGTGTTTGGTGCTCTCTCGGTTTCAATATTGGCCAAGCGTGGTCTTTCTGCAGGACCGCACGAGAGCAGGATGGGCGTTGCTGAGAGGCGCCAGAAGCTGAGGTCTCAGTATTTCTTTGACTGCAACTGTCCGCCTTGTGAACGTGAGAAGCAGAGACCCTCGGCAGGGCCTGGTCGGGAAGCCTTCCGTTGTCACCGTTGCAGAGTGCTCCTGCAGGTATCTCTCCTTCTCCCTTCTCTCATGGCTCTTCTGGGACATCAGTTATCTAGCTGAAAGGCCTGAAATCTTTAGGAGGATGCCGGTGGAACTTGGAGGTGCTGAAAGCCATACTCTCTCTTCCCCACACCTTGATCACCCCCTACAGGAACCACAGGGAAGGGTTGGGATTCATGCTCTTTTCTCCTGCAAAGAGCAGAAAATCCCGCCTAAACTGAGTCGGGGTTGCTCCAGTAAATGACGAGGAATCCCAGGTTAAGGGTGCTTCAAATACACTGTAGTCTAGGAGCTCAGGAAGTGTCACCAAGACCCAGTTTTTCTTTCTGCCCCGTTAGCTCCATTTTCTCTGTTATTTAGCCCAGTCTCAAAGAGACTTCCTCCTTGCAGTGGCCGGATGGCTGCCTTTAGCTCCAGCCTCAGACCCTCCCAGTCCAGAAGGATAAAAACATACAGACTCTAACAAAGATCTGGGCAAAAATCATACTGCGTTTCATCAACCCAATACCTGTGGCTGGCAGGAAATCAGAGGCACAGAGTTTCCCTCCAGCCATTTGGGCCAGAGGGATGGGCCATATCAGGGCTGCCTGCTCCCCGCTCAGCTCCCAGGCACTGACTGAGGAAGGATGAGAAAGGACCCTCAGGAGAAATCATGGTGCTCTTGCCAAATGGAGCCATGGATTCTGGCATCTGAAAAACAGCAAATGTCTTAGGGGACCTGTAGGTAGAACGTGGAACTGGTTGTATTGGAAAGCTGAAGTCACAACAAGCCCGGCGTCAAATGTGGGGAGGCCTCACCCAGCACCTTTTCCTGTTGGTTTCCTTGTGGCTTTTTCATAACCCCTGGAAATATGTCTGTCATCCAAAGTCCTAGCCCCAGAGAGAAGTAAGAGGAACTATAGAAGCCGGGTGGGCTACATTTCATGGTGTTGCAAAGAGACACGACTGAGCGACTAACACACAACACAGTGCCAATGTGGAAAGAGACTGTGGTCTGTACCAGTTTTAATTTGGTTGCAGAAGCTAAATCTCACACCATGCTCAGCTCCTGCTTCCGCTAAAGTTGCTGCCATCAAACCAAATCCAGATTCAGTCCCCCTTGGTCGTTGTGTGTTACGGCAGGAGTCTCCTTCCCCCACAGGGTCAGAAGTTCTGGAGTGATGCTGTAGGGTAAGCACGTGCAGTGTCGCCAGCTGACTCTGGTCAATAAAGAGAACACTGACTTCCGCAGGGAGATGATGTTCTGAGCTGCGGCGGCCCAGCTTGTACGGAATCAGTTGGCAGAGACCTCTTGGTCTCCCGGCTACAGGACCTTCAGCAACAGGTGGGGGCGGCCCAGAAGCATCTCAGAAACGGCAGACTAGGTGAGACTGGCTCCCTGCTTCGGTCCTCCAGCCCCGTCCCTTTTATTCAGTCTGAGTTCACCTTGATCTCAAGGATACTCGGTGAAGATTGAAGCGTTGAATTTAATTATCCCCCTGCCAGCCACAAGATGGCTATGTAGGCCAGTGAGACCAAACCCTTACCAGCTCAATTTGCATGATGTCCTTGAAAAAGAGCCAACTGATTTAAGCTGTTGTTCTCTTAGGCATCAGAGAGTTAGTTAAAGACTAACGGGTTATCTCTGACATCCGTAATCTTTGTGCATATCCAGAAGCTCAATGTCACTTATTTAAGTTGTAGAGCCTTGTGACCTAATTGCCTAGAGAAACTGTTCTGCGCTCATCAGAGCCTACCTCTCTTCTACAGAGCAGTGGGGGCATGTGCCCAGTGAGTTTAAGTATCCTGCTTTTTCCAGAAAGGGAGTTACAAAACCCTTCATTACCCTGGAAAGCTCTGCCTTGGGGCTTGACGTCATGGGAATTTATTTACGCTACTTTTTATGAAAGTTGACCTTTCTGCTTCGATTTCTGAGTCAAGAGAAGTAACGACCATACACGAAATGTAGCCATCCCATTTCAAACTGAATTTGGAAACCCAGAGCACGTGTGGGGAGGCCTCACCCAGCACCTTGTGCTGTTGAAAGAGAAAACATAAGAGAGCAGCTTTACTGGACCCAACATTACGGGTTGATCACAACCCAGGGAGACAAAGTGGGATTTCCACATTCAGGCCCACCCATAGAGGATTTAAGGGCTGGAATCTCATTTCTAAGACTGGATCTGTGTCTGTAATGAGTCCACTTTGCTTTGAGTTGATAGAGCTAGCCATTCAGCTGTTGCTGGGGTGTCAGAGTGATGCTGAGAGCTTCCTGTCTGCGGAACACAGCGTGGTGGGAGAAATCGAGGACGCCTTGGCCCAGGCCTATGCTGCCTTAGGTATGGCCTGTGACTGTATCTTCCGCTCCGAGGAGTGAGCCTGCCTTGTGTGTGTGGTCGTGACCTTGGCCTTATCTGGTTGGGTCTCTCTCAGTCTTTCATCTGAGGCTGCTCTCCCTTCCATTCAGCTTTCCTTTCCCAGAACAAGTTCATCCACAGCTGACTGTGGTTCTCGTCCGGATCCAGATCTTCCTCTCTTTGCAGGGGACTGGGAGAAGTCAGCGACCCACCTGCAGAAGAGTCTCCAAGTGGTGGAGGTCCACCACGGGCCATCCAGTGTGGAGATGGGCCATGAGCTCTTCAAACTGGCCCAAGTCTTCTTCAATGGGTAAGTCTTGTTTCCTAGCACTTTGCCAGGCCACATACTGATTTTATACTAGGCTCTTCTGTGTGTTCCTTTTTGCTCCCACAGCGTCCACTGCTCTTAGAAGAGAGATGAGCCTCTGATGAGGGCTAAACAGTTTCTCTAGGAAATTAGGTCACGAGGCCCCTGGAATGAAGATAAAGTGAAACGTCTTTATTTCCCCTTTAGGAGCGATCCCTTCCTTCCGTCCTGCTGACACATTGGTCGCTTTTGAATTTCCTCCTGGGAGATAACGGGAGGCTCTTAGCTCTGAAGGGAGTTTCCCAGGGAGAAGTTGCCTCAGGCTCCCCCTACCCCTTGCTCACAGCAGCTCTTAGCCATTCTTCTCAGCCCCCTCCCTCCCTCAGTGCTCATTCTCAGCACCCTCAGCTCCGGGCCCTCCTCCTTCTTCCTGGTCCTATTCTTTTTAAAGCAGTTGTAATCAAGCACGCGTCTTCTTGCTCCCCAGGAGACGTCTGGCAATGTCTGAAGACACGTTTTTAATTGTTAGGACTCGGGGTGGAGGCCAGAGGTACTGTTAAACATCCGACAGTGCACGAGAGGGCAGCGTCTCGACCCCCAGCTAAGAATTATCTGGCCCCAGAATGTCAATATCGTCAAGGTTGAGAAACCCAGAGTTAAAAGTTGAAAGAACAGTAGAGTTGGTGAGTTGATGGCCTCATCCACTTTTGTAACTGGGATCATTAGGAGGCCCTACTGTCAGTATTTCTGGATGGAATACGTCCAGCCTTGATAAAGCTGCCATTGGTGTGGTGAAATGTTTGAATCCGTCCTGGGACTGTGTGGTGGGTGAGCCTGACACCCAAGACATAGAGGCAGCCCATTTGGTCAGAGAGAGGACAAAGAGCTGCAGAATCAGGTCACAGACGGACTTGGTATCTCTTGAGACAAAGACTCCTGAGTTAACCTCGAGTAAATATAGGACCCTGTGGTCACAAAGACTCGGACTTGACTTAGCAACTGAACAACACAAAAATATCGGATGAGTGCTTTGAGACCTGCCCGTCTCTCAGTATCCTGGAATCTTTGTACATTTTTTGTAACTTTCATTTCAAACTCTACCTTTCAGTGTGTCTTTAGAGTCTTATCTGCCCTTCTAGACTATAAGGTTCTTGAAAACAAAAGTTATCTACTCTGCATTCTTCACAGGATGTGGGTAGGCCCTCCACTAATGTTTGCCTGATTGAATACTTGGGTTCACTCCTTTTTACCTCCTTTTGGTTCAGGTGTGCAATACCCGAAGCTCTGAACACAATACAGAAGGCAGAGAAGGTCCTGTTGGTACATTATGGCCCTTGGAATGATGAGATCCGGGAGCTACAAAAGATGAAATCCTGTTTATTGGACTTGCTGCCCATCCCTGTGGGACCTAAGGAATAGAGTGGGATGAGTTAAAGAGGGACTGTTGCTGCTGAGCTGTCACCCGAAAATACAGGTCCTGCCTGATAGTCACAAGCCTGGTGCATGAGATGGGGGAGGACTTGAAAAGCATCGCAGTTAGAGACAGGCTCACCTATTTTGATGGATGTTTTTTGAAGTAGTTAACTACTCTCCAGCACAAACTCCCATTTCCCAGAAAAGACTTCAAACTGGTATCTGGAGAGCCTAAGCCCTTTAAAAGGATTTTAGCTGATCTGCAGGCATCTGGATGTCAGCCTAGGGTTTTGGCTAGACGCCACCTCTCTAAATGATGATGTCTGCTTCACTGGAACATTCCTATGGTTTCTAGCAGTAATGAAGTGTTGTGTACCACTCCAGTGGGAACTTAAAACTCTTAATAGTTGTATTGTAATTGAAAAATAGTTATAAAGTTAGAAGTCCGTGAGGCTCCTTACCTCTAGAGAGAGAGTTTCATTTACGTTATCTAGCTTCCTCAAATCCTTTGTTTAAACCGGTAGCATCATGAGAAATAAATATGAGGCCATTCTACTGTTGGGCTTGGATGGCAACTCTCTGTGTGTTTTCTGCTAGTTTTCCAGTCCTCGTTCTCTGGATTTCACTCTATTCTTGGCTGGCTCACTGACCAGACACTAATAAAATCAAGCTTGTAGCGAAGGTTTTATAACACCTCCTTTCTGAGTTATGTTTATTAGCAAACCTGAAAAGAGATCGCTTTTTTCCCTATCTTCCCAAGCAGGCCAATGACATACAGACTCCTGAAAAGGGGAGAGACAGCTTCAGAACATGCTGAGGGTGTGGGCACGGCTGCTTGTGGTTTCAAACCTAAGAGACAAGACAAGATAGGACGGAGAACTGTTGTCTGCCTGGTTGTATAGCCCTGCTCTCAACAGTTTTGGCATTGGGGATTGGTTTCATGGGAGACAGTTTATCCACAGACCAGGAGCCGGGTGGGGATGGTTTGGGGGTGATTCAAGCACATTATGTGTGTTGTGCACTTTATTTCTATTATTATTACATCAGCTCCACCTCAGATCATCAGGCATTAGATTCTGGAGACTGGGGACCCTGGTCTAAACCCCGTGAGGAGGCCAGAGTCTCTGGATCTGAACCCTGGGTTCTCTGTCACCACTGGGGACCAAGTGGTTCAGATGAGTTAGTGGAAAAGAATTCACACTGCTTTGAGAGCTTGCCCACCCCAACCATGCCCAAGAAGTGCCTGGTGGTTGCCCTGGCATTTATAATCAGGAACTGAATGGCCTTGAAGCTGCCTGGCAGTCGCTTTTCAAGAAGCTGAGTGTTCAGAACATGGTTTGCACTCAAACCTTTGAATGAAGGGCAGGCAGAATCCCGTTTATCTTCCTTTCTACTAACTCGCTGTGTCAGAGGCCATGGCCAATGAGATGTTTGGGTAGAGCTGACTTTCAAGAAGAAAAATTGAGTCCTGTGGCCGATTCTGTAGTTGTTCTGTTCTTGAAACACTTGGCACGTTTCAAGTTCCTGAAAAAAAGGTTCTGCTGTACTTTGTAAAATAGGCCCACTTCCTTAAAAAGAACATGGGTAGGATTTTACATCACAGACCTCATTTTTATGTGAACTTAAGAGCTTTCTTTAAATGCTCTATAAAATAAAGAATTATTTCCTGAAGTTACAAGCTTCCTCCCTGATCTGTCTGCATGTTAACCCGTGTTGTCAGGTGACATTAGCTTGACAAGGGGGTTATCTGTGCTTGATTTAAGACCTAAAGTCCAAGACTTCCCTGGGGGTCCAGTGGCTTAGACTCCACACTTCCAAAGCAGGAGGCCCAGGGAAACTAAGATCCCACATGCTATGCAGTGTGGCCAAAAAATAAAAAACCTGAAGTCCTGTGCTTCCCAGGTGATGTTAGTGGTGAAGAACCCGCCTGCCACTGCAGGAGACATAGAGATGCGGGTTCAGTCCCTGGGTGGGGAAGATCCCCTGGAGGAAGGCATGGCAACCCACTCCAGTATTCTTGTCTGGAGAATCCCATGGACAAAGGAGCCTGGCGGGCAACAGTCCATAGGGTCGCAAAGAGTCGGACACGACTGAAGCGACTTGGCATGCAAAGTCCTGTGTATTTAAGAGCTGGCTCCACTGATTGTAGAGACAGGAAATCTCTTCCCAGGGGGACTGGTGTCCTAAAGTGTGAACCCCCACAGAGCAGAGAATCAGTCCCAGCATTATATAGTGCAGATAACTGAAGTTCGTATCTCATATGGTGACTTTCTGCAGTTTAGATAGACCCAGCCTATAAAGATGGGACTAACAAATTCCTAAAGGGCTGTTCGTCTTCATATTAAATTTAACATAGCTCAAAATAGGAGGAGGAGCAGGGTAACAAAAGGTAAGGAGAAAGCACTTTTATTGCAAAGTATACATTGAAACGTAGGGGCAGCCTTCATATAATATATAATCTGCCATCCCGCTAGTGTTTTTTTCTTCTGGGGTATTTGAACATTAAGTTGAGTATTAAGTGCCTCTGGGGTCCAGAATTTTGCCTATGAAGAGAAGGGCTCCTGTGTCTGTGTCCCTCAGTACAAAGATGAAAGGTTGGTTAAGGTGATAGTCCAGAGGGAAGGTGAGGCGGGCAGGCTGGACCCCTGGGCTGGAGTTAGTACCCGCCCCATCCTCATTCCACTCGAATCCGATGCGATGTTCCACTTGAGTAAGTTTGATAGGTTTGCCTGTGATCTTGCTAAAGTCTGGTGCATCAAACAGGGATTGTAGCTCTGCAGAAATTGAGAAAGATTTCCATTAAAACCTTGCCTTGTGAACGCTGCAAGGAAGAATACAATCCTGATTCTCAAGAAGGCAAGCAAAGTGGGGGGGGTGGAACACTGCTTTTGACTTTCTGTGACATACGTACAGCTCTGGGCTGGTTAAGGGTTAAGTGACTTGCCTAAGAGCACACAGCCAATGAGGTTAAGATTAGAAACCAGGTCAAGGGACCTATCTTGAGAAGCAGTGTTCAGAGTTCCTGTTATAGGATGTATGCTCTGGGCGCTTAGGAATGAGTCTGATAAGGAAGGCAGTTCAGTCTTCCCCTCCAGCACTATTAGAATGAAGGGATCATCCCGGGCCCCAGTACTAGTCCGTGGAGGCTTTGCATTCTGCTTAGCAAGGTGGAGGGCTTCCCTTGTGGCTCAGCTGGTAAAGAATCTGCCTGCAATGCAGGAGACCTAGGTTTGATCCCTGGGTTGGGAAGATCCCCTGGAGAAGAGAAAGGCTACCCACTCCAGTATTCTGGCCTGGAGAATTCCATGGGCTGTACAGTCCATGGGGTCGCAGAGTCGGACACAACTGAGCGACTCGCGCTTTCACTGTAGCAAGGTGGAAGGAAGGCTCAAAGATTCAACCCCACCCTCCCCAAGAGCAAAGAGGTGTTGCAGCCATACTCAGCTCCTGCACGGACTTCGTGAGTTCGCCTTCATAACTCAGCTTCAGCTTGGGAATGGTCAGGACTGCCTGAACAGTCTTCAGTTCTCGGTCTATGTCATGAATGAACTCAGAGGTGAGGCTCTCTTCTATCAAGGTCAAGTTCTGGGTCACTTTCTGAGGCAGGAAGAAGATGATACTTGTGCTCCCGGTCAAGGGCAGCTGGGCGATCTGAAACAACAGGGAGGAGTCACATGGGTTAGCCCTTCAGAGCCCAGGAGCCTAGCGATGGACAGATACCCCAGGCCGCCTTCTCTTCTGGGACCAGGCCTTGCCTCGCTTCCCCGCCCCTCGTCTATGTAACAGTTGTCCCTCTAAGCTGTTGCTTGCTTTCCAGCAGCAAGATGTCTACTGATGGGACTTCCCTGGTGGTAGAGTGGTTAAAGAATTCTGGCATTGCAGGAGGCAGCGGTTCAATCCCTGGGCTGAGAAGTAAGATCCCACATGCTGCAGAGCAGCTAAGCCCATGGGCCACAACTAGAGAGTCCTTGTGCTGCAATGAAAGATCCTGCACGAAGCAACTAAGACCTGATGCAGCTAAATAAATAAAAGCTATCTACTGATGTTTCTTCAAGCATAAGCCATTGTCTTTTCTTAGCCTAATACCAACTGAAGTGAACTGCTGAGAGAATTTTCTTCTGTGGTTTTCTAAAGAGCCAGAATTGAATTCCCAGGTCTGTGTTTTCTCCCAAGGTTTGCCTGCCAGCAGTTACTGATACCTGTTATACACAGAGCCTGGGCTAGAAACAAGGGCACTGGGAAGAGCAATGAAGAAGCGGCAATACAGTGGTCCTCTGGGCAGAGGTCTTTAACCTAAGGGCAGATGGCGTCGGGGGTCCCAGGAGCCCCTGAAATCACCTGCAGAGATGCATAGGTGGCATTTCTCTCCAGTGCTTCAGGCATTTTGTCAGATTCCCAAAGGAAAAAACTACTGACTTAGAATTTTCTTAAGTCACCTAGGAGAGACTTAGAATGCCAGCAAACTGGAGTTTGTGACAGATTTTGAAAGTTAGGATTTTTATAAATACAAGTTCTCCCCCCAAAAAGAGAAGGAAAGACAAAAAAAAAAAAAAAATACCCAGCATTTGAGAGCCTGGTCTTGAGGACTCAATTTCACTTTACCAACACTTGCAACAAACCCTGAGTCAGAGGATAAGTTTGAATAGCTATCGCTCTCCATTTTTAGAAACAAAGGGCTCAGCTAGTGGGGCTTCCCTGATAGCTCAGTTGGTAAAGAATCTGCCTGCAATGCAGGAGACCCTGGTTTGATTCCTGGGTCAGGAAGGTCCGCAAGAGAAGGGATAGGCTACCCACTCCAGTATTCTTGGGCTCCCTGTGGCTCAGCTGGTAAAGAATCCACCTGCAATGCAGGAGACCTGGGTTCAATCCCTGGGTTGGGAAGATCCCCTGGAGGAGGGCATGGCAACCCACTCCAGTAAGGGCTCAGAAAAGCTGTTAACTTACTGAAGGGCACATAGCAGGTAAAATTCAGACAGCTCCGTAACAAGAGAAGCCACCACAATGAGAAGCCCACCCCACAACTAGAGAAAGCCCATGTGCAGCAGTGAAGACGCCCCTCAGCTGTAAATAAGTCAATAAATAATTCAGACTGCTGTTAGATCTCAAAGGCCATTCTATTCCCGCTGCACCATCCTGCCTGAACCCACGCCACCACTCACACTCCCCATACAGACCTTGCAGTTGAGATCAGAATCCAAGCCGTACCGTAAAACGGCCTTAGGGTCTGACATCATGGGAACTTTCACGGTCCTCCCCTCATCCAAGTGGAAATCCTCCAGGGAAGTCTTCCTGGAGTCAAACTTTGTTACCCACTGCCCTGGAATGAAACAGATGGAGTGCCCTGAGCCCCAGGAGACCAGAAAGGCATACTGCTGAAAATTGCCCAGCTACAGGAATCTTGGGCTTCCCTGATGGCTCAGTGGTAAAGAACTGAGAATTGACCTGCATCTCCTGTCAATGCAGGAGACGCAGGTGTGACCCTTGGGCTGAGAAGATCACCTGGAGGACGGCATGGCCACCCACTCCAGTATGCTTGCCTGGGAAATCCCATGGACAGAGGAGCGACAGTCCGTGGGATTGCAAAAGGGTCCACTTAGCAATTAAGCAACAGCAGGAACCTGAGTCATCAGAGGCCCTAACACGTCAGGGAATAGCTCTGTCTCAGGATGGGCAGTCTGGACCATGATATTTTGAGGGTCCTGACTACCTTCCATATGTAAACTCAGAAATATTGTCAGGTTTATTCCAGTTCTGTGATAGCTAGGAGAAAGGTGAACTGGTACACACTTCTACAGTGATGTGCCCAGGAGACAGAGTGCAGGGAGACCAGAGCTGGAAGGGACCTCGACGTCATGTCATCGACCATCTCATAGATGAAAAAGCATGAATGCCCAGAGAGGTGAAGTGACTTGCTGATGCTCACACAGTGAGCCGATCGTTAAACGTGGTCTTGAACATGCTGGTCTGTAACAGTTTCTTTCATTTTCTGGAGCTCAGTGCTTCATGAAGGACTTTTCTCTAGGGGTTTAGGGGTCCCCTCTCAACACTGCCTGATAGACGTCTGGGAAGCATTTTAAGGGGAGGTTGCCCCAGATCCCACCCAAGGCTCATGAATAGGGCTGGCCTCACACTGGGCCCATGGAATAGTTGGGCACCTCACTATGGCCTAGAAGAATGTTATTAGAGAACTAACATGATTCATCAAGGGCTTCCCAGGTGACGCTGGTGGTAAAGCCGCCTGCCAGTGCAAGAGACCTAAGAGGTGTGGGTTCAATCCTTGAATCAGGAAGATCCCCTGGAGGAGGGCATGGCAACCCACTCCAGTATTCTTGACTAGAGAATCCCATGGACAAAGGAGCCTGGTGGGCTACAGTCCATAGAGTTGCGAAGTGTCAGACACAACTGAATCAACTGAGCACACACACACACCTGGTTTATCGAGAACCTGCTGTGTGTCCCAGGCATGATGCTGGGTCCATGAGAAGATAGGAGACAGCACACACAGAGTGCCTCTGAAATCAGTTTGCCATCTCCCAATGACGAGAAAACAGGCTCCAAAAGGCTATGAAGTTCATGCAGATCTCTCCAGCCAGAGCTGGGCAAGGACCCTCTACCAGCCCCGAAAAAGGCACAGGAGTGGGAGTGCCCCCTTATCTCTGCTGGTCTTTCTCCGCCACTCCTTACACTTTGTAGGTACTTATCCAGTGTTTGCCTTGGGTTTGGTGACAAGCAGGCAGCCCTCAGGCAAGGAACTTTCCAGGGTCCTCCTCTGCCTTCTTTGACGTCCCCTCCTTCCTGGCCCCCTCTTGACACCCACTGTCCACCCTCGGCCGAAAGCCAAGTCGAGAAGCCCTCACCCTTGAAGTAAGCCACGCCCAGGAGGAAAATGCTGATCTCACTGGGCAGCTCCCTCGTGGACCTAGCGACTTTCCCTTTCATCTGGGCCTGCACCCAGTTGTTAATCTCCTGAAGGTCTATTCGAGAGTTGCCGGTCAGGATTCTGGGCCTGCTCCCATATGACTTCTCGAGGGGTGGGACGAAGCTGGCTTTTATCCGCAGCTCTGCGAAGAGATGGGGCAGAGGTTAGTGCACTCTGAGACCTCACCCAGCATCCCCCCTGACAGTCTGTGACTCTGCCTGATCCTTGGCAGGCCCTGATCATCCTTCCAGGCATCCTTCCGGGACTCTCCCAGACTTTGTGCCAGCTTCCCTGGGCACTGGATGGGGAACGACAGATTTCACTCATTGCTGTTTTCTCTTCACGTGACTGCCCTCCCCCCGACCCTCCCAGTATCTCCTTCAGCCCATATCCTCTTTCTGATCCTCTTTGTACTCATGCAGCCCCTTCCTGCCCACCCCCCAGTGCCTGGCCTGGCCCCGGGCAGACATGCTCTGGGGTTTAGAAAGAAAACCCCAGATGCATTGCAGCAAAGAGCCCCACGCGCCTCAGGCAGCTCGGGCCAGCAGGGCAACTCACTCCTCTCAAAGATAATCCGGGAAGCACTTTTAAGGTTCTTCTGGGGGGCAGTGACGGAGGCAAGGAGGTCCTTGTAGGTGCCGTGGATGTCTGGGTTACTGATCAGGTCGTAGTACAGAGCCCGGTGAATGCTGGATTCTGTCCGCTGTTCTGCACCTGCCAAGCAGAACAGGCGTGTGAGCCCCTGTAACTGCTTGCTAGGCCCGTGTCAGCCTAGCTCTCGGGGACACTGAACCCTGAGCCTATCTATCTGCTGGTACCTGGAGACTTTCTAAGTGGGAAGGAATTTGAAGGCAGTGGAAGGAAAATAGGTTTTCCTGAAGGTAGGCCAAAGGCATCAGGCCTGGAGAGATAGAAGGATGGGAGTGAGGTTCAAAGTCCCTGTACTGCTCCCATCACAGCACTTACCAGGCTGTTCTACAGCTTCCTGTTTCCTACTTCCCCCCACGAACTCAGCTGTGTGGCCCGAGTGAGAACAGAGACTGTGTCTGCTTGTGTGTAGTTACATCCCCAGTATCTAGCCAAGCCAGCGAGGCAGGCACGTAGGAGGAGCTCCTTTAAGGAAGGTCAGTAAGCGGTCCCAAGGCCGCACGCTGTGTCAGCAGTACTCCCCCACACCGACCTGGGCCTCCACTCCTACATGCCGGGATCCCTGGGCCAGCCTCTTGGCCCTCATCACCCTCCCTAAGTGAAGTGTGTCCAGGGCCTAGAGTCAGGTATGTACAGAGGGCAGAGGGCAGCTCTGGGATCCCGGGCTTTCTGCAGCGGGAACTCACCCAGCGACAGGGCAGAGAGCGCCGTGGCCACGCTGAGCGGAGACAGCAGCACGTTGGCGGTGGGGCTCTCGCCGGATCTCACGCGGTACAGGTCGTAGCCAAAGTTGGAGACGGCTGCCGCCAGCTTGTTCACGGGGACCTTGAAGAAGGGATCCTCTTCCTCCACTGGTGCCCCTGTGCTCTCAGGGGCCAGGGAGCCCTGCATTTGAGTACAAAGACCAGTGCGGATGAGCAGGGGGTGACTGGTCTCATGGCTTGGTGTGGGACTGTCCTGGTCCCTGAAGGCTGTCCTGCCTGAGGAGGTATAGCCATCTGCTGGAATGAGTCTGTGCCCTCTACTCCTGTGAGGGTGCTCCACTGGGGAGAGGCAACCTGCAAGAGAGGTTAGCTGGCCAGCTTTAAACACCAGTGACCTGTGAGCTTCAGGCCTGTGACTCATGGGAAAAAAAAGTGGAGGGAAGTCCCCCTTCCCAAGAAATCCTGTTCTTAGGCCAGACTCTCCCTGTCTGCTCAGCCTTGCCCACTGCTCCCAGGCCTCCACCTGGACCCTCCTATCAAACCCTCCTTGTCTTTCTTGGCCCTGATCAGACATCACCTCCTCCATCACAGACTTGCCCTGGTGGCCCCAGTGTGAAGGCTCCTTTAGTTCTCTGGCCATTTTTGAGAGTCAACTACCACTTACGTATTAACCACTTTCCATGTGTATACCATGCGCCAGGCTCTGTGGTGGTTTGCATTTGAGTTACTTCATTTCATACTAGTTGATGTTAAATGATATCCTCAAAGGTAAATGTCTTTAAACAGTTCCTTGAAGGCCAGAACTGAGTCTTTTATATTTCCACCCGTCCCCAGCACCTACAGAGTAGGTGTTCAGTAGATAAATAAGTGACTGTCCATGTTGGCCCTGTAAGGTGGGTATTTTTCATCCCGTCTTATAGATAAGAAAACAGATTCAAGTTACAGTGACTTAAATTAAAAAAAAAACTGTTGAGAGGTGGAACCAGAATTCAAACTTGGAACTCACAATAAAGTCCAGAGCTCCTGCCAAGATGCCCCACCTGCCCTGGCTGCCCTTGTGACAGTCACCACCGCCTCCCTACCCCCCAATTGTCGCATAGCCTAGGCTTCTTGGCATCGGCCTTTGCAACCAGACCGTGCTTTGTCTGGACAGGCAAGAGGCCTTTCCACGCTCTTAGATCTCTGCTGCCCCCTAGATAGGATTGGAGCAAACATCCAAGACCACCAGCTCCTCAGTGAGACCCATAAGTAATGAAGGGTAATGAGAAAATATTCACTGAAGGGCTTGTTAGAGGGCTTTCGCCTTTCACCTTCTTGGATCTTCCCCACCCCATCACCACTCTGTCCTCTGAAAGGCAGGGCGAGACGCTTTCTGTTTTGCTCTTGGAAAAACCAAGGCCCTGTCTGGATGGAAAGATCAGAGCCTGGCCTGCAGCCTGGGTGCTGTCCAGTCTCCCCGTGCTGCCTGGCGAGGCGGGGCTGGGATTGCTAACGTCCCCCCCGCCCCAGCCCCCACTGCACCCAACTCCTACTGACCGCCTCCGGGCCGGCGTTCTGACAGCGGCCAAAGCCAAGGAGGGCTCCAGTCCAGAGGAGTAGCATGAGGGCCTGCATGTCGGGGCCTGCAAGAGAGCAAAAGAGGAGGCAGGCTGCTTCCCTCACCACTTGCACCACCAGCCACCCTGGGCAGAGAGCAGGGCCAGTCACCTTCCATCCAGCCCCGCCCCGCCCAGGGCTGGAAGTGGACCCTCAGCTTGCTAAGCCCTCCCTCTCAGCACCTCCCCAGCCCTCCCCTTGCCTCATAGCCCACAGTCCTATGGCGAGCTTGTGCTTTCATCCATGGTCTGTGCCAGGAGAGCCTCCTTCAGGCCTAAGCCTCCAGAGTGGTGAAGGCCCAGCAGTCGGCTCCTGTGTGGGGCTGTGACCCAGCCCAAATGCACACCGAGGCTGTTCGTGCGGACACCTGACCAGCTCATCATATAGGGTTTGGATCTATGTCTAGCAACAGCATGGGGGCAGGATCTCAGATGTAGAGTCACAGAGCGCAGAGAATGGGGCATCCGGCCCAGCCCCAGGTCCTCCACAAGAAGCTCTCAAGCTCTCTCCTCAAATTGCTCTGCCCTGGAACCTGTGGTTTCATCAGGGACTCGTGGGATCTTGGTTCCCTGACCAGGGATTGAACCCAGATCCAGGCAGAGAAAATGCTGAGTCCCAGCCACTAGACTGCCAGGGAATTCCCATCAATCCTGTGTCTTTTTTGTTTGTGTATGGCTGTGCCGGGTCTCAATTGCAGCACATGGGAATCTTTTTTTTTTTTTTTTTCTTTAGATGCGTGTGAACTCTTAGTTGTGGCATGTGGGGTCCAGTTCCCCAACCAGGGATTGAAACTAGACCCCCTGCATTGGGAACGAAGTCTTAATCACTGAACTACCAGGGAAGTCCCCAGTTCTGTATCTTAATATCTCTCTAAATCCCAGTGTCTTCTCTTGTAAAATGGAAATCAGTTCTTACCTATTGTGATGAGAATTAAATTCAATGATGCCTTCATAACACTCAGCGGGGCCAAAGACAGGTGAGTTCTCCAGTGAGCCCTGAGCCAAATTGTGTCTCCCTACTCCTGAAACCCGAGGACACCCTTTCCCCTGGGGAGCCAAGTCCTCTTCCTCCTATCAGCTTGGAACCTGCTCTGACACCCCTCAGAATTCTTTCCTTCAAGTTAAATAATACCGTGTCTTAGTAAGGCCACCCAAATCCCTACACCTCCCCAGCAGCAGCCTCTTTGGACCCGACTCTGATCCAACCCCTGGACCACAAGGGCAAAGGGAACTCTGAGTGCAGGGCTCCCCCATCTCTTGCCCTCCTACCTTCATTGCCTCTGTAAGCTCAACCTTGGGGTCAGGATGCGGAGGTGGGAAGGAATGAAGGCAGTGGGGAGCTCATAAATAAGGTCTTCTGAGGGCCTTCTGGCTAGAAAGAGGGATAAGGTCCCAGCAGTCAGGACCTCTGGCTCTCCCTCCATTCACATTGCTGAGTCAAGCACTTGTAATCTGTCTTCCGTACCTCTCACCTTCCCTGCAACATACACACAGGCCAAGGGTCTCAAGCTCTTTCTTCCTTTTGTATACCCATAAACACATACTCGGGGCTTCCTGGGGGCACTACTAGTAAAGAACCCCCTTGCCAGTGCAGGAGACTAAAAAATGCAAGTTCAATCCCTGGGTTGGGAAGATCCCCTGGAGGAGGGCATGGCAGCCCACTCCAGTATCTTGCCTGGAGAATCCCATGGGCAGAAGAGCCTGGCGGGCCACAGTCCATGGGGTCGCAAAGAATGGGACATGAATCAAGTGACTTAGCACACGTGCATGCAAACACACACACTTTCCTGACTTCTCGGAACAAACAGGAAAATTGAGAGTGCAGTGCGTGGGGAATTCCCTGGTATCCAATGGTTAAGACTCCGCACTTGCAATGCCCGGGGCTGGGCTTGATCCCTGGTTGGAGAACGAAGATCCCACATGCTACGTGGCCGAAACAAAAAACAATGCAGTGTGCGATTTGGGGGCAAAGCCCTCTGAATTAAATCTGCTTTGGTGGCTCAGATGGTAAAGAATCTGCCTGCAATGTGAGAGACCCAGATTTGATCCCTGAGTCAGGAAGATCCCCTGGAGAAGCGAATGGCTACCCACTCCAGTATCCTTGCCTGGAGAATCCTATGGACAGAAGAGCCTGGTGGGCTACAGTCCATGGGGTCAGAAAGAGTCAGACACGACTGAGTGACTAACATACAGTCTTCTGGACAATGTGAAAGGCAGCAAAAGAAAAGATGGCCTGAGTTTGTTCTGCTTATGGCTGGATGGCCAGTGGGCACCAGCCTGGCTTTCTCTCTAAACCCTGAACACGTGTCTCCCAGTGAGTTCCAGTGACCCCTCTGTTCTCAGCCAGCTGCTCTTCTGCATGGCAGCCCCTGCCACTCAGGGAGAAATTGTCCACTGAGGCAACAGGAAGAACTTTCTGCAGGGCAAGATAGAGCCCGTAACAGCGTCCAGGCTCACAGCTGCTCTCTCCACCCGGCCAGCCCCACCCAGAGCTGGCAGGGGCCTTCCCTGCCTGAGCCCCAGCAAACTGGTTTAGCAGAGACTGGAAATTCAGTGAGACGTAGGGGCGGCAGGGCTCAAGGAAAAGCCATTAGCTCTAGTCCCTGGGCCAGGGCAGGGAACCGAGTGAGGAGGGAGGAGGTGAGAGACGCCACCCTGGCCTGGTATTTAAGGAAACCAAGTCCAGATGCTCTTGAAGGTGGGTCTTCTCTATAGGAGTCCCTACAGAGTTTGGGCTCAAACCTTGGGTCATGTGATCACTGTTACCACGTGGGTGAGCTGAGGACTGAAGATGCAGTGGTGAGGGACCCTGGCAGGGAAAGGCACACGGGTCCACAGCTGTCAGAGCCAGTCGCCAGGTATTAACAGTACCTCTGACACTATTAACGGTGCCTCTTTGAACCCTCCACCTGAAGCCCTGAGGATGAGGGAAGTGGAGAGATTCTTGAAAGCACCCTCCAAGGGCAGGGAGAAGGTTGGGAGTAAGGGTCTTCTGCACAGGAGGGCCCCTCTGAGCACACTCAGTGTCTTGTCCAAGGAGACGGTTCTGTGGGCTGGGCCAGGCAGCCGTCACCTGGCCAGGGGCACAGGGACAGTGGTACCATCCCGTCCAAAGGGCAGTGTCCAAGCCGCGGGGGCAGGGAGGAGGTGACTCTCCTCCCAGCTCAGCCAAGCTCAGGCCTGCCTCTCGGCCACATTGCCCCAGTCAAGAGACACAAGGAACTGCGATTTTGGGATCCTGCCTACCGGCTGGAAGGATACATTTGAGCCAGTACATGTGTTTCAGATTAAACCCAGTGGTGAGACAAACACCATCACTCCTCCTTCTCCTCCCAGAACCACGCAGCCTTTAAGCCACATGGCGGTGGACCTCACGGGCAGTTCAGGGAAGGGCACCGCCCGGACCCACTCCACCGTGGTGACCCCGCCAAGTCCCCAGGCAACTTTTTTTCTGAAGTCTTGGAACCTGAACATGTGGAGGCAGAGCAGCCAGGGGTTTCGGCTCCCCGCACCCCAGAAGGATCGGTCTTGGGAACAGAATTCCCTGGCCCACTTCCCCTCCCACCTTCAGCCTGGGGGTTGAACTGGTGGACTTGCATGGGCCAGACAATGATGGGGTTTCTGGGAAGCCTGAAGTTCTTCTCTGGCCCAGACCCGCCCCTCGATGTGGCTGGCCCCAGGGAGCACCGAGGGTGCGGGCGGCCAACCTCTCCAGCTCTGGCAGCTAAGCCCCCCAAATCCCATACCCTAGCTGAACTCAATAGCGGTCATTGTTTGTGAGAGGCCAAGACCCCATTGATCTCCCAGCTTGTACTGGCAGTTGACTTGGCCAAAGAAAAAGGGTGGGCCCTGGAGAGAAGGACCCCGCTGCCCTCCATCCCAGCACACCACCCGCCCCAGGAGGGCTCCTTTCAGGCCAGCTGCTTGGCAGTGTTGAGAAATTACCTTTGAAATCAGCGCCAGTGATGTTGAAAAGGCAACAGGGAGCTAAGCCTAAGCCATGGCCAGGCTGCCCAATGGGCTCCCCAGTGGAGGCACAGCACCCAACAGCCTCTTTCCCCCAGGGTTGCAGAGCACCCCACCGCAAACTGCTGCTCAGACCTAACCCAGCAGCTAGCCACGTTCTCAGCTTCTTCCCCTCCACTGCCCTCCTCCACTGTTTTCCAACCCATTTCATTCAAGAGTTTTCCCGGCTTCTTCTAGTGGTGCAGTTTCTCCAGCTTCTTCTAGTGATTTAGAGATAATTGGGTTCTGACCTTCTGACCTCCAACTCCCTCTGCCGTCCCTCACCTATTCACCCTCGTCCCCAAGGTGGAGGAACTATGGTCTCCCCGCCTCTTCTCCCTGGCACCCCTCTTTTCTGCTCCCTGGAGTTATACTTGCCTCACCCTGGTCACCCCAGCCCAGGGGAGCCTCCCAACTTCCCCTGATACACAGGCGGACCAGACAGGGAGCTGCTTTACCTGTGGGTGCACCGCCGCTCCACGCCCAGCCTGGGTCTGCACACTGAGGGGCTCCTGTGAGCACCAGAGCCTTTTCTGCTGCCTCCCAAGCAAGCGTCCAGCAGGCTTCAGATTACAGCTACTCCTTTCTTAAAGCGACCTGCACTCAATTTGGAGTCTGTGATTGCATCTGTGATTGCATCATTGTCCAGTGTTAACTTTAACCCACTGCTGGCCTTCTGCCACACACCCCCAGTTCACGCATCAGACTGAAACACCAAACCTTTCTTTGGAGCCCTGGCCATGCCCCCCATCCCCAGAGGGCAGCCTGGGTGGGAGCGGGGCTGAGGAAGAGTCTGGCAGGAGGAGGCCCAGGAGGAAGCCAAAACAGAGGAAACACTGGTCCAGAACTGGGACTCGGGTTTTTGCTGGTCCTTGGTTCTGGTACTGAGATTTGGGGCAAGACATCATTCATGGCTCCTCCCTACCCTTGACTGAAAAATGAGTGAATGGGACTGGGAGGTCTGTGTGCTTTTTTCAGCCCTGAAATGCTCTGATTTCTGAAGATCAAACAAGGCAGTGGGGAAAATATCTGAGCAGAAGAAGTGAGATGTACCGTAAACATTAGTCCTGAGAGAAGGCCGAGTGTGAGTACCTGGCACCCACCTGGGCACCATAGATTTCACCTGGGAGCAGGGCTCCAAGGCTGTGCTCACCTTGGGGCATTAAGAAACTTGCAGTGTGATTGTGAGACTAAAATACTGACATGAGAAATGATTATAGAGAATGTACCGAAACCTTTTCCAGGCACGTGTGAGTCCTGACGCAGGCCCAGTGGTTGTTCAGAAAAGGAGGGGTCAGAGAAGGAAGGGAAAGCATTCTGGGATATTTAGAAGAAGAGAACATTTAGGGGACCCTCACTGGTGGCTCAGACAGTAAAAGATCCGCCTGCCAATGCAGGAGACCCAGGTTCAATCCCTGGGTCAGGAAGATCCCCTGGAGAGGGGAATGGCTACCCACTCCAGCGTTCTTGCCTGGAGAATCCCATGGACAGGGGAGCCTGTTTGGCGACAGTCCATGGGTTGCAAAGAGCTGGACACAACTGAGAGACTAACACACACACACACTTCATGTGAGGCTCCAGGCAGCCGAGCTAGGGCCCCTAGGTAGAACTCCCCAGTGAACCAGGTTAAGAGTTATGTAAAGAAAAGTGTGTCAACAGTCAGCGTTCTCCATCGGCAGATGAATGGATACAGATGTGGTGCATATATACAGTGGAATATTAGCCATAAAAAGGAACAAAATTGGGTTATTTCTAGAGACATGTATAGACCAGGTGTCTGTCATACAGAGTGAAGTAAGTCAGAAAGAGAAAAACAAGCATCGTACATTAACGCACATATATAGAATCTAGAAAAATGGTACAGATGAACCTATCTGCAGGGTGGGAATAGAGACACAGACGTAGAAACTGGCCATGTGCCCCTGGGTGGTGGGGGATACTGGGATGAATTGGAAGATTGGGATTGACATAAACACACTGCTCTTAGTCACTCAGTCGTGTCCAACTCTTTGTGACCCCGTGAACTGTAGCTCCTAGGCTCCTTTGTCAGTGGGGATTCTCCAGGCAAGATATTAGAGTGGGTTGGCATGCCCTCCTCCAGGGGATCTTCCCAATCCAGGGATCAAACCCAGGTCTTTCACGTTGCGGGCGGATTCTTTACTGACTGAGCCGCAAGGGAAGCCCTGTCTACACACTACCGTGTGTAAAAACAGACAGCGAGTGGGAACCTGAGTATAACACAGAGAGCTCAGCTTGGTGCTCTGTGATGATCCAGGTGGCTAGGATGTGGGGTCAGGGGGAGGGAAGGCCCAGAGAGGGGATAAATGTATACATATAGCTAATTCACTTTATTGTACAACATTGTAAAGCAAGTATACCCCAATTTTTAAAAAGGGAAAAAAAACAGTGAGAGTTCAATCTTTTCAACCAAAAACTGAGGACCCCTACTCAAATCACTCGCTAGGTACACGGAGGAGTACATAGATGATTAAGACTTGGTGCCCATCCTTCAGAAGCTCACTGGCTAAAAACAGGCTGATACAAGCCTAGATCCTTCCAGTATAATGTAGCACATTCTGTGATAGCTGTCTACAGCCATGCCATCCAGTATGATAACCACTCACCACGGGTGGCCACAGAGCTCCTGTGATCACCTGTAAATGTAAAATACACATTAGATTTTGAATATTTAGTATGAAAAATAATGTGAATAATAGCAATAATTTTGACCCTGATTAATATATTGGATTAAATAAATATACTGTTAAGGTTAACTTACCCTATTTCTTTTTTAATGTAACTGCTAGAAATCTTAAACTACATGTGGTTTTCACTGTGTTTCTGATGTATGGCACTGCTCTACAGGTTGTCGTGGCAGCAAAGTTGGAATATATGAGTCTAAGTTGAGTTTTGCAGGATGAATACGAATAAGCTAATTGTAGGGACATGGGGAGGGGACTTTCCTGGTAGTCAGAGTTCCACGACCCCAAGGCAGAGGCCTGGGTTTGATCCCTGGTCAGGGAACTAGACCCCACATGCTGCAATTAAGGGTTTGTATTCCACAGCGAAGAAAAAAGATCCCGCTTGCCACAGTGAAGATGGAAAATGCTATGTGCCACCCCCAAGACCTGGCGAAGTCAAGTAAAAGAATGTGCTCAGTCGTGTCTGACCCTGTGTGACCCCATGGACTGTAGCCCACCAGGCTCTTCTGTCCACGGGACTCTCCAGGCAAGAATACTGGAGTGGGTTGCCATGCCCTCCTCCCGGGGGTCTTTCCCACCCAGAGATGGAATCCAGGTCTCCCGCGTTGCAGGCAGATTCTTTATCATCTGAACACCAGGGAAGCCCCAAATAAAAGAGTAATAAGGAAGAAGCATGGGAAGGCATGACCATCTTTGTGGACAAGCTAAAGTTGGACCCCTGTTTCACAACATACACAGAAATTAACTGCAGGTACACTAGAGATTTAAGCGTTTCTGGAAAACAGTTTCTGTTTTTGCAGCACCTTTTTAATGAATTTTTATTTAAATTATTCAACTTATTTTTGAACAGGTATTTTGTTCATATGTTCAAAACTCAAAAACTATCTAAAGAGAATGTCTTCTTTTCCCTCTGATCTCCAGTCACCCGAGTCCACACTCCCTGGAGACAGGTAATAATAATCTCTTTTGTATGGATCCTTTCAGAGATAATTTTAATGCCTTAAAAAACAAATTTAGGGGCCACAGTTCTTGAGGCAATAGCCTACTGTGGTTCCCCTTTGCCTGGCAAAGAAATAAAGCCACTCGTTCCTTCTCTTCCATTTAAAAAAAAAAAAAAAGGCAAGTACAAACAGATATACACAACTGGAAAAAAAATGTAAACATTTTAGAAAAATGTATAGATGGATTTCTTTGTGGTCTCTGAATAGGAATGCTTTTTTAGACAAGACACCAAAAGAAGCACAAATTGTGAAAGACTGATAAATTTGGCACTAAAATTAAAAACGTGTTCTCGTGAACAGGTACCATAAAACAAAATGAAAAGACAAACCTCACACTAAAAGAAAATGTTTGTAACACAGGTAACTGACAAGATTACTAACTACAACAGAGCAATAATTACAAATAAATAAAACAATTTGACAGAAAAACAGGCCCAGGTAATTCACAGATGAAGACTCCTGTGTGTCTAATAAACTTATGAATAGATGTTTTTTTCACCAGCTAATCTAGGGAATGCAAATTAAAACCATACTTTGATGAGTGTAGTTCACACTCTTCAGATAGGCTAAACTGGAGCTTCTGAGAATACCAAGTACTAGTGAGCATGCGGACAGCTAGGATCTCTTGGGCCCTCCTTATGAGAACGTAAATTGATACAACCCCTCTGAAGAACAATCTGGCAACAAACAGCAAAGTTGTGCATAACCATATTTAGCGTGGGCGTTCCCTGGCTGTCCAGAGGCTAAGATTCCACGCTTAGTGACCCCAGGTTCAATCCCTGGTCAGGGAACCAGATCCCACATGTCACAACTAAGAGTTTGTGTTCAAAAACTAAAAGACCCTGCATGCCCCAAGACCTGGCACAGCCAAATAAATATTAAAAAAAAAAAAAGAAGAAGAATTCAATACAGGGGACACAGGTTCAGTCCCTGGTCGGAGAATTAAGATCCCACATGCTGCAGGGCAACTGAGCCCACATGCCACAACAAAGACCAGGTGCAGCCAAAATTTCGAAAAAAATAATGACTGTATGGGGCAGCCCTGGCAGTGAAAGAAAACGCAAGCCCACAATTCATTTATTCCAAGTGTTTGAGCCAAAAAGACTGCATATGTGCACAAGGATGTAGCAAGGATGTAGCAAGAGTGTCACGGCAGCACTGAATGGGCCGCCCCGCTCTTGCGTAATCAACGTGCCCCTCTCTGAAGGGCCATCCCGCAGCCGTAAAACAGCCTCTGTTACTTCCCTGTTTGAAGGCACTGCCTTCATTGCCGTCTCCCTTAGAGTTACTGTCCGTTTCTCCATCCTTCCTCCCACCCACACGGGACAGAGCTAGTTACCGTGGCATCGGCACTGTCTTAGCACTTTCCCTCCTCAACCTCCAACCTGCTTCTGTGCCCAGCTCTCCTTTGAAACTGCTGTCAAAGGAGCAGACATCTCTGCCCTTGGCAGCAGGCAGCCAACTCTTCCTCCTTCTTGAAACCCTGACTGCCTACATCCTCCCATTTTTCTCCATCTCACAAGCCCCATCTTTTCCACCTTCCTTGCTGGCTTGATTCTGGGACCCCCTTTCTTCTCTCTTCATCTCCTCTTAGGTGACATCAGCCAGTTCCGTGACTTTCAAAGCATCTGTATGTTCCCAAATACACACTTCCAGCCTCAACTTTGACATAACCACATGGATGCCCAGCAAGTGAGAGGAGCAGATAATTCATCATCCAAACACTTCTAAGATCAAAAATAGGTGCTGTGAATTAAACTGGAACCACAGAGATAACTCGAACTCCCAGGGGCACACTGGGACATACGGCCGCTCTGTATCAATGTAGCATTTCAGTCATGTTCAAAATGGACATCTCCAATCAATCCTAAAGTCTGTCCCTCACTCAGATTCCCATCTCAGTAAAACTCATCTTCTCAAGACAAAAATCCGGGGATTTGAATGATGAACCCTACGTCTGCGAGTCTCTCCTTTCCCTCATCTCCGCTACAGTCTAGGCACAAATTCTGTAACATCTATCTGCACAACATACTTGAAGTCTGGTCACCTCCCTGCATTTCCACAGCCAGCACCCTGGGCCAAGCCACCTACGACTCGACTCTTGCCTACTAACCAGCCTCCCTCCTCCTGCATTTGTCCCTCGACGTCTGCTCACCCGACATCCAAATGAGCCTTCCAGAGCTTACTTCAGACCATGGCGCCCCTCAATTAAATTCTTCCACAGGGAGTAAATAATCGCCATCCCCATGGCGCTGATGAATCTCATAAAACAGGAGGTTAAATGAAAAGAGCCAGGCACCAGGGAGCACGGATTGCATGCTTCTTTTATTTCAAGTTCAAAACCAGGAGAAACTAGTCCATTATCAGGAGTCAGGAGAGTGAGTACTGCTTCTTGATCTGCACAGGGGCGCACGGTTCGTGAAACAAATTCATTGTGCTTTTGTTGTTGTTCCATCGCTATGTCGTGTCCAGCTCATTACGCTTCAGCATACTATGCATGCGTGCACGCTCAGTTGCTAAGTCATGTCTGATTCTTTGTGACCCTATGAACTGTAGCCTGCCCGGCTTCTCTGTCCATGGCATTCTCCAGGCAAGAGTACTGGAGCAGGTTGCCATGCCCTCCTCCAGAGGATCTTCCTGACCCAGGGATCAAACCAGCATCTCCTGTGTCTCCAGCATTGCAGATGGAGTTTTCACCCACTGAGCCACCTGGGAAGCCCTATACTTCAATCCAAAATTTTAACTTGTTTATTGTCTAGACCAGCATCCCTAACCTTTTTGGTACCTGGTAGCGGTTTTGTGAAAGATAGTTTTTCCAGGGACCCAGCGGGGTAGGGGGTGATTTGGGGATGATTCAAGCACATTACATTTCTTGTGCACTTTATTATTATTACAGCAGCTCCACCTCAGATCATCAGGCATTAGATCCCGGAGGTGGGGGACTGCTGGACTAGACCAGTCTACCACCAGATTTAGATTCTGTGGGGGAGGATCTTGTCGGCTTTTGGATCACTGCAGCCCTAGAGCGTGGGGTGCTGCTGGGCCCAGCAGAGGCACCTGACAAGTATTCACAGGGCAGAAGATGTAGTCAAGGCAGCCCTGGGTGTGATGACTAGAGCCAAATGGTGGCTAGAGCCCGAATAGACAGGAGAGAACTGAAGAAAACTCAGGAGTGGGAAAATTAAGCGGGCGGGCTGGCCGATTTGTCCCAGTAACTTTCCGACGATCTCTTTACAATTCTCTCTCTTCTCCAGCCCCACGGATCTCCTGCTCATCCTAAACCTTTTGGCAGCTCCCACTCCTCTGCCTGGGATGCTCTTCTTCAGGATGTCCCCCTAGTGCCTGCCCTCACCTCCTTCTAGTCTCTGCTCCAAAGTCACCTCCTCAGGGAGGCCTTCCCTGCTTTACTTCTCAGCAGAGCACTCATCCCCCTCTGACACACCATGTATGTCGCTTGTTGACTTATTTCTCATCTCCCCACCCTGCTGGTTTGCTAGAAGCCTGAGCCTGTCCTAGGGACTTGCTCTTAAAGACTGCACCACAGGGCTGCTAGTGGCTGCTTCCACACAGACACCTGCACTCACAGACAAGAGCCCGCCCACGTGGACAGCCATGTGGCCCTCAGCCCTGTGCCCAGGTGCCCCCAGTCACTTCCCCCAAATCCTCAGGCGCTGACAGTCTCCAGCTGGAGCCCGTGCTCCCAGCCGCCTGCTCCCCTCCCTTTCCCGGCTGGCGGGCGCCAGCTCCTGACAGAGGGGGCCGGCGTGTAATTAGAAATTCCTCAAGCTCCCTAATTGCCAGTTCTTCTCCCAAACCAGGAGGCTGGCGCTATTCTGGGCCACCTTTGTTGCCGGTTGCCTGAGGCCCGGAGAGAGGACCAGGCTGAGAGCAGAGCCAGGCTGGCGAGGTCAGAGGGCCTGCGCGCTGGACAAGGGCTGGCACGTGGCCAGAGGCCAGACGTGGCAAGGAAAGGGCTGCTCCCCGGAGCCCAGCTGGTTCTCCGCTTGTCTGCTCGGTAGCCTCATTCCCGCCTTCCCCCAGCACCCTGTGCTCCCACCCATACCCCGAACAATGGCATCAAAGCAGACAGGGCCATTCATTCTTTATTCACGTGGCGTAAAAATCACTACAAAAACTTTACAAAAGAGCCTTCGGGAGCTAACGCCCCCCCTTCCCCACCCTCTCAGCCGCTGAGACGCTGCGCAGAGGGGGCAGAGGGGAGAAGGAAGAAGAGGAGTCTTGGCAGTGTTGGCACCTCCGAGGACCAGCGGGGAGACTGGGGTGACAGTGGGCAGGAGGCTGGTGGGCCCTGGGCAGCTCAGGAGGCAGGGGTGCGGGGAGCTCAACCTCCACCCGTGTTGTGCAACCCAGGGCGGCCGCCCCCTCTCCTCGGCCAGGGTGTCCCCTCCTCCCTGTCCCTCCCTCTCTGGTAAACAAGTGTGGAGGCACACAGCTGCCCTAGGGAATAAACTACCTACCTTCCTGTCAAAACGATCTACCGCTGCCCCTCTGTCTGAGCCCCAAACCAGGACACCCTCTGGGCCCCGTTGGAAGAAGCGATGTGGGACCGAGGCCCATGGTTCCCTGACACCTGCCCTCCTCCCAGCGCCACCCCACCCCAAACTCCCCAAGAGGAGACAAGAGAACGGCTCCCTTCCTCCCCTCTCCCAGACTGGCCTCCCCAGGCCCCCAGCCCCAATCCCACAAAGCTGTTTTTGGAAAGAGTCACACAAGTTGAGAGGTTGGTCCAAGCGGAGACTCGGGATGCTGGAGGCCACAGCCCCTCACTTGGGGCTGCTAGGCTGAGGGTAATCCTCCTCTGAGGGGGGCCCAAGTTTCAAGTCTGGGTCGAAAGGCTTGTCTCCGCGGGGGCGGCCTTTGTGGTCCTGGAAGGAGTCCCTGCCGGGGGAGTCCTGCTGCTCCTTGCGCTCCGGCTGCGCGCCAGGGTTGGGGTTCCTCACGCTGCCCACGAAGAGGGGCAGGCTGGTGCTGTCCTCAAGGATGAAGAAGAGGAAGGGGCGGTTCACGACGAAGGACGACAGGGACATGCGGGACATGGCCGTGCTGGTTGCCGCGGCCGCCTCCACGCCGGCCTCGCTGAGCTCTAGCGCCGACTGATGCTGCACGCTGGACACCACCAGCCTCTCATCGGAGATCCCACGCAGGTCCGGGGCCTGGAATAACTCCTGCAGGCCTGCCCCGGGGCAGCAGATGGCTGATCAGAGCTGCCTTCTGCCCCACAGGCTGCCTGGACCTGCCTGGAAGGGTGTCTGGCATCCTGGTCAGGGAACACCTTGAACTCACAGAGAGCTGGTTAACTCCTATTTAACCTTCATGTATCAGCTTAAAGGCCCCTTCCTCCAGGAAGCCTTCCCTGATTGTCTGCCCCAAAGTCCAGATAGGTGCCTGGTGCATTTTCAGTGTTTTCCCAGGTGAACTGGAGAGAAGCCTTCAATCTTAACACTTATGCTGAATTCTAAGTACTTGATTCCTCACCTGCCCACCCCATAAGACTGAGCTCCTGGCTCATGGTGGGCTTCCCGTGCCTCTTGCAGGGGAGCCAGGGAGGCTCATGTGCCACTCTGGCTCTCCACTCAGGATTCTTTACAGTGCTCAGTCTTGAGCAGAGAAGGCCCTCAATGGCTGAGCCACACACCCCTCCCCAGGACAGAGGATCCAAAGGTTCTCACCTCCCTAAGCCCCAGAAAAGTCCAGGACACAAGGCTAGCTCTGACTCTGACCTGCCAGCTGGAAACTTCCTCCTCACCCACCCCACCTAGCCTGAGTAGGGGGCTGTCCCATGCCCGGCCTCCTTACCCAGCTGGCTGAGGGTGGCCACCAGGTCCAGTTGGTATTTGAGATGCAGCTTAGGCAGCTGGACCTTGGTGGGCCTCTCCCGCAGCAAGGGCTGGTGCAAAATGTCCCAGGTCAGGTTGGCCAGCACCTGGGACACATTCCACTCAAAGCGGGTGGGCATCAGGACCACGAAGCTCATGTTGTTCTTAAAGGGGAAATGAGCCACCTACAGACAGGGGAAGGAGACACCATGAGGGCCAGAAAGTGCCCAGGCCCAGGTGGGAGCTGGGCCAGCATCCCTTATGAGACAGCCCAGCCTTCACAGGTGTGTCAGGGGAGGGGGACCTCCCTGAACCTCCACTTCCTCATGGGCAGAGTGACACTGCCTACCCACACTGCCAGCTGACAGAAAGAGATACACTGTTAAAAGCTTCTAGCAGAGTGTTTGCACACAGGCGGTGCTCACTCAAATGGTGGTTTTCTCTCTCTTCCCCTGCCACCAGCCAGCCTGTGACTCGGAATGAGGAACTCCCAGTGTCCACCTCTCGCTTCCTCCCTGTGTACAGTGGAACAGGTTTCCCTGGTGGAGGGGGGTACCCTCTCTACTCCTTTCTCCTCCAACAGTGACTTGCCTGGCTGCCTATTTATACTGTGATTTGGGGTAAGATTTCATGCGAATGGGGGTTTCTGCAGCTCAAGAAGGGGTAAAACCATTGGGGTCCACGGGCCCGAGTGGATGTGACTCCTCGGCCTCCAGGCAGAGCACCCAGGGGGCAGGACCCCTGCGGTGGGAGGGAGAATGCCAGCATCTGGCTGCCTGGGCTGGCCTGCAGAGGGTGCGAGGAAGAGAAGGGCCAAGGAGGGCAAAGGATGGAGACTAAAAGTTGAAGGAAGGGACTTCCCTAGTGGTCCAGTGGTTAAAACTTCACGCTTCCAGTACAAAGGTTCGGTGCCTGGTTGAGGAACTGAGATTCCACATGCCAAGTAGCACAGACAAAAAATTAAAAAAATTAAAGGGTAAAGGAAGTGTGGGCAGGACACAGCCTGGTGGGGAGGTGAATCAGATGGTGCTCGTGTCAGGGTGAACTGGAGAGAGGCTGTTCAGGGGGCCCGCCTTGCCCACAGCCCCTCTCAGTCACGGCCTTGTGAAATTAACCAATACCGCCATCTCAGTTGACTGGCCCAGGGACCAGTGCTCACTCAGGCCAAGGGGACCATGTTCAGGCTAGAAGCATGGGAGGCTACACCTGAGACACACAGCACAGTGCTCTCTCTAGTCAGAATGCTCCATCAGGAAGCTGACGAAGCCATCCCAATCAGACCCTCCTTTCTAAGGAGCATGCGTGATAGCTCAAGTCGCATCTCAGAGGCTTCGGGTTGCTGAGGCCCTGTGCTGCCCCACAACCCACAGGTCCTTGAAATGAATCCCCTTAGCCAAAGGGGCCTCAACAGTGTCCCTTCCTCAAAGAAGGCTCTCTGACCACTCTAGCTAAAATACCTCCCCCGACTCTTTGAAATTATCCTGTTGATCTCTGTTTGCTCACGCACTGTGCGTCTTCTCTGGATTTGGTTTTCCTTGTTCTCCACTGAACCGCAGTGCCTGGGACAGAGTCTGCACACAACTAATGCCCAATGAATGGACCGCAAAGAGACTCGTGTCTCAGTCCCGCTGGGTGAGGGCCCAGCGAGACTTTTCAGAGCCACCTGCCCCAGTGACAAGACTGCA
This sequence comes from Capra hircus, assembly GCF_001704415.2. Lineage (NCBI taxonomy): Eukaryota > Metazoa > Chordata > Mammalia > Artiodactyla > Bovidae > Capra > Capra hircus. The sequence goes on along the minus strand of NC_030826.1, from coordinate 22,634,162 downwards.
AGGAAGGTGGGGCGCACTGTTGAGCCCCTGTGGTGGCCCACAGCTGCACAGTTCCTTTCCCACCTCCCAGCACCCAGGCCCGGCCTGAGTAGTCAAGGGTAACCTGGATCTCAGGCTGCTCCAGCAGGAACCAGTGCAGTGGATACGTGAGGGCTTGCATCATGTCCACTGGCACGGTGAACTGCTCATCCAGGTGGAAAGTGTCTCTCTGTGTGAGGTTCGGGTCGAACTTGTTCCTCCAGAAGCCTGCATCCAACAGAGGGCAGGGCCATTTAGACTGGGACCAAGGTAGGGTCTACACCACCAGCTTCTTCCCCGTCCCACCTAGAACCCATTAAAGGGACAAAAGGTGGAGGGTAAGGCACCAGGCAGTAGTGTGCCAGGTGATACCCAGGTGATCTGAGGTGTCTTCTCTGGAGCAATTGCAGAATCTGGGCTTTCATTCCCCCTACCCTGCTTTGCTCCCAGGAAATCCCCCATCACCCCAGGTTTTTTCAGACTTCATTTCCTTCTAGGGAGGACTTCCCTATAGTTCAGACGGTAACGAATCTGACTGCAATGCAGGAGACCCGGGTTCAGTTCCCAGATTGGGACGATCCTCTGAAGACAGTATTCTAGCCTGGAGAACCCCATGGACAGAGGAGCCTGGCGGGCTACAATCCATGCTGTCACAAAGAGTTGGACATGACTAACGCTGCTGTTACTGCTACTCCTAGGGCTGTGCTGTGCTTAGTCGCTCAGTCGTGACCGACTCTTTGCGACTTCATGGACTGTAGCCCGCCAGGCTCCTCTGTCCTTGGGGTTCTCCAGCCAAGAATACTGGAGTGGGTTGCCATGTGCTCCTCTTAGGGAACTCTCCATGAAAGCCCCATCCAGTTCCTGGGCCTCCTCCCAGCAACACTGCGACCTATCTCTTACCCTCCCTACCGCCTCCCAGCCTAGCCCTGGGGAGGAGGGACCCTCAGAACAAAGCATGCCTACAGGGCAGGGGTAGGGGCTGCAGGTGGGGACCTGAGAAGGGGAGGAGCTCACCCTGGAAGTGGATGGCATTGAGGAGAAGCAACACTGTGTCATCTGGCAGATCTGAGAGGAAATCCTCTATCTTCCCCTCGGTGGCCTCCTTCACCCATTGGTTGATGTTTGCCAGGTCCTCCCCCTTCCTTCCCGTCAGGCTCATGGGCTTTGCACCAAAGAGCTGTTCTGATTGTTCCAGGAAGTCCTCTTTGATGGGAAATCCTACACAGAAGAGAGCACAGGCTGTTGCCAGGACTTGGGCTTCAGAGCCATCAGCATTCCGACCAGCTGCCTGAGCCCACGCCCATCTCCCTCACCCTGTCCACCCCAGAGCACTACCTAGCTACCTAGGCAGTGTCTGCCACCACCCACACCTACCTTTCTGCAGGTACATTCTGGCAGCCAACCGGAAAGCCCCAGGCCCCAGGTCCTGGCAGAGGCGGCTGAGCAGGTGGGGGAGGCAGGGCCCTGAGTCTGCGTGCAGCACCTGTTTCAGCCTTTGCAGCGTTTGGTTCTGAGCACCTGAGCGGGGAGGACACAGCAGCAGTGGGCATTCCCACCCCCAGGTCTTTTCCTAACCCTCTATTTTTTTGTGGGGGGCGGGGGAGTGGGGAGCTGTGCCTTGCAGCATTGCAGGATCTTAGTTCCCAGACCAGGGATCGAACCCATGTTCCCTGCAATGGAAGCGCAGAGTCTTAAGTGCTGGACCACCAGGGAAGTCCTCCTGTCCCCCTTGAATATCTACAATGAGCATGCCCACAAGACCACACTATCTCCTCCCACCTCCTGAGGGTCAGGACACCCAAGTTTACTTCCATCTCTGCTGCTGCTAGTCTGGGTGACATTTCATCACCTTCCCTCTCTGGACTCTGTCCCACTGTGAGACCCTCCAGTCCAAAAGAGATGTTGGAACTGCCAGACTCTTGCATAAAAATCACCAGAGGCCCATCTTGGGCCCAATCCCTGAGACTCTGATTCACGGAGACACGAGTCTGTGTTTTTAACAAACTTTCAAGAGACCCTGATGGAGGAAGTGCCCGCTAGTAAGCTCTGGGGAAGGAGGCGAGTTCCTACTGGCCTCCTAGCTCTCCTGGTCTGCACCTGGTCTCCTGGTCTGCTGCCCCAGTACCTAGTGCCAGGTGAGACAGTGCCAGGGCCACACTCAGAGGTGACAGGATGAGGTTGGGCCTGGTTGAGCTTTGGGCCACCAGGGAGAAGAGGTCTGTGGTGAAGGTCATCATGGCCCGGGCCAGCCTGCGTGTCTGCTCCGGGGTTGGGGACGCCTTGCAGTCTCCTGGGGCCTTCTTCGGGGCAATCTGGCCACCTGGCTCCTGCAGGGACAGATGGGGGTGGGGGGAGCATTGGTGTCAAGGGGTCAGCTCTGTTGAAGATCTCCTTCAAAGCCCCTGTACTGGAGACAGCAGGGCCTTGTCCCTGTCCAGACGTGGGCGACGGCGTTCTGGGGGCTAGGTTCCTCCCTCGCGTCCCTCCCATCCTCTCCCTTCAGGTCTCAGCCTCACTGCCACCCTCCCCTCCCCGTTTCCTTGCCCTTCGGATCTGCCTTCCTCCCGCGGGTCCCGCCTACTCTTCCCCAGCCCCACCTGGTTGTACCTGGTTGCCCAGCTTGAGGAGGGAAAGTGGGGGCAGCTTCTCCTGGGCCTGCCCGCTCATTAGCTGAAGAAAGGAGGAAGCAGATGGAGAGCAGCCCTTCCCACAGCCCCCCCACCCAGCACCAGCTACAGGGGAGGCCCTTGGGGACCTTCCTCCCTGTCCTGCCTCTCATTCCCCAGTACCTGCAGACCCAAGGGCTCCATGGCGCTCACAGGAGAGAACTGCTGAGAGAGGCGGGGTGGGGGGAGAGGAGAGGGAACGCCTGAAGCCAAGACTTCCCTCAACCCAGCCCCCCACCCCTTTCCCCAAGACCCTCGACCTCTCCCAGAGCTTCCGCCCTGCCCCACCCAGACCTCAGCCCAGGCTCACCGCTGAGCACGGGCTTGGCAGGCAGGAGAGGCTGAGCGCCAGGAGCCCCCAGAGCAGCGCCATGTTCCTGTGCAGGATGGGAAGGCTCTGTTCCTACCTCACCCCTGCACCCGCCGAGGAATCCCACCCACAGGCTCATGGGCAGCTGGAGTCCTGAGCCACCAAGCAGAAGGGACAATGCCAGCTGCAGTACCCACGCCCACAGCGTGTCTCTCTGAGCTGTGAATTGCTCGAACTCTCTCCCGAATTGCTTTCTTCCCCCTTTGTGTTTTCTGGTTTTTTACACTGTATGCCCTGAAAGTGTTTTGGTTCATGGCGGAAAATATTACCCACACAGAAAAAGTCCCATTTCTCAAGGCCGGGAGTTGTGAGTCAGACCTGGGTTTGAATCCAGGCTTCGCCTCTTGGCAGAGGACCCAGGACGTGTCCCTTAAACTCTCCGGGCTCTGCTTTATCTTTTAAAATGGTGGCAAAAGTCCCTTCCTCCTCCCACATGTATTGTGGAGACCAACCCAAGTCAGTCTTGGTGAGCCCTGACTGCACGGGCCAGCACGCAGCGTTGGCTCTTGTCAGCCTCCCAAGGCCCCTCTTCTGGGAGGCCTGTCCTGAAGCCTGCTCCGTACTGGAATTCCCTCCCCAGAGCTCCGATCCAACCCCCCTTTCTGGCTGGCCTGGTCTTGTCCACAAGGGTGGGCTGGTCTGTGGTCTCAGCAGGGGTGGGGAGCTGGGCCAGACTGGCCTTATTGACCCAACGGCTGAGCCCAATGAATGACTGTGGCCAGAGCCACCTTTGGACTTACGGAAAACACAGGCCTCGGCCCCCGCTCTAGCCCCAGGCTGACTCCGGGAAGCCAGGATGACTGGTGGGGATGGGCAGGTCTTGGTCTGGCCCCGGAGCGGATCTCGAACACACCCCCACCCCGCCCCCATCTCAAGTGTCCTTCTCTCACCCCTAGCCCCCTCCGTGTCCCACACAAGGACCCTTGGCCAGGGCCCCAATCTCCAACCTGGGTTTTTAATCTTCCTGCCAAGAAAAAGACCTCCAGTTTTTCATTTCCCAGAGAGACTCCCCTTGAACGCCCCCACCTTGGCTCCTCATCATCTCAGGAGGCTGGGAAGTCACAAACCTCCTGAATAAATTCAGCCCAGACCCCCTCAGCAAGGTGGACACCTCCAGGCCGAGGCACCCCCTGCCCTTACCTCTGCAGGCTCCTCACTGCTGTACACAACCTCCCTCCGGCCCCGCTTGGTGCTCCCACGCTCTGCCCTGCTCCAGCAAGCCCAGCTGAGCCCTCCCCTCCCACCAGGACCTTTGCTCTCAGCCAACCACTGTTCCAGTTGCCTTCTCTTCTGGTAAATATTGACCTGCACATCCGGTTAAACATTGATACTGGAACCAAAAGCCCCTTTCCCACCAGGGCATCTCATACTGGGACAGCCACCTGGAACCCCGGGAGAGGTGGGTCCCACCTGAGCCTGGAGAAAGGAGATTCAGGAGACAAAGAGGCTGTCTTCAATCAGCGGGATAGATCCAAGAAAGACAGGGGACTTTCAGTGACCCCGTGAAGTGGGGGGTTATCCCCGCTTTAGTCTGGCTCAGAGAAGCTGTGTGACTTGGCCAAGGACGCAGAGCTGGGCTGAGTCACATTCAGGTTCCCGCTGCCACGGTCCTTGCCTCTTCCTCAGAACTGCCTCCCCCTCCCAAGAAGAGGGAAGGGAAAGCTGTAAAAGGCAAGGGAGGAAACCTGGATCAGGATGCAGGATACGAATCCCTGTCCTCCCATGTCCTGGCTCCTTGTTGGCTGCCTCCAGCCTGAGTCCAGAAGGCAGGGGGAGGGGAGAGAAAAGATGCCTCTCCCAGCATCCCACTTCCTCGGAAGGAATGTTTCCTTCCCCTCCTCGGGATGAGGGTTCTGGGCTGCATGAACCAGAAGCCGTGGACCCTGTAACCACCTGAAGAACCATGGTCAGGATGCCTCCCCTCCTCCTCTCTGTCCAGGAAGCTACAGGGTCCCAACCTTTCCTCCCCCAACACCACCACCAAGAAAAGCCTCACTCGGATCCATGGCTCTTCCACAGGATTTATTGATCATATTTACATCTATTGCAAATAGTGAGAAGGCAGCAGGGGTCCAGCCTCAGACCTCATCTCTGCTCCAGAATGCGACGACCTGTGACACCTGGGTCTTCCTGTCCCCCCGGGGGAGGGAGACCTGAGATGCAGAGATGATTCTTCTCGCCCCTTCTTTCAGGGTCTTGGACCCCCTCCCCCAAGGCTTCTGGACCCAGAAGCTGCCTCATCAGCTCAAGGCACAAACACTGTGGTGAGGGGTGGGCAGGCAAGGCGTGGGGTCACTCCAGGCAGGCACCATCTGGCCCCTCCGTCTTCCTTTGGTCCTGCCCTCTTTCTTCCCCTACTGGTCCCACACTGGCCAGGGCCTGGCTGGGTGGACACTTAAGAGCCCAGCCTAAGGCTCTTAACTCCTGGACCATGGTCAGCCCTTCGAGGCTGGAGTCCAAGCACCGTCAGTGTCCTGGAGTGGGGCAGCTTCCCTATCCTTGGAGGACATGGTCAGAGAGAGCCAGCTGGAAGGGGGCTGTGGCAGAGACAGCTGAGCAGGGGGTCTCCTTCCCCCTTCCCCAGAGCATCCTGTCCCCATGAGGATGCAGAGGGCGGAGCTGGGGAGAAGGGAGGGCAGCGATGCTTTCCCAAGCTCTCCCTCTTTTTAAATTTTTTTATTTCTTGGCCACACCATTCGGTATGTGGGATCTTAGTTCCCTGACCAGGCATTGAACCCACGCCCCTTGCAGTGGAAGCACAGAGTCTTAATCACTGGGCCACCAGGGAAGCCCCTGCCAGGCTCTCCCATCTGCTTCCTGCTGGCTCCGAGCAGCATCGCCTCAAGTCATGAATGAGATCCCCTCTGGGGGGCTCAGTGGCTCTGGGAGTTCAGGAGCCCAAACTCCCACACCACCCTAGCTAGCAGGCCACATGGGCACCCAGGGCGTGAGGCCTGAGGCTTGCCAGGAAGGAGCTACTGGGGAAACACAGATGAGCGACGGCTTCCTGGAGGATGTGTGCCTGTCTCCGCCTGACCAGATCTTGCCTCAGCCTACGCCAAGAGGCGGACCACCCCGTTGTCGGAGCCCAGCAGGAGGTGGCGTTTGGTGGGCAGCAAGGCCAGGCTGGTGAGCGTGCCGCGGAAGTTCTCAGAGCTGAGCTTGGTGGTGGCCTGGGAAGGCGGCTCGAGCAGGGAGCAGACGCCGATCTTGTTGGCCACAGTGCCGGTCACCACCTCGCTGCCGTACAAGTCGAAGGTGTGGATGGGGTCAGAGGCGGACTTGTAGTGATGCGTGGGCTTCGGCTCCAGCTCCTTCCAGACGGTCAAGGAGTGGTCAGAGGAGGAGCTGACCAGGATGCTGCCCTCCACTGCCTGCCAGGGAGAGGGGAGAGCCTCAGTGGGGGCCAGAGTCTTCCTGTTCTCTCCTACACCTCCTCCCAGGAAGACGTGTCGTCCTGAGTCAGGGACAGGCTGCCACCCTCCCACATTATATTAGCGTCAGCTCAGTTGAGTATATTAAAGTATCATCGACCCAGTAATCATTGTAACTTGGGTGCTTACTACATCAGGTGTTGTATCAGGCACATTAAACATCTTAGCACAATTTACCTTCATAACAACTCTATGGGATAGGTGCTGTTGTTCCCATTTTACAGAGAAAAAAAACTAAGGCTCAGGGAAGTTAAGTCATCATACAAGGTCACAGAGCCAGTAAGTGGCAGAGCCAGGACTAACACGCAGGCTGACCCCAGAGACCTCCTGATGCTTTCTTGGAAAGTCAGAATTCAGAGGCACCCAAAACCCAGATCAAACCAGTCAATCCTAAAAGAAATCAACCCTGAATATTGATTGGAAGGACTGATGCTGAAGCTGAAGCTCCAATACTTTGGCCACGTGAAGTGAAGAGCCAACTTATTGGAAAAGACCGTGATGCTGGGAAAGACTGAGGGCAGGAGGAGAAGGGGGCAGCAGAGGATGAGATGGTTGGATGGCATCACCGACTCAATGGACATGAGTTTGAGCAAGCTCCAGGAGATAGTGAAGGACAGGGAAGCCTGGCACACTGTAGTCCATGGGGTCACAAGTAGCTGGACACGACTGAGCGTCTGAACGATGACAGAACCCAGGGGGCCCTGGAGGGATCCAGGGGTGCCCTGCCCCCAGCAATGGCAGTGCATGTCCCCTGGCTGCCACTTAGGTCGGGGAGGAACTCCCAGCTGCCCGGAAAATCCCTCCCACAAATAGCCCTGTTCCTCCCTGCCTTGACCTCCCTGAGGCCTGTGCTTGAAAAAATGGGGCAGGGTGGAGGTGGAAGCAGGATTCCCAGGCCTGACCCACCCCTTCCCCCGCCACGGCAGCCCAGCAAGGGGCATGGACTCTGCTCAGTGGTCTGGGGGCAGTAAACAGCCTCCCAGCTGAGCTTTATTTAACCTGACTGGGTCATGGACAGGGCCTGACCCCTGATCCCCCAAGTAAGACAAATATGGACAAGGGTTACTCATTAGAACATCTCCAGGAAGCTCAGGGTCAGCTCAGCCCCCTGGTTCCCGCCCCCGGGGCCCACCTCCTGCCCAAGTCCCTGAGGTGCAGTCTGGCTCCTGACCCGCCCTGCCTGTCAATCCTCCGGCAGGTATGAAGGACATCAGCAGGGGGGCCCGTCATGGGTGGGCCCTAAGCAGAGGTGAGGGCTGGAGCAGTCAGGCAGGAGGGGAGGGGACCTGGCCTGTCACCTTGATCTGCAGGATGTCCCCTTCGTGGGCAGGCCAGCCACGCAGAACCAGGCCCGTACGGGTGTCCAGCAGTACCATGAAGCCCGAGGAGAAGCCGGCCACAACGCTCCGGCCACTGGGGCTGACAGCCAGGGAGCGGACGAGCCCAGGGTTCAGCCCGCTGCTCAGGCGGAACTCATGCTGCCGGCAGAGGAGGACAAGCTGGGGCTCCACCACCCAGTCCAACCCATGTTCCCCCGCCAGGTGCAGCTCAATCTCCAACCCCCAGAGCCTCATTACCCATCAAGGGGAGGCCCCCAGGATCCCAGGCCAGAGTCTCATCCCCACCCCTGAGGGTTTGCCGCTGCAGGTGATCTGTCTCCAATGAGAAACTCCACCCTGGGCTCCTCTCTTCCGGGGTCAGGGGTGGACGGAGGGGTTTCTCTCCTCCCTGCCAGGCACCCAGGCCAGGGCTGGAAAAAGGGATGCCCCTGACCTGCAGGCCTGGCTTCCTGCAGTCCACAAAGCGCAGGGTCGAGTCAGAGCTGGCCATGGTGATGCTGGTGTGGGGGGCGGGCATGACGGCCACAGCGGTCAGGGGCACCCGGCTGTCTGATGGCTCCACTGTGCGAAGAGTCTTCCCTGTGAAGGAAAGACATGGTGGGTCTGGGGTTCCAGTCACTGATGGAAGAGTCCCAACTCCTCCTATCCCTCCTGCTGCTGCTGCTAAGTCACTTCAGTTGTGTCCAACTCTGTGCGACCCCACAGACGGCAGCCCACCAGGCTCGGCTGTCCATAGGATTCTCTAGGCAAGAACACTGGAGTGGGTTGCCATTTCCTTCTCCCCTATCCCCATACTTGCCTCCCACATACCAGATCTCAGTGAATACTAAGGATGTTTTTTGACCCTCCCACCTTTCTATTAACATCTCCATGGCCATGCCAGGCTTCTCTCCTCACATAGCAAACTGTGGCCGAAAGCTACACCTTCCACTGTCTGCTTTGATACTACTCCATCCCCCCAATCCCTGCTTTTTAACCTTATTTCTCTCTACAATGATGACACAAAATAAGCAAGCAACTGTTTACCAACCAGGATACTACACGCTCCATGTTAAGCCAAACCTCTACGCATTATCTACTTAAGCATTTGTTCTGATTCCCATTTTGCAGATGGGAAAACTGATGTTTCCAGGGACTTCCCTGGTGGTCCAGTAGCTGGGGACTCTGCACTGCTAATGCAGGGGGCATGGATTCAATCTCTGGCCGGGAAACTAGGATGCCACATGCCAGCAGCATGGCCAAAAGATTAAAACACACACACACATACACCAATGCTTCCAGCCGCAGAGGGACTTGCTCAAGGTCACTCAGCAAGGAAGCTGCCAGGCCCTCAAACTCAGGTCTGATGGATTCCAAGTCCTAAATGCTCCATTCTGTGGACTCACTGCATCACCCCCAATCACACACCGTTACACCCCAACCCGCCACCCTTAGTGGAGGACAGGACAGCAGCTACAGAACAGGCCTCACCTGGGCCCGCTCACCTGTGAAGGGGTCCCAGACGTGCACAGACCCATCACAGCTCACTACACACTGCGGGGCCTCGAGCTGGCCCACGAAGAAGACGCTCTTGCGGTGTTGGGCATAGACAAGGCGTGGGGCCGTCTCACTGGTGCCGTCCCCGGAGTTGTAGAGCGGCCAGAGGCGCACGGTGCGGTCCTTGCTGCCGCTCAGGAAGAAGTCCTCGCCGCTCAGGGGCACCACGCACTTGACAGCCCCCGAGTGGCCTGGGAAGCTCTGCAGGCGGATCTGGTGGAAGTGGAAGTGGGCGTCCTGCTGGCTCACGCCGATTTCGTACTGCCAGTAGGCCAGCCAGTTCCCGCTCAGCCCATGCGCACTCCGCGGCAGCTCCTGCTTCAGCGCATTGTCCTCACTCTGGCTGCCAGGCCCCCCGCCGCCCACCCCAGAGATGGGGCCCAGTGGGCCAGGGCTGTCAGGCCGGGAGTCATCGGGGATCTGGATGCGGTTCCCGACCAGGACACTCCCAAAGGTCCCCGAGTGGCCGTCATCCTGGGGGCAGCCCCCACCCTGGGGGTCCCACTCTGGGCCGGTACTGGGTGCAGTGGGCTCCACACTGGCAGGGCTGCGGCTGCTGGGGCTGACGCTCTCCAGGTACAGCCCCGCCAGCTCCCCCACCAGCTCATGGTTGGGGACGATTTTCCGGATGATGTCACCTGGATGGGAGCGGGAGAGGTCCTGAGATGAAGGGAGATGGCCAGCAACTGCTGCCACCCACCCAAGGGGCTTGGGAACCACAGTAGACAGGGAAGATACTGGCTGTGCAACTCTCAGCAAGTAACTCTGTGTCTCTGTGTCGGCTTCCTCCCCCTAGGAAAACCTGGATTCACGCCTTCAGTATGGACGTGTGAGCATCTTTCCTATGTGCCGGGTGCCACGCCGGGCATCAGAAACAAAACAGGGACCAAGACAGGTGATGCTCTGCCTCCCACGGCTCAGATGTCAGCGCAGGGATGACAACACATCTGACCCGGGCTGTTCGTACTATTCAGGGAGATGACACACGTAGATGCTCGGCACAGGGCCAGGCCTGCACAGTAAGCTACGTGAATGGTGGGCCACTCATTCCTCTTGGGCGGCTCCTAAGACATCAGTCCGGCAGCCTGACTCCCCTCCCTGCCCCAGGGACAGGCTAGGCCACTCTTGCGGCCCCCCATCCCCACCTGGCCAAAATTCAGTCTCTGTTTATATGTCACTGGGACTCAGAGGTCTAAGGCCAAACCCCTTTGCTCTGACCCAGAAAACTGCACCTAACAACCACTACTGACTCCAGGGACGGGAGGTGGGGCCCTCCCAGAGGAAGAATGGTAGCTGCAGAGGCTGGGAGGGGACGTGACGCGGCAGTACCCAACAGGCAGGAGAAGGGCACGTAGATTGTGTACGCCATCTCCAAGGTGAACACCTTCTGCAGCTCATCCAGCAGGGCGGGGTCCGCCGGCCGCAGCTGCCCATCAGAGAAGGCCACCTCTGGCAGCTGGCCCTCACTGTGGCCCATGGACTCCAGCTTCAGAGCCTGTGGGCAGGAAGCCCCAGGGAGTTAGCAGAGGCCACGGAAATCGGCCAGCCTGCAGCTGCCAGGTACATCTGCCCACCTGGTGCCGAAGTTCATGCAGCTGAGAGAAGACATGAAAGAAGGTGGCCACGGGCTCACTCAGGTGCTGCTGGACCATCTCCTGTCCGATACGCAGGCAGATGAGGGCGATGAGGCTGATGGTCTTCATACACAGGACAGTCCGGGCCTGGGCTCCACTTGGGAACCTGCAAATAGAGCTCATAAGCTTCAGTGATCCCCAGTCTACAGGGCTTGTCCAGAGTCTATTACAAGCTGTAAACGAAAGGTGCCGTACGACCACCTCATCCAAACCAGATGAGGAAACGGAGGCACAGAAAAGTGTGGCTTGCTCAGGGTCACCCAGCCAGGATGAGAACCAGGATGTCTGACACCCCACCCCCACTCTGGGGGAGCCCCCTCTGCTGGGCTGCTCCCTGGTAGGGGGTACGGGCAGAGACTTACCCCGTGACGAGAGACGTGAGGAAGCTGAGCACGGGCAGCAAGACCTCGTGGCTGATACGGGGCAGGATGTCCATGAGGGTGGTGTCCGAGAGGTACACGATGATCTTCTGGGTCAGCGTCACGGCAGCCAGCAGTCCCGCCTCCTTGCGGCTGTTCAGTCGACTAGGGCCCGAGGTGCTACCCGGGGCCACCTATGGCCATAGAGCGGATGAGGGCCAGGTGGCCCCACAGACCCCCTGGAACTCCCAGAGGTCCTGGGCCAGCCCTCAGGCTCCTCAGGACCGCCAGATCCCGACTGACCAGGTAGCTGATGTAGGGCAGGTACTGGTAGGTGAGGACGGGCTCCCCATAGAGGTGGGCGATGTGCAGCAGGCAGCTGAGCACGGGCGCCGACACTATGTCGCCCAGGATCGGTCTCTTCTGATAGATGTTGCCCACGCTCAGCGGGGGGCTCTCGCCACTGCCCCCGGTGAACTGCTGCCGGGTGGGCCCTGTCAAGGAAGGGCCAGTAGTCCTGAGTAGCCCGCGGAGAGCGAGAGGGAGGAGCCCTTCGGGGACTGCAGTGGCCGCTCCTGCTCACTCCAGCCTGGCATCTCCCTGAGCCCAACCCAAGCAAGGAAGGTGCTCGCAGAAGACTGGGACCCAGGAGGAGGTCTGAAATGAGAACGGGGAGGATCCGCTACAGGGGCCAGAGGGACAGAGCTGAAAGAAGCCCCATGCCCAATCTTACCAACATAACACGACGTCAGCAGGCGGAGCAGGTTCCGGGCCACGTGGCGAGAGGCCACAGTGGGGCCGAGCTTGGCGGACAGCCAGCGGACCATCTTGCAGGCCGTATCTGCAGGGCGGGAGTAGTCCCTGAGTGCATCAGATAACTGGGCCTCATGACTCCCCCACCCCACCCCACAGGCCCCACCTAGTGACACTGGTCCCAACTCCACCCAGGAGCCCAGCCTGAGCATGGTGGCCCCAAGGCCCCACCCTCCCTTTAGCAGAGCAGCCTGTGGGAGTCTGGCTTTGGGGCAGCTCCAGGCACCTCTGTGAAGTGAAAGTCACTCAATCATGTCTGACTCTTTGGGACCCCATGGACCATACAGTCCATGAAATTCTCCAAGCCAAAATACTGGAATGGGTAGCCTTTTTGTTCTCCAGGGGATCTTCACAACCCAGGGGCCAAACCCAGGTCTCCCGCATTGCAGGCAGATTCTTTACCAGCTGAGCCACAAGGGAAGCCTTACTTGGGCACAAACTGCAGGAAGGTTACTCTTGTGGTGACTCTCCCCCAGTTTCTAACTGAGGAGGTGCCCTCCACCCTCTCTGTTTCTCTTCACTCTCTCAGTCTAACCACACTGGCCTTTCAGATTCCTGAATGGAACCATGACAGCCTCAGAGCCTTGCACACGCTGTTCCCTTTGCCTGGAATGCTCTTCCCGCCACAGACCCTGCCATGTTCGCCCAGCTTCCTCCTCCACACTGAACTTCCACCAGCACTGCTTTCAAGGAAGTCTTCTCTGACCCCTGAAAACAAGATCTAAATCCCACTGTATGCTCCCTCGTAGTACCCAGCCATGTTCCTTGCAGCACTAACAGAACTCCTGCCTACAGCGTGGCATGTCCTCTGCTAGACATGAGCTCCAGGAGGGCAGGCCTGCGTCTCTGCTGTGTGTCGATCAGCTCCATCCACCGCTCGGTGCAGAGCTCAGCAGATGACGACCGTCAGACCAACACCTCCAGGCTCGAGAACTCACCAAGAAGGATCTTCTGTTCTTTACCCTCCGACTGCTCGGTCAGCGGCTCCTCTTCTTCCTCCCCGTTGGCCCCGTCGTCGCCAGCCACAACCGTATCCATGGACAGCACAGTGTCAGAGAGTGTGAGCTCGGACGTCTCAGGGACCTCTTCTTGTTCGCCCTCCCCCTCCCCCACCTCCAACACCACACAGCCTTCCTCCTCCTCCTCGTCCTCCTCGGATCCCTCGCTTTGCTTCAAGTCCTGGCTGCTGTCGCCTGACCTGAGGCTGCTCTTGTCCACCGGGATGCCCCCTTCGTCGGCCGCCCGCTCCTCACCCAGGGAAGCCTCGCTGGTGCTGCTCTTGTCGCTCAGCCGGCCCAGGCTCACAGCCTCAGCCTCCTGGGGCTGAGGGGACTCGGCCACATAGAGCCCAGCCTGGAAGTCCTCCGTCTCGGGGAGGTCAGCCTGGTCGTGGAAGCTGACGCCAGACATGTAGTCCGGGAGCCCCAGGCCCGAGGATGCAGTAGGCTCCCCGTCCATGTGGATCTCCTCCTCAAAGGCACAGGACCCGGGCCCGGCCCCCGGGAGCCCACTTTCCTCGTCCTCGGCGGCCCCCACCAGGCCCTTGTTTTCCTCCTGGGAGGCCTCCACGCCAGCCAACACCTGTAGGACGTGGGGCAGGAGGTGGACAAGAAAGGCCTGCAGGCCCAGCCGCACCATCAGCTGGGCCACAAAGCAGTCAGTGTACAGGTAGAAGCGGCCGTGGAGCTGGCAGGGGCTCTCGTAGGCCCCAATGAGAGGCTTCAGAAGGTACTTATTGGCATTCTTGGGGCCCAGGGCCTTGGCTACAGGTTCAAATAGGTACCAGGCTGCATACACGGCCGTGTGCTCCTCAGACATGAGTGACAGCACGAAAGGCAGCAAGATCTCCAAGCCCTCGGGGGTGATGTCACTCAAAACGGCACCCAGCTGCTGCCACAGGGCAAAGACCAGCTCCCGCCCCTGGGCCTCATCCTCCACGCGCCTCATCTGGTACAGGAGGATGAATTTGTGCAGCGCAGGGAAGTAGGAAGGGAAGGGGACTACAGAGCTGAAGGGGCTGAGGAGCTGGGCGGGGCAGGGTGGGGGCAATCCCTGGGAGACGGGCCTGTATGTAAACAGTGGGTCCAGCTTGCCCCTCCCTGCAACCACGGGGCCTTGAGGGCCACTCAGCTGCAGGAGTGTGTCCAGCACGGGCTGCAGAGACACCGGGACCTCCTTGGGATGGCGTGCACAGAGCCCCTGCACAGCCTTGAAGCGTACCCACAAAGGTGCGTCAGGCTGCAGTGTCCGGACCCTGGTGGCGAACACCATCTCAGCCAACAGGACCCCCAGTGCCTGCATATCCCGGTGAAAGAGGTCCCGCAGCTGCACGGGGGGCTGAACCCAGGGTTGCTCAGGCACCTCCAAGCGGCCCCCTAGGCCTTTGGTCAAGAAGTTGCCTAGTTTCTCCAGCTCCTCCAGAGCCTGCAGAGGACTGAAGCCCTCCGGAAGAAGAATCCTGCCCTCCTCACCTTCCCCGGGGTCTGCCCCAGCAGCTCTGTTCCGACGGCCCGGTCGAGAGGCTGAGGCCCCTGAGAAAGGCAAGAGGCCTGGCGGGACTTGACTGGAGGAGGAAGTGGAGGAGGGAGACGGTCCCAGCTGGTCACCTGTCTTCCCAGCGAGAGAAATGGAATCCAGAGCTTCTGTGGCCTGCTCCAAGTCATCTTCCCCTACCCCGGGCCTGTCCCTGGCCCAGCCAGACTCACAGGGAGTGGCCTCCAAAACCGTCCTGCCCATCCCATTCGTAAGCTGTGCGGGGAAGTCCTCCCGGCCTGTGCTCTCCTGGATGGTCTGGAACCACAGATTGGGGACGAGGGGAGGTTCAGGGGCGAGGGCAGGGGCCCCCGCCAGGCGCTGGGGATGTGGCTGATCAAAGAGCTGCACCACACCATAGCTGGTCAGGTGTGTGTGGGCGTCCACCAGGTGCAGACACACGTTCTTCTCCTTCACAGCCTCCTTGCCCTGTAGTTTGTAGCCAAAGGTGAGGTCAATCCAGTGGTGTAGGTCCTGGGACACCTCTCGGCTCTCCAGCAGTGCCCGGTGGGCAGCCACGAACTCCTGGTTAGAGCGGCACCAGGCCGGCACATCTAGGTCAGGCATGTCGGGGTGGATGGAGCAGAAGATGGAGGGGTCAGTGTAGAACTCGGGAATGCACTCATCTGGAGTCCAGCTCTGCATCCGCTCCATGCTGGCCGGGTACTCGTGGGGCTCCCACTGCGCCCGCACGTGTCCGCAGAGCACCGACCGGGGTGTGCGCCGGGCCTTGTACACGTAGTAGGTGATGTCAGAAAGCACGTCGGAGATGTGGTGAGGGACGTGAGGTGGCTCCCCGCCGCCTGCGCCTCCTGCCACAAACGCCTGCCGGGTCATCTCATATGTGAAGTCCAGCTGCTTATCCCCCTTGTTGAGGCGGAACTTGGACTTGCGCAGGTCTCGGAAGCGCCCACGAGGCACGGTGAAGTCAACCACCCAGGGCAGCACCGGATGGTAGTTGGGGTCCCCCTGCCGCCGACCCGCCAACCGATTCAGTTGCATGAGGTAGTGGAAGTTGCTGATGCGGCCGTGGACCCAGTCTAGCACAAGGCCCCTGAGCTCCTCCTGGCACGTGGGACACCCAGGTCCCCGTCTTCCCTCCTCGCCAGGCTCGACACCTGCCCTGTTTCTTGCTTCCTGGGTCTCCTCATCCCCCGCCTCCTCGGGCCTCTCATAAGCACTCAGGTCCAGGCGGAGCTCGCTGCAAAGTTTCTCATCCACGGCAATGTGGTGCAAAGACAGGGCCCCGCAGGCCAGTCCCTGCTGGTGACAGGCATCCATGGCCCTCAGCACACGGAAGAGAATGAAGAGCACCTTGGCTTGGCTGTTGGTCAGCTTGGCGGGGCTGAAGGTGACCACATCGTGCAGGGAGAACTGCACATACGGGTGCACCACGTAGAGCATCTCCGGGGACTCCAACAGAGCTTCGGCTCTCAGAAGACTGGGAGAGGCAGGGCAGCCCCGAGGGGCACAGGGGCCTTCTCTGGCATATGAGGGGCACTGCGCAGCTTCGCCCAGTGGCAGGAAAGGGCAACCATAGACCCTCTGCAGAGCCTGTCGCACTGAATCCAGGGCAGGGACAGCTGCGGGGGCAGGGCTATGACTGTAGGGCTGCCCGTAAGTGTGATACGCGTGGCGCCACAGGTTGCGATAATTCTGGGCAGCCACATCCTGCATGAAGCGAGTGAGGGTCTCCGGGGTGCCGGATCCCTCCTCAAAAGCCAGGCCGCCCAGCGGGTAGGAGAGCCTTCGTTTCCGCAGCCCGTGCACCTCGACTCTAGTCCAGCCGGCAGGCAGCCTCTGCACGGAGCGTTGCAAGAGAGTCCTGACTTCCGCTTCGCTCAGGCCTTCGGCGCGCGGACAGGGTCCCGGGGGCAGCCTGCGCTCGCGGAGGCTGGCCAGCCAGCGCGCGGGCACTAGAGCCACCACGTGTGCGCCCCCCGGGGCCGGAGCCAGCTGCCGGGCATCGATGCTCAGGTCCCTCTCCACGCTCCGGAGCAGCTCCTCCATGTCGGGGCTCGGGGGCGGTGACCAGCCCTCCGCCTTGGCGGTAAGCGCGACTTCCCGCCCCCTGCTCCCCAGGGCCATCCCCTCTTGGCCGCCTGGGGGCAGCGCGGGGCAGAGCCCTGCCACAGCCCCCCTCGCCTCGGCTTACCGGATGCCAGGTGGGTAGGGGTAAGCGAGGGACGGGGGCTGGGGCGGAGGAGGCGGGGATGGGCCGGGGATAGAGGCGGGCCGTGGGGGCGCTCTTACCCCTCCGCAGGGTGCTGCGCTCCAGGCGCGGCCGGGCGGGGGCTGAGGGGCGCCAGCGCCAGGCTCCACCGCCAGGCTCCACCGTGACGGGTCAGCTGACGCTGCTCACGTGATCGCCCGGTACGGAAACAACCGCACGTGGCTCGACTGAACCCGGGAACCCCGCCTCCTCTAGGCCGCGCCACCGCCCGCCGGCCTCTCCTTACCCGCACCCTGCTAGGCCTGGTGGCAGCTTCGCTTCCTCCCGGGCTGAATCGGGCAGGGGTGGGGGCTATGAGCGGCCCACGAGACTTCCCTTTCCCTCCTTACTTCCTCCTTCAAGCGCTGAGACGCGGACCTATGGAGGGTTTCCCTTAGAGAGGGCAGCCTCAGGTGATCACCCCCGCCGCCGCCGCCTCAACCACCTCGCTCTGGTTTTACCGATAAGAATCCTGAACCAGAGCTGGGACTTTTCACATTAAGTCCCTTCACCGCCTCCAAGCTGCCTTCCAAAAGAAAGAGCTTTTAGTTTTCCAAAGTTTCAGCAGTAACATTCCATTTGGCCCTGGCAACTCTCAGTGATTTAGGAAGGGCGGTTATTATTGTTCATATTTTACAGGTAAAAAACCAAGAACCTCCGAAGAGGCTTGTCCAAGTGGCAGCATGGAAACTCACCAAACTGGGGCACAGATCTGCTCTGGAGTCCTCCCCACTGACAGCTCTTTTAAGGCTTTTTTTTTTTTTTTTAATAATAAAAATTCTGGGCAATCTTGGGCAGAGAAGTTGAAGGCGGAAAAGCCAGGATGGAAATGTTCCCCCAAGACTTCCTGTTGAAGATCTGTCTCTGCAGTATGACAGAGCCTGCCTGCTGTTGTCAGAGCCTGCCTGCTGTTGTCAGAGCCTTGCAGATGCCATGGTGGCTGGGGGGAAGGTGCAACACGGCAGGGAGCAGAAACCAGCGAGCTGGCGCCAGAACTACAGGACTCCTTCAAGACGTCTTGGTTCTGACTCATTTGTGGGATTGACAGGCCATTGTCTTCAGCGAGACACCAGTATCTATTTTTCCAGTCCCACTTCTAGAAGGAGAGTTTGCCTCATGTAGGAGTCTGGTGTGGAGGTGTGGGAGCTCCATAAAGACACTTAAGAAAAAAAATAAAGTCCTAATTAGAGAGGAACAGGAATGGCTCAGCCATAATTTGATTTCATCTGTATCCTTCTTGAAAAAGGCAGCTAGAACTGCTGATGTGCTTGGTCACATGACCTTGAGCGATAATAACTTAACAGCCACCACTTACAGAGCACTGATCAGGAGCCAGGCATCTTGCTAAGCAGTTTGCATACTTTAAATTCTTACCACAACCCTTTTTAAGAGGATAGTTTTAGATCCGTTTTAGGATGAGGAAGCTGACTAAGTAATTTGCTTAGGTCCCATAGCTAGGAAGTGGTAGAACCAGGATTCAAATCTAGGCCTGGCTCATTCTAAAACCAATGTTCTTTGTACTCCTTGGCCAAGTACTATTTTGTTTTTAATTAAAAAAAAAAAAAATTGGCCATGCCCTGTGGCATGTGGGATCTCAGTTCCCCAACCAGGGATGGAACCTGTGCTCCCTGCAGTAGGAGAGAGTTAACCACTAGATCTCCAGAGAAATCCCTTGTTTTGTTTTTTAAATTTTATTGGAATATAGTTGACTTGCAGTGTTGTGTTAGTTTCAAGTGTACAGCAAAGTGATTCAGTTATATATATACATATATTTATTCTTTTTCAGATACTTTTCATATGTTATTACAGAATACTGAGTACAGTTCCATGTGCTGTATGGTAGGTCTCTGTTTGTTATCTGTTTCTTATATAGTAGTGTGTGTGTTTTAATCCCAAGCTCCTAATTTGTCCCTCCCCCACTGTTTTCCCTTTGGTAACCATCGTGCCGTATTTTTTTTTTTTCACCTGGGAAATTATGTGTTCTTAACAATCTTGTATCCCTAACATTGGTCTAAGTACCTAAGACCAGAGGAGGGTCTGGAGGTAGTGCCTGCTTCTTGTGTGCTGCGTGCTAAGTTGCTTCAGTTGTGTCCAGCTCTTGGTTACCCTGTGGACTGTAGCACTCCAGGCTCCTCTGTCCACGAGATTCTGCAGGCAAGAATACCGGAGTGAGTAGCCACTCCCTTTTCCAGGGGATCTTCCTAACCCAGGGATCGAACCCACGTCTCTTATGACTCCTGCATTGACAGGCGGGTTCTTTACCACTAATGCACCTGAGCCTGCTTCTTAGTACCAACAAAATTTTGCAGTCTTTGCTCTGGTTTCAGTTTATCTAGACTAAGGAGGCATTCCTTTTTCTTTCTGCAAGTTTGTGTGTGCCCTGCCCTCTAGTGGTTTTAGCTTGTAATGCACCAATGACCTTGAGTGTAACTAACCTTATCTCTTAAGAGTTCTTTCCATCCCTTATATTGAGATGTCTTTGCAATACTGGGCACTGGTGTTCTAAATTCTGGGGTAATGACACCTTCCCCAATTCAAACCCTAAGACCGTGGTTTTTCAAACGTTATGATGTACTTCTGATTGAGACCTCTGGAATCTGAATTTTTAACAAGCACTAAGTATTTCTGATGCAGGCAAACTGCAGGCCACATTTTGAAGTACAGTGTCCTGTAATAACTCTGTTTCCAAATGCTGCCTGAATCTCAGCCCAAGCACCCTTGGGCTTCGGGGGATCTGGCACCAAGTCAGCGACCCTCCTTTACCAGACCCCATATTGGGTTTCTCGGAGGTCATGGCTTGGATGGTCAGGGAGGAAGCCAGCAGAGGTCCCAACAGTCAGCCCGTGCTGATGGAGCTTAGCTCTTGCCAATGTGGCAAGGAGAAAAGTGAAGGAAGCTAATCTTTAGTGCACCAACTGAGTCAGGTATTGTGCTAGGTGTTTTCAAACATATTCTTTTCTAAAACCCTACAATAAGCCATGACTTTATTATTCATTGAGTTTTGTAGATGAGGAAATTGCGGCTCAGAGATGTAAAGTATCTTCATCAAGCTTACAGGTGGTAAGAGTTGGAATTTGAATCCAAGTTTGTCTAACTCAGTGGTTCTAAATGGAGGGCGATTTTGGCCCCCAGGGGACATCTGGTCATGTCTGGAGATGATTTGGAGTGTCACAAGTTGGAGGGTGGTGGGGGTGTGTGTGCTAAAGGCACCCAGTGAGCTGAGGATGCCAGTAAACAAGCTACTGTGTACCGGACAGTTCCCATAAGAAATTATCCAGCCCAAAATGTCAATAGTGCTGTGATCAAAAACCCTGGACTCAAAGCCTGTTGCTTTTGCCCTACACAGTGGCAGGATAGGGATATGGTAAGTTAGAACAAAACAGGAAAGGGCCTATTCCAAGGGTCTTGGGTGACAAGAAGGGAACAGGACTTCTGTGCTAAGCATAATGGTAAACGGGGGCAGCTGGTATTTCTCTTTCTTCCAAGCTTGGCCAAGACCCTGCTCAATTTCTCCCAACCTTGCCAAGTCAGTCCTGGGACGCCACACTAAGCTTGTCCTGGAGTGACCCCGACTCCCAGCTCAGGGCTGGGCAAAATATTTACCTGGGTCTTCCAGCACAGGACTTCCTAGCCAAAGCCCCTGGTTCTTGGGGCCTTCATGCTCCACCTGCGGCCCCTGGAAAGTTCCACATTAGCACCTTTGGCGGGGCGGGGGGATGGGGAGGTGAAAATATAAACAATGGAGCAGTGTAAAAAATGTATATGGAGTAATGGGCAAAGCCAGGAGGATCTCCTTAGCAGGACCCTGTCTGGGGAGGAACCTGAGAGGGAGTAGTGGGGAGCTGGCCTGGGAAGCAGGTTCCTTCCCACAGCCATTTCTCTCCTTCAGGTTTGGTCTGTAGATTCACGGGACCTTCCCCAGTACCCATTCCTAGAGCACCCACACACCCAGGCAGCCACCATTCTGGGCTTCCCCAATACTGGCCTCCCAACTAGACCAGGGGAGGGTGAGTCTGAGCTGACTGTGCCGACAGGAAATACCTCTCGTTCCAAGCTCAGAGCCTCTGAAGACCTAACCAGCAGACAGGGGGCGGGAGAGGAGGGAGAGAAGAGGGAGGAAGAAGGGGAGCGTGGGGGAGGGAGGAGAAGGGGGAGGGCGGGGGAGGGAGGCAGTCTCGGAGTGAGAGAGGAGAGGAAGGAACGTACGAGCGGGTCCCCCATATTTGGGGTTTCATCTTCCTTTCCTCATCACCCTTGGTGGGGGCGGCGAGGGCGGAGAAGAAGGGGATAGAGGAGGGCAGAACTGGAGGAGGATGTGGTAACAGCTGATTCGTCCCCTGAGGTCACACTTTCCAACAATCAGCTGTTACCGGGGTGGAAGGCAGGAAGTTTCCTTAAAGGCACAATGTTCCGTACACAGGTTCGGCGTTCTGGAGCTCGTAGGAGCCATAGCTTTCCCTTGATGGAGCCCGTCTTTCACGCAGAAGGAACTACCTCACACTCTAGGCTGTTACCTTCATCCTCAATTGGGAGCTTATGGAAACATCATGGATCCCTCTCCACACGTCCCTTTTTGATGGTGGTAGAGAGATGGGAGTGATTGAGATGGGGTGGACCTTTAACGAAGCGGTTCTGCAGCTTTTGCCAAGTCATTGGGTTCTTTTCCGATTATTATTAATTTTTTTTGGCCCATGTCCCCGCCCCTCTATGTTCTGATTGGCCTCTGGGGAAGGAACAGCCTTCTCACTGGTCTCCACCTCTGAAATCTCTTCCCTAAGTAGGCCTGAGTCAGTGAAAAGCTTCTGGGGGGCGGGACAGAATGGGGGTATCTACGTGCTGAGGACGGGGTTGCTGGCCAGTTGCACGTTGGCCCGGCCCGTCCCCTAGTTTCTGACCACAAGTCTTCCTTCTACCGTCAGGTGAAGACTGTGCTATAAATCTTTCGTTGGGAAGCTGCTGCTTGACAGGCTTTGTCTCTCTGTGACTGGGGCAAGACATCTACCAGAAGTTTCCTCTGATTAGGAAGGCCCTCCAGGAGGAGGAGTGGATTAGACCTCTCCAAGAGAAAGCTGAGGCCAGCCGAGGTAGGCAGTCCTCACTCCTCCAAAAGCTCCCAGGAGTCCTCATTTCAAAGGAAGAGTCTGTGTGCCCTGGGGCTGATTTTCACCTTCAGTTCTCACTCCTGCACCCTCTCCTGCTCTTCCTGAGAGAAACATCGCCTCCTGCAAGAGGTCAGTGAATCCGTTTGGGGGCTGTCTAAAAGAACCACTCACAGCTCCGAGAAGAGGGGCTGTAGCCCTTTAAGGAGTTCGCCGGGATAGATTCAGAGATGAGTTTAAAAATGCCAACTCACAGAGCGCGCTGGATTCTGGGAATGAGGTGTCGAACCGAGAACTACATTGACCAGTATGCACCGCAAACACACACGCCTCGACTTCCTTCTGCTCTTTAGGACTCGGGTTTGACGTACCGCCCCTCTAAGCAAGTAGCTTAGAAGGAGGGCTAAGCCACACCTTTTTACCTATTGGCTAGCTCTCGAGTTGGTGGGCGTGGCTTAGCTCTACTCCACTCGGCAAAGGGGTGGCCTCCTTGCCAATCAGAGCTAAGACGGCCAGGGAGGCGGGACCAAGGCGAAGCGCTGGCGCCCCCGAGTGGGTGTAGTCACGCTGCCCAGCAGTGGGCGGTGATTGGCCCTGGGCGGTGCAATCGCAGTTTGTGCGTCACGACGCCGCCAGCTGATCGGAGACTGGAGCCGGTGTGTGCTGGGCGCTGGGAAGAGACAGCGCCGCCGGCCGTGGGGATCGGATGCACGGATTTGCTCCCCTATCCTCAGCACCCCCCCACCCAGCACCAGGTGGGTGTGAGCTGGGGTCCCGGCAGCACAGGAGGGAATCGTGCTAACGGGGTAATGGGGGAAAGTAGGGTCCTGACGGCCACACCCTGCCCTTCCGGGGGAGGGGTGAGGGGGCGGCGGGGGTTGGGGCGTTCTGGGGGAGAGGGGCCTTGACTGGCTGGAGTAGTGTGTCAGGAGGTTTAAAGAAGCAGTCTGGGACAGTAGTCGTGCGGAAGGTTTTGTGGAGTAGCTGGGAGGAAGACGAGGGGCCAGAGGGCTGGGGGCGGCTAACCTCGGCGCCCTCTGGTCTGAGAATACGGGAGCCGGCCTCCCAGCTTGAGGATTTGGACAGGGCGGGTAACGGGGAGGTGCTTTGCCTGTGCCGGCAGTCACTGGGTCAGGGCCAGTTGAGCGCCCTGGCAGGGAAGGGGTCTCTGGGCGGGCCAGCCCCTCCTCTCGTTCCCTCCAGGGGATGTTATGTAAGGGGGGAGGGGAGAGGAGTAGGGGGCGGCGGTGCAGCGGCCTTATGCAACCCAAAGGTTAGGGTTTCACCGCGGGTTGGTGGGGGGAGCAGGCAGAAGGAGAGCTTGGAAACTCTAACCTTCCCCCCTTCCCCAGCCTAACTGGCCGTCTTGAGCCGAGAGAAGGTCACCTCTGCACCTCCCCCCAGCCTGTCCGGTTGTGGGGCCCCTAGCCCAGGCCTGGCCCTGACCGCCTGGGAAGCCGGCTGGCTGGGTGGGGCGCCTGGGTTAGTCATCACTGGGCTCCCTCTCTCCCCACCTCTCGGCCAACTCTTGGCCCCTCCCCGTGGCCTCTGGCTAGGCTATTGCCCCCACCTCCCTCCGGCCCTAGTTCCAGCCTCCAACTCATTTGGCCTGTCATCCTGGCTGTCAGACTGAGCTAGGAGCTGTCAGGGTGCCAAAGGGTTGATGGAGCAGCTGGTCAGAGGGTCAGTGCCCTGGGCCCACCCCTCCCTACAGCCAAGGGCACCTGCTTGGCACAGACTCTCAGCAGCAGCTGAGTCCTATGGGCTGAACAGAGCCTGCTCAGGCAGATAGGAGTGGGAAGGAGTTGAACTGGTCACCTGGGAGAAGGAAGATGCCACAAAGTTCATGCCTCCCAAGAGGGTTTTGTAATTTGAAAACCTCCCACCCTAATCTCTCTTTACCCTCTGGGTATAGATATCTAAAGGCAAGACCGCCTTGGCCCCTCACACTGGCATGGACCATGCCCTTCACAGAGTGTCAGCACAGACCCACCCTCCCAAGCTCGCAGCCTTCAAGCCTGCCACGCCCCCAGCCCCCTCCCTGGGCCATGCTGCAGGGCCCGGCTTTTCCTGCTGATTCATGCGTTGGAACTGTGGGGGCGGGGCTTGGAACTTGGAACAAAGTTCAGACATGGAGGGGCCGGCAGACAGCCTGGAATTCATACCAGATGTACCCGGAATGTGCAAGCGGAATGCCTGGCATTTAAGAGTCCTGGGGAAGCTGCCCAACCAGCCTGCCCTACGTCCCTTTCCTCCAGCCTCTGGTCCCCTTTCCTCTCCTCATAGTCCCAGGAACCTCTGCTGACCTTCTTCGAAACCCTAAACCTCCTCCCTTCCTTACTCTTCCCCAGATGTAGGCCCCCCCAAAACTCTTCTTCCTGCTGGATTCCCTGAGACTGAGTCAGTTGCCCTGATCCCTCCCATTTCTGGACCTGAGGTACACCTTCTCACCTAATACCTGGGTAACTGGTGGAGAGTGTCCAGGCTCCCAGATCCTGCCCTCTCAGTGCTGAGGAGGCTGGAGGCTACCCTGTGGGTAGCCAAGGCAACATGGGGTGAGAGCACATCTAGGTTTCTACAGCCTTCAGTTCTGGAAAGAGGAGCAAGGAAGTAGGTTCAGAGCTGCCTCTTGTCCCTTGCTGGAGGCCCAGGTCAGAGCCAAGAAGCCCTTCATTAGAAGGTTGAACAGCCACTGGAGCTGGACTTTGATGGCCAGTGGGACAGTGTCCCTGTGACATGGCCTTGCTCACGTCTTTCCCATTTTTCTTTCCTTTCCCTTTTAGGAACCTGTGCCTCCCACATCCTCACCTGGCTGAGCCGCAGTAGTTCTTCAGTGGCAAGCTTTATGTCCTGACCCAGCTAAAGCTGCCAGTTGAAGAACTGTTGCCCTCTGCCCCTGGCTTCGAGGAGGAGGAGAAAGAGGAAGAAGAGGAGAAGGAGCTGCTTTCTCCCTCCTCTGGAAGGTGACAGAGCTGGGGCTGGGAAGTTCTGAACAGCGAGAGTGATGATACCTTTTGGGGAAGAGAACCCTATTCAGTTGGAGAACCTTACCCCAGATTGACCCAGAAAGAGAGAAAGTTTCAGATCAGAGACCCTGGCTGAACTGAGGAATAGAGGGCTCTGAGTACCCAAGCTTAGTTGGTCTTTGACAGTGGGAAGAAGTGGAGCAAAGAAAATCCTGCCTTCCCCTTTATGCAAATGTCTTTCCTGATCCTCCTTCCTTCCTTGCCCCTCATTCCTTCCTACTGGCCTTTCCAAGTTCAAAAGTAAGTTTCTTCTTCAGGGAAAAGGTCATACTGAGTTGCCCATCTGAGTAATCATCTCCCTGCTCTTACCTGTTCCCTGTATTTCCTTAGTCTGGTCCAGACTCTAAATTCAGGGATGCTTCCACGTGGGACTCTTAGGCCCCCTGTCGGTTTCTCCACCTGTGAAATGGGGAATCACACAATTGAGCATACATGAAGGAATCACAAGCCCACTTTTGTGGACTCAGAGCCTGGGCTGTCCTCTGCTGTGGGTGGGAACAGAACAGCTTTTCACATAAGCTATTGCCCTTTCCCCACCCCTGACCAGAACCCCAGGAGCTGGGGCTGGAGGTTGAGGGGAGGGGCTAGGGTTAGACCAATGCCAAGGAGCTGCTGGGAACTCAGTCTTGGCATTGACTTCCCACCAAGCAAAGGTGGCTCAGGCTTCCCCTGCCTCCTAGAGCAGGACCACAGCCCTGATGGGGTTCCAGCTGCCACTGCTGACTTCCCCCACTTTTCAAGGATAGGGTGTGAGATTCAGCTCAGGCCCATGCAGGCAGGAAATTCTCTCCAGCAACCAGAAGAGATGGGTTATGAGATGTGACCGCTTTAGGGGCATCAGGCAGAATAAAGCTGCCATCCCCCATCTCCTGATCTAATCTCACCCTTGGACTCATGTTCTGGTGTGGTTCAGCCTTGGCCCAGTCTCCCTGCCTGAAGGTAATCAAGTTCAGGGGTTACTGGAAGCTGTTTGTTCTGTTTGGGAGCAGGAGTTGTGCAGGTAACTGGGTCCTGTTCTCCACTTTTGAGGAACAGATTTAGGAGAGAGTAGCTCATTGAACCCACCCTTCTGCAGCCTAAGCTGGATGTGAGTGGACTGCAGTAGAGGAGGGTGGGTAGACTTGAGTCCACTCACAGGCTGCAACAAAGGTTGCTCTGTCCCTGGACATTGCTTCCGTCCTTTCTTCCCCTCCTCGCTTCACGGGCCACAATGTCTTCATCCAGCCTTGGGTACATGGCTCTGCCATCCTCACCCCTCGTGGAGCAGAAATGAGGAATAACAGCCTGGAAAGACAGAGGCAGACAGAAGACCAGTGAAAGACCAGGCCTGGAGAGCACAGGGCCCTGTCTGGACATCCTGCAGAGGGGGCCCGTAGAGGCCAGGAGCACCCCCAGGAGGAGGGAGGACAAGCCACCCTCCATCGAGGACAAGCTTCCAGCCGTCTACTTCGTTCTCCACTGCTCTCCAGTCTTTCTGCCTCCACATCAGGGATGTGGGACCATGTTGAAGTGTCCTTGACTTCATCCTCCCGCTTCCACCTCTCCTCACCGTGTAATTTGTCTTTAAGCACCCTTGAGGAGCAAGAGCCAGCTGTGAAAGGACATATGCAGAAAATTCATAAAAGAAATTCCAATAGATAAAACCATGGGAAAAGGTGTGCTTCATTAGTAATTAAAGAAAGGCAGCTATAGCTGGAAGCATTTTTTTCCTGTAGCAAACTATAAGAGAAAAAATAAGACCCAGTTATTGACAAAGAAGTACTAAAATCACACTCTCGTACATTGCACATGGGTATACAAGTGGGTAGTCTTACTGATGTCAGTTGGGTAATGTGTGCCAAACGTCCTAAAAGTATCATGGCCTTTGATCTAGTAATTCTACATTTGGGAATGTATCCTAAGAATATAATTAAAGATTAGTTATAAGATGTTCATCCCAGCAATGCAATAGGAAAAATTGAGAACCAACTGTCCGGCTGGGAATTCATTTCTTTTTCAGCTGTAATGAAAATTTGCAAGAAGAGGTTGCTTGAGTAAATTATTATGTATCCACCCAGATGGTGGAACACTGCGCAGCCATTAAAAGTCATGTAGGAGAGCATTTGACTGGAAAGAAAAATGCTCTCTGAATATTAAAAAGGTTATAAAATGATATGTATTATGTGATCTCAATTTTGCTCTTTTAAATATGGGCGTATACTTACAAGACAGTTTTAAAAAGACTGCAGACATACTCCAAATTGTTAATAATAGTGGTTATCTTTGGATGATGGAATAAAGTTGTAATTTTTCATTTGGTTTTCTGTAGTTGCTAAATTTTCTACATTAATCATGTATGGCTTTCATATAATAAATAAGATTTAAAAGAATCAGTGTAATTTTTAAAACTTCTGGAGAGGTGGGTGTGGAAGAATGAAGGGTTCCCTGCAGCCCCATTCATATAATGGGGTTTTGGTGGAGGAGGGGAGTTGTGAGAACATTTGTGGGAGCACCTATTGCTTTATAAATTTTATTCTTTGGGAGTAGCTGGAATCCACTCCTTGTACAGGGAACAGCTGTTGCCCTGACTTGGTGGCAGCCACCTAAAGAGGTGTAGAGTGGATGGAGTGAAATGGAAAACAGGAAGAACCTGTCACTCTTCAGAAGAGGAAAAGTTCCCCGCCCCCAAAGCTGAAAGCTTCTGAATAATCCTGACAGTCCTGCTTCTGAAAGCAAGATGTGGCTTTTTCCCTTTGACTCTTCCCCAATCTTGAGATGACCCTGTGCCACCTCTCCTTGCCTCCTCAAATTGGCACAGATACTCACTCCTCCCCTAATGGGTACCAAGCCCTGGCGGGGGCGGGGGGCAGCGTGGTGCTTTTCAAGATTGGGGCTGATGATCAAAGTCCTCTGTAGCGGAGGGGCCCTGGTGGGTCGCTCTTAGAGAAAGGGAGTTGTTCCCTATGAGAGGTACCATGTCAAGGCGCAGGACTCCTGGAGTTTACATGGGGTTGCTGAAATGTGTTCAAGGTCTGGAAACATCGGGAAGGAAGGTGGCTGGAAGGAAGTGATGTGCCCCCGTGTCCGCCCCCCGCCCCGCCCCGCTCCACAACTGACTGGAGTGGGGCGCGGGGCAGAGCGATGGCGAGGTTTATGCCCGTAGGAGTGGGTTTGGCCTGGCCTCTAACTTCAGGGCTGCGTGGGTAGGGTGGGAAGGAGGCACAGGAGGTGAGAGGTGAGAGGTGAGAGGAGGTGAAGTAGGTGAAGGTTCATATGGCTGGGCCTGTGAGAGTATCAGGTGAGATTAACAAGTCATTTCCGGATTTGCGGGGAAGTGGGGACACAAGAGGGCTTGGGAAGACCCCTGTCGACATCCAGAAAGCCTCCCTAAGCTCCGTTTACGGGTCTGATCCTGGGAAGCCCCCTACCCTCCATCCCCCTCGAAGGCGGCAAGTGGTCGGCTGCGGTGGCTCAAGGGGCGGTGGCCCCATGGCTTCTCCAATCACCGCCCAGCCAGGGGTTGGGGGCGTGGACGAGACCTGGAAAAGTTAAAGCCGATTCCGAAGGCGGAGCGGGCGGGGGAACCTAAGGACCCCGCCTTGCCGGGAATCCTGCTCGCAGTCTCCGCAGCGGGGTGTTGGATGCGTCGGGGCTGAGAGCCCGGGAGCCCCAGGGACCGATCCGGACCTAGCCCGCCCGCCAGGCCATGGCGCCCTCTGGACTCCTAGTCACCGGCGCCTCCTTCGCCGCCTTCCGGGGGCTGCACTGGGGGCTGCAGCTGCTGCCCACGCCGGAATCTGCCGCCCAGAACCGTTGGAAGTGGCGGAACATTTGTGTCTCCCTGGTGCACAGCCTGCTTACGGGGGCCGGGGCGCTGCTCGGGTGCGGGGCTTAAGAGGTTTCGGAGGCACAGTGGCGAGGGCGAGGGAGGGGGCGGTTGGCTGGGATTAAAAGACCCGGAGGCATCTTCAGAATCCATGCGAGATCTCGAAGTGTCTGAGGCTGGGGTGGGTTTGTGGATGAGTGGGTGGTGTCGATCCGTCCACAGCCGGAGAATGGATCCGTGTCCACACAGACGCTGACCATGGCTCTCTCGTCTCCTCCAGGCTGTCGCTGTACCCTCAGATGGCCGCCGACCCGATTCATGGCCACCCTCCCTGGGCTTTGCTGCTGGTGGCTGTCTCTGTGGGTAAGTCTTCAGGGAAAGCTGGACCAGTTTGGGGCAGGGGACAAACTTCCAGAAGTCATTCCAGGTCTCCTTCCCTCTTCCATTTCTTGATGGAGTGAAATGTTTCTGGCAGATTCACTGAGAGGAAACTAAAGAGGCCGGAAAGGTGGAGATTCTTCTCCAGACTGGACACTGGCTTGGGGGAAGCCTAACACCAGCCTCCCCTCCTTGCCCACAGGTTATTTCCTGGCAGATGGAACTGATTTGTTGTGGAACCAGACCTTGGGCCAGGCCTGGGATCTTCTTTGTCACCATGCGGTGGTGAGACTTGGCAAGCCGCGAGACAGGGAAGGAGGCGTGCCCAGCCTGGGGGTTCCTAGTCTCTCATCAGCCTTCTGTCCTGTGACTTCCCCCGGAGTTTCCGACCCCTGCTGGCACTTGATCCTCCCAACCTTGGGCTGAACTGGGGGGAGGGGATTACTGCTGGCCACAGCTGGAGTCAGCACTGCCCAAGGAGACTGGATTCCCACAGGTGTCCAGTCTATCACAGAAACATTGACCATGGAGCTTAATAAGAAGGGGGAGTCCCAGTGCTGGGAGTGGGGATGGGGTGTGAAAGCACAGGAATGCAAATGGTGGGAGGCAGACAGCCGGAGGCCAAAGCTGCTCCAGTTCAATTCTATGGAAGGGCTGTTTCAAGGCCATTCAGGCTCCTAACAAATGGGTAAACGTAAGGTTGGCTTTGTTGGGGGCTGTGTGGGAAGTGCCACAAACTGCTTGGGAACCCTTCTTGAGGACTGGGATGTTGGGACCTGATCGTGTTGGGACCTCATGGGTGGTAGGTCATGGAAGGTCCTCTGACCTCTGACCTCGGCTCCCCAGGTCGTGAGCTGCCTCAGCACCGCCGTTCTGTCTGGCCACTACGTGGGCTTCTCTGTGGTGTCTCTGCTTCTGGAGCTCAACTCCACCTGCCTGCACCTACGCCAGCTGCTGCTGCTCTCTCGCCAGGCTCCATCCCTGGCCTTCAGCGTGACCAGCTGGGCCACCCTGGCCACCTTGGCCCTCTTCCGCCTGGTGCCACTGGGATGGATGAGCCTGTGGCTGTTCCAGCAATGCCACCAGATCCCTCTTGCTCTGGTCATCCTTGGTGGAACTGGACTGGCCATTGTGGGTGTCATGAGCATCAATTTGGGCATCCACATTTTGGTCAGTGATGTTTTGCGATCTCGGCCCTGCCCACCCACCCTTGGAAACAAGGAAACCAGGGGCACTAGGACAGATTGTGATGGTGAGTCCATCATCAGGGATGATTCCACTCTCAGGCTGAGAGACTGAGCCTCAGGCTCCTCCTCTGCCAGGCCTGGGGGAGGGAAGACCAAGACCAGGAGATGCTGGTTTTCAATGCACTATCCCCCAGGGACAAGGCCTGGACTTGGTTTTCAGTATCTCAGTTCCTCTTCCAGCTAACTCCTGCATTCCTAGGATCTGAGGAGAAATGCTAATATTCATGAATGGGTGGGAACCTGGGCTACTGTTCACTGAATCCCATCATCAGATTACTGCCCTTTTCAGGAAACTAATTCCAGAGGTACAGCCTGTGCTACCAATAAAGGGTAGTGGGAGGCATGAAGCTGGAAGAAACTGCCATGGGAACAGAGACTCTGCTATAGCACAGGAACAGATGAGTAAAGTGGAAGTCCTTCTAGGATCAGAAAGAGATCTGGTCAGAAGGGGTGAAGATCAGAGAGAAGAGAGACCTCATCCATGACCAAATTATGGCAGAGGGAGGAGGGTTCAACAGGTGCTGTGTAACCAGTAGGGATGGACATAACAGTTGCTAAGAGACAAGAAACGGGTGATGTTTCTGGTTCTCAAAACCATATCATTCTGTTTGGATTTCAACCTAGTCCTACTGTGTCGAGCATCCTCCTTTTACCTTTTTTTAGTGTCTTTGGACCTTTTTTAAAAAATGCAGATTCTTAGAGGAATTCTGAGATTCATTAGAGGAATGAACACCTGGTTAGGTCTGTCTTCTCCAAACTGTACTAAAGTCTAGAGCCATAGCAGGAACTCAACCACCCATTCTGGGTGCCCCGTGTAGGGTCTTCCCAAGCTTGGGCTTTCATGGGAGAATGAGGTCAGAGGCAGAAGCAAATGAGGTGAGGCTTCCACTTGGATGCAGTAGCATTAAAGAATATCTGACTCTCTTCTGGAATTAATTTGAAAGCTCTGCTTTCTCCTCTGCTGCTTCTACTTCATTTTCTTTTTTTTTTTCTACTGCACAAGACACCTCCCTTCTGCAGGCAGAACATCCAGGTTGTATGAAGTGTGAGCAGATGAAAGTTGCAATTCCACTAAACAATGGGAAAGAAATAGATAACCCTTAATTATCCACAGAAAAGGTACAGGAGACAAAAGCAAGAGAAAGATAAAAGCAAAAAGCTGAGCTAGAGAGAGACAAAGGGAATGAAAGAAACAGACATATGCAGATGGAAAGACAGATAGGAAAAGATTTGTTGCATAGAAGAGGCAGAGACGTAGAGAGATGGAGGGCAAGACACAATCGTTGGCAGAAATTTCAAGAAAGTCTGTTATAGATGCTGAGAAGAACCAAAATCATAGAATTGGTTAAATGGTCATAAGAAAAAAAAAAAAAAACAAGCAAAATAGAAATAAAGGCTGATGGGAACGGACCCCAATGGTGGAAGATACAGATGGTCTAGATGGTGAAATAAGGGGAGTGAGTGACAAGGAGGAACCACCAGATCCCAGGGAGATAGGTCGTAGTGGCTGATAGATTAGCAGAGTGAGAGGAAAGAGGTGGTAATAGAGACCAGCGGGGGACTTCCCTGGTGGTCCAGTGGTTTAAAATTCTGCACTTCCAATGCAGGGGGCATGAGTTCGATCCCTGGTTGGGGAACAAAGATCCCAAATGCTGTGTGGTGTGACCAAAAAAAGAGAGAGAGAGAGATGAAGATTAGTCAGGGAAGCTGAGAAGCAGAACAGAAGGTAGAGGAGGCAGTCAATGGAAAGATTCATTGACAGAAAAAGCATGCAATATGTTGAGTTGGAGACCAGCAGAAAGACAAAGCACAAACAGCTACAGTGCCCAACACAGACAAGAACTGAGAGGCAGAGGCTGGTAGGACGATGAGAAGTAAGAATAGGAAATGGGAAATGACACAGAAGAATAAGCAAAGGGACTGAAGAGAATCAGAAAAAAGGAAGTGGGGGCAGAATGATGAAATAAACATTCAAAGAAAAGAACTAGGAAAAAGAGGGAATGTATAGATAGAAAAAAAACATAGGGGACAGAGAGAGAGAGGGATTGTGAGATATCCTCATCAAAGAGTCATGAAAACCAAGGCGCAAAGGGGGAAAATGACGAATAGAGCCAAGGAGAAACTGCAACAGTTGGAAGTAAGCGCAGGCAGGAAATGAGAGCAGAGGCTTTGAATGTAATCAGGCTAAAACCAGAGATGCAACGGTATAGAAATTGAGACAGAGATTTCTTTTTCTTTTTTTTTTTTGGTCATGCCTTTTGGCATGTGGGATCTTAGTTCCCTGACTAGGGATCAAACCTGTGCCCTCTGCACTGAGAGAGTGGAGTCTTAACCACTGAACCACAAGGGAAGTCCCAAGACCTAATAAAGTAGTATCTTCAAAACTCAATTGTTATTTTAACCAAATGCCTTGATTAACAAAAACATTGTCTTGAGCTTTCAAAGAAAAATGTGACAAACAATGGGAGGAATCTGTTCCCAAACTATGTGTTGATGTCAATACTGAATCATTCCAATCCCTACACCTTTTCAGTTGCTGTCATGAATTCACGGTTCAAGTGAGTTCCCCTCTCGGGAAAACTTGGTAGTATCTATGAAGGGTGCCCAAGATGGAAAGAGGAAAAACCACCATAGAGGGAAATATGAAGTGGAAAATGGCTATTCCTATGAGTTAACTCTTAAAACACAGGAAGTGATTTAGATAATTGGGGGGCGGGGTGGTGCAGGACGGAAGTGGATACCTGAAGAATTTGGGATCACACACAATTTTCCATCACGGTGACCCAGTGAAACTTCAGGAGGGCAGAACTGGACTGTGATTATAATTGAGTAAGTGGACATCTCATCAACTGGTGTTATATATGTTGTGGACCAGATATAAATGATGTGAATCAAAGAGGCATAGTCAGTTGAGAGCCTAGAAAAGAGAAGCTAAAAAATGCAGAGGTTTGCAGATGCTAAATTTGTTACAATGAATTGGGTTGCCATGGTGGAGGTTGGCAGATGCTAAATTTGGTACGGTGAGTTGGGTTGCCATGGTGGTGCTTTAGCAGGCCTCACCATGGCCCAGTGAAGTGGTCTTCAAGACTGACTCCATACTTAGCTGGCAGGGGAGATAACATGATCCCAAAGATTGACTCCATGCCCACTGAGCTACTGGCTGATAAATTCTTTGTCCTCTGGCATAGGGGAGAGGATTTCCTGGATGGGAAGCATTGATATTTTATGGTTTCAGAACACTATCCTGATCAAAAATTAATAAACTGCTATGTAAATAAGATCATCAGTCTTTTGTGAATATGGTGACTTTGAGTCACTTTTCTTGGCTCCAGAGTTGTCCTGGTTTATAATGTGATGCTGGCTCATGGAAGCTTTGCTGTGAGAAGATCTCTTGGCACTAACTCTTTAAACTACAAAGTCCTAGAGCCCCTACTCTGAAAAAGCGAACCGAATGTCTTCAGTAGAATGGACTTAGAGCAAAAGAAAGGATTCAGACAATTTAGAATGATTCTCAAATGCCAAGGGTTGAATCCAAAAGAGCCTTTTAAATTTATCCTGAGTTAACAAGAAAATTAAACGGAAATATCCATACCTGAGTTGTCAAAGCCTTGTTATATGTAAAATCTGGATTTGTTTGGCCGAAGGTTAGGAGCCCTCACTCTGCAGGTGATTACACAAGGGAAGTTATTCTCTAAAGAGCTGCTCCTTCATTGAAGTGCAGTATTTGTTCAGAATCATTAACGAAAGTCACACCATCCTAGGCTGAACATGTGTCATGAGCCTTCTGCATGAGGCACCTTTGATACCTTCTCCCATTTAACCCCACACAATAGAGACACATCCTATATACATAAAAAATATATATATATTTAATTTTTGGCTGCACTGAGTCTGCGTTGCTGCTTGCAGGCTTCCTCTAGTCACAGTGAGTGGAGGCTACTCTCTGCTGGCGGTGTCCAGGTTTCCCTTGTTGGGCAGCACATATTCTAGGCCCGTGTGCTTCAGTATTTGTGACCTGTGGGGCCTAGAATTCAGGCTCCGTAATTGTGGCAAACGGGCTTAGTTGCCCTGCAGCACATGGGATCTTCCGGGACCAGGGAGAGAACCCATGTCCCCTGAAATGGCAGGCAGATTCTTAACCATTGTGCCACCAGGAAAGTCACCATCCTATTTTTCAGATAAGAAAACCAAGATAACTTACTCGGGATTACCTAGCCGGTTAGTGACAGGGCCCAGACTCAAGCCCATACATATGTTTGTTTTCTATTATAGCACCCCTGTCCAACATTTGATATTTTTGCCTGTCTAGCTCCTCTCTCTCCCTTCTCACCGGGCATGTGACTCAGGGCTAGTCAATCAGAACACGGTATCCTTTTTCCTTGAGATGAGTCTGTGACTTGGGCAGAACTGTGAGCCTCCACACCTTGCCTTCTGCTAGAACTTTTGGCTGAGATGTACTATGTGCTAACATCGTTAATCCAGGTTGATATAAGATAACTTCCATGAGCATGAAGCCAAGACAGAAAAAAGGGATTCAAAATACAGACAGAGATTTCTACCATCATTTAAATATCTGGATCAAGCTCTACCTGAAGCAAGAACTCCACCCCCCACCCCCCACCCCCGGACCATTCGGTTACACAACTCTAAAAACTCCCAGATTTGCTTTAGTGAGTATGAACAAATTTTTTTTTCACTTGTAACAGTGAGTCTTTATTAATATATCACCTTCAAGATTATCTTACCATTTAATTTCTTCATCCTTTTTTATTTGTATTTTATTTATTTATTTTTGGCTGTGCCTTTTGGCTTGTGGGATCTTAGTTCCCCAACCAGGGATCTAACCCAGGTCCTGGCAGTGAAAGCACCAAGTTCTAACCACTGATCTGCCAGGGAATTCCCTTGCAAAAAATTAAAGCCTAGAAAAGTTAAGTGAGGGGACTTCCCTGGTGATCCAGTGGCTAAGATTCTGTGCTCCCAATGCAGGGGGCCCGAGTTAGATCTCTGGTCAGGGAACTAGATCCCACATGTTGCAACTAAGAGTTCGCACGCAGCAACTAAATATCCTGAATGAATGGAACAACTAAATAAATAAATAAAAATTTAAAAATTACTTAAAAACAAAAAGAAAAGCAACTTATCCAAGCACACCCAACTAGTTTGTGGCACAACCAAAAGAATCCAGTAGAAAGTTGACAACTGAAGATCAATCAGATCAGATAGGTTGCCTCTGAAGTGGTATTTGTAAGTCAGGATGCTTCTTCAGCTGGAAAGCCAGACTTCTATTCACCAAGTATTGATTTCTGCACTTTTCAGGAATGCAGTCATTGAGCAGGGCAGAGGTCCATTTCGGCATTCCCCTGACAACACGAACATCACTTAACTCAGTGTTAAGAGCATATTCTTTCTGTCCCTCTAACCAGGTGAACATCTATTTCTGCTTTATTGACTATCCCAAAGCCTTTGACTGTGTGGATCACAATAAACTGTGGAAAATTCTGAAAGAGATGGGAATACCAGACCACCTGACCTGCCTCTTGAGAAACCTGTATGCAGATCAGGAAGCAACAGTTAGAACTGGACATGGAACAACAAACTGGTTCCAAATAGGAAAAGGAGTATGCCAAGGCTGTATGTTGTCACCCTGCTTATTTAACTTATATACAGAGTACATCATGAGAAACACTAGGCTGGATGAAGCCCAAGCTGGAATCAAGATTGCCAGGAGAAATATCAATAACCTCAGATACGTAGATGACACCAACTTTATGATCGAAAGCAAAGAACTAAAGAGCCTCTTGATGAAAATGAAAGAGGAGAGTGAAAAAGTTGGCTTAAAACTCAACATTCAGAAAACTAAGATCATGGCATCTGGTCCCATCACTTCATGGGAAATAGATGGGGAAACAGTGGAAACAGTGTCAGACTTTATTTTGGGGGGCTCCAAAAATCATTGCAGATGGTGATTGTAGCCATGAAATTAAAAGATGCTTACTCCTTGGAAGAAAAGTTATGACCAACCTAGACAGCATATTAGAAAGCAGAGACATTACTTTGTCAACAAATGTTCATCTAGTCAAGGCTATGGTTTTTCCAGTAGTCATGTATGGATGTGAGAGTTGGACATAAAGCAAGCTGAGTGCTGAAGAATTGATGCTTTTGAACTGTGATGTTGGAGAACTCCTGAGAGTCCCTTGGACTGCAAGGAGATCCAACCAGTCCATCCTTAAGGAAATCAGTCCTGAATATTAATTGGAAGGACTGATGCTGAAGCTGAAATAACAATACGTTGGTCACTTATGCAAAGGACTGACTCATTTGAAAAGACCCTGATGTTGGGAAAGATTGAACGCAGGAGGAGACAGGAACGACAGAGGATGAGGTAGTTAGATGGCATCACCAACTCAATGGACATGAGTTTGGGTAAACTCCGGGTGTTGGCGATGGACAGGGAGGCCTGGCGTGCTGCAGTTCATGGGGTCCCAAAGAGTTGGACACAACTGAGCGACTGAACTGAACTGTACTGAACCAGATGGGGGACAAACCTTCCCTGGTCACATCTTCCACAGGAAGTAGACGCTGAAATGAAAGTGATTCTCAGACTGAATGAGCTCTTTTCATTGAGATAAGAATGCAGGCCATGTGGGCTTTAAGAGTTGAAGAATAGGAGGTCATTCTTTTTTTTGTTTGTTTTTTTGGTCACACAGTATGGCGTGTGGGATCTTAGTTCACTGATTAGGGATGGAAGTTGTGCCCCCTGCATTCGAAGCACTGAGTCCTCACCACCAGGTTCCCAGGGAAGTCCCTAGGAGGTCGTTCTTACAGAGTGAAATGAGAGATTCCTGCAGCAGTTCTTCCACCCTGTCACCGTCTAGCCCCCACACAGGTTCTGGCATAGTAGCTGACATTCCAAGGTTGGCAAATGATTCCTTTGGATTAAACTTTGTCCTGTCATTCTGACCTGCCAGCCTGTGCCCTTGGAAGGGCTCCTTCACCTCCTTGAACTTCGCTGGTTGGCACTGCTAATCCCTGGGGCTGAGAGACTGGCACAGAGGCCCGCTGTGCCCCAGATCCCAGGTCAGGGCACCACCAGAGGACGGAGAAGCCAAGGAACAAGGATGCCACAGATTCCTGCTGCTGTGTTGGCCCAGAAAGATACTGCCCATCAGCCCTTCATTAGCTTCCCTCAGCAGCTTGTCCAGACGTTGTTTTCTTCATGCTCATGCTCTTCCTTCCCTAACCCCAGCTCTTCCTAGAATCCAAATGTTTCCACCCTGGCAGCAAGCAAGGGTGGGGGGCTGGGAGCATGGAGGAAATGAGGGGAGGGAGAGAGGGGGGCCTAGCCTAGGGTAGCTGCTGCAGGCTTTCTTTGACATATATTGAATATTAAAAATTCATGTGAACTTTGAAGTCTGCTTCAAAATCTTTTCCCATCTCTTTTAATATAAAATAACATTTGAAATCACTTAAAAGTTGTAATACTTGAAAAAAAATTTTTTTTTAAATTTTACTAAATGTCATGTGAAACTGTTGGTGTTAGGATCCACGAAAACGTGCTGTTTTATTTTGCGGCTCTAAGTATGATTGGCACACACTACTCTATTTTTCCTTTCAGCAAGTATTTATGAATGTCCTACTATGTGTTTGGAACATAGGTGATGTAACAGTGAGTAAACAAGGCAGAGATCAGGCTACAGGGAGCTACAGGGAGGATATGGTTAAAGTGGGAAATTGAGGGACTTCCCTCGTGGTCCAGTGGCTAAGACTCTGAACTCCCAATGCAGGGGGCCCAGGTTTGCTCCCTGGTCAGGGAACTAGAACCCAGATGCCGAAACTAAGAGTTCGCATGCTACAATGAAGATCAAAGATCTTGCATGCCGCAACTAAGACTCAGCACAGCCAAACAAGTTTTTAAAAAAATTTTAAGGTGGGAAATTGAGAAAGTAGGAGTCATCCAAAGGAGGGAAACCAGAGGTAAGGGATGTAGAAATGGGTCATCCACAGATTGAGGATGACCTGATGACATGTTGAGGAAGGGATTGTTGCATTCTGACATTCAAGGGTTTGTCCAGGATGTTTCCTCCCAGACCTGCACCCTTTGCTGTGCTCCTGGTCTGTACATAGCACTGCCATCAACTCACTGGTTAAGACAGGAACTTAAGAATCATCCTCAAGCCATACCACTCCACCTTCTACTCCCACACACACATGTCCAATTAATCACCGAGTTCAGAATGGCTTTCACATTCATTCCTTTCCATTTCTCTTTGACTTATGGCTGAAGTCACCATCATTTCTACCTTAGGTGACATGATGATGGCCTAGTGACTACTTTCCCCACAGTGATCAGTCTATGGTTGTTAAAATGCAAATTGGATCAGGCCATTCTCTGCTTAATGCATCCAGTGTTCGTTCTTTTTCAGAGAGAGGCATAATTCATGATACGACCTGTAGTCTTCTGCATGGTGACCCTTGTCTACTGTCCAGATTTGTGGTACTGTCTTTTTGTTTTTAGGGTTTATTTCTGGCTGTGCTGGGTCTTCATCACTGGCAGCGGCGGGGAACGGGGGCTATGCTCTCGTTGTCATGTGCGGGTTTCTCATTGCAGCGGTTTCTCTCTTGGGGAGCACAGGCTCTAGGGCTCATAGGCTTTAGTAATTGTGGTGCCCAGGCTTAGTTGCCTCTCTGCATGTGGCAACCTCCCAGACCAGGGATCGCAGCCATGTTCCCTGCATTGGCAGGTGGATTCTTAACCACTAGACTATCAAGGAAGCCCCCTGGTACTTTGTTTCACTGCCCTCCCCCACTTTTTTTTCCACCCTGCCATGTGACTTAGTTTCCTGACCAGGATTTGAACCCAGCCCTGGCAGTGAACGCACTGAGTCCTGATCGCTGGACTGCCGGGGAACTCCGCTGCGTCACTCTTTGTGTGGCTTTATTCAGTTGATAAAATATGCCGCGTTCCTTCCTTTCTCAGGACCTTGCGCAGACAATGCCCAATGCCTGGTAGGCTTTCCATTCTCCCGTTTCCGCCTTCCTGGCTCCCCTCCTTCTACTCCACCCCCTTTATCTTATACATTCTCACTTCTCATTGGAAGTGCTTTTACAAGTTTAATAGAAGGACTGATTATGAGCTCTTGAGGAAAGCCTCTAACATGAAAAATGTAGAATGTGAAAAACAGGGGAAAAGACAGAGAGAGCAAAGGCTATTCATGGAAAATAAAACTTGAGAAAAACTCATTATTTTCCTCAGAGAGATAAGAGAATATATTGTAAGCATGAAATAATGTGCTACCAAAAATTTTCTAAAATCCAGTCAGAATTAAAAGAGCATTTAGAAGTGTGCTATTGGAAATGAAAAATTCATGGAAGAGTTAGAAAATAAAGTTGAGAAAATCTCCCAGAAAGAAGATATTAGGAAGAAAAATGAGACAATCATGGTACCAGTCCAAGACACCCGACATCAAAATAATGAAGAGAAAGAGAAAACTGAGAAAAAGGAAGGAAAGACAGAAAAGAAAAAGGAAATCATAAATGAAATCATGAAAGAAAAATTTCAAAACCAGAGAACATGAGTTGCCATACTGATGGATCATTGAAATTCCCAGAAGAGTGAAAGAAAACAGATTCACATCGAGCAACAACAGAATTAAATTTCAGAACATTGAGATGAATGCTTCAGAGGGGAAGAGGGAAATGTTACATACAAACACCAGGAATCAAAATGACATCGAACTTCTAAACAACACACTGGAAGCTAAAAGGCAATCAAGCAACTTCACCAAAAATTTGAAGGAAATAGAATAAGATATCCAGTCAAACCATCAATTAAGTATGAGGGCAGAATAAAGGTATTTTCAGGCATGCAAAGTCTAAAAACATTTATCTACCATGAACCCTTCTCAGAAAGCCACAAGAAAATACACCCCATCAAATTAAGGAAGTCAACCAAGAAAGAAGACCCAGACACATTAATAGAAAACAAGAGATCCAACATAGATGATAGGACTTCCCAGGCTGATGGTGAAAGGGGATCCTAGGAAGAGAGCTATACAACAAATAAAGAGAGAAACTTGGATATGCTGCAGCAGGTCATGAAGCTCTGGGAAAGACTTTTTTTGCAGGGGAAGGTGAAATCGATAGACTACCTTATATGTCTGAACATTTTAAAACAGATTTAAAAGCTAATGAACAGCCAGAGCAGGAGTTGGCAAAGAATCCACAGAAAATAACAACAAAAAACTAAGCAAATACAGCTACTAACTATGGGAAAAACAAACAGTTGCTTAGAAAAGGAAATGTAATCATAGTTTACTACTTGAATAAGTAAGCTGCAAATCTGTGGGTGCCTGTGAACAGAGAGGCATAATAGAGTTTGTGTGCGTAATTGTTTTTATTTTTTTCAAGATTTTTTTTAATGTGGACCGTTTTTAATGTCTTTATTGAATTGTGGCACTATTGGTTCTGTTTTATGTTTTGGTTTGCTTGATTTTTTTGGCCACAAGTCACATGGGATTTTAGCTCCCTGACCAGAGATCGAACCCACACCCACTGCATTGGAAGGCGAAGTCCTAACCACTGAACCGTGTTTGTTTTACATTTTAACTTCATATAAAGTAGTGATGATAGCAGCCAGCTGGAAGTGATTGCACTTGACAGAGGGGAGGGAGAGAGGACAACTTTGGGGAAGAGGGAGGGAAGGTGCAGGTTCCTTCCCTCTAGCCTGGATCCTTAGCAAAGGGGTGAGTCTGCCCAGGAGGTAGGGCTGTACTTGAAAACTTAGGAAATAATTGAGCATCTCAGAGGCTGGGCATGCACTCCAGTACTGCTGAGTCCTTCACAGAAAGCCAGGGTGTACAATAGGTCCTGGCTTCTACAGCCAGAATACTTGGATTTAAATCCCAGATTTTCCACTTACTAGTTACGTGGTCTTGGGCAAGTTACTTGACCTCTCTGTGCCCCAGTTCCCTTATTTGTATAATGGAAGGACAATAATAGGATTATCATGAGAATTAAATGAATTAATGTTAACATGCTTAGAAAAGTTCCTGACACACCGTAAATGCTCCATAAGGACTAGCTATTACTACTGCCTGCACAGTTATGTAAACCTTGATTATTAATCTCACCAAAGTTACCTAATCATATTGGGAGTATGGGGTAGTGTATAAGCACATACACGCATATGAGAGGCTAAGGGGAGAGTTGGAGCTCCATTTTTTTATGTGTGTGTGGTTGCTTTGTGGGTTTGTGGGATTTTAGTTCTCCAACCAGGAATTGAACCTGTCCCCCACCCCTCACAGGTGTGAAAGCACAAAGTCCTAACCACCGAATGGCCAGAGAATTCCCAGGATCTTCATCTTCTACAGTGGAAAGTGAGCAGATAATGCCATAAAGTAGAAAGTCGAGAAATAGCAATATAAGCTTATTGCTTGGTGAAACAGAAAAACAGGCCAAAATAATCAGCTAAAATTGGTAAAAGTGATTTCTTTTGGGGAGAGAGAAATAGAGGGAGCATTGTTGGCTGTGCTTTGGAACAAACCATTGGAACAAGTTCTATAAGACTCTTTTAACTTTGTAAAAACTAACAATCTTCCCTGGAGAAGGAAATGGCAACCCACTCCAATATTCTTGCTTGGAAAAGTCCATGGATAGAGGAGTCTGGCGGGCTACAGTCCATGGGGTCACATGACTGAGCACACACGCCTGAGGAGGGTGGAGGGAGATGGGTTGGTAGCAATAAACTGGTAGAACAACATAACAAAAACTATGAAAATCTTAAATGTATAGCTAGCTATTTAACATCTGTGTTCCCATCTAGAATATAAGCTCCCACCACACATGGCCTCTGTTTGGTCTGCTCTCCTCTATATCTGGGCACCCTGGCAAGGCCAGCACCGGGAGGTGTGCATTAAGCCTTTGTAGAATGAAATCTTTTCAGTGTTAAGCATACTTTGCAAAGACATCCTGCATTGAAGAGGAATTTGGGCATGATAATCTCTGATGTCTTTGTTGGTTCTGTGATTCTAATCTACCTTCTTTCTCATCTCAATTTCTCTTAACCATCTTGCTTGGTTTAAATTCTTATCTTTTTTCATGTCCAAATTTTCAAATGAATGGTGGATTCCCATTTCCTCCATTGTTTCATGATCCTCCTTGGCACCGGAGAAGCTTCCTCTCCCCTTATTTTTATGACACTGCTCTCCTAGGTCAGAAAACTCTTTTCGAGCTTGTATCCTTTCTCAGTCTTCTTCTACCTCATACATCATTTCACATGACAGAGGGCTTCTTTTTCTTGAAAGTCTTCCTTCCTGTGTGCCTCTTCCAATTTTTCCAGCTGTGCCCTCCCTGGGTTTTAAGGCCTTTTCTTATTCCAGGCCATGTGTTTCTCCAGCCCTCCTCATCAGTTTTCTGTTATTCTTTTTTCTATGTGCAGATTCTTTCTCCTGGCTTTCTCATGAACTGATGGGTCAACCTCTCTTCTGTGTTCCTAGACTGCCACTTGCATATTTTAAGCCAGAAGGCTCCTTCATCTATATCAGGGGTCCCCAAACTCCAGCATCTGATGCTTAATGGTGGCTCAGATGGTAAAGAGTCTTCCTGCAATGCAGGAGACCTGGGTTCCATCCCTGGGTTGGGAAGATCCCCTGTAGAAGGGAATGGCTACCCACTCCAGTATTCTTGTTTGTAAAATCCCATGGACAGAGAAGCCTGGCAGGCTATGGCCCACAGGGTCACAAAGCAGGGCGGTGGGGGGTGGGGGGGTCACAAAGAGTCAGATACGACTAGGCAACTAACACATATGACACACAATAAATATCATGTGCTTGAATTTTCCTGAAACCATTCCCCTCAACCCCGGTTGTGAAAGAATGGTTTTCCATGAAACTGATCCGCGGTGCCAAAAAGACTGGGGACCCTGACCTATATGATCCATAGTCCCCTCCAAGTCCAGTTTTAAACTTCTTAAACAATGAGGAGACTGGTTTGGCTGCAATTAATAACACTGGCAGCTAATATTTTCTGTTCTGATCTGTTTCTGGTTTGGTCACTTTCCTACTCAATTGAACTTCATCAGATTAACTCAAGACATACGGTGTTTGATCAGTTACAAGACATTAAGAGAAATTCTTAATTCTTTTAGTCTCTAGTTTCTTCATTTGCAAATTATTTTGTTGACACAAGTGTTTTCCATCTTTAAAAGAAAAAGTTTGGAAATCATTGGCAATTAGGTCAAAACTCTGTTTGGAATTCAAGACCAGCTTTGATTTGGTCCCAATTTTCTCATCTGTATCATTTATGTTTCTGAGAAGAACATAGAAGATGATATAGCAGTATGGTTAAGAACAGAAGTTCCAGGGACTTCCTTGGTGGTCCAGTGTTTAAAAATCCACCTTGTAATGTAGGGGACGTGGGTTTGATCCAAGATCCGACATGCTGCAGAGCAACTACTGAGCTTGCACACTGCAACTAAAGATCTTGACAACACAGCCAAAAAAAAAAAAAAACCCCATTTACCATCTCTATTATTTGCTGTCTGTGCGGCCTTAAGCAAGAAACTTGGTCTCCCTGAGCTTCAGTTTGTTCATCTACAAAATGAGGCTAAATAATAGCACCTACCTGACTGAATTATTGTGACAATTAAATGAACAGTTGCATATAAGTTAGAGAGAGCCTGACACATAGTTTATGCAATTAATCAAGTGCCCCAAGGCAGGTTACTCAACCTTTCTGAGTCTGGGTTTCTCATCAGTAAAATGGAGATAATAATATCTATTTCATAAGGTTGTTTTGAGGATTAAGTTATCTGATGTATTAACTGTTTTGAAATACTTTTTAGACTTACCTGGGCTTCCCTGGTGGCTCAGAGGTTAAAGTATCTGCCTGGAATGCGGGAGACCGGGGTTTGATCCCTGGGTTGGGAAGATCCCCTGGAGAAGGAACTGGCAACCCACTTCAGTACTCTTGCCTGGAGAATCCCATGGAGGGAGGAGCCTGGTAGGCTACAGTCCATGGGGTTGCAAAGAGTCGGACACGACTGAGTGACCTCACTTCACTTAGACTCACATGGAAGTTGCAAAAATAGCAGAGAGAGCATAAAGATAAACATATAGCTCAACGGGACAGAATTGAGGGTTCAGAAACAAACAAATGGTCAGTTGAATTTTGACAAAGAACAAAGAGTAGTCTTTTTAA
This sequence comes from Capra hircus, assembly GCF_001704415.2. Taxonomy (NCBI): domain Eukaryota; kingdom Metazoa; phylum Chordata; class Mammalia; order Artiodactyla; family Bovidae; genus Capra; species Capra hircus. Next base: position 22,589,497 of record NC_030826.1, on the reverse strand, counting down.
CAAAGGGTGCTGAAACAATTGGATATCTATATGCAAAATAATGAATTTGGACCCCTATGCAAAATGAATTCAAAGTGAATCATAAATAGGTAAGAGTTGAAACTATAAAACTCTTGAAAGAAAACACAGCATTTTGCACCATTGTGACTTGGGTTAGGCAATGATTTCTAAGATATGACACCAAAGTCATAAGCAATAGAAGATTTGATAAGTTAGGCTTCATACGAATTAAAAATGTCTGTGCTTCAAAGAATATCACCCAGAAAGTGAAAAGATAATCCAACATTCCGAATAGGAGAAAAATTGTGTATATCATGTATATAACAGGGAACTTGTATCTAGAATACATAGAGACAGTTCCATTTTAAAACAGGCAAAGGATCTGAAAGAACATTTCTCCAAAGAAAACATATGTGATACAACAAGGATGAACCTCAAAGATATGCTAAGTAAAAGAAGCCAGTCACAAAAGTTTAAAAGGCACTATCTTATGATTTCATTTATATGAAATATCCAGACCAGGCAAATCTATAGAGAAAAAAAGTAGATTAGTATTTGCCTAGGGGTGAGGAGGGATTTGATTTAGGTCATACCTGAATGGTCTAGTGGTTTTCCCTACTTTCTTCAATTTAAGTCTGAATTTGGCAATAAGGAGTTCATGATCTGAGCCATAGTCAGCTCCTGGTTTTGTTTTTGCTGACTGTGTAGAGCTTCTCTATCTTTGGCTGCAAAGAATATAATCAATCTAATTTTGGTATTGACCATCTGGTGATGTCCATGTGTAGAGTCTTCTCTTGTGTTGTTGGAAGAGGGTATTTGCTACGACCAGTGCGTTCTCTTGGCAAAACCCTATTAGCCTTTGACCTGCTTCGTTTTGTACTCCAAAGCCAAATTTGCCTGTTACTCCAGATATCTCTTGACTTCCTACTTTTGCATTCTAGTCCCCTATAATGAAAACGACATCTTTTTTGGGTGTTAGTTCTAGACGGTCTTGTATGTTTTTATAGAACTGTTCAACTTTAGCTTCTTCTGCATTACTAGTTGGGGCATAGACTTGAATTACTGTGATATTGAATGGTTTGCCTTGGAAATGAACAGAGATCATTCTGTCGTTTTTGAGACTGCATCCACGTACTGCATTTCAGACTCTTGTTTACTATAGGGCTACTGAGGGAAAGTTACAAGACTCAAAATAGCCTGGAGTTAAAACTCCCCTCTGGGTCCTCCCCACCATTCTATGCAAAACAAAGAACTCTCTCACCCAAAGGAAAAGAAAATGGACATTAAGGTTGATTACACCTAGCTCCCAGCTGGTCCATCCTCTGGCTGATCTCCAGAATTCCTTGTCCTAGCCGTTTAAGAGATAACTACTCCGAACAACCTGGGATAGGAACAGGCCCCCTTAAGACAATAGAGTTCCACATATACGTCTAATATACTTACTCTTTTCTTGGGTTAGTGCAGCAGCTCACTAATCTGACTGCTGCCCCTTCTCACCTCATCAAAGGTATCTGTTCCTGGAAAGTGCCAGTCTTGTTCTTTTTCCAAACCTCGCCTTTTCTAACTCCCTTACCCTACAGCTACTCCATTTCTTCTAAGGGCTTCTTGCTCATAGTAGTAGATACAATGGATCATCTGAGTTAAATTCACCCATTCCAGTCCATGTTAGTTCGCTGATTCCTAAAATGTCGATGTTCACTCTTGCCATCTCCTGTTTGATCACTTCCAATTTGCCTTGATTCATGGACCTAACATTCCAGGTTCCTATGCAATATTGCTCTTTACATCATCAGACTTTATTTCCATCACCAGTCACATCCACAACTGGGTATATTGTCACCCTGCTTATTTAACTTAAATGCAGAGTACATCATGAGAAACGCTGGGCTGGATGAAGCAGAAGCTGGAATCAAGATTGCTGGAAGAAATATCAATAACCTCAGATATGCAAATGACACCACCTTTAAGACAGAAAGCAAAGAACTAACGAGCCTCTTGATGAAAGTGAAAGAGGAGAGTGCAACATTCAGAAAACTAAGATCATGGCATCCAGTTCCATCACTTCATGGCAAACAGATGGGGAAACAATGGAAATAGTGAGAGACTTTATTTTCTTGGGCTCAAAAATCACTGCAGATGGTGACTGCAGCCATGAAATTAAAAGATGCTTGGTCCTTGGAAGAAAAGCTATGATCAACCTAGACAGCATGTTAAAAAACAGAGACATTACTTTACCAACAAAGGTCTGTCTAGTCAAGGCTATAGTTTTTCCAGTAGTCATGTATGGATGTGAGAGTTGGACATAAAAAAAGCTGAGCACCAAAGAACTGATGCTTTTGAACTGTGGTGTTGGAGAAGACTCTTGAGAGTCCCATGTACTACAAGGAGATCCAACCAGTCAATCCTAAAGGAAATCAGTCCTGGGTGTTCACTGAAAGGACTGATGCTAAAGCTGAAACTCCACTACTTTGGCCACCTGATGTGAAGAACTGACTCGTTAGAAAAGAGACTGATGCTGGGAGACATTGAATGTGGGAGGAGAAGGGGACTACAAGGATGAGGTGGTTGGATGGCATCACCGACTCGATGGACATGAGTTTGAGTAAGCTCTGCGAGTTGGTGATGGACAGGGAAGCCTGGCGTGCTGCAGTCCATGGGGTCTCAAAGAGTTGGACATGACTGAGTGACTGAACTGAAGGGTTGAGGAGAAGGAGGTGGGAAGAAATGGGGTGTGAATGCTAATAGGTACATGGTTTCTTTTGAGAATGTTTCAGAATTAGGTAGTGGTAATTGCACAACTCTGTAAATATATTAAAAGCCATTGGATTGTATACTTTAAACAGGTGAACTTTATGGAGTGCAAATTATTTCTCAATAATGCCATTTAGAAAATAGTACAGTGAGTCCCTGTGTACCCTTCACCTACTTGAGAACTTCTTACCTAGCAACAGGACATAACAGTAGTAGGACAATCGAAACTAGGAAGCTGACATTGGTACAATACCATTAACTAAAACAGACGATATTAGAATTTTAGCAGGTTTTAGAATAATGCCTGGCACACAGTGAACCTTATACAAGTGCTAAGGACTTCACGACACTGACAATGATGAACATAATAAAGATGACACTGGACTTTCTATTGCAGCCAGGTTGATTTGTTGGTTGCTTCAGAACATGCCATTTTTTTTTCTTTCCAAACTCTAATCTTAGAATTTACCACCACCTGGGATTCCTTTTCCCTTCTTCTTTCTTCACCTCCTCAAATCCCTTAAATCACCCATCTCCAACACATCTCTAATACTGCTTCTCTCTTCTTTGAACCTCCACACCAGCCTGCAATGGCCTGGACTCTCCTTTGCATAGGTGTCACTTTCTCCTGTGAGTCCTAAATTATCATCTAGATGAAGAAGCTGTAAGGATTACAAGTCCTCTACATCCTCCACAATAAACTTTGTGAGTGTTTGAACAAACTGATCTAAGTCAGATTCAACGTTGTTACCAAAAATGGAGCAAGAAGGATGAAACGTAAAACAAAGAAGTCAAGGAGATGTAGGGCAATTCAAGCAGAAAGACATAACTAAAGAGTTCAGGAGTTATGGGGTGTTCACTATAGCCTCCATAGGGTTGCCAGAGACAAAAAACAGGAATGAAGAGGGAGGGGGAGAAAATTTTCTGCAGTGTAGTTCCCCACCACCTCTTTTATTTTGACGGTTCATTGACTAACTCCTCCTTGACAACAAAGGGTTAAATACCCTGCCCCCGAATTCCTATCACAGAGCATCACAAGAGCTCCGGTTCTTGTCTACCTCAGGGCTACCTGTTGAGCTCCTTGCAGTTGGCTTTCCCCTCTCCCCACCTGCCCCTCTCCCCAACCCCTGATACATTAGTGAGCCTTCAATAAATGATGACTGAATTAACGACTGAACACATGAACAAAAGACTGACTGACTCGGAGTTAATATTGCACGTCAAGTCAAGTCTAAATACATAAGGCTAGACACAGAGTAAAGTACAAATTTCCACGTGCATGCTTGTTCAGTCGTGTCTGACTCCTTGCGATCCCGTGAACTGTAGCCCGTCAGGCTTCTCTGACCATAGGATTCTCCAGGTAAGAATACTGGAGTGCGTTGCCATTTCCTCCTCCAGCGGATCTTCCCAACCGAGGGATCAAACCCGTGTCTCCTGACAATCCTGCATTGGCAGGCGGATTCTTTACCACTGAGCCACCTGGGAAGCCCCAAATTTCGACAAATTTATTAAAATTCTGGAAGCCTGGGTTTCCTGTGGCCCCAGGCGAGTCGCAAAGTTGCTTCCCCGGTAGCTCTGACGGTAAAAAATCTGCCTGCAATACAGGAGGCCGGGTTCGATCCCTGGGTCAAGAAGAGCCCCTGGAGAAGGGAATGGCAACCATTCCAGTATTCTTGCCTGGAGAATCCCATGAACAGAAGTACCTGGCGGGCTACAGTCCGTGGAGTTTAAAAGAATTCCACACGGCTGAACAACTAACACTTTCACTTTCAGGCCAGTCGCAGCTGAGGCCCTAGAAACTGTTCTAAAAAAGCGGAAGGAGGGGCTTGCATCCATTCCAACCACACCTCCTCGCGCTCAATACTTCCGTCCTTGGTCCCGCCCCTTCCTGCCCGAATTGCAACTGTAATTGGTGAGTTCGCCAAACAGCCTGAGTACTTTGGCGCCTATTGGGTCAACCGCTGAACCTGGGTTGCGTACTTCCTGGCTTTGGGAACGCGGAGCGGACGTAGGCTTGCCGCCATTCCCTTGCTGAAAAGCGGCCGTCTGTGTGAGGGGCTAAAGGGGTGCGTGGCGGATTGTAAGGGCCAGGCTGCGGGAGGCGAGGCGAGGTTAGGTTGGGGCTGAGCGGCCAGACGGACTGGGCCGGCGCACTCTGAGCGAGGCGGAATTGCAGGCGGGGGGTTTCGACGTGTTTCTGTGGCCCCTCTTGAGGGCCTGGGCCCTGTTCGTTAATTTTTTTTTCTTCTGCTGCTCCCCAGATTCTCCGGGCATGGCCGGAGTATTTCCTTACCGAGGGCCGGGTAACCCGGTGCCTGGCCCATTAGCCCCGCTGCCAGACTACATGTCGGAGGAGAAGCTGCAGGAGAAAGGTGAAGAAAGCGGGCGGTAGAGGCGCCTGGGGGCGGGTGTGCCAGTGTGCGCGTGCGCGCAGCGGGTTTGACCCCTACCCCTGTTTTGTCAGGTGTCAAAACATTAGGTTAGTGCATTTATTAGCCCCCATTTATTTTTTCATCTAATCGAGTATCTGAAACCATCCTTTTTTTTTTCTTTTTTAAGTGCCTATTACTTGTAGGCATTGATCCAGACAATGGGGATACAACAGTGATGCGGACAAAACCCCTTCCCTTACAGGGTTTAAATTGCAAAGGGACATAGTTTATAAAACAAAACCGGTTTCATTAGTTGTACCAAAAATACCAGTCAATGATAAATGGCTGGCAAAAATTTAAAAAAGTAAAGCAGAGCAAGTTGACAAGAGAATTGGCAGGGAGTGTTCCTTCTGGATGCCCACCCACTGTCACGCATCCTGACAGAAACTCAGTTTAGGGTGAGAGGTGGGGGGAGATGAAGCGAATGGTGTGCAGATCTTTAAACTGAGGTGTCTTTTGCAGCCCGAAAATGGCAACAATTGCAGGCCAAGCGCTATGCCGAAAAGCGGAAGTTTGGATTTGTGGATGCGCAGAAGGAAGACATGCCTCCAGAACATGTCAGGAAGATCATCCGAGACCATGGAGACATGACCAACAGGAAGTTTCGGCATGATAAAAGGGTGTACTTGGGGTAAGACTATCCTGGAATTATTTCATTTGGAATTTGGTCCCTTTTCCTTCTGCCTGTCTCTTATGTTTCAGTCCTGGAGAGCTGCTGTCATTTTGGGACTTTAAATGTTCTCAGACAGCTCATCTGGGTGGTTATCCATTTAAAGTTCATTTGTGTCTTTTGTTGCTCAGTTCAGTCACTCAGTCGTGACCCATCCTTTGTGACCCCATGGACTGCAGCACACCAGGCTTCCCTGTCCGTTACCAACTTTTCAGAGCTTGCTCAAACTCATGTCCATCGAGTTGGTGATGCCATCCAACCATCTCATCCTGTCGTCCCTTTCTCTTTCTGCCTTCAATTTTTCTTAGCATCAGGGTCTTTTCTAATGAGTCAGTTCTTCACATCAGGTGACCAGAGTACTGGAGTTTCAGCTTCAGCACCAGTGAATATTCAGGGCTGATTTCCTTTAGGATTGACTGGTTGGATCACCTTGCAGTCCAAGGGACTCTCAAAAGTCTTCTCCAACACCACAGTTCAAAAGCATCAATTCTTCGGCGCTCAGCTTTCTTTATGGTCCAACTCTCACATCCATACATGACTACTGGAAAAACTATAGCTTTGACTAGACGGACCTTTGTTGGTAAAGTAATGTCTCTTCTCTATAATATGCTGTCTAGGTTGGTCATAGCTTTTCTTCCAAGGACCAAGCATCTTTTAATTTCATGGCTGCAGTCACCATCTGCAGTGATTTTTGAGCCCAAGAAAATAAAGTCTCTCCTGTTTCCATTGTTTGCCCATCTGTTTGCCATGAAGTGATGGGACCAGATGCTGTGATCTTAGTTTTCTGAATGTTGAGTTTTAAGCCAACTTTTTCACTCTCCTCTTTCACTTTCATCAAGAGGCTTATTAGTTCTTTGTTTTCTTTGTCATCTGCATATCTGAGGTTATTGATATTTCTCCTGGAAATGTTGATTCCATTTGTTGTTAAATTCCACACATAGGGATGTCATACAATATCTCTCCTTTGTCTGACTTCACTCAGTGTGATAATCTCTAGGTCCATCTGTATTGCTACAAATGGCATTATTTCCTTTTTTATGGCTGAGTGATATTCCATTGTACTAATGTATATGTACATTATGATGTACATATCATACTGAAATATGATACACACATAGCATACTGAAAGATGATGCTGTGAAAGTACTGCACTCAATATGCCAGCAAATTTCAGCAGTGGCCACAGGACTGGAAAAGGTCACTTTTCATTCCAATCCCAAAGAAAGGCAATGCCAAAGAATGCTCAAACTACCGCACAATTGTACTCATCTCACACGCTAGTAAAGTAATGCTCAAAATTCTCCAAGCCAGATTTTAGCAGTATGTGAACTGTGAACTTCCAGATGTTCAAGCTGGTTTTATAAAAGGCAGAGGCACCAGAGATCAAATTGCCAACATCCGCTGGATCATGGAAAAAGCAAGAGAGTTCCAGAAAAACATCTTATTTCTGCTTTATTGACTATGCCAAAGCCTTTGACTGTGTGGATCACAATAAACTGGAAAATTCTTCAAGAGATGGGAATACCAGACCACCTGACCTGCCTCTTGAGAAACCTATATGCAGGTCAGGAAGCAACAGTTAGAACTGGACATGGAACAACAGACTGGTTCCAAATAGGAAAAGGAGTACGTCAAGGCTCTATATTGTCACCCTGCTTATTTAACTTATATGCAGAGTACCTCATGAGAAACGCTGGACTGGATGAAGCCCAAGCTGGAATCAAGATTGCCAGGAGAAATATCAATAACCTCAGATATGCAGATGACACCACCCTTATGGCAGAAAGTGAAGAGGAACTAAAAAGCCTCTTGATGAAAGTGAAAAGGGGAGAGTGAGAAAGTTGGCTTAAAGCTCAACATTCAGAAAATGAAGATCATGGCATCTGGTCCCATCACTTCATGGGAAATAGATGGGGAAACAGTGGAAACAGTGTCAGACTTTATTTTGAGGGGCTCCAAAATCACTGCAGATGGTGACTGCGGCCATGAAATTAAAAGACACTTACTCCTTGGAAGGAAAGTTATGACCAACCTAGATAGCATATTCAAAAACAGAGACATTACTTTGCCAGCAAAGGTCCGTCTAGTCAAGGCTATGGTTTTTCCAGTAGTCATGTATGGATGTGAGAGTTGGACCATAAAGAAAGCTGAGTGCCGAAGAATTGATGCTTTTGAACTGTGGTGTTGGAGAAGACTCTTGAGAGTCCCTTGGACTGCAAGGAGATCCAACCAGTCCATTCTGAAGGAGATCAGCCCTGGATGTTCTTTGGAAGGAATGATGCTAAAGCTGAAGCTCCAGTACTTTGGCCACCTCATGCAAAGAGTTGACTCATTGGAAAAGACTTTGATGCTGGGAGGGATTGAGGGCAGGAGGAGAAGGGGACGACAGAGGATGAGATGGCTGGATGGCATCACCGACTCAATGGACGTGAGTCTGAGTGAATTCCGGGAGATGGTGATGGACGGGGAGGCCTGGCGTGCTGCAGTTCATGGGGTCGCAGAGTCGGCCACGACTGAGCGACTGGACTGGACTGAGTGTGCATGTGCTGCGTCTTCTTTATTCATTCATCTGTTGATCTGTGTTCAGGTTGTTTTCACGTTCTGGCTGTTGGAAGTAGTACTGCAGGGAACATTGGGTTTTGTGTTTGTTTTCAGATTATGGTTTTCTATATATATGCCAGGAGTAGGATTGCTGGCTCATATGGTAGCTCTGTTTTTTAGTTTTTTTAAGGAACCTCCATATTGTTCTTCTTAGTGACCCTAACAATTTATGTTACTACCAACAATGTAAGATGTTCTCAGTTATGTTCTTTGTTGTTCTGTTTCTTTTCCCTGATCTGGGACTGGAGTTTTTAATTTGTCCTGTTGCCACTATGATAAGACGTCTTTATCTTTGAGTGAATTAAAGCATACATTCTTGTTGCCTGTAATTCCTAAGTGACAAGAATCTTCAGGTTTGAGGGTAGTTACTTCCTGAGGTCTTTGTGTCCTTTTGTTTTCCCAAGGTGGGTGAGTACAGGTATAAATACCTTAGCAGATCCTTTTTCATTTGTACACAAAAGTGTTAGCCATTTCATGAACTAGTCCAAGACAGCAACGAAAGTTGTGTTTATTTCAAAAGTATTTGAGAACTGTGCTAGGTGCCAGGGATATAGCAACAGTCAGGAAGCAACAGTTTTTCTGGAGCTTATGGCCTACTGACATAACAGACAAATGATTAAAATAAAGTGTAGTGAATATTTTATTATTTAGGCTCAGACGGTAAAGCATCTGCCTACAGTGCGGGAGACGTGGGTTCGATCCCTGGGTCAGGAAGATCCTCTGGAGAAGGAAATGGCAACCCACTCCAGTACTCTTGCCTGGAAAATCCCATGGACGGAGGAGCGTAGTAGGCTACAGTCCATGGGGTTGCAAAGAGTTGGACACGACTGAGCGACTTCACTTCATAGAGAGATAGGATGTGAGATAGCCTAAAAGCTGTTTTTAGGGAGATAGCTGATGATTTAGAGGGACTGAAACCCAGTATTGTGGGACAGTGATGTTTAAGGAAAAAAAGTGGCACTGTTGGAGGTGGGGAGGCAGAGTTCCTGGTCACAGAGGGCCTGTGTACTATATTTAGGAGTCTAGACTGTAAGGCCGGATACTGTGGAGGGCCTGTGTACTGTACTTAGGAGTCTAGACTGTAAGGCCGGATACTGTGGTACCTTGTTACTTCTCTGCATGGCTCAGGTAGCAGAACACCTTGTCGTTTCTAATCATCTCTCTTCCTGTTGTCACAGTGCCCTCAAGTACATGCCACATGCAGTCCTCAAGCTCCTGGAGAACATGCCTATGCCTTGGGAGCAGATCCGGGATGTGCCTGTGCTGTACCACATCACCGGAGCCATTTCCTTTGTCAATGAGATCCCCTGGGTCATTGAACCTGTCTACATCTCCCAGTGGGGGTGAGAAGGGCTGGAATGTGGGGTGTGGTGGTGGCAGTTGAGGGGACACTGTGCAGAAACTGTTGCGTGACATTGTCGACTTCCAGGTCAATGTGGATTATGATGCGTCGGGAAAAAAGAGACAGGAGGCATTTCAAGAGGATGCGTTTCCCCCCTTTTGATGATGAGGAGCCACCTTTGGACTATGCTGACAATATCCTAGATGTAGAGCCACTGGAAGCCATTCAGCTAGAGCTGGACCCTGAGGAGGATGCCCCTGTATTGGACTGGTTCTATGACCACCAGCCATTAAGGGATAGCCGGAAGTGAGTGATAGTTGGAGTTACCACTCCTGTGAGGGTTTGGAACTCCAGAGGGGTCCTGGGAGACCAGTAGGTAGCATGACCTGGCTAGCTGGTACACCTACTTGAACTTATATGGGCCTCTCTTTTTTCCCTAGGTATGTAAATGGTTCCACTTACCAGCGCTGGCAGTTCACATTGCCTATGATGTCCACTCTCTACCGCCTGGCCAATCAGCTCTTGACAGACTTGGTTGATGACAATTACTTCTATCTGTTTGATCTGAAGGCCTTTTTTACATCCAAGGCACTTAATATGGCCATTCCTGGAGGCCCCAAATTTGAGCCTCTTGTTCGAGACATCAACCTACAGTAAGTTAGAGAGAGTAGAGTGTTTTTAAATTTAAAAAGTAAATTTTAAATGTATTTTTTAATTGAAGGAGAATTGCTTTACAGAATTGTGTTGGTTTCTGCCCAACATCAACATGAAGCAGCAATTGTAAAATCTAATCTTGATCCTCTAGATCCCATTGTAGTTTCCAGACTGCCCAACTCAGCTGCTCACCCTTGATTCTGTGCCCTAGGGATGAAGACTGGAATGAATTCAACGACATTAACAAGATCATCATCCGGCAGCCTATCCGCACCGAGTACAAGATTGCGTTTCCTTACCTGTATAACAACCTGCCGCACCATGTCCACCTCACCTGGTGAGAGAGCTGGAGCCCAGCTGGGTGAAAGGGGTGGCTGCATTTCGGTTGGGCCAGCGGGGAGCACCTTGGCTGACTCTTGTTTCGTTTCAGGTACCACACTCCTAATGTTGTGTTCATCAAAACTGAGGATCCTGATTTGCCAGCTTTCTACTTTGATCCTTTGATCAACCCAATTTCCCATAGACACTCTGTCAAGGTGAGAGGAAGGGACGTTCTCAGCTCTTCAAGAGAAATTTCCTGACTGGGCAGAAGCATGACTAGATAAAAGTCCAGCTAGAGGGAGACATGATTTCCATCCTTAAGTGTTCCCCTCAAGCTGTAAGAGGGGAACTGTAATGTGAGAGTTTGGCACTTGGCTCAAACCAAGTTATTGATATTATCTTGGTTTCTGTGATTACCCATCTGGGCTTTATTGTTTCTCCTCTGGGACTCTAATCTTATTCTGGTCTGTTTCCAGAAATTTTTTTTTTTTTTTTTCAAAATATTTTATTATTTATTTGGCTGCACCAGGCCTTAGTTGTGGCATGCGGGATCTAGTTCTCTAATCAGGGATCACACCCGTGTCCCTTGCATTGGAAGTGTAAAGTCTTATCCACTGGACCACCAGGAGAATCTCTCCAGGGTGTCTTTAAATCCTTCTTTTGAGCTATAATTCACTACCACACAATTCACCCATTTACAGTGTATGATTCAGTGGTTTTAGTTTATTCACAGTTTATTAACCATCACTCCATTTATTAGGACATTTTCATTTCCTCAGAAAGAAACCCTGCACCCATGGTAGTGACCGTCTATTTCTCTTGAATTTTCCATGTCTAGGCAATTGCTAATCTGCTTTCTGTCTCTATAGATTTGCTTGTTTTGGACATGTCGTATAAATAGAGTTGTACAGTTGTACAGTAGTCTTTTGTGGCTGGCTTCTTACACTTGGCACAGTGTTTTCGATGTTGATTCATGTTCCATCGTGTTCTTAACATAAACAGATCTCCTTCCCCAGGCCCAGTTTTTGGAGCTTGGACAGGAGGTGATTGCATGTTTCTCTCTCCCTGGTATTGGGGGCTCCTCTGGGAGGCCTTTGGTGGAGCCAGTTGCGGTGAGAGGGGTGCTGCTTACTTGCCCAGTTGGCCCTGCCCTGTTCTCTGCTCCCTTGGCCTCCTTTGCCCTGGTTCTTCAGGGCTTCTCTTGTCAGGCAGCCCAGTTTCCATAGCAAATGTAGCCACTGTGTTTGGCCCCAGAGAGTTTCTCTCTCATCCCAGGTCTCTGCCCAGTTCAGCAGGAGCTAAACCCTTGGGGGTTCTTCTTTCAGAGCCAGGAACCATTGCCAGATGACGATGAGGAGTTCGAGCTCCCAGAGTTTGTGGAGCCCTTTCTGAAGGACACACCCCTCTACACAGACAATACAGCCAATGGCATCGCCCTGCTCTGGGCCCCCCGGCCCTTCAACCTACGCTCTGGTCGCACTCGCCGGGCCCTAGACATCCCCCTTGTCAAGAACTGGTAAGGCTTCTACCTGGGGAGAGTAGCAGATGTATAGGATTAAAGACTCAGCTGGGTGGGCATAGAGCCTTTAACAGGGCAGCTGGCGGGAGAGGTGGGCCAAGCTCTAATGGGTGTGTTTTTTCAGGTATCGGGAGCATTGTCCTGCTGGGCAGCCTGTGAAAGTGAGGGTCTCCTACCAGAAGCTGCTTAAGTACTATGTGCTGAATGCCCTGAAGCACCGGCCCCCGAAAGCCCAGAAGAAGAGGTGAGGTGCCCTGGGGCCCCTGCTCAGCCTTCTTCTGTTCCAGAGATGACCAGGTGGCTCACTCTCACTCCTTATTCCCATCCCAGGTATCTCTTCCGATCCTTCAAAGCCACCAAATTCTTCCAGTCTACCAAGCTGGATTGGGTGGAGGTGGGGCTGCAGGTTTGCCGCCAGGGCTACAACATGCTCAACCTTCTCATTCACCGTAAGAACCTCAACTATCTGCACCTGGATTACAACTTCAACCTTAAACCTGTTAAGACGCTCACCACCAAGGTACTTGCATTGGACCTTAAGGGGGTCCTGGGCTGAGGACGGACTGGTTTTGCCCTGGCCTCTTGGGAAGGTGTGCATCCAGTCCTGAGCATTGCTGACCTAATGTTGTTTCTGTCCTTGGCGTTTTTTCCAGGAAAGAAAGAAATCTCGTTTTGGAAATGCTTTCCATCTGTGTCGAGAAGTTCTGCGTCTAACTAAGCTGGTGGTAGACAGTCATGTGCAGTATCGGTTGGGCAATGTGGATGCCTTCCAGGTGAGGCTAGGAATCCCCAGTCCTTGCCCCATGTAGGGAAGCTGGGTGAAGCCTGGGCTGATCATGGAGCTGGCTCTAGCTTAAAGCGTGCTGGGGCCACTGTGTTGCAGCTGGCAGATGGGTTGCAGTATATCTTCGCCCACGTGGGGCAGCTGACGGGCATGTACCGCTACAAATACAAGCTGATGCGGCAGATTCGTATGTGCAAGGACCTGAAGCACCTTATCTATTATCGCTTTAACACGGTAGGACCCTGCCCTTGTGCATTCATGTTCTCAGATCCATCTTAATCTTTCCATCGGTCAGGGCTCTTTCCAAGGGCCTATTTGGCGAGAGGCTCTGAGTGTTATTACTGCTGTCCTGTAGATCTCATCACTTCTCCCCAGAGCCCACCTTTAGTTTAAAATCTCAGTTGCTGGTTTCCTCATTAACTCCATTTTAAATATTGAGGTCTTAGAAGAGTTTTCTCTTTCTTCCCCCTTTATTGCCATACCTCTGCTCTCTGCTCCATCTCTGTCCAGTGTTCTGTTGTTGTCTGAATGAATTACTAACTTGTGTTTTTGACTTTTGCTTGGGATCCTAGGGTCCTGTAGGGAAGGGCCCTGGCTGTGGTTTCTGGGCTGCTGGCTGGCGGGTCTGGCTGTTTTTCATGCGTGGCATCACCCCTTTGCTGGAGCGATGGCTGGGCAACCTCCTGGCCCGGCAGTTTGAAGGTGAGTGGTTTTCTCCATGTCTGACTTCTCCCATTCAAGAATAGATCACGTGTGCGCCTGATCCTTCCCTTGTCCTTGTTTGAGATTGAGCATCCCTTCCTGTCGGATCACCTCTAAGGCCCAGTATCTAATGAGTCTAACCTAGTATTCTCTTTTCTTGGGCTTCATTGTGGGGCCTTAAGGCTAGTGAGCATCTACAGGATGGAAATGCCTCAGAAGCCTCATTGGGAATCTTTTCAGACGTATTGTGTCTTGCATGTGCTGGGCTTTATTCGTACTTAACTGATTTCAGTGTAACCGTGGTTATCAACGGACATGGAAGTTGAGACTTTGGTAGGAACAACAATCTTGCTTTTAACCACTTTCACTTCTAGGCCGACACTCAAAGGGGGTGGCCAAGACGGTAACAAAGCAGCGAGTGGAGTCACATTTTGACCTTGAGCTTCGGGCCGCTGTGATGCATGACATCCTCGACATGATGCCTGAGGGGATCAAGCAGAATAAGGCCCGGACGATCCTGCAGCACCTCAGTGAGGCCTGGCGCTGCTGGAAGGCCAACATTCCGTGGAAGGTGGGGAGGTCTCCCCAGCTCATAGAGGGGCCTGGATGTTACCACTCCTGGACTTTAGCCCCCTGTCACTTTCTCATCGTGCCTTTTGCACTTTCAGGTCCCTGGGCTGCCAACACCGATAGAGAATATGATTCTTCGGTATGTGAAGGCCAAGGCTGACTGGTGGACCAACACCGCCCACTACAACCGAGAACGCATTCGCCGCGGGGCCACTGTAGACAAGACTGTATGCAAAAAGAACCTGGGCCGCCTGACTCGGCTCTACCTGAAGGCAGAGCAGGAGCGGCAGCACAACTACCTAAAGGTTGGATGGAGTATGCTGGGCTAGGGGCACTGGGGGCAAGCAGGAGGGCAGACTGCAGAGTTGGGACCGTGCCTGGCCCTGGTGGGATGAGGCTGCAGTGGGAAGCTGACTCTCATATCCACCTTGCAGGACGGTCCTTACATCACAGCAGAGGAAGCGGTGGCAGTGTATACCACTACTGTGCATTGGCTGGAAAGCCGTAGATTCTCGCCCATCCCCTTCCCCCCGCTCTCCTACAAGCATGACACCAAGTTGCTGATCTTGGCTTTGGAGCGGCTCAAGGAAGCTTACAGGTGAGGAGTAGAGTCGACAGGTCCCTGTAGGGAGATGATGGACACAAAGTGGCATCATCTTTAGAGTCCAGAGAAGGCCTTTCTGGGGATGGCTTCCTCTTGGTTTTCCCATTCACTCTTTTTAATTTTTTTTTTTGCTTGCACTGGGTCTTCATTGTTGCCCTTGGGCCTTCTCTTGTTGCAGCAAACAGGGGCTACTCTACTTGCAGTGTGTGGGTTTCTCATTGCAGTGGTTTCTTTTGTGGAGCATGGGCTCTGGAGCTCGGGTTCAGAAGTTAACAGTGCATGGGTTTAGTTACCCCAACGGCATGTGAAATATTCCTGGCCAGGCCAGGGATTGAACCCATGTCCCCTGCTTTGGCAGGTGGATTCTTAATCACTGGACCAGCAGGGAAGTGCCCTCATTCACCTTTTCTTTTGCCTTGTCAGTGTGAAGTCTCGGTTAAACCAGTCTCAGAGGGAGGAGCTAGGGCTGATCGAGCAGGCCTATGACAACCCCCATGAGGCGCTGTCCCGCATCAAGCGTCACCTCCTCACACAGAGAGCCTTTAAAGAAGTGAGTGAGATGCCCCACACATTTTCTTTTGGCTGTGTGATTCATTCATGGCACCCAGGGTGTTTGGTGGGTTGGTGTGAGCCAGCTTCCTTGTCCCACAGGTGGGCATTGAGTTCATGGACCTCTATAGCCACCTGGTGCCAGTGTATGATGTGGAGCCGCTGGAGAAGATCACTGATGCCTACCTGGACCAGTACCTATGGTACGAAGCTGACAAGCGCCGCCTGTTCCCACCCTGGATCAAGCCTGCAGACACAGAACCACCTCCTCTGCTTGTTTACAAGTGGTGCCAAGGTAAAACTTTTCTGGGGTTGCCTCTAAGGAAGGCAGACACCTTAATTTCTACATTGAAATTCTCCTTCAGATAGCATAATTAGTTTACTTTCTTGATGCCTGGTACCAAAGAAATGGTGTTGATGTTTCACTGAGCTATTTGACTCTGCTAGCTAGCAATCCAATGAATGGAGTGGTCTTATGATCTGGACAGGAATGTGACGGCTCTGTAGGCTCTAGTCCTGAAAGGGAACTTCTAACCTGCCAGAGCTTTGTGTTTCTTCCCCCCCAGGCATCAATAACCTGCAGGATGTGTGGGAGACAAGCGAGGGTGAGTGCAATGTCATGCTGGAGTCACGATTTGAGAAGATGTATGAGAAGATTGACTTGACCTTGCTCAATAGGCTGCTGCGTCTCATCGTTGACCACAACATAGCTGACTACATGACAGCCAAGAACAACGTCGTTATCAATTACAAGGTGTGTCTTGGGGCAGGGTGGCAAGGAATTGGGGGAAGTGGGAGGTGGTCGGGCCCACTGAGTTGGGATTTCCGTGGCGGGGGGAAGGCAGAAGAGGATGGGCCCTGAAAACCCCGGTATTTGGCTGTGGTTAAGAATTGTCTTTCTTTCTAGGACATGAACCATACAAATTCATATGGGATCATCAGAGGCCTGCAGTTTGCCTCTTTCATCGTACAGTACTATGGCCTGGTGATGGACTTGCTTGTGTTGGGATTGCACCGAGCCAGTGAGATGGCCGGGCCACCTCAAATGCCAAATGATTTCCTCAGTTTCCAAGACATAGCCACCGAGGCTGCCCACCCCATCCGTCTCTTCTGCAGATACATTGATCGCATCCATATTTTCTTCAGGTGAGTGCTTGCCTGGAGTCTTATTGAGTTGAGGTCCTTGCCCAGCTTCTGAAGCAGCTATTGTACTTTAGTTGACTTGCTGCTGGGTCGGCGCTCTGAAATGGGATGAAGTCCTGTGAGTAGGGTGGGGATTGGGAGTGGCCTCCACCTGTGGAGCCATAGGCCTCATGAGATCCCAGTGTCCTTGGGCCTCAGCCACACACCTTGTCTCTGTAGGTTCACAGCAGATGAGGCTCGGGACCTTATCCAGCGTTACCTGACAGAGCACCCTGACCCCAACAACGAAAACATCGTTGGCTACAATAACAAGAAGTGCTGGCCCCGAGACGCCCGCATGCGCCTCATGAAGCATGATGTCAACCTGTGAGTCTAAGCCTGAGGGACCCAGAGGATGATTAAAGGGAATTGATCAGGCAGTGTCCTGGGTGGGAGGGCGTGTTCTGTCAGGATGTCATCAGTCCAGCTGGCCTTTGAAGGGAAGCTCCTTCCAAGAGACCTATGTGACCCTGTGTTCTCTGTGGGCAGGGGTCGGGCAGTGTTCTGGGACATCAAGAACCGTCTGCCACGCTCAGTGACTACAGTTCAGTGGGAGAACAGCTTCGTATCCGTGTACAGTAAGGACAACCCCAACCTGCTGTTCAACATGTGTGGTTTTGAGTGCCGCATCCTGCCTAAGTGCCGCACCAGCTACGAGGAGTTCACCCACAAGGACGGGGTCTGGAACCTACAGAACGAGGTACAGTCTCGGGTGGGGCCGGGGGCAGGAGTAGGCCCAGCTGCATCCTCACAGGTGTGGGGTGAAAGGTGCAGCACACTTTCCATTGTCAGCTGGGCCTTCCTGGGAGCCTAGGGCTTAGTGGTGGTCAGAGTTGTTTCTTATTCCCCTGGCATTTCCAGAGGTGGTTAACCTTGAGCTTGTGATGTAGGTGACTAAAGAGCGGACAGCTCAGTGTTTCCTGCGTGTGGATGATGAGTCAATGCAGCGCTTCCACAACCGCGTGCGCCAAATCCTGATGGCCTCTGGCTCCACCACCTTCACGAAGGTATGCACAGTAGTCGTGGCCTCTGTCCAGCTCATCCCTTCCGTCCTTCCCTGCTTTGTTGTTCTTCTTTCCCAGCTGTGTTCAGAGTACAGTCTCCATGCTTCATGGTACAGCAGCTTAGAGTGTCAGATCAATTCACAGTGGTTTCCTGAGAATTCCCTGTAGGAATTCTATAGCCTACATCCGTGTAGTTGCAATGCTTCTAAGTTGAGAGTAGAAGTGGGATTTTTAAATTTGAAGGCTTGTTATCCAGGTCATACGTTTAATCTTTTGACCTTTAATATAGCATGCATGTTAAAAGGCAAGTATAACAAGGTATCTTTGTTTATTTCCTCTTCAGTTGCTTCCAAAGCCCCCCACTCCACCCCTTTGGAAGGCAGCTGGAATTGAGAAAGAGTAATCTGAAGATTACTTAACTGTGTGGGCTTATGTTTTATCAAGGTTTAAAAAGTCACCTTGCTCTTTCTGCTGTTTTCCCGTTCTAGAAATGGTGCATGTGAATGTCCTGGCTGTTGCTCTCAAGAGCCTCAGTTATACCAAAAAGAAAGGGAAGTCTAGGTTCTTATCAGGTTGTATTTCAAAGTCATTGTCCAGTTTCTAGCTGTGGTGACGAGGCAGCGTGATACTGGTGAGTTTGAAATCACTAGTGATCACAAAGCAGGCAAAACTGTGAACTTTACAGGCAGATTAAACAACTGTCGTGATGTGATCAGCCCCAGATTTGCTGTGCAACTCAAAGATCTAGAAAAGTGGCGGTATATTCTGTTCTTGCCCCATCAGTTTGGATTCATTGTGCTGACGACTCAGTTGGCATCGTGGACCGCAAAGAAGCAAGACATAAAAACACATGGGGGGATAACCTGGGATTTTTTTGTCAACGCGCATATATAGAAATAAAATGCCCCAGTGGGTTAAAAAAAAAAAAAATCACCTTCTCCTGACTTGTCTTAGAGTAACTCTTAGCTGCAGCATTTTCTCCCCTTCTGGCTTTCCTGTCCCTTTAAATATGTAATAAAGAAGGCTTTCAGTTTTTTAGTAGAGTTTTTTTAATAGTTTTGTGAAGGATGCATATTTTTTTAATGATATTCCTTATCTCAAATCCCTCATGGTACATTTTTGGGGGGTATAGTGCAAGGAAACAGTATTTGTCTTCTTAGGTTGGTTTATATCCTCTAGAGTCAGATGACAGGAATTGTTTAACTCGTTCATTTCCACGTGTTCAAGGCATACACACAGCACTGCCTGTGAGAGAGTCTCTGCCTTCCTCGAGCTCACTGCCCGGTTGAAGAGACATGCATAGTCAAGAGAACTGTAGTACCATATGTTTTTAGAGCTCTCGTGTTATTTGGGGATCATTGAAAGTCCTCGCGTTCTTGACTGTAGCCCAGTCTGGGAAAGGGAGAAAGACTTCCCAAAAGAAATAAGATGTGAGAGACAGGTGAGGGAGGGCCTTCTTTCAGCCAGAGGTATGAACAGTAGCAAGCATAGTGTCTGGGGCCATGAAAAGTTTGGGGCAACAGAATTGTGGAAGAGATGGAGGCGGAATAGGTAAGAGCTAGATGATGGAGGTCATCACCGCCTCATTAATCCCATAAGGATCCTGAGCGTGGGAGTGACTGTTCCGGTTTGTGTGTTAGGTGGTTCACTCGTGCAGCTGTGGGGAAGGTGGATTCAGAAGAGTAGGAAGAAAGATGAGGTTTGGGGGCTCTGCTGAAGGCCAGATAAAAATGATGAGAACAGTGAATGTAGAGGGATGGGGGGAACAGATTTGATAAGTAGTTAGTAGATAAAAGTCAGCAGAGCTTCATTGTGGTGACATGCCAGAGGGAAAGGAAGTCAAAATAACATTCAGTTTTTGGTATGAGTGACTGGATGGATGATGGAGCCACCAACTGGAAGACTACAGGAAGAAGAGTGTGTTTAGGAGAGAAGATAAATGGATTTAGTTTAGGGTGTAAGAAGTTTGATGTTCCTAAAAACATCCAGATAGAGGTTCCAGCAGACACTTACTGAAATCACATTTCTTCAGTTCAAGGTAAATGTATCCATATATAAGTGTATGTATTTTGTTCCTCTTAGCAGTACCTCTTAGGTTTGATGAAAAAAAGTATTACAGGTTTGAAGCTCCAGGGAGAGAAATGAGATGAGAAAGTAAAAGGTTAGGGGGAACTTAGAGGTTCCTATAGGATGTCCAGGTAGAGATAACTTTGCAGCCTGGAGCTTGGAGAAGATGTCTGGATTGCAAATGTAGGTTTAAGAGCCTGTCAGCATAAAGGCGATGGTTGAAAGCTCAAGATGGGCAAGATTATCTGGGGAAAGTGGAAGGAGCAAGAAGAGCAGAGGGATGAGTTTGAAACCTTAGGGAGCATTGAGCATCAGTGTGGCCAGACTGGGCGAGTGCCGGGCCACGGGCGCCAAGCCTGTCAAGAATCGGGACAGGCACTTAACAGTGTCAGTTGCCTAAGAGTGTTTCAGTCAGATAAGGCCTGACAAGTAGCCATTGGATTTGGCAGTCAGGACGTCATTGGTGACCTTAGCAAGAGCTGTTTCAGAAATAGTGGGGAGAGATGCCAGATTGCAGTGGGTGAGGCTTTATGGGAAGTGAGGGAGTGGAGACACCAAGGACTGTCAGTTTGCCAGAGCAGCTGGAGGAGGAGGGACATGAGACGCCACCTAGAGGGAGATAGAAGTCAGGGCAGGTATTTTAAATGGGAGTGATGGGAGTCTGTGCACAGCAGGGAGCCAGCAGCGTTCTGAGTGCAGCAGAGAGGTGATAAGCGATGGAGTGGTGTCCGCTCAGCAGGAGTAGGTACAGGGAAGCATCCTCTGAACCTAGTAGAAGGAGGTCGGTATTGATGTGAATGTAGATAAGTATAGTGGGAAGCTGTAACAAATCTTGCTTTTTTTCGGTTTTGCCAGGGCTGGAGTGAGGGGCATAGGATGTTGGACTTGAGCACAGCAGTGAGGGTGTGATTCAGTTGTTGAAGAAACTGCACTGAGGGGTTTAAGAGACTGAAGACAACTGTGAGTGCCTCTTCCCAGGACTCAGCTGTTCAGGCACTCAGCCAGGGGCTGGAGAAGGTATATCGATTCTAGTGCTGATTGAGGATAGGGGCTTTGTCAGAGGGCTGCTGGGGCGTCGTGAGGAACTGGATGCAGGGAGTCAAAGGTGCTGACCCCATTGGAATCCTGGATATTGGGCCGGGGAGAAGGACGAGACCAGAAGAGACGAGTGGCCCTGGGGGAAGAAAGGCGGGGTTCAAGGGAATAGATGTGTGAGAGGTTAGAGCCAGAGGTCAGGGGGCAGTGTGATGTAGTTGTTAGAATAATGGTTCGGGAGTCAGACTAGGTTCAGTCCTAGCTCTGCCACGTTACTGGTTGGGATCTGAGTTAAGTCACTCACCCACTGTGGGCCTCAGTTCCCTCATCTGTAAAATGGGGGACTCATTTGTAATCATTACTGATGCTACAGCTTTAGGTGCATTCTTGCTTTATGTACGGGCAGTGTGCTCTCCCAAGCTTGGAGCCAGGAGGACTTCAGTCCTAG
This sequence comes from Capra hircus, assembly GCF_001704415.2. Taxonomy (NCBI): domain Eukaryota; kingdom Metazoa; phylum Chordata; class Mammalia; order Artiodactyla; family Bovidae; genus Capra; species Capra hircus. The sequence goes on along the minus strand of NC_030826.1, from coordinate 22,568,262 downwards.
TAGTGGCTATGAAATAAGACTGGAACATGTAAACAAGACTCTGGTAAGTGCCAGAAATAACAGAAGGAAAATAGCAACATACCACGTTTGAGCACCTGACCTATAATGTACAACCTACCTAACTTTAGCTTTTGGAGGACCGACAGGAACTCCCGCCGAGTTCCCTGTCTTCTCTCCCTCTCACCAGGGAGTCCCTTTAAGCATGTGTAGATGACTTAAAGTCTAAAGCCAAGAGGAAACAAACATCTTTGCCCAGCAGTAGGTGTGTTTCTCTGTCCTTTTTTGTTTTGATTTTTATTTTACATTATTTTTAATAAACATTTTTTTAGACCAGTTCTAGTTTTATAATAAAATAGAAGGTACCAAGATTTCCCATAAAATCCATGCGCCTGCGTTCCTCAGCAGAGTGGTACATTTTTACCACAGGTGAACCTACATTGACACCTCGTGACCATCCAAAGTCCCAGGTTTACCTTGGGGTTTACTCTTGGTGTGGCATATATTCTCTGGGTCTGAACAAATGTAGAATACTTGTGCTCAGTCACTCAGTTGTGTCTGCCCTTTGTAGCCCCGTGGACTGTAGCACTAGCGCCACTTGGGAAGCCGATAGGAAGACATATCCATTGCTAAAATAACATACAGTTTTCATGCCGTAAAAAACCCTCTCTGCCTCTTTGTCTCCCCTGCCCCTACCCCAACCGTACATTTAGTTTTAAATAGAAAAAAAATTGGTCTCTACTATATCATGGTTTAAAAGGAAACAGTAAAAGTTATAATTAATTTCTCTATCATTTATAGTAAAAAAAAATACAAAATCCATAAAACACCAGCAACCCATTGTCCTAACATCAGTTTTATTTTTCTACATTACATTCCAAGTTGGCCATGTATTACGATGTGCAGGTTATATACGCTGAATTTGTCTCATTTATGAAGACATAACATGTGTGAAGTTTTTAACCATGGTACATGGAATCACTCAGTGTCATTTCCTTCTTGCTTCCACTCATCCCCGGAAACTGCTGCTGTTCTTAAAAAAACATGATGCTGTCTGGGAATTCATACTTATTGCCTACCAGCAATACAGCACTGGTAGCTACAGCAGAACTGGGGTGTTCTGTGATACAAACCGTGCAGCTCGTGATTCCAAGGGCCAAATACAGTCAGATAACTTATTACTAAGCCTCAGGTATCCCGTTGAAGTCTGTTTGCTTTACTCCCAGATCTAGCCCGTTCTGGCCCCCAGGTGCTTCTGTAGGTCTATTGCTCAGATGCTCGGTTTTGCTTTTGTGACTTGGTTCAGGCGGTTACCTCACTCTGGGGTCACTTGGTACTGCCTGTCCTGAATACTGTTCGCTTAAGGCTCATACCTATGATAACTCCAGCCAGTGTGATCTTCCACTTCAGTTGTCTGACAAACATTCCTTGCCTTAAAACCTTGATTATATCTTTTGGAATAAACTTTTAGTTTATTCTCTTTTTTAATTGATCTTTTTCAAAAATTGCTTTTGGTTTCGCTTCATTTTATTTTTTCTCTTTCCTGTTGCATTGGTTCTGTTCTTTTGCTTACTTTGGCTTTGATTTGCTCTTCATTTTCTAGTCTGTTAAAGGTTAAATGACAGTTTTGGACCTTTCATTTTAATGGACATACTCAGTGCTGAAAAATCTCCTTTTAAGCACTGCTTTAGCTGCATCCCTCAAATTTTGATAGGTTTTCCTTTTCGTTCAGTTAAAAATGTTTTCTGATTTCCCTTGTGAGTTTTTATTTTATCCACACTTAGAAGTATGCTATTTAATTTTCAAATATTGAGGTGTTTTTCCAGATAACCTCTATGTTATTGGTGTCTAGTTTAATTCTATTATGGTCAGATCTTTATGATCTTAGTTTTTCAAATGTAGACTTGTTTTATGGTTTAGCCTATATGGTGACTGTCTCCTGTGTACTTGAAAAAGGATCTGTATTCTGCTATTGTTGGGTTTTACAGATGTCATTTAGGTTCTGTAAGTTGTGGTGTTCAAGTCCTTCAATGTCTTTTTTTTTCCTTTTGCCTATTTCTGTCAATTACTGAAAGAAGAGTGTTGGAAGTAGTGGATTTATTTCCCCTTCCAGGTTCCTCTTTTTATTTTTGGCTTCAGAGATACCATTCACTTTATTAAACTCATTTAAGCTTATAATATAAAGACACATGACATTTTCCCAGAAATTTATACTTTTTTTGAGCATGAAAGGATGTCTGAAATTTAGACTGCTCTGGTATCTTTTAAATATTTAGTGAAAGTTGGACAAACATACTTGGCTTGCAGATGGAAAACCAGTGAGTCATCAGGAGATTAGCAGGTTTAGGGGAGTAGGGAGCCATCTCACTGAGACAGACTTTTCTCTTCAGAAACCTGCATATGAGTGATGACCGAGGCGTGTGCCGGGTGGAATGCTGTAATCATGTACCTGAAGACACAGGTGGAATTAGGAATTGACTTTGCAGCTGGTGCACACATAGACATTTCAGTAGGTAGAAGCAGCACTCTTGGCACCCTGACAAGGCATATAGAGTCCATACCCTTGGGCGTCGTTATATGCTTTGTTTTCTTTGAGTTTTAGTATTTCAACAGGTCCATCTTTTTTTTTTTTTTTTGCTTCATATATTTTGAGGCTGTGTTATTAAGTAGGCAGTATCTTTAGAATTATCATATCTTCTTAATGAATCGACTCCTTCATCATCATGAAATGCCCTTTGTTCCTTGTAGTCCTCTCTGCTCTAAAGTCTACACTGTCTGGTGTCAGTACTGCCCCTTTAGCTTTGTCTTGTGTGTGCCTGGATGTCTTTCTCCATCTTTATACTTTTAAGCTGTCATTATGATTAAAGTGAACTTCTTACAGATTGCACTTAGTTGGTTCTTGCTTTTTAAATTCATTTGAATAGTCTTTGCCATACAAGTAGTCTAAACACTCCAATTAAATTTGAGATAACTGTCAGTATGGTTGAGTTTAAATCTGCCGTCTGTTCGTTGTTCTGGTTTGTTCCCTCTTTTCCTGCCTTCTTTTTAACTTATTTTTTAAACGTGAGAAAAAGGTTTCATAACATAGATCTGTGAAAGAGACCGAGGAAAACTTGAGTAACTAATTTTCCAAGTTTCTTTTGGATTAAGTGGGGATTTTGGTATGATTTTAATTTATCTCTACTCTTTGAGTATTAGCTATGGTTCTTTGGTTTTTTGGTGGCTCTAGGGTTTACAGTATACATCTCTGTCTTACTATGAGCACTGGTCTATTACATCACATATCATATGATAACCTTACAGTAAGTAGTTTACTTTCATTTTCCCCTCATTCTTTGTAGTGTTAGCTGTACCTATATTATAAACATAGTGATACATTGTTGCTCTTGGGGTTTGAACAGCCTTTTAATCTTCTATAGAAATTACAAAATGAGAAAAAATGTCTTCTTACCCACGTACTGTTTCTGGTGTTCTTCATGACTTTATGTAGATCCACATTTCCCTCTGGCATTTTCTTTCTGCTTGAAGAATTTCCTTTAACATTGCTTGTAGTAAGTGTCTACTGGCAGTGAATATGCTCTGCTTTTGTTTGTCAGGAAAAGTATTTATTTTGCCTTCATTATTTTCTTCTGAAGCTTTAAAATGTTGTAAATCTCATCAATATATTTTAAATTTTCAGATACTGAAATTTTTGTCTCCAGAAGTTTCATTTGGGTCTTTAACAACAATTTCTCTCCTCATTATGTTCATGTTTTTCTTGTATATTCAAGCATAATTATAAATGCTGTAGGTCTGTCTGCTAATCCCAGCGTCTGTTGTTTCTGTTTATTTTTGACTGTGCTGGGTCTTTGCTGCTGTGTAGGCTTTATTTAGTTGCAGCGAGCGAGGGCTGCTCTAGTTGAGGCAGGCGAGCTTCTCATTGCAGTGTGCTCTCTTGTGGAGCACAGGCTCTAGGGCATGTGGCTTCAGTAGTTACATCATGCGGGCTCAGTAGTTGCGGCTCCTGGGTCTCAGCTGCAGCACACGGCAGATTTGTTGCATCATGCGGGCTCTTTCGTGTGGTGCACATATTATGTCCTGTGGGCTCTGGAGCATGCGGCCTCAGTAGTTGCAGTACTGGGACTTAGTTGCTCCACAGCATGTGGGATTTTAGTTCCCCAATCAGGATTCAAACCTGCATCTGCAGCATTGTTAGGTGAATTCTTAACCACTGGACCACCAGGGAAGTCCCTCTTATTTTCTGTCTGTATGGACTTGTTTATTCTGGACGTTTAATATAAGTGGCCCATGGATATGACCTTTTTTATCTGGCTTCTTTCACTTAGCATGTTTTCAAGGTTTATCCATGTTATAGCGTGTATATAGTCCTTTTCATGGATAAATAATATTTCGTTATATGGCTGTACCACATTTTGTCAGTAGATGGACATTTGGGGATTTTCTATTTTCTGGCTATTATGAGTAATGCTTTTATGAACGATCTGTGTACACATTTTTAATGTGACTTTTTAATTAATGTATTTATTTAGTCTGTGTTGGGTCTTCACTGCTGTGCATGGTCTTTCTCTAGTTGGAGCAGGCGAGGGCTACTCTCTGGTTGTGTGTGGGCTTCTCACTGCAGAGGCTTCTCGTTGCGGAGCTTGGGCCCTAGAGCTCAGCCTCAGTAGTTGTGGCACATGGACTTAGGTACCCTGTGGCGTGTGAAATCTTCCTGGACCAGAGAGCAAACCCTTGTGCCCTGCGTTGGCAGGTGGATTCTTAACCACTGGACCGCCAGGGAACTCCATGTACACATTTTTGTGTGAACATAAGTTTTTATTTCTCTTGGGTATATACCTAGATTATTGGGTCACTTTGTTTAATCTTTTGAGGAACTGCCAGGCTGTTTCAGTGTGGCTATGCTATTTTATATTCCCACTAGCAGTATATGATAATATTTTCTTCACATCCGTGCTAATACTTGTCACTCACTCATCGCCATTCCAATGGGTGTTAAGTATATCTCATAGTGATTTTGATGTATACACACTTCCCTAATGACATTGAGCTCAGCTCTTTCTTGAGAACTAGAGAGAATTTAGCCAATTGTATCTAGTGATTCCCAGCCACATGCCCTCTCCCTACAAGGACTTATTGATAATTTACTTTCTTCTCACTGTCTTCAGATTGTGAATAAGTGGAACACAGCTCTTATTGGCCTTATGACATACTTTCGAGAGGCTGTGGTAAATACCCAGGAGCTCCTGGACTTGCTAGTGAAGTGTGAGAACAAGATCCAGACACGAATCAAGATTGGCCTCAACTCCAAGATGCCGAGTCGATTCCCCCCTGTCGTTTTCTACACCCCTAAGGAGTTGGGTGGACTTGGCATGCTCTCAATGGGCCATGTGCTCATTCCCCAGTCTGACCTCAGGTAGGACTTTGCTAAGAATCTTGCTAGACCCTGAGGAAAAGGGGATGTTTCTTTATTTTTAGCCTTTGTTTTTCTTCTAATCTTGGTTGTGCTCCCGAACAGGTGGTCCAAGCAAACAGATGTAGGTATCACACACTTCCGTTCAGGAATGAGCCATGAAGAAGACCAGCTGATTCCCAATTTGTATCGCTACATACAGCCATGGGAGAGTGAGTTCATTGATTCTCAGCGGGTCTGGGCTGAGTATGCACTCAAGAGACAAGAGGCCATTGCTCAGAACAGGTGGGCATCCACAAGGGTGTAGCAGTTCTGTCGGAGGAGGAGGGGTGACCTTTGAGCCCTGCCTAGAGGTCAGGGTAGAGCATGCCGTATTTTGTGGAGTCAGGGAAGTAGGTTCTATATCTGACGATATTTATCCTTGGCTAGGGAGAAATGCTGAACTTTTCATATATGTATTTAAGTTGGATCTTTTTTCCTTGGCAGACGACTGACCCTAGAAGATCTAGAAGATTCATGGGATCGTGGCATTCCTCGAATCAACACTCTCTTCCAGAAGGACAGGCACACACTGGCTTATGATAAGGGCTGGCGTGTTCGAACTGACTTTAAGCAGTACCAGGTACTGGAGGGGACTGTGGCTGTTCTGGGAACCTGGGGCAGTGGGCTCTTGGAAGCTTGACTGGACTTGCCTTGCCTTCTAGGTTTTGAAGCAGAACCCTTTCTGGTGGACACACCAGCGGCATGATGGGAAGCTCTGGAACCTGAACAACTACCGTACCGACATGATCCAGGCCCTGGGTGGCGTGGAAGGCATTCTGGAACACACCCTCTTCAAGGGCACTTACTTCCCTACCTGGGAGGGGCTTTTCTGGTGAGGATTCTATTCTCTTCTTACAGTTGCTAGTTGGTTTTTATTTTTTGGCGGTGCCACAGGGCTTGCAGGATCTTAGTTCTCTGATCAGTGATGAAACCTGCACCCCCTGCAGTGGACGTGTGGAGTCTTAACCACTGGACCACCAGGGAAATCCCTGTTCTCTCTACAGTGATCTCTCACATGTCACAGCTCTCTTAAATTCATCCCTTGTGTGCCTTTGTTTTCTACTGTTGTGTTTCCCAGACAGCCACCCCAGGAGGTCAGCAGTGCTCTGGGGGGATGGCAGGACATCACTTTACCTGATTTCCTCTGTTTCCCAGGGAGAAAGCCAGTGGTTTTGAGGAGTCCATGAAGTGGAAGAAGCTCACCAATGCTCAGCGATCAGGATTGAACCAGATTCCCAATCGGAGATTCACCCTCTGGTGGTCCCCAACCATCAACCGAGCCAACGTGAGTGTGATTGGTAGAAATGGGAGTGGGAAGCTGAAGCAAGGGTTCTCCCTCCTTAACTGTATCCTGAGAACCTCAGTCTCTCAGAGTCTCTCAGTCTCTACTGTCCTTCTCTGTCTCCCATCAGGTGTACGTGGGCTTTCAGGTGCAGCTGGACCTGACCGGTATCTTCATGCACGGCAAGATCCCCACCCTGAAGATCTCTCTTATCCAGATCTTCCGAGCTCACTTGTGGCAGAAGATCCACGAGAGCATAGTTATGGACTTGTGTCAGGTGCGCCTGAATTGAGGGGAAAGGCGCCACAGAAAGTCCAGTTTGCTTGCTCGCTCTTTGGGGTGCGGAGATCCACCCTCGGAGTTCCAAGGATGAGACTTCTGTTGTGGTCCCAGCTGCCCCATTATCTTCAGTTCTGTCAGCCCCCACTGCAAGTGGGCTTCCATAATCAGTCATAACCTTTCCACCTTCGCCTCCAGGTGTTTGATCAGGAACTGGATGCACTGGAGATCGAGACAGTTCAGAAGGAGACAATCCACCCCCGAAAGTCCTATAAGATGAATTCTTCCTGTGCAGATATCCTGCTGTTTGCATCCTATAAGTGGAATGTCTCCCGGCCCTCATTGCTGGCTGACTCTAAGTAAGTGCCTTCTGACCGGGCCCTGGGCATCTGGGAACCTTCATTTTACTGTTCTTCTTGCAGCACTACTTTTGAAATTGTCCCTGGCTGCCTTTCTTTGTAATAAGAAGCCAGTGTTACCTCCTGATTCTGTCAACACCTTCAGCCAGGTCTGCTGATTGTCTGGTGCATCTTGCTGATCCGGAATAGGAGAGGGGTTGGTTTTAAGATGTAGACAGAGTGATTGAGAGTTCTTGGTGTTCTGGGGATATTGGTTGTACCAGTGTCTTCCTGGAAGCCTAGACTCCTGAGCCCTCTCCACTTTCAGGGATGTGATGGATAGCACCACCACTCAGAAGTACTGGATTGACATACAGTTGCGCTGGGGGGACTACGATTCCCATGACATCGAGCGTTATGCCCGGGCCAAGTTCTTGGACTACACCACAGACAACATGAGTATCTACCCTTCGCCCACTGGTGTGCTCATTGCCATTGACCTGGCATATAACCTGCATAGGTAAGTTGAGGCTCAAAAGCATGTATTTTTCATCAGCCCCATACTTTGTTTTAGTTTTTAAAAATTATTTATTTTTAGTTGATGGATAATTGCTTTACAACATTGTGTTAGTTTCTGCCATTCATCAGCATGAATTGGTCATAGGTATATCATATGGCTCCTCCCTCTTGAATCTCTCTCCCACCCCATTAATTTTGAATTATAGTTGATTTACAGTGTTGTGTTAATGTCAGGTGCACAGCACAGTGACTTAGTTACACGTGTATCAGTTTTTTTCAGATTCCGTATAGGTTATTACACAGTATTGAGTTGTCTGTGCTATACAGTAGTTGCTTGTTATTTATCTGTTTCATATACGATAGTGTGTATGTTGTTATCAGCCTCCTAATTCGTCCCCCGCCCCCCCACCCCATACTTCAGTATGCATGTGCTTTTTGGTTTGCTAAGGTTTGCCGGTTTGCTCGTCTGGGTCACTGACTCTTTCTCGCCTCTGTGTAGATGATCAGACACTTTCATTTCAGCCTGGCAAACAGTCTTTTTTTCCTCTGTAGTTGCATTTTGCCTTGTTCCTGGGAATTCTAGTCTGGTCTTAATCTTTCTTGCCTCTTTCCCCTTCACAGTGCCTATGGAAACTGGTTCCCTGGCAGCAAGCCTCTCATACAGCAGGCCATGGCCAAGATCATGAAGGCAAATCCTGCCTTGTATGTGTTACGTGAACGGATCCGTAAGGGGCTGCAGCTCTATTCATCTGAGCCCACTGAGCCCTATCTGTCCTCTCAGAACTACGGTGAGCTCTTCTCCAACCAGATTATCTGGTTTGTGGATGACACTAATGTCTACAGAGTGACTATCCATAAGGTGAGAGTTAGACGCATGTGGGGGTGTGGGGCTTTGTATATGCCTATGGGAGGGTGACTGGGCAAGTGTGTGCATACTGGAAGGAAAGCAGGCTGATTGTGTCTAGACTGTGCTAACTGATGTAATCATTCTTTAGACCTTTGAAGGGAACTTGACCACCAAGCCCATCAATGGGGCCATCTTCATCTTCAACCCACGCACAGGGCAGCTGTTTCTCAAGATAATTCACACATCTGTGTGGGCTGGACAGAAGCGTTTGGGGCAGGTGAGCCTGTTAAAGGGTAGAGAGGCTATAGAACCTTGCTGCCTCTTATTCTTTGGTATTGGGTGGATGTGTGAGAAAGGATCTCCCTATTTCTCTCTTTGCAAGTTTGAGGGTATCTCATTTACACTTTTCCCCCTGAATTACTTAACTTGGGAAGTGTTCTTGTAAGAAGTCCAAGAATAATTGAGGTCCTTCATCACCCACTAACTGGGCTTTCTGCTTTGTGAGTTATCTGTGCTATACAGTAGTTCCTTGTTATTTATCTGGATCTTCTGTCTCTAACCTATCTTGAAGAGGGCTATGAAAAATCATCTTTCTAAAGGGAACATACTCTTAAAATGTCGGTTTCACCAAGTCTCTTCTCTGCCTCAAAGCCTTTGGTGACCCTTACTTCTTGCTAAGGTAGCTCTGGTTTTCTAGGTGCTTGATGTCTAGGCAGGCTGTCATCTGTCCAGCCACGGTTTCTTGTCCTCTGCAGCATGCCCCTCTGGCAGTCAGTCCAGGATCCTGGTATCCCAGACCCTGGTGAACATCTCCGCCTCTGTGGCTTTGCTGGAATGAACCCTTCTCTTAGCTCTGTTAATCACTGTCTAGCTCAATCCTCAAGACTTCCTTCTTTGTGCAACTTTTTGTGACCTTTAGCCTTTATTTCTTTTGTCCCTGACATAGTGTGTATATAGTCAAACACTAGCTTGTGTGAGTTTCCTCTGGCCAGCTAGGTTGAAACATCCTTTGGGGCAAGACGACTGGACATTTTTTTCTATAGCTCTTGAGTACCTAACGATTAGTAGCATACAGTAGAAACATAGGGTAAGGGTAAGTGTTTCAAGACTGGGATGTTCTGTTCTATCTGACCTGGGAGGGCAGAGACTCAGTTTCCCTGTCCTCCTTTCTTGTTTATTAGTTGGCTAAATGGAAGACAGCTGAAGAGGTGGCTGCTCTGATCCGATCTCTGCCCGTGGAGGAGCAGCCCAAGCAGATCATTGTCACTAGGAAAGGCATGCTGGATCCACTGGAGGTGAGAGGTGGTGAATGAGTAGGAGGAAAGAGGGCTGAGACCTGCTGGCTCTGTGTCTAAACTTGGGCTTGATCTTGTCTCAGGTGCACTTGCTGGACTTCCCCAATATTGTGATTAAAGGATCAGAGCTCCAGCTCCCCTTCCAGGCTTGCCTCAAGGTGGAGAAGTTTGGAGATCTCATTCTTAAAGCCACTGAGCCACAGATGGTTCTCTTTAACCTCTATGACGACTGGCTCAAGACTATCTCATCTTACACGGTATGAAACCAGCTTGCTGGGAGCGTCACTCTGAGAAGAGTGGGTTTGGGATCACAAGAAAGTCCTGTGCCTTAGCTTTCTCACAGGCCTCTTGAGGGGTTATTTTCACCTCATCCACCTGTGGATGAGCCAGTGCCCCTGTCTTTGGTGAGGGGGACCCCTTAGGGGTGAGTCTCCAAAGGGATGGGCTGGAGAGAGGGAAGAGCGTCCAGTTGCTGACCCCACGCCACCACACCTCTCCTCAGGCCTTCTCCCGCCTCATCCTGATCCTGCGTGCCCTGCATGTGAACAACGACCGCGCGAAGGTGATCCTGAAGCCAGACAAGACCACGATCACAGAGCCGCACCACATCTGGCCCACTCTGACCGACGAGGAGTGGATCAAGGTGGAGGTGCAGCTCAAGGACCTTATCTTGGCTGACTACGGCAAGAAAAACAAGTGAGCAGGGGTGGGGGCTACAAAGGAGAGCCGCAGGGGGTGAAACAGGCGGCTCAGTGTATGGTTTCTGGGATTTTTGAAACATTTTAAGCCGAGACGATTCTCAAGAAATTGTCATGGGGATGCTTATAGGCAGTATCTTCTGATGGTACAGGAAGTGTCCGTGTCTCCGGGCTCAAGCTGACTCTTGGGCACTGTTCCTCAGGAGAGGAACTGTTGCCATTTTGAGCAGGGTGTTTCTTTACTGCCCATGCAGTCCAGGAAGTTCTCACATCCCAGACCCCTCAGTACCACCAGTCATCACACACACACACACACACACACACACACACACACACACACACACTCACATCCCAGACCCCTCAGTACCACCACTCATCACACACACACACACACTCACACTCACACTCTCACATCCCAGACCCCTCAGTACCACCAGTCATCACACACACACACACACACTCACACTCTCACATCCCAGACCCCTCAGTACCACCAGTCATCACACACACACACACACACACACTCACATCCCAGACCCCTCAGTACCACCACTCATCACACACACACACACACACTCACACTCACACTCTCACATCCCAGACCCCTCAGTACCACCAGTCATCACACACACACACACACACACACACACTCACACTCACATCCCAGACCCCTCAGTACCACCACTCATCACACACACACACACACACTCACACTCACACTCTCACATCCCAGACCCCTCAGTACCACCACTCATCACACACACACACACACACACACACACTCCTTTTTTTCTCTTTCCCTGTCATTTTTGCAACCAAAAATGTCCATAGATTTCCAGATACTGGTAAGGGTGACTGACGTGTCAACTCTGATTGAGAACTTATTTCAGGATTTTCGTTTTTGAAAGTTTTTCCAGTTTTAGGGCACTTTTTGTTGAGGTGGAGTGGGAGGTGTGGTTGCTAAATCTGGTTTGAGCATGGTCAGAAGGTGCACAGGCACAGGGTCAGCCTGGGGTGTGACAAATCTGAGCCATATTAGTGTATTTCCACTTCACACTTGCTGTATAAGTATCACTTAGGATTGTCAGGGGTCAGGGTACACATGGGCTCCGTTTCTCACCTAGTTAACATGCTTGCAGTTAGGGGCATAAGTGACCAAGGGAAAAGATCATTGTGGTGTGACTCACACTGTGTCCCCACAGTGTGAATGTGGCATCACTGACACAGTCAGAAATTCGGGACATCATCCTGGGGATGGAGATCTCAGCACCATCACAGCAGCGGCAGCAGATCGCTGAGATTGAGAAGCAGACGAAGGAACAGTCGCAGCTCACTGCAACCCAGACTCGCACTGTCAACAAGCATGGTGACGAAATAATCACCTCCACCACCAGCAACTACGAGACCCAGACTTTCTCTTCTAAGACTGAATGGAGGGTCAGGTAGTGCATAGGGCAAGACGGGTGGGCATGGGAAGGCCTGCTGGTGCCGCATGAAGTGCTTGAGTTGAAAAATGCCAACATTCCCTGCCTGTTGTTAGGGCCATCTCTGCTGCCAACCTGCACCTAAGGACCAATCACATCTATGTTTCATCTGATGACATCAAGGAGACTGGGTACACCTATATCCTTCCCAAGAATGTGCTTAAGAAGTTTATCTGCATATCTGACCTTCGGGCCCAAGTGAGTATGTTTGTCCATCTAGGCCACAGTGTGTGCTAAGCATTTATGAGCCTAAAACTCACCTGAGATTTCCTGGAACTGGAGGTGATGGTTTTGAAATTCATGGATGAGTAAAGTGTATGTAAGGATAGCCAAAACAGGGAGGAAGGTTTTGGCCCCCACCAGATACCAAAGCATTTTAAAGCTATGGCAGTTGAGAGGAGGATGTGTGATTGGCCTAGAAGTTATTGGAAAGAAGTATCATATAGTCAGAAACAGATTCATGTGTATACAGTAAATCAGGTGTATCACTTGAGGATTCCACTCCATCTGTGGGATGAAGTGTGTTTTATGACTTTGAAATAATCAGCAAAGGGAGACTTGATCCCTACTCCGTAGCACTTATAGAAGCAAATCCAGGTGGAATGAAAATCTGGATGTGAAATACTAAACACTAGTTATTAGAAGAAAGTATTTATTGTCTTAGTGATGGAATAATCTTAAATAAGATATACAGCACAAAACCATCATCAAAATGATTAACTTGTGTGTGACAAAGCGTACCACAAAAGACAAAAACAGGAAGAAATAAAAGATAACTAAAAGATTGGGCAAAGAAGGTAGTTTTGAAGAGAAACCGAGGGTGGAAAAAGTGCTGCGGAGTGCTGGGTTTAAAGATGTGCACTGCTTGTTGAATGCCTGATCTGTGTGCTCATGTGCTCATTTGTTTATGGATACTGTGCTTAAATACTTAAATAATCAACTGGGGAATGTGTGAGCAATGCCGATTCCTGGACCCCACTCAAGATTCTGATGTGATTAAGTCTGAGATGAGGTCCATGTTTAACATTTTGAATAAGTACTCCCAGGCTTTTTTGATGTAGGAGATTCTGGCCACATTTTGGGGAACTCTGACCTTGTTCCTGGAGAAGGGAATTAAGCTGGTTCTAAGAATCTCTTTGGTTTCTGACCCCCTTGTCTCCAGATTGCAGGATACCTGTATGGGGTGAGCCCACCAGATAACCCCCAGGTGAAGGAGATCCGCTGCATCGTGATGGTACCACAGTGGGGCACTCACCAGACTGTGCACCTGCCTGGCCAGCTGCCCCAGCATGAGTACCTCAAGGTTAGTGGAGGAAGTGGGAGAGCTGCGGCATCCTGCTGTCAGGGTGGTGGAGGGAAGGCAGAGGTTTTACTCTCATGGGTGGGATTTCTGGGCCCTAAAGAGCTTTCCACTACTCTTCCTATAGGAGATGGAACCCTTAGGTTGGATCCATACTCAGCCCAACGAGTCTCCCCAGCTGTCACCCCAGGATGTCACCACCCATGCTAAGATCATGGCTGACAACCCATCTTGGGATGGCGAGAAGACCATTATCATCACCTGCAGGTGGGCTTGAGCCCCCTTGGGAGGAAGGGTGATGGGAGGCATTGTGGGCCAGGGCCCAGAATGGTGGCCTGAGCTCTGACTCTGTCCTCATTTCTCTTCCAGCTTCACACCAGGCTCCTGCACCCTGACAGCCTACAAGCTGACCCCCAGTGGCTATGAATGGGGCCGCCAGAACACAGACAAGGGCAACAACCCCAAAGGCTACCTACCCTCACACTACGAGAGGGTCCAGATGCTATTGTCAGACCGCTTCCTTGGCTTCTTTATGGTCCCTGCCCAGTCCTCATGGAACTACAACTTCATGGGTGTGTGGGGCAGGGTGTGGGCTGAGGGCAGGGGTGCACAGGAAAGTGGGGATGAGGTTAGGCCACCACCCTTAGCACTTGGGCCCAGATGCTGGTTTAGAGATGGCCCAGGGACCCAGGCTGGGTGAGGCAGGTGGACCTTGCCAACGTTGGCCTCTTCCTTCTCCTCCAAGGTGTCCGGCATGATCCCAACATGAAGTACGAGCTGCAGCTGGCAAACCCCAAAGAGTTCTACCATGAGGTGCATCGGCCCTCCCACTTCCTCAACTTCGCTCTCCTGCAGGAGGGCGAGGTCTACTCTGCGGACCGAGAGGACCTCTATGCGTAGTCGTCTCCTCACCTCTTGCTCCAGCCTTCTGGTCAAGGCTAGAGCCTGTGGCCCCACAGACAAGCTGGTGACATTCAGCAGCTTGGCCCCTTCTTCTCTCTTCTGTGCTTGTGATGTTGTTGACCTCCTGGTGACTTGTAATTGTGAAAAAGTATAATAATAAATTTTGTATAAATATGAGGTTTTGAAGCTTTTTTTCCCCTGAGCTCAGATTCTGGATGTAGGGATGGCAGAAGCTGGACGTGTCCTCGGCAAGCTGCTGGACTGAGCCTTGAGTCCCCCTGTTCGGAGCTGTGGGGATAAATATCCTCTAAGCTCAGAGAGCTGAAGGGAAGTTGGGCTTTCACACCCCTGCTGCTATGACCACATTTGCCAGTTTTTCCCCAAATACTTGTAAACGCTCACCGCTTTTCAGCATCTCTCGCAGCAGTCACTATTTTGAGTGTAGAAGCTCCTGGCTTGTTCTCTGTAGCTGCAGAGCCCAGCTTAGCCCCTTAAGCTTTGTGTCACTCTCAGCCTGTCCTGGAAATAGGCACCCAGCTGGACAGTTGGCTGCCGCTGGCTGAGGTCAGTGACAGCCCGCCTACCTCTCACCTCTGGGCTGGAGAGTTGGCAGCCAAGTCAGGCCCCATGATTCTAGACACAGGGGTGGAGCCTGGTGTGGACACTGGGGAGGGCTTGACGAAAGTGACCACTTACAGCCCTGGGCCTCAGCTCCTGGACGCCTGGCCGGAATGTCCTACTTCCTGTGACCTTGGGGGCTTTAACAGGGCCCTGAGACTCTTACAGCCTTTTCCCTGAATCGCTCCTCCCTTGTCGCTTCTACCCCGCCCTCTACTGTCCTAAGCCGCTTCCTGGGCCAGGACTGATTGGCTTTTTCCTGCCTCAGTTGGGGGAGGAGGGTGTCGCAGCCCTGGTCGCCTTCGGGGGACATGGAGCCCAGAAGGGCGGCGCCTGGGGCGCATGGCTCCGGGCCTCGGGTGGTCCCGGGATCGGGGACGGCCGCGGAGCTCGTGTACCACCTAGCGGGGGCCCTGGGCGCTGAGCTGCAGGAGCTGGCGCGCCGCTTCGGGCCGGAGGCCGCAGCCGGACTCGTTCCGCTGGTGGTGCAGGCGCTGGAGCTCCTGGAAAAGGCGGCCGTGGGGCCCGCCCCGGACTCGGTAAGTCATGGCGCCCTTCCCCAGCCGCCCGCCTGGGCCAGCGGGGGCTGACCTAACAGCGCGGCCTTCCCAGCTGCAGGTATCCGCACAGCAGGCGGAACTCGAGCTGCGGCTGCTGCGAGAGGAGAACGAGCGCCTCCGCAGAGAGCTGCGCTCTGGACCACAGGGTGAGTGCGGGCCTGCAGGGCTCCGTGGTCGGGGCGGCGCAGGGCTCCCCCTCTCGCGGGCCCGCCGCTGAGAACGCCCCTTCCTCAGAGGAGCGCGCTCTGCTGCGGCAGCTCAAGGAGGTGACCGACCGCCAGCGGGACGAACTCCGGGCGTACAACCGCGACCTGCTGCAGCGAAGCCAGGAGACCGAGGCGGTGAGGGCGGGGCGGGGCGACGTGCCGGGGGCGGGACCCTGCCGGCCCTCAGTTGCCCCGCCCACCAGCCCCTTGGCTCCGCCCACAGTTGCAGGAGCAGCTGCAGCGCCTCCTGCTGGTGAATGCGGAGTTGCGGCAGAAATTGGCCGCGGTACAAACCCAGCTACGCGCCGCGCGGGACCGCGAGAGCGAACGAGAGCAGCGGCGCGAAGCGGCCTTGGAGCCGCCTCCAGAACCGGTTCAGGGCCAGGCCTCGGGGCCCGACTGCGAGCAGAGGCGGGAGTCCGAGCGGGCGACCGCGGGCACAAGAGCCTCGGGGACCCCCGAGGACCCGGTGAGTGCCCTATGAGGGGACGGTCCGGCTCTCGGTGGGCACTCGGGAAAGTTTTGCTGTACTGCGTAGCAGGGCCAACAGGCTAGCTAGAAGGTGGTTACGAGTGTGCGCCACCAGCCGGCCTCCGCCCCTACTCAGCCAGAGCCCCGGCCTGGCACCCATGGTAGCGCCCTGGCCTCCCAAGGCTCCCTGCCCAACCGAGGCGCCCACTGCCCAAGGCGTCCCTGTCCAACCTAGGCGCCCACTGACCAAACCTGTCCTTCCACAGGCGGATGCCCCGCTGCCGCCAGGGCTCCCAGCCAGGGCAGGGCAGTGCGGCTTCAGTCGAGAGGAGGTTCAGCAGATCCTTCAGGAGCGGAATGAGCTCAAAGCCAACTTGTTCCTGCTGAAGGAGGAGCTGGCCTACTTCCAGCGGTGAGGGCGCCAGGCAGGGCCCAGAGGCTCGGGGGCGCCAGGCGCACCTGTTCCCTGGCCTCGGTTCACCCGCCTCATTCTTTGAGTGGTTGATACGTCCACGGCGTCGTGTGCCAGGCACCATGCTGGGCACTGGAGGACAGGAGTCACATAGTCCCTGCCCTCCTGGATCTTCTTCCATACCGGGGAGGGCCAGTGCTGAGGGTCACCAGCAGCGGCTGTCAAGGAAGTACTCCCAGGAGGGGTGACACCTAAGCTTAGGGGCGGAGGGGTTAGCAAGGCAGAGTGTTCCCAAAAGGGGAAACAACATGCACAGGTACTTGAGTCTAGACCTATTCTTAGCATCCCTACGGCTTTGTCTCTGCCCTTCCTCCTCCTCTGTAGGGAGCTGCTGACAGCCCACCGGGTCCCTGGGCTTCTGCTCGAAGCCATGAAGGTAGCTGTCAAGAAGCAGCGGAAGAAGATCAAGGCCAAAATGTTAGGGACTCCAGAGGAAGCAGAGAGCAGGTAAGTCCCGGCCTCCATTCCCACTGAGCCTGGTCACCTTCTGAACCCATTGCCTCAGACTGCGCTTGTCACCTAGCTTAGCCACCTCTGGAACCTGCTAACCTGGCCTGGTCACCCCACCCACCCACCCACAAGCCTGCCGTGCTGAGCCCACCGCCTTCTCGCTGGATCACGGCTGCTCCCACCTGCCCTGCTCGCTGCACATCCTGACTCTGCTTCTCCACAGTCGGGTTTCGGTTTCTTTGGTTTCTTGTCTTGGCTGCATCTGTTTGTTCCCAGGCAGGTGAAGGTAAGGCTGTAGCTGCAGGCCCTGTCCACGGCCTGCCGTGTATCTGGCTAGAAAATGAAAGCCGTAAGATGTCCTCTGTCTCCCCAGATTTCTCTTCTCTCCAGTTTCTTTTTTAACTTTTTATTTTATGTTAGCGTATCGTGGATTAACAGTGTTGTGTGACAGTTTCAGGAGCACAGAAGAGTGATCCAGTTTCCTTCACTCCAGCTTTGGGGGCCCCAAAGTCACTCTGTCCTCCCCTTCCTGCTCCTGGGGGCTGCACAGAAGGCTGAACGTAGTGGACTCCCTTGGCCCTCAGGGCCTTGATAAAGGACCCTCACGTCTCCTCTCCTCTCTTTGCTCTTCTCCGCCTCAGTGACGATGATGATGGCTCATGGCTCCTGCTCTCCAGTGATAAGGGAGACCATTCTGAACCCCCAGCCCCTGAGTCCAGAATACGGAGTTTGTATGTTGAGGAAGGGAAGGACGAATGTGGTCGGGGTGGAGGGTGGAGGGGCCCACCTTCCCTCCTGCTGCCCTAAGCGAGCAGCATGCCCGTACCCTCCTGCTCCCCTGGTGGCCCCTTTACCGTCCCCTGCCTCGTGCTGCCCTTTCTTGCTCTGGCTCCCCTTTTTGCAGCACCCCCTGCTCCCCTCAGCCCCTGTACTTGGCCTCCCTGGCAGCCAGGCTCAAAGCACCTCTTGGCTTTCCCCCCAGCTTTGGCCAGTGGTATCGGGGTGAAACAGAGGCCCCTGGGACTGAGACCAGCAGTGTGGCTCCCAGCCAGCTACAGGGAGGAGAGGAGACCCCGCAGCCACCCCACCTGGAACCAGTGGGCAGCCCGACAGCCCCCAACTCCTGACGGGTCCTGCTGTGCTCTCAATGAACATCTTTGTCTGGGGTCTCAGCTGCCCCAGAGGCCTGACTTTGGAGTCTGTCTGTAGTTGGATGTGTGACCTCAAAGGACCGGGCTCCCTCCTTCCCTGCCCTCCTCCCTGGCTCTTCTCTGATCCTGGTCTGAGTCTGATGGGAGCTCAGCCTACTTTCTTTCCTGTCAGTTCAGTTCAGTCGCTCAGTGGTGACTGACTCTTTGCAACCCCATGGACTGCAGCACACCAGGCCTCTCTGTCCATCCCGGAGTTTACTCAAACTCATGTCCATTGAGTCATGGACATGTCCAAACTCATGTCCATCCCGGAGTTTACTCAAACTCATGTCCATATCAATAACCTCAGATATGCGGATGA
The DNA here is from genome assembly GCF_001704415.2 of Capra hircus. NCBI lineage: Eukaryota > Metazoa > Chordata > Mammalia > Artiodactyla > Bovidae > Capra > Capra hircus. The sequence goes on along the minus strand of NC_030826.1, from coordinate 22,549,579 downwards.
TACCACCCTTATGGCAGAAAGTGAAGAGGAACTAAAGAGCCTCTTGATGAAAGTGAAAGTGGAGACTGAAAAAATTGGCTTAAAGCTCAACATTCAGAAAATGAAGATCATGGCATCTGGTCCCATCACTTCATGGGAAATAGATGGGGAAACAGTGGAAACAGTGTCAGACTTTATTTTGGGGGGTTCCAAAATCACTGCAGATGGTGACTGCAGCCATGAAATTAAAAGATGCTTACTCCTTGGAAGAAAAGTTATGACAAACCTAGACAGCATGTTGAAAAGCAGAGACATTACTTTGCCAAAAAAGGTCCATCTAGTCAAGGCTATGGTTTTTCCAGTAGTCATGTATGGATGTGAGAGTTGGACTGTGAAGAAAGCTGAGTGCCGAAGAACTGATGCTCTTGAACTGTGGTGTTGGAGAAGACTCTTGAGAGTCCCTTGGACTGCAAGGAGATCCAACCAGTCCATTCTGAAGGAGATCAGTCCTGGGATTTCTTTGGAGGGAATGATGCTAAAGCTGAAACTCCAGTACTTTGGCCACCTCATGCGAAGAGTTGACTCATTGGAAAAGACTCTGATGCTGGGAGGGATTGGGGGCAGGAGGAGAAGGGGACGACAGAGGATGAGATGGCTGGATGGCATTACTGACTCGATGGATGTGAGTCTGAGTGAACTCCGGGAGTTGGTGATGGACAGGGAGGCCTGGTGTGCTGCGATTCATGGAGTTGAAAAGAGTCGGACATGACTAAGCAACTGAACTGAACTGTTGTCCATTGAGTCGGTGATGCCATCCAACCATCTCATCCTCTCTCGTCCCCTTCTCCTCCTGCCTTCAATCTTTTGCAGTATCAGGGTCTTTTCCAATGAGTCAGTTCTTCCCATTAGGTGGCCAAATTATTGGAGTTTCAACTTCAGCATCAGTCCTTCCAATGAATATTCAGGAATGATTTCCCTTAGGATGGACTGGTTGGATCTCCTTGCAGTCCAAGGGACTCTCACGAGTCTTCTCCAACACCACAGTTCAAAAGCATCAGTTCTTTATAGTCCAAGTCTCACATCCGTATATGACTACTGGAAAAACCATAGCTTTGACTAGATGGCCTTTTGTTGGCAAAGTAATGTCTCTGATTTTTAATATGCTGTCCTTCCTATATCTCTGTGCCAAGCCTTGGGGGCCAGATAAAAGTGCCGCTTCTCTGAGCTTCAGTTTCCCCATCTGTGAAACGGAGAGCTGACTGCCCTCCTCCCAGGTGTTTGTACAGATGGCCTAAGCTATTGGAATAAAGCAACTGCCTGTGATAGCCAGAAACGGCTCCACGTCTATCTGCCGGTGATCCCCCCTGCCCAGCTCTGCCAGGATGGCCCCTTGGCTGTCACTGGTGGGGAGGCCTTCTCCCCTCTCCCACTTTCCTTGGGGAATGTGACCTAACAGATTCCCGTGTCTCACCCGCTCGCCTGTCCTGGGATCTGGGACTTACAGCCTCATCTTCCTGCCCGCTCCGGATTCAGACCAGCCCAGAAGCTTCCACTCAGCCCTCACCATTGGCCTTCCCTTTCCTTTCACTATTCTGGTGTCTGCGTCTCAACGCCTGCCCACTGTCTCAGGGAGGTGCCTCATGGCAGCCCGCCCCTCTAGCCTGGTTTCCTCAGGAAAAGCCTGGGGAGGAAGCAGGAAGGGGGTTGGGCGCTGTGGGGGCCAGACTGACCCAAGCCCTCCCGCTGCACTGGCCGCCATGGGGCCAGGGCTGCTGTTCCCTCTGCTGCTGCTCGGGGCTCTGGGGGCCCCGGGGTCTGAGCTGGATGCCGGGGGGCGGCACGTCTGCAAGGCCAGCAGGTGGGTCTTGTGGGAGTCTGATGAGGGGGGAGGAGGACATGAGGAAAGAGGGGCTGAAGCGGGAGGGGCTCGGGGACAGCCTGGAAGGCAGTGGGGTGGCCAGGGACAGAGCGGAAAGGGTTTGCAGACGTGGGGCTGTGAACCTTGGCCAGGCCAACCAGATGGGGCTGAGGCCAGTGACAGTGATCCACCTGCAGGGCCAGGCTGCCCCCCCGGCTGACCCCTCTCTGCCCCACAGCCCCTCTGCTGAGCTCCAGTGCTGCCCAGGCTGGAGGCAGAAAGATCAAGAATGCACCATCCGTGAGTAGCCAGGATGGTCCCACCCGCCTCACCCCACCCGCCACTGGAGGAGAAAGGAGGACAGAGCCCAATGACCCTTCCTTCCTACCCACCCTGGGGTCTGTTTGCCGTCCTGAGCCCTTGTGCCAGGGTCCCTCCTGTGACCCAACCCCCCAGCCCCAAGGAAACAGCCCTTGAGGGAGGCAAGGGCAGCGGGAGCCAGTGAGAGGGACAGAGTGTCCCCTGGCCGCACCCCTGTCCTTCCAACCTGGGTGGGGTGTTTTTCAGCCGTCTGCGAGGGGCTGGACGCCTGCCGGGAAGACGAAGTATGTGTGAAACCAGGCCTCTGTCGATGCAAACCTGGATTCTTCGGAGCCCAGTGCAACTCCCGTGAGTCCTGAGTGTCTCCTGAAGGTTGAAGGCGCCGGGCAGGACTGGGGGAGAGGGGAGGTGAAGCAGGTAGCAAAGTAATCTTACAAGAGCAGGGCCAGAGTCCCTCCAAGCTTCGCTGAGGAAACTGAGGTCCGGAGACAGGAAGTGACGCACTCCCGGGGATGCCCTGAGTCATCTGGCTTCTATGCCATCCTCTAAGTCCTCCCACAGGTTCATTTCTGGGCTGTTCATCTTCCCTTTCAACTTCCTGAAAGATGTTGGAGATCCCAGCTAACTGCAAAGTGAATGTGCTGTTAGTCTTGTACACCTTATGCGAGTCTGGAGGGTGCCTGGAGTGTCCACCTTCTCTGGCACAAAGAGGGACTTGGCAAAGTGGTTGGTGGGCAGTTTAGCCAGAGGGCAGCCGGCCGCCAGGGGTTGGGGTTGAGAGGAGATGCTGGGGGTGTGTGGCTTCTTCCATGACCCCAAGGGCAGCCTCCAGGCCTGGATAGACTCAGTTGTGGGGGAGAACCCAAAGAGAGGGAGGAGGGGCCCCAGTGCAGGCCCACCCACTTCAGTGTGGCTCTGGACAGGCCCCTTTTCCACTCTTAAGTGTGTTCTGGAATGTGGAAGTGGGAGGCTAGGCCAGTGCTAACTGAGCCTTGTGGTTCAGAGTTGGGGGCAGGAAGTGAGCTGTGCCCCAGGGGGACAGGCTGTCCCCAGCTCCTGAAGGGTGGGCCGGCTCCCCCCCAATACACACTTCCTTGTGCCAGGGCCCCTCCTGGCACACAAGGGGGCGCGCAGAGAGCATCCGTGCCCGGCTTGAGCCCGCTGACCCTCTTCCGTTCCCCCCTGCCCTGCCGCAGGCTGCCCGGGCCAGTACTGGGGTCCCGACTGCAGGGAGGTCTGTGCCTGCCACCCGCACGGCCAGTGCGAACCGGCCACCGGCGTGTGCCACTGCCAACCCGACCGCTGGGGCGACCGCTGCGAGTCCCCGTGCGCCTGCGGCCCCCACGGCCGCTGCAACCCCGAGACCGGCGCGTGCCGCTGCGATCCCGGCTGGTGGTCGCCCACGTGCCGCCGCCCGTGCCAGTGCAACCCCGCGGCGGCGCGGTGCGATCAGGCCACCGGCTCCTGCCTGTGCGAGCCAGGCTGGTGGGGCCGCCGCTGCAGCTTCCGCTGCGCCTGCCACGGCTCGCCGTGCGCGCAGGAGTCGGGCCGCTGCGCCTGCCGGCCGGGCTGGTGGGGCCCCGAGTGCCGGCAGCCGTGCGAATGCGTGCGCGGCCGCTGCGGCGCCGCCTCCGGCCAGTGCACCTGCCCGCCCGGCTTCCGTGGCGTGCGCTGCGAGCTGCCCTGCCCCGCTGGCCGGTACGGGCTCCAGTGCCGCGACAGGTGAGCCAGGGTGAGAGGGAGGGAGGAGGGCGTGCGAAGGAGCAGGAGAGAACGAGGGGAGCACGCGGGGGCGCTGGGAGAGACTTGCGCAGAAACAGACAAGGGTGGGATGAAAGGGGGCAAAGAGACCCTCGATGCCCCTAAGCCTCGCCCACCACTTTCATCTGGTTACAGTTGAATAAAATACTCCTAGCAAGTCGTAGAAGCAGGACAAAAGAAACACAACGAATCACATAGCAAAAGGGCTATTGCAGGGTCTCTCTGCCACTCAGGGTCTTTCAAACTTTGACCAGGTCCGCCCACTTTAAGAAACGTTTTACATTCTATCATATATGTATTCAGTTCAATTCAGTCGCTCAGTCGTGTCCGACTCTTTTGCGACCCCACGGACTGCAGCAGGCCAGGCCTCCCTGTACATCACCAACTCCCAGAGCTTGCTCAAACTCATGTCCATGGAGTCAGTGATGCCATCTAACCATCTCATCCTCTGCCATCCCCTTTTCCTGCCTTCAATCTTCCCCAGCATCCGGGTCTTTTCCAATGAGCCAGTTCTTCACATCAGGTGGCCCAAATCTTGGAGCTTTAGCTTCAGCCTCAGTTTTTCCAATGAATATTCAGGACTGAATATTCCTTTAGGACTGAATATTCAGTACTGAATATTTCCTTTAGGATTGAGGGACTCTCAAGAGTCTTCTCCAACACCACAATTCAGAAGCATCAATTCTTTGGTTCTCAGCTTTCTTTATGGTCCGTTTATTTCTTTATTTATACACATGATATACATATATATCATACATGTATATGATGGGCTGTATATTAACTGAAGTAAAAAATTAAGCTGACAACACACACACACATGCATATATATACACCCAAATGTTTTCTGTTCTCTCTTTTTAAATTCTGGTCAGGATCTGTTAAATTGATTTTATGAACTCCCCTTCTCCCACTAATGAGCCTGATCCACGTGCATGATCCCAGATAATTAAGTCTCTGGAGGGAGAAAGTTCAAATAAGGATGATGGTGATATTAAGATAAGATAAGCCTTACTGGAAAAGTTATTAAAAGAGTAGATCCTAAGAGTTCTCGTCACAAGGAGAAAAAAAAAAAAACAACACTTTAGTTTTTGGTTTCCATATGAGATGATGGGTGTTAACTAGACTTTTCCTGGTAAGCATTTCACACTATATATATGAGGTCATTATGCCTCACACTTTGAATTCATAATAGTGCTGTATGTCAATGATAACCCAGTAAACCTTAAAAAAATCTAAAGATAAAATGCTAGTGGTGAAAACAGGCGCCTGATGCATTTTTAAATGCACAAAATAGGAGAGGAGCTAAGCTAGTGAGGCCTGTTCACGCCAGACCTCTGAGGTGGCAAGGGTGGAAGGGAGGAAGGGGAAAGGGGAAAACTGGGAAAGGGGAAGGAAGGAGACCCTGGGCAGAGGGGAGGCAGAGGTTGGGGCAGTAACTTGGTTTTCCTGGCTGGGCTGGGAACTCCTGGGGACCCTGGGATCCAGGGAAGGCTGGGGCTCAGAATGTGGGGGGGTGGGTAGTTAGGAAAGGGCTGGAATCCTACTAGAGCCTCAGAGATAGTCTGTCCAGCCTCTTTGTTGTACAACATGGGGAAACTGAGGCTCAAACCTGCCTGAATGGCCCTGCTGGAACCAAGATGCTCTCTAGACCCTGGAGGCCTGGGTGGGTGCGACATCCGTCTGCCTCCCAGGGCTCCCTGGATTCCTTCTCTTCCCAGCTGTGGCCAGTGCAAGCAGAATAAGCCATGCTCTGCAGACACAGGCAGCTGCGAGGCCTGCGAGCCAGGCTGGAACGGGACCCAGTGCCACCAGCCCTGCCCTCCTGGCACCTTTGGGGAGAACTGCAGGCAGCAGTGCCCCCACTGCCGGCTTGGAGAGGCCTGTCAGCCAGACACTGGGCACTGTCAGCACTGTGAGCCTGGCTGGCGGGGGCCCAGGTGAGGGGCCAGCCTGCTCAGGGAGGGGTATACCTTCTAGATGCTTGCTCCAGCTGCTCCCTCTCGGAGAGCTGCCCCCTCTTCCAAGCATATAGTCACACAACCCCATGGGGCCCACCTTTGGGTGAAAACTAAGGCAGGAGACATGGGTGATGATGTGGCCCTGGGCAGGCCCTCCGCTACTCAGGCTTCCCACCCTTATCCCCCTCCAGGGATCTGTAGTCTGTCACCTATTGGGTCTGACCTCAGATTCAAGGCCCCGCTTGTACCTGAGCTTCACTGCTGAATGAGTAGACGCTTGGGTCTCTGAATCTAGAAGTGTGGGGGAATATGGGTGGGGCCCTTGCGGGGGCGGTCAGGCTGGCCTTGTTCTCCATTCTGAGTCTCCTCTCACCTCAGATGCGAAGACCCCTGCCTGATTGGCACCTTTGGGGAAGCTTGTGGCTCTACCTGCCCCACCTGCATCCAGGGGACCTGTGATACTGTGACTGGGGAGTGTGTCTGCAACGCCGGCTACTGGGGGCCCAGGTGCGGACTGGGAGGAGGAGGGGCCTAGGTCTGGGCTCTGTGCAGTCTGCTCCCTAAACTTCCCTGCCTGGGCTTCTCCACCGCCCACCCAGCATACTCATAACTAGGAAGGTGTTCCTCTGGTTGTGGAATTCCTCTGGTATTCCTCTGCATCTTCCAAAGGGGGCTCAGTAGCAGAAGTAGAACCAGCTCAGTCGTGTCCGACTCTGTGTGACCCCATGGACTGTGTGTAGCCTGCCAGACCCCTCTGTCCATGGGATTTCCCAGGCAAGAACACTGGAGCGGGTTGCCATTCCCATCTCCAAGGGGTCTTCCCAGCCCAGGGATGGAACCCACATCTCCTGCACCTCCTGCCTTGGCAGCGAATCCTTTGCCACTGAGCCACCTGGGAATGTCAGCATCACCAGTGTGAGGTTCTCCCACCCATGGGACAGAAGAGAGAATTAACTGGCAGAGGTTTCATTTTACAGAGAGGACCCAGGCCCAGAGAGTTAGGGCGGGGCTGGGCCTTGCCCAGACCTCCAACCCCGAGGAAGTCTGGATTCCACTGGCATCTTGCTTACTTCAATGATAGCGCCAAGTGGACATGGAGTGAAGATTGTGAGAGGTGGACCCTGCCTGAGGCTTGCACCCTGGGGGGCCTGGGAACCAGGGGGCAGTTTGTGGATTGTCTCTCTGGAAGATGGGCTTAGGGGCTAAGGGATTCTTATAAACACTGCCAGGGATGGGGTGCTTAGAATGTGGCTCAGAGGTCAGAGGAGTCTGGCTGGGCATGCTTCAGGGGAAGTCTGTGTGGCAGAGGGTGGGGAGCAGTGCCCAGAAATCTACCTTCCCCTGCCCACCTCCATGCCTTCTCAGCCAGCCTCCCGCTTATCTCCCCTGTCCCCCCAAAAGCTGCAATACTTCGTGTCCATCTGGCTTCCATGGAAACAACTGCTCTGTTCCCTGCGAATGTCCAGAGGGAAGCTGCGACCCTGTCTCTGGGGCCTGCCAGCTGGGTAAGCTGGAACAAAAAGTACAGGGTGAAGTAGCTGGGGGAAGGGTGGCCTTCTTTTTTTTTTTGGCTGTACTGCGTGATATGTGGGATCTTAGTTCCCTAACCAGGGATCGAAACCCCGCCCCATGCAGTGGAAGCTGGGAGTCTTAACCACTGGTCTGCCAGTGAAAGAATGGCCCTTGACACAGGCTCTGGGACTTCCTTACTTGCTAGAAAGGCTAAGCCCACTTCAGAGATGTTCTCTCTATCTGAAATCTGTATGGGTGCTTTGAAGCCCCCCAAACACATGACAGAGCCCTGGTCCCCTGAGAAAACAAGCTAGCACCAGGTACGCAGGGCTGGACACTGAGGTGTCTCCTCAGGCCTGAGAATTGGGGCAAGAGTTTGTGGAACAGGCCGTGGACCATCAGGAAGGGACAGACCAGCAGGGAGGCTGCCTGGAGGAGGGGGCCTCCAAGCTGAGCTGAGTCTACATCTCTCAGAGGAGGGGGAGGGCCCCACAGGTGGGAGATTCTGAGGAGAAGGCAATGCAGAGCTAGAGGTGAGACATGATGTGCGGGAGACAAGAAGGCCGAATATGTGTCCGTCCCCCGCCCTCCCTAGGATCTCATAGTCAGGATGCCGCCCTCATCGCGGGCATCCTCGTACCTCTGCTGCTGCTCCTGCTGGCCATCGCCTGCTGTGCCTGCTGCTGCTGGGCTGCCCGGCTGGACCCCAAGGACAGGTGAACTCAGGCCCCTGTCTTCCCAACCCCACAGCTCAGGCCATGGGTGGAAGCAAGGTGGTATCTATGGTTTCCTTTCTGGGATGGAGATAGGCTGATCTTGTCATACATGTAGGTCAGAGGTAATGAGGTAGCTGGCCATGGCTGTGGCCTGGAGACACCACTTCAGCCACCTGCCCTCCTCAGATGCTTCCGGGGTGGAGGGTGTGGGGGAGCAGGCACCAGGCTGGCAGAAGGCAGAAGCAGCAAGATAACTCTGGGTGGGGAGGCAAAGTGAAGGGAGAGCGCCGTGAAAGCCTGTGCAAGGGTTCAGCAGAGAGTGTGGTTTTCCGAGAAGAGGAGAGGCAAGGAGGGATTGAGGCTTGGGGGCTGCTGCGGGGAACACTCTTCACACAAGAGCTTTGTTCCTTTATGAGACCTCTTCGTACTTCTCGGCCCCTTGGAAGCTCAGAGCAGTGTGGACAGAGGTTTTGAGCAAGGCACTCGGGGGCAGGAGATTTGCCTTCTCAATTCCCAGGACACAGACCCAAGGTGACCCTGCTAGTCACTGGCCCGCATGAAGCCCATTCTGTTTTCTGGACTCTGTTTTGTCTGGTGTGCTGTTGGTTCACTCACTGCCCCTTGAGCATGTCCCTCTTGTCTGTGGGGGTGTCATCAGAGCCCAGACCTAGGAGGCCCTACCCTGGGGACCTAGTTCTCGGGGAAAAGGAGAAGCCCCTCACTCGGGAACCAGGACGTGTGCACAGTCTGTCTGAGGAATGGCAATGAGTGAAGCAGTCGCTTCCAGCTTGGGGGTGGGGACAAGGGTGGGCTTCCCGGAGGTGGTGTCACTTCCAGAAAGATCAGTGAGCTGGGGCTCAGCGAGGATGATAATCACACAGCACTGCATTTGGGGGCAGCCCTCTGTGTAGCTGGTGCTATGCTGGGTCCTGGAAAAAAAGCTCTGATAGATAGGAGCTGTTGTCCCCATTTTACAGATGAGGAAGTTGAGGCCCAGAGAGGCTAAATCAGAGCCAGATTGGCCACCTTGTGACTCTGGAGCCATGCTGGCCTCTGGGTCAGGCCTGAATCTCAGGGTCGATATTATATATATACATATATCTGCATATCTCAGTTTGGATTTTACTCTGTAGTCACAGAGAGTAATTGAGGTAGACATAGTCACTTTGTCACGTGAACCATGGAGTCAGAATGGTCCTGGGCCTTTTCTCCTGCCCTAGTCAGGGCTTTCCCACACTGACCACTCTCCCTTGCCCTCAGGCCAGTGAGAGATGGAACTGCCATGTCCAGGATGAAGCTGCAGGTCTGGGAGGCCCTGACCTCCAGCCTGGGCTCTGCGCTGCCCTGTGGTTCCCTGAGCAGCCACAAGCTTCCCTGGGTGACAGGTAAGTGGGTGCTGAAGGTCAGGGGTTGCCAAGGGACAAGGCGTCCCCTCGGGTGCTGCACTTGACCTGGAGCCTCTCCCCCGCAGTCTCGCACCATGACCCGGAGATTCCCTTCAACCACAGCTTCATCGAGCCACCCTCTGCCGGCTGGGCTTCGGACGACTCCTTCTCTTCGGATTCCGAGTCTGGAGAAGAGGATGAGGGTCCTGCCTACTGCGTACCACCCCAAGAAGGTAGCCCCCAAACAGCCCCCCCACGCCCTGAGCCAGCCTGCTCATCACACCCTCTTCTTTATTCCTTCAGCAGACATGTAGCAGGCGCCCACTCTGTGCCCATCACGGTTCTTGGCTGTGGGATGCAGTCAAGAACAAGAGAGATGCCTGCCCTGCCCAAGCTTGTAGTCTACGAGACAGCGGGTGGTAGGACAAAGTGATACATGCTTTCATGGGGGACATGCGAGTAGGGGCTCGTAATCCAGCATGTCAGGGGTGACAGGGGTCAGAGACGATGTCTCTGTGTTCACGGTATTGGAGTGAATCTTGCAGAATCACTAGGAGTTAGCCCAGGGACAGGGAGAAATGGCAATGACATTTCAGGGAGAGGGAGCAGTGTACACAAAAGGCAGTAAGTGAGAAGGACATGGCCACGTGGCGCTGAAAGAGTTTTAGCGTGGTTGGAGTGTGGTATTATCACAAAGTTGGGGAGAACAGTGAGAAGAGGGTAGCGGCGGTAGTCTCTGCCTGAATAGCCCTTTCCCCTGGCCCTCTGCATCCTCACCCTCTTCCTTGCTCCATTTTGGGGGCCTCCTAAAAGATGCTGAGCTGGGTAAGATGGACTGGGGAGCCCAGCCCAGCTTCAGTCAAGCACTTCTGTCTCCTCTCCAGGGATGGTCTCTGCGGCCCCAGCGGAATCCTCAGAGGCCAGCCTGGCTGGAGGTCCCTTCCCTCCCCCTGAGGACGCCTCCACACCGTTTGCCATCCCGCGCACTTCCAGCCTCGCCAGGGCCAAGCGGCCATCAGTCTCCTTTGCTGAAGGCACCAAGTTTGCACCGCAGAGTCGCCGAGGCTCTGGGGAGCTCTCCAGCCCGCTCCGAAAGCCCAAGAGGCTCTCCCGGGGGACCCAGCCAGGTCCCGAAAGCCAGGAGATTGAGGAGCCCACAGGCCCACAAGTGGAAACAGATGGGGCCCCTCCTGGCACTGCCAGCCCCAGGGATTCAGCTGCTGGCCGCCGCCGGCTCCCACTTGGTGGCCGGACAGTGGCTGAGCGTGTAGAAGCCATCGAGGGCAGCGTCCAGGAAAGCTCAGGCTCTGTCAGCACAATCTACATGTTGGCAGGGACACCGCGGGGACCTGAGGGCCCTGTCCGGTCTGTCCTCCGCCGTTTTGGTAGCTTCCAGAGAGGCCAGGCAGAACCCAAGGTCAAGAGTGCCATCCCCAAGCCTCCACGTCGGGCCCTGAGTCGGAACAGGGGCAGCCCCAGGCTGGACTCTGGCTCTGCCCATCAGAGCCCTAGCTCAGCCATGAAGGAGGAGCTGACTGGGGCCTTGGAGTCTGCAGGGACTGGGTCAGAGGAGGGTGCCAGGAGCCTGGGGGGCGGCATCAAGAGCTCAGGGGGTGGCCAGGAGGTGGCCCCTGAGGATGGTCCCCTAGGACAGGATCCCCAGAAGGTGGCTGACGAGGAAGGGCAGGAGGAGCCCCAGTATGAAAATGTTGTACCCATCTCTGGGCCACCGGACCCCTGAGGATCTTTAATTTCGTGAGTGGGAAGATGGTGGATGGGGCTTAGGCCTCAGATTGCCCCGATCAGATTGTGTTTTGTGCTGAGAAAATATCCCAGGGCCAGAAAGACATGCCCCCTTGCGCTTTCACCGGGAAATGTCAGTGCTGGAGGCCAGTTGGCTCTGGGTCCTAGCCAAGCTCTGGGAGTGGGTCTGGAAGGCCTGGGCAGAGACCCCACCGGATGGGGTCAGGAAGAGGGAAGAGATGACTGCAGGGACTTTTTTCTCTGTTGTCCTGGGCTCTGTTTAGTCCCAGTCTCTTCTTTCCTTCATTTGCAAAACATTTTTCTGAAATGGGAAACAACCTAACTGTTGGATGATAAAAAATTAAAGAGATATTCCTTATGAAAGGTTCCTAAACAACCAACTAAATCAGGTTGTGTAAGAATATGGGAGCTTGTTCATGCTATCCTGTTACATGTAAATCATGTTTCCTTTTTATAAATTTCATTCCTTTTGGCCTCAGAATACATGTTTAGAATTCTTCCATTTTGTGTTTATTTTGTGACTGGTTTATAGACTTAAAGACATGAGGGGGACTTCCCTGGTGGTCCAGTGGTTAAGAATCTACCTTGCAATGCAGGGGACTTGGGTTCCATTCCTGGTCAGAGACCTATGAGACCCCACATGCTGTAGAGCAACGAAGCCCACAGACCACAACTAGAGAGCCCGAGCGCAGCAGCTACTGAAGCCTGCCCACTCTGGGTCCCATGCGCTGCTACTAAGGCCCGACATAACCGAGTACCTAACTACTTTTAAAGAAATGAGAAAGATGGACGTGCGTAAAAAGCATTTGAAAGAAAGGGATCACATGGCATTTTTCTCTGGAAGAGGAGAGTGCGGCAGATTATTTTCTTAAATTTACACATAATTTGCAAATTTCCTACATTCTTTTTTTATTTTTCTCACTAGGTTGAATTTTTTTTAAATTATAACAAGCAATGTTGTTTGTTAACAATAAAAAGGACTGGGCTTCCCTAGTACCATCGCTCAGTGGTAAAGAATCTGCCTGCAAAGGCAGGAGGCACGAGTTCGGTCACTGATCTGGGAAGATGCCACAGCTCCTGAAGCCCAGGTGCCCTAGAGCCTGTGCTCCGCGACGAGGGAGGCAGCACAACGAAGCGTGCGCACAGCCCCTGGAGAGAAGCCGCTGCTCACCACCGCCAGAGAGACGCCTGTGCAGCAATGAAGACCTAGCCCAGCCGCAATGAATAGAAGCTTAGAAATGAACAAAAGCACTAACATTATAGATGTGTCTAGAGTGAAAAATCAGATTTCCCTTCTCCTCAAGGGATTCTGTGGGATGAGGGAGGGGCCAGACTTAATTTTCATGGAATGCCTGTTGGTCTAGTCCTGAATTATTTCCTCACATAATTGCATTACCCAGACAGGAAATAAAGATCAAACCCCTCTGTCCCAGTGTGTAGAGAAGCTCATGAACAGTTTAGATGCTTCCTTTCAGATGTTTTTCTGCGCGCATGAGAAGAGCGTCTCATTCTGCAGTTTGCTATTTTACTTAACAATGTATCCTGGCTATCTTTTGATGTTAGTTAATATAAAACTACCTCTTTTTATAAAAACTGGGATTCCACCATGGGGAAATAACACAGGTTGTTTAAGCCATCCCCTACCTATGGGGATGTGGGTTGTTTCTAATTATTTTGATCCAATAAATGATTCAGTAGCCAACTCGGTCTGCATATCTTTCTGTATTAGTGCTACTTTTTCTATAGAAGAGATTCCTAGAAGTGGAATTGCTGGGTTATGGGGTAAGAATATTAAACATTTGAGTATTTACTCCAAATGGCCCCCCAAAAAGAATGGCTTTGTGTTCTCATAAATTATTTTGGTATCTGTTTCCCCACACCCAATCTGATAGGTTAGAGGTGGCATCTCATTATTATTTTAGCACACACAAAAAAATCTCTAAAGCAATAATATGTTAAAGCTTCTTAAAAAGTCAAACTCTTTGTACAGATAAGTGTTTTGTTTTTGTGAGTTTTTTTTTCTTTTGCCAATGCCATGCAGCTTGTGGGTTAGTTCCCCAACCAGGGACTGAACCTGTGAAAGCACACAGTCCTAAGCACGGAACCACAAGGGAATTCCCCAGATAAAAGTTTTTTGTTAGAGGTTTTGTTAGAGGTTAGAGGTTTTTAACTCAAAAAACTGATATTTTGATATGAATGATATAAAAACCATTATCATTCATGCAGCCAATGTTCATAGCAGCACTATTTATAATATCCAGGGCATGGAAGCAACATAAGTATCCATCAACAGATGAATGGATAAAGAGATGTCTACACACACAATGAAATACTACTCAGCCATAAGAAAGAAGGAAGTGTTGCCATTTGCAGCAACATGGATGGACCTAGAGAGCATCATACTAAGTAAGTCAGAGACAAATACATGAGATTGCTTTATATGCGGAATCTAAAAAAAAATGATACAAATGAACTTACCTACTAAACAGAAATAGACTCACAGACATAAAAAACAAAATTATGGTTACCAAAGGAGAGGGAGGGAGGAATAAATTAGGAGTATGGGATTAACATATATAAAATATTCAGTTCAGCTCAGTCGCTCAGTCGTGGCCGTCTCTTTGCGACCCCATGAACTGCAGCATGCCAGGCCTCCCTGTCCATCACCAACTCCTGGAGTTCACCCAAACTCACGTGCATCAAGTCGGTGATGCCATGCAGCCATCTCATCCTCTGTTGTCCCCTTCTCCTCCTGCCCCCAATCCCTCCCAGCATCAGAGTCTCTTCCAATGAGTCAACTCTTCACATGAGATGGCCAAAGTATTGGAGTTTCAGCTTTAGCATCAGTCCTTCCAAAGAACACCCAAGACTGATCTCCTTTAGAATGGACTGGTTGGATCTCCTTGCAGTCCAAGGGGCTTTCAGGAGTCTTCTCCAACACCACAGTTCAAAAGCATCAATTCTTCAGCGCTCAGCCTTCTTCATAGTCCAACTTTCACATCCATACATGACTACTGGAAAAACCATAGCCTTGACTAGACGGACCTTTGTTGGCAAAGTAATGTCTCTGCTTTTGAATATGTTATCTAGGTTGGTCATAGCTTTCCTTCCAAGGAGTAGCGTCTTTTAATTTCATGGCTGCAGTCACCATCTGCAGTGATTTGGGGACCCCCAAAAATAAAGTCTGACACTCTTTCCCCATCTATTTCCCATGAAGTGATGGGACCAGATGCCATGATCTTTGTTTTCTGAATGTTGAGCTTTAAGCCAACTTTTTCAGTCTCCTCTTTCACTTTCATAAAGAGGCTTTTTAGCTCCTCTTCACTTTCTGCCATAAGGGTGGTGTCATCTGCATATCTGAGGTTATTGATATTTCTCCCAGCAATCTTGATTCCAGCTTGTGCTTCTTCCAGCCCAGCGTTTCTCATAATGTACTCTGCATATAAGTTAAATAAGCAGGGCGACAATATACAGCCTTAACGTACTCCTTTTCCTATTTGGAACCAGTCTGTTGTTCCATGTCCAGTAGATAATAAACAATTGGACCTATTATACAGCACAGGGAACTATATTCAATATCTTGTAATAAACTACAGTGAGAAAGATATAACTGTAATAAACCACAGTGAAAAATATATAACTCCATATATACATATATGGAGCTTCCTGGTGGCCCAGTAGTTAGGGCTCCATGCTTCTACTGCATGGGGCATGGGTTTGATCCTTGGTTAAGGAACTAAGATCCCACATGCTTTGCTCCGTGACTCAAAAAAAAAAAATTTATATATATATATAATGGAATCACTAAAAAAATGAAAAAAAAATAGTATCATTAAAATGTGAATTTCAAAAAAAAGTGTGAATTTCTGGGACTTGCCTGGTGGTCCAGTGGTTGAGACTTCACCTTCCAAGGCAGGGGGTGTGGGTTTGATCCTTGCTCGGGGAGCCAAGATCCCACATGCTTTGGGGCCAAAACATAAAACGGAAGCAATACTATAACAGATTCAATTGTTTTTAGTCACTCAGTCATGTCCCACTCTCTGCGACCCCATGGACTGTGGCCCACCAGGTTCCTCTGTCCATGGGATTCTCTAGGCAAGAGTACTGGAGTCGGTTGTCATTTCCTTCTCCAAGAAAGACTTTAAAAATGGCCCGCATTAGAAAAACTTTAGAGTGAATCTCTATGATTATTCTAAGACCAAACTTCTTTTCAGATCTTTATCAGTTATTAGTATTTTTTTCTATAGATGATTTGGTTATATTCTTTTCCCAATTTTCAATTGAGATGTTCATCTTTTCCTCATTGATTTATAAGTGACTTTATATCAAGGACATTAATTCTTTGTCCAGTTTGTGACTGGTCTTTTAATGCTGTTTACAGTTTCTTTCTCCTTTTCCCTACAGAAATTAAAATTTTAAATTTAGACAAGTCTTTTTCTTTTTGACTTCTGGGTTTAATGTCATGTGTAATGGAAAGATGGAAAAGCCTTTTCTACCTTAAAATCAGTAAAATCATCTTCTACATTTTTTTTAGTACTTTAGTGGTTTTATTTATGAGTTTTTAATTGAAGTATAGTTGATGTACAATGTTTTATGTTACACATGCACACTATAGTGACTCACAATTTTTAAATTGTAATTATAAAATATTGGCTATATTCCCGGTGTTAAGTAACATATCCTTGTAGCTTATTTTAGGTATAATAATTTGCTTACAATTTGCCAGCAGTGCTGATGTGGGGTCTTTAACATTCCTGACAAAAAGACTGGGAGAAAAAAAACCCAAACCCAGGAAATTCCCTGGTGGTCCAGTGGTTAGGACTTGGTGCTTACAACTGCCCTGGCCCAGGTTCAATCCCTGACGGGGGGACTAAAATATTTAAAGCCACAAGGCACAGCCGAAAAAAAACCCACAGGAAACAAAACAAAAAAGACCCAAGAATTTCATTCAAATTAGACCTGGATTCAAATCTCAGTTCTGACATACTTGTTACTTAAAGCTGGTTTTTTCATCTGGAAAATGGGCATGTGGCTATCTTCCGGGGTTACCGTAGGGTTTAAATGACACAGTAAGTAAAGCACCTAGTAAATTTTTGACCCTCAATAAAGGGTCATTATTATCCACATTACATCATTCTCCCAGCTTTCAGTCCTTCATTCCTAGAAGCTGACACCTTTCACTTCTTCATTTATTTATGTTTTCATTCAACAAACTCATATTGTGCATTTATTTTGTACTTACTTCTGTACCAAGAGCTGGTTACAGCAAGCTGAATAAGGCATGGCTCATGTCCTCACAGAGAAGGCAATGGCACCCCACGCCAGTCCTCTTGCCTAGAAAATCCTATGGAGGAGCCTGGTAGGCTGCAGTCCATGGGGTCGCTAAGAGTTGGATACTACTGAGCGACTTCACTTTCACTTTTCACTTTCATGCATGGGAGAAGGAAATGGCGACCCACTCCAGTGTTCTTGCCTGGAGAATCCTAGGGAAGGGGTAGCCTGGTGGGCTGCAGTCTCTGGGGTCGCACAGAGTCAGACACGACTGAAGTGACTTAGCAGCAGCATGTCCTCAAAGAGTTCATAGTCAATAGGAAAAATGGAAGTCAAACAGATGAGTAGATAATTACAAAACAGTCAATGGACAAAGATAATGGAGACAATCACCGGGAGTAGTTAGGGAAGACTTCCTGGAGGACATGCTGTTTCAGGAGGGACTATGTTTGAGGGTCACAGGTGAGAGAACAGCACTTGCAGAAACTACAGGCAATTCCATGTGACTGGAGCAACTAAGAGCAGGCAGGTCAACCACCGTGGGGGAGGAGCCTGTGCGGGTCAGGTTGGAGAATTTGAACTTTATCCTGCAGTGCCAATGGTCCAGTTTTAGCGTTTTAGCAGAGGTCAGATTTACCAAGGTTAGATTTGCATTTCCCAGAGATCACTGGGATGGAATGGGGTTAGAGAGATGGATTTGAGTGGCTGAGACTGGAACCTCGATGAACAGCAGCTGCCGTCCTATGGACACACATGTGCAAATCAGATAAACATTTAGGAGGTACAGACTCTATGGGTGGGGTCGGGGTGGGATGGAGAGGGACAATAACAGCCGGTGACCAACAAATACTGAAAGGATGATGTTTCACGGTATCTAACTTCAAGTAGGCAGTGATGCTATGATCTTCGAGGTACAGTTTTTCGTGGGGGGAGAAAGTGAATTACTTTACAGGTGTGTTTGAAACAGTTTAGAAATTTGTGTGGAACAACTGCCTGAGAGACAGCCCTCAAGTAGGTGGCTCTAGGAGGGAGGGAGGGAAAGACTGATTGAAGTTTGTCAAGTGAGCGGGTGAGATTCTTCAGGGTGGGGCCACCAGATAGGCAACCAGCCAGGATCCTCCAAGACCACAGTGTCAGGCTTGGTCTGAGCAAGGTTGCCAGCGGCGGGTTGATGGCGGCAGGGGGCGCACTCGGACTCAGGGTCTAGGAGCACTAGGCTGCTGGGGCTCTCACAGCCCTGGGGTGACAAACCAGCTCCCACAGTGTGTCAGAGAGACCAAGCTGAATCGGCGGGAGACAAGAGGGCCCTCCGCCGGGTTGTGCCTCCGATGGGGGAGAACCTCCAATTGGAGCGAAAATTCCGGAGCCCAGGCGCCATCCCCCTGCCCTGGCAATTCCTCGGGGGCTTGTCCAGGTCGCTCATCAGACCAGGAGCCTAGAGCTCTCCCGACCCCACGCGTCTTCCCGGAGGCCTGACTTCTGCTAGTAGTTTTGCGCTGCCCACCTCGTCACCTTGCAGAGAGGCCCCTAACCGGAAGGAGAAAGGGGAGTAAGGGAGTAGAGGTGGCACCAGGCAGTGGGAATGGATTGGGGGGTCAGAGGCTGGAGGGGGTACCTGACGTCTTAGGAGACAGACAAACCCCCGACTCCCACGTGGAGATCCCCGAGGGACACCTTCCAGGGACCGGACGGATGACACCCAGAAGTGCGGGTCGTGAATCAGGAAAGAAGGGAAGAAGCACATCACGCCTGGACAGAGCTCCGGGGATCCGGAATGTGCAGACAGCGCTTGCACGGGGTACTGGAGGCGAGAGAGCGAGGATTCAGGACACAAAGCCCAAGGAAGACAGGATGGCAGCATCGCGTGGGGAGGTGGCTGGAGGCAGAACGACCCACGCGGAGCCAGAGCATCAGGCGTGGTGCTCAGCACAACAGTGAGAGCTGGGGACTACGAAGCGGGCCGGAGGAAAACGGAGCCAGGGAGCTATGCGGGCTTCGGGAGGGAGACCCGCTTGCAGTTAGGGGGAAGTCCGAGAGCTCCGAACAGCGAGCAGAGGACCCAATCCAGGGACAGGGTTTCCGGGTAAGACTCTGGAGAGGCGATGGGAGAATGCCCCTGGAGCTTCCCGGCCAGACTGTGACTCCAATTTTAAGCCGCAGACCTACAGCACCGCCACACGCAGCCCCTGCCCCCCCAGCTCTCTTGTTTGTCTCCCAGTCCGGCCGGAACCGGCTTCTGCTCGCCGCGGGGCGGGCGGGTGGCTGCCGATTGGTTAATGCCTGTTTCCAGCCCCGACTCAGCCAATCAGCGTGCGGCAGTGTTTTCTACTAGGGGTCGGAATAAAAGGGCTGGAATAAAAGGGGGGGGGGCAGAAAAGGCGCCGGCCGGGCCCGATACACACCAGTAGGAGCCGGGTGAGCTGGATCCTGGGGACCCGGGTCCCGAGCTTTAGTGCTGGGGAGAGAAAGGCGCAGGAGTAAGGGCGTAGGGAGAAGATGTGTGCATAAGGGAGGAGAGACTGAATGGATGAGTAGCCGCCGGGGAAGAGGTCCAGGAGAGAGCTAGAGGATGGAGGAGCAGGGTTCGCTTCCATAGAAACGAGCCAATTGCCGAGGAAACGGCCCCAGACGGGGGTCGCGCGGGAGGCTCGCGCCGCCGGTTTGAACCGGCTTCGCCTCGCCCATGCGGGGCTCGCGTGGCCGCAGCGCCTAGCGACCTAGACAGCGACCAATGGCGTGGCAGTTCCTGTGCCGTCAGGCCAATAAGCGGGCCGCGGGCGGGCCGTTCCGGAGCTCCGTGCGCTGATCTTGTGGTTAAGGGAGCCGGGTCTGGGGAAGGGTCTCCAGAGCGTGCGGGCGGGCGGGCTCTGGTGAGGGTCCTGAGGAGTGGCAGGCGTAAGGTGTGCCCCTGCCCAGGTATCCGAACCTCCGGCTGCCTCTCCTGACAGCTCCCAAGCTGCGTCAATTCTGCTGGGAGCCTGCATTAGTTCCACGTCCCTGAGCACGCGTTTGTCCCTTCGTGTTTCTATGCCTCAGTTTCCCTCCGAGTGAGCTGAGATTGAAGTCTCCCTGTCTGGCCGGGGCGGCTTCTCCCGGAGCTACGGGCTGGCGAATGAGCCAGCGGCGGAGAGGGTGGCCCAGGGCCGAGGCAGGGCTGGGGCTTCCTTGCTGCGCGCACTTGCCTCCCGCGCTGCGGAGGGGGTGACAAGCTGCGCGCGCTGCGGCAGCGGCCCGGGTTGGCCGCCCAGGCTGAATAGGGCCTGGCGCTGACGCCGAGGTCCGCGCGCAGGTGGCTGCAGAGAGGAGCCGGAGCCGGGTCGCCGCGCCTCGCCGCGCCTCGCCTCGCCATGGCGCCCACCCTGGCCACTGCCCATCGGCGCCGCTGGTGGATGGCCTGCACCGCCGTGGTGGAAAACCTCCTCTTCTCGGCAGTCCTCCTGGGCTGGGGCTCTCTGCTCATCATGCTCAAGTCGGAGGGCTTTTACTCCTACCTGTGTACTGAGCCAGGTGAGACGGATACCCGGGCTGGGGGGTCGTTCTGGGAATGGGGGCTTTGGGAGGGGACGGAGGGCGGTGTATACCCAACCAGCAAGACCACCTCACTGCGCAACTCCTCCTAGTTAGCAGACGGCCTGTTTAAACCTCCTCCCCCCTCCAGCTCTGCTGGGTACAGATCATCGTCCCTGTTTTTTTGGCTGAAGACATTGAGGCTCAGACAGATCTTCTGACTTGCATGAGGCCTCACAGCTGGAGACTGTCATAGATCCAGAACCCCCAAGTCCAGGGTGTTCTTTCCACCACCCGGGAACATGACTGGACTCCTCTCCTCCCAGTGCCTGGCACATCACTTGCCTTGCAGTAAACATGTTGCTGTCTGACTGTAAGAAAGAGGAACTCCTGACTCAGTGCCTGGGGTGCAGCAAGAGAGAGGAAGTGGCTTGGCCTCCACCCTGTGAAAGGTTCATCTAGAATCTAGATGGTTTTCAGTCAGGCCTTGAGTCTCTAAAGGGCTTGTCGGATACAATTTCTTTTCTATTTTTGCTGCTTTCTAATTTTCCAAAGGACATTTCCTCCCACAGGCTGTGAGAACATCTCAGTGGCCTTCTTCCCCTGTGAGGGGGAGGGGTAGGGGGTATTTCTGGAAATGACACTAGGGCTGTCCTCTCTCTTTGCCACACGTTGGTGTAACTGAATGAAAGCTGAGGATGCCTGTCTACAAGAAATCTCGCCCCCCACCCCTGTGGTCACACCCGATGACCTTGTTTGAGGATTCTGATTGCTGAAGGTCAGTGGGACTCAGCCTAAGGGTGGGACCCAAGTGGCTCTCACTCTCTACACTTGTATCCCCCTTCTTCAGCAACCTTGATAATAAATGTTTTCTTCTGTCCTCTGTCACTTCCTAATGGTTGAAGTGAGTAGCGTCTCTCCCCAGTACCTTTGACAGCCAGCCCCCGCCTCAGTTCCCTTGGATGGAAATAACCCAAGTCTGACCTCCTGCATCATACCACCAGCTTGCCATTTTTTTTCCTCCCAAGACTGCTAACTTTGAGGGAAGAGAAGGCTTTGGACCGGCTCATGCTGCATGTAAGCCAGTGTAGAATCCTTGTTTTCCTACTCTGGTCTTCCTGGGAGGTTGCTGAGCATTCCAGTTACTAGGAAAGCTTCAGCGGGAAGAGGTTAAAGGGAGGAGGTGCTGAGACTGCCTGAGAGAGGGCAGAGAGTATATCGTCTATGACCTTTAGCCTTTAGCCACTCAGGAATATTTCCTAATAGCCTAAGGGTTCTTGGCAGACCTTTCCCCACATCAGCAAGAAACCTTGGGAGACGGGAGAGTCACTCAGACCTTGTTCCTTGAACAAGCTTTCTGCTTTGCCCAAGAGATGTTAGGAAATTAATGACTGGAAGGGAACAGGTTGGAGCATTTGGCACCTCCTCTCCTCTCTTGTGGATCATGACCCTTCCTACTTGCCTCTGACAAGTTCCTTCTGGCTGCATAGAGGGGTTAAAGAACAGAAAAAAAAAAAAACCATCATCTCCAGATGAAGCTTTTAGCATCTCATCCAGACTGGAGGACTGAGGTGGTCAAATTTTTTTTGTGTGTGTGTCCTACTGAGGTGTCAGAAGGTCAGATTCTAGGGTCGTTTATTTTCCCCCCACGTTGCCCACTGATTTAATTTATTTTATGGTCTTGGCAGCGCCGGGGCTGGTCACTTCATTCCTGCCTCAGCCTTGGCTGCTTCTTTCATTGAAGTGGGAGGAGTCCCAGCGATTGTGCCAAGAACAGTGCTGAGTTGGTGTTTAAGCCCTTTCGAGGCTTGCCTGGTCCCTCCTGTAAATCAGGTGAAGGTGAAGGGTCAGGATGGTGGGTTGAACATCAACTTCTTATCCTGTGCCTTTTGTTCCTGCCTCTGATTTTGGTTTTTCTGACTATCTGGCAAACCCGCTGACCCAGCATCCGTGGCGGGCAGGCCTGCTGATTCCACAGGGCTTATCTCTTTTTGGCCTCCTTGTTTCTTGGAAGTCTGAGCAGCCTGTTGCCTTGCAGGGCCTGGCATCCCCGGGTCTTGCCTGGCTGGGAGTACCTGGAGGATTTGAGGATCAAGATTTCTGCTTAGGCCTAATATTGTCATTCTTGGGGGACAGCTGAATTGCAGAGAAACAGTTTGGCTGTTTTTTATATTTATTGAATGAGGCTTGTGAAAAGCTGACCAGTCTACAGCTGATTGAGATGCAAATTTGTCAGCGTTTTGTGGCTTTTAGGACCCATGCTTTGGTTTGGAAAATTTGCCTGAACCTGTTGAAAGGTCCTCAGAACTCTTGCTCGGGACTCCAGCCAGGATCCGGTCACAGACACAGTGTCGGGTTCCAGCGTGGCGAGGTGGGACAAAGAAACAAAGAGCTGGGTTTTCCGTTTCCCCTCAGCTCTTTAATCCCTGTCCACCCGATGGTCAGGGTGGATGACAGGGGCTGGGGACCTGGGCTGGCACTTGGCTTTGCCTCCCCAGCCCCCTGGTGTGGGCAGGAGACCAGCTGGGTTCCCAGCCCCGGCTTTCCCAGACCTGTGTCCTTTTGGCCTCTGGATGGCTGCTGTCACCAGCCCCACCCCCCACCCAACCTGTTTCTTCATTTTTCTCTCAGCTAAGGGGGCTGGTGCTCCCTGTGGATGTTTAATCTCTTTTATCTGACCCACACCCTCAGGAAACATTTTCTGAGATGCTGTGCTGGGCGCAGAGTAATCCAGGCCCTCAGGGGGTCTGCAGTCAGCCAGCATCAAAGAGTCACCACACAGACCTACCCGATCCCACATGGTGGTCAGACCCCAACAGAGAGCAGTGTGCCAAGGTGGGGCGGGGAGAGCAGCCATGGGGATCTGGTTCAGCTTGGGTGGGGGGCTCTCTGATGCTTAGGCAGAAGCGTGGAGGGCCAGAAGGAGTGAGTCAGAAGAAGACAGGCAGTGAGCCCCTGCAGCAGGCTGTGTGCTGAAAGAAAGGAGGGAAAGCACAGAAGGGCAGACGATGACTGGAGAGATGGGAAGGAGCCTGCAGGGCCCTGGGGAGACTGGATCTCCTTTTCAAGCCAGGAAGAAGCTCCCGAGGCAGAAGAGACGGTCAGATGCACCTATTAGCCTCTTAGGAATTATTGAGTGTTTGCCACATGCCGGGCACTGGGTGGGATCATGGCGGGGTGGGGGGCGGCTCTGGAGATGGGAGACGTAGCTTCTGCATGAGGAAGCGACAGTCCAGCCCAGCCATGGACCCCAAGGCAGCCCCCAGCTCTGTGCTCTTGACCTTCTCAGTGACTCCGTTTCGGTGACCAGGGGCTGTACCCTTCACTGAAACAAAGCAGGAAGCTGGTCCCCGGGACCGTGAGAGGGCAGGGCCAGGCCTGGTCCCCACCAGACTGGGCTGAGGCTGAAGAAGTGGACATGAGACAGTCCCCGCCACTTCACGGCCCTCCCTTTTTATGTCTCTTCCACCGGTGGTGTGTCTCAGACGTCACTGGTGGTACCTTTGGAAAACCCGTCCTTTCACTTTTATTGCTGTGAATAGGCCTTTTTTCACTCCCCACTCCCTGCAACCTCGGTTTATTTTGGATGTTGTTTTTTTAAATTCTGTACCCGGGGTGAGAAGCCTGCAGGGCCTCCAGCCTCAGGATGTGTCACAGAGGAGCTGATGCCCTCGGCCCTCCCCACCAACCACCTTCCTCCTTCCCGTGACCTAATTTTCCTCCTCCACAGCCGCCCGCCCCCACCTGCCTTCTTGGCATCCCATGAAGGTCCTGTCCAGCTTGGTTGGCTTTCGGGGACCTCATGGGAGCATCTCGGGGGAGGTTCCCGTTCTCGCTAGGTGACATGAAGGGCCACCTGGCATGATCCCTGACACTGTCAGCCTTATGCGTCTTTTATTCTCTCAGCATTTTCTCTCTGAACTGCCTCTGACCCAGGTGGTACAGCATCAGTACAGCCTGAAGGTTAGGAGGAGTTTTGAGGTCCAGCTGCCTAGACTCAAGTCTGGCTTCCCCAGGTACCGTCTGTGAGACCCCAGGTACCTGTTTGGATACCCCAGATGGCCAGATGTGAACTAGTGGGTGGAAAGGGAGGTGCTTAGTGACACAGGAATCGCTAGCATGGAACACAGCGGCCAGCGCACACCGGCCGTCTGTGACCACAACCAGGGGACCAGACCCTGGCCTGGCCAGCGCGGTCTTCTGATTGTGTCCTGCCTCAGGCTTGCTGTGTGTGAGGCTGACCTCTTGCCTACATATCCCCTGCCAGACGGAGATGCTGCTTCCTGTTGCCGGATAGACTAAGGATTTGAGAGAGACAGGAGGTCCTGGGGCAGTGACCATCAGCGGGGAAGTCCAGGGGCCAGTATTGGGTGGGTGGGGCAGGGGGCTACTCAAGTTTAGAGGGGCCTCCAGCCCGGTGCCCCTTGCTCCTCAAGAAGCCTTGTCTGGTCAGCTGTTCTGGCTTGTTGCCCTAGGGTAGGGGGACCCCCCTCCTTGATCCAGGGTGGTTAGGGGAGCCTGAGTGGGGTCATGGCACCTTCTTTTCTCCCCTGCTCTTTCACTAAGGGTTTTGAGTGCCGGGTTCTGTGAGTGGGGCCAAACAGAGCAGGCATTGTTCCCTCCTCCCTGCCCCGGGTCTCCTCCTAAGGAGCCTCACGCCCGTTCCCTGCACACTCTGGACACACCAGTTCCTTGCCTGTTTCTTCTTGGTTCACCCTCCCGGGTTAGGCTGGGCCACTCTGGCTGCATCTGTGATAAACAGGTGCAGGTGAGGCCCAGAGCAGGCTGGGCTGGGTGAGGGCTGAGCTCTAGGCTGGGAGCAGAGGGGCACCCCAGAGGCTCAGCACTTCCTGGGCGCTTATCTGTTTTGTGTCTCTCAGGCCCACAGTGGCCCAGGTGGGAGCAGAGCGAGAGAAGCAGCCTGGGTGTGACTGTGTTTGGGCATCTGCTGCATCTGTGATTATTCGTGTGGGCTGTTTACTGCCAACAAAGCTTTGGGCTCACAGAAGGTTGAGTTCCGTCTGGGGCAAGGGGCACTCTCACGTTGCTCCCTGGGCCGGTGAGAGGCCACTCAGGCCTCCCCACCCCCGGCTCATCTGTCTCTGGACATCACTGCCCAGAGATAGGAGGGCAGACAGCCAGGTGGCCCCGTTGGCAGAGATTTAAGAGAAGACTGGTGGCCCAACATGTAAGGGTCCTGCTCTGTTGCAGCGGCCCTAGGATGAAAGATGGGAGGGACAGATTCCCTTCCCTCCACTCTGCCTTCTCTCTCCTGGAGCCCCTCCTGTCTAGTTACAGGTGACCAGATAGCTAAACAATTCAACATGTTTTTTTGTCCCCACCTTCAACTAAGAGCGAACCAGGGTGTCTGCCTTGAGTATACATGTTGCCTTGGGATTTCATCTTCCCTCTCTTGAGAAGTACAGCCGTGGTTTTAGGTCCAGCTCTGGGGACGACAGAAGCAGGGCCCCCGGTGCGTCTGATCAGAGACAGTGCCTCCCTCCCTCCCCATTCAGTCGCGGCTCCCTGCTTGGAGCAGTCGACCCCGCAGCACTGCCAGCCCTAAGTGATTTTGTGTTCTCTGTTGCGCCCCAGACCCTGCACGGCCACAGTTAGGTCTCACGAACCAGCGACCCGGGACCCGCAGCTGTCCCTCCCTACTCCATCCACTCTGTTGCACCTGCGCTGGTTTGCTCACACCTGCACTCCAGCCCGGAGGTGACCGTTGCTTTGCCTGGTCCCTCCTGCTTCACATTCAGGTCCTGTTGCTGCTAGCAGAGCTGACACCCGAAACCAGTGCCGACCTGTGAAGCAGCTCTGCTCTTCCAGGAGTGGGCCCCGCCGTGAACAGGCAGCTCCGGGCCGCTGGCCCTGAGCTGGAACCTCCTGGGCTCAGCTGACCCTGCTTGTCATGCGTTTTGGCTGCCAGTGTGGTGCGGACATCTTCTGGGAAGCCGGGATAAGGTGGCAGAGGGTGGCAGAGATGAGGGGAACGGAAATCTGGCTTGTTAGGTTTTGCCTCTGTGGCTTCAGGGGGTGACACTGTGGCTGTGATCTCCTTCAGTCCCCTCTGGCTTCAAGTTGGTGCCATGCGTCCTGTTTCATTTCTTCTTTCTGGGTCCTTTTGGTCAAGGTGATCTGACGCCACTGTTACATTCATTCAGTAAACAGCGACTGTGCGCCAGGACCAAGGTGCTGGGGACACGGGTGACTGGAACACAGTCGCTGTCCTAGCCCAGTGGGAGGCCAGGTATGAATTCATGCTATGGATTAATGATCAGTTACGGAACTCTGCTTCCAGTTACAGCATCCGGCTCTGCTACCTGCCAGTTGCATCATTATCCCCGTTCCAAGTCTCCCATCAGAGTAGTAGTAGTAACAATAATAATAACACATGCATACTAAGTTGCTTCAGTCGTGTCTGACTCTCTGCGACCCCATGGACTGTAGCCCGCCAGGCTCCTCTGTCCATGGAATTCTCCAGGCAAGAACACCAGGGCGGGTTGCCATGCCCTCCTCCTAGGGATCTTCCCAATCCAGGATTGAACCTGTGTCTCTTATGTCTCATGCGTTGGCAGGTGGGTTCTTTACCACTGGCACCACCTAGTAAGGTTCTAATAATAGTAATAACTTTTAGCTATTGGTTATGAGCACTTCCTATGCCTTTGTGAGCTCTAAAATATCTGGATTTTCCCTTTTACCCCAAATTCTAGAGAGATAGATATATTTATTACCTTATGCCCATTTCACAGATAAAGAAACTGAGATAGAGAGGCAGTCACTTCTCCCAGGTGATAAAATAGCAAGTAGAGAAACCAGAATTGGAACCCAGATCCCAACACCCCCACCCTCCATGTGCCCCCCACCAGGACCTGTTGGTCAGAGGTTGGCACAGAACGTGATTCACCCAACGTGCATCTTCTTCTGTGACCTTGGCTCACCCCCCCAAGAGAGGCCCAGGCAGGCCTTGCCGACCTCAGCTTTACGGCCCTGGCGCCAGAGGGCCGCGTGCAGGAGACAGCACTTATCTGCTGAGAGGTATTTCCTTGAGTCTCCCAGCGTGACCTCCTCGCGTCTAATCAGAGGCTGCTCCTCTCCCTGCAGGATTAGTCAGCATCTCTTAACTAGCAGTCCCGAGAGGAACAGAGCGCCTTCCCCACTGCGTGCCAGCCCGTCCTCCACCCTCCCGCCCCTCGCTGCCACAGCACTTTTCCCTTCCCTCTTTTTGCTGTCTTGGGGCTGGGTGGACTTTGGAGAGGATCATTAAGGACTAGGATTATGGCATAGGTGTGGCCACCAGAGACGGTGACATCGTGACCCCAGTGAGAAAAAGAAGACAGGTGCCCTTCAACAAGTGAAAGCAAGTTATTTGGCACTCTTTTTTTAAACAAAAAACCCTTCCCAAGGGGTTCCGTGACTCAGTATATGTAGTAGTTGATGCTGTGAGAACATGAGAGAGAATTTAGCACAGGGAATATGTGTTTGAGAAATCTGATGTATTAGGCATTAAAGGAAGCCCACTCACCCTTCCCCTCGATTGACTCACAGCAGCTGAGCCCAGCAGCTTGTCCTTTCCAAGTGGTCTAGGGTCGCCCTCCTGTATGCTGGCCACAGACTGCTTCCATGGACAGAGCTGCAGCTAAGTTCTAGCCAGATGGGGGACCCACAGCCCAGGCTGGGTCCCAAAGCCTGCTCTTCTAGGTGTCGCTTACTCTAGAGTTGGAATCCTGGGACTTCCCTGGTGGTCCAGTGGCTAAGAGTCTGAGCTCTTGATGCAGGGGGCCCAGGTTTGATCCTTGATCAGGGAAATAGAGCCACATGCTGCTACTAAGACCTGGTGCAGCTGAATAAATAAATGGGAATCCCAACCTGGGGCTTGTGGGTGCTGCAAAGATGCAAGAAGCCCCTGAGACTGTGGGCAAGACTTTTCTAAGGAGCAAACGTGGCACTTTCTTTATTGGATTCTTCAAAGGGAAGGTGACTCCCCTCTCCAAAAACAGAAAAGTTACGAATCTCTGTATTATCACTCCAGGGAGCTTTGGCCACATGGACATCCCAGCCTGCTGGGGATATTCAGAGCTCTGAAGGGGCCCAGAGCTAGCCCTGGCCTTCTCAGTGGGCTGACTCTGGATGGGCAACTGCCCTTCTGGTCTTCGGAGATCCCTGCCCTGACCCTGTGATCAGGTTCCCCTCCCTCTACACACAGAGAATGTCACCAACGTCACAGTGGGGGCCACGGCAGAGCTGGAGCATGAGGAGGTGAGCCGGATGAATGGCTGGCTCAGCTGCAAGGCCCAGGATGAGATGCTAAACTTGGCCTTCACCGTGGGCTCCTTCCTGCTCAGTGCCATCACCCTGCCCCTGGGCATCGTCATGGACAAGTATGGCCCGAGGAAGCTCAGGCTGCTGGGCAGGTCAGTTCTGGGGGGAGGCAGGTGGGCAGGGTGGGCAGAGGGGACTCTGGGCCACGATTCCCCACTGTAGGGGATCCTGGTATCTGCTGTCAGGGGCACTGTGGCTCTCCCTGAATGCCCACCTGGGATGGGTCTGCTGTGATCTTGTGTTATTCCGATCTGCATAGAAAAGTCACAGGGCTCAGGCCTGCCTGGGAGGACCTGCTTGTCATTATGATTTCCAGTCTTTTTCATCTTCCATCTCTGTGAGAAAAAAAGGTTTTGAACACGTACCTCTAATATAAGCACATGGAATTGTCAATAATCTACACATTTTTCGGGCTTCTCTGGTGGCTCAGATGGTAAAGAATCCACCTGCAGTACGAGAGACCAGGCTTTGATCCAGGAGTCAGGAAGATCCCTTGGAGAAGGGAATACAACCCACTCCAGTAATCTTGCCTGGAGAATCCCACGGGTGGAGGGGCCTGGCAGTCCATGGGGTCGCAAAGAGTTGGACACGACTGGACGACTAAGCACACAGGCCTCTACATATGTCATTCTTAATGTTTAATGTGCTTTATTCTTTTCTTCCATTTTTATTGAGATATTAATTGATGTACAGCCCTGTGTAAGACTGAGGTATAGCATAATGGTCATATTTACATACGTCATGAAATGAATCCCACAGAGAGCTTAGGGAACATCCACCATCTCATATAGTATTTTATGTGCCTTATGATACATATACAAAAGAGATAAAATGGCTGAGATTTTAAATTACAAAATGGAAAATTATAAAATTTCTAAAATTGTAAAACAGTATTTCCCTACCCCAGGCACCTTAGTGGGTCATCTTATGTGCCTCCTAGAGTGTGTTCCTAGGCTATAAAACTCCAGTCTGCCAGTCTCAGGGTGAGTCTGCCAAGCAGCTGGCCCTGTCTGGCTAGGGTCCTCCCCAAGCCAGTCCCACTGGGAATGAGCATTGTGCAGGGCAGTGGTTGGCCATGGGCAAGGCCCATGGCCCTGAAGGGAATCAGCCAGGGAGATCAGTGTCATTCATTCTTTGGAGCTTACTAAGGCTTGGTCCCCAGCTCAGAGCCAAGTAGAGGGGGTTTGAAAGCTGCCACTGATCACCCCTTGCCCCGTGGGATTCTTTCTGTCCCCAGCCTGAGCGGACACAGGAGCCTCGGGGATGGGTTGTGTCCTTTCTTGCTTCACAGCCTTGGCTCTGTCCAGTCGGGAATGGAGCGGGCAGTGCAGTGGGGTGTTTACCGAGTCTGGCTTTGGGGCTTGAATTCCAGCTTAGCCACCTGCTAGCTAGGACACTGGAGAATTTCATTTTTGTCTCTATGTTGGGTTTGTTGTTTATGTATTTTTAGGTATTTGAATACCTGTGTTTGTGTGTGTTTTTTTTAATCTATTTTATTGAAATGTAGTTGATTTACAGTGTTTATTAATTTCTACTATACAGCAAAGTGATTCAGTCATCTGTTTATATGTGTGCATTCTTTTCTGTATAATTTTCCATTATGGTTTGTCCCAGTGTATTGAATATAATTCCATGTCCTATACAGTAGGACCTTGTTGTTTTATTTTTGTTATTTTGAGTCTTATTTTTCTCATACATAAAATAGAGCCAATTATGCTCCTTAGAACTGTTGAACAAAAGAATGTATGTAAATTTTCTGAAAGCATCTTGACATGTAGCAAATACCTCCATATAAACAATATTAACAATAATGATGATAACCAATACTGTACTATTTCTCTTTCTTTTTAGTGCCTGCTTTGCTGTCTCCTGCTTGCTGATTGCGTATGGAGCAAGTAACCCAAACTGTGAGTATGCTTTTCCTCTACCCTTTTGTCAGGGCTTGGGGAGACAGCACCCAGAGGTGCTTGAAGGCCCACCTGCTCTAGGAAGCTGGGCCAGGCCTGTGCTCACTACTAGAGTTAGGACACTTGTTAGACCTTTACCCACTGACTTAATTCAGATGGTGGCTGGATAAGCAAATGGCCCCAGACAAATGTCTGAGAGAAGCTCATCTCATTGCTGAGCCAGGCCAGTCCCCGATGGACTCACTGATGCCAGCTTGAGAACCAGGCCAGCTGCAGGAGTATGTGCAGAAGTCATGAGTTGAACTGCTCGGAGCAGCCCAGGCCTGCACTTTAGGATGGCTCAGAAGCCACCTGGTCCCTAACTCTGCTCAGGTGGAGCTGATGCTTCAAGGACTTTTGGGACAAACACCAAAATAGGGCTTGACTTTCACCAAAATCTTGGGGTTTTTTTGGCTCCACTGCACGACATGTAGGATCTTAGTTTCCTGACCAGGAAGAGAGCTCGCACCTCCTGCACTGGGAGTGCAGAGTCTTAACCACCGAGGGACTCCCGTGTTTCACTAGACTCTATCCAGGCGCCTCTCCTAATTGAGGGGTACCTGTATTTTTTATTTCAGCGAACAGCTTTTTTAGACCTCTCCCTTGTGGGTAAAGGGCTTCCCTTGTAGCTCAGTTGGTGAAGAATCTTCCTGCAATGCAGGAGACCTGGGTTTGATTTCTGGGTCGGGAAGATCTCCTAGAGAAGGAAATGGCAACCAACTCCAGTATTCTCGCCTGGGAAATCCCATGGACAGAGGAGCCTGGCAGGCTACAGTCTATGGGGTCACAAGAGTCAGACACGACTTAGCAACTAAACCACCACTTGTGGGTAAGGTTAGTGAAGAAAGGGGGGCAAGGATACACCTTTTGCAAAAGCCCAAACTCCATAAAATAGGGAAGAGGAGGATGAGGCAGAGGCTGGGCCAGCTCCCCAGGTGTCCGGCACTAATGCCTGATGACCTGTCATCACTAGCAGCAATTGCTCAAAGCAAGCTCCTCGTCAGCAGTGGATCAGGCCCCAGCCTCCCTGAAGCTCAGTCGTGGTTCCCATCTTACCAGCCTTCTGCTTCCTTCCAGCCCTCTCTGTGCTCATCTTCATCGCCCTGGCTCTGAATGGCTTTGGTGGGATGTGCATGACTTTTACCTCATTAACAGTAAGTACCATTAAAAATATATCTATTTATTTGGCTCTGCTGGGTCTTAGTTGTGGCACGTGGGATCTAGTTTCCTGACCAGGGATGGAGTCTCAGCCACTGCACTGTCAGAAAAGGCCCAGCACTAGTTTTTTTTGAGAAGATCTCTATCGACGTCAGAGAAGGCAATGGCACCCCACTCCAGTACTCTTGCCTGGATGGAGGAGCCTGGTAGGCTGCAGTCCATGGGGTTGCTAAGTCAGGCACGACTGAGTGACTTCACTTTCATGCATTGGAGAAGGAAATGGCAACCCACTCCGGTATTCTTGCCTGGAGAATCCCAGGGACAGAGGAGCCTGATGGGCTGCGGTTTATGGGGTCGCACAGAGTTGGACACGACTGAAGTGACTTAGCAGCTATAGACATCCCTTTATGGCTCAGATGGTAAAGAATCTGCCTGCAACGCAGGAGACCTGGTTTCGATCCTAGGGTTGAGAAGATTCCCTGGAGAAGAGCATGGCAATGCACTCCAGTGTTCTTGCCTGGAGAATCCCCAAGGACAGAGGAACCTGGTGGGCTGCAGTCCACAGGGTCACAAAGAGATGGACATGACTGAGCAACTAACACTTTCACTTTCTAGTTCAGTCATCTTTTTGCAAATCTGAGGCAGCTTTTATTAACTCTAATTTGCTTGCCTTCCATTCACCTGCATCTGCTGGAGTGTCTGAAGCAGTAAGGGTTGTTGTTGGTGAAGTTGTGGCAGCAAAGCCTATTTGCGGCTCCCAAGCTGGGGAAGTCCTGCAGCAGAGTCAGTCTCAGAGCAGCCTGTCTCCTGCCTCCTGACCTTGACTCAGGCGCCAAGGAAGCCAGCTTAGTAGCTGTGTGGAAGAAAAATAACCTGCCACCTACTCTCTTTTCTCTTATTTTCTATGGCAGCTCTGGCTAACAGTGAAACCTAAAAACAGACCTCTCTTGGAATCACCCTGCCCCTAACTGTTGCTTTGTACAGAACTGAATGAAAAACTGGAGAATCACAGAGCCTGCCCTTCTGCTGGGTTTCCTTTCTTTCTTTTTTAAAATAATTTTTATTTAGTTTTTTATTTTTGGCTGTGCTGTCTTCACTGCCACTCGGACTTTTCTGTAGTTGCGGCGAGCTGGGGCTACTCTAGCTGCGGTGCTTGGGGTTCTCATTGCAGCGGTTTCTCCTGTTGCAGAGGCTTCAGTAACTGTGGCACATGGACTCTAGTTGTGGCCCCCGGGGCTCTAAGCACAGGCTCAATAGTTGTGGCACACAGGCTCAGTCACATGTGGGAATCTTCCCGGGTCAGGGGTCGGACCTGTGTCTCCTGCATTGGCAGGCAGATTCTTTACTCCTGAGCCTCCAGCGAAGCCCTGCTTGGTTTTCTAAATGCCAGGGCGCAGGGAGCCCGTCTCCCAAGGGAGGGAGATCCTTTCTTGGGATGCTGAGCGCTCTCTTATGGGAGCCCCAGAACACCGTAGAATGGGCTTCTTTTGGAAGTGAATGAGACTGCATGAAGATCTAGGTTGAAACAAAGTCCAAAAAAAAAAAAGCCAAAAGAATCTTTCCCCAGAAGGAAGAAGGCAGTTATCTGCCAGTTCACCTGGCCAGGCAGGCCATTGGGAAAGAGCTGGCCATTGGGAAAGAAGAGAGAAGTGAGGCTTCCCAAGGGATATCTCTGTCCAACAGGAAAGTCTCGCCTGCCTTAGTTGCCCCTTGAGAAGGTTTTGAGTGACTCAGTGCCTCCCAGCCCTGTTTGTTTGCAGTGCGCTGGCCTCTGCTTTCTCTTTCCACTAATGAGTCAGGCATCAGGCTGCTGAAGGGCCCTCGTTTAGCTCTCAGGGAGCCCTGGAGCCTTGCTGCTCTTCTCCCAAGGAACTTGAAGAGGTGCTGACATTCCTGTGACCCCTGGCCTGCAGGCTGTGAGCCAGAGGCCCGGTTGGGCCCGATTCCTCTTCTCAGCCTTCCTGTGCTTTCTCAATTTATTAACTTTATCCTGGCGGGAAGGGTGAGCTACCAGGGCCTGCATCCATGGAAATGGAGCAGTCAGTGGAGTCTGTGTTAGGCTGAGAGAGGCACTGCCCAGGACCGCACACATGGTGTGCTCCAGAGTGGGGGACTCAAATACCCAGGGTCTCTGGTTGCCTTGCCCTGGTAGTGTGAAGGAGACTGACTTTGTACTCTTTTGTGCATTTTTATTAATTTTTTTAATCAGGTAGATGGTTTATTTCTTTGGCTGCACCAGGTCTTTGTTGCAGAATATGGGATGTCGTTCCCTGACCAGGAATCAAACCCAGGCCCCCTGCTTTGGGAGCAAGGAGTGTTAGCCATTGGACCACTAGGGAAGTCCCAACCAGATAGCTTTTTTTTGAATGGGTGTATCTCCCTCCCTCTCAAATTCCTGGGGTAAGACACATGTTGAAGCTGTACAAAATATGTTAGAACTGTCAAACGCACTGATTCCGTTCAGCTGTGTCTGCTGTGAAGTGGGAGCCCAGTTCTGTTTGTTCCTTGACAGCATAAACATGACCAACTCTTCCATCAAAATGAAAAATGAAAATCTGCCATCACCCCCATTATTTGAGCCACACTGTGTCTATGTCATGGCAGTTCTGAATTTCAGGATAAAAGAAAGAGATGGTCCTTGAACTTGAGTATATGATCTGAAATACAGAAAGACGGTCTATTGTTATAAGCCTAACGCAGATTAAAGACCCCCTCACCATGAATCCCCTTTAGGGAAGTCTTCAAAATGAGATCATAGTTGTGGTCCACAAATCCTTTCGGGGTGGCTAGGAGGGTCATAAGGATTCTTTTCGTTTTCTTTTCTTCTTAATGATTGTAAACAAAATGGTTTGATTTTAAAAAGTCAACTATTTGAGACATGGACAATGTGAACTGTAAAATCTTGGAAGTCTAACTTTATCAGTTTAGAATGTAGCTCTTTATATTAAAAAAGGAATCTAAGTATACTAAAGTTCTTTTCAAAAGAAACTCTGTTACAACTTGCCTTTTTCACTTGACAATGTATCTCTTATGTGTTTTCCTGCCAGTCCTTAGAAATCTACCTTATTATTTTAAACTCTAGAGATTGACCTCATTATTAGACAGTTGCATGTGATTCTCTAATATAGATTGCCATGATTTATTTAACCAGTTTCCTGCTAATGGACTTTTGGGTTAGTTTCCAATTTTTCTGATTTATGATTCTGCCTAAGTGAACATCTCTGTACATGTGTTTCTATAAAATAAATTCCTGGAAGTAGGATTGCCAGGCCCCAGGATCAGCATGTTTTAAATTTTAATGTAGACTGTCAAATGGTCTTCCCAAAAGGGTATACACAGATGCTGGCCTTCCACCATATCTGAGAAGTTTTCTTCCACACCCCTTCCAACACCCTGTCCAGATTCTTGTAAACATTAGCCAGTCCAATCTGGTGAAAAATAATATGTTACAATTTAAAATTTCTTTAATTGTTAGTGAGATGGAGTATCTTTCCACCTCTTTTTGATGATAATTTGTATTTCTTCTGGGATTGCTTCTTTGTGTCTTTTGTCTATTTTTCTGCGGGTTGTTTCTCTCTCTCTCTCTTTTTTTTTTAATTGTGTTTTGTAAGCCCTCTTTCATACACACACAAAAAATAGTTCTCTATCTGAGTGAACAGTGGTCTTACCCTAAGTTTTTTAGGTCCCTATGTGGTCCATGAATAAGCTTCCGGAAGGCTGGGCATTCCTTTGAAATTCTCCAAAAGCAAATTGCACATTGTGTGCCTGGGCAGGTGCGTTTTTTGGGGTCTGTTGCTTTCCTCAGCTCCTAGTAGGTCTGTGCGAAGCTGAACGCACTGTAGCAGGAGTGTTTCTCTTAACTCCTTGCTCTCCCACAGGGAGGTAAAGGCTGCTCAAGCCAGACGGTGACCAGACAAGAAAACCGTCTGATCATCACCTGGAGCATTTCGTTAGCAGGCGTCTGTTTTAAGATAGCCTGGTGGCTTGTCCCTCTAAGGCTCCCATTCTTGGGTCTAGAGCAGAGGTCAGCAGACGGCTGCCTCCAGGCCACATCCAGACCACTGCAGGTTGCAGTGAACACAGTTTTATCGGCACAGAACCGCTCCTACTTGATTCTTTTGTGCTAATGAGAGCGGAGTGAATGACAGTGAGAGTCTCGCTGCATGGAGACCACATGGCCTGCAAAGCCTAGAATTTCTCTGGCCCTTGGCAGAAAAAGTCTGATAACCTTAGGTCTAGAAGCACAAGAAGCTGCTCAATCATGATTCCCTGTCAGAGGCAGGGGCTCACCCCCACCCCGACCCCCAGCCCCAGCTGACCCTCTCCCTTCTAGTTATGTGACCCTCCTCCTCAAGCAGTTTCCATGCCGTTGGCTTCCTCCTCTGTGCCCTGGCCCGAGGGACCTCCTTGGGCAGTCCTCTGTCCCGCAAGGCTTCAGATAAGGAGCCTTTCTAGATCAGGCCTCGAAAGGGGACTGAGAAGCAGGTCAGTGAGGGCAGGCTGCGGCTCTTGGGCCATGTTCTTGGGCCATGGGGGCTTCTGCTGAGCAGAGCTGAATCTAGTCCTGGCACAGCCCAAACCTTTTAAAAAGCAGAACCGTTAGGATCGGCTCCCGGAGGTGCCAGACCAGCAGCACAATGGCACTCTGTTTGGATCTCCCAGCCGTGCTCTCATTTGGGGGACAAAGGAGTCTTCAGGGTCACCTTTAGGAGCTTCCTAAATCAACAGCTTTGGGACTCAGTGACAACCTAGGAATCTGGGGGGAGGGGGGTTGTGTTGCCAGGGAAACCTTAATTGGGGGACTTTCTGAGTCTCAAGGGGTTGTGGTATAAATAAGGATGCCCAGGGACTGTGAACTGCTATCCCCATAGGTGCTAGCGAAGGGGCCCTAACTTCACAGAATACCTTTTCCCCACCGGCCTGTAGACCCCTTTCCAGAGCCAGAGAGGTGTGTGTACCCATGGGTGATCCTGCCCCCATGAGCAGATGCTGGACCTCCTGCCAGGTGGGCTGGCTTTCCTAGGTCCCTGCCTCAGAGGGTCCTGGGCAATGTGACACCCTCAGAGGAGGAGGGTGCAGGTCACCAGGGGTCAGGACCTACCCCAGGGTGCCAAGCCTCAGCCTCCTCTTGGGCATCTGGACAGCACACTCAGGTCTGTTTGCTCACTGCCTCGCGTTTGTTCAAGTCTTTAACTCGCTCCAGCGGCTGGAGGAAAACAGCGGCCGGCGGCTGAGGTGGCGTCTGGGGGCCACCACCCAGCGATCTGGGGCCGGGGTTGCTTAGAGATGGAAGTGGATGCCGCCAACATTGTGAACATGTCTTTTCCACTTCATTACTCTGACCCCTGTCAGCGTGGGTGGGACAGGGAGTTCTGAGCTGAAACCCTCCCAGAAAAGTGGTTGCAAAGTGCTGCCAGGCTCCTTAATGAAAAAATTTCTCTGTGGGCTTTCCCTGTCTGACTCATGGGAGTCTTACGTGGAGCCTGAGGAAGAAATGATCCCACGGGAGTTGGGATCTGAGTTTGAAGAGAACAGAGTAAATGTCCGTCTTCGAACACCTGGGAGGAGGGGAGGGAGAGGATTCGGGATACAGCAGTGAAACAGATGGTCCCCTCCAGGGGTGTGTGTGGAGTTTAGCATTCCTGCTCGGGTGACCTGTTTCTATGCCCAGGAGAG
The DNA here is from genome assembly GCF_001704415.2 of Capra hircus. Lineage (NCBI taxonomy): Eukaryota > Metazoa > Chordata > Mammalia > Artiodactyla > Bovidae > Capra > Capra hircus. The sequence goes on along the minus strand of NC_030826.1, from coordinate 22,512,445 downwards.
GGTCCCCATGGCATCCCACGTGCCCCATGTGCCAGGTAAGCAGGATTCACCTGCTGCCCCCAGCCAGCTCTGCCTCTGGGTTTCTGGTTGTGTGCTCTGAGAGCCCAAAGCCATCAGCCCATCACCACTGGCCTGGGAAAAATCCACTCATCAGAGGGTATCCACTCCGTGAAGTTGCCCTAGCACGTGACTCATTCAGGGGTGGACTGAACATGTAGTGGGGGCCTCGGAAGGGCTGGACCTGGCTGGGAAAGTGAACGAATTGGCTGGGGAAGTGGGGCCCCTCCTCCCCACCCCTTCAGCAGTGAAGCGGAAAGGTGACCACAAGGACCTTTACCTGGCAGCGTGTGCTTGGAGCTGCCGGTCGTGAAGGGTTAGAAAAGAGCCCAGCTATGCTGAGTCCACTTGTCCAGACTGGTACCTGGATCCTGGCCTGTTCAGGTTGCACAGGGCTCTTGGGTGTGTGCAGCAGCCACTTGAGGACAAGGGTCACCTTTGAAAGGGGCCTGAGGGCCCAATTGCCAGCCCCCCACCCTGACCCTGGATGGCCCATGGCATCTCCTCAAAAGCCAGGGTGAGCCCCCCTAGCTGGTGGGCTCCGGAGATCACTGATTTGGAAAGAGGGTGCCAGGTGCTTCTTCTGTCCCTGCCTGCCAGCAAGCCCCAGGCCTGTCTTGGGGGCTCCTGGGAAGAGAGACATCTTAAAGAAGGTCCTCTGAGGAGGGCTGCCCATCCTCACTGTGCTGGAGCCTGGGCTTCTGGCGATTCTCAGCCAGTAGCCGGCTGGGAGGCCAGCACTCCAGGGGAGGGGCCGTCTGCAGCTGCTGTTTTCCCCTCTGGGAAGGTCACAGAGCCGGGGCCTGTTTACAGTGCAGCCCAGGGGCTGAGCGAATGAGTCACCACTGGCTCGCGCGGGGATGGCATTCCGAGGCCGGCTTGGAGGACGGGTTCTGCCTGACTGAGCCCACTCCAGGCCCCCTCCTACCCCAGGGCAGCAACAGCATTAATGGCGGTGGTGGTGGGAAGCCCCCCAGAGCCAGGGAGGGGGCCGGCGCACTTCCCCCACACCCAACCTGAGAGAGCAGTTGGGAAGCCAGGGTCAGGAAACCGCCCTGCTGAGTGTTTTCCTAGCATCTGTCTTTGCAGCTCGGCTGCAGCTTCCTACTTGGCAGGAGTCGTGGTTCTTCCCCCTCCGCCCGGCCTTCCAGCCGGCACTAGGCACTCTGCTCAGTCCTCAGCCATCACTCACTCCATCACCAGGGCTTCTGAGTGGCCATTATGTGCAGCTGAGGTCGGGCAGAGGCAGAAGGAGGGAGGGAGGAGGGGGAGGTGGAGACCAGGGGGGGAGGAGACCCAGACAAGATGAAAGGAGAGTCCGCAGCCAAGGGCAGGTCCCCCTGACAGTGCTGCCCTGGACTGTGGGGAGGTCGCCTGGGGAGTTCGGGGAGGGAGGAGGCAGGTAGGTCTAAAAGGAGCTTTGGAAAGGATGTAAGAAATCTCTAGTGGGGAGAGCAAACAGAATGCGTAATAAGGAACAGAGAGAGGCATGAGAGGTAAGGATAATTGTCTTGATCCTCCAAATCGAGTGTGGACCCTTCAGGGGCCCCATGTGTGTTTTCCAGGAGACAGAGTAGCCCAGTGGCTGTGCACATCAACTTGACCTGCTTTGAGTTCTAGTTTTGACCCTTACCAGCTTAAGGATCCCTTGACTGTTTTTTTTAAAGAACTTTTATATTTTTGGTGGCGCTGGGCCTTCGTTGCTGTGTGCAGGCTTTGTCTAGTTGCGGCGGGCGGGGCCCATGCTTGCAGTGGCTTCTTTTGTTGCGGAGCATGGTCTCTAGGACAGGCTCAGTCGTTGGGGCACACACAGGCTTAGTTGCCCTACGGCACGTGGGATCTGCCTGAATCAGAGATCGAACCTGTGTACCCTGCGTTGGCAGGCAGACTCTTAAACTGCTGGACCACCAGGGAAGTCCCCTTGACTTTTCTAATCCTAAAGTCTTGGAACCATTAAGTGAGGGTAATGAGTGACACTTTCTTGGTAAGGATGTTATGAGGGTTTTTAGGATAATAATAGTTTCTGTTATAATAACAATGCTACTATATTATTCAATATATTAACATAACCATGTACGCTGTCATATATTATAACTTAATAATAAGGAAGAATCCTCTGATCAAGCTGCTCCTGGGCAAAGTAAATGGGGGAAATTTCCTCTAGCAGGCATGACAGCTTTGGGAGGAAGGGAAGGAAGTGGCTTAAAGGATAAAACACAATTAGTGTTAACATTTGAAAAATAATTAGTGCCCCCAGGGTAAACTTCTCTTCACCTGTGTTTGCTGTTTTGTGACCACACACTGACCACTGCCAGGATGTTTATGCTTTAGCTTTCACTCGTCAAGGTCATCCTTGATAACTGTTTTCAGAGAAATTTCATCTGACACACATGTTGTTGTTTAGTCTCTAAGTCATGTCCAATTCTTTTGCAACCCCGTGGACTGCAGCCTGCCAGGCTGCTCTGCTCATGGGACTTCCCAAGCAAGAGTACTGAAGTGGGGTTTGCCATTGCCTTCTCCAGGGGATCTTCCCGACTCAGGTATCAAACCTGTCTCCTGCATTGGCAGGCGGATTCTTTACCACTGAGCCACCAGGGAAACCCTGACACGAATGTTAGGTAGTCACTAAAAGCTGAAATACTTGACTACCCATTTAAACTATTAGATTGGCCAGGAAAACCCTACCATCAATTATGACATTAAAGGACAAACTGGGAAAACGTACCTAACAGTATAGGAACAACCTGTGAAGGTCTTTAATGTATAAAGAGCCTATACCAAATTAATATGAACGAATTAACATCCTCTTAGGAAGAAAGGACAAATGAGGAATGTAACTGACTGATTTTAAAAACTGTAGAAAAAAATGTTCAAAGTCATTAGCAATCAGTAAATGTAAGTTTTTTCAGTTCCAATTGGTGTAAGTTTTCTGGAAGGTAGTTTGTCACAGAGTATCACAAAAAAACTTAAAAACATGGATTCCCTTTTGCCAAATGATTCTACTTTTGGGAATTTACCTTAGGGAAATAATAGCTATTTGCGTATATGTTTATCTTCAAGCATGTTCATTACAAAATGTTATTTATGATAAAAATTGAAAAGGATCTGAGAATATCAGAGAAATGGTTGCATAAATTATAGACCATTCAGAAAAGGAAATACCAGACAGTTGTTACAAATTATGTTAAAGATGAATACAAGAATAAATTAGGTATTTATAATATACAAAATAAAAAAATAAAAAGTTTCAAAAATAATATGCAGTATCTGATTCCAGTTTGGTTAAAAATTATAGGTATTTATAGGAAAATGATTGAAGGCAATTACATCAAAATGATAATATGGCTGTATCAGGGGAATTCTTTTTCCCTCAAGGGGAATTTTTATTTCATTTTTCATGTGTACTTTGTTCTAGATATTTTACAATGAACATATATTGCTTTCCTAATCAGCAAAAAATAACTGTAAGGTAAAGTATAAGATGTACACATTCCTGAGGAGGCTGTATAGTGTGGTTTGCCCTGAGGCTCTGTACACCCTGGAAATGTATACCAGATGCTTACCAAAAGAGCATATTAAGGAGGGGGAGGATTTTCAGGGTGCTGTAAAGAATGTTCCAGTCAGGGAGAGGCAGAGAAGCCAGGAGGGCAGCTGGGAGGCCCTGGGAATGTATACCAGTGCTTACCAAAAGAACATGTTAAGGAGGGGGAGGATTTTCAGGGTGTTGTAAAGAATGTTCCCATCAGGGAGAGGCAGAGAAGCCAGGAGGGCAGCTGGGAGGCTACTGCCCTTGTCCAGGCATGACGGCAAGGATCTCATCCAGGGTCAGATGGAAAGTCAGAACCCTCTCCCAGCTTCCTATTCTTGCCTGTCCCAGATGTAGTCTGGGGAGCAGACTCCAGGAAATGAGGTCAGAGTTGCCCACTAGCCCCAGGCTCTATGGTTTTGTTGGCCTCTAGCTTGGGTTAGGGTAGAAGAGAAAGGGCTGGTAAGCAAACTGTCTGCTTTTCAGAAGTATCGCCTTGCCCTGTCAAAAAGTTGGGAACACTCTTTGCACCCAAGGGTGACTACCACGACAGAAGTGTTTCCTGCCTTGGCTGTGCTGAGTGGCTTTTGTCCTCCGTCTGCTTTTCTGATTGGGTTCTAAGCGCTCTTTTATGTTGTTGCTGTTGTTTTGTGCTTTGTTTCTTTGGCCGTACTGCCCTGCATGTGGGATCTTAATTTCCCAATCAGGGATTGAACCCATGCCCCCTGCATTGAGTACTTCCCTGGTGGCTCAGATGGTAAAGCGGCTGTCTACAGTGCGGGAGACCCGGGTTCGATCCCTGGGTTGGGAAGATCCCCTGGAGAAGGAAATGGCAATCCACTCCAGGACTATTGCCTGGAAAATCCCGTGGACAGAGGAGCCTGGTAGGCTACAGCCCATGGGGTCTCAAAGAGTCGGACACGACTGAGCAACTTCACTTTCACTTTCCCCTGCATTGAAAGCACAGAGTCTTAACCACTGTACTGATAGGGAAATCCCTCTAAGCCATCTTTGATCCCTTCTTTCTTCACATGCATTCCAGGCTGGAACAGTTTCCTTCTTCCATACAAGCAAAGCTAATCTTTGGATTCTCCCTGGGGCAGATATGGGCCTGGAGATGCCTGAAGCTGCCTTGGTGGAATAGCCAGTGAGGCGCAGCCCAAATACGTGAGCCCAGGATCGGAGGGGTGTCCTCTGAACCACAGCATACCTGGGAGGCAGGTGTGCAAAGAGTGAAATTGGGCATCTTTCATGCTCACCTAAGTGTGCTTGGGTGGCTATGAGCATGTCACCTTTCCTCTCTCTCCTGCTGGGGAAGTTTCCACATGCTCCTTGTCTCCCTCCAACCCTCTCTGAGAAGCCTGAGTGGGCAGAGGGGGCTGGAAGAAGAACTCTGTGTGTGGCAAAGCTGGAGAGGCAACCTAGCCTCATGCCACAAGATGGCTTTGTTGGCCGCACACTATGGATTTATTCATGCTCCTTTTTAATCCTGGGATCCCAAAACATCTCAAGTCTCTTATTCATGTTTTTTCCTTTAACAATGACACTGAGACATAATCCACACACCATACAATTCACCTAAACTATATAATTTAATGGATTTTAGTGTATTTATAGAGTTACACAGTCATCACCAGAATTAATCATATCACCCCAATCACAATTCTGGACCATTAGCATTTCCTCCCTGTCCCTCCCAGCTTCTTCTACCCCAGCCCTAGGCAACCTCTCCATCTAGTCTCTGTCTGCAGGGATTTGCCTGTTCCAGACATTTCACATGAATGGGATCATACAGTTACATGGTCTTTTGTGACTGGTGTCTTTCCCTCAGCATAGTTTTGCAGAGTTGACTCCTGTTGTAGCATGTATGAGTTCTTCATCCCTTTCTGTGGCTGTGTAATATTCCTTTGTGTGCATCTTCCACAGTCTGCTTATCTAGTCATCCATTGATGGGCATGAAGGTTGTTCGCACTTTTTGTATATTATAAAGAATGCTGCTGTAAACATTTGTGTACGTACATATTTTTGTGTGAGCATATGTTTTTATTTCTCTTGTGTATATACCTAGGAGTGAAGTAATGTGTATATACATTAGGAGTGAAATGTCTGGGTCATATGGTAGCTCTGTGTTTAAATGAGGAGCTCCCAGATGGTTTTGCAAAGTGACTGCACCATTTTGCATTCTCACCGGTAGTGTAGGAGGGTTCCAATTACTCTATATCAGCACCAACATTTGTTGTGTTCTGTTTTCTTTTTTAAAAAATTATTATAGTCACTTAGCATGCACAGGGGGTATGAAGCAGCATCTCATTGTGAATTGATTTGCACTTCCCTATGATTAATGATACTAAGTATCTTTTCATAATGGTTATTGGCTATTTGTATATCTTCTTTGGAGAAACATCTATTCAGAAATGTCTGTTTGCCCATTTTAAAAATGAATTTTTTTTTATTACTGAGTTGTCAGAGTTATTTATATATTGCAGATAGGAGTGCCCTATCCAATACATGATTCATAAAAATTTTCTCCCTTTGTCTTATCATCTTTTCATTTTCTTGATGGTGTCCTTTGAAGCGCAAACATTTTTCACTTGGATGATGTCCCTTTTTCATTTTTAATTGTGGTCAAAACAGGCAGAAATGATGAGGGGCAGGTAGGTAAATACATTCACACTGCTTGTGTTCAGCAAACGGATTAACTTGCAGGCAGCCATCATGTGGTCCATGTTTGATAAAACCCCAAAATGATTCCAGACATCTTGGCAGAGGGGGACGTAGTTTGGGTCCATATAAGCAGCCTGAGTTCAATAAAACAGGTTGGCAGATCCAGAGAGTGAGTCTCAATGCCAGGGACTATGTGGCTGTGGATGGAGAACCTTCAGAGCCAGTGGTGTGAGCTCCCCCTGAGGTTAGCGAGAGCACAGAAGGCTGCAGTTAGGGGAGCATGCGCTTCTCCCCATGCCTGTCTGAATCCATGACCTCATTGTCATAGTTTACCATGCCTAAATTTGTATGGAATCCACTGAGGGTTTTAGCTTCGCAGTCATGTCAAATGGGCCCAGAACAAGCTCCTGTGAGATGGGAAGAGTGGCCTCATGGCAAAGAAAGCCTGAGCTTTTCTTGTCATTGATCTTTCTATGTGGGAAGAGAAAGCCCTCCTTGAACCTAGAAATTGAGAAGCAGGACTCCCAGGCCAGTCGCCTCATCCACCCCAGAGACTGTAGAATTCTGATTGGCACCTTCCAGAGACCTACTCTTCTCAAAATCAAAAGCAGCTTTTGCTGACATCTGGTCTTTCTGGAATACTGATATTTTTATTTATAAAATTATGCTTGCATCCTCAAATAGATTCTTATTTTTAACAGACTTGCTCCCTTTGAGGGTTGCCTTACTCACTGGCATCTCCTTGTAACCCTGCAGAGCCCAAAGGCCCTGGCCTGTGCCAGAGCAGAGATGGGGGTCGCTTGCCAGCCAGGAAGTCCTGTCTGCACGTGCAGAGTCTGAATTCTGCATTACTCTACCCTTCTTCCTCCATCACCCTCAGTCCGGGAAGAAAAAACTTGCAATTAGCAGTGATTATCCCTGGACTGATGCCTTGTGAATTATACAGGGAGGAGAGCAGAGAAGACGAGGTGCCCAAGGATGCCATCATGCTCTCTTCCCTTCCTCCTTCACCCTCCCTGTCTGTCCCTCTTTCAGCAGAAGCTTCCCTTGCTTCTTGTCTTTCAGCTGCCCAACATGTTTGGTGACCTTCGGTCCACATTTATTGCCCTGATGATTGGATCCTATGCCTCCTCGGCGGTCACCTTCCCAGGAGTCAAGGTGAGGGTGTGTGCTGGTGTCTGAGCAGAGGCCTCTCCCGAGACTCCTTCTGCCCTCCCCAAAGGGGGAAGTCACTGTGGGTGCTGGTGCCTGCCCTTCCCCCCACCCGCACCTGGGAGGATGCACCTGGGCACCTCTGGGAGTAAGAAAAGAGACCTGCTGGGCCAGGGGTGGGGTGGGGTGGGGTGCGGGTGGAGGCGTTAGGGTAGGGATGGTAAAGTCAAGCATATCTCTGCAAGGTGTGGCTGCAGGCTGCCTTTGCATTTCAGGGCTAGGGGGAAAGAAAGGGGGTGAGAGAGTGTCCCCCATCCTGAATCCAGCTCCAGTCCCCTCTCCACCCTGCCCCCAGGTCTGTTGTCATTGGGCTGTTGCTCCCCACTGCCAGAGCGCTGCTCACAGCCAAGTTGGTTCAGCTGTTTCCCTCCCAGGCAGGATTCTGAGCCTGTGGAAGTCACACGGGGTCAGGATGAAGCAAGCATCTCACTGCTCATCAGTCTTGGTTCCTGCTCTAAATCCTGTTGTTCCTGAAAGGGCTTCAGAACCAGCTTTTCTCTGCGGTGGCCCCAGCTCCAATAAATCCCCTTTCCTGAGGTCCGAGGGGAAGAGGCCGCAGAGCAGGAGGAGGAGTCATAGACATGGGCCGGCCACCCGGGGAATCGAGGTGTCCGGAGAGGCAGGGGCCACCGTCTCTGGATGTTAGGGATCCTCAAGTTCCTGGAGTGTGGAGGAGCCCTCAGGTTCTTCCTCCTCCTCATCTCAATGTCTGACTGCTGGTCCCCTCCCTGGGGAGCTGGACAGCTGTCTGCCACTGCCCTGGGGACCCTTGGGCTGGAAATAAATGGCAAAAATTGCAATAACAGTCTGGCAGGCTTCCCACCTAACAGACCCTGTACGGTGCCCTCTACTGGGGTCACACCTGCTGAATTGCACCTCAGCACCAAGAAGGTACGTGCCCGTGTCACACCCATTTCACAGAAGAGCAAAGTGAGCCATTCAACTGTTCATTCCTTGAGTATATTTTTGGCACCTACCATGTGGCTGGATGGCAGATGGCATCACTGACTTGATGGACGTGAGTCTGAGTGAACTCTGGGAGATGGTGATGGACAGGGAGGCCTGGCGTGCTGCGATTCATGGGGTTGCAAAGAGTCGGACACAACTAAGCGACTGAACTGAACTGATGTATATGCTTCAAGGTGCCAGAGAAATATCAGCGGACAAGTCTAGCGATTCCTATCTTCAGGGAGCTGGACTAATAATGGATGAAGAAATGAATCATAAGTCAAAAAATCTCAGCCAGGGCTGTTCACTGTGAGCCGGTGCTGTGACAGTGATGGGCAGTTGGGGAAGGCCTCTACGAGGAGGTGACGTTTGGTCCAAGCTGCAGGCGTTTGGTCCAGGGCGAGTAGAGATGATTGAAATGCAGGTGCCTGGTGACTGAACATCCAGCCTGAGGGGCCACGTCCCTGCCTCAAGGCTCAGCACAGGGAGGCCAGGACTGCCGGCTGCCCCCTGCCCACTCGGGCTTTTCTTTGCTAACTCTGCCCCACCTGACTCCGACCCCTGCCCCCTTGTGCCTCTCAGGTCGTCTATGACTTCGGTGCCTCCTTCATTGTCATCCTCGTGGTCTGGGCTGGCTGCTCCGGGCTGGTTTTCCTCAACTGCTTCTTTAATTGGCCCCTGGAACCCTTCCCGGGGCCAGAGGACATGGACTACACGTAAGTGGACCTGCGGTCTGCCCCCACTCCCACGCCGGCCAGGGGCGTGGGCAGCGTGACAGACACTCTCCCGTGGGCTCCAGGGTGAAGATCAAGTTCAGCTGGCTGGGCTTTGACCACAAGATCACAGGGAAGCAGTTCTACAAGCAGGTGACCACAGTGGGGCGCCGCCTTAGCGTGGGCAGCTCCATGCGGAGCACCAAGGAGCAGGCAGCCCTGCAGGAGGGCCACAAGCTGTGCCTGTCCACCGTCGACCTGGAGGTCAAGTGCCAGCCTGATGCCACAGGTACCCACCCGCACGTGGCCCCTCGCCTCCCAAGCCTGCCCTGAGCCGTCAACAGCCCAGTGACAAGGAGGGGGCGTCCAGTCCAGATGGGGACCCCGATGGGGTCCAGCACCCCCTGAGGGCTCTGTAGGTACCGCCTCCCTTCATCCCCATGTCATCCCACAAGGGCAGGCGGCACCACCTACCCTGCCTTATAGACTAAGCTCAGAGAGGGTGAGGGATTCACCCAGCTTGTTTTGTACAGCTGGGTGACCCGACTCCTGCACCCAGCCGCTGGCCTCATCTGGTGCGCGGTGTGCCCTGGATGGTAGGTGGGCCGTGGGCCCCGGGGGTGCCACTGGTTCTCCCTGAGCCCCCGGTTCTCCCCGCAGCGGCCCCCTCGTTCATGCACAGCGTGTTCAGCCCCATCCTGCTGCTCAGCCTGGTCACCATGTGCGTCACACAGCTGCGCCTCATCTTCTACATGGGTGCCATGAACAGCATCCTCCAGTTCCTGGTCAGCGGAGACCAGGCCGTAGGTAGGTGGCTCCCGAGCCCTGGGGCACAGCCTACGCGCGGTGCTCACTTCCGCCCGCCCAAGGTCAAGTCCACCATCTGGCCAGCCAGAGGCTGTGGGGCTAGGCTAGGCCAGCGGGGCAGTGAGATGGCAGAATCCAAGGGCCTGATGGTGCGTCAGAGCAGTTTCACCACAGCCGGGCCCGACTGTTCTTTCACGTCCCCGCCAGAGTTTCCCGGTTTAGGAGGGAGGAGAGGACTGAAATAACTATGTGTGTTTGGGGTGTGGGGTGTGTTTTTCGTTGCCTGAGGGGGACGGTTGACGTGTGTGTTTATAAGAGGAGACACTGCACAGAACACGGTACTCCACCTGAGAGCTTGTTGAAAGACAATCTGTCAAACCCAACGCCAAGAATCCTCTGGGAAACCGCAGGGGTAGCGCGTGGAGAGGCTGGGGTGGGGGCCGGGCCGCTGTGGCTGCACACGGGGTCTCCTGGGAACTGTGCCCTGAATTGGGAAGCGAGGCCAGGTGGAGCCTTCCTCTTATGTAATCCAGTCCAGGCTTGTTACTTCTGGTAAACAGAACTGATAACCCACCTGCCCACTTTTCCAAAAGAACACACAAGCTGATTAGAGGTTTTGATTCTGCAAAGAAAGTCCGTACTTCCTCAGGGCCTGAGCTGAGTCAGCTTTAGTCATGCGAAATCAGGACAAACACATTGGGTAAATCCTTTTTATTGGCAGTCTCATTGGTGTGCAACTTTTGGAGTTGGTTTAATTGTTTTTCTCCACGGGAAGATATGCCAGGCCATGTGAGGGTTTTAGTTGTTGTTGTTGTTTTTCTTTTTAAATTTATTTTTTGGCTGCACTAGGTCTTCGCCGCTGTACGAGGATTTTCTCTAGTTGTGGCAAGCGGTGGCTGCTCTTCCCTGCAATGCAGGAGCTTCTCACTGTGGTGGTCTCTCTTGCTGTGGGGCATGGCCTCTAGAGCGCAGACTCAGTGGTTGTGGCACATGGATTTCATTGCCCTGTGGCATGTGGAATCTTCCCTGGCCAGGGTTCAAACACTTTTGCCCTGTGTTGGCAGATGGGTTCATTACCACTGAACCACCAGGGAAGTCCTGTCTGTTTTTAAAGAGGATAAGAAACTCAGCTATAGCAAAAAGGGAAGGAGACTAAGGGACACAGACAATGCAGGGTCTATTCTGAAAATGGGTGTTCGGACATGAAGCAACATGGAAAAACCCCATTATGTGCCCTTGCAGAAATTCATAGCAAACACGAATATGGGGGAAAAAAAAATAACCTGTTTAGCTTCATTTCGTTCAATGATAATCCCCTGAATTTCAACCGCAGGAACCCTTTTATTATGTAACATTCATTAAAATCTGTCCACCGTACTTTGGGGAGAGCTGATCTAGCCTGTCTAAAGGCCCTTTATTACAAACCCTGAGGCCCAGACAGGCAGAGACCCTGATGAGTACAGAGAAAAGCCCCTTACTGGCCCTTGGACGGCAAATCTCCCTGCTCCTGCTGAGTCATGGCCTTCTCTTTTGCTTTCTCTGAGAAATCTTTAGCTGCCCAAGAGGCATTTTTTTTTCCCCCTTCTGTTTCCCTCTTTCAAAAGTCAGTTTCAAGAAGTAGAGGAAGTTGGGCCAGGAAATTCGGTCCGCAGCTGACAGGGCATTGGTTTTCCCCATCCTGCTCCTCTGAGCACTTGCGCCTGAGAGCTCACACACACACATACACACACACGGACATCTGGACGTCAGGATCAGGGGGCTGCAGCACTGGCTGGTCAGACACTCAGGCTGGGTGTGGGGTGGATTCTCGGCCCTCGTTCTGCTGGGTCTTCTACACCCCCGCCACTTCCCCATCGTGGTCCCCCCACGAGTGCCACAGGCCTGATTCACAGCCCATCTGTGATGAGGCCCCAGCCACACATGACCGAGGCCCCAGCAGGCAGGAAACCACCAGCAGACACCCGTGTGGGGCACTCTGAGAGTCAGGGCTCCGTGGGAAGTGGTGTGGGTGCTGGGCCCAGAGCGTGCCGCCCCCGCAGCCCTCTCTCTGTAACAGCCTTTGACATTGCTGCTGCTAACCCCGCTCCTCTCTGCTTTGTCACTTTTGCTTTCTCGGTGCAGTGATGGCTACCGGTAAGCCCGTGGGGACCGGGGGGGAGGGGGTCGTCAGGGAACACAGGACGCCCACTCCTGGCCAGAGCCTGCCCGACTGAGAAGCACCTGTCCTTGAACTCCAGACGGCCCCCTGCACTCCGCACGTCCCCCCCAGCCAGAGCTGCGGGTGGGGTTGGCGCAGCCAGCCTTCAGCTTCTGATGAGAAGTCTCATCGTGATTTTCAGGCTCTCTCAAGGCCGGAGCCCTTTGGTGCCTTCTCAGTGTGTTTCGAGGGGCAGGACACTGACACACGAGGCTGTTCGCACACGAAACCTCGCTCTGTCCTGGGCCTCGGTAATCTTGTGGTTCCTAGAGTCACAGAGACCTCCTGGAGCTTCTGGGGAAGGTCACCGTGACATACTGGACTTCGGTAGCTGTTTCTTGGAAATAGGCGAGGGATTCGGAGGAAAGAATAGGGTGTCCTGCCCCTTGCTCAGACTTTGATTTCAGAGGTTGTCTCCCATCATGACTCACGGCGCCACGGGTGGGGTGGGGGGCATTCTGGGTTAAAGAAACCAGCAGGGCTTATGGAGTTATAGACTCTGCCCAGCCCCCTCCCCAGGCCTCAGCAGGCAGCCCCCTGACCCCACTCCATGACCCGGCCCTTCTGTCCCCTCAGTGAGCCTCTACACCTCCATCTTCGGGGTTCTCCAGCTGCTCTGCCTGCTCACCGCCCCCGTCATTGGCTACATCATGGATTGGAGGCTGAAGGAGTGTGAGGACGCCTCCGAGGAGCCCGAGGAGAAAGACGCCAACCAGTGCGTAGGCCGAACCCGTGCCTTGTGTCCCCAGAGAGAGCAGGCGGGTGTTAGGCAGCTCTAGGGTGGGTGGGACATTGGGTTGTAAAGTCCGCAGGAGAGGTGAGAAGGGGCCGTGCTCAAAGCTACTCTTCATACTGGTCTGTCGCTTCTATCTGAAACAGCCTTTTGTACATAACAGTTTGGGAAGCGCCAAGCTAGAAGAGAGGAGAGAAACCAGATCAGTAACTACCAAACACCTGGCTTTAGGACCACATTCAGATCCTCAGCACAATTACCACAAGGGCAGAGAGCCTTAGAGGGTCCTGTTTGCCTGCAAGGCCTGCTTCACTGGGTGTGAGTCGTAAACAGGTATAACCTTACGACGTGTTAATAGATTTGTTCATGACTGTGAGAATTAAACGAGGAACCGGAGCCCTTTCTTTATAGAAGGGTTGGGCTGTAAGATCAGAGGATGAGTTAAATGCTGTCTTCTCTGACTCCACCTTAATATAATAAGCTACTCTTGATTGTATCGGGCCCCATGCCAAGCACTTAATGCACAATCTCTCAGGGAAGCCTCACAACACCTTGATGAGTTATACCCGTTTTACAGATGAGGGAACTGAAACTAGGCGTTGGAGTGGCTCGCCTGAGGTCACACAGGGAGAAAGTGGTGGGCCTGGGCCTCCCTGCATATCTCTGAGCCCTTGGATGTCGTGCAATTGTCCATGGGGTATCTGTGTGGGTGGTGAGACTCGAATCAGTCGTAGTGAATTCACAGGGAGATAATTACAGAGATGCTCTGTTATCTAGGTCAGGTCCTACAGCCAGAAAGCGGTTGATGCCCATTCCAGTTCCATCTGCCACATGCTCATTTCTTCACTCCTCCCTGCCCTTCAAGGGGAAACCCACTTGCTCCCTTATTTGGCTTATTCTCTGGCTTAGCATCAGCTCCCTGCAGGATTTGGGTGAAGCTGGAGCCAACAGTGAAGGAGGCTCTGCCGCATCCTGACCTGGGTGCCTTCTCCTCCCTCCCTCCCTGTCACTGGGGATCTGACCTCAGTCTTCACTGAAATAATGCAGGGTTCAGTTCAGTTCAGTCACTCAGTTGTGTCCGACTCTTTGCGACCCCATGAATTGCAGCACGCCAGGCCTCTCTGTCCATCACCAACTCCCAGAGTTTACCTAAACTCAGGTCCATCAAGTCAGTGATGCCATCCAACCATCTCATCCTCTGTCATCCCCTTCTCCTCCTGCCTTCAATCTTTCCCGGTATCAGGGTCTTTTCAAATGAGTCAGCTCTTCGCTTCAGGTGGCCAAAGTATTGGAGTTTCAGCTTCAGCATCAGTCCTTCCAATGCAGGGTACTGACGCCCATCTTCTCATGTCCAGCCTCTCCACTAAGGTTCACACTCCGTGCTCAGTTCAGAGGGTAGCTGTGGAGAGTGTCCCTCGTGATGGTCTAGCCCCCACAGTCCCCAGCTAGCACGCGCTTGGTGGTGGTATCTAAGTCTTGCATTGTCCACAAGCTGTGACACCCTGGGCCTGACTTCCTGGGAGAGTCTATTCTCCAGGGGCCCCCGCCCCCCACCCCACCCAGGGGCCCCCCACCCCACCCCACCCCACCCCAGCTCCTGTGTTCCATGCCCTGTGCCCCTACAGAGGTGAGAAGAAGAAGAAGAAGCGGGACCGGCAGATCCAAAAGATCACCAACGCCATGCGGGCCTTCGCCTTCACCAACCTGCTGCTCGTGGGTTTCGGGGTGACCTGCCTCATTCCCAACCTGCCTCTCCAGGTGGGTGTGGGGGATGGGATGATGCGTGAGAGAGGGTCTGATGTCTCACGGGGGAGCCATTAGCAAAGAGAACAGTGACCTTTCATTCATTTAATCCAACCAGAAAAACCAATCAACCAGCCCACCCTGGTTTACCAAGGGCCTTCTATCTGCTGACTTCCCTGGTGGATCAGAAGGTAAAGCGTCTGTCTACAATGCAGGAGACCTGGGTTCCATCCCTGGGTCTGGAAGATCTGCTGGAGAAGGAAATGGCAATCCACTCCAGTACTATTGCCTGGAAAATCCCATGGACAGAGGAGCTTGGTAGGCTACAGTCCATGGGGTCGCAAAGAGTTGGACACGACTGAGTGACTTCACTTTCCTTTCCTTTCCTTTCTATCTGCTAGGCTCTATGTGCAATGCTGAGTTGTTGTTCAGTTGCTAAGTAATGTCCGACTCTCTGTGACCCCATGGATTGTAGCACACCAGGCTTCCCTGTCTTTCACTATCTCCCAGAGTTTGCTTAAACTCATGTCCATTGAGTTGGTAATGCCATCCAACCATCTCATCCTCTGTCGCCCCCTTCTCCTGTCCTCAATCTTTCTCAGCGTCAGGGTCTTTTCAAATGAGTTGGCTCTTGGCATCAGGTGGCCAAGGTATTGGAGCTTCAGCTTCAGCATCAGTCCTTCCAATGAATATTCGGGGTTGATTTCCTTTAGGATTGACTGGTTTGATCTCTTTGCAGTCGAAGGGACTCTCCAGAATCTTTTCCAGCACCACAGTTCTAAGAGCAAGCTGTAAATGGAACTGAGATTTCCTTTCACAGTAGACCCTTCCCTGGGAAAGTGTATCATTCTTCTTGGTCTTGGGGCATCTTACACACCATGAATACCATCATCTTACCATTTCTGGAGTCACCTGGTGTATTTGTGTAGCTAATTGTTTTGCCTTTGCTTAAACGGCTGTGATCTGACATCCTAAGAGGTCTGGCCAGTCTGTGGCATTGGTGGGAGCATTTGCTCTTCTGATTCAGGACAGCCCCAGGAGAAAGCCTCTGATGATGAGCTCTTGGTATCCCGGTTCAAAAGTTTAATTCCTTTACACAAGATTTCCAGTGCTTTTGGAACCTGACTTTTGGCAGAGAGCTCAAGAAAGGCAGATTGCGTTACCTGCCTGGCTCCACCCTTAGGTCCACAGAAGGGTTCTAGTTCCAGTCCTCAAGTTGAACTTTGAAGGAAGGGATACAAGTGGCAGCATTGCTCCCAGATGGGTGTGACCTGAGTCCAGGTGGTATCTTGGACCAAGTCCAGGAGGAAAGCAAGAGTCCCTTCCTTTCTACAAGTGGCCACATGCAGAAATACAGGGAACACCAGGTGCGCACCACCCATGGGTACTGTCGTGTCTTTGTGCTAACTCTGCACGCAGCTGGCGTAAACCCCCGGAGACTGATGCCGGTTCCAGATGGGAGTGCTGGCACATCCCTGCTGCATTCCCAGCCTCCTGACGGTGGTGGCCCTCTCTGCAAGACCGGCAGACCCTTGCCCTGACCACCTTGTCCAGTCACGGGGCAGTGGTCAGTGAGGACCGCAATCTGCTTTTTGTTTTAACCAGTTCTTACTGAAAGACAAGTTGTGAAGAGGCAGCACGGCATTTGGGGTGGAAAGTGGGAGCCTGTAAGGGATGCGTGTGCTTTCGGGCACAGCCTTCTCACAGCGCCGCAGAGAGCAGTCCCGCTGCCTCCGCCGCCCACATTCCCGGAAATAGGGCTTGGCTGCTGCGCCTGATGACAGGGCTGTGTGCAGAGAACAAACAAAGGGTCCCGGCAGCGAAGCAGACAGCTCGTGGCTCTCAGGAATCGTTAACAAGGGCCTGCTCAGCCTGCCAACGGTGGCCTTTCCTTAGGAAAGCAGAGTGAGAGGAGAGGGGGACAGCCATCTGCCTGTAGGGCCTGGAGGACCAGGCTGGGAGACCAGGGCATGGCCCTCGGGTCTGAAAAGGCGGGAGTGATGATCGGTGACCTCCTACCTAGTGCCGTGTCCATACATACACTTAATAGCAGACTTTAGATGGGAGTGGGGTAGTGGGAGCCTTGGTTTGTCGTGTTTGGCAATTTCCATGGTGTAAGTGCGTTCATCATGGCTAGTCTCAAACAATACATTGTCCATCGTCACTGTGGAGTTGGAAAGACACACGATAACACACCGTCATATATATATTATGTGTGCTCGGTTGCTAGGTCGTATCCTACTCTTTTGCGACCCCATGGACTACAGCCCTCCAGGCTCTTCTGTCCATGGAATCTCCCAGGCAAGAATACTGGAGTGGGTTGCCATTTTGTCTTCTAGGGGATCTACCCAATCCAGGGATCAAACTCACGTCTCTTGGATCTCCTGCATTGGCAGGTGGATTCTTTACCACTGTGCCACCTGGCCAAAAAGCTTGTTAGAGTTTTTCCTTAAGATGTTCAGGGGAAAACCCTAACCAACCCAATACCTACAGTAGACTTAAAAAACCTTCAGACTAGAGGTAATAGTACAACAAAATAAAGTAATTAAGATGTGATGGGCTTTGAGTATTCACAAACTTTGTTTTCAGTGTGCAGTTGACCCTTGAACAACACAAGTTTGGACTGTGCAGTTCCACTCATACCTGGACTGTTTTCAATAGTAAATACGTACTGCATGGTCCATGGGTGGTTGAATCCGAGGATATGAAACCATGGATACAGAGGGCAGACTATAAGTTTAATGTGGATTTGTGGCTGCATAGAGGGTCAGCATCCCTAATCCCCCACATTGTCCAAGGGTCAGTTGTCATTAAATTGTACCTTTAATGCAATGGAATTGTTAGTAATGACTGTGTTGAACAATTGGCTCAGGATTTTTGGCATTCAGGAGCTGCCCGTGGCGAGCTGGCCAGGCCGATTCCAGGGTGCCAATGCTCCCACCACTCAGGACCCTGGGAGCTCTGGGGCAGGGGGACAAAGGGAGACCCTCCATGCCTCCTGCTCACACTCTGCTCTTCCCACCTCAGATCCTCTCCTTCATCCTGCACACAATCGTGCGAGGATTCATCCACTCGGCCGTCGGGGGCTTATACGCCGCCGTGTAAGTCCTGGGGGCTGCAGGTGGCCTGGTGGCTGAGGGTGAGGGGATGGATGACCTGAGGGAGGTTCCAGGTGGGGCTGAGGGCTTGAAGGGGACCATCTTGTCCACCTGAGGTTCCTCCTCTTGCCTTAGATATTAGGGTTTCTGTGGGGTGTGTCAGGAGAAGGCCGTACTCGATGGGAGCGGGTCAGTGGGCAGACAGTTGGGTGCCCACAAGCCTTGGCATTTAACACGAAGCCAGTTCCCCCGGCCAGGGTGCAGCTCCGTATCGTTACAGCCTCAGGGGCTGCCGCTCAGCTGAGTCCTGGGGCTGCCACTGGCTGCTCACGGGAAGCACAGGGGTGAGTTCTGGCTGCGTGCCCCTGAATGGTGACCTTCACATGGCCTTCAGTGTCAGCAGCGACATAAGTGATTGAGCCCCGAATGTACCTGACAGAGCCCACCCAGGGCCTCAGAGGGCTGGTCTGCCCTAGTTTTCTCAGGCCTTGGCTAAAATGAAACCTGCCTCCTTTTCCAAGAGGCCACACACACCTAAGGAACCATAGTGTTCCTCTTCCTCAGGCTGGGGCTTAGCTCAAACACCATCCTCTGTCTCTCTCTGACTAAAGACAGGCTCATTCCTGCAGCCATTCCTTGCTAAGCCACGATGCCTAATGTCCTGAGACTATGCCAGCACTCTCTCCCCGCTCCCAAGAGCATCCCATGCGGGTCATCCCAGGTCTGCATGCTCCACCCCTGCCTACGCCACCCTCCCCGCCCCAAGGCCTAGAGGAAGTTGAGGCCACCCTGGCAGAGTCTGAGGGAGTCAGCCGAGGGCTATGATGCTGTTTCCGTGATTATACAACGCTCCTCTGGATGAAGGTGCAGCCAAGCCCGGCCCAGCCTCCCACCTGCTCCCTGGGCCTAGTTCCCGAACCACAGACTCCTGCTGAATCATGTTGTCCACTCGGCTCAGCCAGACACCCGTGGGCCCCAGGGCCTTCATGCTGGTCCAAAAGGGAAATTCTCTGTGTGGAACTGCTCTGCACGAAGCAGTCCGAAGATGGGCACTAGACTGTCCTCTGAAGCTGTTCCCGCATCTCTTCTGACACCGCAAGTTGCAGCCTGGGGGCACCGGCAGCTGGGGCCAGGCTGAGGCCAAGGAGCATCTGGGAAGCTGGACAGTGGCCCCCGCGGTGACAGGCTCTCTCCTGTCCTGACAGGTACCCCTCCACACAGTTTGGCAGCCTCACAGGCCTGCAGTCCCTGATCAGCGCCCTCTTCGCTCTCCTGCAGCAGCCCCTGTTTCTGGCTATGATGGGTCCCCTCCAGGGAGACCCTCTGTGGGTAAGAAGGGTCGGGGGGCGCCGGGTTATGGACATCTACTCTGCTCTGCTGAGTGGGAGCTGGGAGGCATCACAGCGTGTTCCAGAACCCCAGGACAGGCAGTTTGGAACTTTGGTTAGGGTCAGTTCAGGGATCCCTTGTGAATAGGCTGGGGAGCAAGAGGGGAAGAGTATCCTTTTTATCCATTTCTTAAAAAAAATTTATATTGGCTATGCTGTGTGGCATATGGAATCTTAGTTCCCAACCAAGGATACAAAGCCACACTTCCTGCATTGGAAGCTCAGAGTCTTAACCACTGGACCTGCTAGGGAATTCCCAAGAGTGTCCTTTCTGGACCTGATTTCGGGGTAAATGGAACCGAGTTGCTGTCCCTGCCCCTCCTGCCAGAGGCTGGGATTCATATCCAGGTGCTGGGAGCTTGTCCCAATCCCACCACGCCCCTGGACCTTCAGATCAGCACGTTAGTGTGGCCCGTGGACCACTGGGGAATCCTGATGCCAGAACGTGGGATGACAGGCCCTCGGACCTCCTGAAACTCCTCCTCTATTTTTCCTGTGACCTTCGCCTCAGTCGGAAGGGTCTGGCTGCACAAGGACGGCAGCCCACACGTGCTGTGGTCCCTGCCCCTTGTGACGGCCGCTCTCGTCCCTGCCTCCCCAGGTGAACGTGGGCCTGCTGGTCCTGAGCATGCTGGGCTTCTGCCTCCCCCTCTACCTCATCTGCTACCGGCGCCAGCTGGAGAGGCAGCTGGAACGGAAGAGAGAGGACGACAAGCTTTTCCTCAAGCTCAACGGCTCGTCCAACCGGGAGGCTTTTGTGTAGCGCCTGCCGTCTCGGATCACGGCCTCCCGCCCTCTCGCTTCAGTGACTTGAGGTGTCCTCGTCCCCACCCCAGAGGACCTCCACGCACTCCCACCCACCCCCAACCCCAGGATCCTGTCCTCCACTGTGCTGGAGTCCACGCTCCCTCCCAGGGCCCTGGTCCTGCCTCGGAGCTCTGTGGTGGACAGACGGATGGGAGAGGGCCTGGACAGACGCTTCTCCTCCTGCTGGAGGCAGGGAGGCTCTGGACTTCACTCCGCCACCCTTGAGGGGCCCTTGAGCCTCAGGGCTCTGTGGTGCCTGCAGGAGGAGCCAGGAGGACCCCCTGGGCTGGCAGACCCTCTCCCCCAAAGTGTGTCCAGATTCTGCCTCTAGCCAAAGCAGAGGGGTCTGCCATCCACTGCCCGCCTCCCGCCCCTCAGCTGCATGTCCACCGACCACGCCTGCCTGAGGACAAAGGCTTGCACTGTCTGCACAGCCCCCCCACCCCCGGCCTGGCCCCTCACTCCTCCCCCAGCCAGTCTGAGCTGCCTGAGGAAGGAAGGACCCGCTTCCTGTTGTTGGTGCTAACTCCTTTGTGATTCCAGCCCCCTGTGGCCTGTCCATGGCCTGTCCTCCTGTTCGAGGCCTGTGGGGAAGTGCCCCCCCGCCCCCCGTCCCCCGCCCACCCCCAGGTTAGCCTGGGAAGGGTCTGGAGGGCTGGATAGTCACGTGAGAACCATGGACAAGGCTGGGCAGCGGTCCTTTCCCTCTCCCCTCAGGACTTGAGTGGGGGCATGTCTCCACTGCCACCCTTTGTCCAGGCTGTGACCAGAAGGGAATTAAGGGGGCACCAATAGGGCATCACACACACACACACACACACAGCTGTTTTTGTGGGGGGTGGAAGTGAGGCTGCAGCTGACAGTCCTGGAGGTCCAGGCCTGGGTGGGGAGGTGAATTTGTGAGAGGCCTAGGGGGTGTGGATGTGTGGGCTGTGTGTGCATGTGCTGTGTATGAGAGTTGTGTGTGGGGGTGGTGGCAGGTTGTGGGCTCTGGGTGTCTACACTTGTCCTCCCAGAGCTGCCCCCAGCTGGCCAGGCCCCAGTAAGCCCAGCGCCCCGGCGCCAGCCCCGTTCAGGGCCAAGCTTGTTTCAGGCTGCGGGGCCACAGCGCCCCCTGCTGGCAGACTCTCCCAGGGGCCCTGGAGCTGTTTACGCGGGCAAGGCCACCTTTCCTTTGCCAGGCGGGCCTGGCTTACCAACCCACTCACCTTGATTGCACTCAGAAATGTATCTGAGGCTTCCTGGGAGTTCTGAGAGGGGTGGGTGGATTTTTAGGTTATTTGTTTTAAGTTTTATCAGACTTCTTTTTATAAAGCAATAAATCCATTTCCCTACTGGTAAGGGATGCCCCCTTCTAGCATATCAATTCATGACTCCATGTGCCTGTTTTGAGCTTGAGAAGAAAAGGCAGGATAAAGTTTTCTGCCACTGACAAGCCCCAGTTGTCCCCAGCTGCTGACTCTGGGTACCGTCTCTCTCTGGGTGTGATTGCCGTCTTGGGAGGGGCAGTGGGGCAGGAAAAGACCTTCCGCCCCTGCCCCAGCCCTAACACATCAGGCCTGTGCAGACACCTTAGAAGTGTGGTCATACCCTCCTCTGCTGCTTATCCCAGCCAGACAGGCTAATCCTGACCCCCTTTCATCCCTGCTCAGGCTTCCTGTCACCAGTCAGCCACACCGAGGGTTCCTCCTGGGTTCAGGACGCAGGGTGACCCCAGACAAGCCACAGCCTCAAAGGCAGCAGGGGCAGGATGTGGCGGGAGGAATGGATGGTGACGGGAAAGGGCAGACCCAGGCCCAGACCTGAGCTTCTGGTCACAGCTGAGCCCCTGAAACTCATCTCCCTAAGCCTCATCCACTCAAATACGCAAGAGCAGGTATTTGTTTTAAACAATTTTTTTTTTCCAAAGGAGAGAGCGTGAGATGAACATTTCTCCCAAAGCATTCCTAAAAATGCTAGTTCTGGGAGATGTTAAGGTTATTTTAATTTTTAAAGTTTTGGGACTTCCCTGGTGGTCCATTGGCTAAGACTCTGTACTCCCAATGCAGGGGACCTGGGTTCAATCCCTGCTCCGGGAACTAGATCCCACATGTCACAACTAAGAACCCAGTGCAGCCAAATACATAATTTTTAAAAAGTTTTGTAATCAGATTTGGGAAATGCTGGACAAGGTCAAGTTAGCTCAGTGCTGGTGGGCTGTGCTCTCCAGAGGGGTGTGGTGGGCAGCGGGGGAATGGTTTTAACAATCCCAGCCACCCCCCACCAGGTGTGGCCCAGTTATGACCTGCAGCAGGAGCTTTCAGAGTGGTTGTTAATAACATAGCCCATGGGTCTTGCCTCTGACCTAGAGGGAAACTAAAGTCTATTCTTTGCTAAGCTCCACCAGGTGATTCTGGTGCAGCCGCACACCCCACCCCACCCCCCCCCCAACATTTGAAACCCACTGACAATGGAGTGCAGTTTGGGGCAGTGCTGATTAGCAAGGGCCCTTCCCACTGGGAAGTGTATTGAGGCTATACGGACACAGCCTGTGTTGTGCCCAGCAGCCCCCAGCGCAGCCGAAGTGGGAGCTTCGCCTCTCTCTATCACTGTGGAAAGGAGCAGGCATTGAGAAACCAGAGTTCAGGGTGGAAAATAGTCCAGAGCCAACAGTGTATGGGGCTTAGGGATGCGAAAATGAGAGCAGGGTACCAGGCAGTTTGGGTGCCACATGTGCCACACACCCACCCCCCACTCCCTTGCCAGTCGTTTTACTCTGACTGCAGGATTGATGGGTTACATATTTTCCCATTACCATCACTGAGGCATGCTAAGAAGCCAAGAGTTGATATACTCCCTTCCCTATTTTACAGCTGGGAAAACTGAGGCCTGCACAGGTGGAGTAACTTGCTCATGGTTAAAGCCAAGGACTCGCATATGATCCTAATCACAGGAGCAGCCACGGCCCTCTAGATCAGGATAGTTCATTCGGACGGCAGCCTGAGGGCCTCCAGGCCTTAAGATCAAGACGAAACAGCCTGAGGAAGGGAAACAGACACAGGCAACGTCTCCTTCTCTTGGAGCCAAGAGCTTCCTCAGAGAGTGGGGTGAGCTGTACGTCGTAGTAGAGTCATCTTGGCCCTAGAGGCTGATGGTAACTTGGGGGAGGAAGCCCCTGGTCACCCCCAGCCATGAGAGGAGTGCCCTGGGATGGGGAAGGGACCGTGGGCTGGTCAAAGGCAGTGGTCATCACTGGCCTGGGCCCTCCATCATCCCCCTGGTTCTCCAGGTTCCTGGTGGGAAGGAAGGAGCAGGCAGTGGTGCCCGGTCCAAGGTGTTCAACTGGAGCAAGAAGCAGGGTCACGCCAGCCTCAGGAGTGTTCCCAGGAGCCCCCTCCTCTCTGTCTCCCTGGACTTTGTGGCTGCTGCTGCTGCTAAGTCGCTTCAGTCGTGGCTGGCTTCCTCCAAAGCCTCCGGGCCTCTTCCTGCGGCTCTCGCTGCCTGGGCCTGTCGTCAGAAGGTTCCCACCCTTGTAAAGCCCACAGGTGGGGTTGTGGTTGTGGGTTCCTTTCTGTTTTGCTCCATCTCCTATTCCCTCTTGTACTCAGTGTCAGCCTGGTGAAAAGAACTCCAGCCTTCCTTGTTCTGGCCCTGGGCTGTGAAGCATGAGGGCCTCCCACGGCCCTAGGCCCCAAGCACGCTGAAGGTGGGGAGGTGGCCAGTGTTGGGAGTACACGTGCAGCACTGTCCCAGACAACTGTGTGAACGTTCAGTCAGGCCAGTGGAGCTTTGTTTTTTCTTATATCACGATAATGCTTTTATTTTTCAGCTTCTTACAGTGCTCACACAATAGAAACTGACAAATCCATGTTGTTGTTTAGTCGCTCAGTCGTGTCCGACTCTATGCGACCCCATGGACGGTAGCCCACCAGGCTCCTCCGTCCCTGGGATTTCCCAGGCAAGAATACCGGAGTGGGTTGCCATTTCCTTCTGCAAAGGAGCTGTTTCTGTTTTATCTCTTGGCCCCCCACGCAGCACGTGGGACCCTAGTTCCCCTACCAGGAACTGAACCCACACCCTGTGCACTGGAACCACTGGACCACCAAGAAAGTCCTCAGGGGTGCGGGCGGCGAAGGCATTTGCATGTCCATCTGTGTGAATTAAAACAGAGATGCACCAAGGCCAGGTGATCCAGAGGGGTCAGGCTGTGGGCCTGCTATAGCAAGAGGCTCCCGTCTCTGAGATCTGAGAAGTCTTCTTAACAGAGTCAGGCTTCTGGGGCTGTTTAATCCACAGCTTCCCTCCCTCTGAGGGGTAATACAATGGATTCTCGTGAGTTCTGGGGCAGGAAGGCGTCTTAACTGTGGGGTTAGGATTACGAGCCCAGGACCCTGAAAGTGAGGAGGTGGGTTTTCCACAGGCTGTGGGGCCCGCCTGGGATGGGAATGGGGTCAGGGTGAGCAGGCCAGCTCTGGGAGCCTGTCCCCCCACCAGGCCCTGCCTCGCCCCAAACCCTGGGGTGAGGGTGCACATCAGGGAGGAGGCGCAGCGTCCTCCACGCGGGTGGCCCGCCGCCGGGCAGGCCTCTCCCATCTGTGCCCTTGGCCTCTGCAGGCAGTGCTTCCAGCCCTGGAGTCAGCCCCTCTCAGCCTCCCAAGCAGATCCAAGACCGAGCTAGGGCCTCCGGCTGCTCAACCCTTCCCAGAGTGAGACTCTATCTACCTGTGCTGAGGAGGCGATGAGGGAAGGGCAGAGGTTAGAGGCCCCACCATGCCTATTTATCTTGTGACCATGGACAAGTCTTGAGCCTCAGTCTCTCATCTGTAAAATGGAAGTGTTACCCCCGCCCTGGGAGACTCAGTGGACGTGGACGTCAAGCAGTTGTATGTTATTGTACCTGGCACTCAGTAGGCGCTTAACCAGTGACAGCATTAATTTTATGACCCTGGAGCGGGGCAGACAGCACAGGGGATAAGGATCATCCGCACCCACCCTCCGCTGCCCATGTAACAGGTCAGACCTCAGGCAGCTCTGCCTGGGACTTGTGGCCAGGTAAAGGAAGTGAAGTCCATTTCTTCTGATCCCTCCCCCTCTCAGGACTACCCTCTCTCAGCAAAAGCCTTAAGAAGTTGTCCCCCTGTTCACTTTGACGTCTTTCACGTTTTGGTGAGAGACTTGGCCAAAAAGTTTCTCAAGGTAATCTCTAAATGGGAGATGTTCAGGCACTCTTGACAGCTTTATGTTGAGGTGGGTGACTCAGCACAGCTTGTGGACAACACCGTCACGCCACCTCCTTGGAAAACCGCTCAGTGTGCCTCCGTGTGCGTGTGTGTGCCTGTGCGTGTTGAAGTCTGGGGTATAATTCCAGGCACATCGGGTGTGAATGTGTTTAGAGGAGGGTGTGGGAGCTTACCTCTCCTTGGACAAAGAGAGAGGGTCACGCCTCGCTGAATCTCTCTTGGTGGGTGGAAAGGCCCAGGCTCTGTCCAAGGACCCAGCCCAGGCCCTCAGAGTGGTGCCTGAAGGGTTAATCTGTTCCCGTGTCAACCGGGGTCAATGTGTTGTCACTGACAGCTCAGCAGCTGACCCTGACTCTTCCTGGCCCTTTGCTGTTTCTAGCACCCGGCTTACTTCCTGGCACACAGTAAGCACTCAATAAATGTCTGCCGAGAGTGGCTAAGAACTGCTTCCTCCTTGGCCCCTGTGTCTCTTTCTCTCTGAGTCACACCTTCACTTGCCACTTGTCTCTTGGCCATCACCTGTCTGAAATGTGCTCCCTGACCCCAGAGCTGGGGGAGGGACCGAGGAGGGGACCTCTGGGTGGTGGGGGGAGCCCAAGGCAGCTGGGAATTCCAGTTCTAAGGCAGGTGCTCATCCTTGACCCTTGGCTTTTGTCCTGAGTCAGCAGTCCTGGGCACACCTGCTCCTCCTATGGGTTTCCCATGAAGCTTGCCCCTGGGCAGAGGCAGCAGGAAAGAAGAGCCACTGGGCTTCCTCAGAGAAGCCCCAGGGAGACCCTCACTGCCAGGGAAGGGAGAGAGGACAGCCTGGTTGTCTGAAGCTTGGTTCCCAACCTTTTAGGGTGGAGGGCATTGAGGCCCCAGGCAAGGAGGTAGGTGGCCTCGGGAGCCAGCTGGGGATGGGGTAGGACCCCTGCATGGCACACAGGGCAGAGATGGTAAATGGAGGTTCATGAGGGCTTCTACTCAGCAGGATTGCAAGCTCAAAAGCCACGCTCCGCCACATCCCTGCGCTGTGACCGTTTTCCCGCTCTTGATGCAGACACAGTGGAGAACTAGTTTTCCAGTATAAGTAGAACCCCAGCAAGATGACGTAAGGGCTGCTGGACAGTGACCTCTCTGCCAGGGACACAAGAGGACTTGGGGGGCGCCACAGGGACCTGGAGGCCACAGCCAGCCTTGACACAGCTCTAACCCTTCAAGGCCCTGTGGGAACGAGCCCACTGTTGCCCGATCTCCTGATTTTTACAAGGGAAGCTGGGAATTCTGAGTTTTATATAAAACATCCCCATTTTTAGATGTTGGCTCAAAGAAACTTATTTTAAAGATCACGGCTGCTCAAATGGCTTTTCACTGTGTGCAGGCCAAACTCTGCTGGAGGCGGGGAGGGAGGGAGAAGGTCAAGTCCAGGGCGCCCCTGTTCCCTCCCTCCCACTGATACTGTTTGTCTGGACTGTGCCCCACGTGGGCTGGGACTTTCTCTTTCTACCTGTGTCTCCCTTAGCCTGGGGCATCATGAATGCTGTCCAGTGAGCAAGTGGTTAAACCCTCTAGTGCAGCTTCTAGAGTGACCCTCAGGCCCCGTTTAGGGACAAGGAATCATCAGGCCCAGCGCAGGGCACAGCCAGCCAAACTCACAGGCCCAGCCTGGCCTATGCACTCCTCTGCTCAGGGGGGCAAGGCCAAGGCAGGGCCATGCTTTGTCTGCTCTCCTATCTGTCTGTCTCCCCAATATCACAAATGCCCCCTGAGAGCTAGCATGGATGCTGCTTTGCCACGATAACCTCTAGAGTCTTGAATGGTGCCGGGCATGGAACAGATGCTCAATAAATACTGGAGGATGAAGTTTAAAAAAGAGAGAGAGGGCTTCCCTGGTGGCTCAGTGGTAAAGAATCTGGCTGCCAATGCAGGAGACCAGGGTTCAACCCCTGATCTGGGAAGAACCCACATGCTATTGAGTCTGCGCTCTAGAGCTGGGGAAACACAACTACTGAGCCCATATGCAACTACTGAAGCCCGTGCACCCTACAGCCTGCGCTCTACGAGAGAAGCCACGACAATGAGAAGCCTGCACACCGCAACTAGAGAGTAGCCCCCGCTCACCACGACTAGAGAAAAGCCCATGCACAGCCAAAAATAAACAAATGAATAAAATTGTTTAAAAAAAAAAGAGTGAGCGAGAGAGAAATAAACCAAAAGGAGGCTGAAACTGGCTGAGACCAAGGCTGGGAGAAGAGTATGCTTTCAGCAAGCAGGAAGGGACCGAGCTGAGGATGGAAACAGTGAAACACAGCCTCCCCGAGATACCCAGAGATGGGTTACAGGTGTGGCTGCGACCGAGGCGGCAAGAAGGGCCAGCCAGCCAGGAGCATCCACACGGGGGGCCAGGACTGTGAGCAGACACCAACAATGCAAAGGAGACGGTGTGGGGGCGGGTGTGGGGGGTGGCGGTGGGGGGGCGTCCGAGAGAGCTGATCACTACGCAGAGCTCAGGAACAAAGACCGAGATGGCGGGGATGAAGAGAGACAGACAGAGGGAGCCGAGCAGGGACGTGAGACAGGAAGAGGCAAAGAGAAACACAGAGAGGAGACAGCAAGAGAGATTAAAGAGACAGAGTGCACCGACGGAGAGTTACAGAGGAACAGAAAGAGAGAGACAGAGGGGCACAGAGAGAACAAAAAGAGAAAGGGAGAGACAGATGCAGAGAAACTTCTAGATGTGAGATAAAGAGAGGTCAACAGAGATGGAGAGGAGAGACAGAAGGAGAGAGGGGCAGCTAGAGAGGTGGAGAAAAGATGGGTACAGATAGAGGAAGAGCGATACAGAGAGATACGTGAGACAGAAAGATTGCTGTGATACCAGAGATTCACGTTCTTCTTGCCGGCTCAGCCGGGAGCATATACACGTAGCCTTGAGGGGTCCTTCCTCACAGGCCCCTCTTCCTCCAGAATGGTCATACAGAAATGTGCCACGCCCTGCATGAAATTGCTTTATGCACATTGCCTCATCTACCGATATCCAGCAAGTCCACAAGGCGGCCACTACCATTGTCTCCATGTTACACATGAAGGAGCTGAGGCCCAGGGAGGTTAAGCAACTTGCACAAGGTCACACAGGTAGGAAGTGGTAGGATTGGAACTCCAGGGCATCAGGCACCAGGGGTTCATTTCCACAGTGGGATCGTTGGCTCACAGTGAGGCACCCTGGAGAGTGCTGTGGGCCCTGCATGTACGGTTTCTCTCTCTCTTTTTTTTTTTCATTTGGCTACACTAGGTCTTAGTTGCACCACGTGGGTATGTGGGATCTTTTCTTTTAGTTATAGCATATGGGATCTAGTTCTCTGACCAGGTGTTGGGAGTGCAGAGTCTTAGCCACTGGACCACCAGGGAAATTCCAAGGCCTAACTGTTATGTACGCCTGAAGTAAAGCTTGCTAGACGAAGAGATATAAGAAACAGAACACCTGAAAATAAAATGTGGAGGGGAAAAAAAGGCAGACATTGTTCAGATACCAAATATATTTAAAATAAACTCTAAAATAATATTTTTTAGATGATTAGGGACGTTTGAATATGAATTGGGTAAGAGATGATATCAAGAAATGACCGGTTTTGTTCAGTATGATCATGGCATTGTGGATTCAGAAGAAAATATCCCTATTTCTAGAATGCACATGGGAATATGGAGGGCAGAGATGACATGATGTTTCAGAAAAGAAATGAAGCAGGTGTGCTAAAAATCTGGCCAGCAGTGGATTCTGTTGCTGCTGCTGCTGCTAAGTCGCTTCAGTCGTGTCCGACTCTATGCGACCCCATAGACAGCAGTCCACCAGGCTCTTCTGTCCCTGAGTTTCTCCAGGCAAGAATACTGAAGTGGGTTGCCATTTCCTTCTCCAATGCATGCATGCATGCATGCTAAGTCGCTTCAGTCGTGTCCAACCCTGTGCAACCCTGTGGACACCAGCCCACCAGGCTCCTCCGTCCACAGGATTCTCTAGGCAAGAATGCTGGAGTGGGTTGCCATTTCCTTCTCCAAGTTGATCCTGAGTGATGAGGAATGCGGATTCCTTAAGGTCTGTTCTCTAACTTGTCTCTCAGGTCCCCACGTTCTGCCCTGGCTGTGCGTGTGTCTATCAAATGAACCACTTACGCTCCGACTGAAGGCTCTACCCTGGCCTCCCGCTCCCCAGATTCTGTGCACCCTTGCCGCTTTGCACGTGTTCCTTTCCCTACAAAGATGACACTCCCCTCTTCTAGCCAAATATCCATCGCCACCTTGTCCCCGACACTCCCTTCACCTCTCCAGCCGAGGAGGCCTCTCCTCGGACCCTTTCCAGCACTGTTCTTTGCGTCTCACCTTCATGGCCAGCTACCTCCATCACTCAGTGCAGTTTTCGGCAAGTGCGAGGCCTCCTCTCTGTGAGTTCCTCCACGTGAAAGGTGTTTCTAGGGTAATTTAATGGTCGCGTTGCTTTATATTTCCCTCACTGCCCTGCAGGGCCCTCCAGACTCCCTCACCTCAACTCTGATTCAGGTTTCTGTCTAAACATGATCTCTTCTTTCTAAATTTTTTTTTTTTCTTTTGTGGCAGAGCGTGGCTTACGGGATCTTAGTTCCCCAACCAGGGATTGAGCGTGAACCCCAGCAGTGAAAGCACTCAGTCCTAACCACTGGACTGTCAGGGAAGTCCCAAAACATGGCTTCTTCTAAGAGTCTTCCCTGACCACACATCTAATGCCACCTTCACTTCCCACAGTCACCTTGTTCAGCATCTTCGTAACAGAAGGTGAGAGCTCTACTGGAAGTTGTTTCTGCATTTGTTTATATTCTGTCTTACCCCATCTAACAAGGCAAGTGAAACTGTACAACTCATATCTGGGACCTGAGCCCACATGCTGAGACTCAAACTCGGTAAGAACTGAGACTGGGGCTTAAACCCACAGTCTTTTAATTGAGATCACATAGGTCTCAGGCTTCCCTGGTGGCTCAGGGGTAAAGAATCTGCCTGCAGTGCAGGAGACGTGGGTTCGACTCATGGGTTGGGAAGGTCCCTTGAAGAAGGAATTAGCAACCCACTCCAGTATTTTTGCCTGGAAAATCCCATGGACAGAGGAGCCTGGTGGAGTACAGTCCATGGGGTCACAAAAGAGTTGGACACGACTAAACAACAACACCTGGTTTGAGGACTTAATGAAGCTCAGGTTCTTGATGTCTTGACGCAGAAAGAATTCAGTGAGAGACAAAATGATAGGTAAGAAGTGGATTTATTGGATTTCCCTAGTGGCACGGTGGTCAAGAATCCACCTGCCATTGTAGGGATCACGGGCTCAATTCCTGGCCCAGGAAGATTCCACGTGCCGTGGCGCAGCAGCCCATGCACCACAACTGCTGAGCCCCTGTGCTGCCACCACTGAAGCCCTGGAGCCTGGAGCCTGTACTCTGCTACAGCAAGAGCCACCACAATGTGAAGCCCACGCGCTGCAAGGAAGCACAGCCCCCACCGGCCACAACCAGAGAAAAGCCTGCACACAGTAATGGAGACCAAACACAACTGAGAATGAAAGAGAAGTGATGTGTTTCGAGAGAAACACACTCCACAAAGAGAGAGTGGGTCATCTCAGAAGGTGAGAGCTCCTGAAGTATCACCTGGTAGTTTTTATGGGCTGGGTAATTTAATAGGCTAATGAGGAGGAGGATTATTCCAACTGTTTGGGGGAGATTTCCGGGAATTGGGCAACTGCCCACTTTTTGGTCTTTGATGGTCAGCCTTGGAGCTGTCTATGTACTGGTGGGTGCGCCATTAATTACAAAGGGCTTCCCTGGTGGCTCAGACAGGTTCCCTGGTGCCCACAAAGCGGAAGGCCCGGGTTCAATTCCTGGGTTGGGAAGATACCCTGGAGAAGGGAATGGCAACCCATTCCAGTATTCTTGCCTGGAGAATCCCATGGACAGAGGAGTCTGGCGAGCTACAGTCTATATGGGGTTGCAAACAGTCAAACATGACTGAGTGCGTAATGTATTATAATGAGCATACAAGGAGGTTCAAGGTCCACCAGAAGTCCAATCTTCTGCCATCTTGGACCTGGTTGGTTCTAACCAGTTTTCATCATGCACTATGTCATTCTTTTAAAGCTTGTGTCCTGCCCCCTTCCCTCCTGTTTCAAAAGGATTTTGTTTTTCTTGGTCACTCCTGTGTCCTGAGTGCCTAGAAAAAGGCCCAGGAGAGGGCAAAGAGTTCAATCAATATTTTACGGAGTGAATGAGTAGATGTCGTCTTCTCAACTAGACTGCAAGCTCCAGGTTACTTGCTTCCTGCAGAGAGCCAGCATGTGGCAATTATTAAATAATTTTCTTCTAATTGATTGGTGATGAGCTAACAGGTTGGTATTCCAGGGATCTTGTGCTCAGCCTGGAGTTACCATCCTCCACCTGGGTGGGGGCCTTAGTTCCAGCAGAAGAACTCAAAGATATTGTTTTACTGCTTCACCTTTGTTTCTGCATTCCCTCCCTTCTTGGATTAGCAACTGTTTGAATCTGCCCTTTGGAACTCGAGGAAAGGTGTGCAAGGCTGCGTAACACCTGTCTCTTACAAACAGTGAACGGGAGACACAGAAAAGGATCTGTTCCTCGGAGGGCCCCATAGGGTCCTGCTCCGTTTCAGCCATTGTCTTCCCATCTGCAAATCTGCCTTTGTTCTCTTTTCCTGAAGGCAATGCCATCCACCCAGATTCCCAGGCCAGAAACCCAAGAAGTTTTCATCCCTCCTTTTTCCCTGTCACCCTCCTAGCTAATTAGTCGACAGAGTATTGCTGCTTTTACCTCCTGAGTGGATTCTGAATCCATCTCTGTCTTTCTTTCATCCCCCTTCACCATCATTGTCTTAGTCCAGCTCTACCTGGACTTTTGCAGAGGACTCCTCACGCAGGTTCTCCTTGTGTCATCTCCGGTTCCCCGAGTGCCCTTTTCTCCCAGCTGTCAAACGCCAGACCTGCTTACAGACCTGGTTAAAGCCCATAGATGCCTGCCCATGCCCTGAGGATGGACTCCAAACACCTTAGCACCCCCAGGAACTGCATACTCTGCCTGCCCCACCACACTATAGCTCCTCAGCCCTCATGCTGGCCCTCTGGCCCCCAGCCATTGCATCACCTCTGCCCCATCCCTCTTCCCATCTCAGCCCCCGCAGAGTTCAGCTTAGAACTTCTTCCTCTTCTTTCTCTAGAATGCCTTTGCTGACTACACCTCTCTAGTGGACCCCACCAAACCTGTATTTCACCTCTCACAGTCCTTTTCATCCTAACTGCCTGGCTGCCCCTCTATCCACCTACCTACCACCCCCAGGTGATCTTGAGTTCCCTAAGGGCAAGATGATATCTGCCTTGCTCACTCAAGCTTCCCTATTGGTTCAGATGGTAAAGAATTTGCCCTGCAATGCAGGAGATCTGGGTTTAATCCCTGGGAGGGGAAGATCCCCTGGAAAATGAAATGGCAACCCACTCTCCAGTATTCTTGACTGGAGAATACCATGGACAGAGGAGCCTGGTGGGCTACAGTCATAGGACTGCAGAGTCGGACACTACTGAAATGAAACGAACACTTTCATTTCACTTGCTTACTCAACAAAAGCACAGATTTTGATGCACAGAAGACCCTCAGCAAATAACTTTTTGGATAAAAGATATCAGACTACTGACTGCAGGGTAAAAACCTCGGCTCCATCACATGCTAGCTTTGGACTTAAGCAAGTGTCTCTCTCTTTCTCTTCTTTTTCTCTTGAGCTAGTCTCTTGACCTCTGCCGCCCCTTCACCTGTCAATGGAGGCAGTAATAATACATTTCTGATATACAGCTGTCGTGAGGAGTCAAGCTCTTACG
The DNA here is from genome assembly GCF_001704415.2 of Capra hircus. NCBI lineage: Eukaryota > Metazoa > Chordata > Mammalia > Artiodactyla > Bovidae > Capra > Capra hircus. The sequence goes on along the minus strand of NC_030826.1, from coordinate 22,479,460 downwards.
TGCACATAAACTTGGCCATTATTAACATTTTGTAATACAACCTTTCCTAGATCTCAAACCACACCACAGGTCAGGCCCAACCGCACAGTGGCATCTGTTCCGCCTGCAGATGAACAGTCACCCTAGGACCCTGCGGGACACCTGGGTGTCGGCGCCGCCTACTGCTCGGGTCTTGCTTACGCGCGGACCCACCCGGGACGCGCAAACTGCCTCGGCGGCCCACTTAAGGACGGGAGGGGGCGGGCCCGAGAAGGCTCCGCCTCCGCGCTGAGGTCAGCGCGCAGCGCGGCGCGTGACGCTCTGGTTGCCGCAGAGACGCCCCGCCCCCGCGCGGCGCTGCGGAACCGGAGCTCCGGGCGGCGTCGGCAGCGGCGCGGGAGGCGGCGAGGCCGGGGCGGCAGGAGCCGGCGCGGCGACCGCAGCAAGAGCGGCGGGGACAGAGCAGAGCACGACGAAGGCGCACAGGCAGCCGGGCCGGGCCGGGCCACGGGGAGAGCGGCCGTCAGGAAGCGGGCGGGCGGCTGGACGGGCAGCAGGCAGCCGCCGAGTCGCGAAGCGACATGGTGCTGCTCAAGGAGTAGTGAGTGTCCAGCCGGCCGTGCGGAAGCGAGGAGGGAGGGAGAGTCGAGGATGACGACCAGGGAGGTTGATGGCCTGGCGGAGGGGATGCTGCGGCCGGACGGGGCCCGACGGCATGGAGAGCGCTGGATGGTTTATTGGGCGGCCCAGCAGGAGCTGAGGGGACAGCCAGGGCCGGACAGGGCCGGAGGTGGGCCGAACGGGGGTAGAGGGGGAGGGATACAGCACCTGAGGTGGGGCCCAAGGGGCAGCGAGGACCGAGTAGGCCTGAGGAGAGGCTGAGGGGACAAAGAGGGCCAGGCAGGCCTGGGATGAGGTCAAGGGGACAGTGAGAGCAGGACAGGGCATGAGGAGGAAGCGAGAGCGCTGGATGAGACGTGGGGTGGTCCTGGAGTGGAGGCTGAGGGAGGAAGGGCCCAGCCAGAGCTGCAGGAGTGGCAGAGAGGACCCCCCGGAGAGGGAGGACTTGTCCGAGTGGCCCAGGAACAGTTAGACAAGGGCAGACAGGGCCGGGGTTGGGGAGGGGGGTTTGGGCCGGAATACTGCCAAGGGGCACTGGGAGATCAGGTAAGACAGCTTCTGGAATGGAGTTGAGATGATGGGTGGAGTGTGGAGGGCCACCTGGGGTGTGAGGAGTGTTGCCTTAGGCATCAGGGCAAGGACTGTGTTAAGCAGACACAGGAAATGGACTAGGGAGTCCCGGCCAGGCTGAGTGACAGGGGAAGGGTATGAGGAGATAGCAGGGGACTGGCCGTGTGACATGTGTCTTCATATTTGAGGGAAAAGGATGACTGCTTGGGACTTAGGGACACTAGGGTGAGGAATTCAGAAAACATTGGGCAGGGGCTAAAGTGAGAGGATTATGATGATGGAGAGGGCCAGGGTGTTAGGGAGGAAGACAGTTTGGAAAAAGTATGATTGTGAGTAAATGTACATGTTGTTAGAATTGGGGAGCGGGGGTGCGGGCAGGGCCAGCCTGTCTCTGGAGGATTCTTAGTCTTGGTACAAAGAGATGGGGAAATTGCTGTGACGAATTGGTGTTTGTCATCAAGCCATTGACTGAGGAAAACCAGTGAAGAGTGAGGGAGTTTCTGAGTAGTGAGGGTGGGTAGGGTGGGGGGCATGAGTGCCTTCTGGTAGGAGTTGCAGGGAGATGGGCTTGCTTGTGAAATCCAGGGGACTGGATGACAGGTCGGGGTGTCTGGATTGCTACATCTTTCAAATATGAGGTGATCTGTTCCAGAAGCTCATGGTTCCAAGTAAACATCTTATGACTTGTCTTTTTCCCTTCTTCCAAGAGGAGAGACTGGGGACAGGGGGATGGGGGAAGAGGGGAGATTGGATGTACACGTGTAGAACTTTCAGGGAAACCATACTTCCCGGAGGGGAGGACAAGTGGATAGCATTGAGCCAGAAGCCCAGGAAGTCAGGAAGTGGGAGGTGTCCGGAAGAGGGAGATGTCGGGGTAGAGAGCAACTGGTGGACCTCACTTGGTAGCCAGGCAGGTGTGCTGAGAGCTGTTTCCATTTTGTCAGTGAAAGGACTTTGCCCCGTTCTAGCTGGCCTGCTCCTTGGAGGTGTTTAGGATGTTTAGGACATAGTGTGGAGTTTTGGATAGCAAAGGGAAGAGACCCAGGTGTCATCGCAGCTTGACACCTCATCTGAAGAGCTTTATTTCGAAGTCCCTCCACTCTGTTACTTGACATCTAATCTGATGCTGATTCAGCCAGAGCGCAGTTTTGTGTGGTGAGGAGGAAGAATCTTGCTTGGGAAGCCAGCAAGAGGAGGGTCGGGTGCACTTTGAATTTTAATCTTTACTGTCCAGATGACAGACTTTTTGCACTGTCCTGATTCTTTTGTCTATTCCCAGTCGAATCCTAGCATCTGTAGAAACCTGTAGTTTTTGTGCAAATGGTCAGGCAGGGAAGGGAAGGGACCTTCAGAAGAGATCTGAGCGAGTTTTGAAGAGAGAGCCTCCCCTCCCAGTCTTTGTTCTCCTCCCCTTGAAGCCCGCCAGGGAAAGGTCCAAGGTGCCAGGGATGCAGAGCCCGCTTGGCATCTGCATTTCCTTCCTGCTCAACTTGTGCCCTGAGTGTGTTCGGGCATGTGTGTGTGTGTGTGTGTGTGTGCGCGCGCATCCCTGGATGGAGGGTGCCCAGAGGGGGGCATCAGAGACGCTTGGCTATGGCTGCAGCGCTGCAGCTCTAGAGAGACTCCGAGTGAAGGTCACACTGAAATGAGCGAGGCTCCAGTCCCAGCCCTGCACAGCCTCAGTGGCCCCATCCTTTGCAGTTGCACCCTATTGCTGCTAAAGTGGTTTTGCTCCCAGGGAGCCAGGGAGAAGCATCTGGGTGTGCTGCTGTCCTGTCACAGTGTTAGAGCATCCTGTCAGGAACTGACTGATGCAAGTCTCTTTCGGGTGGAGATTCAGTGCCCACCCAGGGTCTGAAGGTTGCCCAACACTTCCTCTCGCAGAATTCTCCTTGATTTGATTTCTGCAAATTCTTGGATGTGATTTTTTTTTTTTTTTTACCATTGTTCTTGAAGATAAAAGGTGTATTGTTTTCTAGGAAGTTTCTTCTGAGGGTGCAGAAATTGTGGCCTCCACGTTGGAAATATTTCTCTGCGCTGTCAGCTCTCCCTGATGGGAGGAGAGCATTAGGGGCAGCTTCCAAAAACCTGTAGGGTTTACATTATTTGAGTCATCCTAGAGGAGGAGAGTTAGCCAGCAGGAAAGACTTGGAACCCATGTTATTTTTCCTGCTACTTTCCTGCTCCGTGCCTTGCCTTGACTGAGATGTTTTTCTCAGACCCCTCCGGGTGCCTCTTGCTGTCTGAGGACCTTTGCGGGACTAGAGAATAGTGAGCGGGCTATTTACCAGCCTGGAGCAAGAGTCCCGATTGGCCCAGGAAGGAGAGTGGAGCACGCAAGATGCAGGAGGCTCCAGGGGCTCCCAGCTAGGGTCTGGAAATGGAGAGTCTGAGCTTGGGAGCTGGCTTGATTGGTAGGAATACAGCCAAGCATTTTTGTCTCAACTCTCAGACCCCAGGGCTCTGAGCTGGGGGCTGGCCACTGCCCTGCGTTACAAATGCAAGCCACCCTGAGCAGGGCCCTGGCCCTCTCACTTCTCTGTGTGTGTGGAGTTCTGACCGGTCTGGGGCTTTGCTGGTCATGGCTTCTCCATCAGGTGACTGACTGGCGGTTCCCCCAGCAAAATCGGTCGCCATGGAAATGGAGAAGAAGGAAAAGAAAGTGATGGGTTGGGTGCCTTTGGACAGCTTCTGGAGGTCAGATCATGAGTTAGGTGTCGTCTCTTGGTGGCTTTGTGGTAGTGGCATGTAATAGCTGGCCCTGAGATGGTTGGCACGTGCTCTTAGGGTGATTAATGCTCCAAGGAACTTGGCCCCTGCCTGACTTTTCATGTTGAGGGCTGCTGTTGGGAGGTGGGGTCCCCAGAGATGTCAGTCTCCGGGGCCTGCTTGTTTGGGCCTGAATCCCCGTCTTGGCTTCGGAGTATACAGGGATGGGTCCTCTTGTGTTACACTCCTGTGTTAACAGAGAGAGGGAGACTCATCAGCAAGTCTTGTTGGGGAAGGTATTTGTCGGGGAGAGGGAGGAGAAAGCTCCAGACATGAGCCAGGGGCCTAGGAAGTACCTGGTGAGGGGATGGGTGTGCGCTGAATCGCAGGGCTCTGAATGGGGTGCCAGAAGGGACCAAGGGTCCTGCCTGAAGCACTCAGGAGGCCGTTCTCTGCTGGGGTCCTAAGAGGGAGTGCAGCGTCACAGGCAGCAGCACACTCAGTGCTGTTCCGGGACGGTGCTTTCAGAGCCCCAGGCTGACCCTCTGTTTCCCTTCTCTTGCAGTCGAGTCATCCTACCTGTGTCTGTAGAGGAGGTAAGTCCTTTTTCCTCTTTCTACCCAGAGTTGGAGGCGCTTGCTTGTGACCCTCAGCTCAGCTGGGCTCCAGGCAGCCCACGCTAGTATCTCCGCATGGTTTTCGTGTTTGTCCTAGCATGGAGATAGTCGGTACTCAGTGTGAATTTTCCTGGTGCGATATTCAGTTGCAGGAAGGCACTTAATGTATCTGACCAGCTGTGTGTGACCTGCCTCGAGCTGTTGGCAGGCAAGATAACTGTGGATAGACACAAAACCAGCCCCCACCCCCCACCTGCTGGAACTCTGCCCGTCTGGGGACATGTTACTGAGGAGATTAAGGACGTGCATTTCTGAGACCTCCGTGACTTGACAGGGAGGCGTGCCTAGCCCTCTCTGGTTGTGCAGCAGACCAGCAGGGCTGAAATCTCCGAGGTCCTTCCTCGCCACACTTAGGTGACTGCTAGGAAGGCCAAGGCCAGAACCCTCCTTTTACGGAGGGCAGAGAATGACAAATGGGCTTGGCTTGGCCTCTGTCCTTTTATGGTTCTTGGGCCCGACATCCCCGTGAATGGCGATCTGGCAGGATTGACCTCACGAAGGTTCATAGGCCGAGCTGACTCACAGTCGGCCTCCGGAACAGCAGAACACTGCCCCGGAGCCTCCCTTGTCCCGCCCTTCCTCTGAAGTTCCTTCGCGCTCCTCTCCCAGCTCAGCCTTGTTCTCTGATCCCTTCGGAACTGCCAGAGCCCCCAGCTTCCAGCTGAGCTGAACTTAGGGTGAAGCTGCTCAGCCACGGTGCTGCCCGCAGCCACTCTTTGCTGCAGTGTCAGCTCCCGTGAGCACTTCCACCTGGTTCCACATATGACATGATCCTCTGCAAGATGAGACCGGGCCAAGAGAGCCTGTGGCACACTTGAGATGAGAGGGAGGGTGGGCAGGCATCGGCCCCCCGGGGTGGGCTGCATCTCCACTGAGAGCTGTAGAGACCTGGGGCAGGGCTCAGGGGTGGACCTCGGACACGACAGGGCAGTTCCGGGAGAAGAAGATAAGAGAAATGAGACTTGAGAGGCTGGGCGAGGGTATGGCTGGGTGTATGCTGTGATCCCTGAGATGTACTGGGGGCCTGGGAATCACGTGCCTGGGCTGATAGCTGTTGGCTTTGGGGGTGGGGGGCAGTCCCTGCTAACCTATCTCTTCTGGGATCCATGTTCTCTTTATGAAAAATAGCAAGTGATGATTTTCCAAACCAGGAAACCAGGCAAGAAGGCCCACCATGTCACTTGCCCTGAAACTCTGCTTTTCAGACGGGTCTGGTGACTCCGTCTCTGCTGTACAGCAAGGTCCTATTATCCCTGTGAGGCAAATGTCCCCTGGGAATTCAGGAGCACCTCAGAGTGGCATTCAGGGGTGAAACGGATCTTTTCTTCCAGGGAGTTTCTCGACTTTAATGACAAGTGGAAGTGTCTGAGTGAGGCAGCAGATGCAGGAGGTCCGGCACTGTCCGGGGCAGCTCTGGGCCGATTGCTCATGGTGGGGCCACGAAGGGCGGGAAAAGGGAAGACACCTTGAGAATGTCTGCAGTTGCTGGTTTTCAGTCTGCGATGGCTTGTTTGTTTTGTTTTTTTGGAGCTTGAGGAAGTGGTGAGGTGGGGTGAACCAAGCCTGAAAGCAGAAGCTTGGGAAGTAAGCACAGGTTAGGATTCATCTGTGAGCCTGATGATGGTCAACTCGTTCCCAGCCAGAAACCACCAATGAGGAAGCGGTGCTTGGCCTGTGTCGGGAGAAGCAGGAGCTGTTCTTTGGCTGGCTGAACCTTAGCTCCAGAAGATCAGAAAATCTTGGGTGGGGAAGCCCTAGAAGAAATAAGTAATGACCAGCCTTCTCAGAGTCTTTATCGATAACCCGTCCTGACTGGAAACAGCCCAGTGTCACGTGGCAGTTGGATTTACTTCCCAGTTGGAGGCCCTTGGAGCTTTATCAGTTGGGAAGGGGAAGAGAAGAGAGAAGACCCTGTCTTCATGACCATCCTGACGGCTTGAGTCAATGTTTGGGGTGAAATTGGCTGTGGCTGGCCAGAGCCTTTGGCCTAACTGGGCAGGGTTTCTAGATGTTCCACAGCAGAGCCAGAGAGCCCTGGCCCTTTAACGCGCAGTGTCCGCCAGCGGTTTCTTACTCAGTCCAGCCCACCTTTTCCCCCTCCTGTGGATAGGGCTGTTTTACTTCTCCTTTCCAGAGATGCATGGCACCAGGCCCCTTTGGTACCTGGCTTGGCAGGGCCGTGGGGGTGGGACCAACAGCTGCGCTGTTTTTCATGACATGTTTCAGGCCCACCCACCGCATCTTCCTGGGCTCCCACTTCCAGATTGCCAGCGTGGTGGGGCCTCTGTTTTCCTTAGTTCTTGGGAGCAAAGGAGCAGCTCTCCAGGGCAGGGAGCACTGTTCTGGGCCAGAGGAGGCTGCAGTGCTGGTCTCTCCAAGGCTCTTTATCTGATTTAATGTCCTGACCCCGAGCCCCCACCTCTATCCCATCAGAGTCTGGCTGCTTTCCATTTTTGCAGGGTGCGGAGCCCCGGTGCCACAGGGAACCCTCTGACATGAAAAGTGTCCCTCGCTGACGGCTTGTGGAGGCCAGTCTTGCTCACCCCTTTGGATTAACAAAACTGCCTTCACATGTCTCATTGGGATTAAAGGATCAGAATATCAAGAGAGATTAAAAGGGAAAGATGCCAGCCCAGCACACTGATCCTCTTAGAGCCTGCCCTCTGATTCCTGCAGCTGAAGAGGAACCAAACGAAGGGGATTAGTCAATGTGCGGGCCCCTCCCCAGGCAACACCACCGGCCGGCAACCCCCTCCACCGGGCCCTTTCCCCGGCCTGCCCTTCAGGATTGCTGAGTCAGTGGTTAGATGTTCTCATGACTCTGAAACAGACTCACTGCTACTGCTTAGGATCCCCTGGCTCAGCCAAACCCTGACCCACTTGCTAGGGGTTTTTATGGATGCCTTTGTTAGGAGTTGGACTAGAGAAGGCACCGGGACAGCTTGGGGTTCCCAGGGGCACTGAGGCAGCCCTGGTGTAACTCTGGAGTAGCAAGGTCAAGGTGACTGGCTCTCACCAAGACATGCCTCTTCACGGGATCTACTGAGCCTTGCCGGTTAACTTGGGTCTTTCCTTGGCACCTGTACTATGTCTTTGCTTTGGAAGGTGGGTTCTTCCAGCCTCGCGGTGAACAGTGTGTCCTGGAGTGCTGCTTCACCTTGCAGGTTTTGCCCAGAAACGTCCCTGCGGAGCTCGGGAGGCTGCCGGCTAGAGCGGCCTTCCAAGGCTGAGGCGGAGCGGGGGAAGCCGCACTGCTCCTCGCTGCTGCAGGCAGTAGCTCCCGCGGCGGCTGCCCAGAGACACAGCTTTTCTGCTTTAATCTCAAGGAGAGAAAGACCAGGAGCTTGGGGAGGGAGTGTGGAGGGGTGAGGGAAACCTTGATCCCCACGTCTCCCCCTAGCTGTAATCAAGAACCTTTTTCTCTTTTCCTCATACTCCCTAAACTGCTGTGGCTCGTGGCATTGGCCATGACAGGGAAGAGGCATCCTTTGGTCTGGTGTAACTTCCTGCTTTAGCAGCTGCTGTCTATTCTCTTCTCACCTTGTTTTCTCCTCTAAACAGAAGGGCCAGGCCTGGGCACTGCCCAGGTCATTGGCCCTCATACCGTATTGTCCTGAGGGGATCGGAGGAGGCCAGCAGTCTTGACTGGTGACTTGATAGGGTGGCATGTGACCCAAATAAAGGAAAACTAGGCTTTGGCCACCTAATATGTGCCAGCCTAGAGGGTGCATCTGGCCAGCACCATGGGATAGGAATCTGTGCTATGGAATACGAGAAGCAGGGCACTTGCTTCGGCCCCACCAGGAATCAGGAAAGCATCAGGAGATTTGGTTGTCTGCAAGACCTCTCCCTGAGGTGTTGGCAGGGGAGGAGGGGCCCAATGCTGGAGCAGAAGCAAAAAGATGAGCCCGTGTGACAGCGGGGGTTGTGGATTTCACGGAGCATTGGGTGCATTTGTTTACAGACAGTCACGTCTGTTAAGGGGGATGGGATAAAGAGACTTCTAGCAACCAGCCCGATCTTGTTTGGGGATCTGGGACCAGAGTCAGGGACAGAGCAAAAACTACCTTGGATTCTATAATCTGTTTTCTGGATACTGGTGTGAAATGAAGTATATTCACCTACCTCCTTAAACCTTGAAGGAGGATGTGAAAAAGGGAAGGACGAAATTAGATACCTCTGACGGCTAAAGAAGGGCCACAGAGCTGTGTTGTCAGTGGCTCTGGGGGGGATTTGGGCCAGGCCACGTTAGGAACTGTGGGATGAGCTTCAGGATTCAGGGATCCCAGAGCCATCTCCCAGACAGCTCCCGGCAACAGGACTGTGCAGCCCTCAAGAAGATTCTGCGTTGGCAGTAACTCCCCTCTCTGTTCCTTCAGTATCAAGTAGGGCAGCTGTATTCTGTGGCTGAGGCCAGCAAAAATGAAACGGGTGGTGGTGAAGGCGTGGAGGTCCTGGTGAACGAGCCCTATGAGAAGGATGGCGAGAAAGGCCAGTACACGCACAAGATCTACCACTTACAGAGGTAGGTGCCCTGCAGCAGAGCCAGGGTGGGGCCTGCTGTCCGAGTGCAGACGGTGGCTCATTGTGGGTGTTCCTAGTGTTGGCCGGTTACTCAAGTTGCTTCACCTGTGACAGTGGGTAGAGGTGGTTCTTCTTTGCTCTTTTAAGGGCTGTTTGTTTTTAAAGTATTACTGGCCCCACCAGGCTCCTGGTCCCCAGAAGGGATAGTGCTTATCTTCTTGTGGGCCCTTTCATTGTCTGTGAGTACAAAGAGAGAGAGAGAGAGAGAGAGAGAGAGAGTGAGAGTGTGTGTGTGTGTGTGTGTGTGTGTGTGTGTGTGTGTGTGTGTAAGTGGGTGTTCATTTCCTTTATTGTTATGTTATCTGATAGAGATGGGATCTCTTCTTTCTTATAGCTATTTCACTGTCAGCATATTTGGCCTCTTTTAAAGCACATGCAGTCTATGAACAGACCTGCTGGCAGTGGTTTTGCCAGTCTTGAAATACATTTACTGTTATTTCCACATGTTCACAGGCAGTCCTCCACTAAAACTCCTTCTGCACAGATCCTTTTTATAAGTTTAGTGTGTATAATAAATTGTGCCTAAAAGTAGAATTGTGGCTTCAGATAGTATTTTAAATTCTGATGTTATGAAATTGGGTCCTGGAGAAATTTTGGTACCTCTCTTTACCTTAAAGCTGTTAAGTATTTAAAAGTATTGCACAAATTGATTTGGGTACCAGAATCCGTTGCAAATCACATAATTGCTGAATCCCTAACCAAGACAGTAATTTTTCAGTAAACTGTAAACTGGCCCAAAAGAACATTGAAAGTCATAGTAAACTTGGACCAGCTCAAGTGGATGTTGAATCAAGCTTGTTTTAGAAACAACCCACTGCTGGGAAAAATAAGCCTTCAATTTCTTTTTACAGTTGTGGGAAGATGTACACAACACAAAATTCACTGTTTTTACCATTTTTAAGTTAAGTGGCATTAAGTATGTTTGCATTGCTGTGCAACATAGACCTGAACCTCAATCTCTAGTCAATTCAACTGAACAAAGCAGTTCCATTTTCATTTGGTAAAATTGCTAATTGAAGTCTGCTCTAGGGATGTAGAAGCGCCAGCCTGGGGGGTGGTCCACGGTTCTGTGAGTGCCAGAGCGTGGAGAGCTGAAGTGGGGGAAAAAATCTCACCAGATCCCATTTCCTCTCCATTGTGCTCTTTTCCCTCTACGCCTCCCCTTTGACCTTTGAGCTGACTGCCAACCCATTCTTTCTGAGCCATTAATGAGAGACAGGCTCAGGACAAACCTTCCTTGTAGTGCATTTGTATTGGGTTGGCCAAAAAGTTCATTTGCGTTTTTCCATAAGATGCTGCAGAAAAACCCAACGAACTTTTTGGCCAGCCCAACATTTTTTAATGAGAACTTTGAAAAGAGATAGTGAGGCTGGTAGCGGAGGCCGGTTAGTTCCTCAAGACTCAGTCAAAGAAGGTCTACATGTAGAGGGTAGGCCCTGTCTCTCCCTCTTCCTTATGGAGAGGGTAGAAGCTTTGAACCTGCCTACCACTAGTCTTTTTATTGGCTAAGCCATGCAGCTTGTGGAGAGTTAGTCCCCCAACCAGGGATTGAACCCGGGTCCACAACAATGAAAGCCCACATCCTAACCACTTCACCGCCAGGGAATTCCCTCCCTACCACTGCTGTTAACCCCAAGACACCCAACTGCTGTAAAAGAAAACTAAAACCAAACCAACAGTGCTGTACGCCGTGGCCGCCTCTCCTCATGAGGACCAAAGCCCTCCTGTCAGCTGTTAGTTTTCCCAGTCAAAAACCACGGGTTCACCACACGCTCTTCTTCATCATATCACATCGAGTCCTTTTGGGTCCATGTCCTCGGTTATGCCCAGTGTTTCTCTTTCCTTCCAATCCCTTGCCTGGTCACTTGCCACTTCTCCTCACAGCTCCTAGGATTCTGTCCAGATCTGTTGCTCCCCAGCTTTAAAGCTATAGATGGCCCTTTGCCCCGGGACAAAGTCCGTCCTCTGTGGGGCAGATGCAAGATCTTCTGTGACTCAGCCTCTGCTCGTTCTCCTGTGTTCCGCACCGCATGCCTTATGCCAGTTACTCTGAACTTCTCTCTCTTCCCCCCAGCTTTTCCCATCCCACCCCCGTGCTCTTGTCTAGCTCAGCCCTACCCACTCGCGACTCTGTGTTCTCACGTAAACCTTCCTCTCCCTGGGGAGCCTCCCCATTCATGTGTTCTCGCAGTGCTCTGCCTGATTAGTTCCACTCCGCACTGGAACGGAAGCTCCCTGAGGACAGCGGCCCCGGCTGTGTGATTTGTGCGTGTAGCCGGTTACTGGCACACACAGACGCCTGAATGAGTATGGCTGTGAGTGAGTGGGTCTCAGGGGGCCACTCACTTGTGTTCGAAGTTTGCTCTCTCCTGAGGGTAGCTCATTTTTCTTAGGCCTTAGGCACCAAAGCTGATGAGGTCATTGGCACCTGCTAAACTACATAGATGACCAGTTAAAAACTAAAGTAGAGGATTTCCCTGGTGGACCAGTGACTAAGACTCCACACTCCCAATGCAGGTGGCCCAGGTTCAGTCCCTGGTCAGGAAACTAGATCCCACGTGCCACAACTAAGACTTGATGCAGCCGAATAAATAACTATTTAAAAAAACTAATAACACTAAGGCAGAGGAATATACTACCTTAAAAAAAAATAAAAATAAAAAGTGCTCATACTTTATATACCTGCTGTTCTGTAACGTGAGATAAGAATTGAATAGAAGAAATTATTTTGTCCTGAAAGGCAGGTGGCCATGGGGCCCTCCTGGCCATCTAGAAATAACCCCAGCATATCAGATCATCTTGGATCCCCTATTCCAAGTCAGTCAGCCAGTCATTCTGGTCCAGTCTCAGAGGCATGTCATCCTTGCAGGGTGTAGTGTCGTGCCCTGGGCCCAGGGAGCTCTGGAAGGGTGTGTAACGACAGCGTGGGGACTGAGCCACGGCAGGTAGCCCGGGGCCGCCTCCGCCGTGCTGTTCCTGGCAGGCCATGGGGCAGGTTGCAGGTGCATGTTGGTAGCCGGCAGAGCTGGGGTGTCGGGCTCTGACCACTGGCTCTTCGCATGCAACCGGAGTAACCTGCTGGTCTCGTGAGAACTTGAGTGTCAACTCCCCAGTGAAGAGACTGGAACTGTGGCCTGGAGGGTGTGCCACAGAAGCCCACCGTCTTTAACTCTCTCCCCCGTTTCTCTTCGTAACCCTGTTCTCACTACAGCAAAGTGCCCACGTTTGTTCGAATGCTGGCCCCAGAGGGAGCCCTGAATATACATGAGAAAGCGTGGAATGCCTACCCTTACTGCAGAACCGGTGAGTGCAGACCTGCCGTGGATGCAGGGTGTGGTCAAGTAGGCCTTGGGTGGCAGTGAATTGGGGTTTTGTCTCCCGTCTTCATTTTCCAGACTAAGCCAGTGGAAGGATGAGCTTGGGGTCTCTCTACAGGCTGGTGGTGAGTGGCAGTGTTGTCTAGCGCGATTTGGCAGCCAGCTGGGTGGGAACCACCAAGTAGCCTCAGCCCAAGGTGGCACGGAACTAGTCCCTCCTATTTGGGGATGGTATGATGATTTTGATTGTTTTTACTCATTGCAAAAGTAATGTCCTCTGGGTGGGTTTCGGAGAAGACATAAAAACAGAAGAAAGTAATCACCCGTGTCCTTCCATTTCCTAGGCACTGTTAGCATTTTAGTGTCTTAGTTTCCTATCGTTTTTTAAAATGCTTTTATATACGTGTGTGTGTGTGTGTGTGTGTGTGTGTGTGTGTGTGTGTGTGTGTGTGTAAAGCCTCCAGACATGTTTTCCAGACAAATTTTGGGTCAAATTTTACTAATTATCAACTTGCCCGTTTTTACTCAGTAGATGGAAAACCTATTTTCTGTCACTACCTATAGTCTATTTTTAAAAATTGGTTAATGGTTACACAGAATTCCATTGTGTGAACATGTTAGGGTCTCTTTACACCCCTCCCTTATTGTTAGATGGCTGAAATTTCCAGTCTTAATGGTATATATTCATGTTTGGCTTGAAAGCAGCAGTGAGGTTCAGGGGCTCTTGAGAGAGGCCGTCCAGGACATCCCTGGTGGTCCGGCGGTTAACACTGCGTGCTTCCACTGTGAGGGTCATGGGCTCAATCCCTGATCGTAGGAAGTAAGATCCTGCGTGCCGTGTGGCCAAAAGATTTTTTTTTAAAAAAAAGAGAGGGGCAGTCATAGAAAAGAGCCTGTTAGGGTTACCTTCTTGCCTGGGGGAAGGAACAGGCTTGTACACCAGAAAACGTAGCAAGGAAAACCCTGATATTATTGGAGAAGTGTTAAAATTAGCCCAATGTGTGATGACAAAGGATTCAGAAACAGCTATCCCCCAAGTATGTTATGTAACACCTGCCATCCGCACACCAGATTTGAGGAGAGGAGGCCCAGCGAGCGGGAGATCGCTGTTAAGAGCCATGAGTCAGCACCTTCCCCTCGACCAGCATGTGCTATAGTTGAAGGTGGGAGTGGGAGCGGAAGGCTCCTCTTAATCTTCACTAGTCTCGTCTCTGGGTTTTCTAGACATTCTGGGATTCCCTTTTCAGAATTCCTAAGTCATAAGGGTTGTTTTGAAGTAGACCTCTTGGATAGCCCATGCTGTTACTGATGCATATCCTAGGTGGGGGTTCCCTTGAGGTCCCTGGAACTTGACTGTGAGTTACGAGGATTTCCCTTCAGCCAGTCTGCATTTGTTGGTGAAGACAGTCTGGCTGTGGGGTCCTCCTGCCAGCCCCTGCTTACGTGTACTATGACACTTATCTGTCTCGTTTGTGGGGACCCAGCACTCCCTAGATTGTATCTGATGAGGAAAATGTGTGTGGTCCTCATCCTGTTGAGGGAATGACTGCTGTCTAGAGACAGGGTCATTGCTCTCTGGTCATTGTTCATTCAAGAACCTTGTATCAGGAGATGCTCAGTCATTGGTGGGGCCTGGCATGTGTAATGCTTAGAGTTTTATTGCTATAGCTGAAAACGCAAACATCGATGTTCCCTAAGCATCAGACAGGAAGCTGTTCAATTCTTGGAAAAGAGGCACACGCACACTTTTTTAAAAGACACACAGTGTGCACCATGGCTGCGTGCGTCTGGCCTGGGGCCAAGGGTGAATTTTCCTGATGTCTCAGAGAGTTGCACTGAGCATGCGTCATAAGAACCTTGGCCAGCTTGGCATAAAGGAGGCAAGTGGGCAGTGTGGACTGCTGTGTGCCTGGGGCGGGGTTCTGGGTTCACAGCTTGTGCCCGCTGAGCCGCTGCTGTCCTCTGTAGTTCTGGGGAGAGTGAGCTACGGCTGACAGGCGCATTTTTCTAGACGCCTTATGTTCATTAGCATCTTGTTCTGATCCGTGGCCAAAAGAAGAAAACCAATTTCTAAATACCCCATGGAGAGGAGAGGCAGGGAGTGAGGGAGGGGAGGTTGGCTTCTTCAGTGGGTGCTGACTTTACATTCAGAACCCACCATCATGCACTGTGAGTGGCTTGAATCTTAGATCTGTTCAGTTAGACATGGGTCTTTTAAAAAGAGCTCTGAACAAGGAAGGCTGTGTCCAGTTCCTGCTGGGGACTGGTGGGAGAAAGATTATTAGTTCAGAACTCTTAGGCTGGCCTAAGCAGATCAGAGTTTGAAGTGAGAGGGGTAACGGAGCATGGAGCGAGATTCCACATGCCTTTTGGAAGGTTCTGACCTTGTTCTGAGTAGAAGGAAGATGGATTTGCAATATTCTGCTTGTTCTCAGCTCTTTCTGTCCTCTTACCCTTATTTCTCTCTATGTCTTATCCCCCGATGCTCATGAGTTGGGACGTGAGGAGAGGGTAAGATGGGCCGGGGCCTGTGAATGATAGCAGGAAGAGACACTTGCTTTCAGCAGCACAGCAACTGAAACCGGAATGATTCTGAGTTTAGCATGACCCCTGTGCAAGTGACACGCAGATTCATGAAGCGCTCCGTGAGAAAAGGAAGGAAAGTAGGGAGAGGGAAATGAATGTTTCTCCTCCTGCCTCTCCCTCCAGCCTTAACCCTGTCTGAATACAGTCTCAATAAAGCCATAGTTTTGGGAGAATTTCTGCTTTGTTTTGTTTTTTGCTACACCACAGAGCATGTGGGATCTTAGTTCCCTGTCTTAGGGTTGAACCTGTGCCCCTTGCCTTGGAAGCACGGGAAGGACCTTACTAGTCTCATTGGAGAGCCCTGTTTTCCAACTGCAGAGGGTTTCCTGAGGCTCTTCCAGACTACCTAGGGTTGGAGTTTGAAGAAAAGAGAACTGTCTGAGTGCAGAGGTGTTTGGAAGCAGGGAGGATGGAAAAGATTAGGGAGGATTGTCTGTTCACCCACGTTAGCATGAAAGGCCATTAAGGGGGGTCATCACCCTTGTACATTCACAATTTGTCAGAACTGAGTGGATCTGCTTCTCAGGATCCTAGAAAGAGCTGATATCCAAAGACATCCCCCACCCCTGCCCTCCCCAAAATGCCAAAATATTAAGTTACACTGAAATACAGAATGGCTAATGAAACCAGATATTCCTGTTTGCCAAGTAGGACTTTCTTTCCTTGTGGGCTCATCTACTTGGGAAACCAAATTCCAGCGTGTAGTGGAGAACACCATCCACTTGCTTAAGTGATCAGACCCTCATGTCTGTTGATCAGCACATTCCATCCCGGCAGAGGCCAGACGAGGAGAAGGCTGCTCAGGGAGCATAGACTCAGAATCGGGTGGTTTGTTGGAGAACCCTGGTGATGTGTGTCATCAGACCAGGCCAACCTGACATTCAGGGTGGGGCTGCTAGACAGGCCTCGTACGGCGCCAGAGAACTGCTGCCAAGCTGGCCTCTTTGGACTAACCCTTGATGGATATTACACCCATCATTTCCTTTTTTTAAAACGAATAACAGGGCAGTTATTTCAATAAGCCGTTTAGTTATCATCTTGATCTGTTGCTTTCTTCCAAGTAACTTCCGTTGGATTCAGGGAGGTTACTGAGATCGTCTCTTGGGTTGTTTCTTTTTCTTTCTCTCCTTCCTTTTTAAACAGTTTTCCCCTTATTGATTTTACTGGAGTGTAGCTGGTTTACAGTGCTGTGTTAGTTTCAGGTATATGTACAGCATAATGATTCTGTTGTACATCTACAGATACTGTTTCTTGTTCTGATTCTTTTCCCGCGTGTTATTACAGAATATTGAGTAACATTCCCTGTGCTATACACCTGGTCCTTGTCGGTTATTCTTGGGTTGTTTCCATAGGAGGTGGATCTTATCCCTTATATTTCAACTTGTCCTCATTTCAGTCTCAGAGGTAACCTTAGTTTCAGTTTTGGAGTCAGGGAGCTTGACTATTAGCCCCGTGTGCCGTCAGAGGGGGCAGTGGTGGCATCTGTCCGAAATTGCACCAACTCCTAAATTCAGAGAGTACAGAATGATCTGAGCTGCGGTCAGGAGGAGAGCAAGTCCGTTCCCCAGTGACATTAGAGCTGCCGTCATTTTCTCTGATAAATAATTGAATGGTGCTTTCCGAGGGGGTCTCATTACAATGAGCAGGAGTGTGGCAGGTGAGAGGTTTGGTTACCGTGACAGGAAGGATGCAGAGGGCAGATAGACAGTGCCTGGCCTACAGGGCCCTGCCCTGTACCCCTGGAAGCAGGGGGCGGGCGGGAGGAGGGGGACAGCAGGGAATGGTCTGACAGCAGAGCCGTGGATCTCAGTGCTTTAGCTCATCAGGGCTGCTCCTTGTCCTTGCCCAGCCGGGAATGGTCCCGAGGAGCCAATAGTGGCATCTCTTTAGTGAAATCCCATATTTAGCCTTCGGGGACTTGTGTATGAGTAAAACTCGGAGGTTGGTGCATTTGAGGTCCCAAATGCACTTGCTGGGATTTGGAGGGTGACCGTGGCATAAGCCCCAGGGAGTGGAAAAGTTTTTGCTTCCATGGTCCCAGGGTGAGGGGTGGATATTTTATTCATCTTCATTAATCTTTTTCTCTCTTCTTTCCATGTCTTTGCTGTGGAGCAGTTATCACAGTAAGTATTTTCAGGGGCATTGGGACTGTAGATGATTTATAAGGAAAGGAGAAAGAAAAATGGAGCTGCCCTGGGGCCTCCTGGATATTCCTGTCTTTGTCCTGGGTGACGTTTGGGGCTTTTGAGGCTTCATCCTTTCGGTCCTGATGAGGAGCTTGTTAACTGGCACCGTCCCCTCCTGCTTGAAGCTGCTTTGGCAGGTGGCTTTGTAGGTGCTGCAGTAGTCAGGACCGTGGAGTCCCAGCCCCAGGTCTCCCACGTACAGAGTGACGCATGGCTCTCCCCTGCTTGCCCCGGGCCTGGCCTCAAGGCTTTACAGGAAACTCCAGTGCCGCTGACCCGATCAGGGCGTTCCCATTTGGGCATCTGTTGACCCAGTGAGCACTGGCGCTAGGCAGAACTGTAGCATCAGCCTGGTTTCTTCTCCTTGCCCAGCCCCTCTGTCAGTGCCCCCTCCTGTCCTCCCTGTAGCATCCTCGTCTAGGGAAACACAGGAAGTGTCGGGGAGCCCGATTCCCACTGAGGAGGTAGGGGGTTAACATGTTCTTCCTTTAAGTAGTTCCAGGTTTTAAAAAGCACTAAGGGAAGAAGATGGTGATTAGGTATGAAGGCTTAAACGGCTGAGAACTTCAGGGCTCAGCAGAAGGCTGGCTGGTGGCGGAGGGAGGGGGGCAGCACGCTTGGACAGCCAGGAAGTCTTCCCGTGCTCTCCCCACGCTGCCAGCCAGCCTGCACACCCTGCGCATGAGCTGCATGGCAGAGATACGTGGGTTAAGCACATGCACTTTGAAGTCAGACAGAACTGAGTTTGAGGCCCAGGTCTGTGGTTATCTCTGTGGCCTTGGGAAGTCCGCTCGGAACCTCACTTTGCTCGGATGTGAGGTGAGGGTCCTCACAGGCTGGGGTGAGGACTGAGTGAGGTGCCGTGCGCCTGGCGTACTGCGGGCTCCTGGTACAGTGAGCTGTCAGGACAAGGCAGAGGCTGGGGTCCCTGCCTGCCCTGAGCGGGTGGCGAGGGGTGGCTGCTCTGCAGCTGTGAGCCAAGTGGCTGCAGGTGTCCTCTCCACCTCCCACAGAACGAGTACATGAAAGAAGACTTTCTGATTAAAATTGAAACCTGGCACAAGCCCGATCTTGGGACCCTGGAGAACGTAAGTAGCACTTCCCAAGCCCCCCGAGGGCTCCAGGCCTCAGGACAGGGTGCTGAGACTCTATCCCTGCCAAAGGGTCTTCACCGTGGTCTCCTTTTTCTTGGCCAGGAAGCTCGCAGCCTGTGCCTAGATCTGTCCTACCAGCATGGGATTGCTCTGTCTCTACTCTGAGAAATATGATCTCCAAGATGCTTTCAAGGACCTTCTGCTAGTGCTGGGATTGGTCTAAAATGCAACTCCTGGTACAGAAGAGCTGTAGTTTTATAACATCAAAATAAGCGAATCCCCTGACCACCAAGTGGTTAGGACTCGGCACTTTCACTGCCTGGGCCTGAGTTCAATCCTTGGTCAGGGAACTAAGATCCCACAAGCCACGTTGTGCAGTGCCCCCCCACATCCCTGATAAAAAGCCTATCAAAATTACAGCCTCTGTAGAGCACAATTTGCCAGTAACTCCTCAGATTTAAAATATACCTGTCCCTTACTCCAGCAATTCCACACCTAGGAATTTATACTATAGTTATGTTTTCATATATGTGAAATAACAATATACAGGGAGATTCATCGCTGCATTCTTGGTGTTTAGTCACTACATCATGTCCAACTCTTTTGTGACTCCACAGACTGTAGCCTGCCAGGCTCCTCTGTTCGTGGGATATCCCAGGCAAGAATATTGGAGTGGGTTGCCATTTCGTCCTCCAGGGACTCTTCCCAGCCCAGGGATCAAACCGAAATCTCCTGCATTGTCAGGGGGATTCTTTACAACTGAGCCATTCTTGGTGTAGCCAAGGGTTAAAAACAACATAAGAGCCCACCAGTGGGATCCTGTTAAACATTGTGCAACCATGTAGCCGTTTATTATGCAGCCGTTAAAAAGAGCCCATAGGGAACAGTCTTCAAGAGATATTGTTCAGTGGGGGAAAAAAAGGATGTAAAATATGTGCTACCTTCTGTATTAAAAGAAAATCTCTACAGTGGTGGTGCCTGGGAGCTGACTGAGAGACATGCAAGAGAAAGAGTTACTTTTTATCATATCCTTTTGTACCCTTTGAACTTGTATCAGAATTTGGTATCTCATGCCACCTCTTTGAGTTAGTTAATTTTTATCTTTTTTTAAGATATTTTACTTTCTTTTTAATGTGGACCATTTTTGAAGTCTTCCTTGAATTTGTTACAGTATTGCTTCTGTTGTTTTTTATGTTCTGGTTTTTTGGCCATAAGGTATGAGGGATACTAGCTCCCTGGATTGCAAGGCAAAGTCTTAACCACTGGCCCACAGGGAAGTTCCAAGTTAGTTATTAATAATTTTTAAGAGCATCAAAATAAGCAGTATATGGCTAAGCAGGCAGCATCCTCACAAGAGGAATATGCAGTCTTTATAAAAGGGGAACATAGGGAAATAAAGAAGGTGCTAGGGGAGCCTGGAGAGTGTCTTGGGCTGCTGCAGTCATATTTAGCTTGAAAAATCAGAGCATTAGTTCTCAAATGTATGTCCACTTAAAATTCGTTCACCCTCCCACTCCTTTGGATAGTTTTGTATGTACTGGTAGGAATCTCATGACTATGGCTATGGGAACAGCTGCTGTTAGATGTCCATTCTGGGTAAAGGCTGTGGTAGCTATTAAACTGTGCATAATGAGTGGTCACCCTTGTTCCTGCAGGTTCATAAATTGGAGCCTGAGGCGTGGAAACATGTGGAAGTCGTGTACATAGACATTGCAGATCGAAGCCAAGTGCTTAGCAAGGTAGGGACTATTCAGCTGTATGGGTGGCCTCTGAGATGCAGAAGTCACTTATGTCAGAGAAACCAAGGAATCGTACCAGCTTGAGTCAAAGGGAAGTTCTCTCTTGAGAATTTTATTTTCTAAATGAGTGTTAAGAATCACCTTATCTTGACTTGGGGATACCACCAGGCAAATAGTGGCCCAGATACACAGTCTTGTGCTTCTTGGCCTAATATCCCCACTCCTATCCTCAAAAGATGAGTGGATTTAAAAACAAAAAAACAAAAACTTTTCATTGAAGTATAACATATATAGCAACGTGAATAGATCCTAAGTGCATCTGTATACCTCACACTGAACATCCCCAGATGTTTCTCAGACAGAAACACTAGCCCAGAGTATGGCCCTTTGAGTATTTTGTCGATTCTGGTTGTTTCATGCGAGTGGAGAGAAGCAGAGGTAGGGAAGGTTTAATAAATAATCTCCTTCACTTTGGAAGATGCTTTACCACTGTATGTGTATGCATGTGATTGGATATCTTTGTTATTTTTGATAAGTAGATACTATAAGGAGTTTGGTTTTTCCCTTGCCCACATTAGTTAATGCAGAGAAACAGCCCAAGAGTAAACTTGTATTACTGTTAATTAACACACAGCATTGACTGCAATTTAAATCAGTGAAGGGAGATAGACAGTAGTACACAAGAGGATAAAGTCAATACATTAAACATTTCCAATAATGATTTTATTAAAACAAGGCAGTTTAAAAACAAAAACAGAACAAGCCAGAGAGAGGTGGGACTGGAAGATTTCAGAAACAACTGGCTGGTTGCTCTCAGCTCCAGCTGCTGTTTTAGAATTACCTGTTTTTTGAAATTACCCTGCGTTGCTCAAGGGTCAACTGTGTTTTGAAAACACCTTCCCTGGTGCTCTGGATGTTCACTCCAGGTTTCAAATCCCCATCTTAAACAGTGAAAATCCAGGCCTGCTCACACAGTCTGGTAAAACTGAAAACAAGCCCTGGCAGACAAAATCACAGAGAGCTCTCCTCAGAGGCAAATGTAAACAGTTCTATATCTTGTTTATAGACTTTCCCATGTTTTCTTTGTGCCAGAAGCATCAAGAATGGTATGAACTGTACTGTGGTGGAAAATCTGATCTCTTTCTCTCTTCTCGACCCACCCCCTCCCCCAACTTCTTAACAGGATTACAAGGCAGAAGAGGACCCAGCAAAATTTAAATCTATCAAAACAGGCCGAGGACCCTTGGGCCCCAATTGGAAGGTGCAGTTCACACTCTTACCACCAGGGGGTGCTAGGGCCAGTGTGGTTGGGCCTCCCTCCTGGAGGTGGGGAACTGGGAGAGGGCGGGGGGCGCAAGGGAGAGCCAGAGGTCAGCTGTCTTAGTTACCTGTCTGCCTGTGGGTGTGTTTCTAATACAGCAAGAACTTGTAAATCAGAAAGACTGCCCATACATGTGTGCATACAAACTGGTTACTGTCAAGTTCAAGTGGTGGGGCCTGCAGAACAAAGTGGAAAACTTTATACATAAGGTAAGTGGCCAGGGTGGGAGGCCTTCCAGTGTGTTGGTGGGGGGTGTTTTGCCCAAGAGAAGATCATACAACCCATGTGGCTTGTATCCTAGGTTGGCCAGCATCAGGATGTTTAGGTCTGATTTCCCAGACCCCCACTTCCCCTTGCACCAGACTCTTAAAGATTAACGCTGTTCATCCAGGGGAACCACATGCAAAAGAAGGAAATAGGAGGGGGCTTGTTATGATTAAATGGCAAATAAAACTCAGGATCTTTGCTTGACATCAAAAGGCAAAAAGTACTATGGACCAAATTCTCCAGTACCCTGAATTACTGAACTAGACAAATCTAAGGCTTTTTTTTTTCCCCCTTTTTTTTTTAGCAAGAGAGTATCAGACAAAAGTAATAACATGTGTAAATGGGAGACCCAGGAAAACTGAGTAACTTGCCCCAGTGGCACCTAAGAAGTTTCTATATCCTTCTCTCTGCTGTGTGAGAGTCTGGTAAAATTGAGCAACATTTCATAGCTGCTGGCCAGTTTTATTTACTTATTTTTGGCCATGCCACGCAGCACGCGTGATCTTAGTTCCCTGACCAGGGATCGAACCCAAGCCCTTGGCAGTTGAAGCACAGAGTCCTAACCACTGGACTGCCAGGGAATCCTCCTGCTGCTGGTCAGTTTTAACCTGATCTTCAGGCTCCGGAGACAAGGAGGAAACTTGGCACAGTCATTTGGGGATCTTGGCTCATGGATTGCCTGTCTTGGCCTGACAAGGCGCTTGCCTTGTCTTGGGGCAAGCTAGGCACCACCCTCTCCCCGGGGGCTTGACTTGAGGCCATACCCATCAGAAATGTGGAGGCAAGGGTCACTGATCTGAGGGATTGGAGGACCGATCCAGATCAGCCAGTGGAGTACCTACAACTCCTCCCCCAACATTCCCAGTACAGTGTGGGTGCTGGCATGGAGGGTGTGGGCAAGAGGGCTGCCACAGCGGCCCACACCTTCTGGTTCTAACTTGGGTCCCTCCTTTTTATAGCAAGAGAGGCGTCTGTTTACAAACTTCCACCGGCAGCTGTTCTGTTGGCTGGACAAGTGGGTCGACCTGACGATGGATGACATTCGAAGGATGGAAGACGAGACGAAGAGACAGCTGGATGAGGTACGTGGGAGGCCCGAGGAGACTCCGGGGCTGTCCGCTAGGAGACTGTCGTGCTGGGCAGCTCACTGAGGGCACCGTCCTGTGGTTCTAGGAGCATGTCAGCGTCCACTGTGGGTAAGGTCTAATGCCAGGCGATATGGGAACTACAAGGAAGAAAGCAGCCTGTGCTCTTGAACTTGCAGTCTAGTCGAGGTCTTGGCATATCCAGAGAGACAGATATGGCGGGCTGTGCTGAGCGCCAAGTGAGTAACACAGTTGCCGCAACGGCCCTCCAGAGCCGCGTGGGGGAGCCGTGCTGGGCTGCAGAGGCGGAGGTGGCCCCGGGAGGCGGAGGCAGGCTGGGCTGGTCACGAATAGCACGCACGGAGCCCACAGAGGACAGCGGTGGAATGCACACCACAACCCCTTTTTAACGGTGTTGGAGCTATTTTAGAGTTTGGAGCCTTTGCCCCCACCTTTTTTTTTTTTTTCTGGCTTGGCATGGTTCCCAGAAGGAGAGCTACCTGCTGCTCCATGGGAGCCTGAAGACCTAGCACCCCTCTTGCTCCTTTGAGGAATTTGGGGCTGCTTGCCTGCAAGACTCCCTTTGAGGAGACTGTTAGTAAATAGCACTCAGGCACCCACCAGTGTGAGGCATCATTCGGAGGGCTTCTCCAGGTCTCGGCCCATCTCCTGTGGTTCTCACAACCCCTGTGAGGGGGTGCCGCTGTTACCCACACTCAGGTGAGGAGGTAGAGGCACTGAGAGTTCAAGGCCGGGCCCAGGGTGACACAGTCAAGGGAGGAGGAGCCGTAGCACTCAGTTACTCGGCCGCTTCTCCTCCCTCTAAATGCCATTGGGGTCTCCCTCCTGCCTCTCGGGGCTAAAAATAAGGCAGGAAGCTCTGTTTCATAGGAACTGCCATCCATCTCTCCCTCCTTGCCCTGGGAGGGTTGGCACGGAGCCTGGTGTCTGGCAGACAGACCTTTGCACAGCCGTGCCTGGCTCTCCAGCGGGCCCTCAGGTGAGACGCAGACCCAGGTCCAAGCTACCCCCATTACACTGGTGCTCCCACTCACTGTGCTGGTCTTGATGGAAAGTGGGCCCACGAGCTCTTCCTTAGAGGGGGAGCCCCGTGGGGAATGGATTTTACCCTCCAGGATGACACTTCCGGGCTGACTCACTGGTTGCAGCGGTTTGCTGAGTGAGTTCCTGTTGAAGGCAGATGTTTAAGTTATTCATTCAGCTGCAGTTCCAGGGAAGTGGCAGGATTTTGGACACAAGTCCTGCTTCTGCTAAAGATCTTCAGGAAGCGGTAGGTTTTAATGTCCAGAGCTCTGGCGATTCTAACAGTGCAAGAGAGAAGCCTTGAATCTTGTGGTCACCTGAGTCCTGACCGAAAAAAAAAGAAACAGGTTACCAAATGGAGGAGCAGGGACAGAGCCGCTGAGGTTTTAGTCTGAGTGCCAGTTGCCTATTGCTGCCAAGCCGGCCAGCATACCCCAGGGTCATGGAGACGTTGGCCAACAGCCAATGTTTAAAAACTCTTGGGGTATAAAGAGTATAAAACTCTTGGGGTCGGATTTGAATTCCTGGTGCTGGGCAGGCTGTCCAGGGGAATCTGCTGAGCTGCCTCCCTTAGGTCCACAGCTCACAGGCACTCGTCCTCACAGAGTTCTTTTTCAGTCCCCAGCCCTCGTCTTTGTTTCTCCATTCTGTGGATAATTGTGCCAAAAGTTTGGATGATCTGTATTGTCCAAGATAACTGCAGATGCAGAAATCCCGCCTTGGAACTGGAATTTTTTTAATAGTTGGTGGTGGAAAAGAAAGCAAAACCGCTGGGGGAGACGTGTTCTGACCCTGTTCGCAACTGCATGGGACCTTTGTGCTGACTGTACTTCTGGCTCACATGTCGCTTTCCTTTCTTATTTTTCTTCTTTCTAAAAATATTTTTATCAAAGTTTTACTTTCAGAGTTTTTTTTTCCTCTTTCCATTTTTAAAAAAAGCCACTTTACTGAGGTCTGACTGACATACAGAGGGCTGCACCTGTTTAATGTGCCCATCTCAAGGAGTTTGCAGATAAACAGACATTTGTGAAACGGTCGCCGCAGTCAGTACCATCACCCCACAAGCATTTTTATTGGTTTGACACTCAGGTAGTATCCCACACTTAGGAGGAAGACACTGGCTTCTTCTGCCCCATCCCCAAGGTTGCGCCTCTGGAAGTAGCCCCTTGCAATCCTTTTATTTTTGAACTTCCTGTGTTGGGGTATACATACATTAGCTCAGTCATGTCCAACTCTGCGACTGCATAGACTGTATCCTGCCAGCCTCTTCTGTCTATGGAATTTTCCAGGCAGAAATACTGGAGTGAGTTGCCATTTCCTTCTCTAGTATTGGGGTACAGCCAGTTAATACATACTGTGATCCCTTCAGGTGAACAGTGAAGGGACTCAGCCATACATATACATATATACATATGAACCCTGTCATCTCTGATTTTCATTTCTTCCGTGGATAATTTTCTGGTTTTCTTAGGAGGTTAGTAAACACGTCCCTTGTTGTTAGCTTAGTTTTGTGTCTGTATCATTAAGTTGTGTCTTTGAGTCTCACCGGGGTGGGTGGTTGGGCTGGTTGGGCTGGTTGCCACAATGTCAGTAGTTGAGGTTGGTTCATTCTCATTCATTTTGCTCCCACTTGGTAGACACTTTAATCTGAAGATCTCTTCAGTTCTGGAAAATGTTTCTGTGTCCCCTGTTTCATCATTTTCTCCCCTCTGTCCTCTTTGTTCTCTTTCTGGAATTTTTTGTTGTTGTTGTTAGAAGTTGAGCATCATGAATCAACCTTCTAATTTTCTTATGTTTTGTCTCCTTATTTGTGTGCTTTCTAGGAGAGGTTTTCTGAAGTCAACTTTGTCTCCTCTGTTGAATTGAAGACATTCTTAAGCACTGCTTGTTCTGGTCTTGGCATCACTTTCCTTTTCTGAAGTATGGGGTTTGGTTCTTGCATTTGGTTTTGAGGTCTCTCTTCCCCCTGAACATCGTTTCCACTGAGCTCCTCTTCCCGTTGGACTTTGTGTTTCCTCTTAGGGGCTTCCCTCTGATGACTGGGGGTCCTGGGCTATCCATTCACAGTGAAGAGTGAAGCTCCAAAAAGTGGATGCAGCCCTCTGCATCAGTTGTTATTGCTGTTCAGTCGCTCCATTGTGTGCAGCTCTTTGCGACCCCAAGGACTTCAGCATGCCAGGCCTCCCTGTCCCTCACCATCTCTCGGAGTTCACCCACGTTCTGAATCAGTGGCTGGGCTTACTGAAGGGTAGTCAGATGGTTCCACTGGGGCTTCCCACTTCCGGCTCCTGAGTCTGTTTTTCTTGGGCTACTCATTTTGCTTCAAGAGGACACGCCAGCCTTTTTTTTCATGGGGCTGGTCAAGGCCAGCCTTCTGGGAGCTGATCTAGGGAAAGGTCCTGGGGGCAGACTGAGAACCAGGGGAGGGAACATCAGGGCACGCCAGAGCCAAACTCTTCTTTATTTCCACTTGCAAAAATGTCCCCCATTTCTCACCCAGCTGCACCCCCTCCATGTAGAGGCACCTGGTGCTGCCGGTTCCCAAGCTTCTGGAGAACCTGCGGCAGTAGTGGGTCCGCTCCCTGTGGGCTGCCCTCCTCACCTGCAGCTCCTGCTGCTCTGCAGTCACCGCTCCTCCGTCCTCCTTTCGTCTTCCAGAATGCTGTTTCCACCTCTTACCTGCTGTTGTCTCCTCTGTTCTTGTTGTCTTTGTAGTTTTCCATCTTTCCATCTTTTTTTCTTTCTTTTATTTAAATTCCTTTACTGTCATCGTGCTACTCTTTGAGGGAGAAATAGCAGTAAATGCTTGTACTGCATCCAGCCTGCCATGATTAACTGCAAGTTTGTGATAGAAATTATGACTGTTATTCTTTAAACCAAGGCATAGCAGTCTGGTGTGGGTGGGTTGTTTTGTGAGTTACAAGAGGTCACTATAAGGCCACAGTCACCCCTGCCATAACTCTTGTCCTCTGGGAGGTGAACCCGCCATTCTTGGATGAGGCTCAAGGATTTGAGAAGCAAGGGATCAAGAGATTAGTCCTTTGCCCTAAAAACAAAAATGTCAGGAAATGAGTGCCTGTGGGGGAGCAGTGGCTGTCCGTCCCCCTCCTTCCTCTCCTGCTCTTAAGAAACTCATAATCTCAAAAGTGGAAGAAAGTACCTTAAAGGTCATTTAGTCTAATTATGTGGCCAGTGCTTGAGTCTTCTCTGCCCTTTCCCATTAGCTTGTGCTTGAGCACCTCCTGTAATGGGGAACCCCCTGTCTTATGAACATGGCAGTCATAAACATATCTATCTGTCCATATTTTTTAATTGAAGTATATAGTTGATTTGCAATAAGTTGCTTTTTTGTGGCTTACGGGATCTTAGTTCCCTGTCCAGGGATTGAACCCAGGGCCGTGGCAATGAGAGTACCAAGTCCTAACCACTGGACTGCCAGGGAATTCCCACACAGTAACATACTTTATTATTAATAGAAGCTGACATTTATGAGGTCTTCCCACGTGCCTGTCACGTGTGGTAAGCCGACATCTGACACACACTGTCACGACATCCTCTCGACTATCTGTGCCACGGGTGTTCTTTGCAGAGAAGTTAAGGATACCTTCTAGTTCAGAGAACAGGTACCTCCTGGGCCTTGGTCATTAACTCGAGATAATGAGATGGGGAGAAGAGGATTCATCTTAAAAATTGTAAAAAAAACAAAAAACAAAAAACAAAAAACTTCATTTCCCTGTTTACAGGACTCTCTAGAACATTTGCTGAAGAACAGCAAAGAACACGTGATTGAAGATCCCGCAGCATTTTTGTCGTCTTCCCCTGTGGGTCTTCCTCTCTAACTCTTTTGGCTCCTCTGATCCCTCTGTTGTCCATTCTTTCTGGACTCTGTACTTTGGGATGGAGCTCAGAGGCTTCGTGGCACTCTTTGCTCTGTGGGCTCACCTGGCAGGCTTGTCTCTGAGCATCTCTGTAGACAATCTCCCTTTCCATTTGCTTGAGTCTGAATGTGCCTGTCTCTTTCTCATCCCTTTAGTATGGATGAAGAGGGCCCTTGCTCCATCCTCTGGCTTTTTGACTGATGAGTCACCATTACTTCTAGATTTTTAGTCTTAAACACTGGAGCAGTTACCTTTCAATTACCTAAACATCCCTGTGCAGTGAAGTGCACGATAATACATCCCAGAGTTCCCCATTTGGGATTGTGATAGACAAGGGTCTTCAGATTAAAACACTCAGTGCCTCGTTCACGTGCTGGGCTGTGGAAGATTGTATCTGAGATTCCCGTAGTGCCTGCAGAGGGCAGAGCTAGTTCTTCTGAGGCCGAGGGATCCCTGTCTTGAGGCTGATGCGGTCCTTGGAGTCTTAATTCCCTCCGCCCTGCCCAGCAGCGATTGACCCCAGAGCAGACCACCTGGAACATTGACCAGCATCTTGAAATAGGGGAGCAGCTTTATTTTTTTTAATAAATATTTAAATTTTTTGATATTAAGATAATATATAAGCATTAAACAGTTTTCAGGAAACTAAAAAAATAGAAAAAAATCACTTGTACTCTATTTAAAAACAACCACTGTAAACATTTTAAGAATTCTTACACACTTTTACTTAGGTCTGATGGTACTGTACGAGCCTGGGTGGTCCTCTCACCTTTCTCTAAACATTATAACAGCATTCAAACCAGGAAAAAAGTTCCTTCACATACACGTTTCTCACAGTAGCTACGTCTCTCTCTGTACTCGCTTGCCCGTGCTGGATTTTCCCTCATGTTGTTTGCAGGTTTTCATTGTTTATAAATAATGCCATGATGAGAAATTTCTATGCACTCCATTGTTTGGATAATTAGGATTATTTACTTAGAATAAATTCCTACAAGTAGAATTAGAGGATTTAAAATTCTTGTTACTTATTGCCAGATTTCTTCCCCAAAAGGCCGAACCTGTTTATAGAGGAGGTTTCTA
Source organism: Capra hircus (assembly GCF_001704415.2). Lineage (NCBI taxonomy): Eukaryota > Metazoa > Chordata > Mammalia > Artiodactyla > Bovidae > Capra > Capra hircus. The sequence goes on along the minus strand of NC_030826.1, from coordinate 22,450,723 downwards.
AAGAAGTTCTAAGAACACTTCCACATTTGCCTTGTATTTGTGTGCTTTCAGAACAGGTTTGTGGTTACTGTTCAGTGTCATAAGTGATTTTTTTTTACTGGCTTAAGTCTTCACTTAATTTCTGTTGGAGTATAATTGCTTCACAGTGTTGTGTTCGTTTCTGCTGTAAGCAGAGTGAATCGGCTATCTGTACATATATCCCCTCCTTTTTAGATTTCCTTCTAGCTTAATTTACTGAACTTTTTATTTTGAGATGATTGTGAGATTCACATGCAGTGGTAAGAAATAATAGAGAGAGGAGATCTGTTTCTTCCAGTGACTACGTCTTGCAAAATGATAGTATGATATCACACCCAGGAAATTGACACTGATACTTTTACAAGTTCCTTTAAGTCAAAGGTGTATTTCATGCTTATAGGAAAAGCAATTTTCAAAAGATGGAAAAAAAAAAAAAAAAAGACCAAATAAATAAATAAAAATAAGTAGATGAATAAAAGTCCCTTTCTTCCGACCCCTGGCCTCTTTCCCTAGAGCAAAGCACTGCTAAAAAGAAACCCTCCAGGACTGGAGCTTCTGTTTTCACGTTCCTCAACTGTATGTACATAGATAGCCGGTAACGGCTTGATCCGAGGAACACTACAAACGTTAGATAAAATCTCTCATTTTAGGCCCCAGGAAACAGGAAATAGGCATTCGTAGAACATTTCATTATAAGAATGAAATAATGCATTTTTATTTCGGTGCACCCTCTGTGGGGGGACCTTGTCTTTGAGAGTAAAGGAAGCTATCGTGTTTCCTGATAGGAAGTTGCATTTTATTTCAAGAAATAGGAGAACAGGACCTGGCTTTGCGTTAGTAAATTCAAGTCAGGCAGTGAGCTCTCAGGGTCTATAGGTATCTGCTTGAGACCCAAAGAGCTTTGCTCCCATGATACTAAACCTTAGTCTCTTTGATTATTGAAAATGTACATGAATGGTCATTAGTGAGCAGATATGTAATGAGCCCATTTCTGTCTTCTTTCACATTAATTTATTTGGCTGACTGTGCTGGGTCTTAAGTTGTGGGCACTCCAGATCTTTAGTTGTGGCATGTGGGATATAGCTTCCTGACCAAGGATCGAACCCAGGTCCCCTGCATGGAGTCCTAGTCACTGCACCACCAGGGACATTCCCAGTTTTGGTTTGGGGGGTGGGGTGGGGGGTTTGTAATTATTTTGAAGGAGTTTCTTTCTTGTTGTTTTCTGAACGAGTTTCAAACTTAATGAAAATGACAGGAATACGAAGGAAAGGATAAGACAGCATCCACCAGAGCATCCTCTAGTCTCAGTCTGGCGCTGCCTCTGTTTTCTAGGAGTTCCATGACCTTGACATTCATGGAGGTGATAGGCTAGTCATCTTGTAGACGGTGTTTCAGTTGGGGTTAGCCCAGTGCTTCTGCATGATTAGATCCAGCGTCTGTATTTCAGACCAAAGGATCACAGACTGTCCTTCTTGTCCAGTCCTGGTGAAGTTACCTTTGTTCACCTGGGTGTGGTCATCACTCTTGGGGTGCTGCTGACCCCAGACCTCGTAGGAGGAGGGATTTTAAATCTCTCTGATCTATTATGTTCACACAAATACTTCCAATTCCAACCTCACACCACAAGGGTAACTTTCTGTCTTTTAAAAAATTTGACTCAAGAAGAATCGAGTTTGTTAAGCTCTTATAAAGTAATATATTAATTACTATGGATAACTGAAGTTATAGGAGCAATACAAATTTAAAGCTACCATTCAGGAAAGTGACTTTTGAGCAAAATCTACAGGGAAGAGGCATTCCAAGAGGGAGCTAGGAATTGTCACTGCTGTGGCTTCGGGTTCAGTCCCTGGTGAAGGAACTAAGATCTCACAAGCGGCTCAGCACAGCCAAGGAAAGAAAAAGATTTTGAGAAAACTCTAGCCTGAAAGACCGAGCTACGAGCTTAGATATAATCACAGTAATCATTATCAGTAGGGAGTGACTATCGGAACCTCTGGGGAGGACCAGGAGGATGTTTTTCTCATGTTCAGGTTCCATGTGGGCTCAATGATCTATAATAGTTGGGGGGGGGGGGTGGGCGCGGTAAACAGTGGTCATGGGTTTGAACTGTGGCGGGAAGTATATTCAAAGATGTTTCCCAGTGGAGAGCTACTACTGATGAGATAGAGTCTCTGAATAATGTGGCTGAAAGTCTAGTGAATAAAGCACAATTGAGGAGGCTATAGCTTAAACGTGCAGCTTCTTGAGTGTTACGCACACACATGGCATGTTTGCCATGCTATTCAGAACAAAGACATAACAGGGCTGATAACAGGTACAGTGTTCCAAGCACTCCTCTGTGCTAAGTACTCTCCCTGAATATCTTAACCTTCACTACAACCCCATGACATATGTAGTGTCTGTTATTATCTCTGTTTTTATTATTACAGAAATTGAGGCTTAGAGAGCAGTGAAGTAACTTGTTCAAGGTCACAATTTAGTGATGAAGCCAGAATGCGATCCAGGCAGTCTGATTCCAGCGCTTATGCTCTGAGGGGCTCAAAAGTTGTTGAATGAGTAAAGATTGAACCTGGTGCAGAAAATTCATGGACAGTGAAGACATGTCTGATGGGAAGTTATAATAGACATATTATAGACATCCTGCAATTAGAACCTGTTTTCAAGTTGGAAAGGATTTGATAGCAATCGCCCGCACGGTGTTCCCAGCAAGAAGTTGTGTCCAGTGCTGTTGAAAGGTGCTGGGGACAGGGACCACTCAGTGCTCCCAGAGAAGACCCTGTCCTGTTCTGCAGCAGCCTCGCACTTCTGCCAAGCTGAGATCTGCTGCCTGCACTCTCCATCCCTCTGCCCACTTGGCTGACTGGGCAGACTGGCTAGAGCCGCTTTTTTTTTTTTTGCCATGTCACACAGCATGTGGGGTTCTCCCCAACCAGGGATGGAACCTGCGCGCGCGCGTGCACACACACACACACACCCGCCCTGGAAACGTGCAAGTCCCAGGCGAAGCCTCTAAGCAGAGCCCGGGAAAGGGAATTGCGGTTCCCTCTGCCTGAAATGTTCCCTGCCGCCGCCCCAGTACCCACAGGATTTCCTGCCTCACTTCCTTCAGGTCTCTGACGTCACTTATCAGAGAGGCCTTCCCCAGGCATCTCATAAAACAGCACCTCCCCAGAGCCATTCTCCACCCCAGCAACCTGTAGCCCCATCTGACGTGGATTAGTTTCTCTGTCCTCCCCTTACTTTGTCCCAGAATGTAAGCTCCCTGAGAAGAAACTTGGTCTGTTTTGGTTCATGGCTGAATCTTCAGGCTGGGATCTGTGCCTTGCCAAAAAAAAGATGCTTCATAAATATTTGTTGAATGAGTGAAAGAGAGGAGCCTAAGAACTAAACCCCAACACTGAGACGCAGGGGAGAGAACTAGAAATCATGGGTGGTGGGACCAGTGACAGAGCTGTAAACTGTGTGGCATTGGCCCTGTGTACGCAGAATTCAATTCTTCCGATTTGCTTTGTGCGCAAAATACATGCTCTACTATCCGCTGGCAGGCTTGAGGAGAAGGAGGAATTTGTGCCTGTGGTGGAGTTCCAGCAGCAGCAGACACCTCCCATTTCTCCTGTTTTCTTCTGTTGCAGATGAGACAAAAGGACCCAGTGAAAGGCATGACGGCAGATGACTAAAGCCACTCCTCCCCCTCCTGCACCGTATGTACCAAGTTTCTCACTGAGCGCATCACAGACGCCAAAATCAGTCATCAGTCTGGGTCTTCGCCTCTTTGCTCATCCTGCCCTCTAGTCGTAATGATGGTTGTGGTGCTGGAGAGCTCTCGGGCTTCCACTGAAGGAGATGATGGCTTTCAAGACATTTCAGGGATCCATGCGACTGGATACAAATCCACTAGAGACAGGCAGGGTGGTGGGACGTGGGGCTGGGGAGGGGGCAGCGGATGGATGAGAATCAAAGCTTATCTGCACCTAATTACTCTTCCTCCCGTGAGGGGAGCCATTTCAAGTGGAAGCTGGTCTTCTGGTTGCTCCTTTACCCCCTGGACCAGAGCCGTTCCCTGCCCCGCCCTTGGAAAATTCGCTGGCCAGACAGCTTTTCCTAGTGGTCCTCATTGGGTCTGGTGCTTCATTTCCTTCCTCTCTTTACCCTCTGATCCCAGACTGTCCCCATCGGAAACAGCACCTTTCAGGTACTGGGAGAGTATTTCTGCCCAGGCCATAGGACCAGGTTGGGATGTCCCTGTTGCACGTGGTTACCCCTTCCCAAGATCCTTCCTTCTGTCAGCTCCCAGAGCCTCCAGACTTGCTCTTACTCCAGCAGCTCAGAGGGGCTTAGGCACAGAACGAAAGGCCTGGCTGGCCCTGCTCCCCATCTGGCTCTGAGAAAAAATAATGTTATCCAATAAAACCTGGCTGCCTAGCACAGGGGTAGGGGCGGGACTCAGCCGCTGTGCTGCAAACCTCTGCGTTTCCTGTCCCACACGCTTGAGGAGAACTTCCGGGAGATGAAAGTATAGGACAGGATGGGTGTTGGCCTCACCCCCCGCCCTCCGCTGGAGTCCTTCCTCCTTTTGTAATTCCCCGTCCATGGTTTAGTGTTTCTGTTTTCTTTCTCTTCCAGTTTTGCAAGACAGTGGTCAACAGGAAGGCCCAGCAGCTCCAGGCTCCCGAGTGACAGGCCATCTCCGGACGCAGCCTTCTGTGCCCATTCTTCAGGCAACTCTGACCCCTTACCGTAGCTAATTCTAGATGCCCTTTACTGTTGTGAACAAATAGACCGTCTGGTATTATGCAGCCCGTGTGAGCGGGAACCTGCCCCTCTGAGATGTGTGGCGTTGTAGGCGGCTGTATTTACAGCGCCTCCCTCTCCAACCATTGTGTTCTTGACCCATTTCTGTGTGCCCTCCCCACCCCCCCTTTATTTCCAAGTGACATTTTTAGTCTTTGAAAATAGCTACCTTTTGTGATGTGGTGATTTAAATGATTTACTTTGTTTTCAACCTTGGGATAAACTGAAATGTTTGGCTTCCTGGGCAGGTCTTTGCAATTTTGAGTGCTCACAGGGGGAGAGGGAGAGGGGATGAGGCAGAAATAGATTTGTTTCCCCCCCAGTTCCACAGAACATCAGTGTGGCTTTGTAACTCTGATCTCTGCTCCCAGGAACCCACTGTTAAGAGTGCTCTAGGCACCATGGAAGTACCCAAGGCCCAGCCAGTCTGTTTTGAAAATTAAACAACAGATAACCCCTGCCCCAGGCATCGCATCTCTGGTCACTCGTCTTAGAAATACCTATGGCTCCTTGGCCCTCCTGTTGCCCACTCTGTCTGAATCTCTGCAGAGCCTGTAATATGCCTGGGTCAACTCTACCTGGAGGGGACTGTCCAGTGTGGCCCTTAGAATTGAGTCTGCCCCTGTATACCTAATAGTGTGCCCAGCCCCTGCCCCCATCCCCAGGAGCTCTGTGTTCACTCTTCTTCCCTTTTGGGCTGGTGCTGCCACTCAGCAATAACTCCTTCCTCTCTGTGCTTTCTTAGATTCCTGTCCTCTGTCTGAGGCTGATCAGGACACAAGGGGTCTTGATCTTTTCATGCTGCACAAAACAAGCATGCAGAAAGCTTTTTCCCAGAACACGTTCCCCCCTCCTCTCTAGTGGCCAGAAAGGAATTTGGGGATCAAGAGCTCAGCTTGCCCTGCCCCCACCCAGAGTTCTGCCCTGGACAATTGAGAGCCAGGAGTGATCGCAGCGGCGAATTCTACCAAAGTTGGCTGGTGTGAAAGTCTAGGCCTGCGGAGGAGCAGAGGCGGCTGAGGGTTTCCTAGTTGCCTGTGACTTGGCAGCGCTGGAGTACGCCTTCCAGGTGGGAGAATCTGAGATAGCCGTGGTGTCACTTGACATCTCCCAAGCCTCGTGAAGTTTGTTGGCCAAATGTGCAGTGACTCAAGCTAATGAGAGACCAAATCTCTGTTGGGGGAGCGAGAAGCAGAATGGGATGATCTGTCCTTAGGTTTCTGTCAGTTTGTTTTGCCTTACTGATTTCTAAGTGCAATAAGGGAGTGTCACGCCTGGGACTTCCTGATGGCTGCTTCCCTGTGGCCCCCTGGGGCAAGGGGTTGGGGGGACAGGTTCAGCGTGGTTAGCTCCTGCCTTCACTGAGTCCCCTCTGGGACCACGAGATACCCCAACACACCTTCCTTTTAGTCTCCACACCTTGTGGGGTCTATAGTAATGGGTCTGGGGCAATTCAGTTGGTTTATTAGCAGCCCAACTGCTGGTCGTATTTGACAGGGAAAGTTGAAGTGGCATTCCTACTGGAGAAAAATGTAAATGTTTTCCTACAAGTTCTGTAATGGGTGTAATTCTATTTGTGCTTAAAGCTTTCCCTTCATTCATCAACTAAGTGAAGTCCAGATGAGCGTTAGCCTGGGAGAAACAAGCAGTGATAATGTAAACAGACTATTGTTTACGTGGTTTGAGGGTCAGCAGATGTTGGTCTCCTTCCTTCAGTTCTTTTCTGAGATTCATACATATCACTCCAACTTGGGGAGCAGCGGGGCTTGCTCTCTGTGGGCCTTTTCTCTAGCTCCACCCGCCTCCACCAGTTGCCCCAGCTCAGCATCCATGTGAGCCGAACTAGAATTTTCAGAGGTCAGCTGGATCTGGGGCTCCAGTCCACGTCAGCGTAAGGAGGGATGAGCCTGGTCTATTCTGTCCCCGTGGAGAGTGTCGCTGCTGGACAATGATACCTTTTAAGTACCTCCCTTCCCTTCTTACCCTGCCCAAACTGACTAGTACTCAGAGGGGCTTCAGTTGCAAGGCTTAGCTCCAAGGGTAGTCTTTGAGGATATGCCATGCCCCTTCAGACCAGCTGCTTCCACTGGATTTCCAGGGCCGCAGGCCCAGTTGGAAGCAGCGGTGCCTCTGGGGGGAGGAGGGGTGCTGGGCTCTGGCCTTCTCACAGAGAGGCGTAGGGGACAGGGTCAGTATTGTGGGCACGTGTATATCTTCCCCAATTCTCTTACAGTCCCTGCTGGGACTCCCTGACTTATTTTGGTTGGTTCCTAGTGCTACTTCTTTTACAAAATACACTTTGTAGACCTGATTAGATTACCTTGTTTATTTAATGTGAGTTTGTGCCTTTTTGTCTCAATCTTCCAATACAGGTATATTGGGGGAAAAAAAGCAGTCTAATAAAATCCTAGACAGAGCTGTCTGGAGTCCAGCTTATTGGTGATGTTCTCATGTCCATTTTACAACTTAGATATCCTCAAACTCTTGCTGACATCCCCCATTTTACCAGGGAAGGATTAGAAAGATCCAAGATACCTCTAGAAATTGTGGCACGTGGATTTCTGTAAACTAAGACAATCGCTCATCATTTTACTTAGAAAAACATCACATACCTGAAAGTATCTGGGTCATGTTCTACTGGTAGTATTTGCTTCTTGCATTTGTCTCCCCTACTCCACATCTCCCTTCATCCTTCCTACCAAGCAAAACATTTATTTAAGGGAATTCTTACCCTGGCTTCTGGGTCTGAACCTTACGAAGCTTGTTTGTAAAATTGTCGTGCATTTCTCTTGGGAGAGTCATGGTTCTCATCAGATCTTCAAAGCAATCCCATGCGCGGTCCTGCCCCGCACCCCAAAAAGACTTAACGCATCAGTGATTTGAAGGAAATCATCTTTGGCACAGTAAATAATCTTCATGTTTGGGCGTAGATAGAGGTAGTGACTTATTTTTCGTTCACCAACGGCTTATTTTCTGAGTCCAGAAGCCCTTAAATGTCCGAGGTGTAACAGTCTGTCCGGGTTTGGAAAGAGGAAAACACCTGAACGTTGGAAGTGGAGAATTGGAGGCGCTCAGTGGCCTAGAGGAGGGAGGTTACCTGTAGCTGGGGGGTAAGAGTGGATTACAGGCCGTACAGTGGCTGGCTGCGTCCCATCCGGATCGCCCTCTGCCCCTCCTGGCGCTGGGAACCTGTAGAAATCAGTGCCCTAGAACACAGACACCCCACTCGGCGCTTGTGAAAACAGACGCGCCGGGGAGGGCGTGGCGTCGACTTCCGCCGGAAGACAGTCCCTCCAGGCCAGCCTCGCGCGGGGCAGCCTGGGAGCCTCGGGGGCGGAGTCTGGGCCGCCGCGCCCCGCGGGCCGGGCAGTGTTGCGTCGGGTTCTGCTGATAGGGGGACACGCCTCTCTTACGTCCTCGGTCCCCTAGGCCCCTTTCCCTCCGCCTTTCCCCGTTTCGCGCTCCTTGGAGAGTCCTGCCTCTTCCTGCGGACCCGCCACCCAGAGTCCTCCGTGCGCCCCGGCCCCGCCTCTTACGGAAGCCGAGACGGAGGGTCGGAGTCCGGAAGAAAAACAATCGAGAGTGTGAGCGGACCGGCACCTGCTTCCCAGAGAGCCGATCGGGCCAGGACCTACGAGGTTCAAGCCGGCCGGGCCACTGCGTGGGGACGATGGAGGCCATGAGCCCACGGACCGAGCCGAGATGCAGAACGCTCAGGTGAGGAAGGCGGCTGCGGGCAGGCCGGCTGCCCGGGGCGGGATCGCTACCTCCGACCCAATCCGTGCTGCGGGTCTGGGCCAGAACCGGACTGGAAGAGAAGGGGCCAGACCAATAGGTTGCTTCTAGTTCAGAGGCCTCTCACATTCTCCCAGGCCAGTATCTAAGAGGGCTATGTTGGGCTCAAACCCTGCACCTCCTCCAAACTCAGGCCTCCAAGCTCTTTCCCACTTCGGCGCCCCTAGCAGGTGTCCCAGTTAGATTCTGGAGGAGGCAGCAGTGTTAGACTGTTTGAAGTTAAAGCTATAACAAAGCATTCTCTCCTTAGGTCTAGAGTAGAAACCTTGTTCTTTAGATCAGCACATACATCATGGGATCTGCCTGATCCGGTTATGACCTCCTGAAGTCCACAATCAGATTTAGATAAGATCCTTTAGTGAAGTGATAATAGCTTGGTCTCATGCTTGCTCTTTAACAACGCTAATCACCAACTTAGTGCCAGTCACGATGCAAGGATTTGCTGCTAATCGTGGGACCTAACAGTGGAAACAAAAAATCCCCGCTCTGGAGGTCCTTGGGAAAACAAGGAGCCTTGGAGTAAAAGAGCTACCTTTTAATCCTCCATTGGACAGCAGGGGGAGATCGTAAACAAACGCAGCGCAGAACCTCTGGCTGAGTGCCTGGGAAGGTGGTTTTCCTATTGTTTTGTTGATATTCAAAGGGAGGGGTAGGAAGTTGCTTTAAGCTGGCCAAGAATTTCTTCCGGTTGTGCTTTTTAGAACTTGAACCTCTAAGAACGCGGATCTGGTGGAGAAAAGATGTTTTGGGGAAATCCTGCCCTTTTCTTCTCGCCCCCATTCTAAATCTTCTGCTGTTACAGATCCTCCTCCTAATGGTGTGCCTAGGATTACCTGGAGCTTGCTGGTTCTTCTTGGTCTCTGTGGGGTTTTAGCCCCTGCCTGCTGTGTACTTGGCTGGGGGCTTCCCAGGAGCACTGCTGTAACTGTTCAAATGAAGAGATTTTCAAGTCTCTCTTTTCCCTGAGCCTCTGAGGAAGCCATATGCTATCGAGAGCTGCTGATTAGATCTGTTCTTTCCCTGGGGTTTATATGAAGCTGAGTTGGATGTTATCCAACTGATGGTTTTTCCCCAAATCGGGTAGACTCTTGAGAAATATGTTGGGAAACCTGTTATTTAGAATCTTGTTGCTGCTGCTGCTGCTGCTGAGTCGCTTCAGTCGTGTCCGACTCTGTGTGACCCCATAGACGGCAGCCCACCAGGCTCTCCCCGTCCCTGGGATTCTCCAGGCAAGAACACTGGAGTGGGTTGCCATTGCCTTCTCCAATGCTTGAAAGTGAAAAGTGAAAGTGACGTCGCTCAGTTGTGTCCGACCCTCAGCGACCCCATGGACTGCAGCCTTCCAGACTCCTCTGTCCATGGGATTTTCCAGACAAGAGTACTGAAGTAGAGTGCCATTGCCTTCTCTGTAGAATCTTGTTAGCCTCTCTGAAATGCTTGGCAGAATTGGTTGTGCTCCAGGGAGGAGGGAGGAAGGAAAAGTGGTGCCATTATCTGTTATTTTTGAAATTCGCTGTCTTGCTGTGCTCAGGCCTCTCACAAGGTGAAAACTGAACCTCCAGAATCTTTCTGGTGGTCCTGGGACCCCATGGATTGAAGAGTTGGGGGTGGGAAGTTTCTGACCAAGCCACAGATGAAGGGCTATTGGAATTAATAAAGTCCTCACTGTCCACCCCATTCACACCCCTTCCCTTGCCTGATTCCAAAACCTTCGGCCCTGCTCGTTGGCAGCTCTCCTGGTGTCAGCAGCACCGGTGCCGCCAGCCGTGGCAGCTGTATACCTGCACGGAGCAGCCGATCAATGGTGGTCATTTCCTGCTTCAGGGGCAGAAGGCTTGAAGATGAAGGGCTTGTAGTTCAGTGCCCCTGTTCCCTCCAGTGGATGAGAAAAACACACGTTTCCCATTCTGACTACAACAGATTATGGTCCAGCCCTTAGCAGGCGCAGCCCCCTGTCTATTACCTGGACGAGGTCTCACTCTCCTTCCTCCATGGCTTCCCTTCTCAGCATACATGTCGTGACGTGGAATGTGGCCTCTGCCGCACCCCCTCCAGACCTCAGTGATCTGCTTCAGCTGAACAACCTGAACCTGAACCTGGACATATATGTCATTGGGTAGGTGTCCACAGGACCCGTCACGCATCCCTGTGTCTGAAATCAGGGTCAGGTAAGCCTGGCCAGTCCCAAATTGTCCCCACGGGGAACCACTATAACCTGTTCGCCCTTGCCCTGGAGTGTGAAGGCCAAGAGCTTTCAGCCTGCATCAGAGCCAGGCCACATCTGTTGTCCTGGGTCAGCAGTGGCAAGGGGCTGGCGAGCGACAGCCACAGGGGAGGGAGAACCCAGGGCTAGACAGTCGGCTGAGGGCAGTGCTGGATGTCGGAGCAGAGGCAGGGCCCTCCAGACCAGGGGGCAGACCTCTGATCTGGGACGGGCAGTTTGCAGGAACTGAACTGTGGGATCATGAGCCTCCTTTCCGACACTGCCTTTGAAGACCCATGGAGCAGTTACTTCATGGACGTGCTTTCCCCTCTGAGCTTCGTCAAGGTAACTTGCAAGTTCATGGGCAATTGGGAAATGTGTATCACCTCTTATTACTAATCCCTAGTCCTTTGTCTCACAGTCCAGCTTTCATGCTATTACCCTTTTATTTAAAGACCCAAACCCCAGTTGCACCTGGTTCCCTGGGGCTCCTGCCTGCCTTGTGTCTTTCTGAAGTAGCTGGAGCTGAGCTGGGACCCCAGGGGCTAGTTTAACACCTCAATATTTTTCAGGTTGGGAGAATTCCTTGGGGAGGTGCAGCAGGGCTTAGTAACACCTGATTGCCTGCCCCACCCCCAGCCTCCAATCTCTACTCAGAGACCCAGCCTGAAATCTCAGAGTGCAATAATAATTGCCACTATCTATGGTGTGCTTATTGGTGGTGGTGTTTTGTTCAGTCACTCAGTCATGTTTAACTCTTTGCAACCCTGTGTCCATTGAGTCAGTGATACCATTAAACCATCTCATCTTCTGTTGCCCCATTCTGTTCCCGCCTTCAATCTTTCCCAACATCAGGGTCTTTTCCAGTGAGTCAGCTCTTGGCATCAGGTGGCCAAAGTACTGATGCTTCAGCTTCAGTATCAGTCCTTTCAATAAATATTCAGGGTTGGTTTCCTTTAGGATTGACTGGTTTGATCTCCTTGCTGTCCAAGGGACTCTCAAGAGTCTTTTCCAGAACCACAATTTGAAAGCATCAGCATTATAAACAAACTCTTTATATATATTATTCTGAAATATAGGTGTTATATGGATAAAACCAAGACTCAGAGATCATGACAGATTTGGATCCAGATCTTTCAAACTTCATAACCTGTGTCCTTAACTGCTGTACTTTATTATTGTACTGGTGATCTCTAAGGCTGACAGGTATCCTGTGACTCCTGCTGGTATCAGAGGTTGTCCTCTGATCTTAACAGACATGCACCTCAAATCCTCAGAGACCCAGAGGTTAGAAGAGACACGTGTGGAGGAGAAGGGTTCTCAGTCTATAGAGCCAGTATTCTTTGGGAAATCTTTAGACCATAGGAGAATCTGCAGGAATGCTCTAGATTGCTGGATCTTACTTGTCTGCCCTGCACAGCTGAGAGATGAAACATAGTTCCACTAAAAATACCTCCAAAAAGCATTGCTTCTCAGAAATACCAGAATTCCTTTTTTCCTTTCCCTGGGTGACTGGATTGCTTCAGAATTCACACCATTACCCTAATCTGCCCAGAGGTGCTGAGGCAAGAGCTGTGAGTCCTCTGGAAGAGGGCAGAGCCAGGAGGAGGTCACATCAGATGTGATCCTGCTGCTGAGGCTAAAAGATGCCAGTCCCCAAGCCCTTGGCTCCCTCCAGATTGAACTTGGGCCTCTTCCTGCAGACTTGGAGCTGGCCCCTCTCAGAGGGCAAAATCACTTGTCTCTCACCACCCACTCCCTTCCCAAGACTGGAGGCCTCCTTGTACCTCAGCTCACTGGCAAGGGATCGGTGGGATGGACTTGAGCCAAGGAAATTAGCTCATCCCGTGGCAGGGACACAGCTCACTCTCTCCATGGGCCTCCCGAGGTTGGGAGACCAGCCTGAGGGCCTGGCAGGCACCCACAGCAGATGCCCCTCCTTTGCATGGCTGAGAGGAGAGAGTAGAGGTGAAGGGCGAGCCCTGCCTGCAGCCTGTTCCTGAGGCCGGAAGTTGCTGGCCACAGGTTGAGAAGCCTGGGGCTGATCCCCTTTGCTGGCTCTAGGCTCCCAGCCTCCCTCCTTCTAGTCCCTTCCTTAGCTCCTCCTCCTTCATTTCCTCCAACTAGAACTTCCCCTACAAGTCTCCAGCCTTTCCCCATAGCCCCACCCTTTCTCCCAATCTGAAGTTTTCCTGCCCCACCCCCACCTCCATCCTCCCTCCCCCACCCCCACTTCCCTGCTCTTTCAGAGTGGGCTCTAGCCTGTGGGGCCAGGCTCAGTGGCCCAGACCTGCTCTGTGGGATCAGATTAATCTTGAAACTCTTCCCAAATCTTTTTCAGTTCCCTGGGAGTCGGTGCCCCCCACCCCCAGGAGCCAGCCCTTCCCCACTCCCATTGTCCTATTTGCTTGCGAAGGGAAGAGACCAAGACAGGGGTGTAAAGTGAAGTTGGGGACACATTTGTAGCAACCTGTGTCCAGCTCTGGGTGCTCACGCCTCCCTCCCTTGGTCTTGGGTTCAGGGTTGCCCCTCCCTTGACTCCTCCACCATCCCAGAGCTCCTGGCCTGTGGCATCAAGTTTCATAATTCCTGGAAGGCCCCAGTACATGCTCCCCACCCGGGGATTTCCTCCTTGGCCTCTGCACCTCATGCTCCGGAAATAGCTACTCGGGTGGTGGGTGTAGACAGCCTGAAGCTGTGAGAGGGTCACAGGCCCATTCCCACTCCACCTCCACGGCAGCTGAGCGCAGGCATTCTGGCAGTCCTGGGCCTTTGACGTTGCTATTCAGAGTGGTCCTGCTGATTCCTTAGTTTCCTTGTGCCTCAGTCCTTCTGCAGAACAGGGACCTTTCTTTCAAAAGTTGGCCAGAATTAGCTGTTTTCCCCCAACCTGCGAACACGTGTCCTCTGTGCTCACTCTTATCCCCTCTGCGTGGTATTCACAGACACCAGCTGCCCATAATGTGTATTATTTTTCAGTAGCGTTTTCTTAATTGTTTTTCCCTAAGCTATAATGTATGGAGAAATAAAATGTAGAGTCTGGTGGATTTTTATACATATATGTAGCCATGCTGCCACCCATCAAATCAAGATACAGAGTATTTCCCGCTCTCTCATGCTCATGTCCCTTCTCTGCATTTACTTTCAAGAATCCTTAAAGTAAAAATTAATATCAAGAGCTACCAGTTAATCCAGTATCTTTAAGATAGATTCCTGCTTTATCGATGAGAAAATAGACTTGTCCTGCATCAAATACTAACAGCCCAAGCTGGTTTCTGAACCTAGATCTGGCCCTTAGCCATTGTCCCATAAAGCATCTCTGAAGTTCTTTGAGCCCCTCCATGCATGGTACCCGTGGGAGCTGAGGAGGACACTAGGGAGAAGGGCACCTGGCCATACGTGGGCTGGGGCGGAAGAGTCAGTGCCCTGCTGATGGTGGGATGTCTCCACCCCCTGTGGAGCCCCCAGATTGCCTCATTTGGCAGCTGAGACTCCATCAGCCCTGAGATGCCCTAGACCCCTAGGGCAGGACATCCGTGTGGCTCAGGCAGGGCTCTCAAGGGCGCCCAGCACAGGCCCTGGAGGGACATGAATGACTGTCACCCTTCTGCCCGCAGGTCTCCAGTGTCCGCATGCAAGGGCTCCTTTTACTGATCTTTGCCAAGTACCAGCATTTGCCCTTTATCCAGGTCCTGTCTACTAAATCCACCCCTACCGGCCTCTTCGGGTACTGGGTAAGGACTGAGCTGTTTTCTGAGTCAAGAGCTGGGGGCCTTCTCTCACTGGATGGGGGAGGGCTGGCGGCATTAGAGCTGGGCAACTGAAAAAGGGAATGAATGAATTGAAAAGAGGGGGTGAAATGAATCTTGGCACTCTGTCCAGGCCAGTGCCCCGCATAGCTGCCTTCCCTCCTCTGGGGGGCCTAGTGTCCCTGGGACGGCAGGTAGGTGAGCTGGGCTGTGCGGAGGTGAGTGTCTGCTGACCCTGGGAGATCCCGCAGGAACTGAGACCATCTGCCCTCAGGCCCTGGATGGGAAAACAGAGGTGTGTCCCCCCACTTCCTGCCCACCTACCAGGGGAACAAAGGGGGTGTCAACATCTTTCTGAAGCTTTACGGCTACTATGTCAGCATCATCAACTGCCACCTGCCCCCCCACATGGCCAACAATGACCAGCGGCTGGAGCACTTTGACCGGATCCTGGAGATGCAGAATTTTGAGGCACAAGATACCCCCAACATCCTGGACCATGAGTGAGTGTGCTGCTGTGAACCGTGCCCGACCCTCTCCCCAGGCCAGCCCCGGCAAGCCTGATCTGCCCGGTCACTGCTTCCCCGCCAGAGTCAGTCTGCCCCCATCTCCCGCCCTCTCGCAGCCTCTTTCCTGATGCCCTGTCTACTCTCCTCTCCAGCTCTGCCTGCCTGGGGTCTGGGACCCCTTCCCTTTGCCTGGCCCCTCTGTCCTGCCTAGAAACTCTGGATGCTTCCCCCAGGTCAAGAACCTTGTGGTTCCTAGGTCCCCGGGAAGGGCTGGTTCTCAGGTGTGCCTTGTGGGGTACCTGGTGCCGGGTACCCAGCTGGGGGACAGGGAGGGAGGGCTAGAGCCTGCTCCATATTTGCCACTTGCCCCTCAGGGCTGGTCCCTTTGGCTTGAATGGCCAGTGGGGCCAGGAGAACAGGCCCTTTGGAGCCCACCCTTGTCTTCACCTGATCCTCCCTCAGCCTCTGGCTTTTGATCCGCCGCTCAAGCCTCCTGCTCGAGCCTTGCAGTGAGCGGTCAGAGCCCCTGTGGCCTCCTGCCTGCTCTGACCCCATCACAGACCCTCAGGCCACCTGCCTTCCTTTCTTTCTGAAGCCTCATTCTCTGGTTTGGAGACATGAACTTTCGGATCGAGGACTTCGGGTTGCACTTTGTTCGAGAATCCATAAAAAATCAGCGCTACAGTGACCTGTGGGAGAAGGATCAGGTATCTGAGAGTGCAGATCTGAGCCCAAGAGAGGAGAGTTCTGAGCCCAAGGGCAGGGAGGTCAGCAGGAGGTGTGGGGAGGTTCCCTAGCGCCGTTCTCCTTTCCCAAGCTTTCAAAAGTCCCTGACCCCAGGCAGGGCAGAGTCTAATAGGCCTTGGTTGCTGGGAGCGGGGCAGCCAGGCTTGTCTGGCCAGCCTGGTCTCCACCTGGAGGCGCTCCAGCACCAGGTGTGTGTGAGGTCAGGGAGCGAGAAGGGCTTTGGCCTGCCCTGCACCAGTCCTGAATGTCCCTGTGGTCTCTCCCACTCCCAACCTGTCTTGCCTCCTGGAGGGTGAGATACCACCCATTGGGACATCCTGCCTACTCCAGCCTCCCCTCTGATAACACTTCTGCTGGTAGCCCCTAGGGAAATAGAATTCAGAGCCTGGTCCCTGTGGTTCAAGGAATGGAAAGTGCCAGGCGGTTCCCTCCCCTGGGACCACGGGGTGAGAGTGAGGGGGCGATGTTTGCGTTTGCATTCAGCTGCTGTCCTGGGGGTAGGGTACAGGGCTGGGGCAGTGAGGAGCAGTCTGACTGGGAGGGCACCGCCAGGTTTGAATCTTGCCCCACTGTGACGGCAAGTGCTGATCCCTTTTCCTCCAGCTCAGCATCGCCAAGAGACACGACCCACTGCTGCGGGAATTCCAGGAAGGCTCCCTGCTCTTCCCACCCACCTACAAGTTTGATAAGAACTCCAACAACTATGACACCAGGTGAGAGGGCCCCACCGGGAGAGGATGTGCCTGTCACAGATCGGGGCCTGGAAAGTCAGACCATGCTGGCCCTTGTGATCATGGGAGTCACCTTCAGTTAGAAGTGTCAGGGGAGCAGGACTAGATCCAGCCATCACCTCTCAGGAGTGGTGCCTCCGCACCCCTGATGAGAGGCTGCCTGTGGGAGCTGTCCCAGGAGGGAGCAGGAGGGGGAGCTGGTGCTGGCCAGAATAGGGGCTGGGGCCGGGGCAGGTAGAGCCAAAGGGGAGGGAAGACAGCTGATTGCTGACGGCAGGGCAGGGGAGATCGGGGAGGGACTATACTTCAGCATCCTTCAGACTCCTGCCCTTCTGCCCCCACAGCGTTTCTGGTCCTGCCCGGATGATGGCGGGGACAGAAAGCTTGGCTCAGCCAGCCACTGGTGTTGAGTAGTCCTGCCCTGGCTGTGAGTGGGTTGGGTACTAGTGAAGGGAGATGAAGTAGGAGTTGTCAGTGGGGCAGTTAATGGGGAACAATGCAGAGACAGGGCGCCTGGTTAGAAATTAGAAGCACAGTTTGTGCTTTATCGGCAGCATGACCTTGGTCATGGTATTTAAGCCTCAATTTTTCCATCTATAAAATGGGGATGATAACAGTACCTATTTCATGGGACTGGGATTCATTGAGACCACCAAAGGACTTCCATGGTGGTCCAGTAGCTAAGACTCCTGGCTCCCAAAGCAGGGGGCCCAGTTTCGATCCCTGGTTAGATCCCACATGCTGCAACTAAGACCCAGGGCAGCCAAGTAAATGAATATTTAAAAAGAAATAAATACGACCCGGCATGTTAGCCTAGTGCCTGGCACCCGGTAGGCACCATGATAACTGCTGTTGTTGTTTTTAGATTCAGGTCTTCAGGTAGGAGTTTTACTGAAAGCCTTTCTAAAGAACTGAGAAAGGGATAGGTAACCACTAAAACCTTAGACTTAGGCAGTGGGGCAAAAGTAGCTCGGACCCAAAGCCCCTGACCCGATTTAGGGCAGTGACCCTCATCTCTTTGAAGAATAATAACCCCCTACATGTTATGGGGCTCTTTGTATTCCCCTAGCAGAATTGTCTTCTGAGGGAGATAGGAGGTGCCCCCAGGGCAGCCCAGTCCTCTGGGATTTAGGCGGTAAGTAGATCTGTCCACAGCCAGGCCAGGATGAGAGGGGCCCTGCTGGCCCAGGGCCGGAAGCCATATGGCAGAGCCACAATGTCCCCGCCAAGCGATGGGGAGAGCGTGAGCCATTTGAGGCGTGTGGAGCAAGACAGAGTGGGGTCACAGCCACGGGTAGTGCACACAAGAAGAGGCCACAGACACTGGAACCGAGGGCCAGCCTGGGCCGCAGCACAAGCCAGAAAGTAGGGAAGAGGGCAGGGTCCCACTGGCCTACAGGCCCAGGTCAGCGACTGCCCGTCTCCCCAGCCACCCATTGGAAATGAGGATCTTCGTGGAAATTGTCAGGCCTCTGTGGGACAAGCCGGGATCCTGTACCAGTTGACACTTGCCTGCAGGAAGAGAGCTGCTGACAGGCCACGTGGCCAGGCATCACTCTGCTCATAACCCCGGGTTCGGGAGGGAAGCCGCAGGAGACTGGAAGTCACGCAGGCGGTGTAGAGAGGCTCAGAGACGTTCACGATCTTCCCCAGGTGGCTGTGCTCGTGGTAGTGGAGCCGGGGCTAGACCTCTCCAGACTGTGTTGCCCATGAGGCTTTCCTCTAGCCTGCAGTGCCTCCAAGTTCACAGCCAGTCTTTTTTTTTTTTTTTTTTGATGAATTGTATTTATTTTTAATGTGTATTTATTTTTTGGCTGTGCCACACAACATGTAGGGTCTTAGTTTCCCAACCAGGGATCCAACCCACACCCCCTGCATTGGAAGCGTGGAGTCCTAACCATTGGGCCACCAGGGAAGTCCGCACAGCCAGACTTGCCAGCTAGCAGCAGAAAGGAGGTCAGGGCTAGGATAGCAAAACGCTTGCCAAGGAGAAGGCAGGTGCTATTTCTATGTGATAGATACAATCCACACTGTGACTGACATTGCTGAGTGCTGACCACGGGCCAGGCTTTGGGCAGAGGGCTTTGCCCACATCTCTACACTTGATTCCTACTGTATCTTCGTTGGGTAGACAGTGTTGATACTGACTTCTTACAAATAAGGAAACTGTATCTCAGAAGGTCTAAGTAAGGTAGTAACAGAGTAAGTGATGCAAAAATTTGAAGTGAGGTCTGTGTGAATCCAGACTCATGCTTCCCCTTGCCTGGAGCCCAGGAAATGAAGGAATGTCTGGACAGGAACAACGGCATTACAGGGGGACATCACGACTGAAACATCCCCAGCTGTAGTGCCTGTGGTTGGCAGGGACCCCACATAGGGAACAGAAACGTTCCTGTGTGATCAGTCTGTTATTCATCCTCGAAAACCTGGTGGAGGCATCATCTCTGCTGGGAAATCTCCCTTGGCCCCTGCCAGTTTCGCTAAGAGCTCTCCTACTGTTATGCTGCCTGCAAGCCTGCACATAGTGCGTTCGTGTGTCTTTTAAAACATGGCGTGCCTTTTTTGCTGTGCTATGAATGCCCCGAGCACAGAGGCTGGATCCGATTTACGACCGTCCCTGGTTATATAGCACAGCGTGCCTGGCATGTGTTTGAACTGAGAGCCTGAGAGGACAAAAGGAAAAGATAAGATATTTAAGGAGCAGCCAGTCTAGTAGAGGGACCCACCCAGAGCGAGAGAGCCAAATAAACACTCTCGAGTCCAGGAGTTGGCCAGTAGAAGGTTCCAGAACTCTGTGTGGAAGTCATAAAAGAGAGCGAAGTGAATGGTAAGGAGGCGGCCAGCTGAAGCCAGGAGGAGTCAATGAGAACTGTCAGAGAGGCAGCAGGTTTCACAGAAAGAAGGACGCATTCTCATCAGTCAGCAGCAGCGCTGATGAGAGGCACTTTGAGTGGGGCTGCCCCGCTGTACAGAAGGACTGAGCTGTGTGCCGGGCATGGTTCGCAGCTTCGCCCAGCCTCGGCAGCGTACCCGAGCCAAGATGTAATGAGAAACGAGGTCGGCTCTGTCACAGGGGAGGGTGAAAGGGCTGAGGGCAGGAAATCCTATTAAAGTCAGGGATTGCAGTAGGGTTTTGTTACAGTCGACAGGAACCTAGGCCACCTCCCCGCTCGGCAGTGAGCAGAGGATGTTGTGATCAGTCTAGGCAAGACTCAAGTCCAGAGTTCAGTGGGACACTCAGAAACCATCTATAGGGAGCCGAGAGGAAAATGCTTCCAGACCCAAAAATGGAACACATTGCTCCTTTGGGGCCAGTAAATTGGCTCAAGTTTTCTAGGCTCTTAAGCCTGGAGAATCTTACAGAGCTACTTGGTCTTAATTTTTAGAAAGTAAAGACATATCAAAGGCATGCCTGGGAGATACTGTGGAATTGGTTCCAGACCACCACAGTAAAGCAAATATCACAGTAGAGTCACTCAGACTTTTTGGTTTCCTGGTGCACAGAAAGGTTAGGTTTACTCTGTTCTGTAGTCTATTCAATGTACAATAACATATCCAAAAGAATGTACATACCTTAGTTTTAAAATACTTCACTAGTAAAAAATGCTAACCAGTCTCGGAGCCTTTGGCAAGTCCTCTCTTTATGTGATAGTAGCCTCAAAGGTCACAGATCACAACAATTATAACCGTAGGAGAGCTGGAACTATTATAAGAACCACCAAAATGTGACTCAGACATAAAGGGAGCAAATGCTATTTGAAAAATGGTTCCAAGTAGTCTTGCTCAATGCAGGTTTGCCACAAACGTTCGATTTGTAAAAAATCACAATCTCAGCCTAAGTGTTAATGTATGAAAAGCACAGTAACCCGGGGTGTGCCTGTCGTCTCCAGAAACAGTTCTTGGGGGCTTCCCTGGTGGCTCACTAGTAAAGAATCCACTTGCCAATGCAGGAGACATGGGTTTGAACCCTGATGCAGGAAGATCCCTCATGCCACAGAGCAATTAAGCCTGTGTATTTCAGCTATTGAGCCTGTGCTCTAAAGCGCGCGAGCCACGACCGCTGAGCCCATGCGCCACAACTACCAAAGCCCTCGCCCCCTAGAGTCCACGCTCCACAGCAAGAAAAGCCACCACAATGAGAAGCTCACACCACAACTAGAGAGTAGCCCCTGCTCTCCACAACTAGAGAAAAGGCCGTGTGGCAACCAAGACAGCACAGCCATGAATAAATAAAAATTATTTAAAAAAAAAACCCGAAAAGCAGTTCTTGTTCTCAGTCATGACCATTCAGCCAAAAAAAGCATTCGTGAGGCCCCACTCTGGTTACACACGGAATCGGCCACTGAGGGACAGACTGGGAGGAGACGGGTGCAGTGGAGGAGAGCTGACTCCCTGGTTAGCACCGTGGGCCGGCACCCAGCTCCCCCTGCACATGGTGGCTCCCTCAGCGTCGGTGTCCTGGAGAGGAAGGGAGATGTGGCCTGTGGCGCCCTCCCAGGGTTAGGAAGATGAGAACAGTCTGAGATGCCTGCCGCAGCCACGTGATGCACGGAGGGACCCTGCGTTTAGCTGTCACCGGGAATGGAGACCTGGGGGAATATATTTAGTTTGTACATATTTATTCTGCTTATTTGTTCCTTTGTCTTTTGTTTGTTAAACGAGCTCCTCAACAAGTTTGTCAATGCCATTTATCAGATCCTCCCCAGTCTCCTGTCTTATAATAAGGGCTCAGTAAAGGTGATTGAGGGCTTCCCTGGTGGCCCAGTGGTAAAGAATCCACCTGCAACGCAGGAGACGTGGATTTAATCCTTGGATTGGGAAGAGCCCCTGGAGGAGGAAATGGCAATCCACTGCAGTAGTCTTGCTGGGGAAATCCCCTTGGACAGAAGGAGCCTGGTGGGCTGCAGTCTGTGGGGATTGAAAAAGAGTGGGACACGACTTAGCGACTGAACAGCAACAGCAAAGGTCTTCAAAAGAATGAGCAGCACAGGTGCCCAGTGATGAGTGTGGGCCAGGCCATGGAAAAGGAGGAAAGGGAGGCAGGCGGAGGTCCTGCGGGGGAAGGAGGGTGGGGCTGTGGTCAGGACTTGGGGAGGATTCTGACGGGACTGCACGTATGGGCTGCTGACCATAATAGGGAAGTGGGGACAGGAGGATGCTTTGAAAGGGAGAGTGGTGCATTCATGCGGTTCACTACTAAGTCTCAAGAATTGCTAGGCACTGATTGTCCAAGGTTGGATTGGAGATCGTGTCTGTAGTTTCTGGGATGGAACTACCACATTCCGACATCCCACACTCTTCAGAAGCGTGAAAGGTCAAAACACACCAGGAGCACAGAGCGGAAGTGACGTAGCCAGTTACCACTTCTGGAACGCTCCCTCGATAAGGTTTTTGAAGTAAGTACTGTTATCACCCCATCTTAGAGTTGAAGAAACTGAGGTTTGGAGTGATGATGTCACTTGCCAAGGGCAGAACTTTGTTGTTTTGTTTTGTTTTTAAAACTAGATCACTGATTTATTTTAAGAGTATGCAACTCAGAAATAGGCAGATGGAAGAGATGTGTCGGACAAGGTGTGGGAAAGGACACAGAGCTTCAACACCCTCTCCAAGCACACCACTCCCCAAATTCACCAACCCAGAACTCTTCATTAACAGAACTTTTCACCAACTGGTCTCCGATTTTAGAGCCAAAGTTCACCACCAGGGCACCACCATTCTGCTGCTATTGCTAGAGAGCCAAGTTGCAATTGAAGTGATGAAAGTGTGGCAGGAATGTTGTTAGTAAGTGAATAAAGCAGAAGACAAAAATAGCCTTTCAAGCTATAAGCATGTGAAATCCATGTTAAAATTGGGCATTTTTGAGGAAGGAGAGTGAGCTTGGGGTTTTTTTTCAGTTATTTGTATTTCACAAGCACTTTTTTTTTTCATGAGCACTTGTTGATGGGTTTGATCCCTAGATTGGGAAGATCCCCTGGAGAAGGGAATGGCAAACCACTCCAGTATTCTTGCCTGGAGGTAGTCTATGGACAGAGGAACCTGACAGGCTACAGTCCACGCTGCCACAAAGAGCTGGACCCAAGTGAGGAACTAATTACTGTATTGTTGAGTGCTTGCTGCATACCAGGCTCTGTGCTAATGCCGAGGGCACACAGGAGACACCAAGAGCCCTTCCTTGCCTTCTGAGCTCACACTGACTTGACAGGCTGAGTGGGGAACAGCAAGCTACAATAGAGTGTAACAGCAGTCGTGCTCTCGTCACGTGCTTTGGAAACAGAGAGGTCGGGGCAGCTTTATGACAATGACAGCCCTGGAACTGGGCCTCTCGCTGCAGTGAAGGGAGTGCCAGGCAGCAAAGCTGCAAGAATAGAGGCCCAGAGGCTCGAGAGGGTCACCAGGGCGAGGTGGAGCTGGGGCGGAGGTGGCTGATAAGGTAGAATAAGGGGCGTCAGAATCCTGGGCTCCTTGAACGCCACATTTGGAGACCTGAACTTTATTCTGGAGGCAGTGAAGACTCCTTAAAAGGTTTTTGCTGGATTTGTTGTTTTAAAAAATATACATTTATTTATTTGACTGCACCGGGTCTTAGTTGCGGCATGTGGAATCTAGTTCCCTGACCAGGGATGGAACCCAGGCCCTGGAATTGTGAGCGCAGGGTCTTAGCCCCTGGACCACCAGGGAAGTCCGTCCTTAAAAGTTTTAAAGCAGTGAATCATCTGACCAGGCTGTATGGTGTCTCTCATGCCCATCGGGGAAGCTGGGAGTGCAGAAAGGGAGTGGCAGGTCTTCAGTTGACTCTTGAGAACAAAGCCTCATGAGAGCCAGTGTCTGTGGGCAGCTTGCATTGTGTGAAGCACAGTGCTATCTGTTTTTTGTGTTTTATCTCATTTAACCATCTCAGTAACCCTGAGATGTAACTACTGTTATCTCCATTCTACTGATGAGGAGCCGAGGCCTAAGAGGGTTTAGCCTGGCAACGACGGGCATGTGCCCTGTGGTCATGCTGGCTGGCCCGGAGTCCTGGCTTCACCACGCCACGGCTGGGCAATTTTGGGAAAGTCCCAACCCCTCTAAGACCCATTTTCTCCACCTGTGAAGAGGGGATAAATGGTTCTGGTCGAAGGCGTGTGGGGAGATTCCCTAAATACTCCCCTTGCCTTTCCCATGGTCAATCTGTAGTTGCAGGGAAGGGGAGGGAGCCAAGTTCCAGCTCGGCTCTAACCCTACATTCCAAACCTCAGCCTCTCTGATCTTCTGCTGCTTTTGTTCAAGAAGTAAGAAAGGTTTTAGACAGAGTGTTTCTGAGTCACCATTCAATTCATAAAAATGTAGACGAGACCGAGAGTCCTTGGCTGAGTCTGACACAGACCAATGTACTGTTGTTGGTTCCACAGGGCACGCTCCTGCCCGCTGCCAGGCTGGGCTCCAGCTCTGTCCTGGGGCATCTCATGGCGGCCAACAGGCCCTGGCATTAGGGGCTCCGAGGGAGCTTGGGGGGGTACCTTCCTGCTGGCCTGCTGACCCTTCTCTCTCCTTCTTTCTCTCCCTCCACCCCCAGTGAGAAAAAGCGCAAGCCTGCTTGGACCGATCGCATCCTTTGGAGGCTGAAGCGGCAGTCCCAGACCGACTTCCATACCCCCGCGCTCTCAGCCCCCTTCGCCCTGTTCCTGAGGAGCTACATCAGCCACATGGTGTACACCATCAGTGACCATAAGCCCGTCACCTGCACCTTTGACTTGGAGGTAGATCTCCAGGCTGCCTGGCAGTTGGCAGAGCCACAGCTGTGCCGGGCCACACCTCAGACCCGCCTGCCCTGGTTCAGAGCTCAGCAGGGCCCCCAGGGAGACCTTTAGGAGGACACGATTGCCTTTCCTCCCAGGTCAGGTGTACCCCTGTTCTTAGGAGCCGTTGCTGGTTCTGTCTGTCAAAAACGTGTTCAAACCCTTTGTCAGTAAGGTTTCCCTTGCCTCCTGGTACTGTCCCTTGGGACTCCTGAGTTCCATTATACTTCTTACCTACCATGTGAGGTAGGGCTAAACCTGTCTGGCTCAGGTTGCAGAGGGAGCCCCCTCCTCCTGTATCTTGCCGTCTAATGACCGAGGTGCTGCGGCCCGCTTTGAGCTGCCGGCTGCCCTCATCTTGTGTGTCTTTATATCGTTGTGTCCCTCCACGTGCCTCCGGCTCTTCTCACCAGAGGCCCCCAAATTGAATTTGGGCCTCTGGGTCAGAAGCCGTGGAATCCTGAGAGCGACTCCCTGGCTGCTTTCTTCATCCTGTCAGCAGCTCCCGCAGTCTCCCCCACCCCCACACTCCTCCCCCAGTACTTCGCTCTCTGCCAGTTTACCCACCCACCCGGCCCCAGGCCCATCCTCCCTGGCGGGGCCAGCCATCCCCCACCAGCCTTTGGCCCTTCTTTCCGGCAGGCCAGCCAAGGTCTGATACCCTCTGGGCAGCCTAGCAAGAGCTAACCCCACCCTGCTGGCTGCCCTCCTACCCCCGTGGTGACCCTGACCTGTTGGAAGGGCACAGTCAGGACTCTCATCCCAGGGAAGGGGACGCAGCTGTGGGACTTCAACCCCCTCTGACCCCTGTGTGTAGCTGAAGCCATTGGTGTCTGCCCCGCTGATCACCCTGCTGCCTGAGGGCCCGTGCACCATGGAGAGCGACCTGCTGATCAGCTACTGCCTGGCCACAGACTTCCTCAGCAGCCCCTGGGACTGGATTGGCCTGTACAAGGTGACGGGGCCCATCGGCCACACCCCCCTGGTTTATCCATTCTGAGGGCTCATGGGAGCTGGGCATAGAGACCACCCGGGGTCCTTGCCTATGGAGGGGCTGGCCATGAAGGGGAGGAGGCAGATAATGCTATGATGGCCAGCCTTAGAAATGAGACCATCCTTTCCTTAGGACTTGACATGGGTCCAGTGTCCTTCCAAACCACTGACCACCCGCCTGATCCCCCCCTCCTACAGGTGGGGCTGCGCCACATTAATGACTATGTCTCCTATGTCTGGGTCAAGGACAACCAGGTCTCCTTCAGTGACAGGCTGAACCAGGTACCTTCCCCTTTACCTGAGACAGGTGTTCCACCTCGCCAGCAGAGGGGCTTGCCTGACTCTCCTCTGTCCTCTGGAAGGAGCAGAGAGCTGGATACATAGTCGCTGAGAGCTGGATGGGGCCTGAGGCCATAGAGCTGACCTGCATCTGTCCGTCCTCCTTTCCAGGTGTACATCGACATCAGCGACATCCCTGAGACTGAGGATCAGTTTCTCCTTTTTTACTATAGCAACAACCTACAATCTGTGGTGGGGATAAGCAAACCCTTCAAGGTAACAGATACTGGTGGGTAAGAGGAAGGGTGGGCTTCCCTGCTGGCTCAGCACCAAGGAATCCGCCTGCAATGCAGGAGACCTGGGTTCGACCCCTGGGTTGGGAAGATCCCCTGGAGTAGGAAATGGCAACCCATACCAGTATTCTTGCCTGGGAAATCCCATGGACAGAGGAACCCGGCAGGCTACAGTCCATGGGGTCGCAAAAGAATTGGACATAGCTGAGTGACTAAACAGCAACAACACAAAAGGAAGGCTAGCCCAGGAGACTTGAGCCCGTTGCTGGTTCCCTGAGGCCATGGGCCGAGGAGCCCCGCAACCCCCGCCACCGTGGAGCTGCATCCATGGGGGGGTGGGGGAGACGGAAGGCATGGAGCAAAAACCTGCCCTTGCTCCTTCCACTTACCACCTGTTTTATCCCTGCAGATCCAGCCTTTCTCCTTCCTGGAGGAGGACCCACTGGATGAAGCCCAGCCACAGATCTGAGCCGGGCTAGAGTGAATCCAGGGCGGAGGCCGGAGCTGGCAGCCAGCTCTGCCCAGCACTGCCAGGAGCCGGGGGCCCAGCCCAGACCCCAGAGGAGGCAGCGGCATCCTCCACCTCCGAGGGGGACCCTGGCCACCCTCCTCTGCTCTCTTCAGTCTAGATCTCTGGAATGGGCCCCTTAAATATAGGTTTTTGTTGCTGAGGTGTGAGTGAAACCAGCTAGTTTGTCAACAGTGAAGATCTAGAGACAGGCCCCTGGATGCGGGAAGGACCCTCCCTCCCGCATCTCACTTCTGAATTTTCCCCACGCACTTCCAGCCCCGCCCGGGCAGGCCTGCCAGGCACATGCCCCATCTGGCACAGGCCTGCATTCTTGTCACGCCGCCCTGGGCCTTAGGCTGCCTGGGCGGGGGAGATGCTCCCATTCGTACAGGCTGCAGAGACTGGTTGGCACACAGAGCACTGGGTCCCAGGAGTCTTGACATCTGTTGTCTATCCCCTTGAAGGGTGGGCAGAGGGTCTGAGATCCCTGCTTTCAGCAGAAGCCAGTGGCCAAGTAGGCAGGATGGAGGAGCACTGCACCCAGGCTCTCCTGTTGTTGCGGACAGGCTGAGGTGTGTCCTACCAACAGCGCACACATACCCCCACCTTCACCCCCAGCTCAAGGAATCCAGCCCAGAAAGTTCCAGGGTCTGAGCAGAGGATTGCACCCGAGTTTGCTTCTGCTCATGGGTCGGGCTCCATGCCCGCAACGTGCCCTCCTGAGAAGGGCTGGCAGTTGGTAGAGAAGCTTGGCCACAACTTTCTCAGGGCGGTCCATGTCCAGTCCATCTCATCTGCCCCTATCCTCGCTTGCTGTCACTGGCCAGAGATCTGCCCTCTCTCTCTGCCCTGGGACCTAGAAGTGGGGGCAGGCGGAGCCGGAATCAAGACGTTCTGGAGACTTTGGCCTGGGGGTCTTCAGAGAGCATTCTCCAGGCGCTGTGTGGATGCGGCCTGGCCCCACGCCCACCATCTCCCTTGAGTCAACAGTGGCTGAAGTGGTCACCTTCTTCCAGGAGAAGACACCTCAGGGAGCCTGCTCTGTGACCATCAGGCCCATCCTAGGACCTGAGACTGAGGGACACCAGTTGCTCTGTATCCTGACTCCACCCTGGGAGCCATCTGGAACTGTCCCTCTGGCCTCTAATGGGCCATGGCTGGCCATGTTCTGTGGCTGTTGCATTGGGGGTTAATTAGAAACAGTGGCTTTTATACCTGTGTGTGACTTCTTTGTGATAGTGGTGGGAACGTGCCCACGTTCACGGGCTCTTGCTTGACTCCAGGATGAGGGCCTGTCTGTCTGACGAGGGTGACAGAGGTTGCCTGTGTGGGAATGGGAGAATGAGGTTCTGAGATGGTGGCCCTCTGGGTCCTGGGTCCCCGGGGGCTGTGCGTCCTTTTCTGTTGGGCACTTGGCTTACTCCTGCTAAGTAGGTAGAGTGGGCTTCTTGGGGCTGAACTCAGAAAAGGTGTTCACTCTGCTCTCGCCAGTTAATCCCTCTCACCTGGCACTCCTTCATACCTTAGTATTTTTCTTTTTAATCATTTTATCTGTGTATTTGTTTTTGGCTGGCTGGGTCTTCGTTGCTGCTTGGGCTTTCTCTAGCTGCAGAGAGGGGCGACTCTTCTTCGTTGCGTGCGGGCTTCTTGCGGTGCCTTGCCTCATGGTGGAGCACAGGCTCTGGCGCGTGCGGGCTTCAGTAGCTGCCGCACTCCGGGCTCAGTAGTTGTGGTGCAGGTAAGCTCTCCGAAAATGTCACCATCTCTTCTCTCTGCCTCACCTCTCCCCAGATCCTTCTACCCCGAGGTCCCCACCATAACTTCCCTCTCTGCCCACGACACACACACACACCTGAGGAGCCCAACCCTGGAGCTCCCCTATGTCTTTCCTTCTCACATGCACAGCCACCATGGATGCTGCCACCCTTCCTCTGTAGCTGGGGGGAGCGAGAGCCCAGGGAGATGGCATGATCCCCTGCACTGTGGTGTGATGCAGAAACACAGGAATGGGGCCAAGAGCTGGGCTCGAATGAGAGTCCCCTCTTTACCCTGTTCCCCCCTACTCTACGAGTAGGGTTCCCTCTGCCCTACTCCAGGAGTCCCAGCTTCTATAAAATAGCAAATAGCATTCCAATTCGCAAGATTACTGCGAGAGAACAATTGCAAAACATCCTACCCAGCTCTTCAGACTGATCGATGCAGCCCTTAGCGGGGACGCCAGGGCTCCTGACTCCAGGGATCCCCGTGTTTCTCCTCCTGTTTCTGGGTCATGCGTGTCCTGTGCGTGCCCACCTCTCCCCTTTGCCCTTCTGTCTTCACACACTCTTACCCCTGCCTCCTGTGGCCAGGAGGGCTGAGTCCAGCAGTGATTGAGAGGCGGGAAGGGGAAGGGGGGGTGCTCTCCCTCCTCGGCCCCAGTCAGGATATGGCCGCTCTGGGCCCAGCCCTGACCCGCCGAGTGGAAACAGGAAATATGTGAGACTTCGTGTGCGCTGGGCCTCTGCGCCTGGCTCCACGGCTGATAAGGGCCATTGTGTGGCCGCCGGGATGATCCTGCCCTGGATAGATGTGCTTCCCGGAGGAAGGAAGGAAGCTCTGCTGGCCTTTCCTGGGCGGGGGAAGCTGAGGGGAGGCAAGGAAGGGTGCCTGGGGGAAGGTGCCCGCCCGAGAGGGGCTGTCAAGGCCAGTGCAGGCCCACGGGACTCCACCCCTCCCCTGCCAGCATCTTCCTCTGGAAAGGTCGCTTTTGCCCATCCACTTCGCCCTTCCTATAAGGAACGGCCAGAGACCCGAGGCCTCAGTCCCAGGCCAGGAAAGTGTCAGCTGTGATTTAGCAACAATAAAGATAGAAAAACAGGAACATTTGGGGGTGGGGAACACTGAGGGTGCTATGGAAAAGTAGGGAGCAAACAAGACTAAGGTTCCCCACGGCCGGCCAAGCAACCCAGGGACCAACGTCTCAAGCATTTGAGGCTCCAGAGGAGGGTAGGATAGGGGCCTCCTCACGGTGCCCTCCTGCCTCTCCAGCCAACTCCCTCTGCCCACCATGGCCAGTCCCCAGCAGATCTGGCCGCTCAACCCCCCGTGGCTCACCTCCTGCTCCGGGAGGCAGGCAAGCTGGAGGGACATGCAGAAGGCTCAGTGCCTAATGATGGCCCCTCTTGGCTCAGGGAAGGATGTACATTCTGATTTGGGGAGTGGTCACTGTGCTCTCCAGCTGACATCGGTGAGAGGGCATCAGGATAGGCCCAGTCATGGAGCTGCTGGGGGGAACAGCCTCCTACCCTTTGACCTGGAGCCCAGGGTCCCCCAGGGGTGGCTGCATCAGCTCCTCTGGTTACCTGGGACAACAGGCATTTCCTCCATCCCTCAGCCCCTCCTCTTCCTGCCCCAACCCCGCTGGGCCAAGAGGCCTCCCAATCAGACCTGGGCTGCTCCAGCTGTGTCCTGAGGCACTGGACCAGACCCATCCCCTGGGGCTGGAGTTGAAGCTGAACCAAGTGGCCATCCCAGCGTGAGACCAGATTCCTGGTTCCGGGCACAGCCAGAGCCAGCGGGCAGGCGGGCAGGCAGGCGGGCTTTTGCTCAGAGATCCTGGGGCTCGGCGCGCTGGCTATCTACAGGCGGGATGGCACTGCAAGTGGAGCTGATACCCACCGGGGAGATCATCCGCGTGGTCCACCCCCACAGGCCCTGCAAGCTAGTAAGTGGAGCTGATACCTACCCACAGGCACTGCAAACTAGTAAGTTGGGATGGTCTGGGCTGGGAGGAAGGCGGGAGTGTCTCCCCAGTGCCCAGAAGCCTCTCTCAAGCAAACTCCTTGGGGAAGAGGTGAGCAGTGGGGAAGCGTTCGGGTCCTTGGTAGGATGTGAAGGGACCGGACAAGAAGGGACAAGAAGGGGTAAATGGAAGGAAGGGGGATGGGTTTAAGCCCACCAGAGGCCGAGTGTTTCAAAGTGGGGATCTGGGTTTGACTCCCTTCTCCTCCAGCTCCCTGATCCTCAGTGGGCCGGGCTATGAACTGGGTTAACAACACGGAGATGACAGGACCGCTCCGAGATCTAAGGAACAGTGCCTGTAAAGTTCCAGGTGCATATAGTATAGGCTCAGTTAATACAGCCCGGCTTTCCCGTCTGGCTTGAAAAACTGACACCGGCCAGCTCAGAGCGGTAGTGAGGGTGGGGAAGGAGGGTGAAGGGAGTCAGGCAGGCGCAAATGGGGAAGAACTGATTTCGCCTGGTAAGCAGGGGAGAGTCCGGTTTGCAAAGGCGCCCTAGGGTGAGGAAGGAGAAACGTATGAGACACCCCGCCACCCCAGCACTGCAGCAAGTGGGCCAGGTCGTCGGCAGAGGACGGTGCGTGCATGCATGTGTGTGTGTGTGACTGTGACGCGCCTCGTCCCGGGGAACGGGCTGCGGAGTGTGCTGCATCAAGCCCCCAGCGGACACGGACGCGGGCCGGGGCCGGAGCCCGGCCAAGGCCGGCCGGGGCGGGGCCGTAAGGTGCGCGCGCGCGCCGGGGCCTGGGCCCTGCCTGGGATGACGACAGGCAGCGGCTCGGCCCCGGGCGGGCCCTGGGCGGGGAGAGCGTGCCAGGGCCGCCGACTCCGGAGCCGGCCACGCCGCCTAGCCTGGCCCCCGCCCGCGCACCCGAGAAGCCGAGAAGGTGGGTACACAGGGCGCGAGGCGGGCCGCAGCCGCGTGGCCCGGGGGAGCTGGGTGCTCCGCTCGCAGGCAGGATGGAGAAGAGGGTAAGCGGCCGGGCGGCGACCCAGTCCCGGAGCTACCATGCGGAAGGCGAGGGTCGCCGGCCCAGGAATCGCGGGGGCTGGGGGTGGGCTCGGCACGGCCGCTGCGGGGGTCCCAGGACCCGGTGGCGCCGGAACTCGGCCTACTGGAGACTTCGATTCTTTGCGGGTAACGTGAGGGCGGTGAGGAGCGCCTGGGGCCGCGGGACTCAGGCACCCCGCGCGCCCTTTGGGGCCCTCGGGCAGCCTGCTCTGCCTCTGGGTTCCGGAGAAGCCGTCCGGGCCCCGCCCCTTCCCGTTCCCCGCCTCCGGGCCCTGGCGCGCGAGTAGCCCCTGCGTGTGTGCGGCGGCTGGGGGGCTCCGAGATGAATGAAAGAATGAGTGGCTGGCTCACGGCCTATCCAACGCCCGGCACGCCCCGGCCTTCTGCTCACACTCCCGGGCTCTGTGACTCATTCATTCACGCGGGCGTCCGCGAGTTTTTGAGACCCCGCTGTGTGCCTGCCTGGAGCGGGGGCAATCTCCTGGGAGCGACGGACTAGGAAACCTTCGATTAGAACGGAATGCGACAAGGAGGGGGCTGTGTGTTTCGGGGAGTCAGGAAGGGGTTCTGGAGGAATTGCTACCTGAGCCGAGTCTTCAAGGATGACTAAGAGTCAGTCAGGTGGGGAGGGGGTTGGGTGCAAGGGCCAAAGAAGCTGCAGGTGCAAAGGCGAGAAGCTTAGAGCCAGGCGGTCGGTGGCAGGGGCGCCCGCAGAGCGCCTCTTGGCTGTGTGGGGTGGTGAGGGAATCGTGGGGAGAGAAGGCACTGGAGAGGGTACCCCTGTGGCCACACAGGAACTCAGGAGCAGTGGTAAACTGAGGACAGAGAGGGCGGCTGAAGTCCACAAACAGGGGCCTGGCAAGAAGCAGTGGGTGTGCTTGGCATAGGGAACCTTCACTCTCTTAACATGAGACGTTAATTTATCGCGTTTGCATTTGTAAATACCACAGGAGGCTACAGGAAAATGAATTGGAGGAAGGCAGGGATGCCAGTTTGGAGGCTCCTTGCCTCGTCCAGGGGCAGAGCAGTGATGGGGGAACAAAGTTGGGGGGGGGGTGTGTTGGCGAGTGGTGACTCCTCCGTGTGAGGAGTGGAGGGAGGCGGGCAGGGCTTTTGATGCCCGGCAGTGACAACTAGCTGGAGGTGCCTGTCTCCTCTCAACAGACTGGATATTGAGCCAGGAGGACAGGTTAGGGGGCAAAGTGCTTTGTTTACTTCCACTGGACCCCCAGGTAGAGGCATCTGGCAGGCAAAAGGCCCATGGTTCTGAAGCCAGAGTGTAAACCTTTGACTGGGGTCCACTGAGATATCAGGTAGAACCCCTAAGTCCTCGTCCTTCCTTTTCATTCCCCCTTACAACAGTTCCCTTGTCTCTGGAACAGTCCTAGGTGGGGCAGCCTGGGCCCAGACCTAACATATGTTTGATTTAAAGAAGAGAAAAGTTGAGCACCTATTCTGTGCCCAGCATTGGCTGGGGGTAAGATAGGCTATGGGCTTCCCTGGTGGCAAAGAGGTTAAAGCGTCTGCCTCCAATGCGGGAGACCAGGGTTTGATCCCTGGGTCAGGAAGATCCCCTGGAGAAGGAAATGGTAACCCACTCCAGTACTCTTGCCTGGAGAATCCCATGGATGGAGAAGCCTGGTAGGCTATAGTCCATAGGGTCGCAAAGAGTCGGACACGACTGAGCGACTTCACTTTCACTTTCTTTCTAAGATAGGCTATGGTTCTTTCTGCTGCCCCAACAGGCCGGGAGGCTACCCCCAATGGAAATCAGTTTCTAGCGGCAATATGAGGGTCCTCAGAACACCCTCTCCAAACCTCCATAGCCCTGGCCTGAAGGAACCCCTGAAGATGCTCACTACCCTCCCAGAGGACAGGCTTGGAGGCACCTGGCCCATACTAGGTAACTAGGTAACCCACGTCTGCTGGGCCTGCCCATCCCTGCTTTTAGGGGAAACCGCTCTCCAGATGGAAAGAAACCTAGAGGCAGGCTCGGAAAATAAGTCCTGGGTCACTCAGGGGTGAGGCATGGCTGCATCCTAGCCTGCAGCCAGCCCCTAGGTTCAGGGCCATGCTGGGGACTCAAAGATCATGGCCCACTCCCTAGCTGCTATTCCCAAGGCCTACACGCCAATACTCACACAACACAGCCAAAGGTGGATACTAGGCACTGCAGTCACAGGTTCACTAAGGAAGGTCACACCTGGCAGGCAGCAGGTTAACCTGACAGAGAAGCTGGGAAACCTGCCAGGGCTAAGCAGGTGTCTCCCCCTCAGGCAGCCCTGCAGGAGTAGACAGTGGCAGACTTTCCAGTTCCAATGCCACCCGTTCTTTCACTAGTCCTGGGATCTTGAACACGACGCTCGTCTGCTGAGCCTCAGTATCCCCGTCTGTAGAATGGAGGTAATAATCCAAACCTCAAAGGCTCAGTTCGAGGGCATTGAAGGTAGTACCAGAGGACAGCGATCCGAACGCAGGAAGCGCCTGGCGCTGCAGCCCTAATGTCTCTCACACCCTCGGTCCACCCACCACCACCCCCACCCCATCCCCGCCTTTCTAACTCCTCTCCCCCCGGGGCAGGCGCTTCCGCCTAGCGGGGCCGGATGGCCGGTGGCGCTGGCCAGGGGCTGCGGTCTCGCCTGGCCTGCTTAGCCGCCCCCTCCTTCCGCCACCAAGTGGCGGCTGTGGGGGCGTCGGCGGGCATCCCGGGAATGCGGCGGAGCGGCTCGGGCGGGGGTGGCCGGCCAAACCCTTCGGTGCGCGGATTCCCCTCATTCCAGCCGCTAGCCGCGCCGACGAGGCCACGCCCCCTTGCCAGCCCCTCCCCTCGGGCCCGCGGGCCATGGCCAACCTCGCCAACCTGGTGCTTGCATGGCCCCCGGAGCCGTGCTGCCGGTGGGCACCGGCTTGACCCCCTTCCTCCCGTCCCCCAAGTACCTCCCCACTCCGGCTGAGCGGGAGGCTGTCCTCTCTGCGCTCTTTCACCTTTCTGCATTTTCAACCTGGGGGCCTCGTGGAGCGGGCCTCCTCTCGCCAAAAGCCCGAAGCTGGTGGCATTTAAGACCCAGCCCAGCCCTTCCGTTCCCACCCATCTCCCAGCTGCGCGCGGTGGCGCTCGAGTCCCCTCAGTCCCTCCAGAGGGCCCCATCTCCCAGCTGGCGCCCCCCGCTGCGGGGTTCCGCGGGCTCTGGCCGGGCTGTTGTTTTCAAAATAATGAGCCTTCCCCAAGAGGCTGCAGCCCGCACCTGCCGCCACCTCACTCCCTCCCGGGGGAGTCTAAGTCCAAGAGTGTCGGGTAGGCTAGGGCTTTGGGTCCTAACCCTGCCTTCTGCCCCCTCGGACAAAGTCAGCATCTGCATTATTAAACCTCTGGTTCCTTATCTGTCAGGTGCAGTGGAGGTAAAGTTGGAGAGCTCTTTCTAATTGGCGGAGGGACACGCCTCAGGGGCTTTCCCTGCTAGATAACAAGTGTGACCTGTCTGACCCAGGACCTGGCTCTGTGTGTCTGTTCCCACTGGCTTCCCAGGTGACACTAGTGGTAGAGGACCCACCTGCCAATGCAGGAGACATTAGAGATGCGGGTTTGATCCCTGGGTGGGGAAGATCCCCTGGAGGAGGGCACAACAACCCACTCCAGTATTCTTGGCTGGAGAATCTCATGGACAAAGGAGCCTGGTGGGCTACACAGTCCGTAAGGGTCGCAGAGTCAGACGTTACTGAAGCGGACTTAGCATTGCATTGAAGGTCCGCTCCAAGCCTGTGCAGAGTGTCTGGCCAGAGAGGGAAGTGATATTTACTGAGGGTCTGGGAGGTGCCTGGATGCCTTATCTTAGACTTTTCAACAGCCCTTTGAGACAGAGGTTAGTCTCATTTCAAGGCTCTAGGAGAGGTTCTCAGAAGTGAAATGATCTGCTGGCAGTCATACCGCTTGTGAGAAGTAGCCCAGCCTTCAGGAAGCACTAGCCATCACACCGGGCTTCCCTGGTGGCTCAGACAGTAAAGAATCTGTCTGCAGTGCGAGACACGTGGGTTGGATCGCTGGGTTAGGAAGATTCCCTGGAGGCAGGCATGGCAACCCACTCCAGTAGTTTTGTCTGGAGAATCCCCGTGGACAGAGGAGCCTGGAGGGTTACAGTCCGTGGGGTCGCAAAGAATCAGACACGACTAAGTGACTAAGCACAGCCATTGCACCCCCGCCTGCGCTGGGATCCGAGCTAGGGTTGTCCCGCAGGCTGCTGCCCACTTCGAACCTAGAGCTCAGCGAGGATGGGGCTGCTGGAGTCTGGTTTGGGTAGCTGGAGGGTGTCCGGGGCAGAAAATATGGAAGGATCCAGAGAGACCAGAGAGGGAGTCACCCCACCAAACAGAAAAAGAAGAGAGGTGAGGAGCCTCTGGGCATGGGCAGGGGAGGGGGTGCAGGGGGTGGCCCTAGTCAGAGTGTCGGGGGTAGGGGAAGGGTATTGCTCCGAATGCTGGAAATCGGGCCGTGGATTTCCCAGATGGAGAGCGGAGCCCTCCATGGAGGCCCTGCACTAACGACGCTGGGCACAGGCGCCCTGTGGCCGTCTCCCTCCCTGGGGCGCGTGTTCTGTGAACCCAAGAGATTTTCTTGGGACTTAAAGACGTGGGACCCACCCTCCAGACTGTACGGCGTGGGGGATGGACAGTGTCCCCGCACCGAGGCTCCGCCTGCCTGGGCACGACGGCCGTATTTGGACATTTCGTTCTATTTTTAACTTTCCCGGGACTCGAGGTTGGGGTGAGGGGGGGAGGGAAATCCTGCTTCCTCCGGGACCCACGGGCCTCTCTGCCTAGTGAGTTGAGTCCCCAGCCTGGCCTAGTGCGCAGTGTAGACACGAGCCCGGAAGTGAGTTCCGGGTCGGTGTAGACGCGGCAGCAGCGCGGGTTCCGGGCCCCACCCCTGGGAGAACCGACGACGTCCCTCCTGGAAAACCTGACTCAGGCGGAGCCCCTGCCCAGCCGGGAGCCCCGCCCCCGCCCTGTCCCCACCCACGCCGCGAGATTTCCCCCCGGCCCCCCTACTGAGCGCCTGCCCCACCCCTGCCCACTGGAGAGGGACCCCGGAGTCCGAGCCCCGAGCGAGGCGGGGGCGCCCGGGGAGTCCCACGCCTCCGAGCCTAGCGGAGGCGGAACGGGGGGCGGGCCGGCCCCTCCCTCGTGACGCCGCCGCCGCCGCCGAGCCGCGGGCCGCAGAGACGGGCGCCGGGCCGACCGGGCAGGATGCGCTACCGGGCGTCGGTGAGCGAGGGGTGCGGGGCAGGGCCGGGCGCGGGGGGTCCCAGGCATCCCTGCCGGCCTCGTGGCGCCGCCTCGGCCCCGCCAGGAAGCGGGCGCGGCCCAGGAATTTCGGGTGGAAAAACGTCCCGGAAAGTTGCAGGAGAGTGGAGGCCGAGGCTGGGAGGGCCGCGAGGCGCTCGGACCCGGGCCGGGCCAATAACTCCCTGGGAAGGCTGAGAGCGCCCAGACCCGCCACCCAGAGGGCAAGGGGGCGGGGGCTTGGGTCAGATTTGGCAGCAGCTTCGGGACAGAATTAGAGGGGTGAGGGGGAGGGCGCTGAGGGGCAGGCCTAGAAGAGGCAGGGCCACGGCCAGACCCAAAGGGGTGCCCCTCGCCCGAGTCCTGGGCGGTCTGCGGTTGGAGGAGACCTGGTGGCCTCTCTGGGGATCCCTACTCCTGCGGCCAGCTTGCTCTTTCTTCCCTGACCCTTGACACTCTTGGTGTCAATTTCCTAGAGCTCTCAGACCCTTTTGAAGAGTGTGGTGAGGGGTGAGGGTCTTGTTGAGCCTGTGCTTCTTCCTACCCTCTGATGGGCTCCAGCTGCCAGCTGGGTTTTCCCTGGTAAAACCCCTGCTCCCTTGAGACTTCTCACGACTCCCAGTGGAGGAGGGTGTCTGGGGAGCCTGGCAGCTGGCGGGGAGGGTGTGGTTCCGCTCTGGGAGGGAGGGGCCCCTTCTGGGGTGAGTGGTGAGCCCAGCTGGGATGTGAGGTTACCCCTGCCCCTGCCCCAGGGGAATCTCTCTCCTGGGGCAGCTTCTTGCTAGACCCTCTCCCTAGACCCTCTCCCCCTGGAGATTTTGGTGAGTTAGACAGGGAGAGACAACCCCACCGTGATTGTAGAATTCACTCCAAGCAGTCTGTCCTACAAAGCACCTGTCACACAAGGCCTAGAGCTAGGGGACTTGAGGTCACCTGGTCTACCTCAACTCCTCCTCCTTGGGACGCCTTCCAGAGAGAGGAGGGGTTTTGTCCAAGGTCAACAGAGCATTCTTTCTTTTATTTTCATGACATCACCGCCCCCAACCCCTAACTTTCTCTACATAAAGCCAGCCTCTCCCTGGATTCAGTGGCCTTGGCCCCATGTCCTCTGGGGCCCCTGTGTTCAGGCCCCATGTGCCCCAGATGGTCTTGCTTCTGGGACCCGTGTCCTCAGTGTCCCATGTGCCACCTTTCTGCCATCCGGGCCCTCTCTACCCAGCCTGGTACACCCGTTTCCCAGGTGTGCCCTGTGTCCGCGTGTCCTGGTTGCCCCCTCAGTCCTCCAGGCTGTGGCGAAGGGGAGAAGAGGCCTTCCCTTACCCTGCCGCCTCTGTCTCTCTCCCGTGGCCCATCCCTGCAGGCCCTGGGCAGTGACGGGGTGCGGGTCACCATGGAGAGCGCTCTGACCGCCCGTGACCGGGTGGGGGTACAGGACTTCGTGCTGCTGGAGAACTTCACCAGCGAGGCCGCCTTCATCGAGAACCTGCGACGGCGCTTCCGGGAGAACCTGATCTATGTGAGGCCCGAGTGGGAAGGCGGAGGGGGTGCGGGGACCACAGATGCAGGGCTGCAGGGACTTGGGGGAGAGGCACCAGGGCCTCTGGGAGAAACTTCTGAGCCTCCTGCTCCGATCCCCAGACCTACATTGGCCCCGTGCTGGTTTCCGTCAACCCCTACCGAGACCTGCAGATCTACAGCCGGCAGCACATGGAGCGTTACCGAGGCGTCAGCTTCTACGAGGTTCCCCCTCACCTGTGAGTGACACCCCCCCGCCCCCCAGCATCACCACCTGAGATGATGCCACCCAACTTCCCACTTGGGATGAATCACAGTTCACATCTCTGAGGAATACCCTCAGTCCTCACCCAAGGTGAATCTCTCTATCCCATCAGGATCCTCCTATCGTCCACCCCAACTCACACCCAGGACTATTTTTTTGGCTCTGCTGTGTGGCTTGCGGGATTTTAGTTCCCTGACTGGGAATTGAACCCGTGCCCCTTGCAATGGAAGTGTGGAGCCTTAACCACTGAACCACCAGGGAATTCCCACACCTGTGACTTATTCTCCCAACACTCCCTGGACATGGCCCTCCCACCTTAGTGACCCTCTGATCTGCACCTCTGAAGGACTTCCCAGCCCTACCCATGAGTGACCTCAATCTTCTCCTGAATAACTTCCAATCTCCTCACCCATGAGTGATCCCCTTAATTTTCCATCAGAATATGACTCTCATTCTCAACTGTGAAGGATCTCCCTTGACCCACATCCTGGAGGGGTCACCTGTCCTCAAGGGTATACCCCCAGTCCTTCCTGTGGGATTCCCAGCCCCTGCAGCCACTCAGCCCCCCTGCCCCCTAAGCTCCTGACGGGCCTCTGCCCCAGGTTCGCGGTGGCCGACACTGTCTATCGGGCACTACGCACGGAGCGCCGGGACCAGGCAGTGATGATCTCTGGGGAAAGCGGAGCAGGCAAGACTGAGGCCACCAAGCGGCTGCTGCAGTTCTATGCCGAGACCTGCCCAGCCCCTGAGCGGGGTGGTGCTGTGCGGGACCGGCTGCTGCAGAGCAACCCGGTGCTGGAGGTGAGGGGACAGCAGCCCCTGGGGGTGGGAGGGGCAGGGAGAGGCCACCAGGCACCCCTCACACCCCGGCCCTTTCCTAGGCCTTTGGCAATGCGAAGACCCTCCGGAACGATAACTCCAGCAGGTTTGGGAAGTACATGGACGTGCAGTTTGACTTCAAGGTACCCATGGGTGGGGCAGGGCAGAGAGAATGGGATTCCCATGTAGTGGGCACCCACTGGCCTGGGTCTTTGGCACCAGCAAACATTTATTGAGCACCTTCTGTGTGCCAGGCACTGTTGCAAGTGCTAGTGACACAGAAGTGAAACAAACCAAACAGAAATCCTGCCTCCAGGGAGATAAAGAATCTGCCTGCAATGCAGGAGACCCGGCTTCAATCCCTGGGTTGGGAAGATGCCCTGGAGAAGGGAATGGCAACCCACTCCAGTATTCTCGCCTGGAGAATCCAATGGACAAAGCCTGGCAGGCTGTAGTCCATGGGGGTCACAAACAGCAGACATGACTGAGCGACTAGCAGGGAGATAGTCCACAGAAAAATGTAAATTAGCCAACACATGTTACAGCAAAAAAGAAAATGAGGCAAGGGGAAGGGGCATTGGCTGTTTGAAATAATGCAGATACAGTGGGCATAGAGA
Source organism: Capra hircus (assembly GCF_001704415.2). Taxonomy (NCBI): domain Eukaryota; kingdom Metazoa; phylum Chordata; class Mammalia; order Artiodactyla; family Bovidae; genus Capra; species Capra hircus. The sequence goes on along the minus strand of NC_030826.1, from coordinate 22,411,042 downwards.
AGGTGGCTTTTGGTAAAGCCTTGATGGAGACAGAGGAATGAGTTGTGCACATACCCGAGAGGGTCCAGGCAGAGGGCCCCACCAGTGCAGAGGTGCGGATGAACGAGATGCTGGATGTGTTCACAGACAGCAAGGAGGCCAGAATGGCTGGAGAAGAGAGCAAGGGGCCAAGGAACAGAAGAGGAGGCTCAATGGTGTGGGTCCTTTTGGGTCTTTGTAAGAATTTTTTTAAAACTCTTGAGTGGAAGTGAGGCAAGAACATTTGGGGGGATTTTTTTTTGGTTTGTTTGTGTGGTCATGCCCTTACAGCCTGGAGGATTTTAGTTCCTCAACCAGGGATTGAACCCATGTCCCGTGCAGTGGAAGGGCAGAGCCTTAACCACTGGACCACCAGAAAAATTCCTGAAAGTTTGAACCGTATATATATTTTTTAAATTTTTTGGCCAGGCCTCACGGCATATGGGATCTTAGTCTCCCAACGAGGTATTGAACCTGTGTCCCCCTGCAGTGGAAGTACACTGAAGCGCCAGGGAAGTCCCAAAAGTTTGAAAGAGAAGTGTATTATGACCTCAATTTCCTCTTAAAGTGATCGCTCTGGCTGCTTTGTTGAGAATAAATGGTAGAGACTGAGGCCGAGCAAGAGAACGAGTTAGGAAACTGATGATTATTAGATCTGGGTGACAGATGACGGTGGCTGGGCCCAGTCTGGTGGCCGTGGCTGGATTCTGGATATTCTGAAGGTTAGGGCAGCAGGATTGGCTATCTGACTGGACGTGAGGTGTGAAAGACAAGGAGGCTCCCAGGAGGACCGCAGACTTCTTGGTCTGAACACCTAGAAGGGTGAGCAGAGTGGGAAGAGGGAGCTGAGGCCAGGACTTGAGTTTCAGACCTGTTGAGTTTGAGATGCTTATGGGGCCTCCAGGTGTGAGCCACCAGGTAGAAAGGGCATGCATGCATGTGTGCTGAGGGCTTCAGTCATGTCTGACTCTTTGCAACCCCATGGACTGTAGCCCGCCAGGCTTCTCTGTCCATAGAATTCTCCAGTCAAGAATACTGGAGCAAGTAGCCATGCCCTTCTCCAGGGGATCTTCCTGACCCAGGGATCAAACCCACATCTCTTGCCAGGAGGGTTCTTTACCACTTGTGCCACCTGGGAAGCACAAGAAAGGGCTTAGCATCCTCATTTCATAGAGGAAGAAATGGAGGCCAGGAGGGGCGACGTGCCTGAGCCCATGCAGCCAGAGCTGAAATTCATATTGTAGAGGGCAGGGGGAGATGGGGAAGATGGGCTGTGTCCCCAGTCCCCCTGAGCAGTCACTGCATCCTGCCCGGCCCACAGGGCGCCCCCGTGGGCGGCCACATCCTCAGTTACCTCCTGGAGAAGTCCCGGGTGGTGCACCAAAATCACGGGGAGAGGAACTTCCACATCTTCTACCAGCTGCTGGAGGGGGGTGAGGAGGAGACGCTGCGCAGGCTGGGCCTGGAACGGAACCCGCAGAGCTACCTGTACCTGGTGAAGGTGAGCAGAGAGGGGGTGGGCGGGCGGGACCCAGTGCCACCCAGGGAGCCCACCCAGCCAGAGCTGTAAGCCCGCTCTGCCCGTGCCACAGGGCCAGTGCGCCAAAGTCTCCTCCATCAACGACAAGAGTGATTGGAAGGTGGTCAGGAAGGCCCTGACTGTCATCGACTTCACTGAGGACGAGGTGGAGGTGAGACCTCTGTCGGGGGCCCACCCTTTCCTCCTGTCACCGCGTGAAAATCCCAGGCTACCTTTACAGCCTGCTTCTACTCTAGCCGCAGTCTCCTCTCACACGCCTTGCCCCATACCGTTCCCAGCTCCTGCTGACCATCCACATGTGCCCTCCTGGGGCTCTCAGACCCTCCCATAACCCCCGCCTGCCCCTCCCTGTGCCCTCACCCCAACCCAGGACCTGCTAAGCATCGTGGCCAGCGTCCTGCATCTGGGCAACACCCACTTTGCCGCCAATGAGGAGAGCAACGCTCAGGTCACCACTGAGAACCAGCTCAAGTACCTGACCAGGGTGAGGAGGCGAGCAGAAGGCGAGGGCGGGGCAGCTGGGGCGGGGGAACTGCACCCTCACCAGACCCACCCCCTTGGCAGCTCCTTGGTGTGGAAGGCTCAACGTTGCGGGAAGCCCTGACCCACAGGAAGATCATCGCCAAGGGTGAAGAGGTGAGGCCAGGGCGTGGGGGGGATGTTCCAAGGCAGCCCCCACTCCCATCACCCCCCATTGCCCTGGTCTGCTCAGCTGGTCCTCTTAGCAGTATTGGAAGCTTATAAGGCAGGTGGCTCAGAGAGGCACAGGGAGCTGGCCAAGGTCACGCAGGAAGAGGGTGAGGCTGGAAGGAAGACTCACCTCCAGGAATGAGACCTCTTGTTTCTCTACCGGTTTCCCTCTGGTGGGGCCCCTGTGTCCTCCCCTGGAGGCCGCCCCCCGGCCAGCACCAGGCTCACTGGGGGCAGGAGGGCAGAGTGATCAGTTTCCTGAGTCAAAGGGGCCAGGGGTGGGAAGGGACTGCATTCATCTCCCATCTCACCCTCCACCTACAGCTCCTGAGCCCGCTGAACCTGGAACAGGCTGCGTATGCACGGGACGCCCTTGCCAAGGCCGTGTACAGTCGCACCTTTACCTGGCTGGTTGCGAAGATCAACAGGTCGCTGGCCTCCAAGGTGAGAGCTTGGCCCCTGCTGCTCCCCAAGTGGCAGGGAGGGTGGTTCAGGGAGGACCCTCACTCTTGGTCGGCTGGCCCTAGGATGCCGAGAGCCCCAGCTGGCGGAGCACCACGGTCCTTGGGCTGCTGGACATTTACGGCTTTGAAGTGTTCCAGCACAACAGGTCAGTGACCCCCTGACTTTGCCTGTCTCTCTCATCGTCTCCCCTGCCCTAGTCCCTCACCTCTCCCCCGGCCTCCTTCATTCCTGCCAGTGACTTTCCAGCCGCTTGGGTCCCGCTCTGTGTTTTTTCCCTCGGCTAGCGCTGGGGCCTTGTTCTGCCCCGCCCCCCACCCCTCGACTAAATTACTGAGGATGCCTCTGTCTCCCTCACAGCTTTGAGCAGTTCTGCATAAATTACTGCAATGAAAAGCTGCAGCAGCTCTTCATCGAGCTCACCCTCAAGTCGGAGCAGGAGGAGTATGAAGCTGAGGGCATCGCGGTGAGTGCAGGCCCACCCGCGAGTGGCCCCACGTGCAGTCAAGGTCCAGGCCTGGGTGTCCCCAGGGGAGGTGCCACGACCCCACGGTGATGCCTTTCTCCCCTTGTGCCCCTCAGTGGGAGCCGGTCCAGTATTTCAACAACAAGATTATCTGTGACCTGGTGGAGGAGAAGTTCAAGGGCATCATCTCCATATTGGTGAGCCATCTGCTCCTCTGGGGGCTGGGGCGGGATGACGTCACCCCTTTCCCCTCACTCTCCCAGCCGGCCTGTCCGCAGAGGGCCAGAGTCCTCGGAGCCTGATGAGGGACAGAACAGGGCTGTGTGGAGGGTGAGGGAGTGTCTACGCCTCCCGCCGGGGCCCCTGAGTCCCTGTGCTCTCTGGTTCCTCCCCAAAACACACCCCTCACCCTCTGCCACCACCCACCCAGGACGAGGAGTGTCTGCGTCCCGGGGAGGCCACGGACCTGACCTTCCTGGAGAAGCTGGAGGACACAGTCAAGCACCATCCACACTTCCTGACGTGAGTGGGGCTGGGGGCTGTCCTGGGCCAGAGCCTGTCGAAGCCTGGGAACCCCCTCACCCATAAAGTGCCAGCCACAAGGAGGTGGCCAGGGGAGGTGCCAGTGGTGGCCAGGCACACAGAGCTGAGGCTCCTGGCGCCTCCTGAGTAATAAGCAAGGAATGCCTCTTCCTCCTTAAGCCGCTCGAGAATGAAACTTGCTAAGGTGTATTTTTTTAGCCTCTTTACTTGGAAATTCCTTTTTATTTAAGGAATCCCCTAAAACGGGATGACAGGAGAAAAGAAACAAGCTCCTCTGTCCCAGCTTTGCCTTGCATATTTTGATCATATCACCTCCTCTAACTAGAAGCAACCCGTGGAGGAGGTTTTACTGAGACTCTCAGAAGTGCAGCCCTTTGCCGGAGGTTATCTCACATCAAGTCCAGAGCTGGGCTTCAGGCCCAGGGCCACAGATTAGTTCCCTGACAAGGAATCGAACCTGACTCCCAGCGGTGAAAGCAGAGTCCTAACCACTGTACCACCAGGGAATTACTGAGCAATTTTTTTCTGGGGCAAGCAAGCGAGGAACCTGTTTGTTCTCATTCCCCATGGGCTGCAACAGGGGTTGCAGTAAAGCCTTGCCTGAAAAAAAAAAAAAAGAAAAACACCTTTTTTTCCTGTTTGTAAAAAGAACATCCCTCCTCAGAGAAAAGTTGGAAGGTGTGCAAAAGCCACTTGTAAGCCTGTCACCCAGAGGTCACCACTGTTAATAATTTGAGACGTTTTCTTCCTGCTTTTTTCTATACATTTTTTTTCTTTTTTGTGGTTGAGAGCTTATTGTATATAGGACTCAGGATAATGTTATATCCTGAGTATCTTCCTGTATCATCAAACAGAAAACTTTCCTCAGAACACTTCCTCTGGCGGCTCTAACACACAGACACACCACTGCTCTCACCCGGCCTCTTGGGGCCCTGTCCAGCCTCTGGGCTTCAAAACAGAATATCTGTCCCTGGGCCTTAAATCTCTGCCTGGTCTCTCTGGTTAGTTGCTTGGAAAGTAGAAAAATGGGCTAAAGGGTATAAACATGCTTAAGGCAAGAAGGCAATGGCACCCGACTCCAGGGCTCTTGCCTGGAAAATCCCATGGACGGAGGAGCCTGGTAGGCTGCAGTCCATGGGGTCGCGAAGAGTCGGACACGACTGAGCGACTTCACTTTCACTTTTCACTTTCATGCATTGGAGAAGGAAATGGCAACCCACTCCAGTGTTCTTGCCTGGAGAATCCCAGGGACGGGGGAGCCTGGTGGGCTGCCATCTATTGGGGTCACACAGAGTCAGACATGACTGAAGCGACTTAGCAGCAGCAGCAGTCTCCTGGGGGCTGATTCCATTCTTAAAATGTAGCGGGCAGCACTCAGCACTCTGAGCAGAGCCACGCAACAGCCAAAGGTAACACCAAATAGCCCTCCATCCTGCGAGCCCTGGCAGCATGGAGGCTGAGGTCCCGGTCCTGGCACTATGTGACCCCGGACAAGGCCATCTACCTCTCTGAGCCTCTGGTGGCCTCTGTGTGGGAGGAGGCCCCGCCCTGCTGGTTTCCTACTGGATGCCTGGTTCCTCTCTTGAAGTCTCTTCAGCAGACAGGGGACTGGCTCAGGCCAGCCCTTGGCAGCTTCCTCTCCCTGTCGCCCCAGGCACAAGCTGGCTGACCAGCGGACCAGGAAATCTCTGGACCGCGGGGAGTTCCGCCTCCTGCACTATGCTGGGGAGGTGACCTACAACGTGACTGGTGAGGACCCTGGGGCTGTGTCCCCCCGGGTGGACTGGGAGAGGGGCTCTGCCTCCTCTCACGGCTGCTCTCTCCCATCAGGGTTTCTGGATAAAAACAATGACCTTCTCTTCCGGAACCTGAAGGAGGTGAGGAGGACCTCCAGGGAGAGGGCTGGGGGTCTGGGCTCTGAATGATCTCTGCCCCAGAAAACTGACCGGTCTGTCCATGTGCTTCCTCCATGACCCCTGCCCTGCCCTCACAGACCATGTGCAGCTCAGAAAATCCCATCCTGAGCCAGTGCTTCGACCGGAGTGAGCTCAGCGACAAGAAGCGGCCAGAGACGGTGTGAAGGCGGGGGGACCCCAGGGGTTGTGTGCGTGCACACGTGAGCGGGCCCAGTGCCCGCTTGAGCTGGGAGCTGGCAGTGTGTGTATGAGTCCATGTGTTTGCTGGCGCCTGGGTGCACGTGTGTGTGTCTGGGAGGCTGCCCCTGGGTGCATCTGTGCCACTTTGATGGGTGTCTGGCCATGTAAAGTCTCTAAGTGTGGATGCGCGTATGCACACCTGTGTCCTTGTGGGCGCTTGCATGCGTTCACTCCCCTGCAGAAGATACTTGTAGTGGACATTACTGGGCGCTTAGGATATAAAAATGAACACATGCTGTCCTAGAAATGTGCATGGGTGCTATGGAAACTTACAATAGAGAGCAGCAAATTGCCTGTGGAAGTGGAAGAGGGGAGGGGAGTCAGGGAAAGCTTCCTGGAGGAGGAAGCATCTGAGGTAACTTGGGAATGAGTATAGATGCTTGTCAGATGTATGGGAGGGCCCTGCAGAGCCCCACACAGGAACGCAGTCCAAAAAAGACCAGGAAGTGGACCACAAAGTGCCATTTTCAAGGAGAGCAACGGGGGGAAGGCAGATCTGGCCAGTGGTACCAGACGAGGGGAATGCTCCATCCAGTGAGCTGTGCCCAGAGGTGTGGCTGCCAGGCTTGGCAGGCGGAGGCTAGGGCAGTCCCGGGACGAGCAAGGTCAGGGAGAGGTGGAAGCCAGGGAGCTGCAGGCCAAGACATGCTGGCAGGGAGGCCATGGCGGCAGTGTTGCCCAGAGTCTGACTCCCTGGGACCCTGTCCTCAGTTCCCCAACCCCACCCCTTCCCTGATGGTTCTCAGCCCCACCCTCGTGAGGACACACCCACTCCTGTCCCGGCCTCTCCAGCAAACCAGAGATTCCATTGACCCCTCCCAGGGACCCGCAGCTACCCCACTAGTCTGTGATGCACCCTGACTGTCCAGTGTCCCAGGCATGCATCTCCTATTTCCCTAACTCAAGGCAGGGACCACTCTCCACCCGGTCCTGAAAGACAGAAGCCTGGGCCGCATCCTTGATTCCTTAGCCTCCCCCATTGCCCTCATACTAACAACTGCTGGATCTTGCCAGTTTTTGCTGCCTGAAAACCCCTTCCTTTCACCCCCTCCCCATAACCCTTATTCCAGTTCTAGTCCTCTGAGCCAGTCAGCCTCCTCCCTGGTCTTCTGTCTTCCCACCTGTTCTTACCAACCACCCTCCCCCATGTGCTATAGAGATACTCCAAAAGGCAGATCTGTTCCTGTCCCTCTCTCCCTCCAGATTCCTCTTTGGCTCCCTCTTTCCCTCAGGATAAAGTTCAGTCTCCCTAATGTGGTTCCCGAGTCCTACCATGATCCTGCCACTCTGATGCTCTTTTTCACTCCCCGCCTAGATCCTTGCAGCTTGTAGTTCCCTGTGTACACCAAGCCTTCGCTCACTCTCTTGCTCTGCCCGAATGCCGTTCCTGCCTCTCTTCCTCTGGCTGTCTCCTACTTGTCCTTTCATTCTCAGCTGAAGGGTTATTTCCCGAAGACCCTTCCTGCTATCCCCTACCCCACAGACAGAAAACTTGTAACATTTCACTTGGAAATGCTGCACCATCTTCATCAGCTTCAGAAATCTGACCTTTGCAGATGCTGCAATAAAGAATTGTTAATTAAAAAAAAAAAAGGTCTACGAAGGGCAGGGGTAGCTGTGGGAACTGGTGGTGTTTTGCCCCAGGAAGGGGTGTCTGTGGGGTTCTGCGCAGGGAAGGGCATTTGCAGGGGTCCGTGGCCTCAGCCCAGCTACCACCAACCTTCCTGTTGTTCATCTTGGCTGACCAGGTGGCCACCCAATTCAAGATGAGCCTCCTGGAGCTGGTAGAGATCTTGAAGTCAAAAGAGCCTGCCTATGTCCGCTGCATCAAGCCCAATGACTCCAAGCAGCCCGGTAGGTTCACCCCGTAGGCCGGTGGGGGCTGGGCCTCCCCTGCAGAGGCCGGTCAAAGCCCGCTGACCAGCCGGTGATCTCTGCCCCCAGGCCGCTTTGATGAGGTGCTGATCCGGCACCAGGTGAAGTACCTAGGGCTGATGGAGAACCTGCGCGTGCGCAGAGCCGGCTTTGCCTACCGCCGCAAATACGAGGCTTTCCTGCAGAGGTGGGGGCGGGGCCTGGCTTGGCGCCAGGGGGAAGGGGTGGGAGGGTGGGAGCCTCCGAGATCCTGGGCCGGAGGACAGCCCTCAGCTGTGGTGGGAGCCACGCCAGGGGTCCCTCCATGGTGCAGGCCTAATGTTAAGCTTGAGAGGGCAAAGACCAGCCCTCCGCACACCCAGGCCCTGGCCTCACAGAGCAGCTGGTCAGGGGTCCAATGAGGCATGCATTCACATACCTATCACCAGTGGAGACAGTAAAAGCCTGTGAAGGGGACAGAGTTTGCAGTCAGCTCAGAAAGCAACTTCGTGGTTATCCCAAGTCAGGGGTCTGAGGAGTCACCAGGCATGTCTTTCTAGGCCCGTGACCTTAGGCAGATGTTCAGTTCAGTTCAGTCTCTCAGTCCAATTCTTTGCAACCCCACGGACTGCAGCACACCAGGCTCCCCTGTCCATCACCAACTCCCGGAGCTTACTCAAATTCCTGTCCATCAAGTCGGTGATGCCATCCAACCATCTCATCCTCTATTGGCCCCTTCTCCTCCTGCCTTCAATCTTTTCCCAGCATCAGGGTCTTTTCCAACAAGTCAGTTCTTCACATCAGGTGGCCAAAGGATTGGAGTTTCAGCGTCAGCATCAGTCCTTCCAATGAATATTCAGGATTGATTTTCTTTAGGATTGACTGGTTGGATCTCCGATGAGAAACCTCAGTTTTCTCATCTTTAAAGTAGGAGTAGTAACAGAGCTACCTCCCCGACTTTCTGTGATCTGAGAGTTGGTGGGATCAGGAAAGCTGATCTGGGCTCCCAGAGAAGAGGGCTGGTGGGAGCGGGGGCGCTGGATGCATTTCTGCTCCTCCTGTCGCCAGGTACAAGTCACTGTGCCCAGAGACATGGCCCACGTGGACAGGACGGCCCCAGGATGGGGTGACTGTGCTGGCCAGGCACCTGGGCTACAAGCCGGAAGAGTACAAGATGGGCAGGTGAGTGGCACCCATGCCTGGGGTTTGAGGGGTACGGGGGTGGCAACCAGGGGATGATCACTGCTGCCCTCCCAGGACCAAGATCTTCATCCGCTTCCCCAAGACCCTGTTTGCCACAGAGGACGCCTTGGAGATCCGACGGCAGAGCCTGGGTGAGCGAGGGGCCCCACCCCTCCTGTCCAGTGGGGTCGTTCTGGGAAGTGGGAAAGAAATCACAATGTATTCGGGCTTCTTCTCCACGGCGTCTGCCACGCCCACATCGGGCTGCCCGCCTCGTCTGCTCCCGGACACACACTCAGCATGTTCCCGCATTGCTTTACTCCCTCTCTTGCTCGCTCTTTTTTTTCTTTTGGCTATTCTGGGTCTTTGTTGCAACGCACAGGCTTCTCTGGTTGCACAGCTCAAGCTTAGTTGCCTCACGGTCTGTGGGATCTTAGTTCCCCAACTAAGGATTGAACCCATGTTCCCTGCATTGCAAGGCAAAGTTTTAACCACTAGACCAGCCCTTGCCCTTTCCGGTACTCTCCTTCACTTATTTATCCTTGCTCTCGAAGCTGGTTCAGCCATTCCCCTTACTCAGTGAGCTCTTAACAGGGCCGGGCCCCCAGCTCGGTCCCTTGTGCTCTGGCCAAGTGACTTTCTTTCTCAACCACAGCCACGAAGATCCAGGCCACCTGGAGGGGCTTTCACTGCCGGCAGAAGTTCCTCCGGGTGAAGCGATCAGGTTCGGGTGCCCAGAGTTCTTCAGGACGGTGGGGGCTGGGGCTAGGGTGGGCCACCATGGGAAGAGAGGAGGTCAGCCGTTTGTGGTCTCCACAGCGACCTGCATCCAGTCATGGTGGCGCGGAACGCTGGGCCGGAGGAAGGCGGCCAGGAGGAAGTGGGCGGCGCAGACCATCCGGCGGTGGGCACTGGGCGCCACGCAGGGGCTGCAGGGCAGGGTGTGGGGCCGATCCGCCACCAGGCTTCTCACCTCCACCCATGTTGAACCCCCGCCCCCAGGCTCATCCAGGGCTTCATCCTGCGCCATGCGCCCCGTTGCCCCGAGAATGCCTTCTTCGTTGACCACGTGCGCACCTCTTTTCTGCTCAACCTTCGGCGGCAGCTGCCCCGGAATATTCTGGACACTTCTTGGCCCACGCCCCCACCTGCCCTGCGTGAGGTCCGTGGGCTCTCCCTGCTGACTGGGGGACCACCAACTCACCTAGCGGAGGGACCTAATAACCATGTGACCCGAGGATCCATGCGAAGGGAAGGGACTTGGAGCTGGGCCACGGAGAACAAGTTCTTTGCAGAGAAACAATTCAGGAATGGAAGGGTGGTCCAGGTTGAGGGGGGTGTCACTTAGGCCAAGACCCGATGATGGGCACATGCCTGTTGTCTGCAGAGGGAAGGGAGCCAGGCTGCCCTGACCTCCCTCTCGCCCACAGGCCTCAGAGCTGCTGCGGGAGCTGTGCCGGAAGAACATGGTGTGGAAATACTGCCGGAGCATCAGCCCCGAATGGAAGCAGCAGGTATGGGGCTGGGAGGCAGGTACTGGGGGGGCGGGGTGGGGGGCTGGTACTGGAAGAGAGCTGGCCTGGAGGACCTTTGCCCTGACTTAGCATGCAACCTTGAATTGATCCAGGCCCTTGTCTGGCCTCCTGTGTGAAGCGGAGACTGGAGTAGATTTTGCAAGGCAAATAGAGTTTATCTTCTAGAGCATCTGCACTGGACTGGTCGAGGCTGCCCAGAGTCCTGTGTCAAAAAGGCTGCAGCATCGGTCTGTTAGAATAGTTCCAGAGAGACATTGGTGACTGATGGGCCTTGTATTTGCCAACTTGGTATCGGATGATGATGAAGGACCCACCCAGCAGAGTTAACCTGCAGTAGTTGGTGTTTTTTTGGCATAATTTCATGTATTTTTGGCTATGCTGGGCCATCATTGCCATGCTCAGGATTTTTTCTAATTGCACTGAGTGGGGGCTGCTCTCCAGTTGTGGTCCACAGGTTTCTTGTTGCGACGGCTTCTCTTGCTGCAGAGCAGAGGCTCTAGGGCTTCAGGAGCTGTGGTTCCCGGGCTCTAGAGCACAGACTCAATAGTTGTGGCGCACCACAGGCTTAGTTGCTCCAAGACATGTAGGACCTTCTCAGATCAGGGGTTAAACTGATGTCCCCTGCATTGTAAGGCGGATTCTTAATCACAGGACCGCCAGGGAAGCCCCACAGTAGTTCTGAGCATTAGTGTCAGCCAACTTAAGATCTCAGGCCAGAGTGGAATCTCAGGGGCTCCAGGGCCTTTGATGATGGAATAACTCCCGAAGTGGGGCCTGGACCCTGACAGCACTGTCATGACCCTTCTGGAGAGGCCTCTGCCTCGGTTGCTGGGCATGGGGGTAAGAGAAGGGGCTGAAGGGGAGTGTTGGTGGCAGGGCTTAGCCTCCTGCTTTGAGGGCCAGAGAGAGGGTGAGGGAGGTGGTCTCAGCCCCTGTCTCAGCAGGCTCCTGCTCTGCTGTGACGGCCCCACCTCTCTGACATCCCCTGCCCTCTTTGCTGTGTCTCCTCAGCTGCAGCAAAAGGCCGTTGCGAGTGAGATCTTCAAGGGCAAGAAGGACAATTACCCCCAGAGTGTCCCCAGACTCTTCATCAGCACACGGCTCGGTGAGCCCCCACCCCTCCAGTGCACAAACCCTCCATCAGCAGCCTGGTCCCCTCTCTCCGCTCACACCCCCTTCGCTCCCCCATCTGGACTGCAGGCGCAGATGAGATCAACCCCAGAGTGCTGCAGGCCCTGGGCTCGGAGCCCATCCAGGTGAGACCCTGCTGGCAGCCCTCAGTCCCACACAGTTCAGCTGCCCGAGGGCTGCGTGGCTGGGGGTCGGGGCCTGGGCAGGGGGTGAGGAGGTCCCTCACCCACCCTCTGTCCCCAGTACGCCGTGCCCGTCGTGAAGTACGACCGCAAGGGCTACAAGCCACGCTCCCGGCAGCTGCTGCTGACGCCCAGTGCCGTGGTCATCGTGGAGGACGCCAAGGTCAAGCAGAGGATAGAGTACACCAACCTGACCGGTGAGCCCAAGTCCAGGTTGGGTCCAGAGAGGGGGCCCTGCTCTGCCCCTTGATCCCTGACCTCTGCCCTTTCCCCCCAGGAATCTCTGTCAGCAGCCTGAGTGACAGCCTCTTTGTGCTCCACGTGCAGCGTGAGGACAATAAGCAGAAGGTGCCCCTCGGGGCCTGGGGAGGCAGGGAGGGCACGGGTCCTCTAAGCGCTGGGCAGGGCCTGACCCCTGTCCCTGTGTGGGCCCCCAGGGGGACGTGGTGCTACAGAGTGACCACGTGATCGAGACCCTGACCAAGACGGCCCTCAGCGCTGACCGAGTAAACAACATCAACATCAACCAGGGCAGGTGAGGCAGGGAGGGCCGCTGAGTGGGCCGTGCATGCACAGGGGGCAGGCCTCACACACCCGCTTCTCTGCAGCATCACGTTCGCAGGGGGGCCCGGCAGGGATGGCATCATTGACTTCACACCCGGCTCAGAGCTGCTCATCACCAAGGCCAAGAACGGGCACCTGGCTGTGGTGAGTGTGGGGCCGGGGCAGAGCCTCTGGGGGCCAGGCCTTCCTCCCTCGGCCGTCCTGGACAGAGCCTGGGCACCTCCCTGTGGGTCTCGATCCAGAGGGCACCCTTCATCCCATTGCCCACTGAGCGCCAGAGACCAGTGCAGAGGGTCCTAAAGAGGGCAGCATGGGGAGGAGGCAGGGGATATGCTGCTTGGGAATAGAGGCCCACTCTCGTCGGGGCAGTAGGATCTAAGGGCTGAGTCTCCAGCACCGAGGCCTCCGGACCTGCCCCCTCCCCGCCCCAGCCTATGCTACCAGGTATCTAACTCACGAAGACCAGTGCCCGGAGCACCTCTGCTCCCTGCTCACCGCTGGGCTTCCCCCCTGGTGCCCGCAGGTGGCTCCGCGGCTGAACTCGCGGTGATGAAGGCGCCCGCTGGACCCTCCCGCCCCCCAGTGCTTCGCTCATCCCCTCCTCCCTTCCAGCTACCAAAGACTCGAGCTTCCAGACAGGGACCCAGGGACACCTCGAAGCCCACCGACAAACTCCCGCCTCGTGCTCGGCCCTCGCTCGAGGGGGCAGCAGGGGCGCAGGAAGCTGCCCCAGGAGTGGGCCAGGCCGGGCCACAGCAATAGGAAGAGCCGGGGCCAGAGGCAGCCACGCCAGCCCCACTGCCAATGCCAAATATTTGAGAGAAGGGAACTTTTGCTGAGATTTTTCTCTGAGATTTTTTTGATGCTTTATAGGAAACTATTTTTTAAAAAAGCCATCTTCCCACCGGTTCCCCCCAGCCCCCCAACCCCGACCCCCACCACCGCCAAGACACACTGGATGTGTTTTCCCTGACTCAGCAGGGCAGGGAATGTCGCCGAGAGGGTGGGCGATCTGGGCCCTGATGCCCTCTTCCCTGCCCAGGTCCCCCTCTCCTCCCCGTTCCCTTGGCACCTTGTCTGTCTGTCTGCCTGTCCACCTGTAGCCCACTCCGATATCCCCCTGGGGGCTAAAACCACCCTTGCCTGCCTCTCCGTCCAGCCTTAAAAATGCCCTTCTAATATCAGCCCAGCCTGAGGACATCCTGGAGTAAAGGGGGGACTCTCAGAGCAGAGGATTTAGACTACTGGGAGATCACCTAGTCGAGTCTTCTGGTGTGACGGAGCAAGAGATAGAGGCCCAGAGAGGGGAAGGGACTTGCCCAAGGTGATCCAGCAGGTTGGGGCAAAACCAGACTGTCCTCAGCACACCTCACTGCGTCTCCCAGGGACTGGGGGCCCCGTGAAACAGGCTCATGTCTTAAGGATGCATGTGGCTTCCTGACCAGCAATCAGCCTTGGGGGCCACCAGGTGGGAGGAGCGTGCCCACCTGAGTCCATGCCTTAGGATGACAAACACCCTACCCATATACTCTGGCCCCAGGTTAAGGACGCAGGGCCTTCACTGGCTCCTGACCCCCGTCCCTATCCTGGGAGCTTGGGGAAGGGGCTGGCCTTGGGAGGAGCTGCAGGGGCATCACCTTTCTGCTGCTTCTCCCCCACCCCCACCCCCAACTCCCCAGAGGGCCTGGGGGCTGCCCAGCTGCCTCTGCCCTTCTGCGGGTCTCAGTCCACTGCTGACACTTCTGCAGTCCAGAGAAACACTAAATAAAGCAATATGTGTTTGCCAATGTTGGTCTCCTTGTGAATGTTAGTAAAGGGAAGGACTTCCCTGATGGTCCAGTGGTAAGGACTTCCCTTCCACTGCAAGGGGCATGGGTTCAATCCCTGGTCAGGGAACTAAGATCCCACAGGCCACTTGATGTGGCCAAAAATAATAAATAAAAGGGAGATGACCCCCTAGAAGGCAACCAAGGGTCTTATATTACTCTTTTTTTTTTTCCCCAAAAACTTTTTATTTTGTATTGGGGAATAGCCAATTAACAATGTTACGGTAGTTTCAGGTGAATAGCAAAGGGTCTCAGCCATATATATATACATGTGTCCACTCTCCCCCAAACCTTCCTCCCATCCAGGCTGCCATGTAACACTGAGCAGAGTTCCAGAGTTCTATACACTGAGTAGGTCCTTGTTGGTTATCCATTTTATTTATTTATCTTTGTTTTTGTTTTTCTTATTCTTTCTTGGTTATCCATTTTTTTAAATTTTATTTTAATTGGAGGTTAATTACAATATTGTATTGGTTTTGCCATACATCAACATGAATCTGCCACAGGTATACATGTGTTCCCCATCCTGAACCCGCCTCCCTCCTCCCTCCCCATACCATTCCTCTGGGTTGTCCCAGTGAACCAGCCCCAAGCATCCAGTATCATGCATCGAACTGGCGATTCATTTCATATATGATATTATACATGTTTCAATGCCATTCTCCCAAATCATCCCACCCTTTCCCTCTCCCACAGGGTCCAAAAGCCTGTTCTATACATCTGTGTCTCTTTTGCTATCTCACATACAGGGTTATCATTACCATCTTTCTAAATTCCATATATATGTGTTAGTATACTGTATTGGTGTTTTTCTTTCTGGCTTACTTCACTCTGTATAATAGGGTCCAGTTTCATCCACCTCATTAGAACTGATTCAAATGTATTCTTTTTAATGGCTGAGTAATACTCCATTGTGTATATATACCACAGCTTTCTTATCCATTCATCTGCTGATGGACATCTAGGTTGTTTCCATGTCCTGGCTATTATAAACAGTGCTGCGATGAACATTGGGGTACAAGTGTCTCTTTCAATTCTGGTTTCCTTGGTGTGTATGCCCAGCAGTGGGATTGCTGGGTCATAAGGCAGTTCTATTTCCAGTTTTTTAAGGAATCTCCACACTGTTCTCCATAGTGGCTGTACTAGTTTGCATTCCCACCAACAGTGTAAGAGGGTTCCCTTTTCTCCACACCCTCTCCAGCATTTATTGCTTGTAGACTTTTGGATCGCAGCCATTCTGACTAGCATGAAATGGTACCTCATTGTGGTTTTGATTTGCATTTCTCTGATAATGAGTGATGTTGAGCATCTTTTCATGTGTTTGTTAGCCATCTGTATGTCTTCTTTGGAGAAATGTCTCTTTAGTCCTTTGGCCCATTTTTTGATTGGGTCGTTTATTTTTCTGGAATTAAGCTGCAGGAGTTGTTTGCATATTTTTGAGATTAGCTGTTTGTCAGTTGCTTCATTTGCTATTATTTTCTCCCATTCTGAAGGCTGTCTTTTCACCTTGCTTATAATTTCCTTTGTTGTGCAGAAGCTTTTAAGTTTAATTAGGTCCCATTTGTTTATTGGTTATCCATTTTGAGTAGAACAGTGTATACATGACCTTTCTAAAGTCACTAGCTATCCTTTCAGGGGTCTTGTATTATTATAATTTTTGCCTTGTCCCCAGGAGGCTGGGCTCCCTCCCCAGGGAAAAGGGCAGGAGTGATCAGTAGGTGCAACGTGGCCTTGCTCTTTCACTGACTGTCTGTGGAAGGGCCACTCAACCTGGTCTTTCCAAGGGGCAGGGGAGGGGGAGACATTACACAGCACCTGCCATGTGGCCCTTAGCCCAGCAGGCAGGGCTGACAGATGGAAACACAGCCCATTTGGGAAGTACAGGCCTCATGGGCACACTGGTGAGAAACTGACTCAGGTAGGGGTGAGGATTTGCAAGCACTTCACAGAGAAGATGACATTTGAGGTCATCCATCTCAAAGGACAGTCTATGAACTCCCCTGCAAATGATAAACCAAATGCAAAGTGGCTTGAGCAGAAAAGGGCATCTATTAGCGTTAGCAGCCTAACAGTCCCAGGCTGGGTCGGCTTCCAGGTGCTCACTTTCCGGAACGTGTGTGGTGGCTTCATTCTCAGGCCCATTCTCCCCTCGGGTGTGGTGGCAGCAGCAGCCATAGGCAGCCCCAGGCTTTGGGAATTCAGCCTCGGAAGCAGAAAGTATCTCTTTCTCAGTGATTTGAAAGTCTCAGCGGGGCTTCCCACGTAGCTCAGTGGTGAGTGAAGAATCTGCCTGCCGATACAAGAGACATGGGTTCATTCCCTGATCTAGGAAGACCCCACATGCTGCAAAGCAACTAAGTCCACGCGCCACAACTACTGAGCCTGTGCCCTGGAGCCCAGGAGTCACAACTACTGAGCCCACGTGCTGCAACTATAGAAAAGTCCACGCAGCAAAGACCCAGCACAGCCAAAAATAAATAAATAAAATTAAAATGAAAAAGAAAGTCTCAGAGCTGATTCTCAGCGGACCAGCTTGAATGAGGTGCTCTCCCCTTCCTCAACGGGTGTAATTTGGGAGCGGAGCTCATTTTGATATATGCCTACTGGACCTGGGTCACGTGCCTGCTCCCCCTCTAGACAGAAGCACAAACCACACCTGACCTCAAGGACAGAGACTAGGGAGAGATGATTTCCCTGAAAATTAGAATGCCGCCCCTGGAAGAAAGGGAGTAAGTGTTAAAAGCTGCAATTACAGAGCTCCTCCACAGGCTGTTTTCCCCAAAGGGAGGCGCCTTTGTAGGGAGGAGGAATGGCAATGGCTCGTGCAGGGTTTAAAGGTCATGAAAGGTTTAATTAGGAGTGAGGCTACCTACTGAGGGGTTTAGATTCATCACCTGGGACAGAAGTCCCCAAAGAACAAGATACCACATGACATATGACTATCTCGCACATCATGCGAAACGCTGGGCTGGAGGAAGCACAGGCTGGAATCAAGACTGCCGGGAGAAATGTCAGTAACCTCAGATACGCAGATGACACCACCCTCATGGCAGGAAGTGAAGAGGAACTAAAGCGCCTCTTGATGACAGTGAAAGAGGAGAGTGAAAAAGCTGGCTTAAAACTCAACATTAGAAAAACCAAGATCAGGGTTATGGTGAGTGTGGACGTGTTTTGTATTGCTGTCTAGATACATCAGTAGGAGAGTGGATAGGGGTACATGGCAGAAGGATGTTATTATTCAGTCAGATGCACCTGACACCCTGTTACTGGAGAAGCAGGGAAATTATATTGTATCCTATGGCTCAAAGAAAGATGATTATGAATATTGCGTGTCTGAGTATCTGAGAATGAGTGTCATCTATTGGGGTCTGACCTAGATCTCATCGGACAACTACACAGCATGAATAGAGAAGAAATTCTGACATGTATTCAGTCTTGTCAACACGAGTGTGGTGGAATAAGTGTTAGTATTGGACGTGGTCCTCATCTTTTGTACACTCTTAGTGCTGTTCAGATACTCTCTATGATAGTATTAATGTTACTGACATAAATAAAGTTGTGGAATATGTTCAGAGTCTACAGAAACAAGATGGCTCTTTTGCTGGAGATACTTGGGGGAAAACTGATTCGAGATTCTCTTTTTGTGCAATGGCAACTTTGGCTCTATTGGGGAAGTTGGATGCTATTAATGTGGAAAAGGCAGTTGAATTTATCATGTATGAACTTTGATGGTGGATTTGGTTGCAGGCCAGGTTCTGAATCCCATGCTGGGCAGGATTCTTGTCTATTACTAGTCAGTTGCACCAAGTAAATTCTGATTTACCTGGTTGGTGGTTTTGTGAACGACAGCTTCCATCAGGCAGATTCAATGTAAGGCCCAGAGAAGTAACCAGACGTATGTTATTCATGGTGGGTGTTGGCTTTCCTAAAGATAATTGAAAGGCTTCATTGGATTGATAGAGAAAAACTCTGCAGTTTCATCCTCCCATGTCAAGATGAGGAAACAGGAGGATTTACAGATAGGCCAGGAGATACGGTAGATCCTTTTCATACTATGTTTGGAATTGCTGGATTGTCACTTTTGGGAGAACAGATTAAACCTGTTAGCCCTGTTTTTTGCATGCCTGAAGTACTTTGGAGAGTGAATGTTCAGCCTGAACTAGTGAGCTAGGTTAGATCCCTTGATGGAGAAGTTGGTTAATACAGTTTTCATTGTGTTTTAACATTTCAGTAGGTGAAGTGCTTAACAAACTTAATGACTACCATGTTAATATTATGTACATAAGTTGTATTAATTTTAATAAATTATATAATTATGCATATTATAAATTAAGATCTTTATTGTATCTTTCCTTCGGGAATGTGTTGCTCTGATTTTTTTTTTTGTTTGTTTATGCTTCAGTGTATTTGTTTTCTTGTATGTCTTCATAAGAGCAAACTTGAATTCTGGTTAGCTGATGAAGTCTTGTGTTCTGATTATCCTGTGTACTCCCTTGATATGCTGTATATAACTATAGTTAATGTAAATTGGTCTTTGTCAGAACATTACTGATAAAGAGTTGATGAACCCCATAGGAATTAAAAGGTGAAACAAAAATAAATGGCTGAAATTTGGGAATAAAAATAAAAAACTAAGATCATGGCATCTGGTCCCATCACTCCGTGGGAAAGAGATGGAGAAACAATGGAAACAGTGAGAGACTTTATTTTTGGGGGCTCCAAAATCACTGCAGATGGTGACTTTAGCCATGAAGTCAAAAGACACTTGCTCCTTGGAAGAAAAGCTATGACCAACCTAGATAGCATATTAAAAAGCAGAGACATTACTTTGCCAACAAAGGTCCATCTAGTCAAAGCTATGTTTTTTTCAGTAGTCATGTATGAATGTGAGAGTTGGACTATAAAGAAAGTTGAGCGCCAAAGAACTAATGCTTTTGAACTGTGGTGCTGAAGACTTTTGAGAGTCCCTTGGATTGCAAGGAGACCAAACCAGCCAGTCCTAAAGGAATATTCAGTACTGAATATTCATTGGAAGGACTGATGTTGAAGCTGAAAGTTCAGTACTTTGGCCACCTAATGCAAGGAACCGACACATTTGAAAAGACCCTGATGCTGGGAAAGATTGAAGGCAGGAGGAGAAGGGGACAACAGAAGATGAGATGGTTGGATGGCATCATCAACTCAATGGACAAGCTGGTGATGGACAGGGAAGCCTGGCGTGCTGCAGTTCATGGGGTAGCAAAGAGTTGGACACAACTGAACGACTGAACCTAACTGAACTAATTTTGTATCAGGGTTCACACCATCCTGTGACCACACCTAGATTTGAGACACCACCCCACAAATAAGTTACAGAAAAATGAAAGCACCACAATCATTTGTCCATTCTTGTCAGTAGGAACCGCGCCCTGAGAAGCTGACACCAAGGAGTGGACAGATAAGATGAGCAATCGGATAGGTGCAATTACCAGCTTTACAGCTGTAACCACATGCCTTCCTCTAGCAAGCGGAAGCACATGGGAGAGTGAGGTCACCGACTCAGTCCAGAGGCAGCCACAGACCTATCCTTTTGAGAGGTAACCAAAACCATTGTGCACCCCCAGCTCACCTCCTGCGGGAAGGGCAGTGCTTGCCAGGAGACACCTGCCAATTACAGGAAGCTAAATCTGACTCTGAACAAGTGCCTCCACTGGACTCTCCTTTCAGTCATTTCGTCATTCAACTAACATTCACATAAGGCCTACGTGCCGGGCATTCTGCCAGGCGCTTGAGATACAACAGGAGCAGAAAGACCAAAATTCTTGCTCCTATGGAGCTTACACATATTAGGGAAGAGAGGACAATGCATGAAACAAATCTGTATAATGAGAAGGTGAGTACAAGGAAAACAAAGCAGAGAAGGGGGAGGGGGAAAGTGGGGCAGGCAGTCTGCAGTGTCGGATGGGCGAGTGAGGGAAGGTCTCCGTGATGAAGCAACGTGGAAGCAGAGACCAAGGAAGGAGATCTCTGAGGGAATGACCACGGACGTCTGGGTAGAGAGAACAGCAAATCAAAGCAAGGGGGAAGAGAAAGGTTAGTGGGGCCAGAAAGGAGTGGGCAGGAGGAGAAGAGCAGAAGAGAAGTCAGGCACACTTGCATCTCACCTGCTTCAGATGTTCGCGACAAGGAAGATGGCACCCTCTTCCTCTCTCTCTTTATTTTTTTTTTGGCCATGTCACATAGCATGCAGGATCCTAGTTTTCTGCACTGGAGGCACAGAGCTCTAACCACTGGCTCGCCAGGGAACTCCAGACACCTTGATTTCTCCCTGCAGAGGTAACTGTGTGAGCAGCTCTTCTAAAGGGTGGGACGATCAGAAGGACTTACACTGAAGCAAAGCAGATGAATGAGTCTCAAAAGCCCCAAAGCATGTCGTCGCCCCAGGGAACATCTCACTGACCTCTCTAGGAAACTCCCAACTGTGGTGCTGGAGAAGACTCTTGAGAGTCCCTTGGTCTGCAAGGAAATCCAACCAGTCCATCCTAAAGGAGATCAGTCCAGGGTGTTCATCGGAAAGACTGATGCTGAAGCTGAAGCTCCAATCCTTTGGTCACCTGATGTGAAGAGCTGACTCATTGGAAAAGACCCTGATGCTGGGAAAGATTGAGGGCAGGAGGAGAAGGCACGAGAGAGTACGAGATGGTTGGATGGCATCACCAACTCAATGGACATGAGTATGAGCAAACTCCAGGAGATGGTGAAGGATAGGGTAGCCTGGCATGCTGTAGGTAGCCCATGGGTTTGCAAGGAGACGGACACAACTAAGTGACTCAACAACAAAAGGGAGGTCCCACCTCCTGCCTTGGTTCCCAGCATGCTCTCCCCCCCCCTCCCCTGCCTTGCAATCTCTTGACTTCCTTCTGCAGAGCTGCCTCTAGATCCTACCTTTGCATAGCTTAAGACAGATCCAAAACTAAGGGCTACCCACTGGTAGGAGGTGAATGGTGGGGAATCTCTCTTCTTCATAATCCAAAAACTCCAGCAGAGACTTGGGAAAATTTTTTTTTTTTTTTCTTGAGACTTGGGAGTTTTTCTGTCTCCTTTCTCTCTTCTTGTCTCCATCCGTGGATGAGAACTAGGCAGAAATGTATTTTCCCACCAGTACAAATGGTGCCTATACATATACCAAACTTTGTCTCTCCCTTTCTCTCATACACATTTTTCAAGGTGATACTGCCATTTTCTCTGTATATAGCAATTTTTGTTACAGGAATACTTTTTTTTTTTTTTTTTTAAGGAAAAGTGAGTGAGTAACCCAACTCGGGAGGGTTTCATTTTATATAGTACCCTTGAATTGTGCAGGGCACAACTTGCACAGCTGTATGAGGCAACTCTCATGACTTTAGGAGACACAGACACAGGCAGGCAAATAGATCCTTGAACCCCTGCTCCTGGACCTTTGCTAAAATAGTGCCTTTCTCCGCAGTGAAAATACAGAGTCCAAACCACTGGATAGCCAGGGAATTCCCAGGAACGCCTTTCTTCGGTTAGAGGGGAGGGAGTGGAGGACCTTGATGTGGTTTTCTCTTGAACTAGGGAAGCCTTCTCTTTCTTTTCCCCTTTCATCTCTGCTGCTCCTTCAGGCAACTCCAGGAGCATCTTCTTGCACAACAAGGTCACATTCTTTACATTCTTTGTAGGGCAGATCTCAGACTTATCTAGGGGCAAAAGCCACCACCTTAGCTGTAAATCTTTCTGAATGAAGGGGAGAGGAGGAGGAGAAGGAGAAGAGAAAGAAGGGAAGGGCAGTAGCGTTTGCCCTTTTTTTGTCCCAAGGCCACTCCTGCTCCCACCTCGCTGGCCTCTGAATTTGTAGGTTCTCTATGATCCGAGGCAGAATACACTTAACGGCTGCCTGGTGCTAGGCATCCCTTCCTTTCCTGGTGGCTCAGACGGTAAAGAACCTGCGTGCAGTGCAGGAGATCCGTGTTCATTTCCTGGGTTAGGAAGTTCCCCTGGAGAAGGGAATGGCTACCCACTCCAGTATTCTTGCCTGAAGAATTCCATGGACAGAGAATCCTGGCGGGCTACAATCCATGTGGTTCCAAAGAGCGACTAACACTTTCACTTTTTCATCCCCTCCTTACCAATATCCTTGCCTGTTTTTCAGCTTAGTTATGATTTGTTCTCTCCTCCCTCCCTCTTTCTTTTCGTCTCCTCTTTCTTTTTCTCTCTTTTAAGGTATTTTGTTTTGTCATGCCATGTGTGCTAGAAAGGGGGCTTAGAGGCACTGCTTCAGACCCCCATGGCAGTCCATGGTAAGGTCCTGCCCCAAAGGCCAGTCATCCTGGGGAAATGAAAAGCAGGCACTACTCTTCCCAAAGGACCAGACTTCACCCTGGCCTGGCTTCTTCTGCTGGCTTGTGGTGACATGCTGTGACTAAGCCAGGGTCGTGATGAGTCACCCACAGCAGGGAAGATGCCCTTGCTCTCCACCCCTTCCCAGAGCAGGCCCAGGGGCATGTGAAGTGGGTCTGAAAGAGGTGTGTTATTCATAGAAGACCATAAAACCCAGGGCTGACTGATTTTTAAAAAATGTTTATTTCTGCCATCCTTCCTCTACTCTCCCCACCCATCTCCTGCCTCTCCTATCCTCAGAAGTCTGAGGACACAGCAGAGTGATCATAGCTCTCGTCTCCTTCCAGGATTTGAATCCCAGATCCCAACAGCAGCTATCTATCTCTGGACAAGTCACCTAACCCCTCTGAGCTTCATTGGTTCAGTTCAGTTCAGTTGCTCAGTCGTGTCTGACTCTTTGTGACCCCATGAATAGCAGCACACCAAGCCTCCCTGTTCATCATCATCTCCCGGAGTTCACTCAGACTCACGTCCATCGAGTCTATGATGCCATCCAGCCATCTCATCCTCGGTCGTCCCTTTCTCCTGCCCCCAATCCCTCCCAGCATCAGAGTCTTTTCCAATGAGTCAACTCTTCGCATGAGGTGGCCAAAGTACTGGAGTTTCAGCTTCAGCATCATTTCAGCTTCATGGGTTAAATGGGACCAATCCATAAGGTTGTTGATAGGATTAAATGAAATGATCCATCTAAGGGCAGTTAGCACTATGCCTGGCAGGTACTATTTCCTGAATAAATGTTAGCTGTTATTACGAAATGATTATGGAGTGCCTCCTACAGTAGATGCTTGGCCTTTGAGATCTACCATGGCATACAGACTTGTAGATGAAAGATTACGGTACAGTGGTTAAGAACCATAATAAAGATAATAAGGAAATAGGGCTGTACATAGAGAGGGAGTGATGTGATGGTCAGGAAAGGGGAAACTTTTGTCACTGAGATCCCAAAAGGAGTGGAGGGGCATTCCAGAGAGAAGAAACACAAGGTTCATGTAGAGGTGGTGAAGATGAGATGGTGGCTTGGTTGTATGCCGTGAGGTAAATGGGGAGTTCTAACACCTGGAGGTTGTTAAAAGTTTTATACAGAATAGCAGCTGACTCAGAGCTATAATTGAGAAAGTGCAAACTGGCAGATGTGTGCTATACAACTAGGGGCAGCAAGACTATAGAACACCAGTGAGCAGGCTGTCACAGGAATACAAAAATAGATGCGGGATGTAAAGGTATAAATGGTCCTGACAGCAGGGAGAGCAAAGGCTACCCATGGCCACAGTTAGAGTTTAGAGAATCTGGGTAGGTGTCTTGAGAGCCTAAACAGAGAGAACTCCATACTTCCACCTGGCTTGGCACACTCTGTCCCCTTTGTCTTGAATGCTCTTCCCTGATTGCCATTCAATATTCAGTGCAAGCCCTCCTGGATTCCCCTACAGAATGGATTAGGGGGCTATGCTATGTGTTCCTAGAGCCCCTTGCCCCTTCCCCACTTGGCACGCCTTCCTCATAGACTGTTTCCTGGTTTCTCCCACTGGTCTGCGAATTCGGTGAGGGAAGGGCTCACCCTTGATGACCTTTGCACCCTCAGGGCAAATGTGGTCAACTGTTTGCTGAATGAATCAGTGAAAACAAGAACTTCAGCAGGCGTGGGGAGAAGCTGGAGGAACCATCAGAAAAAGACAATCTCAGGAAACACAGGCCCTGGGGCCACATCACCTTTTCTGCTCTAATTCTGTACCCTAGTCGCTGCCTAGAAGCCTGGGCCTTCCAGTAACTTGAAACCTGGAGGAGCAAAGAACCGCGTCGCCAACAGCCTACTGGTAGCTGAAGCCCCGCCCCTCGGCCCTGGACTCCCCCTCACCCTCTGCAGTCCCAGTCCCAGCCAGGCGGCGACGCCCAAGAGGCCGCATGCGCAATGCGCTCACGATCTGTCACTTGCCCTTCTCCCAATGGCGGGCGGTGGTCCCCTTCCCGGCATCCTCCCGGGGGCCAGGAGCACGTCATTTCCGGTGGGGAAGGCCCGCGGCCGCCGCCGCCATTTCGGGCGCTGCTGTGAGGCTGAGACCCGAGCCGGTCCGCTGGGCGGCGGGGGCCGGGGCTGGAGGGGCGCGCGCGGCGGCGGCGGCGGCGGCGGCGGCGGCGGCGGCCCAGCGTGTAGGCACGGAGGCGGCCATGGCGGGCAACTTCGACTCGGAGGAGCGGAGTAGCTGGTACTGGGGGCGGCTGAGTCGGCAGGAGGCGGTGGCGCTGTTGCAGGGCCAGCGGCACGGGGTGTTCCTGGTGCGGGACTCGAGCACTAGCCCCGGGGACTATGTGCTCAGCGTCTCCGAGAACTCGCGCGTCTCCCACTACATCATCAACAGCAGCGGCCCGCGCCCGCCGGTGCCACCGTCGCCCGCCCAGCCTCCGCCCGGTGAGGGACGGACGGGACGGGAGGCCTGGGGCGGGGGTGAGGGCCGCGGAACTCCCCAGTCTGGCTGGCTGCGCCTCGAGAGCTGACCCCCACGAGGGACGTGGGCAGAGGGCTGGAGTGAGCGTGGCCAGGGCGCAGCTTCTGCCGGGGCTCGCTCCCACGGACCAGCGCGAGTGTGTGGGGGAGGAGGAGCCTCTGGGTGTGACTTGGGAGGACAGCCCAGGGGAAGGGGAACTGCCTCGGCCCCAGGGTGGGGCTAGCGCCCGAGCAGAGCCGGGCAACGTGGGGACAAAGAGCTGAGAAGGATGTTGGCACTGCGGGGCATCACTTGGCAGCGGTGCCGGGAATGAATCCGATAATCCTACAAGTGGCTTTTTAGGCTTGAAACATTTCTTGCAGTGTTGGAAAGCCGGGTTTGGCCATACTCCCCTGGTGGCCTTTGGTAGGAAGTCACCACATACTGGCCGAGAGGGATGGAGACACCCTCAGGAAACCGGTCAGCTTTTTCCTTTCTTGGGCATTTTTCCAAAATACTTTTACCTTCCTCTTCCCCCGCGGAGGATGAAGGTGGTGAGCTAAGTGCCTTGGTTATAGAAGAAAAGCCTCTGTGACCAACCCTGAATAAGCTGATGTCCGGCTGACTGTGTCCAAGAGATCTGAGCTTCCAGAGACTGTTATCCACAATGAGGGGGGTTATAGTTTTCAAAGCAATCAGTGGAGGAAAGATTTTTATTTTTATATTTCAGGAAATAATTCAGAAATAAGCCAGTGGAAACAGTCCTTTCTCTGAAAGTGAATGGAAGTTCATTTTTCCCCGGACTCGAACGTTATCAGTCTTGTTTGTCCTCCAGGGCCTCTCCTTGTTCAGTAAGTTGAGGGCTGTGGCTTGAGTCTTCTAGATGTTGAAAACAGATCCCACTGAAGTGACTCTCTTGAAAGTTTAAATGATCTGCACTGTATATTCCTTGCTAAAGGTTGAGATATGACAGTCACCCAGGCCACTGGAGTTGTTAAGGGGATTTGTGCACTTGGTACTTGAGATTTGTGGTATACAGAGTAATTTTGAGGTTACTGTTACCTGTGTAACAGTACGGAGAGTCTTAGTGCCACCTCGCTGTTCCAGGTGGAAGCAGTTTAATCCTGACCACGTGAGACTAGATTCAGGCCAATCTCACCTGAATTAAGAGACTCCGGAACCAGCTTTTGCAGACTTGCTCTTTTAGGAGAGTCCTAATTTAGGGTTATTCTCTCTGACCAGAAATGAAATGGGATAATCTCTTGTTAACACATACCAATTAAAAAAGCGTAGGGATCATAAAGCTTACAAATTATTCTAGGTCTTTCTCAGTCTTGGTGGTTTAATAGCATTATAACATGAGGTGGGAATGTGTTTACTCTAAACCAAACATTTTCTACTTTTTACCACCTTCATGATGTCTGGGTTTTTGCATTACTGTGCAGTGACATGATGGCAGACAGTCACTGAAACTCAAGTTCCCAACCTTCTGTGTGTTTTGTTGGTTGAAAAATTTGGAAATAGCAGCAGGGGCTTTGCTGGTGGCTCAGATGGTAAAGAATCTGCCTGCAGTGTAGGAGAACCCAGGTTCAGTCCCTGGGTGGGGAAGATCCCTGGGAGAAGGAAATGGCAAACCAGTCCAGTATTCTTGCCTGGGGAATCCCATGGACTGAGGAGCCTGGCGGGCTACAGTCCATGGGGTTGCAAAGAGTTGGATGCGACCTGACTAACACACAGCTTTGTTTGAGCTTTCCCCACGTCTTGGTGTTGATAACTTTAATCTCAGCTGTTACCTTAATGTTGAGCTCCACCTTTTCGTAACAGATATGAATTCAGATCTTTGGCCCCAGAGAGAAGGTGAGGATTGCCAGAGTTTGTGGCTGGGGTGTGGAAAGTTCATGGGCATTGTGGTCCTTTTTTTTCTGCCGTATACCCTATTTTCTGCATAGGACAGTTGATTCAGTTGCTGTCTTTATAAAGATTACTTAATCTTTGTTCTCCCCCTCCCCCCATGAAGCTCTTTTCTTTTGAAGCCACACAGAAGAATTTCTTGAATTTTAGAGAGGCATATACAATATTAATAGCTGCCATTTATTGACTGGTTATTCTCTGCCAGGCACTTTGCTGAGTACATTATATGCCTTGTCTCATTTACTGTCTATAACAGTCCAGTGAGGAAAGTACTATGACCTCCACTTATTAAACTGTTTCCATTTTATAGATGAGGAAACTGAGAGTCAGAGATACAGTAAAGTGCCCCAAAGTCACACAGCTTGTAAGCGACTGAGCCAGAATTGCACCTAGGAATTGTGGCCTGAGAGCTGACACTGTTACACTGCACTGCTTTCTGTCAGAGCCAGTTTACTTTTGAGATCCCAGCAGTGCACTTTGAAGCCTCAACACTTGCGTCTGTTCTGGGCCCCAGGTTCTGTTTATAGACTGAAAGGAGGGACTTCCACGCTTCCACTGTAGGGGGCATGGATTTGATCCCTGGCTGGGGAACTGAGATCCTGCATGCCGCGTGGCATGGCCTAGATAAAGACCAAAGGAAAGGGTGACAAGAGACTGGCTTCAGTGCTCAGGCGGTATGCAGCTGCTATCGAGAGTCAGTGATGAAGAAGTTTTTAGTAACCTTATCTACCAGATTAAATATGGGAACTGAGCTTTTTGTTTAGGATTATATAATGTATTTTGTGGGCATAATGCATAGGATTAATTTGTACGGAATGGCTCAGCTATACATTTTAGAGGTATATGAACACAATAGACCAGATACTCTCCACTTTTTCCAGTCAGCTTGTTTTACCTTGGGTTTAGCTCCCACAGGCTGCCAGTGCTGCCGTTGCCTGGAAGTCCCCTGACTGTGCCCCAGGGCCATAGGGCAGGGCTTGATCAAGTCTACTGGTCACACTCTGTCAGGGGTACCTCTTGGGAAGACTTTGCAATCCTTGATTGATCCACTAGTTTTTACCTCTTGAACATGAGGTTTTACTAGACCTTGTCCAATAAACAGTTGATAAAACAGTAAATATGAGTTGGAAGAATAGTTAAAAGCTTGTGTTCTGAAGTCTGGGTTTGAATCTTCCTTGCTGCTGCTAAGTCACTTCAGTTGTGTCCGAGTCTACGCAACCCCATAGATGGAAGCCCACCAGGCTCCTCCGTCCCTGGGATTCTCCAGGCAAGAAAACTGGAGTGGGTTGCCATTTCCTTCTCCAAGGCATAAAAGTGAAAAGTGAAAGGGAAGTCGCTTAGTCATGTCCAACTCCTAGCGACCCCATGGACTACAGCCTACCAGGCTCCTCCATCCATGGGATTTTCCAGGCAAGAGTACTGGAGTGGGGTTCCATTGCCTTCTCCGTTGAACCTTCCTTATCTTCTGCTTACTGCTCATATAACCATAGGCAAGTTCTTTAACTTCTCTCTGCCTCAGTTTCCTCATCAGTGAAAGAGGGGAATTAGTACTGACAGGGTTATTTCAAGGGTTAAATGAGTTTTAGTATATTAAATGCTTAGGAATGGAACTAGCATTAGGTATATTAACAGATGTGGTGGAGAGGGAAAAACTGAAGCAGAATGGAAAACAGTTCTCAGCTTTGAGAGGCTCACAGCATGTCTGAAGGAGTAAGTGGTGGGTGGGGGTGCATCAGGCAGTATGAAGGAGCCTTGGAGCCAGTGTGTGGAAACAAGACGATGGCTTCCATTGCCTGCTCAGCCCAGAACCTCCTACCTGTTGGCCCTAGTGGGCGAGGGGAACATAGAAACTTGTCTCATTTTGGGGGTGGAGGCAGATGCTAGGGTGATGATTGTGCTGCCTCTTCAAGGTGGTGCTGGGCCAGGCCACTTCTGGAGATCCTAGGGGACTGCCTCTTATCCACTACTGCCTTTTTGAACATCCAGCATTTATTTCATTTGTTTGGCTCATCCTTGTAGTTCTCAAACCTGGTCCTCATGATTTACTCTTTAATGAGTTAAAGATATTCAGTGGTTCTATGAGGAGTTCTTTAGTGAGTTACTTAAAGATTTTAGACCCTGCCCCCCCCCCAAAAAATCCGTAGTAAAAGAAAGTGCGTTTATTTATCGCCAGCCTTCTCTAAGCTTTCCCTATGTTCATGTGAAAGTATGACTCTAGACAGGCAGGTATTGGACAGTGGTTTTTTCAAACCAGTCTGACCACAGAACTTTTTGAGAAGCATCTTGAGATTCTATGGAATCTTCTTTGGGAAGAATTGAAAATTTACAGAGGTGTTCAGAGGTTTGGGGGGGGGGTTGTATATTAAGCTGATTGGCCTTTTATTGGGCATCTATAATATACCAGCTACTTTTAGGAACTTACTATTATTAGATAGAAATTATTATTATATAGATCCCTGTGAAAAGTTAAATAAGAATTCAGATAGCTAGAAATACCACAGCCTGAATTCTTCAAACTTTGTAAGTCTGAATCTGCAAAGTCACATGCTGATATCCACCATTTTTAGAGCTTTTTCAGGATACTTTCTCAAATGAAGTCAGTGGCCTTGTTAGTCTTTTGTAGTGGACAGATGGTAAGAGCTTTGAAGGAATCTCTATAAATACCATAGGCAGTGGAGAAAGAAGAGAGGGAATGAGAATCTAGGAAAGAGGAAAGGAGAGCAAGTGTGAGGTTAAGAGACTGACAATGGAGCCACTGTGGCGATGCCCATGCCAGAAGTGCCTTGGCCTGTTTAGCCCCCAGAGCTCTTGGGTGTTCTTCATAAAACTCTCAGGGGATTGTAAAAACTGTTGTAACCTGAGGGCGGACATGCTTGGAAGTGATGAGTTGAGCGTGTACAGCTCTGTTGGTTAAAAGATAGCTCTGACTGCCTTGATTCTGATTGCTGGCTATGTTCATAACTGCACATTTAGAATCCAGCACAGGTTTGATGGAGAACAAGTCAGTGAGGTTTTCCAAGTCCCAGCTCGGAGAACTCTGCTGTTGGTTCTGTTCTCTAAACTGACTGACTGTCTCCTTCCTTTCCCGCCCTTCTATTTCCTGGCTTTAGCTGTTTGTGGCTGGAAAGAGATGAACTAGGGAAAAGGAGCCGGAGCACATAGCTGTGGTGAGGTTTGGGCTTATCTGGAACTTATGTATGTATATTTTGTTCCCCCTCCTCTCCTGAAGCTTGATTGCCCCATACATATATATATAACATGTAACTGCTGCAGCGGTACACAAAAACAGGTATTTCTCTATGGAATAATTATAATATCATTAGAATAGGAAAAGAGAGAGTTCTCTGGTGGTTCAGTGGTTAGGACTCCAGGCTTTTGCTGCTGGGATCTTGGTTCAATTCCTTGTCAGAGAACTGAGATCTCCCAAGTTTCCCAATGTGGCAAAACGAAAGAAGGAAAGAAAGAACCATTCAGGAATGGAAAGAGCTATTCTTTTATAGTAATTTTGTTCTATCTTAAAACATCGCTTGTTGTTGCCACTGATCTTTGTAGAGTACATCCCCAATTGGAAGTGACTGCCAGGGGAGAAGAAGTCTTACTGAAACACGCTGCTGTGCTCCTTGCTCACCAGCCACACTGTGTTTGCATTTGTATGCGCAGCTGTGCTGTGAGTTTCTCAAACCTGGGGACAGATGTTCATGTAACTTTTCCTCACTTGAGAGTTATGTTCATTATTAATGAGCACCGTCCCTAAAGGGTGACTAGTGAAAGCCATGTTGGCATTTGTACCTTGGCGTATTGTTGGGTAAATTCTAGGAAGGGAACTTTTATTCCTAGGTGTCACCAGGACAATTTTCTAAGCCAGGTTCTCGAAGGTTCTCCCTACCACTCTGCCCTTTAGGCTTTCTTGACCAGGCAGTACAAAGTCGGTCTTCTTGGAGCTCACACTGACTCTGTCCTTCACATAGTTCCACAGGCCTGAAGGATCACTATAGCCTAGAGGTGATAGATGAGGTAGCCATGCGTCTTCCTTGTTTACCAGGCTGGAATAGGAATTATTACCCATCAGTTTTGAGCTTTAGAGAAGAGAAACTCCAGAATGTAGCACCACTGTGCTCTGGTATGGTCATAACCAAAATCATCTCTCCAGTCACCAGTTCTGCACTTGGAGCTATTGGGGTTGCATTCTGCTGGTGTCTGA
Source organism: Capra hircus (assembly GCF_001704415.2). Classification (NCBI taxonomy): domain Eukaryota; kingdom Metazoa; phylum Chordata; class Mammalia; order Artiodactyla; family Bovidae; genus Capra; species Capra hircus. The sequence continues at coordinate 22,379,964 of NC_030826.1, read as the reverse complement.
GGAGCGTTTGCCATAGATGGACAATCCTGGGTATGAGCATGTATTTCAACATCTTGAGTCAGAGAGACAGCCAACATTACTGACTGGGCTATTAACTCGTTTTAGTTTATAGCCATGAATTCCACAGATGGACTTTTGCAATGTAAGAAATGTGCATCTGTCCTCTACATTGTGTCTCGGCCTTTGTTTCATATGGGTGGAAAGAGAAGTCACTCATGAGTATACATTCTGTCTTGAGGACTTTTGGTTAACCTCCAAAGTTTATCACTTCACCTCTCCCCAGTAGAGAATTTTAAATGTACTTTTTCTGGTCTATCTGGACAGAGTGTTGTCTAACACGGAACAAAATAATTTGGTCTCATTTTTTAGAGTGGCGAAGCAATTTAGACAGCTGGGCTACCGCAGTGTTCCTGTTTCACAGTGTTAACAGCAAAGGGTTTTTAGATGGATTGGCTAGGTTTTTGTTTTGACTGACTGGTTTTAATAGGAGTGGTGAGGGTAGTTTAGGCCCTCTCTTTAACAAAGAACTCAAACAAGTAATTTTCACAAAACAAGTACAAATATTCAATAAATGTGAAAAACATCAAACAATCAAAGATGATATTTAAGAAGAGATATCCTTGCTGTTCTGGCAAGGACATGGGGGAAATGAGAACTCATAATCCATTGGTGTGAGTGTAAAATCATAAAACTTTTTGGACGACAGGCAACATAAATCTTGGTGTTCTTACCCTTTGATCCAGCAGTTGCATTTTAAGACGTTTATCCTAAGGCGGTAATAAAAAATGTTCATTAATAAAAGCACTCATAAGAGCATTGTTTGCATAGTGAAAGATTGAGAATAAAATATCCCACCTCTTGTTGGGATAGCTGCTGGGACCTATGAAAACGGAGAGGTTGCTACATTTCCTGAGGTTGAAAAGAAAAAGAAGACTAACACAGCCTTGAACCCTTGTACTCTGCAAATGGAATAGCCACGGAACGTTTTGGGAGAATGAACAAGAGGTTTCCATGGTGCTCTGTCTTTGGTCCGATATGTGAGCTTGTCATGACGGGCGTGGTTGCTCTCTCACAGCCTCTGTCTCTTCTCTGCTGCAGGTCGTGATCGCTCACCTTCTTCCCAGGGAACATTTGAGCTACAAAGTATGATTTTAGTTTACTGTTAGGAGAAGGGGTTATTTAGATTATTTTTTTCCTTCTCTTTCTTTCTGGTTAAATATTGAGTAAATATGTGCGGGGAGATGCTTAAAATCTGCATTTCATCTCCAGTATATCTTTCAATAATACCCTGCTCTGTTTTTTTTTTAGGGGTGAGTCCCTCCAGACTCCGAATAGGAGATCAAGAATTTGATTCATTGCCTGCTTTACTGGAATTCTACAAAATACACTATTTGGACACTACAACGTTGATAGAACCAGTTTCCAGATCCAGGCAGGGTAGTGGAGTGATTATCAGGCAGGAAGAGGCAGAGTATGTACGAGCCCTCTTTGACTTTAATGGGAATGATGAAGAAGATCTTCCCTTTAAGAAAGGAGACATCCTGAGAATCCGGGATAAGCCTGAAGAGCAGTGGTGGAATGCGGAGGACAGCGAAGGGAAGAGAGGGATGATTCCAGTCCCTTACGTGGAGAAGTATAGACCTGCCTCCGCCTCAGTATCGGCTCTGATTGGAGGTAACCAGGAGGGTTCCCACCCACAGCCACTGGGTGGGCCGGAGCCTGGGCCCTATGCCCAACCCAGCGTCAACACTCCGCTCCCTAACCTCCAGAATGGGCCCATTTATGCCAGGGTAATCCAGAAGCGAGTCCCTAATGCCTACGACAAGACAGCCTTGGCTTTGGAGGTACATAATGTGCAAAATGTAGAAAGAAGAGATCTGCTACAGGGTCTCCCTTTCAGACCTCTTAGAGCTTTGTAGGAATGCTGAATATAAGCAGCAGCATTGTAACATTGTTATAGATGTTGAATGGTACTTTTACCATTAAGTACTGATCTTGGCACTTAATGTTGGGTTTTCTCTTTTTTATAGAAAACCTATTTTGGAATGAGTAAGCTTAAAACTGTATAACTGAATGTTCTGATTGATTTACTAAACCATACTTTGACTTCTTTAATAACACTACCTGAATTCACAGGAATTAACCTAAAATATTTTTTTTCATCTACATTCTAATCTGTTTCTTTCTGTTTATCATTATCTAACATAAGTGGGCTCCACAAATTTGAGTATAAGTGGTCTCTATCAAAATACTTAAGTGAATTTTCTTATAGAAATGTGTTTTTACTTTAGGGGGCTTGGGGTTTCTTACCATGACTAATTGTATAGGTGTAATGAGATAGACACCCAAAAGCGTCAGTTCCAAGAAGCAGCAGGTTTACTTGGTCTTTGTTGTTTGCTGCATTTTATCCTCGAGAAACCAGTTCCTCCTGAGGAGTAAATTTTTACCTTTACTGGTGGATAGTTATCCTTGGTAGCCCATCTCCTCTGGCCAGCCATCACATTGTTTATTCTCATCTTTAGTGCTCACAGCTTTGTTTCTTACCTCCTCTCTTTCTTCTTCCCTCCCTCTCTTTCTGAGTTATGCAGAGATAGTGGTTCAGCATAAAAGCTAGAAGTGGCATGCTTTCCTGTCTTTCAGAGCCTTTCAGATATGATAACTTTAAGCAAGTAGCTAAATTTCATGAGCATAGGCTGAAGTTACTCAGGGGTACAGGTTAGCAGAGAAGGGGCTAAAGTATTAATATATTTTTGTAAATGGAAATCTCTAAAATCCTTTGGATCATGCTTATACAGTGAGGAGTGGGAGTTGCCTAAGTAAAAGGCTGTACAGTAAGCTGAAATTTATTTGAAATAGTCTGATATTACTGGATTTAAAATTTTTCATTTGCATTCTGAAGAGTGGGTGCAGAGAAGGATTAGGTCTACAGGTTTAACTGAAAAAAATGTGTGCTTTTAAAATGTGTATATTTTGAGATCATGTCGTGACTGAAAAGTATTGTGTCCTGCTTTTGATGAGAAAGGAATTATATGTTGTCTAGGTCACACTACTTTTTCCCACTTAGAATTTGGAGGATAAGGAAAACAAGTTTCTAGCTTCATGTTTTCATTTAAGTTCATACGATGGCAGCAGCCAAGCTGGTGCTGTGCCCGTGACAGCTGTGACTCTGGACGCTTATTGCAGGCCCTGTTAGCCAGGCTGGAGTGTGGGAATAGCTAGCTAGCACCCAGGAGAGAATAGTTACCACATTAATTTTGCTTCCATTTGCAATTCCTTTCTCAAAGAGAATTGGTTTGGTTTGGTTTGGTTTTGACCTCACTGAGCAGTTTCCAGGATCTAAGAGTCGACACGACTGAGTGACTTCACTTTTGCTTTTCACTTTCACGCATTGGAGAAGGAAATGGCAACCCACTCCAGTGTTCTTGCCTTGAGAGTCCCAGGGACAGGAGAGCCTGGTGGGCTGCCATCTGTGGGGTCTCACGGGGTCGGACATGACTGAAGCGACTTAGCAGCAGCAGCAGCAGCAGTTTCCTAACCAGGGATTGAACCTGGGCCCACGGCAGTGAAAATGCCGAGTCCTAACCACTAGACCATCAGGGAATTCCCAGAATTGTTTGCCCCAGCGATGCTTGCCTTAATTAGAGGCTTTAGTGCTCCAAAATGGTTGAGCTGGTCTCCTACTGTGAAACCTAAATCTTGTGAAATAAAGACTAAAGTAGAAGAGTGCTTTATGATGTCACTAAGTTTCCTTTTTTGGTTGGGTATTAGTTTGGAGCCACATGTGTTGACTGATGATGACAGCCTCTTTCACATTAGAACAAATACCCCAAATAATAACTTTAAAAACACCTTATGTACTTAAGAAAACATCATGTAAGTTTAGCATCACAGAAATCTAAAGCTAGAAAAGACCTTAGATACCCCTATTCATTTATTGAAAAAAAAATAAGAGATGGATCAAATGGGTTGTTTAAACTAGTTGGAGATATGAGGAGTCCAGATCTACAGTGGCCTTTTCAGCCATGCCCAGATCGCATCTGTGGCACATTCTCTTTCGTAGTGGTGATGCTGCCCTCCCGTCAGTTTTGTGTGGTGTAACTGGCAGCGTGTCCTCACGTGTGCTCTCCGTGCAGGGAGACAGCGTTCCTTTCCTATTTCTGGTTTTCCATAGGAGCTGATGCCTAGTCCCTGTGGAGACGAAGCCAGGAGATAAGATTAGGAAGCTCTGACTTTCTGACCTTCGCATTCAGATGAGAAAAAAGTTCATTGCTGTAGTTGACCCATTACAGGTTTAGATCTGTAGACAAGCTAGGCACATTTCAGTGAAGTTTTACGGTTAACTTGAAGTTGATGTTGAAATCATTGCATTTTAGAAGTGGACAGAACCCCAGGTATAATAAGGGTTCAGACTCCTAGTATTTCCCAGAAGGTAGCTGAGGATGCAGCACTCTGGGTTATCTCTCTTCAGTCAAAGCAGCTTTGTTTTTACTGTTATATATCGGTGTCTCTCTAAGGTTTTTTTTTTTTGAAGGAAGGGTTTCTGTACTTAAAGAGTATGTTCAGGATCCACCTGTCCTTCCCTTACAGATGGATGTTTCCTGCATGGTATATTTTCTGTGACCAGAGTCCTCCAGTAGAATATAAGTCAACGACTACTTCCTCTTTTCCCACCCATCAGATTTCTCTAGTAGGAATGAAGGTTGTTGGAAAGAAGGCATTAATTCTAGCAAACAACCAAAGTAAGGGTATTCCTTGGTTCACTGTAACTCTGGGGGAATGTAACTGAACCAGGAGGACACCATCTGTTCCATCCTGGAGCTTCTAATAGACAGGTTTTAAACATATGTATTTTGAAGGAGAAACACTGGAAGTAGCGCTAGAACAGTGCAGAGGCACCATTTACTTTTTTGGTCTTAGATTTGATCTGAGATTTCTATTTGATTGGTTTTGGTTTCATGAGTCATGGCTCCTTGGGAGCTGGAATAGTGATGAATCTTATCTTGTAAATTGCAGGTGTTAAAGTTTATTTCATGCCTCTGTAGACTGTCCAGAACAATCACATTATCTTGGAATGTACTATCATGTAACTTCCATTTTCTGATTCAGCCTGGCCTCTTGCCTTTGATAGATAAGACTTCTGAGTAACCAAGGAGCTTTTCAGGTGGACTTAGGTGTGAACCTGTTCTTCTGGTCGCAGATAGGGAAGACGTAAAGTTCCATGGGTCCCTGATTATATGCAGCAGTGACCATATTAACTCTACATCTCCCCATGTAGAGCTCTGAAACCTTAAGTTATTTAGGCCTTTTGACCTATATATGGAAAAGTGAAGTGAAGATCTTAATTTCCCCTTTGTTCCAGAGAGAAAAAATGAGATTAGGAAGTGTAAGAACTGCATGACAGGTCTTGGCTATATATGTAATAACTTCATACCCACTTGAAAAAATAATAAACATAATTGAAAGAAAATAATATTTTCATTTTAATAAAATAGTTTCAGTTACTTAACCCCCCATTAAATAGCAAAGTTTCTCAAACCTTGGGATCATATGGAACATTGCCACCTTCATTTCCTGTTCCACACCTGTTTTTTCATAAGGTACTTGATTTTTATCATAGCAACTGCCAAAGCCCAGCTTTGCAAAGACATGACATCTTTGAAAGGGATGTAGTGTAATCTGATATCAAAATTGTTAACTGTTTAGAGTTAGTAGTTCACATGGCATAATAGACATCAGGTATTGCTGTTTCCCTCAAAAATACAAAATACTTGGTGGGCCCCCTCAGAATTTGCTGCAGTGCCTCTGACTCTTCAGTTTGGGAACCTCTGGTCCTGTTGACTGTACTAGTTCTTAGAAAATTCCTTAAGTTGAGCTAAAATGTACCTGTTCTGTGTACCTCTCATCAAGAAGATGGGGAACTTAGTTTTAGTTACTATCAGTTGTTGAGCTACAGAAAAATCTTTTTGGACTTGGACTACAATCAGGGTAACACCTGTCTTCAGTGTGGTGCTTTTGCTTGACATCAGGAAGCGTACCTACGAGTTAAATCTCAAAGACCTGCAATGACCCACGAATATGAGCCATGGGCATTTCAGTCCATCTCTGAGGCAAGTGAATCATTAAGACTGAATTGGCCTCACTTGTCTTCACTGATTTTAGAGATTTTAGATGGGCCCTAAATATTACCTATTCCTCAGATCAGGGATCTGCAGGCTTTTTCTGTAAAGGACTTTGCAGGCCATGCAGCCTCTGTCAGTTTGCCACTATAGCGAGAAAGCAGCCATAGACAAACAGCACCTGAGCTTGCTGAGTTAGAGCAGAACTGTTCACAGAAACAGGCAGCAAGCTGGACGTGGCTCACGGGCCACCTAGTTTGCTGACCCCTTTTTCCCTCCTTCAGTCAAATCTTGAAATGTGTTCTTGGTGTGTTTGAAAGTATTTGAAAACAAGATCCTTGTAGTCTGTCTCAGTACTTGGTTTCCCTGGCTTTATTTACATAAAGTGAGTTAGATGTGTTTCCTGCCCTGAGCTTACAGGAATCATGCAGCAAATCTGGATCAAAGAAACACTGGCAACTATTGATGCCTTTCCTGTTAGACAGCAGGGATAGAAACTAGAAAAGCAGTCGCCTGGGGTTGCGCCGGCAGGGGAGGTCACACAGTCTCCGGTGTCTCCTATTTAGGGAACACCAAAAATTAATGCCATTTGGACGTCATATTTTTTCTAATTGTCCCTGGAACTCACTGGTAAAGGTGAGTGTTCATTAAGTTCCCTGGGAGTGAGGAAAATAAAGTAACTACATTCAGTCCTCTTTACAGATGATGCTGTGATTTACTTGCAGACTTACTCTTGAGGGTGTGGTATAGGGTTGAGAGACAAGGAACTAACTCGGCACTAAAATAGTACCTTGGTGGTGAAAGAATCACCAGTCTCTCCTTTACAGGGTGTTAGTGGAGTCTGCCTCACGAGAAGAAAGGTTAACTGCCTTGTCGTGCTTCGGGTCCTTTGGAAGTTCTTTCGTTTTCGTTAGTGCACAGATGAGGGTTTTCTCTTCCATCTGTAACGTGAATTTTGAAATCAGTAATGTGAGAACTATAGTTACTACTGCAGGTACGTTCCTTTGTGTCTTAAAATTGGAGCATTTCCAGGGCAGGCACTCAGTCTCGCTTTCTTTGTCTTTGCGTTAGTGCACCAAGCTTCAAACCTGTGTGCATCCCCCTGACCCTCCCTGGTCTTGGCTGAGGGCACCCTGCTTTAGAGTGCTGTTGCCTGACGGGGAAAGGACCACAAATTCCGGTGTCACTTCTGACTTGGAGAAAGAACTGCACTTAGTGGAGTGCTGTATTCCCAGGCTGCCCCATCCCCTCCTGCACTCTGCCTTAGGCTCCATACCCACCGTCTTCCAGACGGTTGGAACTCGAGGGCCTTATGTTTTCTCAAAGATAGTCATGTTTTTGCCTTCTTGACCCCAGGACTCCCTATGTGCTTTGACTATTTCAGGAGAAAGAACCCATAGGGTATTATGCATTGGTATTTAATTTTAATAAGGTCTACCTCGAAGTATTTGTACTTCAAGGCCACTTTGGGCAGGTTAATTAGCCTATTAAATGCTTACAGCTTTCCTCTTCTACCCATTTAAAAATCAGAATCATTTCAGAGTCATGACACGACCTTTCTTTCACCCCTTGATGTTTGGACTTTTCTGCCAAGAACCTAATCAACTAAAAAGAAAAGATTCTGGATTCCAGAAGATGGTTGCTTTTCCTGAGTCTTTCTCTGCAGGGTAGAACCAGGAGAGTGTGTGTCAGAGATGACCCTGATGCTGTCCAAAGGCCTACCTTTCATTCCATTCTTCTCCCTGCTAGCATCTTGCTGTACAGGAGCCCTGACTTATTTCTCATTTAGAGCTCTGAAGGAAGAATGGTCTGAGGGCAGAGCAGAAGGCTTTGCTCTCTTGTGGAGAAGCTAGTGTGGTTTTGTGGTACTGATGACATGGAGGGGGTGGATGGTCCACATTTTAACTACCTGTCGCTTAGAGCTCTTTGGGGCATGGTTTGAGACAGCACTTTGAATGTTTAAGAATAACAACAATCTTATTCTTAGAATGACAGTCTTAAAGAGAGGTGTTTAAACCTGGGTTTTGGTGTCAAGTAGAATAGTGGACTTAAGTTTGTATCCTGAAGACCCATCTTTTACAAAACACCTAGAAAAGCTCTGAGAGATAGTGAAGGACAGGGAAGCCTGGTATGCTGCTGTCTATGGGGTCACAAAGAATCAGACACGACTGAGCAACTGAGCAACAAAGAAAAGCTGGAGAAACATAACATTCTTTTCACCTTTTTATTTAGCTATGAAATCGTTTGGTAGAATGTACCAATCCTAAGTATGTATGTAGATCAGTGAATTTACATGCGCATATACCTATGTGACAACCACCCAGGTGAAAGTATAGAATGTTTTCAGCATTCCAGAATGTTCCCTCATGTCCCTTGGTTGTGTTTTTAATATCAGTAAAATGATGGATTCAGATAGCTGGAATGGCATCAGACCAGCTTCTTAAATTGGCCACTTGCTCCTCATCTGGAGGAGAATCTAACATGTGTGGCAAGGTTATTTATTTATTTATTTTCCTATATGTAGAATTTTAGTTTCCCAACCAGGGATCGAACCCATGCCCCTGCAGTAGAAGCAGAGTCTTGACCACTGGCCACCACCAGGGAAGTCCCATGAGTGGCAGTTTAAATTTTTGACACGAGCATACCTGTTCCTTTAAGTGGTGGTTTTTTTTTTTTTTTTTCCTTTCTTAAGGTCAGGAACTTATTCTGGGTCCAGCTATCTGAATAGCACTTGAGTATAACATGAGTATATAATAAAAATGAGAGGGAAGAGCATTGTACTTTATAATAAAGTACATAAAGTTACATAAAGTACTGTAACATAGCAAGGGGCTAGCAGTGCAGGGGCATCAATTCCAGTAACGTGTTGTATGTGTGTGTGAGAGAAGGTTGGGGGGTCAAGGTAGCTAACAGGTCAGAAAGGAGGAAAATTCACTAAGGGATAGTTACATGTTATGGAGTTTATATAGAGGCTAACTTCTTGTAATACTGTAAGAATTTTTAAAAGATGAGAACAGCAAGGTAGTCTTGAGAACTAGAATTGGAGATATAAGAAGTCTTCCAGACTGTTTTTACCACCAAGGAACTTCTCATGTGATGTTCAGATCTTCCTCTACAAAGACTGAAAACTTTTGCTTGTCATAGTTGGTCTGCTCAGATATCAGGAATTGAATCGGAAGATTGCTGGTAATAAACAGAACCCTGGGTGCTAGAGCCTATAGGAGTTGGATCTGTTTGCAAAGACAGATATGCAGTGTCATTTTCCTCTCTCCTCACCTTTCCCCATCAGCCTTCATCAACCCATCAAGCTGCTGTCTTTTTTCACCCTTGTTTATCCCTTGTCTCCCTAATATTCCATGGTTTCTCTCTTCCTTTTCTCAGCATCTTATGATTCCTGCAGCCATTTTAGGCCTCTAAGCTTTTCATATAATTCTTTAGGAAACTATAGGTAGGTCAGTAGGTAACCTATTTCCTCTGTGAGTGAGATCAGGCTGGTTTAAGAGAAGCCCCTGGCCTAAACTTGAGTTGGCTTTGGCCAGTAGTCAGCCTACAGGCCTTCCTAGGGAAGGAACCTGCAGGGCCAGGGGAGCATAGTTTGAAAGTTCTTAATATAGTGGAAGAACATAAATGGGCTTGGGAGCTGGATACTTCTGGGCTCAAATCTCGGCCCTGTCACTGGCTTTGTGACTTCAGATGTAACATGTAGTTGTTCTGAATGTCATATGTAAAATGAATTCCTATTTTATAGGATTATATGATTATTAGAAAATGATTTTATATAAAGCACTATAGTACTTTATGGGAGTTAAATATCGTTATTAATGAAACCAAATGAACAGTAACGTTTATAAACCACTTGCATGTGCAGAACTCAGATGTTGATAATTCAAGGAGAGTCATAAAGCTCTTTAGTGACATTTGGGAACTTACCTCACCATTGTTAAATACTTTGCTACAGGGTGAATCCATCAAACACCTTGTCTTTTAAGTTTCATAGTAAGATACAGATATATCCTAGATTGTCAAAAATATTTGATGTTGCAACAGGAAAACTTTTTGTAACAGCAGAAACACGATGTCCTCCTACTGTTGTTAAGGAACCGGTACCAGGTGGCATTGAGGGAGCAGCAAAGTCTGTCAGTACCTGCTAGGGGTGGGTAGTGGTGGGGACTGGCAGGCAGTGGCCTGCCAAGTAAAACTAGCTGAAGAAGGTTGAGGCTTTCAGGAAGCTGATGGAATTTGGAGTCTTGGCCTATACCAAGGTGGGGAAAGCCTTGCCTTGGTAGGACGGTGATGGGAACACTTCCATTTTCTGGGACCAAATGAAGTATGCTTCCTCTGATTGCCTTCTGCTCTACAAGCAACACCAGGCCAGGATGTGTGTCTAAGAGTGGGCTAGGGGATTCCACTGCTTTATGCCAGAGAGGGGAGGGCCAGTGTGGACCAGGCAGGAAGCTAAGAGTAGTGAGTACAAAGACAGGGCCTATAGATCATCCTAGGTAGGGTTGCTGCTCCAGAGACACTTGAACTTTCCAAAAGGTGTCATTTTCTAGCATCCCTCCTATTTTCTGTACTCTGTTATTCTCTGCACTACTAAAATCACTTCTTCCTCTTGCCTGCATTAACCATAAGTAATCGGTCTGGTGGCTGGGGCTTGGGAGGCAGCAAATAGCCATTTCTGTAATATCAGCCCTAGAGCAATCACATGGGCAGGGTATGGCTAACCAGAGAATGGAGTTTTTCAGCTTGCATTCATAACTGGAAATAAAGTGCTGTCCTTATTCTCCTCCTGCAGGTCGGTGAGCTGGTAAAGGTTACGAAGATTAATGTGAGTGGTCAGTGGGAAGGGGAGTGTAATGGCAAACGAGGTCACTTCCCATTCACACATGTCCGTCTGCTGGATCAACAGAATCCCGATGAGGACTTCAGCTGAGTATAGCTCAACAAACAGTTTTGCTGACAGATGGGAACAATCTTTTTTTTTTCCAATTGTCATCTATACAGTTTTCTTACAGATGTCAAAGCAGTCTAGTTTATATAAGCATTCTGTTGCCTGTGATCTTTTTTAGACTGAACTACTCCATCCCTGGTCTTATTTACCATATTCAGGGTACGAAACTGGAGGGCTTGTGTGTTAACTTTTGAATTGGTGATTTTAGGTGGTAGCACCGTTGCCTGAGTGTATCTGAAAGGAGCGGCATCTTGCCTCCCTTTTCTCAGGCAATACAAATCAACCTGTGGAAAATTGATGGACGGGAGAGAAGTGTTGCACACCACTTACCCTGATTTATTCAATGGTTTGGTTTTCATTGTGAAACCATGCTGTCAAATGGCAATAGACTGTTCCCTTCCACCCCATGAAGTAATCATGCACGTGTGAATAGTACCCAGTGGGATTGCTTTTTCATTTACGGAACATGACCATTGTGTGACTCATTCTGACAGTTCAAATCCTGAGAATTCTGAGGACACTACTAGAGGCATTTGTCTTCCTTCCCAGTCAATGCTTCATACTTTTTCTTGGGATTCTTTCAAGCCTTGTAATTCCTTTTCCCCAAACCTGCAGATAGGTTAATTCTCAAGATAAGTGTTTATTTTCATTCCAGATGATAAGCAGGATGTGCAGAGCACTTTATTCAGTGCATAGCTTTAAGCCAGTATTGGATTCACTGCGTGGACAGCCAAACTCCCAGCTCTCTGCCATCCCTCGAGGGGTCACAGTAGGTTCACATTGCTACTGCAGTTCAGTGGACTCCTGGCTAATGGGACCCAGCATGCCATTCTCCTGAGTGCCATTGTTCTGTCAGGGGACTTTTTGGAATTCTTGGCTTCTACTTGGAGTGGAAGGACCAATCACTTAGAATATTCCATGGATGGTTGGGGGGCCAAATTCTGCCCTTTGCTTTATGTACAACTTGTATAAAAATCAAGTTAAGATTACATGAGTTTGGGGATAGGGTTTTAGTGCTTTGAAAAATGTTTGAACCAATCATGAATTACTTCTGTATTATTTGTTTCATATGGCCAGAATAGTGCTTGAAACACACTGTGTTATAAATTGCCTTCACTTGGGGCTCTTTTTCTTTGTGTTCAAGTTTAGTTTACAAACCCTTTTAAGTATGGAATGGTTTATATAGGGTCAGGTGCTCCAAAGAATTGACTTCTGAGACCAAAAATGATGTAGGCTATTTAGACTACCGTATGAAACTTTTTCAAATTTAGTTCCCAGTCTAGAGGCACTTACTGGTCTGTGGTGTGATGTGACCAATAGAAACACCGTGTTCTTTGCTTTGGGCCTCATGTTAGAAAAGTAATGTATTTTTCCAGTTGTTTTGCCTAGGTTAAGATTAATTCGCATTCATTGAATGTATGCCAAATCATGATATCCCCGTGACTAGCACCGTGCCTGGCACAGCCGGCATACAGATTTGTGAGAGGGAATGCGAGGTGTGCAGAAGCTCATTATATGGCACAGGGAAGCCAGCTGGCACAGGATTACATACATTACCACAAGCAAACTAATGAGTTGACGCTAATTTAATATATTTTTACCTCACACTAAGATAGTGCTTGATAAAGACATTAATACTCAACTTTGAAAATGTTGGCACAGTGCTATGCACATAGTGGGTGCTCAATAATGTTGAATGGACAGGTTTGCAATACTAGATTTAATTCCATCTGATGACTCTTAAATTTTCAGTTAGAGCATAGATACTGTAAAACCCAATACACGTTAAGTCTTGTTTTCCTGAAAGTATGACATCTAAAATATTTGTAGAAAAGCTTTGTCACAGCTGATTTGAATGTTTGTGTTTTTTTTTCGCCTCTGACCTTGATACTGGCTTGTAATGTCTCTCTTCATCATGTGTAATTTTGGTGGAACATGCAGCTCTACCCGAATCAGAAGACTTTCTCAGTGATTGGTTGTCCAGAGCCATTACACGAGTTGTCGGGTTGGTTTTGGCTGGGTTTGGCAGTCGTTGGACCTTAAGAACTCAGAGGACTTCTTATAAGTATCTTCCAAAAGCAAATGCAAGAATCCTATTCAAGTGCATATGTACATTGTCACTGAGCAAAATAAACCGAAATTGGCTGCTATATTTTATATAATAATTTCTGCAAAAACCCATTTTTTTGGATACTAATATTTGACATGGTTAATTCTTATTAATTGTTGGAATTGTTTATTGTTAATAATGCAAATAGATAATTTTAATTATCCATAAGTAACATTTCACTATTAAAGGTTTGAAATGGATGATAAGCAAACCAATTTGAAATAAAGTATGAAACATGTGCCATTGTATTATAACACTATACACTTTCTTGACAGTTCAATTAAAAAAAAATTTTTTTTGTAGCATGTATTGTATATGTTTATAGTATATGTAGTAAATAAAAATATGGCCAAATGTTTGGCTTGGTGATCTTTTGAAGAAAGCAGTCTTTGAATATTTTTCACAAAAGAGCTGAATCTTTTATGCTTAGGGAGTCAGAGTTGTGTGTAGTACTCAACAGCCTATGAAAAATCATATAAACAATTATACACACTGTGGGTACTCATAAAAATGGGATCAATCATTGGTGTTACTTTGAAGGGTCTCCAGAAGTCCAGAAATAATGATTTGAGGGGAATATAAGAAGAATGATTATATAAGGATTGGAAAGCTGGAATGATGTGAGCAGGTAATACCAAATCACACGTGGGTTCACAGAAAATATGGTTGTGGTAGGGGTCTTCATAAAGCAAGTGAGAAGTGGGCTGTTACACAGTAGATAGGTTTTTAGAATGTTAGGGGAGATATTCAGTATAACTTCCCTTTTTTTTATGTAAGTGACCCTACTTCAGTGTAGATAATTTAGGAAATTTAAAAAGTTAAACATTTTGTTCTTCCCATGCTTTCTCAAAGCACATGTATATTTAGATGCATATGCACAGTGTGATATATACCTAAAAAGTTCACTTTATACGTCCTAGTCTTCTGTTCCTATGGATAGTGCAGTTCTAAGATGATAAGGACGTGTGGTCAGTCATTCAGAGGGTATTCTGCCTTGAACCCAAATGAACAGTCTAGCTACTGCTGTATACATGGCAGAATATCAACTCAGAGGTAAATAAAGGCAGCCACTGCAAGGGAGCCATGTTTGCTGTACACACACTTAACAGCAAGGTGATTTAAATATATTTCCACTTTTTTATCAATTAGAAATAAAATCTTTGTGATAGGTGGAGTTGGATTTCTTTACATAGCCTGGAGTAATCATAACAGTCTTGTATTTTGTGACCCTGGTCTTCAGATTAAAGTCTATTCCTCTTACAGATGTGAAGAGAGAAGTGGCCCTGTCCACAGATGAAAATAATCTTCCAAAGTTTTGCAGGAGGAAGCTAAGAATTTGGAACTCGGCTGCTACATATATGAAGAAAAAGAAATGGGGAGATAAGGTAGGGGGCCAAGAAGAACTGCTATTAAGAATCGAGTTTCAAAGAGCAAGACTTAAGGATTCTGTTGGGATATAGGTTGAAAGCGAGCTTAACTTGCCTCCACTCAGTTCTGGCTTAAATGCTGCTTTGTCAAGAGATGTCTTCCCTGATCTCTTTCAGCACTTCTCTCAGATTGTTATTCTTTCTCTGATTTTATTCCGCCTCTTCCCTTAGACTATAAATTAGTTCCATCAGGACAGCAGCCATGTCTAACTTGTTCATCATCTCCAGAGCCCAGCACAGAGCCTGACTCACAGCAGAAAATATATATTTGTTGATTGAATAATGTTTTCCTTGGCAGGATTTGAGTCTGGGGAATAGGGACCCGACTGCTTACCTCTCAGCTGCTCTCTCCAGCACCCCTGGTCTTGGGTATGGTCCAAGGCCGTAGGTTCATTTTTAATTTTGGTTAAAGTAACACCCAACTCCGTAGGTCATTCTGTTTCTGAAATGTGAAATGCTTGACAAAGCCCAGCCTTGAGATCTCCAGTGCTTTCATGTTTTGCTTTGCTTCCCCCCCCCCCACCATAGGAGAGGCGAATGGATCACTTAGAGGGAAGCTATATTCATACAGTGAAGATCATTCACTGGTTACATTGTAATTTCTAGTTTTGGTGATATTTTCGAAAAGAATGAATTAACAAAAATGTCAGAATTATCTTGTTCTAAAATGCCAGTAATAGAAGTAGCTTAGTAGCCTAAACAATATTGAGAGTAGTCATACCTTATCCTGTTGTCATTTAGGTCTTTCAGTAACAGACCTCAGAGGCAGCAACTCAAAGCACCTAAGGGGAGCAGGGCCCTCTCGAATTCTGTCTGTGCATTGTGGTACACGGCATTCAGTTCAGTTCAGTTGCTCAGTCGTGTCTGATTCTGCAACCCCATGAATCGAAGCACACCAGGCCTCCCTGTCCATCATCAACTCCCCGAGTTCACTCAGACTCACGTCCATCGAGTCAGTGATGCCATCCAGCCATCTCATCCTCTGTCGTCCCCTTCTCCTCCTGCCCCCAATCCCTCCCAGCATCAGAGTTTTCCAATGAGTCAACTCTTCGCATGAGGTGGCCAAAGTACTGGAGTTTCAGCTTTAGCATCATTCCTTCCAGGAGAAATCCCAGGGCTGATCTCCTTCAGAATGGACTGGTTGGATCTCCTTGCATTGGCCCCTCTCTAATGTCAGAGTAGGTAGAAAGTAGACAAAAGTGTCCCAAGTCTGAGGCCCAAATCCTTTTATGAGCCTTATGATACCACAACAAAAAAGAAAGCCAGGTACCATCCTCCAAAAAGAGTGCAAGCAGAGGAAACAGTTTACGTAAATTCTTTGGCCACATCTTTTCTCTTACTAGAATCAAGTTCTACTTTGACTTTTTCTTTTCAATAAGAAGTTGCCCGTTTCTTATATCCCTTGTTCAATAAACATGCGTGCAGGGTTAGGTTTATGCCTGAACCATCTCGTCATCTCTTGTTCCTTAGCAAGCTCTGCCCTTTGATCAATGGCAGGCATTTTTGTTTTCACAGCAACCAACATTTGCATAAGGAAGAACCAGGGGATAACATGAGTTGTTGCATCATAATGCCAAGAGAAAACACACAGCTTGGTGGGCTAGCAGCTAGAATTTGGACCAACAGGGTTGACTTTCTTCTTTCTAGTGAGATCTGTTTGATAGGTACCGCTTTTAGCTATCAAAAAAACCTGATGTCTAGGGAAAAAGGAATGCATGTAATGATCTTTAACTCTGTCCCTGATCAGCATTTTCAGTAGCAGTTAGGATATGGTTTATGTGTGGGTACCTGTTCTCAAGCAGAGATTATTGATCCAGAATCTTGATCCCTAGGGAATCCATGGATAAACTGATATAGGGGGTGTGGCAGATTGCTCCCTCAAAGCCATAGTCTTCTCTTCCTGTGCACACTTAATGTTTCCCAGGCTCCCTTGCATTACACATGACTGTGTGATTGAGTGCAGCCAATGGACTATGCACAGAAGCACCTGGACCACTTTCAGGCCTGGCCTCTAGATAGCTCCTCTAGGAGCTCCTCCATGCTCTTCCTGTCAGGCAGGAATGGAGATGACACCCAGGGTAAAGCCTTCATCCACATGAGCTCAAGGTGACTACACTGAGAGGGGCACCTTGGCTTCATGACCAGCTTGAAAAAGTGAAAGTGTTACTCACTTACTTGTGTCTGACTCTCTGTGACCCCTTGAACTGCAGCCTGTCAGGCTCCTTTGTCTGTGAAATTCTTCAGGCAAGAATATTGGAGAGGGTTGCTATTTCCTTCTCCAGGGGACCTTCCTGACCCAGGAATTGAACCTGGGTCTCCCATGTTGCAGGTGGATTTTTTTATCATCTGAGCCACCTGGGGAGCCTGGTGACAAAATTAACGTTTGTTCAACCATATGTTTTAAGGTTGAATTAGCTAGCCTACTCCAACTAATACAAGGGAGGTGAATTGAATAGTTGAGAGGTTGACCATCTGTCAGAGTGTTAGGGCCACATGATGCCAAAGCTTTGTAGAAATAAGATGCTTCAGATACCCGATAAGTAATTTTTTAGTGTAAGTATGACCTATGTAATACCTGAAATTGAAATTTAACTGGGCATCCTGTGTTTTTATTTGCTAAACCTGGCAACTCTATCCCTGGTCTCCCTTTTAGAGAAACATTGCTGCAGGGCTGCTGATCTTTCCTCCAGGGAAATTGAATTCTGAAGCAAAAACAATCCATACCAGGACAGCTGGGGCCAAGCAGCTCCTTCCAGAGCTCCCCTTGTCATCTTTCTAACTGTCCCAAATGTAAGGCTTCTTGATGACCTCTCATTTTATTACTGTCATCCTCAAGCTGTCCTAAGTCTTCTCTGACCACACATCCCCCATTTTTGGACTCTCATCTTGAAGATTTACCAACCTATTAGGCTCCCTACTGTCTTTGCTGTCCCAGTCAAATTTCTTATTTATTTGGTCATCTGGTTCTCAGTGTTTCATATTGCCAAGATCTGCTGTCATCTGGGGTTACCATTTTCATCACCTTGGCTTCTCACTTTGTTGACTGCCTCAAATCCATTATCTTATACTGTGATATCCCTGGAATCTTAAAACATATTACTCTCTGATCACTACTTTCTAGCCTTTCTGTTCTCTCACTGTCTTCCCAAAGCCCTGGTTCTTCCATTTCAAGGCACTTTCTAGTCCCTAAGCTCCTCAACTATTAGCCACCTGCTTTTTTTTTTTTTTCTAATGATGAACAAATGAATAGAATATTGTCTGGTCTTAGATATATCCAACTGCCTAGTGAACACCTTTTGGAGATCTTGAAGGAACCTCAAACTCTTTAATATATTCCAAACTGAATTCATTGTCCCTTCCCCCATCAGCCCCTCATCCATATCCCCTGTCTCAATGGCACCATTTGGCTAAGCCAAAACCCCAAGACCATCTTTTATTCTTCCTCTGGAGAGTTCATCCCATCTGTAATCATTTGCTAAGTCCTAACTCCCGACCATCTAAAATCAGTCCACTTATCTCCTTCCCCACTGCTGCTGCCTTAGTTCAGACTGCCAGTGTTTCTCATCTGGATGACCTAAAACGTCACTAGAATGCCTCTAATTCTGGCCCCTCCAACCTCTTTGTTATGTTTGTTGCAGCCTTAGTGAGCTTTCTGTAATTTATAATAGATTATATTCTCCCTCAGCAGATATTCCCTCTACAGAAGATACAGAGCTCTCTATGTTCTAGTTCCTGCTCCTGTCTCCAGCCTCTCCTCTCACTTTCCCTTCTCTACTCTGAGCTCTAGCCATGCTGCGTTTGTGTCCTTTCTTTTTTTTTTAGTTTTTATTTTTACTTTATTTTACTTTATAATACTGTTTTGCCATACATTGACATGAATCCGCCACGGGTGTACGTGAGTTCCCAATCCTGAACCCAGCTCCCACCCCATATCATCTCTTTGGATCATCCCCCGTGCACCAGCCCCAAGCATCCTGTGTCCTTTCTTTACCTGAGCAATCCACTTGCTCAGCCCTCAAGGCTTTTGTACAGTCTTTATCTGTCTCACCTTCAGTTACACTAATTACACTCTAATTTGGCTTATCTATCTGTTCCATGTCTTCTCTTGGCAATATATGCCTATAGTTGTCACACTGAATTGAAATTGCCTGTGCATGTATCTGTCACAAGACCCAAGATATCTCATATTTCCAACACCCAGCTCTGCTTGACACACAGCAAGATACCCAGAGTGTGTATTTTGAACAAAAGAATGAACCTCAGGATGGGTGGGCTAGGTATCATCAAAAGTCAAGTGGGAGCGGCGAGTAGTAATATTCCTAGGGATTTAAGGTTACAGTGTCAGTTAGATTTTGCTGCAGGATAAACCACATCGGTACATAGTGAATTAAAACAATCCTTTATTTTACAATTCTGCAGCTTAGTTTCGGTTTGGTTCTGCTGGACAGTTCTGGTCTGGGCTAATCTAACTGACATATCTAGCTTCCAATTGGCTGGGGGCTGGCTGGTTCTTGAATGGCCCTCAGCCAGCAGAGTTTAATCTCTGCTTCCTGTGATCTTGTATCCTTCAACAGGGTAGCCTGGACTGGTTCTCATGGCTATTGACAGGGTTCCAAGAGAACAGATGGAATCACACAAGGCCTCTTAAGGCTTAGCCTTAGAACCAACACAATGTCTATAACATTGCCTTCTCTTGATCAGAGCAAGTCCCAAGGCCAGCTCAAATTCAAGGAGTGAAAAAATAGATTCTTCTTCTTGATAGGAGAAATTGTAAAGTTCATACTACAAAGGGGTGTGGATATAGGAAGAATGACCAAATCCGGCCATTTTTGGAATATGCACAGCTACCCCAAAGAAACTATTTGACTAAAATATGTGAAGAAGCACACATTACTAGGAAGCATCATCACTGGGTGAGTCAATACCCAAATGTCCATAGTTTTTCTTCATTTTATTTTGTAATTTGAACACTGCCTGTGTAATCATGATTTTTAGTACTGCTAAAGTAGGTGTTTGGAACTGGGCTATGGGAACTGTTTGGGAAGAAAGGCACTTGGAAAAATGTCACTGAGAATGAAGAGTGACAGGAAGCTTCATATGGAAAGGGACTGTGTCCACTTTATTAACTTTTATCTGTAGCATCTCACCTGATTAGGACATGGAACGCACTCAGCAAATATATGTTGAATGGGTAAGAGTAAACCTCTATTTACTGTTACAAAGGAGAGCTAGCTGAATATCTCATCTTAACCAACAGTGCTGCTGCGTGTAGATGTGCAGGCGATTCCTTTCCCACGGACACACCAGGCAAGGAGTGAAGTTGAAATCCAGCCTGTACTGTGGTAGCTAAGAAACAGTTGCAGTCCCTGACTTGGTTTTGTCTGCCTGCAAGAAGCACCATTTTAAATTCAAAGGTACATTTTGCTTGCTAAGCAGTGAGCCCCTAGGGCTGCATCTATGTGGAAAGGACACTTACTTTTTTATGTCTTACAAAATTTCCCTCTGGGCTAATAGGGCCCTGGATACTCAACCTAAGGTAGCAGAGAAATGGTTACTGGGGTACATGAGATGGCACAAAATGCACAAAGCAAGAAAATGAAGAAAGCACGAGAAATATTGCATAGAAATACGAAGAAATGAAGAAATTTCTTGCATTAGAAATAGGCAAGAAAATGAAGAAAGCACTTGTTCTTACAAGTGGATCAAAATGAATGAGGGATTGAGAGAACCAGGAGCAAGGAAAAAACAGACTTAGGTTCACATGTCTGAATTGAGTTCAGAAACCAGCTGAGAGTTAACAGAGAGATCAGAACACTGAAGCACACAAAATATGATTGTTTCTATAAAAGGCAAATCTACAGAGACAGAAAATAGATTAATGATTGCCTGGGGCTGAGAGTAGAAATGGAGATGGACTCAAAATGGGTTCAAAGTTTCATTTTAATGTGATGGAAATGTTCTAAAATTAGATTGTGGCAGTGGTGGTACAACTGTAAATAGATAAAAGTTATTGAATAGTATACTTGAAGGGGGTGGATTCTATGGTATGTAAATTATATCTTAGTAAAACCATTGTAAAAACATTGTCTCTTCAGTGTGAGCATCACTAAAAGCTAACAGGACATTGTCTCTGATGTGGTACGGCAGGAAGCTCACAACAAGCACCACCTCTGAGGTATTCAAACCCCCCAAAATTGAACCTGACTCTCATCCAGCTATTAGTTTACAGGAAATAGGAAGAATAGAGGAACAAGTTAAATAACACCACAAAGAGCTGAAGAAACAAATCCAGGATGTGAGATATTCTATAAAACAAACGGTCCAGGGACTTCCCTGGTGGTCTAGTGGATAAAACTCTGCACTTCTACTGAGCCACAGTCAGCTCCCAGTCTTATTTATGCTGACTGTATAGAGCTTTTCCATCTTCAGCTGCAAAGATTATAATCAATCTGATTTCAGTATTGACCATGGTGATGGACCATGATGATGTCCATGTGGAGAGTCTTCTCTTGTGTTGTTGGAGGAGGGTGTTTGCTATGATCAGTGCGTTCTGTTGGCAAACCTCTGTTAGCCTTTTCCCTCCTTCCTTCTGTACTCCAAGGCTAAATTTGCCTTTTATTCCATGTATCTCTTGACTTCTACTTTTGTATTCCAGTCCCCTATAATGAAAAGGACATTTTTTTTTGGTGTTATTTCTAAAAGGTCCTGTAGGTCTTCATAGAACCGTTCAACTTCAGCTTCTTCGGTATTACTGGTCGGGGTATAGACTTGGATTACTGTGATAATGAATGGTTTGCTTGGAAACGAACAGAGATCATTCTGTCCTTTTTGAGACTGCACCCAAGTATTGCATTTTGGACTGTTTTGTTGACTATGAGGACTACTCCATTTCTTCTAAGGTATTCTTGCCCACAGTAGATACAATGGTCATCTGAGTTAAATTCACCCATTCCAGTCCATTTTAGTTCACTGATTCCTAAAATGTCAATGTTCATTCTTGCCATCTCCTGTTTGTCCACTTCTAATTTACCTTGATTCATGTACCTAACATTTCAGGTTCCTCTGCAGTATTGCTCTTTACAGCATTGAACTTTACTTCCATCACCAGTCACATCCACAGCTGGGTGTTGTTTTTGCTTTGGCTCTGTCTCTTCATTTTTTCTGGAGTTATTTCTTCACTGATCTCCAGTAGCATATTGGGTACCTACCGACCAGGGGAGGTCATCTTTCAGTGTCCAATTTTTTTGCCTTTTCATACTGTTCATGGGGTTCTCAAGGCAAGAATACTGAAGTGGTTTGCCATTCCCTTCTCCAGTGGACCACGTTTTGTCAGGATTACATCCTAATCCCTGGAATTTGTTACCGTATATGACAAAAGGGATTTTGCAGTTGTGATTAAATTAAAGACCTTGACCTGAGAAATTACCCTGGATTATCTTGGTGGGCCCAGTGGAATCATAAGAGGGACTCAAGAGGAATCAAAAAAAGGAGATTTAACAATGGAATCAGAAGTTGCAATGAAGCACTCCAAAGATGGAGGAAGCGGGATGCAGGTAGACTATAGAAGTTGGAAATGGCAAAAGGTGGATTCTCTTTTTGAGCTTTTAGAAGGAACACAGTCCTGCTGATTTTAGGGCTTCTTATCCACCAGAACCATAAAAGAGTAAATCTGTGTTGTAAATGACAAAGCTTGTGATAATTTGCTATAGTCACAGATATATTTATGAATATAGCCTTTTGGTTCAATTGAATTATTTTTAGCACAAATTCCCAGGAGTAGGACTACTGGATGATGGCTGTTACCACCATAATTATATTGCTTTCTAAAAGATATTTATCAACTTTCGACACTGCTAACAGAATAAACTAGAAAGTGTGGCTCACCATTGAATTTTAAAGATAATCTAGTATGCTGTTAAGTATATCTCCAGTAGCATTGTGAATGCACTGAACACTACTGAACTGTATACTTAAAAATGGTTAAGATGTTAACTTTGTTACGTGTATTTTACCCCAATTTAATTTTTCACTTAAAGAATTTAAAAATGTCAAAAAGTATATCTCAATCACTTTTTTGATTACTAGTAAAAATTAATCTTTCCATTTTGTTTTTACCCCTTGAACCTTCCTCGTATGTGAATTATCAGGTTATATCCTGTGCATATTTTATTTATTGGATTTACTGTTTATTCAAATAGTCAATTTTTCCTTTCAGTGCTGAAAAAGCATTCTTCCTCAGATCTGACAGACATTTGACTGTATTTTATACTAGCATTTTGATAAGCTGGTCTTTAAACCTACTTTATTAAATTTAAAAAATAATTGCTGAATGGCATAAAGTATAGACCTAACTTCTAACATACTCTTAGCCTCAAGCCACTTTTACAATAATCCTTTTTTATTCCTGTGTATGGACTCTTGAGAGGTTTGGAAGCGACGGGTTTTTCAAGTGATCAGGAGAATAGCAGGATCTTGACGTGAATCAGCCATAGAAGTAGAGGGATACTGATGCGATGGATGGCTCACGTTCCCACGCCTCTCTGGGCCCTGGACTGGAGGACTGAGCAGACGGCAGTAGTGAGGGAAGGTTCCGGGGAGCCACCATACTTTCCTATTTTGGCATACACTCTGATTTAGTAAGATCATGGGTATTTTCCTGAGGACAAAATGGGCAGAGCAGTAAGTTGCTGGGCTGAAGAAACTTGCTTGTAACCCCTGGAGAACCTGCCAAAGAACTCTTGCACGTGTCCCCATGAAATCCAGGCACTGGCTGCCTATCATGTATATAACTAAGGAGAAGTTATTCCAGCATTGCAACCATGGTTCCATATTAGGAAATCTATTAAAACAATTAGCTATATGTACTAATTAATGAAGAAACCATAGTTCCTGAAAATGGAGCCTGATGGGACTTGCCTGGCAGTCTAGTGGTTAAGAGTGTGCTTCCTTTGCAGGGGGTGTGGGTTCAATATATACGTATAAAAATGGAGCCCGAAAAAGCATCCAGTGAAAATCAACCCTGATTTTAAGTAAACTCTTGCCAGATTACAAGTAGAAGGATCTGGACTTCCCTCATGGTCCAGTGGTTGAAAATCTGCCTGCCAAAAGAAAAAAAAGAATCCACCGGCAGATACAGGGGACACGGGTTCAGGCCCTGGTTCAGAAAGATTCCATATGCTGTAAGGCAACCGAGCCCAGGCACCGCAACTGCTAAGCCTGAGAGCCACAACTTCTGAAGCCCGTGCACCCTAGAGCCTGTCCTCCGCAGCAAGAGAAGCCACTGCAATGAGAAGCCCGTGCATTGCAACTAGAGTGCAGTCCAGGCTTACCGCAGATGTAGAAAGCCTGCAGGCAGCAACAAAGACCCAAGGCAGCTAAAACAAATACAAGAAGGAGAAGGATCTCTTTAACTTGATTTTCAAAAACCTATTTATCAGGTCACCCTTAATGGTGAAATACTAGAGATACTCCCATTAAAAACAGGAATTCAGCAATAATGCCCATTAAATGATAATATTGATATCATTTACAATACCAATAGCCTCCTAAATATTTGGAAATAAATTTAACTAGAAATTTGTAAGATCTCTATAAATCTCTATTAATCTAACTATATAAATAAAATCATTTAAAAGAGGGAATTCCCTGGAGGTCCAGTGGTTAGGACTCTTAGCTTCCACTGCAGGGTTTGATCCCTGGTGGGAGAACTAAGATCCTATAAGACACATCATGATGAGGAAAAAAAAGATTGTATAAAAGAGACTTGAAAAAAGTGGGAGAAATATATTCTTGAGTGGGAAGACTCGTTGAAAAAATTTCTAATTCTCCCCTAATCTATAAACTCAGGGCAACCTCAATCAAAATCAAAGTAAATCCTGGGAGAACTTTTTAAGTTAATTCTTCAGTTCATCTAGTACAAAATAAGTGAAATTTTGTAGAGAAAACTTACCATACCAGATATGAAAACACTGCTCTTGAGCTGTTGCAATGAGTAGTAGCTTTGAAACAAGGGATCAACAAGCTCTAAATACATTTAGAGTCAGATATAAGAAAATTTGGCATATAGTAAAGACGGCATTTTCAAATCAACTTTAATATTTATTTATTTTTGGCTGTGCTGGGTCTTCATTGCTCTGCAGGCCTTTCTCTAGTTGTGGAGAGTGGGGGCTCCTCACTAGTTGTAGTGGGTTTCTCATTGTGGTGGTTTCTCTTGTGGCAAAGCATGGACTCTGTGGTGCGCAGGCTTCAGTAGTTGCAGTATGTGGGCTCAATAGTTGCCCTGAGGCATGTGGGACCTTCCTAGACCAGGGATCAAACCAGTGTCCCCTGCATTGCAAGGCAGACTCTTAACCACTGGACCACCAGGGAAGCCCCTCAATCTTAGAAATAATGAACAAAACATAATAGCATTAGGTTTTTTGATTTTTTTAGGAGATCAAATTGCCAACACCCGCTGGATCATGAAAAAAGCAAGAGAGTTCCAGAAAAACATCTATTTCTGCTTTATTGATTATGCCAAAGCCTTTGACTGTGTGGATCACAATAAACTGTGGAAAATTCTGAAAGAGATGGGAGTACCAGACCACCTGACCTGCCTCTTGAGAAATCTGTATGCAGGTCAGGAAGCAACAGTTAGAACTGGACATGGAACAACAGACTGGTTTCAAATAGGAAAAGGAGTACGTCAAGGCTGTATATTGTCACCCTGCTTATTTAACTTATATGCAGAGTATATCATGAGAAACACTGGACTGGAAGAAACACAAGCTGGAATCAAGATTGCCAGGAGAAATATCAATAACCTCAGATATGCAGATGATACCACCCTTATGGCAGAAAGTGAAGAGGAACTAAAAAAAACTTCTTGATGAAAGTGAAAGTGGAGAGTGAAAAAGTTGGCTTAAAGCTCAACATTCAGAAAACTAAGATCATGGCATCCGGTCCCATCACTTCATGGCAAATAGATGGGGAAACAGTGGAAACAGTGCCAGACTTTATTTTTGGGGGCTCCAAAATCACTGCAGATGGTGACTGCAGCCATGAAATTAAAAGACGCTTACTTCTTGGAAGAAAAGTTATGACCAACCTAGATAGCATATTCAAAAGCAGAGACATGACTTTGCCGACTAAGGTCTGTCTAGTCAAGGCTATGGTTTTTCCAGTAGTCATGTATGGATGTGAGAGTTGGACTGTGAAGAAGGCTGAGCGCTGAAGAATTGATGCTTTTGAACTGTGGTGTTGGAGAAGACTCTTGAGAGTCCCTTGGACTGCAAGGAGATCCAACCAGTCCATTCTGAAGGAGATCAGCCCTGGGATTTCTTTGGAAGGAATGATGCTAAAGCTGAAACTCCAGTACTTTGGCCATCTCATGCGAAGAGTTGACTCATTGGAAAAGACTTTGATGCTGGGAGGGATTGGGGGCAGGAGGAGAAGGGGACGACAGAGGATGAGATGGCTGGCTGGCATCACTGACTTGATGGACGTGAGTCTGAGTGAACTCCGGGAGTTGGTGATGGACAGGGAGGCCTGGCGTGCTGCGATTCCTGGGGTCGCAAAGAGTCGGACACAACTGAGCGACTGAACTGAACTGACGTTTCCAACACAAACAATTTTAAATATATTAAAGATCTAAATGTTAAAAGCAAAATTATAATAGAACAGGAAGAAAGAACAGGTGGATAGTTTTGTTCTGTTGAATGTCTAGAAGACCATTAAAGCATGATGCAAAACTGAGAGGCCCAGAAGGAAAAAGACTGAAGGATGTGACAGCAAAGTGTTTGAAGTTTGAAACTTCTTCAGTTTAAAAGTCAGCATAAAGGACAAATGACAATGAGAAAATATTTGCATCATATAAAAGAACCAAAGGGGGTAGCATCTATAAAATAAAGAATTCCTGTACACAATAAGAAATAGACAACTAATAGAAAAATGAACAAGGTAATAGACGATTTATAGAAAAACACAAAATCCTCCACCTCATTAAAACCCCAAAAAGGCAAGTTAATGAGACATAATTCTCATCTCACCTACCAAACTATCAAAAATTTCAAGTATGATAAATCCTCTGTTGGAGAGGATGTAAGAACCAGGCAGTCTCAAATACTATTGGGGTATGTGTAGATTCATTTAACATTTTCGAAAAGCAATTTTACAACAACTGTAAAAATTATAAAAAGTGTGCATACACAGGAGACTTCTGGGCCTTAACCAATATTCTGCTTCTGGAATGGGATGCAGTTTATGTGAGTTACTTTCATTTGGTGAAATATCATTCAGTTGTGCACTTAAATTTTGTACCCTTTTCTGTTTGTATAAATCGGTATAAAATTTACCAAAAAAGTGTGCATACTCTTTGACTTAATTATTTCCCTTCTAGAAATATCCTTGTATATGTGTAAAGATAGGGATTTGCGTATTATTTGTAGAAACAAAATATTTTAAAGAGGTTTAATGTTAATCAATATAGGATTGGTTAAATGATGTAACACTGATTTAAGAGACTATCATAAAGCTATTAAAAAGAATAAGGTATCTTCATAGATACTATTGTAAAGATGGCCATGATATATTAAGGGGAAAAAGCAGTCTGCCTAACAATATTGTAGCAGTAAATTATTTTTATTTCTTTTAGTTCACCTTTTTTAGCCTGTAAAAGTAATACATAATTCAAGAAGTTTTGAAAATAAGCTAAAAATAAATCATCTGTAATCCCTAAACAAAGTTTATTTTAGCATTCTTTTAATGTATTTTTCTAATCTTTGTTCCATGTATGACTGTATTTTTACTAACGCAATAATACTAAATATGTGGTTGTATTTCTTGGTTTTTATACTTAACCATATATTGTGAGAATTTTTCATCGGATTTAAACTGTAAAGTTGATTCTATTTATTATATCAAAATGTAAAGATTATATATATGTGTGTGTGTATGTATATGGTAAAAATTAAAGTAAAAAAAGTATAAAATAAAAGTAACTTATTTTTACAAATAAAAACACCATACCTTTAAAAAGAAAAGAAGTGCTAAACTTCAAGCTTCTGGAGGCAATGACTAATCATATTTTTTAACGTCTCATTTCCTTCTTGTGGTGGTTAGTACACTACCACAGATCTTGTTTCTATTAAAGCAGACTTTTCAATAAAGTTGGGAGACTTCTATTTAGGGGTGTGATCGATTGACCTGGTGATGTTGGTGAGTGCCCATCGCCACAGCAGCGTGAGAAGTGCAGTGCCATACCTTGGGGGCCACCCTCAGTAGAGAACCATGATTTTTTTTTATCTGTTTATAATCCCAGGTGCTATATCAGAAGTGTTTCTCTTTATATTTTTGTTGCCCTGTCAACAGTTTCTGTCCCTTTTAGTTCTGTTAGTTGAGAGAACAGGCAGTGTGATCAGAGAATCGATCTAAGGTTTAAGATTTCTGCCTTTTCAGCAGTTTTGGAAGTGTCACCTTCATATAGACTTTAGTCAGTCGTGGGAAACAGTGTTCAAGGGAGAAGACCCAGTGGTTAAAAAAATGTTACTCCTAATCTCGGCGTGTTCTGTGGTCAACTTGGCAGCACAGATGGCTTTGTAAGGTGGGGTGAGTTTTGCAAACCTGGAACCTACTCAATCAGTTATTTGGCCACCCCTATTGGGGTCATCACCTCAATTAAATAATCACCTTGTACCCTTTCACAGTTATTCTCAAGAGAACCCTACACTTACAGCTTCCACTTTATTGTCTTTGTACTTCAACCAAATGCAGTCTGGCTTCCAACACCCTTTTGAAACTGTTCTTGAATGAAGGTCAGTAATGACCTCATTCCTATATCCAGTGGCTTTTTCTCAGTGCTAATCTTGATGTCTTTGCAAAATTTCATTTTACCACCACCCCTTATTTTTGAACTCTTTTCACTTGTATTTTATGACACTAACTTCTGGTTCTCACTCAAGGTTGAACCATAGAAACATTAATAAATATAGCTAACATTCATTGAGTATCATTTTTCTTTCTTCCAATCTCCCACTTGGTTCTTATTAGTGTGAAGGAAATACCATTGCCATTTTACAGGGGATAAAACTGAGGTGTCAAGAAGTTGAGTAATCTATTCCCATTGCACAGGTGATACGGAGCTGTGGAACCCAAGGAAGAAGAGCCCATCACCTTAGCTGCTCTGACGTGTCTGGGAGTGATTTCTTGTTGTATAGTCCTAAGTAGTATCCAACTCTTCTGCAACCCCATGGACTGTAGTCCACCAGGCTCTTCTGCCCATGGGATTTCCCAAGCAAGAATACTGAAGTGGGTTGACATTTCTTTCTCCAGGCAATCTTCCTGACCCAGGGATCGAACTTGCTTCTCCTAAATTGGTAGGTGAGTTCTCTATCACTGAGCCACCAGAGAAGCCCGTGGAGAGATTTCTAAAGGTCAGCAAATCCAGCTGTTTCACTTCATTTCTGCAAAAAATGCCATTGGGATTTTGATAGAGATTGCATTGACCCTGTAGATCACTTTGTGTAGTAATGTTATCTGAACAATACGGTTATCTTCTGATCCAGGAACACAGATTGTCTTCCATTTATTTAGGTCACTTTCATGCACATATGCTGCACTGTGTGGTATGCGGGACCTTAGTTACCTGACCAGGGATTGAGCCCATGCCCTCTGCATTGGGAGCAGGCAGTCTTAACCACTGGACCACCAGGGAAGTTGCAACAAATATATTTTTAACTGAAGTATAATTGATGTGCAATATTTCAGCTGTACAGCAAAGCCAAAGCAATTATATATATATATATATAACTTTAATATATATTCAGACTCTTCCATTATAGGTTATTACGAGATATTAAATATAGTTCTCAGTGCTATACAGTAGGTCCTTGTTTTTGCATATAGTAGTATCTATAAATTCCAAATCGAAATTCCCATTTATCCCCCACCTTTAGCATATTTATTGAACACCAGAGTGCCTGGATCTGATCCCTAACTCCTGCCTGCTAATTGAGATATTTACTTCTCAATCCCTCAGGTTCCCTAAGGATGGGATGGCTCAGTGAGACCTGCTGCATCACAAAGGTGTGTTCAGAGCACGATGGGCACGGGGCTAAGGCAGGAACACGGGTGCAGGCAGTGTGCATCTCACAGGTGCCTTTATTCATGCCGGCAGGACAGCACAGGTTCCCATTTGACGCAGCTTGCTAAAATCTACAACCAGACTGATGTTCTTTCCAAGTAAAGCTGGTTAAAGATGACCATGAGTAGGCGCTGAACTAGAAGATTTCAAAGCTTTATCAGTACTCCTGATTTTATAAATGATGAAGCCCATCAACTCCATTCCTACCCAGATCTCCTGGTAAACTGGGGTACAGCAGGGCTTCATGGGGATCCAGATATTTTTAATAAAGCTTTGAAGTATGTGAATGTAGGACCAATGACTCAGGCTACCTATTAAGTGACATCTTTCATTTCTTTTAGATCTTTTTTTCTTTATTTTATTGAAGTATTGTTGACTTACAATGTTTCAGGTGCACAGCAAAGTGATCCAGTTATACACATTATTTTTCAGATTATTTTCCATTATAGGTTATTACAAGATACTGACTATAGTTCCCTGTGCTATTCAGTAATCCTTTGTTGCTTGTTGCATATCTATTTTTAAAATTAGAAATCTAGCATTCTATTTATGGTGAGACAAGTGGAATAAAAATGTCCTGAATTTTTTAGCTAGGCAAAAATACATAAATTTTCTAAAATATGTATTTTTTACATAATACTTATATATGTATATACACAAAAGCTTTTCTTCACTTGATAAAGGCTTGACAACATAAAAAGAAATTGGAAAACATAAACTAGCAACTGGACTATGTGATTAACTTTTATCTAGTTTCACTTTTCTATTTCACGTTCAGTGCTCCCATTTCATTTATAGATCCTTCTTTCTAAGTTAGACATTTACAGCTATAAATTTCCATCTTCGCACAATTTTTGCTGCATTTCATACTTTTTGGTATATTGTATTTTCATTTTTATTCATTTCAAGGTATTTTCTAATTTTCCTTGTGATTTCTTTTTCGGCCCATCAGTTAGTTAACAGAATGTTATTTAATTTCTGTACATCTTTGAAATTTTCCTGGTTTTCCTTCTCTTTTTGATTTCTAGTTTCAATATGAGACTTTGTATGGTTTCAGTCTTTTAAATGTTAAGACTTGTTTTGTAGCCTAACATAAGGTCTCCAGTTAACTTTGTAGATTGATATAAAGCTCAGAGGTGGAAATAACTTTTTGATGGTCACATATCTATTTAGTTATAGAATTAGGGCTAGAGTCCAGATCTTTTGACCCTTAATCATTTACTGTTGACATTTTATAAGACAAAAGTGAAGGTGCTTAAGGAGCTGAACTTCGCTGGCTTCTGATTTCTTCTATCACTTAAAAGCAAGCATTCTTCAAGGTTTTGCTTGTCCTGTTCCTCCTCCACACATTCTCTAGCTGCTTCCATCTGTAGCCTTCCTCCAGCTTGAAATGCCAGTCCCCCTTTCCAATTCCATGCCTGTTATTTCTACTTGAGTGATATTTGAAAACCTCAGAACCAACATGTAATAAAAGGAACTTGTCTTCCTCTGCATTCTATCAGTAAATTTTCCTAGCATTCCTTTTTTTTTTTTTTTTTGGTTGAGCTGGGTCTTCATTGCTGTTCGAGGCCTTTCTCTAGTTGGGGCAAGTAGGGGGCTACTCTTTGTTTTGATATACCATCTTCACATTGTGGTGCCTTCTCTCCTTGCATATCATGAGCTCTAAAGCGTGGGCTCAGTAGTTGTGGCTCATGAGCTTAGTTGCTCCGTAGCATGTGGAATCTTCCTAGACCAGGGATTGAACCTTTGTCCCCTGCATCAGTGGGTGGATTCTTATCCACTGTACCACCAGAGAAGTCTAAGTCTCTTATTTTTTGGTTAATGGTACTGCCACTTCTTATCCCAATGACTCAGGGTGGGAAGGTAGAAGGTTAATTTTAATATTTTTCCCTTCCTAATATCTTCACATCTGATTAGCTACAAACTCCTGTGGTTTCCCTCTGAAGTACTATTCCTATTTGTCCTTTCCTTCCCATTTTCACTGCTATCATCTATGACCTTTCAGTGGTATTAATGTAATAGCCTGATAATTTATCCTGTTCTTTAATCACTGCTATACAATATTTAATAATCATCTTAAAAAATAATTATGACGGTGTCATCCTCCATGCAAAATCATCAAAAAATAGCTTCCTTGTGCCCACTGGAGTGCAAACCTTTCAGCTTGCCATCCAAGGTTCTTCATAATTTAGTTCCAACCTTTTCATTCCACAATTAAAAAAAATTTTTTTTTAACATATTTGGCTGCCACGGATCTTAATTGTCCTATGTGGGATCTAGGTCCCTGACTAGGGATGGAACACGGGGTCCCTGCACAGGAAGTGTGGAGTCTTAGCCACTGGACCACCAGGGAAGTCTCCTTATTCTACATTTATTGCAGACCTTACCACACATTTTACGTTCTGATTACCTGAGCTTTAGTCAATTGCAACATACCGCATACTGTATTCAGTACAAGGTGCTAGGAATCCACTGGGAAGCAGTACAGACCAATGGATTCTTTCCCATTCCTGCCTTCTGGATCTCATTCTGATCTCGGCCCTACTCTTCTGCACCTTGGACTCCCGACCAGACTTTTCTAAGAACTTCTCTGTTCCTACCCCATGGTGGGCCTATGGGGGAAAAAAGGCCAAGGGAGAGGAACAGAAAAAGACTGCAAAGTGCGAAGGTGAAGTGTGAAAACTGGACCTTCCCTTATCAGCTACAGCAGGGCCCTGAATGAGGCCCAGGACTGAGCTTGGCTGAGGAAACAGGAGTCAGTTTCAGAGAGGATGGCTTGTCATTACAAAAACCTTCACAGCCTCTGGTTTCTCTGCCCGCAGTCCAGGCTCTGCCGCTCACCGTCTTCTGAAGCGGTCCAGGCCGGCCTCACCTGGCCTCCCTCGTTCCCTCGGGGCGCTCTCCCTCCCCGCAGAAGCAGTTCCCGCCTCAAGCGGCCGCTGAGCTCTCGGAGGAGGGGCGGCTAGCTGTTTCCAACGTCCTCGGGCGCGGAGCACCCGGACCCGCCCCCCGCGCCAGTTGCCAGGGAGCGGTTGCCATAGAGCTGAGCAGTTGTCCGCGTGCGCAGGCGGAAGTCCCGGATTGAGGCGCCGCCATTTTTCCTGCCCGGACGCGGAGCGAGAGGCTGAGAGTCGGAGACGCTATCCGCTTCCATCCGTTGCGCAGACCCTGCCGGAGCCGCTGCCGCTATGGATGATCGGGAGGATCTGGTGTACCAGGCGAAGCTGGCCGAGCAGGCTGAGCGATACGACGGTGAGTTGGGGGGGCAACGGGGGGCTGGAATTCTCGGACCCTCTGCCGCCGCCCACAGAGGCCGGGAGCGGGAGACAAAATGGCGGCATCATCGCCGAGACCGGCCCGGGGACGTGGATTCGGGAAGCAGGAAATAGCCTGTGGGCTCCCAGAGCGGTAGGAAGCTCCAGGCCCAGGAATTTGACCCCTTGGGCGTCCCCATCTGCAAACACAGGAGAGTTAGGAGGCCAAGGCCATGGGGTGGAGGAGTTGGTTGTAAAATGGCGGCTGGGGGGAGGGCGAGTCCTGGGGCGGGGGAGGGGGAGGAGATGGCGGGTGCTGTCTCCGGGCGAGCAATCCCCAGGGGAGCTTCTGGGCCGGTTTTGGGACGTGGTGAACAATTGGGTGGCGTGATGAAGGAAGAAACACCCGCCACATGGGGGAGAGTGGCAACCGGGAGCTGGAGCGCGGGCGCCTTTCAGGGAAATATGGCGGGTGGGGGCGGTGGCTTTTCCCCGGAGGCCCAATGTGGGGCGGCGGCTGTGGAGTCTCACAAAGGAGGACCCTTACGAGCCGAGGGCTTCTCCGGGCTTGTGGTGGGGGGCAGCCTTAGCCGGGGGTCGGGGGAGGAGGGAGAGAGTGGGAATCACTGCAGTTCATCCTTGGGCGGAGGCCAGCTGAGATGCTACGATCGGATTTCCTTCCCTTAGGCCGGCACACCTTGTAGTGGCGTTTTTTAGGTTTCCCGTTCAATCTCGCTTTTTTCTAGGGAGCTCTAGAGAAACGTCCCTCACGCTCCTTCTCCTCAGACTTAGCCCGGAGAGCTCGAAGTTTCTGTTAGCATTTTCCGTAAACTGTAGAACGTGGAACAGGAAACAAGGAGCCCCTGGCTCGCTCTCGGTGCCTTTCCCATGCCTGTGCCTCAGTCCACCGGTATTTAAAAATGGTGACTTTCCTGTTCATACGCAGCATTATGACAAATGGAATGACCTGGTGAAAAATAAAGTGTTTTCAAATAACGTTTAGTGGCTATTTCGGTTGACTCCCCTGGCTTAGAATGTGTGTTCTTCCTTCGTTGGGGATCTTTACCAGTCCCAAGGTACTCAGCAGCGACTTGGGTTTTTCTATTAAGAACGTAAGGGATCTCGGCAGATCCTGTTTTGTTCCCTCCAGTTTTAATAAACGGTTTTATGTACAGATTTGAACAATTTTTCTCCTTTCATTGTTCCTTTGTTTTTAAAGGTGCCATAGTCATTTTTCAGAACTTTATTGAGATGGCCCTTGTGTCTGTTCGGTCAGTCCCAAACTGCTGCTTTTTTAAATTGCCCCTCCCGACTTGGGTCCCCCTCCCCCCATTTTGGACCTGGTTACTTGAATTGACTCCACATCCGTTAAACTAGCATTATCAAAACAAAAAAATCATATATATGGTTTTTATGTTTTTAATGCTGTTGTGGGATGAGATATGGCTGGATTCAGGTGTCATTGATCTTGAATTAAGCCACTTCAAAATGCTGGCGTGGGGACTTTACTTGAATGCCTTTGGTCACGTGAATAGCCTCAGGGCTAGTCCATGTGTGTCATTCATTAGGATTCGGGAATTTGAAAATTAGGAGGAAAGAGCTCGAACTCAAAATTTAGTAAAGATCTCTAAATTTCGTTTCATAAATCCTTAAATTGCTCTTTGTATTGAACAAGATTCTTGTTAGGAGTCGTAGGGGGATATGATGGGGAAGTACAGCTCAAGGTCAGATTTGTCTTTATTTCGGTATTTAAAAGTCAAAACAGCTGTAGGTGTACTTGTAATGAAAGTTTTTTTCTTCTCCTCTTGCCCCAAACAAGTTCACCTCTTAATCTATCACTGTCCTTGGGAAGAAACTCGAAATTATATTGGAATGTTTTCTCTTCTGTAGGGATTTAGTCTCTGAGTAAAACTGCTGTGATCACCAGAAAGGTGATCTTCTTGTTTCTGCAGTACTTTATGTTTTTATTTTGCACATTATGTTGAACCTAACACTACACTTTTTTTTTTTAAGAACTTGTTTTAAAAACTGTTTGGGTAGCTTCCAAGTAAGTGACAGTTCAGTGTGAAATCATATTTTGGAATTGAGTATTGA
This sequence comes from Capra hircus, assembly GCF_001704415.2. Taxonomy (NCBI): domain Eukaryota; kingdom Metazoa; phylum Chordata; class Mammalia; order Artiodactyla; family Bovidae; genus Capra; species Capra hircus. The sequence continues at coordinate 22,344,894 of NC_030826.1, read as the reverse complement.
GCGTTTTTGACCAAAGGCTTAATTGCTTATTCAACACAGGACTGTAGAGCCACATCCTTAACGTTGATTAAATGTTAGAGGTGTCCTTCAGGATCAAAAGGTGGTGTGAGGGGCAGGTGGGATATAAGATCTACCAGGTAGTGGAACTCCTTTGATTTTTGGGCACAAAATTGGAAGGGCTTCATTGGAAAGGAAGAGGAAGACAGTCATTAGGAATCAGTCTGTACCTGTGTCCATTCCTTAATTGGGTGTAATAATTCAGTTTTGTTTGTGGTAACAAAAAATGATTCCGTGGTTTTAGTTATCAAAAAATTTATCAAGTATGGGGAAGGTGAAAAATACATTTGATGATTTGGTTTGGAGGAGTTGGGTATAAATACTGGCTTTTCTTCTTGTTTCTGCAGTACTTTGTTTTTATTTTGCACATTATGTTGAACCTAACACTACACTTTTTGGAGAATTGGAATCGATTGATAGAGACTTATTTAATGGTACTGGAGGACGAACTAAGCTGCCTTCAGGAAAAGGACAGTTTGAAATCGAAGACAGAAAAAATACAGAAGTTTGGGGCTGAGACGGTCGACTTTCAAGATTAAATCTAGCCTTCTGTTACATAACAACAGTAGTGTCAGGGACAGTTTTTATATCATTCATAGCCATATTAAGCGGGTCATCTTTTAGCATTACTGAAGTCTTAACTTTGCATCATGTAAATGAACCATATGAGGGATAGTGGTGGGGGAATGAGTACTTTTTACATTTTTTGAGAATAGAGGGGTCCGCATAAGCTACATTTGGGTTGTAGGGTAGTTGCTGGCTTTGTCCTTTCCTCACTTCTCCTGTGATGATTAGCTCCACATGAGGTAGGGGTAACATTTTGATGGGTTAGGTTTGATTCAGTCTGTGACTGCAATACCAGGAGTGCATCTATTCTGAGTGCTTGAGAGCACCCCTTTTAAGACACCAGACCCCCATCTCTGACTTATTCTGAGGGGTGGGGTGCAGTTTTTCAATCAACTCCTTAATGTCCAGCTTGTTAGGGAAAAAGGGTGGCTAAATTAACTTAGTAATGAGATTAAAAGCACAGGCTAATTATCAATCCTTTGACTAAAAGTATTTTGTTGTTGCTGTTTCAACTAACTTTATTGAATATGTTTTTTCTTCCTACCTAATCATAAACAGAGTTGGATAATGCAGTTAGAAAATTCCTCCTACTTTTGGTCTTTGTATTTAAAGTAGTTGCTCTTTTGTGATACTTCTGTGCACGTACACTATATGTAGTTTTGTTTGTGTACAGTATTGTGCACGTTGGACATTATTTCAGTCTATTTTGTTTACAAAACTATGGGATAGAATGAAATTATGAATCTTTGCAGTTTGAGATGGTGATAGGGTAAATTCTTACTGTGGGCATTTCTAGGCACTCTCTTCACCTTTGTATGAAAAGGTCTCAATTTAAATTCTAGTATGAGGAAGAACACAAACTGAGCGAATTTTGGATTTTAGTACAAGCAAACCCACTGAAAGCCCATACAAACAAGCAGTCTTTTCATAGTTATTTAATAGGTTGGTCAAGGAAGTATGAAATATTTTAAAAATTTCTTGACTTTAACCTGATAAAGCAAGTGAGATTTTATCATAGTAAATTAATGTATCTAATTTTACAAATCAGTTTCAAATACTTTAAGAAGTTGATCTGAAAGCACCTATTTTTTCCTTTGAAGGTCTGTAAGGCCTATTTTGCAGAAGTTTTCAGCCTTATATATCAGTAAAGTGTGTGTATTTAAACATTAATGACAGGTATAGGATAAAGGTTAAAATTTTAAATTTTGTAATTCATGTAATACTGATGTAGGTAATGTTATTTATATTTTATGTCCACGAAAGAGAATTTTGAGATTTAGTGATTAAAAAAAAATTTTTTTTCTATATCTCATGACTAGTTGGCAAGTGTATAGCAAAGTGTCTGTCTGACCTTTAGACCAGCCAGTACTCTTATTTCTCCTGAGCCACTCACAAAAGACCTATGTGAAACTAAATCAGGTGATGCCTTGTGGGGGAAGGGAGTATTCTTTTTTTTAAGCAGTTACTTCACATAATATGTCTTGTTATCTGTGACTTGACTAATATCCATTGTAACCTTTTGTTTTCTTTCAAAAACAAGGCACAGTGAATGAAGCTACAGTGAGAGATTGTAGGTAATTTAAGTGTTGGTATTAAAAATTTTCTGGTTTATCACAGTGTCTGTACTGGGATATAGCTTAGTGCCATGCATTTCTATAAAGTACTTTTAAAAGGTGTCTGCCCCTCACCCTAGTCGTAATGGATGCAACCCTTAAATTAATGACACAGTCAGAAATCTCAGGGTAGAGAGGTTGGCAAATGATTCACAAATGTTCCAAATAGTAGCTTAGTTAGCTCTCAAACAGAATCTGTTAAGGGGTAGTGGGAAACAGAAACAAAATTCTGTATTTACTGTTTTGAAATGGTCAGTTAACAGTTTGATGCAGTTACATACTGATACATCGAAGCTGACAACTTGGTTCAAATAACTTTTACTATTTGAGCTCATGAAATATTCATGCGTGTCACATTCCTAGGAACAGTTTCAGAAGTTCATATAAGTTTACCAAGTTGTGATAACAACTGCCATAATAATAAAAGGGTCATCGTAATTTATAATCCAAATCAACATACCTTGAGAATGAAGGGATGCAAATTCATAATTGTGCTGAAATGGGTTGTCTGGAGCTGCAAACTTGACCTATGACCATCCTGTGTGCATTTGTGTATATGTGTGTGTGTATGCATGCATGTGTGCGCTCAGTTGTGTCCAACTCTTTTGGTATACTAGGGACTGTAACCCATCAGGCTTATCTGTCTATGGGATTTTCTTGGCCAGAACACTAGAATGGGTTGCTAATTCCTCCTTCAGGATTTCTTCCCTACCCAGGGATTGAACTCCGGATCTCTTGTGTCTCCTGCCTTGGCAAGTGCATTCTTTACCACTGAGCCACTTGGGAATACCATGATCATCCTACTTAAGACCATTTCTTGCTGCGCTGCTAGTTGTCTCATTGAGAAAGTTCCTGAAGCTTTGTCCATCCCTCTACCGCCAAGATCTTAGATCTGAACCTCTGTAATATTGGTTTTCTTTCCAGTGAAGTTATCATTTGGCAGAACATTTGACAAATGAAAGGCAAAGTGAAAGCTTTCTTCCTCTCAGTCCCCTTTCCCCCAAATAGGAGCTAGAAAAGTCATGGATATGGTAGTTGCTGAAAATAGAGCTTGCTGGCATACCAACTAGTCAATTTGACTGATAGTGTCAAAGCCAAGTGTGTTGGTTTTATATATGTCTACTCTGAGCTAGACTTGTGTATAAAAATACTTGCCTTAGGTGTTAGCAGCAGCGTCTGTCTTATGTTCAGAACTTTCTCCTCCAAATAACATTTTTTAAAAAATGATTTATTTGTTTGTACTAGGTCTTAGTTGTGGAAGAGGGGATCTTTAGTTACAGCATGCGAACTCCTAGCTGCAACATGTGGAATCTGGTTCCTTGGCCAGGGATCAAACCCAGGCCCTCAGCATTGGGAGCTTAGAGCCTTAGCCACTGGACTACCAGGGAAGTCGCCCAAATAACATTTTTAAAGTCTTCACCTGAGTCTTGTCATGACTGTTATGTTTAGAACACCAGATCCTGAATAGTTTAGAAAGCATGATCATTATGCTGATTTATCTTTTTTGAAATTTAATCTTGAATTTATTGTCCCTCCTCCAGTGGTCCATTACAGTAGCTGGGTAGATCGTTTATTGATTTGTGATTAGGGCAGGATTTTATCTAGCTAAAGCAGTATGAAATGTGTTTGTTAAACTGTGTAAAATTTCAAGGAGACACATTACTATGAGAATTACGACTTTCGTACTTTGGCACATGTGGTATAGTGCAGAGGCCTTGGAATCATTCTGAATTCTCCATCTGTAGAATGGAAATTAATAGTGTCTACCTTGCTTGCTGATTTACAGGGTGTTACGAACTTGTGGGGGTTTGAACCACTACAGTGTATAATTATAAGGTAGTAGTATTAATTATGATGACTTTGTATTACCCATTGTCAGAGATGATGTAAATGTTTTTGCTGCAGAACTACATACATATGTATTAGAGAATAACCTTTCTTGAGTTATACTTAGCAACTGTATTCTCATGGATTTGGTGTCTAAGTTATATTTGTATAAAGGTTTTCAAAATAAAATCCTTAATCTTAATTCTTCTGTAAAATTACATATCCAGAAGATGAAGGTTGTCCAAATTTATTCTCAAGCGCTATAAAGCTATTTGGCCATTATGAGCTGACATGTAGTTCTTTTTTGGCCCTATCATGCATGCGCGATCATTACCCAACCAAAGATGGAACCTGTGCCCCTTACCAATGGACTGCCAGGGAAGTAAGAGGGACTTCCTGGCAGTTCTTTGATATTAATTTCAGGTTAATATCCAGGAGGATATACTGATCTACCTAGCAAATACAATAACTATTGTGTATGGGTTTGGGATGAAAGGTTCCATAGTTTAAAGAAAAAATAGATCAGGGTTAAAAATATTTGTATGTTAACAATCTCAGGTTACTGACTAGGAAAAATTATTACCAGTTTCATGAGAAGTGATTCTAAAGGCTTAGTGTAAGCCTTGGGCAGTGAATGGGTTCTGATAAAAGAAAGCTATGAATTAATACTACTAAATCCTTGGTGGCTAGCTATTTGAAGATACAGTAGGACTTTGAATGGCTGTTGTGACTTCCTTTGTGTTGTAGAAATGTGTCCTGTTTAAGAGTTTGTGTGATTAATTACTTTGCCCATAATGGGTTAAATTATAAATTAGTAAACATTTTGATAGGATTACCATGAAAATTTCAAAACATATGCCCTTTGACTATGAAAATATCACGTAGGACAGTTATGATTTTGCTTCTATAAGTTTGTCAAAAGGTATTATTACAAAATTTTTTTGATGCAGAGTAGACTCCTCCCTCCCCCACCCCCCCTCAGTTAACGCTGGGAACTTCCTGGTGGTCCAGTAGTTAAGACCCTGAGCTCCCATGCTTGGGGCATTGGTTCAGTTCCTGGCCAGGGAACTAAATCCCACATGCCACAACTAAAGATCCTACGTGGTACATCTAAGACCCGGGGCAGCCAAATAAAATAAAAATACATTACTATGAAAGTTAAGATTTGTGTGAAATTTTGCAGAAGTTATGGAAAGATTTAGACGTTGAGCTCTTTTTTTCCTCCCCTCCCATGTGTACCTTTGGTCATTTACTTCCCCAGTCTTTTCTGTTTGTACCTCCTCTTCACCTCATCTTTTTGGTTCTGCTACAGATAGACATGTTATGTATGCCTGAGGGGATTATCTTCTTAAATTCTGAGAGGAGAAATCTGAGTAGAGTAAGAGGGATTTTTTCCCCCTTCATCAATATTGAGAGTAATGGGAGAGAGAACCTTTCTGCAGTCAAAATTGTAAAATCGTTGTAAAAGGATGTCTTGTTTATCTACCTACCAGAAACTAATTAGGAATGTTTAAAATTTTTTAAAGGGGAAGTTTTTTCTTACTGGACCGGTTGCATGGCTTATCAGATCTTAGTTCCCCAACCAAGGATCAAATCTAGGCCCTTGGCAGTGAAGGGGGAATTCCCAAGGCTAAAAGTTTTTTACTCTTTTTTTAAGAGAAGGTAAAAATTAATTTTAGAGTGAGAGGCTTCTCTGTTTAGGCTGGTGCGTGAATAAGAAAAATGGTACACATTCGAGTGTCAAGATTATTGTGTTTTGAAAAGCCTTAGTATTCAGAGTATGTACTAGGCACTTGGGATTCATCAGTAAACAAAATAGACAAAAAGTCCTTTCAAGGGGGTTATTTTGCTGTGAATGGATAAATGCTTTTATTTTTTTAAATATTTATTTGGCCGAGACAGGTCTTAGTTGCAGCACTCAGGATGGGATCTTTGTGTCATGCGGGACCTTTGGTCAGAGTGAGAGGACTGTAGTTGTGGCTTCAGTTGTTAAGGCATATGGGCATAGTTGCTCTGTGGCATGTGTGGAATTTTAGTTCCCCAACCGGGCATCAAACCTGTGTCCCTGCATTGCAAGGCAGATTCTTAACCACTGGACAACCGAGAAAGTCCCTATATAAATGCTTTTTAGAATTACTCTTCTGTTAGCATGTGTAATTAAGAGTTAATTTGAGTTAGTAAATAACAACGCTGGTGTTTGGTATAATTGTAAGTCATCATTATATCTGGCTCTGGTTCCTGTCCCATATCAAAGACTTTTGTAGAAAGCTACATTTTTTCTTCATTAATTAACTAGAGTCAAGTGGTATTAACAAAAGTTTTCCTCAAAAATTATTTTTGTAGACTGTGATAGTGAAATTCTATATTAATACCATCTGTGATTTATTGGCAGCTATTGCAGGTGCTTACCATTATTTCAGTCCTCAAAAACAACACTGCAGAGAAGGTACTACCCATTTTACAGATAAAGATTAAGAACTTTAGGAAAAGTGACAGCAGTAGGGGATCACTGAGATTCAGCTAGTCTTTTCATTTCCAAGCTGATATTCCACTCACTTTCATATTTATAGGTATGTAAACATTAGTTCAAGCCAGCTGCTCTATTTTGTTCTTTACATTTTAATTTGATGACTCAGAGGTTGCTTTGAACAGTCTTTTGGCTTAATTCTGTTACCTTTCATATAGGAAGAAGACAGAAGAGTATAGTATGTAGGTTTGAGTATATTTTCTAGTGGAGAGAGACGAAAGTAGCTATGAAACAAATTAATTTCAGCTGGAGATTGTGTCTGTAACTTTCGGTTTTACTCCAATCAGCTGAGCTACTGGTTCACTTAATTATATTTATTTTATATAATTTAGCATAGTGTGAGTGGTGGTTGGAAGGCTTGCAAGGTGAGGCCTCAATATACCCCAAGTGACATCAACTTTTAAGGAAGCACCAGGATTAGTGAGGGAGTGTCTGTGAATATTTTCCCTCAGATTGGTTTTGCTTTTTTTACTTTAACTGATTTTACCTATTTCCCCTTTCTAGGTCTGTTTTTTCCTCAGGATAATGGATTCAGATTTGTTGCATTTGCAGTTCTTTCAATGCAGCTCTGTCACATAGTTCTCTAGGAACTATGCAACAGAGGGACTCTGGGTATTTTGATCATTTTGGAGAAGAGGTGTATAAAATCCTGCATTTCCCCGCAAATAACATTAATGGAATTTCATCTTTTTTTTGCTAGTTGTCAAGGATAAAGAGAATCTAGACAGACTCTACCCTCATTGTTCTTTCCAGACAAGAATTGGTCTCAGTGTTTCACTGCACAGTAAAATTCAGTTGTAAGAAACTGTTTGGGTTTATTAGATTATATAGTATGATTCCTTAAGTGTAATCAGTAGAATTCCATTTATTAATTTGGAATTTTTCTTACTGTTTTATATTTTAAAGAAGTGTCTCCTTTCTCATTACCCATTGTGAGAGCCTTTGTTTCTTTCTAGCTTTGGAGTCTTAATTAGTGCTTAATTCGTCAATCCCTAGCTTTTTCATATGGCCATTGAGTATGTTCGCATGGTATTTTATTTAATCAAGGAATCAAGAAATTAAACAGTGTTGAGCATGAAAAAATACTACTGTTTATAAATTCTTGATATGAGACTAAAGCTTGGAAGCTCTAGGAACTTAATGATACAACGTTTCTCTTCATGTGTTTTTTTGGTTGATGGCTTTTCAGGTGGGTCTTTTGACCTTGGGTTTAGACCAGTTGCTAAGTCAAGTCAGTTTTTCCTCTTTCCAACAGTTAATATATACTGTTAATACGGTCTTTCTTCCTTTATCTTTTACAACTGTAAAAGATGTATTACTTTATTTCCATAAAGTAATAAAGATGCTAACTACATCATGACATACTATTGATTAAGAAAAATCTGGGTTTCAGAGATGTGTAAAAAGTTTCCTAAAACATGTATTTATAGTATATATACATAATATGCTACATTCTGTCATTGAAAAGTTATTACGTATGTTATTCAGCCATGTACCTTTTTCCCTCAACAAAACATTTTGAATATAAAAAAAGTTTTTAAAATAAAAATTGGACCATTTCAACCAGTCTAACATGAAAATTTTAAAATTTCTCATTTGTTCACCTTTGTCAGTCTACCTTTATGGAAGGAAACATTTCTAAGAGATTTTACTGTACAGCCAGGGTTGAGAACCTCTGGAAGAGATCATTTTTCAAACATGTTGCTGAATTAGAGTCACTGAGAATGCTTCTTACAGCATTTGATATATAATGGAAGTATATGTAAGCGTGTCCTCTTTTTTCCTAGTCTCCCGTGAACTTTCATAATTTAAAAAAGTTAAAAATTAAAGGCATTTGATGGGTACTTAGCTGTAATACAGACTTCAGGTATATAGTTGGATTTGACTAGATGACTTTGTAGAGCTCACTTCTCAGAGGCTTTCTCAGCCATTTGTCCAGAGTTAAATATTATAAATGATTATAATTGTATTAATATTTAATTATTAAGTATTATATTATACATATTGTATATATATACCCTGAGTTTGAGAATATGAGAAATTTCTGTGGTAATACTGCATAGTTTTTTGTCTAGTTTTAAAAAAAATTGTCAATTCTTATTTTTGAGTGGCACTGCATACCTTATGGATGGACCTCTGACTATTTTTTCCCCATAATTTAATGTAGTTTATTGATTTCTGTCACTTTCCCCTGTATCTGCCTCTGTATTTTCATACTATGTTTTGATTAGTTGATAGGATTAGGAGTTCACTTCTTCCTCTTCACAGTCATTCCTAAAGATTTCTCCTATATACCATTCTTGTACTTTTTTTTCTTTCATTGTACTTTTTAATCAGTAGGTATTTATTTAACATTTCTTAGGAATGTTCGCCCTTGTGAATGATAAAATAATTTATGACACCTAATATAAAGGAGTTTACTAGGAGTTTAGTTTTCGTCCTGGAGAAGGAAATGGCAACCCACTCCAGTACTCTTGCCTGGAAAATTCTATAGATGAAGGAGTCTGGTGGGCTACAGTCCATAGGGTTGCATAGAGTCGGACACAACTTTACTTTCACTTTTAGTTTTCTAGTTTTAATAGATGAGGTACTCATTGGGGTGGATAAGATTTGGATGGTGGGAGAGGGGGATTGCTTCAGATGTATCATCAAAGGTACGATATGGGGTGAAGCATATAAGACCTAACAATGGAAATGTCTGGGCCAGAAAGAAAAAAAAATGAAGCCAGATTATACGAGAGGCTTTACTTACTAGATTTAAGTTCTGTGTGTATTTTTTGTAATGATAGAAAGTTTAATTCAGCAAGAGTATAAAACAATGCACGTAATGCTCCAAAGTGTATATAGTAAAAATTGACAGAACTATGGGAAGAAGTTGACAAACCTATTAGTGTATTGGGAGGTTTCAGTAAACATCTCTTAGTAAATGGTAAGTCAGGCAGACAAAAACAAATGTAGAAGCTTTGAACACAATTAACAAGCTTGAATGAAAGGACATAAAATACATACCCAGCTGTAAGAAAATACCCATTATTTTCAAGCACAAATAAAACATTTATAAAAATGCATTATGCAGTCATAAAGTAGGTCTCTGCAAATTTGAAAGAGTAATCCTTATAGACCATTGAATTTTACATTAATTGGTACACAAATCACCCAGAGGTCTTCTTTAAGTAGAGATGATAGCCAGAGGGTTGTGATGGTGGATGGGATTCTGCTTTTTCATAAGCCAGCCGATGTCTGATGTTACTTGTCTGCAGACTGCACTTCCTGTATCAAGGATTATAGATGATGTTCTTCAACTGCAGCTTCTTAGTTTGAGTTTCTCAAGAAGTGGACCCTGAAACAAAAGATTTAGGAGTCAGTGATTTACTTTGTTGGTGAAGGAAACATCAGTTGGAACTTGAGGGCCAGCTGATAGCCAATAAAGATGTATTATCAGGCTAACTACCTCTGTGGGCAGTTGTTACTGAATTACCATGGAAGAACTTTGAAGACCAGTGTCAAACATGTCTCATAGCCTTCTACTGGAAAGAGAGAGAAGTCAGTGCCTGACTTCAAAGGACAGGCTGATATGCTTATTAGGGACAAATGCAGCTGGTGATTTGAAGTTGAAGCCAGTGCTCATTTCTTGATTTCTGAAAATCCTAGGGCCTGTAAAAATTATGCTAAATCTACTCTGCCTGCACTCTATAAATGGAACAAAAAAGTCTGGATGTTTAGCATGTCTATTTACGACATGCTTTATTGAATATTTTAAGCCCACTGTTGAGACCTACTGCTTAAGAAAAAGATTCCTTTCAACATAATTGCTGCTCATTGACAATGCACCTGGTCCCCCAAGAGCTCTGATGGAGATGCAGTCTGAAATTAACAGTGTTTTCATGCCTGCTGACACAACATACATTCTGCAGCCCATGGATTGAGGAGTCATTTGAAGTTTAAAGTCTTATTGTTTATGGAGATAGTGATTCCTCTGGTGGATCTGAGTGAAGTAAATTGAAAACCATTTGGAAAGGATTCTCCATTCTAGATGCCGTTAAGACTTAAGTTCTGTGTTCTTTATTTAGCTCATTACTGTGTCAAGTGCTTTGTCAACACTCCAAGTGCTTACATCTTCCTGGATTCCTTTTTGTTTTTAAATCTTACAAGAGGCAAACAAAGAAAAGGATTTTAACATGTTACTGAGTTCCTACCTATTAGGTGCCAGGGAGTTAATGATGCAATCTCGTTTTAACCCTCATAACCCAGTAAGTGGTGGCTATCTTCCAAATTGTAGGTGAGGAAACAGGTTCATAAAGGTTGAGTGACGTAGGTCAAAGTTATATGTAGCTATGACAAGAATATTGAAAATGATAACTAGAATAAAATAAGACCCCTTTGAGAGTATTCCCAGACCCCCTATTTTGTTTTCAGCATCCTGCTTGTTTCTTGGTACTTAACACAAAATGAACTTGTAGATGTCACATTTTTAATTCTGTCTGCTTTAAGCCATTTGAACTTTTGTTTAAAGAAAAATCCCAGGATTGGCTTCCAAATCTTGACCAGACTGTTCACTCAGATTACTTTTTTCTTCATACGTGTAAGATAACTGTCGATAATTTTGGTCAGTTTTAATGAAAGATAACTAGTGATTACTGTAGCTTTTTATTTCTCTAGGAACATGTCAGTGATAGAAGAAGACTCCTAAAACTACACACATTAGCTTCTTGTTGTGTTTTTAGATCTTTTCCACATTAACTATTGGAATTAAAAAGATTTTTTTTTCCTGCAACATGTAGTTTGTGATCTTAGTTTCCCAACCAGAGATCAAACCCAGCCCCTTGACAGTTAAAGCATGGAGTCCTAACCGCTGGACTGCCAGGGAGTTCCCAGTTAAGAATTTTTCAGTGGACTGAGTTACTATTTTGAGTAATGTAAAATCTTAAGTTGTGTTTTGGCACCACATAGAACTCTTTAGTGATTTGGAAGCACACATAAAAGTGCAAAAAACCTTTTAAAGTGATGTATCACAGACTTTGTGACGTAGCTGAATTATTAGTGGTAAAACTAAATTGTCAAATTCAGCAGGGATTTTAATGTTCAATTGCCAATATAAGTCACTTTTGCTTTCTGAGGATATATATTTTTTTTTTTTTTTCCTGAGAATAAATTTTGCAACCAGCTTAATCTGATGGGTTTATGAAAATATAGCTCTGTCAAAAACCATGTTCCCTAGGGATAATACTGAATTTGTTTGATGGTTAGCTGATAATACCTGTCCTTAAAATTACCCAAGTCAAATTTCTTTTCTATGCTCTATGGTACATAATTGTTGGTGCCAGTAGTATATTTGTCACTGTGACACAGGAAAAGGATAGTTTTAGAAAAAATTTAGCTCTGTCTGTATATTCCTAAATATTAATGGTCATTGCTACCAAGAAATGAATCATAGAAACTTCACAGAAGTTATGAGTCCATCAGATCATCTGAAAACAGCATAATACCTGGACATTCACATAAATAACTTCCTTTAAAAAATAGATTTATGTTTTTGGCTGTGGTGGGTCTTTGTTGCTGAATGCAAGCTTTCTTTAGTTGTGGAGAGTGGGGGCTACTCTTTTCATTGTAGTAGCTTCTTTTGTGGAGCACAGGCTCTGGGCAAACAGGCTTCAGTAGTTGTAGCACCTGGACTTAGTAGTTGTGACACACGAGCTTAGTGGGTTCTGAGCATGTTGGATTTTCCCAGGCCAGGGATTGAACCTGTGTCCCTTGCATTGCAAGATGATTCTTAACCACTGGACCACCAGGGAAACCTCTCACAAAGGTAACTCTATAGAAATACTGTCATTGGTTTCATGAGATCAGAAGTATCTGAGTAAAGACTGCTTCTTATGTAAATTGGTCATTTTCTGTGACTCTTACTTAAAGATCTGCAGTATATGGTAAATTCCTCTTAGATTTAGTACCTTGGAAATTTTTTTCCCAACACACTTGAAACTTCTTTTTATCAAATACAGTAACAATTTAACTTGGGAAATTTTAAGTTGTTGTCTCTGTTGTCATTAACCATAGGCAAAATTTGTTATCTGCATTAATTAATTGCCTGTAATTCCAATGCATATCTATGCTTTTATAAGTAATGTCTGATTTGACAGTTTTTAAAAAATCTTAGTGTGGTTTCATTGGCTTTTTCTTTAAAGCTATATTGAGTCCCTGTGGTGTGCCCTCCCCGCTTCTTCCAGCCTCTTGTACTTCAGCAGTGAGGTCATGTGAGTTGTTTTGGCCAGTGAAACGTGAGCAGAAATTTTTGTCTGTCACACTGTATAGAAGCAGTGACGAACCCTTTCCTGATTTCTTCTGTTTCTCCCCTTGCTTCTTGGACTGAAGTTCCAAGGCTGAAGTGAAGCCTGAAGTATCAAATGGTACAGCTTAAAGATGGTGGCCTCGCCCAAACATTTGAGTGAGAAGGAAACCTTTGTTGTGTCAAGGCTCTGAGACTTGGAGAATAATTTGGTTCCCAAGCACACCTGTTCTATCCTTTGGGAATACAGAATTATCAGTTGCAGTTCGTGTGAAAACATGTTGACTTTCTCTTTGTACTTTCAGTTTTGAGATATTAAATAGATTACATCCAGGCCTCTCTGCTTTCCAAAGTCTTAGGGGAGGCTGATCTGTCTCAAGATTATATGCCAGATTCTCTAAAGATGAATAAAATCATCCTTTGGCTGTTACGTTAAGTACGTACATGCTGTCATATGAAGAGCATTTTGCATTCTTGGCATGCCTCAATGTGAATGAATAATTAAAGGGTATAACACTCCCCCCTTTTGTGCAAACTGAGTCTGTGGTGGAGTTCCTTCTTTTCATTCCTTAATTTCTAAACCATATCTCTTCAGAACTAAGTTGAGATTTTAAGGGAGACATTCATCACATTAAGCTCTTTGGCCAACTAGAGCTCTTTCATCTTAGGCTTTTTAGTTCTTTCTTTGTCCTCAGTCTAGTTACTCTCTAAATACTGTTGCTGATACAAGTCTGGTTTTCTGCTTTTTCATTTGGGAACTTCTCCCTCCCCCTAACACAGACGTCAGATTTTCCTTTGCTGGTGTTCTCTTTCCCTCTTTTAGCCCAGATGACACACATTTTTTTCCTGTGTATGGTACAAGAGCCATTTATCTTCATATATCCTACCTTTCCCTGATAATCATAAGATGAGAATGTTTTAAACTGTTTAAACTGTTTGACACTGGGGGCTTCTTTGCGGTCCAGTGGTTAACACAGCAGGAATGTAGGTTTGATCCCTGGTGGGGGAACTAAGATCAAACACCATGCGGCACAGCCAAACAAAACAAAACTTTTTCTCAGCAATTTGGAAATTACTTGAAATATTTATTCTCTCCCTCTTGCTGTTCTCATTTAGTAAAGAATGGCTTTTTCTGTTGGAGATTCTCTTTATTGTTTTCTCCTTATTTCAGATTTTTATTTTGTAAAGTGTCTGTAAGATAATAGTCATTGTGTGGTAAAGTAAAAAAGCTAAATAGGGGGAAATGGTGGCATTATATTGAAAAGTACAGATCCTACACTGCTACTTTTAATTTAACAATAGATCTTTCTCTTTTGAAAAAAAGTACTCTGTGTAATAGAAATATTAATGTATCTTGGGGGCGTAAATGCCTCTGTTAGTTCAGATATATACATACAAAATACATTCTGATAGATCCCAGACTAATGATTTCAAACAGCCATGCCTGATAATTAAAAATTGGTCTAGAGAGATTTTTACTGAGGTGAATTTTTATCATTACAACAAGGTGAATTTTACAGTTTTACAATTTGCAGAGGTACTTGCTTTTTTCCCCTCTGGCTTTCCCCATGATCTGCATCACCCCTGAAATAACTTTGCATTCTTTCATTTGACATGGTGATTTGGGAAGCTTGCCTTCATGTAAGCTAGAAATAAATTTATTGTCTTTATTCTCATGTTGGGTCTATGGAGGCGTTTCTTTTCACCACTCCCCAGTTAATTGAAATTCTATTATCATCATGTCTGTCATTTGGATTACTTCTCATTGAGAAAGGGGGACTACAGAGTTTGGGACAGAGCTACTTGGTTTATCTTCATTGTATGTGTGGGCTAGTGTATGTGTGAGAGAGAAAGAAAATACACAAAATAACAAAATTTACCATATTGATTATTTTTAAATGTATAGTTCAGTGGTGGTAAATAAATACATTCATATTTTTGTGTAGCCATTACTATCCACCCCTATAATTCTTTTCATTTGTAAAGTGGAAACTATCCATTAAACAGTAACTTCACTTTCTCCCTTCAGCCTCTGGCAACTAATATTATATTTTATGACTAATTTAAGTATCTCATATAAGTGGAATTGTACAATATTTGTCTTTTTGTGACTGGTTTCTTTCACTTAGCATACTGTTCTCAATGTTCATCTCTGTTGTAGCATATTGCAGAATTTCCTTACTTTTTAATAGTCCGTTGCAAGTGTATACTATGTTTTGCTTATCTATTAATTCATTGATGGATTCGTTGATGGACACTTGGTTGCATCCATGTTTTAACTATTGTGAATAATGCTGCTATAAAAATACCCAAATATATCCCTTTAAGACCCTGCTTTCAGTTCTTTTCAGTATTTGCCATGAAGGGGGAATTGCTGGGTCATGTGGTAATTCTATTCAGAAATTTTCAAGGAGCCACCATACTTGTTTACACAGCAACTGTACCATTTTACATGTCCACTAATAGGACACGGGGTCCAATTTCTCCACATTCTTGCCAACACCTGTTTTCTGGTTTCTTAATAGTGGCCATCCTAAGGGGTGTGAAGTGGTAGGTCATCTTAGTCTTTTAAATAGATAAAAGGAAGAGCTGGATCTTTTTCCCCTGTTGACTGTTTCTGTAAAGATACCCTATACCCTAAGGTGCTCTTCATTGGAAATCAAATCTGGTTATTATTTAAAATGACACTTTTCTATCCTCTGGTACAGACTGCTTTGATGGGTTTATTTCCTGCCCCCTCCTTTTTTTTTTTCCCCACCAGCCTGTCACTTTTCCATATAAAAGACAAGTCTATAGCCTTCACATTCACATACTTTGTGCCTCTTCTGGATAATCTGTAGCAGATGAATCCATAAGGCTTCTAGAATACGGTATACCAAGTTCTCAGAATATACCCAGATGCCTTGACTTTGTATTATGAAAGAGTTTTGGTCTTCTTTAGTCATTTCATGTACAGGATTCAAGATCAGATCATATAATACTATGAGTCTCTCCATAGACTTGTTAATTGGGAATATTATTTGAATGTAGTATAGGCATTTACTGCTTCCCAGGAGGTGCTAGTGGTAAAGAACTCGCCTGGCA
Organism: Capra hircus; assembly: GCF_001704415.2. Classification (NCBI taxonomy): domain Eukaryota; kingdom Metazoa; phylum Chordata; class Mammalia; order Artiodactyla; family Bovidae; genus Capra; species Capra hircus. Next base: position 22,328,936 of record NC_030826.1, on the reverse strand, counting down.
AGGCAGGAGACATAAGAGACAAGAGTTCGATCCCAGGGTTGGGAAGATCCCCTGGAGGAGGAAATGGCAACCCATTCCAGTATTCTTGCAGGGATAATCCCATGGACAGAGGAACCTGGAGGGCTACAGTCCATGGGGTCGCAAAGAACTGGACACAACTGAAATGGTTTAGTGCACATAGCAGGGTAGTCAGTAACAAACAGAGGCAAGCTGGTTCAGTGTAATGGACTAGGCTGTTACTCAATGAAGGAGAAATGACCTGGAACAAAACAAGCTTAGTATTTGGTTCAGACGTCCTTTGAGTTGTGAGGATTACATATTTCAGGGTTTCTGTAACAGTGGGGATTTTCAGTCAGCTACCCATTGTCCCTCCAACTATCAGAGAGTCCCAGGAATTGTACAAGAGTCCCCTCATGTACCCAACTCTGCCTCCACAAATAGTGATTTGATCATGAAATTGCTGTTCTCTGGTTCATAAATTGTGAACATATCTGCTGCAGAGAGATTTGACAGCCTCCCTTCGTGCAAGAAATGCTGAGATCTCATTGATAAAAATAGTTGCTGCAAAGGTGATTTCATGAAATGCTAATTGTGTTTGAGAAGTTTATGTGAATACAACAAGTGTTAATCCTTTGCTGTTGGAGGTTTTAAGGGTGTGACTAGTCTAGAATTTTGGATAAATAGGGTTTTCACATGGTTTGGTGGGGGTGTATTGTAGTTAGGATTATGTTTCTATTGCTGGTGTTAAACGGATGCTAAGTGTTAAAAGGTGTTAAGGAGATGACACCAGTGTTACGAGAATTTCACTATAGTCATAATTTGCACAAATTGATACAAAGCACTGGTTGTAAGACTTCTAGCAGCATCATGAAGCTCTTTCCTCTTCTTATTCATGCTACCCTTAGTCTTATTCCTCCTGGAATGGAGACATTTCTGAAGGCAAAGAGCTGTGAGTAGTGTTGGGCTTTTAAAAAGTAACTAAATTTATTTGACTGCCCTGGGTCTTAGTTGTGGCATGTAGGTTTTTTTTGTGTTTTTGTTTTTTTTTTTAAGTTGCAGCATGTGGGATCTAGTTCCCTAACTAGGGATTGAGCCCAGGTCCCCTGCATTGGGAGCTTGGAGTCCTAACCACTGGACCACCAGGGATTCCCTGCTTTTAAACTCAGTAATTAAAAAACAGGTAACTCAAAAACTGACAAAGCATTGAAAGGATATTTTCCAAAGAGCATGTACAAATAGCCAGTTAGCATATGAAAAGATACTCAGCATCATTAGTCATTAAGGAAGTGCAAATCAAAATCTGAGGTACCTCTTGATGCCCACTAGGATGACTTTTAAAAAAAAAAAAGGAAACTAACCAGTGTTGGTGAGATTATGGAGATATTAGACTCATCCTCACTTGCTGTCTCTATTTATAGTTTCAGTTTTTAAGTATATATTCAAGAGACTTGTGTGCATTCTTACATGAATGTTTATAGGAGCATTATTCATAATAGCTAAAAAGTGGGAAGTCAGTGTACAAAAGTACATTAACTGAACGGGTGAATAAAGTGTGGCATAGATACATATAGTTGTTTAGTTGCTCAGCCATGTCCATCTCTCTGCGAACTCATGGACTGTAGCCCACCAGGCTCCTCTGTCCTTTGGATTTTCCAGGCAAGAATACTGGAGTGGGTTGCTATTTCCTTCTCCAGGGAAATCTTCCCAGCCCAGGGATTGAACCTGCATCTCCTGCATTGCAGGTGGGTTCTTTACTGCTGAGTTAACCGGGGAATCCCAATTTTTAGATATTTTAGTAATGTTTTTCCATATATAATGTTGTAAAGCTCTGTAATTTAAAAGAATTATCGTCCTTTGTTGGTGTAGCTAGGTTACTTTTTATTTAATTTTATTAAAAAATTTATATATATTTGGCCGTTCTGGATCTTTGTTGCTACACAGGCTTTTCTCTAGTTGCGGGGAGAAGGGGCTGCTCTAGTTTGTGGTGCTTGCGCTTCTCATTTTGGTGACTTCCCTTGTTGCAGAGCATGGGCTCTAGGGTGCTTGGGCTTCAGTAGTTGCAGTGAGAGAGCTTGGCAGTTGTGGCTCCCTGGCTCTAGAGCACAGGCTCCATAGTTGGAGCACACGGGGTCTAACCAGTGTCTCCTACGTTGGCAGGTGGATTCCTTACCTAGTAACCTTAGCTTTTACCTTTACCTTAGCCCTAGGTTACTTTTGAAATTGCTTTGTTGGAGAACTAGTGTGGCAGTGAGCTTGAAATGATACCCCTTAACTCCTAAACACTGCCACAGTCATTTTTCCATGGCTGTGGTTAAAAAAAATTGGATGTTTCAAATGAATGCTCTCAGGCTCCCACAAATGAATTAATGGTCTTATTACCGTATATGCTCTGGTATTTTTTTTTAAGCTTCAGAATCGCCTTAAAAAATTCAGCGGTATTGAAGTAAGATTTTATAATATACCCAGTTTACACATAAAACTGTTTTAGTAAATGTGTTCAGTTGTGTAACCACCATAGAACAATTCTATTTCCCCAAAATTTCCTTTGTACTCCTTTGCTCATCAGCCCCTCACTTCACCCCCATGTCTTGATAGCCACTTCCTTTTATAGTTTTACAGTTTTTTCTCTAACTCGATTTAAGTGGAATCATAGTCCATTTAGGTCTGGCTTTTTTCAGTTAGCATGGTGTTTTTTAAATTCATCCATGCTGTTACTTGTATCAGTAGTTTTTTTTTTTGTATCAGTAGTTTTTTATTCTTGAGTAGTATTCCATTGTATGGATGGACATTTGGGTTGTTTTCACCTTTTGAATATGATAAATAAAGTTGCTCTGGACACGTGTATAGTTTATGGTGTAAGAAACTACTGCACTGTTTTCTAGAGATCATACCATCTTAATATTTGTATTAACTTACTGTATTAACTCCCTGATATACTTCCTGGAAATACAATTTTTGAAAACATCATTTTGTGGGATTACACATAATTTAGCATATCATTAAGCAGTGTTTCATAAAGTCACCATCTTCATCATATACTTATTATGTGTTTCTTATGCATAGAATGTATGCTAAGGATGTTTGTAAAATGCAGATCCTTGTGTCTCATTACCAAAAGTTCTTAGTCTGTAAAGTTGGAGAGTCACATGGTGGTAACGACATTTAATCATTTTCAAAACCATAGTTTTAATTAATATATTTGTTTAATTCTTTGCAATTCTTTGTATTTATTTCTTTGCCCGTGTCAGATCTTAGTTCCCTGATGAAGGATCAAACCCGGGCCCCCTGCATTGGGAGCACAGAGTCTTAGCCAGTGGACCACCAGGGAAGTCCCTTCATTAATATATTTGTTCAGTTAGTGTTTCTTGAGGGGATTTTGGTTCTTCCTTTGCATTCACATGCATTTTATTACATTTTTTTCCCCTGTACTCAAGATCTCCCAATGTTTATCTGGGCCCCTTTGTTTGCTCGCCATCTAGTGGTAACAAGTAAAAACCACCCAAATGAGTGAATTCATAGGTGGTGGACAGTCCCCTTCTAAAGGAGGAAGGATTGGAAAATCCAAAGATAAGTTTGTGACTAACGAAAATGCTCACTATATGTTTGCTATATAAATGAATGCCCTTTCCTCCCATGACTTTTTTTTGGGAGGGGTAGGAATTTAGTATTATTTAGTTAGGAAATAATTTGACAGAAAATGCATTTTCTATCACTTTTTTTGAAAAATGCATTTTAGAGCCTGTAAATTTAAAACTTTTGTCCTAAATGGCCAGCTGAATTACTTTTACTAGGAAATGGGTTAGGTGTACATGCCTAATTGTCTTACTTACATGAGAGAGATGCCTCCAAGCCATACTAAATTATACTTGGTACTATATGAAGTCATTTTGGTTCCATACAATTTATATTCTAGATCCTCTTGTTCTGAGCTCTTAATTTACTTTGTCTTTTACATGTTTTTTAGTTTTTTTGCTCATGCTAGTTTGATGATTGTGGAAGCAATATTTTGCTAAAAAATGTGTCTTTTGTTTTACATTAGCTGGACAGAAAAAAAGATTTACTGTGATAGGGATGTTTTAACAAAACTTAGTTTCTAAGGTCTGATTTTTCTTTTCACTTATAGAAATGGTGGAGTCAATGAAGAAAGTAGCAGGGATGGATGTGGAGTTGACAGTTGAAGAAAGAAACCTCCTATCTGTTGCATATAAAAATGTGATTGGAGCTAGAAGAGCTTCCTGGAGAATAATCAGCAGCATTGAACAGAAAGAAGAAAACAAGGGAGGAGAAGACAAACTAAAAATGATTCGGGAATATCGGCAAATGGTGAGATTGTTACATCCTAGTGTTAGAGTCGCTCAGTTGTGTCTGACTCCTTTGTGACCCCATGGACTGTAGCCCACCAGACTCCTCTGTCCATGGGCTTCTCCAGGCTAGAATACTGGAGTGGGTTGCCATTTGCTTCTCCAGATGATCTTCCCAACCCAGGGATTGAACCTGGGTCTCCTCTATTGCAGGCAGATTCTTTACTGTCTGAGTTACTGGGTGGCCTGCATATCCTAGACCTATCTTGTCACATCCTGTGGTTTAGTTGCTAAGTCATGTCTGACTCTTTGCGACCCCATGGACTGTAGCCCACCAAGCTCCTCTGTCTATGGGATTTTCCAAGCAAGAATACTGGACTGGATTGCCATTTCCTTCTCCAGGGAATCTTCCCAACCCAGGAATCGAACCCAGGTCTCTTGCATTGCAGGCAGATTCTTTACTGACTGAGCTGTCAGGGAAGCTCAAAGATTGATGTCTGAGGTGTTAGACTGTTTAGACCTTAGCCTACTACACACATTGTTGTATACCTGTGTAGTGTATATTTTATATTTTACTGGATTTACATCTTTTACTCATCTGGGTTGAGAATTAGAGGCTAAACAGTATTTTAGGAGAGAGAAGACTTTTTTTTTTTCCTGAAAGCTGCAGAGAGCACCACACAAGTAGACAACTAATGTAATCATTATTTCTATTGTGGTGACTACGAAATACTTCATTGGGTAACTTGAAATTACCATTCTGGACAGCTTAACCAATATTCATGTGCCTGTTATGTACATCAGTTGATAGGTAATATGGGTACAAAAATGAGACAGTTAATATCCTTATGGAAGATAGGTCTAGTCAGTTTTTATAATATAATAGAAAATATCAGAGGGTGTCAGGTATTGGTAAATTTATTGTCTCAGATATTATATGTGGGTTTACACTGATGTGTAATGTTTTTCTTGCTGTGGCTTTTGGTCAAGAAAGTTTAATCTAGTGCACTGGTTCTCAAACCAGAAGTGACTTTGCTCCTCAGAGGACATTTGGTAGAGACATTATTGGTTTTCACAACTTCAGTGGGTAGAGATGAGGTTACTGCTAAGCATCCTATTAGGCATAGAGTAGCCCCCCCACTGTTGAGTGTTGAGAAACTGATTCTAAACACACTTTTAAAAGTACAGTGGAAAACAAACAAAAAAATACAGTGGGAGAAATTAAAAAAACTCACAAAGTTAGCATGGAGTGAATTTGGTGGATAGAGGGAAAGGGGAAAGAGCATTTGCTGACTTACGTGAGATATTTCTAAATTAGAAAATATGTGTGCAAGTTACTGTATTTAATCTTTAAATGACCCTGTAAAGGGTAGATATTATTCTAGTTCCTAGATAAAAACGGGTGTTCTGAGTGATTAACATACCTGGGATCACATAGAAAGTGGTGAGCTGGTACCAGTGTGACCATTACCTTCAAACACATTGGAACGAAGACTATGGATTGTCGGTATTCAGGTTGGTGTTTCAGAGGGATGAGGAAATGAGGAGGTTGAGAGTGCTGAAGGGAGAAGTCTGTGTGCTAGATTGTGGGATTTGGGGTAAGAAGGAAAGGAAGCAGGAAGCAAAGAGAGGAACTGATAAATTGGGAGAAGATGAAAGAAAAGAGACTGGAGGTCTTGATGTGTCTCTTAAGTATAAATAACAGGAGTAAAGGAACTAAAAAAAGAAGTTGTAATCCAGTAGTAAAATATTGGAACTTAAAAATTCCAGGCTAGAATAGCACAGTTAAGAGTGCACAAATAAAGGTCATGGAGTTGAGATCAAGAACTACATTGAAAGGAACATGATAATGCCTTGGTGTATGATACCAGGAATTGGAGAGGTAAGCTGTAGATACTAGTGAATGTGGGTGAAGGGCCTGCAGAGATCTATTGATGACAGAAATTGACATTTTAAAACATAGTGGAGGAGCTTCCAAGGGAGGAAGGGTTTGGAGTATTAAAACAGTCATCCTGAGTCAGTGAGGACTTAAGAGCCTGAATTCAGAAATCATCCTCCTCTTAGAGCGATCTATCTCTACTTGAAAAGCCATAAAGAAGGTAGTTTTTTCAGGAGAGAGCTGGTTTTACTTAGAATCAATAAGATTATAGAAGATTAGTGGGAGAATTATTTACAATGGAAAGAAGGTGGAAGAGGGCACAAAATGAATTTGGAAAGGTTAAACAATGTCATTGTGAAAGAGTGAAAGTATTATTCACTCAGCTGTGTCCCTTTGTGACCCCATCGACTGTGGCCCTTAAGGCTCCTCTGTCCACAGAATTCTCCAGGCAGGAATACTGGAGTGGATTTCAGTCCCTTCTCCAGGGCATCTTCCCGACCCAGGGATCAAACCTGGGACTCTTGCATTGCAGGCAGATTCTTTACCGTTGGAGCCACCAGGGAAGACATTGTAGTAACAAAATTGAGAGAAGAATGTGTATGTGTGTTAAGAGGTAGTATGTGTTTTTGGCATGATAAACGAATTGAAATGAGTGGCAGTGTTTACTTCAGTCTGTGGGCTGTTGATGTCGTAGCTGGTTATGGATCTATCAGTAAGGTGATTTACAGTTTAGCATAATAGTGGTTGGGCTTCCCTGGTGGCTCAGAGGTTAAAGCGTCTGCCTCCAGTGCGGGAGACCCGGGTTCCATCCCTGGGTCGGGAAGATCCCCTGGAGAAGGAAATGGTAACCCACTCCAGTATTCTTGCCTGGAAAATCCCATGGACGGAGAAGCCTGGTAGGCTACAGTCCATGGGGTCGCAAAGAGTTGAACACGACTGAGCGACTTCACTTTCACTATAATAGTGGTTAAGGAATGTGAGTTGCGGAGGCAGAATGCCTGGCTTTAAGTTTTTATTCCATCCCTTAGAAACTGTGAGCCAAGCCATGCAGCCTACTTGGGTTCAGGTTTTCACTCTGCTTCTAAGTTCTTTAAGTTAGTTATCTTTGGTCAAATATGGTGATCTTTGTTTTCCTATGTAAGTGGAGACAAAAGCTAGTTTTTTAAAAAAAGCTAGTTAATATGTTGCATTCAGTAAATAGTAATCACAGTCTTCTATAGCTGAACTGTGAGTTGTCGCGCACCCCCACCCCGCCCAATCACTTAACTAATGGCATGTAGGAAGAAATACTTTACATAACCGGAGACAGGTTTTCTCTGCTTTTGTATCAAGAGTGGAAAAGGAGGTTTGGAGAGGGATATATATGTTCTCTTTAATATGGTTCTCTACTCTAAAACCAGAGATAGAATGTGATAATTTGTGTAATTTCTTAAATAATTTTTGACTTTTTTTATTTTTCAGGTTGAGACTGAGCTAAAGTTAATCTGTTGTGACATTCTGGATGTACTGGACAAACACCTCATTCCAGCAGCTAACACTGGCGAGTCCAAGGTTTTCTATTATAAAATGTAGGTTCTATACTAGAAGGGAAGATAATCAGATTAAATAAATCAGATTAAATTTTAGCTGTCTTAGAATCATCGATTTTTCATATAGATTTTTCAGCATTCTATTTAATGTTGGAAGGATAGTTAAGAGGAATGATTCTCAAGACTTAGTTTTTGAATACTCATTTGCAAATTCACTGCTAAGAACAGTCAGTATTACTGCATTTAAGATAGTCAGACAATAGCTGTAAAAAATGTACTAAATTTTATGTTAACCTATTTATATATTCATTTGTTTGTGTGGGGGATACCCACTAGCTGTAAGCAATGCCTTACACAGTTCAGTCTTAACATTTTATATAGTTTTTTTTTTTTCCATTTCATTAACAAATTGTTGTGCTGTTCTTTGTAGCCACTTTCTATGTTTAATTCCGGTCTATCGAGTGATAAAATTTGTTGATTTTTTTTTAACGTTTTCAGTTAATTTCTCTAGGATTTTGCTTATACTTGGAAATGTGAAATTTGAGTCATTCCTGAAAGTTTTTGAATTATTGAAATATATACATCTGTTGTTTCATGTTTTTTATCACAACTTGATTTTATGTAATAGAGAAAAATTTTTAACAACTTTAAATGCTGTGTTTTTGTTGTTGTTTTGTTTTGCTTTAGGAAAGGGGACTACCACAGGTATCTGGCTGAATTTGCCACAGGAAATGACAGGAAGGAGGCTGCGGAGAACAGCCTAGTGGCTTATAAAGCTGCTAGTGATATTGCAATGACAGAACTTCCACCAACACATCCCATTCGCTTAGGTCTTGCTCTCAATTTTTCTGTATTCTACTATGAAATTCTTAATTCCCCCGACCGTGCCTGCAGGTAAGTCTCTAAAGAGAAAAAAAAAACTCTTGACTGTGAAAATGAAAAAGGTTACCCCCCCCAAAAAATAGCTACTTGTTTTTCTGTCTTGTTCCCTGGGGCTGCTTTCCTTGACTTGGCCCTGTAATGAAGAATTTTGGCTCTTAACACAACTGTTTTGGATGATACAAAGATAGACCTATTTCAGTTCACTAGGATAGTAGTTAGGATAATTATGCGATGAGGAAAAATTTGATTGGTAGAGTGAAAAGAATCTTGTTACAGAGTAAGAGTAAGGAACGAGGGATTTTCATAATAGAATTTTCTTTATTTTTGTATATTAGCTTTCAGTCTTTGTCTCCTGTTCAATATAGTTAAACGCTGTTAGTATGCATACTGTGTTGTATTTTCTGTTGTAAAGTTTGCCATCTTATTGATATATTTAAAAGTGTTACCCCATTTATACTTCAGGTTATTCCCAATTTTGATACATAAATTTAAGGAATATATGTGCATGGTTTTTTATTTAAGTATACATGGCATGAAGTTTATCATTCTGTGTTTCAATGTGCAGTTCAGTGACATTAAGTGGGTGTGCATGTGTGCTCAGTCATGTCCGACTCTGACCCCTTGGACAGTAGCTCCTCTGTTGATGGAATTTTCCAGGCAAGAATACTGGAATGGGTTGTCATATCCTATTCCAGGGCATCTTCACAACCCAGGGATTGAACCCAGGTCTCCTCCTGCACTGCAGGCAGATTCTTTACCACTAAGCCACCAGGGAAGCCCGCCAGTTTCCTTTGTCCATGGGATTCTCCAGGCAAGAGTCCTGGAGTGGGTAGACATTAAATACACCCACAATATCGTCTGTTGCATCTATTTCTAAAACTTTTTTATCACCTGAAACAAATTTGCCACTAAACAATAACACGATATCCACCTCTGTCTGATTTTCTGATAATCTCTTTCTGTCTATGAATTTGCCTATTTTAGATAAATCATACAATAGGAGTACGCGTTACAAAGTAACTTCGGTGTTCTTGGGTATGTAGGAATCAGATATTCCCTGAAAGAAGAGATTTTCCAGCTGTCAGGTGGATTCTTGTGAATGAAAAATCAATATTAATTCATCTAAAAACTTTCTAAATGGCTAGTTGAGTGAGTCCAAGCAGGTAATGTATCTTAACTGAAGAAGCTATGGCTGTTCAGGGATAGTATTGGTTGACTCTTTGATTGCCATTCTCTAGTCTAGCCGTTGAACACACAGCTTCAACCTAAGTCCTTTCCGTGCTTCTGCTTTAATGTGAAGTATGCCATTTGTGCTCTTTCTACCCATTAAGATTGTTCAAATATGACTTCCTAATTTGCTTACCCTCTTGGGTCCCTGAAGTACTTTTCTAGGTTGGCACTTCATTTTTATGTTATAGTAGCTATTTATGTCACTCCCTCTATTTTAGGTGTTTTTAAAAAGTTCATTGTGGACTCATATTATGTCTCTTTGCTCTTTTTCCTACCTGTTCCCAGCATCACTTGATGTACATAGTACACAGTACTCAAAAAGTAAAGGTGAATTTTGTTTCTTAACTGTAGTAAATGGCTTATATGATCTCATTTTTGTGGGGTTTTTTTCTTTCTTGCTGTGTTAACCTTAAATTTTATTGGATTAAATTGTGAGATACTGTCCCAGAATATTTTCTTTTTGCATTAAAACTTTATTAAATAAAGTTAAAGTGACTAGAATTTGGAAATACCTTTCACATGCATATATTTTGATGGTGGCTTGGATGGGATTGGGTCTGCTTGTCAGAAGCATAGTAATAAGTGGAACTCCAACAAAAGTTTCACTAGTTGCACAGTTGCTGGATTACAAAATTTAAAAAGGAGTTTCATTAGTGACACCTGTTTTCAGTGCCTAAAGCATTGCAGTGCCAAGCATTCAGTGTCTAATAGTGTCTAGTAGTGATAACTAAAGAAATGACTGAGATTTAACTATGTCATTTCTAGAATCTGTTTTTGGATTTAATTTATTTCAGACTTTTTTTTCATAATACATTATGTGAATTCTTATAGGTTGGCAAAAGCAGCTTTTGATGATGCAATTGCAGAACTGGACACGCTGAGTGAAGAAAGCTATAAGGACTCTACACTTATCATGCAGTTGTTACGTGATAATCTGACACTATGGACTTCAGACATGCAGGGTGATGGTAAGGAGACTGAAGTTAAAATGTGTCTCTTTCCGTTGTTGGATCTATTTACTCATAGAAAATTGGGATTTCTTTACATTATGCTATAACTTAGACTCAGCCTACCCCCCAAACTATCAAATTTTAATTACTACCTTTACAGGAAATGGTATCAAAGTACAGCCTTACATTTTGGTCTGTAAGATAATAATGTAAAAGGCCTGTTTTGTTAATAATCAAAGATTTAAAGATTTACCTGTCATAACATGGGCTAAACTTAGTTTTCTGTTCTATCAGTTTTGAAAGATGGAGAGGAAGCAGTTCATATTACCATTCCTCAGATTCAATTTTAGGGATCTAAGGTTAATTATATTTTACTGTTGTTGTCACTGTTTTGGCTGAGTGGCAATCCTCATTTTAAAACTTAGATGGTTATAAGTAGATATTTATGGTATCTTTTCTGTGTGGAAATCTTTTATCTAAAAAAAGACTAATTTCCCTCTGTATTCTGTACAACAGATGAAACACCCTGCTCATATAGATCCTTATTTAAGAGATCTGATATAGTCTCTTTGTTTTCTAATGTTGCAGTTGTAAATAGTTACTAGAGCATTTTATAAAATTTAATCTTGTGGTTGGGAGTAGGGTAGGTGCTTAATGATTATTCCAGATGTAAAGGACCAAATTTGTCACATTTCTTGATTTTAAAGAATATTTTATTCTACTCATTTCTAAAGAGTTGTTTTTACCCATGATAGATCATTGAAAGGGTGGGGGAACTGGACGGGGAGATGGACACAAACTAGTGTGACATGATAATTATAAGAGTGTTTGTAACTGGCTCTGGTGATACAGGGAGTGGAAACAACATTTGTCATTTTTAGTTACAGATCCTTTAAAAGTGTATTGCCCAAACTGAAACATGTTTTGTATTCCTTGAGGCTAGATGTAGTTTCTCTTGGTCAGACCAACATATATTGTATTTGGAAACATAACTTTTTAAAGATGTCTCTGAAAATGGATGTCAGGGAATGTAGATTGGCACTGAAAGGACAGAGTCAGATTTTAGAATTATCTTATCTTACGGTCAGTGAGAGTTAGGGGACTCTGCTGCTAAAATGCAGTAGCTCTGTGAACTATTTAGAACTTGACTAGCTTTGGCTTGAGATTTGTGGTGCATGTGACTTACTTGCGCACTTCACCAACAAAGCCAGATGGAGTTACAGTTTACTTTTCGTCAGCACAGCACTGCAGGCAACCACTATCAGTCTGTGGGACTCAAAACCAACTAAACCATCTCTGAACTAATGACTGGGGTTCCTTCCAGCTTTAAATTCTATTGTATTCTAACAATAACTACTAAGAAGAATGGCCAGATAGCTGTGGACTCTTCATAGTCACCCCCAGCTCAGAGAAGACTAATATCTCTCTGCCTGTTTGAGGGGATAAAAGGAAAAAGCATGTGGAGAGTTTGGTAAGCGGTATTGACCTAAAGTAAGCTATACCTCTTTGATCTCTCGGGATGTTTTTTCAGGGTGAAAAATACCAACAACAACAAAGGTGATTTTGAAAAGCGGGTGTTTTTTTTGGACACATTATTTGGTACAGATGTCACCTTTTATAAAGTTGCTAGATTCCAAAAATAAAAAAGTCTGATTTTCTGTTATCACTCATAACCAAGAATCGATTAAGGTAGATTGTGATTCCATTTATACAGAATCAAAGATACTCTTTTTCTTGGTTATCAAGCATGTTTTATTAAATGGATTATTTAAAAATAAAATATCTTTAAACTTACTATGTTTTCATAGTTGGGAATGTTCTTTGTACAAAATGTTTAATTACACTTTAGGGTAGATTTCTCTTTAATCTTAAACACTTAAACTAGTGAAATTCAGTTGCATCAATTCCTTATGGTTTCATAGATCGACCAATTAATTAAATTTCATTGAGACAGATTAATTTTCCTTTTAAGAGGTGTGTTACAAAATATTTGGAATTATGAAACAGTTTATCTTGAAAAATTCAAGTGGTCTGTTGAAATCTTAGCAAAATAAACAAGCTGTCTGAAATTACAAATTGTTGATAATAGAAAATTATTTGCCAGTTTTGCTAAAAGGTGTAAGGTATTACATGTTAAGTTGGTTTTGTGATTTAGAATCAATGCTGAATGTAGAAGAATTTGGGTTATGAAGTTAGGATGTTACTTGCACTTAGTTTAAGGATTATTTAGATTGTTTTCTCCTTTTTTACTTTAAATGTGAAAAGTGGTGTAAAAAACCATTTGAATTGAGGGTTTCTAAACAAAGAAATCTATGAAATTTATGTTGTTCACAAACCTTTACTTATACATGCTTGTATTCTTTTTGCCTGCAGAATGTTAATGTCTGTCTGGGTCTGTTCAAACATAATTCTTTAAAGGGAGCACTACTTTTTCTCATCAAGCAATTTCAGTCCTTTTTCTTTGAACCTATGATCAGAGGACTGTTTAATACACATGTTCATAGAGAGGAATCTCTGCTTGTTCCCTTCTCCCTTCCCAATCCAGAAACTGGGCAAGGAAATACATATCTGAGGAAATGTTTTCCCCCTTCTGTATACCTTTTAAGAGGATATTTCATCCTCTTAAAAAGGAACAGATTATTTCTTAGAGTGAAGTTCATACAAAGTAAGATTCTGAAATCTGATTCCCCTAAATCATTGGTGTTTTCCTTTGTCCTGCTCTTGGTTTATTTTTCTTGTAATGTTGCTTTCATATGATTGTTCTCCCTCCCTTTCTCCTTACAATATAGATTCCTAAAGGAAAATCCAACTCTTCCTTTCCTAAAAACTCTACTTTGTAAGTCATCATCATGGCACAGTGAATTCTGCTTTTAGTTTTGGTTCTTCACTAATCATGCCTGCATATCATCATCTTGTTGCTTAAAAAACTGCCTGTTATACATCCCAGGATGCAAAACCTTTTAAGACATTTATGATCTGCTACCCCTGTCTACTTCTGGTTGAGTGTGACTTCTTTGACAATGTTTTTACGCCAGAGTTACTTGGAACTTTTGGCAAATCTAGTGGTTGCTTATAAGTAAATTGAGTGTGCTCTATTGATGTATGTTAACCGTATTTTGGCAGTGTATTGCTGTTGAAAATGAGTGTGAATGTTCTTATCATTTCTTAAGTTTGAATACATTATTGTTCATTGGGAGAACAATTGGGTGGTCCATCATTTCTTCCCTCAGTAAATGGTTGTTTTTGTCTTTTCTTTGCATGTCTTTGTAAATGTGAGTCAAAAAATCTTAAATACTTTTTTAAAACAATAAATTGCAAACATTTTTATCACAAAAAAAATGTTGAAATGACTAAAACTATCTTTACTCTTACTGCAATGACAGCATTTATAGTATCAAGGTCTTTAAGACAAGACCATTTAAAAGTGTTCCTCAGAGTTTTGCTTTATGTCTGTAGGGAGCTGGTCTGTGTCATTTTTCCATTCTGAATAAGTAATTTAACAAGCAGTATGAATGGATGAATTATCTGAAGTATCGTGATTGTTGGATTAGTTAATTGATTTTTCATTTATTTTGATCAAACTAGTAACTACTTAGGACTTAATGGTTTATTACAGCACAAAATAACTTTTATCTGTTTATTTTTTGGCAGAAGCCTGCATGCTTCCTTATTATGGCTGTCTTATGCTTATTAATAGGTAGATGACTGGTGAATAGGCTGGCTTTCGATTGCATGTCATAGTGCAGTTGAAATTCCTCAGGCTAATTAATAATCATGTTCAAAGGGGAGAGAAAAGTGGCATGAGAGAACTGGTCCAAATGCCCTTCTTTAATAACCTCAGTGGTCTGGTTTACTTTGAGCATGCTGTTCCACTCTGGAGTGAGAGATTTGGTTTATGGTTTGGTGCAATTGTCCAAGATACAAAGTGTGTAAAATATTCATTTACAAAAGCAGAATCCTCCAACTCCTTTGAATCATTTTACTGCTCAGTTCTCATGAACCTTCAGATCAATTAGATTTTGCAAAAATTTATAAAATACTCTTGGTTCTTGAAGAGGTGAGGTTATTGAGAAAGAGTATTTTGACTCAAGATATACATGAAAGCTTGAAAATCATTTTAATAATGTGGTTACCTTGGCTGTCTACTTAAGAGCTTTTTTAGCATAAAAACATTGACTTTTACTATGCATCAATTTTTTTTTTCATCCTGTTGATCATTCAGGACCATGATCCAGCAGCACCTCTTGGCTTAGGCATCTAAGGTGTCAAGGATGGTAGAAGTCCTTTGCCTGTCTGTGTTTATACCAGTTGTATTAAATATAAGGAGTCTTATGCTTGGAATGATACCTTTGTCTGTCCCGACAGCAACCTAGTTTAGTAGGTTATAAATTAATTGTCATTCTTCTTTGCAGGTGAAGAGCAGAATAAAGAAGCGCTGCAGGATGTGGAAGATGAAAATCAGTGAGACATAAAAGCCAACAAGAGAAACCATCTCTGACCACCCTAGACCTTCCCATCCCATCCCTCTTGGAAATCCCCCATTGTCACTGAGAACCACCAAATCTGACTTTTACATTTGGTCTCAGAATTTAGGTTCCTGCCCTGTTGGTTTTTTTTTTTTTTTTTTTAAACAGTTTTCAAAAGTTCTTAAAGGCAAGAGTGAATTTCTGTGGATTTTACTGGTCCCAGCTTTTAGGTTCTTTAAGAACACTAACAGGACTGCATAGAGGCTTTTTCAGCATTACTGTATTGTCTCCTGCCAGATGTGGCAAGATCACCATTAGAAACGGAAATTACATTCGAAAGCCATTAGAATTTTACAAGATGCAAGCATCTAAGAGAAAGGTTAATCACACTATACTGGTGTATGTGGTATCATTTTCCCTTTTTCTGATTGTTTAAATTGAATTTTATACCAATGTTTAAACTTAATTGGATGTTAGCTTGAGGTGGTAAAAAGGTTTTTTGGAGAGTTTGTTGTAATGGTTTTGCTGTAAAAAAGTGTTTCAAACTCTGCTGAAATGTTGCTGAAAAGCGTGGTGCTGGTAACAGTTCAACAATCCGTGGCTGCTCATTCTTGCCTACTTTTACTCTCCCTCTGAAGCAGGTTAGCGTTGAAGGTGGTATGGAAAAGCCTGCATGCGTGTTCAATTCTTTGTTTCTTCTCCTCCCCTCTCCCCCTGGGCCCCGCCCCTCCCCTCCTTCGCTCGCTCAACCTCTTTTGTTCAGTATGTGTAACTTGAAGCTAATTTGTACTACTGGATATCTGACTGGAGCCACAGATACAGAATCTGTATTGTTCTTACTGAAACACAGCATGGATTAACATTAAACTTAAATAAAACAAACCTAAATTAAAAATGCCAAACATTATTGTGCCTCTATCCTTTTTCCTTCTACAATAAAATCTCTAGTCTAAATACATTGATTATAGTTTTTGCCTGAATGTGAAGAAGATCTCGTTTTTTTTTTTTCTTCCACAAATCACTTGCTTCCCAAAAATGATGTATGTTTCTGGGGGGAAAATTACCTGTATGTAACCTGGTTCTGAAGAACAGGGAGTATAAATAGTGCAAGTATCCTGTCTTCTAAATCAGGTAACAATGTGATGTTTATTTTAATCATTAAAGTGCCAGTGTTTGCTTATAATACCAAATTACTTAAGGATCATCTAACATGCGATTTTTGGAGTTGTACAACTGAAGGCTGGGGTTACTCTCTGCCTGCCCCAATGAGTGGCGGGAATAGAGAAGAATTAAATAGATTCTCAGTAGTACACGTACACATGGTGAAATAGTAGTACAGTGGTCCTCTTTATTAGAAACACTCGATGTAAGTAATATCTTTGAGAGAATTTATGCAACAGTGTGTACAGATACTTAACATTTTATGTCAGGCATTGAGGTCGATCTCATTTGACTGTCTCATTGATGTACTCCTGATTTGGCGGGGGTGGGGGTGGAGTTGACTACTCTTGAACATTGAGCTTATTTCCAGCTTTGCATTTGTAAATGCTGCTGCAGTAAATGTTTTTGTTAATGGTCTGCTTAAATAGTTGCCTGTGCAGTATCTGTGATACAGTTCTAGATTCCCTGTGTTAGAAAACAACTTTGCAATTGGTAAATAGTATTGGGTTGGCCAAAACATTGATTCTGTTAGTGACTACATTGATCAGTAAAGTTATTGGTGAAAATATGTCTTATTTTTACCGAATGGGCCTTTTGGCCAACCCAGTATCTTCCCTCAAGTTATTCCACATTATAGCCACGTCAGCGACATGAGAGTACCAGCTTCACTGTGCTCAACTCATTGCTAAATGAGATCTACCAAAAGTGTTTCTTGGACTTAAGTTCTTTGTCGTTAAGACTTGGGAAATTAATAGATGAGTGATGTACTAGTAGTTCCTATTAAAATAAGTATGTAGAATGAACAGTCATTTTTGTGAGTTTTTCTATCAGATAGTTGGAGGTGATCACATACAAATTATACTCTCTGGAGCTACCTCCAAGAGCTAATCAGATGATTTGTTCTTTTTCCAGCAGTATTTTTGCCAACTGTATGCTGCATTTCAGTCCAACACTAGAGGAATTTGTAAAACCCTTCCTGCAAATTTTTAAAGAAGCTGCTAATCAGGGTTTTGCAGGCTGCTCCCACACTAATGTGTGGATGCCTGGACTTGGAAGAGTTCACATGAACCAATAGGTAATTTTTTTACAAAATAGTCTGGTTCAGTTGAGTTGTCAGCATGAATTTGCTAAGTGTAAGAGTTCCTTGGTTGCCTATGTAGACTTCGTTATATGTATTCAGCAAATTCAGGATGCTGTGAGCATTTTCAGTGACGTAACAGTCTAGGTATGGAGAAAAAAGAGCTTGCCATCCAAAGAAAACAATGAAGAGACATCAGAAGGAGACTTTTGTTTGGTTATCGGTCTTCAGAAAGATCCTGTCAAAGACTGGAAGGCAGTCAAGTGTGGAGACTGCAGAAGTGTGACAGTGTCATGCCACTTCCTGTGTCTGGTCTGGGAAGGTGCAGTGTTGTTTTTCAGTTCTTAGTAATCTGTGAGGATCAGTTGATTTAAATAGGAACTTGACCGTTACAAACTTGAATGTGATTAATCTTTTAATTATGATTTTTTGGTTTAAAAATGAAGTTTTAAACCCAGAGGTTTTCTGAAATCTTAGTAGTAACAGTAAATGGGTTTATACCCCTGCTTGGGTATTGAGATGGGTGGCCAGAAAAGAAAATCTAGTTTTGTTGCATTCTAGTTAGACTAGAATGAATTTTAAGTTAGGTTGTTGTAAGGGCGTCTTGATGGAGTAGTATAAACACTGCCACTCTTGCTCCAGATGAATGCTGTTTGTGAGTTATAAAAAGCAAAAATACCCAATTAGCTGCTATGGTATTGATACTAAGACAGAGGGGTGAGCACGCTGAAAATTTTGCAATAAAGAATCTTTGAAATTTTTAACATGTTCGCTGGGTTCCCTGGTAAGGTTCTGGAAAGCTTCACTAGGGAATTGCTTTTCTTTGAATTTAAAATTTTCTTCTTCCCCACTGGAGTGGTTTTTTGTTTTTGTTTTGAGGTATAGTTGATTTATAATGTGAATTTCAGATGTGCAACATAGTCACAGGTTATACTCCCATCTGTAGTTTTAGTGTTGACTATATATATTGGAGAAGGAAATGACAACCCACTCCAGTGTTCTTGCCTGGAGAATCCCATGGACAGAGGAGCCTGGTGGGCTCCTGTCCATAGGGTCGCACAGGGTCGGACACAACTGAAGCGACTTAGCGTAGCACATATACATATATAGGTTGTACCTCTAAATTCCCTACCCCTGTCTTGCCCCTTCCCCCTGTCGCCCACGCCACTAGTGAAAAGGAATTGTGAGCTTTTAGAGGAAGTGGTGATAATGGATCCAACCCAGATCAGCAAAATTAAACGCTGTCATCTTGTAGCTGTCATTTCTTTGGGATCCTAGACTTGTGATTGATAACTGATAGCTAACAGCTAAGAGTGAGTATCAGCTGTGTTCAAGGCACTGTCATTAGGTAGTAGGTACTACTACCTAATTAGGTAGTGCATAGGTCCTTAGTCAGGTGAGTTTTCCATCTGCATTTTGCCAACAGGAAAACAGATAGTAGTAGTCAAACAGAATTCAGAGTTGCGTTTGTATGACTGAAGAGCCCATGCTCATAACCCTTAAGTATTCTTTTTCTTTTAGGCTATTAATGTTTTATTGAAATACACTTTAATTTCTGAGATCAGTATATGGTTTGCAACTGATACATGCCTTTTTGAAAAGCTATAGTAGAAATTAAGCTGTAGTGTTAATGACTAGATTAATTTTTTCCTAGTAGCTTAATTTAGAAATTTAAAAATTAGGGGTTTTTTTTGTTTTGTTTTGTTTTTTATATAAGTGGAGCCATTCTTCCAATTTAAAATAAGTTAGCTTGGACAAGTAGAGCCATAGTCCAAATAGATAATAAGTAGTGATTGTGGGTCATCAGGTTGCTGCAGTGCTGTGACTGAGTTTTCCAGATAACCTAAGTTTTCTGTTTTTTTTTTTTTTTTTTAAGAAAAAGTTCCTGGGTTTTAGGCATTTGTTTCTCACACAGTTGATGTTAAGGATGTGTGCTTGTATAACCCATACATTGTGAGTCATGTCCAGGAGCACTCCTCTGTCTAAAGCTATCAGTGACCACTTTTTTCAGTTGTGCTGAAAGGCTCAGCTCTTGTGCTTCCGTCCTGTATGGTTTGTGAGTCTTCCACTAAGACACTCCTCCATTTAGAATTCTGGTGCTATAGAGTTGGGGTAGGCCTTGTTTTAGCACCTAAGGCTTCTTTTCCGTTACTTAGTGGTTCATTTGTAGCCTTAACAGACCACAGTAATAGCTGAATTCCCTCAGAATTTGCTTTTAGCAGAATTTTAGGAATTTTTAAAAACTTTTTTTTCCATTTAACATCATTCATTGATCACTAAGGAAATGTAAGCCAAAACAAGAGATGCCAATTTCACCTTGACTAAGAGTATAGTTAGCAAAGATCAGATTTGTAGAATACTTCATTGTGAGGATACATGTTAGAATTTTAATTTTACAAAGGGAACACACTGTTTAATGACAACAGGACCAACATAAAGGACTGCTTCATGCCCGTTCCTTAATTTACCCCCTTATCCCCACAAATAGAACCAGTATCTGGATCATTGTTATTGATCAACTTTTCCTGGTTTTGAAACAAATGTAAATGGTAGACATATATAAATGAAATGGCTTATTTCCCCCCCCAACATTAGGTTTGTCGGGTGAGTACATATTATTGCCTGTAATAGTGTATTTTCATGGCCATGTATGATAGTATTCTGTTACATTAGTATACCATTACCTATTCTATGGCGTTTTCAGTTTTGAGGTGGTACAAATAATGTTGCTATGGATTTTTGTGCATGTCTTTTGATATGTATGTGTATGAATTAATGTTGCATAAATATCTTAAAATGGAATTGCTGGGTCATAGAGAATGTATGTGTTCAGCCTCATCTGTTCAGTCACTCAGTCGTGTCCGACTCTGCAACCCCATGGATTGCAGCACACCAGGCTTCCCTGTTAATCACCAACTCCCAGAGCTTCCTCAAACTCAAGTGTTTTTCGAGTCAGTGATGCCATCCAACCTGTCCCCCTTCTGCTTTGAATCTTCCCAGTGTCAGCGTTTGGTCTTTTCCAATGAGTCAGTTCTTCGCATCAGTCCTTCCAATGAATATTCAGGATTTATTTCCTTTAGGATTGACTGGTTTGATCTCGTTGCAGTCCAAGGGACTCTCAGGAGTCTTTTCCAACACCACTTCCAAAACATTGGTTCTTTGGTGCTCAGCTTTCTTTATAGTCTAAACTCACATCCGTACATGACTACTGGAAAAACCATAGCTTCAGCCTCGTAGATAGTACAAAACAGTTTTCCAAAGTGGTTGTACTGTTTTGACAGTACACTACTGCTTTACAGCAGTGTATGAGACTCTCAGTTGCTCTAAATCTTCCCTGGCATTTGGTATAGTCACTTTAGTTGTAGCCGTCTGGTGGATATCCGGGTTTAATTTCTATTTTCCTGATGACTAATGAGACTGAGTACTTTTTAATGTGATTATGGACATTTGGATATCTTTGCCTATTTTTCTGTAGGTTGTTGTCATTGATTTGTAGGGCATCTTTAAATTTTTTGGGGAAATATCTATATATTTAGTGTGTGTGTTCATAGTTACTATCGTTATCTCCCTTTTTGTGCCCTGCTTTTTTAGTATCTTAATGCTCAACATTCAGAAAACTAAGATCATGGCATCTGGTCCCATCACTTCATGGCAAATAGATGGGGAAACAGTGCCAGACTTCATTTTTTTGGGCTCCAAAATCACTGCAGATGGTGACTTTAGCCATGAAATTAAAAGATACTTTCTCCTTGGAAGAAAAGTTATGACCAACCTAGATAGCATGTTCAAAAGCAGAGATATTACTTTGCCAACAAAGGTCCGTCTGGTCAAGGCTATGGTTTTTCCAGTGGTCAAGTGTGGATGTGAGAGTTGGACTATAAAGAAAGCTGAGCGCTGAAGAATTGATGCTTTTGAACTGTGGTGTTGGAGAAGACTCTTGAGAGTCCCTTGGACTGCAAGGAGATCCAACCAGTCCATTTTAAAGGAGATCAGCCCTGGGTGTTCTTTGGAAGGAATGATGCTAAAGCTGAAACTCCAGTACTTTGGCCACCTCATGCAAAGAATTGACTCATTGGAAAAGACTCAGATGCTGGGAGGGATTGGGGGCAGGAGGAGAAGGGGACGACAGAGGATGAGATGGCTGGATGGCATCACTGACTCGATGGACGTGAGTTTGGGTGAACTCCGGGAGATGGTGATGGACAGGGAGGCCTGGCGTGCTGCGATTCATGGGATCACAGTCGCAAAGAGTCGGACACGACTGAGCGACTGAACTGAACTGAATGACGTCTTGAGCAGTTCTTAATTTTAATGCAGTCCAATATATCTGTGTTTTTCTGTAATGTAAATGCTTTATGTGTCCTATTTAATATATACTACTTCAAGATTGTTAAACTTGTTTTTCTAGAAGCAATCTTTGACCTGTCGTATCTAGATCTAGCATCTAGAGTCTATTTTGTGCATGGTAATAAGGCGTTAAACATTTTTCATGTGGATATTTAACTGATCCAGCAACATTTATTGTTCCATTGGTCTTTTCCTAGTGCCTGTGAAACACTGTAGGTATAAAAGAATTCAGTATCAGGTAATGTCAGTCCTCCATTTTTTGTTGTTTAAGATTGTATTGGTTATTCTTGGCTCTTGGCATTTCCATATACACCTTGGAATCAACTTGATAATTTCAGTAGTAGAACAGCAACAACCACCTGCTGGTATGTTGATGAGGATTTTATTGAATCTGTAAATTGGGAGAATTCACACAATCTTCACACAATTACGTTCTTTAATCCATGAACACAGTCTATTCCATTTATTTAGATCTTTTATTTTTTTCCTGTGTTTTGTGGGTTGTATTTTGTTTTAATTGTGCCACACAGCTTGCAAGGTCTTGATTCCTCCGTCGGAAATAGAACCCAAGCCCTGGCAGTGAAAGCTCCAAGTTCTAACCACTGGACCACCAGGAAATTTCCATGTTTTGTGATTTTCTGTGTAGAGGTCTGATATCTTTTATTGGACTTATTTCTAGGCATTGATTTCTTTTCATGTTATTTTAAGTCGTATTTAATCTTTTTGATTTTCCAGATGTTGCTGCCTATATATTGACCTTGTATTTTATTACCTTGCTAAACTAACATTAATTCTAACAGATTTATGTAGATCCTGAGACTGGACAAAAAGTATTAAATGAATGCACCCTTTGCTTGTGTGTGTATCCTTATTTACAAATATATGCAAAATATGTTCACTTAGGCATTATAATAGCAAATTAGAAATAACCTAAACACCCATCAGTGTGGCTTGAATTGTGTGGCCTTTCTGTGTGTACTATGTTGCTGTTTTTTTTTAAAAAGTGAAGTTAAAACATTTATGCTAATATAGGAACTTGTTTACATACAGTGTTAATGAGAATAGAATAGAAAATAATATCCCAAATAAAAATAGGAAAATATTCTATATGTGTATTGGACTGTCTTTAGGAAACTTTGAAAGAGAGCTTTTTCCCATAAAAAAGCAGCTCTATTTGACTTAAGTATATAAACTATACAGTTTGAGAAGTTTGGGGATATTATGCACATATAAAACCATCATAATCAAGACAATCAATACAGCCTTCAACCTCCAAAGGTTGAAGGTTTCCTTTTAATTATCCATTGAACTGTAGTGCTGGCTTACTCTTTAATTTTTCTATTCTAATAGGTGTTTTTGATTTCTGTTTTCCTAATGACTAATGTTGAGCATCTTTTTACATGCTTATTTGCCATCTGTGTGTTTTCTTCAATGAGGTGTCTGTTCTAATAATACTGAACCTTCTGATCCGTGAAGAAGACTCTCAGCTTTTGAAATTCCAGCGGTGTTTTGTACTGTTCAGTGTACAAGTCTTTCACATCTTTTGTAGTATTTGTTCCTAAGTATGAGTTTTTTGTTTTTGTACGCTTTTTAAAATCCAGTTTTTGACTGCTCATTGCTAGTATGTAGAAATAAGATTGATATTTGTGAATTGATTTTGCATACTGCAGCCTTGCTAAACTCATTTAGTTTAGTGGTATTTTGTTGTTTTCCTATAACTCATCGGATTTTCTTCATAGACAATTATATTGTCTTAATAGAAAGTTTTTTTCTCCTGCTTTATCTTCCTGATTGAACTGGCTGGAACCTCCAGCACAATGTTGAATAGAAATGGTAAGAGCAGACATTTATATTGTTTCTGGTCTTACGGAGAAAAGCATTCTTACACCATTAAATATGACTAGCTGCAAGCTTTTCTTAGCTGCTCTTTATCAGTTTGAGGAGTTAAATTACCTTCCTCATTCGCCGAGAGTTTTTGTCATAAATGTTTTTATTTGTCAGGTACCTTTTCTTCTATTTAAATGATCGTGTGGGTTTTCTTCTGGTGTATTAATATAATGAATTAAATACTTGGACTTCCCTGGTAGCTCAGCTGGCAAAGAATCTTCCTGCAATGCAGGATACCCCCAGTTTGATTCCTGGGTCAGGAAGAACCCCTGGAGAAGAGAGAGGCTATCCACTCCAGTATTCTTGGGCTTTCCTGGTGGCTCAGATGGTAAAGAATCCACCTGCAATGTGGGAGACCTGGTTTGATCCCTGGGTTGAGAAGATAATGTTGGAGGAGGGCGTGGCAACCTACTCCAGTATTCTTGCCTGGAGAATCCTCGTGGACCAGAGGAGGCTGGTGGGCTACAGTCCATGGGGTCTCAAAACAGTCAGAGATGACTGAGCGACTAAGCATAGCACAGCATAATATGGTAATACTTAGGGCAAGCATCATGTAAAAACAATGCAAAGAGGTATAGCTAAAAGTCTGGAGATGAGTGAAATTTAAAAAGTATTCGATTCAAAGGAGAGAAGAGGACAAGAGCGGTTGCACTTCTAAATCTCGAGAGGTTGGAAGCTCAATAACTAATTTTGGTTTGTCTGTTTTTTAAATGGCTAGGAAATTCTCAGGGAACTTAAACCCTGCAATATGCACAGCATAGCCAAAAAAAAAAAAAAAGTTATCAAATAAAAATTCACTGAGTGGGCTTAATAGAGTCAGAAGGAAAATAACAGGATCAGTGAACCTGACATCTACCCCTTAATTGTCTGAGCATTGTCTTCTGTTCCTCAGTTTTCCTGTCTAAGATGAGGATCAAGACGTAATTACGGGGATTAGATGAGTATAACATGCAGAGCAGTCTGCATATCTTACTGAGATCTCTATATGTGTTATTGCTGCTGATACTGTAATTCTGGTACTAGAGTCCTTATGGAACCCCCTCTGCCTTTTTTTTTTTTTGGCCATGCCACACAGTTTATGGGTTGTTACTTCCTGACCAGGGATTGAATCTGTGCCCCCCTGCAGTGGAAGTGTGCAGTCTTAACTGCTGGATCTCCAAGGAAGTCCCAAGGACTCCCTTCACACTCAAATAGCACAGGAACTAACTGCCTGCCTCCAAATAGTTCTCTTGCCCCCTCTTGTGTACTCAGGACTTATGGGGGGCAGATGTGTGGGGCTGCTGCCTTTATTATGGTGAAATACTGAGGGAGAGAGCAGAGTCCACCGTAACCTCTGCTGGTGCTAGAGAGCTGGGGGACTGTTTCAGAGTATCCTTATGTAGGTTTCAGTGTCCATGGAAGATGGTCCCACTTCCGGGAGACCATGTCAACCTACGTCCTGCCCCTCACCTGTCCCTGCCCTTCAGAACCCAGGATCCTTTCACAGCCTCTGAGCCTTTTGTCAGTCTTGCCAGTTAGTGCCCCACCTTCCCATATCCAGATTTGTTCTGTGGCGTTTTCCTGGCCGGGAGATGGCCTGTTAATAGTCCCATAAAGAGCCTAGCGCAGTGGCCTGTTCATGCCCCAGTGGATCTTAGTGATCAGGTTGTTTACTGCAAACCTGGCTGCACACCTGTGAGTCTGCTTCCCTTTGTCCATTGCTGCTGGCCCTGGATGTGTGGGCATGTCCCTCCTGGTGTGATTTATTTCTAGATTCCTCCTCAGCCCCTTAGAGCACTCTTCCTGGCCACTGGATAACATGGAAATCCACATTTTCTGCCCATCCTGGGCTGCCACCTCCCCTGGGCCTCTGAATGTGCAGTGGAGCTGGCCTTCCTGACCCC
Source organism: Capra hircus (assembly GCF_001704415.2). Taxonomy (NCBI): domain Eukaryota; kingdom Metazoa; phylum Chordata; class Mammalia; order Artiodactyla; family Bovidae; genus Capra; species Capra hircus. Next base: position 22,303,343 of record NC_030826.1, on the reverse strand, counting down.
TGCCTGCCTTCTTGGCCCTTCAAGGGCCTATTTCGCAACCCTTCCCCTCCTTGACTCCCCTTAGCCCTCTTGCTTTCTTTTTTCTCCTTTCACTCTTTTTCTTAGTTGAAATCCAGTTGATTTACAGTATTGTGTTTCAGATGCACAGGGTAGTAGCTTGGTGGTTTTGCAGATTATATTCCATTATAGATTATCATACAATAATGCATTTCATTCCCTGTGCTATGCAGTATATATAAGATACTGCTTATCTATTTTATATATAGCAGTTTGTACCTGTTAATCCCATACTCCTGATTTGTCCCTCTCCCTTCTCTCCCTGCCTTGGTAACCACAGGTTTTCTCTGTTTTTGTTTTGCATATACATTTATTTGTACTATTTTTTCGATTCCACATGCACAGATGTCTATGTAGTATTCTTGTATCTAGCAACCTTGCTGAATTCATTTATTCTAACTTTTTTAGGTGGAGACTTATAGGGTTCTTTTTATAATGAGTATCATGTCATCTGCAAGTAGTGACAGTTTTGCCTCTTCCAACTTGGAAACCTTTTACTTTTTTTCCTAGTCTGATCGCTGAGGGTAGGATTTGTAATACTATGTTAAATAGAAGTGGTGAGAGTGGCCATCCTTGTCTAGTCCCTGAATTTAGAGGACATGCTTTAAGTTTTTCAGAGTGGTTTATTGTGTCATTTAAGACTTGTGTTGCCTTATTGATTTTTTTTTTTTTTGCCTGCATGGTCTGTCCACTGTTGCCAGTAGTGTGTTCATGTCTCCTATTATTATTGCCACTTTCTCTCTTTATATCTGTTAGTATTTGCTTTATATATTAAGTGTTCCTGTATTGGGTGCATATATGTTAAATGAGTATAATCTCCTCCTCTTGTATTCATCCCTTTTTCATTATATAATGTTCTTGGTCTTGTTATAGCCTTTGTTTTAAATGATTTGGTCTGATACCAGTATTGCTACCTCAGCTTTTTTGTTGCTTCTATTTGTATGAAATAACTTTTTCCATCCCCCCACTGTCAGTCTGTGTCTTTAGCCCCGAAGTGAGCCTGTTGTGGACAGTGTATTGCAAGATCTCACATTTTATTCATTCGGTCACCACACATTTTTTGATTGCAGCATTTCATCCATTGACTTTTTTCTTTTTTTTTCTGTTATTTTGGGTGAGTGGTGCAGCTTGTGGGATCTTAGTTCTCCAACCAAGGATTGAACCTGGGCCGTGGCAGTCAAAGCACTGAGTTCTAACCACTGGACCACCAGGGAATTCCCAGTACACTGACCTTTAAAGTAATTTTTGATAGGCATGTACTTCCTGCCATTTTGTTACTTGTCTTCCAGTTGTCTTTGTAGTTCTTCTGTTTCTTTATTCTTCTTTTCTCCCATTGTGGTTTCATGATTTTATTTTGTAGCATGCTTGTGTTCCTTTATTTTTGATTTTGTATATCTACTGTAGGTTTTTGATTTGTGGTTACCATGGGGTTAATGTATGTTAACCTGTAATTATATTTGTTTTAAACTGATAATCATTTAAGTTCAAACACGTTCTAAAAGATCTACATTTTTTTACTCCATTTTGTGTTTTTGATATCATTTTACCTCTCTATGCTTATCCTTTTACTGTTTATTGTAGTTGCTTTTACAGTTTTTTAAAAAATTTAAGTACTGGATGATTTAAGTGCTATCTCATCCTTACTCTATGTTTGCTCTTCCTATTGGGATTTTTCCTTTCCTGTAGATTCTTCTTTTCCATTTAGAGAAAACAACAAATTTCTTTAGGGTAGGTTTAGTATTAATGAATTCTTTTAGTTTTTGCTTGTTGGAGAAATTCTTTCCTTCTATTCTAAATGAAAATCTTGCTGGGTCGAGTACCCTACGTTGCAGGATTTTCTCTTTTAAGATTTTGACTATATTATGCCACTTCCTTTTGGCCTGTGAAGTTTCTGCCCGAGAAATGATCTGATGGCTTTGTGGGATTCCTCTGTATATGACTTTTTTCCTTGCTCCCTTTATGCCTTGTGTGGGCTGGTTTGGAGTCGTCTTGTTTGGGATTCTCCGTGCTTCCTGTACCTGGGAATCTGTTTCCTTTAGGTTTAGGAAGTTTTCAGCCATAATTTCTTCAAGCACAGTTTTGATGCCTTTCTCTTTTTCTGGAATCCCTATAATGTGAATATTGGCACAGTTTATATTATCCCATAGATCTTGTATGTTGTTTTTTCTTTCTTTCCCTCCCCCCCGACCCCTTTCTTTCTTCTGTTCTGGTTGGGTAAATTATTCTGTGTTCCAGACCACTTACGCATTCTTCTGTGTCATAAATTGCACAAGTATCAGTGTCTGCTATTCATTGCTTCTAGAGTGTTTTTTTATGTCAGTGACTGCATTATCAATTTTTGATTGGGTCTTTATTGTAATTCTAGTCCCTTGTTAAACTGATCTGTGCTTGGATCTACTCTCTTAATTCAGTTAGCATTTTTATTACTGACCTTTTGTATTCATTGTCTATAGACTGATTATCTCTGTTCCATTATTTCTTCAAGGATTTTCTCTTCATATATATGGAATTTAGAAAGATAACGATGACCCTATATGCAAGACAGTGAAAGAGACACAGATGTAAAGAACAGACTCTTGGACTCTGGGAGAAGGTGAGGGTGGGATTTGAGAGAATAGCATTGAAACATGTATGTTATCATACGTGAAACAGATCGCCAGGCCAGGTTCAATGCATGAGACAGGATGCTCAGGGCCGGTGCACTGGGATGACCCTGGGGGATGGGATAGGGAGGGAGATGGGAGGGGGGTTCAGAATGGGGAACACATATGCACCCATGGTTGATTCAAATGAATGTATGGCAAAAACCACCACAATATTTAAAGTAATTAGCCTCCAATTAAAATTTTAAAAAAAGATTTTCTCTTGCTCTTTAGATTGAGAGTAGTTCCTCTGCCTTTTCGTTTTACTTAACTTTCTCTGTCTTTATGGATTTAGGTGGAACAGTTACTTTTTGTGGTCTTGAAGGGGTGTTTTTATGTGGGAGCATCCGTATGGACAGTGTGTGCTGTCTTTGGTGTGAGGGCTGAACTTGATGTGAATGCCAACCCGTCTTTCCTTAGGATGTGCTGACAACTGTCACCTTGATAGCGGGTATGGCTGGTGTTGGAGGAGCCAGAGACTGCAGGTGTGAGGAGAGACTTCTTGCCTGCTCTCAGGCTGCTGGAGCGAAAGCCCTGAGGGTCGGGCTGGAGCTGGCTCTGTTCCCTTCAAGTGTGTGTTTTTCCTTCTCCCCACCCTGCAACCTCTCCCCCAAAGGACAGGAGTGCTGAAGTAAGTAGGGTCGGTGTGCCTACAGTCAGTGGCTGTGTGTGTAAGCATCTGCAGTCCTGCTCTAAACCTGATCAGCGACGTCTTTAACCTGGCTGTGGTCTCAGCTCTAGTGTACGGCTGTGGCACGGAGTGGGTGGGGCCGGCTTGGCAATCTTGGTGTTGTGGCTGCAAGGACTGAAGTGGCTGCGACGTCATCAGAAGTCTGGGCTGCTTCTACAGTGCTGTTTGAATAAGTGCCTACAGTGGCCCAGGTCCCCTGGCCGCCTCTGTGTCCCTCCATCAAATCTCTTCCCAGGATCTGGCTCCCTGAGATTCAGTGCCAGGCTGTGGTGTGGAGTGAGTAGGGCCAGGGTGTTCGCTCAGCTCGAGTCAGGGGCTGTGGCAAGGTGGCAGTTACTAGGGCAGACCTCTTTCTGCCCTGTCTGGTGGTGAGCCAGCACTGCCCACTCGTCACCAGTGGAGTCTAGGCCTCTCCAGCCTACTATCTGTCCCAGTCATTCTCTGTGCAACCGCAGGCTCTTGCATCCTCTGCCAAAGACCCGAGGACTGGGACGCCCAGTCAGTGATCCAACCTGCCCACTCCCCAAGGTGAGTATCCACTTGTGCCATCTCACTGTTCCTCTTAGTCCCCTTCCAAGGGCACCGGTCCTGACCCAGTGCTTTTCTTCCCAGCCTTCCTGACTATGTGGGACTCTTCTTGCAGCCTTGGTTGTATAGGAGTCCTGCCAGTTTCCTGTTAGTTTCTGGTGAGGTTTATTCCACATGTAGATGTATTTTTGATGTGGGGGGAGGTGAGCTCCATATCCTCTTATTCTACCCTCCTCCCATTCTTCCTTTCTGCTTTGCTTCTCTCATTCTCTCCCTTTCTCTACTCAGAGAACATTGGTACCTGGTGCCCTTTGTCATCTGTACCCCAGAAGTCTGTGGAGCTAAACAGGAGTCTTATGCATACTCACCTGGGTTTGGACCCAACATCATCACAACCACCTGCTCCAGACACATGGATTTAGCTCCTTTTGAACAGTGTCCATGTGGCAGCTTTCATCCATTCATTCAGCAAATACTTTAATTAGAGGTCTGCTCTGGGCTCAGTCCTGTTCTGGGGTTACTGGGGTGAATGAGACAGATGGGGGCCTCTATTCTCATGAAGGTTAGTGAGGGGAGAAAGGCCCGAGCAAATACACAAGGCAACTTTGGTGGTAAGTGCCGTGAAGAAAAGAAAGCAGGGTGATGCAGGGGAAAGTGACTGGGGTTGTCAAGGCAAGCCTCACAAAGGGTGATGCTTGAGACTTAGATGATCAGACTGCATCAAGGCACCAGGCAGGTTTCTTTGTTGAAAATAATGGGATCTGACTCTGGTTAATGTAAGCAGAAAAGGAATGCCCTGGGAAGGTATCAGGTACTTCAGAGAATGGACAGGAGGCCTGGAAAATTAGGCCGGTACAGAGGTGGTTGCTAAGACAGGCAATGACCAAAATCCATGCTTCACATGGCTCTTGTTAGGACCCAGCCACCACTGCTCTGGATACTCATCTTGAGCCCTGGATCTGATGGCATGCCACCACCAAAGGGACCTCCAAACTGGACCTGATCATCGCAGACCACAGGTTTACAGGTGAGCCGGCTTTAGCTCGCATCTCACGAGGATGCAAGTCCTCCTTGATCCAGTCCCCTGTCTCATCTGCTCCCATCTACCTCTCTTCCCTTGCCCCACCCTGCCCCACTCCCACTGGTCTTACAATTCCTATCAAACCAAGCCTGCCCCCATCTCTGGGGGCACTGGCTGGTCCCTCCACTTGGAACACTTCACCTCCTCCAAGTTTAAGCTCAAAAGTTGCCTCCTCTGGAAGTCCAGCTCACCTTTCCTATTTAAGCCCAACCTCCCCTGCCCACACGACTCCTTTATGCCCCCGCCTTTTTTCCCCCATCTTTTAACATACATTTACTGTTCATTGACCATCTTGCTGCGAATCTGCCCCGGGTTCCTAGACCGGTGGCTGGCTTTAGAGTTCACATCCGACAGCGGTTGGCCTAATGCTTTAGGGTTAGCAGAAGTCGTCTTGGGAGGCATGAGTCGACTCCTGGTTCTGTCACTTACCAGGTGTGATTGTACACAAAAATCTTCCCCGTTTGTAATGTGGGCATGTACCTCCAGTGGGTTCTTGGCGCAGAGTAAATGAGACAATGCGCAGAATAAGTCCCTGTTACCAGAATCTCGTTCTTTCCTGCCCACCTATTCAGATCCATTAAGATGAGTCTCCCAAGCTCATATGGTCGCAATGAATGTTTCCATTTACTTTGGATTATATGTCATTATAAATATTAACAAATAAGACTTAAAAAGGACACCTTCGGGTAAGTCGGACGAAAGTACAAAAGTTGTGTGTGGGGGCTGCAGTTTCAGAACCGTTTCTGCAGGCGCCACATGATAGCAAAACGGCGGTAAGCAGTGCACGAGTCTGCGTCGAAGACGGCCAGAGTCCATGCATCGGGAGGTTCTGTCGGTTGGAGAAAGAACAAAGGGACATGCGCGGGCCGGGAGATGCAGTTCCTTGCTCTCGCCACTAGAGGTCAGGAGGTTACCGCCTCAGAGTTGGAAGACGGGCCCGTCGGGGATTGGCTAGTAGTGGTGGGCGGGGCGGAGACTAGGTAGGAAGGTGGGGGTGGAGATGGATGCCCCATCCAGTGACCCCTAGTTATTGACAGCTGACTTCGGAATGACTTTTTTTTGGCGTCAAATTACCTGTTTTTGTGGGGTTGATATAGCAGAGGAAAGCCAGTTTGGGGTCAAAGGCAGAGCTGATACCGCAGCTTCTCAAAGCACTTTTTGTCTAACAGAGATACAAACTGTAAGGGGTCCAGAACAGATCCAGGGTCCTAGGAAGGTTCTGTCTCCCTGGAAGGCCTCCTGCCCAAGACCCCAATCCTTGGCCTGAGCTAGCTGTCCTGAAGCCCCACCTCCAGCCTGACTGTCCCTGTGGTCATCAGGGACCATTTTTTCAGGACCAAGTCTGCACTTGCACAGCCTAGGACGTTGGAAGACCTTGGCCTAGGTGCCCGGCGTCCCAGGTTCTTATCCCAAGTGCGTCCTGAATATGCCCCTTCTACTTGTGGGTCCTTGGTTTCCCCATGTGTCTAACAAGGAAGTTGTACTGGGTGAGGCTCTAGTATTCTTCTAACTTGGCCATTCAGCATTTCCATGTGTTTATAGGGCATCTCTCTGTGAAGCTCCTCTCTGAATGAGAGAACCCCCCCCCACCCCCCACCAAAGGTAATGCTAAGAAGACAGCCAGAGTTAACCCAGACACAAGGCTCCTCAAAATCAGACTCTGCCTCTCTGAATCTGCTTCTTCATCTGTCAAATGGAGATGGCAGTTAAACCCATCTCCCAGGCCTGTGAGGATTCATCAAGACGGTGCCTGTAAAAACCCTCACCACGCACAAAGCCTTCTCAGAGAGGCAAAAGCAAGACTCCGTGATCAGCCAAGGTTGCCAGGTACTGTGTGGGGGCTGGAGTCCTGTTTTCCCTGGAAAATGAAAACAGGCTGATGGGCACTTGGTGAGATTCATATCATCACCTGCCCCCGGGCCTCAGATGGTGATGTGCTTTGTGTCTGCAGCAGAGGGTCCAGCCCAGCACCCTGTGAGCCCTGTACTAGGGTTGCTGTGGGTGTGGTGTCAGAGCGCTGGGCCGGGGGTGGGGCAGGGAACCTGAAAGGCCTCAGGCAGATCACTTTCCCTCTCTGGGCTCTGTTTTCCATTAGCACAGGGATGGGCTGAACACAGAAATTCCTGGTTTCTGCATTTGTTCATCCAGGGTTCCTGAAGGCCCCTTAGTCAGCAGGAAGAGGTGGGGGCTTCAGGCCTGGGCCCCAGAGTCTTGATGCCCTCAATCCCTTCCTGGAGACCCTGACCCAGGCTGCAGAGTGGCTCTCAGCTCCTGGAGGACAAAGCCAGCTGTTCCCAGAAACAAGGCCCTGGATGCTGCTGAGTACTGAGAGGGATCTCAGTAGGGAATGGATGCAGAGGCAGTTGCGGGGGGCTCCCTGCTTTCCAACCCTGAACCCGAAGGAAGAGCCTGGAATGGGGAGGGTGGAGGAAGGCAGGGAGCGGAGGGTGAGGACAAGGAGGCCTTTTGGTTTTTTTTCATGCGAAAAGTGACTCTTCCTGACCACAGCTGACCTGATGCGTAAGCTGGGAACAACGAGAAGCAGGACCCATCCTCCAGGTTCCTCAGGAGGAGAAAGATCAAAGGTCGGAGAGCTGGGTCTGAGAACTGAACTTGACCCTGCATCAACATCAGTTTAAGCCACTCCTCCCATGGCTACAAGCCCAGTTGGCCTGGCAGCTAGGGGTGGGATGGGGGAGGGCTGGGTGCCCCTGCCCCACTCCTAACAAACCCTGCCTCTCCCCTCATCCTCCCGAGAGAGACCCTGGGTCCAGACAGTTTCTCCCCGGCCCAAATCATCTTTCCTCTCCAGGCCTTGGACACTGTTTCCAGTGCCCTTCCTCCTTTGTCTGCCTAGAATCTCCACTCAGTCTTCAAGGTCTTGCTGAAATATCACTTCCTGCAGGAAGCCCTCTCAGCGGAGTCCACAGAATGTGTAGGTGGGTCAGGCTGGCCTTGGCATTCCTTAAACCCCTGTTGTAAGGGGTTGTTTTTAGCTCCATAACTAGACGGGGACCTCCCTGAGGGCAGGCTCTGGGTCTCTTTCTTCCCCAGGGGCCTGCAGAATCACTGAGTGAAGCGCTTGCCCTTTGCCCATGTTCATGAGGAGCGCCAGGATCTTCAGCAGATCCTGGCTCTCAGGTGAACTTTTTCTACCCACCCAGTCATGCCAGAGCTGAAGTCAGAACCTCCTTTAGGGAATGGACTTTCTTCAGAGTCCTGTCCTACCCAAAATCTCCTTCCCCACTGCCCCTCTCAGCCTGGGGTCCCCTCCAACTCACTGCTGACCTCTGTAGGGTCCTTGTCCTCTGGATGGCCCCATCTACTTCCTCCGGGTGGGTACTGAGGTCCTCTTCTTCCACCCAGCCCTCTTGGGCCTCAGGGGGCGGAAAGCAGGCCCAGCTCACCGCCCCCACCATCCCTCGGAGGGGCTGCAGTGGCTGTGTCCGAGCAGGTGTCCTGGATCTCCCCCGATGTGGGGGCCGAGGCCCTGAGCAGCAGCCGAGGAAGCCCAGGGCCAGGCCTGCGCTGGGCCAGGTGGCGGACAGGCGGGGCGGGTCAGTCGCTGAGCACGGCCCCCGGGAGCTCGTTGGTGAGTGTGTGCCAGCGCTCTATCCTCTTGTCCTTGTTCTTCAGGCAGTCAAACCAGTGCTTCAGGCGCTCTCCCTTGGCATTGATGCCCAGAACCACGCCACCTGCAGAGGGGAGCCCGGGGCCGCCGGGATACTTGACCTATGACTCTCAGGGTCCCTCAGGAACAGTGCCCCCAACACCCTCCCAGACTGTGTGGCAAGGCCAGACTATCTATCCTACCTACCTGCTTAGAGGGTGGACATTGCTCTGACCACCACACGCTTAGACCCTCTTACTGCCCCCCACTCCCCCAATCAGGGCCCAAGGATCCTATCCTGCCTTGCCTTTCCCCAGGACCAGAGCAGTACTTGGGGGCAGCTCCACTGTGCACAGCCACCCAGCCCACCAGGAATCTGGGGCCGCAAGGACTCAGAGTCCAGCCTAAGAGGGCTGACCATCATCCACCCTTTCCCCTGCTCTACCACACACTGCTGTGTGACCCCTGCCAGGCCTCTTTCCCTCTCTGGGCCTGTTCTTTCTCTGTCACACAGGGTCAGGCTGCAACGTGGCTCTGGCCTAATTCAGGACTCTGCCCTAGGACTGGCATGTTGCTGAACAGCATTCCCATCATGGCCTCTCACCAATGAAATCGTTGGATTTTCCAATGTCGTAATCCCAGACGGTGATCTCCAGGGTCTTCTTGGCCAGGTCCCCATGCTTAATCTCATAACAGAATTCCTGGTGGCCAGAAGGGGAGTGTTAGGCCAATGCCACAGGGCCTGGAAGTCGGCTGGTGGTCAGTGTGCAGTAATTGCTGTGATGGATTCTCGCCAATCTCACCCACTTCTGAGAGCCTGGCTGAGGTCCTCAGGGGCCCCTTTCCCTCCGACCGCCTGTCCCTTGGTCACTGAAGCTGCCTTTCTCAAGATCCCTGAGAGGCTCCTTATCGCCAGGTCAGTGCACACCAGGCGGCCTGGGCCACTCTTGGGTCTGATTCTGCTGACTACTCCCTTCTTGGTGGAACCCTCTTTCCTGTCAGCTTCCAGGACCCTTCCACATCTGACGACCCCCTGGCAGCACCTCCTCGGCCTGAGGACCTGAGTCACTCAGGCTCCTCTCCCTCATCTCGCTCCTCTGAGCTCCTCACCAGCTGCACCCACCTTCCTGGGGTCCTGAGGCCCCACATTCCCCATGGCTACAGTCCTATCAGCTCCATCCTCTGACGAGGTTTGCAGGCCTCCCCTTGCTTCCATTTGAACCTCAACCTGGTTCAGCCTGGCCTCACTTCTCCCACGACTCCCCGACCTCATGGCTGGGGGCTCTCCTGTGGGCCCCTTCCCACCCTCCAGCTCCCACAGTGGCCCCTGGAAAACTCAGTCCCCCCAGGGGAGAGTAAGTGGCTTTTCCACAGCTTCACCAGCCCCTCATACCTCGTTGAACTCTGGGTTCAGGGTTTTCTTCTTTACCGCTGTCTTGTGTTTGGATTTCTTGTCCACATCTGGCTTCAGGTATCTGGAATTATAACCAACGGATAGGCAGAGGGTGAGACGAGGCTGTGAGAACATATGGAGCCCCCAGGGCTTGGAAGCACTTTCTCCCGGGGGAGAGACTTCTGTTCATTCGTGATGACCAGACATGGCGCAGGTGAGTGGTCAGTGTAGTGAGAGAAGCAAGTGGGTCATTCATCACCTGGACCTCTGTTCACAGCCTGTTCCTGACATCACAGAGCCCCCTCTGTTCCCCGAGGAAAGGGGATTTTCCTAATTTCTGGAAGTTTTAATTTTCACAAAGTTCACATTTCCCGCCAGAAAAACATTTTTAGAGTTGGTCCCTTGCTAGAGCTTTTCTGTGTTTAATAGCAGATTATGGAGATAGAATTTGCATGCTATAAAATGCATCTTTAAGTGCATAACAGCGGTTTTTAACCTAGTCCCTGGGGTGTGTCGCTGCTGCCTCACTGAAACTTTGGGGAGGAAAAAGGTCTTTTGGGCAACAGTGCTTCCTGCAGAGAAAAGAAATCCCTGCTTGCAGAGCAGCGGTCTTCATCTGGGGCTCAGAGAGGTGGAGGGACTTACCCAAGGTCACACAGCTGCCCAGCACAGGGCTGGTGCTCAGAAGCCAGGCTCTCTCGTTTGCAAAGCTTCCCACCCTGTCCCTGCGCCGACACTAGAATCTCTCTCACCCACCCCCAGCTTCCTGGTGCCCAGCACCGGGTGGGATCAGCAAACATAGAAAGTGGTATCTCACTGTGGCTTTTCTGTACACTTAAAAAAAAAAGTTGATAGTTATTACGTAAGTCATTACAGAGACACTGGAAAATACGTACTGACAAAAGCTGGGGGTGGGGAGAGAAATGAAGACATAGGTCTGCACAAAATCCGGTTCTTTAGCGGCTTTATATAGCCATCAATAACTGGAAGCAACCCCACCCTGGTGCACTTCAAGAGGAAGTGATCTGACAGGGGAGTATTCGGCAGCACAGACCTACAGACTGCACCCCGGGCTCACGTGCCGCGTGGCGGGCTCTCCGGAGCGCTAGGTCGTGTGGAAGCAGTGGAGTTGCTGTTAGAAGACAGTCTGGAAAAGGCAAAACTACTGTGACCGAAAACAAATCAGCAGTTGCCTGGGGCACCTTTCTGGGGCCATGGTATCTACGGTGGTGGTTATGAGACTGTATACATCAGTCCCACAGCAAAAGGGAGAAACCTCCTGGGTATAAGTTAAGCCTCAATAAAGATGAATTTTTAAACAAGTGGGGGTTCCCATAAACCCCCACCCAGAGATGGTGAATTTCTTCAGCTCCTTACAAGCTTCCATGTGTTTCTTGATTCATCTTTCTTTGCCTGTTTGGTTTGGGGGCAAGGAGGAGGGATGGGGGTCCTGGACTGTGGGAGCGTCTCCCAGCCCTGCCTGTGGAAGCCCCTGAAGGGAAGCTGTCCTGGGCTCCCCACGCCCTCAACACTGCACAGCCGATGCCCATCTAGAGACCCTCATGCGACCCCAGCTAGGGGTCGTCCCCCGTCCTGCCCCCAGGCCTTTGTGTATGCTGTCTCCCGGAGGGAGGGCGGCCTGTGTGGGTGAGGAGCACAGCCGGGGTGCTCCAGGGGCCCATCGGTGGCTGCTTCCCCTCCCTCCCTATCAGGACGCCCTCCTGCCCTGGCTGCTGGAGTCCCCTACCATTGCTGCCTTGCGTCTCTTCTGCACAGTGACTGCTGCTCGCCTGAGGCCTCTAGAAGACACCAGAGGGCTAGAGAAGGAAGGGGCGGCCCAGGGCAGCAGGGCAAGCTGCTCCGTGTTTCCTCAGCACCCCTGGGTGGGGGGTGGAGAAGGTAACAGAAGGACCGCGTAGAAAGTTCCATGAGACCTAGCCCACCCCTGGCACCCAGCAGTTACTCAGGACGTGTGATGACTGTTAACCATCACCAGCCCCGGAAGACTGGACTTAAGACTGGACTTGGGGTCAGCTTCTAGCCTGGGGAGACTGAAGCAGCTGTCATCTGGGATGAAGTTCATAAAAAATAAGGATGTTGACAAAAGGCCTTGTTCCATCTAGCTCTGCCCTTCAACATCCTCTACCTGGCTCTTCCCTGGGGCCCCGGGTGCTCTGCTCAGAATCTCAAGCCTGGGCCTGCATCTCCCCTACTCTTAGCAAGGAGGAGGCCTATGGTCCGTGAAGAGGCCTTTCAGAGATGGGAGCCCTGAGTGGCCACCCCTTGCATGTCACCCAGGGAACTTGAATCAGATGGAGGTGTTTATAGGCCACTGGGAACCTCCCTCTGATCCATGGGGCCACCCGAAGAGCTGCCCTCTGAAAGGCCACCCTGACCCAGCCCGTGGCTGGAGGGTGGCACGTGGCTGCAGTGGCCCAGTGACTCTCACGCCTGTGGCTGGGGTGGGGGAGGGGGGCGGTGTGGCCCAGGTGCGGTGGACAGGCCCCACCAGAGCTGCCTCGCCCTGGCCCTAGCGGGTGGCTGGCCCTTCCGCTGTAACCGGTGAGACCCTGCTTTCCAGATAACCCAGCCTGAGACTCTGGAATTCCTATCAACTTGGCAGGTAGGCACTGAGCCGACTTAAAAACTTGACACCACCCTGGCTTCAGATCCTATTTTCTTCCCTAGGGAAACTAACATCACAGATACAAGTGGACGCACGTCCTCCCTTCCCAGAGACCATCCCTACAGGGTCACGCTGCGTGCTCCCCTCTACAGTCTGCTCTGGGCTTGGCACGCTTGGCATAGCTGTCCACGTTAATCCACCCAGTCCTCATTTATTCACTTCGACTGCATAGTACTCCTCTGCATGCAGACGCCACATTCCATGCATCTCTCCCTCTGCTGATGAGCACTGGGCTGTCTCCAGCTTATGGCTATCTCAAGCAATGGCAGCAAAAGCAGCTTTCCACCGGGGCCTGGGCCCCTGGACCCCACGGACCTGGCAGGGAAGTGATGCGGCCACAGAGTGTACACATCTTCCCAGCTTACCCAGAGTCGCTTACTTTCCCTCCACTGGTTTTAAAAGCCTGTCTTCTGAGCGAGGACAGCATGTCCTCTCCCGGTGGTCTGTGAGCCACTGGAAGTCAGTTGTGCCAATGGTCGAGCTTGGGGCCCAATTCACTGTTTCTTAAATGGGAAACCAGTCGGTCTTTATGCTGGCCTCTGTCACCTGAGCCTCCTTAGGACCATCCCTGCTTCTTATGTCGTAACTCTGTCCCTCTCCCTGAGCAGAAACATCTCCTTTCGGCTGAGCCAAATTCCTCCCCAAGTTCTAACCTTCAAGATAGCCTCAAACAACAGTGAAGTCAGACTCAGATCCATCTTTTGCTAGTGGAGAGCCCCAAAGCTCAGATGGTGCCCACCAACCACCTGCTTCATCCCTCTCTGAACGGCCACCAGCTCCTCTCTGGGTTCTGATCACAGCCTGTCCTGACCCAGATCCACGGCTCTGGGGCCCCTGCATCAGTATCTCCCCAGCACCACCACGAGCCCCATCTGGCAGGGCTGAGGGAACCTTACCTGCGCCTGTGCCCAAGTGTGCTCAGCCCTAAGTCCTGACGGAGCCCCTTCACTGTATCTCCCAGCCTCCTGTCCCTTCCTCCAACCTGCTCACAGCCCCTCCTGGGCCCCACAGTCACAGAGAGACCTGAACCAGCCATCGGGAGAGAACTGCTCTTTCTGCACGGGTTGGGCAGCCACTCAGCTTCTGTGGGCAACGGTTTCCTCATCTGAGAAAGGGGTTTGGCTAGATTCAACCCAGGGAGCACGGGAGACCCTTGTGAGCACAGCGCCCCCTGTGCTTCACACAACCACTTGCTGCGCAGCCTACTCGCGGCCCCTGCACCTCCCGGTACCGAGGAGTGAGAAGGTGGGAAGGAGCGGGCCGCACACTCACATTTTCACGTAGGGGTCTGAGTAGCCATTGGCGTCCATGGCGGCCAGGTGGGCACAGCGCACTATGCCGACCAGCAGGCCTTGCTTCTGCGAGCTGTACTTGAGGGAGACGAGGATGCGGCCCCGCTCCTCTAGGGACTTGTCTTCCGTCTTGTCCACCTGTGGAGCGGGAGAGCCGTCACTCGGCTGTCCTTGCCCGCCCCTCCCGCAGCCACAGGCCCAGGCCACATGGAGCCCAGTAGGTGCTGGTGTGTGTGGGGCGTGGTTCACTGGGACCCTGGCCCCTGGATCGTGCTTCCTGGAGCCTCAGGCTGTAGGAGGGCCCCGTTGGGAGAATCTGGGAAAACAGTCCAACCCCAGGGGCAGCTAGGAGGTGGGTGGGGCAGGGCCCAGCACCTGCCCCTGGAGTTAGACCTCAAGTCTAGGTCTCACTGTGTGGCCTCTCCCCACCCCACTCAGCATCCTGAGACCTCCCATTTCCACCTGGTGCTCACCCAGAACCCCTGTCCTCTACCTTCTGTCCAGCCAGCCTGAGCCCAGTGACCTCCGAGGGCCCCTTCCTGGCATCTCTGCCAGGCTCGTCTCACACTCCATCTCTGGGCGTGGCTATCCTCTGCCTGGCACTAAAGCAGCACCTCACGTGGCCCCTCGTGGGCCGGGGCCATGCTTGCACCTCTCTGGAGATGGGAATCCTGTGGGGTGAAGGAAGGACTGCTTCCCCCACTACATACCCAGGGCCAGCTGATCACTGCATTCCCCCTGAGTGCAAACGCAGCCTTGGCCACTTCACACAGTACTCAGCCAGTCGGTACCCATGGGTCCGAGGGGGCAGGTGAGATTCAACCACCTGTCACTCAGGCCTCGGGCTTCGAGTGTGACAACCTCACTAAACCACGACTCTTGTGCCAGTTGTGTGATGTGTGAAAATTAAACAGTATAATGAGCCGGGATATTTTCAGCTGTTTTTTTTTTTTTTTTAACAGTGGGATATACTTTGGATGGTTTCGCATAAAGACCATTGAACTGGGACATTTCTCAGTATTTACGAACAATGAATAAGGTTTACAAGGCTCTCTAAAATCTATGAGGTACCATCAAAGTGAATCTTTACTGCCGAGTGATTATCCCAAATTGCACCCTTGTCAACTGTGGGTCTCTGAACGTCACGAGATCCTGGCAAATTCAAGCGAGGCTCAGCAAGGCCTTGATCACGCCCCAGGCACAAGCATGTACACTCTCAAACACATCCCCTGTGCATGAAACAGGTGCTCATGCATGCATTCCACACTCTTGCACACACACTGCTCATACACAATTCACATTTAACACCACACAGGTGATTGTTTATATCAGGGATCAAAACAGGAACACAACTCCAGCAGGAGTTGATGTTGCCTTTTATAAGTGACATAGATCATTTGGAGAAACTGGGTCAGCTGCGGTTAGTGACTAATAATAACACTTAAAAGGTTATCTCCATCGCACACATGCCTAGGAGTGGGAGAGAATGTGACCACAGAGTACAATTTATTCAAGTTATGCAAAAATACAGAGCTGGGATCTGACCTCGGGTCTGTTGTTCCCGGCCTTGACCAGGCCAGGCTGCGCTGAGCAGGGCCCGAGATGGGTACAAGCACTCAGGGGATGACCCTTGGGCTCTGTCCTCTAGAGCTTTCCCATTGCCCAGGCTTCTGGTGGGGAAGTGTCCTGGGCAGAGGGAACTGTGTCCTCTGTGGGACTTCCCAGGTTTCTTAGGGCCCCAGACCTGGGACCTCCTGGCCAATCCCTCCCAGTCCTTTTGAACTGGGTGAAGGCAGGCAAGGGGAGGGGAGAGGGACAGGGAGTGGGGAGGGGAACATTGCCAAGAGACTGGGAGGGCTCAGCTGCTGGAGACGGCCGGGGGCAAAATCAGTTCTGACACATTCAAACAATTGCAATTTCTAGGAAAGAATTATTTTCTGTCTCCTCTGGGTATCTCACAATCACCTCATGCCTAACACATTCCAGTTGAGGTCCGAGCATCCCCAGCCGCTCCTCCCACAGTCCCCCGCGTCCCAGTGAATGACCCTTCGTCCTCCCAGGCCCCACACCTAAGGATGCTGATCTTCAGCCCTTCTCCCTGGCTCCTCTGCTGCCCTGCCCACGTCCTATTCCCGTTCCTGCCTCTGCACTTTTGGTTTCCCCACCCTGGCCCTCCACTCCTTCTCCCTGAGAGCCTGTTAAAATATCTTCAGACAGCTTGGCCCCCGCCTAGCACACTCCTGTGGTCCATCTCACTCAGAGATAAAGCTGGAGTCCTCTCAGTCTCCCCAACCCCAACTCCAGCTCTCAGCTCCCAGGACCCCTTGCCCCCTGCTCCCTCCACCCCACTCAGTTGGCCTCTTGCCTGTGCCTCCCACAGGCTGAACACTTTTCCATGAAGGCTTTGCACCTGCAGCTCCCTCTGCCTGGGATATTCCCTGCTTGCCAGGTGAGCCTTCCCAGAGCACCCATCTAACCCATCGACCCCTCTCATGCTTTCCTTCTCGGCCCTGATCCCTGCCGAATGTTCTATCTGTTTGGGTGGTCTATCTCATTTTTGGTCTGGCTCTTGTCCAGGCTTCATGAGGGCAGGGAGATTAATCTGTCTCCCCAGCACTTGCAGCTATGCCAGGCACAGAGTAGGTGCTCAATGAATGCTCTTGGGGGCTTGCCTGGTGCCCAATGGTTAAAATCCACCTGCCAATGCCGGGCACACAGGTTCCATCCCTGGTCCAGGAAGATTCCACATGCTGTGTGACCTCTAAGCCCAGGCATCACAACTACTGAGCTCTGCAACAAGAGAAGCTACTGCAATGAGAAGCCTGTGCGCTGCCACAGAGTAGCCGCCTATCGCTGCAACTAGAGAAAGCCCTCACACAGCAATGAAGACCCAGCATGGCAAAAAATAAATAGATTAAAAAAAATGCTCCTGGCCTTGCGCTCATGGCAGTGTGGGCCCTGGATGGCTCCAGAGACTGACTCACCGGCAGCTGCTTCTCCAGGCAGATGCTGAACGTCTTGGTGTGGTTGGGCTTCAGCTTCTTCAGGGGCACCCTGGTCTCCCCGATGAACTCGTTGTGGCGGAATTTGTCCTCATCACACACGGAGATCCTGGAGGGCAAGGGGCCTCTCAGTTTGCTTCCAAAGTCAGGGAGGGTTTGCAAGCGGTGGGTGGGGGTGTGAGGGCAGGGCCAGCCCTGTGGACAAGGCTGGGTGGGGTGGGGGAGCCGGTGGCCGGGGGGGCCTCACCCACCGCAGGGTCTTTCGGATCATGTCTTCATCTGTGATCCCGTAGTAAGTGAGAGTCTCGTTCCACGTGGGGTTCAGAGTGTTTCGGAGAGTTTTCGTTCTGAGCTTATTCGCCTGGAGAGAGCAAAAACGAGCCTCTGAGCATCAAGGAGGGCAGCGGGCAGTGTGCAGTGTAATGGCCCCACACACGTCCCAATCCCCCAGAACCTAGCAAAGCGGGGGGGGGGGGGGCGGCGCGAAAGTTGCTCATCGGCTGACTTTACAACAGCAAAGGGACTTCCCTGGCGGTCCAGTGATGAAGACTCTGAGCTTCCACTGCAGGGCACATGAGTTCAATCCCTGGTCGGGGAACTAAGATCCCACATGCCATGGTGCAGGCCCTCTCCACTCCTTAGCCTTGCAAAAAAAAAAAAATCTGTATACAACAGGCAGATGATCTAGGTGGGCCATGTCATCACCAGGCCCTTAAAAGTGGAAGAAAAAGGCAAGAGAGAGGCAGGAGGTGTGACAAGGACAGAAGGTCAGAGAGGTGCCACCGGCTTTGAAGACGGAGGAAGGGGCCACGAGCCAGCTGGGCCAAAGGGGCGCCCCTGGAAGCTGGAGAGGAATGGGAAACAGCTTCTCTCCTGGAGCCTCCAGGATGGAAGGCAGGCATGCTGCCAATCCATATTAGCCCAGTGGGACCCACGCCCTGCAAAACTGGAAGGTAAGAGCTTGGTGGTGGTGTAACCCACCCAGTTGGTGGTAACCGGTTAGCGCAGTCCTCGGAAAACACAGCAGCAGGGGCCTGCCTCCTAGGGGCGTGCCCAGGAGCGGTGGGGGAAGGCCTCTGCGGGAGGTGTGGGCTGGGCTGCCGGAGGTCTGCTGCGGGACTGGCTCCTCTCCCGCAGTCTCCTCGCCTGGCCCAAAGGCACCTGCCTCCTTTCCCAGAGCTTCCGGACACCTCGGGTCTTGGATTCCTTACCTGTCTTGTCCCCTTCAGACTCTGACCTCTGTGCCCAGTTCCCTTTGATGTCTGCCACACCAGCCCAGGCTCTGAGGTCATACAGCCCTGGGTTTGAGTCCCAGCTCCCCCACTTGCGTAAGCTCTGTGGAGCCCAGTGGGTTCCATACCCTCTGCCAGGGCTCCAGGGCATAACGACCACCTCTCTCAGCTCACTTTTCAGGCCCCTGTCTATAAGGAGACTGTGCTCTATGGAATGCTGCCCTAACTCAGGGGTCAATCCTATGACGGGCCCCTAGGACTTAGCAGCAGGTACTGCTGATTTGAGGTCCTAGGAGTCTAGGGACGCCCGCTCACTGAGACCCTTCCTGGGGCTGTGTAGCCCTGACAGCCCTGGGGATCACCCTGCCCGGCCCCCAGCATGAAGATGCAAGGCTGCAAGGGGGAGCCTGCTCCTCCAGGCGTTGGAGAAGGGCCACTGTCCTTTTCCCCACAGCCCTGCCTTCCCTTCCGGGGTGACTCCCCTGGACCAGTGCAGTCCAGACCTAAAGGAACTCAGACCTCAGCAGCCTGTGGCTCCTCAGCCTGGGTGGCCACCTGGGGGCAGGGCCACCCAATTGTCCGGAGCAGTGGCAGGGGAGGCCCTCTGCCCAGAGGCCCGCCCCAGTTGCTGAGTTTTCCTGTGAGGTCACTCGCGGGCCAGGAAGGAAGTCCTCAACTACGGCTTCTGAGAAAGAGGCCAGGATAAGAACGCTAGCCACCAGGCTCTGCTGCTTAAGCTCTCATGTCCTGTGTCCCCTGTCCCTCCATTTCTGCCTTGCTCTCTATTCAGAAGCAAAGCTGCTGGACTCCCGTTGAGTGCCCCTGGCACGGAGTCTGTCCACCTCACCCCTTGCGATGACTGTGGGTTCCCAAGGCCAAGGAAGGACCGATGTGACCTTTCTTCCCATGAAATTACAAAGAAAACTGCACTCGACTGTAAGCTGCATGAAAGAAGTCTAATCAAGTTCTGGTCTTCCAGTGCTGAGGGCCACCTTGATGCTTTTGTTAATAGCTAATTTAAGGAAAAAAATTTCTTTTCTTCTCTCACAGATGCACCTATTGGCCTGGTCTGTTTGTCAGATCATCTGGTGTGGGAACAAGTGTTCTGTAGTCAAATAATCTGGGCAGATGCTGACCATTCCATCCCCATTGTGGAATATTACAGAGCTGCCCACCAGGGCATTAAAGGCTCTGATAAGTCCTGCAGTAAAGAAGCCAGTTTAATAATGTTTCCTGAAGTTACCTGGTCACAGAACTCTTTGTTTGCACATACTATTAATGTCCAGTTGAGGATGTTTCTTATAAAACGCTGGCCTGGAAATTCTCCGGTGGAGTTTCCCCAACTCAGCAGGCAGGTGGTGCTGGCTAGAGGTCCCCTGGGAGGCCTAGAGGGTGTGGGGCTGAGTGGGTGTGGGAGCTGGGAGCTCCCTGGGTGCCCTAAGTCCAGCCTGGGCTCAGGCGGGCACAGCTGGTCAGCGGGCCCAGAGCAGGGCCCCTTACCTTACTGGCCCCTGGCAACAGGTGCAGCTTGACGTACGGGTCTGCCAGCCCGTTGTGGTCCATTGGCTTCAGGCCCTGGGCAGAGAACAGCGAAGGGTGTAAGTGGGGGCCTGGGGACACAGAGCAGCCAGGGCCTCCCGGCACCTGGGGCCGCAGGTCCCTGGGCCTCCCGGCTGGGTCCACTCATGACCCTCTTCACAGAAGCACCCCTGCCCCATACCCCCAGGATGGGGGAGCAAGGATGGCTCAGTACCAGTGCAATTTCCTGCCCCGACCCCCCACAAATGTCTGATTCTGTGTAGATGACCCAGGGCATCTTTGTCAGATCGGCCTCTTTCTCGTTGTCGTCTCCTTGTCATGGAGGCCAGGTGACTCAACTTTCTCTGAATGAGGCCCCCATTATCCTGCTGTGGTCAGATCCTTCCTTCTTCCTGAACCATCTTCCCTTGCTCCCCAAGCCCTGCGACTTTCCTCACTGACCCTAAGTCCTCGTGAGCCCCTGTCTACCCATCCACATGCCTCCCTCTGCGGCCACAGAAGAACATTATGTGTCCTGGAGACCAGGCTCCATTTCTCTCTGGCTTGGCCACAGGGCTCTGCCTGTCTGTGTCCCCGGAGGCTACACAAGCTGGCCGGCCGTGCAGAGTCCCTCTGCAAGAGGGCACCCCTCACTCACTCTCGACCACCATCAAGTGTGCACAGCCAGGGAGCCCACGGAACCACAGACAGGCGCCCAGCTGACCTCATTCCTGCTCCTCTTTCTGGAAACTCTTTCCTGGGATGGCTCACAGGGATGCAGGGAGGGAGTGGTGACATGCGCAGGGTGGAGGTGACATCCCCATGACCTCATCCAAAGACGAACTGCAAGCTCCCAGGGGAGCTGAGGCCTTCTCCCCACTCCCCACCTTTGTTCAGAGGAGCCCGCAGGTGGGGGCTGAGATCTGATGTCGGGGCTTCCAACTTCTAACCAGCGCTGCCTGGTTACCAGGAAGGGGCCCACAGGTTTTAGCGCCAGGATGGCGGTTCAGGTCCAGCTCCGGCACCTATCAGTTGGGTAAGTGATGAGGCCTCTGCCTCCTGAGCCTCAGTTTTATCATCTGTAAAAGGGGTTAACAGTCCCCATGTCCCAGGGTGGCTGTGGGAGTCAAGGAGGCAGTGCTGTTGTGGGCCTGCTGCTAGGGCATTTGCCCCCTTCTGGTCTGTGCTAGGCCCTCTGACGATGCCAGAGAAGTGGCTCAGGGTGGAGCAGAGCATCTGAGCTGGGCCCGGAGCTGCCTGGGCTCCAGCTCTGTCCTGCCCAGTAAGTGGGGCTGACTCCAGGATGAGGCTTGGCTGGGCGGCTCTGTGTATATCATGGCAGAAGCGACCCTGCCCAACACACACCTCTTACCCTTTCCCACACAGCTGGAACTTCCCAGTTCTGCTGTGGGTGGGTGTGTCTGCCACCAGGCCCTGTCCTCCAGGACAGCATTAGGTACTAAGCACTCATTTACTGCTCACAACAATCACACGGGGGGACAATTAACCCTGTTTTACAGATGAGCAAACTGAGGCCACTCTACCCACTTACAGACTGAGTGGCCGAGCTAGGGTCCACTGCTGGAGCATCTGGTGTCCTCTGAGAGACACCCAAGGGGCTCCCCCTGTCAGCCTCAGCCTTCCTACCCTGGGGCCCCTCCCCACATCCTCGCTCACCCCAGCTCCTCCCACACCTGCACCACCTCCTGCCCAGCAGAGGGTGAACTGGAGACTGGGTGCTGCCACGGCTCCCCCCGGTCAATGCCTGAGTGCAGCAACCCTAAGTGGACACACACACAGCCCCTTGAGAGCTCGGTAGAGACAGTGGGGCACACAGCACGGGGGGGCCGGTGTCTGCATGGGTGGGGGAGGAGGGCTGGCTCTGCCAGAGCAGCCTGGCAGCCACTGCCCTTCCCCAGCCTCCAGGCCTGGACAACCTCTATCTACACAGCTTGGTGGAGGGCGAGGGGAAGGGTCTGCCCGGGCGCGCATCCTGCCCTCCACCTTGGCACGCCACCGCCGGAGAGGCCCCTGGAGGAGAGGGTGGGGAGGCGATGGCGTGGGTCCACCGGGGACACTACTCACCCCACCACAGTGGCCCAGGCCAGGAGGCACACAGCTGGGGCAGAAGCAGGTGGCTGGCCCCTCTGGACGGGCAAGAGCCACAGGTAGGGTGGGAGGAGGGGAGAGAAGCTGGCAGGCTGGGGGGCTGGTGGTGGGGCTGGGCCCAGGCAGCAATGCCGGAGGCTCCTCGCTTGGAGCCAGGCCCACGCCCTTCCACGGCTCTACTGGGAGGCTCTACTAGGCGGCGCAGCCACCCTTACCTTGCGGGAGAACATCAGCCTGGGCACCTTCCTCCCAGCGGGAGCGATGCGGTGGGGACGAAGGGAACAGCGTGGCTAAGACCAGAGCTGACAGGAGCCAGCCCAGGACAGGGGATCATATACCTGGGGGGGCTCAGATACCTGGCACCCCCGCCCAGAGAGCAAGCTCAGGCCCATGTGACCAGAGCCTCCCCAGGGAGGTGGGAGGCCCAGGTGCTGGGAACCTCGGGCCGGAGGCATCCACGTCCAACCCCTCCTCCCCACCCGCAGGACAGGCCTGCCAGCACCCTGCCTGCCCTTCCCTCCCTGACAGCTCCCCAGTTCTGGCGGCCTTAGGCCCCTAAATGCTACCCTTCCACCCTCCTCCTCTCATTCTCTCCGGTTTCTCGGTTCTGCTCTTTCCCTGAAAAGCCTCCCTGCAGGGGAGGCAGCAGTGTCTTGGGGGTAACTGGGCTGAGCACTGCCTCCTCGCCCTGCGCCCGCCGGTGGGCCTACCTTGGCCTTGGCGATGGTGCAGTGCAGGGCGTTGTTCTCCTGGTCGTAGAGCAGGCTGAAGTCCAGCGTGCCCAGGGCGGCTGCGGACAGGGAGGGCTCAGGTCACCCCGGGGCCACACAGGGGAGAAGCGGCACCCAGCCCTGCGCAGTCAGACGAAGTGTCACGGTGTCCATGCTGACTGCCACCGACTGGGCACCTACTACCTGTCCAGCATCCCCCACCCTGGGAAGGAGCTCAGGGAGGGTAGGCCCATCACCCCCAGATGCCGTGAGCGGTGGCCCAAGAGTCAAACCCAGGTGGTGGCCTCCGAACCCCTGCGTCATGCCTCGGGGCCTGCAGCTGGTGCAGGGTGCGGCACGTGTGCCGGGCACTCGGCTAAAGGGGTTCCTGTCGTCCTGGTGCAACTGCCGGCCTAGGCTCCACACCTCGGCTCCCCTTGGCCTGTGATCTGTCCTCAGATTGTGCGAGGAGGCAGAGGGGTCAGGCTCCGGGGGGCTGCAGGCCTGGGCCTGGCCGACCGGCTGGTCCACTCACCGCCCCCCCAGCAGCACTCGGGGCTGCGGCATCCGGTCTCTCCAGGCCCTTAGGGGCCCTGGGCAGGCTGTGAGGAGCGAGCTGGGCCCTCATGGTGCCACTGTGGCCGCTGAAAAAGCAGAGAGGGATTCCCAAGGGCTGGGCAGAGGGTGTGGCAGTGACTGGATACAGCTGCTGCCCTCAGGCACCATCACACACAGCAGCTGTGACCTTTATGCTGCTGTGGCTTCTGGTATAAAGGCGGGGGTGGTGGCTGAGGGCGGACCTTGGGGGCAAGTCTCCCTCGCGAGACACACATTCACAGGATGTCTTTAGAAGCCCAGACCCTGCTTGCTGGCCAACTGGCTTCCCATTCATTCACTCATTACCAAGTGTTCACAACATGCTAGGCTCTAAGAATGAAGAGGGGTTTTCCTGGTGGCTCAGTGGTAAAGAATCTGCCTGCCAATGCAGGAGACGTGGGTTCGATCCCTGGGTTGGGAAGATCCCCTGGAGAAGGAAAGGGCAACCCATTCCAGTATTCTTGCCTGTAAAATTCCATGGACAGAGGATCCTGGTAGGCTACAGTCCACAGGATCAGAGAGTCAGACATGACTGAGTACACACACACACACACACACACACGAATGAAGATATCAAAAGGTAGGTTCCTGTTCCAAGGAAAGCACAGCTTAACAGGAGGAACAGAAGAGAAGGATTTGCCACAACAAAGTCCAGTGGGGCAGGATTGATGGAGGAGGCCTGAGCTTGATGTGAACTGGGGCCATCAGAGAAGGCTTCCTGGAGGAAGGGACCCTTCACTTGATCCATGCAAGATGAGTAGGAGTTGGCCAGTGCAGAGTGGGGCTGGGAGAAGGGCCATTTCAACCACAGGACCACCCAGAGGGCAGGGTGCTGGGTAGTTGGAGTTATGCTAGGGGGAGGCCAGGGTTGCCCAGTGTGGGTCGAGAGCAAACCACAGCCTGCTGGCCAAGTCCGGCCACTCTTTGTCTTGCATCTCTGTTCCTAACACAGGGTCAGGCACCCTGCTCAGCATCTCTGTTGTTGCCTGTCGGGGGCACCTGTAGGGTGTCTGACCTCTGAGGTCTGACCCTGGGTTCAAACCCTGGCTCTGCACTTCCTTGCTCTGTGACCTTAGCATATCTAGTCTCTCTGTGCCTCAGTTTCCTCATCTGCAAAATGGAAAAACAGCATCCACCTCACGGCATGCCTGGGGTGCGGAAAGTACTCAGTAGATAATTATAGAAGAAGCAGATCCATTTAGGTGATGTTTCTAGATGAGCGTACTTGCCCCTCTGAGACACCTCCTGGAATGAACTCGTTCTGAACTGGATCGCTCCCCTCCCAGCCCTTGTGAGCAGAATACACAAACGGTCACTTAAGACTTTTCGGAACAACCTGAGTCATTGCTATGACTGCGGCTAACTGTGCCCTGTGTCCAAGTCCCAGCCCAGGCACTGAAGGGTGTGTGAGACGAGTCCTTCACCAGGCGATCCCGGGTGGCCACTCTTTTTGAGGTTTTCTTGACTTTTTTTCTGCCTCCTCTCTTGAGATCCGCTAGAAACTCCTGTTATGTTAAAGTACTTGCTCCTGGTCGCATAGGCAGCTCTGCCTTCTAGTCACTGGTTACTTGGTTTTTCTATGAAACCAGGTGAGAATAGTTGTTAAAATTGTGTCTAAACTCAAAGTCAACAGGCCTTAAGTGGAGTCAAGAGTCCTTTTCCCCGAGCGGAGAAGCATGCTTTATGGCACCCCACTCCAGTACTCTTGCCTGGAAAATCCCTTGGACAGAGGAGCCTGGTAGGCTGCAGTCCACGGGGTCGCAAAGAGTCAGACACAACTGAGCGACTTCACTTTCACTTTTCACTTTCATGCATTGGAGAAGGAAATGGCAACCCACTCCAGTGTTCTTGTCTGGAGAATCCCAGGGACAGGGGAGCCTGGTGGGCTGCCGTCTATGGGGTCGCACAGAGTTGGACACGACTGAAGCGACTTAGCAGCAGTTCTGGCCTATTGGGTTTCCCAGGTGTCTCAGCATTTAACAATTTACCTGCCAATGCAGGAGAAGCAGGTTTGACCTCTGCAGATTTTACTGGAGAAAGAAATGGCAATCCACTCCAGTATTCTTGCCTGGAGAATCCCATGGACAGAAGAGCCGGGCGGGTTGCAGTCCATGGGGTCGCAAAGAGTCAGACATGACTGAGCACGCACACATCTGGCCTATTGCTGCCTGCTTGCTAGGCTGCCTCCGTGCCGGTGGGGCAGGTGAGGGTGCTCTAAGGGTGGGATCTATCACCTCGCCTGCAACAACTAACAGCCACAGGCCCAGGCTTCTCCAGGCTTTTGCAGTAACAGCCTTTAAAGCTCTTGGCTTTGCAAGACAGTAAATCAGCCTACTGTTCTGTTCAGGCCTAACTTGTGGCTTGTGCCTCCAGACATTAGCCTCTGGAGGGCAGGGACCACGCCTCTGACACCAGCAATGTGAGCAGATGTTCAATTCACAAGGCTGGTCTATCCAAACTAACTCGTTAGCTGGCTGCTCACTCGAGCAGAGATGTGGTGTGATGCTCATGTATTAAAACACACAGTTCCAACACAAAATTGTAAAGCAATTATCCTACAATTAAAAGAAAAGAACAGCAACCACAAAATCCACACAGTTCACAATCTCTGCCCAGTTCCTCATCCCAGAGAAGGACAAGGCAGCCGACAGAGCCCCCACTGGGAAATTCAGCTCCAGGCAGGGAGAGGGGTCCCTTCCACTGGATTTACAGACACCTGTGTTTAAGCGGGGCCCTGACACTGCTCAATAAAACTGATAGCTGTTATCACTGCCCGGGAAGGAACAGCAAGCCCGGTGCTGCCCCAGGACGGGATTGGTGGACTTCTTTAGATGCCAGTGCAAGTCTTAGAAGAAATAATAGTTTAGAGAAGCTCAGTTGCCATTTTTAGAGACTTGCTGGTGGTGGAGCTCTCTTAGAGAGCTCTTTATTTCCTATTTGGAGCAATGAGGCTCCGAGAGGGGAGGTGATCTGGCCAGGGTGGCACAGCAGAGCTGGACGCAGAATCCAGGCCTCTTCACTTCCGTCCTGATTGCTCCTTCCTGCCTTAAAGCCCAGTGGCTTCCAATATTTTCTGTCTGCTACTTTGTTAAGCTGAACTCTTGAGAGGATGGGACAGAAAAACAAAAGAGGGATAAACAGAATTGCTCCTGGGGTGTGGGGAGGGCTGGTCTGCCACCCGAGAGGGGCCTCTGAGTTGAAAGGCCACCTGGGCTTGTGGCAGGTGAAGGGGGCCCTGAGGACAGGTGAAGGTGCTTGTCGCTGTGAACCACAAGGTCCTGCCCTCCAGCCACTCAAATCACACATCCTGGCAAAAGTTTACATCCTTGGATAAATTATGAGGCTTGGTCACTAATGGGCCTCTGAGAGTTGTCACCCGCTTGTTGATAATTATAGAGCTTTAATGGGGCTAATTCAGAGAAAATCAAGCTCAGCTCCTGTCAGTTCCTCTAAGGCAGAACATCCCTCTGCTTGGCTGATGGAGACTGACAGCATCATTTTGACCTTGGTTTGCACCTGGACTTTCCTCACCCATACACCCTTGGGAATAGGCAATTGGCCCTGGTTTTGTTTCTCTTTTTAAGAAAAATGTTATCCTCTCAAATAGTTTAAAAAAAAAAAAAAAACCATGGCAAGAACCACAAAAAATGATCAAGTCTGAGTTGAAAGGATTTCCTAGTTGGGGAGACTGAGGCACTGACCAGGCACTGCAGGGGGAGCAAAGAGGAATGAGCGCACAGCTTATGGTCCTGCTTCCCAGGTGCTCAAGGCAGAGGGCGAGGACTTTTATAAACCTGCTCACGAGCTTCTCTGGTGGTCCAGTAGTTAGGAATCTGCCTGCAATGCAGGGGACACGGGTTCAATCCCTGGTCTGGGAAGATGCCACATACTGCAGGGCAACTAAGCCCGTGCGTCACAATTACTGAAGCCTGTGCACCAAGAGATGCCTCTGCAATGAGAAGCCCATGCATGGGACTAGAGAGCAGCCCCCACTTGCGGCAACTAGAGAAAGCCTGCCTGCAGCAACAAAGACCCAGCACAGCCAAAAATAAATGAATTAAAAAAATTAAACTACCCCCCAAAATATATATAAACCTATTAATTCCCCTACTTTACACGGTCCAAAGGTTCTCCACTGCCTCCTGGACTCTGCCAACCTCCGTGGTGTGGCACTCAGGCCCTCTGTGATGACCACTTGGGCTTCATTGTCCTCTTTTCCCCTTGCTCCAGCCACTGGACTCTTCCTCCCTCCACTCGGCCAGCCTGCCTTCTCCCTCCTCCCGTTGTACCCTCTTTGCGGGAGAGCTCCGTGCAAGCTAGCGCTTCCCATTTGGGTTCCTGACTCGTCACTGCTGGGTTATTTGTGTGTCTCCGTTTCCATGAACTCCCTGGTGGCAGAGATTGCGTCTCAGGCACTCCATGCTCGGCAACAGTGCCGGACACCTAGTTGGTCCTAAGAGGCTGAGTGTGTGGAAATACGGCCCAGGTAGAATATGACAGGCCCCTAAGGAACGGGAATCACAGCAAGCGGGGACAGGGAAATGATTCCAGCTGAGGGCCTTCTGGGCCAGCCTAACAGCGATTCCTCCTCTCCAACACTGCTTCAAGGCCGCTGTGGCCATTGGTCCTGACTCAGCCCCGGATGAATCATGCAGGGGCCAGTGTAAGCACGACCATGAGATGCGACTCTGGCTCACAGATCTCCTAGGGAGAGGTTTCCTCGCTTTTAAACTGAGACATGGGAGTGGAGACTCATCAAATTTAGGATCTTACTGTTATATGAGGGAGGTCAGCCTAAGTGGAAAAGGTGGGACTTCCCTGGTGGCTCAGAATCCACCAGCCTTCGTAGGAGACACGGGTTGGATCCCTGATGCGGGAAGATCCCATATGGCTTAACCCTTGCACCACAGCTACTGAAGCCGGTGCTCCCTAGAGTCTGTGCTCCACAATAAGAGAAGCCACCGCAATGAGAAATCTGTGCACTGCAGCTAGAGAGTAGCCCCCGCTCGCCACAGCTAGAGCCCGTGCAGCAGCGAAGACTCAGCACAGCCAAAAAAATAGATAAAACTTAAAGAAAAGAGGAAAAGGACGTGGTCGGGTGGAGAAACACAGAACCATTGCCACTGATACTGCTGCTGAGCAGGGGCGTGAATCTGCGCCGGTGCCACACGGCCTCAACAGTCCTCACTGTTTGAGGCACTCTGAATTTTCTGTTACCTAGAAACCCCAAAGCGTTCTAGTCATTACGGCTTTGAAGGATGGCCTGAGTTTCCACAGGTGGAGACTGGGTGGGAGGGCATCGCAGGCAGGGGAGTAGCATGTGTGGAGGTTGGGGGGCATAGGACCATTGGAAGGGCAGCAAGCTGCGGAGTCCAGCTTAGCCAGGCCGCTCTGTGGGTCACTGGGAGGGCACGGGCACAAGGGACACCTCTAACTGTAACATTTCTGCATCTTCTCCCTGTTAACGCTCCCCTATTAGATCAGTGGGGAGCCTGTCAATTTTGTGCTTGTGCCTTGCGGTGACTTAATCGAGGATGGGCTTTAAAGAGAAGGGGAAAAAAGGCTGAATAAGTAAACAGCACTTCACTCCCGGCCTTGGACAACGGAGCAACCGTCCTAATTTCTTTTTGTTAGAACGGAGATAATCCAATAATTAGGGCAGCAGATAGCATAACCCTGGCTAAAGCCGTAATGAACCATCTGGCTTGAATCATTTAGGCTTATTGTAGGGATCTGGTTGTCAGAGCTGAGAGGGAGGTGAGGCCTGGGCTACTGAGTGGAGAATGGTTCCACCCTAGAACCTGGCCCCCCAACCCCAGAACCTAGATTTCTGTGCTCTCAAGGTGGGATGTTTGGCCACTGATGGGGCCCAAGGCGGTGGCCCCTTGAAGGGAATGAGGGGGCTCAAGCTGGCCCTGGCTCGGTCACACACCCTTCTCCTTGGCTCTCTGCAGCAGAGTGCCCTGGTGGCATGGGTGTGGCCAGCCCACGGCTTCAGGCTGGCAAGGCTGTGTCTGACTGCCCCACACTGCTGACCCCAAGTGCGTCTGTCTCCTGCTAGGACAATGAGCTCTGGGTCCAGGGCCCCAGCCCCGTTCCCTCTCTGCTGTGAAGACAGTGCTCTGTGAAGGACTGCTGAGTTGATGGACTGAAGGTGGGGCAACTGGCCCGTGTCTTGCCCTTTCTGGTCCCCTTCTTGCCTGTGGGTTCAGGGACAGCCAAAAGAAACAGCCTGATTTCTCATCTCTTAGCTGTATTTCTCTGGAGGGCCCGGGTGGCACCAGGAGAGCCTGAAGCTCAGGTGGAAGCCCTGCCCTGCTTGCCTGCTCCCCTGGTGTAGCAGGAAAGATGCTGGAAATGGGAAAAAGTGGCCTACCCCTTCTTCTGGAGCCAGGGAAGATTCAGGGCATGCAAAGGGGTGACTTGGGTCTGCATGCCCAGAGGCACAGCAAGTGAGGGGGTGCACCTGGCCCAGGGTGCCAGGAACTCGGGGTGGGGAAGATCCAGGGCACAGCCCGGAGGGCAATAAACTCTCCCGACCCAGTTTCCCCAGTCTGGCAGGAAAATGGAGGAAGAGGACTGCTCCCCATCCTCATGCCCCTGGGCTGGCTGGGCCTCAACATGCCAGGCTCTGGCCAGAAGGCTGTGGTCCAGGCCCAAGAGCGTGCAGAGCCGGCAGCTTTCCATCACAGGCCAGGCTCCAACCGACTTGACCCAGGGCTGGCAGGCCTCCCCTCTACTCTCCTCCCGGGCCTCCCCGGGTAGGGTGACGACAGGTCTGGCTCCACCGCTTCCCGCTGAGATGCTGGTAACCCCCACTGTCAGTTTGCAGAGGCACATTTTATGTTGGGGAAACTCCAGACCCTCAGGCTGAGGCCCATGTGGGCACCCGAGCCAGGCGCAGCCGCCCTCGCTGCGCTGCGTGGGGGATGGGACCCGGCGAGCCTCGGCGAAGTGGGCGAGCGACCCCTGCCCCGAGAAAAGTCCACACCTCCCGCAGAACCGGCGTTGGACTCGGGTTTTCTAGCTCTGAGAGTGACGCGGCAGGGGCTACAGCCGGGCAGGGGCCTGGCGAGCAACGCTGCCCGCGTCCCCGGCCCCATCCCGCGTAAATCCATCCGGCACCGCAGGGCGACCTCGGCGTTCTCGGTTTTCCCTCCAGTCCCGGGGCGGGCGGGGAGGCCAGGGCGGCCACCCTCGGAGCCCAGAAAGACGCCAGGAGCACCAGCCAGCCGGGCCTCGGCCCCGGGGGCCCCGGAGCTTGCCTGTTCCCTGGGGCTCGGGGCTCATGCCCGCAGGAGGAGGCTGGGGTGGGGATGGGGGCCCTTACTGGCCGGGGAAGCGGGTGTAACAGGTGGACGAAGGTCGGCGGCCCGGTCGAGCGCAGCGGCGAGACCAACGAACGTGGGAGGAGGAACCACCAAGGTTTTTCCAAAGGACAAGCGGGCCCCACGGTCCCCTGGTCCTCGGCCCGTGCGCCAGTCAAGCCACCACGCTCTGCGGCCGCCGGGCCCACCCGGGAGGCCGCCCGACTCCGGCCCTGGGGTCTCCCCGCCTCTCACCCAGCCCGATCCTCGGCTGCGGGGCCGATACGCCGCGTGCTCCGGGGCTGGGAGCGATCGCGCGGCCGGCAGCAACTGGTGTCTCCCCGGGGCGCAGCTCCGCCCTGCCAGGGAACAAAAGCCGCCGCCCGCGCTAGGGCTCCCGGCGGGCGGGCCGAGAGGGGGCGCGGCGCGGGCTCCGGGGAGCCGGCCGCTGGAAATGGGACACCCCCAGGGGGCGCCCCCAAACTTCCCACCTCTCGGACCTGCTCGGGGGAGGGGCTGTGTGTGCTGGGCGCGCGGAGAGTGCACGGCGCGGCCGGGGACTGCCACCAGGCGGGGGGTGTGCCGGAGGAACCGAGACCGCAGAGGAGGCGAGGGCGGGAGCGCGAGCAGCCGCGCAGGGGAGGGGGCGAGAAGCGGGCGGGTTGGGAGACTTACTGCAGTCGTCGGACTCGTAGCCGTCGGCGTCCGGCTCTTCCTCGAGTGGCTTGGCGGGCGGCCGCCCAGGGCTGGGGGCCGGGCCGGGGCCGGGGCTGGCTCCGTAGGCTCCAAAGAGCTGATCGACATCCTCGTCGTCGTCGCGGGCGCCGTCGGAGGGGCTGCGGCGGCCAGCGCTGGCCGCCGCCGGGCGCGCGGGGGTGTCCGGGGGCGCCGCGGCGCGGGGCCCGGCGTCCGGGGGCAGGCCCCGCGGGAAGCGGGGGAAGTAGTCGGAGATCTGCTTGATGGGCCGGATGGGGCCGGGGCACACGTCGATGGCCATATGCTCTTGGATGCTGATGGTCGCCTTCTCCCCGCGCCGCCGGAGGGTCATGCAGGCAGCACGGCTCCGCCCGGGCGCAGCCCGGCCCGACCCGGCGCGGCCCCGGCCCGGGGGCGGCTCAGCAGGCCCGGCGGGGCGCGGCGGGGGCTGCGGGCATCGCCGGCGGCGCCCCCGGACGGCCCTGACGCGGCTGCTGCCTGCTCGGCGGCGGCCGGCGCGAGTGAGTGCCAGGGGCCGGCAGGCAGGGGGCGGGCCCAGCCCGCGTCACCGGCAGCCGCCGATCAGTGCGAGTGTGCGGGCGGCGGGGAGCGGAGCGAGCCGAGTGGCGCCGCACTCACTGGCACTCACACCGGCGCGCACGCCGGCCCGGGACCCTGCGCGCGCACTCGGCGGGCAGGGCCACTCGGCGCCTTCCACTCACGCGGCGCAGGACGGGCGCAGAGCCGAGCAGGGACCCGCAGGACGCACACCCGCACTTTCCCGCGCGTGCCCGCACTTCCTGGGCTCCGTTCACACAGGACACACGCCGGTGGGCAAGGACACTTCCAGAGCACAGAAACGTGTGCAGATCTGGGCGGAAGCACCTACTGCTCACATCTGCAGGACACACGTACCCATAGAGAGTTGGATGAAGCTACTGTGGCACTGTACACCCCCCCACCAACCCCCCCACCAATACACACACATCCCTAACAGCACTCGTGGAGGCGGTCAGAGACTCAGGGCACCCCTGTCCGCAGCACACCTAACAGGATATACAGACACGCCCCCAAAGTGATCAGGGGACCCAGGGCACCTCGCAGCCCCCAGCCTAGCAGGACACATAGCCTGACTCCTAGGAGTGCCAGACAGGATGCTCTCACATTAGCAAGACATCCACAGCTGTCCAAGGTCACCGATGGCACAGTCTGTTCACCCTTCCTCTCAGGTCACACACAAGCACACTCCTCCTAACCAGGAGTCAGCCTCTCACTTGGTCAGTGAGTAGCTTGAAGGACAAGGTGTGTGAGGACCTTGACCACAAGAGGTGACTGGGAGAGGATGAGGGCAGGCAGGGGCCTGGGCATCCCCAGCGCATGATGAAGGATGAAGAGGTGGAGAGGCAGGGCGTGGCTGGCCACCAGGCCTCAGGCTTCCCACATGGTCAGAAAACCAAACAAATGCCCAGCCCCCTGCCTCTGTCCTGATTTCCTGAGAATTCGGTTCTGTTGGGAATGGCTGCTGCTTATACAGGTGTGTCCCCAGAAAGTCCTGGCCATAGACAGAATCCTGTTTACTCTCTCTTGTTTCCATTGACATCAGATATGCTTATCTTCTTGGCTGGGTCCCTTCCAGAAAGACTAAATGAGGGGTCTCAAGCCTGCACCCCTGCCCCCACCATAACTCCTGTGGCGGTGTGGGGGGGAAGAGAGAGGTGGCCTCACCTTCATCACTTCCAGCTGCATCATTCTGGCACATCATTAGCTCTTTCTGAACCTCAGTTTTCTCAGCTGTGAAATGGGGCTAATTCCAGCCGCTCAGCATTCTGAGAAGGCTGCATCTGGCGAAGAGCATGGCAGATGAGAGATGCTCACCAGGTGTCGGCTTTCTCTTTGCCCTTCCTTTGGGAGAGGAGACTCGCTGCTGATGCAGGTGATGGAGATCCATGAGTTATTTCGTGGCGAGTTCTGAACTGGATGGGCAAGGTCCCCACCCACCCTGGAAACCTACGGCATGCTTTGTCAAGAGCCTTCACAGCTGTCACCTCACTGATCCCTTCTGCCACCCACCACAAAGGCAGAGTACAATGTTCCCACTTTGCAGGTGAGGAAATTTAAGCTCAGACACCGTGACTTGCCTGGGTGATCTCTGGCTGGTGGCAGAACTGGGCTCAGCACCCAGGTGTCCTGACTCTTTTTGAAGCTTCCATGGCCCCCACCCCTGCCTCTCCCTTCTCACCCCTACAGAGAAGTGCTGGAAACAGAGGTAAAACCTGGCTCCCCAGAGCTCTTCCTGTGGCTTCTTGGATGGGGGCTGCCCAAATTGAGAAGGAAGGGGAGGGAAAGAGAGAGGTGGCCGAGGATCTTAGGGGTTGCAGTGGGAATGAACCGGCCTGGGGGCTCCCAAAGGACAATCTGGAATCTTGGTGGGAGAGAAATTCAGCCCTCCAAGAATCCAAGGCCAAGGGAAGGACAGGAGAGCCCAGAAGCCTAACACAGGGAGTGGGTTTCTCATTTCCGGGAATGCTTAAGGGGATTAGTCCTTAAATAGGCATGGAGTGACTTCTGTGCCAGAGGTGGTTGCATCACTAAGTGATTATGTAATGGCACGGGGTATTAAAGTACAGATGTAATTCATTCATTTGAGGGGCATGAGAGTGCAGTCACCGTGTTACAGATGGGGAAGCTGAGTCTTCAGGAAGTTGAGTGACTGGGAATAAGAGCCTGGGTATCCTGACCTCTGACCCTGTGCCCTTTTGATGGCCAGGGTCTACCCGTGTGTTCCCTGGGAGAGGGGAGAGAGCGGGGCTGACTACTTCTTCCTGGCCTCTTGACTTTCTGTGGGTTTGGCTTTCTGGAAGTTCAGTGCCTGGTTCTGGCTCTGTGGGTGCTGGCTCTGGGGAGGGCCTGCAAGAAGCCCAGCCTCCAAAGCATCCAGTCAGCGAATGCCAGGATACCCACAGGAGAAACACTGGCATATTGGGGGCTAACCTCTGGTAGGTGAGCAGTTCACCCAGCTGTGAGCCCAGCTGCCATGGGTTAGGGCCCCCTGGAGGGAGCAGAATTGGTGTTATACAGGCAGGTGTCTAGTTTCTAGAAAGAGTCTGGGCAGGGGAGATAGGCAGATGGGTTCAAGACAGTGCCTGAGACTTCCCTGGTGGTCCAGTGGTTAAGAATCCGCCTGCCAATGAAGGGCACGTGGGTTCCATCCCTTGTCGGGGAAGAGTCCACTGAGCCCGTGAGCCACAACTACTGAGCCCGCATTCCACAGCTCGAGAAGCCACGGCATGAGACCACGCACCGCAAGGAAGAGCAGTCCCCGCTTGCCACAACTAGAGAAAGCCCACGAAGACCCAGCACAGCAAAAAATAAACAAAAGCCTCCTCCTAACTGTGTCTAATTTGGGGCAAGTTAGGGGGAACAACCTTGTGAGAAATGAAGGTGGGACTGCAGATAAAGCACTTAGCACGTAAGAGGCACTCAGAACATTGTCATTCTCTTGCCCTGCCTTCCTGGTGCAAACCTGTGCCTGCCTCAGTCTCTCTACCAGTGGAATGCAGTTGGCTGCCCTCTTTTCCTGTCTGCTGTCAGGACCAGATGAGGACGTTGGGAATGTACATTGAAAAGTGCAGGCCCCTGCCAAGGCTGGGGCACTGGCGGGCATGTGTGGGGCTCTTTAAACAGCTGGACGTGCCCAGACCCCATCAATCAGGTTGCCTTCCATTCCCCATGCAGGCGGGCAGCTGGACTTGTCCTTGGCAAAGTGAAGTGGGCAGAGTCACAGCCCTCAGGAATCCTGTACTCTTTTTTTTTTTTTTTCACACTGTGGCATGCGATATCTTAGCTCCCCGACCAGGGATCAAACCTGGGTCCCCTGCAGTGGAAGCATGGAGCCTTAAACAGTGGACCACCAGGGAAGTCCATGGAACCGTGTACTCCTGATTCTCCACCACCTGCTTCTCCCAACAGGCTTCTGAGCTGCCCCCTCCCCTCTCTAACAGACTACAAAGGCCCCAGTCCAACTAGGTAGAAGTGAGTTCCTCAAAGGATGGATGCAGGTACCCTGGGATGCTTGTTAATAATACAGATTCCTGGCCCTTGCCTCACACCCACGGACTCAGATATGTGTGTGAAGACTCAGGGTGTGTTTTAATAATCACCCCTGGGTTATTTTTATGCACAATTATTTGTATGAGAATCGCTGGGTTAGAAGGGGCAAACGGTTTAGTATTCTCACCTGTTTTGCCATCCCTGCACTGTTCAATGTGCCACTCTTGGCGGGGAGGGTTGGAATTTTGCGAGCACTCTGGCAAAGTCCCAATGTTGTTGTTATTTAGTCATTAAGTCGTGTCCGACTCTTTTGCAACTCCATGGACTGTAGCCCGCCAGGCTCCTCTGTCTGTGGGATTTCCCAGGTGAGCATACTGGAGTGGGTTGCCATTTCCTTCTCTAGAAGTCCCAATAGGGAGCCTGAAACATCCCACATCAGGCACTATGACTTCTTTCTTGGCTGAAAATGAACAATTAAAACCTTTCCTTCCAGTAGGTGAGAGGCATTTGAAGGCAATGACCTCTACCCTGTGCTTGGTGGGACGTCCTGGGTTGGCGTCTCTGCCTGGCGTCACTGTGCTCTGGGAGGAAGGGCCCTTCCTGCCCCTGGCCTCACTGTACCCCAGACTCCTCCTTCCCTGATCACTAGAGGAGCTCAGGGCATGCTGTGCTGATAGAAACTTGTCTGAATTGACAGGAAATTTTAACACAAAGGAGAAGCTGATGGAGCACTTCCAAGCATTTCCTGTTTGATGGAGAGGGGCCTTCCAGGGGCCCTTGTCCATTCATTTCTTTAGAAATTTGCACTTTAACAAATATTTATTGTACCCTTACCCTGTGACAAGCCCCAGGCTGCTTTCTGCAGTGGCCTGGATGGTGAACGAGGCTCCACTTTTCTTTAGATTCCAGAGGACAGAGAGTGAATCAGGAAGGGACATGGGAGCTGTCTGCTGTCCCTGGCCTCCTCCTCAGCCCCTGCTGGGGCCTTGGCCCAGCAATCATGTGGAGAGCCAGCACAGTAAGTTAATGGAAGCCGCTGCCATACAGCCGGTGGCTGCTGTGAGGCCAACTGGATGTATTAGGCAATATTAAAAATGCAGCTCTTTCTGATAATTTCTTATTCACATTTCATAAACACATTATAGTCGTCACAGTACATTTACTAGCCCTGGGCCTGCCAGTGGGAAAAAGTTAACACTTACCTAATGATGTTATTTTGCAGATGTCAAATGCTCTTGGAGCTGTCACGATGGGCTAAATGGCTCAAAGAGATGCTTGTCTCCTCTCCCGCCTGGGACACCTGTTTAGTGGTTTGCAGACCACAGGTCTGTGAGCACCCCCCCACCCCCAACTCCACCCGCTTCCTGAGCCTAGAGATGGAGGACCTGGCTCAAGGTCACCCCAGGCCGACCAAGGACTCACCCCCAGGGGCTGAGCGCAGGGACTATGGCTCTCTGCTCGGTTCCACGCAGGCTGCGGTCTGGGCTGCCGGAGTCAGAAGAGCCCAAGGTGAGAGAGGCTCACCTGGTAGGAGAGGCTTAGCCCAGGATCAGCCTGCCTCTGCCCAGAGATCAGAAGTCAGGGAGGGATAATGCTGAATCCCTAGGGGAAGATCCAGGAATAACCTGCAGGAGGACGGGGGTGGGGTGGAGTGTAACCTGTGACTCAGTGACAGCAAGGATGAGGCAGTGCCACCAGCCCCGACCCTGTGAGGCCTGGGGACCTCTGGAGCCCAGGGGCTTGTTCGAGTGTCTTCTGGAGTGGGCTGAACATTTCAGTGATATGAATGGGCAGGAGCTGTAACTGCCAATTGTGAAACTGAGAGCCAACAGCCACAAATGTTCCCTCAAATAGCTCTGAATTATGATGCGGTGTAGAAGATACTAACGACGCAAATGGTGGCTTCCAATTTTAACTCATTCTACTTTTTTAGATTTATAAAATATTTCGGTCATACAGAAAAGGCCTAGAGTATTACATAGAGACCCACTGGCCTATAAACAAAAATCTTGCAGGTTTCTTGAAAAGCTAAACGGAGAATTACCATATGACCTAGCAATTCCACTCCTAGGTATGGGCCCAAAAGGACTGAAAGCGGAGTCTCCAGAAGATACTCGCACACTGATGCTGATTGCAGCCAAAAGGGAAGCGAGCCCCACGCCCATCCACAGATGAACAGAGATGGATATGTGGCGTATCCATACAACGGGATCTTAGCGAGTCGCTCAGTCCTGTCCGACTCTTTGCGACCCCATCAGCTAGAATTCCCCATGGAATTCTCTAGGCCAGGATACTTCTCCAGGGGATCTTCCCAACCCAGGGATCAAACCCAGGTCTCATGCGTTGCAGGCAGATTCTTTACCAGCTGAGCCACCAGGGAAGCCCAAGAACACTGGAGTGGGTAGCCTATCCCTTCTCCAGTGGATCTTCCCAACTCAGGAATCGAACTGGGGTCTCCTGCACTGCAGGTGGATTCTTTACCAACTCAGCTATCAGGGAAGCCCTCAATGGGATCTTATTCAGCCCTAAAAAGGAATGAATTCTGCTCTGTGCTACAACCTGCATGAACTTTGGAAACACGTTAAGTGAAATAAGGCGGACACAAATATTGTAGGACTTTCCTTATAGGAAATGTGCCGAATAGGCAAATTTATAGGGACAGAAAGTAGGTTAGAGGTCACCAGGGTTTGAGGGGAGGGGAAAAGGGAGCTTAAGGGGCAAGAGTTTCTGCTTTGAGTGATGAAGAAAAAGTTTAAGAAATAGGGACCGGAGATAGTTGCACAATATTGGTACAACCAAAAGTGATTAAAATGGCAGATTTTTGTGTTACATCTATCTCGCCACCATTTAAAAAATTACAGATGCATCTGAAATCCTGCGGTATTCCTTCCTTCATCCCATCGCTCTCCTCAGGGGCAATCACTGTCTTGAATTTGATAATTATGAATCTATGCATTTCAGTTCAGTTCAGTCACTTAGTTGCGTCCGACTCTTTGCGACCCCATGAATTGCAGCACGCCAGGCCTCCCTGTCCATCACCAACTCCCGGAGTTCACCCAAACTCACGTGTATTGAATCGGTGATGCACTCAGGACTGATCTCCTTTAGAATGGACTGATTGGATCTCCTTGCAGTCCAAGGGACTCTCAAGAGTCTTCTCCAACACCACAGTTAAAAAGCATCAATTCTTCGGAGCTCAGCTTTCTTTACAATCCAACTCTCACATCCATACGTGACCACTGGAAAAACCATAGCTTTGACTAGACGGACCTTTGTTGACAAAGTAATGTCTCTGCTTTTTAATTTGCTATCTAGGTTGGTCATAACTTTCCTTCCAAGGAGTAAGTGTCTTTTAATTTCATGGCTGCAGTCGCCATCTGCAGTGATTTTGGAGCCCCCCAAAATAAAGTCTGACACTGTTTCCACTGTTTCCCCATCTATTTGCCATGAAGTGATGGGACCAGATGCCATGATCTTTGTTTTCTGAATGTTGAGCTTTAAGCCAACTTTTTCACTCTCCTCTTTCACTTTCATCAAGAGGCTTTTTTTAGTTCCTCTTCATTTTCTGCCATAAGTGTGGTGTCATCTGCATATCTGAGGTTACTGATATTTCTCCCAGAAATCTTGATTCCAGCTTGTGCTTCTTCCAGCCCAGTGTTTCTCATGATGTACTCTGCATATAAGTTAAATAAGCAGGGTGACAATATACAGCCTTGACATACTCCTTTTCCTATTTGGAACCAGTCTGTTGTTCCATTTCCGGTTCTAATTGTTGCTTCCTGATCTGCATACAGGTTTCTCAAGAGGCAGGTCAAGTGGTCTGGTATTCCCATCTCTTTCAGAATTTTCCACAGTTTTTTGTGATCCACACAGTCAAAGGCTTTGGCATAGTCAATAAAGCAGAAATAGACGTTTTTCTGGAACTTTCTTCCTTTTTCCATGATCCAGCAGGCATTTACCTTTATGTTACTATGTATGTATCCACAAATAATATGTGATATTGTCTTATACATCTTAAAGCTTCATATAAATGGTATCATACTTACACATCCTCAAACAACTACTTTTTTTTCCACTTACCATTGTTTGTGAGATCTAGTCCTGCTGATGCATATAACTAGAGTTTGTTTTCATTGTTGTATAATACTCCACCACACTTTGTTTCTCCTATGTCCTATCACTGGACATTTAGGACGATTCCCACACTTTATTATTCTGTACCTGTTGCCATGGATAGTCCTGTCTGCTGGCCTACATGGGAGAGTTTCTTTGCAACCTCCTGGAGACAGAATCACTGGGCTGAAGGACAGATGTATCTCTAGCTTGATTAGGTAATGCCAAACAGCTCTCATAGTGGTTATGACCATTTCCATTCCTATCAGCTCTATCTGAGAGTTCCAGTTCTTCCACATCCAAATCAACACTTGATGTCACCTGACTTGAGTTTTTGCTGCTCTAATTGGTATGAAAGGGCATTTCATGATGTTTAATTTGTTCTTCCTGTTAGTTAGGTGCTGTGGCATTTTTTTTTTCACTAAAATAGGCATAAACTGACAATAGATAAATGTAGCGAATTGAAAATTGAAGCATTTCTATTAAGGGGTAGGGTAAACGCAGTATGATTCACCTTTACACTGGAATATTATTATGTAACCATTAAGGAGAAGGGGGCAACAGAGAATGAGATGGTTGGATCGCATCGCCGACTCGATGCAACATGTGTTTAAGCAAACTCTGGAAGATGGTGAAGGACAGGGAAGCCTGGCATGCTGCAGTCCAGGGGGTCGCAAAGGGTGGACATGACTGAACAACTGAGCAACAAAAACGACAAAGCGCTTCCCAGGTGGGGTGGTAGCAGAGAATCCGCCTGCCAACGCAGGAGACTTGAGGGTTCGATCCCTGGGTTGGAAAGATCCCCTGGAGCAGGAAATGGCAACACACTCCAGTATTCTTGCCTGGGAAATTCCATGGACAGAGGAGCCTGGAGTGCTTCAGTCCATGGGTTTGCAGAGTCAGACACAGGAGAGCACACACATGTGTGCACACACACACAAAGAACAAGGCAGCTCTGTGTGCACTAATATGGAAGATATATTGATATCCTGATGCACTAAAAATCTTTTCATCGCAGATACATTGTTTAATAAAAAAGAGGCATAAAACAGTATGTTCCCTTTGTATATAAATAAAAAGGTATATATACGTGCAAGTATTTATATAAGCATAAGATTCCTCTGAAAGAATAAACAGGAAATAGATAAAAATAATTCATCTGTGAAGGGAACTAGGGGTCAGGGAAATTTTTCTGCTCTATGCATTTATACTGCATAGATGAAAAACAGAAATTCATAGAGACAGAAGGTAGACTAGGAGTTACCAGGGGCTTGGGGATGGAGCGTGAGGGGTATTATTTAATGAGTACAGTTTCTCTTTGGGATGATGAGGAAGGTCAGAGAATGCATAATGGTGATGGTTGTACGACATTCTGAATGCACTTAACCCACTGAAATATATGCTTAAAAATGGTTAAAGTGGCAAGTTTTATATTTTACTACTATAAAAGAATAGGAAAATAATAAGCCTATGATGAAAACAAATTTCATTTTATCCTTTAAAAACAATAATTATTTAAAACTTTGCTGCTTTCTGAATTTCTGGCCCCTGAAAGATAAATCTTAATTCTGGCTCCACAGTGGGGATGGTGGGAGCTGGGAGCCTGGGTCCAGTGGGCAGGGGTCTTCACCAGAGGGGAACTGTGAGTCCCAGAGACCCTTCAGAGGCAGAGATGCCAGCTCCTGAGGCCTCACCTTGACCGAGCACTTCCTCGCTCCCCACCAAGACTCAGGTCCCATCGACCTGGTGACCTGGGTGTCCCCTGAAGCTCTGAAGTTCCCCAGTCCCATGCACCCTCTCCCTGGGGCTCACAGATCCCTGCCTCTCTGTAAACATGACCTCTGGTGACCTGGGACTCTCGCACCATGTTGCCCAGCCTGGCCCTCCTCCACCCCTTGCCAGTGGAGTCCCCCCGGATCCCTGTGATGCTCTACCGACAGGCTGTGCTCCAGCCCTCACCAACACACCCACCATCCGATCCGTGTCTTTCTCACGGTTCCTGATGCCTCTGCCCACCAACACGACAGCCCTGGCCCATACCCCTTCC
The DNA here is from genome assembly GCF_001704415.2 of Capra hircus. Taxonomy (NCBI): domain Eukaryota; kingdom Metazoa; phylum Chordata; class Mammalia; order Artiodactyla; family Bovidae; genus Capra; species Capra hircus. The sequence goes on along the minus strand of NC_030826.1, from coordinate 22,261,982 downwards.
CCAGCAGCCACCGTCCCCAAGGCTTCACGTCAGCCACCACTGCCCAAGGCCACACTCTGGGGCCCGCTGTGCCCTGTGGCCATGCTACATCCGAGATCACACTGCAGCCCAGGCTGGGTGGGGGGATCAGACATCAGAGAAGGAAGACTTCCGGCAGCACCCTTCAGGCTCCCCTACTGCTGACACTCTCATCTGCTAGTCCCTGCATCTCCACCTGCCCTGGACCCTCTGAAGTTCCCAAACCCCCAGCAAAAGCCCAAAACACAGCCAGGCGGGTGACACCCCCTTACCTGGCATTCTCCGACCTCCATCACTTATGAACCAGCTTCTCAACCGGGACCTGTGTTATTATTTACTTTAAATCAACTTGCAGGGACTGCTCTGGTGATCCAGTGACTGGGAATCTGCCTGCTAAAGCAGGGCACACAGGGCTGATCCCTGGTCAGGGAAGACTCCACATGCCGAGGGCCAGCGGAGCCCATTTCCCACAATTGCTGAGTCCACAAGCCGCAACTACTGAAACCCGCGGTGTCGGGCCGGTGCTTCGCAACAAGAGAAGACACCACGATGAAAAGCCCGTGTGTCCTAACAGAGTAGCCCCCTCTCGCCCCAACTAGAGAAAGCCCTTGTGCGCCAATGAAGATCCAGTGCAACCAAAAATAAATTACATAAATAAATCAACTTGCATTAAGAATGCTTTAAAGACTCAGATTAGCTTTGTCCTAACCATAATCGCTGTAATGGGAACTGATGTGCTGGTTATATTTCTCTGTTGCATATTGAAATAAACATAACTATTACAATAAAATCATTTTCATTAGTAAATGAGGTTAAGTTAATTGCTCAGGGTCTCATAACCAGAAAGAGGCTCACTAACACTTGAGCCCAGGCCATTAGGCTCCATGTGTTCAGCCCTGTCACCACTCAGGCTGTGAATTTACTGTTCCCCCAACCCCCACAAAGAGGCCAAGTTTACTGCACACGTTGACGCTGAAGATGGCAGAACTCGGCTCCTTGCAGGTGTGTTGGGGCTGGAGCCTGGCTGAGGTTTGCCCGGCATCCACCAGCTCTGGGCTAGTTCTCACCTCACAAGCCACCGACAGGCCCAGGGGGCCACACTCCCCCAGAGACACCTCCTAGCTCCTCAGAGAGCCCAGCATCTGAGTCAGGCTAGCAGCGAGGCAGACCCATCTCCCCTGCTCCACGGCTGGGTCATGAGCCCCCAGCTGCAGGTCCTTAGCAACCAACCAGCACAGGACGCAAGGCCTGGACCTCAGTCCTGAAACGGGAAGGAGGCTGAGAGTTAGGTCAGCAGGGCTGTGGAGGAAGGGGTCCAGGCAGAATGGCTGGTGGCTGAGCTGGCTGGAACTCCAGTGCAAAGGCCCCTCCAGGGGCCTGGGGTGGAGGCCCCCACACCCTGGAGGCTCCTCACCTGCAGACGTCCCTGCCTCCTGGGTGAGTATGTGAGCGCCTGCATTTAGAGTCAGACTCCCAGGCAGTGAAGGGTGCTCACAGCTCATCCAGCCTCCCGTCCCACTGCCAACCTGGTGCCCAAACACACCATCTGCCCTGCCGGGCAGCTCTCCGCCTGTCGCCCTCACCTCCCCGCCTCCAGGCACGGCACACACCTGTGTTGCCCACACGCTCAGGCGTGGTTCCTCTGAGGCCAGGTGTTCTTTCCGCGATGCCCCCTCGTGGCCGCGTCTGTGCCCATTCGAGCGCTCAGCTCACTCCTGTGTCTTTTGTTCCAGTTTCTTGCGGACCCGGAGGGATGGCTTTGTCTTTGTGGCCCTCAGCTATGGGGTCACAGTTGGCGAGCCCCCAGAGTCCTGCGGAGTTTCCTAGGACTTACCCCCCTGGGAGCCTAGGCTGCAGGTCCAGGGTGGAGCCCGGAATCACCTGCAAACCTGGAGTTCTGAAGCTGGGGGTAGGTGGCCTTCCACAACACAGCCAATCTTTGTTAACGTGGAAACCGGGGCCCAGAGAGGTGACCCTACTTGTACAAGGTCACTCAGTAATGCTGAGGCAGGGCCCGTGGCTCTGTGCCTGCCTCTTTCTGGGGGGCAAGGAGGGTGGTTCTACCCTTTCCTGCTATCTGGGGTCCTGTGGGTGCAAACTCTAGGTCAGGGCTTAAAGCATAACCCAAATATGCCAGTGGGGTTTTCCTGGGGCTGCTCCCCAGGCGGGTTCTGGTGGCCCTGATGACTGTACCACGTCCCCTTCCCAGGCTTTGGCAGAGGGCACTTAGTCCTGAAGAGGAATCCAATTCCTTTCCTTCATCCTGCCCTCCCCTGCCCAGGCCCACTGAGGCAAGCCTGGGTCTGCCTCAGGGCCTTTGCACTGGCCAGCAATGCCCCCAAAATATGCTTGTACCACATCATCTCATGGTGGGGGCGGATGCTTACCTTTCAGATCTCAGCTCCAGGCCATCTCCTCGAGAGGACTGACAATCCGAACAAGACAGTTAGTTCAGGTCCTGCTTATTGTTCATGGTCTGTGAGCTCCCTGGAGGCAAGGACCCAGCACAGTGCGTGGCCCACGGCGGGTGGGCACTCAGTTCTCAGTGACTGAAGGGAAAAATGAAGCGCATTGGCAGCCAGGCCAACTAGAAGCCCCCGCGAGGCTGGGCTGTTGGGGAGAACCTTGGGGTTACAGGTGGAGCAGCGGTGGTAGGAGGGAGCTGAGGCCTTGCCAGCCGGCTGGCTCCTCCCTGGCCCCACACAAGCTCCCACCCTGGGCCGCGGTGGCCTTGGAGACAGCCATGTCCAGAAGGAGGCGGGAGGGAGCCTGGAGGGTCATCCATCAGCCAGAGGCGTGGAGAGCCTGGTAAATGAGGGACGCTGTCTGTGGCTCCTCCACCGTCTGCCTGTGCTCTGTCTGGGAGCCCAGGGAGCAGGTGAAGGGGGCTGCTTCAAGCCCAGCTGCTCCTATGGGGATTGGGGACCGCCAAGGCAATGCCAGGGCCACCCTGACTGAGGAGGAAGGACAATGCCCCTCCACTTCCTGTCCCCCAGGCGCTTCAGTGTATGATCAAAATTACCTTATATAGCTTTCACCCCATGCTGCAAAGCAGGTCATTATTTCTTCTGACTTATTTTGAATTTCAGTACACAAGGGTGTAGAGGTTGACATAGCCAACCACCAAACACAACCATCAAAGTGAACACTTTCATCCTTTTTCTAGAGAGGTTTTTTTTTTAGCTTAAAAAATCTGAACTGTAACATAGAAAACTGCACAAAATATAGATGCACAGTGTAATGAATAGCCATAAAGCAAACACCAGCATAATCACCACCATTTCATCACAGAAGTCATGAAGCAGGAAGTTATGACCACCCCCCACCCACCCATGATGTGTGTCTCTCATTCCCGGCTTCCCCTGCCCCCTACATACTCTGAGTTTTATGACACCAGTGCCTAGGTTTCCCGGTCATTTAAATATATAAATACAATAAAACATTACAGATAAAAATTTCCCTTCCTGATTTGCATCCACCCAGCGAGCAAACATAGTTATGATACATCATTCCAGGCTCTGTTTGATATTTTTACTATGCATACTTATATTAGAAAAATACTGTTTTATGTAGCTTAGAACTTTTCACAAGTGGTATCAATACTGCCTGTATTATTCTGTAACTTGCTTTTCCACTCAACTCTAAATACTTTACCCCAAAATAGCTTTATTGAGGTATAATTTATACGCTATAAAATTCCACTGTTTCTAGCATACGATTTAATGGTTTTGAGTAAATTTACAGAGTTGTGCAACCATCCACACAGTCCAATTGTGGAACATATTTCCATTCCTCCAAAAAAGTCTGAAATGCTTTGTTTTCTCTCTTTTTCTCTAAATGCTTTTTGATGCACATTTTCATAACTGCCCTCTATAAAGCTCCTACTACGTGCCATGCCACGTTATGTTACCTATGTTACTCTTTGAACCCCTGCAGAACCTTGTAGGGCGAGTTCAGAGAGGGTGAGAAGCTGCCCAAGGTCCCTCTGCTAGAAACTGATGGAAGAGGCTGGGGATCTAGCCGCCTGACCCAAGAGCCTGCAAACAGCCTCACTCCCCAGGTGCCCTGAATCCCGCTGGATGCCCTGAATCTTTCCTGCTATCAGCTCTGTCGGGCGAACACTTCCTCTCACAGAGGAGACGCTGCAGCTCAGAGGCCCTGGGTGACTTGCTCCGCATCCTTGGCGTGGGGACCTGCACAGCTTGGGGTTCAGACCCAGGTCTCTGGGACTCCTACCTCTGTCCCCTGTTCTGTTCCCCTCTGCTGTTTTCTCTTTTCATTACAGAAAAGGGCGAAAGGGAGGGGGAGGCTGAGTAGAAAAGGAGAGATGTCAGAACCATCTCCTAAATTCTTCTAGGCTCATGCATGTACCTACAAACACACTGATACAGCCGCACGTGCGCAGAGTGGTACACACAGCAGCACACACCCATGGGTGCACATCTAGCTGGGTGTACATCCACCCAGGTGCACATCAGGGTCAGTGTTCAAAAGTTCCCTGTGCTCACTGTGCTAAGAATGAAGAGAATGTCAGTGTGTGTGTGCGTGTTGGGAGTGGGGGGATTCCGCCTTGCTGGGTCCCTCGGTGGCCCTTCTGCCAGGGTCAGGACCCAGGAAATGCTCCATTAGGGGCAGGGCCCCTCCCTGCTAGGGGCGGGGCCTCCGGCATGCTGAGGGCCTTTGCTAAATAAAGTCTCAGCTCCAGGGAAACCGAGCTGTGTGTGATCTCTGGGGACTTCACAGGGCTGTTGGAGCCACAGGGCCAGCTTGGCTCCTGTGTTGCCAGGAGCCCAATGTACCATGACTCTGCTCACTGGCCTGGATGCTTCCTGTCCCCAAGGATCATTCCCGTCCCTGGACTCACGTGAACCTATACAGACCCGCGAGGGGCGTGGACATCGCATTCAAAACACAAGAGCAAACACTGAATGAGTGTGTGCTGTGTGCCAGAACCATGGTCTCCACGCTCCACAAGGTGTGCATGGTGACGACTACGATTTCACAGATGGGGAAACTGAGGCACGGGGGCCTTCTGCAGGATCCAGTAGCTAACCAGTCCGGGCTGTGAGTCTGCTCCCCTTGGCACGGGGAAATACCCAGCCCATGTCCAGTGTTGTAGCATCCAGCCCCTGAGCCTTGGGCCTGCCTGGTGATTTGCAAAAGCTGGTAAGTGATGGGGATTTTTACCCAGATGCAGCCAAATGGGAAAAACAGAGGACAATCTAGTTACTTTTTCACAAAATTAAATTCTCTTAATTCAAAAAAGATGGGCTTTTTCTTGATCCTTTTTCCTTTCTTTTCTGAAATAAGAATGCTCTCATAGGATGGTTATGATTTTATATTCTTATTTGGCAAGACACAGATGTGAGCAGTTTAATGCCAGCCCCCACATCTGGGGGAGGTTTGGTTTCTGGACCCCCTAAAATTTGGGCCATTTAGGGGTACCCACCACTTGGCCCATCTCAGCCCAGAGTTGGGACTTTTCCTCCTGTATGGGTGCCCTCCAGTTTCATACTTGTATTTACCAAAACAATCCAGTTGAAGAAGTCCTATCCAGGATGTTTGAAATCTTTATGATACCAGCTCAAACTCTGGATTGCGTTAACAAAATAGAGGAAAACCTTTTTTCTTATTTAATAGTCAAACTTCAAGGCAACTTCAACCTGGGACCTCAGCCAGTTTCTGGGAAGTGAAGGAATCAAAAGCCTCTGAACAGTAAAAAAAAAAAAAAAAAAAAAAGTCTTTAGAACAGAGCTTAGTTCAGAGTCCAAGCTTTGGCCTTAATGGAAATGAAGACCAACAGTTTGATAAAGTTTGTTTATCTACCTTCCACTGGCTAACACATTGCCCCCAGGGGCAGCGGGAAGGAGGTTGGAAGGGAGGCCAGGAGGGCTTCTGGGGGCAGGTCTGTTGACAATAACATTTAGGGCAGGGTATGCCAAAGCCTTTGACTGTGTGACTCACAATAAACTGTGGAAAATTCTGAAAGAGATGGGAATACCAAACCACCTGACCTGCCTCTTGAGAAACCTGTATGCAGGTCAGGAAGCAACAGTTAGAACTGGACATGGAACAACAGACTGGTTCCAAATAGGAAAAGGAGTACCTCAAGGCTGTATATTGTCACCCTGCTTATTTAACTTACATGCAGAGTACATCATGAGAAACGCTGGGCTGGAAGAAGCACAAGCTGGAATCAAGATTTCTGGGAGAAATATCAATAACCTCAGATATGCAGATGACACCACCCTTATGGCAGAAAGTGAAGAAGAACTAAAGAGCCTCTTGATGAAAGTGAAAGAGGAGAGTGAAAAAGTTGGCTTAAAGCTCAACATTCAGAAAACTAAGATCATGACACCTGGTCCCATCATTTCATGGCAAATAGATGGGGAAACAGTGGCTGATTTTATTTCTGGGGTCTCCAAAATCACTGCAGATGGTGACTGCAGCCATGAAATTAAAAGACGCTTACTCCTTGGAAGAAAAGTTATGACCAACCTAGACAGCATATTAAAAAGCCGAGATATTACTTTGTCAACAAAGTCCGTTTAGTCAAGGCTATGGTTTTTCCAGTAGTCATGTCTGAATGTGAAAGTTGGACTATAAAGAAAGCTGAGCACTGAAGAACTGATGCTTTTGAACTGTGGTGTTGGAGAAGACTCTTGAGAGTCCCTTGGCCTGTGAGGCGATCCAATCAGTCCATCCTAAAGGAGATCATCTTGGGTGTTCATTGGAAGGACTGATGAGGCTGAAACTCCTATACTTTGGTCACCTGATGAGAAGAGCTGACTCATTTGAAAAGACCCTGATGCTAGGAAAGATTGAGGGCAGGAGAAGGGGACGACAGAGGATAAGATGGTTGGATGGCATCACCAACTCAATGGACATGAGTTTGAGTGAACTCCGGGAGTTGGCGCTGGACAGGGAGGCCTGGTGTGCTGCGGTTCGTGGGGTCACAAAGAGTTGGACACTGAGCAACTGAACTGAACTGAACTGAACTCAGCTCAATATACATGGGGGCCATTTAGTGCTGGGGACCCAGGGATCACGTCATGTCCATAGCACCTGGAGTAATCAAGCGAAGTTTACAAGATGCTTGCTGACATGTTGATCTGGAAGAAAAGGGATGTCCCTAAATACACCTCAGAAAGGTTTTAGAAAAGTGGCTAAAAGGCGAGGCATACACCAAAACAAGAACACTGACAAGGGAGAGGGTGAACGTCAGTTGTCTGGAAGCTTTGGGGAGAGTGGAGGACACTGTAAGCTGAGTGCCTGGGCTGGGTGGGAGGTGAGGGTCAGACGGCACCCCCCAACCCTCAGTCCCGGAATTAGCAGTGCTGGGCAGGGGCTGGGGCTTACCTTGGGGAGCTGCCTCCTCGTGGCATGGGCCTGGTACCCCAGATGGTCCCAGGGTGGTGTGTTCAACGGCAGTTCCTGGCCTCCCCTGCCGGAGCTTACATCTGAAGCCTGGGAGCTATTCTGTTTACCCACTGATTACATGGAGTGGGCATATCCAGAGAGAGGAGGGCAAGTCAGGGCATTGGCCATCATCACGAACAAGGCATCAATCAAGAGCAAGTGCCAGGCCTTACTTGTAATCCTCACTCTTGTTATCTCTGGGAGACTGAGTCTCAGAGAGGTTAAGTTACTTGTCTAAGGTCACACAGCAGATGCCAGAGCTGAAAAGAGAACTCAGCTCTGTCTGACTCCAGGGCCTGGGCTTCGAGCCTTTGACTCTTCAGCCAGCTGGTGGCAAGTCCTGGAGCTTCCAGGGAGGACATGCCTGCTCTGGGCCAGCTGTGCTCCTGGCCTGGGATTAACCTCATACTCTCTCTCACCCCCGGGGGGCTGCATGGATAGCAGCAAGCAGAATGCTTTCATTTCTCTTTCCCCAGACACCAGCTCTGACACCTCCAATTTCTACTGCGATCACACTGTTTTCTGAGTCAAGCAGGGTATAAGGAAAAATCGCTCTGTCCGTGGAATAATTTATCATCTTGTTATTTCCATTAGCTGACTCTGTTTGAGCCTATTCCACGCTGCGCTGTTTGAATTCCCAGTGTGGAAATCCCTGGGCTGGGTGGAAAATGCTGCTTTCAGTCCTAGAAGCGGATGAGGGAGGTTCAGGGCATGGAACACAGTGGGGAGGAGGGGCTGATAAAATCCAGGGCAGGAAGGAGAGGACATTTTTGTTTCCTCTGATTTCAGAGGAGGCTGTGTGGTGAAGTCCCACAGGGCTCTGCTGGGCTGATGGAGAGTGTGGCAAAGGCCTGCTGGGACCCACAGCCGGGGGCCCATGGAAGGCAAAGCCATTGGCAGGAAGCGGGCCGAGAGGGAGGGAGTGGTTCCAGAAACCAAGGGGACTTGACACCAGGGCACAGCGTAAGGCTACTTGAGGATGCTGATTGCAGTTTTCAACAAGTTGAGCATCCTTAGGGGACCAGGTAGACGAGTACAGGCTTAAGAACGGGGATTGGGTTTCAAATCCTCATTCTGCCCCTTGCTAGCTGTGTTATTTCATGTAAGTGGCTTTAACCTCTCCCAAACTCAGTTTCCTTATCTTCAAAGTGGGAGGAATGTGTCTGCCTCCCAGTGCTGTGAGAACTAACAGGGTGGTGGGAAGTATGTGAGAGACTGAGTCTAGAATCCAGCATGGCCCAAGGGACCCAGATGTTTAAGGGGAAGCAACCCTTCCCACAGAGAAGGCAATGGCACCCCACTCCAGTACTCCTTGCCTGGGAAATCCCATGGACGGAGGAGCCTGGTAGGCTATAGTCCATGGGGTCACGAAGAGTCGGACACGACTGAGCGACTTCACTTTCACTTTTCACTTTCATGCACTGGAGAAGGAAATGGCAACCCACTCTAGTATTCTTGCCTGGAGAATCCCAGGGACAGGAGCCTGGTGGGCTGCCATCTATGGGGTCACACAGAGTCGGACACGACTGAGATGACTTAGCAGCAGCAGCAGCAGCAGCAGCAGCAGCAGCAGCAGCAGCAGCAGCAACACTTCCCAGTGTGCCCAGCACCTTTCCCACCTTTAGCACTGAAAGTCCTACATCCTGGACTACCCTGGTGGTTCAGTGAATAAGAATCTGCCTGCCAATGAAGGGGATGCAGGTTCAGTCCCTGGTCCGAGAAGATTCCACATACTGCAGAGCAACGAAGCCTGGGAGCCTGCGCTCTAGACCCTGAGAGCTGCAACTACTAAGCCTGTGTGCTGCAGCTACTGAAGTCCACATGGCCTGGGGCCTGTGCTTTGCAACAAGAGAAGCCTGTGAACCACAATGAAGAGGAGCCCTCGCTCACCACAACTAGACAAAGCCTGTGGGCGACAATGAAGATCCAGCACAACCAAATCCAAGTAAGTAATTTTTTAAAAGTCCTGCACCCTGGGAAACCCCATAGTTGTGGAGACACTGGGGTGGGTGGTCACCCTGGTTGTAGTCTCCATGCTCCCCAGATTCAGAAGGGGAGACTTCAAAGTCCACTTAGGTGCCCTGGGAATGGCTGAAGCCTTTGCTCAGGTTTCTGCAAAGCCTGGAGTGTTTATCTCACCTCTGGCTTGGGGATTTTGCTTTGGCCGAGTAGAATCCAAGCTGTGGGGTAGTTATCATGTCCATACTAAGATTCTGAACCACAGAGATTCAGTTGTGAAATTCAACCCTTTCTTCCTGCAAATCCATCTCTACAAGGTGTGCGGGTGTGCTGGGTGGGGTGGGCATGGCTTCTATCACCCCAGAGCAAACAGCATGGCAGGGAACAAGCCAGGCCAGTCCTTCTGCCCCCATGGTGGGGCATGTGGCCATGGAGAGGGGCAGTGGTGGCCTCACTCAGAGATCCCCAACCTCATCCCATCTCTCTGGCGTCACTCTCTGACCTCTCTCCCTTCTTCCAAATTCCTGTTCATTCCTATCTTTTTTGTGGCCGTGGGTCCTGGTTAGACTATGTTCTCAGGAACAGCCACTATCAGCCTTAAAAAGTATTTTCCTAAGCAAAGACAGTTCCTTCCCCCAAGAGGAAAGGTGGGGCCAACCATTCAGATCACATAAGGAGGCTGCACATGGAACTGGGCTACACAATCAGTGTGGACTGGGAAGGGCTTCAGAGTGGGGAAAGGCTGCAGTGGGGATCTCTTCTTGGCTGTGCAGGGTGCCCACCGGGGATCTGTTCATGGTTCCACAGGCTGTCCCTCCCTGGCTCTTTCCGAGATGGTGCTCCCGCCTGTGCTCCAGCCCCTGCAGCAGAGCTGCTCCTGTTGAGGGCGGCCTCCCTCCCAGGTGACACCATTGAGAGGCTAGCTGGTTCACCCTTCAACAGGGAAACAGGCTCCCGCAGACAAGGCGACCCTGTCTGTACCCACACGCTCTGGAGGGAGCAGGGTCAGGAGAGTGAGGACTTGCTACTCCTACCCAACCGCCCCCTCCGCGACCCCCTTAGACAGCAGGTGCACTGGGACCTGGAGGCCGGGTGCCCAGGTAGGGTACTCATGGAGGCCCCAAAGACTGGGTCCTTAGCAGCCTGGGTTTGTCTCAACATCAGCTCTTCTCCCGGAGCCTAACAGCTGCTTTGAATTGGGTGAGCCCCTAGCAGGGACCCACAGCTTGTGGAAAGTGTAGTTTCCTGATTTGCTGGCCTTTCCCTAAGGATGGGGAACAGAAGGACCCTAGACTTGGGAGTGTTTCTATCCATCCATCCATTCATCCACCCATCCACCCATCTGCCCACCCATCCACCCATCCATCCCCCCATCCATCCATCCACCCATCCATCCACCCATCCACCCACCCATCCCCCCATCCATTCATCCATCCATCCATCCACCCATCCATCCGTCTATCCATCCATCCACCCACCCATCCATCCACCCACCCATCCACCCACCCATCCCCCGATCCATTCATCCATCCATCCATCCACCCATCCATCCGTCTATCCATCCATCCACCCACCCATCCATCCACCCACCCATCCATCTACCCATCCATCCATCTATCCATCCATCCATCCATCCACCCATCCACCCATCCATCCATCCACCCATCCACCCACCCATCCCCCCATCCATTCATCCATCCATCCATCCACCCATCTATCCATCCATCCATTTATCCACCCATCTACCCATCCATCCATCCATCCATTTATCCACCCTCTACCCATCCTTCCACCCATCTATCTATCCATCCATTTATTCATCCATCCATCCATTTATTCATCCATCCATCCATTTATCCATCCATCCATCCACCCACCCACCCAGCCACCCACCCACCCACCCACCCACCCATCCATCCATCCATCCATCCATCCACCCATCCATCCATCCATCCACCCACCCACCCACCCATCCATCCACCCATCCATCCATCCACCTACCCACTCACCCACTCACCCATCCATCCATCCATCCACCCATCCATCCATCCATCCTCCCACCCACCCACCCATCCATCCATCCATCCATCCACCCTCCCACCCATCCATCCATCCACCCACCCACCCATCCATCCATCCATCCATCCACCCTCCCACCCATCCATCCATCCACCCACCCACCCATCCATCCATCCATCCATCCATCCTCCCACCCACCCACCCATCCATCCATCCATCCACCCACCCACCCACCCAGCCACCCATCCATCCTCCCACCCATCCATCCATCCATCCATCTACCTACCAACCATCCATCCACACACCCATCCATCCATCCACACACCCACCCATCCATCCATCCATCCACCCACCCACCCATCCATCAACCCACCCTCCCACCAATCCACCCATCCATCCATCCATCCACCCATCCTTCCACCCATCCATCCTCTCTCAGTGGACAGCAGTCCATCCTTCTATCCTCATGTCTTTCAATACCCTGGTCCACAGATAATAACCATTCACTTATGTTTCCATCCGTCTGCCCAGCACTCCTCCGGTCCACACCCCCTCTCTCCAGCCCTCCCTTCTTCTTTCCCTTCCTCCATCCATCCTTCCCTCTCTTCCCCCGGCCCTCCACCCTGTCCACCCACTTATCCACCTCCCCGTTTACCCATCTCTCCACCCCACAATATTTCTTGACAGCTCACCAGGGACTCAAAGATGAATAAGACATGACCCTGCCTTTAAGGAGCTGGGGGCAGGGAAGAGGGGAACGGACTCTAGGGAGCCCAGCTCAGCTGGGTTCTGATCAGAGCAGGCCCTGCCTAGGGCGGTGTGGGGGTGGGGTGGTGGCGGGCAGGGATGACAAGCCCCAGCTTTTGGTCCCCCTTTTCCCCATTAAAGAGCTTGGGCAGAGAGGTGGAGGAGCCGGCAATGGGCAGGGAGAGGCTTCACTTGTCAGCTGCTCAGCAGGTACAGTCAGATTTAAAATGTCCCCAAAGAGTGTCTGCTGAGAGGCAGGGGGTGAGCCCGCTGAATTATTTCCCTGGTAATTGGCACTGAAGCGGCTGCAGACATCCTGCGGTCTGCATCAAAGAGCTCAGAGCCCTGCCTGTCTTCGTGAGGCCGAGGGGGCAGCTTGTCTGGGTCTCCCAGGGTTCTTCCAGCCCCCACCTGCCTCTCCCCTCCCCCTGCCCAACCCCCCTCGCCCACTCTCTCCCTGGGTTTCACCACAAGGCAGCCTGGGGGGTGGGGCTAGGCACTTGCAGGTCAGAGTCCTGGCCAGCTGCTGGGGAAGGGACAGATGAGGACACTAGAGCCTCGAGGCCCTTCTCTGCAGGCGACAGTCTTGCCGGGGGCCCTGCCAATGTCTGCCTGGCAGGGCCTTTCTCCCCAAATGGCCTGGGTAAGGCCCATGTCAGGTTTTCCTTTAATCTCGTCCCTCCCGTGTGCAGAAGAGCCTTGGCTGGCCCTTGAGATGAACAATTGAACCGACTGGTCCCATGTGTTTTGTAAACAGTTGGATCTTTCTGTGTCTGCATGGGGTTGTGTGTGTGTGTGTATGTGTGTGGTGTCTATCTCTCTGGCAAGGGCTGCTTCCAGGGCTTTTTGGGCTTGTGCCCGCGATACCTCTCCTACCATGGGGCCCTCTACCTGGTCTCCTTATGCCAGAGGCTTCTTCTCCCTCCCTAGGGGCAGAGTGCAGGGCCAGGGTGGCCTGGGGTGGCGGGTCCAGACAAATTGGTTGGTTTCCAGTGGCTTTCTTCCTGCTGCAGAGCCAAATAGAGAGAACGGGTCCGAGGGAGCCCCCAGGTTGGCAGTAAGGGCGGGGATGATATGGGCCCCACTCCTGTCCCCTGGGACTTCCACGTCTCCACCCCCAGGACCTCTGGGGAACACAATTAGAAGACTTGTTGAGTCCAGTTCTCCCGTCTCATACGTGGGCCGGCAGCAAGGCCAGGAGAAAGTGAGGATCCTACCTGTCAGGCCTTGACTGTGGATCTGGCCATACTATAGGGTCTGCACCCAGAAACAGCAGCCAGGCCAGCCAGGGCCCGCTATAGAATTTGCAGGGCCCAGTGCAAAATGAAAACGCAGGGCTCCCTGTTCAACATAATCGAGAATTTTGAGACAGGGACAGCAGAGCATGAAACTGAGCTTGGGGCCCTGAGTGACTGCATAGGTTTCACATGTGCCCCCAAGACCAGCGCTGAGGCCAGTGCAGTTCCAACCACCGAGGAAGCAGTTGAGGCCCCAGGGTGACTGCCACTCCCTGTGCCACGAGCCGCAGGGGACGGAGAGGCGAGGAGGACAGCAGAGCCTCCGGCCCTGCTAGGGGGTGTACAAGATGGTGCAGCTGCCATGGGAGAGTGATGAGCCCTTAAAAGCAACATGCAGGACACTACACAATCCAGCAACCCCGCTCCGGGTGTACTCCCAAAAGAATGGAAAGCAGGGTCTCGAACTGATCCTTGTGTGTCTGCCGTATGTACGGCACGTATCCCTGCACTCAGCAGCCTTCCTCACAATAGTCAAAAGGCGGAAATAACCTAACTGCCCATCAACAGGGGAATCGGGTGAGTGGATAAACTACGAGATCTAGCTGCCCAGTGGAATATTATTCAACCGTGAGATGAGACTAAATTCTGACACAGGCGACCAGATGGACGGATCCAGAAACCATGAAGGGACATAAACCAGACACATAAGAACAAACAGTGTATGATTGATTCCACTTACGTGAGGTACCTAGAGTTCAAGTTCACACAGACAGAAAGTGGTAAGAGGGTGCTGGGGGTGGGGAGGGAAGGAATGGGGAGTTAGCCTGTAACTGGCGCAGAATTCTCCTCTGGAACGATGAAAAAGTCTTGGAGGTGATGGTGGTGATGACTGTACAACCATGTGAACGTACTTAAGTATCACTGAACTGCACACTTAAAAATGGTTAACGTTTACGTGATGTGTATTTCACCACAATAACAAAAAATAGAGAAAAAAGGAAAGAGGGGTGGGTGGAGCGGGAAGACAAGACAGTTGTGGGGGGTTGACAGCTGAGATGAGCTGGGGGCTGTGGAATTGCTGGTCCTGGAGTTCAGGGGTCATGTTCAAGGTGTGGCTCCCACAGCCCCGGGGAGGAGTTATAGGTCAGTCCAAATAGACAGGCTCTGACTCCAAAAGTGCTGAGAGGCTACTTGGTTGATGGAAGCTCCTGGAAACCCTCTCAGCTAAATGCATGGCCTGAAAAGATAGCTGCTTCACGGGACCGATTCAGGGTGTCCCGATGAGGGAAGGCTGAAGAGAGCGTGGGGTGTTCTCAACCTCATTGGGCTGGGGGCACAAGGCCGTGTCCAGCACGGAGGCAAAAATCTCTGAGTACTGACTGGGCTTTGTTCTCATCTGTTTATTAGCGGGAAAATACCCCAGTGGGACAAGGGCTGACTTTACCCTATTCATCTAGATGTTTCGATCTGTGCCTTCCTTTCTCTGCCTGTATTGCGCTCCCTTCCCATCAGAATCCCAACTTGTTCTCACCAACACCCACCCTCCCCCCCTACCCCTGCAGCATGGTCTTTGGCATCTGCCTGCCCTGCATTCAAATACAGGCATCTCAATGACCCTGGGCCTCAGTTTCCTCTTCTGCAAAATGGGAACATTAGAAGCATCTGTCGTATAGGTGGGTGAGGATCCCTAAAGCTTGCAGCAGGTGCCTGACTCAACAGATGGTGGCCATGATGGCTATTACACAGCAAAATGCTTCGTCTCTCCTGTCCCCAGCTCAGTGGAATTGAGGGCTCTCCTTGTTGTCAGCAAACAAAATGGTGTGAGGAGGCGGGGGCAGTGAGGAAAGAAAGGGAGGGCACTGCCTGGGGTACCTAAGGCCGGGCAACTTTCCTCTTTGCTGCCTGCTGCTCCCCAGCACTCAGCACTCAGAACATGCCAGAGACATTTCGCTGGAGAGGCAGAAAAAGAGATTGCAGGCTTCTGGCAACACCAGAAAGTGGGTGTTTTCTCACTTGGGAAAGATGCCAGCCCTCACCCTCTGTGGGTGGAAGTGACTCTCACCTGCTGAGCCGGTGGATGCTCTTTGCTCCAGGGCTAAGGAACAGCTAGGGGAGGGGCCTCTGCCTGGGGGCGGGACACAGCAGCAGGACTCAGTTCCAGGCTTGTCTCCTTCTCCAAAGGGGCTCTGAGTTTTGTCTGCCAACGGGTCATCATCATTCACTCCCTGCTCCCTTGCCTGGGTCGGTCTAGGGGTGTCAGTCCAAGGAGACACAGGTAAATGGGTTCCGCTAGATTCATGGGTCTCAAAGTTGGCCTCCCCGCGGGGAGTGTCAGCATCATCTGGGAACTTAAAAACGCCCGTTCTCAGCCCCTCCCTGGACCTCTGAGTGAAGCTCTGGGATGCGGTCCAGGGACCTCTAACAAGGCCACCGGGTGATTCCAATGCTGCAGGAGGGTGGGGGCCATGTCTGTTTTGTCCACCACTGAACCTCAGCCTCTGACACTGCCCTTCACAGCCCAGTAGCTGCCAGTCAATATTGGGTGGATGAACTCTTGTTCCCCAAGGGGAAGAAAAGACCATCTGCTGGGCCTCAGGGTCAATGCAAGCACCGAACTTACCTCCTTACATCATCTAAAAGACTCCTGAGGCAAGCGCCACATCTGGATCCTATGGGAGTCATGACCAACAGCAGTGGTAGGAGTTTCACATGTGCTCTCAGGTTTTTAAGTTCCGCAACAGTCCCAGGAAGGAAGTGTTACCCCATTTTGCAGATCAGCAAGTAGAGACAGAGCAGTGCCCATAATTTCAGCAACTAAGTAGTAGGGCTGGGCTTTGAACCCAGTGTCCAAAGCGCACGGACTTTCCACCTGTAGTTCTTTAGGAGCTGCTTGGGCTGTCTGATATTTGGGACAAGTCAAGTCACTTCTGCACTCTGTAATTTTTACAGATAGCATAGAACTCCCTCCATCCCTAGCCATAAGAGTCTCATGTCCAAAGGTTGACTTGTGAGTTGGCTGCTTGAAGACTCGGAAAGCAATCCTTTCATTTTTATAAAGGAAGGATTTCTAGGTTCCCAAACAGCCCACAAAGAACCCTTGACTCCTGGCAGCTCCCAGACCCTGGTAGGGGGTTCAGCATCCATGTCTGCCCTAAAGCTGAGGGCTTCTGGGTTAATACATGATAAAACTTCTTCAGGACCCTATCAATCCTCTAGGAAACACATCTGGGATTCAGCCTGGAGGTTGCAGGGGTTGGGTCCCTCTCCTGCACTGGGTCTGGTCTGGGCATGGGGTTCTAGCGGGAACTGAGTGTGGTGGCTTGTGCTACATCAGGTCTGAGGGGTCTAAGGGGGTGTTGGTCCCAGCATGGAGGTTCCTGAGAGCTGAGAGCCAGAGGCAACAGCTCCTTACAGACTGGATATTTGTACATAGGGACCTTTGGGGGCTGTATTTTCTCTGCCAAGCAGGTCTTCATCGCCTTCTTATTTACTTACCTGCTATGGCCTCAGGGCTCTCACAATGGGTTTATCCCATTTGATACGTATTTTTCCATTAAAAATTCCATTGTTAGAAATGTAATATCTAAGGGGACCAACATCCCCTTAGACACCTCAGACCTGATGTAGCGCAAGCCACCACACTCAGCTCCTACTAGAACCCCGTGCCCAGACCAGAACCAGTCCAGGAGAGGGGCCCAACCCCTGCAGCCTCCATAAACATAATTTAAAAATTATCCTTGGGGACTTCCCTGGTGTGTCCAGTGGCTAAGATTCTGTATTCCCAACGGGGAGGGGGGCCAGGTTCGATCCTTAGTCAGGGAACCAGGTCCCACATGCTGCAACTAAGACCTAGCACAGCCAAATAAATTAAAAAAAAAAAAAATTGTCCTGCAAACTTTATAACATAGGGCAACAATCCCCTACTCCCACTCCCAAGTACCTCTCTTGGTAACTCTTAGAGCTTTTAGCCATCTCCGCTGGTGTTTGCCTTCGCACTGAAATCTCCTGCTGATTCTATCTCTTGATCTTTCAGTTTTGCATATTATATATCACGACACAGACTATCACGACATTGTTTTCAGGCTAACACAGGGATGCTTGCTGTTTGTACGTCCTTGTGTGCCTTATCTGTCCTCATTGCTGGCTTGGCCTTGGCCCCTGACCACAGCTGTTGCTAGTATCCTGGGGACTCTCTTTGCCCCTCTCCTGTGTCAGCTCCAGTTTCCTGAGTCTCCATATCCTCCTTCCTGGTTTTCTCCCTTGTTTGGTTGGAGCACATCCTGTGGTAGCTGCCTGGGAAAGAATGTATGGGAGCTAAATTTAAAAAAAAAAAGAGAGAGAGAATCCTCACAAGTCTGAAAATATTTTCATTCTACTGTCATTGAGATTTGGGTGGATATAAATCCAGATTAGAAATCATTTCCTGCCAGAATTCAGAAGATACTTCTTCACTGTGTTCTGGCTTCAAAATTTGATTTGAGAATTTCAAAGCCATTGTAATCCCTGGCTCTTGGTATTTGACCTGTTATTTTTTTTTTTCCTCTTTGGAAGGTTTTAGGATTTTTTTTCCATTTGGATTTTTTTACCTGGTGTCCTGAAATTTCATGATAAGGCTTGGTCTAGGGGGGCTTGCCTAGAAGTCCAGTGGTTAAGACTTTGTGTTCCAATGCAGGGAGCACAGGTTCAATCCCTGGTCAGGGAACTAAGAACCCCCCACACACAACATGGTGCAGTCAAAAAAAGGAAAAAGGCTTGCTAGAGTTCCCTAAAGTATTTTTTTTCCTGCACTCCTCGCCACATGCAGGATCTTAGTTCCTCAATTAGAGACTTAACCTGCACTTCCTGTACTGGTAGCATGGTGTCCTAACCACTGGACTTCCAGGGAATCCCCATGTTTCCTACAGTTTTTATTCGGAAAGACTTCAGACATATATAAACACCACAAATATAACATATAATGAAATATTATAAATATTACAAACCCATCAGTCTATCACTGAGATGAAGGAAACATTATCAGTAAAGTTGAAACCACTCCTTATGCCTCTTCCTCTCAAGATGTATCTTGAAATCTGTTGTTTATCCTTCCTATGCGTTTATTCTTCCACTGCATAAAATATATGTTAATGCATAACATTTTTGCATGTTTTAAAATCTCCACATAGATGGTGTCATAACGTATTTATTTTTTTCTGCCATCTGTTTCTTTGCTCAGCATTGTTTGTGAGACTCAGCTCTACTGAGCGGGGCACGTTTGACTATCTCACAGTTTATGGATCTTTTCTTCTGTGGATGGTATTGAGGTTGTTTCCAGTTTTTAGCTAGTAAAACGGTACTGCTCTAGACATCCCATGGACATCTTTTGGAATTCACAGAGAAGAGTTTTTCTATAGGGCAATGATTCTCAGTTCTGCCAGCACATAGGGTCAACAGGGGAGCTTTACAAAGTCCTGATATCAAGGCTGGGCCCCAAATTGATTAGACCAGAGTCTCTGGGGGTGTGTCCAGCACGAGTGTGTGTCAAGCTCGTCAGGTGACTCCACTGCCCTGGACCACAGCACAGTCTTCCAGCCAGCAGCGTCGGCATCATAACAGAACTTGATAGACAGGCATGCTCAGGTCCTGACCCAGACCTGGTGGGTGAGATTCTGTTTTAGCAAGACTTCGGGGAACTGCACTGCAGCTGCAGGCCAGGAGCATCTTCATCTACAGGGATCGCCCCTCGGCGGCTCACGAGGCTGGCGGCTGGCCACACAGCTGTGGTTTTAAGTCGCTGTGCCCTGCACTTGGCAGGCTCTTGCCCTATGGAAGTTCTTTTCCTTCAGTTCTGGGAAATATTCTTGCATCATTTCTTCCTCAATTTTCTCTTTTCTGTTTCTGGGCTTGCAATTCTTATTGGTTGGAAATTAGACCTTCTGCATGGATCTGATCTTTTGGTGGTCCAACTGTCTTGGATTTTTCTCCCTATTTTAACATCTCTTTGTTTCAGTGTTTTACTGTCTAGAAGGTTCTCTCCCATATTTCCATCCCTTATAGTGCATTTTAAAATTTATGCTATATATATATTTTTAATATTCAAGAGCTTTAACACTTCCTTTTAAAAAATGACACTTTCTTCCTGTCTCATGGACAAATACTTTCAGAGGAATGTCCTCTGACCCCTTTCTTCGGTGTATTGGAGTCTCTGTATCTTTGGCTGTTGGTTTTAGTCAATTGCTGGTACTCCCGGCTGTTGTCACTATGACTGCAACACAGGAAAGCTAACAGGTGGCTCTGTGCATTTGGCAGGGCTTGGGAATGCAGGGTAGAGACTGGGAAATTGTCAATTTCAGGATCTGTCGATCTTTTCTCTTTACTTGGCTTTCCAGAGAGAAACTCAATAATGTCCTGTTTGGGGGCTGGCTCTGTGGGGAACAGGCCCAGCTGTTGGCCGAGGGAGGGGGGTGATGGTCTCCCCCATTAACCATCACCTCACCCCAGCCTTTGGCTGGGCTTGGGGTTCCCAAGCCAGAATCCTTCTAGCTCAGCCTTGGCCAGCTGTAAACCATCTTCTACCAGGGGCAGAGAAGGGCGGTCACATGCCATCCGGGCTTGGGTCTAACCACTTCTTCCAATCGATGCTATTTTCACATCCATCTTGAACTTCCATTTTAGGGATACCTGGTCCCTCCATGTTCGAAGCATTTGGAGGATTTTGTGGAGCTAACTGGCTTGTTACTAGTTGGCTTTCTCCCTTGTAGACATTTCAGGGGGTGGGAGAAGCTGGCACTAAACAAGTTTTACTCTTCCATCTTCCAGGGTTTAGAGCTCTCTTACCTACTGCTGCCTTTGTTCTTCAGTCGCTTAGTCATGTCCGACTCTTTGTGACCCCGCACACTGCAGCACGCCAGGCTCCCCTGTCCTTCACCATACCCTGGAGCTTGCTCAAACTCATGCCATTGAGTCAGTGATGCCATCAACCATCTCATCCTCTGCCGCTCCCTTTTCCTCCTGCCTTCAATCTTTCCCAGAATCAGGGTCTTTTCCAACGAGTTGGCTCTTTGCATCAGGTGGCCAAAGGACTGGAGCTTCAGCATCAGCATCAGCCCTTCCAATGAATATTCAGGGTTGATTTCCTTTAGGATTGACTGGTTTGATCTCTTTGCTGTCCAAGGGACTCTCAAGAGTCTTCTCCAGCACCACAGTTTGAAAGCATCAATTCTTCAGTGCTCAGCCTTCTTTATGATACAACTCTCACATCTGTACATGACTACTGGAAAAACCACAGCTTTGACTAAATGGCCTTTTGTCGGCAAAGTGACATCTCGGCTTTTTAATATGGCTGTCTAGGTTTGTGAGAGCGTTCCTTCCAAGGAGTAGGTGTCTTTTAATTTCATGGCTGCAGTCACTGTCCATAGTGATTTTGGAGCCCAAGAAAATAAAATCTGTCACTGTCTCCACTTTTTCCCCTTTCTATTTGCCATGAAGTGATAGGACCAGATGCCATGATCTTAGTTTATTGAATGCTGAGTTGTAAGCCAGCCTTTTCACTGTCCTCTTTCATCTTCATCAAGAGGGTCTTTAATTCGTCTTCACTTTCTGCCATTAGAGTGGTATAATCTGGATATCTGAGGTTGCTGATATCTCTCCCAGCAATCTCGATTCCAGCTTGTGATTCATCCAACCTGTATTTCACACGAGGTACTGCATATAAGTAAACAGGATGACGATATACAGCCTGGACATACCCCTTTCCTGATCTTGAACCAGTCTGTGGTTGCATGTCTGATTCTAACCGTTGTTTCTTGACCTGCATACAGGTTTCTCAGGAGACAGGTAAAGCCGTCTTTGTAGTTCATGCCCTTTTCATTTCTTTAGGTCATTTTGGTGGGGTTCAAGAGGCAGAGAACATACAAATGTGTTTAGTCCATTGTGTTTAACTAGAAGTCCTTGTCCATTTTACAAACATTTTTACACATGTACGTACAAGTTAATATAACTCATTTTGATTATTTATACATATACTTTTTATTCTATCAATGGCCTTATTTTTCAATATTAGGTTTGTGAGTCCTTCTAACCCATGCAGATCTAGTTTATTCCTTTTACTGAAGTTTAGCAAGTGTTCCAGCAACCACTGTACCATTTTTTTTTTTCCCCATCCGTTTCTCTACTTATGCATTTCAGACACACAAGTGATTGTGGCCTTTTGATCAACACACTGGCTCAATGCAAATCTAATCTTTATTGTTTTTATTCTGAAGCATAACTTGTCACAGGGAAACAGGACTTTTTTTTTAAACTGTCTGCCAGCGACAAGGGCAAAAGAGCTCATAGCAGGGGTCTGAGAGCCTGGAGAGGAAGGCCTTTTAAGGACCAATCATGGGACAGGCAGGAAGGATGGGAGGGTATGGGCACCACACACGCGCGGGCACGTTCTCTCTCCTACAGGAAGGGTTTTCCAGAAGCATCGCCTGCACCCTGAATTAAGTGCTTTTCTGCCAAACCGAGCCTACTGAAGAGGAGTGAATTAATGGCTTGGGGAGCTTTGCGCCCCAGCAGGGAACTCAGCTGAAGGCTGCTCTTTGGTGAACGAATTCAGTGTTCCCCAGAATCCTTTCCAGCCCCACCAGCCCAGGGGGAGGGCTTCTGAGAGACCTAACAGAGAGCCAATTTCAAGAGCAGATCCTGGGTCAGGAGGGAGGTGACTGTATCCATGTCTGGGGGCTGCAGCAAGAGGGGAAGTGGAGGGTGGACCTCTCCTCCCACCTCCACTGGGCTCCTCTCTGGGGGCCATGCTCTTTGGGGAAGGGTCACCCTCAGGCCTGGATGTCTTCCTCCATGAATACAAATATGGAGAAAGCCCCACCTCTGAGACAGCAGTGCACATGGGAAGGCCCCACGGGTGGGTCTGGAGGCCCTTCCAGTCCAACCAAGACGACAGCAAACTTAAAATGAACACGGGAGTAGGCTGGGGAGAGGGAAGGGCAATAAATAAAGGTCAAGGTGGAATGGAGTGGCTGGGGCAGGGGTGGGGGCGCTCCCAGGAAAGAAGGGGTGCAGAAAGGCACTGGGTCGGGGGAGCAGACTCAGCCCCCCAAACACTGGTTTGTTGAGTTAGAGGTCATGTCCGACAGGGCTGGTGGCCAAGGGCTCCAGGACTGGTCAGGAAGGAACCGGGAGGGGTCTGGCTCCAGCTCTCTCTCTCCCCCCCTCTCTCAAGCTCTTCCACTGGAAAGTCTGCCCCGTGCACCAAGCACACCTCTGTCCAGGGCAGGTGGAGGGGACCGTTGGAGGCCACGTCAGCAGCGGGGGCTGGCCCAGGTGTGCCTTTTACCTTTGAGAGAGAGAAAAGAAAGGCCACAGTACAGTGAGCAGAAGCAGAGTCCCGCCCCAGGGACAGTGTGAACTTTGGGAATGGAATGCAGGAAGGTAGATTCCTTGCTGGAGCGACCTGCACCTGAAGCAGCCACCCTCTCTGAAACTAAGCGGGGGAGTGCTGGGGAGGGCTAGGGGCTGAGCCCTGGGCCAGCCCTGCTCTACTGACTCAGCCCTGCCGAGTCATTGCCGGCAAGTCGCCCACTCCCTGTGCTCCAGTGTGGCCATCAACCCCGGGCTAATCAACACAGGTGATCCTGGGATGCCAGCAGGAGCAAATGGACATGAGAGGGACCTCCCTGGTTGCCCAGTGGTTAAGACTTTGCCTTCCAAAGCAGGAGGTGCAGGTTCCATCCTTGGTTGGGGAGCTAAGATCTCACATGCCTTATGGCCTCCCCCCCAAAAAATCAAACCATAAACAACGGAAGCAATATTGTAACAAGTTCAATATAAAAATGGTCCACATTAAAAAAAAACAACTTAAAAAATAAAAATTAAAAAAAATGGATGTCAGAAGAGAAGACCTTCCAGGCCAGTCCTGTCCAAGTAAAACTTAAGCCCTGGAACCCTGTCCATGTGCTGGGCCACACGGCACATAGATCATTGGGCAGCCACTAGACATGTCCTGGAGACCTGTGCAGGTAGGTACTCCACGTGAACCCTGGCACTTACCCTGCCCACAACCCGGGAGGGACATGACGTGGTCCCCACTTTAGTGATAATGCAACTGGGTGCCGAGAGATCAGATATTAGATCGAACCCTATGCAACTGCCAATATTTAACTACTTTTGATCTACAAAAATACAGTTGCATGTGGTTCGACCTGACGGTTTGCCCAAGTTCCCATGGGTGTGGATGGCAGAGCTGGGGCTAGAGCTTGGGCCTGCTGGATTCTAAACTGCCCTCTGTGGGGGGCTGCAGGAGGCTAGGAGATGGGAGAGGACCCAAACCATGTCTGCGGTGCCTTCCCCCGAGACCTGCCCCCTCCATGTCACAGTCTGCCTCTCTTTCTCATGCTCACAATGAGGGGGAATGCAGGAAGGGGAGGGGGGTGAAGGAAGAGTGGATGAGGGCTCCCACGGGGTTTCCTGGTGGGTGACCCCACCCCACCAGGCTCCCTCAGTCGCCCCCGTGCACAGCAGGGGCATCAGCTGCTCTGTTGACCCACACAGGGTGCGCCTGTGGATCCTCTGGCTGCGGAGGCGCTCAGTCCAGCTGCGGCTTCTTTCTGGAAGGAGGCCAGGGGCCA
Organism: Capra hircus; assembly: GCF_001704415.2. Taxonomy (NCBI): domain Eukaryota; kingdom Metazoa; phylum Chordata; class Mammalia; order Artiodactyla; family Bovidae; genus Capra; species Capra hircus. Next base: position 22,237,975 of record NC_030826.1, on the reverse strand, counting down.
ATCCTGCACCTGCATGCTTTTCTCCCACTTGAGAGTGAGGACCCCCTTATCTCCAGACTGCATGATGGTCTCAGGCCAGCTGAGGCAGGTGGGAGCTTGGATTCTTGCCCTTGGCTCCCACACCCATCAAATGGGGACAATAAGCCCCGACTTCTTGGCCGAGAGAATGAAAGTTGCCCTTGGATGTACAGGGTGGGCAGGGCTCCACAGGTCCTGATTTCACCCTTCTTAGGATCTGGGACTGCTCTGGCCTGGGCTCTGTTTGGGGCAAGCTGATTCAGCTTCTTCAGTTATGCGGTAAGTTTCTGGAGGTCTCAGAAACTGTCCCCCACCACACCCGGCCCAGGCTGGGCACACCCTCTGTTGGATAGTAGGTGTTCTAAGGGTGGAGTTACTGTGACTCTTACAGGGATGGTGAAATACTTGGAAAGATTACATTTGATAAAACTGAGGATGCTAACAACCAGTGTTACTGAGAACAGACAGAGATGGTCAGCCTTGAGATCTGGGTCCCTCCCTTTGTTCATTGTGGGTGGGGATGGGTCTGGCTCACCTGGGTTCCCCCAGCACCTGGCGCAGTGCTCAGTGAACAGGGGGGAATTGAAAACATCCCCTAGTGCTCCCCAGCGTTGGAGCACAGATGAGGACGAGGCAGGCTACACAGAGGGGAGCAGGCCACAGAGGTGGGGGGCAGACGGAGAGGAGGTGGGGGGTTGGAAGGTGGCTTAGTACTCACCGGGGCCCTTTGGGTCCGGCCAGGGTGCGGGGGCCCCCCTGTGGGTTGGCAGAGCCTGTCCCGGTCTCACTGGCCAGGCTGCTCTGGCTCCCCGAGAGGCAGCTGGCTGGGCGGGTGGGCCCCATCTTCAGTGACTCCACACTGCCACCTGCAAGAAGACCCCATGATTGGCTCTGGGTTGGGCCCTTTGGGCCTTGAACCGAGACAGGGAAGAACTCAGCCTGGACAAGGGAGCTGATCTAGTCTCCTCATTTGGAATTGTGACCTGTATCTATGCGACTGTCCGCCAGAGCCCCTCCTCCCGAGAACAGCCACTGCCTTTTCCCCTATTCACATGGTTGCCATGGTCTAGTGGGAGCCCCACCCTCTGGCCACTGCTGACTGGCCCACAATCTTACAAGGACAACTGAGTGGGCCCTTGGGTCATTTAACTAAGGAACAAGTAGTTACCCACATGAAAATGGACAATGCCCTCGGAGAAGGAGCATGTGGCAGGGGAAGTGTGTGTATATCTGTTAACACAAGAGGGACATTCACTGCTGCCTTTAGTAACTAAGGAATCCTCATTCAGACACAGTTGTTAGTCCCCGCCTGCTGAGAGAGCAGAAACGGGGTCCGCAAGACTCCACTCTGTCTTTCTGTCTCCTGGACCCGCTTGGTCACAGCTGAGAGTTGGTATGAAGAGAAAGGGAGAAGGCTATGGTGGTGTGGAGAGGGACGGAAGTATACAGCCTGCCCCGGAAACCAAGGCTGGCAGGTGAGTGTGCTCCACATTTTCCTAAGAGAGAATCTTCAGCTTAAAGGGGACTAGGAGGTCATCTGGTCCAGGGACAATTTAAACCCCATGCATCAGCCCTGCCTACTGACACTGATCACTTGGAAAACTCCATGGAGAAGGATTCTAAGGCCTATGTCAGGCTCTTTGGGAGAGAGTATCATGATCAACTAGTAATGTCTGCCATGGGCACAGGCGCAGAAGTAAAAGTATGTGTGCCAGGCATTTGGCATGTCTTAACGAGTGCAGATGGCCACCCCTGCAGGAATGCCTTCCATATCAGTTCTGGCAGGAGATCACCCAGCTTTCCATTTCTTTTCAGCTTGGGGCAGTTATTGAAAAGCTTTCTTCTTATGTACTAAAAATTGGCCTCCGGAAACATCTTGCAAATATCCCAGTTCTAACCTCTGGAGTAACTGTGAATGAAGCTGGTCCCATTCCTGGGAAGGCCCTTCATGCGTGGGAAGGAAAATGTGCCCCCAGGCCTTCTCTGCGTGTACACCTGAGCCTCCCTTCCGTCTGTTCGTGGTGGTTTTTTACTTTTGGCTGCTGTGTGCAGTTTGCGGGATCCCAGTTCCCCGACCAGGGATTGAACCCACCACAGTGAAAGCCCAGAATCCTAACCACTAGGGCACCAGGAACTCCCTTTTCCGTCTGTTCTTGAGTGGTGCCAACCCTGTAGCTCCCAGTCGTCCCAGCCAAAGGCCCACTTTGCCTCCTGGATCTAGAACCATTCCACCAACCCCCACCGAGGAGCTGCTGGGAAGCAGAGGCCACAGGAGGAGGAGAGCCACCGGCCTCGGGGCTTGGGAAGCAAACAGTGCTGCTCCCTTCACTTCCTGTCAGCTAAGTCAGTCACTTACCTGACTCGCCCCAGGGTTTGTTGCCTTTCGGGTCCCTGACCCCAGCGGGCGGGAGTCTGTCATCCAGGCTGGAGGAGCTGAGATCAGAGTCGCTGTCACTGTCGCTGGAAACCACTGGAAAAGAGACACCAGCACAGGAGGTCACCCCCCACTCACCCCCAACTGGCCACTGCCAGCAGGTGTGTCCGACAGAGGGGACCAGGGCAGGCCTCCTCCTCCTGCTAAGACGAGATGGCATGGGATCTCTGCCGGTCCTGGTGTTTGGAACATGGGGCTGGCAGGGGACTCCTTTCTGCCAGGCAAAGAGGTGAGTGCCAGGGCAGCCCATCTCCACACGTCACCCCCTCCCTGGGGCTGGATCAGAAGCCTCTCGCTGGGAGGAGCCGATTATCCGCTTTGGTGCAGGCCCAACTACTCTGAAGCATGCACTTGGCAATGCTTAAAGGCATCCAGTGATGCCCCGCAGGAATAATTCCAGTCCTCGCTGACCTGACAGAGGGCTCCAGGCCCCTGACATTCGCTAACTAGCAGAAGCTTCGCAACAACTCTGCAAGATAGGAAATAGCATTGTCCCCATTTCCCAGGCAAGGAAACTGAGGCCCTTGACCACAATGAGATGCTTTCTCTGGTGGGCTGGCTCCACAGACTGTGTTTATAACCACTCTGATTCCACTGGGAGGACTGAACTCGGAGCCAGCAGGTCTGGGCTCTCATCCCAGCTCATCCAGTAACTCCCAGTGGGGTCTTGTGAACGCAGAAGGGAGCCAGGCTGGTGGGGCTGGAATCTCAGGAGAGGGGAGGGGAGGGGGAGCTCCCATGGTGAACACCCACTGCGGTAGAAACCCTCTTTTCTGGACTAAATGGGACCATATTTGGCTGGTTAGTCAACAGTGGGAGTCGTAATACAGGATCTATTCATACATTAAACACTCTAGTTTCATTTTCAGCTTAGAAATGTGCATCTACTCGCCAATCTTTTGATGTAGGGCTTGGGTGCTTCTTTGAGATCAGCCCACATGGTCTTTCATGTCTAAACTGCATCTATACTGCATTGCCTGTGATTCCCAGATTCCATTTCTTTAAACTGAAGCTGAGCTTAAGTGGCTCCAACAGTAAAGAATCTGCCTGTAATGCAGGAGACCCCAGTTCAATCCCTGGGTCAGAAAGATCCCCTGGAGAAGGGAATGCAACCCACTCCAGTATTCTTGCCTGGAGAATCCCATGGACAGAGGAGCCTGGTGGGCTACAGTTCATGGGGTCGCAAAGAGTCAGACACGACTGAGTGACTGACACTTTCACTTTAAAGACACAGCAAAGCAAGAGCCCAAACTCCCACCCTCCTCTACTTCTTCAGCTTCATCCCCCACAACTGTACAACCGGCTCTCCTGCCTGAGGCTCCTCTGGCCCCAGGCCACCTGGAGCTCCTGCCAAACTGTCAGCACCTCCTGCAGGGACTGGCTTTCCTCTCCCCAGAATTCCCTGCCCACCCTTCTCCTCCTGGCTTAGTTTGGGTACCGCCTCCCCCAGGAAGCCCTCTATGGTCTCCATCTGGTTGGCCGAACATGCTGTGTATTTTGCTACACTTGCAGCAACCAAACTTTCTGCTTTAAGTGTTGTGTGTGTGTTTTCCCCCAGCAGACTTGGAGGTTCCTGAAGGCAGGGGCCAAATCACATCATGACTGAGCCTAGCGTGCTTCTCCCACAGACCTGATCCTGGGGGTGGGGCAAGAGGGGTGCTAACGGTTTGTTTCCAGCTTTGCCTTCCTCTGCCTGCTTACGGGTTTTGCTCTTTCTGCTGTGCTTCTTTCTCTCCTCACCCTCGAGGCAGAGTTCTGCTTTGGCTTTTTGGGCTTTCCAGATCTAGAATCAAAAGGAGATGGAGACTTGGAGGGGTTGGGATCCACACGCCTGCCCCATTCGTTGTATTTGAGAAACGTAAGTAAAGGCCTGACTTATTTTGCAATTGCTTTTTAGGTCCCAGACTGAGTTTCTTTGATTAAGAATCCACTGAGATCTGATTTTATGGGCATTCGTTTTACAAGCATTTACGTATTTTTTGACTCATGCACTGACTGACTAACCGCCAACCTTGTGGGTCCCCAGACAAACGGAGTGTGAGGGGGCAGGAGTGAGCAAGCATCTCTCCTTTGGGGCAGATGCAAAGGGATCTGGAATATTCTGCCCCTGCCCCCAGCAGGAGGGTGTCCAGCAGCCTGTTAGGCAGTGGGAAGTCCCTGAGGAGAACACAGTGACTGATCTCCACATTGGTTTTCTCATCTCCCTGGTAGAGATGCTTACTCCAGTACTCTTGCCTGGAAAATCCCATGGACGGAGGAGCCTGGTAAGCTACAGCCTGTGAGGTCGCAAAGAGTCGGACACGACTGAGCGACTTCACCTTCACCTTCACTCCTTCTTCCTGACTTGGAATGTTCTGTCTGCCCCATGCTGGATATGCTGGATCTTTGTAATTCTAGGGTGGAGTGGGAAATATGAGGCTGGGGCAGCAGGGGATAGCGGGACATGACATGGGGCTTCATGGTATGGAAATAATACCTGGATCCTTTGGTGCCAATAAGCAGATGCTGCAGGGCATGACATACCAAGAGCTTCCAAGACTCCGGGTTATGGTGGCCAGCCCATTCACCCCATTCCTTCACTCCCTGTCCTATCATCTGTGGCACCTGGTCACAGTGTTGGGTTGAGAGTGGGCTTAAGTTGCAAGAGTACTGCTGAGCTATGTTGCAAGAGCGTGTTTTGCTGGGAGGGGTAGGTCTTGTCCAAAGCCCCAGCCCTGGAGGTGGGGCTCGGGCACCATGTTGCCTGGTTCCCATATGGTGCCTATGCTGTGCAAGGTTTAGAAAAAATAAACCTCCCCAAGTGACAGTCAGTGGGCTTGTTCTTTGTCTCCTTTTATAGAACCCCAAGGGCCATAGCTGTGGAAGCGGGAGAACAGCCCTAGATGACAACTAAGCTCACAAAGGTGTCGCAGAGCAGAGAAGCAGCCAGCGAGGCCGCATTCCTTTTGAATGCATCTCCCTTGGCTCAAGCATTGTTGTTCATTGTGTCTGGGATTTCAAGCAGGGGGCCAAGCCTCAGCTTAGAGGTCTCTGTGATGCAAACCCAATCCTGTTTCTAATCCACTCTAATAAACCTCACTCGAAAGGAATAGCCCAAGGAAGTCAGCAGTGTTGACACCTGGCCTTGGCACTTACTGTCATTGGGAAAGAAAGATGCTGAAGAGACAATGTGGAGAACATCCCTGGACACTGCCCAATGCAAACGCCATTTACCCCAGTTCTCCTCCAGCAGCAAAGGGAGAAGTTTTTCTTCCTCCTCCCCCTCCAAATGTCGCTGTAAAACCCAAACCTTGGTTAATTTGCCGTTCGATTGCTGTTGCCACCTTTCTCTCTACACGACAGCTGCAATCGTAAATCTTCCAGGTCTATTAACAAAGCTTTTAGGCTCATAAATCTTTTGGCCCTTGCTCCTCCATCCTCAAAACACTCTGTGTGTCTGAAGGCTGATTTTTTACCTCTAATTCCCCAAAGGCTGAGTCTAGGATGGCCTGGTTGGTGACAAGTGCTTGTATTCTGCCCACGCTTGATTTTTCAGGTTGAAAATGGGAAAACACCAGGGAGAAGACTGTCTTGATAGCTTCCTCAAAAAGAAGGTGTCACTAAGTGGATTCACTGGAACTCTGCCAGGAGGCAGGGAGGAGGCCCCCCTGCTGCAGTGGCCTGGGCCCCTGGACCACTTGCTTGGGGACCTGGCATCCCTGAGATTTTCCCATCATGCCCCAGCAGGGCTGCCCCATTCTGCCTGGCTCTCATCCTCAGCAGCGGACAGCACCAGCGCCAGCCATGCTCACTTCTCTGGGTATTTTTTTTTCCTCTTGGATGGATTTGCAATTTGATTGTCACCATGGAAACTCAAGAGTTTTGGTACATGAAGGTGGGGGGAAGTCTTCCCTTTCGGAAAGTCTTTCCAACTGCTGCAAAGAACATGTGTGGCAGCTGCTGGCTTGTGGAGAAACCTTGCCTGCAATGGTCCAGGGTACAGGCAGGATGCTGGCTACGTGACCTCATAGCCCTGCACTAGGATTTAGTGAACCCATTTCCTGGCTCTGATCTGCCACCCTCTCTCTTTGTGACCCTGGGGGTACCTCTCAGGGCTTCACCACACACAAAAACAGGCCAACCTAGACAGCCTAGACACTCTGGGTCTTGAATTCTAGGATTCAACTTCAGGTCAGCTTTGATCCATCAGTGGAGAGATCCCAGTGCCCCTCTCTGGCTGAGAGACGGGGGGATGTGATTTCTGGGCTACATGACATCCGCCTGCCTGGCACAAGGACAACCAGCAGCCTGTGAGCTTGGGAGGCCCTTGTGAGTTGCTGCTGCTCTGCTTGGAGGCTCCCAAAGCCCCCAGAAATTATGGGAATTAGAGAGGAAGAGATATTTTCAGCAAACATTCTGCCAAGGCAAAGCAGATGGTGGAAAATTTTGCATGCTAAAAACAAAAAAAAACCCCAACTTTTATTGTAAAGGAAAGATAAGGCCCCGGGGAATGCAGAGACATCCCCAATTAGCCTTACCCAGCCCACCAGGCTGGCGCGGCTGCAGAGAAGAGTCAAAAAGATGTCCCCACGGGGACAGGTGATGGCTGTGCCACCCGCAAGTGGGGCCAGGCTCGCAGCCCAAAATCCCACCAAGATGCCTCCCACGTCTGGGGCTCTGTTTGGCGGCAGCAGGAGGGTGGTGTGGGGGTGGTGAAGAGGCACTGGCTCTGAGTCAGACAGTGTCCTGGCTCTGCCACTTGCCAGCTGTGTGACTTCGGGCCAGTTCCTTCACCTTTGTGCTTGGCAGGCTCACCTATGAAAGGGGGCAATGATGGATCCCCCCCTGGGTTGTTGTGAGCATTAGCAGAAATAACACAGACAGTGTCTGGCACATGGCAGATGCTTGATAAATGAACTATTTTATTTGGGGGGCATCCTGAACTCATGGCTCACACCATGTGGCATGGGGATGGCCTCTGGACCCAGCATGTTTGATGCCCAGGCCAACCTCACAGGGGTGGACTCTCATTTTCTAGGGGAACTCAGATTTCCAAGTCGTGCTTCATGAGACATTGAAGGCTTCAGAGTCTGTCTGGAGGCTGAGCTGGATTGGAACCCAGGACTATCTGTGGCTGGAATCTCTACTCTTTCTTCCTCACTCAGGATGCAGGGAGTCCCTTGGTCTGGGCTTATCCCAAGGGCTCTGGCCCCCTGAAGGCAGGCCAGTTCATCCTCAGTCCCTTCAACATGCCTTTTCCCATCAGGCAGGAGCTGCCACGTGGGTGAGAAAAACACCTAGTTCACTCCCAACATCTAGGGTTGAATACTGGCTCTGCTTTGGACACTTCTGGACAAATACCGTAATCTCTCTGAACCTCAATCTTCTCATCTGTACAATGGAGACAATAACAATAACAGTAAAATAAGATCAAGTAGGATGTAATGCACTGCAAGTTTAAAAAGCTATTTGAGGGACTTCCCTGGGGGTCCAGTGGCTAAGACGCCTCGCTCCCAGCGCAGGGGGTCTGGCTTCAACCCCTGGTCAGGGAACTAGATCTCACATGCCACAACCAAGAGTTGGCAAGCCGCAACTAAGACCTGGGGCAGCCAAATTCGCTCATTCGCGCCCGACTCTTTGCAACCCCATGGACAGCAGCACTCCAGGCTTCCCTGTCCTTCACTATCTCCTGGCGTTTGTTCCAAGATCCCATATGCTGCAACTAACGATTCCAGTCCTGCAATTAAGACCCAGCACAGCCAAATAAATAAATAAATATTAAAAAAAACTATACAAGCCTATAAATATTTTTCAAAATGAGATTCCAATTCATCCTCTAGGAACTGACCCAAATTGTGCCTGTGTTGGAACGTTTCTCTCGCCCAAGGATGGAAGACAGCCCCCAACCCTGCTCTCCCTATACCTGCTGGTCCTTCTCACACTCCCCACCCCCACTCCCCTCGCCCCCCTGCGCCGGCATTGCACTGTGTTTCCCACAGATGCCTGCCTTGACTTGCCCATTTCTACCAGAAACCCCTTCATGGCAGGGCCACATCTTAATCGGCGTCTGCCTCCTTCCCTCAGCCCCCAGTGCTGGGCCCTGGGCCAAGCGGGCACTCAGTAAATACGTGTTGACTGCTTTCTGAAAAATCCTCCCCAGGAGAGGACATGGCACCCCACGGAGACGGCAGGACGGATGATGGTCAGCGAGGTAATGGCCAGCCAGCTGGGGCTGGGTGTTCAACCAAGCAGGTGCCTCCCCTCCCCAAAGGACACTTGGGTGGGACAAGCCAGGCGACAGGAGATAGTGGCCTCAGCCGGAGCCAGGGATGGACTAATGGAGGGGGGCTGTCGGAGGCCGGTTGCCATGGACACGGGATGAGCGGGCTCTGGGGAGGGGAGCGTACTGTTCATGCAAAACCTTCTCTTCTTCCAAACCCGGGACCCAAGGATAGGTTCTCCCTTTGCTTCGGAAACTTCCCTCAGGGCCCTAGAGAGCAGGGATCTGAAAGGAAGAAAGAAAAATAGCCTCAAGCCCAGGGGGCCTGTCCTAAGGAGGGGCTGAGTGGAGTCAGAGAGCCTCAGAGTCTGCCTCCCTCCTGGCCTGGAGTCTGGAGATCCAGATGACCCTCCCTTGCCAGCTGCCTGACCACCCTGGGCTTCATTTCCTCCCCTCTGAGGTGGGATAGTTGCAGGACTACCACAGAGGGAGGGTGAGGCTGTGGGACCGCCTTCCTTGGTTCCCCTTCTAGGCTGCCCCCGGGATCTCAGCAGAGATGGCCCAGACCAGGCCAGGAATTGAGAGTGGGGAGTGGAGGGTTTCTCCTGCTTGTTTATTCATTGCCATTGATTTTAATTAACTCCCTCTTTGGGGCTTGCAGAGAGACAGGAGGCACCAGATAAAGAAGAAGAATCCTCTCCGATTGATAGAAATGTGGTTGCCAGCACTGACATCCTATGGTCCTGTCCTGGCTGGAAGCGCTCCAGAGAGAAGAGGGGAATGGACAGATGGAAGCTAAGAACAGATTCTGCCAGAGAGAACACAATACCACTACTCTGTAGCGGGGGTGGAGAGTGGTCAGGGAAAGAAGAAATCAGGGAGAGCTTCCTGGAAGAGGTGGAATTTAAAGATGAGCATGATTTTGGCAGGTAGAGATGCTGGGACTGGGGTGTGCCAGGCATCCTGACAGAGGACAGGAAAGGCAAAGGCCAGGTGGTGGGCATCTTTGCGGCCAGGACAGGCTCAAGAGGAAGGTTCCAGACTCAGGCACTTAGGGGACGAGGGGCTGGTCTGGGTGTGGTCTGCAGTACTCCCCTCTGGCAGGTTATTGCTTCTGATTTATGGCAGAGATGCAGCAAAGCGGGCGTGCACCTCCTGCTGGCTCCTCTGTGGGATATGAAATGTGCCTCATCCACTCCACGACGTCAGCGCTCTCTCTCTGTCCTTCTTGATGTCTCTCTGTGTCTCTGACTTCATCTCTTTGTGCCTCTCTTGCTGATGGTTTAAAAAAGTCTCTCTGCCTTTGCCTCTGTTGTGGGCCTTTGTATCCCCACTGTTCTAAGTCTCTCTGCGTTGGTCTCTTGGTCCCTCTTCCCATTTTGGTTGGTGTCTCTCGCTCTCCCGTTACTCCACCTCTCTGTCCACCTGTCTCTGGGTCTCTGTCGGGCACATCCCCTCAGAGTCTGGCCTCAGAGTGCGTCCCTCAGGTTCCCTCATCCTAGAATCTCAGCCCCTGCAAGGCCCATGGCATCTGATCTCATCCTGGGTGTGGGAAGGTGCCGGGGTCCAGCCCCGGTGGATCCAGGGAATTCGAAGGGTGGACGGCATTGGCGTGGAAAGACTTGTTTATTTATTAATGTAAGATTAGATTAGGAAACTATAGTGTAGTAAGAAGATTAAGTGGAGGAAGAGGGCTGAATAGCTTGGTTTACGCGGAAGGCCAATACAATTCCAGACAAGGAATTTGCACCATCTACGTAGGGCCACCGGCGCCCGCTTGAATATCTAAGGGTGCCTCGCCTTAAGCTCCCTTTCGCGCGGGTCTTAACAGCCAGGGCAAGTAAGTAGACCTGGCGAGCCTCCGCGCCCCAGGTGGAGATTCAGCCTGAAGTTAAAGTAAAGAGCAGAGAGAAGGAAAGGGAGAGAAGAAGAAAGAGAGAGAAAGACATGGGGGGAGCCAGAGTCCCAAGAAACCAGGCCGAGAGACTAGTTCGAGAAACTGGCCCCCGGCCCCTGGCCCCTGGCTCCCTCCTTTATTGTTCAGAAGGCCTTTTATACTTTTGATAAAACATGGAGATCAATGGGTAACACAAAATTATGTAGCGTTCGCAGCCCAGACTCTTTCTATACATCATTTTGTATACAAAAGGTCTCAGGTGATTTACATTATCTTCTGGCCAAGAGGCTTGTTAACACTTTTTGGCTCTCTTCCTTAATGAATGTTAATTTTGTTTCCCCTGAAGTGTTTTTCTTTAATCTGCATCTCCTTAACGCATTAAAGTTACATCTATATAGAACAAAGGTGCAGTGGGATATAACAAAGAAGGTACTTAACTCAAAGATCTAATGTTGCTAATACCAGGTCTACTACTTGTTTTTCTATATACCAACTATATCTAAAAATAAAGGATATGAAAATTTGGCAGCAAGCATTGACCCAAAAAATGAAACTTTTAATCAGTCCTATTCTAAAGATTTTGACTCCTCGGAAGCTCCTACATTCCTAGGATGTTCTAAGCTTCCTGTGCCTCCTGCGGTCAGGAGGCCTCAAACAATCACATGTGCAGCTGTAGGAGTCTTGCAGGCAGGCTAGAAAGCCATCAGAGGGTTTTTGGATTGAAACACTCTTTCAAATGCAGAAGACTAAAGCCCTGAATTGACTTTTTCCAGAAAATGTCAGAAGAGTGGAAAAGCAGAGCACAAAAGCCGGCAGATTTTTGTTGGGGTACATGCTTAGGAATTTCCAGAGGGGTCCCTGAAGTCTGAGCACGCCTTGCGTATGTCAGCTTCCTTCCTCATGACCTTGTCACGGGCGGGCTTCCTCACACTGGCTCCCGGCAGGAAGGGCTGTCAGCTTTGCCCAGACTCCATATGGACGCCAGGGGCAACTCAAGCAGGGGCAGTCCAGCCCTTTTTTCCTGTATGAAGATCACTGGGCAGACAGACATTCTTTGCCTCTGCTGCCGAGGCTGGACTAGTGAGTAGGAATCAACCAGCCCCATTCGTGGGGCTGGCCTCCACCCCGTGATGGACAGGAGATCCGGGGAGAGGATGGAGGAGCCGAGCACAGCCAGCCCTGTTATCTCCGAGGGCTTTATTGGAGTCAGATGAGGCAGGCGGGCCCAGATTTATTCTCTTCACCCAGGTCCCCAAAGGCCAAGAAAACTAGAGCGAGTAGAATTAAGTTGTAGGTTCACACGGCAAGACAGGTGAGCAGCTGGAGAGGGGAGCGCTCTACTGCACTTGGCAAGACTTCTGTGGCCATCCAGGGCTTCCCAGGTGGCTCAGCGGTAAAGAATCTGCCCGCCCAGCAGGACATGTGGGTGCGATTTCTGGGCTGGGAAAATCCCTGGAGAAAGAAATGGCAACCCACTCCAGTATTCTTGCCTGGAGAATCCCATGGACAGAGGAGCCTGGCGGGCTACAGTCCATGGATTCGCAAGAGTCGGGCATGACTTCGTGACTATTATACGATAGCAGCAGCAGCTGCTGAGGACATCTGCTTAGCTAGAGCCAGGCTGCCTGGAGTGGGGCTGGGCCTTGCTCTCCCAATTCAGCTCAGATGGGGATTGTGGGGTTGGGGGGCGGCAAGGAATCCCAAGGCTTCACCTTGCAGCTGGAGTCATCCAATCAGCTGAGGCTGTCATTGGATTCGGACAAATTAGAAACGACACCCATGCCCCTGACCTCTGTGGTGTGGCTAATGAGGGCCTCCTGCTCTTGGGGAATCAAGCCCCCAGCCAGCGAGGACACCCAGGACAGGCCAGAGGGCTGCAGGGGCCGGGGTGGGGTGCAGCAGTGGGAACAATGGTGGGTCCTGGCTGCCCAGGGCTCCTGTTCTGGGGGTGGCCCTGCACCGAGCTAGCGTTTGGCTTCACCAAGGACTCTGAAGGTCAAGATACATTAGTAACACATAGGCTTATCTTTCAAAACACAGCCGTGTAAAATGAGGCGAGGGCCTCTGTTTCCCCGAGACTTAGGAGAAGGGCAGAGTTTCCTGAACACCATGGGGATTTCTTATTCTGCCCATGCCAAGGCTACAAGGCAAGTTATCTGACCGCTCCAAGCCTTGGTTTCCTCTTCTGTGAAATGGGACAACAGTAGTGCCTCCAGTACAGGTATTTAGGGGGTGGGGCACTGATCACAGAATACACAAAACCCAGCATGGGCTGCAGTCCACGGCAGCTGAGGCCTGAGACCTGCTTCTCTCACCCACAGGCCCGCGGCACCCAGGCCCTCATCTGAGCCTGGAGGAACCATGGCCGCCCAGAACGCCAACTGTCTGTGTTCGCCCCAGCAAGGTCCTCAGCGGGCTCAGGAGACTCAGCGCCACTCCCCGCTTCTCCTGCCCCGATGGCATGGGTGGTATACCTGTCCCCAAACGCCTAGTGGAAGCCACACACAGCACTGTCCAGCCAGGCCTTTTTACTTTCTGGACCCAAACCACAGACCTACACCATGAAGACCTGGGTCAATGGGGCCAGGCTGGACACACAGCGCCCTTCTCAGATTATTCAAAGGAGCCTCTCTTTTCTCTCCTTTCTGAACAGCTCTTTCTAGCTTATATCTGTCCGCGTATTATCTGGTGGTTTTTATTATCTTCATACATGAAAAAACCCCAGGCACTTCCAACTCCCCAGGATGCTAGAACCCATGCAGGGTGTAAAACGAAGGAGACAGGGAAGGTGATGATGAAGCAGGAGAGACGATGCTGGGCACAGGACCGCGAGGGAAGTTCACAGGCACTTAGCGACTGTTTACCAGGAGCGCGGTGCGATGCTGGGCACAGGACCGCGAGGGAAGTTCACAGGCACTTAGCGACTGTTCACCAGGAGCGCGGAGCGCAGGGTTGGGGTGGCGGGGAGGGAGGGGGTGCTGGGCGAGTGTGACGGGATTTCACGGGCCGCACATAGCAGGACTGTGTGTGTGGCTACGCCCGTGTGTGTATGCACGTGTGTGTGTGCATGTGTGTGTGTGAGTCTGTGTGGCCGTTGCTGAGATGGGGCTGGTCTTTCTGGTAGAGACAGCTTAAATATATAGTCTGAGAGCTGGTGTACCACCTACCAGAAATCTCTGCACAGAGTCTCATCCCCCTGGATTTAGGACGGTGACATAGGAAAGCTGGAAGAGCACAGACTCTCTGTCCCAGACCCCTTCGCCCCATCCTATGCATAGGGAAACCGAGGCCCAGGGAGGAAGGACTTCCAAAAAAGCCAAGTTTTCTGACCCAGGGGTCCCCGTTAAGACACAGGAGCTCAGGACTTCCCTGGTGGTCCAGCGGTTAAGACTCTGTGCTCCCAATGCAGGGGGCCCGGTTTGGATCCCTGGGTGGGGACCTGCATTCCATGTGCTGGAATCACGATTTCTCACGTTGCAAGGAAGATCAGAGATCCCGTGTGCCACAACTAAGATGAGACGCAGCCAAATTAAAGAACAACATGATCCCTGGGTCTGGAAGATCCCCTGGAGAAGGGCATGGCAACCCACTCCAGTATTCTTGCCTGGAGAATCCCATGGACAGAGGAGCCTGGTGAGCTACAGTCCATGGGGTTGAAAAGGAGTCAGACATGACTGAGCAGGGAAAACAAAACAAACTGCCTCACCCCTCCCCTCACAAAAACCCCGGGCTCTGCAAGGCCTGACCTCTAAAGTTCTTATTGATGAGGCCCTGGGGGCGAAAGTGGTGGGTCCCCTCCACAGAAAGCACAGAACCACTGTGGGCAGGATTTGCAGAGTCCGATCAGAAGGAGGGACCCACAGATATGACCTGGTCAGGCTCCTGCCTTCCTCTGGTCAGGTGAAGGGGCAGTGAGTGAGGCGGGCTGGATGTGAGAACTCTCCACTCCTACGGAGACGTGTGCCCACTTTTTTTGGCAACGGGTCTAACTTCTATTCTCTCACTTTCATAGGGATGTAGAAACAAAAGCAATTTCACTTTCTTCAGATTAGCCCAGCGAGGGCGATGATCAAAGAGCGTGAGAGATGGGCTTCCCTGGTGGCACAGAGGATAAGAATCTGCCTGCCAACGCAGGGGACACAGGTTCGATTCCTAGTCCAGGAAGATTCCACATGCTGCAGAGCAACTAAGTCTGTGCGCCACAACTACTGAGCCTGTGCTCTAGAGCCTGGGAGCTGAAACCACTAAGCCCGTGCGCCACAGCTCCTGGAGCCCGCCCACCCGCCTGCCCTAGAAGCAGCGAGCTGCAACTCCTGAGCCCGCATGCCTAGGGCCTGTGCCCTGCAACAAGAGGGGCCACCACAGTGGGAAGCCCACGTGCCGCTCTCTCTAATTAGAAAACCCACATGCAGCAAAGAAGACCCAGTGCAGCAATCAAAACACAAAATAACAGTACCAAATATCTAAGAAAAAAAAAAGCACGAGAGACAATAGGGAGGGGTGGAGACTGTGGCAAACCAGAGACTGTAGGGTCTGTGTGAAGGGAGGAACTGCCATTTAGCCTGTCCAGTTTATCCAGGGAAGGGCAGTATGGCCAGACCTTCTACTTTTCAAAAAAAGAAGCCAGAACTCTATATTCTTTTCATGAGAATTCTCCACCTTTTAAAAAATGTTGTTGATAAATTTAAAGCAGTGAGTCAGGGGGAGTCACTGTTCCACCAGTTTGCGACCTACAATACCAGCAAATGTCCAAGCCTCCCAGGACAGACGGCACCTCGCCTCCAAGTACAGAAGCCCTCCCTCTCTGCTCTGCCTGCTTCTCTGAGCCTCGGCCAGCCTGCCTCCCCCACCTCCCTGCACACAACACGCATTCCCAGCTGCCCTGAAGGCTTTAAGGAGTCCATGCACCACGTCCAGGCTGATGTGACAGAAACAGCAAGTCCTGAATCTGCTGAGGAAACACTGGCGATGACTGAGGGGTGGGGAGAGGGCAGCTAAGCGCCCCCAAGGAGCTTCCAAAATGCTAATTTCTCAGGAACAGAGAAAGAAGGAAGGCAGCATAGCAACAACTGGCTCTGGGCAGTGAGCAATCCTGTCTGAAAATAAAACAGTTTACAATCCACAACCGTGGCTCATTAAGAATGAATGGATCTACTGGTATAAATAGCATGCTGCGTTAAGAAGTCAGGAAACAGCATATGCGTTTGATGGAAAAACGGCTGCCACGAAACTGTTTATTAGCTCAGCCGGCTACAGCTCTGAGTTAACGAGACAGAGGTCTCAAGTTCAAAGCTGAGTGGCTGCCTCGATCTTGGGCCATAGAATGTCTCCATTCCCCCAGTCCTGGTCACAACATGGGGGCCTAGCTCTGGATACGTAGTAACAAGCCTACAGTAAGCTTCTCCTAGTGTCTGAGCTGTAGTATCCCTAGTAAAATATCCAGCCTCTGTTTGAATGCTCCCAGTGACAAAGAGCTCACTATCCTGTAAGATACAAAACACCCAACTCTGTGGTTCAGTGGCTATTGAGCAACAGAGAGTAATTTCCCCCTGCTCTGTTCCAGCTCTGCTTGTGGGGAAAACAGCCTCAAATTGGGCCTCACTGGCCACACCATCTATAACATCTGACGGGATGCAGGCTAGATGCATAAGGAGCAGCCTGAGCAGAAGGGAGCTGGGCCGATCACATCCTCCCCGAGTGTGGACACGGGGTCCTGAGAGTGGGAGCAGAGGCTGAGACTGCAGGGTGTGCAGACTTGCAGTCGTGTCCAACTGCTGGGCGAGCAGAGGCTGGGGCATGGAGCTGATCTCAGTGTTCCCTGAGCAGCAGAGGCAGCTGCTACCCTGAGCTCTAGCACCACAGGCCTGGAAAGACCTTCCTGTCCACCCCTGCTTCCGGAAGGCCTTCCTCAGCAGCCTGGCAGCAACCCCTGACTTGAGCTGTCCTTTGTTGTCTCTGTTCTCAGCAGCCCAAAACCCTCGAACCAAGTCCAGGAGCGGAAAGCCAGCGCGTGTGGCAGGAGCGTGGGCCGGGACTTAGGAGCCTGGAGCCCGAGTGGCCTTGGGCAGATGTCCCCCTCCTCATCCACCACTCAGAGTCAGTTTCACGTCCATAACTGCCCCACTGGCTGTTCGGAGCATCAGAGGAGATAATGGCCGTGAGGCAAGGAGCCCTGGCTGAGGCCAACACAGCACCCCTGACTTGGCTTCTCCAGGCGGACAGGAGATGGCAGTGAGAGGGCGGAAAGATTGGTTGAGGGGTCATTCAGGAAGGGTGGCCCCAGGCAAAACATTTGTGGTTGAGCTGAATCAGACCACTCAACCCAAACAACCCCAAAGCTTGCTTTCACTGGACCGCAAACACAGAACACAGTTTAGAATTCTAAAAAAATTTGTTTAAAATCTAGCAAACCAATGAAGTGATAAGGAAACTCTGATTTTTCTTAAAACTACCCAACTGGAACAAATCTGAAACTCAATGTACTTTTCCAGAATAGACCTTGAAGGGAACCCATGTGTTATTCTGTTCAATTCCATCCAGAAAGGCTGTACTCTGCTCAGGGGAATGATGGGGAGGGGGTGGGAGGGCTCTCGCGGAGGGTCCTGGGAGGGATTGTGACCCAGGCCTCAGCAGGGAGGGGAAAATGAGTTTGCCTCATGGCTACTGGGAGCTCAGGTACCTGTCGGCTCAGCTGGGGCTTTCCGGGGTTTAGGGAGGCAGGCAGAGTAGAAAGGCCACCCTGATCTGGCCAGGCCACAGGGGAGTTATGAAAACTTTAGGTGATGGGGCCCTGGCCCCAGGAGAGGCAAACACAGCAGAATCTCACTGATCCAGGGGTTGGTGCCCTAGGGCCTCAGCTCGCCAACCCCCATCTTGGAGAAGCACACACATCCCAAAAAACCCTCAGAGCAAGTGCTGTATGGACTGGAGACTTGGCTTCCCTGGTGTCTCAGAGGGTAAAGATTTTGCCTCCAAAGCAAAAGACTTGGGTTCCTGGGTTGGGAAAATCCCCTGGAGGAGGGCCTAGCAACCCACTCGGTATTCTTGCCTGGAGAATCCCATGGACAGAGGAGCCTGGTGGGCTATAGTCCATGAGGTCTCAAAGAGTCAGACGCGATTAAGTGACGAACACTTACTTATGTGGGGCTTCAGCTCCAGCCCCACCCCATCTCAGGTGTTCAGTAACTGCTGGGAAAGGTGGGCAGGGCAACCACAGAGCAGACGCAGGGCAGTGCTGTCTCCTAGTCACACACTGGGGGATGAAGACAAAAAGCCCCATCACATTAAGTATTCTCAGCACTGGAGATGAAAGTGAAAGTGAAGTCGTTCAGTCGTGTCCAACTCTTTGCGGCCCCATGAACTGTAGCCTACCAGGCTCCTCCATCCATGGGATTTTCCAGGCAAGAATACTGGAGTGGGTTGCTATTGCCTTCTCCAGGGGATCTTCCCAACCCAGGGATCGAACCCGGGTCTCCTGCATTGTAGGCAGACGCTTTACCACCTGGAATACTGGAGGTAGAGACATACAAAATCCTGTCTGAGAAAAACTGCCAGACTTAATGACTTCAGCCAGATCAGTTCAGCTCTCCATCAACAGGGAATCAGGCTCCTCCAGCACAGGTACCAGCCTACTTCTATTATGATGCAAGGTTGCAGAAGCAAAAAGCTTAATTTTCTAGCCTCTTTTTTTCTTTTCTT
This sequence comes from Capra hircus, assembly GCF_001704415.2. Taxonomy (NCBI): domain Eukaryota; kingdom Metazoa; phylum Chordata; class Mammalia; order Artiodactyla; family Bovidae; genus Capra; species Capra hircus. Next base: position 22,219,729 of record NC_030826.1, on the reverse strand, counting down.
TATAGTGATGGCTGGAACTGTAGCAACCATCTTGTGGGAAAGAACACAAGGGAAAGAGCAAGAATTACAAAGACATCTGTCCTGACATAACTGAGCTGCTGAACCAAAGCCTCAGCTGCTTCCTCTAAGCTTTCCAGTATACAAGAAAAAAAAAGAAAGTAATCCCTCATTTCCCAAATATGCCAGATTAATATCCCCATTCCCAGAAAATATCTTTCTATACATTGCTCCAAAGTGAGAATCCAGTTGAAAGGAAATAAGCCTTCAAAAGATGTGGCCCAGCTCTAAAGGGATTAAGACCCAAGAGCCCACTGTACCATTTCTACCATTTACATATTATATTTCACAGAGGAACAAAGGGACCTGGGATGCACAAAAACTGACTGTATTTTATTGCTGCCATAAACTTGGAGCAATGACCTACCAAGGGAAAGTAGTGTGTTGCCCACACCCCAGCTGGATTGATCGGGTGGGAGGGTGGAGCTCTGTCCCCAGAGGCAGCCAGGTCAGACCCAGGGCCAGTCACAGGGGGAACTCAGGACACACTGTTTCTCATCCCATCCTGGAGAAAGGATGAACGTCCTGCTACGAGTAAGCCTGTATGGGGCTCGCCAAGGGGTTCTGCAGGCAAGTCCTTGACTAAAATCAACACCCCGTGTCCGGAGGAGGGAGAGTGTAGCAAACTCAGGGAGTCAGCCCACCTGTCCTGAGGCACCAGCGCTCTACCAGCTCTGAGTTTAACGCAGAGGAAAGAAACCCTTCATATCTTTCTCTGACACATCCTTTGTGTTATTTTTAACATTTAGACCTTTAATCTGTCTGCACTGTGTTTCTGGGTACACACAGAATGGGATGGGAATCTAATTATGCTCGCCCTGCTTGTTAAATAAACCAGTTATTTTCCCACTGAAATGAAAAGCTCCCTATCTTCAGCTTCCATACATCCTTAGCTCTGTTATTTTTCTATTCTGATCCACTTATCTATATAAAATAGATATTCTGTTTATTCTGGTAACAATATCATACCGTTTCTCTTGATTATAGTAATCTACCTTTTGGTTATAGTAACTCTTTAAAAAATTGAAGTATAGCTGACTTACAATGTTTCAGGTGTATAGCAAAGTGATTATATATACTTTTTCAGATTCTTTTCCATTATAGGTTGTTACAACTGTGCTATACAGTAGGTCCTTGTTTATCTATTTATCTTGAAGGACTGGCCCCAGGTAGCAGACGAACACCAGTGCCAACCCAGTCCTACCTCTTGCTTCCCTCGCAAGCCTTGTGATTGTCCAAGGAGCTTATTTTATTTTCAGTAGCTCCCAGTGTTTGGAGGTGTGCCAAGACCACTCCAATGGAGAGGATTAGTGAGCACCTAGATCAGGCTGATTGGAAGGCACACCTGCAGGCAGCAGGTTTTAAAGTATGCAAATAAGTCCTGAGGGACTGCAAGCAAAAGGTCCTGTTGGCCACCAGAGCCTTGGGGGTGGGGGGGTGGGGAAGGCACCTGCTGGCTTTAGTAAGGCGGACAGGGCACAGGAAAGTGCCAGGTGGACCAGGGAGATGGCAGTTGCCCGGAAAAGGCGGTAAGAGCTAGCAGTGTGTATTTGTTAAACCCAAATCCCCACATTATCCCTCCCCACCTTTTCCCCTTTGGTAACCGTAAGTTTGTTTTTTATGTCTGAGAGTCTAAGTTTGTTTTCTATGTCTGTGAGTCCATTTCTGGTTTGTAAATAAGTTTACTTGTACCATTTTTAGATTCTACATATAAGGGAACTTGCAGGATATTTGTTTGACTTCATTTAGAATGCTAATCTCTAAGTCCATCCATATTGCTGCAGATGTCATTATCTCATTCTTTTCTAGGGTTTAGTGATATTCCACCCTATGGCCTTCGATAAGATTCCGTAATTTTCTCTGTGTTTGAGTTGTAGTCTTTAAAAATTCGTTTCTTGACATTTTACAATTTTTTGTTGCAACTATGAATGGATTTTTCCATTTCTACTTCTAATAAGTATAGTTTAAAACGGTTGATTTTTTGCAGCAAATGGTTCACACCAACAGCTGCACAGTAGTCTGGTGTAAACTACTGATTTACTTCCTGTCCTGTCACTTTCCAGTTGTCTCATTAATGCCAGTGGGTTGTTTTTGTAGATTACCTTGGTTTTCTTGCATACAATTACATCATCTACAAATAAGATAATTTTTTCTCTTTTGGCTGCACCCTGTAGCTTGCAGGATCTTAGTTCCCCAACCAGGACTGAACCCAAGCTCTGTGCAGTGGAACTGAGGCGTCCTAACCACTGGACCACCAGGGAATTCCTGAGAATTTTTTCTTTTCCAATAGTAACAAGTAATTTTATTTTCTTGCCTTATTACTTTAGTTAAATACTACAAAATACTGTTGAATGATGGTGATGATGGAGGTATTTTTGACTTGTTCTTTGATAGAACATGGCTTCTGTGCTTTATCAGTTAATGTGATACTTGGTGCTACATTTCTGCTTTTTGGGTAAGTTTTGTCATATTTAAGTATATCTTTTTATTCTCACATTATTTAAACTGTTTATTTAGCAATTTTTTTGAAACTTAGGGAGAAAGACATTTAAAAATAAGCTAGAGCCACAAAACAAAAAGACATACTTAACTTCACAAAAATGAAAAGAAATTGGTTTTAAATGGTAAAATACAATATATATGGAATCTAGAAAAATGGTGCTGATGAACCTATTTGTAGGGGGGCAATAGAAATGCAGACACAGAGAGCAAACTTGTGGACTCAGCAGAGGAAGGAGAGGGTGGGGTGAACTGAGAGAGTAGTATTGCAGCATCTACACGACCATATACAAAGACAGCCAGCAGGAACTCACCCTCTGAGGAAGGGAGCACCACCCAGTACTCTGCGCCAGCCTAGAGGGGTGGGATGGGGAGGGAGGTGGGAGGGACGCTGAAGAGGGAGGGGACATGGCTGATTCATGTCAATGTAAGGCAGGAACATTGCAAAGCAACTATCCTCCAATTAAAAATAAATGTAAAAAAAAGAATGAAAAAAATGGCAAAATGCTATAAGGCTAAAGTCAAACAAAATGTAAAGTCAAGGAGAAAAATATTTGCAACTCATTTAATATCCCTAAGGAACATCTATTAATACAAATCAGTAAGAGGAAATAAACAACATAATAAAAAATGAGCGGTGAGTTTAAACAGCCAATTAAAAAAAGGGAAGCTTAAATATCAATAAATTATAAAGATACGAAGAGATAGTCAAATGTAGAAATTTTAAAAATGCAATATCATTTTTCATCTAGTATATTGGGCAAAATGATAAACACCAATAATATTTTATGGCAGGCAAGGATTCAGGTATAAATGGGCACAAAAGGCTATCATTTTCAGAATATAATCTGGTAATGTCTGTTGAAAATTAAAACACACAATTTGTTTTGGAGTACCTGCCCCATGGAAATAGAAGCATCATATACACATAAGGACGTTTCAGTATTGCTTACAGAGGCAAAACGCCAGAAATCATCTGAATGCCCATCAATAGGTGAATAATTAAATCACAATATATAATATGATAGGATTTTATGCAGCCATTAAAAAGGATACAGTAAAATCTATATCTATTGACCTGGAGGGATGCCCATGATATTCTTTTAAGTGAGAAAAAAACCAGCTTGCAGAGTTATGGGTAAGAGCCTATTTTTATCGTTAAAAACAAAACAAAAAATAACCCTATAGCAAGTATATGGTGGTAGCACAGGGAGAAAGGGGTTTGGAGATGATGGCAGGCAGAACAGATTTTAATTTTTCATTGACTTTTGAATTGTTTACACTTGTTAAAAATATATCAGGTCTGCTCATGTATTTAAAAATTAACAAAGAAAATTTGAAGGAGGAAGAAAACGAAGCTGCCTCAGAAACATCAATACATTTCACCTGATTGCTCTGTGGACTGCAAAGTCCATGGCTTCTGTCTATCGATTCGCCTTTCTCCTCCAAGTGAAGTGCACCAGTGGGGGGGAGACATAAGTGCACCAGCCCCAAAGCAGAGAGAGAGACAGACAGAAGAGAGTGTTAGGGAGGGAGGGTCAGAGAGAGGGAGCTGGTGCCACCTCCACATCAGGGACTATGGGGCTGGAGGGGATGCTGTCTTTGGGGACCCCAGAGACAAGAGCCCCAGAAGAGGGCTGCCTCAGCAGGGCAAGGTGGTTTTCACTGACTCCACGTGTCTCCAAAGAATTGACGCTTTCAAACTGTGGTGCTGGAGAAGATTCTTGAGAGTCCCTTAGAGAGCAAGGAGATCAAACCAGTCAATCCTAAAGGAAAGCAACCCTGAATATTCATTGGAAGGACTGTTACTGAAGCTGAAGCTCCAATACTTTGGCCACCTGATGCAAAGAGTCAAAGACCCTGATGCTGGGAAAGTCTGAGGGCAAAAGGAAAAGGGATCGACAGAGGATGAGACAGTTGGATGGCATCATGGACTCAATGGACATGAATCTGAGCATACTCTGGGAGATGGTGAAGGACAAGGAAGCCAGGGTGCTACGAAGGCCAGACTTAGCAGGCAGGCTCCAATCTGGACCACAGACTGCAGCTCTGGCCCCAGCCCGCTGCCTGGCACCCAGCATCACTGACAATGGGGCTGCAGGTGGCCACTTTCCTATACCCTTATGGTCAGGGAGCCTGGGGGGTTTCTTACCTGGTCTGTAGAGGGAGGCCAAGTTCATACTGGAGTAGACAGGTGACCTCCATGTTGCCTGGCCTGGCTTTGCTGCAAACTCAGTTAATAAGGGATGCCAGATCCAAGTGTGTGGGCTGCTGGCCTCCTCGCCCACATAATTAAAAGGCCATCTGTGTGTCTGTGTGGCTGAGGAGAAGACAAGAGAAGGTCTTGCCCTTCCCCAGGGATGTGTGTGTTTGCTTGTGTGTGCACATGTGCACGTATGTGCCACACCAGGGCTGGAGCAGACAGGGCAGAGAGTGCCGTTTGGGGTAAGGTCTCAAGGCCTCTCCTCCTCAATCTGTGGGAAGCAACACTCCGGGCCTGCACTCTCCACAGCCTTGTCTCTTTCCTCGGTCACACAGACACACCCACCTGGGCTGGGGCAGGAGAAAGCCCCAGCGCTGGGGGTGGAAAAGGAACTCCTCTCTGCCCACTGCCCCCTGCCTGCCCAGGCCCCACCTGCACTCGCCATGGTCCCCATCAAGACTCATATGTGGCGGCAATGGGCAGTGATGGCAGGGAAGGCCAACTCATGGGAATTAAAAATGCAAACAGTCCAGGAGAATTAGCCAGGAGGGCGCACTGCAAAAAGCCAAGTGATGCTGATAAAAAAATGTCTGGAGAACCGAGGCTGAGCTGTTAATGCTGATTATGTCTGGAAGGGCTGACCTCCAGGGGATTTTTACCTTGTAAATTATACCATTTGACAACTCTCAAAATTGTATAATAAACACGTCTTACTTTTGTAACAAGACAATCAAAGTCCAAACGATATGAAGACAAATGCCACGTCATAATCCAAAGACAGAGATGTTCGAGAGCCACTCAAAAGCAGCTGCCAGGCCCACTAACTTGGGTCCATCGCCCCCCAGGGTCAGGATAAGCCCTCATCCCTCTGGCCACCGTGTCTCCTGCAGGACCTTAGACTCTGAGTCTTGGGCTAGAACTTGGGCACTTCCAGGCACAAGGAGCCAGAGCCCCAAGGGCAGGACCTCACCTTCTGTTCCCAACTTTCCCACACCCAACTCAGACAATCCCTCCCCTTCTCTGGGCCTCAGGCTACTCATCTATAAAATAGGGCTACAAAATTGCTGCCCTGTCCACTTCTGGAGCCTGTTGTGAGACCAAGAGCTTTGAAAATGAATCTGCAAACAGTGCAACGTCATGCAAGCAGTGGAGAGCCATCCACCACGCCTGGCACTGCTGCCAAGACCCGCGATGGCGGCCATTCCCCTTCTGATGCTGGCCACTTAGGGCACACCTGCATCAGCTGGCCACCACAAACACCAAGGGGCCCTGGCACACTATCTCTTTGCGTTTCAGGACCAGGGAAGCCAGGTGCCCCTTTCTCTGACACATAAGACAAGTGATGAGAAGAGATGGTACACATCTGCCTTAGAAAGATACATTTTCATTCTTTGTAAGAAACCTCAACTGACATCACATTTCTTCACACACCCACAAGCACTGTTCACAGCAGCCCTGCCCCCAAATTCGCGCTTGGCTGTGACACGGCCCGCAGAGGCCCCTCCCACTGGAAGCAAGCACCCTGCTGAGGTCCAGCTGCCCATGTGGTGCAGATTGAGCTGAGGGCACAGAGAGGGACGCAGACCAGTGTGAGCTGCGTGGGGGTGTGGCAGGCGCTGGCCGGCGCCCAAGGCCGCGCTCGGCTGGTCGATGAGCCGAATGTTGGCTGCCGTCCGGGGAGAGGGGCGGTGGGGGCCTTACCTCTCCCTCGGGCCCATGTATAGACGCGGCTGATCTCAGTGCTTCTGGGCTCTTGCTCTGCTGGCTCCACAGGCAACGGTCGGAAGGAGGGGTGATCAGCCTGGCCGGGGGTCTTCAAGGGCAGGATGAACTTGGGGATCCCTTTGTAGAACCAGGCCCCCGACCTCTTCCACACCTGGTGGGGGGAGACATCGGCTCAGAGCACAGGATACAGAGCACCCTTCCCTGTGCTATGCGCCCCCTACCCCCCCGAGCCAGCCCTCCCTCCCAGACGGTGCGCAAGAAGCCATTGCCTCCCTCCTGCCCGCCCCTTCCCCTTGAGATTCTGGGCAGAGACACAAGAGGCGTGAGGAAGAGCCGGGCTGGCCACAGCCTGGTGTGGGCTGTGGTTTTGGAGAGCTTCTTGGGAGGCGGTCATCCCTGTACAGGGCACAGACGGGCCGGAGCTCAGAGTGAGCCACAGATTAGAATTCAGAGCGGAGACTGCAGTGAGGTCGCGGAACCCTTAACATCTGCTTCAGAAAACGTCAAGTGCTCCGTAATCTCTTTCGTGATGAAGGAAATGCCTTCAGGGTATTTGTAAGAAGAGTAGGAGTGTGTGAAGGAAGGCCCCGACTTTTTCGGAGAAGAGGAACCTTGGAGGGGGTCAGAGCAGCCATGCTGGGTTTGAATCCTGGATTTGTCGCCCCATAGCCCGAAGATCTGGATGCATTGACCGCCCCCCCACCAGTTTCATCTTCGGCAGGTGGGAGGCAGGAGCAGCGCTGGCTCCCAGGGCGGCCAAGAGGGTCAGGCTCACGTGTGAATGTAAATCCCCACAAGCCGGGGCCGGGCACAGAGCAGCCGCTCGATAGACATGGTGCCCATGACCCTCATGGTCACCCTCCTCCTCTCATCTGATGCACGCGCAAACAGGGGATCAAGGGGGACAATCTCACATCAGAAGACCAGGACTTCCCTGGTGGTCCGGTGGTTGAGAATCCGCCTGCCAATGCAGGGGACATGGGTTCGATCCCTGGTCCAGTAAGATCCCACATGCCGTGGGACAACTAAGCCCACTCGCCATAACTACTAGAGCCTGTGCTCCATAACAAGAGAAAGAGAAGCCCGAGGCCTGGAACTGGGGAGGAGCCCCCGTGCGCCATAACTAGAGAAAGCCCGTTCACAGCATTGTTAACCTGGCGCAGTCAAAAATAAATAATAATTTTTAAAGAACCAGAAGACCTCGTTCTCTGGAGGACAGCATTTCCCACCCCCTGACCCTCTGCACCACCCTGCTTCTGCGGGGCGTTAGCAGGGGCTGGGCCAAAAACAAACAAACAGACAAACAAAATAGAGAAGAGCCCCTGATCACGCACCACACACTGCACAGCGGGAAGCACTCAATTAAACCGAGCTGCTGCTGCAGGACTCCTCAGAGCCTTAACACGCAAAACGTGCACAACGATCTCCAACAGGGCAAAAGGAGACGTAGTGCTTCCCACGTGGAGCCTACCCAGCAAGTTTCCTACAGACACTCAGTCCTGGTGACGGGTCTCCAAAACCTTAACTTCATGGTACCGCACTTCCTGTTCACTCGTGGATTGACGTGCGCCTGTTTTTCCAAGTAGATGGCAGTCACCTCCTGATGCTCCAGAGTGACAGACACCGGACTATGGAGCCCAAACCCTGTCCCAGGCATGAGTCACTCAGCCCTCCCTTCCAGCTTCCCTGTGCAGAAGGGCCTGTTTCTGGGTGTGGCTCTTGAATAACATAATAGTGTTATGTTCTGTTCCTTGGTGCCTCAGACGGTAAAGAATACGCCTGCAATGCAGGAGACTGGGGTTCGATCCCTGGGTCAGGAAGATCCCCAGGAGGAGGAAATGGCAACCCACTCCAGTATTTTTGTCTAGAAAATCCCATGGACGGAGGAGCCTGGTGGGCTACAGTCCAGGGGGTCACAGAGAGTCAGACATAACTGAGTGACTAACACTACACTTGAATAATACAGAACCCATCTAGTGGGATGAATGCTTCATGGAGCCACCTCAGAAAACTCTGATCCTCTCGCAGCCCTCCTACAATATGTATTTATTTCTTTGAATCGGTAATGTATGCACAAGATCTAAAGTTCACAAAGCGTGAAATCAAAATGTCTCCTCCCCCATTCCCAGAGGCATCCAGTGATACCGGCTCCTTGAGGACATTCTATTATTATCCCCATTTTCCAGATGAGAAAACTGAGGTTTGGACAAATTAAGCAACTTGCTCAACTCCAGTTCACCATTCTGTTGGCCTCTACTTCACACCAGAGGTCCTAGAGTCTCATCTCAACAGTCTAAAGATGTGCGGCAGGGGCTCTCTAAATTGTGGTTGTGAGAGATAAATCCTCAGTAGGTCATTCATCAGTGTCATGGACACCAAGGGTCTGGATGCTTAGAGGGTGCGGAAGTGCCAAAGAGGGAGAGGAGACAAACACAAGCAGTCACTGTCAGCGCCACCCTGTTCCTGCAGAGCTGCTGCGTGGCTCCTGAGACCAGGTGCCCAAGCCCAAAAGGCCATGTGGAAGCTGGCAAGGGGCTTACCTGGCCTCCCTCTGCTAAGCGGAGGCCTGGGCATCCAACAGTGCTGGCATTACCTGCCCTCCCCTGGCACCCAACCTACTGCCTCCACATGTGTGAGCCTCAGGGAGACCAAGTGAGGCAAACCCTCTGTGACTGGTGGGGTCTGGGCAGGCTTAGGACCTGCATTGCACTGCCTCCCTAAACAGCCATGGTGGCTGCTTTGTCTTTTTTATTTACATTATTCCTGAGAAATACATACAGAGCAAGCAAAATTAGGGTCTTCCCTCATAGCTCAATTGGTAAAGAATCCTCCTGCAATGCAGGAGAGCCTGGTTTGATTCCTGGGACAGGAAGATCTGCTGCAGAAAGGATAGGCTACCCACCCCAGTATTCTTGGGCTTCCCTTGTGGCTCAGCTGGTAAAGAATCCACCTGCAATGTGGGAGACCTGGCTTCAGCTTCAATCTCTGGATTGGGAAGGTCCCCTGGAGAAGGGAAAGGCTACCCACTCCAGGATTCTGGCCTGGAGAATTCCATGGACTGCATAGTCCATGGGGTTGCAGAGTCAGACACGACTACGCGACTTTCACTCACTCACTCACTGGTAGCTCAGCTGGTAAAGAGTCTGCCTTCAGTGAGGGAGACCTGGGTTCTATCCCTGGGTTGGGAAGATCCCCTGGAAAAGGGGATCTTCCTGCAACCCACTCCAGTACTCTTGCCCAGAGAATCCCATGGACAGAGGAACCTGGCAGGCTACAGTCCATTGGGTTGCAGAGAGTCGGACATGACTTATCAGCTAAACACGGCACAGCGTGTGCAAAATTAGGACAATAACAAGAGAGCATAATGAAGACAGCCAAGCAGATAGAGCCCTGCTCAACACTGGACTGTGAATTGTCTTACACCCTTCCCTGGGCATATACCCAATTCAGTCTCCTCCCCCTTCCTTCCTTCCTTCCTTTTTTGGGAGAATAAATCACATAGATGCTATTCTATGAGACTTAACTATATATCATAGCAGTTGTTCTGTGTTAATAAATACTGTAATGGTCTCTATATCAAACTATGGTTTGGATTTATTAAACTTAATTAAATCACCCTCCGCCCCACCATTGGATGAATGTTTAAATTGTTTCCTATTTTTCACGCTTCTGAACAGCACTGCAACCAACACCCTGACACACCCACCAAGAGACAGGCTTCGGATACTGCCTGAGGAAGTATTCCCAGGAGATGAACTGCTGGGTCAAAGGATGTGTGTTCATTAAGATGACACGTATTGTCAGCCTGCTCTCCAGGAAGAAAAGTCAGTTCCCCAGAGGAGCAGGACCCCACACTATGCTCTAAATTTACCCTCTAAACCATTTCTAAGTATACAGTTCAGTAAGTTAAAGACATTCACACTGTTGGGTAGCCCATCTCCAAAACTCTTTCTACCTTGTAAAACTAAAACTTTACCCGTGAAACAAATCCCCATTCCTTTCTTCCTCTGGGCCTGATGACCACTGTTCTACTTTCTAGGAATTAAGTGGAATCATACAGTATTTGTCTTTTTGAAGTGTATACAGTATTTGGCTTATTTCACTGAGCGCGATGCCCTTAGGGTTCATCAGTGTGGGACTTCCTTCCTTTCTGAGGCTGAATAATATTGTTTTATGTACATATCACATTTTCTTTATCCACTCATCCATCATTGGATACTGGGTTGCTTCCACCTTTTGGCAAGTCCTTTATTTATTTATTTAACATTTTGTCTATACCATGAGGCATGTGGGAATCTTAGTTTGATCCCCGATCAGGGATCAAAGCTGTGTCCTCTGCACTGGAAGCACAAAGTCTTGGACAGCCAGGTAAGTCCCTTGGCTGGACCTTTATTTTTATCTGTCTCTCCCACAAAAGTCTAACACTCAGTGGGGAGGCCCAGGGTACCTCTGCTCACTGTTGATCTTCAAGCTCCTAGAACACATCTGACACACACTAGGTGCTCCATTAACACTGGCTGAACGACTGAATTAGCAGGCATGGGTTGCTCGCTGGAGCTTGTCCCAATCCAGAAGGTCTGGCGCCTTCCTGGGGATGTGGCCTGAGGGTTTCATCCAAGTTCTTGTAATTAATCAAGGGGCTTTGCCACTTCATATTTAAGAGGAATAAACAGGGAGTGCCTAGCAGGACGTGCCGGTGCGCCTTCCTGACTCGTGACCTCCAGGGCACAAGGCAGCCATGTGTTCCCAGTCTTTCCTCAAGTACCAGGGAGACCCACAGCCCCAGCTGCCCCTGCCTGCCCTGGAACATCACAGCCAGCGGGCCCCACACCATCAGCCTCACTTCCTGTTGCGATGATCCACCCTATCACCCACTTAAAAACATTCATCAGTCAAATTCTTTTGGAAAACAGGATAAAGAGCATAGGCTCCAAAATATTAGATTGAATTGCATGAAACTGTTGCTATTCAACCTATTTTTTTTGTATTCAACTATTTTTGACCTATAAAAACCCTTGCCAATTTCATACAATTCACCCCAATATTTATGTTCAGCAGGGGCCATGGCCCTACCGGTCTGCCAGGCCTGCAGTGCCTCCCTGGGGTCTAGTGGGCACGTGAGCTCAGTTCACTGGGCTTCAGTCTTTCTGTTTCTGCTGCAGTCCCAGTGGAAGGCTGGATACTACTGAGATGGGCAGAGATGAGACACACTGGCTGAGGATCCGGGACCAGCTAGAGGGGCAGCACTTTCTGCTAACTCCAGGCGGGAGGCGGGGTGGGGGGAGGTAGAGGGTGGGGGGTCAGGGGAGAGCACACAGGCACATCACCTGGCATGCGAGGGACATGATGCACAGGGGCATTCAAGACCCTGTCCGAGTTTTGGAAAATGCCTTCTGCGTGGGAGAGCTGGACTGGGAAGGGGTGGGGGATCCCAGTTCTGATCAGCCACCTCCCCTCCCCCCACACCAGCCCATGCCTGTCCTCACACTTTCTCTTTCCTCACTGCCCCGCCCACCGCCCTCCCCCGCAAAACACACCGCAGTAGCTTTTCATCACGTGATTTCTGCTCTGTGCATCCAAGCCCATCACCCACAGTCAAGCATCAAAACTTGACCCCCTCCCCAAGAACAGTGCTGGGAAGAGAGCTCCATGGAAAGTAACCCCCAACCACCAGGCTTCAGATGGGGCAAACCTTTGCTTTCTAGAGAAGCCGTGAGATTCTCCAGAGTCCTGCTCTGTTCCTCACGTGTGGTTCACTGTGATAAAGGCAGCAAAACACCCAGCCTTGGGAACGCCATTTAATGGGGAAAGACCCTCACGGCCCCCGTGGCACTGCAGGAGGCGGGGGTGGGGGTGGGTGGCCTCAGCCTTAACTCCTCCCCGCGCGCTGCTCAGCACTCGGAGCTCTTCTTCGAGGCGTTCATTCCGATTTCAGCTCACGGCAAGCTGACTGCAGATACTGGTGGATATTAGCCAAGCTGTTCCCAGGGAATTTTAATTACCATGATAACAATCGCTCATCACAGGCATTTCCTAAAGGGCTCTGGCTGGAGAAGGTGGTAATTGACAGACCGTGTTGGACAGGAGGGCAGGCGCGGGGGTGGCGGGGGTTGAGGGGGTGGGAGTGGGGGTGGGGGTGGAACGGCCTGGGGGAAGATGAGAGGGCAGGGCGGCCTAAAACCTCTGACCCTGTCCACTGCTCTGTCTTCCCTGTGTTACCGCCTCTCCCCGCCTCCCACACAACTCAAGAGTGCGCCTATGTGAACTCAGGTGGGGTGTCCATGCTCTCTGCCCGTCACCCCACGGATCGTCTGTGGCCTTTGACATGACGTTCCTTCCACTTGGAGTGCCCTTCATCCTCGGCTCCAAGAGGCAGGGACGCTTCGCCATGGGAGCCTTCTGGGACGTTCTGTGCAGAATCAGGGTGCCTCTGCTGCCATAGCCCCTCATCCAGCTCAGGAGCTCAGGCTCTTCTAGAGCGGGCTGTGCTGGAACCATCACATCGCCCCCACCCATTCCCTGGACCCAGCAGGGACCTGTGCTGACTGAGGGACTGAATGAACAAACCAAGAAGGCAAAGCAAAGGAACTGTCCCCAGGGGACAGAGCGTGGGACTCTGCCTTCAGGGAGACCATGTTGTTTGCTTAACAAGCTTCAGTCTTGAAAAGCCACGTGAAATGGCCCAGTATTGGGTGGTTCTCAAAGGGTCAACCCACCCTGGCAGGGAGACAGCACAGCCCTCCCTACCCTATTACCTGAACAAAAACATACACGCACACACGCACGTGTGCACACACATACACATTCTCCCTACCCCATTACACACACACACACACACACACACACACACACACACACACACACACACACACACACACACACACACACACACACACACACACACACCCACACACACACACACACACACACACACACACACACACACACACACACACACCACACACACACACACACACACACACACACACACACACACACACACACACACACACACACACACACACACACACACACACACACACACACACACCCGCTGACCTCTCAGGAGCTCTAAAAGGCAACCTAGACTCTACGGCAAGGCCAGTAAGACCCCAGACCTCAGCGGCCCCCTTCACCCCCAGCCTAGTTTCCAGCCTCCCCTCTCCCTCACACCCGGGGGTCAGCCGACACAGCCATGCCCACTCCTGGACCACACATAAGCTGTCTCATGCTTCCAGACCTTTTTACAAGCAGATCCTTCCTCCTTCCCTGGGCTGGGGTAATGAAATCCAGCCTTGAGGAAATTGCTTTTATCCAGGAGCTTCCATAGCACCGTGCAGGTCTCTCACCGCAGTGCTCACACTGTCGGGAATGCCTATTCTCCTGTTTCTTTCACCAGATTGAAAATGCCCCCCGGCAGGGGCCCCCCAGGTCAGCCAGCACCTGCTATCACACGCAAGACGCCTAACAGATACACATCAGCTGAGACTCCTGAACGCGTGTCCAAATTTCAAGGCTTTAAGTAACCCAGGTTACTTATGAGACGCATGGAATCTTAGAGGGTGCTATGGGCTGAACTGTGCCCTATTCCCAAATTCACATGTTGAAGCCGTAACCTCCAAAGTGATGATATTTAGGGATGAGGACCTTTGGGAGGTAATTGGGTTCAGATGAGGTCACAAAGTTGGGGCTCTCATGATGGAATTTTCTTTTTATTTTATATTGAAAGTGAAAGTTGCTCAGTTGTGTCCGACTCTTTGCGACCCCATGGACTATGCAGTCCATGGCATTCTCCAGGCCAAAATACTGGAGTGGGTAGTCTTTCCCTTCTCCAGGGGATCTTCCCAACCCAGGGATCGAACCCGGGTCTCCCGTATAGCAGGTGGATTCGTTACCAGCTGAGCCACAAGGGAAGCCCACGAATACTGGAGTGGGTAGCCTATCCCTTCTCCAGCGGATCTTCCTGACCCAGGAATCGAACTGGGGTACTTCGGGATGGGCTCCAGCAAAACACAAGGGAAAAACAAGGAAGAGGAAGATAAAGCCCTGGAACAGTGTCTTCAACTTAGGAAGTGAGTCAGAGGGAAATGCCATGCAGACGGCACTCAGTACCTAGCACAGGCTGGAGCTAGAAAAGGGTCTGGCGGGGTTTCTAACAGGAAAAGGGAAGGGAAAGTCAAGAGGCTGCATAAAAAGACACAGAGTTTCATTATTCTTTTATCAGTGAGAAAAAAGGTTAAAAAAAAACTCCAGGAAAAAAGAAAAATCATACCAGAAAGTCATGGTCCAAATATGCGGTAACTCAAAACGTGACATGGTGTTAAGACATGAAGCGTTAAAAACAAATCATTTGATCATGATACTAGGAACATTTTCCTTTGGATGGTCCAGGTATCATAAATTATCAAAAAGGGGGGACTTCCCTGATGGTGCAGACTCCGTGATCCCAATACAGAAGGCACTGGTTCGATCCCTGGTTGGGAAAGATCCCACAAGCTGTGCGGCTTGGCCAAAAGAAAAATAAATAAATAAATAAAAGGAGAATGTTTAAAAAAAAATAAAAGAACAACAACATTATTTTGTTTAAAAAGTCATGGCAGGAGCCGGCTCGTGAACTAACGCAAGTGGTCTGTATGTGATGGGCTGGGTGAGGGAGGTGACTGTCTGGCCCCTGCCTTTCTCCAGCATAAGCCCATCAGCACAACTGGATTTTTAAAAAAGCACAGGCAGGTATTACTTTGATTTAAATTGAAGTGTAACAGATTGGTAATTGGATGTCAATGTTATTAAATCCCTGGGCTGCTTGGCAGATGGACACATGGGGAGTCAGAACACTCTATGGCTGATATATTGAATCTGGATGTGCTTAAGGGAGAAAAGCTGATAGAAAAGGAAAGCAGTAATTAAAATTTTTGTAGCGGAGCAAGATGGGAAGGCTTTGTCAAGTTATGGTTAGTTTGAAAACACCAATATGAGTTCTCAACACTGACCTTTCTACCCCTGCAGAAAGACAAGCTTCCTCTCCAATGTCACTGCTCCCACCTCACCTCCAGGAGTCAGAATTCTGACAATGAGAAAGCACTGGGCAGCGTTTTAAAGGGAACCAGGGCTTCCCTGACAGCCTCAGGTGGTAAAGAATCTGCCTGCAATGCAGGAGATGCTGGTTCAATTCCTGGGTCAGGAAGATCTGCTGGAGAAGGGATAGGCTACCCACTCCAGTATTCTTGGGCTTCCCTTGTGGCTCAGTTGGTATAGAATCCGCCTGCAATGCAGGAGACCTGGGTTCGATCCCTGGGTTGGGAAGATCCCCTAGAGAAGGGAAAGGCTACCCACTCCAGTATTCTGGCCTGGAGAATCCCATGGGCTGTATAGTCCATGGGGTCGCAAAGAGTAGGACACGACTGAGTGACTTTCACTTCACTTCAGGGCTTCCCAGCATAAAGGCAGGGAGAACTGGATCCCTTGGAAAACAGGAAGGGCCTGGGGCACCATGCTATTAGTTGGAAGAGACGCTGCTCTCAAGACTGCTGGGCAGCGCCCTCTGACCAGGTTTCAGTGGTGACAAGCTGATTTTGGAAAGCCATGGTCACTGCTGAGGACGACAAACTGTTATCGAGCAAGGCACACGAGATGTGCTAAGGTAATGTGCGCATGTGTTTTCAGTATTATTTTATGCCAGAAACGCTATCTGCCCAGTCAAACCAGGTTAAGACCACCCGACTTTACAGCTAGCTTTGTTGTTTAGTTGTTAAGTTGTATCCGACTCTTTCCGACCCTGTGGACTGTAGCCTGCCAGGCTCCTCTGTCCATGGGATTCTCCAAGCAAAAATACTGGAGTGGGTTGTCATTTCCTTCTCCAGGGGATCTTCCTGACCCAGGGATCGACGCCTGCACTGGCAAGTGGATACTTTACCACTTAGCCACTTGGGAAGCCCAAACAACTACCTTTACTGCTACCCTGTTCAAGCGGGATGGTGACTTGGCATTTATATGTCATGGATGTGACTGTGTAGGTTTATTTAGGGTGAGGAGTGAGGGGCAGGATCAGGTTGCAAGCCCATGTTACACGTGTATAACCAGAGGCAGCCCATGGAAACGGCATCACTGCTATTCTATGTGCCAAGGATGATGTCTCCTCCCGCCTCTATAATCAGAAAAGGGCTATGCTTCTCATCCCCCAAAGGTGTGTGAATCCTATTGGCAAAAATCAAAAACAGAGATGCGTCCAATCTGCCTAAAAATGGCTCAAAAGTCTCATTCATTTGACCAACAGATGAATTAAAATAAGCTCCAGGGACTTTGCTGGTGGTCCAGTGGCTAAGACTCTGCACTTCCAATGCAAGGGCCCTGGGTTGGATGCCTGGTCAGGGAACTAGATCCCACACGCCACAACTAAGACCTGGTGCAGCCAAGTAAAGTGCTAACTAACAACTGAGGTGTAGGGGAAAGCTAAGGGAGGCCTCTCCCAGGAGTATTTGCATATTTGCAATTTAAAGATTAACGCCTGAAAACATATCAGGGGTGTGTGTGTATGTGTGTGTGTGCGCGTGCACGTGCATATATGTGTGTGCTGGTGAGCCAGTGAGAAAGTCCCCACCATCCCCCAACCCACCCTAGGCCCCCACTTAGAGTGAACAAGCTCCTCCTGCCAGGAAAGTACAACCCCGCCTTCCTGAGTATTGTTAGTTGCCTTTCAGGCTCTGCCTACAGGGGCCAGGCCTGAGCCTCACCCGGAGAAATTAAGCTCCAGCAAAGCCAGAGAGCACACACCTGCCCCTTCTTCTACCTCCTCACCCCCATGAGCAGCTCCTCACTCAGCCCTGGAGTAGGAGCCCTCCCCAGGGCCTGAGCAAATTTCCCCTTCATTTCAAGTGGGTTTTGAGCAACCAGGTCAGCCTGGGTGGCAAGGAATTGCTAGCCTAGCGGAAAAGAAAAAAAAAAAAAGCAGCAAGAAGACATATTCTGTGAGTGCTATCTGTTTTCTTGACAGATGATTTAAACACCTTAGTTAGATTATTTCAGAACTGGAGGAAATGCGGTGGCTGCCGTTAACCCCCGGGGAGGGGTTCGTGGAGGCAAGGTTTGGCAGCTCCAGAGGGAGGTGGCATCCAATAAGGGCTCGTGATGGTTGTGGAGCAAGTGCCCCGGAGTCAGAAAGTCTGGGACAGGCAGGCCAACCTTCAGCTCTGGCCTCACCCTCTCCCCCGGCCCCCAGGGGCACCTCCCCTCCCCCGCCCAGCCCTGCATCTCCCAGATCATCAGCAGCATGGAAAGCATGGAAAGGTCCCTAGATGTCTCCGAGAACAGAGCCCCCCGTCTTCCTTCTCTTTCTGGTTCCAGAGAGACGGTGTTCTCCTTGGTCTAGGATGGTCTTGCAAGTGTAACAAATCCACAGAGAAGAATGACGCTTTCACTACTGCTCTGCTGCTTTTGCTCAGCTGCTAAGTCGTGTCCGACTCCGTGACCCCTTTGACTGCAGTACGCCAGGCTCCCCTGTCCTTCACTATCTCCCAGAGTTTGCTCAGATTCATGTCCATGGAGCCAGTGATGCCATCCAATCATCTCACCCTTTGTCGCCCCCTTCTCCTCCTGCTCTCAGTCTTTCCCAGCATCAGGATCTCTTCCAGTGAGTCTGGTTTTCATATCAGGTGGCCAAAGTATTGGAGCTTCAGCATCAGTCCTTCTAATGAATATTTGGGGTTGGTTTCCTTTAGGACTGACTAGTTTGATCTCCCCACAATTCAAGGGACTCTCAAGAATCTTCTCCAGTGCCACAATTTGAAAACATCAATTCTTTGGTGCTCAGGGTTCTTTATGGTCCAACTCTCACATTCATACATGACTACTGGAAAAATCATAGCTTTGACTAGATGGATCTCTGTCGGCAAAGTGATATCTCTGCTTTTTAATATGCTGTCTAGGTTTGTCATAGCTTTTCTTCCAAGGAACAAGCGTCTTGGAATTTCATGGCTGCAATCACTGTCCACAGTGATTTTGGAGCCCAAGGAAATAAAATCTGTCACTGCTTCCACTTTTTTCCCTTCTACTTGCCATGAAGTGATGGCACCAGAGGCCATGATCTTAATATTTATTTGACTGCACCCGCCTTAGCTGCGTCATGCGGGGTCTTTCATTGTGGTTCACAGGCTTAGGCGCCCTGCGGCATGTGAAGTCTTCCAGGACCAGGGATCAAACCCGAGGCCCCCGCATAGCAAGGTGGGTTCTTAGCCACTGGACCACCAGGGCAATCCCTTCCACAACTGCTCTTAATTACTTGCTTTGCCAACATTGTCCACCCACTTCCTTTTACTCTTCATTTGCATGCAGCATGAAATCCCTTTGAATACCAAATATTTAACTATCTTCCCTGTTCCAGCACAGATCTGAGAGAGGGCAAGCGAGCCACGGTGGTGTTTGGCTCCAAAGCCAGCCTCTGTTCCCAGATGGAGTGGGCTGTGCATGGGAAATGAATAGGGCTGGAATCAGAAAACTGGACAGGCCAATTATACTCAACCAGGTCTTTTCAGAGGAGCTCCGGGATTTTGATTCAATTCCCAGAACAACAAACATGCCTGCATGTAAACACAGTCTCAGAAACAGATTCTGAAGCCAACACGAAACGGTTTCTGGGCTGACCGTTACACGGTAGGGCTCATGGGTCTTCATGGGTGTGTGGTCTGAAATCACAGACACCTTTCTCGGTTATGGATTTGATTACTGCTTCATTTCCAATCGGTCTTGTTCCATCTTGGGGAAAACCTATATTCTGAGGTTCCATCATCTTCTCTGTCTTCCAGATTCCTCATTGTCTCTGTTATTGTTTTTAGCTCTTTGTTTTTTTGTTTTATCCCCTCCTCCCACTCCCCGGGAGATTTTAAAGGCTTTTCTCCATATCACTGATTCAAGCTGTTTTGGGTCTGATTTTTGGTGATCTCTCATTAACTTTTGGGTGTGTGCCTGTGAAATCTAGCATACATACCAAAGTGTATGAAAACACAGTATGTTTCAAAGGACCACATTCACGTAAACGCCTGTGAACTCATTAAGAAATTAAATATGACCGGACCTGAGAAAGCCCTATAGGCCATCCCTGCTTTGCTTCCAGAAGTAACCACCATCTGGAATCGCGTGTGAAGCAATCTTTTGCTTTTCTATTTAAAAAACCTGCTTATGTAAAGTTTCTTTTTATTTATTTGTTTTTGGCCGCACCGGGTCTTCACTGTGACGAGCAGGCTCTCTCTGGCTGCTGCAAGCAGGGCCTACTCTTCCACGTGGCGTGCAGGCTTCTCACGGTGGTGGGCTCTCCTGTAGCACAGCACAGACTCTAGGTGCGTGGGCTTCAGCAGTTGCAGCAAGCGGGCTCAGTAGTTGTGGTGCACGGGCTTAGGTGCCCTTCTGCATGTGGAATCTTCCGGGACCAGGGATTGAACCTGTGTTCCCTGCATTGGCAGGCAGATTCTTAACCCATGAACAGACAGTTCAGTTCAGTCGCTCAGTCGTGTCCGACCCTTTGCGAACAGCCAGCGAAGTCCTTAGTGTGCATTTATAAGTAACACATTTACTGTTACCTGTTTTTGAACAACATATTTTTGAATCATTTGTATATTTTTTCCTTTGCTCATTGTTTTTCTTTTTAATATTTATTTTTTCTTTGGCTGTGCGTAGCTCAGCTGGGAAAGAATCTGCCCACAATGCCGGAGACCTGGGTTCGATCCCCGGGTTGGGAAGATCCCCTGGAGAAGGGAAAGGCTACCCACTCCAGTATTTTGGCCTGGAGAATTTCATGGACTGTATAGTGCATGGAGTTTCAAAGAGTCGGACACGACTGAGTGACCTTCAGTTCACTTCAGGTCTTAGTTGCAGCATGTGGGATCTTTAACTGTGGGATGCAGGATTTTTTTTTTTTTAATTGTGGCATCCAAACTCTTCATTTTGGCATGTGGGAACTAGTTCACTGACCAGGGATCGAACCCAGGCCCCCTGCATAGGGAGCATGGAGTCTTAACCACTGGGCCACCAGGGAAGTCCCAGCCTGTTGGGTTTTTAATTCATCCTTTGGAATATATCTATTCCACCATGAAAGGACATTGGGGTGGTTTCCAGTTTTTGGCTATTATAGCAGATGCTGCTATGCATTCTTGGACACATTTCCCTGGGGTGTGAGGGTTTCTCCAGGCTGTACAGGTAGGGGTGGGGGGTGAGGCTGAGCATCACACGTAGATGACATGAAGAGGTGCCAGGGGCAACACTGAGATGAACCAGCCAGGTCACCTACCAAACAGACCTCTCTGATTTAGTTTGCAAACAGGGGACATTGGGAGTGGGTCCATGACCATGACACGACACTCTGGTTGATGGTGAGGGGGACGGAGAGCAGAGGGCAAAGTTCAAGGGTCAAGAGAACAACCAGGTACTGGGGCTCAAAACCAGGTTCAGGGAGGTAAGTAGTTAGATAAGAGTCAGGGCCAGGCTGGGCTTCGGCTGTGGGTGTGTTAGCTCAGGCTGGGATGTAACAACTTACAAAGTCAGGGCAAGGAGAAGTAGGACAGGGACCCAGGGGTTCCCCAGACAGAGGGGATCACTGTGTTGGCCACTGAGGGGGAAACCTCCATTCACCTGTCCTGTCTCCCTCCAGCCCAAGGGCCATCCTGGAACAGAAAGGCTGACTCCTGAGGGCAGTAAAAATCAGGAGGAGGAAGCCTGTCCAGTGGCAGAAGCCTGTCAGCCCAGGCTCTGCATGCTCTACTCTGCCACCTTGGGCCTTCACATAAGGTGCCAGGGCTTCCATTTAGCTGGAAGAGTGAAGACCCAGGGCCCCACGTCTGGCCCAGACAAGGACCCCAACAAAGGCCAGTTCTCTTGGCTCTTGTTTTTCACAGAAGAATTTTTTGGCCCTGCAGGAGACACGTGTCTTGAGTTACTTCCTCAGGAGAGGGAATGGGTGTGTATTTCAGGGTTGGGCACTGCCTAGGAGCTTAATAAATAGCTCCTAAAGAATGGAGCCTCACTTCCCGGTCCGCATGTACCAGACAGCTGGCTGGGGAAATCGCGCCAGCCAACATTGTTTGGCATCTGAAAAACGGGCTTGAAAATCTGATTATCCAAATTTCTATCCAGATCCATGCAAGAAAATGACCACATTCAGATTTCTCCCTAGCTTTTCACCTCCCTCCCTAGAGCCATGCAGAGGAGGGTGTCATAGCAGCGTAAGCCAGGTCATGCGGACTCAACAGAGGAGGAGAGGACAAGTAGGTTCTGGTGTCAGGATGGTGCCACATCAACTGAGGACAGGGACAATGAAGCTGAGCCAGGCCTCCTTATTCTCAAGCTTGGTCACACAGGCCACAGGGTTCGCACCCTTGTGGACCGCTGAGCACGTGCGTTGCTAAGTGGGAGGGGCATCCAGTGGTGGGACAGACAAACGCTAGGACCTGCTGGCGCTGTTCCTGATGGGCTGAAGGCTTCCTGTTGCACCATGTCATCTCCCTTTTCCACTTCCCCAGGCCAAAGAGCCTCTGTGGACCAACCCCTCCCACACTTGCCTCAGGGGAACCCAGGAGCCTCCATGTGGAAGGTGGGGAGCTGGCTCCGTGTTGTTCTGGGAACACACGGGCACTGGCGGTGGCCCCATCCTGGGCTGTTTCTTCTCCTGAGAGTCACCAGCCTCCCTGCTACACCTCCTTCGTCTTTGCTCCCATCTCTCCTCCTCAATGGAGAAGGCAACGGCACCCCACTCCAGTACTCTTGTCTGGATAATCCCATGGACAGAGGAGGCTGGTAGGCTGCAGTTCACGGGGTCTCAAAGAGTTGGACACGACTGAGCGACTTCCCTTTCACTTTTCACTTTCATGCATTGGAGAAGGAAATGGCAACTCACTCCAGTGTTCTTGCCTGGAGAATCCCAGGGACAGGGGAGCCTGGTGGGCTGCCATCTATGGGGTCGCACAGAGTCGGACACGACTGAAGTGACTTAGCAGCAGCAGCAGCTCCTCTTCAAAGAAGCCCACCCTAGCTAGTCTCCCTACCGCTGTTTTTTCCACAATGAAATATACAATAACATAAAATTTGCCTTTCTGACCATTTTTCCGTGTACAGTCCAGGGACACCACCTGTAACTATACCGTCGTGTGTCCCCACGTCCCATCTCCAGACCTTTGTCACCCTCCCAAACTGAAACTCTGTGTCTATTGCTGCTGCTGCTGCTGCTAAGTCACTTCAGTCGTGTCCGACTCTGTGTGACCCCATAGACGGCAGCCCACCAGGCTCCCCCGTCCCTGGGATTCTCCAGGCAAGAACACTGGAGTGGGTTGCCATTGCCTTCTCTGAACTCTGTGTCTGCTAAGCAATAACCCTCATTTCTCCCCACCTGCCTGGCAACCACCCTTCTATTTTCTATCTCTATGAATGAGACTATTCTACAAACCCCAAATAAATGTAAATACTACAATATGTGTTCTTGTGTGTCCAGCTTATTTCAATTAGCGTAATATCGTCAAGGTTCTTCCATGCTGTAGCATGTATTAGGACTCCATTCCTTTCTAAGGCTCAATTATATGAATAATAATTAGCATAGGCCACACTTTGTTTATCTGTCCACCCCACGGTAGATGCTTGGGTTGCTCCCACCTTTAGGCTACTGGGATGCACAGCATCTGCTTGAGTCTCTGCTTTCAGCTCTTTAGGGTGTTCATCTTGAAGCAGAATTGCTAGGTCATTAATTTTTTCAGGAGCCACCATACAGTTTTCCACCATGGCTGTGCTATTTTAATTTCCCACAATCAATGCACAAGGTTTCAAATTTCTCCACATCCTTGCCAACACTTATTATTTCCTGCTGTTAAACATTAGCTATCCTGGGACTTCCCTGGCAGTCCAGTGGCTAAGACTCTGCATTCTCAATGCAGCGGATCTGAGTTCAATCCCTGGTCAGCAAACTAGATCCTGCATGTTACAACTAA
The DNA here is from genome assembly GCF_001704415.2 of Capra hircus. Classification (NCBI taxonomy): domain Eukaryota; kingdom Metazoa; phylum Chordata; class Mammalia; order Artiodactyla; family Bovidae; genus Capra; species Capra hircus. Next base: position 22,196,287 of record NC_030826.1, on the reverse strand, counting down.
GACCTGACACAGCCAAATAAATAAGTAAATAAAATTTTAAATCGCACACACACGTATTAGCCACCTTTATGGGTGTGTCATGGTAGCTGGTTTGCTTTCAACATAGCTACCTCTTCCCTTTCCTACATGCCACACTCTGGATCTCTTTGCCCTGTTCTACTCTTCTTCCCATGTAGCTTCTAACATATATATGTAATTTGCTTAGCTATTACTGTGGCTATGTTTATCTTCTGTTCCTTCTCTCCTCCCCCAGTCCCTGCTAAAATGTAAACCCAAGGCAGAGATGTTTGGCTGATTTGTTCATCACTATTTTCCAAGGGCCTAAAACAGTGCCTAGCACATAGGAAATAGTCAACGACTACTGTATGAATGAATGAGTGAATGAATGGATAGACAGTAGAGTTGTTAGAAGGAGTTTTAGAGGCAGCCACGAAATTAAAAGACACTTTCTCCTCGGAAGAAAAGCTACGACAAACCAGACAGCATGTTAAAAAGCAGAGACATCACTTTGCCAACAAAGATCTCTATAGTCAAAGCTATGGTTTTTCCAGTAGTCATGAATGGATGTGAGACTTTAAACCATAAAGAAGGCTGAGCACTGAAGAACTGATGCTTTTGAACTGTGGTGCTGGAGAAGACTCTTGGGAGTCCCTTGAACAGCAAGGATATCAAACCAGTCAATCCCAAAGGAAATCAGTCCTGAATATTGATTGGAAGGACTGATGTTGAAGCTGAAGCTCCAATACTTGGCCACCTGATGCGGAGAACTGACTCACTGGATGCTGGGAAAGATTGAAGGCAGGAGGAGAAGGGGGCAACAGAGGATGGGATGGTTGGACAGCATCACTGACTCAATGGACATGAGTCTGAGCAAACTCAGGGATATAGTGAAGGACAGGGAAGTCTGGTGTGCTACAGTTCACGGGGTTGCAGAAAGGGGACATGACTGAGCAACTGAATGACAACATTGGCTTCAACCCCTGGCTCTGTTAATTACTACCGAGTGTCTTTGGGGAAGTGAGCTACTTTATCTAAGCCTCAGTCTCCCCATCTGTCACATGAGACAAGAGTGAATACATCAGGAATACATCTGTCCAGTGATCAGATGAAGTGAGATACTGACCGGCCTGAGGTGGGTGCGGAGTTCATGTTGCTACTCAAAACCAGATTAGACTCCCAGGTAGGACATTGGGCTCAGCAGACTAGAGCGCAATAGTGAGAAAGCGTGTTCCCTCTTGGATCAGACAGCATCTCAGAGCACTCAGGTTTTCCTCCAGTGCGTGGACACAGGCTCAGGTAGGCACCCTGAGAAGGAGCAGGGAGAGGGTGGGAGACCACTCTGCCTCCCCAGAGGAAGAAGGGGAAATCGGGGGTCCCAGGACCCTCCTCCCCCTGCTGCTTCTGCTTGCGTGGGAGGCCAGGGACCTGCAGTGATAGCAGTTCCACTTGGCAGAGCCGAGGCATGTGGGAGGTGACCAATACACTGAGGAAGTGTGACCATCCGGGTCCCCTGGGGCCACAGTGCCAGCAGCGCAGGGTGAGCCAGACGCAGATGGTGGGGCGCTCAGGCAGCCACCCCCGCTCACCCCAGCGCCAGCCACCCACCCCTGAGCACACTCACGGGCCTCCGGAGGGGTTCTCTGGCAAAGTTGTTTGCAGCTAAAATCCAAACTGCAAGTAACAGCAGGGCCAGAAGACAAGCAGCGTGGGGAAGCAGATGGCAGCCTGTAGTGAGCACGGGCCGCCCGCCTGGGAGCCAGGTGCCACGAGGCTGCTGGGCTCGGCTGGCAAGGCTGCTTCCCACGGGCGCTGGCACAGGGCCTGGAAGCCCCTGATCCTCCCAGCCTCCTGAAGGATTGTGCCAAGATGGACCCTCCCCGCCAGGGCCTTAACTGTCTACTGGTCACCCTCCAGGCAGGGTGGGTTGAGACGATTGAAAAACCACCATGTGAAGCCACGTTCCTCCTTCTAGTCAATCAACAAGTAGGAGAGAGGGGCCAGAGGATGAGATACATACTTAGCATCAGGGGGCCCTGTGGGACCCCAGCCAGGGTCCTCTGTGATAAGACTTCAGGGAAATCAAAAAACCCTGCTGGGGAAAGGTCCTAAGGTGCTCCAAAACAAGGAGCCAGCTTTGCTCTTTTGCACATGTCTTTCAATCAACAAACCCTCTGAGCACCTTTTATATGCAAAGCACTGCGGGGAAACACAGTGAGTGTTGGTGCAGCCCGGCCTCTGATGAGTTATAATCAGGATGCGGAATGAAACAGGGAAAGCACAGCGGACGGACGCTGAGTGGAGAGGAATGCTCTAATTGTACTAATCAGCTTCCCATTACTTATAAATTGCTCTTCTCCCCTTTCTAGCTCATCCCCCTCAGAGCATGCCTGCATCCTCATAGGAGTCTTCTGACTCCAAAGGCAGACATTTTAGAGGCTAGAGGAATGGTTTCTAGATTCCTGGAGAATCTAGACTCCAATTAACTTTCCCCCTGATTACAGTACCATTTTGAATGAGTCATTTTTTTTTTAATGAATTGGATTAGAGGCTAAACAGTCAATGACATAAATTTCTGGCTTGCAGCGTCATGTTAGAAGCTCCCATGCAGTCCCTCTCCAGCTTGCACTAACACACCCGAGAAAGCAAGTGAATCAAGGGCACACAGATACCAGCACAGAAGCGATCTGACGGTCAGCCTACAGTCAGGCTCCCCTCTGAAGACAGGCAAGTGGGATGGATGAAACGGGTGTCACCGGCCACCTTTGTCTGCTTGGCAGGGGTCAGGGTGCAGGATCAGGTCTGCCCCTAGGTGGCCTTCCTGGTGTAGTATGCCTACGAGTTTCCGGTGCCCTCCCTCCTCCAATTCTGTCTTTATGGATGGGACACAGATTCCCAGAAAGTAACTAGGTGGGAGTGGCAATGGTGAGTTGCATCTGGGAAGGTATATTTTCTTCAAGTAAAGCTCAGTTGTGGGAAGAATCCCAGGGATGGGGGAGCCTGGTGGGCTGCCTTCTATGAGGTGGCAGAGGGTCAGACAGGACTGAAGTGACTTAGCAGCAGCAGGGGAGAGCCAAACCAACTGCCTGCAGTTTTCCAAGTCCTCCCTAGTTCTGATGGACAGAGGGCCAGGTCCCAGCAGAGTGAAAGTGCCTCAGAGGAGGAGTGAAAGTGCCTCAGAGGAGGAGCAGAATCCCAGACAAAGGAGAGGGGCTGTGGACGGTGCTCGCGCTGCCTCAGGTAAACCCTGGGCCTGCAGAGCTCACAGCATCAGAAGGGGGTTGAAGGCACAGGTGCAACCACCAAGACCAAACACAGGAAACCATCAAACTCAGACCAAAAACAAAGAGTCAATGATGTGAAAAGCTTTATGGTTTTTCAGGATGAAGAGAAAAATAAAAAGAACTTGAAAATAATGAATACAGACGACAGAGAGTGGAAATGTACTCTTCAAATTAACAGTGCTCCCAGGGGGACCTTCCAAGATCCCACATGCTGCAACTAAAGACCCTGCATACAGCAGTGAACATCCAGCAGGGCCAAAGAAGTAAAAACAACAAACTTTTAAAAGGTGCTCCCCAAAAGAAAGCAGAAGAGTTTCGGAACAAAGCAGGAAGCCAAAACATAATTGAAAAGCTTTCCTGAATCGAAGACCCAAATACGTTCGTCCTAGACAAAAATCAATGAAAATGACCTAGGCCTAGTCAGATAAAATTATTAATTTCCAAATACAGACATAAATAATATACCAGTTATTAAAAAGGGAATAAAAGCATAAGCCTGGCTTTAGACTTCTCCCTCACGTCTCCGTTCTTGACTTTGAAACTACTTCATGCTGAGCATCAGATCTTGTCTGCCTGCCGCTTCCTGTCCGAGCTTTGACTTCAGGGCATGTATCTGCCTGCGCCTGGAAACTGTCTTCCCTGCATCCAGTCACGTACACTACTGCATCCTGGAAACTGTTTTCTGGGTCTCAAGGTCCCTCTTGGGGTTCCTCAGGGGTGTCTGATGTGTTAGTTAACAGGTCCACTGGGGATGTCCCTGGTGGTCCCAGTGGCTAAGACTGGACTGCTCCCAATTCAGAAGCCCAGGTTTGATCCCTGGTCAGGGAACTTCCCTGGTGGCTCAGACAGTAAAGAATACGCCTGCAATGCAGGAGACCCAGGTTCAATCTCTGGGTGGGGAAGATCCCCTGGAGAAGGGAAAGGCTACCCACTTTAGGATTCTTGCCTGGAGAATTCCATGGCAGAGGAGCCTAGTGGGCTGCAGTCCATGGGGTTGCAAAGAGTCGGACACAACTGAGTGACTAACACTTTCACTCACAAGGAACTAAACCCCACATTTCACAACTCAAGATCCCTAATGCTACAATGAAGACTGACGGCTCCAAGTGCCCCAACTAAGACCCGGCACAGCCAAATATGAAAACAAATGAAACAGTCTATTCAGGGCTGTCTCAGTCCCTTTCCTGTGTCTTTAAATCTTGAACATATATCAGAGTTTATTCATTTATCAACAAGGAAACCATGAAAGTGACCAAGGAACATGCCCGTTCACAGAGGGAATGGCAATGAGGTGGGACAGGCAGCTGCCTGGCTGAATGCTTATATAAGCAGCTGATTTAATTAGGTAAAGACTGTAGTTTAATGTGGTCACAAAAACATCATCTTCATGGCAGTTAGTAGAGTGGAAATCAGGGGCCAGGGACTCCTAGCTGTTGGGAGTGCCAACCAGGGATCAAAAATTTTGAAAAAAAAAAAAACAATTAATAAGAAGCAAATGATAAGGAAACATCTGTGGCTGTTAATGGGAATGACAAGGTTTACTGGTCTAAAAAATTACCAAAGTATCATTTGATTGAGTTTTCAAGTTCATTAATAACATTTTTCATTTTTAGAAAGGAAAATGGTTCATTTGGTTTTTTTTTTTTTTTCCCCAAATTTGCTTGCTCATTTTTCAAATGTCTTATTGGTTCAAGTTGATTTCTATTGCTTCTCTTGTCTCTTTTACCCAACTTAAAAACTTATTTGGACTTCCCTGGTGGTCCAGTGGTTAGGACTCTGCATTTCATCTGTAGGGGGCACAGGTTCGATCCCTGATCGGGGGACGAAGATCCCATAAGCTGCATGGTGCAGTTAAAAAAATGAACAGTAAATTAAAAATTCAAACGTTTCTCTGACAGTCTCACTGTTCTTTCTAGGTCCTTGAGCACCAGCTCTCCTAGTTGCTGCATTTGCCTCCCTCCCTCATGGTGGCTCTTTGCTCATGCGATCAGTTAGACAACAGACAGCAAACTCACAGAATCTTGAGTGGGAAAGACGGTCATTAATTGCATTGTCAGTCAAGCCATTGTCTTTTTTCATATGAAAGCAACAGCTATCATTAGACTAGCAAAAGACTCAGAAAATACACTGTCCACATGTCATTACTGAAGATTGCACAGACCAGCAAACTATAAATCAAAAGCAATATCTCAGGAAAAGAGTGAGGACTTCCCCGGTGGTCCAGTGGTTAAGAATCTGCCTGCCAGTGCAGGGGACATGAGTTCGATCCCTGGTCCAGGAAGATCCCACAAGCCTTGGAGCAACTAAGGCTGTGCGCCACTACTGAGCCCGTCTACTGCAACTCCTGAGGCCTGTGCTCCACAACGAGAGAGGCCACTACGATGGGAAGCCCACGCAGCACAACCAGAGAGCAGTCCCCACTCGCCCCAGCTAGAGAAACCCCATGCACAGCGACAGCCACACAGCCAAAAATACATACATACAATTTAAAAGGGGGACTGTGAGTACTGGTGTTTATTTGTCCCTTCTAAGTATCCTTTCTGAGGACAGAATCTCAAATGTGGGCAAAGAGCTAAGTACACAGATATATAAAGCAATTAGCAGTGAGAAGGAAAAAGGGAAATAACTCAGATGGCCTAAATTAGCAGAATATCCATATGACAGAACAGTTACAAAGAATTATTGATTACACTGAGAAGTGCTTACGTTAAAATGTTAAAACAGAGGTTCAACTATACAGAGAAAAAAAAGACACAGAAAAAAGAAAGCAATTATGCCAAAACATTAACAGTAATTGCCTCTGGATGGTAAGATTATGAATTTTGGGGGTGCCTATATTTCTTATTCTTTCTACACATTGTGACTGTCAATGATCCATATTAATCTTGAAATCAGAGTAAAATGTATATATTTTTAAAAGTGAAAACTTCTAAGGGTCACAAGAGAAGAACTGAAATATCTGGGGTAATGTTAAATAAGAAAGATGAAATATCATGATACTAGCTCTAACATTACAGTCTATAACTTATTCTCAACCCAGCAGCCAGGTCATGCCTTTCCTCTACTCCAGACCTCCGAAGGCTCCCCATTTCACTCAGAGTAAAAGCCAGTCTTCCCAAAGGTCTACAAGGACCAATACGATCTGGGACCCCGGCCACAACTCTGAGCTCCTCTCCCGACTCTGACTCTACGCCAGTCACAGTTCTCCTAGCTGCTCCTCAAACCTACCAAGGACACACCTGCCTCAGGGCCTTTGCACTTGTAGTACACTCTGCTTGGAATGCTTTCTGTCCACACAGCCACAGAGTGCATTTCAGACCTCGGCTCAAAAGTCCATTTTATCAGTAAGCCCTTCCTCAACTCCTGCATATAACAGCAGCTACTCCCATCGCCCCCTTCCCCTGAGTACATTTCCATCATCTGTGACGTGGCAGAATTGACTCTATTGCACGTGTGGTCTCCATCTCTTTTGCCCGGCACACAGAAGATGCTCAGTGAATACGCTCTGAGTACCCAAATGAATAAACGCATGAGACTGTAAACTCCTCCAGAGCAAAGGGGCCGAAGCTGATACTGCTGCATCACTGAGGTGCACACAACAGGTAGCGGTGCCAACTGGACGCCCCAGGGACATGTAACCAGCATTCAACTCACTCCAGAAAAAATACTTACAATTGCAGACAAAGATGACAGAAGGGAAAAGTCAAATGGAAAAGAAGATAAGAGTGCTGGGGCCGAGTGGTAAGAGAGCTTCTAGCAAAAAATGCAAGTTCTTCCATTAGGATGTGTTTTTTTTTTTTTTTTTTTTTTTTTTTCCTGTAGGATAGAACTCCACATTTTTATCACAGATTCAGAACCAGCTCTGTGTGGCACTGAAAATGACATTTCAAATGCTTTTTCTATTTAGCTATCTCTTTGTTGTGATTAGATATTTTTCTGTGGAAAAAAAGCATTAGGAAACCAATTACTCTGTCACTGTCCCACCCTACAAGGAGGCAGGAAAATGCAGCATCTGGATCTGGTGCGCACAGGCACCCAGACTCAGACACACAGACCTTCAGGGCCCATCCACACCTCCTAAACCACTGGTCACGCGGAGGGGGGAATACAGCATCCTTGATCTTGCTCCATTTTATCAGCCTCTAGAAATTCAAGGGCAAACTGATAGCATAGTGCATAGCCTCATATTCTTTGCCGTAGGAAAGATAAGAAAATTCATCCTAAGCTATTTTAGACCTTTCTGGGCGTTGGAGTGCTCTGGAGATTAGGGCAGGCTGGTAGTGGACACTGCCCGTGGTAGCTCAGGACTATTAATGAGTTGAGGGGCACTCGCAATGGGGCTGGACGGGGGCAGCTGCTCCCACACCAAGCCCTCCACTAAATTATTACATTTGCTGAATTCATCTTATCTTTCACTCCTCCTCCCTTCCCTTGACAATTCTTTCATCTCTGTCCTCCCACACCTCAGTTGTGTCTTTTCATCCTGCTCAGGTGTCTCCCACAAGATACTGTTTTCGAAAATTTTCCTATCTTGTGAATGCCTTCATCTTTAAAAAAAAATTTTTATTGGAGTATAGTTGCTTTACAATGTTGTTTTAGTTTCTACTGCACGGCAAAATGAATCAGCTATACATATATACACATATATCCCCTCTTTAGGGGGGACGCCTGCATCTTAAAAGGGACCCCTTGAAGACCAGAAAGACCTCAAATTCAAAGGGGGATTTTCCAGCTGGGTGAGAGAGGAGGGCCTCTAATATTGACAGAGTACCTATTCTAGGCTGGACATTCCAGATACTTGGTGTACTGTTAATGGTGTTCCCAAATTCTCACAGTATCTCCAATGAAATAGGTATTATCGTCTCCACAGGAGAAATCAAGGACTTCCAGGCAATAGAGTGCAGAAAGTTAGTTCACATCTAGAGGCCCTGCCTGCTATCTTCCCTATTTCAAAGATGCAGCCAGTGATATATGAAGATTCCAACAAAGAAGCTCAGTCAGTCAGTTCAGTGGCTCAGTCATGTCCAACTCAACTGTGCTCAAAAACAAGATCTACATTTTGATGGATCAGAAACTCCCAATATTTACGATTTTGAGGGGCTAAAGGCACAGCCTGCTGGGCTCAGGGTCCAGAGGCAGATGGAAGCAGCTGGAAGACTCATTCTCCAAGGGTATGGGGACTGAAAGCGTCCTGTGGGAGGTGGGGGACCAGAGCTAGAGTTCCTGAGAATGGAGGCTGGTCATTCTCCACTTGGAGGCTGCAAGAAGCAGAGGTGCTGCTCCGCCCCTCTCCTAAGAGTAAAGCTGACATACAGATGTGAACACTGATATAGGCTGGAAGAAGTACACACATAGCCAGGGCCTGGCCAGACTGCTTATGGTTTTGATGTTGGACTTCAGGGATAATCTCATTATTACTGCAGACACACAGCTCATCACTAACCCAAGAGAGCTGGCCCTGCACTGAGGGACCTAGGACCTAGGTGGAGGCAACTCGAAATCACTTGGCAAGGAGAGCTGGGTGGAGGTGATGAGCAGGGGGAGAAAGAGAGAGAAACTGACTCCCTCTCAAGATGAGTGGACAAACCTCAATTCTAAAACACTCTATCATGAGAAAGACAGACAGCAAAGAGTTAGTGAGCTAAAAGCCTGTTCTGAAGAATTTACCAACAACTATCTCAGAAAAGATAAATAGAGGACTTCCCTAGTGGTTCAGTGGTTAAGAGTCTGCACTTCCACTGCAGGGGGCATGAGTTCAATCCCTGGTCGGGGAACTAAGATCTGGCATGCTGCAAGGTGTGACCAAAAATCAAAAACAGAAAGATAAAGAGATAAATGAGAAAGCACAGTTGGGAACTACAGAGGATGCATGGAGGGGCTCAGAAAAGTATCTGGCAGGGTTTCCAGGACACTCAGATGGCAGGGCAGCAAGATTCAAGGATGTCACGGCTGAGGACTTTCTGTAACTAAAGACATTTTACGGATCCTCGGATGAAAGGCGCATATTAATCACCGAGCAGAGAAGTAAAAATGTAAATCCACATTGGGATAGCCTGGAGCATTCTCCCTCCACCTGACTCCTCTTGTTCCTGAAATTTCCGACCTGTGACCTTCCCCAGGAGCAGCCCGACAATGTCCTCCACTGTTCTGGCCCCACTTTCGATCCTGGTGTAGGGAGGAAAGTCCTGGGTGTGGGGGTTAGGAGACGTAGGTTCGAGCCTCCCCATCTGTTTTCACCTCAGAGTCCTCACTGAGCCTTGATTTCTTCCCTTAAAATGGGATCAGAACTAGAATGATGGAAACTTAGAACCAGAAGGGATTCTGGGGGCAGCGTCATCACAAGACCACGGTGTTAGACCCACTAACTAGCTCGGTGACCACAAGATACTTAACCTCCTGCATTCGCATTTCTCCATCAATAAAAGGGGATGATAATAGCACTCGTCTGTGGGGTTATATGGGGGCTTCCCAGGTAGTGCTGGGAACCTGCCTGCAAATGCAAGGGACTTGGGTTCGATCCCTGGGTTGGGAAGATCCCTTGGAGGAGGGCGTGGCAACCCACTCCAGTATTCTTGCCTGGAGAATCCCATGGACGAGGATCCTGGCGGGCTACAGCCCACAGAATCGCAAAGAGTCAGACACGACTGAGGCAACTGAGCACACACATGGCGTTGTATAGGGATGAAATGAATTCCTACATGTAAGAACTTCGCGTGGTGCCAGGCCCAGAGTAAACCTTCAACCGGAGCAGCCATTTCTGTTACAATAAATACAGCCCCCCACAAAACGTCACCTGCACCTACACTCAGTGCGAGGGGCTCCCTGAGGAAACCAAGGACCCCAGGCAGAGCAGAACTCGGGCCCACTGTGGCCTCTATGCGCCAAGCCAGCAGACTGCCCCTCCCCACTCTCGCCCGTGGCTGCCCTGGGTCGGCCACCCTCCTTGACCTCCTGCGAAGCCCCTCTAAGCAACCAGCCATGAACCTCCCCCAGTGCCACGGTGCCCCGCCCTGACCTGGCCGGTCCCTCCCCCGCCCCACTGCCCCGGGTGCCCTACCTCTCTCTGTTCACTGCAGATCTTACACAACCAGAGGGGCCGTTTCTGGCCGGGAGAGGCCTCGATCCCGCATTTGGTGCAGACTTTCTACAAGAGAGAGGACACAGGAAGGTAAATACTCAGTCCCTTCCTCCCCGGCCGAGGGGCTGGGAAAACTATAACCCAGGAGCCCTCGTCATCTTCCGAGGGGACGGTTTTGGCTTCAGGCCCCAAGGGGAAATAACCCAAAGGACACATCATCTGAATCCAGCAGCTGGCTGTGGGGCACCAAGGATGTATACCCATCCTTGGATGGCCGCGATAGAAATTCACCCCCAACAAGCACATCCTGTTGGGATCACAGCAAAGAAATAAGCTTGCTGAGAGTCACAGCTGCATCACGTTCAACACCAAGGAACTGGAAACAACCCAAACGCCCAGTACCAGAGGCGGAGCAAACACAACCAAGTAGGATACAGCCTTCACAGGCAGGCTGCGTCGCCCCCTGGAAGTGCAGGCGGGAATGATGTTATTCAACAAAGAGAACATATACATGGCTATAACCATGCAGAAAACTCACCTGTGTGCCTGACAAGGTGAGGCGATGATGTAGTGAGAAATACCAGTGCCCGCTTAGGCACTTCCCTGATGCCAAGCCCCTTCATTTAACCATCCCAGCCACCCCAGTATACATAAGAAGTGGGCCCATCTTGCAGGGAGTAGTTTGAGAAAGTCCTCCCGTTCACACAGCAAGTAACAGACTCAGGTCTGCCTCTCAAGCTGTTATATAACAGCCTCCGGACACATAAGTAGCCAGAACCTAGTTTCTGCGGCGTTTTTCCTTCTACAGAATTGCTTAAGCTCATCACTTCTAAATAAGTATTTTGCTTCCTCCAAATGCACAGCCACAAGCAGCAGTGGGAAAAGCCAGATGAAACGCACCAGGAGGCAGAGGGGGGCTTGGTGGGGGCTGAGACCTCGTCCCGGCTAACCCGGCAGAGTCTGATTAGGGGACAGTGTGTCCTCCTTACAAAACAGTCACACCAGCTAATCAATCAGTCTTTCTGCCGCCTGGAAGCTGCCCGGTCCCTGCAGGGTGGGGAGCTCTCTCCCCTCCCCCTCCCCCTAAGGGAAGGCTGGATCCCTGGCTTGGCCTTTTCTGCAGGCTGCCAAATGAGCAAGGAGCACACCTGTCTGCCGAGAGGGAAATGTCACCAGCTTGGCTTTCCTGAGCATGTTGTCACCGCCTGATGGGGGAGCTGAGCCTCAGGAGGTGGGGAGCCAGTTCGTGGCAGGAGGGAAGCTATGATACATCATGGTGGGGGGGGGGCATGTCTGCACTGGCCTCCATTCGATGCTCAGGTATGAGACATCACTTTTCTTTGATTTTTCCAAATACACTGTAACTTGCTCCAAGCTCAGCTCCCTCCGGGTTGGTAGGACAGTCCACCCCAGTCTGACTGGGCCTGGCTCTCACAAGGATCTCAGGCTTGGGGTCCTGGCAGTGCAGTGTGTCTGGGAAGGGTCCCCTGGGTGCTATGGGGCCCAGCCACCCCTGTGCCAGGCCTGGGCTGGGATCTGTGCCAGGCTGGGGCTCAGCCTCTCTGGGAGCCCACAGACTGTCCGCCTGGAGCTCCAAGTCACCAGCCCTGACCTGGTTTGGAGATCTCCGTCCCTGCCTAGAGCCGCCTCTTGTTGCCCTTCCCAAAGTTCACCCCAACCCTTCTACCTTGAGGACAGGGCCCCCCATAAGCTGGGCCTCAGGAAACACACATGGGCCCCTCCTCCCTGGGGTAAAGAGAGGAACAAGGTGCTGAAGCCACTTGGCTGTTTTTCTTGCTCATTCCCATTACTCTGTGTAGATGAGGGAGTGTGAGCCGGCCACATCAACTCAGTGCAAAGGGAACACTGCACAGTCATGTCAAGGACAGCCAGGCCTGGGGGAAGCCACTAGCTTTCTGCTGAGTGGGCTTCCACTGAGCGGAATTGCCCTGGGTGAGTGAGTGCCAGCTTCTAGGGGTTGATTGTCTCATGCTTTCTGCAGCTGGAAACTGCATCTGAGCCTTAGACAAACCAAGTCCACCTTCTGGGCCTAATTCAGATGCTCCACGTGTTCCTTTTGCAAAGGTGCATGCCAGCCCAGCACACGCTCAGGGAAAGTGGGGTGGCTCAGGGTCTGGCCACAAGATACAGGCTCTGGGGCAGCAGAGCACACAGTCTGCCATTTAGAGGCAACCTTAGACTTGTCACTCACCTCTGGGCTTTGTTTCCTTGTCTTGAAAATGGTGGTAACAAGCAGGTGCATGCCACCGCTGGGAGGATCAAGGGAGCTGATTCACAAAAGTGCTCATCAGCACAGCACACGGTAGGAAGCCAGGCAGTAACCAGAGTCCTACATGGCTGTCTCAGTAAAGGATACCACACCCATCAATCATGTAGGCCCAAACCCAGAATCACCCTTGATCCCCACTCTCCCTCATACCCACCTAAATAATCCATCTCCGAGAACTCTAAATCTCACTCAAACTGCCCGCCCCCCTCCACCACCCTCCCCATCCACACCTACCTCCTTGTGGCCTCAGCTCACACCCCTCTCCCCCTGCTCCACCACTTGGCCCTCTACTCTCAAGCCCCAGCCATGCTGACCTGACTTCAGGCCCTGGTCCTCTATCTGCTTTTCCTGCACCGAACCTTGGTACACGCTGCTTGCTCCATCTGGGATGTACTTGGTCATACTCTCTCCTTATCAGCCTACTCATCCTTCAGACCTCGGCAAAAGCACAGCTCCTTCTAGGAAGCCTTGTCTGACTTCTTACCCAGCTGGAGCTTTCCTACCAGGCTCTTGCCTCTTCTCCTCCACCGAGATCTTATCCTCATCCTCATGGCTATGTAACTACAGTCACTTCCCCTACCAGGCTGTGAGCTCCTGGAGGACAGAGGCCAAGCCTGTTTCTCTTCATCTCCCTGGTGCCAGTAGCAGCATCATGAATTGTTGTAGAATAAATGAAGGAGCAAAAAAGAGCTACTAAAACAAAAATCTAATGAATGTATTTATTTGGCTGTGCTGGGTTTTAGTTTTGGCATGTGGGATTTTGTTCTCTGACTAGGAATTGAACCCGGGCCCCTGCACAGGGAGTACGGAGTCTTAGCCACTGGACCACCAGGGAAGTCCCCCAAGAAGAGCTACTTTTAATATTACACCTGAGAAGGCAAGAGGGGGTCCCTCCTGGAATGTGCTGACCAGCTTGGGGGAAGAGACACACAGAGACAGGAAATACTCACTTGGCAGCTGGGGGCAAGGAATGCCTGGTCCATACTGAGTGATGCTGACTGGTGGTGGAATGGGAGACCAGACCAGGAACAGCCTCCTTCAGGGTGGAGTGTTGGGGTGGGGGGAGGGGTTGGGACTGCTGCTGGTTGGCCTCACTCTAAGTGTAGAGCATGAAGCCAGGCTTGCCCACAGAGGAAATGACACCATTGGTCCTTTACTAAGAGTAGGGGCAGGAATGTATGCCCTGCCCTCCTTGTGACCACTCCTGACTGCACCCCCCTCCAAGGGGTTATCCTGCAGGTCACCTGTGAGTGCAGACTGGGTCCAAGGTCTATGGAGCGCCCTCCTCAGCATCCCCATAATCCAGGCTACTTCGGTTGCCCCAAGACTCCCTGGAACCCTGCCCTTCATCCAACATCATCACCTTCACCTTCCCACACTGCCGGCCAGAGTCAAAGGTGCGACAAGGTCTGGGAGACCACAGAGCTCGGGCACCTCACTTCCAGGCCGGCCTTCTCGTCCTCACTGGGAGCCCCTGACTCATTCCACGCAGAGCCCCCATTCTTCATGGCGGGTCCCCACATGAGAAGTGAAAGTGAAAGTCACTCAGTTGTGTCCAACTCTTTGTGACCCCATGAGCTACACGGTCCACAGAATTCTCCAGGCCAGAATACTGGAGTGGGTAGCCTTTCCCTTCTCCAGGGGATCTTCCCAACCCAGGGATCGAACCCAGGTCTCATGCGTTGCAGGCAGATTCTTTACCAGCTGAGCCACAAGGGAAGCCCAGAATACTGGAGTGGGTAGCCTATCCCTTCTCCAGGGGATCTTCCTGACCCAGGAATTGAATCGGGGATCTCCTGAACTGCAGGTGGATTCTTTACCAACTGAGCTATCAGGGAAGCCCAAGGCAGGGTCCCCAAGCTGCCACCAACTAGAAGGGAACAGGTGCCTCATTTTGCACGGCAGGATCAGAGATGTGGACGTAGAGAACAGACCTGCGGACCCAGGGCGGGAAGGAGAGGTGGGATGAGTTGAAAGAGCAGCGTCCAAACACATATATTGTCGCATTGTTATTTAGTCCCTAAATTGTGTCCACCTCTTTCGTGACTGCCAGGCTCCTCTGTCCATATATAAAATAGGCAGCTAATGGGAAGCTGCTGTATAACACAGGAAGCTCTACCCAGTACTCTGTGACAACCTAGAGGGGTTGGATGGGGTGAGAGACTGGTTCAAGAGGGAGGAGACATATGTAAAAATAAATTAATTAATTTTAAAAAAAAAAGAAGGGAGCGGGCACGGTGCCTGCGTGTAGGAGGGAATGAAAAGGTTTGCACCCTTCCAAGAGCACTTGGTACCCAGCAGCCTGAAGGCTTCACCACGACATCAACATCCATCACAGAGAGAGCGGTGTTCCCGACGCTCAGCCAACCAGAGAAAGATGAAATTGTGCGCAAATGTTCCATACAAGGAGGGTGGAAAAACGCACACTGTGCAGAAATGAATAATGAAGGTGGTCAATTTGAAACTATTTGGTGCTTCAATTCAATAAGCATTGACTCAACAACTGGATGGAAGGCGATGTTCTAGGAATGAGGAGGATGAACGAGGCACGGCCCTTTGTCCCCACGGAGGGTCCCGTTGAGCAGAGGACTGAATAAATGAGCCAAACTCATCTGGGAAAGGACTTGCCCAAGAGTTTCAGCCAACGGAAGCTTGTCACCGAGACGGTCTCTCCCTAGGAACCGGGCAGCAGTGATGTTCCCAGAGTGGTCGCTCCCCCATCCCCACCGCCCCCCTGAGGAAAGCCCAGGAAAGAAATGGCTACATCCAGACAACCATCACAGCACAGGCAGGAACAACGACAAGAAGTCAGCTCACGCGTGTGCACTTCATGTTACCCACCGTGTCCCCAAAGCTAGAATCTGAATTTTCAACAGCAAGAAAAATCCGATTGCCTTTTGGAGAAAGGTACTCTGCAACAAAAATGATGATATAAATGAAAGAAGTGAAAATGGTCACAATGGAACCGTGTATTTACTGACACGGAACAACATTCACAATTCATGAAGGTTTGAAAGCAAGTTATAAACAGAAAGTCTAGTGTGTGTCTCGCCCATATAAATGTATATGTGTTTGTAGCCATCTAGAAGTCAATACCTGCACAGAAAAATACCCGGAAGGAATAGGCCAAAAGGTACATTGAATTGTGCTACATCAAAATCTATTTTGAATGGGGAAGCAGAATTCCTATTTAAAGGAAGCTTATACTAAAAGTTTCCTGAAATCACTTGCCTCAACTTCAGTTTTTGACCAGATCTGGATTTTTGTGGGTCAGGATGGATTAAAGAAGCTGAAATCATGTGCACAACTGCCTCCAACACCCAGACCTCGCAGCTGGTGCCAGTGGGTCAGCAACCCCTCTGATCACAGCCTCAGCCCTACTCAACTCCGAGACATCGGTCAGGCTTCAAGGTATATCTCCAGTCCTGGAGGGCTGGGAGTGCAGGGGCTACATGTAGCCTCCTTGCCACAGAAAGACTTGGTATCTGAAACCTGGGGCCTGTTGCCAAATGATTTAACTAGATACTGATGTATTGGGTTGGCCAAAAAGTTTGTTTGGGTTTTTCTGTAAGATGTTATAGACAAGTCTGAATGAACGTTTTGGCCAACCCAATACATCTGATAAATACGTATATACTTTATTGAGCCTGGTTGCTACACCAAGCATCAAGGTAGGTGTTTTCTGTAGAATCTCATTTCATTTTCACAACCACCCTAGGAAGTGGGTGTCATTGTCCCTGTTTTATAAACTCGGGATCTGAGGCTTAAGGCTAAGTAACTTGACCACAGGAAACTGGGATGTGAATCCCATGCTGTTTGAGCCCTAGGTCTCAGCCCAGACAAGACTTATCCAAGCTTTCCTTCCTCCCTGGCAGCTCAAATGGAGGCAAGGCTGGTTCCCTGGGCCCTGGCCCCTTCTCCAGAACTCCAGATTTGGTCAAGCCTCAACTGGGAGAGGGTATAGCGCCAGGCCCCCCCTCTGGTCACTGGGACACAGCCTGGGGGCCAGTGGGGCAGAGGGCAGGCTGACCCAAACCCTGACTGCTACAAATACTGAGTCACTAGAGCCCTAAGATGCACAGTCCTAAGAATGCCAGCCACCTGCTGCTTGGCCTGAGACAGAAGCCAGGAGGCGATCAGAAGAGTTTCAGAAGGAAGACAAGTCTCTGCTTTCCACCCCAGTCCTGTGCCAGGGATAAGCAGCCGTCCTGCATCCCGGCTGCGGGTGGCAGGTGCCCTAACCCACACAGGGCCGGGCCTCCTCCCTGTGCTGCCTCCTCTGAGTGGGCCCTCCCCAGCTCACCACCAGATGAGCCACTGATGCTACTTGGGGACCACCTGCTAATCCCAACCCTGGGCAGCCCCAGCCGCCAGCCACCCCTCCCAGCTAAAGGCAGCACTGCAGAATTCAGGACTCACTTCCAAAATACCGCCTTCTGCCCGCCTGCCACTTGCTGCAGTCAGCACCACATCCTGAGCGGAGAGGTTTTAAAAGGAGATGGAAGGAGCTCGAGATGAACACTCATGAGCACAGACTAAGAAATCATACCTAAGATGTGCTTTTAGATCATCTCTATGCTTGCGCCCCACTGTGTGTCTGATGGGGGCTGGGGTGCCTCAGGCGGGATGAAGCTGCCAGGAAATGGGGGGACCACTGCCTCTCCACCCCCACCTGCCCCCATTAATTCTTCCTGGTCCTGGCTGTCCTCAGCATCGCCTCTCAAAACGGAGACTCCATGCTTGATTCTTGCCTCTTTTCCAGGCAAACGTGAGAAGCAAGGACTTGAACTGTCTCGATGGGCCCCAGCGTGCACCCCAGGCATGCAGGGTGGGTGACAGGAGGGCAAGCAGAGGCAGCCCTGGCTGCAAAGAGTTTGGGCAAAGGAGTGGAGACAGTTATTCACTCTGAAACTGAGAGGGAGGTTTTAAAAACCGGAAGATCTAATAACATATGATCAAAGGGAGACCGTATGAGACATGGGTCTCGAGGAATTCACTCCTTCCTTCAGCAGGCATCCTGCAGGACACATGGGCACACAGCCCCTTCTGGGGAAGAGACACACAAAGGCTGGCCTGCATGAGCAGAGCAGCTCTGAGTCCTGCTGGGACTGAAGCCGGCTGATGCAGGCACACAGAGTGGAAATGAATTACACACAACACGCGGAAAGGACGAAGGGCTGGAGGGGACTGCCAGGGATGGTTCCCAGAGCTGGCCTGTCTCAGGCAGGGGTCAATGTAGACCCCCCAGGCTGGGGTGCACGCCTCCCTGCATGTTTCCAAGAGCGTCCTGCTCACTTTTTTCAAACATAAAATGCTTTGAAATTTCAAACAGCATTTAAAAAGGTAGACGGTTTCCACATAAAGAGAGCCTGGGTTTTGAAAGGCTGAACAAAGGTGCTCTAAAGACCCTGGTCAGGCGGCCGGGTGGGGACTCCACACTTGTCCCTCTCTACCTCTAAGGGGATCTTGGGTCTCACGGGGTCTTCTGTGGGGACAGGTGGCAGCACTGACTCTCCCCAGGGGTGTGTGAGGATGGAAATCAGTGTGCGTTAGACATAGAAAACAAACTTCAGGTTACCAAAGAGGAAGGGGGCGGGGAGGGATATGTTAGGAGTCTGGGATTAACAGATACACACTGCTGTATATAAAATAGATAGGGACCTCCCTGGTGGTCCCTAAGACTCCTTGCTCCCAAGGCAGGGGGCCTGGGTTCAATCTGTGGTAGGGGAACTAAGATCTCATATGCTGCAACTAAGACCTGGAACAGCCAAATAAATAAATAAAATAAAAATAAATAGATGACAAGGACCTACTGTGTAGCACAGGGAACTATATTCAATATCTTATAATAACCTATAATCGAAAAGAATCTGAAAAAGAATAACGATATATATGCATGTATAACAGAATTACTTTGCTGTACACCTGAAACATTGCAAATTGACAATACTTCAATTAAAAAAAAAGAAAAGGAATCAGTGAACGGTTCTATCAGGAGTTCTCAGACACAACCCTCATAAAATCTCCCGGGCTTGGTGTGCACCCCAGGGCCCCGTTCCTGGGCCAACCTGCTGAAGGAGGAAGCTCTAGGGTAGATGAAGCCCACTGTATCCAGAGGGCTCCCTGACCCACACCGAGCTTTCCTTAAGCTCAAGCACTAGGCTCCTGGCCCCTGGTTAGCTCCTTCCAGCCCTAAAGAAAGCCCTTGCTCCTGGAACTGACTCAGGCCCCCACTGAGCTCTTCGAGTGCTCCAGCCTCTCAGCCACAGGACCGCATGGCTCCATCCGAATCCCTGGACCCATGGTCTCCCAGGACCACTGCATCATACTGGCGGCCTGCAGCTCTCCGACCCATGCTGGCGGGGAGGGACTCAGCGCAGAGGAGGGCCCAGGTGGTGGAGGAAGCGGGCTCATGTCCCGTTGCTCCCCACTGCATGGTTACTTAGAGTTACGACTCATAATAACGATAATAGTCGCCGTTTATTGAGCACTTACTCTACGCCTGGCACCCGGCTCAGCGCTCAACACCCATTACCATTATCACATTTAATCTTGTTTATGTTCACAACAGCCCTCTGAGGGGGGTTTTATGATCTGGATGTCTTAGATGATGAATCAGAGGCCCAGAACTCTTGGGTGGCTTGGCTAAGTTCATGTCACCAGGAGGTGGCAGGGCCGGGATGGGGACCCAGGTCCATAATCATAAAAGCAGGAGCTTATATAATGTGGGCTGTGTGCTGGGCACAGCGGGAGTGCTTCATATGGACAAGTCTCTCAATAGTGACGGCCCAGGTAAGCTGTCCGGGGTCACACAAGGGGAGTTAGTAGAAGGCTGGGCTGGGATCTTACTCCCGCTCACTGACAGAGAAGTGGATGGAGTTCTCCTATGGACAGTAGTGGTCTCAAGACACATGGCTGAGACAGACCCTGGCCATCCTGGGAACACAAACTCACTGCATTAAAGACCCCAGACACAGCCAGCTCCAGCCTCCCCCAGCCCGACCCTGGTTGCATAATCAACCACAGTTTTCCTGAAGCTTTGGGCTGGGGCCTCCCACAGACAATCGCTCACCCAGAGGCGTGTCTGCCGCCTGGTAGCCACCTGGCCCAGGCTCTGTTACGGGGGCCGCAGCCAAGGGAGAGGCCTGATCATTTTGGTTTTCCGCCCTCATACCCAGTGTCCTGAAAATGCCCCGTTCCTCTTGCAGCCCCCCAGCTAAGCGCCTCTGGGGCTGCCACAAAGATGCACCTAGGAGGGAGGGCCAGGCAGGGAGCCCCTGGCCAAGTGTGCCAAGTAGATCCTAGCTCCCAAATTCCGTAGCCCTAGGACCTGTGACCAGCCAGTGGGAGGCGTCTCCAAAGACACTGAAGTCTCAGCCCTGGTTTTGGAATGCTTGTTATATCCACGAGAAGGCAGGCAGGGGCCTCCAGTGAACCTTCACCATCCCTCCCTCTAGAATTCGGTGGGCAGCCACTTTAGCTGCAGGTTGAGTCAATGACGTCAAGAGCATTCAGCAAATACTCCCTGAAGTCCTGCTCCTGGACTAGGTGGAGAACACGGTGAGGCTCACAGGCTGGAGGCACAGAGACACAAGGATGGATGCACACGTATGCGAGAGCCTTCCTCCCTGGCCCCTGCCTAACTCTCCAGCCTCACCAAGCCCACCACACCAGCCCACAATGCCTCACTGCCTGCTCCTGACACTCTAGGTACTTCCTTGCCGCTATGCTTTCACCTAGGCTCTGCCTCATGGCTAGTGAACTCCTATGCATCCTTCAGGAACAACCCAAACGTCTCCTCCTCCACGACTGCTACCTTGATTTTTCCCCAGGGGAAGTACAAGTTGCTCTCTCCTGTGCACTCCTAACATGGGTTGGCATTTCTAGGGGAGCATCATACTGAAAATTGTCTCTTCCATGACTGTGCCCCCTTTAGAAATAGGACATTGTTGTTCATGCTTAAATCCCCAAGTTAAGCAGCCACCTGGCTTGCAGCTGGCTAGGAAGGGAAGGAGGGTCTGACTGACAAGCACCACGTGCTGTAGGACTGAGATTCTGCAGACATCTGGGGGCTGATATTGGCTTTTAAGGAGGTGAGGGACATGATCAGATCTGAGTTTCAGAAAAAGGGCCTTGGCTGAAAATACAGATTCAGTCACTCATGGTCAATTTGTCCTCCATATTCTCAGCAGAGGCTCCTTTTTCAGAACATTCCCAGATGCCTATGGGACTTCCTATCCTAGCTGGGTTTGGAAGGTGAGGAAAAGGAAGGATGCTGGCTTATCCAAGGCTGCCAGTTGGCCAACAGGATGGATGGTGGTGATGTCAGCAGAGTGGGGACGAGCGGCTGCCACGATATTTAGCTTTGAACTCATTGATACTTGCAGTGTGAGGGGACTTCTTGGAAGAGCTGTCTGGCCCCAGTTGACACCCAAGACCAGAGCTTGGGAGGAAGGCAGGGGACAGAGATGAGGGCGGGACAGCACGTGGTGCTGGCTGAAGCTGGGGCACTCGAGGGAAGTGAGAGGCCGTGCAGACCAGTGATCTTTCAATGTTAATCCAAGTGTGTCTACTCTTGGTTTCGCCATCCCTGGGACAGGTGTTTCAGGAGAGCTGAGGCTTGGCCTGACCCCTGAGGTCACTGGGAAACCCGGATTGCTGCTTGGCACACTGTGTGCTCTATAAATGTTTTTTTAGGCTAAAGGAGACGTGAATGTTTGAGTTCTGAGGGAGCTAGACGAGGGGGAGAGCATAAGAAGGAGGAAGGGTCTTCGTGGGGGGCCAGGACCCGGGGAGCAGGAGGGGCCCCAGGGCAGAACCACAGGGCCAGGCCAGATCCAGACGGCCAGCCAGACAACACACTTGAGTTGCTGGGCCAAAGAGAACAGGGTGGGGAGTGGGGAAGTCTCAGGGAGGCTGGAGAGGGCCAGTCCAGGGACCACCAGAAGCCAAGTTAGCACAGATACCCCAAGCTAAAGTCAGGAGGTTCCCTGGCTTTGCACCAGCCCTGCGTGGACGTTCAGCCCCTCGGCAACTCCACCTGTCCCAGGGGTCAGCACCTTTCCTCTGGCTCTCCGGAATCATCATGACTCTCAAAAAGTTAGGTTTCAGACTTCCCTGGCAGTCCAGTGGTTAGGACAACACCATCAGGGGGTGTGGGTTCAATTACTGGTCAGAGACCTAGGATCCCTCATGCCAAAAAACCAAAACGTAAAACAGAAGCAGTATTGTAACAAATTCAATGAAGACTTTAAAAATGGTTCACATTGAAAAAAAAAATCTTTATCAAAAGATGGCTTTATGTGAAAATACCCTCTCCCTTCTGTGTACCTCCAGGGCCTGGGACGCATTAAATATCTTCGAAGCCGGTCTTTGGAACTGTCATTGGAACTGCCTGTCATTGGAACTGAGATATATATATATATGTATATAAACATATTCGAAAAATAGAGCAGCCTCAACAAATACCCTAGGGCTTCTTAACATTCCAGGAGCAACAGCACTAATGATCAATTAAGGACCCTGGTGATGCACAGGAGCAGAGCTCCAGGGAGCGCGGCGACAGGTCTGGGCCAGGTAGAGTTACATCTGATCCTCAGGTCTTGGAACTCCCAGCCTGGGTGGGTTGCTTATGCTGCTGAAGTTGGCAGCTTGTGCTCAGGGAATGAATGGACTGAGGGCCCTGGATACCACAGGGAGGTGGTTAGACTTTATTCTAAAGGTACTAGGGAGCCACCGAAGACTTCAGCAGGAGGGGAAAAAAAAACCCACACCTGAGCAAGACCAAGAAGGAGCTAGAAAACAGATGAGACTCCACTGTAGGCGGTCAGGAAACGGGGTGGGGAGGCCCCGCAATGGCACCCTGGTGCTCAGGCCTCATGCCCTGCGGGGGCGCCCAGGCTACACTCCTGTCTGCACCTGGAAACTCAGCCAGGCAGATGTGGCTCTTGGGCAGAACTACACACTCTGAAAGGCTTGGCAGGTCACGACCCCTCTCAGCCTCAGTTCCTCCATCTGCAACCTGGGGGAGTCATTCCTCCTGTGGAAGGCAGGATGACAAGGGTGAGGAAAGGGTTTGGAAGAAAGAGAGCTCAAAAGCCTCTCTGACAAAGGCCTGGCTCTTTCCAGGTTTGGATGCCCAGCCTAAAGGGCACCCTGGGTGAGGAGCCAGCTCCCCAACGCCCCGCCATCCGCAGGAGCCGTGACCTGATGTCCCCATGGGGAAACAGGAGGACAGGCTAAATCCACCTCCAGTTAAGGTCAGTGAACAGCAAACAGCTGTGCAGGAAGCGACGCAGCAGGAAGAAACAGGGGCAATTTAAGAGCGATGAAGAATCGCTGGCCCCGTGAAGGGTGGCAGCTTGTGGGGCACAGCCGGCGAGGTGAGGGCCACGTGGGCGGCACCGGCCACAGCTCGGACTGGAAATGTCATTATCTGTTATTTACCGCAACAGAGGACGGGAGGCTGCACCAGATTACTGTTCCTGGTAACAGCCGCTAAACAGATTTCCCAGCACGGCTTCCTGCTGCCGGTGCACTCTTGACGGACAATATACTGACCAGACCCAGGGAGAAGAGCCACTGAGGGAGGCGGCAAGGGATGTCGGGGGGTGCTGGACAGAGGTCTCAGGGGGGAAGCCTGGCTGGTGTCCCCAACCCTAACCCAGGCCTACAGAGACTCTGCCCACTCAGTGAGGGGCTGGCCTCACCCAAGCCAGCTGATGACTCAACAACCTCAAACATCTCACATGTGTCTAGCTGCTGCTCAGCCATCTCAGGGAGTCCAGCGGGGGGCCTGGGATACCACACTAGACCGTGAATGGTGAGCCCCAGTGTTGGGGTTGCCATCCCTGCCCCAGTATTGGGGGCACTTAGCCAATGGCCTTCACAGCCCATGGGCAAGCACCAGACAGCACCTTCTCTCTCTCTTAGTTCTCTGACCAAGGCTCGAACCCATACCCCGGCACTGGGAGTGCAGAGTCTTAACCACTGGATGCCAGGGAAGTCCCTGGCTCTCTCTACTTCCTAAACGGCATGTGAGCAAAGTTCTAAAGCAAGAGGGAGGAGGAACTGTGAGGCTCTGGCTGTGCCAACAGGAGCACGGTATCCCCCTGAGCCTCAGTTTCTCCATCTGGAAAATGGGTATAACCACTGCCATTTTTTTTTGCCTATGGACCTTCAGGGGGTTGTGAGGGGCTTATGGCATCATCAGAGGCAGAGGGAGCTCTCAAGAGCACATCCCCACCCCCACCCCGGCTTCCTCCTCCTGAGAGGACACAGGCTCCATCACAGCCTGAGCCAAAGTGAATTGGGAAGCCAACCCACCAGGGCTTTAAAATAACAACAAATCGAGCTGTGTTCTGGAGAGAGATGAGCTTCCAAATCACAGTTGCAGCTGCTGCTGCTGCTCCTTGATCTGGTGGGGGGGAGGGGCGGAAATCCCAGGGGAGCAGGTTTGGGGGTAGTGGCCCTGCAAGGACTGGGATGACCTGAGTTTCCTGGGAGGACACTGGTGGATAGCCCCGGAGACCCTTGCCTCTAATCCCTCCAACTACTTCCTTTCACAGGGAGCACGAGAGGCGAGAGGCGCAGAGCAGGAAGGGATTTTGACCCAAGGTCACAGTGGGAGCCCAGAGCTGAGCTCTCCTGCACTCCTAACTTCCGGGCCACTCACTAGGGCGAGGGTGCTGCAGGCAGGTATGAGTTTAGGTGACACTGCGTCCCCCAACCCCACCAGCTATGTTTGTCCTCTGATGTACACAGGGACCCATGCCCTCAGTGGACCTCAGACACGGGTGGGATATTGTGTCTGGGGGGAGTGCTGAGCAAAGGGAAACAGCTGAAGCCAAAATGCAGAGGCTGCGGCCCTGGGAGAGATGCAGATGAGGGGAGAAGCCAGGTCTAACAGGATGAGGGCGTGTCTGCAGCAAGAGAAGGTGGGCCCAGGCCCAGGGTCCCCACCCCAGTCCTGCCCCCTGAAGTGTGTGAAGAGCCTGAAAAAGCAGCAGCTACAGGAAAAGGGCAAAAACTCCCTAACATTACCCAGCCAAGAATGGAATTAGATTTCCATACATAGACCTGGAGAGGAGGTCTTTGATATGTTATTAAGTTAAAAAAGATGAAAAAAGAGAATTAAAGAGTAAGGAGTATATTACGGTCCCATTAACAAACATGTATGTACACATACCTGTGTACATTTGCCTGCATGTGGAGAGATACAGAAGGACAAATGTGCAAGCTGCTAAGGTCAGAGGTAAGGCAGGGGTTAATATTTTATATGCTCTGTATTAATGGACAGAGGAGCCTGGTGGGCTACAGTCCATGGGGTCGCTAAGAGTCCGACACGACTGAGCGACTTCACTTTCACTTTTCACTTTCATGCATTGGAGAAGGAAATGGCAACCCACTCTAGTATTCTTGCCTGGAGAATCCCAGGGATGGGGGAGCCCGGTGGGCTGCCATCTATGGGGTCGCACAGAGTCGGACACGACTGAAGCGACTTAGCAAGCAGCAGCATGCTCTGTATTATTCAATTTTTATAATTACTGTGCAATTACTTGGTGCCAGCCACTGTTTCTAAGACCTTACCATGTATTTCACTCAATTCAATCCATACCACCTTATCACATAGGTGAGAAAACTAAGGCAGAGAAGTGAGGTGGCTTGCCCAAGCCAGGAGGAGAACCCAGGCATCCCGAATCCAGGGCTCTTAATCTTTATGCAATAGTATAAATTACTTTTCAAAATTCCAGAAAAAGGAAGCCAATAAGGAAATAAAGGAAACGCCATCTCACTAAGTCCTTCAATACTTTGGAACCCAAGCAACTGACCCTGGATCTTCCCACCTGGCAAACTCAACAGGTAACGAACGGGTGTGGGGAAGAGGTGAGGAAGGAAGCCACACCCCCTTTCACTTCTGTGTGGTCCAGTGCCCAGGGTGGGGGCTAAGGGACCAGGTCAGGGTGGCCACGTTTTTTGTAAAAGGCCAGAAACTGCAGGATCGTGACCTGTTAGGGCCTGGCCCAGAGTGAACTCTCAGTCACTGGCAGCTTTTGTTATTTCTAACCCTTGGCTGTCTTTTTTCCCCCTTATTTACTTATTTGGCTGTGTTGGGTCTTAGTTGCAGGATCGTGCGCTGTGGCATAGAACAAGATTCTCTAGCTGAGGTGCGTAGGCTCGGTAGTTCTAGTGTGCGTGTTTAGCTGCTCTGCGGCATGTGGGATCTTAGTTCCCTAACCAGGGATCGAACCTGCATCCCCTGCATGGCGAGGCAGATTTTTAACCACTGGACCGCCAGGGAAGTCCTTCTTAACTGTCCGCTGAGTCCCCATCTTAGTTGTTCCTGCCTGAATTCAGGGCTTTATTATTGCTAATTGGATAATTCCACATCTGACAGGCTCTTTCCAACCCACGACAAATCCACCTCTGGACATAAGCTCCCCAGAGACCTACCCGGCGGCTGTCACCTCCTGCTCGGCAGCGTTTGATGCTCTGCGGCCAAAAGCCTGGCACACGGGGCCCCTTGGTGACTGTCACTTCATTCTCTCCCTCCCTCAGGCTGCGTCTCGCCATCACCCCCTCCTTTGTCCCCCCTTCCCCACAACCACCAGGTCTGCCAAATGCCAACCAGTCCCTGTACTTCCTCCTGAAATGTCCCCCGCCCCCAGGACCTGGGTAGCCACCCTCCAGGCTCAGCTCAAAGTGAGCTCCACTTTGCAACCCCCTGTACTTCTCAGGTGCCAGCACCCCCCACAGCCCTCCACTCTGGGACCCTCCCCCCCACAATATCTGTGTCTACAGCACTTGTCATGCCGAGTTGCGTTATCTGCCATCAGTGGTGAGCTCCTGAGGGCCTGGCTAAAAGGTGCGCTAAGTGAGCAGGGTCCCGGCTGCTCTCTCTCCAGGACACTCTGGGTCTTGCCACCAAGAGCTCAGCCTGGCCTTCAGCAACTCCCCCGCTGCTCAGCTAAAGAAAGCTGAGTGCTGAAGAATTGATACTTTTGAACTGTGGTGTTGGAGAAGACTCTTGAGTGTCCCTTGGACTGCAAGGAGGTCCAACCAGTCCATCCTAAAGGAAATCAGTCCTGAATATTCATTGGAAGGACTGACTCTGAAACTGAAACTCCAATACTTTGGCCACCTGACGCGAAGAACTGACTCACTGGAAAAGACCCTGATGCTGGGAAAGATTGAAGGCAGAAAGAGAAGGGGACAACAGAGGATGAGATGGTTGGATGGCATCACCAACTCAATGGACATGAGTTTGAGTAAGCTCTGGGAGTTGATGGACAAGGAGGCCTGGTGTGCTGCAGTCCATGGGGTCACACAGAATCAGACATGACTGAACGACTGAACTGAACTGAACCACTGCCTTTGTCCTGACGACCCTGAGCTGAAAGTCTGCATCAAACCTGGCTGACCTTTGATATTTGGGCTGATATTCGAATGGGCTCTGAGCTGCACCAAGTGGCAAAGAAGAAGCTACGTTTGGGGATGAAAGGCCAGGGCATGGGCTCCAGAGCAGGGGGAAAGAAGTGTGCCCTGATGGAGACGTTCTGTTCATCAGACTCCTGGGTGAGCAGATGTTCCATGATGCCATGTGCTGTCTGGTCCAAGCCTCCGATCCCCGCGACGGCAGCCAAGTCAATTCGTGCCAAGCAGCCAGAGCGGGCCCTCGGGGCAGACGAATTAAGTGACTTTTTCCGGGAATTTAGGAACCATCAGTGGCTGAATGAAAAATCCATCATTGTAATGAGGCACAAACACACGTCTCCTAACATCTGAGTCAGGTCGGGGAGGGGAAAGGGCATGGTGGGGCCAATTTGGAGGCAGCTCAGATGAAATGGCTCAAGGCTTCTGCCTTTAGGGCCTCACCTGAGGGACAGAGGCGCTGAGGGCAGGAGACAGAGCAGGGGACAGGGGGCTTGGATGACTTCCACTGCACCCTCACACAGGAGGGAGGCCCTGGGGGAAAACGCCCCCCCCAACCCTCATGCCCTGTTGGTACAACGTAAAATGATGCCCCTGCCAGTTTAAAACAGTCTGACGGGTCCTCAGAAAATTAAACAAAATTATCCCACGATCCAGCAATTCCACTGATGGGTATATACCCATAAGAATTGAAAGTAGAGTCTCAAAGAGATATTTGCATACCCATATTCACAGGAGGGCAGGAGGAGAAGGGAAGAGATGGTTGGACGGCATCACTGACTCAATGGATATGAGTTGGAGCAAACAGTGGCAGACAGTGAAGGACAGGGAAGCCTGGTGCGTGGCAGTCTGTGGGGTCGCAAAGAGCTGGACAGGACCAAGCGACTGAACAACAGCAACAACAAATTCATAGGAGCACCAACCATTCATGAGAGCTAAAATGTGGAAGCAACCCAAGCGTCCACTGACAGATGAATGGGTCAGCCAAATGTGCTACAAATACAATATCAATATTTAACCTGAAAAAAGGATGTTACAATATTATTATTTAACCTTAAAAAACTAAGACCATGGCATCCGGTCCCATCACTTCATGGCAAATAGATGGAGAAACAGTGGAAACAATGGCTAACTTTATTTCGGGGGGCTCCAAAATCACTGCAGATGGTGACTGCAGCCATGAAATTAAAAGACGCTTACTCCTTGGAAGCAAAGTTATGACCAACCTAGACAGCATATTAAAAAGCAGAGACATTACTTTGTCAACAAAGGTCTGTCTAGTCAAGGCTATGGTTTTTTCCAGTAGTCATGTATGGATGTGAGAGTTGGACTACAAAGAAAGCTGAGTGCAGAAGAATTGATGCTTTTGAACTGTGGTGTTGGAGAAGACTCTTGAGAGTCCCTTGTATAGCAAGGAGATCCAACCAGTCCATCCTAAAGGAAATCTGTCCTGAATATTCATTGGAAGGACAGATGTTGAAGCTGAAACTCTAATACTTCAGCCATCTAATGTGAAGAGTTGACTCATTTGAAAAGACCCTGATGCTGGGAAAGATTGAAGGCAGGAGAAGGGGACGACAGAGGATGAGATGGTTGGATGGCATCACCAACTCAATGGACATGAGTTTGGGTGAACTCTGGGAGTTGGTGATGGACAGGGAGGCCTGGTGTGCTGCGGTTCATGGGGTCACAAAGAGTCAGACGCGACTGAACTGAACTGGACTGAAAAAGGAAGTTCTCATATGTGCTACCAAGTGGACAGACCCTGGTGACATTGTGCTAAGTGACAGGAGCCAGTCACAAAAAGACAAACACTGCCCGATTCATTTATATGAGGTATCTAGAATTGTCAAGCACACAGAACAGAAAGAATTGGGGTGCCAGGGGCTGGGGTGGGTGGGAATGGGGAGTTATCACTTAATGGGTATAGAGTTTCAGTTTTGCAAGATGAGAAAGTTCTGGAGATGATGGTGGTGATGGTTACACAACAATGTGAATGTACTTGATGTTCCTGAACTGTACATTTAAAAATGATTAAAATGGTAAATTTTAACATTTGTTTGTCTTAACACAAATTAAAAAATACATAATTTTTAAGGACTCCCCTGGTGGTCCAGTGGCTAAGACTCTGCGTTCCCAGTGCAGGGGGCCTGGATTTGATCCCTGCTCAGACAGCTAGGTCCCATGTGCCACAACTAAAGATCCCATGTGCTGCTACTAAGACCTGGTGCAGTCAAATAAATATTAAAAAAAACAACCACAAATACATTTCCCCAGGCTATAGCTGCCATCAACAGTGATTCCTCTGGTGGACCTGGGCAAAACCAATTGAAAACTTTCTGTAAAGGATTCAGCATTCGAGATGTCACTAAGAACATCCATGATTCATGGGAAGAGGTGAGAGTTTCAACATGAACAGGAGTTTGGAATAAGTTGATTCCAGTCCTCATGGGTGACTCTGAGGGGTTCAAGACTTCAGTGCAGATGTGGTGGAAAGAGCAAGAGAACCAGAAGTGGAGCCTGAAGATGGGCCTGAATTGCTGAAGTCTCATGATAAAACTTGAACAGGTAAGGACTTGTTTCTTACAGCTGAGCAAAGGAAGTGGTTTCTTGAGATGGAATCTACTCCAGTGAAGATACTGTAAATACTACTGAAATCACAACAAAGGATTTAGGTTATAACATAAACTTAGTTGATGAAGCAGTGGCAGGGTTTGAGAGGATTGACTCCAATTTTAGAAGTTCTATGATGGGTAAAATACTATCAAACAGCATTCCATGCTACAGAGCAAGTGTTCATGAAAGGAAGAATCAATCATTGTGGCAAAATTCACTGTTGTCTTATGTCAGGGAATTGTCGCTGTTGCCCCAAAGTTTAGCAACCACCACCCTGATCACAGTCAGCATGGGGAGGGCAAGGGGAGCAAGACTGAGGCAAGAAGCCACCAGCAAAAAGATTACCATTGGATGAAAGGCTCAGGTGATGGTCAGCCTTTTTCAGAAATAAAGCGTTTTAAAATTAAAGAGAGGGTGAGTCGCTCAGTCACGCCTGACTCTTTGCGACCCCATGGACTGTAGCCTGCCAGGCTCTCCTGTCATGGGATTCTCCAGGCAAGAATACTGGAGTGGGTAGCCATTCCCTTCTCCAGGGGATCTTCTGCATTGCGGGTGGATTCTTCACCATCTAAGCCACCTGGGAAGCTCTGAAATTAAGGCATGTACTTTTTTTTTTTTTAAAGACATAATGCTATTGCATACATTTAGACTACATAATAGACTAATAACAGACACATAATACACTACAGTAGGCACTTCCAGGGCGGTCCAGTAGCTAAGACTGTCCTCCCAGTGCAAGGGGCTCAGGTTCAAGCCCTGGTCAGGGAATTAGATCCCACATACCACAACTAAAAAGATTCTACATGCTGCAGCAAAGATTGAAGATCCCACATGTCGCGACTAAGACCCAGTGCAGCCAAGTAAATAAATATTAAAAATAATAGACCCCAGTAAAGTGTAAATATGACTTTTATATGAACTACGATACCAACAAATTTGTTGCTTTACGGCAATATTTGCTTTATTGCAGTGGTCTGGAACCAAACCCACAGCATCTCTGAAGTATGCTTGTACAGACTTTTTTGTATATATATTAAACTCGATACAACCACATGCTAAATTCACCAACAGCAACCTTTTGTATTTAGAGTCTTTCAGATTTTCTAGTTATATGATCATGCTTTCGTGATAACGACAGTCCTAGCTATTCTCCAGTCCGTACATCACACATTTCTTTTTCGAGCGTGATTGCCCTGCTTTGGCTTCCAGCACAATGTTGAACAGAAGTGGTGATAAATATACATAGAACTTGTCTTATTCCTGACTTTATGAGGAAGGTTTTTAATATTTAACTATCGAGTATGATGTTTCGTCTCCTCCTGTGTTCTGCTTCTCCTAGGAAGGGAAAATGTGACATGTGAAGGCTTCCATCTGAAAGAATGGAGCGGCAGCGTGGCAGAATGACTCACCCCAGGGACCCAGCTCCCCACTACCTGGCCAGGGTGCCCAAGCAGGCCACACCACTGAACCGAGCCCCTGTTCTCCATCTGTGACTGGAACAGCCTCATCTCCCCTGCTTCCCTACGGCTGTGTCTTAAGGACCAAAAAGGATGACTTCTGTGAAAGAGCTTTATGAACTCCAAAGGACATCACGTGGTCAGACAGTGGTCTCCGTGGCCACTGTTTGCCAGAGTGAGGATGGTCTGAGGGAGGGTGCAGGAGACTCTTAAGCTGAGGTTGGAGGGCTGTGGTGCAGGGGAGGGCGTGGGGAGCAAGACGAGCAGAGAGGAGGCAGTCACTGAAGGTCCTTCACCACTGCCCTAAGCCAGGCCTGCGGCTGTGACCTCAGAGCAGGGGGTTTCCAACTCAAGGAGGATCAGAACCCCCAGGAGTGCTGCTTGTTAAACACACTGCCTCCACGGGCAGCATTCCTATTCACTAGGTGCTGTGGACCAAGTGCTTGTGTCCCCTCAAAATTCGTGTATTGGGGGCTTCCCTAGTGGTCCAGTGGTTAAGAATCTGCCTGCCAATACAGGGGACGTGGGTTTGATCCCTGGTCCAGAAAGATCCCACACGCCAAGGGGCAGCTAAGCCCATGCAGCACAGCTACTGAGCCTGTGCACTGAAATTACGGAAGCCTGTGAACCCTAAAGCCCACGCTCCAAACAAGAGAAGCCACTGCGACGAGAAGCCTGTGCACTGCTGCTGGAGAGTAGCCCCCCTTCGTGGCAACTGGAGAAAGCCCGAAGGCAGCACCAAAGACCTAGCGGAGCCAAAATAAATAGACCAGTTATTAAAGTTCTACCCCTCAGTGTGATGGCATTTGGAGGTGGGCCTTTGGGAGGCAATGAGCATTCAAAGAGAGTTCAATGAGAGTTCATGAGGGCGCGGCCCTTGGGATAGGATTAGTGGCCCCAGGGTTACTGCCTGTGGCGGGGTCTGCGCTGACCTCAGCAGGATATCCCTCCTCAGAGCCTTAAGTAGGGTGGGGGCAGGGATCAAGTTCTGGCCTGGCCCCTTTCCTCCAGCGCCCCCATCCTGGGCAGGGATTGCCTGCTCCCCACCCCAAACTGGGTGTCCCCTAAAGACTTTGAACAAAGCACGGGACTGCCTCATTCTTTTCCCCCAGAACTCAGCACATGTTACTGAGACAATCATTTCATGTGCAGGCTCCTCAGTTCCCACACTGTGGAACACATTTTAGCTGAGACCAGAGAAAAATCTGATTGCTTTCCTTGCACGGTGACAATGCCATCCTGGGCTCGGGCGGGCTATTCAGCAGCCCTGCCCAGCCTCCCCACCACTGGTGAAGCCAGACTCTCAATTAAACTGAAAGCCGGCGGGCTCAGATCCTAAGCAATTAAGAGTGCCAGTCCTCTAATTAACCAGCTGCCCCTCTCCCTTCGCACCACAGCCTTCTGATAATGAGAGCAAGCAGCCTGGGCATGCAAGCCCAATTAGAGGGGGACTCTGCTCTGAGGACCAGCACCGTGGATTCCATCCACACTCTTGTTAGCTTGAGGCCAGGGCTCTTGCGGGGGAAGGCTCTGTGTGGCCAGGAGCACCTGAGACATGGATCTGGACAGTCCATGACAGAGATCTCCCCAGCATCCCTTCTCTGCAGCCTGCCCGCCTGGGAGCCATGCTACAGGCCATTGCAAAAGGTGTGGAGGGGAGAGAGAAATAAATAGGGAGGCACCCCAGAAATTGGTAAACTCTAACCAGAGGGCTCCTGACACCCCTAATTAGGGCAGTGCCTTATTAGAGCTCTCTTAGCACCCCCAGGGCTGCCTCAGTAACCCTAAGCCCAACTGTAATTAATTACCCATAATTATTTAATACTTCCAGTCCAGAGGGCAAGCATCTGTGTGTCTTTACACTGTATCACCCAATGCCTGCACCAGTATATATCTATATGACAATAAATATTTGTTGCAAGAGTGAAGAGATGACATTGTCCTCCCCTCCCAGACACTACAGAACCCCTGTACAAGGACCATGTGGCTAAGTCTGGGCCTCCCTCTTGATTCTCCAGGGACTCAGCTCCTCAGGGACCACCACCTGGCAACATGGCCCAGGGTGCCCTCCCTGCCTTAAAGGCCTGCATCCTCATGGTTAGGCACTTGCCTGGCCCATTTCCAGCCAGGTTCCTCTGCTCTGCTATTCTCCCCTCCCTGGAATGCCCTTCGCTCTGCTTTCAGCCTCTCAGAAGCCTGCCCAACCTTCAGAAGCCAGCTCCTCTAGGCAGCCCTCCTAATTGTTCTCAGGCCTGGAAACCCTGGTCCTAGCCATTGTCAGCATCTGCCCACCTTGACCACGAGGACCTGAGGGAAGTGGCCATCCTTGACCCTTCTCCTTTTGGATTCCCCTAACCCAGAATTTGGAGAAGGCAATGGCACCCCACTCCAGCACTCTTGCCTGGAAAATCCTATGGACGGAGGAGCCTGCTAGGCTGCAGTCCACAGGGTTGCTAAGAGGTCGGCACTACTGAGCGACTTCACTTTCACCTTTCACTTTCATGCATTGGAGAAGGAAATGGCAGCCCACTCCAGTATTCTTGCCTGGAGAATCCCAGGGACGGGGGAGCCCAGTAGGCTGCCATCTATGGGGTCCCACAGAGTTGGACACGACTGAAGCGACTTAGCAGTAGCAGCAGTAGGGCAGTCTGAACAGCTAGCCTCAAGGTGAATTAATCATAACAGTGGTACAGGACTTCCCTGGTGATCTCAGTGCAGGGGGTCTGGGTTCGATCCCTGATTGGGGAACTAGATCGCACATGCTGCAACGAGGAGTTCAAGAACCGCAAATAAAGATATCGCATGCCACAGCCAAAGAAGCCCCCACATGCCTCAA
Source organism: Capra hircus (assembly GCF_001704415.2). Taxonomy (NCBI): domain Eukaryota; kingdom Metazoa; phylum Chordata; class Mammalia; order Artiodactyla; family Bovidae; genus Capra; species Capra hircus. The sequence continues at coordinate 22,162,299 of NC_030826.1, read as the reverse complement.
CCAGGACCCAGCACAGTCAAATAAATGCTTAAAAATAATCATAGCGACGATCACAACGACAGGGACCCTTTACTGAGTTTCCAGTGGCCCTGACATTAAGGACTTCCAATGCATTAGCTCATCTACTTCTCACGCTCACCCATGCTCAGTGGTGATGTAGTTCTATCACCCCATTTATAGGTGAAGGAACAAAGGTTACGTGACTTGCACAGGGCCATTGCACTGTGGCCGAGCCGGGACCACAACTCAGGTCCATCTGCTGGGGAGCAGCACTTACTGCCAGCCCCGGAGACCTGTGACCTCTCACTGTGCAGGGCCAAGTGACGTCTCACCCTGACTCACTTGCACTCTAGGACCCTCTTTCCTTCCTAAGACCCTTAATCACCCCCTCTAATCCCTTCCTATTTGCTTACGATACAAACTGAAAAGGCTGATTCTCTTAGCATATGGCCCCCCTCCCTATGTTACCTTGTCCCCAACCTCAGCATCTCCCAATGACAGCCACTGACACCTAACTCATCTCCTCTTTTCACTCCACATCCCCCTGCAACACATTCACCAGACAGCAGCTGGTGAGTTTCTTAAACACATAAAACAGGGACTTTCCTGGTGGTCCCATGGTTAAGACTTCCCATTCCCAGTGGAGGGGGTTCGGGTTCGATCCCTGGTCGGGGAACTAGATCACACACGCCACAGCTAAAGATCCTGCATGAGGTAACTAAGACCTGGTGTAGCCAAACAGATAAAATAAGTATTTTTCTTAAAAAAAAAACAAAAAACAGATCATGTTACATCCTTGCTTAAAATGCTCCACTGGCATCCCATGAAAGTTATCATCAAACCTCAACTCCTGACTTTGACTTACAAAGCTCCGTGTGATCAGCTGTGCCCAGCTCTCCCTCCCTCTGCCCCAGATGCCGTCATTAGTTCACTGAACATGCCCGGCTGGTTTCTGCCTCAGGACTTTCATGCTTGCTAATCCCCCTGCCTGCAACACCCTTCCACCTGGGTCTTCGTGGGGCTGGCTCCTGCTCATGGTAAGGTCTGAGCTCACAGGGAGGCCTTCCCTGAGCACCCAGGCATGCTCTACAGCATCACCTTGTTTTTATTGACTAGGGTCCCCAATCTACCTGACGTTACATTTGTTTGTTTATTGTCTGTCTTCTCCCACCCCTGGCAAACAAGCTCCATGACTTTATCTTGCTCATGGCACTTCTAGCACCTTGCAGGCCCTCCACTACTTGCATAAAGGGAAAATGAATGCCTGAATGAATGGCACAGTCTTCTCATGGATGGTTCAAGACCATCCCCCAAATGCCCCTCATTCAGTGGTGGCCCCAGCTGCCACCCTCTCCTCCTAGTCATCCAAGAACAAGCCCCCCTAGAAGCTCAGCAGACTCTTCCTCTCACCACCCAAGCCAGGACCAAGTCCTCAGCCTGCCACAAAATAAGAACAATTTCAGCTGGAAACATCCTCTGGACCAGCCCAGCGCTCCAGGGTAGCCTGGGATTGGGATGGTGGCAGTATCTGTGAAAGAGCATTGCCCTACCCCCTCATCCACTGAGGTCCTCCCCTGGGATCCCTGCTGTTGCCAAGGAAATGGCTCTGTAGGGAGCAGCTGGCATTAACCCATCAGCAATCAGGGTCAGTGGCTCACCTCTGGGGCAGAGGCCCCAGACTTTTCCAGGGGATGGAGACAAGGCTCTGATCCCCTCTTCATGGTCCCACAAACCCAGACATTTACAGCAATTGTGGGGTTGAGGGGCAGAAGAAGGAAACAGGCGGAACTCACATAAAAGAACCTGCCCAGGTGCTGGAGCAAGACACTCCCGAGTCCCTGTGTCCATCACCCCGTTGGCATTTATCTGGCCCAGATCTATGGAGGCTTATGCAGGAGCAGCTCAGCAGTGCCCACCCCTCCCGACACTCAGGCCCCTGCTGCTCCTCCACTGTTCTTGTGCCTCTCACCAGTTAATCCACATTCCTCAGCCCAGTTCACCACATGTGACAGAACAGGGGAGAAGCGGTTTAGCTGAAATTCCGGCTTTCCCATCCATTCATTTGGTGCATTAACTTCTTTGCACCTTGGTTCTCTCATCCAGCTTTTGAACATCACTGAAAATGCCCTTGTCAAGATTGCCAATGGCCTCTGTGTTGCCGAGTCCGTGTTTATTTCTTTGATGTTCCCATATTTTACAGTCCTTTCAACCATTATTAATGCCCTGCTGCACCCCCAATCTTCTCTCCCCTGTTACTTCTTCCCAGGATTTATTTCTTCCTGAAATCTTATCTATCTGATCATGACTTGCTTTTGGTTCCCTCACCCACGTACTCTCAAGAGAGAAGGTTCTTTATCTGTCTTGTTTACCAAAATAACTCCAGGCTTAAAATAATGTCTAGCACATGGAAGTTACTTGAGGATGGGTTCTAGTAAAACCGGAGTGGAAAAGAAAACAAGAAAAAGGCATGGTATCTTGGGACCAGCGCTTCTAACCTGGGAGGGCAGTAAAGCAAGGTCCCATGATGACAGCTGTGCGATGACGGCTAAAGGCTAGAGCAGGAATAAGAGTCCAGAAGAGATTCTGGCAGGGGAAAGAAAAAGTAGGCTTCGTGCAATAGAGAATAAAATCCAGATGCTAAGAAACCTTGAGGATTAGGAGGCACATTATTCTTCGGTCAATAAGGAAAGAAAGGCAATTAGAAATGCCAGGAAAAACAAAGAGTTATGTTAAGGTGCTTCCCTGGTGGCTCAGTGGTAAAGAATCTGCCTGCCAGCGCAGGACACACTTGTTCTATCCCTGGTTGGGAAGATCCCACTTGTTACAGAACAGCCAAAGCCAGGCTCCATAGCTGCTGAGCCTGCGCTCTAGAGCCCGGGAGCCGCAACTGCTGAGCCCACGTGCCACAGCCGTGGAGGCTCCAGGGCCCTAGAGCCCGTGCTCCTCAACAAGAGAAGCCGCCACAGAGAGAAGCCACCGCTGGGGAGCAGCCCCTGCTCGCCGCAACTGAAGAGAGCCCGCGCAGCCATGAAGGCCCGGCACAGCTAAAAATAAATACATGAAATTTTTATAAAGTTATTTCAAGAAGTCGTGGACTCAATATGAAACAGTTTTATATATGGCATAATTTAGAATGATCAGTGGAGTACAAGAAAAGGAGAAAAATCCATTTGGCCTTGCTACTCATTTGAGTTGCCAGGGATCAAGAGGAAAATCGCGTTCATTTAAAACAACTAATAACGTTTACTAAGTACTTATGTGCCAGACAAGGTTTTAAGAGCTTTGCATATACTATCTAATCCTCACGACTCTCTAAGGTATATGTTATCATTGTCCCTATTTTATAAGTGAGGCTCGACATAGTAAATAAGCTTTCTGGAGTCAGTCACACAGCTACCAGGAGAGCTGAATTCATACAGTCCTGTGAGGCCCAGAGGTCCACTCCCCAGAGCTGGCACTAGAAGCCTAGCCATGCGACCTTCCGAACCCAATCCTTCTCGCCATGAAGCATAGGGTACCATGTGTGCACACGTGCATCGTTTAGTCACTAAGTCATATCTGACTCTGCGACCCCATGGACTGTAGCCTGCCAGGCTTCCCTGTCCATGGAACTTCCCAGGCAAGAACACTGGAGTGACTGGCCATTTCCTTCTCTAGGGGAACTTCCTAACCCAGGGATCGAACCTGCGTCTCCCACATGGGCAGGCGGGTTCTTTACTGCTGAGCCACCGGGGAGGCCTGCACACGTGTATGCGCAAACATACACTCTCCTGGGAGTCAGGACGCAGAGCCACGAATTGGCAGGGCTGGTCCTGGCTGGGAAGCCAGAGCAGGGCCTTACCTTCCTGCAGTCTTTGCAGAACACGGAGGAGCTGCCGAGGAAGCCCAGCACCTCCCCGCAGAGCAGACACTGGGAGAGGCCATTCCCCATCACATTGCGCCTCATGGTCTCCAGCCGCTCCACCAGCCGCCTGTGGCACAGGACACGGGGTCAGATGGTGCGGGCTTCTTCTCCAACCTGACGGCCGCCTGCCCGGCAGCCCCGGGGCCCCCACACCATTCCCTCACCTTCGGCGTTTTCCCTGCACACTCCTTCCCCTGGCTAATTCCGAATCATTCATTCACTTACCCACCGTGAACTGGGTGCCTATAGTATGCCAGACACTAGGAATATTGTAGCAAAGAAGACAGAGAGGGACACAGTCTCTGTTCTCATGGAATTTACGTTTAAGAATGACAGAAAGTCTATAAACAAGCAAAGTGACGGACTTCCCTGGCAGTCCACTGGCTAAGACTTCTCCCTCCCCATTCAGGGGGCCTGGGTTCGAACCCTGGTCAGGAAACTGGAGCCCACGTGCTGCAACTGAAGATCCCAAGGGCCGCAACTAAGACCCAGCATAGCCAAATAAATAAGAGAATATAGAGAACAAGCACAGTGACTTCAGAGAGGGGAGAGGCTATGGAATAAAATAAGCGGGGGTGGGAGGGGGCAGGACACGGTGGGTGGTGGTTAGTGAAGGCCTCTCTGAGGACATCGGAACTGAGAGGGGAAGGATGACAAGGACCAAACATGTGAAGAGCTGGTGGAGCACCCGTGCAGAGGGGCAAAAAGTACAAGAGCAAGGCCCTGGAGCACTGGAGCAGCAAGGGGGCTGGGGGCTGGGGGGTACTGTACTGCCTGGGACAAAGGAGGCAGGAGGGGGCCGGGAGGGGCCAGATTACACAGCCCCTCGGCCCACTGTGACCCCTGTTTTGTGACAACCTCTCACACAACACTGTCACGCCCACAATAGGCAGCCACTTCTTTTCCATTGGCCGCTGTGTCTCCAGTATCCAGTGGATTCTCAGCAAAAATTATTATTATTTTTGTGGCTGCTCCATGCAGGATCTTCATTCCCCAACCAGGGATCGAACCCAGGCCCCCTGCAGAGGAAGCTCAGAGCCTTAACCAGGGGCCACTAGGGAATTCCTTCCCTCAGCGAAAATTCTTAAATACATGGAGGACAGTGTGTGGGTACACTGTCTCCTGTAAACCTCACAATGCTCCCACAAGGAGGATGCTGTCCCCCACCCCCCATTTTAAAGATGAGAAGACTGAGGCTGCGAGGTGTGATGTCACCTGCCAGGATGGCACAGCTCCTCAGAGGTAGAGCTGAGGCCACACCCAGGCCCCCATCTCATGGCAACTCCACTGTCTCCCCTGGGGTGATCAGGCCCTGCCTGGGGGCCAAGGGAGGGCAGACTGGGCACTGAGGCTGCTTCTGCCCCCAGAAGTCAGCAGACACTCCGGACTCCCACAGTGGTCGCTGTCCCTCCTCCAGGGACCTCCAGGGTCCTGGGAATAAACTCAGCTTCAACCCGGGCCTGACCTGCTTGTTCTCGGGGGACCTCCTATCAGTGGAAACACGCAGGACACACTTCCTCTTTCTGAGATGATTTCCTGCCTCCTGGGTCATTCTCGCCTCAGCCAAACCCAGTGCTTGCGACACAGCCAGACAACGTGAGCAGCAGGGGGAAGACAGCCCAGATGATGGGGGTCAGGGGGTGGGGTGCAAACGCTTCTCACAGCTTAGGGGAGCCCACAGGGAACACGCCCACCGGCCCCGGGCACGCCTTCCTGGGGGAGCCCGAAGGGTGTGGCGCTGGCCTGTCAGTCATCAGCACCTGCACCTCTGAGGCATTCCGAGCCTTGCTGGACCCTCAGGCTAGGTCTGAGAGGCGGTGGTGCCCCAGCCAGGGGTGGAGGGGGGAAAGAGCACTAGACATCTGCTGCAAACGCTCTCTGGAATGAAACAGTAGTAATACGCCTGTATGAAGCAAGGCACACACGATGAACTGGGCAGCAGTGGTCTCTGCGCCGGCGCTTTCACTTTCTAGAACTCTGCATTTCTACAATGTCTGGTTTTTCCGTATATTTCATAGAAGAAGATAAACAGAGAAAGAACAAGGAGACCAGAATCAAATCAATTCCCGTCGGTGCCCAGCATTTATGTCTTCCTGCTTGCGTGGCCTGTGTTTTTCAGACTGTCTAGGAAACATGAATTGCTTTTGCAATTAAACAAATAAAAAGACACAACAAAACTGAAGACTGTGTAGGAGTCGGCTCCAGACGCCGGAGGCCAAGAGAGCTTAGATAAGCTGGAGAGCGGCTCCTAATGGTCGCTGATGGGAGAACCCAGGGTTCAGCCTCTGCTAAATCCTTGCCCTGGCCGAACCACAGTGACCCTCCTGTGCGCAGAGTTGAACAGACCCTAGTGTGTCTTGCTGCACTCATTCATCCTCCCCATAGTCTAGGGCCCAGGCTGCTATCCCCATTTTACAGAGGGGTATACTGAGGCTCAGACAGGCTGGGTTATGAACCTACTCCAGTTCCAGGGTGTTCAGGCCGATTTGACCCTCTCCCAGAGACAAGCTGGCACGAGGACCCAGGGTGCCAGACTCCCAGCCCGCTGATCTGGCACTGACTGCCCTGCCTCCCTCTCCAGGCCCCACTTCTGCCCGCTCTCAGGAGCAGCCCTTACCCGACCCTCTGCTGCTCCAGGGTGTCGAGGCGCTCGGCCCTCTGGATGACCTGCAGGATGGCCTCCACCTCGGCCGGGCTGAGGCACTGGCTCTTCCTCTGCTTCTCTGTCTGGAAGGTGTGCACAGACCAGCCGGTGTGCAGCCTGGAGAGAGCACAGCACACAAGTCCAGCCCCAGTACAAGCCGGCACCCCCACCACCCCCACCAAGGCCCTGTGGGCACGGTCTGTGTGTCGGGCGCATGCCAGTCCCCAAACGCTGTCTCGGCCACCCACCAGCTCCTGGGCCCCACGAAGACGGCAGCACGCCCTTAGCATCTGGCCGGGGGCGGGGCATGGAAGGTACAAAAGGCCATAGCACAAGAGGTTTCGAGGGAAGACAATCAAGAGGAGACTGAGCACCTGGATCTGAGTCTTGGAAGAAAGCAAGATGGACAGGAAAGACCATCGACTGGGTTACAAACACTGACGGCTTCCCTGGTGGCTCAGTGGTAAAGAATCTGCCTGGCAGTGCAGGAGACATGGGTTCCATCCTGGCTCTGGGAAGATGCCACATGCTGTGGAGCAACCAAGCCCGTGCGCCACAACTACTGAGCCTGTGCTCTAGAGCCTGGGAGCCACAGTTCCTGAAGCCCCATGCTTGAGAGCCTGTCCTCTGCAACAAGAAAAGCCGCTGCAACGAAAAAGCCTGTACACCACAACCAGAGAGTGGCCCCTCCTTGCCAAAACTGGAGAAAAGCCCACACGGCAACCAAGACCACACACAGCCAAGAATAAAAATAGATAAATAAAATTACATATAGATTAAAAAAAAAAAACAAGATGCTGAGGATAGAAGGGGATTCATGGAGCATTTTGAAAACCAGAGGGATTCGGGGCAGGAGGGTCACAGCAACACAGGAGGAGCAGTGGTGAGGCCCGGCCCAGGGCTCTGCAGGCCGCCTCCCCACCGGACCCCTGGCATCCTGCCAGGCAGGCCTCCCCATCTCTCAGAGGAGGGAAGCGGCAGGAGGCAGTTAGATGCCTTTGCAAAGGCAAGTCCGAGGTCAGAAGGCTTCCTGGCCTGGGTCGCTCACATCTGGTAGCTGCTGAGAGCCATGCCAGGCTGCCCCAGGGGACCCCTCCCCATAGACAAAGGAGGCTGACTCAGGGCTGCCAGATGTACACGGAACTGCAAACCCCGAGCAAGAACCCTTGGCGGCGCCCAGTGCCTAGCAGCACGCCCCCCGACTATGGGGCCTCGCACAGGGGACAGCACCAACAGCTGCTCCTGCCTCGCTTGTGTTCCAGGCTGTGTACTGTCTCCAGGCCTTTGCTCAAGCTGTGCCCTCCTCCTGGGGTGCCCGCCCTCTCCCTAAGCCTCACTTCCACTGGCTCACTCCCTTTCTTTTATAGGACATCTTCTAGATATGGTCTTTATAGGAGGCTTTTCCTTGATCCCTCCAAAATGGGTTAAGGAGAGCCCATTCTTGGAGTTCCCTACGGCCTGGGCATAGCTCCACCATGAGGCTTAAACGTTATTACGAGGAAAGGTAGGTCCTTGTGTCTCCCCCTTAGAATGGGAGTCCTGAGGGCTGTGCCCTGCCCCATCTGGCCTCTGCCCACCTCTCCATCTTCCTTGCATGCCATTCAGCCCCTCACTCTGCATTCAAGCCACCCTGACCTCCTGCCAGGCCTCTGCAGGCCATGTCCCTTCTACCCCAGGACCTTTGCACTTGCTGTTCCTTCTGCCTAGATGTGCTTCCCCCATATTTTCAGCTAGTATTTACCCTTCCTCCAGGCTTCAACATAAGCATCACACTCTCAGGGAGACCTCCCCCAGATCCTAGATTAGCACCACACTCTGCCTGACTGCCTGTTTCTACCGACAAAGCAGCTGCACACAAGCAATAGTGTGTATCACGCTCCCTGCTCCCCATCAGTGCCTGAAGACAAGGCACCATACTGGTCTTGTTCACTGCAGTCCAATAGTCCTGGCACATAGCAGGGATTTAGAAAATGTGTGATGGCAGCTGGAAGATGGGAGAACAGATTCTAAGCTGGAGCCAAAGAAGATAACTTGCCCCAGCCTCCCAGAGGCACAGTACCTGGCTGCGGGGGTTTGTAACACTGTCCTTTAAGGAGCCCAGCATTACAAGGAGCCTGGCATTACAAGGCAGCACACCCCGGAGAGAGATAAAAGCATCTGCTCTTCTAAGAGGTGCTACGACAGCTTCCGGCTGCTGCTAAGCGGAAGACAAGGTCCGGGAGAACTGAAGGGGAGGCTGGCGGGATCACCAGGGGTCACGCCGGCCCCTCCTACAACAGTGCAGCTCTCCCCAGCGCCTCACATCCAGCCGTGGAGGACGCATCGTCTCGCCAGGTGTCAGAGGAGAGGCGAAGAGAGGATGGTTTCATCCCTGGTCTCTCCACTGCAGGGGCCGCTTGGGGGCTAAAAGAGCTGAGCCACCCTGGTGAGTGGGACAAATTAACTGTGGTGCAAAGAGTCCTGCAAATCACGCAGGACTCCACTCATCTTGGGCATTCCGGATTAATTTTTCTATCCTTTGATGTTTCAGCTCTGTCCCCTGCAGGCTTACAATATCTAATTGCAAATGTCTTGAACTTGGTCCCAGTTGGGGAAATGCAGGCTCCTGTATTCGGCACAGATTTGACAGATGGAGCGGCACTCTTGGGTTTATCTGATCCCTGGGACCCCCGACTCCCCTGGAGGGACAGGAGGAGACCCAGATGCCGAAAAGGCATCTGGGGGCCCCTGGTGTCCAGCTATGGAGCAGTGAGGACAGTGGGTGGAGACGGGCTGATTTACGTGCAGCTGAGGGGATCACCAGGTTGAGAGGTAACAGGAAAACGGGGCAAACCGCAGGCAGGGAAACACTGACCTAGGCACGGCTGAGAGCTGGGACGCTTCGAGGCTGGCTGTGTGCTCCAGTCCAGAGGGCAGCTCTTCATAAATTTGACAAGCCTTTCTTTGGTCTTTCCTGTCTGCTGGGGCCAGGCGCTCAACTATGAAGTGGGCATCCAGAGATCAAAGGCTCCCCACTGCTTGGGACGCAGGGTCTGAAGCTCAGTGACAGGGGATTTCTACTCTTCACAGAGAGGGCAAAGGAAATGGTCTGGCTCCCTGAAGTCTACTGTGTTCCAAAGAACACAGGCATGAGAGTCAGATGGACCTAGGGGAGACCGGCCACTCACAAGCTGGGTGACACCAGTGAGGACCTCAGTCTCACGTCTCATCTGAGACATGGGAATCCATTCCATATGACGGAATGAGTGAATGGCTGTTAGGTGCCCAGCTCAAGGCCAGGAGCGTGGTGTGCATTAGACAGGCATTTTTTGCTTGTTGTTTAGTCGTTCAGTTGTGTCCGACTCTTTGCACTCCCTGGACTGCAGCCCGCCAGGCTCCTCTGTCCATAGGGTTTCCCAGACAAGAGTACTGGAGTGGGTTGCCATTTCCTTCTCCAGGGGACCTTCCTGACCCAGGGATCGAACCTGGGTCTCCTGCACTGCAGGCAGATTCTTTACTGTTGCGCTAAGATGGGCACCTGTCTTCAAATTGCTCCTTGTGAAGCCCTGGCATTGAATTTTGTCAAAGAAAGGAGGGGAGTTGGAAGAGGAGGGAGGGGAGGGGCCCGGCCAAGCCTGAGAAGTACTTACTTGGCTCGCAGGGCGAGCTGCCGGTCATTGGGGCAAACCCACTGATCACAGCCACTACCGAAGATGGTGTCAGCCATGGTTTGGAGTGGCCAGCCAGGCTGGGGAGTCACATCTGAGAGAAGAAAGAGGGAAAAAGAAAGAGCACGTCATTGGCTGGGGTGCGCGTGGCAGACGAGGTCCCTCAGACACCAAACACCGGTCCTGCCAACCTTTCCCCCTCTGCTGCCGCCCCATGCCGTCCCCAGTGACGTTTGGACTCTCATCAGCAGAATCACCCCTCCAGCTAAGTGCTATTTCCTCAAGGTTCCTCTTTCAGAGACTCCTGATTCTGGGAGGGGTAGCTAGGCGGCTCATGCAGCTAAGCAACAAGGTTGGACTTGACCGACAGGACATCAAAGCGAAGTTTTCAACTCAGCAGGGAAGCCCCAAGGGCGTCTGCACCCTCCAGGTACCAACCCCACTTTACTGCCCTGGGACCACAATGAACATGGGCCCCTCGGAAATCCTGAAGGAAGGGGGCCCTGCTCCAGAGCTTGCTGGTAGTTTCACTTGTGCAGTTGAACTGAGCTGGCTTTCTCCTTATCACCAAGGATATGTGTTGTGACGGGACTTCCCTGGTGGTTCAGGGGCTAAAACTCTGTGCTCCCAATGCAGGGGGCCTGGGTTCGATCCCTGGCCCTACATGCCTCCACTAAAGATCTCACACGCCAAAAGGAAGACTGAAGATCCCACGTGTCCCACCTAAGACCCAGCTCAGCCAAATAAATAAATAATTTTTTAGAAAGGATATGTGTTGGGGAGATAGTAAAGAGGGAAAGAGAGAGAAAGCTGAGTTTGAGGGAATCCTAATTCTAGGGCAAAGATGAGGGGCGGTACAGAGTTAGCCACACTCCCCTGGTCTCATTCCCTCCAGACCAGTGGTTCTCAAACACAGGACTCCTTTACACTCTTGAAAATCAGTCCGGCAGTTCTTTACGTGTAACATACAGTTATTACCATATGACCCAGAAAGGGCTTTGAGGTATAAACCCAAGAGGACTGAAAACGTATGTCCATACACAAACTTTTACACGAATATTCACAGCAGCCCTATTCATAAATGCCAAAGGTAGAAACAACTCGAATGTCCATCAGTTGATGAATGGATAAACTGTGGTATATCTGCATAATGGGATATTGTTTGGCCATAAATGGACTGGAGGAGAACACGGATGAGCCTTGAAAACATGCTAAGTGAAAGAAGCCGGTTACAAAAGACCACATATTGTATGGTTCTGTTTATGTGAAATGTCCAGAACAGGCCAACCCATAGAGACAGAAGGCAGATTAGTGGTTGCCAGGGGCTGGGGGTGGCGGGGAGGGAAGAATGGGAGTGGCTGCTAATGGGCTCAGGGTCCTTTTTCGGATGATGGAAGTGTTTTGGAATTAGACAGCGGTGATGGTGGTATGGGCTCCCCAGCTGGCCTAAGGGGTTAAGAACTTGCCTGCCAATGCAGGAGAGGTTAACAGATGCAGGTTCCATCCCTGGGTCAGGAAGATACCCTGGAGGGAGGGCATGGCAACCCACTCCAGTATACTCGCCTGGAGAATCCCATGGACAGAGGAGCCTGGTGGGCTACAGTCCATGGGGTCACAAAGAGTCGGACACAACTGAAGTGACTTAGCATGCATGCAGGATGCTTGCACAGATATGTGAATTCACTAAAACCACTATCTTGTACACTTTGAATGTCAGAAATTTATGGTATGTGAACTACATCTCACTAAACTGATAAAAAAAATTCTTGAGAACTCCAAATGGTATGGGCTATATCTACTGCTATTTACCAGATTAGAAATGAACACTGAAAAAATTTAAATTGTTAAGTCATCTAAAAATCATAAACCCACGAGATGCTCACATATATAAAAGCTGTATTTTCAAAACAAAAGCATTTAGTGAGCATAACGGGATTGTTTTGCATTTTAACAAATCTATGTAATGTTTGGCTTAACAACACACAGTTTGATGTCTGAGATTTCAATCAATGTTTCGTGGTACGTAGTTTTGTTAAAGCACATGAAGGACATCCAGACTCTCACGGATATGTCCTATAGTTGGAACAGGGTGGAGTGTTTTACTAGCCTTCCTAGATAATTGCGGACATTCTTCTTTCATTCTGCACCCAAACTCAACAGATGACAGTTATCTTTAAAGATTAGTTCCAATGTGGCATTTGGATCACAGGTCAATGAACTTTTCATCTGTATATCTGAGAGAATTTGACCAAGTATACTGTGATGATGATGAAGAAGGAAATATTTTTGACCTTGGGGACCCCCTGAAAGGCACTGGGACCCCCGCAGAAATCACTGGACTGTGGTTTGAGAGCTGTTGTTCTAGACCAATGTCACCCATTTCTGTGATGACCAGCAGGGGGCGGCATGTAGATTGCTGTTAACTGACCCCCACAGGGACCAAGCCCACGACCTTGACCCCAGCGGTCTCTCTATCCCAGGTGACCCAGGCACCCACTCCCCATTGCCAGCCGCCTTGAGAGAGAGACCCCGAAGAGCTGTTCAGGGAGCTCCCTGGGGAGACCTCAGGCCGGATCCAATGCTGGGAGGGTTGTTGGTACCACCTCCCATTTAAAGTCTTGACCTTCTCCCAAATGAGGCTCACATCCAGTCCAGGAAAACACCCGTGGGGTCAGAAACGACATGCTCATCAAGCAACTTTAAACCAGCCCCACTTCTAGCTATGGTTTGTTTTGTTGCTGTTGTTTTAAAGTTCTGTTATCTTGTGAAAAGTGCAGTCACACGGCTGCATGGGTGTGAAACGCCTTATTCTGTTCCAAGCAAACATTAGAAAACATACTGTAACTCAGTAGCCCTGTTTCCTTATTATTGTTCTTTAAAAATATTCTGGGAGCATCGAGAAATGGAAGTGATGGGATCTCCCTGATCGGGACAGGCTGAGCCTGGGGCTAACTGGCAGTCCATTTCCTCACAGATTCTGCCTACAATGCAGGCTACCCGGGTTTGATCCCTGGGTCAGGAAGATCCCCTGGAGAAGGGAATGGCTACCCACTCCAGTATTCGTGCCTGGAGAATCCCATGGACAGGGGAGCCTGGTGGGCTGCAGTTCAGACCGGACTGAACGACTACATTACTATCACCTCACAGGCACTGCCATTCTTGCCAAGGCCTGCAGGGGGCACCACACGTCCCAGGCCACTGCTTTCAGGACTAGACCTCCGGCTCCGAGACTTCCTGCCCACTGCTGCTGCTAGGTACACAGTGTGGAGGTGGCCCCTCTGCTCTGCCAGGCAACCCCACGAAAGCAGGGACGCACCAGTGGTGATCCCAGAGGGAGGAACAAGTCAGAGAACGTCAAGGTGGGAATTATTCCATCTTCTGCAGATGCTTCTGAATCAAAAGGGAGTGGAGCTGAGGAGCGGGGAGGAGGCGGGAAGAAAAAAGGGATCCTGTGTTCTCATGCTTGAAATGCCACCTTCTTTATGGCGGGACAGGTGAGGACTTCCAAGAGACAGCAGCTCCTCACAGCCCCAAACACATCACCTCCAAATAAGCCTCTAGGGAATAAATCTCTTTTGTCCCTTTTGGGTCATTTCCTAGGGCTCTAGAGTTTGAGGATCACTGGCAAGAGAACCCCCAAACTAACATCTCTCTGTCCAAAGAAAAGCTATGACCAACCTAGACAGCATACTAAAAAGCAGAGACGTTACTCTGCCGACAAATGTCCGTCTAGTCAAAGCTATGGCTTTTCCAGTAGTCACGTACAGATGTGAGAGCTGGACCATAAAGAAGGCTAAGTGCCGAAGAATTGATGCTTTTGAACTGTGGTGTTGGAGAAGACTCTTGAGAGTCCCTTGGACTACAAGGAATTCAAACCAGTCAATCCTAAAGGCAATCAGTCCTGAATATTCATTGAAAGGACTGATGCTGAAGCGAAAACTCCAATACTTTGCCACCTGATGGGAAGAGCTGACTCTTTAGAAAAGACCGTGATGCTGGGAAAGATTGAAGGCAGGAGGAGAAGGGTATGACAGAGGATGAGATGGTTGGATGGCATCACTGACTTGATGGATGTGAGTTTGAGCAGCTCCGAGAGATGGAGAAGGACAGGGAGGTCTGGCCTGCTGCAGTCAATGGGGCTGCAGAGAGTTGGACACGACTGAGCGACTGAACAACAACTGACCCATCTGACATCTAATTCCTTTTCTTTTCTTTTTTTTTTAACTTGAGTCCAAATAACTCTGCAACCACCCACAGGCTACTGTTTTATTCTTTCTCGATCTAATCATTATTTTTTCTGTTTGGCAGAAGAGAAAAGAACCAGGCTGAGAGACTGAGAAAAGGTCACACCCATGTGGGTCTGCTAACCCTTAATTAATATACCTTCTCTGCCTCAAGTCACCTTGTGCAGTAAGTATAAAGGGAAGGGTTTGGTGGCAGTGAGGATGATCCAACTTGGAGAGAAAAGACCTGAGAAAGTCTGACTTTTATGCAAACTTACTGCAAGACTAGGAACAATCAGTTATTTCTCCCCAGGTCTCAGTTTCCCCATCTTTTCCCCAGGGGGAGCAGAGACCGACAGGCTGGAGGGACCACTCTGGGTGGTCCAGTGCATTCTCACCTGCCAAGGAGCAGGTAGGGACTGAAGAAGGGTCCTGGGAGGGAGATTGGTCACTGCTTCAATCTGGTGGGAGGATCTGGGCCCCCACCCCAGCCTGGTTCCTAGGGCAGGAAGGAAGAGGCGTTCTGGGTCCCCCACCCTTCCTGCTCCTGGAGCTTTGAGGAAGAGGAGCCCACTGAGCCAAACACCACAGAGAGATCCAGGGAGATGCGGGATGTCCCTCCCAGAGCCTGGGGCCGTGGGCACCGGCCGGTGGTAAATTTGTGGCTGAGCATGACCACAGCAGTGGCTCCGACTGGGAGCTGAGGCCCTGTTCAGGGACTGCAGGGTCCGCCCTGGGCTGTGGCTGGCACCTTGGAAGGCACAGCTGTCCCTGGCCCACGTGGAACAATCTCAGCACAGGTGGTGGGAGAGGAAGGCAGTGCGTGGAAACACAGCTTAGGAAACTGCCAACAGAGTCAGCTTCGGTTCTCCGAATCTAAGCATCCTGAGCCTGCTGCCAGCTCCCTGCCCACCAGCCGGCCCATGTCCCCCGGCTTTCTGCACCCCCTTGACCCGGGGCTCTTCTGCCAAGCTGTGTGTTTGCCATCATCCAATACACTCCTGGGCTCGCTGCCCTTCCAGCAGGGGCCCCAAGGAGGAGGAGGTGGAGGAGGAAGGTGGGAGGACATGCATTGCAATGAAAACCCAGCATAGCCAAAAATAAATTAATTTTTAAAAACTGCAAGCTCCCGTGGCCTCTCCTGGGCACTGTAGGATATGCACCCTAAACACACTCATCACCCACCCTTAGATGAAGACTTCCCGTCTTCATGTAAGATCATCCCATGTCTTCCTGGACAGTTGTGCACAGATTTTTAAATAAAATTGGGTTCTTCTACCTATGCTGTTTGCTTTCTTATCACACTGTGCTTTCTCACATTATTAAAAGTCCTCAGAAACATGATTCTTCATGGCAACTTAGTATTCTGGATTTATTTTTCCCATTTTCCTGTTGGGGGAGGCACATGGATTGTTCCCAGCCCTGTCCTATTGTATTCAGCCCTAAATGGATATCCTGGGAGATAAATCTTTGAGCCCGTTTCTGATTATTTTCTTAGGATAAATTCCCCAAGGGGAAAAGATGTGTACTTTTTTTTTAATGTATCACCAAAGCACATCACCAGAGTCATTCACACACAAAAATTCTGCTGCAAGCAGTCGTGTCCCGGTGGTCTTTTCAAGCTCAGAACTCAGAGATGGAAGAATCTGTAAATCTCTAATAAACTGCTTTTAATTACGTGTACAGGGACTTCCCTGGGGCTCCAGTGGTTGAGATTTCAACTTCCGATTTGGGGGTTCGATCCCTGGTTGAGGAGATGGGATCCTGCAGGTCTCATGGCCAAAGGACCAAAAATCATGGAGAGAAAGCAATATTGTAGCAAGTTCAATATAGACTTTGAAAATGGTCCACATCAAAAAAAAAACTGAAAAAAGAATAATGTGTATAGTACAATCACTAAAAACAAAAACCTCTTCTCTGCAAGCATTCAGGGTCACTTAAAAGGCGGCTTCTCCCTCTTAATGGACTTTGCGGGCTTAGAATCTGGTGAAGCAGCACCAGCCTGGGAGCCTGGGTGACCTGTGGTCCAGTCACAACTCGCTAGCCGGGTTCCTTCTACAAAGAGCCAGGGTCTCCGCCTCCACACAGGCACACAGAGAGGATGAAATGAAAACGCATGCCTGTAACTCCAGAGAGCAGCCCACATCATTACTAACCCAGGAAAACGCTGCCCGTTGACCCAGCCTTCCAAATCTTACAACCTCTTTAACACAGCGCTGAAAACCTTTCTAGCCTGCAGCTGTCTCTGAGATTCTGAAAAAGACACCAGAGGGCAAAACCACCTGCCCCTCGGGAAGCATCACACACGCCCACTGGGGCTCCACCCCACCCAGGGGCCACAGAAACAAGAAATTACAGAATGGCTCCTCACGGCTTCTCCTGGCATGGCGCTCTCTCCCGCCTTCAGACCCTGCCGTTTCTGCCTCCTTGGTTTATTTCAGGGAAACTTTCGCTAATACAACTGAGCCCTGTCTGCTGCCCCAGGCTGGATAAGCTTTCATGGAGCTGTAGGGTCTGATCTCGTGGAAGAAACAGACATGATATGGGGAAAAGAATGGGAAAGAGAGAGGAAGGGTCAGGAAACGAGCCGCAGGGTCTAGGCAGGGGCACCACGTATAAAGGCAAACACAAGTCACCAGCAAGGGCAGGATGCCGGGTCCAAACAGCCACTGAGAGAGAACAGAAGTGCATCTTTCCACACAGATGCAGGGGACTTCTGGGGGTAGCTGAACCACGAGAAAGGAGACATGAGGCCCAGCCAAGAGCAGCAGACAACCCATAGACTCGGAAGCAATAAAGAAATGTAGGAATTTCCCTGATGGTCCAGTGGCTAAGACACTGTGCTCCCGATGCAGGTGGCCCGAGTTCGATCTCTGGTCAGGGAAGCCTTGATCCTACATGCCGCAGTTAAGGATCTTGAATGCCACAATGCAGATCGAAGCTCCCAAGTGCTGCAGCTAAGACTTCGTGCAGCCAAATACATAAATATTTTTAAAGTAGTAAACTATTCAGTTAGGGGATGGATGTTATGTAGCATTACCATGGCAATTGATAACTGACACAAATGGCATTTGGTAAACAAAATCCCAACCCTGATCTCAATATCCCGAGGAGCCCAACCTCCCAGAGCTGTTTGGAGTTGGACTTGCAAACTGTGAGCAGCGGAAAGGTCAAAGGGCCAGATGAGAGAGGCAAGACAGGGGGCATAAGAAGCAAATAAAACCCATTCTGCCCTCTCCCATGTGCCAGAGTGGGGCTGGGGGAGGGCCCGGAACCTTCTCAGGTAGCCTGTGCAGGGCTGGAAGAGGGGGAGGGGGTCACCCCAAGGCCAAATCTGAGCTGATGCCTGGACAGCTGCCAGAGGAAGGGTCCGAGCCCGTGTTCAGCCTCCTGTCGTGATCCTTCAGTCATGCCTGCCCTGGGTGCGGGAGGGGAGGGTGGCTGCCTATTCATGGCTGCTGCTGAGTCTGCCATGTAGACAACTAGCTGGGCCTGGATCAGGGGGTCGGGGGAGGAGATGAGGGCTTGAGAAGGGGAAAGAAAAGCAGGGATGAATATAAAAGAATACTTGCCACCCAGCCGCTGCTTCCCGAGGCACCAAAGACACTGCCTAAGAGCCTGCAGTTCTACACCCAGGTATTAATATTCCAGGGAACCCTTAGCAACAGGCCCTGACATCTGCTCTGTTACTATGATACGGGAAACATGATAATAGAAGCAAGATAAGGTGAGCTGAGACATCAACATTTCCTCCACCTGTCACACCGCACTCGGAGGATGAAAGACGCAGACAGGGAGCCTCAAAGCCCTGTCTGAAACCGGAGGGAAGCTCTCTGTGGGCTGATTATGCACGAGGCAAGGGTGGAGAGGACGCAGGAGATGAGGAGCCCCGGGGAAGCTACTGCCTGACAAAGGTCCCCAGGATTCACCCTGTCATCGGGCACCCCACCAGCTCTGCTTCCTTGGGTGACTTTGCTCCCACCCCACCCATTCATTGATTCTCCCCTGTCTTTGCCCAGGCTCTGGCAGGAGCTTCTCAGTTGGCCTTTGGACCTCCAGGGGCTCACTATGCCCCCTTCACTTGCAGTCAGAGAGGTCATCCTTAAAGCATAGGTCAGACCATGCAAGTCCCTTGCTCTTAAAACCTTCAATGGCTCCCTTTTGCCCAAGAGAAAAACCCAGGCTTCGCCAAGGCCACCCACGAACTGGCCCAAATGACCCTTCCAGTATCACCTGCCACCTCATCTCTCCCACGAGGCCCACACTCTTGTCACTGGGAACTGGGATGTGTCCTGGCTGCTCAGCTTTGTTTCTGGAACTTGTCCCGTGACCCACCTTCCCTATGCACACTGGCAACCTGCAGAAGCCCCATATCAATCCTCTGGGAATTTGGAATCGACCCCATTTGCCTCCCCTCAGCATTTCAGTCCACTCTGTGTCCTGGATGGGGTGGAGGGGGTCCTTTACTTCTGGTGGGGTCTTTAGATTCCTGCAACCTTTCCTGTCTGTGCTCTGGGCCTAGATGCCCCAGGGCACATCCCCACATCCCCCTTGAGCCACAAGACTGAGCGCGCTGTCGGCCTCAGACAGACAAGCAGCGCTGCTTCTGCCTTCACTGCCCTCATTCATTCATTCAGCAAACAAGCTCTGAGTGCCGACTCTGCAGCAGGCACGTGACACATCTCAGCCGACTGCAGGGTGAGCAGGGGGCAGCTCCCCATACCCCCAAGAAGGCCCCACTTACTGCTGCAGGGGTCTTCTCCCCAGGGAAGTAAATCCTCACCCCAAACGTCCACTGCAGTGGACCCAAATCCCTGCCCGTCTCTTTGTCTCCCTGATTTCTCATTTCCAGGCTAAGACGATACTTGCAGCCTCCAACCAAAATGAGATGCAAAACGCCCTGCTCCTTGCTCCTCTCACTTCAGCCACCAGCCCTCCAATTTTAACAGCCACAGGCTCTGCCTACCTGTCCCCAGAGGCATAGCTCACTTCTGTTGTTTCTAAGACGCCTGAAACAGAGCAGGTGGAGGTCCAAGCTGAAGACGATCACAGAGCTGATGGCAGGAGACTCGAGGGCAACCAGACTCCTGGGGCAGGACTCATCCTGGAATACACAGGAAGGAGGGAAGCCTCACAGGGCCCAAAGCAGTGCTCTGGTCCCCAGGGGACCAGGCGGAATTACTTCTGAGGGCTGCTATAACCAAGTACCACGAGTTGGGAGCCTTACAACAGTCCTAGAGCCTGGAGTCCAAAACCAAGATGTCAGCAGGGCCAAGCTCCCCCCGAAGGACCCAGAGGAGACTCTGTCTATGAAGCATCTGCTGTAGCCTCTGCCGTTTGCTGGCGACGCTGGGTGCTCCTTGGTTGGTCGCTATATCACTCCAACCGCGGTCTTCATCTTCACGTGGCATTCTTCTCTCTGTGTCTCCATGTGCCCATCTCCCTGCATTTCATGTTGAATTAAGACCAGGAATTTCCTGACAGTCCTGTGGTTGGGACTCTCACTGCCAAGTGCCCAGGTTCAATCCTAGGTCAGGGAACTAAAACCTCATAAGCCGTGTAGCAAGGCCAAAAAATAAAAAGACCATGCTGCTGCTAAGTCGCTTCAGTCGTGTCCAACCCTGTGCGACCCCATAGTGGGCAGCCCACCAGGCTCCCCCGTCCCTGGGACTCTCCAGGCAAGAACACTGGAGTGGGGCCATTTCCTTCTCCAAGGCATGAAAGTGAAAAGTCAAAGTGAAGTCACTCAGTCATGTCTGACTCTGCAACCCCATGGACTGCAGCCTACCTGGCTCCTCCGTCCATGGGATTTTCCAGGCAAGAGTACTGGAGTGGGGTGTGATCGCCTTCTCCGAAAAAGACCACAGGAGATTCCAATATGACCTTAATTAATTACATCAGCAATGCCCCATTTTCAAATTAATTCACATTCTGAGGTTCTGAGCATTAGGACTTCTTCATACCCCCTTTTAAAAAATTATTTATTCATTTGGCTGCATCGGGTTTTGGTTGCGGCACACAGGCCTCTCTCTAGTTGCGGCAAATGGGGTCCAGGGTTCACAGGCTCAGTAGGTGCAGCACAAGGGCTTGGCTGCCCTGCAGCATGTGGAATCCTAATTCCCTGACTTGGGATCAGATCTGTACCCCCTGCATTGGAGCTCAAGTTCTCAATCACTGGACCTCCAGGGAAGTTCCTCAATATGTACCCCTGGGGACACTATTCAACCCATGATACTTAGGGAAGAGAAAGGCCAGAGTCCTACTTTGAGAGTGGGGATAGCAGAGATAGTGGACCCTGTGAATATACAGATATTCAAAATAGCCTTTACCCCCCACCCTGGAGGTCCTGGGGTGCTCAGGACTGGGAGAGGGATCTATTAATACATCTAAGACAGGGGGTTATCATGTGTGTGCCTGAGTGCATGCTAAGTTCCCTCCATCACGTCCGACTGTTTGTGAACCGATGGACTATAGCCCGCCAGGCTCCTCTGTCCATAGGATTCTCCAGGCAAGAATACTGGAGTGGGTTGCTATGTCCTCCTCCAGGGGATCTTCCCGACCCAGGGGTAGAACCATGTCTCTTACGTCTCCTGCACTGGCACGTGGGTTCTCTACCACTAGCGCCACCTGGGAAGCCCCGGGGGTTGTCATGGTTGCTGCGAAAAGTGGATTTGGGAAAACAATCTCCTTGGGTCACTGCTTGTCTTGGGAGTTCTTAACAGGGGACCAGTGAACTTGGACGGGAATAAACTGTATTTTCATTAACCTGTAACTGAAATGACCTATTCATCATGAATACAGGCAACACACCACAGTCATATGGAAAGTTCCAGGGTCTTGGTCATCAGCAAAATCACAGATATTTTCATATCCCAGTACAGACCTGCAGATACCTCAGTGTTACTCATGCTCATCACTACTTTAAAATTAGGATAGTTATTACATTCAGATGTACATTATACTAGAGACAATAGACTAATATGTAAAAGCTAAATTTTTATGATCCTGAAATTGACATGAATATTTTTTTAACATTTAATAACTGGAATTAGAAAATAATTAACTTGAGGTAAGAAAACTGGCTTCTTATTGGTTGAAATTTTCTCAATAAAAGAAAGCTATTTCAAATAAAAAAATATTGTTACCAGTTCTTCTGATAATCATGCCATCTCCTGACAGATTTAGCAATTAATAAAAGCAAATAAAAATATCATATGTCGTGGTGATTTTAAAAATTACAATAGTTACTAGACCTATGGCAAGGCTGTTTACTTGCAGAAAAGAGTGGCAACCCACTCCAGTATTCTTGCCTGGGAAATGCCACGGACAGAGGAGCCTGGCAGGCTACAGTCCATGGGGTTGCAAAGAGTCAGACATGACTTAGTAACTAAACAACAAGGCTGTTTACTTAATGATTCAAAAAAAGAAGCACATAAGTTACTATATGAGAACCTTGTTTTGTTAAAAAAATATATATTCTGATAATAATGTCAATACAATTGGCTTCTTCTGTAACACTGTTCGTGCACTGAGAGCCGTTATTTTGAGAAACATTCCATAGGATTCACCAGATGGTCAAAAAATAAATCAATGGCACAAAAAGCAAAGAACAGCAGATGAAATGGAAACTTAGCTCAAAGGTTACCAGGATAAAATCAAGCCTTCAGGGTAAGCAGCTGTCTGTGGCTCGGGGGATTCTGCTCAGAAAATGCCCAAGTTGTCTGTCTCAGGTGTTACCAGGCACCTGGCTTGGGATGCATGGGGAGGAGTGTAAATGCTATTCGTTTCGTAATGCAGAAAAACAAGCCTGCTTGCATCTATTCAATTTGTGTGGAAAATCTCAGGCAAACAGAATTTCTGCAAAGGAAATCTGATTTCAGCTCACACCCAAAGGTGCTTGTTGGAAGAGCCCAAGAGAAACCTCTCCATGAGGCAGAGATGCCTCTGGAAGGAAGAGGCCCACCCCTTCTCACCCCAGCCTCAGGTGTGCCGACAGGGTGGTCCTCTGCGCACTCAGGTCCCAGGAGCAGCGGCCTCTGACAGCCCTGCCAGGACCCCGGCTCTCAGGCGACTCTCCTCAGGGCTCCACCAGGTCCTTCAGTCTTCTTCCGCCCTCTTTCCCAGAGGTGGGGAAGGGACCCTGGCCCTGGCTGTTTGCTTAAAGCCAGCAGCCAAGGCAACCCCTGCTGACCCAGCTGCTATCTGTAGCCAGCTGTCCCCTCTTGTTCATGGAAACACAAATAGTTGGTTCCCTGTTCCAGCTCCAAGGTAAAGTACGCACTGCCCAGGTGCCAGCTATTAATTTCTCTGCACACTCCTTAGTTCCCCTGGTGGAGGCTAAGACTGCAAAGAAGTGGGGGTGTCCATCACGAAAGACCCTGGCAATGACTGCTGAAGACTCAAGCAAGGCGGAGGGTAGGCATCTGAGAGTGAGAAAGGGGACCACCCCCAGCAGGTGGCTAGGCTCAGAGAAGATGAGCAGGGAAAAGACCAAACAGAAGCGCCGACATTTTGCCAGTAGTTTTGGAGGTTTTAATGAGGAGCCCACAAGTCAAAATGTCCCTGCTCGTGTTCAGTCTGGCCCTGAGCTACCAAACTGGGAGGGAAAGCATAGGACTGCACAGGGCGCTACCCACTTGCCAGGTGCTGGCCACAGGCTGGCCAAGTGAAACTCATCACAGTCCCAAAGGGATGGCATATCATCATCCACTTTCAGAGAAGAGGTTTGACTGATGATTGAAAGGTGCAGCCACTCGCTCAAGGCCATGCAGCTGGCCCCTGGCACTTTGTCACCCTCTCTGTCCCCAAGGAGTCCCAGCTGCAGCATGTGGCACCTAAGGCAGGGCACACTCTCCAAGCCTCTTCTGTGCTCTCAGCCCTTAGGAGTGTGCTAGGAGTTCATGGAAATTGAGACCTGTAGGAATTGGCCAAACAGGAGAAAGCTCGGGGTTACCTGGAGCAGAGCTGCAGGTACTGCAGAGGAGGCAGGCTGGTG
Source organism: Capra hircus (assembly GCF_001704415.2). Classification (NCBI taxonomy): domain Eukaryota; kingdom Metazoa; phylum Chordata; class Mammalia; order Artiodactyla; family Bovidae; genus Capra; species Capra hircus. The sequence goes on along the minus strand of NC_030826.1, from coordinate 22,138,886 downwards.
TGAATTTCCTGGAGCAGGCAGCCAGCAGCTGGGACTAGAGGTGTGAGGCCCAGGAAATGGGCAGCAGGGTCTCCAGGGCTGGTATGCCCCGCCTATACCCACAGGGCAGAGTGACATGAAGCCACAGGTCTCAGACAGGACCCCTTGTTCTCTACCAATTCCATTGCCTGACCCAGGAGCTCACCCAGACCTCAGTCATCCTAGGATCCTAAGTGGTTACCCTGACTCCTGGCTCACCCACCTGACTCAGCCTACCCTGCCACCAGAGGGGCCCTGCAAAAGCCAGGCTCTCCTCAGACATTTGCAAATCAAGCCTATTATCCCCACTTGGGAGTGCCAGGCCATCTATAGGCTCTATGCCACCTTGCCAAGTCTGTCTCCAGACAAACAGAAACACTTGGCATCATACCCTGTTAGACGCTTAAGCCCAGACCTCCTCTAAACAGCCCCCTGCTGCTCCCCAATCCACATCTATTGCCCTAGCCTGAAGCACTGATTCCCTCCTTGGCATCTCCACATTTTTTACCTCTTCCCAGCACTTCCCAGTTTCTGGTGGCTTGTGAAAGCTTCTGACCTCTCCTACTGTACAAAACACTCCCCGAGAGCAGGACAGACCTTGTGCCCAGATGACACTCGAAGCACGTGTGCCAGAATAGAACCGAGAGTCCACAAATAAACCCATACATCTGTGATCAGCTGATTGTTTGACAGGAGTGTACAAGACCACTCAGTGGGGGCAGAAGAGTCTTTTCAGTAAACTGCGATGACAACGGAACAGTCACATGCAAAAGAATGAAGGTGGACCATTACCTCATACCATTTAAAAATGTTACTCTAAATGCATCAAAGACCTAAATGTAAGAGCTAAAAGTTTTAAAGCACTGAGAAGATAACAGACGGGCAAAACTTCGCGACCTTAGATTTGGCAGTGGTTTCTTAGATATTAGAATGTAAATCCAGGGACCTCTGTGGTGGTTCAAGGGCTAAGACTCCACACTCACAATACAGAGGGCCTGGGTTTGATCCCTGACCAGGGAACTAGATCCGACATCCACACTAGGTATCCCACATATCACAACAAAGACTGAAGATCCTGTGTGCTACAGCTAAGACCCAGGACAGATAAATAAATATAAAAGAATGCAAACCCAAACCACAATGAGATATCACTTCATACCAAAAGCATAACCAACAAAAGAAAATAAATAAATAAAGGGGATGTTACTGACATTAAAACACTCTGTGCACCAAAGAACTAACCCTAATCCCAAATGCAATATTTTCATGGTATATTTATAGAAAAAATATTAAAAGAACAAATGCTTACCATATAAACCTTTTATTAAATTTCATAAACAGCAGAATTACTATTGCTTTCCATGTATAACCTCCCTGATTTTTATGGCTCAGGTCTACCTTGGATGTTTGAGAGAAAAAGAAAAAATGTCTATTAATAAACACTGCCTTTCAAGATTTTGAATAAAATGGGTGGCTTCAATGCCTGTACCTTGCGACCCAGGCCCACAAGCACAAGCCATCTTATTCTTATAGGTGCAAATCTTTAAAGCTGAACATGTGACAATGTAATTTTGGAAGGCAAGGATGCTAAAAAAGCTCCCACCCTGGTCTTGGAACTATCTTCTCCCTCAAAAATGGGTTCACTTGTACAACAAAAGATAGGTACATTTATTGTTAAATTGTCTTACTGCACGCAAACACGAAATGGTTGCAAATGTCCATTTACAGTGAAATATATACATAAATGATTCATAAAATGTTAAAAAAGAAGGTGAAAAGGTAAGTCACAGAATGGAAAAAGATATTTGCATATCACATATCTGATAAGGGTCTAGTATCCAGAACAGATAAGACCACCTCCGACTCAACAACAAAAAGACAACTCAACTAATAAATGGGTAAAAGACTTAAATGGGGCCTCCCTGGTGGCTCAACAGTAAGGAATCTGCCTGCCAATGCTGGAGATATGGATTTGCTCCCTGGTCCAGGGAGATCCCCTGGAGAAGGACATGGCAACCCTCTCCAGTACTCTTGCCTGGGAAACACCATGGATGAAGGAGCCTGGCTGGCTCTGTCCACGGGGTTGCAAAGTGTCGAACACGACTTAGTGACTGAACAGCAGCGACAAAGGATTTGAACAGACATTTCTCGAAAGGAGAAGTGCACACGCCTAAAAGCCCATGGAAAGACACTCCACGTTACCAGCCATCAGAGACAGGCAAGCCCAAACCACAGTGAGGTGCCTCTTCACGCCCATTAGGATGGCTATCATTTTAAGGACAGAAATTAATGTGTGTTAGCAAGGATGCAGAGAAATGGGAACCCTCATTCACTGCTGGCACAAATGTAAAATGGTGCCACAATAGTGGAAAACAGTTCAGTAGTTCCTCAAAAAAAATAAATATAGAATTACAATCCTAATCCAAAAGAACTGAAAATACATTTCGAAGCAAAAACAGTAGATCTTCTTCAGAGAAGATCTATCCACATCAGCTAACAGGTAGAAACCACCCAAATGTCCATCAACTGGTAAATGATAGGTGGTGTAACCAACAGTGGACTATTCAGTTCAGTCACTCAGTCGTGTCCGACTCTTTGCAACCCCATGAATCGCAGCACGCCAGGCCTCCCTGTCCATCACCAACTCCCAGAGTTCACCCAAACTCATGTGCATCGAGTCGGTGATGATGCCATCCAGCCATCTCATCCTCTGTCGTCCCCTTCTCCTGCCCCCAATCCCTCCCAGCATCAGGGTCTTTTCCAATGAGTCAACTCTTCGCATGAGGTGGCCAAAGTATTGGAGTTTCAGCCTCAGCGTCATTCCCTCCAAAGAAATCCCAGGGCTGATCTCCTTCAGAATGGACTGGTTGGATCTCCTTGCAGTCCAAGGTACTCTCAAGAGTCTTCTCCAACACCACAGTTCAAAAGCATCAATTCTTTGGGGCTCAGCTTTCTTCACAGTCCAACTCTCACATCCATACATGACCACTGGAAAAACCATAGCCTTGACTAGACGGACCTTTGTTGGCAAAGTAATATCTCTGCTTTTTAAAATGCTGTCTAGGTTGGTCATAACTTTCTGGCCATAAAAAAGAACAAAGTGCTGATTCATGCAACAACATGGATAAGCCTTGAAAACATCGTGTTAAAAGAAGCCAGGCCACAAAAGACAGCATAGCATAGGACTGCTTTTATGTGAAATGTCCAGAATAGACCCATCTATAGAGTCTCTAAATAGATTTAGTGGTTGTCTAGGGCTGGTGTTTCCTCAGTGGTCCAGCGGTTAAGACTCTGCACTTCCACTGCAGGGGGCGTGGGTTCGATCCCTGGTTGGGGAACTAAGATCTCACGTGCTGTGTGGCACAGCCAAAATAATAATAATAGCTGCCTAGAGCTTATGGGGGAGGAAGACAGGTAATAGCTAAAGGATATGAGATTCCCATCTCTCTCTTTGGGGAGATGGAAATGTTCTAAAACTGGCTGTGGTGACGGCTGCTTATATCCGTGAATATACCAAACCCCACAGAGTTGTATACTTTTTATGGGTGACCTCTATGGTATATGAATTACATCTCAATAGAGCTGCTATAAAACAAAGCATGGAGCACAGCGAAGCACAAACTGGGGGGTCTGGACAGGGCAACCAGGTACACAGTCTCCAGGGGACAACGAACTGGCCACTTACATTTTACCGTCACCCCCTGATGGCCTGGGGACAGATTAACTACAAATTAACCTCAATATGAAAACAACAGATGGTGCATTTGTGAAAACACTGTGGGAGAGGGGCAGGGAAGAGAAAGAGAGAGGAAGCAAACACGGTCAAATGCTAAGAATGACTGAATCTAAGTGGAGAGGTTTCTTTGTCCTGTTTGTCCAGCTTTTCTGTAAGGGTTGAAAACTTTCACAGTAAAACTTCCATAATGAACTCTCAACAGCTAGAGTTGGAACTGTTTTTGTTTTTTTAAAGGTTTTTTTTTTTTTACTGTGGACCGTTTTTAAAGTCTTTATTAAATTTGTTACAATATTGCTTCTGTTTCATGATTTGTTTTTTGGCCAGAGGCATGTGGGATCTTAGCTCCCAACCAGGGACTGAACCCACACCCTCTGAATCAGAAGGCCAAGTCTTAACCACTGGACTGCCAGGGAAGTCCCAAAAGCTGGAACACTTTTTCCAACAACGAAAATAACAACAGTACTGGATTATAACCCATAAAATAAATATGATATAAAAATTGAAGAAACAAATTAATAGGGGAGGTGGACAATTCTCTCTTACAGAAGGGCTGCTACTACTGCTGCTGCTGCTGCTGAGTCGCTTCAGTCGTGTCCGACTCTGTGCAACCCCAGAGACGGCAGCCCACCAGGCTCCCCCATCCCTGGGATTCTCCAGGCAAGAACACTGGAGTGGGTTGCCATTTCCTTCTCCAATGCATGAGAGTGAAAAGTGAAAGTGAAGTCGCTCATTCATGTCCAACTCTTCGCGACCCCATGGACTGCAGCCCACCAGGCTCCTCCATCCATGGGATTTTCCAGGCAAGAGTACTGGAGTGGGGTGCCACTGCCTTCTGGTACCGGTTAATAAATACAGGCATACCACATTTAATTGTGCTTTGCAGATAATAGTGTTTTTTAGCAAACTGAAGGTTTGTGGCAAACTTGCACTGAGGTCATTTTCTACTGGGGTCATTTTTCTAACAGCATCTGCTCACTTTTTGAGACTGTGTTACATTTTGGTGATTCTTGCAGTATTTCAAAATGTTCATTACTTTTATCATTGCTACCTGGTCTACAATCAGTGATCTTTGATGTTATTTTTGCAAAAAGATTACAACTTACTGAAGGCTCAGATGACAGTTTGCATCTTTCAGCAATAGAGTATTTAAGACATGTATGTTGTCATGGGCTTCCCTAGTAGCTCAGACAGTAAAGAATCTGCCTGCAATGCAGGAGACCTGGGTTCATTCCCTGGGTTAGGAAGATCCCCTGGGGAATAGAATGGCAACACACTCCAGTATTCTTGCCTGGAGAATTCCACGGACACAGGAGCCTGGTGGGCTACAGTCCATGGGGTCACAAAGAGTCGGACACAACTGAGTGGCTTGACTTTACTCAGGTTGTTACATTGTTTCTTAGACACAATGCTATTGCACACTTTATAGCTATAGTATTATGTGAACATAACTTTTATAAGCACTGGGAAACCAAAAAATGTGTGACTCCCTTTGACATTTGCTCTATCCCGGTGGTCTGGAACTGAACCTGAAATATATGTGTGGTCTGCCTGGTACAGAGGGAATGAAAGAAACAGAAGAATCAGCATTAAAGCACCCCAGTAATAACTGTTGCAGGCCAGATTCATGGACGGATACTAAAATTACAAAGTTAAAAAAATAGCAACTTTACAGGAGAGACACCTTGCAGATACTACCTTATCCAAGTCATCAAGACTAATATGTGATAAGACATAGGGACATCAAGGCCCTCCTGATACCATGTACTGAGAAAGATACATCATCATTTTGGTGGTATTCCTGCCCAAAACACATAACTGCAATGTAAACATGAGAAAATATCAGTTCAGTTCAGTCACTCATGGAGAGATGCTCTACATAACAACTGACCAGAACTCTTCTGAAATGTGAAGGTCATAAATGATAAGGAAAAACAGAGGACTTCCCAGGTGGTCCAGTGGCTAAGACTCCATGCTCCCAATGCAGGGGGCCTGGGTTTGATCCCTGGTCAGGGAACTAGATTCCACATGTTACAGCTAAGACCCAGTACAGCAAATATATAAAAAAATATTTAAAAAAACAAACTTAGGAGCAGTTACATTGTTATATGAGATATTAACAAGGCAAGCAGGGTGAGGGGTAGGCAGGAACTCTGTGAACCATTCTTTCGACATTTATGGAAACCTAAATAATCTCAAAATAAAAAGCTTTAATTTGTTTCACAATTATAAAACAACAAGTTCAGGACTTCCCTGGTGGTCCAGTGATTAAAAAATATGTGCTTCCAATGTAGGGGACATGGGTTCAATTCCTGGTCAGGGAACTAGGATCCCACATCCTGTGCGGCCAGATAAATAAAATAAAAATGAGCTTGTTTAAAGGTATCTGTTATTCAGAATCATACATGCCAAGGGACATGTGACACGCTGCGGCCTCAGGGGATGCTGCCCACACCCCCTCCCAGCCCAAAGCCCACCGGGGCAGGTGAGAAGGGACTCAAGGGGTGACTGTGGGGGCCCCCACTTCCCCATATGAGGTGTGGGCTGGAGGGAGCAGGAGTTATGGAGGAAGGGGTTAGATGTCTGCCAAGGTCTTTCTTATTTCTGAGACAAAGGATGACTCCGCAAAAGGAAGAGAAGACATAATCTAGAATTTCACACCTGTGGCCTTCTCTGTGTCAGGCAGTTTGTATGGCTTCTATTGCTTGAAACTATGGCACTTGGGGACTTCCCGGTGGCCCAGGGGTTAGGACTCAGCGCTTTTACTGCCGAGGGCCTGGGTTCAATCCCTGGTCAGGGAACTAAGAGCCTGCATGCTCCAGATCACAGCCACAAATAAAAAATAAAAAAAGGAATGAAACTGTTGAACCTGTATTATTTCTATACCTTAAGATGGCATGGACTAAATACTAGACGACATTTTTAACTAAATAACTTTCCAATCTACTTAGTGCCTTGTTCTCATTACTTTTGCTTTATTCATTTTTAAACATTTTATCTTTTTAAAAATTAATTTTTATTGGAGTATAGTTGTAGTTTTGCTTTAACAGTGAGTTGAGTCATCCATGACACTTGACCTCCCCCGTTAACCTAGGGAGCATTTTGTCTTATCACCACTATTTATATTATCAGTGTATTCTCCTCAGGGAGAATTTACAGTGTGTTCATATACCCGCCAGCCAAAGATGACGCTGACCTGGGGTCTGCACAAGGGAAACAAGTGCAGTTAAATATTAATAGTAGAATCTAAAGCTGTGGGCATACAGGTGGACACCACAAACTTCTTTCAACTTTGCTATATATTTTTAATTTTTCATGATAAACTGTGATTAAATAAAAGTAAAATTACAAAAGAATATTTGGGGCATGCAAACCACAAACCAGATTCACACCCTCAGTGGGAGAATGCACCTAGGAGGCCCCTCTGCAGAAAAACACACCCACGCCTGTTCCTTCTCCCCACGGGTGTCTGCAGGCGACAGGGCTCTGTCTGGAGGAAGGAGAAGCAGTGTCGTGACCAAGGCCAGGGGCCTGCAGATAGTCTCCACATAAATACATTCAGTCTTTGGTTTCAAACCAAGTCAGAAAGTGGGCAGCAGCCACAGGTTTTATTAGCTTCAAATGAATCTGGCAATGGGTACCCGGGCTGACCGAGCAGGCCCCAACCTGGTCACGTACCCCAGGTGGCCCGGCCAATGGCTGATGAATTCTCTTCTTCTGCCAAAACATAAAGGGCAGACTCCTTCCGAGTCTGTTCTTTGGGGCAGATATCTGGGATCTGCCTTCTGGCTCTGTGTGAATTATTAGCTCAGTGACCTTGGCAGCTTCCTTCATCTCTCTAGGCCTTAGTTGCCTCATTGGTAAAATGAGTAGCTGCCTCCTGGCCTGTGGGGAAGAGTAAATTAGATCAGTGGTTCTGAATCAGGGTGATTTTGTTCCCCCAGGAGGTACCCGGGGGCCAGATGGATAGTGGGGAGAGGTCAGGATGCTGCTAAACACCTTACAAGGCACAGCAGAGCACCCTACCCCGCAATAACATAAAATTTGCCAGCCAAAAATGTCAAAGCACCAATTTGAAAAACTCTGATTTAAATGGTACAGGTAACACACATAGATAGAACCCAAAATACTGTGCAGTCTCAGTGAAGGGCGGCTGCCACCACCGTCATCATCACCACCACCATCACTATCATCACGGTTACCATCACCACCATCACCATCACCACTGCCATCACCACCATCACCACCATCAGCACCATCACCACCATCACCAGCACCATCACCACCATCACCAGCACCATCACCACCATCACTATCATCACAGTTATCATCACCACCATCACCAGCACCATCACCACCATCACTATCATCACGGTTACCATCACCACCATCACCACCATCACCACCATCACCACCATCACCACCATCACCACCATCAGCACCATCACCATCACCACCATCACTATCACCATCACCAGCTACCACCATCAGTACTATTTGCCTGAAATTCCCAATACCCAGAAGAGCACAGGTAGGAAGCATCAATGAATGCTGTTGTACTGAACTGAATAAACAGGACATGCCTTAGGGTTAAGGACATTCCAAAATGTCCCTTCAATCCCCTAAGCTCCCCTGAGGGAACTGAAGCAGGTTGTAGCTATGAGATGGGTAAGGGGAGTGAGAGGGGGGCGCCTTGGAGAAAGGGTCTGAGCAGACGATGGCAGTATCAGCCGACACCCTTGTTTAACCCTGAATGTGAGAGTTCTGCTCTGAGCATTTGACACGTATTAATTCATTTTACTCTCTCAATGGCCCAGGAGGTCAGTTACTAATAGAATAATGTATTGTAATAATATTCTATCACTACTCCCCTCTATGAGCATACACGCTGAACTGCGGCTTCCCCAGTGGGAGGGAGCAGTTTTGCAGAACTCGCCCTCTGCTTGTGGTCAGTCCTGGTGCCTACCTGACTGCTCTACAAAGAACCTTAGAAGGCATGGCCCTGTCTCCCAGTAGCCTGCGTGTATGTGGATGGTTTCTGGGCCTTTCATTCAGTACTGCAGGAAACACCCAGAGGAGATCCTTTCTGGGCAGGGCAGATGCCTGGTGAGCAAAGTATATATCAACAGGGAAGAGAAGCCAGCAAGAGGGGAAAGGGCATGTGGCTTTCCTGAAAAGGGTAGGGCCCATGTTGGTGAGGCGGCCTCAGAAACCGATCCCAGGGCCCATCTCTAAAGGAGCCAGGAATGGGCCAGTCTAGAGTCACTGTTGGGAGGACCCCACCAACCTGGTCACTTTCCTGCCTCTCTGCCTTTTCCTCACTAGCACCAGCAGGATCTCCCTTTAAAAAAAAACAAACAAACAAAACAAAACAGGCCTAGAATCCATCCTCAGAGAAGTCAGAACAGGGAGTAGCGGGGGTGCCGACATATATAGCCAGGCTGGAGAAACAGGAGCCCAGGGGGCATGGCGGGTGGAAGGAGTGACCGAGAAAGGTGAGCAGGATGAGTCTGGGGCTCCCACCCGGGAAGGGAGAGGAGGATGGGAAGGGCTGGGGTGAGAAACGGGTACCTGCGGGACATGGCTGGCTCCCCCCATCCCAACTGTTCCCTGTAAGCGCAAGGGGAATTCTAGTGGGTTCTGAGGTCTCAAAAATGAGGACACAAGGGAAAGCCAAAATGTCACACAGGAGAAGCAAAAGGTATTTCTGCTCATCATCTATGAGAAGACCCACCACTAATTGAGCGTTTACTATTTCTCCAGCTGGGTGCCAAGTACTTTATAGAATCATCTTCTCTATTTTTCACAGCAGGTTTTAACATCTCCATTTTACAGGTGAGCAAACTGAGGCTCAGGGAGGTACATGATGTACCCAAAGTCACACAGCGTGTAAGTGACAGGGCCCAGGATTTGAACTCCAAGCTCAATTTCTTGATCTCAAGGATATCCCAAGTTCTCAGCACTTAACAGAAGTATGTGCGTTTTGGGGCCTTAAGACAATGAAGTATCTGCTGGCAATTCAGGAGACCTGGGTTCAATCCCTGGATTAGGAAGTTCCCCTGGAGAAAGAAGTGCCACTTCTGTATTCTTGCCTGAGAAATCCCAGGGACAGAAGAGCCTGGCAGGCAACAACCCATGGGGTTGCAAAGAATCGGATATGACTGAGTGACTAACACTTTCACCTTCCTATGCCAGTCACCCTCACCCACACAATCTTTCATTATCCTTTCAAGTAAGTAGAGACAATGAATAATATTCTAAATAGGGAAAACAATATTGAAAAGAAATAAGAAGGCAAACAACCCAGTTAAAAATAGGCAAGAAACCTAAACAGATACCTCACCGAGGAAGATAGGCAAGATGGCAAATAAGCCATATCTATGTGATATGTCATTGAGCAATTGCAAATTAAGATAACGCGATACCACTGCACACCTATTAAATGGCCAAAATTCAGCACACTGACAACACCAGATGCTGACAAGGATGCTGGGCAATAGGCACTCTCATTCATGCAAAATGGTCCAGCCACTGAAAAGCAGTATCTTACAAAACTAAACGTACTCTTATTATATGATCCAACAGTTACACTCCTTGGGGTTTACCCAAAGAATTAGAGACCTACATCTACATACATACAAATATGGCATACTGAGGTTTATACCAGATTTATTCATTATTGTCAAAACATGAAAGCAACCAAGATGTCCTTCAGTAGGTGAATGGGTAAATAAACTGTGCTATATCCAGACAGTGGAATAAAACTCAGCAAAAAAATAAAAATAAAATAAAACTCAGCAACAAAAGTGAAAAAAATTTAATAGATAGAAAAATAAAAAAGCTACCAAGCAACGAAAAGACATGGAGGAAGCTTAAGTGCATATTGCTAAGGGAAAGAAGCCAATCTGAAAGGTATGATGTTCTGAAAAAGATAAACTACAGTAGCAGTAAAGAGATCAGAAGTTCAGGGGAGCAAGGGAAGGATGAATGGGGGGACACGGGATTTTTAGGACTGTGAAACTGTAATTCTGTAATGATGTGGTCACGGTGGACACGTCATTATACATTCGTCATAACTCATAGAATGTATACCAAGAGTGACCCCCTAAAGACAACTATGGGCTTTAGTTTACAATAATGTATCACTGCTGCTAAGTCACTTCAGTCGTGTCCAACTCTGTGAGAACCCATAGACGGCAGCCCACCAGGCTCCTCCGTCCCTGGGATTCTCCAGGCAAGAACACTGGAGTGGGTTGCCATTTCCTTCTCCAATGCATGAAAGTGAAAAGTCAAAGTGAAGTCACTCAGTCGTGTCCGACTCTTAGCGACCTGATGGACTGCAGCCTACCAGGCTCCTCTGTCCAGGGGATTTTCCAGGCAAGAGTACTGGAGTAGGGTGCCATTGCCTTTTATCATGCGTGTATTGGTGGTTCAGTGGTAGAATTCTCCCCTGCCACTCGGGAGGCCCAGGTTTGATTCCCAGCCAATGCATTGCACCCTGTGTTTGGGGCTTCATAGGCAATTAGGACACAGCTCCTGGGTAATAATTTAGGGCAGGTTGAGATCAGAGACCTGGGGCTTCCTGGGAAGCTGTGAAAACAGCCAGGTGCATGCTTAGATGCCCAGTTGTGTCTGACTCTTTGTGACCTCATGGACTGTAGGCCACCAGGTTCCTCTGTCCATGGGATTTTCCAGGCAAGAATACTGGGGTGAGTTGCCATTCCCTGCTCCAGGGGATCTTCCCAACCCAGGGATCAAACTGGTGTTTCCTGCTTTGTAGGCGGACCCTTTACAGCCTGAGCCACCAAGGAAGCCCAACTTTGTTCTCAGGCTTTCACCTGCTGCTGCTGCTGCTAAGTCGCTTCAGTCGTGTCCGACTCTGTGTGACCCCATAGAGGGCAGCCCACCAGATTCCCCCGTCCTTGGGATTCTCTAGGCAAGAACACTGGAGTGGGTTGCCATTTCCTTTAAGTGAGGCTAATAACAGCGGAAAGCAAACACAGATTTCACTCCTCCTTACCTGCACCTCCCCCGGCATCTAGGAAAGGGGAGTGCGGCCAGAAATAGCCAGGCCAAAGGCAGGGTCTCCAAGTTCAAGATTTCCCATTTTACACCATGTGAATTAATTCTTTTAAAATTAAAACAACCCTTCTGGACTTCCCTAGTATTCCTGTGGTTCAGAATCCACCTGTTGAGGCAGGGGACACAGATTCGACCCCTGGTCCGGGAAGATCCCACGAGCCGAGGCTCAACTAAGCCCGAGAGCGGCAACTAGAGCTGCAACTAGCCTCACTCTAGAGCCCAGGCTCCGCAACCAGAGAAGCTTCTGTGACGAGAAGCCCGAGCACAACAAAGACTCGGCACAGTCAAAATTAATTGAACAAACAATGCTTCTCCCCAACCCTAAGTAATACCCTCCCCCAAAATGTCTCCCGATAAAACTGATGTTCAGAATTGCAACTCTAGTTTCATATCACAACAGCATTAAGAGCGGGGAACACTCACACGCACCTTGGCTGTATCATAACTCACGCATTCCCTGAAGCCACGCTGGGGGTACCCAGCACCCCCATTTTACAGATGCACCCCAGCACACTACAGGGAGCGGCCCCACACCAGATGGAAGCACAGACGGTGAGCTCCTTCTCCCAGGTGATATAGCTGGTGACAGTCTTACTCCCACTGACAGTCCCAGCGTGTGAGTTTGGAACCAGGCTCTGCGCTGAACCTGTTGTATAATTTGGGAGTAGCCACGTTTCCCTACCCCTTGTTTCATCCTCTGTACAATGCAGGTCATGACACTTTCTTTCCCTAGCAGGTCTTGTCCAGGGTGAACAGAGTAACAGTTCTAGACAGAGTGCCTGGCCCAGAGATGGCCCTCAAAGGGAAAAAAACAAAACCTCGTTTTTAAATCAAGCCTGCTTCTGAACTCCTGGGGATATTCTCTGAACTAGAAGAAACAAATGGAACAATTAAACAACACCACCAACGAAAATCTGTGACCCTGATGACCACAGGCTCAGCTGATGAATGAAACCTTAGCCCGTGTCTGTTAGCCAGGCTGTCCTGACCAAACTGCAGGGCAGGGAACCGAGTGCTTCCTCTTTCTGCAGGAACCGGTGCTCTGACTCAGAGCGGAGCTTCCTGCAGCAGACCCACCCGCTTCCCCCAGAACATTCCACACTCAGCCAGGAGATCCCAGGAATGGGCCACTGGGCCCAGCTTGGGGAGACAGGCACCTCCCTTTCGGGCCTCCACACACAACTTCTGATCCACGCCCCTGCCCGGCTCCCACCACCTCCCCTCAGTTCAGTTCAGTCTCTCAGTCATGTCTGACTCGTTGCGACCCCATGGACCGCAGCACGCCTCCCTGTCCATCACCAACTCCCAGAGCTTACTCAAACTCATGTCCAGTTGAGTCGGTGATGCCATCCATCTCATCCTCTGTCATCCCCTTCTCCTCCCACCTTCAATCATTCCCAGCTTCAGGGTCTTTTTAAATGAGTCATTTCTTTGCATCAGGTGGCCGAAGTATTGGACTTTTAGCCTCAGCATCAGTCCTTCCAGTGAATAGTCAGGACTGATTTCCTTTAGGATGGACTGGCTGGATCTCCTTGATGTCCAAGGAACTCTCAAGAGACCCAGAGTTGGCTCATCAACCCAGACCTGCCTCTCTCCAATGTCTCTAGGCAGCCAGCCAGCGCCAGCAGGAGATGGGCTGGTGGCTGAGCTTCTGGTCCTCAGCCATGGCTCTAGGTCGGCGTCTTACACAGTTTCCCCTTAGGCCCCTGACTGGTCATCCTGCCTCAGTCCTGGCACCCATGACAAATAAATGAGTCCCTTTAAGGACAGTCATGAGTCGCTGCCCCCACTCCAGCACCTTCAATGGCTCGCACTGCTCAAGTCTGGAGTCCATATCCTGGGATTCAAGATCCTCCACAATAGAGTCCAAGCCCAAACTCCAGTCCCTACAGGACTCATGTGCCCTGTGCTGGGCTCAGTAGCTCAGTCGTGTCTGATGCTCCGCCGCCCTTTGGACTGTAGCCTGCCAGGCTCCTCTATCCACGGGATTTTTCAGGCAAGAATACTGGAGTGGGTTGCCATTTCCTTCTCCATATGTCGCAACTAAAATGGGTACCAAGATGTGCACACACTGGGGGTGGGAGGGAGGCTCAGGAGGGAGGGGATATAGGTATACTTTGAGTGGATTCACGTTGCTGTACAGCAGAAACTAACAACACTATAAAGCAACTGCCCTCCAATTAAAAAATTAAATTAAAAAAAAGATTTGCACACACACATTTGCACACCTGCTCGTAAGATACACCCTCTCCCACCTCCACCTTGCTAGATCCTGCCCCTCCCAGACACCAGCTGACTCTTCCAGGAGCCCTTTCCTTTCTGAGCCTCTGAATGCCTCCAGCACACTGTTCCCAAACCTCAGGCATCCCCATGCCACCTGCCATCCATACTACTCTTTACTTATATTTCCCTTTAAGTCAACTCACTCTTTTACTTAAGTTTATTTTTAAAGCAAACTCCACCACAAAGAGAACACCATATCATTTGCTATAAATAGAAGGGAACTTTAAAACAAAAAGTCATGGTCTAATGCACACGAAGATAAATACCTAATCATTAAAATGTTTAAAGTGCTCATCTGCATAAAATACTTAATATTACTGTATGCGTGCGTGCTCAGTCATGACCCGACTCTTTTGCGACCCCATGGACTGTAGCCCGCAGGCTCCTCTGTCCATAGGATTTCCCCAGGCAAGAACACTGGAGTGGATTGCCATTTCCTTCTCCAGGAGATCTTCCAGACCCAGGGATCAAACCCACACCTCTTACATCTCCTGCATAGCTCTTGGTTTTCCTGGTCCTGTCTCTCAGTCATCTGGAGACTAGATGTCTAGCCCCTCTTCCAGTGCCTTCACGTGCAATAAAAAACATTTAACAAACAGAAAGTTCCAGTTTGTTCAGTTGTAGTAATGGGGCCCTTTTCTCCCCCTGGCTCTGGGCCCATCTGCTGCTCCTCCTCCATCCACCCCTAACCTCTGCCGGCCTACAAGATGGTCCGGAAAGCGTAGCAACTGTCAAGGGGGTGCAGGGGTGCTCCTCCCTTCCCTGATCCCTGCCCCCTCTCCCTGGGAAGCCACAGGCCTTAGAGTAACCCAGAGAAAAGCAAGTCAACCATTAACACTGCTCTCCCAGCACAGACACACCCTTCCCGGGAGTTAGCAAAGTTCTAGGAAAAGCCTTTCCTCCAGAAAAAATGAAATCTTCCCATCCCCTCATTGCCAAAGATCCCAAAACACCTACCAGGAACCGAGGGGTCTTGGCCTGGGCCTGGCCCTGCTGGCGTCTAGAAGGAGGCAGCTCCCCTCTCCGCCCCTCCATGCGTTGTCAGGGGCGACCCTGATGAAGATCTGAATCACTGGGACTTAAGTCAATAAGTGGCAGCCGGGGAAGGCCCAGCTGGAGCCAAACCGAGGCCTGGATTCTCTGGGTGGACCGACGCCCAGCTGAAGCCAATCCATGGGTGACCAAGTTCCTCCTAATGACATTTTCTAAAGCTGAACAGAGGAAGCTGGGGGGGCTACAGTGCATGGGGTGGCAAAAGAGTTGGGCACGACTTAGCAACTAAACAAGAAAGCTGAACAGATGAAGGACACTTTCTCTTAGAGGGAGGCCTCTCTTGGGAACGTTTGCATTCCTTTTATTTTTTAAAGTCTCGCCACTTTTACAAGTTTTAAGGACATTATTGTTTTCAAAAGGGCACATTTTACGGAAAGGTATTCAAACTATTCATTCCAGGCAGTGGTCATAGATGGGCGTCAGCATCTCATGACTTCCTGAAACTTCAGCTGCTGGGGGTGGGATATCCATCCAGGTGTAGCAGAGGGCCAGATAACGTGACCAATGACTGCAAAGCCACGGCCTCCCACGTGCAGCTCGAGGAGGGCAAAGGTCATGCAGGGAGGAGCTGACACCTGCCTGTAGGGCCAAGGAAGGTGACAAGGATCCCCTTGTTGACTTTTCAGAGTGCAAACAAGCTAATGACAGGAAGAAAGGTGGTGAGAAAGAAGGAAAACACCACATCTAGCAGCTAATCCCCCATGGGGAACAAAAGCAGGCGCTGCTAGGCGGGAGGGATGGACATCACCATGAAGATTCTCCAAATGCGTTCCAAGGAGTCCTAGTGGATGCCCTGTGTCTCTCCGGGGCTCTGTGCCTATCCGTGGAACGATGGGGAGGTGGATGAAGGGGGCACACTCCAACCTAGGCCAGAGCAACTCCGCTCTTGTCACGTTCCTATAACGGATTTTCAGGGAAGATAGCCTTTGAAGAAAAGATTCTGTAGCTAAAAACGTTGAGAAGTGCTAATGTGTGAGCCCGGTCGTATCACGCAGGAGAGTGCGATGCGAGTCTGAGTCTGTGGAAAGCAGCACTAAACACCCAGGTGTGCCGGAGACCAGCTGGCCCTTCATCCCGAGTGGAAGCTCTGACTTGAGGAGAAGCGACAGGGGAGTGGACCTCCTCCACCAGGGCCAGCCTGGCCGCTCTGCCCTCCTCCTGGCAGGACCACAGGCTGGAGACTGCAGGTGACGCCACAGTCAGGCTGAGTCACGGGTCCGGATAAGAGACTCAGACCTCCATAGCGATGGGAGCCAAGTGCAGACCCCAGAGCCAGGTGTGTGCCCACAGGGACCAGAGGTCAAAGAGAGCTGAAACGTGGTGTCAGGGGCTGGAGGCGACCTCTGGGACAGACACGTGGAGAGAGGTTGGTTCCCACGTGCTCTCAGAAGCCCGCTGCACAGAAAGGCCGGCTGAGTTTGCAAGTCCAGGATGGAACAGACCCCAGGAAGGGAACAGCCTGAGCGTACATCTCCACTTAGGAGTAAAAAGCGCAGATGGCACCCTAAAAGCTGCCTTCAGGTGGCTGTGTGCCCACGTGCCAAGGCCTCTACTGGTCTTCCACGGGACGTGTTACACATTCTGTCCTCCCAGCAGTCCTCTCTGCGAAGGACTCCTCCTCAGTGCCAAGGAAATCGTGCCCAGTCCTTCTGGGAGGGAGAAATGGTCCCTCCCTCCTCTTCCTCAGGGTGAAAGTGGGCTTGATGACTAGAACATTCCTACCCCCAGGGCACAGTCACAGGGTCAGGGCTGGCAGGTGACCTAGGCCCAGCCATACAGAGTCTTCCCTGAGCTCTCACCAGAGTTACTGAGAAATACTCTTTCCCTGTGAGAGCAAGCTGTGAGAATGATGCTGGCCTGGGATAGCCAATGCTATCTTGCAGCCACTTGGAAACATCCTGAGAATAAAGCCAAGCACAGCCGAGAGATGGAGGTAGATAATCCTGATGGTGTTAGCAACTGCTGGATCCAGCCATGCCTGAATCAGTCCTTTGATCCCCAACTTGCCAGGTCCACCAAGTCCCCTTTTCAGTGAAACTAGTCTGAGTTGGGTCTTTGCCATTTGCAATCAGGAATCCTGAGTAAGTCACTTACCCAGGAGCAGGAAGGAGCGAGAATGTACTGCATGTACTAAGCAAACACACTCAGCACCCATCATCACCTTGATGGATCCCACTAACTGACATCTGGACGCAGTTTATGGCAAACACACCTCCAATGGACAATAAGACACGGTGTCCACTCCTGCACAGATGCTTGCCACAACTTCCTGTGGCTCTCCATTCAGAACTGCTCAGTGACTCCCAATACCACCACCGCCCCCAGAGCTGGAATAGCACACGGTTTCATCCTATATGCCAGCTGCACATCGCCGGTAACGGCCGCCTGGAACACCATGCATGAAGGACTGCAAGGCTCTCTCTGGCCTCAGTGGGAAAGGGTGGTGATTGAATAGTGGTGTCTGGCATGACAGGAGGAACAGAGAGTATCAGTTCTTATGCCACGCATTTCCCTTGCCCCTCAGGAGCTGGCAGATGACCACCCAGGCAAGAAATTTCCTCCAAATCCAACTGCCTGGCAAAGCCCTCAGCATCTGGTCTCCTGCTCCTTATGGACCCCATGAACCGTGTAAATAATACAATTTTCCCCCTTTCTTTGATCGCTCATTAGCTCAGAGTTAAATCTGTGGTTCAACCATAGTAAACCATGCACAGCTCAATGGCCTGAATATATAGCCTAACTCTTGCCCCGGTTGTGACCTTCCAGTAAATTTAGGTTTCTCCTGACCTTATTTTTATGGGTTCCTATTAATTAATTACATGGGCTTCCCAGGTGACACAGTGGTAAAGAATCCTCCTGCCAATGCAGGAGATGTAAGAGACATGGGTATGATCCCTGGGTCGGGAAGATCCCCTGGAGGAGGGCATGGCAACCACTCCAGTATTCTTGCCTGGAGAATCCCATGGACAGAGGAGCCTGGTGGGGTTAGTTAGAATCCAGGGGCTCACAAAAGAGTCAGACACAACTTAGCAACTAAACAACAACAAAAACACATATACAAACAAATATAAAAAAATATCCACACATAGCTCTGGCATTAAGTATCTACTTTAGCTTTTTATTATAAATATACATTTCTCTAGTTTCTTATATATTCAAGGTATATAGAGAAATATATGTTTTTGTTAGAATCTCAATTCCTTTACAGAAAAAGATGGAGGCGTAAATGGACAGATGGATGGATGACAGACAGGAAAACCAGGAAGAATAAGCCACTGTCTGTGCCTGAGAGAAGTGAGAAGATCGTTCCACTCTGTGGTGAACAGAGTCCAGGATCTAAGATTGGAAGACAGGCTTTCAATCCCAGCTCTGACCAGCTGTGTGGCTGTGAGGGGGACAAGTTCCTCACACGTCCACTTCATCCCATGCCCGGCCAGCCTGAAGGTTTATCAGCTATTAAATGCATATAAAACAATCTGCCCTACTTCCCTCACTAGATTATAACAGAAATTAAATATGGAGGTTCATGACTGCTAATGAGAGGTAAGGCACCAGCCGTGTGCATGCCGCCAGCATCATTATCAGCATCGGAAACAACACGCCAGGCAGTCAGCGCACGGCCGTAAGTCAGAAGAGGGCCAGCCGCACAGCTCCTAGAAGTGCTGCAAGGAATTCAAAGAGAAATGAGCCGTTGGAACCCACATCTGCAGGCAGGATCCTTCCCTGCCTCCCACTCTGATGTCTGAGAGAGCTCCGGAGTAAAGGACTTCAATTCCCTGCTCCTCACAGCAAGAGAAAAAAGCCCCATCCAGGATCAACCCCCTTCTTAGCCCTGGAAATGGGCCGAGGCATGAAGGGCTCCCAGTGCCCCCCTCCCTCTTGCGACCACAGCATCCCTGGCACAAAGGGCAGACGGCATAGCACACATCACCTGCAGGCCTCCTGAAAGCAGTGAGCTGAGGCTGGAAGCCGTGGGGTTGGGGGCGTGATTGGCAGCTGACCCTCACACCTGCCTCCTGCTGGACCTCACCGTTTCCTGTCCCCTCCTGTCCCCAATCAGAGGCCCATTTATTTCACAATCACCAGGGTTTCCAGGCACCTGAATCAGCACCGCTGAGTTTCAAACAGCAGGTGAAAATGAGACAATGATAATAACTGGGTTCCTTTTCAACAAGCTTTTCAGCAGGGCGTGAGCTAGACCTTGCTTTTCTGGGGAAGTGGACAGAATTGACAAAGGCAGGAAGACTAATTCTAAATTCTGGAATGTTCCCTGCCTGGTGAAGAATTGAAAGTAAAGGCCCAGGGGGAGGGGAGGTGGACAGTTAGAGGGCTGTTGACAAATAAATTTGAATGACAAAATAAGGTCTCGGGCAGTTTAGGAGCAGCTCCATCCTCGGCAGGGTGTTCTCCAAAGTTGGGGTGGAGGGACCCTTGCCATAGGCCACTTGCATCCCATCAGATGCCCCTTCTTCCCCTGGCTTCACTGTGGACTCCAGAATCCCCGAGTTTACACAGGGATTGGTGACTTTTCCAGGGGTACACTCAGTCCAAGCTGGTATATTAGAGGTCCCTTCCTTGAGAATCAAGGAAAGTGGCTGAGAGACTGAAGTCTCAACTCAACTGCTCTCTGGAACAATAAGAGGCAAATGAATGGAGCTGATGGAGGGGTCATGCTCCCCAGGTGGAAATGCCCGGGAAAGAGAAAGCTGGTCTGCAGTGAGAGCCAGAGAGGAGAGCTGAAATAGCAGCTGAGCAAACACAAAGCAGAGAGAGGGCTTCTGGGCCTTCCTCTGATCCGTGTGCTCGATCCAGCCCTGCCCGGGGCCTGGGCTTCTGTGAGACATTCCAGTGTCCTGGCAACAAATGCCCATTTCCACTGTTTGCAGCGAGGCCAGCCCTAGTGAGCCACAAGTCCTATTTAGCCTGATTAATACAATGCCCATTTCCCTTCCCCCAGCTCGTTAAGCATGGAGATCTCAGCCACTCTCTGGGCTGATTAAGAACATACGAAAGTGTGGTCACTTGGTTATGTCTGACTCTGCCCCCCATGGGCTGTTGCGTGCCAGGAATTCTCTGTCATGGAATTCTCCAGGCAAGGATACGGGAGTAGGTTGCCATGCCCTCCTCCAGGGAAACTTCCAGACCAGAAATCAAACCCGGGTCTCCTGCATTGCGGGCAGATTCTTTACCATCTGAGCCAGCAGGGAAGCCCTTAAGACTACCTGCTGTTGCTGCTAAGTCGCTTCAGTCGTGTCAGGCTCTGTGAGACCCCATAGACGGCACCCCACCAGGCTCCCCCGTCCCTGGGATTCTCCAGGCAAGAGTACTGGAGTGGGGTGCCATTGCCTTCTCCATAAGACTACCTGGGGGGAGGGATGCAAATTAGTGGCCGATGAGAGAAGAGGTTGCAGTACCAGAGGGACTCAGGTCTGGCTCCATCTAGTGGGGTGACCTTGAACTATAACCTCCCTGATGGGCAGGTTCTTCTCACTCGGGCTGCCGCAGATGCCTCCTAAATCCACTTCTGGCCCTCTCCAATCTGTCTGCATCACATAGTCACAAAGAGCTCTTCGAAATGCCAGCCATTTGGAACCATTAGGGAAACCACCAGCTGAGTTTTCTAAAGGTGCCCTCAGCCCAAACTGGCATATTGAGGTCCCTTCTTTGAGAAGCTAGGAAATTGGCTAAGAGAGTGAAGTCTCAATTCAACTGCTCTCTGGAATAATAAGATGCAAATTTAGGAGTGCACGGAGGGGCCATTTTCCCCAGGTGGAAATGCCCAGGGAAGAGAAACCATCCATGGAAACCCCTCAGTGACTTTCTACTATTCTGATGATAAAACTGAAGACTGCCCACGCCAGCCCAGCCCACCCGAGGCCTCTGTAACACATTACACTCTTTCCCCTTGGGGTTGCAGACACCCTGATACTCCTCCCTGGAGAATGCTTCCCCTAATTCTGCCTCTCCCCAACCCCCTTTTACCCAATTACCTCTGTTTTGATTTTTTTTATTAACATCATTATTGCAATATTACTTATTTACTATAAACTTCACCCTATTAAAATGCACAATTCAGCAGTTTTAGAATATTCACAGTTATACAACCATTACCACCATCTCATTCTAGAACGTTTTCATTACTGCTGTGCCATCAGCAGTCTTTCCCCATCCCTCCCCCTCCTCAGCCCCGGGGCGCCACCAATCTACTGTCTCTATAGGCTTGCGTATTCTGGACATTTCATATAAACGGAATCACATAATATGTGGTCTTTTCTCTATTTCCTTATTTTGTGCTCTAATCTTTATTACTTCTTTCCTTCAGCTTGCTTTAGATTTAGTTTGCTCTTTTTTCCCCATAGTTTCTTAAAGTGGAAGAAGGCTATTGGTTTTAAGTCTTCATCTTTAAATATATATTTATATATTTATTTGGCTGTGCTGGGTCTTGGTTATGGCATGCGGGATCTAGATCCCTGACCAGGGATGGAACCCAGGCCCTCTGCTTTGGGAGCGCAGAGCCTTAGCCACTGGACTACCAGGGAAGTCCCTGTATAGGCATTTTAGACTCCATACAGGGACCTCTCACTCCCCAGATTCCCCCTCCACTAAATTACCCCCCATCACCCTGTCAGGGGTGACCCAGTTTACCACATGACACCCAAACCTGCCTCCCAGCCCTCAGGGTCCTTTTACAGGAAGCAAGAAGAGGTTCCCCTTGGTGGGGGAGCATCTCTTCCACCTGCTGGAAAATGGCTGTCATGAACTGATAACACTAAAACCAGATGCTATCCGGCCATGTGTGAGAAAGTCGCCACAAATGGAAACCCTGCTCCGTGTGGTGCCCTCATAAGGCTCTCAACCTGCAAAAATGACTTTAGCAGAGCCACCACGACATCCACAGTCACCTGCAGCTCTGGCCAAGCAAGATGCTCAAAGCAGCTAGTAACCTGCTCCGCAGAACTCTGCCAATGCAGAGATCACGTGGTCAAGAACTGCGTCCACTTTCTGCCATGCTCAAGTAGAAAGTGGAAGGTCCTACCAAGCCCAGGAAGTAGGAGAAAGGTCTTCGAGTCCAGGTTGGGGTCATCAGCCCCTAAGCAGTGACTTCTGCAAACGAGGAAAACAACCAGCAGGATTAGAACCGGCAGACAGAGGTCACCGCAGGAACATACTCTCAAGAGAAGCAAAGGAATGAACCCTGGGAAACCCGGACAGCAGCTCAGTGGCTGCTCTAAGATGTGGCCTGGGCTGATCTCCCACCATTTGGAGTTAGAATTTTGCATTCATCTCTGACCTTTTCTTGGCGAATCTAACTCATGGCACCGTCCCCTGATCAAACACCTGCCCAGACCCTGACCTTAACGAGGACAAGCGCCGACAATGCTTAGACCAGTTGAAATTGGGTCGTTCTCTGTCACTAATCCATGTGATTCGATGACATTAAAAAAAGAAACCAGAAGACAATTCATTTCTCTCTTACTTGTAAATGAGGCTCCACTTAAAGCAGAATAATTTCGAAGTCGAGCTTTCTTAGGCGAAGGGTCCCTGCGGGATGGTGCAAAAGAACTCGGGGTCTAGACCTTGTTTTCTGATTACAGTACCAAACACTCCCTCATCTAACCCCCCTCAACCCGCCCTCTACATCGAAGAGAAATACACTGGTTTCCAAAAATGAAGTTCGCAAAATAATAGACACTCCTACATTTCACCTACATTAAGCCAGCATTCTCTATTAACTTTCCACTGGGGACCAAGAGAAAATTGTTTCAAAACTGGGAACTAAATTTAAGGTTGTGGGGGGAAAAAAAAAAAACCACCTTCACCCAGCCCAAAGGTTTGAAGCAGATTTGCCTCACACTTTTAAAAGTTAGAGGTCAAGTGACTACTTGTTTGAGAGGGCACCTTGTCACGTTAGCCCAGGAATTATGGGTTCAAATGGGGTCATGGAAAAATTCAAGGATTGGGCTTCCTGGGTGGCTCAATATAAAGAATCCACCTGCCAGTGCAAGAGACACAGGTTTGATCCCTGGCCTGGGAAGATTCCATGTGCCTTGGAGCAGCTAAGCCTGGGCACCACAGAGCCTCGGAGCCACAACTACTGAGTGCATAGTAACTGCTGAAGCCCACACACCCTAGAGCCTTCTCTGCAACCAGAGAAGCCACCAGAATGAGAAGCCATGCACTGAAACTGGAGTAGCCCTTGCTCCCTGCAACTAGAGAGAAGCCCTCACAGCTACGCAGACCCAGACAGCCAATAAATAAATACATAAAATTCTTTAGAAAATTTAAGGGTTGGTTAAAGACAGCTTCTCCTCTGAGTTTTAGCAATAGGACAGACACGTTCCACCACATTTTTGGTGCTCTCTGTGGGGCACACGGCACAAAACAGGATTCTTGGATTGCAAGCAACAGAAACCAGGTGTGGCTGACTTAAGGAGAAAGGGATTTACTGACGGGATACCTCATAGCTGGGTAATAATGGGAAGGCTAAAGATCCTGACATGGAAGAGGACAAGAACCTTGGCTGCTATAGGGTCTGAGCCTCAAGGTCTAATCAGCTGCTTCCGTGAGAATAAGAGGCTCCAATATCCTTTCCCTTCCTGCTTCACTCTGCTTAGATTTCAGATCCCAGAAAGAATGATCCAGCAGAATAGCCCAGCTTGGGTCAACATCCCACCCCTTGACCTGGGTGATGGCTACCTAGCTGTGTTTGCTTTGTAAGAAACTAGACAAGCAATATATTTAGAGTTTATGCTGTTTTCTGAACAGAGCTTAAGATTTTTTTTTAATGTGGACCATTTTTAAAGTCTTTAGTGAACTTGTTACAATATTGTTTCTGTTTCATGTTTCGGTTTTTTGTCTGAGAGGCATGTTGGATTTCAGCTCCCCAACCAGGGATCGAACTAGCACCCTCTGCACTGGAAAGCGAAGTCTTAACTACTGGACCACCAGGGAAAGCCCCTGTATGGATCTTACACCTCAATAAGGCACAAAGTTACACCTAACCAGCAATTCCACCCCAATACAAGTAAAACATGGAAGAGAAATAATACATAAAATTGAAAACATAAATCAGCAAGAATACTTATGGCCAGTCCATTTATAATAGCCTAAAACTAAAAACAGTCCAAGGCTTTATGAACAGGTAAATGGATAAGCAAATAGTGCATATTCAGATAGTGGAGTACTGCTTAGTGATAAAAAGGAAGCAACTGAAAAAAAAAAAAGAGAAGCAACTACTGATACACACAAGAGCCAACTCATTGGAAAAGCCCCTGATGCTGGGAAAGATGGAAGGCAAAAAGAGAAGGGGGAAACAGAGGATGAGATGGTTAGATAGCATCACTGACTCAATGAACATGAATATGAGCAAAATCTGGGAGATAGTGGAAGGTAGAGGAGCCTGGTGGGCTGCGGTCCATGGGATCAGAGTCAGACATGACTTAGCAACTGAACAACAATCGATACACACACAACAACAGGGAAGAATCCTAAAACATTATGTCAAGTCAGAGTGAAGGAAGCCTTTGACAAGAGTACATACATGTGATTCCATTTATATGAAGTTCTGCTGCTGCTGCTGCTAAGTCGCTTCAGTCGCATCTGACTCTGTGTGACCCCAGAGACGGCAGCCCACCAGGCTCCCCTGTCCCTGGGATTCTCCAGGCAAGAACACTGGAGCAGGTTGCCATTTCCTTCTCCAATGCGTGAAAGTGAAGTCGCTCAGTCGTGTCCGACTCTTAGCAACCTCATGGACTGCAGCCTACCAGGCTCCTCCATCCGTGGGATTTTCCAGGCAACAGATATGAAGTGCTAGCATGGGCAAAACTGATCTGGCAAAAAAATTAGAATGGTTGATTATAAGGAAGCTGGGAAAGGATTGCCTGGGAAGAGGCACGAGGGAACTTTCTAGGGTGATGGTCATGTTCTCTGTCTCGAAAGGGGTCTGGGTTGCATGGGGATATGCTTTTATCTGAGCTCTTCTGATAAAACACATAAGATTTGTGTATTTCATTGTTATGCACATTTTACCACCAAAGAAAAGAAACATAAACAAATACTGAAATCCAGTTAATGATAAGCTTGCTGAAGTATTTGACAGTTTTATCCATCAAAAGATGCTATTAAGATGGTGACTAAGCCACCCACACACCAAGACAAGTATTTGCACCACATAATAAACAAAGGATTAGTATCAGAATTGACAATAGCCTAATAGGAAAAAAATGGGTAAAGAAAAGTATGGGTGTGTAAATGAGGCAACACGTAGCCCATAAACACATTCCATCTGAGCAGTAATCATCAAAATAACAATTTAAACTGCAGTGAGATACTGGCTCCCTCTTAACAGAGTGGCAAGAGCTAAGAGTGTGGATGATACTAAATACGATGAGGATGTAGAGCAACATGCCCTCTGGTCCAGGGCTGGAGAGAGAAGCAAGAAAGGAGAAGATAACATACAGCCTACGACCTTGTGATTCTGCTCTATACATCCTAGAGAAACACACTGAAAAGAATCGTGCTAACAGCAAGGAAAAGTGGAGACAACGCAAATGTCCATCAATAAGTGGAGGGGGATAAAAACTGGATCACTTTACAGCAGCAGTTAAAAGAAAAGAAAAAGGAATGAACCGTAACTGCTCATAACAGCATGAACCTCAAGAACACACACACGGATCAATTAAAAAATGGAATGCAGCATGATTCCATTTATAAAAGGTGAAAAGCATACAAACTTTGGAAACATACTGTTTAAAGACATAAACCTACATGGGAAAGCAATAGAGAATAGCAAGCTAATAATGATAAGAGAGAATTCAGGTTAGTGTATCCCCTGGGGATGAGGAGAGCGGAGGTCACATGTGAAGAAAGTCATAAAAGCAATTTCCAAAGGGCTGTTGATACTGTTTCTTCCATTAGCTGGGCACATGCCTGCTTTATTGTTGTTGTTGACTCCTTGTGACCCCATGGACTGCAGTCCACCAGGCTCCTCTGTCCATGGGATTTGCCAGGCTAGAATACTGGAGTGAGTTGCCATTTCCTTCTCCAGGAGATCTTCCTGACCCAGGGATCAAACTCACGGCTCACGAATTGGCAGGCAGACTCTTTACCACTGAGCCACCTGGAAAGCCGCCTGCTTTATTATTCTTTAAACTGTACATATATGTTTTATATGCATATAGATCTATTTCACAACGGTTTTTCAATCAAATATTTTCTTATAGTCCAATAATTTCCAGTTAAAGACTGGGGTGGGGGGGAATGATCATATTTCCCTAGCAACAAGAAACATACAACTCCTAGGAACAAACTTAACAAGAAATGTTCACAACCCTCATAAAAAAATCTATAAAACTTTAGTGAGTGCTATAAAAAAAGAGAGAAGGACAGGAAGACATCAATCAATATGGGACAGACTGTATTTCTAGAGAGGAAAACTATCATTATTATTTCATAAATTTAATATCATTCTAAATTAGATTCTAATGGTATGTGCAGAAGAGCAATAAAATGATTATAAATTTCATAGAAAAGAATGAATAAATGTGCAAATATAATCAAGGAAACATTGAGAAAGAATCTGCACTACCAGGGGCTAACTATGTAAAGTCATAATTTGAAAAATGTGATAGTGGGACTTCCCTGGTGGTGCAGTGGTTAGCACTCTGAGTTTCCAATGCAAGGGGTGCAAGTTCAATTCTTGGTCTGGCAACTAAGATCCTACATGCCATGAGGCACATCCCACACCCCCCCTCAAAAAAAAAACCCATGATAGTGGAAGAAAAAGAGGTCAGTTAATGAAAAAAGAGAAAACCTAGTTCATATTTTGTGCACAATAATAAAGCTAACATTTAGAGTCAGTTGGGGGAAAGAGGAAGGAAATCTAGCAACCAAGACCAAAGTCTATTAACCTAGTAACACAGGTTATTGGACCTGGGAGGCTAAGGGGAAAGAGGGGAGGGAGACTCTCATGTTTGCCTTTTTGAATTTTGAATAACATGGTTATAATGTGCAGCTGACCTTGAATATAGTGGAGGGTGGTGTCAGGGGCATCAACCCCTATGCTTTTGAAAATTGCCATATAACTTTACAGTCAGCTCTTGATATCCATGGTTCTGCATCCACAGATTGAACCAACCATGGGTTATGTAGTATGATAGTACTTCTTTAGTGAAAAAAAATCCATGAATAAGTAGACCCACGGAGTTCAAACACATGTTCAAGGGTCAACTGAATAGTCCAAAGAAATAAAAAAAAATTTTTTTAGCAGTGTCACACAGCATGTGGGATCTTAGTTCCCTGACTAGAGATTGAACCCATGCCCTCTGCATTGAAAGCATGGAGTCTTAACCACTGGACCACCAAGGAAGTCCCTTAAGTTTAAATTTCAAATGCAAGTGGTAGGAAAAGCAACTGAACCAAAAGAACTGGTGCACAATTTGAGAAGAAATAAAATCAGGCTTTTATACCTAAACCAAAATAAATTTTGGTAGAATTAGAGTTGAACGTAAAAGAGAGAGCTAAATGGAAAAGCTGACATTATATAAAGAACTAGAAGAAAATATAGGTGAATATTTATCTGAGCTTGGGGTGGGGGAGACATTTCAAATCCAAACGCAAGGGAAGAAATCATAAAAGGACTAACCACGTGCATCAATCTGCTGGGGCTATGAAAACAAAATATCATAAACGGGGCAGCTTACAGAACAGACCTTTATTTCTCACAGTTCAAGGTCAAGGTGCCAGGCAATTCAGTTTCTGGTGAGGGTTCTCTTCCTGGCCTAGAGACAGCTGCCTTCCTGCTATGTGTCCACGTGGCCTTTCCTCAGGACATGTGTCAGGACAGAGAGAGAAAGAGAGAGCTCTCGGCCATCTCTTCTTATGAGGGCACTAATTCCATCATGAGGGCCCCACCCTCATGGCCTTATCTAACCCTAAATACCTCGCAAACACCCCATCCCCTATACTATCACATTGGAATTAGGGCCTCAACATAT
This sequence comes from Capra hircus, assembly GCF_001704415.2. Classification (NCBI taxonomy): domain Eukaryota; kingdom Metazoa; phylum Chordata; class Mammalia; order Artiodactyla; family Bovidae; genus Capra; species Capra hircus. Next base: position 22,110,722 of record NC_030826.1, on the reverse strand, counting down.
GCATTTCAGAAGAACACATTCAGTCCACAATACCACATAAACATCAGAAACTTATCTATGTTTAATAGTAACAATAGAAAAACAAACACTGGATTGAGAAGAAAATGTGTTACATAGATGACAGTCACTATTCATATGGGTAAGTGTTAAATAAAATATAGGTTAGAAAATCATTGATACAGAATGATCTCAATTTTTAAACATTTAACATGTTTATCTCTCAAGGCTGGGAATCACAGATGTTCATATTCTTCTTTGTACTTTTGTATGTTTTCTAGATTTTCTATAATGAATATGAATTCCTTCTAAGACTCAACAAAATGCCTGTTGTTTTTAAAGTGTCACAACGTGGTCAAGCAGTATCTGAGACAGAGGGTCTAGTTCTGCAAAATGTTAGGAGGATGGTTGGTGAGCCAGGTGTCCTGCACATCCTAGAGTGTGATCACCAGGAACCCCAAACAGAGGCAAGTCCTTCTCCCCAGAGGAGGCAGGCATGATGAGAATCTTGCACCAGTGAAAATTCTGCCCCGTGGAAAGTGGTTGAAGCTCCAATACTTTGGTTACCTGATGCGAAGAGCCGACTCATTGGAAAAGACCCTGATGCAGGGAAAGATTGAGGGCAAAAGGGGAAGGGGGCGACAGAAGACGAGATGGTTGGATGGCATCACTGACTCAATGAACGTGAGTTTGACTAAGCTCTGGGAGATGGTGAAGGACAGGGAAGCCTCGTGCGCTGCAGTCCATGGGGTTCCAAAGAGTCAGACACAACTTAGCAACTGAACAGCAATGGAAAAGGGAAGATTTATTTGAGATGGCTCCAAAGAGACAGACCCAGACCCAGAATGACAAAGAGGCAGATCTCAACTCAAAAGAGGGAAGAATTTCTCTCTCTTTGAGCTGCCACAAAATGCAAAACACTGAACAGTGAACTTTGTGTCACGGTCCACCCAGGACTCAGGGATGAATGAAGACTTCTTAGATCAGGAGGAGGGGGTAAATTAGACATTAATTTTTAATCATATAGTTACTTTTCCTTTAAAAATTTTAAAATAGATTGTATACTTAAAATGAATGACTTCAGATATATAAATTATACATCAATGAAATTATTTTTAAAAGTTTAAATTTCACAGAGAAGGTGATATTTCTCTTTGATCACCCCCCCCCAACACATACACATATACACACACACACACACACATACACACCCCAAATGCTGGTGCCCTTCCCTGTGGATAATAGCTATTGTAAGTTTGGAGTGCCTTTTTCTAGACCTTTTAATATGCTTTTACATGTAGGTATATGTTATATATATTTACTTGTGATACTTGTGTGTGCTCAGTCAAGTTTGACCCTTTGTGACCCCATGGACTATAGAGCCCACCAGGCTTCTCGGTCCATGGAATTTTCCAGGCAAGAATACCGGAGTGGGTTGCCATTTCCTCCTCCAGCGGGATCTTCCCGACCCAGGGATGGAACTCATGTCTCTGTGTCTCCAGATTGTTTACCTGCTGTGCCATCACGATTTGTATTCATAGAAAGTACAGCCGACTATGTGAAAACATTTCTATAAGAGGCATCACAATGTGCTTATCACTTTGAAATTCACTTTCTTCACCTTATAATCTTAGAGATTCATCATTATTGTTATAGGAAGACCCCACTAATTCTTTCTCAAAGCTGCATAAGACTCCCAGATGTGAAAATGTGAGCGGATGTAGCTGAAGCTATTCCACCACCAGCAAACGTTCAAACGCATACAGTTTTTCACCTCAGACTGCAAACCGCCACCAAGGCCATCCTAGAACTTTCCACCTGTGCACACACACCAGGCTTCCTTTAGGGCAGATCCTGAGAAGGAAAATCCCTGTGATGTAGGGCAGATGCTGTTTCACTCTAGCAGGGCCTGCCTAATTGCTGCCCAAGCCTTAGATCCCAAGGTTTTAAAAACCGGATCCCCGTGAAATGTCCTGTCAGTTTCAGCTCAGTGTTTCAGCCTACCTGGCACATTCTGCACTTGATTTTGCTCCACTGATCTTTAACTATTCAAATCACCATCCAGCCATGAGATGGGCTGCCACGGTCATTGACAGCACAGAAGCCAAAGGCCACCTTCCTGGCTTCTCGTGGAGAGGACTCTCAAACGGGGAAGAGGCCCTTCCAAGCTTCTGTGAATCAAAGGATGCTCTACCAGTAAATGAAAGTGGATGAGGGCTGAGCAAGAAGAAACTGTACAAACCCTGGTATCAACTCAGCCACTTGGATGTTGTTGTTTGGTCACTAAGTCGTGTCTGACTCTTTGCGATTTCATGGACTGCAGTACACCAGCCTTCCTTGTTCTTCACTATTCTCCCAGAGTTTGCTCAAACTTATGTCCATTCAGTCAGTGATGTTATCCAACCATCTCATCCTCTGTTGCTCTCTTCCCCTTCTTCTTGGATGGGCCAAGCCCAAAGATGAAAATGCGTCAAGATGTTTAAAAAAAAAAGTATCAACACATAAATTAGGTGTGAGTGCAGCTGAGTGAGTCAGGCAGGAGTGAGTCAGGCAGGCATGGGTATTGACAGTTGTTCACCCTCCTCACCAGGCAAGCCAACCACCAACTCCGTGATGACCCCCACCACGGTCACCACAACACCTGACTGATTCATTGTCCACGATAGACGAAGTGCTTTTACATAAGGTCCTACCTCCGTGACTGCGGTCTTACATAAGGTGCTCCAGTATTTTTAGCAGCATATAACTGCCATGCGGAAGGAGGAGCTCATTGCCCAGTGAATGCCGCTCACTTTCCAGGCTGGCGCAGTCCTTGAAATGCTGATGTTCTGCAAGCAGCGCATGGCTGTTGGAGCAGTGAGGATGTCCGTGCAGAGGACTGCAGCACCAGCCAGATTCTTCTCTTTCTCCAGGCCAAACAACAGACCCTGGCCAGCAGGGGATTCACTTCACTTCCCTTACTGCCAGGCCACTTCATGAACTTGGCAAGAACTCAGCGAGCCACCTCCTAGCTTAGCAAGCTCTCCCCAAACCCAGTGAAAGAGAGGGGGACAGGAGAAAGCCAGAGGGGCCCCTGGTCCTGCTCCCACATCCCCAGAACCTGGGTGCCCATCCTCGTATCACCTCCCACCTCTCAAAAGAAACCCAAGATTCCAGGTCCAGTGTCAAGGGTGTGGCCCCTAGGAGGGACTGGAGGGTCAGTATTCCTGTCTTGGGTTGAGGGTCACTGCTGCCTTTTTCTGTTTTGGTAAATTTTATTAAAGTATCATAGACACACGCAAACACACAAGTACACACAACAAATTGGTGAATCTCGAAAAGATGAACAGTATGTGACCAACACCCAGACACAGAAGCAGCACATCACCAGCCTCTAACCCTTCCTGTGCCCCTGGGAACTACCAGCCTGACTTCCAAACCTTATAGCCACCCTGCCTTCTTTGCACATGGGGTAAATGGGATCCTACCTACGGGCTGTGCTCTTTTTCTGTTTGGGGTCTTTGCTCAACAGTGTCTGCGTGACTCTTCCGTGTTGTTTTGTGTGGCTGCAGACTGTTCTGTGGTACAGCGTTCTATCGTCTATTCAGTGTTCTATTTGTCCACGCTACTGCCTATGGACACCGGGTGATTGCCAGTTTTGTGGCAATTACAAATAGAGCTGCTGTGAACGTTCTAGAACATGACTTTTCACTGCAGCCTTCTGCCTCTCACGAGACCTAAGAAGTTGAAAACGACTGCTTTAAATCAAATCTTGAGAAAGCCAACGTGCTCTGCCTCTCCAATTCACCCTTTCCTTCTTTAAACGCAGTCTGTCTGCCATCAATGTGGCACCAAGTGAAGAGGTTTGGCCACAGGTGTCAGACTTCCTAGTACTAAAGCCCAGCTCTGTCACCTACTTGCTGTGCTTCCTTGGGCAAGCACTTAACCTCCCTGTGCATTTTTCTTACCTGTACAATGGGGGAAACAATAGTACTTCTACCTTTATTTGGTTGAAGATCAAATAAAGAAACAAGGTCTGCACAAAATAAGTGCCCATCAAAGGTAATAGCTATGATTACAGTCAAAGGTACCCTGTCTTTCTTGGCACCCCAAGGTACCCTAATCTGGGTGACCCCCTGCCAGGATAGCTGAGGAGCTCTTACATAAGAGGAGACACTAACTGAAGACAAACAGTCTCACCACTTCCAACTGGAATGGAGTTGTACCAAAAGCCCTCACTAATCCCCTGGCGGTAGAGGGGTTAGGACTCTAAATTCCCCATGCAGGGGGCATGAGTTCTATCCCTGGTCAGGGAACTAAGATCCTGCATGCTGCGTGAGGCACAATTAAAAAAAAAAAACCAAAAACTGCTCTAATAAGCCCTCCCGACACCAGACCATGCTGTTTCCCTCTGCCTCTCCAGCCATCAAGGATGCGTGCAGGCCACAGTCACTGTCCTTTTACCCACAAGGCACTAAATTTCATTCAAACTGTGACCTAAACCAGAGGCACCATCCGGGGGTCACTCTTAATGGTGTGTCAAGCAGCCTGGTGACAAGGTGCTGGGCCATTAAAGGTGCCCAGAAATCACTGTTTGAAAAAAAAAAAAAATGTTCTAAATGTCCACGCAAAAGGAGAGTCAAGTGGAATATTTCATAATTTTAGATGACAACGATGGAAAAAGCCCCTAGAAGCATACGGCACAGAGACCTAGGAGCAAGAGACTCGGGGTCTCCCATTACTGGTTGCCATGGCAACTGTATTCACATCAGGAACTCATTTTCATATGACAGTGACCTGTGGAGGAAAGGGAAGGACAGCTCCTAAGGAAACTTTGTTGAAGGTGGTTCTGTTGGGGGTGGGGTTGATTTCTGTTTACCGAATAAAAAAAGCACTTAAAGGCGTCCAAAGGAACAGAAATGACCTGAGGGCTCCTTGGGGTTCTGTGTTCCACAACTCTTACCTGAGACACACAGACAAGACACACATTCACAAACATATACACAGTCTGTTTCAAAGGCCTCTGGGGGCAGTTGTCACAGCCTCCTTTAGGCACTGGTCCCACCATTAGGCATCTGTTCTATTACAAAGTCCTTTCCTGGGGTCCAGCAAAGTCCCAAGCAACCAGCTAACCACACCATCAGGATGTCCTGGGCCAGGTGCTCCCTGGCCTGAAGCGTATGCTTTCCTAGATAAATAGCAAACCCCAGTATCAAACAGTCTTGCAAGTCAGACTTGAGTTCTAACCTCTGTTCTGCCTACCCTCAAGTGTGTGGCTTGGGCCAGTCCCTGGACCTCACTGGGTTTGCGTCCTCATGGGCAGAATGAAAACCAGAATCCTAGCGCCTATACCTCTGGGGGTTGCACAGATTACACACTCGAGGAATCTCTTGGAAAGATCAGCACACGTCTGGTATATACTGACCACTCAACAAACAGCTGCTATGAATAAGCACTGGAAAAGCATCTCCTACACCCATGATACAACTGGAGGCTAATAGCAGAAAACAAAGTGTTAAATGGGGTGGCACAAACTGTAATGAATCCATCTGCAAGACCAGCGAGAATGCAGGCCAGTGGGAATCCAGGAGACTCGAACAGTCCAGGAGAGAGGTGGGATATGAATCAGTGGCTCAGTGGTAAAGAATCCACCTGCAATGCAGGAGACTCGGGTTCCATCCCTGGAGAAAGAAATGACAACCTACTCCAGTATTCTTACCTGGAAAATCCCATGGACAAAGGAGCCTGGCGGCTACAGTCCTTGGGGTCGCAAAGAAGTTGGACACAATATAGCGAGTAAACAACAACTGAAGGATGGCCGGAGATGTCCTTGGAGATTAAGGGGAGGAATTCGTTTATTGAGTCAACTGGGTACACGGTCCTGGGGATCCTGGAGGAAGGCAACAGGCTTCAGGGACACAAAGGGACCTGTGATCAGCAGACAGACAGCTGGGGTCTCGTGGGCATGGTGGAGTGGGAAGGCCAGGAGAGGAGACCCCGGTGGGGTTGAGAGAGGCAAAGCTTTCCCAGGAAAACAGCTTCTGAGCTGCGTCCTCCAGACTAAGGCGGAGAGGGCTGACCATGGTAGGGAGGGAAGCAGTCTGGGGACTGGAAATTGGTTTGCGGCGGTGAAGCCACATGACTGGGAACCACAGGAGGTGAAAGAGCTGATCTCTGTGCAAGAGGAGGCCGGAAACCTCTGAAGATTTCCCAGGGGAGAATGAAGGCAGGGTAAGGCAGCAGTCATCCAGGAGGAATCAGGCTACAGGTGACATGCCAGATGGACTGTGGGAGGTGGAAAGGATTCTGGCATCAGATCAGCCAAAGGGGCCTCTGAACTCTGGCCTGAGACTTTCGAGGCCTGGAGCAGAAGCCTGGGTACAAAAGGGCAGGAGAGGCAAGGCACTTCAGGGAAAAGAGGGTATGACAGAGGGTCAGGAAACCCACTGCTGGGGAGTCAGGAGGACACGGTGATCTTCAGGTGTCATTGGGCATTCCAGGAGCTAGGCCAAGGACTAGAATCTGGGGGTGAGGGGAATTCCCTGACAGCTTCCAAAGCGAGTTCTCTGAGAAGATAAACATGGGCCTCTCAAAACATCCCAGCAAAGAGGGAAGGGGCCTCAGAAGAGGAGAAGGAATGATGGAGAAAGAAGAACAAAACCAGGAGAGAAATGACAGCAGAGAAGGCTGCAGACAGGGCACGTGCGCACAGCAACCCACCTCCCGGGCAGAAGCAATGGCAGCGGGATCAGGCCAAGAGGGAAGAAGAAATCAGTGTTTGGAAACAAGCTGGCTTCCAAGGAAGCAGCTTTAGCAACGTGGTGGGGCCAGCAGCTGGGCAGCAGGATTAAGAGGGGAGGCGTAGCGCCAAGAGGCAGGCAGCAGGTACAGAGCGCTTGTCGGGAAAATGCGGCAGTGAGAGAAAGAGAAACCAAGCTTATGGCTCTGGTGCTTCTGTTCCCTCCCTCCCCCCACAAGAGATGGGAGGCCAAGTGGGTGTCAGAAGCAGGAGGATGGAGGGGCACGTGCAGACAGCCACAGTCTCTCCAGGTGTGTTGAGGGGCGGGCACGTTGAGAGGCAGAGACTGGACTGCAGCCCTGGCCCCCCCAAAGCTCCTACCAGGGCGTCCAGGGACACTCTGAAGTCCCAGACCTCCAAACGCCGGGGATCGAGGGTTCCCCCAGACCCGCTCACCCCCTGGGCCCCTGAACTCACAAAGGAGGCATTTCCACCTCACACCTCTCCCCAGGGCCACCTCCAGGGGTGTGGGTGTCACAGACAGGCACACGCGGGATAATCAGGTTCTCAGCCTTCTGAGCAGTAGGCAGGGGACAAAATTCCAGACTTCCCAGCAGAGCCCTGGCTGCAGCCCACGAAAGGGGGCTTCTACCTCACAGCACAGGTGTCACAGGGCATCCCTGTGAGTACAGAGCCTTCATCCTGAAGGCAGGGAGGCCCCCCGGATGGATTTCTACACTTCCTTCAAACCTTAACCCTGAGAAAATCAGAGGTGGGCCCGACTGCTGGGAGCAGGGTTTTGGGGAGACCGGAAAAAAACCCTGGACAGGATTTTCAGGGTGAAAGGTGCGCAGGGTGAGAAATCTTGTCTGGCCAGTGACAGCTACCTCCATCCCGCCCTCCTGGGCACCAAATGCCATCAGATTCTCACTCCTGACCACCTAACCGAGGGTGAAAGTGCCAATGGTCAGGGCCCAGGCCCACCCAGGTGCCCACGCCCATCATCGGGAGCGTGGGACCCTCACCAAAGGCGAGGCCGAGCGCAGACGGGTGGTGCGCGTCGTCCCCGCTAGGTCGGGAGGTGCCGGCGACCCCGGGGCCCCTCCCGCCCACGTGCGCGTCCCGCAGGCGCTCGGTAAACACGGCACTTGTTGACTCGCCCGGAGCGCTAGCCCCAGCGCCGCCTGCCGTCGGCCGCCGCCTTCGACCGCCCTCTCGCTCGCTCCCCGGAGCTCGGCCGCCCCGCCCCGCCCGGCGCCCCCACCCACCCACTAGCGCGGGCGCCGACGGGACCCCCGAGGGCCCCAGGCAGGCTGTGGCCAGGTCGCCGAGCACCAGGCGCTCCGGGGACCGGGCCGGGCCCAGGCACTGACCCGGGCCGCTCGAGACCAGCCCTGGGCTCCCGGCCAGGCAGGCGGGAGGGAGGGTGGGAAGGAGCGCGGCTCGGGCCCTGCACGCGCCCCTGGCCCGCGCGCCACAGCTCCCGGCGCCCGCCTGCCGCTCCGGGGCCGCCCCGCGCGCCCCCGTGGTCCCCCGCGGTCCCCGCCACCGAGACACACAGACGCCCCGGCGCTCCCAGACCGGGCCCCGAAAGAGGGGCGGCCCCCCGGGAGCCAGACTTACCGGGGTCCGGCCGGCCTCCGGCGCGCTCCCCGGCTGCCCTCTGGCGGCGGCCGCGGGAACCCGGCCCCCGGCCCGCCCCACCCCGCCCCGGCCGGGCCGGGACCCGAGGCCGCGGGCGGGAGGACCCGCCTGAGATCACCGCTTAGGCCAGGGCCCCTCCGGATGGCTGTGCTCGCCGTGGAACCCATCTCGACGGCCCTTTGCTGTTTCTGAGTAACAAACATCATTGTCTGTTTCCTAAGCAGCTCCAAGTCCCCAAACCCCCGCAAAGATCCATTCTAACCACGAGGCAAAAGGAAGGCAGGTATGACCTCTGGGGCCTGAAACAGCACCCGACACCTGCTGTGGCTCATCGTGTATCTGTTGAATGAATGAACGCTCCACCGATGGACAAAGGAAGGCTGAGGCAACCTGCCACCGTCATTAAAGGAAACAGCCACAAACTCATCAGCATTGTGTCACGGCTGCCACGTTCTCCACTTCCACCCCCGAGGAGCCCTCGGTGCATGGCTTCCTATGCAGGTGGGGTGAGAGTGAGAAGAGGTGAACAGTGTTAAAAGCCGTGTTATTCTTCATTCTCTACCAGGAATACGGTTCGACCAGAAAAACTGTTTATGAACTGATTTCCTGAGATAACTGCAGAACTGGTAGCCGAGTGATGACCAAATCTGGAAGTCCTGGTTTCTGGACTCACACAGCAGTACCCACCAGTAGCTGGGTCAGACCTCTCTTTGGGTTCTGGATGGTGCCCATGGGAGAGGTGATCTTGGGTAAGCGAGCAAATCTCTCTAAGCTAGCACTGTCCAGTAAACTTTCAGCCACTATGGAAATGTCATCTGGCCATGCTGTCCCCTCCTGCCAGTCACAGAGGATGGACTTTTTAATTTCATTTTACTTCTTTTAAATTTATACCGCCAATGCAGCTAGTGGCTAAGCCTCAATTTCTTTTGTTTTTTTGAAATAGTTTTATTTATTTATTGGCTGTGCTTAGGTCTTTGTTGCTGCTCGGCCTTTTCTCTAGTTGTGGAGAGCCGGGGTTACTCTCCAGCTGCAGCGTGAGGGCTTGTCATTGCCGTGGCTTCTCTTGTTGCAGAGCATGGGCTCTGGGGCGCGAGCCTCAGTTGTTGTGGCCCGTGGGCTCAGTAATTGCTTAACTGTCCCGCAGCATGTGGGATCCTCCCAGACCAGGGATTGAACCCATGTCTCCAGCATTGGCAGGTGGATTCTTTATCACTGAGCCACCAGGGAAGCCCTCTTTATTTTTTTAAAATTTATTTATTTATTTAGGCTGCGCCAGGTCTTAATTGTGGCACGTGGGATCTTTATGACAGCATGCAGGATCGTTAGCTGTGGCATGTGAAATCTAGTTCCCTGATCAGGGATCAAACCCAGGCTCCTTGCATTGGGAACTCAGTCTTAGCCACTGGACCACCAAGGTAGTCCTCCTAAACCTCCAGTTTCTTTTTGTGTAAAAGGAAGGTGGCAGTCCCACTGTGAGGATTGAAGGAGATCATGCAAGGGAAGCCCCTGATGGTAGGCCTGGCTCCCTCGAAGAGCTCCCTGAGGACCCCCTGGAGAAGTGACTGGCTACCCACTTCAGTATTCTTACCTGGAGAAGTCTATGGACAGAGGAGCCTGGCAGGCTACAGTCCACGGGGTCGCAAGAAGTCGGACATGACTGAGTGACTAACACTTCCAATATTTCACCACCGCCATCACCTCGCTAACACTAAAACCGCGAGGATGTAGGGACTCGATAGGCTCTAGCCCACCGACCCATGCCCCCCAGGCCCCCTCCAGGCAAGAGTCACTCACACCACTCCTTACGTGGCCTGGGAGAGAGCCCTCATCATCTCTGGGATGACCTAAGCTCTCTTTGGACTGCTGGCCAAGGGAAAAAGATTTCTACACTGACCTGAAGTGGCCGCCCTGTAACATCTCTTCCTGGCCCAAGCTGTACCTCTCTGGGGTTCAGACAAATCGGGCACCCTCCCAGCCTTCCTTCCCTCAGTGTCAGAGCTCTCAGCAAAGCACTCCTTGTCCTCTGCTCTGTGCCAGGCTCTGGCCAAACTGGGGATTCACACTCGTCTCACTTAACTGTTGTTTCCCCAGGTCTTCCCACCCCGTCCCAGTGACTGTAACAAACACCGTTTGTCTGGCTGTGCCCCATGCCCCGGGGGTAGCTCACGTGGGAGCGCAGGCACAGCCTCCCAGCTCACTTAAAAAGCCATTTCCTCCTCTCCTGGCCCGCGTTTATTCCTTTGGCCCACAAAGCAGTACACTGGGCCCGACCCATTCCTCCCCACTCCCGCATCCCCCACCATAACCTCATCCTCTTGGTGCTGGGCTCCATCATGTTCACTGCAGGGGGACACACACTTCCCTGCATGTGTACATGCCAACATACACAGGTACACACCACCCGTGACCAGCCGGAGCTGCAGTACGGCCTCTTCTCCAACGTTACGGCCGGACTCTGTTGATGAGGCCCTTCCTTTTGACCAGCGCCTCTTCTCATAGCTGGGAAAGAGCACCCCACCCCCAGCATCTCCATAGCCAAATTCAGAATGGCCTCCTCTCCTCTCTCTTTTCACCTTGGTCCAAGTAAGCTCCTGTCTTCTCTTTCTTCAAGTGGATTCACAGGTGACAGGACAACCAAAACAGGAAACCCCTTCAAGAAATCGAGGGCCTGTAGGGGTGCCCAGGAGGATGCTGGCTGAGCGTCTCCATGGCTCCAGGAGCAGAGAATGGTGGAGAAGAAGTTTAAGGGAGCTGACTCACCTCCTGGAGTTTGGGGGCTGGCATGAACCGAGAACAGGGTCACTTGACCATGGCTCTGCTGACATTTGGGCAAGTTAATCCTATGTCATTGGTCAGGGGAGTTTTCTAAAGGCCAAGAAGAAACTGTGGAAGAGAGCTGCGTTCTGTCTTGAAGAAGTTCCTCTCCAAGAAAGTGGCCGGTGGGGCAAGGCAACCCCCCTGTCAGAGGGTGCAGGATGTTGCTCTGGAGGCAGGACCGAAGAGGGAAGCAAGAGACTGTATCACACAGGACCTCCTGGAGAAGCCCTCAGATGGCCTCATCTAGGGGAGATCAAAGCAGGAAAAAGATGAGGGAGGGAGAGGAGACAGCTCTCCTCTTTCCACCCCCAAGAAAACACAAGGCTGTTTCCTGGTTCGACATCATCAGGTTAAATTTGCTGAACAAATTCATTACACAATCAAAAAAGAATGTTTTTATGCAGACTTCTGCTTCATTCAAGATGGAGTAACAGGGACCAGAGTCGGCTTCTTGCCTGAAGCCACGAAAATATCAGATCAAACATATAAGACACCAACACTCAAGACTTTGGAACATCAGGCAACAAAGGAAAGTGACCCCTGAGAGAGGGAACAGCAAGGATCCCTGCACTGCTCAGGGATCTGGAAACTGCCGGAGAGTTTCCAGACTGGTTCAAGAAGAAGACTAGCTGAATGGAACAGAGCTGGATGCTGGGGAAATGAAACCAGTTAAGAGTTCTCAGGGCAGAGAACTAGAGAGGAGAGAGATGCAGAGAGAGAGAGAAACCTAGAGATCTACAGAAAATGCTCCTCAAGTATTTAGTGAGTACTGCTCAGCACAGGTGTATGAGAAAATGATATGAGGGTTGGGGGCGGGGGATGAACCACCCGAAAGGATCAGTGGGAACAGCCCCTGGTGCTCACACAGGGCTGGAATAATGTCTGTTTTCAGCAGCCAAAGTGGAAAACATCACAGTTCAGGGGCTACTAGTTAGACTACTAAGAAAGGGACTTCCCTGACGGTCCAGTGGTTAAGATTTCACGTTCCCATTCAGAGAGTGTGGGTTCGATCCCTGGTTTGGGAGCTAAGATCCCACATGTCTCATGGCCAAAAAACCAAAACATAGAACAGAAGCAATATTGTATCAAATTCAATAAACCCTTTAATAATGGTCCACATTAAAAAAAAAAAAAAGAATACTAAGAAAGGCCTTACTTTGATACTAGAAAAAAATTCACCTTAGACTGGATCCAGAAATCCAGTTCTGGTCCCGCTTAAGCAAGCTTAAATTCAAGATTGGAAAGGATCAAGCTCTTTCCAAGCAAGTTAACTGCCACAACAAATTTCAAAAACATTTATAGGAATTAAAAAATATCCTGTACCCAACAAGGTAAAATTCACAATATCTGGCATCCAAGAAAAAATGACTAGGCACACAAAAAAGCTGGAAAATGCAACTCATAGTGAAGATCAAACTCAATTAATTGAAACTGACTCAGGCATGACACAGACAGCAGAATTAGTAGGCAAGGGCATAGAAACAGTTATTAGGACCATATTCTGTAAGTTCAAGAAGCTAGAGGAAAGTTTAGGTATAGATATGGAAGCTAAAAAAAATTACCCAAATTGAACTTCTAGACATAAAAACTACAATGTCTGAGATGAAAAATACACTGAATGGGATTAATGGCAGATTAGACATTGCAGAAGAAAAAATGGTTAGCTCCCCTAAAAAGTCCTCATTGAAGCCTACTTATCTTTCTGACACTTCTTTGTGGAGTTGATTTTAGTGGACAACTCAAAGTATCGAGTTGTTTAAGGTTTTCTTTTATTAATTAATTTTTGTCTGTGCTCGTCTCCACTGCCATGCTCAGGCTTCTCGTTGCGGTGGGTTCTCTTGTGGAGCACAGACTTTAGGGGGTGTGGGCTTCAGCACGTGGGTTTAGTTGCCCCGCAACATGTGGAATCTTGCAGGACCAAGGATCAAACCTGTGTCCCCTGCATTCGCAGGTGAATTCTTAACCACTGAACTGCCGGGGAAGTCCCAGTATTGAGTTATTGAGGGTGCAGAATAGGAAGGATAGGCCCCAAGGCAAGGAGCCTTAGGAGAGTAAGTGCTTCCTATTACGGATGGGTCCTGCTTTGATTTCCAGGCTTGGGGGAGCCCCAACTGACATCACAGACATTAAGAGTTCTTTCCCAAATTTTCTTTTAGCTGCTTTGTTCCACCCCTGCCATGTGCTGCCAAAAAGGCTTGGTGTTCCTGAGACCACAGCAGGCATGTGACTTGGAAGGGCATTGAAATCTGCTACTTGAGGAAAATGGGTAAAATGCCTGGTCTTTGAGAACCTCATAGTTCAGTGGGAAAAACAGAAATGTAAAGAAATCATCTCTGGACAATGGTATGCAAGCTGTGACTTGCTGCCTACTGTGTAGTGACTTCACGGGAGACAGGTGCCATGGAAGTAGGACATTATTTATCTCCAATTTACTGCTAGGAGCACTTTAAGGGATTTGCCCAAGGTCATACAGCCAGCTAGTAGCAGAGCCATTATGCTACCCAACCCCCATGGCTGCACCAGATACGAAAGAAATGCAGAGGCATGAACTACAGTGTGGCAGGGCTCAGAAGGGGCTTCTCAGAGGAAACCCTAGTCCAGAGACTCAGAAGAGGAGGAGGTGGCCAGACGGGCCAGATGGGGAAGGACACTGCAGGTAGAAGGCACAGGGAAGGCAAGAAAGGGGGTGTTGAAAGGCGGGGAGTGGTGAGCGGGGAGGCAGAGAAGAAAATGAGCTCAGAGTCGGAGGTTGGGACTGGCGTGAGAAGGGTCCCAGGATGTGGATTACGGCTGGCCAATTACTGCCAGTCTCAGATCTTTAAATTCTGAGGCACCATTAAGAACTAGGGCTTCCCTGATGGCTCAGCAGGTAGAGAGTCTGCCTGCAATGCAGGAAATTTGCCTCTGTAGGAGGAAATGGCAACCACTCCAGTATTCTTGCCTAGAGAATTTCATGAACGGGGGAGCCCCAGGGGCTACAGTCCATGGGGGGTATCAGAGAGTCAGACACAATTGAGCACACATGCACACACATCAAGAAGTAAAGAGAGGGACTTCCCTGATGGCCCAGTGGTTAAGACTCCGCGCTTCCAACAGGGCGCATGGGTTTGATCCCTGGTAGAGGAACATGCCCTGTGGTGCAGCCAAAAAAAAAAAAAGTAGTAGTAGTGAAAGAATCAGCAGTCTATGTGCCTGTGTGTGAAGAAGACACGCCCCTTTTCTACTGAGTCTTAAGAGGAAAAGGTAAATAGATATTGGCTTATATGGATTTACTCCCACAGATGGGACTACTTGCTAAAGCAAGACTTTATGAATAAAAGGCGTATATATTTGCGAGCACCACTGATTGATATAATAATCTGTGGCACAGTGTTCCTGTCTTCGGGTTATAGGTGTGTTCATTTATGTGCCCAGAGACACACTGACACAAATCAGTGATTAAAGCTCAAGCTCTCTTCTTACTTCAAGGCGGGTGATGTTTCTTCTGGTTCAAAAAGCCATCGCTGCTTCTGTATGTTTCCTATGACACTTTCAGAAGACTGGAAAAGCGGGGAGACATCTGTGTGGACAAGTTAGGTGGCAAAACACCCCCCAAGAGCTCAAGGATTTCTGAGTGTCCTTAGTGATCCAGGACCACACTGGCTGGCACCCTCTGACTACCTTAATGAGGTGGAAGACCCAGAAACCCTCACTCTTGGCTTCCCAAACTCTCAAACTGCAAAGATGACCTCCCTGACTTCCACTTTCTTTTTTTTTTTTTTTTAGCCGCACTGCATAGCATGCAGGAATTTAGCTCCCCAGTGGAAACACGGAATCTTAACCAGTGGACCACCAGAGAAGTCCCCACCTTCCTTTTGAAAAAGGCTCTTCCTTTGACCAAGAGCTTCCCTGGTGGCTCAGATGGTAATGGGAAGATCCCCTGGAGAAGAAAATGGCAACCCACTCCAATACTCTTACCTGGAAAATTCCATGGATGGAGCATCCTGGTAGGCTACCGTCCATGGGGTTGCAAAGAGTCAGACACAACTGAGCGACTTCACTTTGACCAAACTTTCATCAGGTTTCTCTAAGCCTACTTCTCAACAAGACCTCAACTGTGGCCTATAAGAACTGCATCTCTCAACACAAATGATTTTGTCCACCCTCCCACACATAGAGACCTGAAAAAATGATCTAGCCTGGCGTCTAGGAGCCTAAGGCCACGGTGTCCTTGCCATGACCCAGCCCATCCCATCCCTACTTGAGTTTCTGTCTGAGAAAGCCCATGTCTGCCAAGGGAATTTACCATTTGTTCCAGCCAGCACCTTCAGGTAGGCGCCTTGCCTCCATTTTCTTAGAGCATTTATTTTGAACACTTGTTGTTGTAAACCCTCTCTCTACGCCTTTGAGATGTATGTGTATCTCCTGGAAGCCAGGAGTGTCTTCTCAAGGACCTGGGAGCCATTCCTTTGAAATATAACCATCAGGAAGGATGGGCCCCTGTGTCTCAATCTGTACATAGGTATCTTGGTTAAGGGCCAGTCACCAGGCTAAGAAGGCCTGATCATACTGACACTGACTACTCATCTTGTTGTTCACTTGCTCAGTCATCTCAGACTATTTGCGACCCCGTGAACTGCAGCAAGCCAGGCTTCTCTGTCCTTCACTATCTCCCTGAGTCTGCTCAAACTCATGTCCATTGAGTCGGTGATGCCATCCAGTCATCTCATCCGCTGCTGCCCGCTTCTCCTCCTGCCCTCAGTCTTTCCCAGCATAAGGCTTTTTTCCAGTGAGTTGGCTCTTTGCATAAGGTGGCCAAAGTACTGGAGCTTCAGCACCAGTCCTTCCAATGAACATTCGGGGTTGACCACTCATCTGCTTTTTTGTAATTTTTCACTGTCTTGACTCTGCTTGAGTCCTCACCCACTCTCCTTCCCTGCTCCCTGGTTCTCCCTTTAAGGAGGCCAGGTCCCCTCTGTATAGATCAGAACCAAGCTCATTTCTAGGCTAAAGAAGTCTGTTTCCCCTGCTGCAGGAGTACTGAATAAAATCTGTCTTTATCACCACTTCCTATTACCCAGCTTTGTTTTTCTTTAACACTTTCTAGAAATGTTCCTGGGGAGTTGGAATCTTGAGGCTCCCCCATCACCTCAGAACCAACAGGCCTCCAGGATTTGGAGTTTAATAGCAGCCCACAGAGGGGAGCACGGGGGCAGCTGTTCAGCAGGCAGCCAACAAGGCCTGGACCTTGATGCACAAAAGGATCTTCCTTTGCTTAGGCAGGGAAGCCCTTGAGAGGCTTCCTATAGAGATGGTGGCATAAATCAACCACAACTAAATACTGGAAGAAATTTAGATCTTTGAGTTCCGGAAATAGCCTAGGGGCCAACGTGTGGACGCCATCAGTGAATGTTCTGAAGGAAACTAAAGTCTCAAGAGAGGGACTTCCCTGGTGGTCCAGTAGCTAAGACTCCACGCTGCCAGTTCACAGGGCCCAGCGTTCCAGCCCTGCCTGGTCAGGGAACTAGATCCCACATGCCACAGCTAAGAGTTCACATGCTGCAACTAAAGATACCACAGGCAACAACAAAGATCAAAGACCCCATGTGCCACAATTAAGGCCCAGCGCAGTAAAGGAAATGGCAACCCACTCCAGTGTTCTTGCCTGGAGAATCCCAGGGACGGGGGAGCCTGGTGGCCTGCCGTCTATGGGGTTGCACAGAGTTGGACATGACTGGAGTGACATAGCAGCAGCAGCAAAAATAAATAAAAGTCCCAAGAGAGGCTTCAGCATCCTCAATTTCACAGCACCTAACCACGGACGGTGTGGGGAAGGGGCTGTAGACAGAACGCCTATGTACTGTGGCTGATTCACGTTGATGTATGCCAGAAACCATCACTATCAGTTTAGTTCAGTTGCTCAGTCATGTCGGACTCTTTGCGACCCCATGAACTGCAGCACGCCAGGCCTCCCTGTTCATCACCAACTCCTGGAGTTCACCCAACCTCATGTGCATCGAGTCAGTGATGCCATCCAGCCATCTCATCCTCTGTCATCCCCTTCTCCTCCTGCCCCTAATCCCTCCCAGCATCAGGGTCTTTTCCAATGAGTCAACTCTTCACATGAGGTGGCCAAAGTATTGGAATTTCAGCCTCAGCATCAGTCCTTCCAATGAACACCCAGGACTGGTCTCCTTTAGGATGGACTGGTTGGATCTCCTTGCAGTCCAAGGGACTAGCAAGAGTCTTCTCCAACACCACAGTTCAAAAGCATCGATTCTTCGGCACTCAGCTTTCTTCACAGTCCAACTCTCACATCCATACATGACCACAGGAAAAACCATAGCCTTGACTAGACGGACCTTTGTTGGCAAAGTAATGTCTCTGCTTTTTAATATGCTATCTCGGTTGGTCATAACTTTCCTTGTAAGGTAATTATCCTCCAATTAAAATAAATTTTTAAAAAGAATTGCCTATGCAGATCTTAGTTTCCTGGGATTTGTCATAAGAACTGACAAGCAGAAATGGCCCAGACTTGAGGAAAGGACAATCACATCCAAAAAGCACCCAGACCCTGTGTCAAGAGGCATGTTTGGGGGTGACATATTCTAGTACCCTTCAGGATGAAGGCAGGATGGTTAGAGCAAGAGTGTTCAGGGGGAGGGAGCAGGAATTCAAAGACCTGAGATGTCTGGACGTGCAGGAGAAATAGCAAGGCAGTGAGTGAGTCAGCTGGAGGGGAGTGAGGAAAGGGTAGCAGCGGTTAGCAGCCCCTTCCCATTGCTCTGCTGCTTCTCCGCACACACGTTCTTGGCCTTTGTCCTAAATCATCCTGAACCAGGTACCTCATTTTATTTTAGAAGCTCCCAAGTACTCTGCCATCTGGATATAATGGGATTTACTTAATATGTTATAGGGTTTTTCTTTTCCTTTTTTTAAGATACCATGAGGAATGAGGTGGAAATCAGGAAGCAGTTGGAGTGGCTGATAAAAGGAGGAAAAATAGAGCAAGCATGCTCTTAACAGTTGCAAAGCCCAGGGCAAAAGTAGATGGAAGCCCACATACCGTATGGCTAAATATTAAAAGTGATAAAATAAATTAACATCCTGTTAAATAACATAAATACTGTCTTCCTAGGACTTCCCTGGTGATCCAGTGGCTATGAATCTGCCTTCTATTACAGGGGATGCAGGTTGGATCCATGGTGGGGAAACTAAGATCCAACATACTGCAGGGCATCTAAGCTTACATGCTCTCAGTCCCGCAACACAACTAGAGAAGTCCGTGCTCCACAATGACGAGACTACATGCAACTAAGACACAGGCAAAAATAAAAAAGTAATCAAAGAAAGTCAGGGCTTCTCTGGTGGCTCACACAGTAAAGAATCTGCCTGTGATGCAGGAGACCCCAGTTCGACTCCTGGGTCGGGAAAGAAAAAAAAGAAATACTGTCTTCTTACCTTGACAAGCAGCCTTCATACCGTCTGGAAGGCCAGATTTAAATTTAGAATTTCCAGCTCTTTGAGGTTCTGCACCCAGCCCACGGCCTGCCACCTCCTGTTCCAACTCCTAGCTCCTATCCTGCACTGACAAGGCCCTTGAATGCATAGGTCTGGACATCTCAGCCTGTCTGCTGATTTCACCTATGTTGCCCTTGACCTAGGGCTACTCAAGAGGATGGATCCAGGACTGGGACCCAATTGTGCCCTATAAGCAGGTAGGGGTCATTTAGGCAAGAAGTTCCGAGGTGCCAGGTACTCAGACTGCAGGCTACCTGTGGAGGGAGGAATGGGAGGTGCTGGGGGAGCAGGACTCCTTGATTCCATAGACTTCCTGTCCCTTGGGGGAAGGATATAGCTGCAGGTGGGAGGTGGAGTGGAGGCAGAGTCAAAGCAGTGTCCTGTGAAACATGAGGCCCGGGGCAGAGACCCCACTTGCCCAAGTCTCAGGCTAGCGCTGCTTAAAAGTGGACACTGCCTGTTCACCTTGGGGAAGGAACTAACAGCATGGAGAAAGTGGGCAGAAAAGAGCAGAGAGCTGGAACCAGCAGCCCAGCCAGCTGGGGGGACCCACGCTGAAAAGTCAGCCAGAAGGAAAAAGCTGCTAGCTCTACCCAGGCATTCCTATGTCAGCACTGGCCAAAGGGGAAAGCATGATCCTTATAGAGGCAGAAACCTTAGCTCCTATATGCTCATAACAGCCACAGAAACCACAAAGAGCAAGTACAAACAAGGAAGCGGAAACAAATAATGAAAACGCTATCATCTCTTCTGTTGATCAGTGAACATCATTGTGAAGTCAACTGTTTTCCCGTAAGATGTTGGATGTAAAAGTGGGAATGTGGATTTCGGGCCCAACTTGGGGGCTAATTAGCATCGAGAGGTGAGCAAGTCACTTTGCATCTGTTTGTCTCATCTACTAAACAGGAGCATACTTGCCCCATCTCTATTCACAAGGGGTTTTTATAATTATTCCCCAAACTGTATTCCTTTGCGGGAGGTCGCTGACTGGCCGGCTCACCATGACCTTGATGCCACCTTCAGGAAAATCGGGAAGAGAAGTGCCTACTGTCTCCTGCCAGATAAGCATCCAGGCAAAGAGGACCAGGGCTTCCCAGTATTCTTGGGCTTCCCTAGTGGCTCAGATGGTAAAGAATCTGCCAACAATGCAGGAGACCTGGGTTTGATCCCTGGGTTGGGAAGATCCTCCGGAGAAGAGCATGGCAACCCACTCCAGTATTCTTGCCTGGAGAATCCCCATGACAGAGGAGCCTGGTGGGCTACAGTCTACAGGGTCACAAAGAGCTAGACACGACTGAGTGACTAAGCACAGCACAGTGCAAAGAGGACCAGCTGAGAGGGAAGACAGGTCAGCCTTTCTTGGAAAAGGAGGGCAGCTGGTCTTTGTAAGCACCTGCCTGCCAGTACCAGGGTCAGCAGGTGGGGTGTCTGGAAAGCAAACCCTAGACATCTCCACTAGCAGGCAGTCATCTGCACAAAGGACCTCTGTCATTTACACTTCACTTAGCTCCTGGGGACAAAAGCAGACAGTCAAGGGGCAGGTTCCAAGCACTCGCTGTGTGCACAGCTGTATGGGATATATTAGGGAGCCTGACAGCGGACGAGAGACAGCAAAGATTCTAGACGAGCCTGAGGAATGAGAGGTGTTATTGCAGCCATTTTGAGGAAATACAAACTGTGGTGGATAAACCTGGAAAGGAAAGGTGACAGATCGCATCTTGTAAGCCACACTATAAGTTCAGTCTTGATCTGACTTGCAACAGGGTCCCCCTGGAGAGTTTTAAGCCAGAGAGTGAAATTGTCCATGGTCTTTAAAAGTTCTTTCTAGCCGCTGCGTGGATAAAGAATGGGTGGGAAGGGTTTGGAAGCAGAGACTATTCAGGAAGAGGTCCAGAAGTTCAAGTCCCAGGCATGGTGGTCAGCCCTAGCCTAGCTGAGGGTACAGGGAGAGAAGTGCGGCCAAGGAAGACCGCCATGGCTTTGGCCTGCCCAGCTGTTCCTGTTCACTGAGATCGAGACTGATAGAGAAACGAGTTTCTTTGGACACAAGGGGGTTGAAAGGCCAAGGCGGATGTACAAAATTGAACTCGGGAGATAAAAATGTAGCAGATAACACATAGCATTTAAAAAGGCACAGGAGTGGAAGACGGGTGTCCGCCCAAGTGTTTAGAATCTCCCCTTTAGCGCCGACCAAGTCAAGCACAGAGGCTGAGCTACGCACGCGAGCATCT
Source organism: Capra hircus (assembly GCF_001704415.2). NCBI lineage: Eukaryota > Metazoa > Chordata > Mammalia > Artiodactyla > Bovidae > Capra > Capra hircus. The sequence continues at coordinate 22,089,815 of NC_030826.1, read as the reverse complement.
GCAGTCCGCCCCGCCCCCGGCTCCTGGGCGCAGCCTCTGGGTTGCGCAGGCGCTGCAGTTGCCATGGAGACGCGTGGCCCTTCCCTGGCGCAAGGCGCCGCCGGAAGCCACGGGCTCAGCGGCTGCGGGTCTCCAGCTGCCCGAGGTGAGCGGTCCCGTGGGCGGATGGACGGCGGCAGCGGTGGGGCCCGGGCGTCGGAGGACGACGAGGACGAGGAGGAGCGAGAGGGCTGCATGGCGGCCTCGCAGGCCTCCAGATTGCCCCCCATCGCGGGCTGCACCTCAGAACTGACCAAACGGAAGGTGAAGAAGAAAAAAAAGAAGAAAAAGACAAAGAGGTCGGGCAAGGGGGACGGTAAGAGGAGCAGCTAGCGCGGCAGCCTCAGCTCCCACACCTGAAATTCTCCGAGGACACCCACCCCACCCCTGAGAACCCCATCTACTCGAGGACCAGTTCAGCCCAGAGACAGAAACTCGTCGGTACTAATCAGAGGTCCTCTGGCTCCCCGCACGACGAGACGCCAGCCCTTCCTATAGAGACCATCCATGTCCACAGAGACCCACATCCTGCGTTGAGAGTTCTCAACACCTATGGAGACCTTCAACCCCACGCAGGAACACCCCGCAGAGCCTCCCAGCCCCGCAGTGACTCCTAGCTTTATACAGACACTCATCTTTCTAATCCCTCAGTCCAAACTCAAAATCCTGATCATCCTTACCTTCCCCACAAAACCCTCAAGCTCTCCTACAGCGATGCCTTTATCCTCATACACAGACTTCCCCCACCCACAGGTAGTGAGGCACTAGTGACCTATTCTCTCAGGCACACACAGAAACACAGGCTCTTGCCTTTCAGCTCTTGCCTTACAACCTCATTTGTTAGGGGCACCTGCCTCTGGGTGCCCTGTATGCTGAGTGGCTCAGTTGTGTCTGACTCTTGGCGACCTGATGGACTGGAGCCCTCCAGGCTCCTCTGTCCATGAGGATTCTCCAGGCAAGAATACTGGAGCGGGTTGCCACACCCTCCTCCAGAGACACCCAGGAAGTGCATATAATACAGGGTATACACCTTGTACAGACCGCCCTTCCACTTCCCTCACCTGCCAAGGCTGACCTTCGACTGCACACAGACACCATCACACCAGGCATTGCTACACACTTTTTATCATCCTCAGCACCCTCAACAACACCCCCTTCTATCAGTATAATCACCAAATAAAGCTAAAGCATAGATAGCCAGCAGGCACACACATTCACAGGCTGTACACTCACCTGCCTAGACCGCTCCCTACCCCCATACACATACAACTATACACATGGGATTCTCACTCCTGGTTTCCCTGTGGACGCATCACAGAAACACACCCACCAACAGCTGCTGCAAACCCAGAGCCCACAGGCTTATCATGCTCCTCTGAGAACTCCCTAGGGACTCCGCAAAGGCCCTGAGCACTCATTTGTGGAAAGAGTGCAACAGTGATGTAGAATGTACCTGTCTGTGGGTGCTCTAAGTCTCTTTTGTCAGTTGTGTGGTCCACTGTGGGGGCTCTTACTATCAGGGAGGTGGATCAGCACCCCTTACCTCTAGCATAGTTTAGTCCTGGGTTCAGGTCTCTGGGCCCTGGCCATCTTTGTGCAAAGCTGACTCCCCTGGCAAGCTGGAGGCCAAGATGTAGCAGCCTTCCCTTGTAGTGGGAGAAGTGGGGAATGGGCAGATTACAATTACTTCTCCAGGTGGAATCATCATAAAAAGGCAAGAAAACAGTTCTGGAGTTTAAGTCAGTAAGCTCCAGGTGTACCTGCCAAACAGATTAGGAAATTTAATATCTTTTTCAGCTTAGCTTCTGACTCTAAAAATTACAGTGGCATGTACCTCATACTGTCAGCAGGGGACACCAAATAGTTTTGGGGAAGTGGGAAGGTATAGGAATGCCAAGAGAGGATTTTTTTCCCCCTTCTCTCCTTTTCTCTCTTTCTTCTTTTGATGGGGGGAGGGAGGTTCCTCTCTCTCTCCCCCCAAAATAGGATGAGCTGAAGAAAGAATCACAACATGTAGCATTTTATATGCACTTTATATAATTCAGAAGTGCTATTAATATTTCAAAAGAATCAGTATACGCCACACAGCAGAAGTATTTCCTGGCTTGGCAGAATGCTTTCCATAGTCAGATTTAGGAAGTTTTTCTGTTGTTCTCCATTTCTTCCATCATAAAAGTGTCTAGACTAGGGGTAAGTCACAGGCTCCCAGAACTGGGCAGTACCTTGGCGAGCAATGGAGAGGTGAGGTGGTGATCTGTGTGGAAAGAACCCGGCGCTGGGAGTCAGGCCCGTGTTCAGATCCAAGCTCTGCCACCTGCTATGTGACATTGGAAAGTGACGGAGGCTTTTGGTGTCTGTTTCCTCACCTGGAAAACAGGGCAGATAGCCTTTCCCCAAGGGGACCTGGCTCATAGTATGTGCTCAGTAAATGGTTCCTCCCTCCCCAGCATGACAACCCAAAGCCTATAGGCAGTGGGTGTGTACGGGGCTGGTGGGCTTGTCCACCTGAGCCCTAGGGTAAAGGAGGGGCCTCCAGTGCCCTCCCACTTCATCTTTGGTGGTTTGGGCATCACCCCTGAGCGGGCTCAGGGCAAGTATCAGAGGCTAACGCCACCCATCTGCTCAGCAGATAAACATCAGAGTCAAGGCATGAAGACTCAGAAGCTGTCTCCAACGTTCCATGACATGTTAGGTCCCAGCAAAGATCACGGCCTGGGGCCAGAGCACAGACAGAACAGGGATGAAAGCAAGCTCTTCTCCTACTCCACCACTGTAAGCCTCCCCCGCTTTGTCGAAATAGAAGAGACCCTTTCCAACCAGGTCAACGAAAGTCTGCGCTGGGATGGCATTCTCGCCGATCCAGAGGCCGAGAAGGAAAGGATTCGCATTTACAAGCTGAACCGGAGGAAGCGGTACCGAATTTGGGCCCTGAAGGGCTTCCACTCTGACCCCGGTGCCGCGGAGACCCCCGAGGACCCAGCCTACCTCTCGGATCAGGACAGCGGCAGCAGCAGGCAGCTGACGGCCGAGGGCCCTAACCAGTGCTCAGAAGGAAACCTCATGTCTACAGCCATACCACCCTGAACGTGCCCAATCTCATCTGATCTCGGAAGCTAAGTGGGGTCAGGCCTGGTCAATACTTGGATGGGAGAAGGAAACCTTATCCCGAATCTCTTCCACCCCAACTTCCCTACTGCTCTGCTGGAGCCAAAGCCCACCCGTGACCTAGACAAGCTTATGATTTATCCTTCCCACCAGTCTATGTGTTAAAACTATATCTATACATAAATAAAAGGAAATCAGACTTACCTCTGAAGGAAGCAGGTATCTGGTGGGTTGATGAGCTCAGTTCGCCTTCCACCAAGATGTCTTTCAATGGCCCAGGAAAGCCACAGCTCCTTAAGAGTGTTAAGCAGGTCGATAAACAAAATTCTCTTCTGAATGTCATTTTTTTCTCAAATAAGCTGGCATCGCTTTGTTATTTAATTTCCCATCACAGCTATCTATAGTCTCTTCCACCCACACAAAAAAGAGAAAGTGGGTAGATAGTATCAATTCTATTTTTAAAAAATATTTATTTGGTTGCTGTCGGGTCTTAGTTATGGCACTCGGATCTTTCATTGTGGTGCTCAGGCTCTCTAGTTGTGACTTCTGGGCTTAGTCCCTCCCTCCCCGCCCACTGCCCACCGAGCCTGTGCAATCTTAGTTCCCCAGTGAGGAATTAAACCCAGGTCCCTTGCTCTGGAAGGCGGATTCTTACCCACTGGACCAGGGAAGTCCCTCAATTCTAGTGTTAATTGCTCAGTCGTGTCGGACTCTTTGTGACCTTATGAACTGTAGCCCGTCAGGCTCCTCTGTCCATGGGATTCTCCAGGTAAGAATACAGGAGTGGGTTGCCATATCCTCCTCCAGGGGATCTTCCCAACCCAGGGATCAAACTTGGGTCTCCTGCATTGCAGGCAAATTCTTTACAGTCTGAGCCACCAGGGAAGTTCCTCAATTCCAAATCTTAAACTAATTTCATGGGTAAAATTCCTCACACAGCATATTTTCAGAGGCCCAAGGAAAATACCCTGAATAGCCTGGAGACTTTTCTTTTTTAGTTAAATATACTCACTGCCCTTTTGTGGCCTTCAGAATAAGGGAGTTCCAGAGCATCCTCTATGGGAGGTTATTATGCGAAGTCTCAAAGGGAATATTGCTTCTCTTATCAATATGGTCCTCCTCTAACCCCCCAAGTTCTGAAGCAATCAAAACGCCCCGCAGTACTACTTGTTCTAAGTTAATGTTCTTGTCTACAAATACTGGGTGAGGGCCATGTGCTGCCTTAGTCTGGGTTCTTCCAGAAGCAGACAAAGACTCCACCGCAAGTAGACGATCTGGGAGGTGAAGGAGGGACCAGTGGAGGGGATGCAGGGGAGGGGAGATGGCCAGTCCAGGGAGACTAGTAGACCAGCTTCCACACCGGGCAGCTGGGCCTCGATCCCACAGGGAAACTCTGTCAGGGTGACCTGGCCTGAGGGCGAGGGAGCTGAGGTGTCACGCTCCCCAGAGGCATTGGCGGAGGGGCCCTGGGGTGATGTTGGTTTCCGGGCATTTCCAGCCTGCCACATGAGGGCTAGAGGCCAGTCTCACCTGTGGGGGAACCGCCCTCTGGCACAAAGAGGCGGCCGGAAGGTTCTGAGGGGTCGAGATGGTCTCTGGGGTAGCACCAAGTACCCCTGTCAGCACGATGCAGGCCCCGAGAGGGACACAGTGGACGTGAGGCTCCAGCCTGCCAAGGAGGTGAAGGCGCGCAGGGTACTCAGGAGAAGTCGAAATCCAACACAAAACATCACAGGAGGCTTATTTAAAACTTAAGAGAAAGTGGTATGAGCCGATCACGTAGGCACATTCTAGCCACCTGACCAGCCCTAAAGGTTGAAACCCACCCCCTCGGAACTGCCCAAGCCGGGTGCAAATCAGAAACCCGATTATTTCTGAGCTGTGCTGACCAGCTGATACATTCTGCTGCAGAATAGCTCACGGACCCACGGGTACGCAGCCTTGTTCATCTTAGTAAATAGATGCATAGTGTAGTTCTGGAGACAAGTATGCAGGCCCCTGGCAGACAGAGCAGCCCCTTAAAAGATCCAGTGTCAGGGTTTTCACGTCTTGGCCACCAGACCCTACAAGATATACTGAAGAGGCTTTCAGAAGAGCCCTTCCTCCCCTGGAGATGAGGTTAGCAGCCTGGCCTGGCATGGGCCATCCCTATGCCAAGGCCAGGCCGGTCCCGTGCTGTCCGGCTGTGGGGCACCCATGGAGTCAAGCAGAGGGGACCCCAGGGCTTGGGCGCGGCTCCATGGTTAGGAGGAGATGGAAGTATGCTAAGACCCAGCCTTAGACCTCGCCCGGTGCACCAGGTTCAAGGTAAAGACAGCAGAGGGTGGGGCAACTGAGTTGGTATTTCCTGTGCCTTCTGGCTCCACCAAAGAGGGGGGAAGGGGAAGGGGGAGGGGGAGGGGAGGGGGCGGGGGGAGTGCATGGAGGAAACGGAGGGCACGTCTGCCTCAGGATGTCTTGGTTGCTTTGCAAAGCCTTCCAAGCGGGGTGGGGGTTGGGGTGGCCTGTGGTCGCCTTTCTGCCTGAAGTGTTCTGAGATAGTGGGGAAAGTAAGTGATAGGCTTTGACCTCAGAGCTGCATTTTTCTCTTTCTCACCACGCACTACCTATGTGACTTCAGACAAATTGCTCAACCTCTCTGAGCCTTAGTTACCTCATCCGGAAACAGGAATGCAAATTCCTACTTCTGTGTTGTAAGAATCAAATGCAGTAATTAAATAAAGCGTTCAGCATAGTGCCTGCCCCCCTAGGAAGCATTCATTCTATATTAAAGAGTTTCGAGCAGTGATATTTTAGGAAGGTGTAGCCACACAGCCACTGGAAAGACTATTCTGGGGATGGTGTAGAACTTACCTCATCAAAGAGTGACCTTCGCACACAAAAATATGGCTTCAGTGACTGGCTGACAGAATTCAAACAAACCACAAAACAAATTACAGGGAGTGTAGGAGGAAAGAATTGAGTCTCACAGTCCAGCATGCAGGGAAGGGGGCTTTAGGCCAAACAAGAATGTGCCTCCTTGTAGCCTGGAACTAAATGGTGTCTGTGCTCAAGATATGAACTGAAGAAGCTGGTGAGAATGAATGAGAATTAATGCTCCTACAAGCATGGAAGTGACTCCAACTCAAACCACAATGGGTTAGAAGTTTTAAGCATCTTTCTGATACCCAGCCTGTTTCAGTGAGGACTTTTCCATTAGCAAGGAATAAAACTTGAAAACCAATGAAAACTGGATTACAGACAAAAGGGAGTGATTGACTTCTAAGGCCAACAGTCCAGGGTTGGTTATGGATGGCTTCAGGCATGGCTGGATCCAGGTCATGCTGTGTCATCAAAATTTATCTCTTTCTCCATATCTTGCCTCTGCCTCCCTGATTAGCTTCATGTTCAGAAGCAGGTTCGCATAACAGGGTTGCAAGGATGGCCACTGACATCCTTATAGTTCATCGAAGATGAACTCCTATGTTCATATCAACCACAGAGAAGACCTCTGGCCTGGCACAGGTCATACCATATGTCCATCATGGACAAATCACAGTGGACAAGGAAAGGGGCTAGACTTCCCTATAGCTCCGATGGTAGAGAATCTGCCTGCAATGCAGGAGGCCCGGGTTCGATCCCTGGTCAGGAAGATCCCCTGTGGAAATGGCAATCCACTCCAGTATTCTTGCCTGGAGAACCCCATGGACAGAGAAGCCTGGTAGGCTACAGTCCATGGGGTCACAAAGAGTCAGACATGACTAAGTGACTAACACATGAGGAAAGGGAGTATTTGCTGCAGAGACCTAGGGTGTGGTGGGCATATGGCACCTAATGAACACATGTGCTAAACAGACTGTCATAGAATCTATATAAAACCTACACAGAATAGAGTGCCTCTCTAAAGAGATGCCAAGTAGATTTTTTTCATTACCCTCCAGATTAAGAATGATTCATTTTTGAAGGACCTTGACCACGGGTCATGGGGGTGGATCACACAGCAATAATCTCAACAACCTGGATTGACTGCATACTTATCTCCAGAACCACTGACCCTTGCCCAACACCATGGAATCTATTAACTCGAGATGAAGAGGGCTGCGTAACGGTGGGTCCGTGAGCTGTTTTGGGGCAGAATGTGCGAGCTGGCCGACTCAGCTTAGTAATGATCGGGTTTATGATTTGCACCTGGTTTGGGTGGTTCGGAAGGGGTGGGTTTCAACCTTTAAGGCTGGTCATGTGGCTAGCATGTGCTTACGTGCTCAGCTCACTCTAAGACACTCCCACCATGAGTAGCCTCCGGGTTTCTACACCAGGAGTGGGTGGAGCCTTGTGAATATCCACCATGAAGACTGCAGGAAGGCAGTTCAGGCAATGTAACCTCGGTGTGGATGGTGCGGCTGGTGCCTCTGTGGCCTCTGCCTCCAGACACATCCCCCCACACACTTCCCCCCTCCCGCATCAAGGACCTGTTGACTCTAATGACTAGACTACAGCGAAAGGGGTGGAACGTCTCTTCCAAGATGAGGTTACTGAAAGAGAATGTGTTGGGGGAAGGAAGGAAGGAAGGATGAAGGGCTATAGAAACTGCCATGATACACACATGTCATTACACATTTGTCCAAACCCATATACAGCCTAACATCAAGGATGACTCCTCAACTGTGGACTGGGGTTAGTAACGACATATCAACATAGGCTCATCAACTGTAACACATGGACCAACCCATGAAAGGTGTTAACAACTGGGGAGACTCCAGTGACAAGGAATCCTTGTCTCCTGCCAACAGCCAGCGAGAGAACTCAGAAGTGGGTTCTACCCCCATTAAGCCTTGTGGTGACCATGCCCCAGTGACACCTTGATCACAGCCTGTGAGACCAGAAACCAGCTGCATCCAGCTGAGCGAAACCCAGCTTCCCGACCCACAGAATCTGCGAGGTGATGAAGCTGTTTGAAGACACAAAATCTGGGGATAATTTTGTTACTAATACAGTTGGCCTCTCCCTCACCATTAGCTGTGTTCCTCAGCTGGCTGCTTCTCCTCCTCCTCGACCTGAGGGTGGAAAACCCCAAACCCCACCTTCTCCTGAGGAGCCATGCGTTATCCAGCTCCACAGACTCCCACTGCCGGTACTCAGGGGATTCTTAAGTTGATAACTTATCCCAAAGTGATGCTGTGTCCTGCAGGGTTGAGGGGACTTCTGGGTGAGTGAGAAGTGCTAGGGAAGATTAAGCATTTTCTGCCTGTTATGCTCACATATGGAGCTGTCGGTAGCTATTTAGATTACATTTTCATGGTCTGTGTCTTGCATCCTGCCACCTGCTGCTGCTGCTACTGCTGCTGCTAAGTCGCTTCAGTCGTGTCCAACTCTGAGCCCACCAGGCTCCCCCGTCCCTGGGATTCTCCAGGCAAGAACACTGGAGTGGGTTGCCATTTCCTTCTCCAATGCATGAAAGTGAAAAGTGAAGTCGCTCAGTCGTGTCAGACCCTTAGCGACCCCATGGACTGTAGCCTTCCAGGCTCCTCTGTCCATGGGATTTTCCAGGCAAGAGTACTGGAGTGGGGTGCCATCGCATTCTCCGATCCTGCCCCCTACCTTGTCATTATAACATCTTAGGTGATAATCTAGTCTGTAGGTTCTTCTGTCTCATTTGTTCCCCAGTCAAAACATCCTGAGTGGGTGGGAATCGTCATCTCCAGGTTATGGTTTAGACTTAAAGAGAAGTGGCTTAACTTGTTTGTGAGAGATGGGCTCCACAGTCTCCAATGGTCTTTTTAGAAAATGCTTCTTAAGCCATTGCTCAGTCCGCAGTTCTCTGCTAACTGCTGCCAGGATGCTGGGAACACCCATCTCCATGGACCAGGCTCCCCTTTGCCCTGGTGTGGCATAGGCATCACACACCCAACCTTGCACAATTCCACCTCCATCTGAGAAGCGAGGTGTTACAACCCCAGTTACGCGTGGGGAAATGGACACAGACAGGGAAAGTGACCTGCACAGAGTCACTCAGGGGAGGAGCTAGGGTTTCGCACCAAGTCTAGCTGCTTCCAAAGGTCCAGCTCTTAATCACTGTGCAGTGGTGCCTCAGATAGGCTCACCAAAGCCAGGGGAGCCGAACTACACACCCTCCTGGAGTTTGGCCACCAGGGAAAGAGGCAGATGAAGACAGAACAGGGGCTCATAGGCAGAGCCGGTGGCTGAAGCTGGCTAGGATGTATATAGATGAAAAGAGGGTGTCTTTCCTGGGAACTGTGGCTGGCAGGGAAGCTTCCTGGGGAGAAGGGGACCTGGGGAGGCAGATAGCCCCACCCACGGGGCCCTGGAGAGCCCCAGGGTGATGAGGAAACACATTTTCGGGCCTCCTGGCCCTACTGTGTACTTGTTCATGCTCAAATCTGGTCTTTGACACTCTTGACACGCACCACCCCACTTCTGACCGTCCCCAGGAAGGGCCTAGGAAGGGTCCTACCTCCCCTCCCACCCCAGTCAGACACGCCGATCTACAGCTACTCACTGCCCACAACGTGCCGTTGACGATGGTGCCAAGGCCTCGAAGCTCGAAACAGCGACCCAGGACCAGCAGCACCTACAGGACCTAGAGATTGTTAGCAACTCTCGGGCCAAGCCCAGATCTCCCGAATCAGAACCTGCAGCTTAACAAGCTCCCCAGGTGGCTCACGTGCACGCTGATGTTTGAGCAGCCCCAGGCGCTTGTTCTCTCTTGTGCCTGCAAATCTTGTGAGGAGTCACCCACTGGTATTTCATTGTGCAGACTATTTATTCAATGCCTATTTGTGGACATTTACTTGGTTTCCTGTCTTTTTGGCTATTCTGAACAACTCTGCGAGGAACATCCTTAAATGCACATTTACTGCAAGTGTCTGGTGCTTTGGGTGCATTCTTGGAAGTGAACTTACAAGCCAAAAGATAATTAAAACAAGAAACACTGGTATAGCCTTTGAGCCCTGGAAGGTACTGTTCTAAGCACTCTGTGTATGAACTCATTTAATCTTCATAAGCTCTCTACAGGCTTCCCAGGTGGCGCTAGTGGTAAAGAGCCCACCTGCCAATCAACGCGGGTTTGATCCCTGGGTTGGGAAGATCCCCTGGAGGAGGGTATGGCAACCCACTCCAGTATTCTTGCCTGGAGAATCCCATGGATAGAGGAGCCTGGTGGACTATAGTCCATGGGGTGATACAGAGTCAGACCCGACTGAAGCGCCTTAGCATGCACAGCTCTCTATGAGAAAAGAACTCTTCTCATCCTCATTTCATAGGAAGTTTAAGGGACTTGCTAAGGTCGCACAGATAATAGATGATGGAGCTGGGATCTGAATCCTGATGGTCTGGTGAAGGCATCTAGGATATGCCACTCCAAAATATGCGACTTTGGTATAAGGATTATTTTGAGCTGAAGGCAACTGAGAATCAACAGATGTAAGAGGCGCTCTTTGCTCTCCCCTATGTGCCTAAAAGCAGGGAGTCGTTTCCTTTTGTGAAAGTGCACAGGTTGTCCTCCACCTCCTGTTCCATGATGAGGACAGCAACTCTTGTCACTGGAGACAGAGAGTCACCAAGATGCGTCAGCATAAACAGACCTTGTTAAATAATCCTTATCTGCCACTAATTTCCCCAGTTATTTCCTACTCACTTCCCCATAGTTTATTGGCTCTAGAAACCCAAATTCCTGTTCCTTTTTCTACTCACTTCTCAATTTATCACTTTTTTGTTAAAATGGTGTAAGTTCCTGAGTCTAACTTCTTTGGCTTTTCACTTCTGTGAAAGCCCTGTGTATGTAAAAACTATTAACATCAATGACATTGTATGCCTGGGAATTCCCTGGTGGTCCAGTGGTTAGGGCTTTGTGCTTCCAAAGCAAGCTGCATGGGTTCGATCCCTGGTCGGGGAACTAAGATCCTGCATGCTGCAGGGTGCCGCCAAATTAATAAACCACCAGCAAAAAAAAACATCGTATTCCTTTTCTCCTGCAAATCTGTCTTTTGTCAGTTTAATTTGCAGGCAACATTCAATGAACCTAAGAGAGCAGAGGAAAAGTTTTTTCCTCCACTTCCCTGGCTTCAGAATCTTTGTGTGCCCTTACTGTATGTTTAAGCGCTCACTTTAAATATCCTCCTTGCTTTTCCCAAGAGTCCAATAGGAAATGGTATTGGAAGAATACACGGATCTTTATTTTTATGCCCCTTATATATGCAAGTGGTGCTAAAATCCTCTTTGAGCCCTGCCTTTAGGGATCCACTTCCTTATACTAGATACTGTCACACAGGCTTCTTTCCTCTTTGGCCGTGCTTGCGAGGAAACTCAAGACTAGGTTTTGTCCTCAATTACAGCAGCTCTTTGTCCTCTGGGTTCTGGTGAAGTCCCTTTCTACTGATCCCCCACCCTCCCCACTTCACTATCTGGCCTTTATCCTTTCACCCTGGTTTTAATGCCTGTATTACATAGAGGGTGTCTTTTATTGTAGTCGTCCCTATTTCATTCTGAAAATAGGTGGATACAAATAAATATTTAAAGAAGTGAATAAAAGAACGCATTTAAACGAGCTCTTTGGACCCTTACTGCTTTGTAAGAACTTCTCCAGGTTGGCAACAGTGGCGCTAGTATTCAAAACATCCTGTTATTTGTGCTTGCCAGCTTAATTTGTACCTGCCCCAGGGCTTCTGGAGAAAAATAGTAATTTGTAATTTACCAGCAATGGGTTTCACACACCCCGCACCCCTGTGTTCTCATTCTGAAAAAGGAACCAGCAAATGTAAAGAACAGAAACCTCCTGGGAATTCACTAGTGGACCAGTAGTTAGGACTCCGAGCTTGCACTGCTGGGGGCCTGGATTCTATCCCTAATTGGGGAAATAAGATCACGCAAGATGCAGGGTGGAGCCCCCCAAAAAAGCCCCTTCTTATGCTCTGAGGTTGGAAATAGTGTTTACAGTTTTGTTGTTTAGTTAGTAAGTCATTTCCGATTTTTTGGCAACCCCATGGACTGTAGTCCACCAGGCTCCTCTGTCCATGGGATTTCCAAGGCAAGAATACTAAACTAGGTTACCATTTTCTTCTCCAGGGATCTTTCTGACTAAGGGATCGAACCTGCATCTCCTTCATGGACAAGTGTGTTATTTACCATCTGAGCCACCAGGGAAGCCCAGTGCCACCATCTAAAAGCAATGCTGTCTCTTAGATTGGTCCATTCAAACAACCATCTGAGGCTGCTGGTCTCCAAAAACCAGTAACAGTTTATCTCTCAGGGAAATCGCAGTGATTTTTATCTTTGCTAATATGCATTTTCTGATTTCTTTAAAAAACAAGTTTTCGTCAGTAGTGTCATAGAAACAAAGGTACTTTTTCCAGGTTTTTTTGGTATGGAAAATTTCAAGTATATACAAATTATATAGACATAGCATAATGAAACCCCATGTACATAGCAATTGCACGCTGGGTTCCAAGAAGACTACAATAACCATATGAAGCCATTGTTCAACTTATCATTCCCCAAAACTTATTTGATCACAGAACCTTATTTTATTCCATAGAAAGCACTTTGGGAATATAGCGATATATACAAACCACTTGATAATGATTATATTCCAAAACAAAATTATTAGAATTTAACTTTGACAAGATACATTCCATGCAATAGGAGTCATTACTTAATCGAGTTATTAATTTCTTAAATTTCTGGGAAGTTTACCACATTTTTAAGATTTATCGTATTGTTATTAATTATACCTACTGCTGGTTCTCTTAAGGGCACCAGCTTAATCCGATACACTTAGAAAGGTTGGGAAATTGAAACAGTATTAGCTTCAACACGCCTGTGCCTTCTCTCTTCCTCCCCCATGCCCTGCACACACAAATTATAGCTTTAATCGTACATGCTTTAAATATTTTTCCATCAAAACCTTGGAACTGATTAGCTCATTCATTTTATAGAAAACTTACATTACATAACCTAAAGGGCAAAATTAGCCCTCGTATTGTCATTCCCATCAGCCAAGTGAGACTTGATTTCTATTAAAAAGAGATTGGCATTTGTTATTTGGCTATACCCCAGTACAAAATATAAAGTTTTAAAAATAGAATAAAAAGAGATGAGCTTTCAAAAAATCTTTCAGCTGCACTACATGGCCTTCAGGGACCCCCAATCAGGGATCAAACTCGTACGCCCTGCAATGGCAGTGCAGAGTCTTAACCACCGGACCACCAGGGAAGTCCTGAGACTGGCTTTTAAAACGTGTTTGTAAGAATGATAACATGCACTCCTGGGACATGTTTATTTCTGAGTTGCAACTCCAAGACTAACAGATAAGGCAGAGCCTCACCATGAAATGAAGGCTGGAGTGAAATAAGACACCTTCCCTTTCAATAGCCCTTACTGACCTCTTTGCTTTACCCAAAGGGACTTTTCCTCAGGGAAGACAACAGTCTGAGATTGAAGAGATGTGGGTGGTCATGTGGAATGTCGTCACTCTGACAGCCTCATTTTCCAAGATGTTGAAAGTGAGGACCTCCCAGCGCAGGCGCACTTTGCTTCCACCACCATGACCATTTCTGTGCAGGACCCTGTGGCACACACGAAACCCACAGGGGATCCTGGTGCCCAGATGCCATGTTTCTAGCTGTCCCTTTGCCCTGCGTACAGGTTTTTCCAGCCCAGAGCAGCAGATCACAATCATCATCAGGCTGGGCTGGACTGAGGCATGGTTGCTTCTGCAGAATGGGAGGAAGGCAATGTGAAAGGGCAGGTGGGAAGGGGCTGGCCTAACACCGACACTCACAGGTGCATCTCGGGGCAGATCGGGCTGGGGAAAGAGTGCGCACTGAATCTGCAAACACACTCCTCAAAATTCCAGAGCCCAGGAACCCCTTGGAAAATCTTCCAGGAGAATGCATACCCCAGTCAGAAGTATTATTATTAATTCACAATTGCATCTCAACATTTCTCAAGAGGAGGAGCCATTGTTCTCACTTTTCTTAACCCGACATTATGACTTTTAAGAAAAACAGCAGCATCTCTGAGTTTTTTAAAAGATAATTTATTATCAAATGAAGAAGTCAAAGCAAAATGGAGGGGAGCAGATGACAAACATAAATTTAAAGTGTCGTTTTCCTCAAATACTATTCCTAAGGTTAGAAACAGGAAATGTATCCAATGAAGAGGTACTTAATCTTTTTCAAATGCCTGTGATTTCAAAAGAAAACCTCTCTCTGAATATATAGATCCTTATTACACAAAAGATTAAATTTAAGAGTCTGAGAAAAGAGACTTTTTAACTCATAAGTAAATGGTATTTCCCAGACACCCTTTGGAATGTTTGTTTTTAATCAGTGGGCTTTAAAATTCATCGCTTCCACCTTGAGAACTAATATGAATCCACCACTGATCGACAACATTCAATCTACACCTTCACCTGCTTCCTTTTCTGCAACTTTCAGCAAAGCACATTTGGGGGAAAAGAAAGGATTCGAGAAAACTGCAGTTGGGTCCCCGGTGGATAACAAAATCAAAATCTGCTTTTCCATTCACATGACGCATCCACAGGCACTCACTTCTACTTACTTTACTAACATATTTCATATCAAAAAATCTCACATGTGCATCTCAACACAAGGCCACGTTCAAAGACTATGTTCCCTCCCACTGGTCTTTCCAGCCGTGCTGTCCACGACATTATCCTGAGCTCGTTATGTGTCTCCATTGGGCCAGAGCAATTGGAATTTTCTTTCTCATTGTTTTAGTTGCTAACTCATGTCAGATTCTTTTGCAACTGTACCCTGTCAGGCTCCTTTGTCAGTGGGATTTCCCAGGCAAGAATACTGGAGTGGGTTGCCACGTCCTTCTCCAAGGGATCTTCCTGAGGTGGGTTGAACCTGCATCTCCTACATTGGCAGGCAGATTCTTTACCACTGAGCCACCAAGAAAGCCACGGGAATTCTCTTACTATAGTTTAAAAATTACATTGATCACTTGTCTTAAATGACAAGCTTATGAAATCAGAGAGAAAAAGCCATTTTTATCCATAAATGCTGTGTCACTCTTCCAAAAGCAGGAGGCATCTACTGCTCTGCATGATGACAGGAGATTATGGGGTCCTGGGGTGCCCCCGAGGGACCCCTGCTGAGCTTCGTGCTGGCAAACTTGGGACCATGGAGCTGACTGCACGCTCCACGGAAGGGGTGTTTCTAGTCAGGGGCACAATGGACATACTGCTGTTAAATTTGAGAAAGACAGCAGACCATTTAGCCCTCTAGGCCTCTGATGACTTCAAATGACAGTGATTATCGTCACACCTGCTCTCCTTTGAACAGAAGTCCTGCTGTGGCTCTAGGGTATCCACCGAGCCTCAATTCTGCTTTCAGGACAGATGGAAGCCATCAGCACAAACCCGGAGGTACAGCGGGAGTGCGGGCTTCCAGGACTCTGCAAGCACCTGACATCATCTGGATGCAGAGGAAATACCCACGCTTTTGTTCTCTCCAATATCAGATGAGCAAAAGCCATCTGCCACCATCTTTACTCAGAATCCACAGGGATTGGTAGCAGGAAGAAGTCAGGGCCAGGTGAGGCAGGGCAGGGTAGGGTGTGAAGCAGGGCAGGCAAGAGGCTGAAGGCCAGAGGCAGCCTGGCCTCCGTGCCCTTCTGGTCTGGCCCAGCCTGTGTCCCTACTTCTGTGGGGGCCCATCAGCTATTCACAGTTTCTTCCGTTCACACTCAATGCCATGACTATCACATTAAAAGGAACGTTTGAACGTGTACAGTCACCATGGCACCCGGGCTTTGGAGTTTGACTTGCGACATCACTCTTGATGCTCAGCTCACCTTTAGTTCACTTGGGGTGGGGGGGGGGTGTCGATTTCCTTGCTTTTTTGCTTAGAGCTCAGGCACCAGCAAAATTCCTCTGCAGTGCTGACCCAAGGTCGCTAGAAAGGACACGCACCCTGATGAACCAGATCATTAGAAACATCTATGTCCACCTCCTCCCAGCGGGAATCAAGTCTTAGGTATGGCTGTTGCCTCCCACTGTGAGTAAAGTCCCCCTCGTAGGACTCCCCAAAAAGTGTTTTCCCTAAGCATTCTTTCAAAATGCCGATTCTCTCCAAAGGGGCCTCTGCTATGTTTTGCCTTGTGAAAAAATTAGGAAAGTATTGGGGACCCCAAAACACATATCAGGAAGAGTTAAACAAGCTTGTGGAAGACGTCATTGTCGTTTAGTTGCTAAGTTGTGTCCGACTCTTGTGGCGGCATGGACTGCAGCCCATCAGTCCTGTCCACGGGATTTCCCAGGCAAGAATACTGGAGTAGGTTGCCGTTTCCTTCTCCAGGGGTCTTCCTGACCCAGGGATCGAACCTGAGTCTTCTACATTGTCAGGTGGGTTCCTTACCACTGAGCCACCAGGGAAGCCCCAGTGAAGACACTGTCAAATGCCAAAGGTTCAAGGCACTTTGCTCGGAACCAAGCTTGGAACCCACAGCGGAAGGAACTGGAACCAACCTGTTACCCCCAAACTCAGCCACCAGTTGACCCGACCCCACTGTAGAGGCAAGAATGGGGTGAACCTTTTCTTTCCTTCTTTCTTTTTTGAAAGGCATCTTATATTGTGATTTGGGGTTTTTTTTCCATATCACAAAAAAGATTTAGAGAATTCCAAAGAGTTTTAGTTAACAGGAAATACAAATAGAAATGTAAAAAAAAAAAAACAGAATGGAACTCAACTCTCCACAGATTGAACCCATATGGGTGTCACAGCTCACTGAGTTAGCACCACTTTTGTAGTAGTGAAGACACCCGGGGCTGAAACGTCTTCAAACTCACTTTTTCCATCTCAGGGAGATTTTCCATGCTCTTCCTCAAACAGACTGACCAACGGAGGAAGCGCTCCCCCTCCTCCCTATTTCAAAGTGCGGGGCATTTTCCTTTCGCTCTAAGCCATTCTTTGATTTTCTCATCAAATTGAGACTTCGGGGAAGCTATGTAGCAGCAAACTAGGAAATACACTCCCTTTAAACACAGTTGGGAAAAAAAACGTAAAAACCGAATTCACTGGATAATTAGAAGCTACTGTGACATTTTCTTTTCTTCTCCAGGCTGGGCTTAGAGGTATCTCTGGGTTAGACTGTTCTGGGGCTAGAAGGACACGCGAGGGCAGCCTGGCCCAACCAGACCGACCCGGGGAAGGGGGCCGGCCCCCTGGAGCCTGCTCCAGTCAGTTCTCCTCCAACAGGTAATCACTGCCCGCGAACTCCGTGGCTTCGAGCTCCACGCTGGACAGGAACCTCCTCAGTGTCTTGCGGCAGTTGTAATCCAGGGTGGTGGTGTACACGGTCTTGGGGTACTTGGGGTAGATGATGGTGGTGCTGAGGAAGCGGGTGGGTTTGTGGCGGGGCTCGAAGCGCACCTCCGCCTTGTAGTTGCGCCACGTGCAACTGGGAATGCAGGTGATGGTCTGGCTGCAGGAGGCCACCGCCAGGCCCAGGGGCAGCTGGACGTCGTCAATGAAGTGCCTCTCTGAGTCGTACTTGACCGAGGACGTGTACCTGGGCGGGAGACACAAGGCCACGTGAAGCCGCTCCTCGGAGCTGGGGGCACAGGGGTCCCTACTGTGCCCTCAGACCTTGAGATGTGGTGACTCTGGGGAGAAGCTGCATGGAGTTTATGATGTGCTTACCATGTGGTCCTTTTCTGTTCTAAGCACTTTACTTCCAGGATCTAATTAATTAACCTTCCCAACAACGCCAGGAGGAGGAATTGGGGGTGCAGAGGTTAAGGTCACAGTGAGAGGGAGCGTGGAGCTGGGGCCTCCATGCAAGGCATGCAGGATTCCCAAGTTCACCTGCATTTCTGCTCCCCCTGAATGGAGTTGGCTCCCACTCACTTAAATTTTCAGACCTTGGACAAATTACTTCCAAGCCTCTGTTTCCTCTTTTATATATATATATATTTATATATTATTGGGTCTCAGTTGCAGCTGCACTGGGTCTTAAATGCAGCGTGTGGGATCTTAGTTCCCTGACTAGGGGTCAAACCTACACTCCTTGCATTGGAAGCACGGAGTCTTAACACCAGGAAAATCCCTCCTTCCTGAAAAAGGTGCCCAGCGTAAGGGGGGAGAGTGTTTAAACAGCAACTGCTATTGATGGGAATGATTATATAATAAGGCCGATTCTCCTGTCCACGAGGGGTGAGTTGTTTCTCTGTCCCCTGAATGAACAATCATCTCTTTAATGAGAGGAGCAGAGAACCCAGACATCCTGAATGCTGGTTCTGAAAGCTCTCTGATAACCAAATCCTGGTACTGGGGCCACCTCCGCCTTCAATTTGGAGACCCCTCAGGCTCAGGGAACCGAGACGTGACCTTATCCATCAAAGCCAATTAACAGTCTTGATTTCCATAAAATAATTAACACCCACATTCCTCAGCAGCTACTTTATTATTATTTGTTGAGTCCTTCTTGGGCAATTTGGGAGGCTTTTTTTGGAAGCAAAGCATGAATTCATTTGACTTCCTAATTATTGCCTCTTCACCGTTACTGAAACGTGTACAAGCATCACACATAGGCACAGATAACAGACTGCCCCTCGCCATCCCCTACCCACTGGTCAGGGAGTAAGAATCAGCAGTCTTTTCAAAACGAGTCTGATGGGAACATCTATTCTCCTTGGGCAAGTAGGTTAAGGGGCTAGGGAAGCTCATGTCATGAAGTCATGTCCCCATTTGATTCAAAATACAAGCTCTCCAGGAATAAAAGGCTGAACCGCTCACCTCCAAACTGCTGAGTCGCCTTTGTTCTGTGTCAAAGGGCTCTTTGTGTTCATGCAATGAAACTCCAGCTATAAAACCACTAGTTACCCAAAGTAAAATTCCTTTCTCTAAAAAGATGTGTCTTTTAATGGAGTCTTTCAAAGGCTCTCTGACCCCAGATGAGCCTGGGTAAGATAAATTTCCCAAGGAAGAACAGTACTTGCCCAATGAAATCAGAACCTGAGACAAGGTGATAGCACCTTGATGCTGGCGTGGGGTGGGGGTAAGATGTGGAAAGCAGCTTCTAGGAAGAGGAATTCAGTTCAGTTCAGTTGCTCAGTTGTGTCTGACTCTTTGCGACCCCATGAACCACAGCATGCCAGGCCTCCCTGTCCATCACCAACTCCCAGAGCTTACCCAAACTCATGTCCATTGAGTCGGTGATGCCACAAAGAGGAATTACTTTATTACAAATGCTTAAACATCTGATGGCCACGATAAGTGAAGCATAAAAAGCAAGTTGTGGTATAACACAATCTCATTTTCATTTTAATGAGTGTATCTATATTCAAAAGGTTAGAACACCCCAAAGAGAATCCACCAAACTATGAGTTTAGCGCACTTCTGTCATTGACTATTAAAAAAAAAAAAAGCATTAATTACTGGAATCAAAAATGGAAGTGAAATGAAATCAGTGCCCACTGTATTTACCTTACTTCTGTTGGTGGTAAGGGGTCAAGCTCCACTCCTTCGCCAAAGGACAGGGGGCATAACCTTGGTGAGCAGCCGGAGCCAAGGGGGTTGGGGAGAGAAGCTGGATTCTGCAATGATGGAGAATGCAGTCAGCTCACGGGCCCATGTGACGCTTTCCCCACAGAATTCCTGGTTCTAGCTTCCCGCTGACGGGCCCAGCTGTGATTCGTGGCCCCCACCGGGAACTGATGCCAGAGAAGGACTGATCCACAGCAGCAGCAGAGCGTGGACAGCTGTGTTCAAATCTTGGGTCCACTGTGGAGGTGCTGGGTGCCCTCCCCAGAGTCACAGCATATGCCCCACGACCTTCTCTGCACACCCGGGGCGGGGGTGGGGGTCCCCTTCCACTGATGAGGTTTCGTAGAAGGGTGAATAGAGGAAGCAAATCTGAGCTCAGCACTGTGACTGTGACCAGTCCCCAGGCCTAGCGCATCATCGCACAGAAAGAAAACCACCATGAACTGGGGTTTTGCTAACCAGAACCTTCAATTACACGCCCCCAGCCCTATCACTGTCTCAGCAACTCTTCAGAAAAGGCCAAAACCAACAAAAAGAAACGCTACCAGGGATTCTTTTTTTTTTTTATACACTGAAGATTCAGTCCAACTTCTCTCATGTCCTCTGCCTCTGGGGCCACCAGATCGACACCCAGCCAAGATGGAGGAATCTGCAAACTCACTGGAAAGGCAGACACCAGAAAGTTCTCTATGGCACCTTCCACTGTCCAGAAAACTCCAAGAACCAGAGCATGGCATCCCAGGGGTTCACCCTCTTCCAGGCTGGTCAAGGCATCGGGCTTTCTGATTCACCAAGCAGCCTGAGTCAGAGATAGGGCCATCCTCCACGGAGGTGCTCGCTTTTCTTCGCCTGATCTGACTTGAGTCAGAGCTTCTGTGTTAAGCCAGCCAAAGGGAGCAGCCCTCCTGGGATAACTGGAAACTGTCATTTTCTTCACCTGATTTGAGAGAAGAACCTACACTTGGGCCAGGACATGGTGGTGGCAGCCCCACCCCTAGGGCTTCCAGGAAGCAGACATTTCTAGAAGGTTGACTTTAAGACTCTTAGGTTACCAGGACAAGGTGTCAAGTATGGGGCATAAGGTGGACATACAAAAGACAAAGGGGACCAGGTAGGTCAGGGAGAGGTGGGGGTCCCCAGGGTCCAGCCCTGAACTCAGGGTCGGGGGGAGAAGTTTAATAAGCCCTCACTGGGGCTTGAGAACTCAGGTCCGAGCGTTGGGGCGGGGCTGGGCACTGGCTGCAGCAGAGCTTCAGGAAACAACCCCAGCAGTGACAGGGGGCCCTGCTCTGCCCACAGACACTCCTCAACCTAGGGTTGCCTTCCCAGCAGTCCTAGGGGCTGCAGGACGACACAGCCACCAAGAGGAGGCAGGCGACTCTCAACACTCACACTGCAGCCTTCTCCCAGGTGTCCACACAGACACTGGGTCCTCTTGCCCTGTCTCCTCCCCTCCTCATCCCTGCCACCAGCACTCTCTGAGCACACACCGTGCCCCAGCGCAGGCTGGGAGGGGGGTGGTGCAGCAGGAGTCAGACTCCTGAACAAGGCACCCACCAGGCGGAAGGGACAAAGTCACAGCCCCTGGCATGGCTCTGGGAGGCATCCAGGAAGACTTCCCAGAGGAGGTGACAAGTTGGGTCGCGAAGGGCAGCCGGCAGGGGTTTGATGGACTGGGTGTTGGAGAGGTAGAAGGAGAGAAGCACGCAGAGGGAGGGAGCAGCCTCAGGGGCAGAGGTGTGTCCATCTGCCTGCGGTCAGGGGATGTGGAAGATGAGGCTATAAAGGGCCAGGCAGCCAGGGTTCTGAAGGCCAAGATGGAGCCAGTGCTGCCTTCGCATGGAAATGAGAGAACACAGTGATGGTCACGGAGAGACAGGATCAAGAATTCCACGCACCAAAGCGGGTGGGCCCCTAAGAAGCAGCAGCTGAACTGACCACAGTCAGTAGCAACTGACTACTTCACTCAGGGGAGAGGGCTGCAAACAGCCATCCCCAAGGCGGAGGAGCCGGCTCAGAGCTCCGAGCTTGACTGTAGGCAGGATGTGGGTCCCTTGAACTCTAGGTAAAGGCAATAAACACTACCATCTGAGCATTTCCTAAGGTACTTGCATTTTCTCTTTAAATAAAAGTTTTAAAGTAAAGTAAAAGGACTCATTGTTGAAAGTTTCCACCCACCTAAAGGCCTCCCATCCATCATGTGCCAGATACAGGTTAGGTGATGGGCCAAGAGGGGCCACTCTGATCTCAAAAGGTCCCCTCCAATGCTGCTAACAGTGCTCTAAAGCTGGCCCTCTTTGCTCAATGAATCTGGGAGTGGAGCAAATCCCTCTCCTCAAGACCTACCGGGAGTGGGGCAGGCCCGTCAGAACCACCGAGAGCGGGGGCAAAGCCCGGAGAAGCCTGGGGTTCCCTCTCGGTGTCCCGGGACCCCTCTGGTCCGGCCAGGTCAGGATATGGTCAAGCCGAAGCCTGGCAGCCCCGGGGGCCGCCACCCCGAAGGGAGGAGGCGGCGGCCCGCCTCTCCCGGGGCTCCCGCGCCTCCCAGGCGATGACAATTTTCCAGCCACCGGCTCCAGCTGGCCGGGCTCTCGCCGCGCTCCCGCCCCGGGGCTCCCGGCGCTGGCCACGCCGTCCCGACGGGCGGGCGGCGGCGCCCACAGCGCGCCCCGGGAGGGCCAGCAGACCGCCTGGGGGTCCGGCACGGGGTGGGGGGATAAGATTGGGGGGAAGGGGCCGGGGCGGGGTCACTTACCGGGGCCGCGCGGGTGGCCGCTGCGTCTGGCTCCAGTGCCCCCGGGGCCGGCGTGCGCTCCCCGCCGCCGCCCCCGGCCGCTGCGAGCGCCCAGTGGCTGGGGCTGGGGCTGGGGGGAAGCCCCGAGTCCGGACTGTCCAGGACGCCGTCGCCCTTCTTCTTCGTGTCCACGAGCTCGGGCACATCCTGCAGGCTCAGCCGGCCCACCATGGCGGTGCGCGCGGCGGGGCCGGGGCCGCTGCCCGCCGGCCGCCCTCCCTGCCAACCACCCGCGCGCCGTCCGGGTCCGCCGGCTGCCGCGCTCCCGGGCCCGCCCCCCGCCCCGCCCCGCCTCGCCGGGGCCAGACCCGCCCGCGGTGGCGGAGCCGCCAGGCCGGGCGCCAGGGGCCGCTGCGCTCCTGCCGTGCGCCGCTCAGCCCTCCGCGAGCGGCCGATCTCAGGCTCCGGGGTCCCGGCCCGGGACCCCCGCCCCACCCGGCCGCCCGCCCCGCCTTGGGCGGACCTGAGACCCCGCTCGCACCGGGCCCACGGGCGCCTTGTCCCCTCGGCCTGGACCAGCTGGGCCGGCGGACGCTAGAATCTCGAGCCCTAGGCGTCGAGGGGAAGGCAGAGTAGAGCCCGGTCTCGCAGAGGCCTGGGGAGCCGGCCGAACCCAGCGAGCAAACAACTGGAAATTATTAATAGTTAATGCGCTTCGTATGGTTCCAGCCGCCTCTTGGCTCAGCCGAGCAGCCTCTCAGGCTGTGTCTGGCTCTCATTTCTGCCCCGGGGGGAAAAGAGCGCCTATTCCGTTTATCCTCAAGGGGACTCGGGGTGGGCGGGGGAACGCATCACGGCCGGCCTGGGTGCTCAGCGGAACAGGTCGTGGCCACAGCGGGCAGGGAAATTCAGCTTGGGTGCAGAGTGGCCCTCGAACCAGATGAGAGGCTCAACCGGCTCTCCATCAGAGAGAAGATCTGTCTGACGGGCTCCCTCGCTGGGACGCGGCGGGGCGGGGAGTGGGTGGTGGTCACAGCTTTTCAGACGGGTTACTTGTCCTTCCTCCTTAGTTTGACAGAGAAGCCCTACCTGAGTGGGAACTCATTGCAACAGCTGCCCAACTGTACAACTGGGCTGTTCTCATATCTAAAAGCACTAGAAAATTCGAGTACTGTTTCTCAGAGACCACCCCGAATATTGGTAAGTATAGGAAATCCCTCCAACCACCACCACCAGCCACCCTCCCCTGAGGGTTTTTGATGGGTGCTCAGCCTCAAGGTGGAGCTGTGAGCAGACCTAGCTAGGAGGAGCAATGCCCTGGGGTGGGGACTTCCCTGGCTCCATGAGAGGTGGGCACCATGCACAGCCCTCCATGGAAGCTCAGTCTGTGTCCTTGCAAAAGCATCCTTGTCTGCTTGGGACCTGGTGAAGTCCAAGTTCAGGATGTTTGTGATCTGCTGGAAATGGTTCAACACTCCTATTCTCCTCATCCATCACTTTCGGGTCAGGAAACAGAGAAGGAACTTGACTTGCCCCAAGCCACACAGCTGGTACAAAGCAGCTTGCTGTGACCAGGAAGCCCAGGATCAGCCCTTCCGCAGAGAACAAAACCTGGTGCATGGCTGAGTGCTGGGAGGTAGTTCGTTAAGCAGTGGGTCTTAGAGGTTGGGCCAACTGTGTGGCTACACTCCTCTACCCCTGTTGACCTCACCACCTGCATATCCCAACCTGGGGCATCACAGGAGGAATCTAAGAGCTTCCCGGGGGTGTGGAAAGGTGTGTGGTCTGCTGGAGTGGGAGGACTAGCACCCTAGAGAGAGTTGGTCTGCCACTGTACCCAGGTATTAATAGATCCTGAGAACTCTTCCCTAAATCTGACCAAGTAGGAGAAAGTGTCCAGAAAGATGGTGACTGCTCCAAGTCGGTGGTGGCCTTCGAGGTCATCAGTGTGGAAGAGGAGGATGAGACTGAGCAAGGTCAGCATGCTCAGCCAGTGTAGCCTCTGACTCCATCAAAGCCTGAATCGTTGTGGGGTGTCTTGGGAGGGATCTCAACCTGGACCTGCTGAAACCTGGAGTCTAGGGGAAGCCCCACATCACCACCTCCAGAGCAGAACTCTGAAGGGCTTACATTACTCACATTCTGATGATGATCCAGAGACATCAAAGATGCCAAAGTGAGGAAGGGAATGTGAAGTTGTGAGCTTCGGAGGGTCCTAGCCAGATCAAGGAGACACATTGGAGGCAACCCTTCTTCCTTGGCATCTGAGTCATCAAGCAGGTGGCCCAGGACTTCACATGGGCATCTCAGCCATTAGGCTGGACCCAGAAAGCATCTATGTCTTACGTTCCAGCCTAGGAGATTTCTGTCTGATCCCCAAGACAACCTCTCCCCAACTCCAGGGGGGCATCTTGGCTTTCACAAAGATCAGGACATTCTCCGGCTTCAGGACGCTTGCCAAGGTGCTCCCAAAGCATAAGGTGATTGCATACCCTGGATTTCTTTCCTATAGAGGAGCTCGGACCTGATGCACACACAGGAAACCAGAAGGGCTTGAAGAGGAATTCAGCCCACAGACCTGATGCTGATGGAGAAGCAGAGGTGGAGCTCGTGGCCCCGTTACAGATTCCCCTGGACCACTCAGGTGCCCATCCCCCAGTAAGGTCTGCTGAAGTCTTCCCCTCCATGGCTCCTAGAACCCTGTTGAGCCAATTAAAAGACAGCTGGGACCCCGGGTTTGTCCTCCCCTGTCCAGACTGTCTTCAGAGAGCTCAAAGATAAGCTGGATCTGGCTGGAAGCTGCTTGGGTGCAGAGGAGAAGGTGGAGGGCACAAGCCTGGCTGGGCCCAGGCATCCTGCCTGTACCCTCATCTGTGTGAACTCACAGCAGTCCTGGTGGAGATGAGCAGAGCAGGTCTTACAACCGGAACCATCCGAGTTCAACCTGCCCGAGTCCCCCTGGGTGGGAGAGCAGGGGGGGAGCTTGTTTTGTAACCTCGTGGGAGCCATGTAGTGCAGATCCTGTAAGCCGGCTATGCTTCCTGAGCCACGAGTCCATACTGCAATCCGCTGTAGTCCTCTGGAAGAGCCCCAAGCCCTGGGCTCATCCCTGGCCTAAATCTTATGCCAGATTATTTTCCAAAGGATATTTCTTAAACAAAACAAAGCTCTAATCAACTAGAAGGGAAGGGATAGTTAGGCAGTTTGGAATTGACATGGACACACGGCTATGTTTTAAATGGATAACCAATGGGGACCTACTGTGTAGCACAAGGAACTCTACTCAGTGTCATGTGGCAGCCTGGATGGGAGGTGAGTGTACTGGGGAATCAGTTCAGTTCAGTCGCTCAGTCGTGTCCGACTCTTTGTGACCCCATGGACTGCAGCACACCAGGCCTCCCTGTCTATCACCAATTCCCAGAGATGCTCAAACTCATGTCCATCGAGTCGGTGATGCCATCCAATCATCTCATCCTCTGTTGTCCCCTTCTCCTCTTGCCTTCAATCTTTCCCAGCGTCATGGTCTTTTCCAGTGAGTCAGTTGTTTGCATCAGGTGGCCAGAGTATTGGAGTTTCAACTTCAGCATCAGTCCTTCCAACGAATATTCAGGACTGATTTCCTTTAGGATGGATGGGTTTGATCTCCTTGCAGTCCTAGGGACTCTCAAGAGTCTTCTCCAACACCATAGTACATGTGTATGTATGGCTGAATCCCTTTTCTGTGCATCTGAAACTATCACAACATTGTTAATCAGCCATATTCTGACATATGATATATAATAAAAAGTTAAAAAAAAAATCTCTAACCAAGCTTGGGAAAGACAATGGATTCCACTTTACCCACTTCTGGCCCAGTTTCAAAGACAGGCCTTCTTTCGAGAAGCATCTGGGCTACACCTAGAAATCAGGGGTGAGTTTTACAAAATGACACCATGGACCCTGCTTAAAGAGTGGCCTCTTCTCAAAGCTGTCCTTTTAGAGCAGCCATCGCCCCCGCCTGGATCACACAGACGGGTGTCCTTGTAGGACTTGGCTCCTGGCCTGAGGCCTCTCCCCGCAGGGTCTGAGGAACAAAGCCAAGTCACAGTGAATGCCAGTCCTGCATTTTCCCTTTTTCTCCACCAAAGTAAGCTAATGCCTGAATGGGAGTTGAGTCAGACAAGAGTGGGACCCCCACAATGGCTGCTGCTTATTGTTTTTGGAACAGCTTGTGTTCAGTAAACCCAGCCAGACAGCGGATTAAAAACCACTGCCGGCTCCAGCTTGCTGGCACATGCTTCGGGGCCCAGGCACCTTGCAGGCCCAGCCCCCTGGGTCTCTGGGCTCCAGGATTCACGCTGCAATGGCTTTGCCTTAGTACTGAACTAGGTCTCCCCTTGCCTTCATATGTACCCGTGTCAACCAAAATGCTTAAAAAAATAGGACTTTATTTTGTTTCCTTAAGTATTTTAAGATTAAGGTTTGGGGGGACTTCCCTGGTGGTCCAGTGGTTAAGACTTTTCACTTCCACTTCAGGAGGCATTGGTTCGATCCCTGGTCAGGGAAGTTCTGCCTGCAGTCAAAAAAAAAAAAAAAATAATAATAATCTACAAATAATAAAGAACATGAAAAAAAAATTTAAGGTTACTGGTTTCAGGGAGCATTGACAGGGACCTGCCATACTCAATAAAGAAAGGAACTGAATTAAAAAGATGTACTGATACAGCCCAAACCCATAGGCGTCTGTGTGCACACATTGGTAAGGTTGGTTCATACCTCTGTGCCCCTGGGACTGACAAAGGTGGCCTGAACCACACAGAGGTCAGCATGCCAGAGCTTGGCAACTGCACAGAGAAGTGTGCCTGCGGAAACAGGCTGCCTCCTTTTCTGACCTCTCACCTGTGAGACCACCAGGTCAGGTGGGGAGGTGGTGTCTGGCCCAGGCCATGTGGCAATGCTCACCCAGACAACCAAGTGCAGCTTGGGGTGGAGTCAGGCCTGTGACCCCTGAGTGGGGGACCTGGGGACCCCAGTTAAATGCAGGCTCCACCCTCAAGGCCTCCTATTTGTAAGCTGAGAGCTATTCTCCCAAATGCTCGCTAGTTACACAGAAAAAGGGCTGTGGCCTCTGCAAAATAAAACCCAGATGGCATTAAAAAAAAAAAACCTCAGATGGAATTTTGAAAAGAGCTGGGGCACATGGTCTTGTTGGAACGGCATCAATACACTTGCACTCTTGGCTCTGTTCTGCTTATTCACACCGGACAAGGACTCGCAGCCCAGAAAAATAGTCCTTCGTTGAGCCACTGAAGTTAAGACCCTTGGTTCCTCGGCTGAAGGGCGCTATAGAAGGGTGTGCAGGCCACAAATGGCCAGTCTGCTCAGCCACTCTCCAAAGGCAGCCTCCAGACTACGGGGTATTTAGGACCTCTGGGGGATTAGGGTCTGCAGGGCTGCGTGGGGAAGGATGGTGAGTGGGAGCCCTGGGAAGGGGGTACAGTTGGCTCCGCTGTCCTCCCCTGAGCCACTGCCCCTAAGTGCATTCCTCTCCACCCGCTAGATTCAAAACAGAATACACCGCCGCAAAGGCAGCTGTGGTTTGCAGCTCTGTACTGCTGGGAACTCCTGAGACTCACCGAAGGCTATTACATGCCTTTGAAGAAATGTTTTTCAGTTTCGAGTCTCTACTGAAAATTCGCCAGTGGTAAAGAAAGAACTTGAGGTGAGCGGAGAAGCACCAAAGAAATATTCCATGCATTTCCTGTTTTCCAGGTTGTATCAGTTGATGATTAACTGGAATTTTATCGACTATTGCCTTGTACTTCTTCTGCAGGATGACTCCAACCAGTAACAAGCCTTTCTGGAAAGCTCTGAAGGTGTCTCTCATATGCTGCTAAATAAATCTGGTCATACACACAGGACGCCTGCTATTAATTTTCTTTTTCTTTTCCCGAACCCACTGCTGCAGCCTCTGGTTCTGCTAAGTTGGGTGACAGTGCCCTCCAACAAGACCACAGTCAGCTCCATCAGGCATTCAGAGGCTGCGGCCAAGCCGTCACTACTGTGGGTACCAAAGCCCTGGGCCATGCTGCCAACGCTGGTGGTGGGGGAGGGCTCCGTGGCCCGGAGGTGCCAGAGCTATGCTGTGATCTGCAGCTAAGTGCCTCCCGCTCCTTCTAGTTATGTTTATAGGGTGGTCGTTTATAGCTTCGTTTATGCCTGCCTCCTGCCCTAGGTCTCAGCTGGAACGATGCAGGGGCTGCACCAAGAGGCAAACAGTAAAAGAAGCCAGCAAAAAACAAAAACAAACAAACAAAAAAAACTGCTTTGGATCCAAATCTCTCTCCCCTGAGCTTGGCTTACCCTTCTGGCCCCTTCTCTTCAGATTTCTCTAAAAGACTCTCTGGTTCCACATGCAAAGAGAGCCTCTGGACCTGAGAATGATGGGGCTACTTGACTTTAGTCCCAGTCAGCACCCTGCCCCACCAGATGCCCATCAAACGTCACCTGACCCCCATCTCAACACCTTGCTTCTCAAAGCCTGAAAGGTTAGACTCTCTTACTTCCAGGGATGCCTTTTTTTAGCATCAAGCCTGTCCACCATCTGAGAAAGGACCTTCTGCTGTTAGTTCTCTGTGTTAGAAGCAGAAGTCTCTAGAATGTCAGGCATTGACATCTTATAAACCCTAAGACTTGTCACAATCCCTATCTGTTCTACATGCTTGTAATAAAAAGAGCGGTTAATATGAGCTTCGTGTGGGCCTTCCATCACACATGAATATTAAGGAATCTGGGCTTTGTGTTCCTCATTGGAAGATTGTTTATCAGCAGATACCCTAGTCTTACCCCACAAAAACTGTTTCACCTCTACTCCAAAGGCTGAGACCTCCTACCAAAATCTGCTCTGGGTAAGAGTTTTTGGGGGTCTGTGTGTGCACTCCCACTAGACCCATTCATTCAACCAGCACCTGCCAAGGGCCTCCTGTGTGTGAGTCAGAGTGTGGGAGCATAAGGAGAGCTTCACCAGCCTGGGGGAGAGAGGGAGGGGAGGCTTAGGGAAAGAAGTCTGGAGGGAGTGACGCCCATGCTGATGCAAAAGCCTTAAATAAGGAACAGGCAGGCAAAGAAGGAAGGTGGTGAGCAGCAAAGCCCTGCCATGAGGTCTCTGAGGACCTGGACATCTTCCCCCCGGCTTCAATTCACTGAGTGGAGATGACTGCAGACTTGACAAAGGCCCCAAGTTCAATCCCTTCTGGAGTCAATTAGCTCCAGTTCTGGACATGCATCCTGTAAAGATGTCACACTGGTGAAAAAGGGGAGTGAGTAAGGGTGGCTCGTTTAGTCCAGCTTTGCTCCTGGCTGGAAATGCATGTCAAAGACACGGCAACAAGCTGTTCCTTCTCCTTCGGCACTTATGGATAGTTTTGTGATGATACCTTGGCATACAGAAGGTGAATGCTCTGTGCTCAGTTTAGCACCTAAGGCCCCAGTTTCTCTCAAGCCTGGAAAAGTGTTTTGCTCACAGTATAGTTCTTATCTTCTGGGAAATGACTAGTGGCTCTTGGGTAATTACTACTCTCTCTCTTCCCTTTTGCCTGGTGGCATCTGGGGAGGCTTTCATAACATCATAGCATAGGATGGGGTTGCGGTGGTGAGAGCCTGGTTCACGGTTATCTTCCTGCCTCTCTGGCCTCTACTGAGGAGAAATTGGTTCTGCTTGGCCATGGACTGTCACCCTCTGCTTTTTGTGTTCATGAATCTACACCCTAGGTGTCCCAGCCTGAAGTCTCTTCCAGCCAGCTGGCCTTTCACTACTGCTGAGGGCTCAGGGAGTTTGGAAGCCATCACCCACCCCCCCACCATGATGGGGTGTGAGAGACTCTAAGATGTGTTGCTCTTGGGTCCATCTGGCTGGACAACACTCTCAGACATTATTTCTCCTCCTCAGGTGTCTTGTTGAATACTTACGTCTCTACAGGGACTGCAGTCTCCCAGGTTAATAGCTGGAAGCCTGGCAAGGGCCTCTACATCAGGATTTCCCTCAAACTTAGGGGGGGTTTCTCTTATCCTGGGGCTCAGTCCAGAGTGGTGAGGTTCTAGATTTCTTCTCCAGGACCTTCTAGCCTTGAAACCAAGTCATATCCCTTTAGTTTGTCCTTTCCTATTGATACCTGCTGGTCAAAATTCCCCCCACTTCTTTTTTTTTTAAATGAAAAAAAAAAAAATGTTCACATCAAGATGCACTGTCCCTATGCTGGTGGTGTGGACTGTATGCAAAGTCCTCCAGCATTTTGGCTCTTAAAATGAAAAGGCTCACTTTCAGGATAAAGATCAGAAACAAAGCAAAACACCATTCCAACAATTCTTGTAACTCGTGACTTCCAAGACTTTCTCCTCCACTCGCAAAGGTTTTTTTTTTTTTTTTTTTAACCAAAGAATTTCAATTTATTAGGATATAAACAGGATTTTTAAAAGGTAGCTGTCAAAAAGTCTCCCTTCTGCATACATGTTTTTTTTTTCCCCTGTTGATACATCTTGATCTAACTCTACTACTTTCTGTAGTAGGAGTTCAGAAGCTAAGAATTTAAGCTATTATCTCTACAGCATCAGTGCCAGAAAACAGTTCATATAGGGAGCCCAGATGGAGCCTGGGGAAAGGGCAGAGATAAAGAATAGAAAGGGCTCTCAATTGCATATCAAACTATCACCTCTGTAGTATACAAAGGATGACCGCTGCTTCCGAAAGCAAACCAACAAGGCATGTCCTCCAGGAGCCCTGACCAGGAGGGAAGCTGCAGTGCTTTTGCTCAATAGGCAAGTTCTCTTGCACCAAGACACAGCACCGGTTGGCTCACATGTGGTTTTGTGCAATGAAAACCAAAGGGGAACTCAGGCTTGCTGGGTTTCTACAGTTAGAGCTGCAACTACACCCTCTAGATCAAGAAGCAGGAAAAAACACCTAGGGCGCATGAGGATGTAGAGAAGAGATTACACACATACATGCGGTCCATGGGAGTGTGCAGCAAAACCATCTGTATACAGGGCATTGTGGCAAGAGCTAGCAAGTGCTTCAAATGCGTGTGCCCCTTCACTTTCTAAAATTGAACGATTTTAGGACAGTAGCCTACAAAAAGGCGAGCACACGTAAGCAAAGATTTCTACAGACAGATTTTCACTGGTGATGTGTTTCTCACTGCCAAACAACAGAAACCTCTTTGTATACTGATAGGAGACTGGCTAAATGGATGATGATATATCTCAACTATAAAACACCATGTAGCCTTAAAAAGAATGAGTAGCTCCATACATCTTGAGGGAAAAGATGGCCAAGATTTCTTGTTTAGCTGTAGGAAAACAGGCAAATATGGTTAATATTAATTTTGTCTGCAAAGTGCCCTTCCCCCATGGTACAGACAAAGTCTGGAAGGAGGGTAGGACCTTTGATATATATATTTCTATATTGTTTAAACTTATTAACATGAATACTCATATTGTATACTTTAAAAATAAATATTACTATTGCAATATTTTATAAGATGAAGAAACCTAGGCTGTTTCTTTAAGCTATTATTTCTATAGCATCAGTATAGATACTGGGAGCATAGAAACACCAGGAATCATCAGGGTTAGTGGTTATGAGTGAGAGGAGGCCCAGGGGAGTGAACCAGCTCCTTCTCAGACTCTCAGAGCAAAGAGGAACTTGGTGAGCCTGGCCAGGAGACCATGGAGAAGGGCTTCTCTGTGAGGAAACCCCACTTGCCAGGCCTGACAGGGACTGAGAGGCTTGATTTGCTGAGGCAATTGAGATTTTCTCTTGGTTTCCAGGACTAGTATTTGTATAATCATTTAGAAAAATGAATTTTTTCGGATTAACTAACCATATTGGTTGACAAAGAGAGTTGTCAAGGCAGGAGGAGAAGGGGGAGACAGAGGATGAGATGGTGGGATGGCATCACCGACTCAGTGGACATGAGATCTGCGCAAACTCCGGGAGATGATGAAGGACAGAAAAGCCTGGCGTGCTGCAGTCCATGGGGTCCCAAAGAGTTGGACATGACTTAGTGCAACTGAATAATAAAAGGGTGCCTGACTCCAAGGCCTTGAGATTGAGGAAGTGGGAAGGGAAGGTGGCCCCCTTTAGAGATGGGCTGTTGCAGGCAGGGAGGCAAGTGGACCTGGAGATGCTCCCCAGAACTGATGGTGGGAACTGCAAGTGGAATGGGGTCAGCTGAGGCGGTGCGGCAGACAAAGGCTGAAAATCCGAGAAACCTCAGAAGGCATAGCTGGTGTTTATGCCTGCGCTGGGCGGGAAAGTTCTCTGAAGGAGTCTGGAGTGAAAACTACGGGGGCCTAAGACCTTGGGGTTTGACATGGGCGGTCATGGTTTGGAAGGAGGGAAGAGTCAGTGATGGAGACTGAGATGTTTGATGGGAGCCAGGAAAGCCAGGTGTGGAAGGAGGGAGGGGAAGAGTCCTGGGGTGGGGAGGACTCACCAAATCAACCAAGAGGGCAAAGAGGATGAAAGTGCAGCAAGAAGATTGTCCTTCCAGAGAAGTTTCTGGAAAGTAGTTGAGATGGATGCTGAATAAGAGGCATGCCTACAGCGGATGGAGGTGGTGGCTGTAACCTCTTGCTGGAAATGGTAACAAAGACCACAAGAGAGGTGGCATGGGGGCGTTAGGGGGTGGCAGGATCAAGGAAAGCATGATACCCCTGTTCACTTCTGCAGGCAGACTGGAAAAAGAGGGCAAGCTCTGAGGAACGTGGTGGGAGCGGGGGTGGGGGAAGGGGAGGGGGCGGCCTCCGGGGAAGGACAGCCAGGCAGAGTGGAACAGCAGATGCAAAGTGGGTACAAGGGTGGCTTGCATGTCACCAGTCCTCTTGCACAGTGGGGCCCAAGTTCCTGACTGGAACTCCTGAGGCCTCAGATTCCCAACGGTCACATGAGGAGATCTGACTGAAGTTCTAAAAGCAGATGAACCCACATACCACCCAACACTGAAGCCCAGCGATCCAGCCCCAAGAGCCCCTGGTGAGGCCAGAGGAGTCCCACATGTCATCGTTTCTTTATTTCAAGTCCTGAGAGCGTGGGAAAGCATTGTGTGCACAGCCGTGTGAGGCCTCAGGTGTGAGATCTGGGGCTGTGGGCGTTTCCCGAGGAGGACAGGCTTCCTTTCAAGTGTTGCCCAAGCCCCCTCCTCCCAGTTCCGGTTGCGCTGCTTTCCTCTCAGAACACAGCTGCCTTGCACCAGGGGTGCCTTGTTCTCTGATGTCCAACTTCTAAGGGCGGCAAGGCTCAATCCAGGTGGTGGCCTCCAGCGAGACTCAAACAGGATCTGGATGACAGTTCAGGGTTGTTGCTGAGTGGGTGGTGGACTTCAGATGAAAGGTACTCTTTCCTGGACAAAGGTGACCGCACCAAATGCCTCCTCCCCTTTACATGGCAGCCCCTGATGAGGGCCTGCAGCTTCCAAACTGACTTCTGGGGAACCTGGAATTCTTGAGATGTTTTGAGGGGCCAAGGAGCTCCACATAAAGCTTTGATTCTATCTTCCCTTTAAGAATGCATACTTGAAGGCTATTCTAATGACAAAGCATTCTAAACTGTAATAACACACATCCTCAAATGTGTTACTGGTGTAAATGTTG
Organism: Capra hircus; assembly: GCF_001704415.2. Taxonomy (NCBI): domain Eukaryota; kingdom Metazoa; phylum Chordata; class Mammalia; order Artiodactyla; family Bovidae; genus Capra; species Capra hircus. The sequence continues at coordinate 22,055,801 of NC_030826.1, read as the reverse complement.
AGATTTTACAGATACTTGGTGTATTAAGCTGCCCTGTCAAGGCTATTCTGTCTGTGTAGACCTCAGGATAAAGAGACTCTATCACATCTAGCTAAACAAAGAGTATCCAGGACTGGAAGGAGAGTGAAAAAAAAACTGAGGGACATCCCTGGGGGGTCTAGTGGCAAAGACTTCCCTTCCAATGCAGGATGTGCTGGTTTGACCCCTTGTCTGGGAACTAAGATCCCACATGCTTTGTGGCCCAAACAACCCAAAATATATTACAGAAGCACTATTGTAACAAATACAGTGAAGACTTCAAGAGAACAAACAAACAAAACCTGATACTGTTTGCAAATTGTTCGCTGGATTAAATCAAGATTTCTCTATTCTATGCAACCAAAGCGAAACACAGAAATAAACTGGATGCTGGGTTGATGAATATAAATTGCCAGTGTGTGCTCGGTCATGGCTGACTCTTTGCGTCGCCAGGGACGGTTAAATAGGAAGCATTTCTAAGTCACGGTTATGGATAAATTGCCACCCATAACCTTAGCTTTGAAATGCTTTCTATTTAACTGCAATAATTTCAGTGTTCTCACAGAGTTGCTTTGAAAGATGTTTGAACTCACAAAATACAGTAATAAAACATTTTATCTGTTTGTAGAGCGAGAGTCCTATGTAAAGTTGGGTCTCATACATGTGAAAAGCACTGGTGCAGTGCACAGAGCCTGGTGATGGAATGAGTCTTGAGATAAATCCTGGCTCTGCCTCCTCAGAAGTCTTACAGCCTTGGGTACGTCATTTGCTCCCCAGGCCTCCAGGTCCATACCGATAAATCATGCCCACTTAACAGGGGTTTTTTGATCCAATGAGGTCTCTAAACTATCCAGGAGGCAGTAAATACTCAGTTCCCTCGATACCCAATAGCCCTGAAGGGCCTGGATCTCTTAGCCCTACTCACAACCAAGTGTTATTTGCATGCCAAACAGTAGCCAGGCTGCACCTAAAGCCCTGGGCTGCATCAACTAGGACCTGATGGCCCATCAGCACCCTCCTCAGATGACAGAGCCAGCCAGTCAGCCAAGGGGCCAAGACTTGGGAGTGGTTGAGAGCAGTGTCAGGGCTGCAGTAGGGCGTGGGTACGAGGTTGGGGTGTGTGTGTGTGTATGTATGTATGTATGTGTGTGAGCTCATGTTTTCTTTATACAACACTGGCTACTTTTCCATTTGCCTGCTGAAGCGTTTCACTGGCCGCCCCAGGTGGCCCAATCACAGGACTGCAGTCTGTGCAGAATTCTGTGGACTGTGGTCTCTTCAGAAGGCTATGTGCTTCCCCTCTGCCTGAGAAGGGCTCTTTTCCATCTGCACAGAGCAAGTGAGCAGAAGAAGCTGCAGTTTCTCTCTACTGTTTCACCTGGTGGCCCTGAAAATTGCACCACTTGGTAAATACTTTTCTTGGCCCCAGAAGCAAAGGGAAGTTCTATCAAGAAGCTGTTCTTAATTTCCTATGTGTTGAAAAATTACTCCAAACAGGAGGCGGCCCTGGGTCATGGCCATTGTGCAAATTCCATCTGATCACTGAGCAGAGGCTACCAGAGCTCTCAGAGTGATGAACATTCTTAGGGGACAAAGCATTTACAGGTTTTCCTATCACTCTATTGCCCAGCATTCTCTGTTATCAGTAGCCCCCAAGGGGATTGAGAGGGCCTGGTTACAGGGATTCCCCTGGCCTTGGGAGAGGTCTGAACATCTTTTGAAAGGGGACTCTGGATGGATGAAAGCCATCCAAAGAGCTGGTGAATTTCTGGCTTCCCTGTTAGGTCTGCCTGTCCCAAGATAATCAAGCTTAGAGATTTTTGGGCATTGAAGGTCCAAAAAAAAAAAAAAAAAGAAGTGTAGGCAGGAATTTTGTCCCTGCCAGGAATGGCCAGTTGAAACGAGTTTCTGTGGACACCGGACACCATATCTAAAGACAGTTTTTTGGATGGAAGCCTTTGGCAACCCTTCTGATTTGCATTCAGAGGAAACTTGCCACTTTTTCCATAACAGACAGCCCAGCCAACACCACCCGGGAGGGAGGAAGTTCTTTCTCTCAGCGTCTGCAGGTTTATCCCTAAATGCTACGGAAACAGCAGCTGCCAGGGCAAGGGGAACAGAGGATGGAGAGCCTTTTAAAATTCTTGAGTAAGTCGGATCTCACCAGCAGGACCTAAAAAGGCAAAGGCTTGACATCCCAGTGCTTGCGGCAGATGCAGCCTGCCCCTGGGGGCAGGCTGTGTTGTCCCCTGGACTCACTCCTGTTCGAGTGAGCCCAGGGACAGAGCCAACTCTATGGCCACCTGCCATTTGGTCAGGTCAGCCACCTGGGGTCCAGGCCTGGCGAGTGACAATGAGGAGGTCACATTTCACACAGCCTTGTGGCTGACAAAGGGTGCGTGTGTAGCTGGCTCTTGTGTGACCTTCACCATGCTGTTAATTATACCCCTGTTGACAGATACTAAAAACTGCCTTAAAAAAAAAAAAAGTCTTGAGTTTGTTACAATGTTGCTTCTGTTTTATGTTTTGGTGTTTTGGCCTCAAGGCACCTGGGATCCTAGCTCCTCCACCAGGAATCAAACCCACCTCTCCCCCAGCACCCGGAGTATTAAAAGGAGGAGTCTTAACCACTGGGCCACCAGGAAGGTCGTGGCTTCTGTTTCAAACGGGCATTCTTCACGAGCCACTGCTTACCTGGTTATGCAAGCAAGAAGGAAGATAATTGGTAGGTCAGTCATCGGACCATGTTCTTCCAGGTGGGTTAGACAGAAAGGCTTCTTTCCTCATCAGACTGATTTCTGGCTACCCTATAAAAGTGGGGAGCTGGTGGAAAAAAAGAATGGGAACTCGGGAATGATCGCAAAGCCAACCTAACGGAAGAACCGCCACAGATTTTCCAGGGCTGAGGGGAACATCAGACTCCTTCACACGTTCACTGCCAAACGCCCACCCAGCTCTTAAGGAGACAGGCAGACTGCGCACAGGACAGACAGCCGCTGGCAGTCACATGGACAAGCAGGCTGAGACCGGAGCCATGAGGCGGAGAGGGCAAGTCAATGGGACAGGAATCTGGAGCACAAGGAGGCGTCCCAATCAGAAGCAGGATGCTTTATGCCTAGTCACAGAGGGTTTCCCCACCTGTGGACGTGCCAGGACCTTGCCCATGGGCACCACGGCCTGGTTCTGTGCCCTGTTTCCTCAGGCTGTCAGGAGAGGGGTGCATCTCCACCAGGGAGAAGGGCAGATGCTGAGGGGGAGCCCAGGCTTCTTGGGCGTGCTAACTTTTTACTACAGTCCGTTCTGTTTTCTGTCAACAGTAAGGAAATACATCCTAGCAAGTGACATCCAGTAATGCTTTAATTAACTGTAATATTTTATGCTCCAATAATGCACCAAGAAATCACTTCCAGATGGGGAAAAGGAATGATATTTAGACAAAAAGGCAATCCCTTTACTTTCAGCAGATCAGTATCTCCCAAAGGTACAGAACAGAACCTTGAGGGTCCAGGGAAGGTGGGGGGGGGGCGGTTTATCTATTTTGATACATATTGGAATTTGAGACTGGAAAATTACCTTTACTGTATAAAACTCACAGTACTCTTTCTGCATGCCAGCATCTCATGTGTCTGTGTTTCCAGGACTCTTGTTTAAATGGCCCAGTGCAGTCCTAACCATTTTATTTTTAGCGATCTGACTTGGAGGGGACGAGAAGTGTGAAACACTTGCTTTCAGCCTCAAGCAAGCTGGTTATTTTGGAGATTTTTCTTGCTAGCAAGAGGAATTTCATTTCCAGCTGTGAACTTCTGGCATTTTCCCTGGCGTTCCATAAACAGGGGACTAGGGTTTCTCGTCCAACAGCAATTCAGGGTGGGCTGCTATCACATCCCCCATTTCTCCTGCTCACTCACCCTGCCTGCCCGTCACTGTCACACTGGTCCTTGGAAGTCGACTTTTGGTCTTGTTCTGTCTGTACCGAGGAGCCACCTGAGGTGTGAGAAAGTTGGCACCCTTTTCTGGTGGGGTAGGCAAAGCCCTGGGTACTGGGTCTTTATTCTTCAAGAGAGGGAGGTGTGGTGGTAGTTGCTTCAATTCCCAGAACTGAGTTTGGAGGTTAAGATACCCTGTCTGTGGTGGTTCCTATTTCCCGATTACGATCCAAACAGAACTTTCTCCAGCCTGAGCACCTCTAACCAGCAATCCGGAAGTCTTGCCACAGTAAAGACAGGAGAGAACTCTTTATCAATTATAAATTACCAATATTTATTTTAACCACATAAGGTAACTTCAAAGTTTTCTTTTTTTTTTGGAAGTCTAGAGAAAGCAGAGGGAAGGAGCCAGTACAATGTCTAATTTAGCTGAACAGCAGAGTTGTCAGCTACTGTTTTGATCAATGAGGGCTCCTTTATATATATTATTTCAAAGTGACAATAATAAATAAATCTTCCGTTTAGGGCCTAGTCATCAAAACAAAGGAGAATCCTAGTCAGGACGGGGACAGCATGATTTCTGCCGTGGTCCCTCCATCAACACAAACTCAAAATTCAAGATGCTGGCTATGAGCAAAAAAACATTTTTCCTGTTTGGGTACCAGGTTAATTATACAGTAATTACACTTGCTTACAGTCAGAAAAAAAATACCCATTTGTGAAAATGTGCAATAGGAAATCTTCAATAAAGCAAGTTCCTATTATAATGGTTCTTCATAAGGAGTAAATATTATAATCATAATGGAACTTTTCACAACTGTATTCTGGGCGATACTCCAGACTTCCAGACTGACTGATTCACAACCTCCAGGCATTTGTACTTGTGAAAATAAAAAGGGCCTCAGGTGATGCTGATGCAGACCCCCAGCGGAGAAACAGGCTCTGTCTGTACAGGACGTACACACAGCATTCAGCTCCCATCAACAAGACACTTAACGTAACTCCTGCTGACATCTGTTGGCTCCTTGGAGATTACTGACAGTGTAATAAATCAAGAAAGCAACTTCTCTGGCTGTGACCACCTGGGGCTGGTGGTGGTAGAGGAGAAACTGCCTTGACATCTCAATGCCATTATGGAGATGTCCAGAAAGTGACTCCTTGTGAATGAACCACAAAAAGAAGTGTGGATCTGTAAACACCAAGAGTGACAAGAACCAGGTGCGGGAGTCCACTGGCGTTTCCAGCTTCCCGGGCCAATGACAGACGGCTAAAGTGGCTGCCTGGAGATGGGCCCGTCACCCCCCCTTTCAGGAGTGAGACGAGAACATTAACCTCAATTAGCATGGGCTGGATAACTTTCCCAGAGCAGCACCATGGCTGTCTGGGCAGAGGGAAACCTGCTGACTGAGCTGCCTGGGAGACCCACTGTGCTCCTCTCTACTCTTCCTGCATTTTTCTTTTTTTTGGCTGCAAGGTTTACTTCTCGCTATTTTATTTTCTTATTTGGCCACATGGCACATGGGATCTCAGTTCCCTGACCAGGGATCGAACCTACACTACCTGCGCTGGAACCTCAGAGTCTTAACCACTGGATCACAAGTCCCCTTGCACTTTTCTTACTTAGCCATCCTTTCTTCATAGGGCTCAGCTAAAGGCCACACCTCTCTCTTCCGCCACATCTATCATCTGCCATTTCATCACTGGAGCCCTAGAGCCAAACCTAGAGGACATCTCTTAGGAGTCTGGCTGCAGAGGGCACCTCCAACAGCTGCAGATGGGGGAAGCTGTGAGAGCCCGGCTCTCTGGCCCACAGTGCTAGGACAGAACAGGGAAGGGAACAGGGCCACAGTCATAGAGGGCGGGACCGTGCGGGCGAGGCTAGAGAGTCAGTGACGACTGGAGCAGTTGGGAGCAGCTGGGGAACAGCCAGTGAAGCCCGGGAACCATCTTTACCCACTGTGGCCTCTGCTACAGGAATCAGAGATTGCCTCCAGTCCTTACTTGGCTTCTCCCATTAGGCAGGAATTAAGACAAGGCATGGGAGCGACCCAGGAATGACCCAAACATCCCAGGAAGTTTCAGGACTGATGATCTGAGGATCTGGGGAGCACAGGAGATGTGAGGGGCGTCCGGGGATTCGGTTGTGGGTGGCTCACCGGCCAGGGGGAAAAGTGCCCCCTGGGTGCTCCTACAGTCTCTTTTTAATCAGTTTTTCCAGTTTGCGGATGCGCGAGGACTCCTGTTCTGGAGTTGGAGCCAGGAGGGACAGGGAGCTGGAGCCTTCGGGTCCTGAGGGCGGGGTGGGGAGCCTCTGGCGGAAGAGCTCCAGCATGCTACTCTGCTCACTCCGCTTCAGCCCCTGAGGTGGAGACAAAGGAGGGTGATGGCAGGTCTGGCTCCTAACGACCCAAGGGCAAGTGCAGTATCTGGTATTCACTAGGCTGAGGGTTAGTGCTTTCTCCAGGGTAGATATTAGCCCTGGGTAGTAGCCTGGGAGAGAAGCAGGGGAGGAAGAAAGGGCAGAAGGAGAGGAGAGAAAGGGCTGAGAGGGCAAGTGGCCAGGCAGCCGGATGTGGGAGGGCGGCCTCCTCTTCTCGCAGCCCCGCCAAGCCCAGCTACCTGCCATCAGGAGGTGATGGGGGGCATGGTCGCGGGCCCTGGTTCCCCCTCCTCAAATGGCTTCTTGCAGCCTGGGCCCAGCAGGGGGACTTTGAGGAGGCCCCCCAGGGACCTGTACTCCACCCCCCAGTGAGTCACGGAGTGTGAGAAGGATGCAACCAGGGACAGAACAAGATGCTGAGCTCACCTTCATGTCTAGGATCTTCTGGAAGGTTTCTGTGTTGCAGTCTGTCAGGAGCTTGATGTAATTGTCCACAAATACCACCAACGGCTCGTGAGGGGCCATCACAACCTGTGAGGGAGAGAGGAGAGTCAGGCCTGCCGGACACGCTTATGATCCGAGGCAGCAGAGCATCTTCTCCAGAAATGTCCTGACAGCCTGTTTCATCTCAGCATCCAGTTACAGCAATGCTTCCAGTCAAACCCGTCAATCCTACAGGAAATCAACCCTGAATATTCACTGTGAGGACTGATGCTAAGGCTCCAATACTTTGGTCACCTGATGCGAAGAGCCAACTCATTGGAAAAGACCCTGATGCTGGGAAAGATTGAAGGCAGGAGGAGAAAGGGGCAACAGAGGAGGAGACGGTTGGATGGCATCACTGACTTAATGGACATGAGTTTGAGCAAGCTCCGGGAGATCGTGAAGGACAGGGAAACCTGATGTGCTGTAGTCCATGGGGTCACAGAGAGTCAGACATGACTTAGCGACTGAACAACACCACAATGCTTCCTAAGGTTGCTAAATAAAAAATGTCACGTGAATTGCTTTTTACATACAGATTCCTATGTCCCTCCTCTGAAGATTCTAATTCATAGAGCCTGGGGAGGAGTCCCAGGTGTCTTTTTTTAAAATATCAAGACCATAGGAAACACTGTGTTGGAGGGCCCCGTCTGGGACATTTCCTGGGTTTCTGGTACCTGCTCCTTCTGTCCTGACGTATCGTTGTTCTCAAGTGAAGTGTCGCTCAGTTGTGTCTGATTCTTTGCGACCCCATGGACTATACAGTCTATGGAATTCTCCAGGCCAGAATACCGAAATGGGTAGCCTTTTCCTTCTCCAGGGGATCTTCTCAACCCAGGGATCGAACCCAGGTCTCCCATATTGCAGGCGGATTCTTTACCAGCTGAGCCACAGGGAAGCCCTGGTTCCCAAGGGATGGCCTCAACAAGCATTGAGTTAAGCAGAATTTCTCAAGAACAAAAACTCCACAACAGCCTCAGTGTTTCCGAGACTTTAAAATCGGGAACTTCATATAACTACATCCACTTCACACACCAGGGCTTCCCTGGTGGCTCACTGGTAAAGAATCCACCTGTCGATGCAGGTGATCCCTGGGTCGGGAAGATCCCCTGGAATAGGAAATGGCAACTCACTCCAAGATTCTTGCTGGAGAATCCCATGGACAGAGGAGCCTGGTGGGCTACAGTCCATGGGGTTGCAAAAGAGTCAGACACGACTCAGTGACTAAACAACAGCAACAACTTCACGTGCCACCAGCAGGAGAGCCCTGGCATCAAAACCCTCGTGTTCATAGTCATTTGGTTTTCACTGTGGGGGTCCGGTTTTCTTCCTCCAGTAGGTTTACTACCAGCTGGGGAAGAAATGGATTAGGCTGCTTTCAGTTTCCTCAGGTCAAAGCCCAAGGTCTGTGGAGGCCCCTCGCCCAGTCCAGCCACATCAGGGCCCGCCGTGACTCCCCCTCCTCCATCATTTGAGCCATTCTGCTTGCAGACTGACCTGAAGGGCCTGGAGGCCCTGGCCTTCTAAGAGCATCCCCTGACAGCTCCATTTGTTCTCCAGCCTTCTCTCCCCTCCCCAGGAGGCTCCCTCTCCACTCGACAAGTCCAGGTGGAAATCAGATTCAGGAGTTCAAGGCTTCAGACATTCTTAGCATCATCACCCCACATATATTTTGTCAAATGGGTCTTTAGAAAACCATCTGCTGATTAGAATCAGCTATGCGACATTTGTTCGAAGTTCTTATAAGGTGGCAGAGCTTAGAAAGCCAAGAATGGGAGGAACTGACAGCTGGGAAGCAGAGAGAAGCAGAGCAGGGAGACCCTGACTGGAGGCTGATTGAGTGACAATGCCACCCAGCCTCCAATCTTGGCCAAATCTTATTACAAGAGAATCCCATTACAAGAAAGAATGCATTTGTCAGACAGAATTACTGACCCCAACCCTGGCCCCCGCAACACTGCACTGACTTTCAACAATAACTGATGAGGCCAAAGTCTGGTCCAGCCAAAGAATGCAGACAATCTTTTGGGACTGATGGGAATAGGTCTAACCTGTGCTTTTTGAGACTAGTACTCAGTACTGTTTCAAATAAGTGGTCAGGTAACTAGGCCCTTTTAATTGAAACCCTAAAGAAGACACAAGTCCCACCTTGAGGATCATCTCCGCGCGGGTCATGCCTTTCACCACGATCTTGGTGTAACTGGCCGGGGCTTTCCTCACCACCTGAGAGCCGATGGAAGGCAGATCAAGCAGGACCATCTTCAGGGAGTGCGTGTCCAGCAGTAGCTGAGGGAAGAGAACAGAACAGTCCCAGCCACTTCACATGGGCACAACACCTAGTGTACTCATGCTGATAAATAACATTTTCTTGATATTAAAATTTTTTTTTAATTTATTTTAATTTTTGGCTGCACTGGGTCTTCACTTGTGTGTGTGAACTTTCTCTGGCTGCATTGAGCAGGGGGCTGCTCTTCGTTGTGGCGTGTGGGGCTCTCATTACAGCAGCTTCTCATTCTAGCTTGAGGGCGCTAGAGCCTGGGCTCAGTAGTTGTGGTGCGCGGCATGTGGAATCTTCCCAGACCAGGGATCAAACCCAGATCCCCTGCATTCCATTTAGAAAGCAGTTCAGGATACGTATGAAGAACCTTACAAATGTCTTTAAAATTTCTGCTTATTGAACAGGCAAAAAATGGTAACTCCATACTGCTCTATTTGGGGTTTCTCTGGATGCTAGTGAGGACGTAGGAGATTGAGCCAAATTTAAACATCAGGATCTTGGGACTTCTTGGTGGTCTAGTAGTTAAAAATCTGCCTGGGCCACCAGGAAGTCCCAAGATGAGATTTATAATAAAGTAATCAAGACAGTGTGGTACAGGTGAAAGGACACATAGATCAATTGTGCTGAAGAGAAAGCCCAGAAATAAATCACAAATACAGTCCACACAAATAGAGTCAACTGATCACTCACAAAGCAGCAAAGGCAATTCAATGGAATAAAGACAGTCTTTTCAACAAACGGTGCTCGAACAACTGAGCATCCATGTGCAAAAAAAGAAAAAGAAAAAAGGAAAAGGAAAAAGGAATCTAGACAGACCTTTCACCCTTCACAAAAACTAACCCAAAATGGATCATAGGCCTAAATGTAAAACATAAAACTATAAAACTTCTAGAAGGTAACAAAAGAGAAACCCTAAGATGACCCTGGGTATGGTGATAACTTTTTAGATATAAGACCAAAGACATGATCCATTAGAAACTTACATTACCATCTGTAAAACAGATAGCCAATGGGAATTTGCTGTATGTCTCAGGACACTCACACAGGGGCTCTGTATCAACCTTGATGGGGTGGGATGGGGAGGGAGCTGGGAGGGAGATTCAAAAGGGAGGGGATATATGTATCCTGATTCATGTTGAGGTTTGACAGAAAACAACAAAATTCTGTAAAGCAATTATCCTTCAATTAAAAATAAATAAATTAAAAAAAAAACAAAGACATGATCTATTAGAGAAATAACTGATAAACTGGTCTTCGTTAAAATGAAAAATGTTTGCTCTCCAAAAGACAATGTCAAGGGGGTGAGAAGGTAAGCTGTAGATTAGGAGAAAGTATTTGCAAAAGATACATCTTATAAAGGATTGTTATCTAAAACATACAAAGATTTTTCAAGAAAAACTCAGCAATAAGAAAACAATCCAACTAAAAAATGGGCCCAAGATCTTAACAGCTACCTCACCAAAGATATATAGATAACAAGTAAGAATTTGAAAAGATCTGATTCCTGAAAATCAGTAAGAAAAAGAACAGCAACCCCAGTAAAAACAATACCAACAACGGGGCAAAGATTTGAACAGGCACCTCGCAAAAGTGGCGACGCCAGTGCTCATAAGGACTGTGAAACGCTGTGTGTGCGTGCCCAGTTGTGTCCAACTCTTTACAACCCCACAGACTGTAGCCCGCCAGGCTCCTGAAACTTAGTTTCACTAGTGACCCTGTAAACACAAATCAAAGCCACAACTGTGTATCATTTTGTACTCATCGGAAAGGCAAAAGTAAAAAGGTCGAAATACCAAGTGTTGGCACACACATAGTGCAAAGAAACTCACACTTAGGATGAGGTATTATAAACTGGTTGAAGCACTTTGGGGGAATTTCAGTACTATTTTCTAGTGGAATTTGTGCATAACCTGTGACACAGTACTCATATCCTTTAGCGAAATTCTTGCCCATGTCAAAAAAGGTTCCTTGAATCCACTGTTTGTAAAAGCAAAAGATTGGAAACAGCCTAAATGCCCATCAATGGTGCAGAATGGATAGACACACAGCGCTATATTCAGGCAATGGAATATGACACTGAAGTTAAAGTAAGCGACGCAAACAACCTATATCTCACAGCTAAGTCTCAGAAACCATTATTATGTTGGGCAAAAAAAGCAACTGGGGAAATGATATGTATAGTACCATTTGTATCAAGTTTAAACATTTGCAAAACAAAATTATATATCGTTTTTGGATGCACACACATGTAACTTATCAAAGCACATATGGGAATGATAAAATCAAAATCAGAATAGTGATTATCTCTGGGCATGGAGGGAGAGGCATGGCAGGGTAGGTCCACAGGGGACTTCAGCCATAATTATAATTTATATAAAAAAGATTTACAGCAAATATAGGACCATGTTAAGATCTGACTAAGCTAAGTGGGAAGCTGATATTCTTGACATTATTTTCTATACTTTTATTAACTGGAACTATGTTTTTCCGTCTCTTCTTTTTTCATAGTATGCTATTAAATATCTGAGGCCTAGAAAGGATTCAACTTTATCTTCTATGTAGTAGAATTTCAGCGTCTTGTCAAAATCAAAGCCGTGTCTTAGCATTATCTGCTAGCAGGAAAAAAAAATCAATGATTATTTTAAAAGGTATGGGGATATTTCCTGTTTTTTCTGTACTTTCTACTTCCCAGAGAATATTATATGCATAAATAATTGTACAGTCTTAAGTGACAGGAAGAGTTTTGAATGAACCAGACATAACCTTCTAGTATCTCCCATATTTTGAAAGATAGGACATTCTCAATTCTTGGCCAGTCACAGTAAAATTCTCTCCTCACCAGACAGATGAACAGATGGAAGCCTTGGTCTCAGGTTTTACCGGAAGTAGTGCAGTCAGAATAGGTGGGAGCTAGTCCGACAGACTTTGCGGCTGTCCGTGGGAAATGGAGGTGAAACGGCCCATTTATCATGAAAATCTGTTGGCTTTCATCTTTGAAAATAGCTAAAAGTTCATCTCCTTATGCATGAGGCACTGGGCAAGAGGTGGCTGTCAGCCAAATTTGGCTGAGCCTCAGAGAAACATTTTGGGGGTGATATGGCTCATGTTGTTGGTGGGCTACTGGGGTGCAAAGCTGGCCAGCATGCTATGCCTGGGAAGGGTCATCGCGCATTAATGGAAAGCTCTGACACCTCTTGGGGGACAACATGACTATCACAGTGATAGAACCTTTGAGCAGACAAAATAAAGGCACACTCCTAGAAGGGAAAGGCTGCTTATATAACACTAAGTTTCTAAATGAGGTGATGTGGAAAACAGTTCAGGGTATGAGGAATAGGTGGGCCAAGGTGAGGACATGTCTTGTCTCTTTCCTCGTTCCTTTTTTTTTAAAGGTATAACTTTCGTACAGTAAAGTACACAAAGACCAAGTACACAGCTTGATAAATTATTACATATATATACACCCTATGGGGCTTCCTTGGTGGCTCAGACAGCAAAGGATCCATCTGCAGTGTGGGAGACCTGCATTTGATCCCTGGGTCGATTCTCCAGGAAAGATCCGCTGGAGGAGGGCATGGCAACCCACTCCAGTATTCTTGCCTAAAGAATTCCCACGGACGGAGGAGCCTGGTGGGCTATAGTCCATGGGATCACGAAGAGTCGGGCATGACTGGGCGACTAAGCACAGCACAGCACATACACCCTACAGCCTAGTTAAAGACATGAGTCATTTCCCCATCAACCAATGAATGAAGTCAGTGCTCTGTGATGACCTACAGGGGTGGGATGGGGGTGAGGCGGGAGGGAGGTCCAAGAGGGATAGATATGTATGCGTACGGCTGATTCACTTCACTGCAGAGCAGAAACTAACACAACACTGTAAACTAGTTATACTCCAAAACAAACAAAATAGACAAAAGGATAAAGGAGATGTTGTGTTCACACAATGGAATACTACTCAGCCACAAAAGAATGAAATACTGTCATTTGCAACAACATGCATGGACCCAGACATCATCATACTAAGTGAAGTTAAGTCAAACATCATATGATATCACTTATATATACTGAAATCTAAATACAATAGAAATGAATTTATTTATAAAACAGGCACAGATTCACAGACATAGAAAACAAACTTACGGTTACCAAAGGTGAAAGGTGGGGGCGGCGGGGGGTGGATAAATTAGGAGTTTGGGATTAGCAGATACACATTACTATGGACAAAATAGATAAACAACATGGTGCTACTATATAACACAGGGAACTATATTCAGTATCTTATTATAATCTGTAACGGAAAAGAACATGAAAAAGACTACATAATCTTCATATATATATATATATGCACATGTACATAACAGAATCACTTTGCTGGACATCAGCAGCAGTACTTCAATTCCTCTATACTTCAATTAAAAAAATAAATTAAAAAGATGACTTGGGACATTATTTGCATCCCAGAAGGCTTCCTCGGGTTCTCTTCCAGTCAACGCTCTTCCTTCCCAACAAAGGCTACCACTCTTCTGCCCTCTGTGCCTCAGGACTGGTCTGCTGCTCATTAACCTGCTATGAACATTCTTGTACATGTCTTTGGTGGCCACACACCCTCATTTCTCTGGGGGTAGCATCTACGTAGAATTGCCGGATCAAGGGGCAGGCATATGTTTAGCTTTAGTAGAGACTGTCTGATAGGTTTCCAGTTTGGCTGCACTAATTTCCAGTCCTATCAGGAATGCCTGAAAGTTCCAGTTGCTTTACATTCTCACCAATACTTGGTATTCTTGGTCTTTTTTAATTTTAGCCATTCTGATTCTGTGATTCTAATTTACATTTCCCTAGACAATTAATATGCTTACTGGCGAGCCTCTTTTTGAAGCACCTGTTCAAGTCTTTTGCCATCTTTTCTACTGGCTGATCATCTTTTTTCTAATTGATTTGTTGAGGTTTTTCTAAAGTACATTTTTCAACTTTATTCAGGAATAATTGACAAATACACTTTAACTGCATATATTTAAAGTGTACAAGGTGATTATTTGATATACATACACTTTGTGCAATGATTAATAAGATCAAGATAATTAACTCTCCTTTTGCGTATGTGGTAAGAATGCTTAAGACCTACTCTCAGCAAATTTCAAGTACGTCACACTGTATTATTAATTACAGTTATCATGCTGTACGTTAGGTCCTTGGAACTTACTCACCTTAGAACTGAAAGTGTGTACCCTCTGACCTTGGAGAAGGCAATGGCACCCCACTCCAGTACTCTTGCCTGGAAAATCCCATGGTGGAGGAGCCTGGAAGGCTGCAGTCCATGCGGTCGCTGAGGGTCAGACACGACTGAGCGACTTCACTTTCACTTTTCACTTTCATGTATTGGAGAAGGAGATGGCAACCCACTCCAGTGTTCTTGCCTGGAGAATACCAAGGACGGGGGAGCCTGGTGGACTGCTGTCTATGGGGTCGCACAGAGTCAGACATGAGTGAAGCGACTTAGCAGCAGCAGCAGCACCCTCTGACTTCCGTCTCTCCATTTCCTGCTTCCCCTAGCCCCTGGCAACTACCATTCGATTCTCTGTTTCTCTGAAATCGAGTTTTGGTTTTTTTTTCCTTTTAAGATTCCACACAAGTGATATGTTAGAGATTTTTAAAAGGATATATTTAGAATATGAGTACTCTGTCAGTTACATATATTGCAAATATCATCTGCTACTCTGGCTGGTCTTTTGACAAAAACAAGTCCTTAAACTCCAAATAATCTCTTCTTTTACGATTAGTACTTTTAATGTTTTGTTAAGGGATCTCTGCCTAACCCACAGTCATAAAAATATTCTCCTTTTATCTTCCAGAAGTTTTGTTGTCTTATCTTTCATTTTCAGAGCTATAATCCACCTGGAGTTGGTTTTTTCTTTTTTTTTTTTGAGATAAATTCACCTTTTAAAAGTGTACTGTTCGGTTCCAGACATCTCATCATGCCACAAATAAATTCCATGGCCATTAGCAATCGCATCTCTTTCCCTCCTCTCCTCCAGCCTTTACCAACCAGTAGTCTGCTTTCCGTCTTGCGGATCTGCCGGCTCTGGACATTCCATATAAATGGAATCATACGTTCTGTGACCTTTTGTCTAGGATTCGTTCACTTAGCATAATGTTTTCAAGGCTCATCTGTGTTGCAGCATGAGTAAGTACTTCATTTCTATTTACAGCTGAATGATATTGCCTTGTAAGATTAAGCCACATTTTGTTTATCCATTCATCAACTGATGGGCATTTGAGTTGTTTCTACTTTTTGGCTATTATGAATAATGCCATTCTGAATATCTGTGTACAACGGTTTACATGACACACTTTTCCAGTTCTTTTGGGTTTCTATCTAGGAGTGGAATTGCTGGGTTATATGGTAACTCCATGTTTAACATTTTGAGAAACGGTCAAACTGTTTCCCCAAATGGTTGCAGCATTTTGCATTTCCACCAGCAGTGTATGAGGGTTCTAATTTCTCCACATCCTCACTGGAACTGATTTGTTTTTTTGGGAACTGACTTTTGTATATGGTGTGTGGTTAGGGTTAAGATTAATTCTTTTCCGGGACTTCCAAAAACAGAAAAACATAAAACAGAAGTAATACTGTAACAAATTCAACAAAGACTTTAAAAATGGCCCACATCAAAAAGTTCCTTACAAAAAATAAAGATTAACTTTTTTCCCACGTGGATATTCAATTACCCAGCACTGTTTACTGAGAAGACCATCCCTTCCCAACTGAATTATAGGGCTGCTTTTGCCATAAATCAAGTGTCTGTGTACGTGTGGGTTAACTTCTGAGCTCCATTCCTTTCTGTTGGCCCATTTGTCCCTGTGTGCTTAACTACTTTAGCATTAAAAGCAGCCCTGGTATCTTGAAGTTTAAATCCTCCAACTCTGTTTTCTTTCTTAATAGTTATTTCAGCTATTTCTGGTCTTTTGCATTTCCATCCAACTTTTAGAATCCGATTATCAATTTACATTCACACCCACAAGCACCCATCCCACCCCTGCTGGGATTTCACTCTATCTATAACTTTGAAAGAATTGACATTTTAAAAATATTGAGCTCATGGGACTTCCCTAGAAGTCTAGTGGTTAAGACTCTGCTGCCAGTGCAGGGAGTAGGGGTTCAGTCCCTGGTTGGGGAACTAAGATCCCACATGTCATGCAGAGTGACCAAAAATTAAAAAAAAAAAAAAAAAGTATTGAGTCTTTTAACATATGAACATGGACCTTCCTGTCATTTTAAAGATTTTCCTTAATATCTCTTAATACTGTATCATTTTTTGTGTAGAAGACTCACATTTTAAAAATACTTATTACTACCTAGATTTTACTGTATATGGTTTCATTAAAATTTTTTAAATTGTTTGTTGCTGGTATATACAAATATTGAAAATAATTTAAATACTGACCTCATATTGGCCCCCGCCTACTGAATTTCTATTCTAATCGTCTGTCTATAGATTCTTCTGGATATTGTCAATCACAGTCATGTTCTCTGTAAAATGTGAAAAACGACAGCTTTGTTTTTTCCCTTCTAATTGTATACCTTTTATTTCTTTAAAATTTTATTTTTTGCCTTATTTTCCTGGCCCGGACTTCAAGAGCAACATGGGACAGAAATGTTGACAGCAGACATCCTTGTCTTGTTCCTAATGTCAAGAGAAAAATCTTTCTATATTTGACCATTAAGTGTGATGTTTACAGCAATTTTTTTTCCTATTAACCGATTCATTTCATTCATGAGCTTGCTCGGTCCTCCCATCTCCAGGACCTTGATGATCCTGCCATGGGCATAAACCCCTGTGGAGTGTGGCTGTGCCTGTCTCTTTGCTCTGTGTGGCACAAAGGGAGGCCCCTTTTCGACTGAGTGATAGAGGAGGCTTCAAGTTCTCGGTGGACAGGATGGTCTCATAAAAGTCAAGATGGGCCAGAGCTAACAAGACAGAGAAAAGTGAGTGGTTAGGGAGTGAAGACATTCAAAAAGCTCCTTAGAAATAGAGAAGGGCTGAACAAAGGGGAGAAAGCTGTACAGTGTGCACAGATACACAAGTACATTGAAAAAAAAGGAAGGAGAAAGTTTAGCTTTTCTGAACACACATTCCATAATCAGAAAATCTAGAAGGAACTTACTTTAAGCACTAATTGAGTTTCGTGTCATTTCTCAAAATTTTATTGTGGATATCACTTAAAGTGGGTATTATGTGAGGGTGGACCACTACATTAAAAAAAAGATTTTGTTATTATGGAGAGTTTCAAACATGTATGACATAAATAGAAGAATACAGTGACTCCTTATGCAGTCGGTTGTATTAACCAGAGACATTCTCACATGCTCATCTCAGTTCATCTATGCCTATAATACACTGGCTCTCAGCTGGCGAAGGGGGGTGTTAGTTCATCCTTCCACCCCCGGCCTGGATATCTGGCAATGTCTGGATGTATTTTTGGTTGTCAACATTGGCAGGGTATCACTGACAACTAGTGGGTAGTGGTAAGGGATGGTGCCAAACATCTTATAATGCACAGGGCAGCCCCACAACAAAAAAGCTTCTCTAGCCCCAAATGTCAATAGTGCAGAGGCTGAGAAACCCTGCTGCAACCACTCCCTGTCCCTCACTTAATTTTTCTGAGGTTAAATTTACATACACTGAAATGTATAATTTTTAACTGTACAGTTTCGACAAATGGATTTATCCATGTAGACCAACACATATGTTTCTGTATATACCCTTTTAAAATAAAATCACCTTTAACAGATTTTCTTCTATTCCTAGCTTGCTGAGGTTTTGTCGTTCTTTTAAAAAATGGTCATTTACATGTATTAAATTTTATTAGTACACTTTTTCCCCCCCAAAGGAGTGCTTAAAAATACCCTGGGTCCTTTTCCTGACACAACAGTGAGCTGCTTCCTCTGTTAAGTTTGTGCAAACGGATTCCATTTCTACTGTGTGCTTGGTCATACATACTGTGGCCAAAAGACTAATTAATGACCCTGCAAATCCCACAAGATTCTCTGAAAATCACAAACTAGCAAGAAGCATGACAAATACTGGTATGGTTCAGTTCCGCATGCCCTTGCAATTGCTCAGGCAGACTCTGGGGCCCAAAGAGAAATAATTTACTTTATAAAGTGATCAGGGAAAGAATCAAGAGCAGGAAAATGTCTCCTTTACTATTTTTGACACAAGTATTAAAATGCAATCTAAAATTAGGATCTAGTACCTTTGTGGCAGAGGCCTCTGAGATTAGGCCTCAATCCTTGACTCTCACAGCTTTTGTTAAACTTGGATTACAGCTGCTATAAGACTTGTGACAGAATCTGTTTCATCAAGACTTTTTTCTTTCTTTTTTTTAAGCAGGAGTTTTAACAATTTTTTTAAAAAATGTGGACCATTTTCTAAAGTCTTTATTGAATTTGTTATGACACTGCTTCTGTTTTATGTTTTGGTTTTTTGGCTGAGAAGCACGTGGGATCTTAGCTTCCCGACCAGGGACTGAACCCGTACCCCTGCACTGGAAAGTGAAGTCTTAATCACTGGGCCACAAGGGAAGTCCCAGAATCTGTCTTAATCTATGAACTTCTCTCTGGTAACTTCCAGTTTCCTGTGGTTTTGCTGCTTGAGTGATCATGCCTCCAGCTCCATGACTGCATGGGCTTCTAAGCCCAGATACTCCGGCAAGCACGGACCCCAGCTAAACCTGAGCTTCACGTGGGGATCTTTCAAGGGCCACGATGCCCTACAGTTCCTACTCATGGCCTCTCCACCCTCACCCGAGGCAGGGCCTATTGAGATCTATGCTCCCCTGCCACCCACTCACGTTTGTCTGGGGTCTGATGAAGTCAAAAGCCAGTTTCCAGATGGTTTTCTCATTCACATCTCAAAGCAGAATACTGGCCAAACTGATATTTTTCTGAAGATGCGGGCTTTTGGAGTCTGAGTTGATTATTTTAACATTCTTTTAGAGAAAGGAAAATCTGAGGAAAATAGATATGACATTGGATTCATGTGACAAGATGAAAATAGCATGGTTGCTGGACACTAAATCAGCTTGCAAGGCCTGGGCAGAGCTGCAAACTCATGGAAACATGTTCCCAATGAATCAACTCTGTTCCAGGGGCTTCATCAACTCTAGAGACTTGAGAAAATTAGTTTCTAGAGACCAGAAACAGAATCCAAAGCTTCTCTTGGACCCACTAAGAGCAACCACTCTATGTCCTCTCTCATCACACACAGCAGTGAGGTGAAGAGGGTCCCTGGTGAACATGTGCTCATGAAGCTGGACGTGCTGGGGCATTATTCTGCTGTTTCCTGAGGAGAGGGTTCATTCTGTGCTTATGACGTGCAAGCGGCAAGAATTTCCAAACACTGAAACTCTACACTCAGACGCAGTCGATTAGTGTCTGAGTCCACACAACCTCCCAGGACGTTTGCTGAAACAATGCTTCTGACTCTGCTAAGCTGGTCAGCCAGACAGCCCACGTCAAGCATTGACTAGATGTTTCCATGTGAGAAGACAGGCACTGACAGAGAAACAAACTATTAATAGTAAGAGCTGGCATTTCTCGAGGGCTTCCCATGTGCCTGATGTTGGGTCAAGCACTTCAATGCACTGTTGTTATTCAGTCACTAAGCTGTGTCTGACTCTTTGTGACCCCATGGACTGCAGCAGGCCAGGCTTCCCTGTCCTTCACTATCTCCTGGAGCTTGCTCAAACTCACATCCATTGAGTCAGTGATGCCATCCAACCATCTCATTCTCTGTTGCCCCCTTCTCCTCCTGCTCTCAGTCTTTCCCAGCATCAGGACCTTTTCCAGTGAGTCGGCTTTCTGTATCAGATGGCCAAGTATTAGAGCTTCAGCATCAGTCCTTGCAATGAATATTCAGGGTTGATTTCCTTTAGGATTGACTGGTTTGATCTCCTTGCTGACCTTCTTCAGTACATTATCTTGTTTAATCCTCACAACTACCCTGTGAGGTGGTACTGTGATTATCCCCATTTTATAGATGAGGAAACTAAAGCCCTTGAAGGGTAAGTAACTTGTCTAAAGACAAACAGCTGCTGGGTGGCAGAGACAGGATTCAGCATCAGACCTTAGTGATTCTGGAGCCCATAACCTTAAGGCTCACACCTACTGCCTTGCTATAGTGTAGGAAGGCCACTCACTTACAAAAAGAGTATAAAACATACAGCACTTATGAGATTCAAGAGATGCCTGTTATTCACAGGTATTACATCTCTGGCTTTGATACTTTTTGATGGACCCATGATACACCAGGGCACATGCTGACCTGCCGCCCTCCTGAGGCCTGACTCAGACCAGCACGGCCAAGGGCCCAGGGTTGGGGCAAGTCACGGAGCTAGGAGAGCTGAGCCGCCACCCAGTCAACTAATCCAGTGGAAGAGCAGGAGTTATGGAAATGCCTTGAATTATATATTCTCCTTACTTAAAAATGTAGTTCTTTCAAATATAGAAAGCAACTGAAATCAGTTCAGTATTGCTGAATAAAGGTATACAGAGGATTTATTTTAATGAATATAAAGGGATCATACATGATCAGTACATGAACAGTTTGCATCTAAGTAAGTGTTTTTAAATAATTAGGGGCTGGGGGACCATACTCAATATTTTGTAATAACTTCTAAGGGAAAAGAATCTGAAAAAGAATAGATATATGTATACATATAACTGAATCATTTTGCTGTACACTTAAAATTAATACCACACTGTCAATCAACTGTACTTCAATTAAAAACAAAGAACAACTAAACCTTCAAAAATAATGAGAATAAGGGCAAACTGAGCCTTCTGTTTACATCTGTATGAAGATTAAGGAGCTACAATTAAATGGCTTGAACAATTATAAACAAACAGAAAATGAATTAGGGGCTGAATATTGTTGTTTTTAAAGGAGCTTAAACTGTTCTCCAAACTCAAGCTGTTCAAATTACAGAGTGTGAACAGGTGGTATCTGAGCAGAGGCAACTGCCATGGTACCCAATTCAACTCAGCAGCGCTGAGGCAGCACCATCTATGTAGACATGTCTTGAGGCATAGAATTCAAGTGAGCAGGGTGGGGCCGGTGGAGGAAGACTTGCTGGGTGAGGTGAACAGAGCTTCTCCGTACCAAAAAGATGCGCCTGTCTTTGCTTGTTGCTCGTAGGCGGCCTCTGCCCCAGCCACTAGGACCCAGAGTAACCGAGAGCCACTGTGGCTCCCTCTGCCCAGATGCTTTTCTCCTAGTCCTCCTCCGGCCCCAGCTCTCAGAGGTGCCTCCTCCAACCATCCAGCCTAAAGCCACTACTCCTCATAGAACAGAGCATATACAGAATATAAATATGTAAAGAATATATTTAGGGACTTCCATGGTAGTCCAGTGGTTAAGAATCTGTCTTGCAATACACTTCCCTGGTGGCTCAGACAGGAAAGAATCAGCCTGCAATGCGGGAGACCCACGTTTGATCTCTGGGTTGGGAAGATTCCCTGGAGAAGGGAATGGCTACCCACTCCAGTATTCTTACCTGCAGAATTCCCTGGACAGAGGAGCCTGAAGGGCTACTGTCTATGGGGTCGCAAAGAGTAGGACACAACCAAGTGACTAAAACACTTTCACTTTGCAATGCTTGAACATGGATTTGATTTGTGGTTGGGGAACTAAGATCCCATGTGTTGTGGAGAAACTCAGCCCACATGCCACAACTACTTAAACCTGCGCACTGCAACTAGAGAGTCAGTGTACTGAAACAGAAAGATTCCACGCGAGGCAGGGAAAATTCCATGTGCTGCGACTAACACCTGAAGCAGCCGAATGAATGGGTAAATAAATATTTTAACAGAATACTTCTCTATAAAAATATGACTGGAAAATTCCACAGACAGTGAAGCCTGGTAGGCTACAGTTCATGGGGCTGCAAAGAGTCGGACACGACTGAGTGGCTAAGCACGTGGCACATAAATACATAAAGAATATAATGACTATCATGCTCCTAAGGTATTCTTTCAGATAACCTAGCTTTATACCCTGCATACTGAGGTAAAAATGATCTTCTAACTTATCTGTTACTTGTATGTTATCTGTCTTTTCTTACTAGAGTGTAAACATCATGAAGGAGAGGTCTTGTCTGCCTGTTCACTGTGGTATGCCCTGTCCCTAGAATAAGGCCCAGGTACTTAGGGGGTGTGCTCAATGGAAAAAAATGCTTTAAATAAATGGATGAATGAATTAAGCTGCCAGATCATCATTCTGTCCTCATACAGGGGAAACTGGTGGTTTTACGTTTACATAGTGCTTCTGGACTAGAAAGATATGCGGTCTGATCCACAATAAAAGTGAGGGGAACAGCCCTATACCAGCTTCACCTCACCTGTTCTGCCCCCACCATGCTGATTGGCTTGCACTTGAAGAGGTGGGTGATGAACTTGGGAATGAAGGAGCTGTGGATAAAAAAGAAGTGACGGATTAGGTTCATTTTCTCTTTGGTAAAGAACTGCAGAAATTTTTCATTTTTTAAAGTTCTTATACTTCCTTCTGAAGAAAATGGAGAATTAAAGTAGATATTCTTATGTCCTACCAGCATGGATTCTTTTTCTTTTTTTTTTTTCCCCCCTCTAATGAAAGCCCTGGTTTTATTTAGGTAAATCTGGCCTTGGGATGCTGGGGAAAAGCTGATTCCTCCTAAACAACAGAGGTGGATTCTAATTAGCCTTAGCCAGGCAGAGAATGGGGTTCCTTGGGTGACTGCTGCTGGTGCTGACAATTAGAGGACATGATCCAAGCCAGCGGGAAGGAAGGACTTCACTGCACAGCGGGGGCAAGACTCTCTTCTTTTTCAGCCTGTTTGTGTGTTTGGATTTAACATCTAGAGCTGTCATTTTCCCACTGTTCTAAGGATGAAGCCAGGCCCAAGGAGAGGAGGGTCAGTAGAGAACCTGGGTCCTTAGTAACATTGCTGAACCACTGCATCAGCCATCTTGGGATCTGTCCGATCTCCAGACTTCGGTTACATGGAAAAAAAAAATTCACTGCTTAAGTCAGTTTGAGTCAGGCCTTCTATGACGAGTAGCTGAAAACATCCTAATGGATGTGACAACCGAATATACATGAGGTGGTTATGGGATCTTAAATGCGAACATAGGAAATAATTGCTAAGGGAGTAACTGTCAGATCAGGGAACAAAATAAACAATCTCCAAAGTATTTACTGGGGACTGAAGGGCAACCTGGGCCAGGTGGATTGATGATGCTCATCTGGGGAAAGAGAATATAATTTTAACAGGTCAGGAGGGTTTTTTTTTTTTTTTTAAGAAAACCCTGCAGAGCCCTGAGTAGGGAAGGCTGAGTTGTACTGCTGCTGAACAGAAGGCATGGGAACCAGAAACGCCTAAAATCAGGCCAGATTCGAAGACCAGGAGAACATAGCGCCCATGGCCGAAAGCAAGACTTGGAGGCTGAGGTAAAGGCTGGCCAGCCTCCCCTCTCCTCACTTTACAAGCTGCTCTCAGGTTCATGCCCGCCTTTCTCTTTGCTCTCTCTACGTTTTTTCCAGAAGGTTTGTGCCACTCTGAGAGACCTACTGGAGAGCCCATTGGCATGGCACTGGCACCTCCACCCCAGCACATCCAAGACTCTGCCCTACCCTGGATCCAGGCTCAGAGACTAGATCTCCTCTGCGCAGGCATTCAAGTCAGAAGCCACAGACTTGCCCTCAACCCTGAAATCCAGTAAGTTCTCAGTTCTTTCCTCAAAACCCACACCCACCCTTCCTGACCCTCCCCTGGCTGCTGCCCTTCTCCTCCTCACTAGAGCTCTTTCAGTTGTTTCCTAACTGGTCTCCCAGCCTTCAGCCTCATCACTTCTAATCCATCAGCCATTAATGGGATTTATTTCAGATGCAAATATGGTTAGGACCTTCCTCTGATCACAACTCTTGCAGATAGACCCTCCTTGACTGTCTAGCCCCATCTCGCTGAGCCCTGGTACCTTGTGATTCAGGCTGGCTGGCCACATGCAGATCCTACGACTCTAGGCAATCTGAATTCTCTGTGCCTTTGCTCACACTGCTCCCTCTGCCCAGAATGCCTTCCCCACCACCTTGCGGGTCAGGACACACATGTATCTCCTGGACTCTGCTCAAGGACAGCTTTCCTGTGAAGCCTCTCCTCAGTCCCCTCCACCATACTCTGCAGAGTCCACAGACTCCAACCTAATAAATAACTTACCTGGTTATACTTATTTGCTGACATGTTTATTTCCTTCCACTTGACCGTAAGGCAAATGAAGCCAGGGACCACGTCTACTTAGTCAAAGCACTGAATTCTGCAGCTGGAACACAGTGGGTGCTCAAGGGGCTGCATGCTGAATGAACAATAAATAATAATGGCAGCAGCTAATACTTTTTAAATGTCGGCTTGGTACCAGGACTTTACCAGGAAGTTTATATGACTTCTCATTTTTTTTTCCTCCCAATCACTATTAAGAAATCTGTCTCATCATGCCCATTACTGAATGGAGGAGAATCCGCTGAGTGGATGAGGGAAGTCACTTGTGGTTCAAACAGTAGTTTCCACCAGGGGCATGATCTTGATGTCTAAATAGCAGAGACTGTTGTTGCTTCAGAGACCAACAGTGAGATAATAAAGTTAGAGGGAAAGAAATGTCAGCCCCAGAGGTCAGATCTAGGGGAAGGCCAGCTAACTGATCAGGAGGCAGTGACAGCAAGGGACTATGTGGCATGGATTCTTCCAGCTCTGAACTGGAGTCAGGCCAAAAAGTACGATGAGACTGAACTACAACTAGCTGCAACGGCACACAGTTTATAACCTAAGGTACTTCAAACTAAGTAGGTTTTGATCATGTGCTTCATCTGGCTCTGTGTGCTGGACTATAGGGGGAGGGGTGGGGAAAACATAAGGATCAGGGACACGTCTTTGGGGGAAGAGTTCCAGCAACGTGAGGGATAACTGCCAGGGGCTCCTCCAGACCCTCGCAGTGGTGGCAGTGACTACTCTTGGCTGAAGAAGAGTGTTCTCTCAGGCCCCATCTGAAGGTTCTGGTCTTCAGCTGGGATTTTACAGTGATGAGAGAGTACCATGGATTAAATTAAAGATCCACTTTCTAGATTACAGGTTAAACTTTTCCAGATGTGAGAGGTGGCATCCTATGCCCAGCTCCCCCAATATGGGCTTAACGTGGGAGCCAAGGGCATTGAGAGAAGGTGAGCTGGTACTGGGACTAGTGAAGTAAACAGATCCCTTCCTCGCTTCAACATCAGCTCCATCAGGCTCCTGTGCAACCGCACTGAAGATTCTTGGTTACAGTAAATTTTTATAGAGACGCTGTTCCTACTGGGAGTTATGGGGAGTGTCACAGTGTGATTTATCAGCAGGGCTTTTAACCTGCGCTAATGAACACCCAGAGAGTGGAAGGGGTGTCAGCTCCCAGCCCATCTGCTGTCCTGCACACATTAATGCCTCCCGGGAGGGTCCACTAGAGCCTTTCCTGACACACTGGGAACTAAAGCTCAGGCCACAAGCCACACCGTAATTGTTGCTCTTTAGGGGCTCGTGTGTGAGGGGGAGGGAAAGCCTTAGTTGAACACAAACTGGGAGAGATCTGGGGAAGACAGAAACTTGGAGCCCTAAACCGTCCTTGGGGACCTGGATGAGAATAACCTCACTTCAGTAGTTTGGACAGGGCCGTTCATCCTGAAGCCCTTCCCTGCGAAGTCTGCCAAAACGCTTGTTTGATAATTGGTCAGAGGAGGCACTGACCCTCCATGGTGTCCGGCCTTGGGGAAAACGGTGCTATGGCCAGATGCTGACTGGCAAAGGACCAAAACATCTCCCTGCTTTAAAACAACAAGCCAGAAGTATCCACACAGGAGGACGGGCAGGAGACACACAGCACAGTGTTCACTCCACATACTTGGCAATGGACTGGCTCCCTGACCTGCTCTTCCTGATTTCTGGTACCTTCCCTAGACTCATGGGTGTCCACAAGTGGATATACTCTGGCAGCCACAGTAATGAGAGCTGTGGGCGTGGAGGAAGAGAAGGCTCAAGAGAAACAGAACTCATGGTTCCCATCCTCAAAAGCCTATTATCCAGTCAGAGAGACAAAATACATACATGAAACTGCTGAAAAATAATTTTAATTATCCAAACCTGGGGGCAGGCAGGGGTACCAGTACGTCCACATGGTTCAAATGGCAGAAGCCCCCGACCCCTTTCTGCCTCTCTTGGGAGGTGGATGGTTGTGCTGCTGTTATTGTGATCTACCACATTAAGCAGCAAATTCAGTGTGGTTAGTATGCTTCTCTGGGGTACAGAAAAACTATTTGGATGGTGGGGACGTCTGGATTGGGTGCATGCTGGTGGTCAGGACGGCATTCAGAACCATCCAGTGATGCGGGTGCTCAGGACTTACTTTGCAAATTTAATGCAGAACTGCGTGAAGTATTTCCGCGTGGAGGCCAGGTTGTCACGGATGATGGGGACGTTCTGCTTAATGTGAAGGATGACCGAGGTGACGTAGGGGCTCTGGTCACCAACGTGCTCCACGTTCTGCCACTGCATCTGCAAATGGAGACAAGGCGGGACAAGTCTTCAGAGCCTGTGCGGGAGGACAGCGTTATGCTGGGGAAGGTGCAGGGACAGGTGTATAGTACGGTGATTCACAGTTTTTAAAAATTGAAGTATAGTTGATTTACAGTGTTGGGTTAGTTTCTGAATGGTTTTTATAGGTGATGCTCCACTTATAGTCATTATAAAATACTGGCCATATTCCCTGTGTTGTGCAAAAAAATCCTTGTGGCTTATTTTCTCTGCTTTCTTTGGTAGCTTATTTCTTCTACTTTTCTATCTAACTGAAAATTTCCATAATCAAACATTAGACTCTTACTCCAAGAGCAGTTGAGATTATGTAGGATTTTAAGGAAAGAGCATCTCTGTAAATATGAGGGGCAGGTCAGAGGTTAAGACAGTGCTGTGGGGAACAGGGCAGGGGCTGTGTGGATGGCAGGTTTGGGGCGTCATTGAGAGGTCCTGCATGGCCTCTGACCAGGCAGGCCGTGAACAAAATCAAGAGGCCTGAGACTTCCCTGGGGGTCCAGTGGTTAAGAATCCACCTTGCAATGCAGAGGACTTGGGTTCGATCCTGGTTGGGGAACTAAGATCCTGCATGCCACGGAGCCACTAAGTGCGTGCACCACGGTGGAAGATCCTGCAGGACACAATGAAGATCCTGGGTGTTGCGACTAAGATTGGACGCAGCCAAATAAGTAAACATATTAAAAACAAAATAAAAAAATGAGAGACCTGCTGGGCTCCAGTTCTCACAACCTGAGGACAATCAGGGGAAATGCTCTGAAAAAACATGCACAGTAAAGTGGAAAAAGAAGCAGTGGTGTAATCTTCCCACCACCTCACCCCGGAAACGTTGGAGAAGAGGGGCGGCACCAGCTCCCAGCCTGCTTCACACCACCGGCCAGGACTGAGATGGGGTTCTGCAGGGTCAGCCTCTCAGAAAGGAGCTGAGCTGCCTGTTAAAAAGATCCTGGGCCGAACACAAACTGTATAATATGTTCATAGAAGGAAGGCAGTCTTTCTGAGGCCTTGATGTTTCTGGCAAGAAAATACTATTTTTACAGAGCTCCTGGGGAAAGGAAAAATTCAGTCCTGAGAGAATGTGTTTAAAAGAATCATACTGTACACACGGATGATCCCCCAGCTCCTGGGAAGCTCGAATGACTCTCTGTTTTGTCCTAATGTTTCTTCACATCAACAGATATTTATGGCCTAAAAGCTTTGGGTCTGTGTAAGCAAAGAACCATGCAAAAGCTGGAAGACACCTCCATCTTCATTTTACAGATAAGAAAACCAAGGCCCAGGTACATGAAGTCTATGTAAGCTTTCATAATGAGGCTCCAGAAAGAAAAGGACCTCTAATTTTTTTACTGGGGGAAAGAATAAAAGCAAAGGATGTGGAGATGGTAGAAAAGTCTAATACAAACTGACTTTATATTCTAATGCTTTGGCCACTTCTAATGTTTTCCTCATCCTCTTCTGTTTTATTCAAGAGACTTCTTTTCCCATCTGATATGAAAGATGTGACCCATTCAAACAATGAACATCCTAGGGGGGCTTAAATGAGCTCACAGGGTGAGGCCAGAATTGGCAGGTGCTGTTACCATCTACACTTCATCGTCCACTCCCAGCTTGTCAGCAGCTCCGCGGCAGAAGGCCCCCGGGGAACAAACGCACAGTGAGCTCCGCCCTCCACCAAACGCAAAGCTTATCCATAGTAATGACTGCTCTTTTCCAAGCGGGCAGCAATTGACATTTCAACAGCTCGAAAAGTTCGTAAACAATTATCTAAGCACGATGGTTCTCCATTGACAGAAGACAACTACAGTGGGAGGTGGTGACATGCCCTGTCATCGGTTACAAAGCAACTCTGGGGCAAGACGGAGCTTGCAGTCTGAGAGTTCAAGTTCCTGCTGGAGAGCTGCCTCCTCTTGACCACCACTGGCCATGTTAGTATGTGTCCACACTGGGAATCTAGGTGAAAGATCCAATTTTCCTGAATACTTAGGCCATTTCAAACCCCATCAGTGAAGACAAATGAAGTACTGACAAAAGTCAAATGGATTCATGAGTTTCAATTTAAGTCAACCCAGGACTTCCCTGGAGGTCCAGTGGTTAAGACTGTGTTTTCACTTCAGGGTCAGGGGTTTGATCCCTGGTTGGGGAACAAAGATCCCACATGCCACTTGGTGTGGCCAAAAATTAGTAAAAATTAAAAAAAATTAAGCCAGCTTTGTGGAATAAGAAAAGAATTTAAAGTACTGGAAAACAATGAAAGTTGACATTGTTCAGACAAGTCTCTAAAAAATGAGCAAAGTACAGCCAGCAGTGATGCTGTCCGGCCACAGCCTCACACGGACGCTCTGCCATCTTCCCCCTTGATGACTTAGGGTTTGGGTTATAACTCGAATGTGCCAATGTACCTACATCAAGACCTACTGTGTGCAGGTCATTTGGCCTGGCATTTGGTACACATCATCTCCTTTGCTATTCAGACATGATCTTACTTACAGCAGTCTTACTGACAAGGAGACTGAAAAAGCTCAGAGAGAAGAGGCCCGAAGTCACTCAGCTGATCAATAGCAGAGTGGAGGCAGCCCAAGCCCATCTTAAACCCAAGCACTACACTGGGCTGTTTCCTAGACACATGTTAATTATTTCAAACAAACAAAAACAGTACTTAACTCAGCCTTAGTTCAAGGGGAGCCCAGTTTCTCACGGAGAAGCTAATGAGATACACAGTGATCAAGGGACATAAAACAGTAGCTTGCACTGGAAGAACAAACATCCTGCAAAGCCATTAGTGGAAATAAGACTCCAACTTTTCCAGGTGAACTTTGCAGCTGACCTTTAGAACTTTATACTTCATAGAACTCCATACTTCAAGGTTTTTCTTCTGCGCTTTTTGTTTAGCAAGTGGGGTGGGGTTGAATACCATTGGTGCTATTTGGACAAGAACAAGTTTGCAAAAGAAGCAGTAACCAAGCTGTAGGGTTGATAGAAACAGCAAGCAAGGAAACGATCCATTTACAATACCAGAGTCCCAGGGACCCCACACAGCCTCAGGGGGATGTTGTGGGGCTCAGGGCATTGCCAGCCCCTGTGTGTTTTGGTGCCTGTGGAAGGAAAGTGTGGTGGCCCCTCACAGGGAAGGCTGGGGAGATGCCCACAGCAGTAGAGACCTCTGATTCCCCCACTGATCAGAGGACGGAGCTCCACACTAGTTTACTACGGCATGTGTGTTTCTCCATGGCTATGTGAAACGTGCACAGAGGTCACCTGAGAAATTAATTTTCCTCAACCGAGAATTCAGAGTCTCACATATTCATCTTATCTCAAAACTAAAATTGTACAGAGCAGACTCAGACCTGCGGAGTCTGGGAACATTGCAGGCGATCAGAGTCTAGTGTTACGGGCAAGGCTGCTGGGATGTTGGCCCCAGGCACCCGCACATGCACACGCTCACACCTCATGTCTGTCCGGGCTACTTTTACTCACTCAACAAGCGTGTGCTGTTTTTAGGCACCTTCCCCAAGTATAGCACTGAACTAAGTGCTGTGTGGGGAATAAAAAAGAGGAAGAAATATTCTACCGAGCACCTACTATGTACTAAGCATCATGATCGACATTCTCCCATGAACCTACTGCTTATGACAATTATGCAGTGAAGGAGGTATTCTTATTCCTGCTTCATGGATGATAAGACAGATGTGAGGACAATCAGAGACTGGCCTAATGAACTGATAAGTCTGCAGGGATAAGATCTAGACATTGGTCTGACCAACTCCAAAGTCCCTGTTTCTTTCCACTTTATCATGCTGCTTTCCAAAATAAGTGTTATCACCTGAAATGAACTTGAAATTAAGGAAATTTGGGGCAAGCAAAATCTGTGTACAGATGAGCCTGTCCAAAGTAGAGGATGTGGTGGTGTTGATGGTGGTACAGAAGAGGAGGAAAGGATGACTCTTCTTACTTCTTCGCTCAGGGATACACATTCCTGAACTCTGAGAGGAAAACCAGTAAGATCCAGGATAGAAAGTGGAGCAATAAAGGCTTAAGATTTTTTTTTTTTTAATTCACTGCTGGGCCAATGGAAGGTGAATTTGTATAAGCTTTCTTACAGGTGATTTGAAAATATTTATCAAAAATTTTGGCATTTTACATAGTTTTAGATCTCTGCAATTCCTTTATGGCAACTAATCTGAAGATAGTAATTATGAATGCTCAGAAAACACACACCCACACAAAGCTGTCCATTGCTGGACTATTTATAAATGTGAAAAATTGGAAATAGCCTAACATCCATTAAAAGTGAAATGATCACATACATGTCAGGGGCAACAGATGACAGTACTTAAGATGAGGCAATCTAGAGTTGCCAGTCATGAGTCCTAATATTGTTCGTGCAACCAGCTAAATGCATGACTTGGACAAGTGACCAAACTCTCTGAGCCTCAGTTTTCTCAGCCATAAAACTGGGATGATGATAACCTCTATAATCTATACAGTTAATGAAAGACAGTGTATGGGGTGCTCTTACACAGTGCCTGGCATGTATTACTTCCATGGTAAATGTTAACTACTATTACAATTTTAACAGTAAATACTCTGTACTATGGAGTACTAGGCAGTCACTAAAAACACCACAGATTCAGCTCAAACGGCCCAGAAAACTATTAAAACCTGCAAAATGAGAAAGAGAGGTTATATACTATGTAAAGCATAAGCTTGTTTATTTAAAGATAAATGCATAGGGTTTTCCTGGTGGCTCGGTAACGAATCCGCTTGCCAATGCAGGAGACATGGGTTATGATCCCTGGTCTGGCAAGATCCTACATGCCACAGAGCAACTAAGCCCATGCATCGCAACTACTGAACCTGTGCTCTAGAGCCGAGGAACCTCAACTACTGAGCCCATGCACTGAGTTACTGCCCTAGAGGCCGTGCTGCACAAGAGAAGCCACCACGATGAAAAGCCCTCACACTGTGAAGAAAGAAAAGCCTGTGTAGCAACGAAGACCCAGCACAGCCAAAAATGAACATAGATAAAGAAAATATAGGCATAAGAAGAAAGACTGAAATATGTTTGTTAATTGGAATTATGGGTGGTTTAAATTTTCTTCTTTTTAAAAATCTGTGATTTTCTATAATGAAGGTAATTTGCTTTGGTCATAATGAAAAAAAATCTTTTATGAAGAAAGATGTG
Organism: Capra hircus; assembly: GCF_001704415.2. Taxonomy (NCBI): domain Eukaryota; kingdom Metazoa; phylum Chordata; class Mammalia; order Artiodactyla; family Bovidae; genus Capra; species Capra hircus. Next base: position 22,023,891 of record NC_030826.1, on the reverse strand, counting down.
CCTTGATTATAGGTGGTAGATGGAAATGAGGATTTCTTAACCATGGAGCCCTGTGAGTCTCCTGAAACAGATCTACATTTTAATAACTGAGGGAAATGAGAACAGATTTGAGAACTGTTCTGGCTATTTTGAAATGTCTTTGGGGAACAGTAAGGCAGCCTCCTAAATGAGTACATGTTCACGATCTTGAAATCTAATAGAAATTACTTGCCAGACTGTAAGGAAATTTAATTTGTTCAGTTTCTTCTGTTTGTTTGTTTTTTTTTCCCTTAAAACTACCATTAATGGGCTAAAAGCTAAATCTGTTTGATTCTGGACAGAGACTTAGATTCTTTCAACCTAGGGATGTGAGTAGCCCTAGGAAGAAGGACAGAGTGAGGAGGACCATGGGACCAATGGTTCCCTTTAAGGAAGCCACAGATTAAAAAAAAAAAATCCTACTTGTAAGGTCACACTCAGGCATACTAATTCTTTTTTTTTTTTTTTTTAAAGGAAACTTGAATTGCTTTCTTTAGCTTCCAATTTCTAGGAGGCTCAAGAATTCCAATTATTCTGGACAACAAAAGGAAATAAGACTGTGCTCACTGACCGTTTTCTGCCACATTCATTCTGCAGGATTGCAATCATATTGTTGCCCTTTCTGTTACACAACATGTACACATCAGGGGTTAAAAGCTACAATACATTCCACGGCTGAGTACCACTTTCTCTGACTGAACAGGCAAAGAAATTACACTGATCATCTGCATCTGGCAGAGACATACGAATTCTTAAGAATTCACAGAAATTACATTTAAAAGACAGAACTCTTCACATGGTTTCCACCAAAGCACTCCAAACAACTTCCTTTTCAAGAATCAGGAGACTCGGTTTTATTTCTGGCTTTGCTGTTATAAAGCGCTATGGCCTTGGACATATTATGAAGAAGAAAACCAAGTAACACACATGCCAGAATGATAATCCATTAGTTTTCTGGAGAAATGTGCAGAGCAGGCTGCAATACTTGGGTTGGCTGCTCAACCTGTTTTCTTCCCTGTAGGAAAGTCATGGTGTCAGACTGAGAAAAGCTGAAGACCAGTATCTAACAGGATGCTTCTGAATGCTTGAGGAGCTCATGGTCAAGTAAGCATGAAAACACGCTCATGTGAACCCACCAGTACTGAGCATACACTGTCACATTCTTCTGTTTTTAGACAAATTACTTAGGCTGATTTTTGCCTCAGTTTCCACATACGCCAGAAGACTAACTTACTCTGTAAGTGTGGTGTGTTACTGCACAGAGGAGAGACCTGAGTCTGAATTCTGGCTCTGCTGCATTTTAACTAAGAGATCTGATGAGTTTCCATTCCCTTATCTGCAAAACTGAGAAGGAACTAACACAGGAACCTTATATATTTGTCAGAATTAAACACGGTAATGCCTTTGGGTGCTGATTTCTGGTAAAGTGCTCCGTAAATAGCAACTTACTCATCATCTCACGGAGCTCATCTGAGAAAATAATGCAATTTGGGAGGGGAAAGCGGTCTGAAGGGTAATTTTGACATAACTCATCAATAACACTATCTCAACACTATCTCACTGTCTACAGGTTCAGAGAAACCACTAGTTTACTTGTATTGTGCTTCCTCCTTGTGAGTTTGGCCCGTTTAAAGCCGTTCCTGTGGATTTTCTACCAAATTTGCCCCTCTGTGTTCTTCTCTCCTTCACCAGCAGCAGGGTTTTTGCCCACAGCTGGGGAGCAAACAGCTAAATGTGGGCATTTCCTATTTCCAACTTCAGTCTGCTCCAGGATGCTCCTTGGTGAAGTAAGAATCCTGGCTATTAAGTACCACTGAGGATCATCACCTCATCCTCAGTAGCACCTGGATGTGCCTGAAGGCTTCAAGGCTTCTGTGATCCTGCCATTTATAAGATGCCTGAGTCTCCTACTGTCTGCTAGCTCTACCCAGCTAAATCTGGGCAGTAGAGTTACCACCTCTGTCTCACCTGGTCACCATTCTTTGGTGAAGTGAGTGTCTACAAACCTTTGTCCTGTCCTTTCTGCTTTCTTTACCTTCAAAGTCATTCCAGGAGTACTACTGTTAAGCAAGTACTGTGCTGTGCCGGGGAGATCAAAAAATGATTAAGACACAGCCCTCAAGTAGTTCACAGCTTAACAGGGGAGACAGATAGAAAAAATAATTGTACAACAAAACAGAGAATATAAGTGCCATGGTGTCTTGAGAGAGAAAGATACTCTGGATGAGACAAGACAACGGTGAGCCCGCAAGACACTCAAAATAGCTAAAACAATCTTGAAAAAGAACTAAGTTGGAAGACTCATACTTCCTGATTTTAGAACTTACTAGAAATCTACAATCATCAGACAATGTGGCCCTAGCATGAGAAAAGACACACAGATCAGTGGAATAGAACTGAGAGTCCAGAAATAAACCCATGTACTCATGGTCAACTGATGGCATCACCAACTCAATGGACACAAGTTTGAGCAAACTCCGGGAGAATGATAAAGGACAGGGAAGCCTGGCGTGCTGCAGTCCATGGGGTTACAAAGAGTTGGACACGACTGAGCAACTGAACAACAACAACAAGCACCTTGGAATAAAGTTGGTGACTTTCCCAGCGTTGCTCTGGGTAGAGTCTGAATCGAACTATTCAACTATTAAAAATGATGGAATCACAGACAAGAATAAACATTATCACGAGAGTTTTTTAAAAATCCTTGAAGAAACTACACAGAACAGAATGCAGGCACAAATCACAGGGTATTTGTTGAATTGGTTTGTGACCACTTGGCTTGTTTATATCTGGTCATTTCCATCACATGGATTTCATTTTGCTAGAACTCCAGAAGATTCAGACACAGAGTAATGGCCTCCCAGCTGCTGCGTTCCCACGTCTGTGGTTTTCCTGTGATATAAACAAAAGATTCTGGAGGTATGGTCTCTGTTAGTGTTTGCTGGTGTGGGTCTGGGGGAGAGATGGGTGGTGGGGGCAGTTTGAAGGAAACCCACCTAATGAAATGACAGTTCACATAAGCAACACCTGGAGCGTTAAAGCCCCTCCAACTGCTATTTTACTAAAAAGAAAAAAAATTTCACTCTTCCTTTGGTAAATGTAGAAATTCTTTCCCCAGCTGCCTTCTGACCTAACTGTGTGGCAGGGCAGGAGAGGAGGCAGCTGGAGCAGATCATGCTCAGGATGTCAGGAACGCTCACCAGCAGTGAGGCGATAATCAGAGCCTGCAGAATCAGCCCTCAGAGTCACATCTCTCTAAGAAAATGAGTGAGCCTCAGTTTGCCTACTCCCAGTCTTCTGCTTGTAAACACTTGGGTGCTGGAAATACATATTCACCTCTGATTGCTGAAAGGATCAGCCTTTTGAAAGGAAACTCTGTGACATCGGCTACTCAGGACTCCCCACTGAGCGTCATAAAAAAACCCCCGAAGCTTAAGTTTGGGTAGTAACCTCTCTTTTTCTTAAATATTTACAACCTACTACAAAACCAAATTCAGACCGAATGTCTCGCTTACACAGCCTTGTGACACGGCCACTCCTCCTGACCAGAGGGAAGGAGGGCTAATGTTTCTTGGCTCTGGGCCAGTCTCCATCCTCATAACGCTCTGGGAGGCAGAGCCCCCTGTTTCACATACCGATGAGGTAACCTGCACCCAGAGAGGCTGTTATTTGCTCAACACGCCCAAAGGAAAAATGAGAAGAGTTAGGTTTGTCTGAATCCAAAGCCAGTGTTCTTCACTGTACTCTGCTACTGGCCAGTAGGCCCCTGAGAAGTTCTGCAGAATTTGTAAGAATGCTACAAAAGTCTGTGACTCTAGAATAGGCACTGGCAACCTTTTTCTGTAAAGGGCCAGACTGTTAATATTTTAGGCTTTGCCAGCCATCTGGTCTGAGCTGCAATTACTTTATTCTGCTGTTGTAGCACAAAAGCAGCCACAGATAACATACAATGAATGAGTGTGGCTATGTGCCAATAAAACTTTGTCTGGCAGTGGGCCAGATGTGGCTCACCAGTAGTAGTTTGCCAACCACTGCTCTAGAAGGCTCAACGAGTGGACGGACGGCTTTGTGTTATTTGGTTTAGAAATCAATGAAAGGACTTTCCTGGTGGTCCAGTCTTTAAGACTCCGACTTCCTAATGCAGAGGCCTGGGTTTGATCCCTGGGCAGGGAATTAGATCCCATATGCCACAACTAAGACCTGGAGCAGCCAAATAAATAAATGTTAAGGGGGGAAAAAATCAATGAAGAATTGCTTATTTCCAACTTAATCAATCAACAAATATGACAGTCTTCTCTATTCTCTGTGGTCCATGCATTCAAGGTATTTACGTTAGGGAGAAAAGACATAGGCTAAAAGCCGAAGAACAACATGAGGCCACGCGTGGGAAATGCCAAGGGAGAGGCCTGGGGACTGCGGGCTGGCGGACGGGCCACCACATTAGAAAACCAGGGGTGGGACTTCCCTGCTGGTCCAGTGGCTATGACTGCACTCCCAACGCAGGGGGCCCAGACTGGATCCTCGGTCAGGGAACTAGATCCCCCATGCTACAACTAAAGATCCTGCCTGCTGCAAATGAGGTCCGCTGCAGTGAAATAAATATCTAAAAAAAGAAAAGAAAACCAGGCTCTGCAACCTGATCAAATAACCCTGCACAGTCACCAGAATTCAGTAAGAGTTGGAAAAATCTGAGTGGCAGGAACGAAGATGAGTTAGAAGGGACTGCCTTAAGCACACCACCACCCGGGCTTCCCTGGTGGCTCAGCTGGTAAAGAATCTGCCTGCAATGCAGGAGACCCAGGTTCGATCCCTGGGTGGGGAAGATGCCTTGAGGAAGGGAATGGTTACCCAAGCTAGGATTCTTGCCTGGAGAATTCCACGGACAGAGGAGCCTGGTGGGCTACAATCCACAGGGTCCAAAAGAGTCAGACACGACTGAGCAACTTTTCACTTTCACCCGTTCTGGGGAGGCCACAGGAAGGGTTTTCCGCACATGTCAGATGCTGAGCAAAGGCAACCTCTCCTTCAAACTCAGGAAACATACCTGCTTCCTGTCTCATTCCCAAAGGACAAACAACTAACTTCAGGTTCGAGATCAACTGAGCACCTGTGGAAACTCCTGGAGGGCTCCGTTCTCCTCCTGATTGGTGCTTTAAGCACTGGAGAGCCCACAGGAGCTACAGGTGAGGACCGGGAGAGACCACCTGTGCTCACTCTCCGATGTTCAGGAGGCAGCACTTCCTGAAAGCTTACCTTGCTCATGGCTGTAAGGGCGGGGTCGCAGGCAGCATCCAGGTCCTGAACCAACAGCTGAATGCTGCTGGAGATGACACTGCAAGTCAAACACACCACTGTGGTCATGGCTTACAGAAGTGACTTGTGAATGACCCACTGACACAGCCCCCTGCCAAGGTTTTAGGCACCTGTGCATAATCTAGCTTCACCATTTCATCAGAAAAACTCGAGTTTATTTCAAAATGGAATGAATGACGAGGAGGAGCATCTTGGCTCCACCCTTCTTTTAGCTGTGTGTCTGGTCTCACTCGGGTGTGTCCCCACTTGGTCAGGACACAAGATCCAGTGGCTCATCTCCCCTGCAGCTATGCCCAGGATCCCTCTTCACTTTTCCCAAAGTACACACTTGCCTAAAATATTTAAGTCAGACCTTGGAGGGAAAAAAAGGTTGAGAGAAAGAGAGGAAATGACCTAAGAAGAGGATCTGGATTTTTCCTCATTAAGTGGCCGATGAGAAAGCTGAAGCTTGTCCTTCCCCAATCTCATTTAAAGACCATGTCAAAACCCTGCCAGGTGGCACCAGGGCAGGAACTGATTCCAAAGTCTTTCATCTGAACTTCTTGGACAGACACCCTCCCACCCCAAATACATCCATGCCCTGCCCACTCCTCCACCCGCTTTCATGGCTAAAATCAGGTCGCTCAGCCTTTACATCCTGAAAACACTGGAGGTGAGGCTGGCCCTCTGTGGACTGAGGGGGGCAGACAGGAGGCCCTGGACCTGACCTTCCTGCAGGGATGGCTGAGGTGGGAAAGTTCTTCTTCCCTGTTATCCTAGATTGTTGTTGTTGTTTAGTCACTAAGTCGTGTCCAACTCTTTTGTGACCCCATGGACTGTAGCTCGCTAGGCTCCTCTGTCTAGGGGATTTTCCAGGCAAGAATACTGGAGTGAGTTGCCACTTCTTTCTCCAGGGGATCTTCCTGACCCAGGGATAGAACCCAAGTCTCTTGCATTGGCAGTCAGATTCTTTCACTGCTAAGTTACCAGAGAAGGCCATTATTATAGAAACTGTAGCAATAAAACCCCTGTAAGCTAAGAATGACTACATGTGAGGAGGCAGGATATGGGTCAGCTGCACCAACTTCTCAGGCTCCTTAGTGGCTTGTGAAGATATCCTGATTCAACAGAAGGCTCTGGGAACCTCTTAGGTTCTGCAGTGACCTAAGCTGATGTCCTGAGACGCACTGCTCTGGGCAGGGTGAGGGAAGAGTCTCAAGCAGAGACTTGCAAGTACGCACGTGCTGAATGTGTCCATTTCTCCAGTCAGATTGATTCGTTCAGTCAGACTCACGTCGACCTTCTCCTTGAGTTTCTCTTCCAGCTGATAGAGAAAGAAACACGCTTAGTGGTTATCGGAAGGAGCACCGTAGTAAGACCACTTCACAATTACCGAGTGTGATGATTCGGGTACCATTCTGGGCACTTTTCGTGTATGGGCTCATTTAATTCTCACGGCCTGTGAAGAAGACTCTATTATGATCCTCACTTGATAGATGAGGGTGTGGAGGCATGGCCTACCCTGCTCAGTGAGCGGGTAGGGAGGGAACTGAATCTCCTGCAGAACCTGCGCTCTCTGGCCCTGGTTCTCATGACACACTGACAAATTAACTAATTTGTTTTTAAAAGTTGTTTATTTCATTTTTATTTTTGGCTGAGCTGGGTCTCCTTGTTTTGCCGGGCTTTCTCTAGCTGCAGCGAGCAGTGGCTACCCTGTTGCGGTGCACGGGCTTCTCTCGGCAGTGGCTTCTCTTGTCGCAGAGCACAGGCTCTAGGCACACAGGCTTCCGTAGCTGGGGTTCACAGGCTTAAGTAGCCCCTCGACATGTGGAATCTTCCCAGACCAGGGATGGAACCCATGTCTCCTTCATTGGCAGGCAGACTCTTATCCACTGCACCATCGGAGAAGTCCTAATCAAATTTAATTTTAAAAAGACCCCCGTTTTTAGATTACTCCCTGCCCTGTGAATTGCAGGCTCACCTACTAACATTGGAAGCCTCTGGTGGCCTCTGGGGTAGGTGGCAATAAAATCAAAAGTCTTCCCTGAGCGCTGGGATGGACCATTCCCCCACCATATTAAAGTGTTGGGGATATTGAGGTAAACAGAAGGAACATGGTCTTTGCCTCCATCAGCCTACAGCCGAGGGAGGGAAACTGGCTGAGCTCCCAGCCGTCTTGAAGAAAAATACAACTGACCGGGAACTGTAAATATCTCAAAACATCCCAGGAATCGCTTCACTGAGCAGCCCCAAACCCATTTATCACAGAAACTCTATGAATAACGAATGTTTTGTCTTAAATTTAAAAATACCTCTTAGGGGTAGATAAATTAATGTAACTTTTTGGGAAGGCAATTTATTTAAAAAGCAAACATTTAAGTATACACTCTCTTTTGGCCAGCAATTGTGCATCTAGAAAGATATTTCAATGACTGATGAGAACAAGGTACAGAGATGTACAGGAGTTCTTTGCAGTGGCCTTGAATTCAACTGATATTTACTGACAGCCTATTCTGTGCCAGGATTCCCTGATGGCTCAGACGGTAAAGAAACTGCCTGCAATGCAGAAGACACAGGTTCGATCCCTGGGTTGGCAAGATCCCTTGGCGAAGGGAATGGCAACACACTCCAGTATTCTTGCCTGGGGAATTCCATGGACAGAGGAGCCTTGTGGGCTACAGTCCACGGGGTCTCAGAGAGTTGGACGCGACTGAGCGACTGATCTATTCTGCACCAGGCTCTGTCTTGATCTGTAGACAGATAAGACCCTCTTCTCATAGAGCTCACATCCTAGTGTTGTTTATATTAGTGAAAACCTACAAACAATCTGCACGTCTGTAAGGGACCGAGGAGACAAAGCATGGCACAGGCTCACAATGGCTTCAACCCGTCAGCTGCCTCTTCCCATTACGCTGAAAATAAAACCCAACTATCCCAGCTTCTAATTAGGATTTGGGTCCTCTCTAGCTCTCTGGCCCACATCTTGCTCTCCCCACCCTTGCCTGCTCGGCTTCAATTATAGTGAACACTTAAGGTTCTGGAAAACACTAGGGTCTTTTCCTTCCCAGGGCCTTGACACTTCCTGCTTCCTCTCCCTCTCCCTGCTCATCCCACCAAGCCAGCTCCCTTGTTTTGCCACTCCCCAGTGCCCAGACCTTCCAGGCAACCGCATTCCAACATTCAGGTCTCCGCTCCATTATCACCTCCTCTGGGAGGCCCTCCTTGACTACTCTGCCTCAGTAGGCAATCTCTATTAGCACTGCAGCATCTGTTTCTTTCCTAGAACTTCCCACAAAACTTCCTTACTTATATCATCTGGCTCCGCTATTAGTCCTAAGTTCCATGGTAAGAAATTTGTCTACTCTGTTCACCACTGTGAATTAATACCAAATATGGTGCCTGGTGCCTGATCAGTGCTTCATAAAGAGCTCCTGAAGGAATGAATGCCACACTCATGCAGCTGTTAAGAGTAAATGTGTTACAATTAATGAACTGATACTGACACATCATTGGCACTGTACTTTAAGTATTATTTTTCCATTCTTCATTGCTTGGAGTCTCAAGTCTCTTTGGTCTCTCCCTTCATTTCTTCTCCCATCCCCCCATCTCCAACCCTCTGTGTTTGTTCTTAAGGAAACTGGGTTGTTTGCCTTGTAGCTGTTCTCATGGTATGATTTCACTGATTGTATCCACAAGGTACTAACTGGCAAGTTCTTCTGTCCCTTGTATTTCCTGTAAACTGTAGCTTGATCAGATACAGATTTTATTTATTATTTATTTCTGGATGTGCTGAGTCTTTGTTGCTGAGCAGGCATTTCTCTAGTTGTGGTGCCTGGGCTTCTCATTATAGTGGCCTCTCCTGCTGTGGAGCCCGGGTTCCAGGGCACGTGGGCTCAGTAGTTGTCATTTCTGGGCTTTAGAGCACAGGCTCAATAGTTGTGGCACATGGGCTTAGTTGCTCCACAGCATGTGGGATCTTTCTGCACCAGGGATTGAACCCGTGTCTCCTCCACTGGCAGATGGATTCTCTACCACTGAACCACCAGGGACGCTCCAGATTTTTTTTTTTTTTTTTAAAGAAAACCCCTTCATGGAAAATCCCTGGTGGTACAGTGGTTAGAACTCAGAGCTTTTACTGCCGTGGCCTGGGTTCAATCCCTCGTCAAGGAACTAAGATCCCACAAGCTGCATGGCACAGTTACAAATAAAAGACAGAAAGAAAACTCCTTCATGATGACGCTGTGGTACTTCCATCAAGAGATACCTGATGTTTGCTTTTCTCTCTTTTTGTAAAGTCAGCAACCACTGATGGTCAATGCCAGATCCATTATTCCATTAAGGAGGTATAAAAGAATGCTATTCAAATTTTATCTTTTCTTCTTCATTTATTTGCTGAAAATCCGCTATAAAGATACACTACCCATTGTCAGTGATTTGGTTATCCTGAGCTACAAGTCAGATAGGCAAAGCAGGTTAAGAACGTTCCCTCTTTTTGCCAATATTCAATTCATATCAGTGATTTCTTAGTATCTTCCAATGTGGTAACTGAACTTTAAAAAATATCACTGTAACCAAATGGATTTAAACGTATTTGATGTTTTCCATCCACTGTAGCTAATACCTGTAGTGATACTTACATGTCTCATCTTTGACCAGCAGAGCTGGCTCCTGTAATCAGTTTCCTGGGGCTGCCATAATAAATTACTACAAACTTGGTAGCTTAAATCAGGCAGGTATCCTCTCCCAGAATCTGGAGGCCAAAAGCCCAAAGGTAAGGGGCTGGCAGGGCTGGTTCCTCCTGGGGTCTCTGAAGTAGCACTCTCTCATGTCTGTCCTCTCTCTGCTGGTGGTGGCTGGCAACCTTTGGTGTTCCCTGGTTTACAGATGCATCCTCCCAGTCTCTGCCTCCCTCATGTGGGCATCTTCGTTATGTCTTAGTGTGTTAAGTCTCCCTCTCCTTTCTAAAGGGCTCCCCTCATAGCTCAGATGGTAAAGAATCCACCTGCAATGCAGGAGACCCCGGTTTGGTTCCTGGGCTGGGAAGATCTGCTGGAGAAGGGATAGCCTACCCACTCCAGTATTCTTGGGCTTCTCTTGTGGTTCAGCTGGTAAAGAATCTGCCTGCAATGCAGGAGACCTGGGTTTGATCCCTGGGTTGGGAAGAACCCCTGGAAAAGGGAAAGGCTACCCACTCCAGTATTCTGGTCTTGAGAATTCGAGAATTCCATGGACTGTATAGTCCATGGGGTCGCAAAAAGTCAGACACGACTGAGCGACTTTCGTTTTTCACTTTCTCCTTTCTAAGGACACCGGTCATTGGATTTCGGGCTCACCCTAAATGCAAGACTATCTCATTTGAGATTCTGACTTATTACATCTTCAAAGACTCTATTCCCAAATTAGGTCACATTTACAGGCACCAGGGCTTAGGACCTGGACATATTGTTTTGTACCATAAAACCTGCTACAGCTCCTGAGTCCTTTTGATATGACTCTCACAGTCTTGCTTTTTGTATGATCTGATGTTCCAGGTTCATCTTGCACATTTCCTCAGACCTGGAATTAGTCATTTCTCTAGGAATGACTGGTTCCCTTCAGTGAAAAATGGTATTGAGAGAGCACAATATAGGTGCCAAAAATGTATTTACTTTCATAATCAGTAAAAATAATTTTCTCTAACAAAAAACTGGCTACATCTATCACTGAGTCATCAGAATGGTCTCTGACCTACTAATATGTCTAGAACTTCTAAGGATCTCCTTTAAAAAAATAATGCAAACCATATTTAGATGTTCTTTGTAGGATTACTCATAAAAGCAAAAACTGGAAATAGTATAAACAATTATCAGGGATACTGTTAAATGATTTATGGTATAGCCCCTTATTGGACTATTATGTAACCATAACAATGATGGCAAGAAAGACATCATAGCAACAGGAGAAATGCTAACACTGTGATGTTAAAAACAGGAGGATATGAAAGTGAATTAAGTTAATTATAGAACATATGAAACTATGTTCACGGAAAAGCACAGAAAGAAAGGCTCCAAATTGCTAATATGATTATTTGAGGGTGATGGGATTGAGAGTCATTGATTGCATAGTTCTTTTTGGTACCATGGTTATTTTACTTTTAAAATACCATATTTATATGTGTGTGTTTTTCTCTTTCTGCACACACACAGAGAATAGTTAAAATTGTACTTCTTCATCAAAGAACTCTGGGCCCTGCCTTGGAGGTCCTCATAGATACTGTTGTCCTGCCCTGGAAGTTCTCACACTAAACAAGTGGCTGTCTCTGGCTCCAAGGCCAAAACTTCACAGGTTATTCCCCGTGTGACTCAGTGTGACCATGTCCCCAAGCAGGACATACTACTGCCCCCGCCTCTGCCTGGCTTAACCTTAACTGTGAAGTTCTGGGGGGACCCTTCTTCTCTGGCCTCCTGTATTCTTGCTCTGGCTCACATGTGCTCCAAGCTATAACTGTCTGAACCGTAAGTCATGCCTGCCTTCCTATGATCTGAGGTGAGGTGAAGTCGCTCAGTTGTGTCCGACTCTTTGCGACCCCGTGGACAGTAGACTGCACCAGGCTCCTCCGTCCATGGGATTTTCTAGGCAAGAGTACTGGAGTGGGTTGCCATTTCCTTCTCCAGGGAATCTTCCTGACCCAGGGATTGAACCCAGGTCTCCTGCATTGTAGACAGATGCTTTACCATCTGAGCCATCTAGGCATGCAGAAATAAGAAATCCCAAAAGGGAGGAAGAAAAGAACCTTTCCCAGTTATTTTCTTTCTCTTGACCTTAGGTGAATTCCAGAGCCAACGTGGAAAGGAACTTCTAATCCCATGCTGAAGGCTGAATGGAAAATTCTTCTGGGTCTTCCTTCTGCTAATGGGAGCTCCAGCAGGGGCATCACCCTTTCCTGCTTCCCGGTTCCTGAACGTCAGCATCCAAACAATGGTTATTTGTTTCAGAACAGAGAATGCTCCATAAATTTCAGGAGACACATAAGAGCCCAGAGGGTTTTTGGTGAGCCTGGTAACCCTCCTGAGAACAAAACCAGTGGTTGTGACTCAGCACAATCAAGTCTGGGGCCTAGCGTCACTACAGTCATTACTGCTTTTCATGTATGGGAGACAAGGCTACGACCTACTTTCAAGAGGGCACATCATGCCCTCGGAGTGGCTTACACAGCCCCAGGGAGGAGGCCGGTCAGTCTCGCCCAGCCTCCTTTTAACGTGGTCCTTCTGCGCAGTGGCTGCTGGGGCAGTCTTCTGGCTGGACCTCGAGTTGTTTCCTGGGGGAGGCCAGCAGGTCTGCCTGGGGTTGTGTGGTCTCCTACCTGAGCTTGGTGGCCCAGACAGCTCAGGAAGAGGAGGGGCATGTGGGTGGCCGGGGTGGCTCACCTGCTGGGTGGTGGCCAGGCAGTACTCTGCAGTGCTCAGGATGCTGCAGATGAGGCCGAGCTCCTCCAGGGTGAACTTGGCCGCCTCGGAGCCCTCCTTTTCCTTGAGCAGGCTGCTGATGGTCAGCCCGCCGCTGCTGCTTGTGGTTCTGAGGAAAAGCAACAGGAACTAGTCAGGCCGGGACTTCTCCCTGGCTTCCTGACCTGGAAACAGCACATCTCAAGAAAAAGAAAAGGGGGAAGGAAAGGCTGGACTTGGCCCTAACAAATCCACACACAATGAGGCCCTTCCGAGTGACCTGATCTTGACGGTCATGTGTTTAAACTCTCTGATCATCAGAAATAGGAAGAGACAATCCCAACAGTGAGCCAGTTGTCAGTCATATTAACTACGATGACACTCAGGCTCCGAGAGAAGGCTGCTGAGCGGCTTCTTTGCTTAGCCTGGAATTTCCTGATCTGCACAGCTCATTCAGGATCACCCAGAGCACAAGAGCTGGTTCCCCAGTTGTTTTTCTCAGTTAAGAAAATTCTGCCTGGGAATCTGTCCTTGTGGAGGGGTTCAAGAGTGAAGGTTAACACACGGCTCCTGGCCAAAGTCCTGACTGCCTTAAGAAAGACAAAAGCATCTCATCTCTTCCTATTGATCTAATCATGTGATCACAATATAGGAAAATGCAGTTGTAAGAATTAAAGATTTTAAAATTAAAAAAAATAAAATAAAATAAAATAAAATAACTTCCTGTAGTTGTAAAATTTAAACCGTGAGATTCTACTTTTTTTTTTGGCCATACTGTGTGGCATGCAGGGTAGCTTAGTTCCCTTACCAGGGGTCAAACCTGCACTCCTTGCAGTAGAAGTACGTAGTCTTAACCCCTGGACCACCAGACAAGTCCAATATTCCACTTTTCAGAAAGACAGAATTCAATGACACTTACCTTAAAAAAAAAAGAAGATTCTTTCCCTTCAAAAAAAAAAAAAAAATCCTAAACTTGCCAGTCTTATTGGTAATTAAAGATTTGAAGACATCTTAATTTTTAGTACCTCTAAGGGTATAAGGTCCGTCTAGTCAAGGCTATGGTTTTTCCTGTGGTCATGTATGGATGTGAGAGTTGGACTGTGAAGAAGGCTGAGTGCTGAAGAATTGATGCTTTTGAACTGTGGTGTTGGAGAAGACTCTTGAGAGTCCCTTGGACTGCAAGGAGATCCAACCAGTCCACTCTGAAGATCAGCCCTGGGATTTGTTTGGAAGGAATGATGCTAAAGCTGAAACTCCAGTACTCTGGCCACCTCATGCAAAGAGTTAACTCATTGGAAAAGACTCTGATGCTAGGAGAGATTGGGGGCAGGAGGAGAAGGGGACGACAGAGGACGAGATGGCTGGATGGCATCACTGACTCGATGGATGTGGGTCTGAGTGAACTCCGGGAGTTGGTGATGGACAGGGAGGCCTGGAGTACTGCAATTCATGGGGTCGCAAAGAGTCGGACACGACTGAGCGACTGAACTGAACTGAACTGAACTGAAGGGTATAAGGACATGGCCCTCTCTCCCACTATGGGTTAGGAGCAACTGTATAACCATTTTGGAAGTATATTTCAGGAGCTTAGAAAAAATCTTTAGATTGTTTGACCCAGTAGTTCTACCTCTGTTCAAGGATGCTTCTCTGAGTGTTATTTGAAATACCAGAATAGCGAATCCAATGTAAATGGTCAATTAAGAGAATGGTCAATAAAAAAAAATCTCAGAAGTTAACTCAGGGTCCTCTGCATGTGGGAACATCATGGCACCATGATATTCATGACATTCAAGAAGGGTCTTGACTGGAACTTCCCTGGTCCAGTGGCTAAGATTCTGCACTTCCAAGGCAGCGGGCCCAGATTCGTTCCCTGGTCAGGGAACTGGATTCTGCAGGCTGCAACTAAGAACCGGGTTGCAGTCAAGTAAATTAAAAAAAAAAAAAGGTGCCTGGATGAATCTTTTTACTATGCTAACTGTTTTCTGCTCCTCTCTTCCGTGTGGGAGACTGACTTCCACAGATGTATCTCCCAGGCTCCCCGGCCCTCTGGTCTCCTGCTGGTTTCTGCCAACAGCCACGGCCGCAGCAAGTCAGAGAGGTCGAGCAGAGAGGAGTCTGAGCGACAACGAGCCCTCCTGCTCCCTCTGCTTCAGCATGGTCCTGGCAGTGACCACCTTCGACCACAGTTCCATGGGGCAGCCCTTTGCCCACAGCCCCAGCTCTCAGATGAATTTTAAGGTAGAACAATTACCCAAGTGTTTGGATGCTTCAGAGTCCTCCGCTGGTTCCTTTCACTTGCCCCTACTGCTCTAAACAGTTGCTTTACTGCCAATATACCCCAGCCATGTGCCATTTGTTTCCTGCTGTGACACTGACTAACACACATGGAAAAATGCACACAGCGTGAGGTTAAGTGAAAGCAGCAGGGTACAAACCTAACTGTAAGCACTGCAGTCCCAATTCTGTCAAACAAATAAGCAAAAGCACACAGTTGCACACACGACATATATAAACAGGGAACAGAAAAATGTATACTGAAAAGCTCAATTTGTCTTCTCCGGATGGTGGTTTTTTTTTTTAAATCTTCATCTTTGTGTTCTTCTGTGTTTTCCAAACTATAACAAACTTTCATTATTTTGAAAATCAGGATACCAGTTATTAAAAATTTAAAAATAATGTTAATCATATTCAAAGAAATCCTCATTGGTGAACCATTACCTGTTACTTTAAATGTCTTGCAGAGCCTAGGGCTCTTCCTTCCTCCTAATGCTGTAAAACTCCTATATGTGACACATTTTAGTGGCCATGGCAGAAGCTCGTTCCAGAACTGCTGAATTTAGCTATGGGGAAGACCTATAATTACTCAATTCTGAAGCACTGCTTTAGATCATATTCTCTTATAACAGAAATTACTATATATCCCAAGTATCTCTAAAATTCTAGTTGAACAATCCATTTTATTTCAAGTGGTAAGAAATATGGGCTTCCCAGGTGGCACTAGTGGTAAAGAATACCCCTGCCAATGTAGGAGACTGTAGAGACATGAGTTCGATCCCTGGGTCAGGAAGATCCCCTGGAGGAAGAAATGGCAACCCACTCCAGTGTCCTTGCCTGGGAAATTCCATGAACAGAGGAGACTGGGGTCTTGCCTGGGAAATCCCATGCACAGTCCATGGGGGTCTCAAAGAGTCGGACCCTACTGAGCAACTGAATACTCACACACAATAAAAAATATAACGATGTTTTTGTGCCTCAGAATAATACACACAAGTCACTATAATTAGGAGTTCTGCTATACAATGACCTCCCCACAAACCCCACAACACTTTTAAATATTAGGCTCCATCTAAGACAGCAGGATGTCATAAATGAGACTCTGGCCTCAGTGAAACTGCCCTTCCTATTCGAAAGCCATCTCTACCATCACCCCACATTTTTTTTGCAAAGTACCTATCCCTGAATTACTGAATCCACGTGAACGAAATCCATCTATAATGGGACTGACATTCTGGAGTCCACCATACTAGGATATGACCTATGCTGGTAGCCAGAGCAGGCATTTCCTGCGATGGTCCTGATCGGCTAGGGGATCCCATTCGAGAGGAAACCATCTCAGACCCTTAGAAACTCCATCAGGGGATTTTCCTGATATTCTTAGCAATTCAGTAAACAACTTCAGAATGGATTTCCTCAAAGATTTCCATATTTAGGTATATTCAGAAGCTTACTTCACCACTCACACCAGGAAGAATGGGAACTCACTTGGGCAGGTTGCCAGAGAGGATTTTCCAGGCGTACTCGCGGAGGTACTTTTGGAAAATAGTGGTCAGGGCGATCATGGGCTCCCCAGTACTTAGCTGTGAGCACTGCACCATGCACTTCTTGTAGTAGACGAAGAGGTCGGCGCAGCTGGGGAGCACAGCACCCCCCTCGTCCGTGTTGGGCTTAGGTGGGCCCTGGGCCTTGAAATCGGCCACAAACCGATCTATCAGCTCTCCAAGGTTTCTAGGAGGAAGAAAACGTGAAATGTCATTTTAGTTCAACAAGGAGAAAGCAATTGTGCTTGACCACCACCAGGAAATCATTCCTCATGCTTGTTATACTGAAAACTGGACCAATTTTAGTAAATCAAAACCAAATATTATATGATATCACTTATATTCAGAAATGAATCTGTTCACAGAAACAGACTCATAAACAAAACAAACGTCTGATTATCAAAGGGGAAAAAGCGGGTGGGGAAAAATTAGGAGCATGGGATTAACATACATACTACTGTATATAAAACAGACAATTAGCAAGGATTTACTGTATAACACAGGGAACAACATTCTATATCTTATAATAACCTATATAGGAAAAGAATCAACCTATATAGTCGAATCACTTTGTTGTATGTCTGAAATTAACACAATAATGTGAATCAACTATACCTCAATAAAAAGTAATTAATTTAAAACACTAAAAAAATTGGACCTATCTTTATCAGTATCATCAACCAAACATCACCCTCCCCCATAATAACATCAATGACAAAATTTGGCATTTGTCTGCTGCTTTACACTTTTCAAGGCATTCCATGGTCACATTTGATCCCAAACCCCTGGAGGAAAGAAAAGGACCCTCTTTTTTTACTGGACCCTCTAAGAGATGACAAAATGAAGGCGTGCAAAGTTGGTCACATAATTTAGTGGCAAAGCTGAGCCTAGAATCTACTGCTTAGCTGTGTGCCCTGGTCCTAGTACCATATTAGTACCAGCTTCTGTTGCCAGAAGTGAAACCCTACATCATGACAGTCATCATTTTCTGAACACTTATGCTGCACAGCATTTTGTAAGCATCACTTCATTGAACTTCACTTGATCATTACAAATAACCTTATGACCTAGGGACTAACACTAACCTCCTTTTTACAAAGCAAGGAACTGAAAAGGACCTTGTCCAGAGTCATACAGCCAGACAGTGGGGGGAGTCAGGATTAAAAACCAAGCAGCCTGCCTCCAAACCTCATGGTTTTTACCCACTCTACCCTGCGCATGCATGCATCGCTTCAGTTGTGTCTGACTCTTTGTGAGCCTAGACTGTAGCCTGCCAGGCTCATCTGTCCGTGGGATTCTCCAGGCGAGAATACTGGAGTGGGTTGCCACGCCCTCAGGGGATCTTCCCTACCCAGGGATCAAACCCATGTCTCTTACATCTCCTACACTGGCAGGCAGGTTCTTTACCATGAGTGCCACCTGGGAAGGCCTCCACTCTACCCTACTACTCCTTAAACACAAAAAGTATAATGTCAGCAAATACTTAGACATCATTAACCTAAAGGTGGGCTTCCTAGGTAGCTTAATGATAAAGAATCCATCACCCAAGCAGGAGACGTGGGTTTGATCCCTGATCTGGGAAGTTCCCCTGGAGAAGGAAATGGCAACCCATTCCAGCATCCTTGCTTGGGAAATCCCATGGACAAAGGACTGTGGCAGGCTATAGTCCAAGGGGTTGCAAACAGTCGGATACAATTTAGCAACTGAAAAACAACAATGACCTCAGGATTCCCAGCAGATAGATACCTAAACAAAGAGGAACTGTAACGAAATATTCTTTACAAAAAAATGCTTTCTTTCTCCTTTAATGTAGTTTATTCTTACAACTTCTGGAATTAAAGGTGCAAGAAATTCTGAGAGGAGAGAAACTATTGAGCAGCTCCAGGCTTGTCCCAGGTCACGGCGGTGATGATGGTTTTAATTTTCGCCCACTTCCCATTCGAACGTCACTGAGTTTGCCTCAGTCACGTTGAGTCATCACTGTTCGAATCCCACAGGGCTGTATTAATTGGTCCCTGCATAGCTGTGCTGTATGAAACATGGGGAAGGGGAGGGTGTTCCCACCGCCCTGACATTCTGCTTCTTTTTAGGTTACTGTCTGAGGCTACAGGAAACCAGCTGTGCTTTTTACATGTATTTATATAACTGTCAGGAAGAAAAAGACAAGAACCACACGCAGTATCAATTAGCACGAACAGGGGAAGATTGATACTTTACCCAAAAGCTTTTGCTACTAAGAGCTTATGACATCCAGATACAGTCACTCTGCCCTCAAAGGACTTCAGGCCTAGGCTGGTGCACTATAACGGTGGCGATGGTCAGCAAGCCAAGGAGGAGCTTGACCTTGGAAAGCTCCAGGGTGACTATCCCCCTTCCTCACACCCTCTTCTTGCCTCACCTTTCCATTTAATCTCCCACTTCTCCTCCACAGTGTCCCCACGCTTCAGCTGGACTCCCCTCAGCTGCCCCTTCAGCTCCATCTCTAGCCCCTATCTCTGCGCCTTTGCCTGGATGCCTTCCTTGGTGTCTCTCCCGTCGCCATCTGTTCACTGCCCTCCTAGCTCAGCTCAGGGGGCACCCAGACAACCCCTACTCACACCCTTTCTCTATATAATTGCAATTTCTGGCATCTGTAATGCTTACACTTAAAAAAAAAAATACACTACTATACAGTGTGAGGATGTCACTTATTCTGGAAACATGCTGACCTCCCATCCTGAGCCTGCAGTGGGCAATGCTCATCAGGAATGGCTGTCTTTCTCACTGATCTCCGGGGTAAATTCAGATCCTTCCTGAGACAGTCGTGTAGCCAGTCCCTTCTTATAAGGTGAAGCTGGTACAAAAGGTGAAAGCTACTTGCTCTACAATGGTAGAATCTTATTCTCTGTGTCACGCATGTTATTGCAAGATTCTTGAGAGCAGGGATAAGGTCTCTGTTACTTCTGCTCCTCCTGAAACTCATCTTCAAATTATGTTGGTGCCCAGCCTCTACATCTTGTCCCTAAAGGGTGGGAATGGAAGGGCGAGGTGCGGGCGGGGCTGCTGCACAGAGGAGAGTTCAGAACAGCAGGCAAGGCTTCCACTAGAGTCCTTCTATGAGAGACTCTAACCTCTGGGTCCATGGTACCTACCAAAACAGGGGCCAGAGCTCTGAAGCATTTTTACTTGACCCTCTCATCTAATCCCCCTGGAAGCTGAAGCCAGGATACTTCTTCATCTACCTCCTAGTTCAGAGTCACGCTGATGAGTAAGACTGTAAATCGATTATGATCATAGAACAGAGACAGAAATTTCCTCATAAACAAACCTCTAACAATCTTCCACATTTTGCAGGATGTTCACTGGGTTATTTTGGACACTGTTCTCTGGTGTGAATGAGAAATAAACCAGTCAGAATATCCCACCTCTCTCTTTCACCTAACACTCTTCATCAGCACGCTGCTATGCCACTCAAGACACTGGAAAACGAGCAATCAAGTAGCTTCACAGAAGAGGAAGAGTCACCTGGATGGGAAGGGCAAGGTGCATGAGCTGGCACAGAGGGTCCAAACCAATCAAAAACGGATGGAGCACTTAGTATGTGCAAAGTGCTGTGGGCTGTATTGGATAAAAATGAGTTCACCTAAAAAAAAGCTACCATTTCTTCCAGACACCAAATGCTACCCTGAGTTTCGGCATGACGTTATAGGAAGAGCTACTGGAGAAAGGGGCATGCGCATGCTGACCTGTTGAATGGAATCATAGACTTGCCCTTTATGCCCGAAAGCAATCACAATCAAATAAACGTTTATAAAGGGTTAAGTCCTGCTCATGGCGCTGTGAGGATAAAGACACAGTATCCTATTAGGGGTGACAGGACCTTCATGCTTATGATCTTAAGATCTCAAGATGCCAATAAATTGCCAGTTTTGCAGTATAGACACTATAAACAATTTGTTTTAGACAAAGAAAATATGAGAGGAAACTAGACAGAAAATTCCACAGCAGATTCAGGCGAAAGAATAAAGGCCTAGAGTCAGAAGTATCAAGGACTTCCCTGGTGGTCCAGTAGCTAAGACTGCATGCTCCCAATGCAGGAGGCCCAGGTTCAGTTCTAGTACACATCACCCATAAAAATTTCTTAAAAAAAAAAAAAAAAAGTACAGAATACGACGGACGGGAAGAAGGCGCTGGCTGGCCAAGGCAGAAGATGCCTGCAGCTAGGTTCATACACATCTGAATTCCCACAGCAAACTGGTGTCGCACCTTTCACCCCTCCACGCTGTGTTCCAAAATGGTTTTTCGGTCTCTCTCTGACCCTGGGCTGTAAGCCTATAAACTAGGTACCTTGCTGCATGCATTATAAATACAATCTCATTTAATCCTCACAGCAGCCCTGATCAGAAGGCATTAATACCTCCATTTTAAAAATGAAAAAACTGATGCTGAGAAAAATAATATAACTTGCCCTAGGCCACAGAATTTATTGGAGCTAGAATTGAACTGGGGCCTGACTCCGAAGCCAAGCTCTATCAACTACCCGAGGCTTTGATTTCAAATCTCAAAAGTGCTATACAGACCTGTGGTGTCACAATGACTGCTCAGATTCACTTTCTCTCCAGCTTAAAGAAAGACATCATGGGTGTGGATGAGGTCTTTTGCCTTCTTCCTGTAACTTGAGCTTTTAAGCCAGGAACTGTATAAGCATTTCGGGGGAGCCATGTGAAATACTGCTGGGAGTGCCACTGATACGAAAAACCACCTGGGAACAAAGACTATTTCAGAACGATGGCAATAGAGGGAAAGATTAAAACACAGACAGAAAAACCACACTGCAGACCAAGCTTAGGTATGGATGACCAAGGCTGTTTTTCCTGGTGGATCTGCAGGCAGCATTCACAGAAATGGTGTTTTAATTGGAAAGTACAGGAGAGATGGCTCCAGAAGAGGAAGATGGTAGTCAGAAGAAGTGGGCAAGAGGATGAGTGTGGGCAAAGCAGCTTAAGACCCCAGGAAGTTAGAGAACTTGTTCATCCAAGGGTACATGCAAGCTTCCCAGGTGGCCAAGAGGTAAAGCTGCCTGCCAGTACAAGAGACATCAAGAGATGTGGGTTCCATCCTTGGGTCGGGGAGATCCCCTGGAGGAGGGCACAGCAACCCACTCCAGTATTCTTGCCTGGAGAAACCTATGGATAGAGGAGCATGGTGAGCTACAGTCCACAGGATCACAAAGAGTCAGATACGACTGAAGCGATTTAGCTCACATACACCCATTCCTTTTGACTGGGGCAGGAGGGTTGGCTCTGGTGTGGTCAGTGGGGTTGGAGAGCCCCAACCCCAGATAACCCAATGGAGCAGATAAATAACAACATGGACGATACTGGGAACAAGTTTCTCACGGCTGTAGAGAGTAGTTACAGACATGGGAACAGGGAGACTCCAATAACCCCTGTGGTGTTAGGTTAGAACTGGAGTTACTGGCATAGACTGATGGGTTTAAATATATAAACAGGTATAAAAGGATAAAAATATACACAGATATACACATACATGTATTTCTTAGCTCTCTCAGCGTGGAGAGCCTAGAAGCACGGTACTCAAGCAGTAATGAACAGACCTGATGACCAGCACTTAGTTTCTAAACATCTCCCGCCAAGGGAACAAGGGATCCTGGAAAAATGGATGACTCCAGGGCTGGGTTAGGAAAGTACAAGATGAGCCTGGTATATTTTGCTGTGCCAGAAAGAAAGTGCTCAAAACACACTAGGGGCATACAAAAAGGGTGGAAAACCAGCTGGAAGGGGCCAAGTCAAGGACAATTTGACCATTAAAACAAATAATGATGGATCCTGGAAGAGAAGAAGGACGTTAGTGGAAAAACTGGTAAAATCCAAATAAGACCTGGAGTTAAGTGACTAGTACTGTATCAGTGATAACCAGCTGGTTTTGATGATAACTATACTACAGTTATTTAAGATGCGAACATGGAGTTTATGAGAGGGAATATGGAATATCTGCACTATTTTTGAAAATTTTTTAGGTCTAAATTTATTCCAACATAAAGTTAAAAGATAAAAAGATAGTAATGGCTATAAACCCACTGAATAAAACAGGAATCCACATGTCCATGCTGATAAATAAATGGAGAAAAGATAAAGCTGTTTCTTAAAACAGAAGAAATGATGGGATTAGAAAAGTAATTACTCGGCAACTCTCTAAGTAATAAAGGATTCAGACAAATGTCATTAACGAATGGTAAAATAAATAAGTAAAATATGAGAAAGAAGCTATTTATATGGGTTCAAGGTTAAGTAATTAACACTTATTAAACACTTATTAATTAACCTGGCCAATGCCATCTAAACCAAGTAGTAAAAATGAGCAGCACAAGTAATGAGACATGCTGACGCTGTATGTCTCATGATAGGAGTCACTGAGAGAAACACAGCACCACTTCTGTATGAATCATGACTCACGAGTCTGCATCAGTCAGAACCAGACTGAGGGACATTCCACAAAGTAACTGGCCTGCACTCATCAAAAATTTTCAGGCTATGGAAGATAAAAGTTATTCTTCTAGATGGAACCAAGAGTTGTGACAAATAAATGTAACCTGCAATCCTGGAATGGATTTGAGATCTATAAAAAACAGGATTGGGACAAATGGGGAAAGTGAATGGGGTTTATGGATTCAATGCAAGTGCTGTGTCAACGCTACCTTCTTGATTTTAATGACTACACTGTGGCTATGTGGGGCTGTCCAGGTGGCTCAGTAGAAAAGATCCGCCTGCAGGAGACATGGGTTTAATACCTGGGTGGGGAAGATCCCCTGGAGAAGGGAATGGCAACCCACTCCAGTATTCTTGCCTGGAAAATTCCATGGACAGAAGGGCCTGGTGGGCTACAGGCCACAGGGTCACAAAAGAGTTGGACATGACTTAAGACACTAATAAACAAACAAACAAAACACAATGTGCATATATACATGAGACTGTGTCTGTCTGTGAGTGTGTCTGCTCAGAGGTGGGAGGGACAGCTGTTAATGGAAGAATCTGGGTGAAGGATACATAGGAGCTCTGTGTACAATTCTTGGAACTCTTCTGAAAGTTAGAAGTTAATTCAAAACAAACGATAAGCAACGTCTGTTTACAGGAAACTCTAGGCTTGACCAAGCTAGAAGCGGTGGCAGGCTCTATTTCAACAAAAGCTATTACAGAGAACTCAGGAGAATGGGCAGAAATGGAGTCACTAGTAATTTCTCAGCCTGAAAATGTCACTGAATGGAGTGAAGAAAAAAATGGTTATGGAGAGAAATCAAGTGGGCAGAAATGGAGTCACTAATAATTTCTCAGCCTGAAAATGTCACTGAATGGAGTGAAGGAAAAGTGGTTATGGAGAGAAACTGCTTCTGCAAGAGTCAGCCAAAAAAAATGACTACATCTCCAAGAGTAGAAGAGATACAACTTCCTCCTTGGACATAAACAAAAACTAAGAAACCAGCTTAGGGCACAGAAGGACAGCGCGGCCCAGCCGGGTGAGAGGTGACTTCGGGACAGCCCCACTCCTGCCTCCTCCCTGGGCACCGGCTCCACAGTCCTCCTGCTGCTGCTGGGCCCTGGGCTGGGGCAGGTGCTGCCAGGACTCTCCCCGGGCAGGGAGGGCGCTATGGAGATGAGAGAGTGGACCCCACGCCAGGTGCTGCGGAGAGCTGGCAGCACTGACCAGGCCACCCAAGCACCCGAGAGCCTGAACAGGATCACCAGAAGGGCAGGGCAGACGTGGCTCCGAGCCCTGCTTTCTTGTGCCAGGAGCCGACATGTCCTGTCGCTTCACCGTCGCCGCTAATCCTGTGGGGGGCTTTATTCACTCGCCTGTAGAGGGTGCAAAAGAGACTCGGAGAGGTGAGGACCAGAGCTGGAGGCCCGAGGCGGGGTGCAGGGCCTGGATGCAAGCGCAGGTCTGTCTGGCACCCAGGCCCATGCTCTTTCCACTATCTTGAGTTGGGTCTCTGTCCTCTGGGAGCTTGTGAATGGCCTCAGGTTTTCCCCCTTGCAGAGCTATGACAGGAGGAGTGATTTGCCCCCAGTCAATGCCCACTTGAGTTCCTTCCCCAGTCTTAGGATTCTCTGACTTCAGGAAGGACTTGGAAGAACCTCTTGAAACTGTACTCAAAATAGTGTGTGGGTTCATGTGGATTTTTCTTTTTTGGCAAAGAGGCCTGTGGTTTGTGTTGGTTCTCAGAGGGGTCTATGACTCGAGGGTAACAACCCACTGCTTTAGGCATTATTCTGTCTGATGCTCTCCTGTAACAGATGAGGAAATGGGTTTCTTGAACTTGATTTCCTGCTCCCAGCTTTTGCTGCTTATTCTGGAGCGAGAGCAGCCTGGCCTACGCAGTTCTCCTACGAGAAGCTTCCGCTACTGCCCTCGTGTTGTGGACGCGTCCCAGCGAGGCCAGGCGGCAGGCTGAGGGGCCAGCACTGCATTTTCAGAGAGAAATGGAGAGTCCCTGAGGAAGGGAGGGCTGGCCCTTCACCCAAAGTCTCATAACAATGAGTGTGCTTTATATGAACTGAGGCCATGTGAGAAGAGTCGATCCCAGGATGATACCAGATAATCCACAAAATGACTTTTTTTTTTAAACTGGACAGGTTTGGGGAAACCACATGGTTATCTCAGATATGCACTTTAAACCCTGGGCCCAGCAGCTTTCAAGCCTTTCTAAAAATAAGAATTTGGATTGATAAGAAAAGATAGGTGTTTGGCCCATAATAGTCATACAGGTGGGCTGCTTCAAGACCTGTTCATCTAACAGGCAAATAGCAGCTCCTTTTTCCTGCCCTGCAGAGATATCTCAGTAATCTTGAGAAAAAACTTTGTGAATGCAGAAGACAGGATGTTAAAAAAAAAAAAAAAGGTAATAGTAACTATTTAACAGACAAGGAAATGATTTCTTAAACTTGATTTTAGTAGTCTGCCCTTCTGCATGCCTATGGATGTAAGCCAAATGGATAGAGAGCAGGAGGAAAACTGAGGCTTTACAAGGCAAAAGATGTCAAGGCAACTTTTTTTTTTTTTGCTGGGTAGGTGGCAGGGAGGAGGTTGTTTTTGTTAACATAGAAGCTCTTTCACAAATTAATTTTCCAGGGTTTTAACATGTAATTTGTAATATGATTACAAAATATGCATTTTGCAATCAACAAAGAAAAGAATAGAAGCAATCTATCACCAATTCAATGGACATGAGTTTGAGCAAACTCTGGGAGATAATGGAGGACAGAGGAGCCTGGGGTGCTGCAGTCCATGGGGTCACAAAGAGTTGGACACGACTTGGCAAATGAACGACAATAAAATAAAATAGCTGAAGAACAATAACGTTCCAGGTAAGACACAAATACCCACTTGAAATGTTCTCTTAATTTTCTGGTTTACCTTTGGAATATACTTTTAAGTAAGAATGTGCTAAAATGAAAGAAACATTAAAAAAAAAAGAGGGTGAGAGGGACTAGACTTTAAGACCTAAGTGCTTTCCCAGAGAACGCCCCTTGAGGAGCTTCTCAGAGCTGCTGTCGTCCCTATGTGAGCAACTCTCTGGTCCTCCTAAACATATACTTTAGGCTTCAGGGCCTCTTCTCGAAGCCCGGACCAGCTTGCCTCCAGTCAGTTCGACATGTTTCAGAAACCCGGCCTTTCCAAAATGGCCCTTCCACAGTTGCTCTGGCTATGGACAGAGATTCAGGGATGAGGAGGGGTCCCTGTCCTATGCATGGAAGTGGATACTGGAACATGACCACACTCTGCTGGCTGTGGGAGTACTCATGACCATATTCAACTGGCTGTGGTTGCAGTGGGCTGCTTGGTAAGCATTTTCTGGAGCCCCTGCATTTGTAAAAAGCATGTATATTAAATGATGATAATTCATCAAAGAAAATAAGAAGCCATCAGTCCAAACAGACAAAAACAAACCAACCAACAAGTGGGGGAGAAGAGGAAGCTCTTCCTTCTAGTAGAAGCCCATTTAGTCAATGTAGAAGAAATGATAGAAACCCACAGTGTTTGGCAAACACTACAGTAATCACAGTCAGGCAGGAATTGTCAAGGGATGTGACAATGAGGGGCGAAGTGACGAGACGGGGGATATTTACATGGTTCCGAAGTATCCCCCCACAAAATACTTCTTTTAAAGCAAAAGCACAGCTTTATTGGGAAAAAGCTGGCAGACACCACTTAAGCAACTGGTCAAGGTCAACCTCAGCAGTAACAGGACAAAGCCACGTGAGGTGCCCCCTCTTGACGTCGTGCGCTGGGCACTGAGAAGGACACAATGTCACCTCTGTGGTGTTCCTGCCCAAAACACATAATCTGGATTTAATCAAGAGGAAACATCACAAACAGAAATTGAGGGCTTTGGACAAAAGAGCTGGTCAAACACTTTTCAAAAGTGTCAAGGTCATGAAAGACAAAGAAGAGACTGAGGAACTGTTCAGGCTTAAAGGAGACTAAGGAGACCTGACAACTAAACGCACGACTGGATCTTGGACCAGAGGGAGGACATGCAGGGGAGAACAGCAGCTTCCTGATTTTCATAACTTCGGTTCTATAAACTGCTACCATTCCCTGGGGGCTTCCCAGGTGGTGCAGGGGCAAAAACCCCGCCCGCCAATGCAGGAGACATGGGTTCAATTCCTGGGTCAGAAGATCCCCTGGAGAAGGAAATGGCAATCCACTCTAGTATTCTTGCCTTGTAAATCCCATGGACAGAGGAGCCTGGTGGGCTACAGTCCCTGGGGTCACAAAGAGTCCGACCCAACTTAGCAACTAAACCACCACCACCATTCTCTGGACAGAGGATATATGAGAATTCTTTTATAACTTTTTGGTGAATCTAAATGATTTCAAAATGAAAAGTTAAACAAATTATACTTGAAAACATATACGTTAGAGTTGAGGCTTTCATTCTCCACTTTTCAGCACCTGACATCGTAAAGCCTGGCAGGCTGACATGCAGATATAAGGGCTCAGTGCCCATCTTGGAAATAGGCACTGGGATCCATTTGGGAGCGCCTCAGAGTCACATTCAGGCTTCTGAGATTTATAGACATAATACATTATAATGCTCAAAAGACCAAAAAGTATCCTTAGCAGCTTTCCAGGGAGGGTCATGGGCATGCCAAGTCCCTCCTTCAACCTCTAGAAGGAGCTGTGCCCTTGTGAGGCCCCTCCCTGACTCGAGGAAGGAGAAATGGCAGGAGAAAGCAAAGTGGTTGTCACTCACTTGTCCTGGGACTCAATATACACGTAGAGATGCGGCTCAAAACACTTGGAAACAATGCCATGAAATGGATTGTCTGGGGCTTTAGGCTTCTTAGGCTGTAAAGGAAAAAAAGAGAGAAAAGGAAAGAAAAAAAGAAACTCTATACTTGAGCCATCTTTGCAAATCTTCCAGCAGTTTCAACAAAAACATCCCTTCAAAGCTCACTCCTAACTTACAGAAAAGCAGCACAAAGTGTAACTAGACTGGGACTATGTCCTGTATTATAATTCATGCCAGCTTGTGAATAATAAACCAGCTTTGCTGGCATCATTTATGTGCTCTGTGCAGTGAAGATTTACAGCTACTGTGATAACACATGCATTTTCAATTTGGAAGTTCTTCATCATCTGACCGATGTTTCAAAAATGCAAATTCTTGCTAATAATCAGCACCTTATAGCTGGGCAGTGCCTTGGAATGTCTTAAGTACTTTTACACAGTCTAGTTTTGAAAGCCTCCATTTACTGCTTGTTATTATGGGCCAAGCGCTTTGATATGAAATAACCTCTCATCTACTCCTCATAACAACCCTCAATGTAGGAATTATGACTACTATTTTACACTAAAAGAAGGGCTTCTCTGGTGGCTCAGCTGGTAAAGAATCCATCTACAGTGAGGGAGACCTGGGTTTGATCCCTGGGTTGGGAAGATCCCCTGGAGAAGGGAAAGGGCTACTCGCTCCAGTATTCTGGTCTGGAGAATTCCATGAACTGTATAGTCCATGGGGTCACAAACAGCTGGACACAACTGAGCTAAACCTAAAGAAAGGAAGGCACAGTAGGTGTTAGCAGCCTGCCCCCAGGCACAGGGTGAAGCTTCCTATCTCCTGAACCAGAACTCTTCCTATTAGATCACTTCTGTCCCTGCAGTGTTTCCTGACTGCTGAATTTCATCAACAAATAGGAAAAAACAAAAACAACAACAAGAAGGGTAGGGGGCCAACACAGGGTTGCTAACTTTGTATCTTGCTACTTTACACTCTCGACATTCTCGCCACAAGTTCCTAAAAGAGTATTTTATACCTAAACCTTTTAAAAGAGAAAATAGCTGCATAAAGGCAGTTCCTCCCAAGAAGAGACAGTTAGTTGGCGACCTTATAGAAAGGTCAAGATAGAAAGACAGATAGGTAGATAGACAGGCTGGCTGTTTTATCTGTATTTTTTGCCTCGTAGCAGCGAAAACATGGATCAGCCCCGGTCCCCAACTGACGTTGGGAAAACTGTATCTGATAAAAAGGTTATCTGGGTAGGCAAGCATTTAAAAACTACTGTTTGCTACTAAATTTCCTTTCAAAACATCTAAAAAATAAACAAGATCTTCCTACATATTTCTGTTCCTAAAAAAAGAAAAAGTCAGTTCTATCTATGTTTTGTTTGTGGGCACTTGAAAATAGATACAGGTCTCTGAGGCTTTGCTGGGGTTGATACAAGGGTACAATTTGGATATAAATCAGCACTATGACATACTCGTTGAACTGAACTGTTCATCTCTTAATACATGGGAAAAGCTAAGCTCCTAAAGACAGACGGAAATAATGATTACCTTCTTCTAGTAATTAAAAAAAAAAAAAAACCCAAAATGCTTAAAAACATCTATAAAAACTGGTAATGATCACCTGAAATGTCAACTGTAGCCATACCCCATTTAATCTCATATCTAGCTCTATTCCCTTTTCACCTTCTAAGAATTCCATGTCTTTATTTACTTATTTGGCAGGATTTGAAGAAACTCTGGTCCTTCCTAAGACTAACCATAGTCTGGGATATTTTCTCTTACCATCCAGAAGCCACTGCCAAAGTCAGGCCTTAGGCTGAGACTGTAAGAGACTCTGGGCTTCCCAGGTGGCATCAGTGGTAAAGAAGGCACCTGCCAATGCAGGAGATATAAGAGACGCGGGTACGATCCCTGAATCGAAAAGATTCCCTGGAGGAGGACATAGCAACCCACTCCAGTATTCTTGCCTGGAGAATCCCATGGATGGAGGAGACTGGCGGGTTGCATGTGGTAGCAAAGAGTTGAACATGACTGAAGTGACTTAGCATGTAAGACCGGGTTAATTTGAGTTTAAATTGGCTAGATCCAAAGTTCTACTTCATTTCATAGATACCTTAGGGGTTTGTCTACATTTCCATTAGTTTAGAATGAGGGATCTGTGACGCAGTGTGATGACTGTGAAGGTGTGGTCCTTATCTGTTTTACATTTTCCAAGTCAGTTACTTATATTTCAAAATTTGTTCTTTTCAATAAAGTGATCTGATAAACGAACAGAGAAATGTGATTTAATTTGTCTAACTTTTTTAGAATTAGATATCCTGAAATATCCTAATTTTAACAGCGCCACACAGCATGTGTATGGGCATGCTCAGTGGTGTTCGACTCTTTGCGACTCCACAGACTGTAACCTGCCAGGCTCCTCTGTCCATGGAATTTTCCAGGCAAGAATACTGGAGCTGGTTGCCATCTCCTTCTCCAGGGGATCTTCCCGACCCAGGGATCCAATCCCTGGCTTCTGCGTCTCCTGCAATGGCAGACAGGTTCTTTAGCAGCTGAGCCACAGGGGACCCAGATATCCTGATTTTAGAACTGGAAAACAAGACCACAATACCCAGATGCCTTTTCATTAACTAAAATGCAATCTTCATAAATATTATAATTATTCCCTTTATTTATATTTTCTTCCCCTGACAAAAATATTCACATGTCTGTAGGATAGCTTCTGGAAATTATAAATGGGGGTTTGTGTAATATAGAATATTGTCATGTTTTAAATCAACATGTGTATTTTGTATCTGGCTTTATTTAATTTCAGTGTGCTTTCCCAACAATTGACAGTGTTTTAATTTATCACTTTTGGATCACATTATAACATTTAAATAAATCTATAAATGAGATATCACACTGGTGTTAAATTTTCTGATTTTGACCTGTGGTGATTTTAGTGAGTACCTCTCCTTAGTGAACATCTTTCTTAAGTGAATGTGTTTCCTAGAAAGGAAATACATACTGAAATACTCAGAGACAAAGGGCATGATACTTATACACTGACTTGTTCTGAAAGAGAGACAGACAGAGGGAGGGGGAGTAACAGACAGAAGAGAGAGGCGAGGGGAGAAAATGGTAAAGTGAGTGCAGCAAAGTGGCAGAAACTAGTGAGCTCAGGTGAAAGATATTTGGGAGTTAGAAGGCGATGGCACCCCACTCCAGTCCTCTTGCCTGGAAAATCCCATGGGCAGAGGAGCCTGGCAGGCTGCAGTCCATGGAGTCTCGAAGAGTTGGACACAACTGAGCGACTTCACTTTCACTTTTCACTTTCATGCATTGGAGAAGGAAATGGCAACCCACTCCAGTGTTCTTGCCTGGAGAATCCCAAGGACGGGGGAGCCTGGTAGGCTACCGTCTATGGGGTCGCACAGAGTCGGACATGACTGAAGCAACTTAGCAGTAGCAGCAATATTTTTAAAACTTTCCCCCAAATTTGACATTATTTTTTAAAAAAAGAGAAAAAGGTTTCAAATAACAATAAAAAATCCAAATAAGGCCTAGAGTTAAGTGACTAGTACTGTGTCAGTGTTAACCAGCTGGTTTGATGATGACCATACTACAGGTATATCCCAGGTATAGCAGAGGAGCATTTTGAGAAACGGCACATCACCAGCAGCTGGGACCACACTGAGTGGCAGCAGAGACATCCACACCTGAGTGAAAAACGAGGTTAGCACCAACATCCTGGTTTTGATAACGTGCTGTAGTTATGGGAGTCATCAGCACTGAGCGAGGCTGAGAGATGGGTATCCAGGACTTCTCTGTGCAACTTTTTATGAGTGTATAATTATTTTGAAATTAAAAGTTTTTTTTTAAGTGGTTCAGAGGGACTTCCTGGTAGTCCAGGGGTTAAGACTTCCCCTTCCCATGCAGGGGGTGCGGGTTCCCTGGTTGGGATCCCTGGTTGGATTCCCAGGGGGATGCCTGATTGGAGAGAGAAGATCCCACATGCCTCATGGGCAAAACACCAAAACATAAAACAGAAGCAATACTGTAACACATTCCATAAAGATTTTAAAATTGATCCACATCAAAAAGCTCTTAAAAAAAAAAAAAAGTTCAGCAGAGTTAAGACTCCAAAGGTGAAGAAGTTTGGGGAATATCTTTACCTATTTATTTTGCTTATATTTTCCTTTTTATGTATGCACAAAATGATGTGATAAAAATGTATGGATGAATCCAGAGAGCTTATGCAGATAAACAGAGATTTCAATGACTAGGGAGTATGGCTATCTGATATTTCAACAAACTCACCCTGACCCGTCTTCCTGGGGACCCAAGTTTGATGAGGCCCCATAGACACCTCTGGCTGTGGCCCAGAGAGCCAGCCGCACAGCCAGACAGCCCAGGTGGCCCGAACCTTCCTCAGGAGACTCTACTTTGCCCAGCCTCTGCTCTCTAATGGCGCTGCCAGCAGAGAGGAGGGGCCTATAGCCATAGTCATAGCTCCCTGTCCTCTTACAGAGTTTTCAATGTGATTTGGAAGCAAGAGGGGAACAATGGCAGGCACTGCCTCAAGTCTGGTTTTTTTTTTAACCCCCACTGAGCTGCCTCCTGCTTCTGGCTGCCTCATATCTGTGTTCATATTTAGATGCCACAGGCTAGAATTGGAGCTCAAGTTGGTGTCTCTCTTTGCACCTTCAGGCTCCCTAAAGGGTTGCTTCTCAGCTTAAAGAACATACTAAAGTCGTTTAGCAGTAGCACTCGGGCTGGACTTCGGAGTGTGTGGATTCTGTCCAAAAGCTGCAGATGTTTAAGCTATTTCCTCCTGGAGTTTGATGGAATAATAAAAGGTTACTGTTGTCACAGTAAGGAGGTCTGCAGCTGGTCCCATTTCCTTTTATTACAATCCAATGTAAACAGATTAAATCTAACTGCTCGGATCACCAGAAGGGTACATTTTAAAGCCAGAAATTCCTTATTTCTTCTTTCTTTTATACTCTGAGGACCCTCAGTCCTCTTTCAGATGCCATTTTTTAATCATTGGGAACATGTTGGCACAGACTGCTTGAAGTAAATACCTCTTTTCAAGTTCACGCTCCCTTCTCTATAGGCTCATCTTGAAGGCACCCTGTCTGCTGACTGCAGTGATGCCAACAGGCTGGGTAACCCAGGACAAATACTGGTCCCCCTGCCCCAGCCGAGCTCACCACCCATCTTGTGTGCTTCCCCCTGAAGCCCCACCTGGCTCCTCCTCTTCCAGTGTGCCCAACTTCAGAAGCCAGAGAGTGACTGGGAAATCGGGGCGGGGGTGGGGGGGGGTCCTGGAGCTCCCACCTAATCAACCACAAGTGGGATGGTGCTGGGGAGGTGGTATGAGGTTGGGGACGCAGACGAGGAGGCACTAGTCACTGGTGTGTCAGTTTTATCACTAAAAAGGAACAGCCCGTGAAGCTGAGGGTGGGTCATCTAGCTCAGAGGTTTTCAGTACTTTTTTTAGGGTTTTAAATATATGGACCATTTTTAAAGTCTTCACTGAGTTTGTTACAACATTGCTTCTGTTTTCTGTTTTGTCTTTTTTGGCCGAGAAGCATGTGGGGTCTAGCTTCCTGATCAGGGATTCAACCCCTTGCATTGGAAGCTGAAGTCTTAACCACTGGACCTCCACAAAGTCTTAGTACTTTCCTTTTGAACATACCTAGAACCCCTGATCCCAAAGGAATTTTACCTGGGAGTCCATGAAAAAAGTGACTCAAAACAGAACTGCTCTATTTGGAGGGACTTGGAGCTCTGGTCTCCTCCCAGCTCCCCACAGTGACATGTGACAGGGCACCAAGGAACAGAACTGGAAAACCACTGGCTCCCTCTCAACAAGGGAAGTCCAGTGAGAAAAGTACCCGCCTAAGGTCACACAGCCAGCTGATGGCAAACCAGAGTCTGGCATCTTCTCCATCAGTGACTCTGCATTACCCCAGGCACCTGTGTTGTGTGTCCTTAGAATGAGCAGATCTTCATCCTTAAGACAAGCTTAATCTCAAGCTTCCAGGATGAGCAAAAAGTTCCACAAGAAAGAAAAAACAAAACCAAGCTACCTGACAAAACTGATTTTGTAGCTCATGGGGAACTCTATCATAATCCAGTTTTGTGACACCCAGAGATGACTGGCTGATGGGATAATTTTCCAACAGCACTGCGCGCATCTGAGTGCTCAACTGCATGATTCTGGGTGTGACAGCGGCAGCCATGTGCGCTGGGGAGACAGGAGGGCCCTGAAAATGGCCCAACTACAGAAGGCCAGCTCAGAGGGCACAGACACCCAAGCGCGGGTGGAAGATGAGCTCCATACCTGGACTCTCCTTTCTCATCCCAGTCCTTCCTCCCCAAATGAGGGAGACACATTTTTTTCTTTTTTCGGCTGTGCTGAGTGGCATGTAGGATCTTAGTTCCCAGACCAGGGATCAATCCTTCAACCCCTGCACTGAAAGCATGAAGTCTTAACCCCTGGACCACCAAGGAAGTCCCTGAGAGAGGCATTTCTTTAAGAGAAATCTTTGTTTTCTCCTAGCCTAGCTGATATGATGGCTTTAAATCAATTATATTTAATCCTGTAGATCTCTGGGATGTGGCCTCAGGGCATCTCTCCAGTTTTATTCATTCCCTTTTATTCATGGGATTCATTTCTAGGTCCTCCACTTTTCAGGGCGACATCACGGTGTGATGCAAAGAGAGCCAGGAAAGGAATTTTAGTCTCTGACTTCCAGACCTGGCTTCCAGTCCTTTCCCAGCTTCTTCACTTCCAAACTCTGTAACCCTGGGCTAGTCACTGAGCCTGCCGCTCACAGAAATCCTGAAAAAGGCAGGCACAGGAAGGACAAAATAAAGTAAAGCCTGTGGAAGACTTCTAAACTATAAAGCACCATAAAAATTTGAGGCATCCGTGTTGTTATAATTATTTAATCAGTGGATCAGATACCCCTGTGGCATCGCTTCAGAGCTGCTCCTGGGAGTCCTGCTGTCTTGGCTCCTGCCAGGACTGTACCCCTATCATCCCCCCGGGCTAGGAGCACAGGGTGAACTGCGACAGGCACGGCTTTGGGGTTCCCAGAGCTGCTCTTCCCAGCCGGCCTCCCTTTCGGTGGTGTCTGGATCAAAATAATCTCATAAAATCATCCTCCAGCAGCCAAGTGTAGAAAATTAAAAAGAAGGCTCACTAATCCAGACAGGAAAAGTCCTGATTTATCGCTCTAACCTCTAGTGTCATAAAATGGCAATGAAACAAAAACACCATTCTCTGGAATGGAGGGAGAGGAAATTTAAGAGTTGGACAGAAAAAGCCGAAGGAAATGAAAGTGCTGGTGTGCTCTGAAAAGTAACTCTCCAAATATGCCACTGGTCCCCTTGGTATTTTCAGGCCTCCCTGACGGCTTCCAGACCTAAGGTGCTTGGCTTCCGCTGAGTCGGAGTCTCTCCTGGCTGACAGGGGCTGCTAACTTCACCAGGGACCTTTCAGCCTCTCATGTCTTCACCGGACCAGATCAGGGGACAACTAAAAGCTGGGCTGCTAAATTCGAGAGATGATGAATGAGCCCAGGCAGAGTTCGGCCACCCTGCCATACCCGCTGATGAAGCTTGGCTGTTGCTGAGGCCGGTGGTGAGGCGACTGGAGAGCAGCGGGGTGGGGTGGGGAGGGGCAGGAAGGACTGCTCTTTTATTCAGGTTTCTAAATGTACTTTCAGATAAAGCCCTTCTAGAAAGACCACCAAAGCTGTAATCTCTGAACGTGGTCAACAGCCAAGGGATCATATTTAAGAGTGAGCAGACCCATTTTCAGAAACAAACATTCGGCAGGCTGTGAGGGGAAATGCAAACCAGACTTACTTGCTCTAAATCTCCTTTCTCTAATGCCAGTTCCTCCATCTCTGCTGCTGGCTCATCTTCCAGGAAGGGATTGGTGGATGCGGGTGGAGATTCCAGTTTTTTCTGTTAATTAGATGTGAGAAACAGATGGGTGTTTTCTGAGTAGAGTCAACACCTTTCCCCACTGATCCGCCTTTTCCAAGGCTCTCCAACAGCTATACCATGCAATCTGATCTGATGGGCAAAAATGGAGACACCCTGGATCACATTCTCACCACCAGGACTTCGCACTGCTTTTTATAACTGGAGGATAATTTACAATACTGTGATGGTTGTGCCATATATCAACAAGAATGGGCCATAGGCGTACCCCCCTCCCCTCTCCCTCCCCACCCCACCCCTCCATGTAGTCACAGAGTACCAGTTTTGGGTTTCCCACATCACACATCAAACTCCCTCTGGGTCTTCCAGAGACCTTACCGCCCACTGACCCCAATCGCAAGCTGCCTACAACTCTCACTCATCCTTCAGTCTTCAAGTCAAAAGTCCCCTGTTCTGGGCAGCCTTTTCCCACCTGGCAAGTCTAGTTTAGAAGCCTCCATCCCCACCTGGCATGTCCCCTAACTAGGTGTTTATTAAAATACTGCCAATTACTCATGTGTGTGTCTCCTCCCCACCAGGTTCTGTGACTGTAGGAATCATGCCTATCTTGTGTCTTATCTCTGGTGCCTGGCCAGAGACCTATATCTCTTCTGAAATATGAAGGTAGGTTTGAATTCAAAAACAAACTCCAGAGCTAATCTTTTGTGTTCCAGATCATAGACTCTTCTCTTCCCAATTAAGACCCATTACAGCACCCACAACAAGATCTCCTTGAGAAAAATTACTCCCCAGTCCCTGAATGTGACTTTTTTTTTTCATTTTTCAAAAATACTTCTGAGCATGTATTTAAAAACAAAAAACATTTATTTGACTGCACTGGGTCTTAGCTGCAACATGCAGGATTTTCAGTCTTTAATTGTGGCACTCGACCTCTTTAATTGCCACATGTGGGATCTAGTTCCCTGATCAGGGATCGAACCTGGGCACCCTGCATTGGGAGCACAGAGTCTCAGCTACTGGACCAACAGGAAAGTCCCTTGACCACTCTTTTAAAAGATCACTGAGTGAGACTTCGGGCTAGTAGAAGGCTGGAGATGTGGGTTTCAGCTCCAATGCTGTTGCGTTGGCCCAGTCACCTAGCTTCTCTGAACCGCAGCAGCCTGAATGGCTGAATGAGGAGGATACAGTTACAGACCACTTGAAGGATTAAATGTGATAAAGTGTGTGAAACGCTAGAAGCAGCACATGATATGTATTAACAATGATGATTCCAGCGCAACAACAGGAAAGGAGGTTGTGCTTTGGAATTTTTTTTTTACAAATCTGACCTCAGAATGTTGTTTATGCCAGGGAGCTGGGTGTTCTAGCAGAAAGGGAACTCAGCAGACAAGCAGGATAAAAGGGACTGGCAGGTGCTGGGGAAGAGGAAGAGGGTAGAGGGAATGGCTCTCTTGAGACAAGAAGCTGGGTGCAGAGGGAGTTTCTAAAAGTACTTGTGAGGTGACTTCCCTGGTGGTCCAGTGGCTAATACTCTGAGCTCCCAATGCAGGGGCCCAGGTTCGATCCCTCGTCAGGGAACTAGATCTCACGTGCTGCAACTAAGGATATACATGCCACAATGAAGATCGACGCTCCCACGCACCACAACTAAGACCTAGAACAGTTAAACAAATTAGTATTTTTCAAATTTTCAAAAATAATAAAAGTACTTGTGATAACTGGAGCATGTATCAGTGGAGCAGACTGAATTGATCCCTATGGCAAGAGGGATGGCAGACAGACCACAGTGTCATGAATGACTTTGTCAGGTGCCAGGACATCAGCTGAAGATGTTACCGAAAAAAGAAAGAAAAAAGGAACCCAACAAACAACACAGAAAATAAAAAAATACAACTTAAATACACACACACACACACAAACCACACCCATGTCTTGTTTAAGCTTTAAGGCAATTCCACTTACATCCATGTAAACTACTTACTTCTTGGCTAAAACACTTGGATGGTGTTTTGTAGCTAGACAGAGCCTTGGTGTATGAAGAAAGCCTTGTGATTAAGGCACTGTGTGTGTGTGTGTGTGTGTGTGTGTGTACGTGTGTGTGTGTGTGTGCACATGCTCAGTTGTGTCCAACTCCTTGCAACCCTATGGACTATAGCCCACAGGATCCCCTGTCCATGGAATTTTCCAGGCAAGAATACTAGAGCAGATTGCCTTTTCCTCCTCCAGGAGATCTTCCTGACCCAGGGATTGAACCTGCATCTCTTGTGTCTTATGCATTGGCAGGTGGATTCTTTACCACTACGCCACCCGGGAAGACTAATTAATGCATTAGCTCAAGGAAATCAGGAGGAGAACAATGATTTTTGAGGTATCCTCTGGAGAAACAATATGGTCTAAGAAAGCAGCAAACATTTCAAATATATACACTCTGAAATTTGGCTTCTTTGCCTGATGTGCGGGGCGGGGAACCCTCATAAATGAAAAGCAACTTACATTTCAGAATTAGGCTATTTCTAGAAAGCAATGTTTCTCTGAAAGCCATATTTCTAAGTCTTAGTTGTCTCTGTGAGGGTTGCTGGTATTTTAAGGTGAGGGTGAAAAACGGAATCTAAGCTTCAACAACAAGTTACATTAGTTAATAGCACTGGATTCCTGATCCTACTGGGTCAAAGTGGGTTTGGGGATCACACTGTTGAGCTGACCCACTATGATTCTGAGTCTTTCGGTCCTTTGGAGACATGGAGAGCAAGACAGCAACTGACTGCAAAGCTTTGTTTAAGATTGTTCAGCAACAGAAACAGGATGTAAGTTTTTGAACCAAATATTCTTCATCTATTGCTAGGCCTACCAGGGTTGATAATATGTTTCACAATTATATACAGGTAGGACTCATTTTAAAAACAATGTGTTCTTGGAAATCTTGGTGATGCCGACTGAGGGCATTCCTGGGCTCCATGCTCACTGATGGGAGTATTCAATGGATGGAGGTAGGCCGTAAGAAGCAAACTTAAAAGGCAGCACTGAAAAAGCAGAGAGACGTTCCAGGCAGTACAGAGTGGGCTACTTGTTTGGTGTCACCGGGTCAGGAGGTTCCCCACAGGAGAGGTGTCCTTCCTGTCCCCACAGTCTGTCTCTATTAACAAGCTGATGAGATTACTGGAGTCAGGGGCACTGGGCACCTCCTGCTCATTCACGTGAGGCACATGCATTCCAACTGGGAACCGAGCTGACACCAGAAAAGCGACTCACCGCTCCTCCGTTCATCCACCTGACAAAGGGATGCACTGGGCACAGGGAAGGCAGGAGCGAGGACTGCGCTCGGTCCTCAGGGAGCTTACGGTTGAGTGGGAGAGGCAGACTTTAACCAAAGAATCACACAAGCGCGTGAGGCGGCCATGCAGGAAAAGCAGAGGTTGTTATGAAAGGATGCAACAGAGGGTCACAGAAAACCACCCCGCGGAAACGATGTTGGAGCCAGAACTGAAGGACGCTTCAGAGCTCAGTGTGGGAGCGGAGTGGGATGGCCAGGGCTTTCTAGGCAAAGGGACAAGCGGGTGATGCCACCCATCCTGCAGTGGTGTGCTGAGCATGTGCTCAGCTCCAGGCACACTCCTGGGCACCAGAGATCCAGCACTGAGCAAGATAAAGAAGGGAGGTGCCGTGTTGAAAATACAGTGTGGGAACTGGGCTGAGCTGGGGAGGTTCTTTACAAGGCGATCCAAGAGGGCCTCTCTGAGGCAGGGACATTTGAGTAGAGACTTGAATGAGGAGAAGCAGCGAGCTGGGCCAAGACCTGTGGAAGAGCATTCTCCCCAGGGAGAGCCAGTGCGAAGGCTGGAGTGAAAGGAACGTGGCAGGGAGGGGCAGTGGGGCCCCCGATCACACAGCCTGTTGTGGGTTGTGGGAAAGGCTGGTTTTCTCATAGCAACTGGGCAGTCACTGGGGGTTCTAAACAGGGCAGTGGGAGGACCAGTTTTAGATTCTGAAGAGGCTGCTGCCAAGTGGGGCTGACACCCGAGTGGGCGAAGCTAGAGTCGTGGAAATGGAAAAAAGTGGCCACACTTGGGGCATCTTTAGGAAAGCAGACTTAGGGGAACTGGTGAGAGAGTGGATGTGACGGGGAAGGAAAGGAAGCAATCAAGGGAAAGGTGCTTTCTGGCCTGAGGAACTGTGTGGCTTGTGCGACCATTGACTGAGGGATGGGCCTGGGTTCAAGTCCAGCCTCTACCACTCGGGTATGTGGTTTAACTTCTCCATGCCTCAGCCCTTCCACCTGCAATGTGAAGGGATATGAACACCCACTGCACAGAGATGTAGTGGCAGTTAATGAGCATGACTGTGCATACAGAGCAGCTTAACACAACAGCCGAGGAAGTGCGGCATGCGGGGGCTGTCCTTAGTGTTTAACTGGGGTACAAGTCATGAAGGCAGGACCACGGCTGTGCCTCTCAATAGAGCAATGCTCAGCGGGGAATAAGAGGACCACAGGGCTTGGAAGACTCATAAAAAGAATGTTTTTAATCACAAGTTAGATCTTTCCCTACTATTTCATCTCTTTGGGAGCTCTCCAGGAAATGAAAGCAATGCATCCATCAAATTACAAGACAGAGGCCACTGGGCTTCACCCTTCTGCCCTAGTCTCCAACAAAGCCCTCCAAGTATCTCCTGTACCACCATCCCATTGGCAAATGTTATGCCACAGAACACCGAGAGGTGGACGCAGATGCCTGCTACTGAGGGGGCCATGTTACTGCTCTGATTAATTTGGTGTGATGAAAGAACCAGTCTCTGCAGGAAGCCATCACCAGCACAACTCAGCCTTGTGTGCAAGAGGCCCGCTGGCAGAGACAACCAAATCTGCCACTCACTCCTGCTCTGTGGCTGTCACAGACCACAGAGAATTACAAGTTGAGGTTTAGATTTTAAAGAACTCAAATGACATGTTCCACGAGCTCTGGGGCTGCTAAATGAAACCAAAAATCTGCCAAGAAATGCACAACTTTCCAGTTTTGAGAGAATTCATTCTTTTTGCTATGATGACAGTTGATTTCAAGTTCATACATGAAAAGTCTTCACACGGCAAGTGTATTCCTACTTATTAAATCACATGGGATTCCCAACACTATCAAAACAACAGCGGCCACAGGACAGCCAAGCTGTCTCATTTACTGTTGGGAAGAGCCAACCAGGCTTTAGTCAGTAGTATGTCCATATCTGGGTCTGTCTGCACAAATTGCTTTCTAAGGCCTTAGCTGGACCCTTCAAATCATCAAAGAAGAAACTCTGAAATTTAAGATGAATCTGTTTCCTTTCCCTGGAGAAGAGAGTTTTCAATGTGAGATGAAAGTTCCACAATTTCTACATTTCTCATTCCATAAATACTTTATTCCAGCCCAGTTCCTGATTTGTCCTTAAAAAGATGGCTAGGAGGTCTCAGCCGATAGGATGGTGAGCACAGGCCTACAGATACCTGGTTTAACCTTGCTGGGACCCCTCTTTTGTTCTTGGTGCCACCACATTCAGATCTCATGCTGTGACAGTTACGTATAGATATCTTTCTCCTACTAGAATATACGTACCTGTCTGATTCAATTTTTCATCTTTACCTAAGGCCCTGCCCCAAGAGGGAGCTTGAAAAACACTGGCGGATAAACGCTGGTGGAGAAGCATTCAATAAACTCTTCAAACACAGGCATTATGGTTCCTCTTTTTTGTTTAAAAAAAAAAAAAACAAAACCAAACCCAGGTAGGTGTAGGTGTGTTTGTGCACATGTGTATGCATGGTTGGAAGAGTCTCAAATTATAACCCAAACTATTAAACAGTGCATATCTCTGGGAGGAGAGATTTAGAGTAAGTGAGAAAGAAGAGATTATTCTATTTTTTTTTTTAATATTCTGTCCTCTATTTTATTATTTTTTTAAGATTTTTTTATGTCGACCTTTTTTTTGTAATGTGGACCATTTTTAAATTCTTTATTAAATTTGTTACAATATTGCTTCTGTTTTGTCTTTTGGTTTTTTGGCCGCAAGACGTGGTATTTTAGCTCCCTGACCAGGGATCAAACCTATAGCCTCTGCATTGAAAGGCGAAGTCTTAACCACTGGACCTGGATCCACTGCCAGGGAAGTCCCAAGAAGTGACTGTTCTTTTAAAATATTTTATTCTGTTTGAGCTATAACAAGCATGTATTACTCTCCCTCTTTTTGGTAGATAAATTATCTGAAGCATGAAGATGATTTATAACTAAACTCAGATTTTCTAAAACCCTTGATATTTTAAAACTGTGATATAATTAACATAAAATTCACCATTTTAAGGTGATTTTCATTTCAGTGATTTCATAGAGGCTGAATATAATTTTTACCATAAATCTAATCACTGAGTCTCTAATGATGCATGTGGGTATAGTTAAATCCTATCTAGACATTTGCTTTTAATTTCAAGGCGTTTTAATTTACAGATTATATTAAATCCCTCCTAAAGGTCAGGAATGTAGGCAATCAGCTAGAAACCTGGGCAGTTCCCTTCTTCCAGTAACTGTTATAGCACAGGACATTATGAGTTTGTTGGGGCTGGAATAATAAAAACAAAACATGCCCTGTCCTTAAGGCTCTTTCAGTCTAAGTTCCTAACAGTTTCTAACAGTCTAAGTTTCTAAGTATCCACATCTGTCAAAAAAGAGCAAAAGATGATGCATCACATGACTCAGTTAGGAAGAGCTTTCCAGGTGAACTTGTCTTTTCAGGTGAGCTCACCCTCATTGTTTCACTGTCAATCGGTCACCAAGGGGCGTGAAAAGGCCTGAGTGATACAGCGAAGGGTGGAAGGGAGCAAGCCTGGGAGGGTCTCTGGTTAACCT
This sequence comes from Capra hircus, assembly GCF_001704415.2. Lineage (NCBI taxonomy): Eukaryota > Metazoa > Chordata > Mammalia > Artiodactyla > Bovidae > Capra > Capra hircus. Next base: position 21,981,246 of record NC_030826.1, on the reverse strand, counting down.
GGCCTTTGGCGGACTTCTTATCTGCTCTATTATTTTCCAAGGAATCTGATAACTTTCAATGAAATCTGGCATATGGTAAAGAGTATTAGGATATACTTTGATTCATTCTGTAGTTCTACTACTCTGAAACAAAATGGTGACCACAAAGGATTACCCAAAAGGCATATCCTGGGATCAAGGCCAGACAGGGAAGAGGCTAGGAGACAAGGAACAGCCAGTCTTTAGATGGGGTATCCAGCAGCTAGACTGGCCATTAGGCCAGGTGGCACTTCTGACCCAGCGCAGGCCAGCCTCTTTCCAACACTGTCTGTTGGGAGCACGGTCAGCAGTCACTACTAAGTCCATCAGGGTCTCTGACAGTGACGTCTGCAGGCTACTGGTGAAGGTGTGGCCCCACTTGCCCACAGCAAGATGTTTGCTGGACCAGGCTCAGAGTGAACTTCACTGACAGTGAGAAGCACAACCTTCACATCTCCCCAGAGCAGGGCGGCCGTGAACTGATTCTCCAGGACCTGGCCTGCCTTGTGGAAGAGGCCAGAGGAGTTCTGTTGCCTTTCTAGAAACTCATCTTTAAGGGAAGGTCCTTGAAGGCTGTGGAGCTGCCATGGTCAGGAACTGGAATGCAGAATGGTTGCTGGGTCACAATAACTGGGACAAAGAACAGTCTCAGGAGAAGAGACTGTCTTAAAAGAGAGAAGTGACATGGAGAAGCCTGTGTGGAAGACAGCTGACCAACTGGAGAGGTGAAGGGTGAGTAAAAAGCTCATGGCTCAGAATTTCCCTGGTGGTTAAGACTATATCTGCCAATGCAGGGGGTGTAGGTTCGATTCCTAGTTGGAAAGCTGCTGCTGCTACTGCTGATAAGTCGCGTCAGTCATGTCTGACTCTGTGCGACCCCATAGACGGCAACCCACCAGGCTCCCCCGCCCCTGGGATTCTCCAGGCAAGAACACTGGAGTGGGTTGCCATTTCCTTCTCCAATCCATGAAAGTGAAAAGTGAAAGGGAAGTCGCTCAGTCATGTCTGACTCTTCGTGACCCCATGGACTGTAGCCTACCAGGCTCCTCTGTCCATGGGATTTTCCAGGCAAGAGTACTGGAGTGGGGTACCATTGCCTTCTCCGAGTTGGAAAGCTAAGATCCCACATGTCTCACAGCCAAAAAACCAAAAAATGAAACAGAAACAATACTGTAACAAATTCAATAAAGCCTTTAAAAATGGTCCACTTTAAAAAAAAAAGCTCATGGTTCAGCGGGATTTTTTGTAATCTGAAACTCTGCAAACTAGACGGGAGAGCTAGGCGACAGCTGAACAACTGGAGGAGGTATTTGTAAATTGATTAGGCCAGAGAATTTCAAAGACAGAAGTCCAAAAAGGAATGGATTGGTGGGAAAGGTTCGGGGGTTCCTAGTGACTGGGAACAACATCGCAGAGCATAGTACCCCGGGGAGACAGAAGGCTGCAGTCTGGGAGCATGACCCTGGTAGTGAGGTAAAAGTGGAGAGACGCCGGGCTGCCCTGAGAAACAGGTAGACATCCACTGTTATCATTTCCAGACCTTTTTCTTACCTGTTTACATATATAAACATGCTTCTTCCACAAATGGAATTATACTATATGTACAGGGCTGTGTGGCTCAGTTGGTAAAGAATCTGCCTGCAATGCAGGAGATCCCTGGTTTGGAAAGAGCCCTTGGAGAAAGGAAATGGCATCCCACTCCAGTATTCTTGCCTGGAAAACCGATGGACAGAGGAGCCTGGCAGCTACAGTTCATGGAGTCGCAAAGAGCTGGACATGACTTAGCGACTAAATTACCACCACTGGGCTATAGCTTACGTTTTGCACCTATACATGTGAGAGGTTTTCTTCCAACGACAGCACATCTACATCTATTCCTCATTCTACCACTCTGAAACTGTTCTATCTATTCCACAGCATGAATATATCATATTTTACTTAAGGTGAGTAATGGACATTACAGAAATCTCTAATGTTTTCTGCTTTTAAGGTTGCAGTTCACCTTTTTGGGGGTTACATCTTCCTCTAAGCACATCTTAATTATAAAACTGAAGAGTTAATAATGTAATAAGGTATTTGTGACTGAATAAGTGAAGACTCTATGACTCACAGAATTACTAGGCTTAAAATGGGGCTGATCCCTTGATAAAATGATGACAAGACATTCTAAAAATATGAAATACTGCATAATAGACAAATGATAAAGCCATACAGAATGTGTTATATGACTATTTGCATGATTTCAACAAAATCCTTGGGATGGAGGATTAAGCACTTGAGCTGATGGATGGAAACACCAAACTGTAAAAGACTTCAAAAGCGAAGCCCACCCACCCAGGCCACCAATGCCCCGGTCTGGTATCCCTTAGGACAGTCTTACCAGTGTTCCATCTGTCAGGGTGCACCCGGAAAAGCGTTTTGCAAGAAACCCCTCAAAGTTAGTCGTTCTCTGAATAGCAAAGAGAAGCAATTTCACTTCAATTTCCTTAGCTCTTGTACGCATGATCTTGGCAAGTTCTGTCCTTCAAATTAAAGAGAGAAGAATGCTGTCGAACAAACCGATCATTCAAGACAGGACAAAGTAAGTGGCTTTAGCTTATACTTAAAAAAAAAAAAACAAAGTATGTAGTCATTTCAAAACCTGAAGTCTATCACCAACTAAGTTTAATGCTCAGGGAATAGAAACACATATTCTAAATAAGAATTTTAGGGAATTTCCTGGCAGTCCAGCAGTGAGGACTCTGCAATCTTGCTGCTGAGGGCCTGGGTTCAATCCCTGGTGGGGGAACTAAGATCTCATAAGCCATGCAGCCTAAATAAATAAATAATAAGAATTTTAAGGTGAAATTATCCACCAGTCCAAAAATAAAATCAAAGATAATGGCTCTCAGTTTGCTTACATGGCTACTACAATTTTTATTATTTTTAAAATTTCCATTCACTTGTTAATAGTATATATGAAGCATTTACTCAGTATTTTATAAAAATGCATATATTCTATATAATTTTACAAGTCATTAATTACTGAATCATAAAGCCCTCCCTCTTCCAGATAGCTCAATAATCATCTTTCAACCAGAAAACAGGACCCCTGGGTAGAGATGGGAGAGATGGGAGTCAATCCCCTTGTAAAAAGTGACAGGTACCCATCTGGGTGTTTCCTGCCTGTGACGCTTACAGGCCACTCAAGCGTCCCATCTCAGAATGCTGCGTTGTAAGAGAGCAGTCTCACGAGAGTTCTCAGTAAGTACTGAGCTACAGATCATCTTCCCACACAAATAAACAACAAAAACCAAACAAAGAGCCTCTTAATTTGAGAATTATGTATCTACATTGTTCAATTTGAACAATGAAAGCTTAGCAGCAGCACTGCCATTAGCTGACACAACAGCACGTGTTGGCTTTTATGTACACTCACTCTCCTGTGGACTTCATTTTTCACAGAAAATGAATTTTGCAAGACACTGAACTAGGGGCTAAAGTGAATTAGTTATCAATCTCTCAAGCAATGTACTCTTTCTTTGCTAATCAGGACTTAGAAAGTGACAACGACAATCAATCTTGAATCAATAAGGTCATCTAAATCCAGCAGCAAGTATGTTTCTGAAAACCACCAGCACACAGAACGTAAAGCACCAAGGGTGACCCTAATGTAACTAGGGACTCTGGGTAGCAAGGAGGTGTCAAGGTAGGTTCAGCAACTGTAACCTGTATACACTCTGGTCGGGGATGTTGATGATGGTGGAGGCCTCTGTGGATGCAGGGGAGGGCAGGGGGTATATGGGAAATCTCTTGTCAATCTTGCTATGAACATAAATCTGCTTTAAAAACTAAAGCCTACGTGTGCATCCTAGAACCTGGGCTCTGCAACGTGAGGAGTCAATGCAATGAGAAACCACTGTGCCACAGGCAGAGAGCAGCCCCTGCTCACCCCAAACAGAGAAAGCCCATGCACAGCAATGAAGACTCAGCACAGTCATAAATAAATGATTTAAAAAATAAAGCCTATTACAAAATAAATAAACAGCCAATATCTCTTAATGAATCCCTGCCCCCTATGATGTGCTCTTAAAGCATACAAACTGACCGTAATCCACAATTTTAAGAGAGATGAAAGGTGGCTGAGTTATGCATACATATGGAACTTCTTAAAAAGTTAACTGGGGTTAATGTAACTGTGCACTGGTTAGGGGGCCTCTGCAGACTCTAGCTTTAGCTCTGTCCGGACACACTGATCTACACTTCTTGGGCTTTAATTCTTTGATCTAAAGGGACTATCTGGCCTTGGGCTATGGCTCATGGAACCGAAGACAGGAGGAATGGGAGAAGGTCTCTAAAAGGCTCAGAACACTCAGATGCCAAAGTGATTAACGATCCAAAGACTATAAACACTGGGTTAGGGGTGGGAAATCTGCTCAACAACTATTTCCTGAGTGTGTACTATGTCACTGGAGTAGACACAGCCCTGTCCCTCTGGAACCATCTACCCAGCATGTCAGAAAAGCAGAACAATGATGGATGTACATTCACTGCACATTGATATGTGTGACACAGACACAGGGGAAAACGTGGAGCAATGAATCACTACAGGGAATCTGGCTGACATGCTTTCGGATGGCTAAGAAGGCAGGCCGTCCAAGGTAGGGCAAGGCTATAGGGAAGTCCTAGAACAAAGATAAGATCAGACTGTGCCTCTGTGTGGTGTGCATATCACTCTTAAGGCGGAACAGACATACAAACAAGTGCTCTGGCTATAGCCTGCTAGCCCAGGGCACTCATGTATCCTTTTCCGTTTTTCCCTATCAAGTGTTTACCCACTCTTTACATAATGCTCTCTCCTCTAAGGCTGAAGCTCTGAAGATGGAGAAGGTGGAATACAGCTACATTTGGAGTCAGGGACTCAGTTTGGGATATATTCTAACTTTCAATAGGAACGGAGTCTTCCGAAGGAACTCCAGCACAGCTGAAGACATGCTCCTGAAAATCATGATTCTCAAACCAATTTTTAAAAACAGGTGGAAGTGGTTCCAAAGCCACAGGAACCCATAGAGACTGGGGGTTGGGCTTCAGTCAACTGATATCAATCAATACCCAAACCAGTAGAGAGTTGGCAGCTACCTTGTGATGTGGCAAAATTCCACAGCAATTCTCTCTGCCATGTACCACTCACGTGGGAACATCCGACCATATTTCTCCTCGTAGTCCACGAGCTGGCGTTTGACCCAGGCATAGCGACGGTCGATTTTGTCCAGCCAGGCAACCTGGGGGAAGCAGGGAATAAAATCTACCCCAGCGCTCAGAAGCAGTATTGACAGTTGAAGGAAAAAAGCAAAAACATAGAAGCAAGAAAAACACAACCAATCTATTTCTCATGGTTTTAAAGAGTCTAGGTTACTTTTTTAACTTGATCCAGAGGTTCTTAACCCGGGGTCTATGATTGGGCTTCAAGGGTCTATAAATTTCCTGAAACTGTATGCAAGGTTTTATGTATAGGTGCATTTTTGCAGAGAAGATCTCTGGCTCTCATCCATTTCTCCAAAGGATCAAGGACCCCAAAATGGTTAAGAATCACTGAACTGTACAGTCAGCCCCTAGGAATCAGGGTTTAACAATCAACATTTTAAGACAGTAATACTAATAAAATATAAATCATAGACTTGAGAGCAATCAATTTTTAGTACAATTCAAATGTGACATCTGAGCTCATTTGGTCAATACTTACATCTTGGTTTTCTTGAAAAAGTACTAGGTACTCTGACAGATGCTGTTTAATAAACTTTTTGATGATTTCCTGTTTGATTCTGGGGTCCAAGATATTAGCAACCTGACACGCATCTCGTAGAACGTTGCTGGGTCCTCCTGGCCTCTGGTAAAACACACAGCACACACACCAGTTCAGAAGCCAGAAGCAACCTTTAAATCTTATGGCCTCTGACAGCTGCTGCTTCTTGTTCTACTCATGATGTTGTCATTACTTCCACTCCCCTGACACTCATTCTTCTGCCCTGGATGGATATTTGAGTTACTTGTTCCTCAATGAAAGAATCATTAAGCTAGTCTGTAGTAGCCAGTATAAAAGCTACTCCGTGAATCAACAATGAGACATCCTGGAAACAGGGCCAGGAACTTTTGCTTTCTGCACTGAAGTCACCTTCCTGAAGGGCCCTAAAAGTCAGAATGACACCAGTCTGATGCCACATGTGCCACCTTCCTCTGATTCTAACCTTGGATTCATGTTCTCAAAGTGCTGTAATTATGCCAAACAGCATGCTGGCACTTAAAACCTAAATCCAGGTTCCATCCACCATCCTTGCCCCACTGATGGTCAGCCACGCAAACAGGCAGCCAGATTATATTATGATATTGGTGCCTTGACCTGAAAAGAGTCGTAGAAGACCATCACAGGGCTGTATTGATACATCAGGATGGGAAGGCCTTTGTTATTACTGAAGGCAGCTCTGTCTCCTCGAACCTTTCTTTACAGTGACTCACTGAATGAGCGTGGCTGGCTGAGCGGACCACGGAACACGCGGCATCGGCTCATGGCTCGGCTAAATAGCCACGTAACTTTGGCTCAGTTATTGACACTCATCTGAAAAATAATTGGAAAAAAATTATGCATTTTAACTAGGTGATGATTAAGGGTCTTACAAATCTTTATGATTTTTTAAAATCAATTCTAATTTATCCATCTCAACTGAAGTTCAAGAGTTTCTTAAGTGTCACTTAGGCTGCCCAAGAGCTAACTAAACTGTTAAATGCTGACTATGCTCCGTGCTGAGTGGCTATTCTGTCCCCCACGGAGAATTCTGACTGCTCAACTCTGGCTTCTGGATGAAAACGTTTGATCTGACAGAGAAGTTATGAAAGCCAAAATCTATGGGCTCACGGGTTCAGACTTTTTCATTTATAAAGGACTTCACAGCAACCTTGGATACCTTTTTAAACAAATCTTGATTTCCATTTGTGAAGCAGTAATAAAAACACAAAGCCTTTAAGAGAGGTCAATAGTCACTCAGAAGGAAAAAAGAAAACTCTTGTAGAAACATCAAGTCATCTAGCCAGGGAAAAGGAAACAAGTTGCTAAAGAAAACCATTTTCACCTCATTTTCCTCCTGGGGTCTGAGAAAAAGGTATAATGTAGGTCAATGTTATATTTTCCTAAATGATAAAGCTGGGCTTTATCTGCATCTTTCTAAAACTTCTTAAAACCAGGGTCAATAGCAGAGTAGAGTAAAACAGACCCTAGTGCTTATAACTTGTGAATCTCTTACTATCCCTTTTTACAGGACTGTTTTCTGATACCCACTCCCCACAGTTACAGCAAATGGAAAAGGAAGATAAAGTCCACAAAGGAACATGCTTTATGAATAAAATACCTGATTGCTAGAAGACAGCCATAATATACACAGACATGAAAATCAGAGGCAGGTTTCCTATAGGAGGTAATCGACAAAGCTGGGGCAGCTACCCCCACACACTTCCTAAGTCTCTTTTATGAGGCACAAAGAACAATGATTAAGATATTTCCAGTTACTGAATTATAGAACAGATCCAGGAAACGTTCCTTGGCTCGGCAAACAGACATATATCCCCCACCTCCATCCACCAAGCGCCAGTCAGTGTGCTTCAGGTCATTTCTGAGCCGCACAGTTCTTGCTCCTAAAATAGCTCAAATAATAAAGGGGAAAAAAAGCTTCTGAGGGTTCTTCTCTCCTCAACACATGCAAAGCATTAAGATTATGTCTGCTACAATTTGAAGGATGGAGCTAAAAGCAGTTACCCCAGCACAGTGACGGCCAAATGAGGCAAAACTTGTTACATGAGAAGTGTAACCAATAGCTCACGAGTGAAATTACTGTGGGCTTTGCAGACACAACACAAACAGTCAGGCTACCAGTGAGAGTTGAAGGGATTCATCCCAAAGAACAGGATTCTGACCATTAAAAGCGAGTCTCCTAACTGTCACTCTGAGAGTTACTTAAGCCCGGGCACGTTCCTGTCCGTTGTCTCCTCACCAAATTGAAACCAAAAAGTTATGCAACAATCCTAAAAAAAAAAATCACTGTGGTTTGGAAAAAAAAAATTAAACAAACAAACAAAAAAAGTAACTATGACAAAAAAAGTTAATTCCCCAGACAGACAACATTTTGGGTTTGACACACGTTAAATGAAATCAAAATAAACCCTCACTGTGGATGCTGTGGGGACGCAGATGAATAGCCAACTGATATTGCTTCGGGATATTTAAAGTCAAGGATGTTCCATTACCCTGAATCTTTAGCACACAGACTTTATGGCTGCCAGCAACTGCATTTGAAATAGTAAGTGAATCATAGTTATGGTGAGTGTGAATCAGGCCAGAATATGGTGAGAATATCCAAAGACTGAAGGGAAAATACAAAACAATACCTTTGTGCCCTGGGAAGGAAAAGCTTCTTCAAAATCGGCCAGGATTTGCTGTCCTAACTCAGTCTGGGCTGCCTTCACTCTGTAGGGAAAAGAGAATATATCATTACCTGGCATAATTTTCAAATGTCCATAAATAACTGTGCACATAGAGGTTATGACTGCTGGTCTTCAGGGATCATCCAGGAAGCAGGCAGTGGTGGCTAGATAAGATAGGTCACACACTAGTTAGCAGCAGGTTTATGACTATATCAGCTTCCCCAGTGGCTCAGTGGCAAAGAATTTGCCTGCAATGCAGGAGACACGGAAGTCGCGGGTTCAATCCCTGGGTCAGGAAGTTCCCCTGGAGAAGGGCATGGCAACCCACTCCAGTATTCATGCCTGGAAAATCCCACGGACCAAGGAGCCTGGTGGGCTACAATCCATAGGGTCGCAAAGAGTCGGACACGACCGAGTGACTTCACTACTCACTACTGGGCATTAGCATATAGCATCTTCCTGTGGCGTAACTACCCCAATGACATTAAAATGTCATTCATTTACACTTGCCCAGCGTACCACAGAGGAGCCTGGTGGGCTACAGTCCCGAGGGTCACAGAGCTGGACACAACTGAGCATGCACGCACACACAGATTCTTTCTACATCCCAGAGCTCTCCTAGGCCTCCCCTCAGCTGTCGTGAGGTAGTACACGTCAGTCTTTGCAAAATGTCACTGGGGTAGTTACGCTGAAGGAAGATGCTATATACTAACGCCCAGTAGTGAGTAGTGAAGTCACTGAGTCGTGTCCAACTCTGTGCAACCCCATGGACTGTAGCCCACCAGGCTCCTTGGCCCATGGCATTTTCCAGGCATGAATACTGGAGTGGGTTGCCATTTCCTTCTCCAGGGGATCTTCCTGACCCAGGGATTGATCCCAAGTCTCCCGCATTGCAGGCAGACGCTTTACTGTCTGAGCTACCAGGGAAGCCCAAGTCAAATTTTAAATCCACTTCGGGTTACTGGTGTAATTACTCTGCCGTTCCTTGGAGAACAGGATGGGAAGTGGGTTTTGAACTGCTTCAGGGTTGCTGTTTTTTTCAACCTGGAAACCAACATCAAGATTCTAAGTTTTAACAAGTGAACCAAAATACTGTTTTCTAAAGTAAAAAGATCAAATGATAAAATGAACTGCTATTTGAGTGTGAAGGTCACTGAATGAAGACTTAAGTTTGCTTGGGAGATGGAGAGGATGAAGACTGAGTCACACTGGAAATGAGTTTGAAAGGGGAGGCTGGAACTTAACTGGGTGGTTTTCATGGAAATGAGGAGCTCAAGAACTAGTGCTTGGCTGAGAGGAAAGAAGAGAAAGGAGAAGCAGCCAAGAGGGGAGAGGAGCTCTGGGTCGGCCGCCTGCCACCAGCTCGCCCTCCCCTAGCCCAGGGAGTTGGGTCCCTCCTGCCCACCATCCTCACAGCTGGACTGCCCTGAGCCTGAGGCAAATCTTTTATCTTCGCTAAAAGCACCATAAAATAATGTTCTTCCTTTTTTGGTCTCCACCCTGTTACTCTGGAATTAACTTTATGAAGTTTCTAGAAATAGTGAACAGCTCAAAACCACAATTTCTTTGGCTACTAGGCTGTGCCTGGCAACCTACAGAGATTTTTTTTTTTAATGAGGGGATAGTCAGGACCCAAAATGGTCTGGTTTTTCTGTGGCATAGTTATAATTATGCCTTATTCCAAATACTTTCCAGGGTTTTTCCACTATCTTCAAAACTTAAAACTACTCTCATAGGTGAGTTTGCAGCCTCTTTTAGTTACTTTCCAAGGGGATGAGAAATGACAGAGATAAGGTTGTCACCCAAGTAGCCCGCACATTAGAATCTAGTGACATTAAAATGTCATTCATTTACACTTGCTCAGCATACCACAGGAAACATTCCTTGAGTATGAGTTCTGACAAGAAAGAAGATGCTTTTGTAAAACCATTACCTCTGAGGTCTTATGACTCCACATAATGGGCCAGACAGACCGACTCCTCTAGTGCCAGGTCACAAGACAGAGCTTCCAGGCCCCTTTGTTCCTTCTCTCTCCTCTTGGCAGCCAAAGAGAGCACAGGTTCCCCCCTAAGCCACAGATCACTCCTGGAGGGGAAGTTCCACCCCGGTTGAAAAGTCACAGTCTATTTGCAGGGCTCCTGAGTGTCTCGGTGATGTGATGGTCCCAGCTCTGCCTCTGTCACCCTTTCTACTGCGACATTCCCTGACCACATATTCTTAACCAGATTTGAAACTGGCATGCCTGGGGCAATATGGATGGACCTAGAGATTATCACACTAAGTGAAGTAAATCAGAAAGAGAAAGACAAATACCATATGTTATTTCTTGCCTGTGGAATCTAAACTGTGACACAGATGAAATTATCTATGGAACAGAAGCAGACTCACAGGCACAGAGAACAGATTCATGATTGCCCAGGGGAAGGGAGGGAGGGAAGGGGCGGACTGAGAGTCTGGGGCTAATAGGTGCAAACTGTTAGACTGGACAGCAGAGGGAACTTTAACCAATCTCCTGGGATAAACCATAATGGAAAAGGACATAAAGAAGAATGTCTACATGTGTGTAACTGAGTCACTTTGCTGTACAGCAGAAATTAACACACAGAGTAAATCAACTATACTACACTTCAATACAATATTTAGAAACAGAAATTGGAGTGCCTGCAAAGACAACCAGAGCCTATAAGGGCAAAAGTATCAGCTTGTGATTTGCAGACCCCCTTGCCTTCTTCTACAGTCCATTTCCAAGGTTACTTCTTGAGACAGTCTAGACTTAGCTGTGCAACTAGTGAGCTATGTGTTCTCCTAATTAAGTCATTTCCCTCAAGTGAGCCGTAACTAAGAATGGCTGTGAACTACGAGGGTGGGGATGGAGGCCTGGACTAGATGCCTTTCAGTGTTATTGTTATCTGATTACTCCACAGCACACATCTTACAGCTCTAGCTGGCAACAGCATCCATCCTTACCGGTGACTGCAAGTTGGATGTTTAATGAACACTGGAGCAGAAGAATCAGCTTTTGCCTGTTTCCAAGTGTAGTTTCTGAAGTGTCTAGCAGTGACTCAGATGAAAGACAAACCATTCCCCTTCGTGACAGTAATGATGGTATCTAGAAACCCAAACCCTGATTCATGCACTTGCAGGATAAGATGTGAATAGTGGTCTTTACAATCAGTTGCCTGAGCAAGATCCTACAAAGACATCAAACACACTGAAAAAAACACATCTTTGGCCTCACTCCTTCAAACTCCTTCCTCTTCCAACCATGAAAAGTAAGCTCTTACTGTGAAGAGATGGAGCACTAGACTCTGTTAGCAGAGAACTTACGTAAGTTCAGTTACCAAGACTTCCTAGTCATCCTTATGAAAGTCAACCTACAACTAATAGAGAACAGGGGAAATGACAATTTCTCCTGGATCCAAATAAGCTTGACCTGGTTAGGTGGTGACAACTCAGTGCTGACCACTCTTAGCAAATGAGAGATTCCCTATGCTATGCCGGCAACGATGGTCAACCAACTGCCTCCTGGCATCCTCCACACCATGTGACCAGGGGTTGTTTAAAGGTACCCTTCCCATGGGACCTCCCTGGTGGTCTAGTGGGTAAGGGGCAACTAAGCCGATGCGACTCGACTACTGACTACTGACTCGACTACTGTATGTGCACCACAACCGGAGAGAAGAGAGCTCGAGCACCACAACTAAGATCTCATGCAGTCATAAATAAATAAATATTAAAAATAAAAGCACCCTTGCCTAAATGTGCTATCAGATTTCAGCAGAGGGATGGCAGCAGAGGGACCACAAGCTATGAAAACCATTTAGACATTTATGGACAAAATAACTCTGATGCTTCCCATACCCTGTGCATGCCTGTCCCAGAGAAAGCACCCTCAGTAATTTGCAATAAACTGACCTCCCAAAATAGAGAGTCTGTACCGGACAGAATGATTCGTCAGTCTGATTAGTCAGATACTCCAGTTCCAAGGAGACAGAATCTCAACCCAGAATCTTAGAGTGACTCAGTGGGACGCTTTGATATCATCAAGTACAATCCTTACGCTTTCAAAACGCGTGCTTTTGAAACTTAATATCCTTTCAGAAAGAACCTGTCATAGTCATACAGCTAGCTGGGCCTTTTCTTTCTTTCTTCCTTTTTCTTTATGTAAAAATTTTTATTGAAGTTAGTTGACTAGCTAGGCCTTTTCATCCTCCACTTTAATTTCTTTGACCACTATGCCAAGTGATCCCCTCAATACGCCAAGTACCTCTCATGCAGAAGAGGTCAGAAATAGTCCTGAAAAATATGTTTCAGTTAGAAGCTTTCATGGATTTCAAGAGAACACCAGAACCTTCCATTTTTCCTCAGGAAATACTGACTGATTACTAGACACATTGGCTTTCTCAGATATTCTTAAGCCAGGAGGATTTGAAATATAAAGATGACATTAAAGGGAAAAAAAAAAAAACTTTCCGTCAACGCTACATTAACGTTTAAGCATTCTCCAGAAGGGTAGTTGGAAGAAACAGCTGTATTCAAATTGACTCCCATGAACTTCATATTTCAAATGTGCAGGCAAAGATGTCAGCCCACAGGCTTTCCTGTGACTTCCGCAGTCTACAGACAGCAAGCTCTGAAGCTAGAGGCACTGAGGTGGTGCACAGGGTGTAAGGCTCCCGCCTTCCCCCATCTCCCCAAACAAACAAGCTATTTCTATCACTTCCAGATGGTTCTACCATCACTATGTAAACATAGGGAGGAAAATTCACCAGAAATGATGCTAAAAATAAGAAGTCTGGACTTTCCTCAAACTTTTAGTACCTCCTGAAAAAGAACTGTAGTCCAGGCACTGGAAACAAGCAATTCCTTCCCTTCCGTTAATTTTAGTGTTACTTAATAGCACTTATTCTCTGTTAATCAACACTTTTTTTTTTTTTGCAAATAGAAGTTGTGAAATGAACAAAAAGAAAAGTAAATCCTCCTGTGTTCTCAGCAATCCTACAAGATAATGAATAGCTGGAGCACCAAACTATACTGATAGAAAGTTATCTTTTAAGGGGAGTGTCATGATAGCAGTGATCACAAAGTTTCTGTGATTTATAAAATAACATCTTTGGAAAAACAAAATTAAAAGGCAAGAAATCCTCAAAGAGTGCATTCTCTTGTTTTTCCCTATATGCTTTCTTATAATATAAATAAAATTCAGTTCTACCACGCTCCTGCCATCAGCAGTGCCCATCCTATGCAATCATGCAACCTCCTTGACTACATGGTTGCTGTCATGGAATGGTCTTTATCTTTTTCTAATCCAGAACATAGCCCCAAACTCCAGTCTCTTGTAACTATAACTGACAAGACTTTTACAAAATACAAATAAGACTATGTCTCTTCTTGCTTAAAATCTTTCATTGTCCACAAAACAAATGCAGAGCAGATTCAAAACGAATGTAGAGTCAGATCTATGACCTGACTCTGCCTACTGAGACAGACTTTCACTCTCCACGCTCTTCTTTTCCCCCCTCTCTTCTTGTCTTGGTAGTAAGGTCCTACCTTTTGTTTTGGCCACATCCCATGCCATGTGGGATCTTAGTTCCTTAACCAGGGATCAAACCCATACCTCCTGCAATGAAAGCATGGTGCCTTCCTCAGATCTTACCCATTCTTTTAAGGTCAGATTAAAACTTAATACTTCTTGACCCCTACCCTCAGCCCCTGAAGGCTGAGTCTCTCAGTCCCTCTTCTGAGACCCTGCTTGTCCCCAGACAGCATGGACTAGTTCTGTTATATCCATCTCTATCAGTGTCTCTCACAATAACGGTGAGCTCTTTGAAGGCAAAGAGTATGTGTTTTTCACCTCATGCCCTCAGGACCCCAGCACAGAGCCTGGGATCTAGAAAGCGTGTGGTCAGTACGAAGAGAAGAATAAGTGAATGGGAAAAGAGATCAACTTTGGATTATCAGGAGGGTGAGAGGTGGCGACGCTGTCTCCCCCACCCACCCCTCACCCCCACCACCCAGCAGAGCAACTCTGCCTTCTCCATCTGAGCTTCCGTCTTTCCTGCAGCTCATAAGGTCCCGTTTGTCTGCTCTCTCGGCTGCTTCGCATCCCCAGGTTGACAGGGCAATCAGCCAGTTGTGAGTGTGATGGGATTAGGAAGGAGGAAAGGAAGGGTGGTAATTTCCCAAGTATTTTGCCAAGCTCTGTTCTGACACTCCTTACCAGAGTCTTGGCATTACCATTCTCAGATGGCACCCTGAGCATGAGGTATAACCCCTCCCCTTCCTGCCCCAGATCATCTGAAGTAATGAAAAGAGTTTAATAAGAATCCAGAATTGGGCAAGAAAAGGAGAGGTAGACTAGAAACTCTGGTAGGACAGGACTGAAGAAGGAAACCTCTGCCAAAATGGCTTCTCAAAGATGAAGGACATGGGCTTCCCTGGTGGGCCAATGGTTAAGCATCAGCCCTGCAATGCAGGGGACACCGGTTTGACCTTTGGTCCAAGAAGATCCCACACGCCCAGGGGCAACTAAGCCTGCGGCTCGCTGAAGCCCGGGAGCTACAACTACTGAGCCCAAATGCCTAGAGCCTATGTTCTGCAACAAGGGAAGCCGCTACGATGAGAAACCCACACACTACAACTAGAGTAGCCCCTACTCGTCACAACTAGAGAAAGCCCACGAGCAGCACTGAAGACCCAGCACAGTCAAATAGACTTTTAAAAAGATGAAGGACACGAGGGGAGTGGATACCAGGAGCAGGAGGGTGGCTCCTGGCACCCATCAGGGGGATGCTGGGCTCCTGCAAGAGAAACAACTAAGCCAGTGCCAGGCCTCAGCCCGTCCTTGAGTGATCAGGTCAGGAGTGGCCGTGGGTCTGAGAAACCCAGCAGAGTCCACAGGGCTGACAACACACAGGCAGATCAGAAACTCATGGGCCCAGAAGATCAGCCACCAGCACAGCCTCCCTGGCGGCTCCCCCAGCTCCAGCCTCACCTCACCTGAGAAGCACTGTCTGCAGCACATGTAGCCAAGCGGCATATCCCGCCTACCCCTTCATGAGCAGGGGCAGTAAGACAGCATCTCTGATCAGGCTGACAGAGAATCTCACAGCCGAAAATGAGCGTTCCGCTAGACATCACCAAACGTGCAACACCAAGAAAGTCATTACAGATGAACTGAAGACCTTAGAGCACAGAGAAACAGAGCGGGCAACTCAGAACTTTAGAACCTGTATAATTTATGTTCCCTGAGAGGTTTAAGATGATACTATGCCCATGAAAAAAGAATCAACTAGATACCCTGAAGATTAAAGTTGGATTGTTGCAATAAAAACTCAACAGCTAGGCTAAATAACAGAATGGGCACCATTGAAGAACAAATTTAAAAAGGAAAGTTGAGTTGAGGAATTCAGCTTAACAGGACAAAAAGGTATAAAGCATTAAAAAATAAAAAGGAGGGCCTGGTTTCAATCCCTGGTCAGGAAACTAGATCCCACATGCCACAGCTAAAGACCCCACACGTCCCAGTTAAAAGATCCTCATGCCACAACTAAGACCTGGAACAGCCAAATAAATTAATAAATAAATTTTTAAAAGTTAAGGAACACAGTAGCAGATCCAGAAGTTCCAATACTCGTGTACAAGGGATTCCACAAAGAGAAAACAAAGGATAGAGCACAAAGAGAAATAAAAGAGAACACCATCTCAGAATTTAAGGAACTCATGAGTCTTCAGATTAACCATACCAGTAAGTACTAAGCAACATGAATGAAAGGAGATCTATGTCCTAGTAAAATCCCTAATTCTCCCACCACCAAATCTCAAATGCTTCCAGAAGAAAATAAAAATGAAACAAAAATCGATTATCTTATAAAGGAGGAAGAATGAGATGGCCTTCAGGTTTTTTCCAGGCAACAATGAATGCTAGAAGATAGACTGCCTTTGTCTATCCTACAACACCCATGAGGTGGAAGCAACTCAGCCGTCCAACAACAGATGAATGGACAAACAAAATGTAGTCTCTACGTACAATGAAGTACTCAGTCTTAAAAAGGAACAAAATTCTGATAAATGATACAACACAGATGAATCTGAAAACATGCTAAATGAAATAAGCTGGACACAAACTGTTTCAGTCCACCTACATGAAGTACCCAGAAGAGGCAAATTCACAGACAGAAAATTGATCAGAGGTAACCAGAGGTGGGGAAGAAGAGGTAATGAGTGTTATTATTTAATGCATACAGAGCTTCTATTTGGGGTAATCAAAAACTTTAAGGAATGGTTGTATGATAATGTGAAAGTGTACTTGCATGCTCAATCACTTCAGTCATGTCCAGCTCTGTGACCCTATGGACTGTAACCCACCAAGCTCCATGGGATTCTCCAAGCAAGAATACTGGATGGGTTGCCATGCCCTCCTCCAGGGAATCTTCCTGATCCAAGGATTAAACATGCGTCTCCTGTGTTGCAGATGGATTCTTTACCACTGAGCCACTGGGGAAGACTGAATGTATACTTAACGCTACGAAATTGTCGAGTGAAAAATAATTAAAATGGTAAATTTTAATGCAATGTATATTTCAATACAATTTTTAAAGAGATAAAGAAGTAGGTACCTTGAATGGACCAATTACTATTGAAGAGACTGAAAGGACAAGGATCTGGATTGAAAACAGGTGACACACCTAGACAGTTTCTGCAGGCAAGATCTGGGACTTCCCTCATGGTCCAGTGGTTAAGAATCTGCCTTGCAATGCAGGAGATGCAGGTTTGATCCCTGGTTGGGGAACCAAGATCTCACATGCCGAGGGGCACTTACTGAAGCCTGAGCACTGCAAGAAAAGATCCTGTATAATGCAACTAAGACCAAATGCAGCCCCCAAAATAAATAAATATTTATAAAATAAATATATAAATAATAAAATAATATATAAATAATAAAATAAATACATTTTTAAAAATCTGAAAAAAAAAAAATCTGACAAAGGTTTGGTATCCAGAACACACAGAGAATTCCTACAGATTAATAAGGAAGGGATAAGGTGCCTTAGACAGTAAAGAATGCACCTGCAATGCGGGAGACCTGGGTTGGATCCCTGGGCTAGGAAGATCCCCTGAAGGAGGGCATGGCAACCCACTCCAGTACTTTTGCCTAGAGAACCCCATGGACAGAGGAGCCTGGCGGGCAACAGTCCATGGGGTCACAAGAGTCAGGCACCACTGAGCGACTAAGCACAGCACACAAGTCACTCAACAGACAAACAGGCAAAGGATACATAGCAGCGTCTCACAGAGGAAATGCAAATGACTAACAGTCAAATGAAAAGAAAACTAATCTCACTAGCTGCCAGATAAATGAAAATGAAAGGAATTAGGCACCATTTTTTATCCATCAGATAAATGAAAAGGAAAATTAACCAAATCAAGTGTTGTGGAAGATAAGGGGAAATGGGTACTCACACACTGTTCAGATGGTCCTATAAATAAATTAAGCTACTTTGGAGGGCAAAGGAACAGCAGTTATTAAAATTTTATTTTATTGATTTATTTTTAATTTAAATTTATTAATTTTAATTGGAGACTAATTACTTTACAATATTGTATTGGTTTTGCCATGCATCAACATGAATATGCCACGGGTGCACACGTGTTCCCCATCCTGAACCCCCCTCCCAGTTATTAAAATTTTAAATGCACATGACCTATTACCCAGAATTTATCGTAGAAAAATTGCAGATGTGTAAGAAGGAGTGTATTTTTCAAATCAGAAACAAACGGTCTAGTGATATGAAAATCATTAAATAATCTGTGGTATGTTATACTATAGAACTCTATGCATCAATTTAAAAAAATGAGTCAGGTTTGTATACACTGATGTGGTGAAACCTCTAAAACATACTCAAGTTAAAAACAAAAAGAAAGATTCAGAATGAAGCATATGGTATGAGATCATTTATTTAAAACAAAACAAAGCAAAATAAACGCACAATCTAAAACTAAAGATTTATTTAAATGCACAGAAAAAAAATCTAGAGGATGAGAATTAAACTGATAATAGTAACTAGCGCTATGGGTAGCAGTGGGACATCAGGTATCGTTAAGAGGACTTAAGTTTCATCTGTATATTGACTTTTTTTTAAATAAAGAAAACGTACATGTGTATTAGTTATATAATTAAAAATAAAGACACTTAGGAAAAGAGAGAGGCCTGTAGCCATTAGGTCTTATCAGAAGGCAGAGTTAAAAAGGATGGTTCCTGCTGAGTACCGGCCTCTTTATTTCTTCTTTGTAGCCAAAAAAGGGTTAGGATCCATCAATTGTGACTGTCTGGGTCTTACTATCTTTCCTGCTGCTACTTTTAACAGACAAGGCATTAAATCCCCCACTCTCTCTCTTTAAGCATCTGCCTTTCTTTCTATTGGCTCTAAATCTGGGGTCAAAACTCAATAGAATAGGATGGAAAGAACAAATGTAAAGAGGTTAAGTCATCATTTTGTTACACCTGAAGTTCAAGGGCAGGCTGTTATTTGCAAAGACTGCCATAGCAGTCTCTCCTCCCACGAGCTCTGTATACCAGTGTGACTTTGACACTCCTCCCATTGGGGGTGGGGGCAGCCATGTTCCTTCCTCTTGAATTCTGAAGGCCAGGTGACCACAGAAGTGACCTTATGTGACTTCTAAGACCTGGTTCTTACAGCATCTTGGGGGTGCTCATTTCTGGGCCCCGGCACCACCTCATCTAGGGGAAGCCAAGCGGCCGGGAGGACCACCTGGCTGAGGTCCCAGCCAATGGGAAGCACCAATCTGTCAGCCATGAGAGTAAATCAGTGGATCCTCCATCCCCTCCTGGAGCCATCCTGGCTGATGGTGCTTGGAGCAGAGATGAGCCGTCCCTGCTGGGCCAGGCTAGATTGCATGAGCAAAATGACTGTTGTCGTCAGCCACTGAGTCCTGGACTGTGTTGATTTTTTACAAGGAAACAGACAACGAGAAGGGTTTCCCTAACAAATGGAGCCCTGGGCAGCTGAGAGATGTCAGCAGCCACTCCCATGAGACAGGCCAGCAACTACCTGATACAGGGAGCTTTAGATAGCGTGGTTAGGAGCTGGTAGGGGGGACAAAGAGGGAACATCTACATCAGAGAGAAGCAGGTCAGGTGACCTCCGAGCTTCCTCCCAGTGAGATTCCACACTGAACTTCCTGAGCTGAGCGCTTAAGCACCTCCTAGCACCATCTTTCCTTAAAAGGGAAGATCATTTTCTCCAATGAAATTTTACCTTTCAGAAAGCTGCCGGATCTGTGGAATGCCCATATATTTGTGGAAGTGCTCCAGAACATTCATCACGCCCTGAAGAAGATTAGCAACTTCTCCATACTGCCTTCGCCTGGTCATGGCTCTGCAAGGAAACAGGAAGTTGAGGGTTCTAGAAAAACACTAGGGACACAAGATACAGATATGGACCAACCTAGTCTGGCTCTAAAGTAGACAGCAACTCAACTTACAATAATAAGCATTCCTGAGCACTGAATATATATAGTCCTATGCCGCGGGGTGGGAGGGGGGAATAGCACCAAGTTCAAATCCACAAAGGGACATGAGTAAGTCAGGAGAGTGACAAGGACATTTAAGTAGTACCAAGTAGGACAAATGCAGCTCTAAACAGAAGTCCACGTTGTGTGTTCTGGGAGGTACAAGACTGTGTGAGTGATGAAGTCCCATTGGGTTGGGAGAGGGGAATATGGAAAGACTACGAATTTGGGATTTGGGTTGGGTATTACAGAATAGCTGGCTTTTGACAGAGAACAGGGGCAAGCATGTTATTACTTGACAGTTATGGCATTTGAGCAAACCAAACACATCTTCCCAGGATACAACAAAGAGCATTTATATGCACTTAAACATTAACTCAAATCTGTAGATTTTAAGCCAAGATTAAGCAACTCTGTGAATGTTTAGGTATGTTTAGTTTCCCTACTGCTAAGGTTAATGAAGCTTAAATAAAAGGATGCTGATAAAATCAACAGTTACAGCAAGGAAGGAACAAACTATCAGATCTAAAGTTTTCATTAGGGTTGGGTTTTTTAATTAAATGTATAATTTATGACTTCCCTTTAAAAGCACTTAAAGAGACTGGATCAAGTTCAAGCCAAGGAGTTATGTGGCTACTGCTGTCTGGTCTGCTGGTTTGGCGGAAAGCACGGAGCGCCAGGAGAAAGGGATGAGGACACTGCTCTTCCAGTCACTAGCCAGGGATTGCTGGAGCCCGTGTGACATCAGGGAGAGACCAGGAAGAGCCTGCACCTGACTCATCCAGACTTTGGATACTGTGTCTATATTCCTAGGAAGGTGCTCTTTCTCTGCCCACCCGTAAGATTATGCTGAGGTTGGGACCAGGGGAATTCTTAGCCTGGGAGAGACCACAGGAGCAAATAGGAAGGTCAGAGTCTTGCTGGTAAAGGAGGCCTTTTGGGGCTGCTTCCTTGTGGTCAGTAACCAGCTCCTCCTTTTAATACTACTACTCATGTTCTCATGTACCATTCCCTACAGATGCTTTACAAGCCAAACGGGAAGCTTCCATCTTTGAACAAGTGGGTTGAAAAAAAGTAAAGTGGGCTGGATGATCAATTAAGGATCTGTTTCCATTAGGCACCTTCAATGCCACTGAAACGCAACCCCAGACCAGTAGGAAAACTTGCCGAGGCAGAGGTTGGGGTATGTGAGTACACAGCCCTACGCCTCCTGTCAACCCCCAAGGCAGAGGTCTATCACACGGAAATGACCCGTGTCCTTGCAGTCATTCTCCGCAAGAGCTCCAGGTCCCCTTTAGTCACCTCAAAGTCTCAGGTGTTTGCTAGATGTTAAGCACCCGAGGGCACAAAACAAAAGTGGTGTCTCAACATCTGAGACCAATGTGTAGGAAGTGAGGCAGAGTGGGGAGACGCTCCTGGCTGAGGAGCAATTAAACCTACGGTGCCGTTTCCTCTGTGACTCATTCGTTTCCCGTGGACCCGGGGCAGACCGCCTGCGTGCTTACTCGAGGGAATCCACGCCACCCGCCAGCATGTGCAGGTGGTTCAGCGTTGTGATTGAGGTGGTCAGGTGGCGTTTGGCGTGATCTAACTGCTTAATGTCGCGGGTGATTTCCTTCACCTGAACAGTGCAAAACCACAGGAGAAAAAAGAGGATGGTTAAGATGGATGTCAACCCGTCTGGAAGTGGCCTCACAAGAAAACAATGCAAACAAAGTAAGGACAAATACATCTCGAGTTAGCCCTTGGAGAAAACACAGGTGTTTTCCCAATGCAGACCCAAAATAATTTCCAATCAGCCCGTTTACACTTAATTTGGCATTTCTTCAGCAGACTTTATCCGGGGCTACAAAATCCTCAGTTGTAAGAATGAAATGAACTTTACTCTTCACCCCAAACGGTGTGATCCTAATAGTAACTGAGTGTGGAGCACATGGGGTCCAGGAGCCGAGGACAGTGGATCTCCTCCTGAACAAGGTCAGGAACGTACACTGCCACAAGGACATGACCTTCTGGCAACGGGGCAACTAGGTTTGGTACAAAATGAATAGTGTGAGTTGGCTAATTCTATTGAGATGTTCTTTATTCATGGAACTAGGGTTCATTGTCCAGTCTCCACAAAGAAAAATTTCTTCTCAAATTTCAAGAAGACTAAAACGTAACCCATGCAAAATAAGCTTAACATAGTATCGTAAGAGGAGAGTCTTCAGGCAGAGAAGGCAATTGAGGGAGTAAAACTCCAACAGGGCTGATGGTGGTGGTGGTGTTGGGGGGAATCTAAGAGAAAGAAACAGTGTAGTTGGGACTGTTAGTACTGGGTTGGCCAAAAAGTTTATTTGCTTTTTCATAAGATTGGCTAGAAAAATCCAAATGAACTTTTTGGCCAACATAATGTATTTCAGTCACTAGAAAAGTACATTCAGTAGTGAGATGGGAACAATTCTCCAACTTTATTAACATCTAGGCGGACTTCTCCACTCAACTGTCCGAGTCCATGCTGACCAAGAAATTTTCTGAAGAGCAAGCCATTTGGTTTCCCAGGTTCTTTGACATCTGGAGGAAAGGATAGCAGGCACAAACATTCTCCCATTAAAGATAGATCCCCCATTAAAAGTGAAAAAGCCCAGTCAGTTAAGATCATGTGACCTGATTTTTCAGTTTGATCAACCTTGGTGAAGCTATAAAGGTTCATGACCTAATAGCTCAGTTTCACACTCACAGTCCTGCAAGGTTGATTGGATCTTAGCAGGAAAAGGTCTATTTCCAGGGACTTGCCCCAGCAAGTCTTCTCTCTATATGACCCGCAAGCTACCAAAATGTCTCTATTTCTATTGCGGGCCCTGGGGGGTAAAAAACCTATCATGTGTTTACTAAATAAGTATGTTTGGGGGAAAAGAAGATCAAGAATAGATAGCATATAGGAGTGTGGCCCTACAATTGGATCATTCCCTTCCAACACTGAAATAAATCATCATTTTCCTTTCCACAAAAAAAAAAAAAAAAAATCCCTGCCTCTCTTCCTGGGTTACTTAGCTCCACTGCAAGCGTCAGGGGTCTTTAACTACGATGTTAAAAGTCAGCATCATCTGTGACGCTTCTCACCCCTGTGTCACTAAGTGAAGTGAAGTCGCTTAGTCGTGTCTGACTCTTTGCGACCCGTGGACTGTAGCCCACCAAGCTCCTCCGTCCATGGGATTCTCCAGGCAAGAATACTGGAGTGGGTTGCCATTTCCTTTTCCAGGGGATCTTCCTGAACCAGGGATTGAACCCAGGTCTCCCACATTGCAGGCAGACGCTTTAACCTCTGCACCACCAGGGAAAATCAGTCATTAAATCCTGAACGTTCTTCCTTCGCCTCATCTCAAGAATCCGTCCCATTCCGCTCCTCCTCAGGCGCTCACTGCTCCCAGCAGAGCAAGATCCTAAGTGCTCAATGAATCCCCACAATCGCATGATGTATGCACGACTATCACCTCCACTTCACAGTGAGGAAACAGAGGTACCGAGAGGGTAAATATCAATAACGTGTTTGAGGACCACAGGGAGTCAGGAGAGAGGGTGGATCTGAAGGCAGGTGGTCTGAGGTCAGAGGCTGTGCTGCTCACTAATGATATCAAACTGACCCCCCCATGTCCACCACTGAAACCAGGCCTGCCCCGCCCATGTTCCACATCCTGCCCAACCCTGCCAAACGGGCACTGACGAGAAGTGCAGGATCCTTGGGAGTGTGACCTTGGGTCTGTTCCTGAGTAGATTATAACAAGACGTAGGGAGAGAAGTTTGTGAGGGTTTAGGAGTCTGTGTTGGAGAAGGCAATGGCAACCCACTCCAGTACTCTTGCCTGGAAAATCCCATGGACGGAGGAGCCTGGAAGGCTGCACTCCATGGGGTCGCAAAGAGTTGGACACGACTGAGCGACTTCACTTTCACTTTTCACTTTCATGCATTGGAGAAGGAAATGGCAACCCAGTCCAGTGTTCTTGCCTGGAGAATCCCAGGGACGGGGGAGTCTGGTGGGCTGCCACTGTGGGGTTGCAGACAGTCGGACCCGACTGAAGCGACTTAGCAGCAGCAGCAGCAGCAGCAGGAGTCCATGTGACCAAAATGAGTAGGAGGGAGAAGAGGACCCTGGAGAAGAAAATGGCAACCCACTCCAGTACTATTGCCTGGAAAATCCCATAGACAAAGGAGCCTGGTAGGCTACAGTCCATGGGGTCTAAAAGAGTCTGACACAACTGAGCAACTTCACTTTCACTTTTCATTCTTCCTATTTAGAATGGAAAAAACTGGTGGGCCCCTCGGTCGGCAGATGAACACATCCCCGGAGGGGACCACTGGTAGAGGGAGACCTTAAACCCCTGAGGGCGTCTCACCAGTGGGATGCAGCCCACCTGCCAGATCCAAGTCCAGTTTTCAAGTGGTGTCACATGTCGTACATCTGAACTGAGAAATGCGTGATGCAAACAAATGTTAGAGAGAGAAATCCAAAATGACTAGGAAGCTATTTTGGGGAAGGAAAAGAAAAGAACTTTCCCTACTTAAAGAGAGGGCTGCAGATGCTGGGCAGCAGGAGGGTGAGTCACTGCGTGTCTCGTGGCTCCTCCTGAATGGGTGTGGTATGTCCTCCCAGGGCTGGAGTTGGAGACCTTGGGTGTGGTTGGTGGCAAGGGGGAAGAACAAGTCTATTAACCAGTACATGACTAGATGACAAGTCAACCTCCTCTGCTGGTACAAAAATGTCAGGAGGAAACCTCAACTCACCATTTGCTCTGATTTTTCTGCTTTGTCTTTGATATCTTTGATTTTTCCAAAAAGCTGCTGTATCGCTTTCTGGGCCTCTTCAAGTGCCTAAAATGAGAGGAATAAATGAAACACAAAGCAGCATTGTCCCTACACTATGGTCAAGTGCAGCCTCAGAGGAAAATGCCTAAAGCTCTCTTGCTTCGTTGCACTTGTGTGGACGATTTCACCTGAGTCCTGGGCAGCAGAGACAAAGGGAGTCCAGCATTTGGATACAGGCAGATAAACATTCAGGGTTCTTGCCAAGCTGAGTCATAAAGTTTTCATTTAAAAACTAAACTATCTCCCTCTGTCTCAGTGCACACTACACATACTGACGACAACAAATAAACAGGAATGCACATCTGTGTGTGTGTGCGTGTGCACACGTATGCGGTAACCTTCAAAAGCCTGCAGACACACAGAGGTGGCTCTAAGTTGAGGGCAGGAGATGCTCCAGATTTTGGAAGTTCCTGAAGATGGAGCCTTCAAAAAAAAAAAAAAAAATCACAGCTGTTCATGGGGACTCCAGAACTGTGGCCAACCTTAAAGACATTTCTAGGTACCCCACTTAGAAATCAAAGAAGTTACAAAGGGACACAGAAAGCTAATGGCGAGCCAAATGTTTCCACTGAAATAAATCCCCACCAAGATGACAGCCATGAAAAGCATTACAACCCTCAGCTGCAATCGTGCGAGTCTGGGAAGGAGCATCTGTGAAGTGGGGAAGGTGCTCAGTTGCACACTAGCAGAACACACATACCGGTGAGGGAGGCAGCGGCCTGAAGAACTCAAGCTTTATTTCATCGAACGCAGTTCATTTATTTTGGATTTAAGCGTGGTCTGTCTTAACGGGGCCTCCTGAGCCCTTTAAAAATGTAGTAAGTCTGTGTGTGGCCATCTGTGCCTGCATGGGACAAACAGCCAGCCTCCCAGAGAACACCCTGACAGAGGAAAGAGGACAGCAAAGCGGAGGGGTAGGCGGGAGGACAAAAGCCTTGACAGATCTGAACCTTCGCCTTCAGCAGAAGCCAGAGGTAGAGCTGCCTCTGGACTACAAACTAACACGTTTTCCTTTTTGCTGAAAAATATCCTCAAAAAGCAAACTTAAGGCAGCTTCCTGGGCAGGTAATTCCTCCCTGGCTGGAAGGAGGGACTCTGTCTCCCCGTCCTTCCCTGGCTTCCAGGAGGCTGCTTGTGCTGATGCTGGGCCTACTTCCTCCGTCTGGAGTATCTCACCTAGTGTGGCTCAGCCCTGACAGAGGTCTCTTCTGACCTTCTTCCATCTCTGGTATAGGCAAGGGTTTCAGGCTGGGGACGAGGAATGCCGAACTGCTGCGTGAGACTGTCTCAACTTCCTTTGCCCGTTTGTTGCCAAGACTGAGGTGATGCTATTTGAATAAACAGCTGTTCATACCACCTCCCTGGGCAGGCAGAGTGTGCATCTGCTCTGCTGGATCACTGAACTTGTAACTACCAAGGCTGGGGAGCAAAGGAGCTTTTATGCTGGTCATGTCTGCCGTCTGGACTAAGGTATTTTAATCATCAGACGGTTTGGTCTCAGAACAACAACTGGCATTGGTATCCGTAATTTGGGATATGTTACCTGAAGAGGAGTAACCAGTCCAAATGGGTGATGGAATGGAACTGGGTCTCCCTGAGCAGCTCCTCAACCCCATTCCCTCCTGAAAGGACGCCTCATTCAGCAACTGTGTCCTCTCTGCTTCCCACTATCCTGCCTTCCTCACTCCCAGATTCAGCACCCCCAAAATAGCTATGGAGCAGTGAGAGGTCCCGCCATGTTCCAGCCAGAAGGCAGGTGTCTGAGGCCTCCCTGTGCTGTCATATACCAGCTGGACAACCTCTCTGGGGATCAGTTTCCTCATCTGCAAAGTGGTGACAATGCAACCTACTTCCAGTGGTGTTGGGAGGATTCAATGACATAATAGGTGTAAAAGACTGCACAGATACTAACTAGGTCTATTTCCAGGCTTATGACCAGCCTGGGCAAATGTTTGCACCTAAAGGATAGATGGATACACACATACATACATACATACATACATACTATTATTCTTCCCTCTCACTCACCACCTCTAGACCTGCTCACTGTTGGACACTTCCTATCCTCAGCCACAGCCCCAGTGAATCTGTGCCCATCTACTGCACCTTCCCATCCCTCCTAGGAATTTGCTTCTTTATTTATAATATTTACTTCCTCACAGCCAGGATATAAGTTTCTGCTGAGCACTGCTGACTGCAATACTGACCAACATTAGAGTTCCTCAGATGATGACAAACCAAAATCAAGTTCTAACAAAATTAAAATGTGAAAAAGTAATAAATGATCTGTTTTTGTGCCAGTGCCATACTGTTTTGATTGCTGTTGCTTTGTAGTATAGTCTGAAGTCACAGAGCCTGATTCCTTCAACTTCATCTTTCTTTCTCAAGATTGCTTTGGCTATTTGGGTCTTTTGTGTTTCCATATGAGAAAATTCATGTACGATTAGGACAGAAGACTGCCACCAAAATGAACACCAGGGAAGTCACTGATGACCTTGACAGGAACGGTTTCAGCGGAATCAAGGGAACAGGAGTGGACAGTGGTGTGACAAAGTGGAGGCAGTGTGTATGAGAGCAGGGACCAGCAAATGGTACCTCAGGGCAAAATCTAGGCTGCTACACCTGATTTTGTAAACAGTGTTGGCTTGGATCGTTCTAATCCCTTTCATTTACGTTTTACAGGAGAAATATCAATAATCTCAGATATGCAGATGACACCACCCTTATGGCAGAAAGTGAAGAGGAACTTAAAAAGCCTCTTGATGAAAGTGAAACTGGAGAGTGAAAAAGTTGACTTAAAGCTCAACATTCAGAAAACTAAGATCATGGCATCTGGTCCCATCACTTCATGGCAAATAGATGGGGAAACAGTGGAAACAGTGTCAGACTTTATTTTTCTGGGCTCCAAAATCACTGCAGATGGTGACTGCAGCCATGAAATTAAAAGACGCTTACTCCTCGAAAGAAAAGTTATGACCAACCTAGATAGCATATTCAAAAGCAGAGACATTCTTTTGCCAACAAAGGTCCGTCTAGTCAAAGCTATGGTTTTTCCAGTGGTCATGTATGGATGTGAGAGTTGGACTGTAAAGAAAGCTGAGGGCTGAAGAATTGACGCTTTTGAACTGTGGTGTTGGAAAAGACTCTTGAGAGTCCCTTGGACTGCAAGGAGATCCAACCAGTCCATTCTGAAGGAGATCAACCCTGGGATTTCTTTGGAAGGAATGATGCTGAAGCTGAAACTCCAGTACTTTGGCCACCTCATGCGAAGAGTTGACTCATTGGAAAAGACCCTGATGCTGGGAGGGATTAGGGGCAGGAGGAGAAGGGGATGACAGAGGATGAGATGGCTGGATGGCATCACTGACTCGATGCACATGAGTCTGAGTGAACTCTGGGAGATGGTGATGGACAGGGAGGCCTGGCATGCTGCAATTCATGGTGTCACAAAGAGTCGAACACAACTGAGCGACTGAATTGAACATGTACCACATAACAGCATGGAAGGGTTTTTGTCAGAAACCAGATGATATATAAAATCTAAAACATTTACTACCTGGTCCTTAACAGAAAAAGCTTGCTGACTCCTGGTTTAACTATTTTTTTCATAAAGCTTTTGATATGTGAAGATAAGAGAGAAAACGAACAGAGGAGAAATTGATAGGGAAGTAGATGGGAGAGTGGGTAACAGGACAATCACAGAAGAGAAGGACTGTCTGAGTATAATTACCAATAGCTCCTTCTCACTATCCAAAATGACTCTGATAACAAAGCATCAACTCATCTAAGGGCCTCCCTGGTGGTTCAGATGGTAAAGAATCTTCCTGCAATGGAGGAGACCTGGGTTCAATCCCTGGGTTGGGAAAATCCCCTGGAGAAGAGAATAGCTATCCACTCCAGTATTCTTGCCTGGAGAATCCCATGGACAGATAGGCCTGGCAGGCTATAGTCCATGGGGTTGCAAAGAGTCGGACACAACCGAGCAAATAACTTTCACTACTTTCACCTCTACTACAGCATCTAACCAAAGCTGGAGCACAGTTAGAACTTGACAAATATTTGCCAACAGATTATAAATCCCATGGGGTACTTCTCAGAAGAGCAGCAGTGCTAAGTTATTGCTCTGAATGAGCACAGCCCTCCCTTTCTCCAGGCACCACTGTAAACAATGGTTCAAAACCACAGCATCCCACTTTCTGTAACTGTTATCTATTTGGCTAATGTAAAGTTTAAAGCCCCCAATGCTGCCAGAAGTGAGTAAATTCTCAACCTACTGGACCTTCTAAAAAATGTTTGGCCATTGTGTGAAAAAGTACTGCAGAGGCCCCTGCTGGCAAGTTTCCATCAAAAAAGACTCACTTTTTGTGGTACAGCATCCAATTGCACAGAATTGTGCATCCAATTCTGTGATCTTGTTGGTCAGGTCATGGTCTAAGGATGTGCTGATGGGATTAAAGCCGAAGTGTTCTCCACCCAAATCCCCTAAGACACATGACATTCAGTGAAAGGAAAGGCAAGAAGGGCCACATCCTATTCTTCGATCTCAAGGCTGAAGAAGTTTCCACAGTCCTTTCTCAGAGAAAGGGTTTCTGTCTCTCTTTCTCTCTTCTTCTCCATCTGGCATCCTACCAGAACTGTCTCTGCTTACGGTACCACTTTTTCATCAAAGAAGTAAGACTCACACCATCTTACATTTCACAGTCTTAAAGAAAGATAAACTGTCTGCCAGATTTTTTTTTTGTTTGTTTTTCAGGCTGGAATACTTTTGCTTGTTATAACAATGTACTGAAGTTGAGGAAACTTAATATAATTCATTTTCCAGAGTCCAAAAGGTTTTTCTGAAGTATTCACTCCATCAAGCAAGTCCATTCTCAACACCTACCCTAATATTTGGTATCTAATAATCAACCACCCTGGAGGAGGAGTGTTTTGTAGTTGGAAATATCCTAGGACCTACAGAAGGTCAAGACTTTACTTTTAAATGACCCTAAAATGCTTTTATACCTAGCTAATGAGAAAACGTGCTGAAAGAATGATTCTGGCACTGCCCCTAGACACTCGTTAAAATACAATGTGGCTACTTTTCCATTCCAGGCCATATGTGGATTAAAAACAGAACTAATCACCCAAAAGTGTCTGCTTTCAATCCACCCTTAGCGGAGTTTCTGAATTGAGCACTGGAGCGTGGTTGCAGCCTGTATCCGAGGATGCTATTAGGAAGCAGTGACTGTGGCCGTCCTCTTTACTGACTGAGATTCTGCAAATGGGAGATTCAAGGAGACCCACTCAGCTGGCCTACAAGACTCAGCAGAATCAGTTATGCTATCTCTGTATTTTTGTGCATTATTGACTGTAACCATGATTCTTAATTTTCCTTGCCTCCTGAAGCAGATGCTGAATGGTCTACCTAAGCCTCACTAGGTCATGTGCATGGAAGATAAGCAGTGTGGAGCCTGGCACAGACCTCACTGATTTCTTCTTTTTTCACCCCTTTCCCCTCGCCCCCCACCCCAGAACTGCTGTCTGCCACCCGTGCAGATGAGAGAATCTGAGCCAATGAAAATGCCTAGAGAAACTAACCTCCCCTGGCTCCTAGATGCCTCTAATTTCACTCTCTGAGCGAATTATGCTGCCTTTATCCTGTGAGTCCATGCGCAGCCTTTCAGAGATTGGAAACCGAGATCCCATTTGCTGCCACCACAGGAAGGAGGAAGAGGCTGCTCATTTTCAGAACTGATATGGCTTTAAGTTCTCTGAAAAAAAAGTAAGGGGCTAATGTTCAAGGTGACTGGAAAGAAAATGATATTTTCCCACTTACTCTGCTATCATTTCTGTTGTTCAGCTTTACGTCTGTCAGTTCCCTTCCTATTGTTTGGAAAGGCCACGCACAGTATTAGTAAAAAGCAGGGGGTTCTTGAACCAGCAGACAGGGATTCAAAATGCCAGTCTTGCCACTTACTGTGTGATTTCTGTCCAGCCACTCAATCTCAGCATCTAAGAGGCACAGACACATCATCCCTAGAACAGGGACAATAGTCCCAACCCAAAGACTTGTCAGGAAGGAAAACAGGGCTTAGCAGTAAACACCTTGGGTACTGTTTACTCAGTACATTGCCTTCCTCCTGGGAGTTTTCCTCTATGTTCTAACAGAGCTGGCTGTCCCAGAGGCAGACCAGGCCCAAGCTGGGCCACTTGGAACTTTTCTGTGATTTTCCACAGTGAATTGGGAAACAAAGTTCATCTCTCTCTGGTGAAGGAAGCCCCAGGATGGGAAATTAGGGTAGATGGTAGCTGGTCTCCAGGTAGAGACGATGAAGCTGACACCTGGAGAGACAGACCCAGAAGATCCAGGGCCATATTCCAGGGCCACCTTCAACTGTTTGATAAGCCTGGCAGCAACACTATTCTTTCACAGGCTACTCAAAATGACACAGTTAGCCTTCCAGGGACTTCCCTGGTGGTCCAGTGGCTAGGACTCCACAATCCCCGTGCAGGGGCCCTGGGTTTGTTCCCTGGTCAGGGAGGTAGATCCCACATGCCACAACTAAGATCAGGAGCCAGCCAAATAAATAAATAAATAGAGCCTTCCAAGCGATCCTTTCACCTAAGCCAGTCGGAACTGGACTTTGTCTTTTGTCACCCAGAGAATCCTGACGGAAGACTCAGTTCATCAATGGGGCTCACTAATGGTAATCATTATTATTCCCTGGTTTCCCAGATGGAGTGTGACATTTCAGATGAGACTATCCCTCTAAGAACAAAGGCTGATGCAAGTAGGCTGGTTAAGTCCAACATCTGCAGGGCACACAAAAGGGCGGCTAAAGGATCTGGGGATGATCTTGCCAAATCATGTTGCAAATGAGCCATTCTCCAGGGGAAGAAAACTTCAATCTCTTGCTCACCCTGTCAATAAAAAGTGAGTGCCTACTGCCTATACTAAAGCTAGATACTGAGAGAAAAAGATTGCTAGATGGGGGACGTACCTTTAAAGAGCTTGTGAGGGATACATAAGAAATATCAATAGAAATAACTAGAAGATGAGACCAATAGAAAGAGGTATAAATGCCAGAATCATTTGGAAAGCAAGGGATTCCACGAAAACCTTGCAAAGGGCGACCATATCTGATGAGGCCTAAACAGGGGGACCCTGGACATCCACTAAAGGCAGACATCTAGGGGTGAGTATCCTCGATTTATGGAATGGCTCTTCTTTTGACACTGTTGGCTAGCCTGGCACCACTGAGAACTGTTGCTA
Organism: Capra hircus; assembly: GCF_001704415.2. NCBI lineage: Eukaryota > Metazoa > Chordata > Mammalia > Artiodactyla > Bovidae > Capra > Capra hircus. The sequence goes on along the minus strand of NC_030826.1, from coordinate 21,949,151 downwards.
TGGAAACAAAGCATCCCTAGCTGAAGGAGAGGTGCTTTCAGAAAGTCTCAGCAATAAAAACAATGCAGCCTGTGCCCCGAGATCGAGCCAAACAGCAGCAGAGGCTCCAGGAATCTCACTGCCATGGATGGCTGCATGTGCACAGCATCACGATCCTCTGAGGCCCTGAACACACCAGGTACCTTCCAGGTCCGGCAGCCCCGGTCAAATGCCAGATGGGCACCCATCAGAGGCAAAGCACTGGATGCTCACACAAATTCTTCCACAGCCCATTCAGAAACCCTGGGTATAAAGGGGCTTTATTTAAAGCACAGCTTTCTTTCCAAGTTTGAGAACCAAAAGAATGTAAAGGGCAAAAGGAGTAATTTTCACCTTATTTGTTAAAAGGCTCTGTTCCACCTAAGTTACTTTAATTTATGATTTCTGCAAACCACATCCCCAAAGATGTGAACCAAAGGGTTCATTTTTATTGTGTTTAGGAAACAAGCCAGAAGTTAAAGACCTAAGATGGGGCTGGGACACAAACTCAGCAGTACCCAAACAAGACTAAACATTCACATTTTACAGTTCTGCGTATATCTGTTATCGCCCATAACTTAAAATCTGTTTGCCCTGAAATAGTGGGGTGCGGGGAATGTACTCAAGCACAGCTTCCTTTGATGAAATGTAACCCCTGAGGATGAGCACATTTAAAGCAGCAACTCCAAATGCAGCTGGAGAAGGAAAAGTTCAAACAAGAGTCTCAGCTGCTTTTGCTGAATAAAAGGTACAGAAATTCAATACTTTAGAAGGCACATTTAAAGGAACAATCTGCTCAGGTTTAACAAAGGGCTACTTCCTGCTAGGACTTTCCAGTTGCTATAATCCTCCATATTTTACCATCACATCCAACTGTAGTCACTGCGTAACAAATGCTCATCTATACTATGGGTCTTCATTCAGGGTTGGCTTCTGGATGTTCCTTCAGCAGATTTTTTTTTATAGCTCCCTTCTTCCCAGGTGGCTCAGATGGTAAAGAATCTGCCTGCAAAGCAGGAGTCCCAGGTTCAATCCTTGGGTTGGCAAGATCTCCAGAGAAAGGTATGGCAACCCATTCCAGTGTTCTTGCCTGGAGAACCCCATGTTCAGAGGAGCCTGGTGGGCTATAGTCCATGGGGTTGCAAAGAGTCAGACACGACTTAACAACCAACACTTCCGCACTTTCTGTACCAAAGCCCTTTGGGCTGCGCTCCCCTCCTACCACCACCACTGCAGGTTTCATCTGGAAGACTGTCTCTTCCTGTTCCACTTCCCTCAGGATCGGCTCCCCTGTGCTCAGGACCAAGGTGAGCAGTCAATACTCAGTTCTCCCTGCCTGCCTGCCTGGAGCTCTTCTCTTAGTCCAGATTCTTCATGCTGAGCGGGGCCCAGATGGTTAAGGAGGCCACAGTCAAGGTCACTGTTTGGACTCCCCTGTGTCCGCAGTGGAGAAAAAGTGGTTCCCGAATCTGCTTTTTAAATTTGTCACTGTTTAAAAAAAGAGAATTTGGTACACACCAGTATATGTGTACCGATCCAGAAGATCTGCACCCGGGGACTTCCCTGGTGGTCCAGTGGTTAAGAACCTGCTCTCTAACGCAAGGGATATGGGTTCTATCTCTGGCTGGGGAACTAAGACTCCACATGCTGTGGGCAACTAAGCCCTCATGGCACAACTACTGAGCCTGCATGCTACAGCTAGAGAAGCCCACATGCTGCAACAAAGACTTGGCACAGCCAAGAAAAGAAAATCTGAATCCCTTATCATTAACAGGTCACCCGGTGTGCTTTGGGGCAAGTCATACAACAGATGTGAGCCTGTTCCTGCACCTGTGAAACAGGGAGAGTAACATCTCGGTGGCCTAATGCACATCTTCGTGAGAACGAAGTAATTGATGCAACATTTTGCAGAATGTAAGAGAAACATGTTTATTTGTTTTGGGGAGGGGTTTTTTTTGGCCACATGGCTTATGGATCTTAGTTGCTTGACCAGGGATCAAACCTGGGCCCTGGCTGTGAAAGCGCTGAGTCCTAACCACTGGACTGCCAGGGAATTTCTCAAATTAAACAAGGTTATCTTGTAATAAAACATTAGCATTGCAGATTAAGACAAAAGAGTAAAAACATACCTGCTAAGCAACTCAAAACGTGCCTTCGCTTATAGTGAATCAATCGAGAACGACACACTAGGCTTCCACCGTCCTTCTTCTAGAGATCTGAATAACCACAGGGCTGACAAGTATGCTGAAACTGGACCACAAGATGCTAACTGAGAAACCCAAATCTCCAAATATCAGAATCTCCAAGTATTCGATGAAAAAGAAAGTGTAGCACCTGGCCTAGCACAAGTGGTGTTATCATATGAATAACAGCTGGCTGTCTAGCCCTACTGCTGTCACGTGACTGAGAACAAGAAAATTCAGAAGTGTGACAAGAAGACAAGGGTCAGTAACTAGGTCAGAGATGGGACAAAGACTCCCTCAGTTTACCTCTTCTGTTTTATAGAAGATGGCATTTGGACCATCAGATTTACCTGTCAGCAAGTATATCTCTGGAAGAAACACCCTCCTCTGGTCGGGTGCTGTTATGAGAGTGACCCTAATGTAGATTGCGCAACATGCAAATTCTAGGCGTCACGTAACACAGAAGTGAAGGCGGCATCTGCTCAGAGGGGCCACAATATAACACGGAAACAAAAGCCAGAAATGCTGGCATGTGATCCAATACCATACGAATTTTAGAGCTTTGATTTAGACAACCATAGAACACCAAAGCAAAACAGACTAAAAAGGCATTATCTCTGGTTTTGCCAAACTAATCTCCTTCCAGAGACCTCGGAGTCCAAACTAGAGCAAAGGAAATTTTATAGCTATGTTACAGACTCCTGAAAACAGGGATTTATGAATGGAAATGTTGACAGAACCACCAAAGAACCGAATTCATGCTGCTCTAAATTCTGTGTTTCCATGGATGAAAGAGGGGAGAGGGAAAAAGGAGGTCAGGTTCTTACATGAAGTAACAGAGTTTCAAATTCCCATTCATTGTTCAAACACACCTGGATGACTTCTGTCAGGGATCTAAAATCCAGAAATCCTCACCCTGTCAGCAGTTATACTACAATTTTTCTAACGGGCAAACAGACTAAGGATGGAATTTTCCTTCCATCACTAACAGCTAGCAGTCAAAAGTAAGAGTAACCTGGGTAATAGCCAGAGCAGCTACGGTTGTGATGAATGGCATTTTCCTCTTTAGATGTGGAGACTCTAGTTTAAACCTGTGACTGCCCTTAACATGGAAACAAGCAGATGGCAAAAGCTATGCTTGACCTTCTTTCTTGGCTCCTGAAGAGTGCCAATTTACATGGAGATGGCTCAGAAGAATAATAAACTTCAGTGTTCCTTCTTGGCAACACTATTTTCCTAAAACCATTTTCAATAATCGTGTTGCACACAAGTGGGACTTGATGTATTTCTAAGGTCAGGAAGGAAATAGTCCAACTGCTGGACATGCTAACTAAAAGAAATCATCCTGGTAGTTTTCTGTTTTGAAGAGGGCAGCAGCATTATTGTTAGGTACCGAACACAAACACTTAAGCCTATAATTAATCTGAAACACACTGTCTATATGTATTAAATGAAAACAAAACAGGAACATATGCTTGTCAAGAGGAAACATATATTATTAAAGTTCAGAACAATATGGAAAAAATGTTTCCAAAGAGATTAAATACTGAAATGATTAAAAAAATCACCATGTGATCCAGCCATTCCACACCTGGGTATGTACTATAAGGAAATGAAAGCAGGGACTCAAACAGATATTTGTATGTCACTGCTCATTATGGCTTTGTTCATGGCCAGGAACACATGACTGGATAAACAAAATGTGATATGTATATGTGATGGAATACTATTCGGTTGTGAAAAAGGAATGAAGTTTTTGAACAGAAATGCAAATCCAAGGTAATCATACCAGAATTCAACAAAAAAGGACAAAACACCATGATCCAGTAGGTATTTAAAGAGGGTTAAGTACTTAAAACAACACTAAGCTAATCATCAAATGGGAAAACCATATGCTCATATCTGAAGAAGATGGAAAGGGGACTTCCCTGGTGGCCCAGTGAAAGGGGGCTCTGCACTCCCAATGCAGGAGGCTCGGGTTCAACCCCTGGTCAGGGAACTGGATCCCACGTGCACACCTGAGAGTTTCCACGCCACAACTAAAGATTCTATGTGCCACAACTACAACTGGGTACAACCAAATAAGCACATAAATATTTAAAAAGAAGAAGGGAATGCATAGAATAAAATTCAACATCTTTTTTCTGGCAAACAGGGTTAGTGAACCAAGGTCATGAGGATATGTCCTTAACACAAAATTTTGAAACGAGAGACCGGCACATTCAGCATCACCTCTAGAGAAGGGCCTTTGTTTTGTTCACCGTATTATCCCCAGCCCCTGGAACAGAGCCCACCACGGAGAAAGCACTAACTTTCTGTACGAGTGAATGAACAAGTACACGAACTACAGTCACTGTCACTAAAATCAAGAACTGCCTCTCATTCCTACTTACTGAACCCTGAAATACTATAAAGAGCATTTCTGAAAATGTTTAAATCTCAGGACCTCTTTATACTCTTATCAAGTATATTACTGAGGATCCCAAAGAGATTTTGTTTATGTGGCTTACAGCTATGGGATATATACCACATTGGAAACTAAAACCGAGAAATTAAAAAAACATTTATTGATCCATTAAAAAAATAATAAACCCAATACATGTTAATATAAATAACATGCTTTTAAGAAAAATAACTGTATTTCCTCCAAACAAATTTGAGAGGGTGGCACTATTTCTATGCCTCTGCAAATATCTTTGGTATACACTTTAACAGACACCAGTTGGACTCTCATATATGCTTCTATATTGAATCTGTTCTCATGTGTTGTTTTAGTTGGAAAATATAATGAAAATCTGGCTTCACACAGATTGGCAGTTAAAAAAGAAAGCAATATTTTAATATCCTTTTCAGGTACTTGTGGATAATCCTTTCTGAAACTATAGGAAAACTTGAAAAGCTGTAGATTCTTTTTTTAAACTGAAGTATAACTGATTTACAATATTATGTTAATTTCAAGCATCTATAACTGACTCAGAAACTAACTCACAAAATATTGGTTATATTCCCTGAGCTGTACACTATCCTTATAGTTTACTTGTTTTACACAAAGTAGTTTGTTCCTCTTAATTCCTTATTCCTATTTTGCCTCTGGGAAGATCCATGGAAGAGGGCATGGCAACCCACTTCAGTATTCTTTCCTGGAGAATCCCATGGACAGAAGAACCTAGCAGCCTACAGTCCATGGGGCTGCAGAGTCAGACACAACTGAAGCAACTTAGCACGCACATATTTCTTCCCCTTCCCTTTCTCTTTCCCCACTCTATCTGTGGGGAGATATGATAACCACTATATCTGTAGGTACGTTTCTGCTTTGTTATATTCATTCATTTATTTTTTAGACTCCACATATAAGTGATAACATGCAGTGCTTGTCTTTCTCTGTCTTATTTCACTAAATATAATATCTTCTGGGTCCATCCATGTTGTTGCAAATGGAAAATTTGTTGTTCTCTTTTTCATGGCTTAGTAGTATTCCAAGTGTGTGTGTGTGTGTGTGTGTGTGTGTGTGTGTGTGTGTGTGTGTGTGTGTGTGTGTGTGTATTTCACATCTTCTTTATCCATTCATCTATGGATCGATATCTTAGGTAGCTTCCATATCTTGGCTATATAAATAATGCATCAACACTGAGATACACATTATCTTTTTCAATTAGTGTTCTCTTTGGATATATTGCTGGTTTTGTATGGTAAATCTAAGTTTTTTGAGGAAAAGTGGTAGACTCTTAAAGATTGGCTGCAGCGTGGAATCTGAAATCTTATTACTGAACTGATATTAAACTACATTAAAAGCCACTGGTCAGTTGTGCTTTTCCCCAGGATGCAGAAAGCTGGAAAGAGTGTTGCTCTTAAATTAACAATGAGAAAAAAAAATAAAGCAAAATCAAAACCTCTCTGAACCCAGCAGAGAACTGAAGGCAAAAGTCTCCTGAAATCAAGAAGAGATGGGGACACCCCAGTGTCTAAGAATCCAGGCTCCCAATGCAGGAGGCCTGGGTTTGATCCATGGTCAGGAAGTAGATCCCACATGCTGCAACTAAAGCTTGCATGCCCCAATGAAGACAGATCTCATGTGCTGCAACTAAGATCTGGAGCAGCCACATAAATAAATTAAAAAAAAAGGTTCTTACAATTAAAGCTGCACAAAACTGGAACAAATGGTCCTGCGGAATAACAAAATAGTGAGCTGCCCAGCACTACAAGTATCCAAGCAGAAGCAGGATAATGAAATGTCAGAGATGTCATAGAAAGGATTCCTGAACTGGGTGGGAGGTGGTTCTACAATGATCTTATATGCTTCTTCCAAATCAAAGTTTGAGTGAGCAGAGCTGAAGGCGGCAATAATTTTCTTCCCCTCCCAAACCTTAGTCTTGCTTCGGTGCAATAGTTACATTATAGACAAGCTCCACACAAGAGACTGAAGGAAGTCCTGGGACTGATCCTCTCTTGGTGATTCTTAGTGATCTGAGTCTGGCTACTCTTGAAATTTCACACGCAAACTTTTTCTTCTTCTAACCCGCTCCTCTAGTCACCTCTCTTTCTACCTCTGTTCAAGCTGTCCATTTCAATTATTGGGAAGCTGTGGAAGTTAAGTTTCAAAGCATATCAGCTCACGTGCTTACTGTATTGACTCATCTCATCCACAACGTTTCAAACATGTGGGTATTTAATTAAAGCTTTCGCCTGATGATTTCAACAGATAAAAATTGGGAGAATTCTGAGCTGTATTAGCTTCGTATGAGCACATTCTGGTTAGAAAAGGTCATGGACCAGACCACTTCAAGTCCACTCACCTAGGAGGTGGTCGACATGGAAGGCTCTCCAACACGCGCAGCAGAGTGCTAACCAGGAGATGGGTGTTTCAGAAATGTCAGGAAACTAAAGAAACTGCCTCACCGTGTCTTCAATTTCTAAATCGCTTCCTCTCCACAAATAATTCTGGAGTCAGAAACACTGCTTTCCAGAAGGACCTTTTCTGCAAAAGACATCTTTGAAGACACCATGAATGTGAAGTCAACACTCTTCTCTTATTTACACAGATGACAAAGCCTGTCTGTCCTGGGTGCGCACAATCAAGAGGAAATGGATGAAAGGAAAATTTCCTTTTGTCCACATTTCTGCTCTCCCTTTCTGAGTGTTCCCTAGAAACTTCAGAAACAAGTTTTCTGAGGGCAGAGTTTCCTCTGTTCCAGGGAAGAGGGAACCAAGGACTCTTGACCTATAAAGCCCAATGTTTTGGAACATCCGTAATTCTCCTGAGTCCATGCCAGTCAGATGGAGCCTCTCTTCAACAAACCACCAGCTAGTGGGGCTGGACAGTAAGTCTTTTTCACCCCTACGAATTGACAAGGATAGGACTCAAAAGCTCTCTGGAAAAAAAAAAAAAGTCTCTCCTACAGCTTGCATTACAAACTGTTGGAAAACACAGATGGAGGGGATGACAGGAAAAGCAATTACTTCTCCTGGGCTTCCTTTCTGTCTGGATTCTAAGGAGACGAACACGAAATTCCATCACAGATTGAAATGCTATCTAAACATTCTTGAAAATGTGGCGCTGCTCTCTGAAATACGACCTGCCTTGCTGCAGCAACCTATTAATAAGTGAAGGTGGAGAGGGCCAACTCTCCTCCAGGCCACCTACCTCAGGGTCTGCTCTCCAAGACCGCCTATTTGTCATCACAGGTTAGAACAGAAATAACTGAAAGGTATAATATCAACATAGCATGACCCAGCAAAAAGTCCTGATGAATGATTTACTTTATTTTCACATTCTTAAAACTGTAAATACCTGAGAATCTCTGAAGTATTTCAGGGTTTCTAGTAAGCCTTTCTAAATATAGGCAGAAACACGCTAAACAGCAGTGTTATTATTTTAAATGGTAGATAGCCGGGACTAGTCAAGCACCAGTCAAGCTTTAAACGTCTTTAAAGGGACACACACACTGGTCCCAGTGATGTTTTCTGGTAGAGGGCTTTTGTTTATTCACAAATACTAGATAATCTCCCACAGACCAAATATTTAATATAGTTGAATAAAATGTTATGGCAGGTGGACTTTGCATTCTGAGAAACACCAAGATGAGAAAGATACTGTTCTGGTTTCAAGGAGCTTACACACTAGCCAAAGGGACAAGATGTGCTCACTGTAAGTCAGAGGAGCAGGGGCCAGGGCCTGTGGGAGTTTGTGGGCAGAAAGACTCTACCTCTAACTGATGGCTGCTGGGATTGACTTTCTCATCTATGAAATGAGAAGAGAGGACCAGATGAGTTTCAAGTCCCCTCTGGACTTGGATTTCTAATATTCTGATTCCTTTGGTATATCAGTTGAACAGAACAGAAAATTTCATAAAAGAAGTAGTATCTGTGCTGGGTAAGATTTCAGAATGAAGCTACTGGAAGAAAAAAAGGAGAACGTGCCTTTTAGGCAAAAAGAAGAACATAAGCACTGGTGGCTCAGGAGGTAAAGAATCTGCCTACAATGCAGGAGACCAGGGTTCGATCCCTAGGTCAGCAAGATCCCCTGGAGAAAGGAATGGCAACCCATTCCAGTACTCTTGCCTGGAAAATTCCATGGACCGAGGAGCCTGGCGGGCTACAGTCCGTGGGGTCACAAAGAGTCAGACACGACTGAGTGGCTAACACTTACCACCCTTACTTACTTACCCAAGCATAGGTCCATAAAGCATGGGACATGCTTGGAGACACGAGGCTTTCAGTGTGGACGGATCACAATAGGAGACAAAACATGACCAGAAATAAATCAGAAAGTGAAAGAGCAGAATGGAGGCTCAGAGATACCTGACCCCCAGCAGAAAGACAAGGAAACCTCCGTTCTCTCGTTTCAGTGTGCCTTTCAGCCTGGCCCTGGGCGAGCTGTACTGCGAGGTGCGGCTTCTGGTCTAAGGGATGCTGAGTGGCAGCTCATGGCTGCTCTGGGCTGTCTATCCCTGCCAGTAGCGGGATAAGTCGTGCAAGCTTCCTGCTGTATACGGGGCAGACCAGTAAGAAAGTGCTCTGTAAGCAGGCAAATCAATATACTGGTCAGTTGGTTGTGGGGTCTTAAAAAAAAATCAGAGGATGTAACAAACATGGAGGAATATTTTACTTACTTGCCTGCCATCCTGTCCCACATTTGTTTGACCTCTTACAACAGTTCGAATGTTGTCATCCAGTCTCCTAGCAAAAAAGTGTTAAAGGACACAAGTCATTAAAATAATCTCGATTCCAGGTTGACCAAAAGAAAAATGCTAGTAACCTTTCCTCAGTTTCTACAGATTGCAGCTACTTATTCAGGAAAAAAACAAAGAAGCTTGGATGATACAAGGAAGTCCGAAGCCCTGGACCCCAGTGAGGGGGCAGCAACAGAAGCCAAGCCCAGCACAGACTGATGAGTCAGCTTTGTTCTTTTTTCTTAAAGGTTATTTTTATTTAAAGTTCAGAGCTGGTCAAAATGACCAATATAACTTGTAATACTTTTCATGGAGTAAACCAGAAATGACAAAGTTGCTGAAACTTTATGGGAACAAGCCAGAGAATTCAAATTATCCCACACAAAAACCTTGGTCAGTAACACCCTTAAAAGATATAAGGAGCAAGGTGATACACGAAATCCATGCTTCGCTGCCTGGGCCTTGACCACAGGAGGTAGATCTGTGGCCTCTACTTCCTCTTTCTCCTATAGCTGAACAGAGGCCGCTTAATGGTACTTCAACCAGAGAAATTCATATCAGTAAATTTCATCCTTCATTTGAAGAAGCCATTAAAAAAAATAAAGTATGGTGGGAGAAGCTGAAAATAACTGGCTCATAAGTGATTTTTGGATCACTGGGGAATTTTCATTTTCTGTGCAAACCCTGGACAACTTAAGTGGTCTCTCCTAGAACTGTTGGAGTTAAAGTCAGCCCAAACAGTAAACAGACTTCTTTGCACTTTTTAAGGTACTCAACTCAACAAAATATTAATGGCAGAGGTCTTTACCTGAAAACCCAAAGGTTGTCTGGGAAAAAAATAATCATCGCTTGGATTCAAACTGAAGGTTTCTCCTCATCAAAAGTTAAACAACAACAAAAACTATTTAAACTTATGATATCAACCATTCCAATAATAATTACAAAGAACAAACTTTGAGTATCTACCATGTGTCAAAACTGGAAATTTAGACATGGATAAACCAGAATAAGACTATCGGGCAGGACGGACATTTGCTGACCACCCTTGACATCCTGGATTAATCACAATGTGTAATAATCAGCCACCACTCACACCAACCATCATATCTGACCATACTGTCAGCTGATAAGTGGCTAAGGGATAAAAATATAAGTCCATCTTCATTTCTAAGCCTTGGGAATATAAAAAAGGGGTAGGTCTGCTAGAGAAATAAAGCCATTAAAGATATAGCAGAAATGCTTTTGCCTCCTTTTATAATCAACTGTTCTAAACGGCCTGTTACAGATTCCTTTTTTTTTTTTTAATAAATAAAGAATGATCAAAGAAATGAGTTCTCTGCCACAAGGCTCATGGAAACCCAGATAAAAGAACTATTCTTTTAAAAATTACCATCTTATAGAGAACCTGAGATTTCAGTGTTCTCACAGGTAAGGGTGATCATTACTAAATGAATAGCATCTTTTCATTCATTATTAACAATCATATGATGTTGGGCTTCCCTGGTGGCTCAGTGGTAAAGGATTTTCCTGCCAATGCAGGAGACATGAGTTCAGTCCCTGAACTGGGAAGATCCCACATGCTGAGGAGCAACTAAGCCTGTGTGCTACAACTACTGAGCCTGTGCTCCAGAGCCCGGGAGCTGCAACCACTGAGCCCATGTACTACACTTACTGAAGCCGGAAGGCCCTAGAGCTCACGCTCCGCAAGAAGCCACTACAATGAGAAGCCTGCACACCACAACTAGAGTAGCCCCACTTGCCACAACTGAAGAAGAGCCCGAGCAGCAACAAAGCCCCAGCAGGTCCATTAATAAATAAAGTGGGAAAAAAAATAATCACATGATGTTACTCACCTTATTTTCAGTCTAATTTTGTTCACGACTTCATCAATGTTTGCCAGAGACTACAAAAGAGAAGGAAAAGTGCCAGCTATTATGTCACTTCCTGGAATTCCTCCTTCACAAAGAAATGATGAATTATTTAAATGGTCATTTTTTTATATATATAATGGCTATTTATGACATCTCAAAGAAATGAATCATACAGTACAATTTTTACTAAAAAGAAAAAAAAATATAGAGAATTCCCTGGTGGTCCAGTGGTTAGGATTCAGAACTTCCACTGCCGAGGGTCCAGGTTCAATCTCTGGTCGGGGAATTAAGAGATCCCAAATTGTGCAGTGTGGCAGGGGTAGACAGGGAAGGACAGCAATAATTGACAACAACTGCAAAACCCATCCTGGAATCTATTTTTTGTTAATAAAATTTATTGGAAAACAGCCATGTCCATTCGTTTACATATTATCTACAGCAGCCTTTGAGTTGCAAAGACAGAGCTGAGTAGTAGCTGCAACTGAGACTGAATAATCCACAAAGCCTAAAATTACTATCTAGCCCTTTATAGGAAATTTGCTGATCCCTGCTATAGAGGAACACGACAAATTCATTCACCAAAATCCTTAGGACCACAACAATGGATGAATGTAGATTATAACACACAACGTGGATCAATCCTACTAACATAACGTTGTGCAGGCACACATACACACACCAAACACAAGAGCGTGTCCTATATTTCATCATGTAGCTCAGAAGAAGTGAGCGAAACTGTTCTCCTGCACTAGAAGCCAGGACCAGTGACAGGGAGGGAAGGAAGGAGTTACGAGAAGAGGTTTTACTAATGTTTTATTTCTTGGTCTGGGTGGTGGTTATCTGACTTTGTGCATTTGGTGAAAATTCATCAAGTTGTACACTTAGAATCCGTGTATTCCTCCACATTATGTTCTATGTCAATAAATAAATATTTTTTTTCCTAAGTGTCTAGGTCCATTAGAAAAAAGTCTGGAAGAATAAATACTAGTAGCTGGACTCTATACTAGTAACTGCTGCTGCTGCTTCTGCTGCTAAGTCGCTTCAGTCGTGTCCAACTCTGTGCGACCCCATAGACAGCAGCCTACCAGGGTCCCCTGTCCCTGGGATCCTCCAGGCAAGAGCACTGGAGTGGGTTGCCAGTTCCCTCTCCTACTAGTAACTATAGCCTATGAAATCACTTGAGGTAGCTGTAATTTATAAAAAAGAGGATTTGGGAGGTTTTCTTCGGTTTGCCTATGGGTATTTTCTAATTGCTGTATACTGACGATGCACTGCAATTATAAGAAAGCTATTTCTATGTCTAAGACAATGACAGTAAAAACAAATGGACAAGAATCAATTCAGTGAGCTAAAAACATAAAGAAAGGGGGCCCCCTAGTGAAGCAGAGGCGGTACAATTTTATAGCACCATTTTAACTGAAGTTTCAGAATATAACTTTGTAAGTCCTCTTTCTCTCTCCTCTGATAGATATTTTGCCTCAAAAGGAATTGGGGGTGATGCAGGAATTGTGCTTATAAATTACCATTGGCAACCTGTGCTGATAGGAAGAAGCAGGAGCCTGACAGGTGCAGGTCTAGCAAGAGAACCAGGTCACATAAAACAAGATGAAATCTTGCCATTTACCACAAGACGGATGGACCTTGATAGTATTATCCTAAGTGAAGTAAGTCAGGCAGAGAAACACAAATACCGTATGATTTCACTCATGTGTGAAATACAAGAAACAAACAACAACAAAAACAAAAATAAATGAACAAGCCAAATGAAAACAAACAGGCAGATACAGAGAACAGAGTGGTGGTTCCCAGAAAGGGAAGGGCAGCAACATGGGTAAAAGGGGCCAATAGTCTGGGGACAGGAACCAAACTTGTGGTGGAGAGCATGCTGAAGGGCACAGGAAAGTAGAAAAACAACGCTGCAGACGTGAAATGCACACAGCGTTGTAAACCAACGTTACCTCAATGAAAGAACAAAACTTTGAAACAATGATAAAATGAATATATTACAATCACGCATTAAGGATTTTCTTTGGGAAAAGAGAGAGAGAAACCAAGTCGCATGTGTTTGAGGTATCAGATAGGGTCATTCATATCTGGTCTACTGTTCTGACAAGGCCAAGGGTGACTTAGAACTTCCAGAAATCCAAGAAGAGACAGAGGTAAAGATGAATCTCAGAAAAGAGAAGTTATTTTATCTTTTTTTAATATGTTGCTAGAATTGTTTTGTTTTTTGTCATATCCTTCAGAATCAAAATGTTCAATAAATATATGCAGTGGGATTACGGACTGCAATGAACAGAAAGCTTTCTTTCATTTTTGCCAGGTCTCACTTTTTCTTTTAATTATGAAAATATGGTAACACATTTACAGGAGATTTGGAAAATACAGAACAAAGTTACATACAGTTCTACTATATATTATAATTATTTTTTAAGTAGATAAATTAAGATTTTTAGCTAGAGTTTCAAGATCAAACTCTCAAAAATTAACAGAATGAATATACAGAGAAGCAGAATATACTTATATGTACTATGTATATATATATATTAGACCTGAAAAGCACTATGAACCAATTCAACATAATTAAGATTTATACCATCTTTATACAATGGTAGGATACAAATTCTATTCAAGTTCCCACAGACTATAAACTAGGAGACACCAGAACATATACAGGGACACAAGACCAGGTGCAAAAATTTCAGTCTTAAGGTATTGAAATCATAGAGTCTGTTCAAAGAGAAGATATTTTAATCGAAGAATCCACTGCCATCTGTTATTTCAAAACTGGACTGGGGATAAATCATCACTGTGGTAACAGAAGCTCAGTCGCTGGAGGAGCTGGCATGACTCTGTCCCTGCCAACCTGCTGAAACGATATAGGGCAAGCTGTTTAACCTCACTGAGTTTCTGTTTCCTCGGAGGCAAAATGGGCAAACAGTTCCTGCCTTGCTAATCTCTGCTGGAATTCATTCCTTTAGGAAAAAAAAAAAATTGGGGGGCATTTAAAATATTAACATTTGGGGACTCTGTGAGAAGGGGAAGCCATGAATTCTCTATACTCTTCTTGCACCTTTTCTAAAAATGGGAAATTATATCAAAGATTGAAAATTGTAACCTATTTAAAGTTGGTAAAACACATACATAACCCAGAATTCAAACAGCAGAAGATAAAGAAGGTAAATAGTGAAAAGTAAGGCTTCCTCTACCTCTGCCTGCCTCCCACTCTCCTCCTCAGAAGCAGCGCCTCTGAGTGAGTTTTTGTTGCACCTTCTCAGAAATGATCTAGGTATTAAAAGCATATACTAACCTACCAGCTCTTCTGTATCTAAGGCACACTGTCCCGCATCATGCTTTTTTCATTTAATGATTTGACTAGGAGGTCTTTCCACATCAGTTCAGTTCAGTCGCTTAGTCCTGTCTGACTCTTTGCGACACCATGAATTGCAGCACGCCAGGCCTCCCTGTCCATCACCAACTCCCAGAGTTCACCCAAACTCACATCCATTGAGTCAGTGATGCCATCCAGCATCTCATCCTCTGTCGTCCCCTTCTCCTCCTGCCCCCAATCCCTCCCAGCATCAGGGTCTTTTCCAATGAGTCAACTCTTCACATGAGGTGGCCAAAGAATTGGAGTTTCAGCCTCAGCATCAGTCCTTCCAATGAACACCCAGGACTGATCTCCTTTAGGATGGACTGGTTGGATCTCCTTGCAGTCCAAGGGACTCTCAAGAGCCTTCTCCAACACCACAGTTCAAAAGCATCAATTCTTCAGCGCTCAGCTTTCTTCACAGTCCAACTCTCACATCCATACATGACCACTGGAAAAACCATAGCCTTGACTAGATGGACCTTTGCTGGCAAAGTAATGTCTCTGCTTTTTATATGCTATCTAGGTTGGTCATAACTTTCCTTTCAAGGAGTAAGTGTCTTTTAATTTCATGGCTGCAATCACCATCTGCAGTGATTTTGGAGCCCCAAAAAATAAAGTCTGACACTGTTTCCACTGGTTCCCCATCTATTTCCCATGAAGTGATGGAACCAGATGCCATGATCTTAGTTTTCTGAATGTTGAGCTTTAAGCCAACTTTTTCACTCTCCTCTTTCACTTTCATCAAGAGGCTTTTTAGTTCCTCTTCACTTTCTGCCATAAGGGTAGTATCATCTGCATATCTGAGGTTATTGATATTTCTTCCGGCAAACTTGATTCCAGCTTGTGCTTCCTCCAGTCCAGCATTTCTCATGATGTACTCTGCATATAAGTTAAATAAGCAGGGTGACAATATACAGCCTTGATGTACTCCTTTTCCTATTTGGAACCAGTCTGTTGTTCCATGTCCAGTTCTAACTGTTGCTTCCTGACTTGCATATAGGTTTCTCAAGAGGCAGGTCAGGTGGTCTGGCATTCCCATCTCTTTCAGAATTTTCCACAGTTTATTGTGATCCACACAGTCAAAGGCTTTGGCATAGTCAATAAAGCAGAAATAGATGTTTTTCTGGAACTCTCTTGCTTTTTCCATGATCCAGCGGAAGTTGGCAATTTGATCTCTGGTTTCTCTGCCTTTTCTAAAACCAGCTTGAACATCTGGAAGTTCACGGTTCACATATTGCTGAAGCATGGCTTGGAGAATTTTGAGCATCACTTTACTAGCATGTGAGATGAATGCAAATGTGCCGTAGTTTGAGCATTCTTTGGCATTGCCTTTCTTTGGGATTGGAATGAAAACTGACCTTTTCCAGTCCTGTGGCCACTTCTGAGTTTTCCAAATTTGCTGGCATATTGAGTGCAGCACTTTCACAGCATCATCTTTCAGGATTTGAAATAGCTCCACTGGAATTCCATCATCTCCACTAGTTTTGTTCATAGTGATGCTTTAATTGTATCATTTAAAAATGTTTAAATTATTGAAAAGTATTTCCTGATTCTAAAGGCGATTCTTGCTAATTACAGAAAATACATAATATCCGCCTGTACCCCCAACTGAGTACAATTACCATCAGCATTTTGGTCCCCTGCCCTCTACTGTTCCTTCTGTGTAAATAGAAGTGCTTCAAAAAAAAAAATGAAACCAGGATGATAAGCAACTTCGCATCTTATTTTTTCTCACTTAATAATACAGATGCAGAGCATTTGGGGAGCCATTAGAAATTATTTAACAACAGCTCCCTATGGGGCTTCCCTGGTGGCTAGAGGTTCGATCCCTGAGCCAGGAAGATCCCAAATGCAGCAGAGCCACTATGCGCATGCGCCACAACTTTCGAGCCTGTGCTCGAGAGCCTGGGTGCCGCAGCTATCAAGTCCACACTGCAAACACGGAAGCCTGTGCATCCTAGAGCCTGCGCTCCACAACAAAGAGAAGCCACCGCATTGAGAAGCCTCCTCACCGCAGCTGAAGAGTGGCCCCCACTCTCTGCAACTAGAGAAAAGCCCGCACAGCAACGAAGATGCAGCACAGCCAAAAAAGTAATAATTGTTAAAAAGCCACAGCTCCCTATGACTCTTCTCAAAGTTCCTAATTATATCGTGAGGGAGTGAAAGTCGCTCAGTCGTGTCCGACTCTTTGCGACCCCATAGACTATATAATTCTATAGAACTATAATTCTATAGTTATATAGACTACAGTTCTATAGTTCTCTAGAGTCTATAGTTCTATAGACTATATAATTCTCCAGGCCATAATACTGGAGTGGGTAGCCGTTCCTTTCTCCAGGGGATCTTCCCAACCCAGGGACTGAACCCAGGTCTTCCACATTGCATGTGGATCCACAAGGGAAGCCCCCTAATTATATTAGTCTTTAATAAATGTTATCCAGATTCTCCTCATCAAACTTCTAATGGAAACATGAGAAATGATCATCTTCAGTTTCCCACTAGGAGACTAGAAACATTTTCTAGATCATTACCAAACCTGGCTATGTGTCAGAACCTACCCAGGGAGCCCTATTAAATACAGAAACCTGAGCTCTTCCCACCTGGACCTGGTGAGTTAGAAACATCCAGGATCTGTTCCTCCTGCCTCGAGGTAACCCCCGACCCACAAGCAGCTGCCATTCAAGACAAACATATACACACCCTCCTCCTTAGAGTGTCACTAAATTTATTCTTGATATATTGACATCTACTTTAACTAGTCTAAACTTGTAATTCACAAGTATTTACTGCATATCCATGAGATATATAGATGGGTTTTGCCCAAGATCTAGCAATAGTTAAAAGAAATGATAAGTCATGCTGTTACTTTCTATTATCTTTTAATTAAGGTCCATGGGAATCTGGGTTGGAAAATGGTGAAAATCTGGGGTTGGGGAAATAAAGGTACCCCGTGTCATAAATTTTCTGAATTTTAAAGAAACTTTACAATACATTATCATGGATGTGGGGGATATAATTAGATAAGACATGTAACTGAATCTGTGGAATGACTAATGTCTTATGCTACCTTCAGTGGTTTAAAAACAAAAACCCACAAACACTTATCAGGAAGAGGGAAGAACCTGGTGGTTCCCTATATACATGATTTTCAGATCTAACAATTTGCTTTGGCGAGTCAGCTGTCTTGATAGGCTGGGGTAAATGAAACATTTCTGTAGCTTCAACTGCTATCTTTATATCTACTGCTCCTGCTGCTGCTAAGTCGCTTCAGTCGTGTCCGACTCTGTGCGACCCCACAGACGGTAGCCCACCAGGCTCCCCCGTCCCTGGGATTCTCCAGGCAAGAACACTTCCTTCTCCAATACAGGAAAGTGAAAAGTGAAAGTGAAGTTGCTCAGTCGTGTCCGACCTACTTGATTCCAAATTTCCATCTTTAGCTAATTCCTAGAATTCCTCTTTCATTAGAAAATGATGAACTCTAGGGAATTCCCTGATGGTTCAGTGGTTGGAACTTGGTACTTTCACTGCTGGGGCCAGGGGAACTAAGATCCCACAAGCCACATAGTGCAGCTCCCCCTTACCGCAACCCCCCAAAAAGGAGCTCTAAAGGCTGCTTTTGAAATCTCAAAAAGGACAGTCACACAGTATGATACCATTTTTTCCAACTTTATTTTAAAAATTAGCATGTTCATCAGAAAAAGTTTGGAAAGATCCATGCCAAAATACTAACAGTTACGGGGATTATGAGCTCCAGACTCAAATATCCAACTATGTATTTCTACTTGGACGGCCCAAATATGTTCAAAATTGAGTTCACCTTAACTCACTACTCCTATCCTACTCACCACTACAACTGTCAGTAGTATAAGTAAGGCTCTTCCTCCTTACTCACAAACAGGGTAAAGGTGCCAACACCCAACCACAGGCTGGTGGGCTGGAAATCAAAGTTCTGAAATTATATCTTGAAATAGAAATAAAAGTAGCTTTCTAACTCCAAGCTTATTCTGCATACCTCACTCCCATTTTCCCCTATTACATTTGAAAAATCCTTTCCACTTCCTGATTTACTAAGAAAATCTGGGGGAGCAGGGAATGAGATAGACTCTTTCAACCGAAGGGTACAATTTCTAATATGCTCACTACATGGAGAATTCCACTCTGACACAACAACAGTATTTGGTATTAGCTAACCACCTCCCAAAACTGGTTACGAAGGAGTCTGACTTGAATTTAACTCTTATTTGTTTATCAAGGTCCCTTAGGTTATGTAGTGTAACAAACTAATCATTAATACTCAGAATGTTTTAGAAGCCATTGCAAGAAGGGAATGCAGTACTTACTTGCTCTGTTGGGAACAGGGTGTTGATATACTCCACAGCATTGAAATCTGCTCGATCTAGAGGATCCTGGCTTGGAAATACCTACATAAAGAGAGAGAATTAAAAAATCACCATTATCTTCCTGTCCTGCTTTATGTATTCTTTCTTTCCTATTGGCTGGTAAGTTCTTTGAAAGCAAAGACCGTGTCTTTTTTCATTTTACAAGGCCCAACAACCAATGCTCAGTAAAATATCTGGTAAAGTATATCTATAATTTTCACCAACATCTGTAATTTTAACATCTTGGTAAGACTAACAGAATGTGCAACAGTAAGAAGTATTCCGACAGCCACGAAATCCCAAGGACAAGGTAAAGTAAGCGAGCATTATACACTAGCAGATTAAGCCAGTTGATGACATGGTTGTATTAAGGGAATCTTGATAATGGACTAAAGCACCAGGTCTCAACATTGTCTCAACTGTAGAATTCACTATGCACCGAAGCGATTTTTATCCTTCAGACTGTGTTAGGAAATGGAGCTCTGGCATTCAGGAACTGTCCATCTCTTTTATAGGAGAAAGAATACCTCTGCCTTCAGAGAAATACAGGTAACTCCCTTAAAACACTGCAATGTGAAGAACATGTAACACGGTGGATTATAAAAAGTCAAGTAATCCCCTAGGCACTGGATTTCACCAGCTCAAGACAGTTATTCTGGGAAGTGAATTTTTTTTTTTTAATGTCTGCTTATTGGACAAATCTATGCTAGTGAAGTCGCTCAGTCATGTCCAACTCTTTGCGACCCCATGGACTGTAGCCTACCAGGCTTCTCTGTCCATCAGATTTTCCAGGCAAGGATACTGGAGTGGGTTGCCATTTCCTTCTCCAGGAGATCTTCCCAACCCAGGGATTGAACCCGGGTCTCCCGCATTGTAGGCAGACGCTTTACTGTCTGAAGAACATGTAACACAGTGGATTATAAAAACAGTCAAGGAATCCCCTACGCACTGGATTTCACCAGCTCAAGACAGTTATTCTGGGAAGTGAATTTTTTTTTTAATGTCTGCTTATTGGACAAATCTATGCTACTAGTATATTGAAAAGCAGAGGTATTACTTTGCCAACAAAGGTCCGTCTAGTCAAGGCTATGGTTTCTCCAGTGGTCATGTATGGATGTGAGAGTTGGACTGTGAAGAAAGCTGAGCGCTAAAGAATTGATGCTTTTGAACTGTGGTGTTGGAGAAGACTCTTGAGAGTCCCTTGGACTGCAAGGAGATCCAACCAGTCCATCCTAAAGGAGATCAGTCCTGGATGTTCATTGGAAGGACTGATGCTGAGGCTGAAACTCCAGTACTTTGGCCACCTCATGTGAAGAGTTGACTCATTGGAAAAGACCCTGATGCTGGGAGGGATTAGGGGCAGGAGGAGAAAGGGACGACAGAGGATGAGATGGCTGGATGGCATCACCAACTCGATGGACATGAGTTTGAGTGAACTCTGGGAGTTGGTGATGGACAGGGAGGCCTGGCGGGCTGTGATTCATGGGGTCGAAGAGAGTCTCGGACACGACTGAGAGACTGAACTGAAGAAAGGGGGGTGGGGGGGGTCTAAAACCCTCATCAAACAACTGGCTGCATTATTCATTTCTTCTATTGGAGGCCAGTAGGTTCAAAGCAAATGAAATGTATTTCTCTTTCTGGCTGATGGAGGTGGGTGGGGAGCAGTGTGGCTTGAACACCCAAACCTTTGCCCTGGCATTCCCAGGATGTGTCAAATGTGCTTTGTGTGAGTAATCCAACCACTCCAAGAAAAACACATATCCAAGAGGTAAGTGGGACAACACAAATTACCACCCATAGTAAGTATTAATGCTCAATAAGTATTAACTATTAGTAACAGAAGTAGTAATGTTTTACTTTGAAAAACTTCCCATGATCATTAAGTATGGCACACCCCTCCTTTTCTTAAGTCGGCTACACCAACTCCTTTAAGAGCGATTTTCCCCCCTTTATCAGGAGCAATAACCTGCAGAAGGGTCTAAATTGCCTTTTTTGTTTTTTTGAAGATTTATTTTTGGTCGTTGTTGCTATGCATTGGGCTTTCTCCAGTTGTGGTGAGCGGGGGCTATTCTTCGTGGCAGTGTGAGGGCTTCTCATTGCAGTGGCTTCTCTTTTTGTAGGACATGGGCTCCAGGTACTGGGTTTCAGTAGCTGCAGCGCATGGGTTCAGTAGTTTTGGAGCAGAGGCTTAGCTTAGTTGCCTGGGGAATATTCTTTAACCTAATCACCAGCAGAAATTCTCAACCGTTTCCCCTCTGCTTTGCGATATGCTTCAAAAGCAGAGGTTACCCACCTCCCCTCAATTCTGAGTCAGTCACATGGGGCTAGACGGAGAATCCAAGAACATCGGGACACCAACCTGATGAAAGAACAGCCCCACAACCCCTACCGGAGGTTGCTACCCACGAGATCCCTTCTAGGTACGTCGTTTCAGGAGGCACAGCTCCTTTGCCCAAACCCACCAGCACGCCCCACCCTCCAAAGTCAATCAAGGCCGAGGAAGACCTCTCTCCCTTTTCTACATTGAGAAACTCATTCCCACCACCACCTCCCCTAAATACTTTTCCTTGCCCTTGGCGCCTAGCTCCCACGTCTCCGTCCGAAGACAGCTTCCTCGCCGTCCCACCCCCAGAGTTGCCCGTCTCCGCACTCTCCTCCCCTCTGGGGGCGGAACGCTCACCTGCTCGATGGCGAGCTGCACGTCGGGAGTGAGCTGCAGCACGGCTTCCAGCTCTTCTACGAACTCCAGTTCCTCCTCCTCCATCATCCTGCCGCCAGCTCCCTCCCGACGCCCACCCGGACCCGGAACCACACCTCCTGCGGCCACTCACGCCGGAGACCAGAAACGCTCCAGCTGCAGCTGTCCGGCGAGTCTGGGCTCTGTCAGCCAATCGGGCACTTCCGGGAAGCCGAGCACTTCCGGAATCCGAGGCACTCTGGGATAGCGGAGGACTTACCTCTGGTCGCCTGGACTAGGCATTCCTACCACCTCCCGAGAGTCCTCCCGAGCAGCCCTGTAGTTCGGCGGCCCCTACCTCTCCTTAAGATGATGGGGACCCGCTTCACCTCTCAGAAGGCGCCCCCCTACTCGGGCCCTGGCGCTGGGGAAGGCCTGGCAGGACAACCCCCTCCTCCCCTAGTGAGGATGCGCCCCGACTGCGTCGCGATCAAATAACAGCAACCCTCACAGGCCTCGAGGCGGGCGATCCATCTGCTCTCAGGAGCCCCTTGCTCAGTGGCACTAGGTGTCTCCCCAGCCATCGGGGGAGAAATGACCCCAGCTGGTAAGTGGCGATGTTGCCAAGGACAATTTGTAGGCTAGAACAGCGTCCACTTGATATTAGTTCCCCGTGTGCCGAGCCTCTGGGCCGTTTTCAGGGCGTGTCTGCAGCTTCCTTCTTGTTGGGGACGGGAGGGGAGAGTCAGATTAGGCAGTGACCCACCCTGGGGAAATGTTGACTTTCTGGGACTCTTGAATAGCTAGAGTCAAAGTCACAGTCCACGAATGATGAGCTGTATAATCTTGAGCAAATTACTCCATCGACCCGGCTTACCCGGCAAGGAGGTGGGGAGAGAGAAATATTAAAAGCACTATGCAAATTTAAGCTAGTAATACAGGTTAGTAAGAGGGTGTCCAGCCCTCTGCACCGCAGAGGAAAAGGCAAAGTCACCCTGTGGAGCCACTTTTCCTCCAGCTACAATGAGATCATTGCAGCCAAAGGAAGAGTTGTTTTACCTGTTAAACATTGTGAAACTGAGATGGCAGCATCCCTGGTCCCAATGAGCTTTTTTTAAATAATCAAAATTGTAGTAAAGGAAGAGTTAAACATGTAAATCAGTTATTTACTAGAATATTATTGACTCAAAATCATGGTTTTGAAATTTATTTAATGACATGGGAAAACACTCATCAGAAAGCAAAAATACACAGCATGATCCCAGTTTGTGTATTTTGTGTCTATAAAAATGATAAGAAATACTCCTTTTCTGCAGGCGATTCAACATATTCTTTGCAGATTTTCCCAAATTGTCTATGAACCTGTAACACTTTTATAATCAGAAGTATGTTTTTTAAAAGAAAATGATAATTATATCTATCTCTCTTGGATGTTTTTCATTTTTTATATACAGTAAGAAATATATATATATATAAAGTCCATCCATTTAGTTTAGAATGCCATGAATTTTCATAAATGCATATCATCATGTACCCACTATCATAATCAAATCCTAAGATAGTTCCATCATCCCCACCCCACCCCACCCCACATTCTCTCATGCCTCACCTACTCCCCTGGCAACCACTGGCCAGACTTCTGTCCCTATAGTTTAACTTTTGCAGAACGTCATATAAATGGAATCAAACAATATGTCACCTTTTGAGCTGGTTTCTTTCATGTAACATGATGCATTTGCATTTCATCCACATTATTGCATGTGTCAATAGTTTATTTCTTCTTGCTGAGTGGTAATCCAGTCTCTGATACACCACAGTTTCTTTATTCCCTGGTTGAAAGACACTGGGGTTGTTCCTAGTTTGGGGCGATTATGAATAAAGCAGGATTTTGCGTGAATGTAAGTTTTCACTTCACTTGGGTAAATAACCTAGAAGTGGTCTTGCTGGGTTGCCCAGTAAGCCTGTATTTAACTATATTATAAGAAACTGGCCAGCTATTTTCCTAAGTGGGCTGTTATCATTTTTGCATTCCTGCCAGCAATGGATGAGAGTTCTGGTTGCTCATAGAGCTTATTTTTAATGATGATTTTAATAACTCACATTTCCTAGTCCTTACTATTTGCCAGGCACCATGATAAGTGTGCTACTGCTATGTAATCGCTAAGTCATGCCTGGCCTTTTGAGACTCCATTGACTGTAGCCCACCAGGCTCTTCTGTCCATGGGATTTCCCAGGCAAGAGTACTGAAGTGGGTTGCCATTTCCTTCTCCAGGGGGGTCTTCCCACCACAGGGATCAAACCCATGTCTCCTGCTTGGCAGAGGGATTCTTTAACACTGAGTCACCTGGGAGGCCCATACCATGTATATATAATATATCATCTTTTAATCTACATGGCAGTTCAGAGGTTGGTAGTTACTATCTGCAATTCACAAAAGAGAAAATGGGGATTAGTTAAAAACTAACAAAAAACGTGCCCCAGGTCCCATTATTGTTCCTGCCATTCATTCAGTGAATTTATTGAAAGACTGAATGAATGTTCCTGCTGGCAATAGGCACTAGGCCAGATGCTGGGAATTTAGCAATCAACAAAATAAGCCAAGTACCTGCCTCCATGGAACTGTTTCCAAGTGTCACAATCAAGAATTGTAATAGTTACATGCAAGACAAGTAAAGCATATGGTGAAAGGCGATGGAGTGCTCTGATTGGATCTGAAGATCAGGAGAGGCTTCTCTGAAGAAGAGATTTTTAAGCTGAAGCAAAGGGTGGAGCTGTGAATAGGAGGTGACAGATAAAAGGAACAGTATATGCAAAAGCCACAAGGATGAAGAGCTTGGCCAGGGTATGGGACTTTGAAAGCCATGAGGAGAATGGAACAAGAAGAGGCCAAAGAAATGGGCAATGCCAGATGGTGGAGACTCGAGATGGTCATTTGAGGAATGGAAAGGCTTTGAAGAATTCTAAGCAGAAGAGTGACAGGACCAGCTCCACCAGGCCTGTCGTCAGCCCTGGCCCCCATTATTTTTGTTTTCTTTACTTCAGGACAGCCCATATTGTTGGGGAGAGTAAGGGAGCCAGGGTGACCATCCCAATACTAAGTCAGGCTGTCCAATTGCCACTGATTGTCTTTTTACAATTCCATTATCATCCCTCAATTGCATTCCCCCGCAACCCAAGCCCTTCCTTATGCTGAAGCTCCCAACCTCATTACCTTCCTTCTTCCTCTTTGCAGATAAGATACTGATAATGAATATAAGTTTGGGTTTTAAGAGAGTTGCACAGTACAAAAGTCGAGGAAGACAAAGAGCAGAGAGATAGATGGACATTAGGTGAAGAAAAATGCATTCCTTGGTGGTCCACTGTGGTTAAGAATCCACCTTCCAATGCAGGGGACGTCCGCTTTCTCTAGTTCTCTTGCTGTGGAGCACAGGTTCAGTAGCAGCACAGGCTGAACCGACTGCGGACAGGCTCAGTAGCTGCCACTCATGGGCTTAGTTGCCCTGCGGCATGTGGACTTTTAATCTCCCAACTAGGGATCGAACCTGTGTTCTGTACCCTTGGCAAGGAAGACCCAGGGCAGCCAAAATTTTTAAAAAGTAGTAACAGGCTAGACTGTTTATGATAAGCAAATGAGAGAAATATCTTTAATAGAAGGAGGAAGCCTGGAAAGACAGATTATAAACTCTTAAATAATATGGGAGTGTACAGATATGAAGAACTGGGGTATGAAAATAAGGAATGTGTGGGTTTTCACAAATGAGTTGGGCTTTTTAAAAAACAATTTTTTGTAATGGAATAGGGTATATAGCTGATGACAAAGTTATCATAGAAACATCTTCTCTACCTTGAAAGTTCACTAAATGAGGAATAAATTCAAACTCTAATACTTAAAAAAAAAAAAAAAAGCACAAAACCAACCTAGGAGACCCTTTCCTTTAATCAGCAATGGGAAAAGGACAAAGTAGAAGAGAAGTACTACGAAACAGTCTGTAGGGCATTGTTGGGGTGCATCTCTGAGGATGGCACCAGAATAAAATAGAAAAAAAAGTAACCCTCCTTTCACAATGTTTCTCTTTGTGCCCAAAATGTGTTAAATATATAGGCTGGAAATAAGTCATTTTAAAACAGCCTTTGTTCATGAGATCCAGTGAGATCTCTGAATTTCATGTGCCTCTGTCAATTTACTGGTTTTTTTCCTAACTCTGTTTGCAACTGGTTTCATTATTTTCGAAGGAGCTATGCTATAATAAATTGAGTAGACATGGTGCAGAGTGTTATTTTCTAAGATAGAAACAGTGTCTTTATTCTATTAAGAAGGATCTCCATAAGGACCACCTCCTGAACACCTGGGCTTTTTTTGAAACTTAAAAAAAAAAATCATAGAATGTCTAAATGACATGCTTTTTACCCACTAAATGCCAGTAGCATAACCTCTCACCCCCACATTGTGATAACCAAAAATACCCCCTGCAAAGAAAAACAAAAATACCTGCTGTAGATTTCCACAATTCCCCCTTTGGACCCTCAGGCACAATCACACACAGACACTTGTCACTATGGGTGGTAACAAGCTTCCAAGCCAACTTTTAGTAGAGGCATATAGTTTAATCCCTATATTAAATCTTGTTCAGAATGTCTTTTTGGTGCTTCTTCATGCATTGGTTTAAGTGCATGACTTTTCATGAGGACAGATTTATTTTGCTGTCCTTCATTCCAGAATTTTCTGAATATCCTGGACACCGGTGTTTGTTCTTGACTGACATTCCAGTGGGCTTAGCTGGATAGATGTGCACTTAGGCTTACTGCTCTGTGGCATATGGGCTCCTAGTTCCCAAACTAGGGATTGAACCTGCATCTGCTGCCTTGGCAAGGAAGAGCCAGTTCAGTCAAAATTAAAAAAAAAAAAAAAAAGATAAGTAACAACAGTCTACACGGTTTATGAGAAGCAAAAGAGAGCTATAAAAATACCTTTAATAGAAGGAGGAAGCAGATTGTAAACAGATTGTAAACTCTTAAGTTAAATATGGAAGTGTACATATGTGAGAAATTTGGGTATAAAAACAGGAGTGTTCTGACTGTTCTCATATCCTGGACACCCAGTTTTGTTTGATTGGTACTCAGGTTCTCCGTGCATGCCCATTCTTGCTAAAGCGATTATAATCTTCACCTAGCTTCAGTAGTTCCCCTGCTCCCACGCTGGTAGCTCAGGCATTCGGTCACATCTATATACCAGCTCCCGTAGACTTTTAAATTAAGGCCCTTCCCCATTGGCTACATCGAGTTCATAGTAATTCCTTCACTCAACAAAGTGATAATTACACAGGTGAAAATGACAAACCCTCTGGTGCAAGTCTTACATATTACAACAAATATAAACACTTGTTCTATAAAATTGACATTAACTAGTACAACTATTATAATGTAGCTGCCATTAATTAATGTGTCTTACACCCTCGAATTTCTCACAATGCCACGGTCACTTCCTGCCCTCTTTTCCTGTTGTCTTCCTGCTGTGTTCTGGTGCCTTCCCCGAGCTGTGTCTTTAGCAGCTCCTCTTCTCCTGGTCCACCACCACTAGTTCTTAATCTTTTTTTGAATCTGGATCCCCTGGAGGAAGTGAAGACCTCCATATCATAAATCCTTTCCCCAGAAAAAGATACATTTGTACAACATTTTGCAGGCAGTTCTAAGGGGAAAGTGATCCTATGGAATACTTCTTAAGCTCTTTTTTAAACCCCGCCTTCTTTCTGCTAAACATAACAATCTTTTAAAAAGACATTTATTGATTTGGCTGCACTGGGTCTTAGCTGAGGCACATGGGATCTTCGATCTTTGTTGTGGCATGTGGATCTAGTTCCCCCACCAGGGACCGAACCCAGGCCCCCTGCACTGGGAGCACAGAATCTTAGCCACTGGACCACCAGGGAAGTCCCCTAAACATAACCCTCTTGTGAACAACCCTGCCACACACAATGTTCCAATAAACGGTGTGATCCTTATCCCTCCAATTTATAACCACCAATATGTAGTTTTTATCCATTTTCCACTAGCCAAAAAATATTTGGTCCAGCTAAGCATTTTTAGATCTACATCAGAAAGCGAGTCAAACGTTTTATGTTCAAAATGTAATACTGTCAAGACACGGATAGCTTCCTCCAACCCAGTCCCCTATGGAGATATATTGCTTTGAGAGGTCACTCTCAACAGCCATCTCTAGTCTCCAAATCTCTTCTGTCCACACTTGGGTTTCTCTCCTTAGTGTCAGTCACATATTTTCAAATGCCTGTGAAAATCTTCACTTTGCTTGTCATCGGTTTCTCTTTTTCCTTGCCCTCAGTGCCCCAATCTAAGTATATTTACCTCTTAGGTCTGGAGTTCAGCATTTGATGGGGAAGCCCTCCAGTGGTGCAATCAGTTAGCCCACAGTACTTAAATAGCATTTTATGGGCATATCTAATCCACTACACTAAATGACAGTGAGTGGTATTAGGGACTAATGCAGTGCAGTAATTTACATAGCATTTTATGCATGTTCGTGCATGCTCAGTTGCTTAGTTTTTGACTCTTTGAGACCCCATGGACTGTAGCCCACCAGGCTCCTCTGTCTATGGGATTTCCCAGGCAAGAATACTGGAGTGGGTTGCCATGCCCTTCTCCAGGGGATCTTCCCAACCCAGGGATAGAACCCGCATCTCCTGGCAGGAGGATTCTTTGCCACTGAGCCAACTGGGAAGCCCCATTTTATACATAAATTTCCAGTTCTGCTCTGGAGATCTTTCTCTATATTTTGGTCTTTCTCTGCTTTTAGAGGCCATATAGTATTCCATAGTTTGATCATGAGGTGAGGTGAAGTCGCTCAGTCGTGTCAGACTCTTTGCGACCCCGTGGCCTGTAGCCTACCAGGCTCCTCCATCCATGGGATTCTCCAGGCAAGAATACTGGAGTGGGTTGCCATTTCCTTCTCCAGGGGATCTTCCCAACCCAGGGATTGAACCTGGGTCTCCCGCATTGGAGGCAAACGCTTTAACATACCAAAGAATATTTTATGTCAGACGGTATCCTAATTGACTTATGATGGTTCAATTTATGATTTTTCAATTTTAGGACAGTGTGAAAGCAATATGCACCCAGCAGAAACCCTACTTCAAATCCTGATCTTTTCCCAGGCTGGTGGCGTTCTGGGTGATACATCCTCTTGCAATGCTGGGCAGAGGCAGTGAGCTGCAGCTCCCCATCAGCCAGGCAGTCAGGAGGTAAACAGTATACTCACAACCATTCTGTTTTTCCACTTTCAGTCCACTTTTCAATAAACTGCATTAGATATTTGACATTTTATTATAAAATAAGCTTCACATTAGATAATTTTGTCCAAGTATCAGCTAATGTGTTCTGAGCACTTAAAAAACAAACTTGTTTCCCTTTCTAGTCTTTTGTGTGTGTGTTTTAAAGTTTTTATTATTTATTTATTTATTTGGCTGCATTGGGTTGAAGCATGTGGGATCTTCGATCTTTCGCTGTGGCGCCAGTCTAATTGTGGCTCAAGGGCTCAGTAATTGCAGTGCAGGAGCTGAGTTGCTCCACAGCATGTGGAATCTTAGTTCCCAGACCCTCATTCCTTGCATTGCAAAGTGGATTCTTAACCACTTGAAACACCAGGGAAGTCCCCTGAACATTTTTAATTAAGGTGGGCTAGGTTCAGCTATGGTGTTTCTTAGGCTGGAAATATTAAATGGATTTTCAACTCATGATATTTTCAACCACGATGAGTTTATCAGGACCTACCACCACCAGAAGCTGAGAAAGATCTGTGCTCCTCTACTGGATATTTGGTGGTCTAGTCACCAAGTCGTGTCCAACTCTTTGCAACCCCATGGACTGTAGCCTGCCAGGCTCCTCTGTATATTTAGATCATTCCTAAATCTTCCTTTGCGGCTCAGTTGGTAAAGAATCTGCAGTGCAGAAGACCGGGTTTGATCCCTGGGTTGGGAAGATACTCTGGAGAAGGAAATGGCAACCCACTCCAGTATCCTTGCCTGGAAAATCTCATGGACAGATGGAGCCTGGGGGGCTGCAGTCCATGGGGTTGCAAAGAGTCGGGCACGACTAAGCGACTAACACTTAAATTTTTTTGTGTGTGCTATTACAAACAACACTGTATCCTTGCAATATGTATTTATACTTCTATCAGCACTGAAAAAAGTGCCTATAATCCACATATCTTTATGAACACGATATTATATCTTGTAAATATTTACTTATAAAACTTCTGTTGACCTTTTGTATTTCTTCTTTTCAGTTCAGTCGCTCAGTCGTGTCCGACTCTTTGCAACCCCATGGACTGCAGCACGCCAGGCTTCCCTGTCCATCACCAACTCCCGGAGTTTACTCAAACTCGTGTCCATTGAGTCAGTGATGCCATCCAATCATCTCATCCTCTGTCATCCCCTTCTCCTCTCACTTTCAATCTTTCCCAGCATCAGGGTCTTTTCCAATGAGTCAGCTCTTCGCATCAGGTGGTCAAAGTATTGGAGTTTCAGCTTCAACATCAGTCCTTCCAATGAATTTTTAGGACTGATTTCCTTTAGGATGGACTGGCTGGATCTCCTTATAGTCCAAGGGACTCTCAAGAGTCTTCTCCAACACCACAGTTCAAAAGCATCAATTCTTTGGCGCTCAGCTTCCTTTATAGTCCAACTCTCACATCCATACATGACCACTGGAAACACCATAGCCTTGACTAGATGGACCTTTGTTGGCAAAGTAATGTCTCTGCTTTTTAATATGCTGTCTAGGTTGGTCATAACTTTTCTTCCAAGGAGTAAGCGTCTTTGTATTTCATGGCTGCAGTCAACATCTGCGGTGATTCTGGAGCCCAAAAAATAAAGTCTGCCACTGTTTCCACTGTTTCTCCATCTCTTCTGTTATTTCCATTTTATATTCTTTGATTCTTTGGGGTCATTTGTGTTTCTTCATTATTTGTAGGTTTTCTTTGACTACTCTGAATATTAACTCTACTATGTGAAAGTTACTCAGTCATGTTCAACTCTTTGCGATCCCACTAAACAGTCCATGGAATTCTCCAGGCCAGAATACTGCAGTGGGTAGCCTTTCCCTTCTCCAGGGGATCTTCCCAACCTAGGGACTGAACCCAGGTCTCCCACATTGCAGGTGGATCTTTACCAGCTGAGCCACAAGGGAAGCCCTCTCTACTGTGTGCCACAAACATGTGCTTCAGTTTACGTTGTCTTTTTACTTGTTAAGAGTGACTTAATGTACAGTTTTTTTGCTTTCTAAAAATGCACACAAATCCATCAGTCATTTTCTATGTATCATCTGGGACTTAGACCTTTGGGAAAACATTCTTTAGCCAGTGAATTATAAAAATATTTTTCCTATTTTTCTTCTAATACATCTGTAGTGTTGCTTTTCACGTGTAACCTTTAATGTCTCTGGAATCTATGTTTGTGTTTGGTGTGTGGCAGGGCATTGTATTCGTTTCCCAGGGTTGCCATAGCAAATTAGCACAGGCTGGGTGCATTATGACAACAGAAATTTATTTTTGCACATTTCTGGAGGCCAGGAGTCTGAGATCAAGGTGTCTGCAGGACTGATTCCTTTTTGGAGGCTCTGAAGGAGAAACCCTCCCTTTCATGCCTCTGCCCTGGCTTCTGGTGGCTGCCAGCAGTCCTTGGCTTCCCTTGGCTCATGGACTCATCCTTCCAATCCCTCACTGCATCTTCCCTGTGTCCTTTCCTGTCTCTTGTAAGGATATGCTCATTGGATTTAGGGCCCTCATGACCCAGTACAGTCTCACCTCAATCCTCACCACGGTTAAATCTGCAAAAACCCCCATTTTCAAATGATGTCACATTTTAAGGTGATTGTGAATCCAGGGGTGACACTATTCAACTAATTTTACTTTTTCCGAAGGCAGGCCAGTAGTTTCTGTGGTTTTCTTACATAGTCCTTTCTTTGCATACACGTGGGATACACTTGCACAGGTTAAATGTAGTGGGTCTGGTTCAGGACTTCTGTTTCATTGACCTGTTTCTCCTATACTGTTTCAGTGATAATAAGGTCTAGGATGTTTCGATATATTGTAAATTCCTCCTCCACTCCACAGGGGTGTTCTTTATTCAGATATTTCTTGGTTATTCTTGAGCATGTTCTCTCATTCACGTAAGCTTTAGAGTTTATGAAGTCCATTCAAAACATGTTGGAATTTCAATTAGAACTGTACTGAATTTAGAGATCAGTTTGGGGAAAGTTCATATGTTTACAATATTTAGTTTTTCAGCCATATTCTCTATTTATTTAGGCTTTTATGTCTTTCAGTAAAAATTTGTGACTTTCTTCATATAGGTCTCGCATATTTCTTGATAGGCCTAAAACCAGTCATTTTATAAATGTAGAAAACTATTGTAAATATTCCTCTTTTGCTATTACCATTTCTAATTGTTATTTGTTGACTTATAGAAATGCCACTTATTTCTGTGTGTTGATCTTGTATCCAGCCACCTTACCTCAACTGCTTTACTCTATATTTCAGTTGATTTTCTTAGTTTTTCTTGATAAATTACCAAATTGTTTAAAAATAGCAATAGTTATTTCTCTTCCTTTCCAGTGTTAAAATCTTTTTTGAAGGTTTATATGTGAGCTACTATTCTGCCCAGAGAAGATGTTAATTAAACAGCAGCAGACAGAGTGGACATGGTATTAACAATCCAAACAGGAGAAAACATGCTGAACAAACCACTCAAGGCACAGATACTGCAATAAGGAAACAATGGATTTATAACATATAAAAGTAGGAAAGTGACAGACTGTTGGCTGGCAAGTGCTCCCTGCCCTTCATCTAACACTAATAATATGGAAAACCTTCCAAATCCTTCTCAGACCTCCACTAGGCAGCTCCATCAGGTTACCTGGCAATGTGGGAATTTGCTCTGCCTGCAGGGCAAACGTATTATCAGCCTGGCTCTCATCAAAACAGTTCATGCAGTCTTTAGACTGACCATTCATAGTTCATGAGGTCAGCCATAGACAACTGGTGACACTCAGCTGCCACATAAGCATGTGCTGGGATGCTTGGGGCTGAGGTTCTTTTTGCTATATATAATGAAGATTCCTCCCCAAATTAGACTTCTAAGTCTCTGTAACTAATCAGTTTTCTTTGCATTGTTCTTTTTTTTTTTTTTAAATTGAAGTACAGTCGATTTAGAGTGTGTTAATCTCTGTTACACAGCAAAGTGATTCAGTTATACATATATCTTTCCTTCCTTCTTATATTCTTCTCTATTGTGATCTATCCAGGCTATTGAATACAGTTCCCTGTTCAGTACAGTAGGGCCTTGCTGTTTACCCATTCTGTGCATCATGATTTGCATCTGCTAACCCGAACTCCCATTCCTTCCCTCCCCCACCCCCGCCCCCTTGGCAGCCACAAGTCTGTTCTCCATGTCTGTGTCCGTTGCTCTTTTGTAGATTTCACTTGTGTCATAGTTTAGGTTCCACATGTAAGTGATTTCACATGGCGTTGGTCTTTCTCTTTCTGATGTCACTGAGTACGACAATCCCTCTGTCCATCTGTGTTGCTGCGAATGGCCTATTTCATTCCTTTTTGTGGCTGAGTAATGCTCTATTGTATATATGTAGCACAGCTTCTCGATCCATTCGTCAGCTGACGGGCATTTAGGTTGCTTCCATGTCTTGGCTATGGTGACTAGTGCTGCTATGACCATAGGGGTGCATGCGTCTTTTTGAATTATAGTTGTCTGCACTGTTCTTAGTTTCCAGCCATTTTAGATTTTCACCTGCAATCTTACTGAGCTGTAATTAACTCTTGGGGTTGAAATTGGCTGTGCGTGGCCAAAGACACCACACAGTTAGCTTAACAGGAACTCATTCATTCATTCTTCGTTCATTTCTTAAGTACCAAGCACCTACATAATTGTAGTTTACTACATAAGTTAATAGAGCTCAGCCTATAAAGAGAAAAAGACTAGATACTTAAATAGGAGCTTGGGTTTCTGTTGATATTATGATGTCACTTTAAAAACAGAAACTGAGAATGCGAGTAAGGATGGGAATATTTTTAAAGATAAAGTTACCAGAAAAGATGAAGGCCCTAAGTTTGTGTGCCAAGGTGTATCTTCGAACAAACCTGCTCTCACCTTCAGTTAAGAATTTCTTTAAGAACCAGTGAAAAGCCACTTTGAAAGATAATCTATAATAATTCAATATAAAATCATTTCTGATGTTAAAAATCAGGTTTGTGAAATTCAACATTGAAAATGCTTATGATAAGTGAAATATTAATATTCATAATTAAAGCATGACCTCAGATATATAACAAAAGCATATAAAGAAGACTGGGAAGAATTCTACAAAATTGTTAATAATCTGAGAGTAATATCTCAGTGATAGCATTATTTATGATTATTATTTTCCATATTAGGCATGGTTTAGTTTTTAAAGTATTTTATGATCAAAAAACTAAAAAAGACAAAGAAATTATCTGAGTTTAGTTAAATAGAGTAAGCAAAATCAACCTTTTATGGAATTACTGATGAGACATGAAGACACTGAAAATTGTTGATCTGTTGTTTTAAGATGGCAGCTGAATATGTTCACAGTGATTTGCTGGTTCTAACTCATTTCAGAGGTAATTTCCTTAATGGATCAACATTCTGGAATATTTTTTTAAGTTGACTACCTTTAGCTAGGTGTGGCCATCTGCAAACAAGCAAATTTTTGCATTTATAAGCAAAGGAAATGCATATGTGAAAAGACTTTGAAAATATAAAGCAATACACAAAGGCAAGCACTATATAATCAGTTCTTTGTGTAAATTATGTTTTTTATTGACAGGGATCATTATCAGTGTGTACAGAAGCAAAGACTTCCCTGTGGGGTGTAGCTGTGTCCTCTGTTTGCAGAAGCCATGTGCTTGAGTGTGACTGTGCTTCTCAGACTCACAGTTTGCTTTTGCAAACAGTCCAGGATGAAACTGAGGAAGCTGCAGTCTGGAAGCTGGCGCAGGCCAGGCATCTTCGACCCAATAGATGTTTACTGAGAAGCTTAACAACAAGTTACTGTGCTGTGGGGATACCAAGAGAAAGAACAATTCCTGATTGCTGAGTTGCATATAGTTCACATGTATTTGTGAAAAGACCTTACCTAATTCTCACAGCTGCTCTGCAAGACAGGTAGAGAGGCACGCCCATTAGCAGGGGAGAGTAGGTAGTTTTCTCCAAGTCACACAGCTTCGGAGCAGCAGAACCAGAAGCGGCACTCAGGTATCTCTAATCCTAACCCTGGTGCTGGGTGTCCTGGCTGCCTAGTGGATAGACGGGCCCCTCCTGCCCATCAGGAGCATTCAGTCTGCAGGAGAAATACAAACAGGGATCCGTGAAAGGCCACATTGACCAGGTGTTCTTACTGAGAGCAAACAGTACAGGAGGGAAAAAAGAGGAAGGTGACTAACTGCCTCCTGGTCACACTCTGAGTCCTAAGACCAAGTGGCCACTTTTGCTGGTGGTAGCCTAAAGGGAGAGATGTTCCATTAATGGCAGTCACTTTCTTTCTCTTTGTCCATCTCATTTCATTTCTCTCTGCGTGTTACAGCCCTTTTCCTCTTGTTCGCCTCTTGTGAATTCCAGTCTCTGGATCTGTATCTCTTTGTCTGTTTTCCTGTGTGGAAGGCTGGAGCCTGGCCTTCTTTATTCCCAGTAACTGTTTGTATCTCAGTCTCCTCCGATGGAGCTTCCTGTGCTGTGTCTTTCTTACCATGTCTCTTCCCATCACTTCTCTCCTTTTATCCTCCTTCCTGTTCTGTCTCTGCTTCACCTGTCCCTCATGCGGAAAGGAAGTGTGGTTCTCAGTAAAACATTTTTTATTTCAAAAGACTTTCATTTTCTTTGTTATGATTTTTAAAGTAGATGAGTGGATGGAGACCTCTAAGTTCTCTCTTGGCTCAGGAGCTCAATGTGAAGATGTTTCATGTGTGAATCTCAGTCTTTTTCTATTGTTTCCCCATCTATTTGCCATGAAGTGATGGGACCAGATGCCACGATCTTAGTTTTCTGAATGTTGAGTTTTAAGCCAGCTTTTTCACTTTCCTCTTTCACCTTCATCAAGAGACTCTTTAGTTTTTCTTTGGTTTCTGCCATAAGGGTGGTGTGATCTGCATATCTGAGGTTATTGATATTTCTCCCAGCAATCTATTCACTTGAGTATTCTCAAAGTATTTTACAAGTAAATATGGAATTTTCAGTTTAAGGCTGGAGAAGCCAGGGAGCAGATATGGGGAGAGTCATGTATCTTACTTCCTGACAGTATCCAGCTTGGGATCTAAAGTACTGGGAGAGATGGGGACCAAGAAGCAGGATCAGTGGCAGAAGAAACCACTGAGAAATCCACCACAGCCCTCCAAAACTGGAAGCTTTATTGATTCCCATTCAAGCGGTGTGATTCTGATTTGGTAAATAAGTCTTAACATCCAGTAACCCAAGCCTCACTCCTGAAACCCACAAAGGACGTATAATTAAAACCTCCTTAAATTTCTTCCCAACCCTATAGCATGAAGTAGTTGAAATCACACTGGAACATGAATCAGGAGTCCTGCTCCTAATTTGAGTCTTGCCACTTCATAGAGTGGCAATTCTATTTACCATTTGTACCTAAGTTTCCTTATCTATAAAATGAAAATAATATGCTTATCTACCTCACTGGGTTGGTTATTTTGAGAACCAAGTCAGATAATACATGTAAAATGCTTTGAAAAATTATAGTTATATATAAATATAAAATGGTATTGATAATGGCATCAGAGCCCTTAAACTCCACCCCATACATTTCTATTTGTGGGTAAACAATTAGGAACAATTGTTACTAATCCAAAACCACACTGTGAAAAAGAATTACCTACTCTCTCCTTGCTTATCAAGTTTGATGGCAGAATAGTCATGAAGTACATTGACCTTGAAGGCAGAAAACACTGAATTTAAATCCCAGCACTGCTATCAGCAGTCTGACCTTAGCGATATTTTAGTTGCTTTGGGTCTCGTTTTGCAGACAGACAGACACACACTCACTCATGCTGAGTGAGGGTTATAGATTTTTCATGACGAACCAATGAGATAATGCATGCAAAATGTTGGATCCAGTACCTGGCATATTATGAGTACTTAATAAGCATTAGCTTTAAAAAGTATCACACATTTCTCGAGCATTTGCAATGTGCCACGTGTAACTTAGGGAACAAAACAAAAAGATCCTGTTTTTTTGTTGTGGGTTTTTTTTTTTTTGGTCATATCACGCAGCTTGCAGGATCGTAGTTCCCCAAACAAGCACAGAGTCCTAACCACTGGACAGACAGGAAATTCCCGACATGGTCCTATTTTGAAGAGTGTATAAACAAAAATCAACATGCTTAATACACAAATGCAAAGGCAGTTCAGAAAATGAACTTAGAAGCCTGCCTGGAAGACAGATTCCTTCTTGCAGGAAGAACCATTTAGCTCAAGACTTTTGAAGGCAAAGTGAAGTTTGTGTTGAAAAAAAATTTTTCGGATACTTTTTACTCAACTTTATCGTTTGCCCACAGGGGTTTTTGGATCACTTGAAAAGCCAAGGCTCATGTTTATGCTTGTTGCCCTTCTGGTGATTCAACCTAAACATTTTAGTGACTTCACAAGCATGGTTTCTGAAGTTGATTTTACTGGTTATTTTCTCTGCATGAACCATCTGTTGTTTTCCCTTCATAGACTCCTTAAGAGCAGTACAAATGACTTGTTGATTCCCATCACTTAGAAGTATTTCATTGTTAGTTACCTTTAAGGAGGGATGGTAGCAAGGACTTATGACCACTTGTCCCTCTCTGGGAGAGCTGGAGGTGACTGGGATAAATGGGCAGGGAGTGGAAACTGCAGTGAAGGACTTGCTGTTCCGGTGAGAATGGAAGGTTTACAGACAGCTGCAAATATGAATACACAGATAGACTTTTATTTGCCAGATACCTTGCTACCAAATGGAAGTATCTTTCACCTTTCTACCAACTGTGTTGGCAGTGAATTGGGGAGTCAGAGATGTTGCCCTCAGTAGAAGAAATATCAGACTTTTCTTTGGGTTTTCTGCTTTCTTGCTGCTGCTGCTGCTTATCGCTTCAGTCGTGTTCAACTCTGTGCAACCCTATGGACTGCAGCCTGCCAGGTTCCTCTGTCCCTGGGATTCTCTAGGCAGGAGTACTGGAGTGGGTTGCCATGTTGGCCTCCTGGGGATCTTCCTGACCCAGGGATCAAACCCTGGTCTCTTGCACTGCAGGAAGGCTCTTTACTGCTGAGCCATCAGGGAAGCCCCCTTCTGCTTCCTTGCTGCTGCTGCTAAGTCACTTCAGTCGTGTTCGACTCTGCGCAACCCCATAGACAGCAGCCCACCAGGCTCCCCCGTCCCTGGGATTCTCCAGGCAAGAACACTGGAGTGGGTTGCCATTCCTTCTCCAATGCATGAAAGTGAAAAGTGAAAGTGAAGTCGCTCAGTCGTGTCCCACTCTTCGAGACCCCAGGGACTGTAGCTTACCAGTCTCCTCCATCCATTGGATTTTCCAGGCAAGAGTACTGGAGTGGGGTGCCATTGCCTTCTCCTTACTGTTGGCTAAATCTCTCAGTTTAACTACATATAGGAAGATGTTGAAAGCTGTGTTTATATCTGCTTCTACACCAGCAACTTCTATGTTAGAGAAAGTTTAATTGGCATCTAACAGAAATCATCTGTTAGCTTATAAAAGTCATAGAATCTTAAAGATTTGGGGGCAGGAAGAACCTAGGAGGGTTTGTAATACAGCCTCTTCAATTTCACAAATGAGCAAAATGGCCCAGGGAGACTGAGCCCATCTCTTCCAGAGTCCTCTGAGAGGGTTTGGTCAGCATTTTGCATGGTGCTGATTTGAAGAGATCTCTATAGTATGTTTCGATTGCTGTAGTTCAGTTCAGTTCAGTTCAGTCGCTCAGTCGTGTCCGACTCTCTGCAACCCCATGAATCGCAGCACGCCAGGCCTCCCTGTTCATCACCATCTCCCGGAGTTCACTCAGACTCATGTCCATCGAGTCCGTGATGCCATCCAGCCATCTCATCCTCAGTCGTCCCTTTCTCCTACTGCCCCCAATCCCTCCCAGCATCAGAGTCTTTTCCAATGAGTCAGCTCTTCACATGAGGTGGCCAAAGTACTGGAGTTTCAGCTTCAGCATCATTCCCTCCAAAGAAATCCCAGGGTTGATCTCCTTCAGAATGGACTGGTTGGATCTCCTTGCAGTCCAAGGGACTCTCAAGAGTCTTCTCCAACACCACAGTTCAAAAGCATCAATTCTTCGGCGCTCAGCTTTCTTCACAGTCCAACTCTCACATCCATACATGACCACAGGAAAAACCATAGCCTTGACTAGATGGACCTTAGTCGGCAAAGTAATGTCCCTGCTTTTGAATATGCTATCTAGGTTGGTCATAACTTTTCTTCCAAGGAGTAAGCGTCTTTTAATTTCATGGCTGCGGTCACCATTTGTGGTGATTCTGGAGCCCAAAAAATAAAGTCTGACACTGTTTCCACTGTTTCCCCGTCTATTTCCCATGAAGTGATGGGACCGGATGCCATCATCTTCGTAAATGAATTGTCTTGCTCCCCTTTGTAAGCTGAGGAAGATACAGACCAAAGTAAAACTCTGGCAAACCCCAAGAGAAGAGAAGCCAGTAGTACTCAAGTTAATGTATTGGCCTCTGTGTTTGGTGCTGAGTGAAAACAGCTTGATTCACTCCACTCAATTCCAGAGCATCTGACCCAAGAACTCTGAAATAAGGATGACGTTATCAATAACAACAGCAGTCACCAGGACGGGATGGTATCTTGGCCCAAAGCCAAGAGACAGTACCGCAATACCACAGCAAGTCTGCGGCCATGAGACCCCACCGCCCTGTGTAGTTTGAAAGAGGAACTGCTGGATTCAGGATTTCATGTTTCTCGATTCAGGATTTCATGTTTCTCGGAGCGATGCTCCCCTGGAGAAAGTTGAGCAGTTGGCAGGACGTAGAAAAGCCATCTTTCGCCGGCAGAGAGACCATTTCCTTAAGAATCCCACTTGGACGCTAGAGTGCTTCATAGACGAGCCGCGCAGGCGGACGCCACCAGCCCACCCGCCCTGGCCTCCCTCCGCCTGAGACGCCCACCGCCCGGTTCGCGCCGGGCCACGCCCCTGCCCCCGCGGCTCGCCCCCGCGGCTCGCCCCCGCCCCGCGGCTCTAGGGGACCCGGCCCGGCGCCTTTCCCTACCTGGCTCCGTCGGGGCCTCCCCCACCCGCCGCCTGGCCCGGGGCTGGGGAGGGCAGGTGCGAGGCGGTTGGCTGGCCGCGCGGGTCCCCGCGGGTCCCCGCGGGAGGGGGAGGCGTCCGCAGTGACGGAACAGAAGCCGCGAGAGCCTCGGCGCTGCCCCCACGGCCTCGGCCGGGCGGCGGCCACTGGCGCGCCGCGGGTCGGGGGCGCAGCATCGGCGCGCTCAGGGCCCGGCGGG
This sequence comes from Capra hircus, assembly GCF_001704415.2. Classification (NCBI taxonomy): domain Eukaryota; kingdom Metazoa; phylum Chordata; class Mammalia; order Artiodactyla; family Bovidae; genus Capra; species Capra hircus. Next base: position 21,908,925 of record NC_030826.1, on the reverse strand, counting down.
CAGTAGCTCCCGCCGCCGCCCACTCGCCGGCCGGGGAATCCGGGGCAGCCTCCCGCCCAGGGGCGGCGGCGGCGAGACCCCGCCCCGCCCGGCCGGCCCGCGCCTATCGTGGTCCGCGGCCTGGTCACGCGGGGAGTGGCGCCGCGAGCTCCGGGCCATCGCCCGGCGGCGGCCAGAGTCGCGGCGGGCCGGGACGGGAGCGGAGGGCGGAGGGTAGAAGTAGGGGCGGGCGGGCCGCGCCAGTCCCCGAGCCGCGCACGCGGAGCCGACCGAGCCACGCCGAGGGCGCCGAGCAAGGCGGCCGAGCCCGAGCACCCATGCTGCTGCCGCTGGCCTGGGGCTCGCTCTTCTTCCCGGGGCTCTTCGGGGTCTGCACCTGGGGGCTGCGGCGCGCGCGGCCCGCCTGGACCCACCACGACTGCGTGATGATCAGCACCAGGTACGGGGCGAGCCCGCGCCATCGCCCGGCTACCCGCCCCGGCCGCGCCCGCCCCGCGCCGAGCCCAGGGCGGAAAAGGGGGGCGACAGGAAGAGGGGGCTGCCTCCCGGGTCCTCGCCCCTCCGCGGCGCCGGCCGGAGCGCTCCGAGGACCCTGCGCGTCCTGCCCCGGAGGGAGGGAGAAAGACGGAGGTGGCTGGAGGCGGTTGCCGGGGAGGGGTGGGGGTGGCGAGAAGCGGGGGTCGGCTGCCCGCGCTAATGAGGACCAGGAGGAACATCTCCCGACCTCCGACATCTACCAGTGGCTTTAGGGGTCGGGAGCGGGGTGGCGGCCCTCGCTGCCCCGGCAGCCTGGGGAAAGTCAGGTTGCAGGGTTCTGGCTTCATGCTGTCCGTGGGACTGGATTGAGGGCGCTCTTCACCACCCCACCCCACCCCGTTTCTCTTTTCTGCCGCACGTTAGGCTGGTTTCTTCAGTGCAGGCTGTGTTGGCCACCGGGTCTGGGATCATCGTCATCCGCTCCTGCAGCGACGTGATCACCGACAGGTAACATCCGATGCGGATGCCGGTTGAAAGCTACACAAATCACAGCGCCGAGCTCTTTCGAGGTTTCCACAGTTGAGTGGCTCACAGGCACTGGCTCTTTATCAGCATAAGCCAGCAGACAGCTGATTAATGGGTGAAACTTGGGCACCATAATTAGTTCCCTCCTCTCCTCACCTTCTTCAGCATCGCCAGCTTAGAAATAAATGCTGGAGAATGCCATTTAGAGACTTGAGTCTGATTTAAGGTGTATTAGAGGACAGTGTGGTCTATCGACCCAAGTTCTTTATGCGATTGATACATGTGAAAATTACTTACAAGTGAAAGTAAGGCTTTTGATGCTTTTAAATTACCTCCCTGGGGTTCTGCTCTGGACTCCAGAGCCAGGGTATGTCCAGTGTGGTTAGCAGAACCCTCCTAAGGAAAGGAACAAAACCCCTCATCCCTTTCCTTAACAAATGTCGCTTTCCTCTTTCCTCTGAAAGATTAAGGTAATGAGTTTTCTGGATCTTTTGGAAAACTGACTGGTGTGTGTGTTAGAGCTCAGGCCAGGGCTGGGCAGCAAATGTGCATCTGGTAAAACATATAAAGACCTGGCCTCTACTTTGTATAGTATTTAGACCTGTGCAATGGTGGTTCCCACCATCTCACCCCCCACTTTTAAAGCCATCCTTTTTATTTGTCTTCTCAGAATCACTCTTTCTTCCTCACAGATAAATTGAAGAGCGACTGTCAAATGTGTGGGGAAAGTTAATAGCCTGTCCTGATCCCTTTCTCATGGTGACTCGCTTAATGGCCTGCTTTTTACCTGTTGGGACTGGAATGGCAGGGGAGCCTGAGTGGGGCGTCTAACTCACTGTGGCCTGCAAATTCCATGCCTGGATCTTACTTGGGATTTGTCCTGCCATCATGATGTTTGTACTTGTCTTTTTTTGCCTCTTTTTAGGCAAGACCAGCTATTGGCAACACGCTGTAGATGCTGAGAGAAGACAGGTCAAGTGACTGACTGCATACATCTAAGGCTAACAGCTTTTGCTTGGCTGGATTCAATATGTATTTTAATTGAGCATGTTCTGATGGTGCAGCAAGCTCCCTCACTCTAGTCTATCAGGTCAAACTTGACATGCGCCTCCTTTGCTGAGATAAAGGCAGATGCAGCCCCACAGCACTCCTGGGCAAGCTGCAGAAAGCTGCTACACATTTCAGAAAGGAGGTCTGCACACGATTAACTTTCAGTTCTTTAGCCCTGTGTCTCAGGGGCTTGGGCATCTGAGTTTGGCTTTCAGAGTCCTTCTTTTGTGTAACTTTATGCCTTAGATTCATTCTCTGCTTGCAGAATGGAGACAGACACCACCTTCACCTTACATGGATGTACAAAGATGCTCTAAAGGCAGCTAGATCATCTAGGGGCAGGGGGAAAGCCTTCGAGGTTCATAGTCTGTTCATCCAAATATTTCTCTATCATATGCCCTTGAACTTTAGGCCTTCATATAGAATGTCTGAAAGTAGGAGGAGGTGTCTATGAATCTTCCCAAATTATATGCAGAATGTGGTGTGGGGCCAGGGCTTTCATCATCATCTTAAAAGAGATCCAGATCCTTAATAGGGCTGAGAATCACAGCTCTAGGCAATTTCTCTATTTAAGCACTTACTTTTGTTTGTTTGTTTTGGCCATACTGTGAGGCTTGCTAGATCTTAGTTCCCTGGACAGTGATCTGCCAGCAGTGACAGCGTAGGGTCCTAAACACAGGACCACCAGGGAATTCCCTAAGTACTTAGATTTGGACAGTACTTTTTACATTTAAAAGGACTCTCAGGGCTCACCAGTGGCTCAGTGGTAAAGAATCTGCCTGCCAATGCAGGAGACACAGCTTCAATCCCTGATCTGGGAAGATCCCACATGCTGTGGAGCAGCTGAACCCATGTACCACAACTGTAGAGCCTGTGCTCTGGAGCCCAGGAGCTACAACTACTGAGCCCATGTGTTGCAACTGCTGAAGTCCTCTAGCCCTAGAGCCTGTGCTCTGAAACAAGAGAGCCATTGCAAAGAGCAGCCCCTGCTCACCGCAGCTGGAGAAAAGCCTGTACAGCACTAAGGACCCACCACAGCCAAAAATAAATAAATATAATTTAAAAAATAAAAGGACTCTCATCAGAAACTTCCTGGAGGTCCAGTGGTTAGGACTCCACACGTTCACTGCCAAGGGCCCACGTTCAGTCCCTGGTTGGGGAACTAAGATCCCACAAGCCATGGCGGTATGGCCGATAAATAAATAAATAAATAAATAAAAGGATTCTCATACTTTTGACTTTCTAATCTTCACAATGACTTTATCAGGGAAGTAAGACAAGGCTTATTATCTTCATTTAATAAAAGAAGTAGTTAAGGTCCAGGCTAGTGGTAGCTAAGTTTATAATCCAGATTGCTTGCTAGTACATCTTTGGGGAATTCTTGACAGCCACACTTTCTCATCTTACTGAATTGGTAGTGTGTGCAAAATTTTAAAACCCTGGGATCCACTCAAGGGGAGAGGTCAGTTACATTTCAGCTGAGCTTCTAGTAGCTGTTCATAGTTGTTTCAATTGGGATTGCTTCAAGAAAGTGGTGGAGACCACAGATGGGCAGTAGAATAAATATTGCATCTTTTTTTACCTCAGTGGAACTTGGCTGTTAATTTACCTGCATGAATATTAAATTTGCCATTACTTGTGTGCCTGTTTTACAGCTTACTCATTATTTAGTTTTGCTGTGGTAAGTGTGGAATGATTCAGGAACCGCAATGTGAATGGCACTCTATATATTCCCAGTGTTGCCTGTTCAGTGGATGGGCTCCTTTGGTTAAGTCACCCGGGACAAAGGGAAAGACACAGATGTGAGGCCCTTGGCACACCATGTGTAGTCTCTGGGGTATCAAGTCCTGAACAAGCACTGCAGGCGATTCTGATGTTTGGGTAGTTTGAGCCACATAATAGTGAAATGTTTCATCTGCCTAACACGTGGGCACGCTGTTAAACTTAGCTGATTTGGAGAGTCTAATCCTCCTCCAGATAGTACACCATTTTAATTTTTTTTTCACATATATTTTCTGTAGAATGGCTCTTTTGGGACCAAAATTTCCAAAATTATGTAGAGACTTCCCTTCAGATCTGCTCTGGGACAGTGATAAAACTATCATTTTGACTTAGCAAATATTGATTCAACACCTTTGGACAAGTAAATGGGAACACTTGTCTTTTGTCCTGGGTTCTCTTTGGGTATCTGTCCGATGTAAGGTAGTCCTTGAGATCTGGGCTCGTTTCCAGACACATTTTTCTTAATGAGTGACACTGAGTTCAGCTGTGCAGTTATAAAGAAAATGGCCAGGGCTACTTCCCAGAAACTCCCTAGAGTGGGGTTGCAAACAGATGTAAGAGAAACTCAACTGCTGAGTAACGAGTGGAGTTAAACTGGAAATATTGGATTTGGGATGTGGGCCACCTTCCAAACCAGTTTCTTGGTGGGGCGATTGAATCATTAGTAGAGGTATCTACCTCAAGGTCAGCCTCTATTGCAGTACCAGAAAACCCATTACAAATGAGTAGGCAAATAGTGACGGCAAGTCACCAAAACACAGGGTGCTGAGGGGATCCTTGCTTTCTAAGCCTTTGGTACTTAGAAGTTTGCCCTGTAAATTTAAAAAAGTTGTTCACCCGCCCTGTCAATTTCAGCATCTTCACTGTAAAATGTCTGGGGTCAAGACAGCTGATGAAGTACAAAGCCAAAGCAAATGTGTGTAAGTGGAGGCTGGCTGTGAGCCTTCGTAGTTGGTACCCGTGATTACTCCCTGGACCGTGTATATGCTTTCTTTCAGGCACTGGCTTGCCCGAGAGTATGTCTGGTTTTTGATTCCCTACATGATCTATGACACCTACGCCATGTACCTCTGTGAATGGTATCGAGCTGGGGACCAGAGCAGCAGACATTCCCTCACCATTTTTCGAAACTTCCTAAGCAAAAACCGCCTCATGATCACACACCATGTGTTCATTCTGCTTGTCCTTGTGCCCATTGCCCAGGTAATGGCCTCCCAACAGCCACCAAGTCGCTCGTTTCTCTTGTTGAACCGGGCACCCCGACCATCAGATTCCCCCTTTTCCTCCCCTTCGTTGCCTCACCCGCCACCCTCCTGCCAGCTGCTGCCGCAGCGCAGGGAGGAATTACATCTGAAACTTCTGGTCCTCCTTACTGGTGATCCCCTGGCCCTCAGGGCTTCTCCAGCATTTGTCAAAGGTTCTGCCATTAGTTCATTGAAGATAAAAACCAAGGACTTCCCTGGTGATCCAGTGGCTAAAACTCCAAACTCCCAGTGCAGGGAGCCTGGGTTTGATCCCTGGTCAGGGAACTAGATCCCACATGCCGCAACTAAGACCTGGCATGGTAAAATAATAATTTTTTTTTTAAAGATAAAAACCAATATACAATAAAACATAAAGACTGTTTAAAGAAATGAGAGTGGCTCCATCAACTGGTTATTTGCCCTAATAGTGCCCAGAGAGGGCTGTATACATTATTTTGATGTTACAAAAGCAGAGACTCTCAAAACAGCCTCTTAATTTCTTCCCCGATCTGCTTTTTTCCCCCCATTAAAAAACTCACCCAACAAGGAAGAGAAATGGGAATGCAGAGTGAGTAACGAGTCATTCCCGAGGACCTACCGGGTGACAGGTATTTGGTTTAAAAACTCACAGCTTTCTAATAGTCATTAGAAATTATTAGAAATAATTAGACATGAGTTCCCTGGTTGCTCAGTGGTAAAGTATCCGCCTGCAACGCAGGAGCTACAGGAGACAAGCGTTTAATCCCTGGGTCAGGAAGATCCCCTGGAGGAGGAAATGGCAACTCACTCCAGTATTCTTGCCTGGAGAATCCCATGGGCAGAGGAGCCTGGTGGGCTACAGCCCATGGGGTCGCAAGCAGTCAGACACGGCTAAAGCAACTTAGCAAGCACGCAAGCAATCAGACGTGATAATTAGAGAAACTATTAGCCCTCTATGGTAGACGAAGAAAGTGGGGCCCTGAGAGTTTCCATTCCTCCCCTCGGGGGTACACTGTGCTGCTTTCCTGAAAGGATAAGAGGAGAAGCAAGAGGGTGTGATGTTGACAAGCCTCTCTTGACTGTATTGGGACCCTAACATTAAGCATGGGGCCTGGCACGCATTTTATGGAACTGATTTGGCTTCAGTGTCCTTGGCAGGACTAAGTGGACACCCAAAAGTGGGCTGCAGTCTCTTGGCTGACACTGAAATTCAGAGCAAGCCTGGTGATGCAGTTGCCTCTGGACCCTGGGGATTCTGGGCACTATGGAGGCCCCCCAGTGTGAGCTGGTCTGCCCTGGCCCATTGAGTACTTCCCCTCACCCCCCACCCCCACCCCACATGGTTGCTCAGGGTTACCCTTTTCAAGAGCCCTAGTTAAGAACCTTCCTTCCGGTGGTTCCTCAACCTCCATTACTTATTTCCCCTTTCCTCTCTCCCTCTGCAGAAGCTCAGGGGAGAGCTTGGAGACTTCTTTGTCGGCTGCATCTTCACAGCAGAACTGAGCACTCCATTTGTATCGCTGGGCAGAATTCTGATCCAGGCATGTATGGGTGGGGTGGCAGAAATAGTGCCAAGGGAACCGACTCTGCTTTTCCTTGGAGATTAGGGGTAGGGGTGGTTGGAGAAATCCCTTTAGTGCTACGAATAGTGGGGTAGGAGACCCTTGAACAGACTTAAATGTCAGTTGGTCTTCGAAGCCAGTGGGGGTGAGATTGTACGTTTGATTTCACATTTGATCCAGTTCTTTACGGTGGCTCAGACAGTAAAGAATCTTCCTGCAATCCAGGAGATCCAGGTTTAATCCCTGGGTGGGGAAGATCCTCTGGAGAAGAAAATGGCTACTCACTCCAGCATTCTTGCCTGGAGAATTTCACGGACAGAGGAGCCTGGTGGGCTACAGTCCATGGAATTGTACAGTCGGACATGACTGAGTGACTTTCACTTTATATATAATTTTTCCTGGTCATAAATGTTTTTAAAATTATATTTGGTTGCACTGGGTCTTCCCTGGTGCTCTCAAGTTTTTTTCCTCTAGTTGCAGTGGTTGGGGGCTACTCATCCTTGTGTGGGGGCTTCTCATTGTCGCTTCTCTTGTTGTGGTATGAGAACTCAGTAGTTGTGGCACTCGGGCTTAGTTGCCCCGAGGCATGTGGAATCTTCCCAGACCAGGGATTGAGTCAGTGTCCCCTGCACTGGCCGGCGGATTCTTAACCCCTGGACCACCAGGGAAGTCCACAGATTTTCGAATCTGCTGTTTCTGGGCTCCTGTCAGCTGGGTGGCTTTCATATCACTGCTGGAAAAAATGTGGGACTGTATGCATCTATCAGTACCACAGGGCTTAGTCATGTTTTCTACAAGTGTCGGAAAAGGAGGCGCTTGACGTGAACCCTGTGGGACTCAGGCTAGTCACAACCCGAAGGTGACCTTGCTTTCTCCCTCCCTCTTCTTTTGCAGCTAAAGCAGCAGCACACGCTGCTGTACAAGGTGAACGGAATCCTCACGCTGACCACTTTCTTCTTGTGTCGGATCCTCCTCTTCCCTTTCATGTACTGGTCCTACGGCCGGCAGCAGGGACTGAGCCTGCTCCGAGTGCCCTTCCACATTCCTTTCCACTGCAATGTGGCCAATGCCTTCCTCATCGCGCCACAGATCTACTGGTTCTCTCTGCTGTGCAAAAAGGCAGCCCGGCTCTTTGATGTTCCTCCAGCCAAAAAGGACAGTTGATGGCTCCCATGAGTCAGGCAGTGAGGCCGCCTACTCAGTATTCCCTGGACCAAATTGCAAATTGTGTCTTGGGTGGCCTCAGCCTTTTGGGTATTGTTCAGCAGATGGATTTGAGTTTTTATAAAGGATATTCACTATCACCTCCCTCTTCTAACCTGCCCCTTTTGCAAAAGCACTTTTTCCCTTAGCAACAACTGTTGGATCCTGTCAGAGCTCCACTGGCAGCGAGGTGGTTTTAATGCAAAGCCCAAGGATCCTTCCTTGGGTCTTACCTCCAGGGCTCTGGGAGGTAGAAACGGGGGGTGTGGAGAAAGGGGTACCAAGGTGCTAAGCAGCCGGGCACCTGCCTGGTCCTAATATTGGTGGCTCCCCACCTTTCCAACCACTCAGGGCAGTATCTATACGCTGGGCCAGCAGAAGCGAGTGACGACTTGGTTCTTTACATAATTTTTTGTAATGCTGGCCTGGGAAAATCACTGTGGGTAGGTAGTTTTTTTGTTTACTAAATAACCTGTTGGTCCTTTGCCTCATTCTCTCATCCATGTGCCAACATAAAATCCTGCCTACTGACTTCCAATCAGAAGTCTCTCTGGCGGGGTGCAGTAGGAGGCAGGGATGGGAGCCTGAAGCACCTGAGTAGGTAGGCAGGCCCGTGGGTCAGCACCTCTGCAGGCTGACTTGGAAAGACCAATGTCAAACTTATGAGCTTGTTGTCAACAGGTAAGATACTGTTCTCTTTTTAAGTACCCTCAAGCCCAGCTTCCCCCATATCCACACATACAGGATGCTCTTGTTAAAAACTACAGGGGTAACACAAAATGACAGCTGCTGAGCTATTCACTGGGTGACCCCACTCTTTGACACTCCTTTTCCTATGGAGTAGGATGGACTTCAGTATTCCAAACCGTGAGATGTCTCATCTAGATGGCCTCCTGATAAGCCAGAGCTTGTGGTCCAAAGCCTGTTCCTCTGAGTTACCACCATTTAGCCACAGAAGGCTGGAGAGCAAGAGTGCAAGACAGCCCTGGCCCAAATATGTTTTGTGGACTGACTCCTACCTACCATTTGCAAATAGCATCCTCTGGTGCCAACACTAATTATTCCTTAACAATAAGAAAGGATTTTAGAAACTGCTACCATGGAATTTCTTCCCAAGTGGCAGTGAAAAACTAGATTTTTTTGAAAAGTGCCTTTTAATTCATTGTTGTCTGTGAACTTTTAAAAGTACTGAATGTGTGACAGTGTCAAATTTTGACTGTTTCGGTCTTTAATGGGTGCCGTTTAAAAAAAGGCTGTAATTTTTTTACTGTTTTGTTTACTGTCAGTATATCTTTATTAATCACCCCTGTGGTGATTAAATTGCACTAATACTTTCCAACTTAATTCTCATTTGTGAAATACATTCATGCCAACTTCCAGTGACTATGTGTCTGTGTTTCTGGTCTGTGTTCTTATTCATGTAACTGGCAGAGGTGGGCTGTTGTGGGAAAAGGGGATGTGTGAACACTTTCACCCTCTAGGAGGGCCTCGCTCATACCTCACTCTAAAGTGTTTCTGTAATTCATGGTGCCAACAGTTCTAGACTTCACGCCCAGTGGTCACATAACTTTAGGCCCTTTCTTCTCTTCCTAGGTGAATCCCTACTAGGAGTCAGGAGGGTGGAAACCCGATTGTAGGCCACAGACAGAGCCAGCCCACTAACCTGAACCTGAACCTAAAGGCGTGGGAGGGAACCCGAACACTGCCTCACTATGATGGGGAGCATGGATCTGTCCCTCCTTACCTCCCAAGTAAACACCTCACCAGTCCCCCGAGTTCTGTAATACATCCTGGACAACCTTAAATTCGCTTTTTCACGCCTCCACACACACCATCTGCTCCCACGTTTTTCAAAACCATGACAACCCATCCTAGGCAGAAGATAATCACACCCATCCTTTGAACACGTCTCTGCTGTGTTTACCAGTTTCAGTACAGCCCCTCTGGGATCCAGTGAACAGATGGAGTTAACATGGGGGGCAGAAGTTCTTAACTCAGGACACCCATTTTCCTGAGGTCACTGACCTACCCCCCAACATCTAATGTTCTTGGCCCAACCTCCTCCTTTTACAGTGGCTACAGGCCTTGTGGGCACACAAATCACTTGGCCAACTGGTAGCAGAAAAAGAGTCCTTTTCCTAGTTCCTGCCCTTTCCAAGACACCACAAAGTGTGTCTGAAGAGTTTCAGTGCAAAAGAACGCATGTGCCTTGTAATCTGTCTACCTGAGTGTTTCACCTTCAGACTTATTTCTTGGGAGAAGTCCAATGATGAACATGTTCCCCCTAGCTAAGAGATCAGGTCAAGCTGAGCCCAGTTTCAGAGTGTACTGAGGAGCCAAGACCACTGAAGAGAAAGACTCAAAAGAGGCAAGGTGAAACTCAAAAGAGAATTTTATTATAACCTGTTTGTTACAAATACCTAAGAAACTATTTTTTTTTACACTGTTATTGTCTTATTTGGGGGCTTGTGTACAATTTCACATGACTGAAAAGTTTCTGCTTTCTCTGCTCCAGTCCCCATCGAGCCCGCCAAGTGGAGGCCCGGCTGTTTTCTGACCCACGGAGGTCAGAAGTTGCTGATCTTCTGCAGGAGGGTTTGGCGCCGCTCCTCGGGGCTGATGTTCTCGGCAATGGACTTTAAGAAGCGCTGCTCGTTTGCTTTCTGGAGCAAGGAGCTGACAGAAGGGTTGGTCTTGCTCAGGGTTTCGTAGCAGGTGAGGATCTCCAAGGCCAAGACATAGAGAGGTTCACAGACCTCCTGGTGGACCATGGCCATGATGTGCAGAACATGACAGAACACCTGGGTATAGAAAAACAGGGTTTCCTGGGTCAGGTCCTGCTCTTGTCCTTGAGCCCAAGGGCCAACCGACTGTATCAACCGAACGGAATCCAGGAGATTGGTCAGACTGTTGCAGAGGAGCTTGACCACATGGCTCCAGCCCTCCACGGGGAGCCAGTTACGGCAGCTCTGGCTGCAGAGAAACTGAAAAGCTCTAAGCAAGAGTACAGAGAGCTGGAGCTCCTGGGCAAAGGGCTTCAGGTTGAGCAGAGGAACGAACTGTATATACTCCAGGCTGTAAGGGACGTGCAGGAGTTGCTTCTCCAACAGTCTCCGGGTCAGCTGGTGAAGGCACTGCCATTCCTGGGGGCTGCACCATGGCATGACCTGCACCAGGGCCACCAGGAAGCCCTTGCTGAACAACCTGACCTCCTCAGGGTTGCCCACATCCACCACCAGGAGGGCGAGCATCTGCTCGGAGATGCTGCTGGAGATGGAGGAGCACTCCATCCAGGCCAGGAGGCCTGTGCCGGGCCCATACCCGGGGTGGGCCTGGGAGGTCCACTCATCCTCAGAAAGCTTACAGATCTCAAAGAGCGTGGCTGGCACCTCGCACTTGAAGTGGCCCTCAAAGAAGCTCTTCAGTCTCAGGCCCACAGTCCAATCTAGTTGCTCCAGCTTCCGGTGGAGCCAGGACAGGGACTTGACCCAGGTGTCCGGGGAGAAGGTGTCGGCATTAGCTGAGACCACCTCACAGAGGAGCTCCAGGATGTGGATGGCCAGGTCCTTTCCGTCCAGGGGGAGACAGCGCTTCTCCTTGGGGAGCTGCCAGTATTTGCTGAAGCCATCAAGGAGCTGGCACAGGCTGAAGATGAGCGGGAACGGAGAGCAGGACTGCAGCCAGTATTCCTCCAGGTTTGTGCTCCCTTCCAGAGTCTGGACGAAGATTCTCAGACTGAGGTCCACCTCTTTGACCTCCAGCATCAAGAAAGGCAGGACAAACTCCTTTAGTACCTCATCCGGCTCGAGCAGAGCAGCGACTGGAATCCCTTGGGGTTTTATAGGACTCACCAGGCAGCTCAGGAGCTCCAGAAACTGCTTCTCCTCCCGGGGTGTCGAGAGTTTGGTCCAGACCGTTTCTTTGAGGCAGGACACCACGAATGTGGTGGAGTGGTCTGGCCCCTGCTCTTCCGTGAACCGGAGGGCGGGGAAGGCAGTGAGAATCTGAGCCAGGAACTTGTGGGTGCCGAGGTTGACCACAGCCATGCTGCACACCTTCTTCACCGTGATCTCCGGGTGCAGGATGACCAGGCGGGCCACGGAAGCAACAGCCTTAGCCAAGCCCTGTTCAGAGGTGCTCTGTGTGAGCTGGTTGAAAGTCGTGTTGAGGTCCTCCTGAAAGCCCTCCAAGTGAGCTAACAATTTCTCAGAGAGGCCCTTGCGCCCCCAAGAGCGCAGGACCCCCGAGAGGACTTTATTTTTATCTGGCAGCGAGAGGTGTGTGTAACACTCCAGGATCAAGTCGACCACCTGTTTGATCTGAGGTTTGGAGACGGCCCTATCTATCGTGCCGACTTCCATCACCGTCTCCAGTAGCTTTAACACCAGGCCCGGCTCTCGGAAGAGAGCCCGGTTGTCGAGCAGGCAGGACAGCCACTCGTCTGAGAAGGCCCACCTCCTCTCGGAGGCGAAGATGTAGCACATCTCCACGTGGCGGTCCATCTTCTGCTCGATGATGGCCATGGCGATGGAGGCGGCGATGTCCTGCCCACCGCCCGTGCTCCTCACCGCCCTGTTCGTCTTCCTCAGGAAGTCCCCCACGCACTCTGCCAGCTCGGAGACCACCTGCCTCTCCTCCTTGGCCAGGCTGGTGGTATCCAGGTAGAGCTTCAGGTTCTGGCTGAAGGAGGTCAGGCTGTCGCAGAGCCGGAAGCTGTCGTAGCTGGTCCCCTGGCTGCTGTTGAGCAAGGCCTGCAGCTCCTCCCCCCACTCTTGCAGCAGGCTGCGCAGGAACTCAAAGCCCACGAAGATGGTCTCACTCGGCAGCCTGGCCAGGGAGGTCAGGCTGATGTCCCGCTCCGCCTCCTTCACCTTCTCTGCCAGTGCCTGCTGGTGATACGGGTTCTGGGTGTCTGAGTTCCACACAGAGATCACCGTGGCCAGCTTGTCCAGGTACACGGTCGCGGACACTTCCTGGGGGTCTTCCTCCATCAGAGCAAACACGGTCAGCATGTCAGCCAAGTTGGCTAAGGCGCAGCACTTCATCCCAGGACATAGGATCCTGTCCTGGATTTGTTTCAGCCCCGTGAGCAGCATGGCCAGCAGGGGCATGGTTGGACACACATCTGGATCGGACTTGAACCTCTTTGGGGGGTGGGAGAAGTCATCGGAGGAGGACAGGTACTTGTGGGCCATTGTCCGGAACTGGGAGAGCAGGGGGTCCTGCTGATTGCCCTTGTGCTTCATCATTTCCCACCAGACGTCGAGGAAGAAGGCCACGTCCTTGGAAGAAGTGTCGACGGTCATGTGCTCCAAAAAGCGCTCTAGTTCCGCACGGCAGATAGTGGTGGGCAGGGCCATCAGGAGCTGGATAAAGAGTCCAGAGGCCTCCAGTGACTTGAGCAGCTCAAAGAGGACCGTGTGATTGATGGTGGGGATCATGTTGCCCACAGAGAAGAATACATCTTCCTGCCAGCGGTTTTCCATGTCGGAAGGGGTGACGGGGCAGGGCTGTAGCACCTTGGCCCAGATGATAATCAGGGCTTTCTTCTTCCAGGCGAAGGGCTGGGAGCAGGCTGCGGCGGAGGAGATCTCCCTCAGAGCCTCCACAATGGGCCGCCCAACGTGCTCCCAGTCAGACTTGGTCATTTCAGCCAGTGCTTTGGGGCGGAACAGCTGCTCGGCCAGCAAGAAGCCCCCGTGCAAGATAGTCATTTCCTCACAGATATTCAAAGGTCCTGCAAAGATAGAACGTGGTGAAAAAATTTCCAGAACAGTAAGCAGAGGTTGGAGAGAGAGACAGCAGTTGGTTGATGGGCTGTCATGATTAGGGGTACAGAAGATAAGGGTTCTGAGTGAGATCGGTAGGAGTGGGGAAAAGAGGGTAGCTCCAGGAGCCGCTGCAGAGCTGGAGTCAAAGGATTTACCTGAGGAACCAAAAGGACTCCCAGCTCTCTAGGGGCTTCCCTGGTGGCTCAGTGGTAAAGAATCTGCCCGTTAATGCAGGAGACTTGGGTTCGATCCCTCGGTCAGGCAAAGAAGGAAATGGGAACCCACTCCAGTATTTTTGCCTGGGAAATCCCATGGGCAGAGAAACCTGGCAGGCTTACAGTCCAGGAGGTGTCACAAGATTTGGACATAACTTAGCAATTAAATAACAACAAAGCTCTCTAGCCTGCAACTGGTAAGACAACAGGCACCACTGGACACAGGGAGCACAAGAAATGGGCTGGGAGGGAACACTGATCAGTTTTGGTCATTTGGAGTTTGAAGGCAGAACATTAAAGTAGAGATGTCCTCTGGTCCGTCTAGTCAAGGCTATGGTTTTTCCAGTGGTCATGTATGGATGTGAGAGTTGGACTGTGAAGAAAGCTGAGCGCCAAAGAATTGATGGTTTTGAACTGTGGTGTTGGAGAAGACTCTTGAGAGTCCCCTGGACTACAAGGAGATCCAACCAGCCCATTCTAAAGATCAGCCCTGGGTGTTCATTGGGAGGACTGATGTTGAATCTGAGACTCCAATACTTTGGCCATCTCATGCGAAGAGTTGACTCATTGGAAAAGACTCTGATGCTGGGAGGGATTAGGGGCAGGAGGAGGAGGGGACGACAGAGGATGAGATGGATGGATGACATCACAGACTCAATGAACTTGAGTTTGGGTAAACTCCGGGAGTTGGTGATGGACAAGGAGGCCTGGCGTGCTGCGATTCATGGGGTTGCAAAGAGACTGAACTGACTGAATGGAAACAGAGGGCTGGAAAGTCAGCCTTGAAATGCAGCTCAAAAGAGTCTGCCTGGAGGTGAGGTCCTCCAGTAAAAGGATGGACCAACAGAGGCTTTGGGGAGGAACTTCTGAGAGAGAGAAAGAAAACACAAGGACAGGACCAAACTACAGCAGCCACCAAGTACGTACTGCAGGACACAACACTGAGCTTCTAACTAACAATATAGACTAGGAGGGGCCCGGACCAGGGCTGTGGGTACAGCTGCACTCAGACAAGTCCTGCCTCCCTACTTTTCTCTAAAAATCTTGTCTTGCAAATGGATTTCAAATCGTCTGCCTTTTAAGGAAACAATTCAATTCCTACAACTTTTTCCATCAAAGAGAATAAGCCGCTAAGGGTCCTGGTTTCTTTTGTTAGAAACCAAGAAGAAAATAGGTAAAAAAGATTGCACTTGATTCAGAAGAGTCCTTCCTTCAGTGAGCCATGAGTCAACATAGACTTAGCAAGGAAGGGGATGTTTAGACAGACATATATTAAATCCTAGCTCAGCCATTCAAAAGCAGTATCATCTTGGACAGATTACTTCTTTGAGCTTCCCTTCTGCATAGGTGGGCATAATACAGACTGCACATTATGACTGTCAGGGTCAAATATTAACAGTATATACTAGTCAAGCCCTTGGCATTGGGTCTGTGCCCATTGTTGGCTCCCAAACCCATCTCTCAGGGCTGCTAAGGGTTAAATAAGATATAGCTACAATGAGTCTGACATGACTGAGCAACTGAACCACAGTGAGAGTCAGGACAAAGAGCCTGAGACGTCCCTGGTGGCCCAATGGTTACAACCTCAGGCTCCCAATGCAGAGACCCAGGCAGGGTTCAATCCCTGGTCAGGCAACTGGATTCCACATGCCACAGCTAAAAGATCTCCCATGTCACAACCAAGACTGGGTGCAACCAAAAAAACAAAAACAAAAAAAAAATCCTGACTAGGTGCTTGAACGCCGGTTCCCCCAAACCTTTCCACCGTTGGCAGAACTAGAATCTTGCCCCTATTCTTTGCCTTCCTCCAGCTCAGAAACATGGCACAGAGCTCTCGAAGGTGTGTTTCCCTTGGCTGAGAAAGTAAATCACTGTACAAACTCTTCAATATTCCTGATTCCTCCCCTCTTTCTCAGGGCCAGTACCTCGTGCCCCCAAGGACACAGCTTCTCCATCTTCATGAGCCAGGGTTCTACCCAGCCCTTTCCACTAGGAGCGTAAATCCAATCCACTGTTCCTGAGGGCATTCCACCTGGCTGTGCAGTGGCGGAGGCAGACTCCCAGGAAGAGCTGGGTTGCTGAGGAGTCTCCCTGGGGGTTCTGGGCCTTCTTTCTGGCCCAGGCTGCTCTGCCAGGGCCCCCAAATAGGCTCCCTTCTGACTCTGTAAATTCAATTTTATTGCACTATCCACTCAGTTGAGATGTTTGGAACTGGAAACTCACCTTCCACAGACATTTGAAGGAGTAAGTCCCAGAAACAGTTAATAGCTGAACAAATCCCAAATGTGTTATCACTTATGGTTAACTGGTGCTTGTGAGTACCCACTCCTTATGTTGATTAAGTGCTTACTCTGTACCAGGCACTGTGCTGGTTGGTATGCATATAAGACCTCTTTTGATGGTCACATCGACCTTTTGAGGATCTTTCCTGTTTCAGATATGGGAACGTTAAGACTCAAGCAATTTGCTCAGGATGCCGAAACTCCAAAGTGGTGGGGCTGGGAGAGAGATCGCTGCAGCTGCAGGCTCCAAACTCTTTCAACTCTACCCTCCCACCATGGAGGAGCTGGCTGGGAGCAGGGTCCAGAACATTCCTCTACAGCCTCCTATTACTAGTACACCTTAGGAAGCCTCACCCCAGCTCTTCCAGGACAGCCTACAGGTCTCAGGCCCTTAAGAGCACGTCTGGCGGGAGGGGGGTGGGGGGTGGCGCTGGGCAAGCAGCTGCAAATTTATACCAGCTCCCCACTCCCTTCTCCCAAACCTGGCCTCTGAGTATTCAAGAGGCACGTGCCACCTCGGCTGCTGCAACCGGCGCCAACTGCTGGTCTGAAGAACGCCAGTCCTGCGCAAAGGCTCCAGGCTCGACTCTGTACACATGTGACCTCAGTGAAAAGTTGCCCAAACTCTGTGAAACGGATATGGTATCATCTCCTTCTATCCACGAGCACCTCAAGAGTCAGACACTTGCTCAAGAACTCAGCAGACGTTCAATGAATGAGACTGTCATGGATCCAAGCGGATTCTCCCATGCGCTCCCGGAGCCCGGCCTTTTCCAAACCACGTGCCCGAACCTGACAACTCTCGGGAACGCAAACTTCTCATCCGCTGGGCCCCGGAGCTGGCTAGCGGCGGGCGGAGGAGTGGTGGGCTAGAGCCCGGCCTCCCGACCCCGGGTCTCCAGGACACCCTCGCCTTCCCAACTCCCTCCCCGGCCCGGAGGCCTCCCTGAGCCCAAGCCCGCTCTGCACTGCCTGGTCACCGGTCGTGGGACCGCGGCCCACGTGGGTCCGGGCCTGGGAAGCCGAACACCCACCTAGGTCCATGGCGGCGACTCCGGCGGCGGCGCGGGCCGCCCCTCCCTCTCCGCGCTGAGGGCGACGTAAGCGTCACGGCACAATGGGCGGCCCCGGGGGGCGGGACAATAGGCCGGGCCTCGGCCACAGCCCGCAGTCTCACCTCGGGCTCCGGGCGGTACAGACCCGGCCTCCGCCGCCCCGCGCGCACGCGCGGTCCCACTTAACCGGCGGCGGCGTTAGGACCGGCAGGCCCACAGCACCCCCTATCGGCCGGAGTCCTCCCACCAACGTACAGGCAGGTACCCGTGCTCCGCCCCTTCCTCTCCCCGGGCCCCGCCCCCAAGGGACCGCCCACCCCCAGTCCCCGCCTCGCGCGGCCAGGAGTCGGGGCAATCCCCGTTTCCTGGGTTCCAGTTGGTCCTTCCCTTTAGCTCTGTCCTTGGCCTCTCATTCTTCAACATCCTGTAACGCGAGCCCCGCCACTGTTCACTCTCACTAAATATCCCTCCCCAGGCTGCCCACTAACCTGCATGGACACACCACTCCACTCCCTGAGAGCCTTCCTCCCCCGCAGCGGGGCTCCTGTCCGACTCCAACACGCGTGGTCCTCAGCGTTCTTCCTTCTGACAGCAGCAGTTGCTCCATTATTTTCTGGCATCACAAACACCTTTGAAATGTTAACGGTTGTCCTTCACAGAAAATGCACGGTGCAAGCCAGAATGCCTGTGTGGGAGATCTAATCCAAGGGGCCCGTTTGTAATCTGTACTGTAAAATAACCCACGTATATCCTCTGTCTTTCCCACACATTGTCTTGTCTCCCTTTCCCTCATTCCCGGGCTCGAATGTTTCTAACTCTCCATCCTCCAGCTTCTAGTGCCGGACACCACTTAGAAAAGGACAGAAGGGCCCAGCCTCAGCACCCCCAATGTGCCAAGTGGAGTTTGAGATGGCCTGCGCTGCCATCAAGCAATTGAAGGGGCCGGTGAGCGATCAGGAGAAATTGTTGGTGTACAGCTATTACAAACAGGCCACCCAGGGCGACTGCAACATCCCGGCCCCACCTGCCACCGACCTGAAAGCCAAGGCCAAGTGGGAGGCATGGAATGAAAATAAAGGCATGTCCAAGATGGATGCCATGAGGATCTACATTGCCAAAGTGGAAGAACTAAAGAAAAACGAAGCTGGTTAGGGAGGACAGAGCAGCAAGGCAGCTCTAGTAGGGAAGGAGGCACTTTGAAGACCTTTTGAGGGCCGGAATAGCCTGAGGCTGTAACAGCCACCGGAGCTGAGACCTCAATAAATCACTTTAACTGCATGATAGTGACTGCTGTTGCACAACTGATGAATGGTGTCTGTCTGATAAAAAGTGAGAGTCCTGGGGGGAGGTATCCAAAATGTATGAAAAGGATCTCTCCTTGAGGGGAAAGTTCTGGCGAAACTGGCTTTCTGTAGGATTGAGTTCCCAGCCTTCCTTTTCCCCAGAGCATACACAGATATTCAGCAGAAGCAGAGGAGCTGGGGCAGAATCACGCTCTGACTTGAGGTCAGTGAGACCATTGAGGTTCAGTGTCTGGGAAAGGGAGGGGGAGAGGAAGGAAAGGAGTCTGAGGCCCCTTGTCTCTCCAGGGGCTGTTGATGCACTATTAACCCAAAGCCTCTTGATGAAAGTGACAGTGGAGAGTGAAAAAGTTGGCTTAAAGCTCAACATTCAGAAAACTAAGATCATGGCATCTGGTCCTATCACTTCATAGCAAATAGATGGGGAAACAGTGGAAACAGTGTCAGACTTTATTTTTGGGGGCTCCAAAATCACTGCAGATGGTGACTGCAGCCATGAAATTAAAAGACGCTTACTCCTTGGAAGGAAAGTTATGACCAACCTAGATAGCATATTGAAAAGCAGAGACATTACTTTGCCAACAAAGGTCCGTCTAGTCAAAGCTATGGTTTTTCCAGTGGTCATGTATGGATGTGAGAGTTGGACTGTGAAGAAAGCTGAGTGCCGAAGAATTGATGCTTTTGAACTGTGGTGTTGGAGAAGACTCTTGAGAGTCGCTTGGACTGCAAGGAGATCCAACCAGTCCATTCTAAAGGAGATCAGCCCTGGGTGTTCTTTGGAAGGAATGATGCTAAAGCTGAAACTCCAGTACTTTGGCCACCTCATGCGAAGAGTTAACTCATTGGAAAAGACTCTGATGCTGGGAGGGTTTGAAGGCAGGAGGAGAAGGGGATGACACAGGATGAGATGGCTGGATGGCATCACCGACTCAATGGACTTGAGTTTGAACTCCGGGAGTTGGTGATGGACAGGGAGGCCTGGCGTGCTGCGATTCATGGGGTCGCAAAGAGTCGGACACGACTGAGCGACTAAACTGAACTGAACTGATAGAGTTGGGGGTAGGGGTGGGGCCTGGTCTTCCAAAAAGCTGAAGTCAAGTCCCACTACCAAAAGCCCCTACTGAACACAGGCCTGGTGAAGTTAATGTTTTGAGGGAAGTCACACTTTGAAACTGATGAATTGATGCATCACAACACAGCAGTTGAGAAACACCGGAATGGATGGTTTCAAAATACCAGACTCTGAAAGACACATTTAAGACCATGCAACCAAATTTTTCTTGGGACTAGTCCCTTAGCTAGCCTTGGTTCCTGCTTGGGAATGTTTGTGGGACAGTGTGTCTACATATGTAAGTGGGATTTGTTTGGGGAGCACAACACATCCCTTGACCTGTGCTGGGGCTAAGGCACCTAAGCTCAGCGTCTCTTCTTAGTGTTTTCATGGAGTCATCAATGCACAATGGTGCCCTGAGACAGGAGTGCTAAATGGTATTATTAAAGACATTCCAGAGAAGAAAGCCAGCTGTGGCATGGAATTTCCTAATACTCTTCAAACTATTTTCCTGGCTCATGATATCAGGCCAGCTCCCGTTCATGGAGGACTATTTAACAACAGAAGAAACAGCCATAAAGAAGACTTCAAAGGGTAAAGGAAACCAGATCTGGCCAGGTATCTCCTTCAAGAACCTATGTTCACATATTTTCAGAAAGTTGCTACAGACTAACCGCATTACCTAAGAATCACGTGTACTCAGGATACCACAGTGACTATAAAGGACTATTCCTCTTAACTATAAATTGGACAAGACCCATGCTGTACAACGGTGCTGTTCTCTCTGGAAGATACTATGAACACATTTTGATGCTTTTAGGACCATGATTCACATTAAATGTGAATTAACAGTAAAAATAATAACAGAACACCTTGTTCCAAAATATGCTGTCAATTTAGGTGCTGTACCATACCATTCTGTAAATCACTATAAAACTCAATAAATTATAAGGACTCTAGACAGCAACTGCAGAATATATATTTTTTTAAAGTAAGGTATAGTATACACAGTGTGCTAAAATTTTGGGAGAAGGAGAGAGAAAGAACATATGTGTATGCTTAATGAGGAGAAAGAGGGTATGGGATTGATGGGGAGGAACAAGGCTTTTCAGTAAGTACCTTTTCATACTGTTTTTATTTTTGAACCACTGACTCTATTACCTTATAAAGGGTCTGAGGCAAGGGTGCTTCTTTACTTCTCTTTAAGGATGGAGTAAAAAGTTTTCTACAGATTTCTCAAAGGTAAAGGAAAGCTATCTTAGACCAAACTGAAATTTCCCATCAACTTCTATCATAAATTTCAGTGGACAAGGGAGAACCCTCCTGGAAACTCTGCTAGACCACAATGACATCGTGGGACAGGTGAGATAGGCAGACAGTCACCTTAAGGAGCACTGAAAGTCCCTAGCTTTGCTAATTCCATCCCAATGTCAGACAAATTGGGATTTCATACTAACTCTCCAGGCTAACCTGGGAGAACTCCCATATTACAGTCTTTCTGGATTTAAACCCAAGAGAGATTTGAACTTCAACTTAATATATTAGGACCACAACCCTGAAGGTCAAAAAAACAAAATCACTACTCTGCAAACACAACTCCGGAGAAATGGAGGAACTTTCCAATTTCATCTGTTTAAAAACACCAGTGTGGACAAAACCATCTTTAAGTAATGACTTTTGGTTTAAAATTAGCAGCTGCCTATATAGAGGTCAACTTTTGGACTGCTTGATAAAAGGTGAAAGTGGTACAGTAAATGGTTTTAGGATGAATAAAATATTAAAGACTGCAACAAAGGAAAAATGACAGGCAATGAGAGAAATAAAAGGGGGCTGATATCATAGAGCTAAAATGTCCCAGATAGCTAAACAGCATTCAGTTCTCTGAGCTCTCTTGTGCAGAGCTCAACATTTAAGAGAAAAAATTGGGGGTAAGATAAAGAGGAATCTAGCATCTGTTTAGTACTTACATAAACCACTTGTTTTACTATAACAATCTTAGAAGGCCACATCAGGAACTTCCCTAGTGGTCCAGTGGTTAAGACTGCATACTTCCACTGCAGGGGGCCTGAGTTCGATCCTTGTCAGAGAACAAAGATTCCACATGCCTTGCAAAATAGAAAGCTACAACAAAGCAGTCTAACACACTGGGAAAAGTATAGTTTCTTTTCAGGAAAACAGTATTACTAGAGAGAAACATCAAGAATTACTTAATAATCTAACAGGAAATCTGAGAATTAATGAATCATAGTCTAAAGAAGACAGATGAGGCATTTCCTTGATTATCCAAAATTCGTATAATAATTTCCCTATGCATAGGAAAAGGTGAACCAATTGTGGACAGGAGGAACATAGTTTGGTTTGCACTGAAACTCACAATTGGCTTTAGAGGCTATGATTTACAAGTAATTTCATGTATATTGTGCAGGAACTGGTAACTTCTGAGTCAGTCCTTTCCAAACTCCTTAGTTTCTTCCCTAAAGTGTGAAACTGACCACCACCTTTAAATACTGATTCTTTCAAATTGGTTGTAATAGCTTGATTTCAGAAGCATAATTTCCAAAAAACATTTCATAATAAACATGCACAACTTGTTTCCAGTGATAAAAAGTGATTTGTTCTGCAGAATCAGAAAGAAAATAACAACAAAATATTTTAATAGTTTTTCATACTGAAGAAATCATCTAATCAATCCATCTCTCAGAAATCTAACATGGTCTCTTAAGAGGATTAAAAGCCAAAAAATACACATATAGAGAGAGAGAGAGAGAAAGAGAGAAACTAACACAGAGCCAGGCGTGTAGCAACATTACACATTACATCCTTCTGTTTTTTTCTGACTAAAAAATTTAAAGCAAGGAATACCGGAATGCTAACTAAATCTTTGGGTCAAGGCACGAAATTTCTTTAAAAGTTTTAATATGTCAAGGCCAGGTCCTGGAAGGACTCCTGCTATAAGTAACTGATTTGGATTTATTTGGATTTAGTTGTTCTCATTAAACCTACATGCTTATCAAAATTCCCTCAACCCTCAATCAAAGGTCATGTTCCATACAGCTGTCCCAGCCTGGAGAAGAATTTATTACTCATCTAACAGTTACATACAGAATGTACCCTTGCACTGACAGCACAGATGACAGCCAAGAGTTCTTTAAATGAACTGATGATAGGATTTTCTAAAATATATCAGAGCTTTTAAAGATTAAAATACATGCATAGTCACCACCCCAGCCTCTCTGCCTGTTCAGGAAACCCCTAAGTCGTGAGAGCATGCATCATGTAATGCACAAGTCAGGCCTCACAGGTGTTGGGCAAGAACCACCAAGGCTTGCTGCATGCGATGTCTTCGATTAACCTGTCGCCTTTGGTTTCTTTTGTGCAGCAAACCATTCATCACTTTTATCTCCTGCAATTGCCTGTAGAAACAAAATTGGAACTATTTAGTCTTAATCCAGAAAATAAACTTACAATCTACTTCATACCTCACTGCCCACAGTCAAGAAATTAATAATTAAAAGATGTTCATTCAGTAGAGTCTTGTGTTTACTTTGACAGATGTTGCTGTTGGGTATCGAGCAATTGCTTGTCAGTTCTCACTCTGCAGAGTAAAGGGCAGAGCCTGCATCGAGGAAGTGTGGCTGACGGCTGGCTGGCGAGCAAGGCCAAGCACACCAGGCTGTGCGCTCTTTGGAACAGAAAGTGTTGGCACTCTTAGCATCTCGGTGGGCTCCCAAGAAAATCTCTATTTTTATTTGACTGTGCCACACAGCATGTGGGATCTTAGTTCCCCCACTGCAGATCAAACTCATGCTTCCCTGCAGTAGAAGCACGGAGTCTTAAGCACTGGACTACCAGAGAAGCACCCCTCTCAGGAATCTATAGTGCTCAGGAGACTCAATCTAATCATGACACGAAATGTGAAAAGTTATTCTGACATTTTAGTAATGAGCTTGGAACTGTTTCCTTTTCTCATACCTCCTTCCTATTTCACTGATGTTGGTACTATTTCATTTGGGGCCGCCTCACTAAAAAAAGCGTTAAGAAACAGTATGCTTTGGTTCCACCAGAGTCCTTTTATCGTATTAGTCTGTGGGGTTGAGGTCTTAGAAACTGGCAGGGGAGCTGGCAGGAGCAGGGTTTACAACAGAAGTCTCCTAAAACGTCGAGTCCAATATAACCAAGTATATGCTAATTAGCTGTTTGGTAGGGAAATACATTCAAGGACTGAATCACAGTTTCCATGAATTCTGTGTCTGCAGATATGGAGGGCTGACTATGGGACTTGAGCATCCTAGGATTCTGGTATTCCCGGTGGGTCCTGGAACCAACCCCTGTGGATACTAAGTGACAACTGTACCTTTAAAAACGCCAGTTTTCATTATGAGGCAGGTATTATGCTGGGTTCAGGTGTGGCAGCAGAGATAAAGTCTGACCCTTTGAGGAGCACATGAAATAGTGGAGGATTCAGATATGGAAACAACTTTTGCAGGCAGATGTGTGTGCGTGTGTGTGTCCTGTGATATCAGACCAACGGGAAAGGAGTAACTAACTGGTTGGAGAACTAGTGTAAAATCATTCATCTATTTCAGCAGGAAGTCAAAAGATGTCGTCTGCAACTGAACATGAAGAAACAGTGAAGCTGAGAGTGGCTGCCATGGGCAGTGGGACTCCGAGATGGCATCGCTACATTTATATAGAATCTGAGTACTGATTTTTCATTTCAATGAAAGTACACACTCAGTCGCTAAGTCATGTCTGACTCTTTGTGACCCCATGGACTGCAGTCCACCAGGCTCCTCTGCTCATGGGATTCTCCAGGCAAGAATGCTGGAGTGGGTTGCCATGTCCTCTTCCAGGGGATCTTCCCAACTCAGGGACTGAACCTGCATCTCCTACATTGGCAGACAGATTTACCCCTGAGCCACCTGGGAAGCCCTTGATGAAAATAAAAGGTCTTATTTGTTTTGTGTGTTTCTGATTTTTAAATGCATTTTAAAAATACATTGGTGAAAATAAAATGTATTTAGAAATCAAAACTACGCCAAAGAAGCCCAAAACCTCCCCACATCCCAAAGACACAGACACTTCTGTCTTCTAGGAGCCACTGAAAGTAGGGAAAAACAACAAACTGGTGTGGAAAACCCAAGAAAGCTTCTGGGTTTTGCAGGATGAGTGGAGTAAGTGGGGAGGGAAGAACGGAAAACAACCCTTGGGCGGAGGCGGGAGACCTACCTTGGTTAATATAAATGGTTCAGTGGGACTGAAAGGGGGTAAGCTGGGGAGGAGAGGCAGCACACACTGTGACCCAACATGTCATGTGCTCTGCCAGAGTTCTGAACTTATCTTGGAGGCAACAAAGGGCCATCAGAAGATTTAAGTTTTTTTTTTTTAAACTTATTGGATTTATGCTTTAGAAAGCCTACTGCTGGCATCAGAGATTGACTAGAAGCTGGGAGGAGGTTTGTGCAGTATTTGGAGGTGAAAATGAGAGCCTTTTCAAAAGAGAAGTAGACAGAGGATTTCCCAGGGAGAACTCTCAGCTCTTGGTGACTTGTTGCTAAGAGAATGTAGCGGTGAGGAGCAACAATATTCAGAAATGGCTCTGTGTGTAAATCTAAAAGTATTCTAAAACAAAAAGCATATTAGGGACTTCCCTGGTGGTCCAGTGGTTAAGAATCTGCCTTGCAATGCAGGGGACACAGGTTCAATCCCTGGCCAGGGAACCAAGATCCCACATGCTCCGGGGCAACTAAGCCTGTACACCGCAACTCCTGAAGCCCACACACCACCAATCAGAGTCCACGCCCCGCACAACACAGCCAAATAAATAAATACTTTTTAAAAAAAAGCATATTAAATGTTAAAAGAAAAACTGGCTTTGAGGATTCTAGCTTAAATAACTGTGATAATAGATATACAGTACTACCAGGGGAGGAAGCAGAGTACAGAAGAGGAAAAAAGAACTGCCTTTGAAACCTGAAAGACCTCTCTTTGGGCCCCTGCCCTGCTAACTTGTGGAATGTATAATATTGAGTGACTTATTCTTTTGAAACTCAGTTTCCTTATCTGAAAGAGGAATGCTATTCACCTTGCGAATTATGGTAAGAGTTACAGAATACAGGTAAGGCACTTAAGAACATGTCAACATAGGAGATGCTTAATAAATAGTAACTTTTGTTTTCCTCTAATATTAACAAAGAATGGATCTGAAGTAAGACAAAGCAAGTTATAGGCTTGTGGAGTTGTACCGTTCATGGTTTGTCCAGGTTAAGAGGCTCTTTGGCTGTAACACTAGCGTGACACAAAAAGCACTAGGCATAAGAGGAAGAGCTGATAAACTGGACGGAAAGAAACGCCTTCTCTTCAAAAGACTCTAATAAGAAAATAAATAGGCAAACCACTGAATGGGAAAAGTACTCATCTTTACAGATTATCTAACAAATGACTCGTATCCAGAAGTCCAACACATCAATAAGAAAGAGTC
Source organism: Capra hircus (assembly GCF_001704415.2). NCBI lineage: Eukaryota > Metazoa > Chordata > Mammalia > Artiodactyla > Bovidae > Capra > Capra hircus. The sequence continues at coordinate 21,882,947 of NC_030826.1, read as the reverse complement.
AGATTTTTTTAAAATGTGGATTTAAATGGGCCTTGACAAATATGCAAACACTCAAGTGAGAAAAAGGACATTCTAGGATAATAATGTAAGCAAAGACACACAGAGTGAAAGTAAACTCATATTTAGAGCTTAGAGAATGGCTAAAATGTGAAATAGATCATTGATGTGTCTACTGGTTAGTTTTCATGAAACTCAATGGATCGGGTAAGTTATACATATCGATATAGTCCAATCATATTAAAGCCAATTAAAAACTACACAGAGCAGTAAAGACAAACAAAATACATGGGACAAACTAAAACCATTTTTAGATGGCCAGGGAAAAGTTAATAAGAACTGGATTTTAGGTGACATTAAGGATATATTGTTGATTTTTTTGGCCACACCATGTGGCATGGGGGATCTTAGTTCCTAGACCAAGGATCAAACCCATGCACCTTGTATCAGAAGCATGGAGTCTTAACCACTGGGCCACCAGGTAAGTCCCACACTGTTGATTTTTTAAGTGTGATGATGTCGCTATGGTATACAAGAAAATTCCTTAACTTTTACTTTTTAAATTATCTTAAAATGTGTAAAACACTTCTGCATTTACGGTTGAAATGACATGGCATCTGAAATTTGCCTTAAAATTCTCCAACAAACATCTCCACTGCCAAAAAAAATTGGAGTGGAAAGGAATGATGAAAAATTATGGCAGAGCTGATGAGTGATAATCACATAGGGATTTGTTGTTCTCTTTTTTGTGTATATGTGGAATTTTTAATCATAGCATCACCCAACTCAATGGACACAAATCTGAGCAAATTCCAGGAGATGGTAGAGGACAGAGGAGCCTGGAGTGCCACAGTCCACACAATCTCAAAGAGTTAGACACAACGTAGTAACTGAACAATAATTAAAAATAAAATTATGGCAAGAAATGGACAAAAAGATAACACACAAATGTTGGTGAGGATTTAGAACAGCTGGAACTCTTCTATACATACATGACTGATAGTTTAAAATATTCAATCACTTTGGACAACTGTTTGGCAGCTTCTTAGAAAGTAAAAGCAATTCCCCTCCCAGGTATTTATGCAAGAGAAATGAAACATACGTCCATCAAAAGAGTTACATGAGACTGTTCATAGCAGTCTTCCTTATGATAGATAAAAATCTGGAAAAAAATTCCAATGTCCACCACTGGAAGAATGGATAAGCAGATTACTACATTCACAAAACTGAATACCACTCAGCAAAAGGAAGAAAAGAGAACTCTGGAATGTGCAATTACATGGAGCAATCTCAGAAATGTTTCTGAAAGAAGCCATTCCGTTTGTATGAAGTCCAAGGATAGCCAAAGCCAGTGTGACCGAAGTCAGAACAGCAGCTGCTGCTGCAGGAGGAGTGGGAAGATGAAAACGGGCTTAAGAAAGCTTTCTATAAATGATGAAAATGCTCTCCATTTTGAGTAGTGAATATGAGTTTATGAAAGTGTCAAAATTTATCAATGCGAACACCAAATTTCTGTACACTTAAATTCAATGTATATTTTACCTCCGTAACAACAATCAAAAATGCCTGTTTGGAGCTTAGGGAGGAGGGGGGAACTAGAAATTAAGAAGTTTAGAACAGATGATGGCTGAAGCTCAGAGCAGAGATAACCAGAGGAGCAAGTAACTTCTCAGAGAAAAGAAAGAATGTATGAGCAGAGTAAAAGACAGCCAGAGTGGGACCGTGGGCAACATCACTTCAGGACCAGCCACAGGAAAAGGTGCCTGAGGCTGAGGGGAAGCCGTCAGACAGACAGGAAGATGGCAGAATCTCCAACATCAAGGGAGAAGAGAGACCAGGAAGTCGGTCAGTGATGAAAGAGCAAGAACAGTTTAGCCAATCTGCCCACTGAGAGGTTGCCGGAGATTCTACTTTTCCTTCATGGTAATATTTAGAAACACTAAAGCTTCTGTACATTTCTGGCTTTGATGAACATCAACTGAGTGTCCGTTATTATGTCAGCAGTTTGCCAAGCACTATAAACCACACAGCAATCCTGGGAGGCGGACAACCTTATTTCCTCACATTTCTGTATAAGAAAACTGTAGTTTAGAGACTTGAAGTAAATTTCTTAAGGTCAGTCACATAGATTCTAAGTGGCGAAACCAGGACTGGTGGATTCAGTCCTTTCAGCAGCAGCAACGCACTCACCGAGCACCGACTACCTACGAGGTATGAGAGGGAAGCTGGGGGAACGACACTTCACAACGGCCTCCCAGGCTGCTGGAAGATCATGTCTGATGAGGATGAAAAGCAGTCACTGGATTTGGCAAGAGGGAGGTCACTGATGAGGTCAACGTGAACGTTTCACCGTGTGATAGGAGCCAGTCCGGGACAGAGCAAAATGTGAATGGAGGGTAAGAAGTAGAAATGGTACCAAAGAAATTAACACAACATTATGAATCAACTATACTTCAATTTAAAAAAAAGCTATGAGATCATAGCATTCATGGCCAAAGAACTGTGTGACTGTCTCCTCCATTTTGCAGGCAGAAAATCTGGGTTCAGAGATGCTGGGAATCTGTGCTGAGAATCCCCAGGCCACACAGCTTCATCTGGAGCGGCAGCCCTCACTCCCCTCCTCAGGAGCCTCTTCACTATGAGGCACAATCTGATGTACTTCCTCCGTTTTCCTTCTCATATTCTGAAAGCAAAATCCCCCTTTGCCTCAGAAAACAACTCCAGTGAAGTTTCTTCTGCTGTCCCTCACCCTACCCTTCTCACCATCTGCAAACAACTAGCTTCTGGGTTTCTCATTAAAAAGGGATGACTTACTCCATCAATCACTATCCCGACAAAATTAGAGAGTAAACACACACACACAAAGAAGCAGAAATGGCACGCAGGGAGATTTCTAGCAGGAACCTGGAGAATGGATATGGGGTGAATACAGAGAGTTTTTCAAGATGTTGGAGTTAGTTTGTACGCTGGTGAGAATACTTCATCAGGAAGGAAGAGGACGATGCTGTAGAATGGAGAAGATATGACTAAGGGGTTAAGATAGTGAGAATGCATGGCGGTCGGGCACGTCCGGTCTCTGAGCAGAACAGTGATGTATTCAGCAGCAGTGGTTTCCTCAAGGCAACCCGAGGGAAGGCACAGACGCTGCACCCCGCCAAGAGTCACACAGCCGGTCACGAAGTTGACACAAGTCTCTGGCTCAAGTCACCCCAACAGCAAAACGACAGAGTTCTGAAAGTAAGAACTGGCCCTTCTCCATACACATTATCCCCTTCGGCCAAAGCGGACAGGAATTTAGAGGTGAGACTCACGTCGTCCAATAATTTGTTTCCCTCTGGATCCACCTTTGAGAGTTCTCGAAATGCTTCATCCCCCACAAAGCAAATTTCATGTCCATCCTACACCAAGAGAGAAAAGAAATTTGGCAGAGAGACACCTCAGAAGAAAACCCTGGGGCAGCCTGTCCCCTTCTTGGGTGATACTTACAGGGTCAGCCAAAATAATCACTTGCACAGTCGCCTTCCCTGGAGTGTCCAGACTCACCAACGGAGTCAGAATCTTCTGGTTCTCCCTTTTCATCAAGTCTTCTATGTCTGACAACTTGAAGAAAACAAAAAGGCACAGTGAGCAAGGGGTGCCACACCACGCTGGGGCCGTGGTCCCTGGCAGCCCTGGAGGACTCTCAGATCAACCAGAGAGAACCCTGGCACCACCTGTTTGATTTCTATTATCTCAGCTGCTCTCGAGACAACTGCCGAACTTCATGTCAAAGCCACAACCAGCATGAACCTGGAGCAGGGAGGGCCAGGGTTCCTAGCTCTTGGAAGTCGCTAGTCACAGAGTTTCAACAGAAGACCTGCTACCATACATTACCTCTTTTTGGGGGCAAGAAAAGGCAATGCGTCCAAAACCTGTTGCGTGATCAACTTTCCCCGGGATGGCCTGCAGCTCCAGCTTACACTGAAAGACATGAGAAAGTGGGTTTATTTTTCAGAACAGATCACATGATTAAAAAAAAAAATTTTCAAACCAGGATAAAGGAATAAGTAAATTCTAAGTCTCCCTCCTACTGTCACCCCAGTGGCAACCAATCAGCAGTTTCCTGTGTATCTTTCTAGATACACAGCATAGGCATAGAGTCTTTTTTTTTCATACAAATGGTAACATAATTTATACATTATTCTTTCTCTTTTTCTTCTCCAATTAACGTTGCCATCTCAGCACATAAAGACTCATTTTATTGATGGCTGCTTTAGTAGTCCATTCTATGCATCAACCATGAATCACTCAACTACTGAATCCATAGAGCATTTAGGCTATTTCTTTTCTTTTTTTTTTTTTTGTTTACACTGGGCCACTTGCAGGCTTTAGTTCCCCCGAGAGAAACTGAACCCAGGCCCTCAGCAGTGAAAGCGTCGAGTCCTAACTAGTGGACCACCAGGGAATTCCCTAGGTTATATCTTGCTATTACAAATAATGCTACAGTGGATAAACTTGTACACACTCCTTTGTGCACGTGTAGGATGAGTACGTCTATGAAATAAATTCTTAGTAGACCTATTTGGGTCAAAGTACAAGGACTAAGTCATGCTCAAATGTTACTTTAAAAAAAAAAAAAAGAGATCATCATCATTGCGTTAAATCTTGCCTACATCTCCTCTGACTCAGCAAATCCACTCCTGAAAGGATATATCTCCAAATATAAATAAAGGTAACATCTGGGTGGTGAGTTTCCCAGCAGTTTTTATTTTCTCCTTTCTGTTCTAAATACTGAATTACTATGAAGAAACTACGTGAATAACCTTCATGTTAACCTCACTTATATGTCGAATCTAATGTAACAGATTCTTTCTTTCCAACATTGCTCACCTGGTTATCAGCATAGCCTAGCAAAGCTCTCTGTTCCTTCTCATCTTTTTCATAAATTTTCATTCCCAGTAGATTAGACCAGTAGTTCAAGGACTTCTGAAGATCAGATACTGCTAGAGTTACTTTTAATACAGGATCTGTAAGGTAACAAAACAAAGGAATGGACAGGGCAGTGCAAAGGAATGGAACTGGACCCAAACAGGCTCAGGTATATATATATAAGAATTTAGTTTGTGATAAGAAAGAGATTTTAGGTCAGTATGAAAGGGCACATTGTAAAATAAAAGGCATTAAGATAACTGGCTTCTTATGGTGGGAAGAAGACACACCTTTAAACTAGATAGCAAAATACATTCCTGATGGGTTAGCAAAATACATTCCTGATGGGTTAAAGGGTTAAGTTGAAAGAATGAAACCATGAAAATACTTGAAACAGGTGATCATTTAAACAATTCTGGGATGGAGAAAGATCTTTTATTTAATCTGACATCAAAGACAGAAAAACCATGAAGAAGAAAATGTGCTAGGTTAATCACACAAAATGGAAACCTTGTACACAACAACCAAAACAAGAATTACAATCAAAATTAAAGACGAAACTACAAAGTAGGAAACATCTTTTTTAACAACAAAAATGAGCAAGAAGTCCTTAATATTTAAGTCACCTTTCAACATCAATAGGAAAAAGATGCCCATCCTAGAAAAATAAGCCAGAGGCACGAAGCAGCAATCCACAAAGGGAGGAGCATGCAAAAGCACGTTTAACCTCACAAAGTCAGAATTCAAATAAAACAGTCTGTTATCTAATCGGCAAATGATTTTTAAAAGTTCACAGAGTTAACTATTACAGCGCAATGGGAAAAACCATAATGGCAGAGTGTAAATTAGTAGTATTTCTGGGCAACAATTTTGACAGAAAGTGTCTAAAATATGTCCCCTGCTTTTGAAAGAACAATCCCATTTTCAGCAATTAAGGAAATAACTGTGGATGTGTGAAGGGCTTTCATCAAAGACACTCATCACAGAGTTGCTCATGACAACGAGACACCAGGGACAAAGTGAATTCCTAACAACAGACAACTGTTTCTCTTCCTATGATGTCACACAATGGAATCCCGTATATATCCGATTATATATTTCTTTGGATTAAAAAGTTGGAAGGATATACTCTAAAATGTTAACAGTGGTTATCTGTTTTCTTCTCTCTGCCTGTTTGTCTAGTGAGAAAAAAAAACCCTGCATTTTTGTAAAAAAGAATAACAGTTATACTAAAACGCTTAATATTACTGGAAACTTCTATTTTGTACAGTGACTTTTGGAAGAGCTGTTCCAAGTCTCCATCTGACGATGGTAAACTCAATGTAGTTTTCTTTGATTTTCACTGCCTTAGCCCTGTTTGCTAGACTAGCAATACCATGACTAAAGCAAGACGTCTGTCACAGACACCTCTTCCTGGCAGATTTAAGTTTTCCCCATTCATCGAGAAATCAACAAATTCCAACTGACTCACACCCTGAAGGGATACAGGGACAGGAATAGTTGCAGTGGGTATGACTACACAAGAGTGATTCATTCAAAGGATGGACACCCCCTAGACTGAGAGATCTGACTATACTACCAACCAGAAATCAAGGCTCCCAAGGTGTTATCACTGCAAAGAACAAAAACATCTCAGGCCTCTGGGGCCCACCATTATTTTACGCACTGAAGTATCATGAAGACTATGGAAAAAGTGCACAGCGAAATTCATGGCAGGAGTTAGGTATACCAATGTTAGTATCTATAAAAATAATCATGGAAATCCCTCACATCACCTGGGAAGTTCCAAAAATACCATCTCTCAGTAAGTCCCACAGCACGCGTCTAACCCCCCACACTGGAATCATTGCCCTTTCTTCTTCTGAGCTCTGGATGAAAAGCATGTAACATTAATCACAACCATCAGACACCATATGAGGGGCGTCCAGGTGCTGAGGCAGACCAGCGTTGGGGAGGAGAAGGTCTTCACTTCGGGGCTTATTCACAGAGCCAATGGCTGGCACAAGTGCCCCTGCAATTCACCAGCGTTTTTTTTCTTTTCCTTTTCTCGCTTTGGGTTCTTTCTTGGCAAAGCAGGTAGCAGAATTTTCAGCAATACACATAGGATGCATGAGGATGCCTGAGGTACTTGAAAGGTGGCACAGTTTCTCTCCTGCTCACTGTGGGGCTCAGCGTGGTGGGCTCCTCACCTCACTTACCCGTACTCACTGAGAACCACCACCGTAATCCGGGAAACTGTCCTCAGCCAGGGCAGACAACTAACTGGTCTAAGGATAAATCTGCTTCTCTTGCCTGCCTATGACTGGTTCAGGAGCAGGGTATGTGAGGCAACTCTGACCAGGAAGTTTGCTAGAAGATTCTAGGAAAGTTTTGCTGTGCTTGTAAAGAGGAGCCACAGAAAGTCAGTTTCTCTTTCTCCTACTAGATGAGAGTGTGTGGGCGGGCAGCCCCAAATGCTACTGGCAATCACCCCACCACTGTGAGGGGGAGAAGCGGATCCCTGAGGACAAGAGGGTGGAGAGAGAGATTTGGGTTTTTGATGCCATTGCTGAGCTGCTAGATCAACAAACCCTGAAGTCTCTCTGACCGAGACAACACCTGCTCTATGAACTAAGACTTTTTTTTTTACCATTCAACCTAGAGGTGGGTTTTCTGATATTTGCAGCTCAAAGTATCCTACACATCAACACGTTACCAGTAGAACCGAACCACTCCAGAACACTGATAGGGATGCACTGAAGTTTTGACACTGGCTTGGGAAAGACGAGTCATGTCAACACGGAGACTCCACAGAAGACGGAAGTCAAGCTCCCTCTCTCCTTCTACCAGATGCCTTTAGACAGAGGGCTTTTGTCAGTCCAGATATAATTACCTGACTGAGGTGGACTGCAGTCCTGCAAATAGAACTTATATCCTCCAGGGGCTTTGGTTTCAAACACACCGTCTCCCATTTCACTGAGCGGCCACTTCAGCTTCCTAGCGTTGCTGACAGCTTGCCTGGAAGCCACTGTGATACCCTATGACAGACGACAAAACATAATCACCCAAGAGCATAATCACAACAGATCTTCTTTAGGAGATAATGAAGTAAAACCCCACTGCCTTTATGTCAAACACCTAAGATTTAAGCGGCATTCAAAACTTTCTGCTACTAATTTTGAAGTCAGTCTTGGACATTTTTCTCCCACAAAGATTCCAAACTTTGTGGATGGTAGGCCAGAAATTCAAACGCCAGAGAAATTAGATCCATTGAGCAATGAAAATCGGGCTTCCCTTGTGGCTCAGCTGGTAAAGAATCCACCTGCAATGTGGGAGACCTGGGTTCGACCCCTGGGTTGGGAAGATATTCTGGAGACGGGAAAGGCTACCCACTCCAGCATCCTGGCCTGGAGAATTCCATGGACTGAATTCCACGGGGTTGCAAAGAGTAGTCAGACACGACTGAGCGACTTTCACTAACAGAGAAAATTCCCCCTCATTTTCAAGATCTGGTCAGAGAAATCTTGACCTTATCCTTGGCTTGCCAGCTACCTAATTAAACTTTTTTGTTTTTATTTTTATTTTTAAAACCAAAAAATATAAACCAACTATCAAGGCATCCTTTATTTAAGTGTAATCAAAATACCTAAGAATGTACACTACGCCTTCCAATATACCTGGCCTCGTTTCTAGCGTGGATGGTAGATCAGCCTCTGCCTTCAGTCTTGTTGAGCCATCAGCTACTCTGCGACTCCAGTAAAAGTCCTGAAACCCACCCTACTGTCTGCCCTCAGGACAGCAATCCCATGTTCTCATTCTTCTGCTTAAAACACTTGATGGCTCTTCACCCTGGGATGGCTTACAATGGCCTAAACGGGCCAAGACGCTCTGACCCAGGTCATTTCTTATTTCTGGCTGTGTTGGGTCTTTGTTGCCATGAGAGTTTCTCTCTAGTGTGGCGAGCAGGGGCTCCTCTCTAGACCTGGTGTGAGGACTCCTCACTGCGGTGACGTCTCTTGTTGCAAAGCACGGGCTCTGGGGTGGGCGGGTGTCAGCAGTTGCAGAACGTGGGTTTGGTAGTCGCAGCTCCCAGGCTCTAGGGTGCAAGCTCAACGTCTGTGGCACACGGGTTTAGCTGCTCCAAGACATGGGGGAATCTTCCTGGGCCAGGATCGAAACTGCATCTTCTGCACCACCAGGTGGACTCCTTACCCCTGAGTCACCAGGGCAGCTCTCCCCCTCTCCACCGTCCTCTACGCATTTTCTCAAACATGCCAGGCACTGTTTGAGGGCTTTTGCACTGGCTGTTTTCTAGCTGAAATGCTCTTCCCTGAGACACTCACACAGCTAACTCTTATCCTCTTTGAGCCTTTGTTCAAATGTCACCTTCTCATGGAAAGCTACTCTCAACACCCTACTTGAAACTGGTCATTTGCACCTACCCCCAAGCTCCTTTTCTCTCCTCCATTCTTTGCCCATTGTAATGATCATATTTAAAATGATATTATTTATCGATTCATTCATTCATTCAAATTTATTATTTATCATCTGTCAGGCTCTGGGCCCCCTCTCCTTGGTTCATGGCACCAAGTTGGTTTTCTCCTTTTTTCTGCCTGATTTAAATTTGGAGCATAAAGAATAGAAAGATAAGAAAAACACAGAGCTCCTCATATACACTGAAGCACCAAATCCTATGACTGCCATCTCTGACATCTCTCAAATCCATCCACTCTCAAATCCATCCACTGGTGTCACTGTATAACCTTTGGGCTGGCTGCCTCACTTTCAGTCTTGCTCCCCGCCAACCCAACCTCCCTGCTCTAGCCAGGGATTCTTGGATACTGCAAATTCTGTGTTATGCTCCTGCTTAAAAATGGCTCCAGTCTGCTTTTAGAAGGACATCTAAATGTCCTGATATGATGCGGCCCTAGGGGACTCCTCCAGCCTCAAAGCTACCCTCTCTCTTCTCCACACTAAGCTCCAGCCAGACTGCGCGACTCACAGTTCTCTGACCGCCAGGCTCCCCCTCACCTCCAGGCCTGTGCACGTCTCCCTCAACTGGCTCGGATGTCTCCTCCAGGAAGCCTTCCCTGAACTCTCATCCATTGGAGAACAAGCTGGAGATTCCTCCTGTGTGTTCCCATATTCCCCTGTTCCTACCTCAATCTGAGACTTGTCACACTGTATTCCTGTTGTCTCTTTACTTGTTTCCCCCATCAGACGGGGAGCTCCTTAGGCCAGGGAACATGCTCCACTCTCTACTGTATCCCCAGGATCTAACAAGGGATATGCCATAGAGCAAGTCACGAGAAATACCTGTTAGACGAATTAGTCAGTGGCACAGAGAATGAGAAAAAGAAACAGAAATATATTAAGTCTGAGCCATCCTTTCCATTTACAAAACACTTTTGCAGATATCAGACCCTTGTACGAACTTCCATCTAGTTACCTTTATTTTAACGTGTCAATGAGTTAATTAATGAGTTAACAGGAATAAGAGAGCAAATGACCAAAATAACATGAGGTAGACTTCCCGGGCAGATTCTGAGTAAGAATGAATTACTCCACTCCCGCTGTGCATTTGGGCCGAGGGACACTGTATCTTGCAGTAACTGATTACCAAGTGGTAGATACAGATAGGGACAGACTAAAGGGACAAAGCAGGTGATTAAACAGTGAATCCCACTAGGGGACTGTAAGGAGAAAAAAATATGGGCGACCCCTGTAAGCTAATGATTACTCAAGGAAGCAGGTGAGCTTAACCACAAAACCAGGCAGGGCTTGCTTAGTAACAAAACCATGCAACAGAAGTGAGGGGCATGCCCTCAAAGAATAAAACAACAGTGGCATGAGCCCCACATCCTGACCAGCGCACTCAGTCAGTTAATGATCCCTAGGACAAGATCTCTGCATACAAAACCCCCCAGCAATTTGTGGACCTAGCTTGACCATGTAGGAATAAGCAAACTCCCTACCCAACCTGAAGGAGGAGCTGATGATGGGAGCACGATGTCTACTCAAGAAAGACAAAGAAGTGCTCTCCTTCCACACTTTTCCTCTGATTATAAAACTGTAGCCCACTAAGTTCTTGGGACATAGCATCTCTTGCCTGCCCACTTGTAAGCCTCACAAGCATCCTCTTCTAATAAATCGCTTCTTATCTATCATTTTAGCTGGAGCTGAATTCTTTTCTGTGCGGAGTTATGAAGGACTACGGCACCAGAGCTCTTCAGAGCCCCCTGAACGACACCCAGTGGTTTCAATACTGTCACTATAACAGATGCACAATAACTTGAGCTCTTGAATGAACGAATACAGTGCATGCAATGCCCCTTTTTTATCCTTAAAACCTTGTCAGATTTTTCTGTGACTGGGATTGACTGTAATTGCCTGAACCAATCACAACTGTCCACTAGAGAGAAAACATTTCTCTGGATGGTGCTGAGGATCTGATGAACCAATGATTCTGGCCCCTCCACCTCTCACGGTTCAGCCATTCCCCAAGGGGAGTCCTGTCTCCTTCAAAGCTGTCTCTACATCTTGAACTTGATTTCTAAATGCTGGGAGAACACATTTCATCCTGAAGCCAGCTTGGAGACAAGATGCCCAAGCAGGTTTTTTTTTTTTTTTAAATATTCAACATATTTTTATTTATCATTATTTTTTAAATTGGAATATAACTGCTTCACCACATTGTGTTAAGTTTCTGCTGTACAACATCAATCAGCTAACTGTATACATAGATCCCCTCCTGGTGAGCCTCCCTACCCCAGTTTAGTTCTTTTTAAAATAGAAATCATGAAACTGATCACTAAACCACACCCAAAGTCATCAATTCAGTTAGTCATCATTATCTACAGCTGTCTCAGTGACCTCTCAAACATAATGCCAAAAATCAGCTAGAACAAAATGGTATTTACCAGGAAGTCATTGCCAAGCTGGTAGCTGCCGATGCCGTAATTGTAAGTCAGTTCTGTGACAAAGTGATCACCCTCGGGTCCATACCCCACCATTGTTTTACTCCACTTCCCATCATAAGGCCTAGAAAAGTGAAAAGAAAAAAAAAAATCCAACCCAGTGATCATAGACAAAAATCTGCTTCAGGCCACCCTCAGAGAGCTACTGGAACAAGAATAGGGGCAGTCCCCTCTGGTCCTCCAAGTACCCGTAAGGACGTGATGGCCCTAGTCAGTGCTAAGGGCAGCTGTGGGCAGTGCTCAGGAGCCCCGTCAACGAAGGCTCCCAGGACCACCCGTCTGGCACTTACTTGAGGGAAAGATTCATTTACCTTTCCTCGAAAGCAGGAAGCTGCATCCTATAGGGACAGTTTTCCCACCTGACCTTAACTTAAGTTTTGCATATTTGTCAACAAGCATGCAACTCCCATCAGGCCTTGGAATTTCAGGCCATGACCACTGAGCTTAACTAAGAGACACTCGATAAGACATTGCTTCATACACAGAATACATTTCTTTGTGACCCTGAAGCTGCCTCTCTATTTCTTATTTCTGTTTTTTATTGCCTCCTTAATTTCCTCTGCTGCCTTCTACCTACTTTGAGAAACTGCTTTCTATTCTCCAGGGGTATTCAAAGCTTAAGGAGATGTTAAGAAACAAAGTGTCATACCCGTTACAGGCAGCTTTGCAGCCGTCCTCAAATTCCTCATGCCGAAGAATCTGGTAAGGGAATTAGAATAGATGGCAAAGTTTTCCTCGTACTGCACACAGCATATTTAGCACAAACTAAAATGTCAAAACACAGACATGATCATTTTCAGGCTTTTACATTTAAGATGAACAGAAGATGATGAGCTGGAGATCTTTCCCAGGCTAGAAGATGAGGTAAGAGAGCATGCCTTGATAGTGGGCTCCCCTGGTGGCTCAGTGGTAAGGAATCCGCCTGCAGTGCAGGAGATACAGTTTTGATCCCTGATGCAGAAAGATCCCACATGCTGCTGAGCAATTAAGTCCTTGGGCCCCAACTACTAAGCCTGTGCTCTAGAGCCCAGATCTGCAGCTACTGAGGCCACGTGTTGCAAGCACTGAAGTCCATGCACCCTACAGCCCGTGCTCTGAGACATGAGGAGCCACTGCGCCGCAGCTAGAGTAGTCCCCACTCACTGCAACGGGGAAAAGCCCACGCAGCAGTGAAGACCCAGCACAGCCGAAAAAAGAAGAATAGCTTGATAGCAAGGGTCAGGCAACCAAGCAAAGCTGTACAATCTACTCACATCAGGAAGTGGTAACATGCAGTTAAAAAAAAGTGTGGCCTTCACTTAATTGTGACAGGGACAGAGTAAAGGGACAAAGTAGTTGATTCAATAGTGAATCCCACAAGGGGACTATAGGTAGAAAAAATATGGGAGACCCCTGTAAATGATTACTCAAGAAAGCAGGGTTGCTTAGTAACAAAACCATGCCACAGAAGAACAAGACATGCCCCCAAACAATAAAACAATGGTGGCATGAGATCCACATTCTGCCCAGCAAGCTCAGTAAGTTAAAGATCCCTAGGACTTGTTCTCTGCACACATAAAAAATAATCTGTGGACCTAGCTTGATCATGTAGAGACAAGAAAATCCCCTTGCTCAACCTAGAGGAGGAGTTGATGATGGAAGCATGATGTCTCCTCAAGAAACACAAAGAAGTTCTTCCCTCCCTCTCCACTTTTCCTTTGATTATAAAACTGTAGCCGACTGAGTTCTTGGGGCATGGTATCCCTTGCCTGCCTGCTTGTAAACTTCACAAGCATCCTATTCTAATAAACTGCTTCTTATCTATCACTTTGCCTCTCGTTGAATTCTTCCTACATGGAGACATAAAGGACTACGGTACTGGGAGCTCACTGGAGCACCCCGAAATGACATCAAACACTTTTAGTTGTGTAACTCTGAGAACGACATATTAGGACCTGAGTCTGACATCTTATGAAAATAGATAATTTATTAAAGCATTTGACACAGACCCTACTACACAGTAGGCTCTCAATGTGTCAGTTTCCATTTTCCTTTTTGAGCCCCACAGCTACTGCTCCAGTTCAAGCTCTCATACATCTCTCACAGACTATTAGAAATCATCCTTATTGATCTTTCCTTAAAACTATCATAAAATTAAGCCCCTAAAGCACAGCTCTGATCACATCACTGCCCTGTTCCAAAATGTAAGAGAGCTCCCCATTTACTATGACATAAAATCCAAATTCCTTAGCATATTATTCAAGATACTATAAGAAGCAGTTCCAACCTATTTGTCCTGGTATCCCATCTCCTCAACTTCAACTAAGTAATCTAAGCTAAAGGCACAAAAAACTAGTGATGCTTCCCAAACATATCTTACTTGTGCATTAGTTGTTCAGACCTCTAATCTAGGTCTGTGGAAATCCTATCTTTAGGGGTCAACTCAAGTACAAGGTCTCTACGAATTATTTCCTGAGGACGCAGGTTAGAGTTAAATCTCTCCTCTTGTACTTTTATAATAATGATAGTTAACACTTACATAGTACAAACCATATGTCAAATACCACATATATAATAACATTTAATCTTACAGCCACCCTTTAATCAATGAGGAAACACTTTAAAGGAGTGTTCTGTGGTTTTCTATCACCACATTTTAACTTCCATTACCATCTGCAAAGTACAAATACAATTCCTACCAAACCAGGATCTTAACTGAAGACAGATAACAGGGTCATTTTCATCTTCGTCACCAAGGCCCAAAACAGAACCATGAAATAGGTGATATTCTTTAAATGACTGATGAATTTAGGTAATTCCTTTTGTACTCTGCAGTGTCTCTACATTAAGCCTTACTCTTGCACACTGTAAACAATGTTGCCTGCAATTCCATTTCAACAAAGATCAAACCATCAGCTAATGCAGTTGCTCACCAACAGCACACCCTGAGGGGAATTCAGAATGGAAAAATAACAAGAAGCCTTCTCTGCTTTTGGATACTGGTCCTCGACATTTAAGATGCATTTCTAAGGAAGAATTTCAAGGTACTCAGAACCCATCTCCCCACGCACAGAAAAGCACTAAAACCATTAACTTGAGCTATTTCTGTGCTTAGCAGTAATCTCTTGATGTTCCTACATGGTTTTGGGTTCTTTCCCGTCTTCAAGCAAAAAACTCATATACCTTCTAGCTCCTCCCTTGCCTCTTCAGATCAGTTCCTCAGAACTATCGAGAGGCTGTCTTCCACACTAGAGTCCTTAGGAAGGTCCCCAAATAAAAATTAACTCAAAAATCTTAGGTTGTTAATTTTTCTTTCAGTTGACAACATCTAAAGTCCCTGCGTAGCAGGAGCCTTCCAACAGCTTCCACCTGTGCTTACCACCCAGGTGATCTCTGCAGAATCACAGCTGGAAAGGAGAATGGATTCTGATTTCACACTTCTGAGACGAGCTGGAGCGTTCACCTAGACAGACTGAGTGATCCATTCAAACCAGCCCCAAGAGAAGTAGAGCTCTGTATTATGCTGGTATCTAAAACCAAAAGGCTCCAAATCAGAAGAGTCATTGTTTACTGGAAGAGTATTACGTAACCTTTTATTTACTATCTTTCCCACAGACTGGAAACTTCGCAAAGACAGGAATAACCATTCGTGAAAGAACTTAAACTGAAAGGACCTGTGTGCGCACACAGTTGGCAAATAGTGTGAGCCCCCTTTCAAAGCCCATCTAACCCAAGCCGCAATTCGTGATGCTTCCTGAACCTGAAAACTACAGAGTTAATGGGAAGTCCTGGGGCTAAGGTCCGACACACGAGTTCGCAGTGAAATTCACATCGCACCCCTTTCTCCTCCCTCGGCCAGGTGGGGTTCAGTCACTCGTGCCCCCCTCGCGCTCCAGCCCCTCTCCGCCCTGCCTGCACCTTCATCCCCAGGACATCGCGATAGAAACAAGCCGTCTCGAAGCGGTTTCCCACTTTGAACACGAAGTGCAGAGCTCTGCGATTCGCCATGACCACCTACACTACCACCAGTAACGCGTACAGCAACGCACAAACCACAGCTGACGCCGGCGCGTTAGTGACGTCACTGGCCACAGTCGGCGCGCTTTCGTGACGCAGCCCACTGGGAGGGGGAAGATGGCGGCGCTAGTAAAGCGCGTGGGATGGGCTACGCGACCGTTGCTGCCGGTGGTGCAGGCTTCGGACCTCGATGCGCGGCGCTGGGTCCGGGCATTGCGGCGGAGCCCCGTGAAAGTGCTGTTTCCATCTGATGAGGTTGTGGAACGGAAGCTTGATCCCGGGAAACAGCCTCAGAAGGCGGCGGCAGAGGCCGGTCCCCAGGAGCAGCGACAGAAGCAGCAGATTCAGGGACCAGCATCCCAGACCCCGAGCACCTGGGAAGAGTCGGGGCTTCGCTATGATAAGGCTTTCCCTGGAGACAAAAGGCTAAGGTGATGTGTTTCCGAGGCTTGTCGAGTTTTCTCTTTTCTCCTCAGTCCTCATAGCGAGAGCTTGACCTCTTTCCCTTGCGTTGGAGGACTTTCTTGCAGCACACCTCGTTGGTTTTTATTATGCACAGAGGGCAGAATAAGTGTCTTTCTAACAGTTCGTTTGTTTCTTTCACTACGAAGCTCTTCATGTCTGCTAGAACTCGATGTGTGTCGATAATGAGGATGTTGGTAATGACCTGTCTTTTTGTTTGCACCCACAGCAGTGTGATGACCATAGTTAAGTCCAGGCCATTTCGAGAAAAGCAGGGGAAGATCCTGCTGGAAGGTCGTAGGCTGATTGCAGACGCTCTCAAGGCTGGTGCTGTGCCCAAAGTTTTCTTCTTTAGCCGTCTGGAATACATAAAGGAGCTGCCCATTGAAAAGCTGAAAGGTGTTAGCCTCATTAAGGTGAAATTTGAGGATATCAAGGATTGGTCCGACCTGGTAACACCACAGGGAATAATGGGTCAGTGGTTGTTCACTGTGTTTGTAGAAAGGGAGACTTGGAATTATTTGTTCATACTTGTCTCAGGGCAACAAATTTAAATGAAATTGAAAATATTACTGAGCCTAACCTTTTCTTACAACAGTTTTCAAATCTGTGAATCTTGTATTTTAAGTGGAAACTGAAGCTAGTTTTCTGTCATCATTTATATTGTGAGTTTTTATAGTCTGCAGGGAATAATCACTCCTCCTCAGACCTTATGTTTTGGGGGTCACTTCAACCTTTAATGTCCAGTTAAAACTTAAGAAAATGTTGGGAATTCTCTGGCAGTCCAGTGGTTAGGACTTGGTGCTTTCACTGCCTGTGGGCCCAGGTTCAATCCCTGATAGGAAAACTAAGATCCTGCAAGCCACTTAAGTGTGGCCAAAAAAAAAAAGAAATTAGATTACAGAATAATTACATAGAGTGTGAGTGAAGTCACTCAGTCATGTCCAACTCTTTTCGACCCCATGGACTGTAGCCTACCAGGCTCCTCCCTCCATGGGATTCTCCAGGCAAGAGTACTGGAGTGGGTTGCCATTTCCTTCTCCAGGGGATCTTCCCAACCCAGGGATTGAGCCCGGGTCTCCCGCATTCCAGGCAGACACTTTAACCTCTGAGCCACCAGGGAAGCCCCACATAGAGTGTGATTTTACTATAAAAGAAAAAGCACTTACATATGGGTAGATGGACATACATGTAGGGAAGTGCATGGGAGAAGTTCTGAAAAGATACATTACACTGTTGAAAGCAGTTATGAGGGAGTTGGTGGGGAGCACACTGAATTTTTTCCATCAGAATGTTTACATGTATGTAATTACAAATACACCAACAGTGATAAATAACCAAAACGTCAGATTACTCCCCATACCCACATCAGACAAATGAATCACATTTCTTGTTTCCTCAGGGATTTTTGCCAAACCTGACCATGTTAAGATGACATACCCTGAGACTCAGCTTCGCCACACACTGCCAATATCCTTGATTTGTGACAATCTCCGTGACCCTGGGAACCTGGGAACAATTCTGCGATCTGCTGCTGGGGCAGGCTGCAGCAAAGTGTTACTCACCAAAGGTAAGATCGCCTGTCACTGGGTGGATTAGGTGGCTGTTTGTAGTGAGCTGGCTCCGTGGGCAGATGTGTATGGATTTGGTTCTTGGATCTGTCCCTTGGTAACTCTGTGTAAGTGAGCAGCATTGCAAGCATCAGTTCCCTTATCTGGAAAGCAGGCGTAATAGAATCTACCTGGTAGGGTTGTTCTGAGGATTAAGTGAGATGAACATCAAGTACTCAGCACCATGCCTGGCACACTCATTCTTGTTGATTATCTTTAAAATTATTTTGACACCTGCTAGGTTTTTAAAAGAACTTAAAATTAATTAGGGAAGAAATAGATGCCGGTTTTAACACTTGGTTCTGTCCTCTCATCATAAAGAGAAATCTGTAGCCTTGGTTCCAAACAGACTTGCCTGACAGTTGGGACATGTCTAACAGACCTATTACAGCCTGGAAGGAGAAGGAGGGAGAGGATCATCCATCAGAAGCAGTGAAGCTGCCATTCAGTGTAAAGAGAAGTGGTCCCATTGCTGAGACTCACCTGTATTGCCTTTCCCAGCTCTTTCCCCCCATCACCCTTTCCTGGGGTGCATCTCTCTGCTAGCATGAAAGTCAGGCTCGGGGTCCCTATATCCATACCCCACTCACCTGCCTCACTGTTGAGAGCTCTGAGAGCAAGTGTGGTTTGGGGAAATGGACCTGTATCACCCAGGCAGGCGGTTTCCACCTTGTTGCTGGTGGCTGGTATGGGAGAGGTAGAGAAAGGCGGGGAACATCTGATGTGGTGCCCAGCGTAGAGGACCCGAGGATGAGGGGGAATCTCAGCTTGTCCCTTACTCCTAACTGGGTGAAGTCAGACTAGATGGCACCTCTTCTTCCCCGACTGCTAGCCTCTTGGCACACAGCCCACCTCCCAGCCCTTGTTCTCACAGTGCTCAGGAGAGCCTGTGGTAGGGGACCCACGTAGACAGTGTTACCTTCTCCACGTTTTTTTTTTCCTTTTTGAACTTGGTTTGCCTACTTAACCTTTCCTGAAGTTTGACAGATTAGCTTCTAAGATAACTTATAATGAGGAGATGTGTGCTAACAAGTCAGGGAGGGTAGTAGATACATGGTGCCCCAGTCCTGCTGTCTCCTGGCTTGTGGCACTGGGAAGGGCAACATGTTTGCTGATGCATGGAGGCGGTTGGGTTTAGCACGACTGCAAAGACAGGGTGTGTGCAGGACAGGGCTCTGGCCTTGGTTTTTCCCAGGATTGCTGTAATTTCCCCATTACAAGTGTCCTCCTTGCTCTAGTCCAGATTCAACATTGAAGCCAAATGGGTTTTTCTAAAATATAAACCAGATTCTGTCCCTATTTTGCTTAAAATGCTTTGGTGACATTATATTGTCTAATGGGTGAAACCCTAAACCCCTCGGCTGGGCACACCACCCTCCTTTAAACTGGTCCTTTCCTGCCTCCTGCCTCATCTCCCACCTCACCCCCATTAATTGGCTCGATTATCATGCTTACAGTGTTCGGACTGTGGCGCGATTGCCGCTTCTGTAACTCTCCTCTGCCCTGGTCTTTCCCTGACAAGAGCCTCCTGTCCTTCACGATGCAGCTCAGTGTCGTGTTCTCCCGGTGGTTTTTCCCCGATTGCCATGCTGTGCACAAGGGTTTTCTATTACCGTTTATGCTTTTTTAACTTTAGTTGTTACTGATAATATAGTCGCCTGCTGAAATGTCGTCCCTTCACCACTGCCCACTCCATTACAAGCTCCTTGAGGCTGGGGACTTCCAGGCTCTCCCATCTCCTGTCCAAATGTCTGGCATGTGTGTGGGAGGTTTTTTTTGGCCATGCCACCTGGTCTGCAAGATCTTAGTTCCCTGATGAGGGATCCAACTCATGGCCCTTTGTAATAGAAGTACGACGTCCTAACCATTAGACCGCCAGGGGATTCTGTGTGGTGAATGTTGAAGGAATGAATAAAATCTGTTACAGCACTTTGCTGGACGCTGCTACAGCTGGGGAGGCAGAGGTCCCAGCCGCCAAGGCCACGATAGGACATTTTTGCTTTATCCTGATCCAGAATTAATCTGACTTCCTTCAAAGTCCCCTTGTCTGGGAAGGTTTGTAATCTTAATTGGATCCTCTTTCATTTGCTAGGCTGTGTGGATGCCTGGGAGCCCAAAGTGCTGCGGGCAGGTATGGGCGCGCACTTCCAGGTGCCCATCATCAACAACCTGGACTGGGAAGCAGTGCCCGACCACCTGCCTGCTGACACCCGCGTCTATGTGGCCGATAACTGTGGCCTTTATGTGCAGGCCCAGGCCCAGAGGTCTAACAAGGCCAGTGACTATGGCTGGGTACGTGACCACCGCCCGCTGAAGTTTCATGAGTATGAGGAAGAGGAAGAGGATCTAGAGAGTGGAGCGAGTCAAGACTGGCTCCCTGAACTCGAGGTCCAGAGTTACGACTCAGACTGGACAGAGGCACCGGCGGCCGTGGTGATAGGTGGGGAGACCCACGGCGTGAGCCTGGAGTCCCTGCAGTTGGCCGAGAGCACAGGGGGCGGGAGGCTGCTGATCCCCATCGTGCCCGGCGTAGACAGCCTGAATTCAGCCATGGCTGCGAGCATCCTGCTCTTTGAAGGCAAAAGACAGCTGCGGGTGAGGGTGGAACGCCTGAGCAGGGACAGGCATTAACACCAAGAGGAGGGTGTGTGAAAGCCGTCCTCAGCTTGAAGGTGTCTCTGGTTACTGGAAAAATAAGAGCTTCCATGACTTTCTGCTCAGCCTCAAAAATAAGGAAGGTCAAAATTCCTCCTGAGGTCTCCCATCTTCCCGCTGATTTTTATGTGTGTGTGTGGGTGGGTAAGAGACAACAGAAGTAAGTGCGCCTCGTGGCTCTTACGTTTTTAAAAATTGTCCACCAAAGAGCATCTTTGTGCCCAGAAAGTTGCTGAAGGCATCATCCTGGGCAGGAGGACCCCTCCCTCCACAGCTGCAGGTGCTTGCAGTCAGAGAGGGCTGGTTAGAGTGCCCAGGCTTGGTCACTTACTCCTCTGATCATTGGTCAATGGAAAGTAAGCCCCTGTGAAGTGCAGACCAGTAGATTATGTTAAAATCCTTTATTTATTTCAGTGTGGTCAGTGGGTCTCAACGCCCATCTTTTCATCTTTGGCCTAGTGGTGAGGACATAGCTGAGAGATTAATGATCGAGGAAGCTAAGGGTACAGGTGATGGCATTCAGTAGTATTACTAGTGGTTCTGGCTTGGCTGTGTTAATCTCTTTGATTGTTCATGCAGGCTATGACTTAGACACTGTTTATGTATGACACAGTTTTTCTCCCCAATTTCTGGTGAAACAGCTGATTTCATCTGTTGGTATTACACCTTCTTAGCATCTCTGCAGATATCTATTTGAAGACTCTCAGTTCAGAAAAGGAAAAAACAGTTTTTAAATCTTCAGCTTAACCCTGCATCTCTCAACAAAGCCATACTCCTTGTAATAGCTTCCTGCTGTTAGTCCTGCTTTGTGTAACCCTTTTGCTTAAATGGAATGACTTGTTTACATTAACCCCTCGTCCGGCATAAACAGAACACCAGTGTTCTTGGTGCTGTGTGAACAGAGGCTCCTGCACGGAGAGGGGCGGAAGTCCTGAGGATGAATACAGCTCGGCAGCAAGACCCTGCTGTTCTTCTCTTAAAACAGGGCAGACTGAATCCTTACTGAGCACCAGTGGGATGTAGCCAGGGACATGAGGGCAGGGGCAGGCAGTGATCACTCTAAGTCACTATGGGAAGCGGGGGGTGGGACTAGAGTATGGGACTGACTTTTGAGCAGTGTTTTTGCAGCCACAGAGAGTATGGTTGAAGACCAAGATGCCAGCAGTGTAGTGTGAGCACCTCCCTTCCATATGGTGGCTCCTGCCTTGACTGGACTTCCTTGGGAGCCCCTCAGCTGCTCGTCACGGAGGTCCAGTAAGTTGCAGCATGGCCCAGAGAAACTAGGGACCTCTCCTAACCCCTTCACCTTGCCTAGGTCCCTGGTAAACCAAAAGGTCATGCATGGCTGTGCCTAAGCGGCCCCGATGGGACTGCTTTGTTATGTTGGAGAGGAGTGGGTTTTGCAGGAACAATCTCTTTGGTTGGCTGTGCTCTCTGAGGCTGACAGGCTGGAAGCTGCTCTGGTCTGGACCTGCCCAGGGCCCCACATAAATGTTGGGCGACAGTGGCCCCTGGAATGTTCTTGAGAGCGTCTATCCTTGTCAGCCTTCAGAAACTAGAAGAGCCCACAGCCTTTGTACTGTGCTGAGCCCACAAAGGCTGTGTGTGGCCTCCTCTGCCAGCTTCACAGCCACAATGCCTGCAGGTGAAATGGTGGGGGACAACCCACAGAACAATACCACTCTACTGACAGTCTCCCAACACCTTGGAAAAGTGCTTAAGAAATATACATTACTGAAAAGAGGCTCCATGCCTTTTCAGCATGAAACCAGCCTCTTATTTTTATCCCAAAATAAAAACCAATGAAAGAACAACACACCCTATATCTTGTCTTTGTTCAGGAAAATAGCACTGCAAAAGAGTATGCCTGGCACGTCATTCTCCACCGGTTTTATCATCCTGGTTGTAAGAAGGCAAAGAAATTTGCGTCCCCTTCACTTTATGATCAATGACTTGTAAACCATGCCTTGTGAGTTCTTTATGTATTTCTGGGTATAATTTAGCAGAGGAAAGGGGCAGTCTTTCCTTTTAAATGATCATGGGGGAGCAAGTGGTGGTGAAGTTTTTTACCTGCTGATGGAAATTAGCTATCTTGAACCCTTCTCAGTTTTTTACCAGTATTTGTCACCATTTCCCCAGGAAAACGGGATGAAAACTGAGCAGCACATGACAAGTAAAGAACATGGCTGGGCTGAAAGAAGCCTTTAGAACTTCAGAAGGTTGGCCAAGCTGCCCCTTGCCTTTGTGCTACATGTAGCTGTAGTGGTGGTATCTGCCACAAGGGGGCAGTCACACCTCAAAACGACTCCCAACGCTGAAGGGAGGGGTGGGGATTTCTCCTGGATGCAAGTTGTTGCAATCAAGAGGATGGAGTCAAGTCTCCCTCCACCACCCTGGGCCTGTGGCAAGCTCAGAGTTGCTGCAGCGGGAGATCCATCCACATCGTCATTCGTTCTCGGCAAAAATCTTAAAGTACAGAAAGTTGGACCAAAAACAAGGAGGAAATGGACAAAAATGGGAAGCAGCTGCTACAGAAAAAATCTAGCACATCTTTTTCCTTTGAATGGAGCCTCTAGGAAAGCAGCTCTCAGCAAACGCTGATGTCCCCGGGTTCCTGGAACATTCATTGGGAACCCGCCACCTCGACCTCTAGGAGTTTCAAGACGGGGGAGGCATAAACGCCCTTACCCCTCCCCAGCCTCAGTTGCTGTCGCACCTTAGAATTTCAGTCATTCACAGACAAATCAAAGCGGGAAGGGTGGATGGTATGAATTGGTAGACGGACATACATATATAAGAACCTACTGTATAGCACAGGGAACTCTGTTCAGTGCTCTCTGGTGACCTAAATGAGAAGGAAATCCAAGGAATAGGGATATGCATACATGTGGCTGATGCATTTTGCTGTACCAGAAACACAGCAGTGTTACGCAATTACACACCAATTAAGGGGGAAAAAAGTCATGCAGGCCCAGAGGATAAGCCAACCTTGGGGAACTGGTTTCTACCAGCTTCACCTGGGACCTCCTAGCACGTTCCCAGGGTTATTAACAACACCAGGTGTCACCACAACCTGAGCTACCTTTAGCTCCACTTTTGTGTCACGTCACGCGAAGACCCCAGAAACAGCACCACAGCCTGGCTGGTACTGAAAACCATCTGCTGCACTGTGGACCCCTCTTGGCCGAGCAGCCTCCACCCTCTGTGGAGCTGACCTGGCTGGCTCACCTGGAAAACGTGTTTTAAAAAAAACACTCATGTAAACACCTTTTAACTCCAAGATCTTACTTACTTTACATCAATGAACATGCAAAGGAAATAATGCTAGAAGCAGCCAGATGAACAGACAAGCTGATGTGCTGCTGTGGGTGACTTGACCGTCCCTAAAGCAAGGTCCCGAGTTACCTTGGAGCAGCTGCAAGCACTGAAAGCCTCAGGGAGCCAGGCCGCTGCCCAAAGCATGTATACCAAAAGTCTGCACGTAGCAACGGCGTCAGTTCTGCCCTAGACACATTTGTAGGGAAGAGCAACTTTGTTCAGCTTGGGCCTCGAGGTTGCAGAGGTGCTAGTGCTAGTCGCTGAGTCGTGTCCGACTCTTTTCGACCCCACGGACTGTAGCCCACCAGGCTCCTCTGTCCCTGGGACTCTCCAGGCAAGAATACTGGAGTGGGTTGCCACGTCCTCCTCCAGGGGATCTTCTCGACCCAGGGATCGAACCCAGGTCTCCTGCATTTCAGGTGGATTCTTTACAGTTTGAGCTACAGGGAACTTGGAGAGGACCATCTCCACAACTGTTCCTTCCTCGGAATTGAAGGAGAGAATGCAGGTTGAGGAGAGACGAGGCTGCAGCAGGGTCTGGCCTCCCAGCCTTGCTTGCACCTCTGTGACTGCAGGCCCGGAGAGTGGTTTGGCTAGCTGGGGACTTCATATACTCTAATGTCAAAGGCGATCTGGTTTGGGGGCCTGGGCCCTAACCATGCCTCCTCCTGTATCCCACTTCTAGCCCTGTGTGGTTGGCTTGCTTGTGTGAGGCAGGCACACCCAGGAATCAGACGTGAGGCTGGCTGCACCCTGCCCTTCAGGCTGGGGGACAGAGGCTTTCGGGAGGAGGCGCGTGATGGCATGGAAACCCAACAGCTCCTCAGAACCATCCTACCTAAATCTAGCCACACATTTCCTGACTTGGGAAAGTATTCCAGAAGGCCCAGGGGGTGGGACACAGGCTGAACAATGAACCATAATGACGTCTCTTCATGCTTTCACACTAAAGGTATATCCTGGTGTCACACTTCCTTCAGTAGGAGAAATCCCAGCCATAGAGTAGACTCCATATACTTTCCTACATCCGAGCCTACTATTTCCTGAAAAATATTCCTTCACACATGCACTGCTGCTGCTGCTAAGTCGCTTCAGTCGTGTCCAACTCTGTGCGACCCCATAGACGGCAGCCCACCAGGCTCCCCCGTCCCTGGGATTCTCCTGGGAACACTGGAGTGGGTTGCCATTTCCTTCTCCAGTGCATGAAAGTGAAGTCGCTCAGTCGCGTCGACTCCTTGCAACCCCATGGACTCCAGCCTACCAGGCTCCACCGTCCATGGGATTTTCCCGGCAAGAGTACTGGAGAGGGGTGCCATTGCCTTCTCCGACACATGCACTACTTGCTAATAATGAATAGCCAATAATGAAGCTAACAAATAGCCATTTGTCTGCAGAGAACTTCCCCTTGAGCAGCCTGCTTGGAGGAAAGCAGTGGGTGCTCAACAGGGGTTGATGTTGAACAAAGAGGGACTTAGGTTTAGGGCTCACTGAACACAGCTGCTTCAGGGTGAATGGAAGATCCTGAGTTCCAGCCCGTCCTCGGTCCACACAGCAGCATCTGGAGAGAAGCTGCAGGGGCGCTGCCACAACCCGCAGCCCTCATTTCTGTTCTGTTGAGGTCCTGGTCCTGGCAGGCAAGCAGGGGCCTGCCCAGGGAGGGGTGGGGGTTCGCAGCGAAACAATGCCCGCACCCTGGAGGAGCTGGACCAGGAGCTCCCTCGGACGCCTCCCAGAGCTGCCATTCCAAGGCCTCTCCGCGTGGACATGCCTGTGTGTGCGTCGCTCTCCCTCTAGTGACCTTACTGGGTCCAGCAGAGTCTACCACGTCTCTATCGCTGCGGAATTCCCTTTGCTGCCCTGCAACAAGGCAGCAGGAGGAGAGAACAGCTTTTTAGTGTCTTTAATTAGGCAACAGGAAAAAACACAGTCTGGCTGAAAATTACCACTTGAAGCTTGGCTAATGCCAAAAACAGCAGAACAGACTCCCTGTGCTCAGATAAGTGGGAGGCACTGATTCCAAGGACACACTTGAGGCTAGGGGAGCAACCAGACCTCCTACCCCATTCCTGGAAGACAGGGTGATTCTCAGCCACCCTCCGGCTTTTACAGCTACCTGCTATACATACCTGGACTCCCCTGGTGGCTCAGATGGTAAAGGATTCACCTGCAATGGAGGAGACTCGGGTTCAATTCCTGGGTGGGGAAGATTCCCCTGGAGAAGAGAATGGCTACCTACTCCAGTATTCTTGCCTGGATTCCATGGACAGAGGAGCCTGGTGGGCCATGGTCCATTGGGTCACAAAGAATTAGACATGACTGAAGTGACTGGGCATGCATGCCAGTATTCTCACCTGGAGAATTCCATGCACAGAGGAGTCTGGTGGACTGCAGTCCATGGGGTCACAGAGTCCACCACGACTGAGTGACTAACACATACATACATACCTATCCCCCAAACATACCTTTCTTTTTTTCTTAAGGAGATCTTTACTGTTGAAGATAGGTTAAAAAAAAAAAAGATCTCAACTCTGTTTAAAAAAGAAAAAAAAGGGTAGAATCAGATCTGGAAGTCATTGTGCTGACCGCAGACTTGCAACCCCAGGGTGGCATTTTTACAGCCACCATCCTGTCCCAAGCTGCAGGGCCCGGTTTCCTTTGCTGCTGGCGGAAGCCCTTGAATATGTCACAGCTGGCGTTTTAACCTGCTTTTAATTAGCGACCAGAATTTTAAGGTATTTTGGAGCTGCTTAGTAGGAATTAAGAAGCCACCCACTTCGTCAATAACCTTTAAGATTGCTAGCATCTTGCACTATAGAGATTCTTCACTGGCGAAGTGACTCTCCCCTGGCTTTCTCCCCCAAAGTTGCCACTGTATAAACCAGACGTACCTTTTTAGTAAAACTTCCCACTGATATTAACCTTCACACCCCCTTCAAGAGGGGAATTCTGGGGGTGTGGGTCCAGTTGACATTAGTGGCAAGTAGTTCAGCTGGCCCTGTATGGGCATAGAAGCATCATAGATGACCTCATTTTTCTGCTGCAATGACTTATGAGGACTCCTCATTGGATTTTGTTCCTTTTGCCTCAGAAAATAAGTAGCTGCTGAGAGAGACCACCTTTCCTCCAAGGCCATCATGGTACAGGGCATAGACAGAAACCCCAACTATCCTCCAAGTGAGGTTGACCTACCTCATCTTGTCTCCACCCTCCCATCTCCCCAGGGAGACACTGGCAGGTCTTCTGGAGCAGCCCCTAGTCCTAGGGGTTGGACAGAGCCAGGTTTGAGGGTCTCCAACCTCATTCTTCACAGGAGGACCCCTGCGGGACTGACTCCTTATGTTTCTCCAACTGGCCTTCTCAAGCTTTCTGAGCACGTGTTCCCTTGTGGAGGGGGAATGAGCATGAGTCCACAAGGATGCCTGTCATCTGAGACTCCACCCCCTGCCATGGCAAGTCAAACCCCAAGCGATGGTGGCCAGAGCTCCAGCAGGGATCTGCCTCCGGCACTCTCATCCAAACAAGCATCCTGGCTTCTGAAGGATTCAACAGATGACCATATTAGGGCTTGGTTCTCAAAAATCCTGAAGCACAGCTGCCAAGTACCCAGTGAAAGTCAAGAAGATCTTGTATGTGCCACCCACCGCCTCACTGCCCACCCCATGGAGCACAGTACAAGCCAGAAGATTTTTGTTATGAAGGACAGGAAAGGCCAAATGGTTGATAACGTCCAGAGATGCCGGTTTTATTTCTTACTAGGTGATTGCATTTCAGGCTGGTAACAGTAAGAGTAATGACCAACTCAACTTGTCCCTCTGAACTACAAATGAACAATCCCACTCAGCAAGAAGCAATGCTGTCAACAGCTAATTGGAAGGGGCTGGGTTTTCCGAATAAACGGTTTTGGTTGGCTGTGAGTGGAGACAGAGGTGAGGCCTGAGATGATCCAAAAGGCCCTGACACCTGATTGAGATAGGCTGAAACCCAGGGAAGCCTTCTACCCCAAATCCTAAGAGCACAGCTGCTAGTTTCCTTTCTGTGGTCAGTTCAGCCCAAAGGAGGAGCTGAGCTGGGCTCAGCAGAGCCAACACAGGGCCCATTTTTAGCTGACCTGTTCTCAGCCTGCACTCCCTAGGGCACAGCCCTTTCTGCAGGTTCTTAGGAAAAAGCTAGGCTTCTGGCAATTGCTTGCCTCTTTTTAAAAGTTCTGCTTTGAGAAGGAAAGGAAACGCAGGGGTAACCAAGGGTGGGCAGAGGCTCCAGGGGCCCCAGGCCCGGAGCCACAGGGCGCTGGGGGCACGGTGCTCTTCTGGCAATGCAGGTCCACCGCCTCTTCTTGGGAAGATGGCCAAAGGGGAGAACTTACCAACAACATTCTAAGATGGGAGGGGCTGTCCATTTGAGAAGGCAGAAACTGGGGGAAGGTCAAGATCAAGGGAGAAAGAGCTCGAAGGAAGGAAGAAGCAGCTCTTTCTTATCACATGGGAGGTGCTCCATTAAAGTAAGCAAATACTACGTGAACCATTACTGTAGCTACTCTTTCTCATCAGAAAAGAACACAAGTTACCTTTGAGAGCTGCAGCTCCTCCCCTGCCCAAGATACCGACTGACAAGCTGGTGTTCTTCTCCTCAGGTCAAGACAGACCAAGTCACTGAGGAAAGGCTGTCCTGGCGGGCAGAAGTTCTGCGCCAAGACTTCGGGGGCCACGCCCCCGACCGGCTCCACCTGAGCGCCCGTGTTGTCTCTGAGCCGCTGGGGCTCTGCGCATGCGCTCTAGCACCCGCGGCAGAGCCGGCGCACCCAAGGTCTGTGCCCACTCGGCGTTAGAACAGCCGGGGGCGCGCAAAAATACCTCACCCAGAGCTAGCGACCAAGAGCACGCTGCAGCCCCCATCCTGGACGGTTACGCCAGCCCCATGAATCCCCGAACAGAGTCTCCAAACACGGTGGTTTCTTCTGCTGCTGGAGAGTATGCGCACCCTAGGGTGCTAGCTGAGGAGTTAATGCAGAGAACAAGGCACCACAGAGAGGTTGGACACTTGGGTTGTGTGATTCGGAACACGCTGGAAGAGTCCAAGGGTGACGGGAAGGGAGGAGGGGGAGGAGAAGAATGAGTTTTAAATAAGGTCCCGGGAAGCTGGGGCCCCACTAGATGGGCTCTGGTTTGAGCTTTTCTGCTAGGAAGTCATTCACAAAGGCCTCCACAATGGCGGGGGTGATCTCCTCCACGTCCATCACGTACTTGGCCCGGGCTGACATGTCCAGAATGGTGAGCAAAGGGGCAGCCTCGGGCAGGTTGGTGTAATCTCGCAGGGAGTCAGTCATGTCATCCTGGAAGTCACCAGAGGGAAAGAAAACCAATGAGTTGTCAAGAAAGAGGGCAGAGAATCCCCTGGGCCCAGACTCCCCAGACACCATAGAGTGGAACCCCACCCCACCATCCTGGAGAGCCGTGGCCTCCAGGCAAAATAGGCTCTCAGAACTGGGAGCAGGGAGGAGGGGATCAGGGGACCCTGCCCTACCAGGGCGAGGGGGAGCTGGTTCATCAAATTCACTCTCTGCATCAGCTCAAAGCCCAGGTAAGTCATCTTGCTTTATAGCATGAAAGCAACTTTAACTTGTAAAAATGGGATGTCTTTTGATTACTTACTTTTGCAACCCACTCTCAATTATCTGCAGCCCCACTGTGGGCAGAGGGCTATCTGGACTTCAGCTTCCAAATGTTTTTAACAAAACAGCTCAGTCCCCCAACTCCCCACCCCCACAGCTGCAGGGGGCAGGCAGGAGTTGCACAACCAGTTCAGAAGCCCAGGCCTCTGAAGTACTACTGAGGTTTTACACCATCACTATAGTAATTGTAGGTTCCCAGTGACTGTCCTGAGAGATTTCTCTAGTATGAGGTGTACCTTTAGTAAATATAAAGGCAAACAGAAATCCAAAGACAAGGAGAAAGATTTGTAAGGTGGTAGCCATCTGAGATTGGGCTTCCCAGGTGGCTTAGTGTTAAAGAATCCACCTGCCAATGCTGGAGACCTGGGTTCAATCCCTGAGTCAGGAAGGTCCCCTGGAGAAAGGAATGGCAAACGAGTCCAGTATTCTTGCCTGGAAAATCCCATGGACAGAGAAGCCTAGCAGGCTATAATCCCTGAGGATGCAAAGAGTTGAATAGGGTTGAGCATGCATACACACAGCCATCTGAGGTTACTTTTCATGCTGCTGCTAACAGGAAATGGACGCTCTATACCCATCCCCAGGTTGTTCCACTATAAAATGTGCAAAATTCTCCACTGAATGAGAATACCTGCAGAAAAAGAGCTCATAGTATTCCGGGCCTTAAAGGCTGGCAAGCAGTTTCCGAGACAAAAAACGTTTCTTTCTAAAGGGGCAATTTCTTAGGAAAGATAAGTGATCATCTTTTTTTCTTCCACCCAACAAACAGCACACACTTCCCAGCAATGCCGGGTGATTCAGCATCTCTCGCAGTGTCCACCCAATTCAGGCGCTCCATTTGGGTTAATAAACAATCTTCATGATAAACAGAGGGGAGACACCTGGACAAATCCCATCCATCCAATTCCCATTAGAAAGCCAAGCTCAGTGCCTGCTGCCTCCCCTCCCTCTGAGCAAACATGGGGAGATGAATTTTAATGTCTGTTAAGGCTCAGAAAGGGACAACTTCTGTCTGTGGGTGAGGATGGGATCAAGACAAAGGCCCCAGCCCCAGGCTGACTGCGGAGGGCTGGAGTCCTGGGCTCCGAGGCACCCAGTTGGTGCCTGATGGTTCCAGCGCCCTGTGTCCACTTCCTTTCCCACTGTCTTGCTTCTGAGGTTAGAAAACTGGCCAAGAGAGTTGCCGAGGCCAGGAGCCCGGGTTCAGGGCAGAGAAGGTCAGGTTGAAGGTGGGGAGCTGGAGTAGTGGATGCCCCTATGCCCCTGAGCCTCTGCCTAACATCCTGGTCCAGGCTGGGCCAGCCCTGTACGGGACCCTGTGGACAGAGGTAGTGAGAGCTTGTTTCCACATTCACTCCTGATCTCACAGTCACTCCTCTCTCTGCCACCTACTTAATGCGAGGCTTTGGCAAGAAACCTCTCAGAAGCCAGGTCTCATAAATCCTATAAAAGGGATTCCATAATGGCTCACATGGGGCTCCGGGAGAGTGAGCCAGCCTGGGCGCACAGCCCTGCCAGGCCGGCCTCGCAGCAGCCTTACCCTCTCCCAACCTCACTTTCCTCATCTGTGAACCCCTAAGGAGGGGTAGGTGACAAGCAAGTGGGTGGTGCAGGTGAGGCACCTGGCCTGGCTGGGCCTATAGGAAACCTACCAGCGCTCCTTTTCGGCCTCGTTTCTAGGGCGGCCGCTGGAGCCCTGCAGCCCCGCCTCCACCCCCGGCTCAGCCCTTTCCCTCTCCTGAGCCCATCTTTTCTCTCCAAGCCGCTGTTCTGGTCGAAGGGGTTAGAGTTTAATACATTCAGCGCGGCTTCCATTTGTGCTTTGTGTGGAGTGGGCTGTGTAGCCCAAGGCAGGGCCCTGTGAACCGTCTTTGTTCCCTCCACCCCACGGCTGGGCAGGGTGACTCCAGCTGTCTTCCAGGGGCCCACCGGGCAGCGGCGGCTATTGAGGTGATGAATGGGTGGTTCAGGGTGTCTGGCCGCCCCTGGGATCCAAACACAGCGTGAAATGAGCACGGGGCTCGGACCAACTAGAGGTACAGATGGGAGCAAGGAGGGCGGGTGGGGGAGGGGGGCCCGCTGGCTTCAAAATGTGTGTCTGTCAATAACTGACTGAGGCCAGTGCCTGGGTGGGGAGAGGCAGCTGCGCATGCGTGGAGGGTGGCTCTGGGGTGGGGAACCGAGGGGGCGTGGCTGCGCAACCTGCGCAATCTCAGATTCCGCGTCTGCGGGGACCCAGGCTCCCCTACCTTAGGAGCCACTCCCCTACCAGGTGGAGGCCTTCTAGGGACAGGCCTGGGGTGGAAGAGGCAGGGACGCTAGGAACGTCAGCATTCTCCCTGGGCGGAGGGGTAACTGCAGCCGGATCCCCATCAGCGATGGGAAAAGGCCCCTTGGGCGGCTGGGTGTTGTTGGACTAACCAAACAGTCTCTTTGTAAAGCATCAAGAGCCTGGCTGGGACCCAGCCCGGAAGGAGTAAGTGCTGACCACTATCTTTGTGGCTCCCTCGCAGCCGGGGTGGGAGCAGTCTGGGTGCAAGTGGGAGCTTCTGTTCTAGGAGGGCCCCCTGCTGCCCGGGGACTGCTGGGTAAGATGGGAAGAAGGAGGCGGCAGGGGCCGGAACTGGTTTTCCTTGACTGATGACACCTTTTCATGCTCCATTTGTCTGTGGGCTCTTGTAGAAGCACCGTCACCCCAGAACCCCAGGCCCCTTCAGACATCCCCAGGGGCTACATCACTCGTGTTCTAAAGGTCGGCCAGCGGAGCCAGCCCGGGGGGCCCCGGCGGCACTCACCTCCCCCGCCACAAAGAACAGGAGCGGCGCCTCCTCGTCTTTGGCTTTGTACTTGGCAATGATCTTCTCAGCTATTGGCTGGATCAGCTGCTTGGCCGCCTCCGACTCTCCGTCATCCTCAGAATCTGTGACAAGGGAGAGAAAGACACAAAGAAGCACTGGCTTGTCAATCAGATGGACTGGTGCCCAGGTCCAGGCCCGACGCGCCCATCTGGGCGGCCCCTGAATGGAAGCAAAGCCTCCCCTGGGACACCGACCTCGCCTCCTGGATGCACGAGGGTGTGTCCCCAGGCACAGGCCAGGTTCCTCACTGCTCTCGCAGGCAAGCTGTTCTGCATCATGCCCCCAGGAAGAACTAACTTCACCAGCTAGCACTAATGCCCAGGCAAGCGAAATCCTGTTCACTGAACTACTCACAAACGCACCCTGGAAGCTGAGCCTCTCCTAAGCCAGAACCTGAGGCGCTGGTGGTTCTCTCTCTATCACAGAATGAGATGCTCTGTCCTTGGATCCCTGACTCCCTAATGGAAATGGGAGAAGTGGTGGTGGTGGTGGGTCGGGACTGCGTTCTGATCATCAGCTTCAGTGGCAGCTGGAAGGCACCAGGGCACTGACATGCCAGCTTCATAGCTGGCAGCGGGACTTGCCTGGGAGGGGACAGGCTGACTGTAGGAAGAACCCCCAGCCAGGCTCCCAGAACCCCCTTTGGGCATCTCTTGCTTCCAGTGAACTAGCGTGGGAGCACCTCATCCCTGCTGAACCCCAAAACCGAGAGCCAGTGCAAAGCAGGGGAGGGGGGGACAGGTGCCTGCAGAGGACCTTCACCCAGAAGTCCTCCCAGGAGGCCCAGTGTGCAGGCTCAGCCCCATACACTCTAGATTCACCTCTGATTAGCTTGGTGATGCTGGAAACTTGCTTTGCTTCCCTGGGACCCTGTTTCCACATCTACAGATGGCCAGTGACATTCCTAATTGTCTCTCATTCATAAAAGCTTCCCAGGCCCCAGGCTGGGGGCATGTGAGCCTGCGGCAGGCAGTAAAGACCCAAGGGGAATGGGTCCCCAAGGCCATCCTTCCCAGGGCCACTGTCCTCCAAGTACAAGGCCAGCCTGCAAGCCAGGATTCCCTCCCCACCTGGGGGCCCCCAAACCAGACTTCTAGAGAATGGGGGTTGGATGCTACACACATTCTCCAGCCCTCTCACTACAGGCGGCAGCAGCTCAGCCATGATCCGGGTACCCAGACTTAAGTTGGAACCAAGCAATGAGACCTAAGGCAGAGGGTGAGATGGCCCTTGGCCAGCAGTTACTCCGTTTGCAGAAGGAACCAGGGGTCACCCTACGGGCCTGCCGGGAACCTGCCGCAGGTATTCCTGTGTCTTCCTGCAGGGCAGACCCATCACACACTGAGCACGAGAGGGAGAGGCAGGGAGACAGAGGGGTTCTCAGCCCCAGAGATGCCACCCTGGGGCAGCTCCTCAGAGCACAGGAGAGCAGCAGCAGCAGCAACTGGGGGGGAGCCCTGGCCTGAGGGGCCCCACCCCACCCCCACCCCCCGCAGCTGCTGCGCCAGCAGCCCCGCCTCCAACAATGGGTCTGTTCATCAGCGGGCCGAGGGCTTCCTCCCGGCCTGACCTCTTCTTCCCAGCTGGTGGCCGGGAGCAGCTAGAAGGAAAGCAGAGCAGCAACTCCCTGCACAGCCGCCACAGGGGAGAAGCATGAATAAATCACCAGGGTCAGAAGCACGGCAGCCAGAGACAAAGACCCAGGCTCTGCGCTGCTGGCAACTGAAAGAAGCTGCAGGGACAGACCCCCCTGGCCCCCTAGTGAGCTCTGCCCATTGTGTCCCACCTGGGGCCCTCAGCTGAGCTTCCTACCTACAAACAGGACGAGGCAAGGGCCCTCGTTGAGCTGCACAGCATTGGAGTCGGAGAGCTCCAGCACGGGCTTGGGGTGCCACGGGAAGCCCCTGCATTCCTCATCGTTCAGCACCTCCACCCGCCCCTGCCGCGTGATCACCTCCCCCTGCGGGTCCAGCACGATGAGGGTGGGGATGCCTGCAAGAGAAAGAGAGAGAGAGCTTGGGACAGCCCCCCTGGACATGGTTTAGTCCTCGAGTAGAATCTGGGCTCCACCTCTGAAGAGCCATGGAACCCCCCTGGGTCTGCAGGGGACTTCTCCACAGAACCCCAAGCAAGTCACCTCCTGCCTCTGGACCTCAGACCCTCCGCTGCCATGTGGTAAACACACTGCAGTTCCCAACTTATCCCACTATGGAAGGATCAACGAGGCTATGCATTTAAGAACTTCAGCCCTGGGTATCAGTACATAGAAGAAAAATGAGAAAGCCTAGAGAGGTTGGATGGAGAAGGCAACGGCACCCCACTCCAGTACTCTTGCCTGGAAAATCCCATGGACAGAGGAGCCTGGTAGGCTGCAGTCCATGGGGTCCGCAGAGTCAGACAAGACTGAGCAACTTCACTTTCACTTTTCACTTTCATGCATTGGAGAAGGAAATGGCAACCCACTCCAGTATTCTTGCCTGGCGAATCCCAGGGATGGCAGAGCCTGGTGGGCTGCCATCTATGGGGTCGCACAGAGTCGGACACGACTGAAGCGACTTAGCAGCAGCAGAGAGGTTGGATGGCATCATCAACTCAATGGACATGAGCTTGAGCAAATTCCGGGAGATACTGAAGGACAGGGAAACCTGGTGTGCTGCAGCCCATGAGGTCACAAACAGTCAGACACAACTGAGCAACAACATGAGGTCCCCAAGAAACAGGAGCTGCTCTCCTGCCTGCAGAAGTCTCAACCTCAGCAGGTGGTGTGAATACATACTCCCCTGCAGCGCACACGCAAGGGTGTATAGACCAGCACAGATCACAGCAGGAGGGCCCCCCCCAGGGGGAGCACAAGGGGCCTGTGGGGGGAGGAGCCTGGGGCAGCGAACGGGAGACGACAGCTGGCCACCATCACCAGCCCCGCTGCCTGGGACGGTTCCAGTGCCCGCTCTGAGGGGGACAGTCCCTGGAGGGAACATACTGGCAGTGCTGCCGCCCTCACATTGGAGTCCTGGGCTGGGGTCAGAGATGCAACACCCAGCTCCCCACAAACCACAGTCTCCCTCCAACCATAAAGCCTCAAACGGAAAAATCAGAGGTGACCCTTTCTGCGTTACAGGGGGGCGTGGGTTTTCCAGCTCCCTGCTCCATGCGCCCCACTCTCTGCTGCTTCTCCTCCAGCCAGGGACTTCAGCCCATGGAGGTAGCCTCAGCCTTGACCTCTGAGGACACTTGTCTCCCCACTGGTCCCTCCCCTCCTTGCACTAACCAGCCACCTCCCCACTGGAGCTGACCGGAGCTAGATGGGCCAGGGAAAGCCAGAGCAATTTAATATTTATAGATTATACAGCTTTGAGTCAGTAGTTTGCTTCACTGACATTTTACCTCTCTGTGGGGGGTGGCGGGGGGAGGGATGCTGAGGTACCAGAAACACAGCCGTGGTGTTTTGTAACCTGTGCGGTGGCCAGGGTGGCAGGCATGCAGGGGTGGGCCTACCTTCAAAAGGAAAAAGGAGCGCATTATGTTCACACCTATGAGGAGGAGAGGCTTGGCATGTTGGGGAGCAGGTCCAGAGAGAAGCAGCCTCTGGGGACTGCCTTTCCCACCACACACATCACATACAAATGCACGTGGCCAGAGCCGGTGCTTTGGAGGGCTTTTAAGATGCGCCCAGAGCACAATAGACAAGGGGCATCTTCAGCCTCATCTCATATCTGCTCGGCATCTCCCAGAGACCTGGGGTTCACATCAGGGGTCTCCCCATCCCAGACAGGGCTGGGCTTGAGTCAGCGGCTTGTAGAGGCCTGGGGCTGGGGCCCATGGCATGAAGGGCCAGCCAGCTGCAGACGAACACCTCCCAGTGCCATGCCCCATCTCAAAATTGCTTTGGCAAAGTTGTTTAATCAGTTTCTGAAATTGGGCAATTTCTAGTGTTGGGTTAAACCAGGGCCCTGCCCACTGCTATGATTAGACACAGCAGCAGGCTTGTTTGCAGCCCAGACGTGGGATGCTGAGTTGGTCTGTGGCGGGCAGGCAGGCACAGAGGATGGAGAAGGGAGGGAAAGTAAAATCCAAAGGCAGAGGGGCCTGCTTCCTGGTTTGGGGCTTTGGTTTCTCCAGGTGACTAATGGGCTTCTTTGTTACCATGGCTAAGGCCTGTCTCCAGTCCTTGCCGGTGGTGGGGGAGGCACCAGGACAGCAAGGCAGGGACTCGAGCCCCCAGGTAACTACTGGGGGTTTCTCAGCCGATTCCGTGGAGGGACAGCTTCCCTGGACCCTCCCCACCCCTTCCCAAAAGCCATGCAAAAGCAAAGGCCCCTTGTATTTGGTGCTTTAAGCCCAAGATGACAAGGTTAGGTTGACTGTGGAGACTTGGTATAGTGAACACAGATTTCAATCCAGAGAAGCCCACTTCTAGCACATGGACTGGGAAAAAGAATTGACAAGCACCAGTCGCTTTCCCATCACTGACCAGATCTTGGGTTAGTTTGGCCCCAGAGCCCTAAGTGTGTACGCCTCTCTGGGGATGAACCAGCCAGAAGGAAGCTCAGTCTTGCAGCATCTGCTCAGTGCTCCACCCAGTGTGGGGACCTCACCCTGGGATGTAAGACTATCCTCCTTCTGCCAGTGGTCAAGTTGCCTACCCAAGGTCATCTGCCCAGTAAGTGACCAAGTTGGGACAGGAAGCCTGGTCTGCTTGTTGGCAAACTGCTGCTCTTTCTACCAGGCCAATCTGCTGGCGGGGACTCTCACAGCT
This sequence comes from Capra hircus, assembly GCF_001704415.2. Taxonomy (NCBI): domain Eukaryota; kingdom Metazoa; phylum Chordata; class Mammalia; order Artiodactyla; family Bovidae; genus Capra; species Capra hircus. Next base: position 21,845,763 of record NC_030826.1, on the reverse strand, counting down.
CCATGGGTTGGAAGGCGGTCATCCCCAAGGAGGAGCTGGGCAGGGCAGGGCACACTCCTGCATCCATACCTTCTGCACCACCCATTCCCTCCTCCCTGAGGCTGTGGGAGAAGGAAGCTGAGATATGATCACCTCTCCCTTTTCTCTCCCATTCACCCACTTCCCCATCCAGCCCATCCTGCCTTCCCTGTTCCCCCGGCCCCTGAAGCAGGTTCCCCAAAGCAGAGACTTCCAAGGAGAAAATAGGGCAGAGCCTCTAATGGGAAACTTAAAGGGAACGGAAAATTTCTAATCGACATCTTTGTACAAAGTAACTTCCACACCAGCAAAGGGCTTCTCTGAAGGGAATGAAAAGGGAACAGTTCGTCTCTGCTTCTCTTGAACTTGTCGTTTCCCATCTGGGACAGTGCGGGGGGTGGGGGTGGGGGCGGCAGGACTACAGTGAGGGTTCCAAGGAAGATGCAGGCAAGTCATTTAATTGTTCAGAGCCTCATTTATACACCGTCAAATGGGGGTAGTGGGAGTTTCCTATCTTACTTGGGTGTAGGAAGGAGTAAAAAGATGACAAGTAGAAAATGCTTTTGAGCAGGATATCTGGCACAAAGTACTCCATATATATCAGCTCTCATCATAACTAAGTCCATTAGTATTAGTATCAGTATTATTAGTCAGCCCTAGGTTGGTCATTTGGCTCTTGAGAAGGGATAGAAGACTGGTGCCGAGGACTTCACTGGTGGTCCAGTGGTTATGATTCCACACTTTCACTGTCAGGGCCCAGGTTCAGTCCCTGGCTGAGGAACTAAGATTCTGCAAGCTGTGCAGCATGGCCAAAAAATAAATAAATTAAAAAAGAAAAAGGAGAAGACCTGCTTTAGTGATATAAATGGGAACCTCCACGGTGGCTGGAGGGAGTTTGCTCAAGAAACAGAAGACAGAGGTGAAATCAACACCATACGGCGTGATGCTGCCACATCTACAGATGGCGTTCTCTTATGAGCACCACCCCAAGCTCAACCTCTGGGCGCAGAACACATAGTCTCCACTCCTAGAGAGGGCTTCGGCCCCAGGCGCCTCCCTGGGGAGCTCGGGTAGACCATGCCAGAGCCTCCGAATCCCCTTCACCATCTCCCTGAAAACCTAGAGAAGAAAGAAAAGGCCTAAGGAGCTGGCTCCATGCTGTTTCCTCTTGGGAGAAGCCAATTTGTGCGTATGCAAAACAATCTCAAAGTCGCACGTACTGAGACTGTCCTGCTGTTGCGTTTGGTTGCTTTTCTATCACCAAAGAAAGGGAGTTTCAAAGGAGGTGGTGGGTCTGAGGGCAGCGCCGTTGGCGGGTGGGAGAGGAGCTGGGCAGGGCTGTTTCTCTGCTTCTAGATGACCGTGCGATCACAAAGATTGCTGGGACTGGGGAAGAGAAAGGCAAGGAAAAGCAGGCCCCAGGACAGGATAGAGCAGGTTAGGGCACATGGCAGGACAAAAGGTTACATGATCACGGCAATACATGGTCATCATGAAGACTGCAGCAGGATGGGAAATGTTTGTAATATGTGGTTAAATCGAAAATACAGAATACACAGTGCTATGTGTACAATTACAACTGTGCAGAAATATGCTTGTAGACAAAGACCAAAAGGGACTCAGAAAAGTGAAAACAGTTGTGTGAGGAAGGCAGGAATGCGGGTGAAATAGATATACATTTTTCTTAAACTGTCTTATGATAAATTCATTCAAGTTAAATAAAAGTCAAATAAGAACTGAAGGGCAGTAGGGGTGGGATGACAAATGCAGACCATGCTTTGGCCACGCCCACCACCCATTCCTTTCATCACATCCCTCTTCTCTCTCCTGCTCCCTGAAATCTCCCCCTGCTGGAGAGCTAATAAGGAAAGGAAGAAGGCAGCTAGTTTGGGAGGTGAAGCTCAGAAAAACCCAAGGGAGGTCAAAGGGATTAGGCTCACTTGAACTTGGCTGGAAGGCCCATGTGGCCACGTCAGGAGGCACAAAGAAGACTTTATTTTTTGGCCCCACCACAAGGCAGGCAGGATCTTAGTTCCCCAACTAGGGATCAAACCCATGCCCTCTACAGTGAAAATGCAGAATCTTAACCACTGGACTGCCAGGGAAGTCCCGAAGAAGACATTTAAAATGGCAGCATTCTTAGGGAAAAACCAGAAACAACCAAATATCCACCGACAGTGAAACTGATAAACAGATAAACAGGCTGTAGTACAACAGAGCACTTCATGGCACTGAAATAAACCAGATGTAAATATCAACAGGGATAAATCTCAAAAACATAATGTTTAGTGAGAAAAGCAAGCTGCAGAACGCTATTACAGCATGTCAGCACTTAAGTACACTTCTACAAACACAGCCAGCATGACGTTACATTACTCATGGATTCACAGCCACAGAGCAAGGATTTGAAGGAGACTCAGACTGAATGGGTGGTAGGGTCACTCCTGGGCACCCCTAGCACCCCAGGGAGAAGGAAGGGGCTCCGGGGAGGAGTGGAGGGAACCCAGCTTGGTGTGTGTTTAATGCTCCCATTCATTTCTATACTAAATATTGGAAACAAAGGTGTCAGTTCTAGGTGGTGGCCACACGGGTGTTTGTTATATTATTCTTTGTCCTTTCCTGGCTTTTCTTTTTTTATGTTCTCAAAATGAAACAAGATGAGCAGAGGAGAGCACTGAGGCAGCCCCCAGCCACCCTCCCCAGGCCCAGGGGGCAGCTCCAGACAGCCTGCACCAGCCCTTTAAATCCTGAGACTTGCCTACAAATACAGCAGTGTCAGCCCCTTCCCCACCAGGGAATGGGGACTGCCCTGGTGGCTCAGTGGTAAAGAATCTGCCTGCCGATGCAGGAGATGTGGGTTCGATCCCTGACCAGGAAAGATCCCACGTGCCACAGATCAACTAAGCCTGTGCACCACAACTATTGAGCCTGTGCTCTAGAGCCCACACGCTGCAACTCCTGAGACTGTGTGCTGCAAGTGCTGACGCCCGAGTACCCTAGAGCCCGTGCTCTGCAACAGGAGAAGCCACCGCAAGGAGAAGCCTGCTCGCTGCTACGAAGAGCCCCCACTCGCCGCAACTAGAGAAAAGCCTGCGAGGCAGCGGAGACCCAGCACAGCCACACATTAAATAAATAATACAGAAGAAAACCACTACAGCTGAATGTTTCATTTCTATAGAAAATAGACACTGCCTCACACCCATTTTTTGAAAAGGGGCTTAGAAGGGAGAGAGAGAGAAGGGCAGGGAGTGGATGAGGAAGGTGGGGAAAAGGAAAAAGGAGAGGAAAGCTACAGGATGAGGGTAAGGAACAAGAGGGCAGGAGAGAAACAAAAGAAAAACAGGTGCTGGGAGAGCGAGGGCCTCACAGCAGTGCCTCCAGGGCTTTCTCGGGCCCTGTCCGCTGGCTCCAAAGGGGGAAGGGGAGGGGAGACAACAAAGCCAGTGAGGGCCCCTAACAGGAGAGAAGGCGCTCTGAGCCTCCCTGCAGAGAACATGGTGTTCTCAACAGCCAGCGTTAGACAATGGCTAACGCGATTTGCCTTTCTCGCCAAGTGTGTCCAAACCCTTTCCTTAGAAACGCATTTGTCAACAGCTTATAGGGCTACAAATTCCCTGGTCTGCACAAAATTCTGGGAGGAGGGAAGCCAACCCCGCTGCTCCCCAATGCAAAGGAAGCGGGTGGAGGCCACATGCCAGGCCCTGGTGAACTCAGGCAGCTGGAGCTGAGGCTAGAGCACTCGCGGGAACAGCACCCAGCCCAGAAGATGCCTCCTCAAGTCCCAGACCCTCCCCACACCACCTGGATGGACACCTGAATGAAGTGGCAGCATCTTATGCAAGGCCTCCTTGGGATGCTGGGGGACGCTCAGAAGCCAGGGGTGCTCTGAGCCCAGCTCCCAAGGTGCCCAGAGGATTCTGGGTTCTCCTTCACAGTCTGAGCCTGTCCAGGTGACACAGGGGAGCTCAGCCCTCATGGGCCTCAATATACAAAGTGACAATCCGACCAATTCATCTGTGCACTGCCAGGCACGAAGACAGGCCAGGTGGAGGGGGTTCTGCTTGGGTGCAGGCAGTGGAAGATACCTGACTCCACGCTGTGAAAGAACCCTCATCAAGACGTCCAGGAGGACACAGCAAGTGGGGTGAGAGCTGAGGACAGAGTCAAGCAGGGAGCACGAGCTCTCCCAGATAGAGATCTGCTGAACCAGACAGGCAGCGGGAACCTCCAAGGACTCAGTGCGTGCATGGAGTGTATGGTATGGATTGTGCACATTGTGATACTGTAACATAATAAGGCGTGTATATCTGGCCTTCACCCCCAGTTCCTGGCACAGAGCTCCTAAAACTCTTATGATTTCCTGAATGAAAAGGGTGATAGGAACATCTCTTGTTATAATATTTGGTCTTAGTCCCAGATCCTGACACAAGAGTTTCCAAGACCCTTCCAATCGAAGGAGTAAAAGCCTCTTTTGGGATGCTAAGATGATGGGTGTGGGTCACCAGAGAGACGTGGTTAGAAGGTTGGAATTTTAAGATCCACCCCCGGACCTCAACATCTGGGAAAGGGAGAAGAGCTGGAGGTTGAGTGAATCACTGATGGCCAGTGATTTAAGCACTCATGCCTACATAGTGAGACCTCCATAAAGGCCCCTCAGTGATGGGGTGCAGAGAGCTTCCAGGTCGGTGAAGAGTGGAGGTGCTGGGAGGGTGAGGCACCTGGAGAGGACATGGGAGCTGTAATGCAGCAAGAAAGAAGAAAGGAGATGGGCAGACGCACAGACATTCCAAGTTACAGACCTGATGATGTAACAGATGGCTTCATGGCGGAGAGGAGGGAGACAGGGAGTTCAGGATTCCACACTCCCACTAAAGCAGGTCTGCTAAGAGAGAGACACGCACCCAGGGTCGGGGGGTAGTCTGGGCCAAGGGAGATGCCAACAGGGAGGAAAGTGATGGCCCTGGGACCTCAGGTCCCCAGCCAATCACCCCTCCACATCTCCGTTACTCTGTTTGTGGGCCAGCCTGTGCAAGGGTGCAAAGGCATTTTCTCAGTAACCCCACCCCCAAGACCCCTAGAATAAGTCATGGATTTTCTCTTCTATATATCTATATGAAGTAGAGAAGTAGATCTATATTTTAATCTTGTATTTTGGTAGTCAAAGGCGGTAGAATGTTGACTGGTAAGATCACAGGAAGATGCAGCATAAGAATTCACTAACAACATGTGCTTCTACTAAGCTACTGGACCCTTAATGTTCAGGGGTCCCCAAAAATGTCATGAAGCTAAAGTGACCCTGTGAGGCTGGAGCTAGACACGGGGATGCAGAGGCTGCCTGCATCCTCTCGGGTCCACTGACCCTGGAGCCCGAGGGAGTGGCCTCTCTCTCCCCACAGGCAGGAGAGAGGCCTGTCACGAGCCACAGCCTGAGGCCTGGCTGCAGTGGGAGCACAATGAACTCATTAGAAATCCCAGGGGATAACATGCCCCAGGGGATAATGAGACTCTTGAGAGTCCCTGGAACTGCAAGGAGAGCAAACCAGTTGATCCTGAAGGAAATCAACCCTGAATATTCATTGGAAGGACTGATGCTGAAGCTCCAATACTTTGGCCACCTGATGCGAAGAGCCAATTCATTAGAAAAGACCCTGATGCTGGGAAAGATTGAAGGCAAAAGGAGAAGAGGGTGGCAGAGGACCGGATGGTTAGACAGCATAACTAACTCAATGGACATGAACTTGGGCAAACTCCAGAAGATAGTGGAGGACAGGGAAGCCTGGTGTGCTGCAGTCCCTGGGGTTGCAAAGAGTTGGATATGACTGATCGACTGAACAATGACAAATAATATGCCTCTGGGATTTCTCTTCCAGTCTAGCCTAAATGTCACTACTGCACTGATTTTCCTTCAATTAAAATTTTCCAAAAGCTCCAAAGTCCAAAGGACCACGTTCAAGGACCACAGACTGGTGCTCACCAGCCTAATCACTCAGTCTCCCTATAGTACACCATGGACATCTTGCTCTGGCCTTTGGCCTGGAATGTCCCAAATCCTCTACCTAAATCCTGGACATTCTGTAAGGCCCTGCTTGAGAGTCACCTCCTCCAGGAAACCTTCCTGGCTCAAGAGTCCCAAGCCAGAGTCTCCTGTGAATTTGGATTATTCCATTGTGCAGCCCTCCATTAAACACTGCCTTGAGAAGGATCCTGTGAGGCTCTTTCACATTCTTGTCTCACTGTGCTTTAGTGCATTTCTGGCTAGATAGGGCCAGAGGTGGACAGATCAGGGTGAACCAGCAGTGTCAGACAGGCTGCTTACAGGAACGAATCCTAAGGCCCAGCCAAAGAGGTCAACGATCAAGTGAGCAGTCAGCACAAAACGCTCTACCAGGGGGAGAACCCAAGAGTGAGGAAGGAGGAGGTGGGGAGCTGGGAAAGCAGGCAAGTCCAAGCTGAAGACAGACTGCTGCAGACAGCAGGGCAAGCCCTCCACGGAGCCAGCAGACAAGGAGCAGTGGGACGGGCCAGTGCAGAGCTGGGTTCTTTTGTGTGGTTGCCCGGCTGCTGCTTGCCTGGGCACAGGGCCTCTCCAGATCAGCTTTCTGATCCTCAGATGAGGGCTCCTTGAAGTCTGGGAACCACATATGTGCTTATCCACACACTGCCAGGCCTTAAGAGGCTGAGCCAAGTGAATGCATCTCTGAAAATGCTCCTTTCTCTTCCTGCTCATTTGTGGTCACCCGCGTGCTGGCTGTCTGGACCACACCTAACAACCAGGGCTCTGACCGCTGTTCTATTTGTATGTTGACAGCTAGAGGAGTCGAAAGGAGAGTTCCCTTCTCTGCTCTTGGAAGGCAGATAGAAAACAATCAATTTTTTCATGCCCTGCCAACATCTGATGGAAGGGCACCTTCCAGCCTCAGTTGTGTGTCTAAAACTAGCATGGAATCTCACAGGCCTTGTGATCTCTCCTTAAGGAGACTGCTATTCTGTGTCTCCTCCACTACCAAGGGCCCCAAGAAGCATCTCATGGAGCTAAGGGAGAGGAGAGACCCCCACCCTCAAACTGGCTGTGCATGATATAGGCCATCCTTTGGTAATTTATTACTTTCAGGTGATCTCAGGGCCTTAGTATTGACCACAAAGAATAGGATCTGCACCTCACTGGCCTCTGCATCCAAGAAAGGGCAACTCCTTTCCTCAGAGAAGAAAAAGCTTATGCTTCACTGAGGACCTGTGCCTGGAAAGAAGATGAGAGCCCACGTGATGGACCAGAGTGGCCAAGCGAGGCCCAGCACGCACTTTGCTATATGGGATGAGTTTGATTTCCCAAGTCATCATACAAAGTGTCACCTATCTGACCAACACATTCTAGTTCTTCAAAAGACATCACCCTACTGAAGTTATTTCCCAAAGTGGATCTCACCTTGTCCACTCCAGAGTAGCAATGGGATAAACTTCCGGTTTTTTATTTTCCACCAAATTCAGTGTATAGAAGTGGTTAGTGGAAACTCAAGAAATAGAAACCTATCCATTTAAATCTGCCCCACCTTTTTTCCAAAAAGGATTGGAGGCAGTTTAAAAAGTGAATGATATAATTCAATGAAAAACAGATGAAAACTGAGACTTCCCTGATGGTCCAGTAGCTAAGACGCCATGCTCCCAATGCAAGGGGCCTGGGTTTAATCCCTGGTCAGGGAACTAATTCCCAGATGCTGCAACTAAGAGTTTGCATGCCACAACTAAGACCTGGTGCAACCAAATAAACAAACAAAATATTTTTTAAACAAATGAAAACATCCCACTGAGAAGAGAACAAGGCAGGAAGGGAAAACAAAGCTAGGATCTAGGGCATGCAGAGAAATTGTCAGCTTTGCAAAACTGCTAAACGTGGTTACAAATTCAGTTCTGAGTTTTCCTGGGGCTAAAGCAAGGAAAGAATTGTGGTCTGTGAGGAAATCCAAAGTACACAAAAGATGAGAGAAAAAACAAAAATGCACCTCCAACTGCAAAGAAGTCCAGTTTCTGCTAGGTGCTATAGGGTAACTTCCTAAACATAAATTCCTACAAGTGGGATTTTGAAATCAAAGGTTTTGTCCATTTTTTAAGGCCTCTGGTGTGCATCGCCAATCTCTCCTGGAAATTTTGTCCTGATTAGATCCCTCCTAGCAGCCTGCTCTCTTCCCCACACTGGAGATTATCCTTTTTTGGAGAGTAGAGTTCTTTGCAAATGTAACAGGTACAAATTCAATGTTTTTATCTGTAAATCGTGAATTAAAATTATCCTGAATATTTTTCTTATCCATTCTGACAATACGCATCAGCTGAATTGCCCACCTCATATCCTACACATACATATTTTTAATTAAATTGTTTCTCTCTCTTTTTTTGGACTGATGCTGAAGCTGAAGCTCCAATACTTTGGCCACCTGATGCGAAGAGTTGACTCACTGGGAAAGACCCTGATGCTAGGAAAGATTGAGGGCAGCAGGAGAAGGGGGCAACAGAGGATGAGATGGTTGGATGGCATTGTTGACTCAATGGACATGAGTTTGAGCAAACTCCAAGAGATAGTAAAGCACAGGGAAGCCTGGCATGCTGCAGTCCATGGAGTTGCAAAGTGTCAGACATGACTGAGTGACTGAACAAATCTGGAAAGGGCTCTTTTTTCTATAAAGGAAATAGATTCTTTGCCATATTGTTAGTTGCCTTTCTGTTAGCAAGTTTTCGGACATCCAAAACTTTATCTTTTTTAGGTTGTAAAATAAAAGATTTCCCCTTTCTCCCTAAGTCAGTCAGTTAAATATTAAGTGCCTACTCTGTACCCAACATTGAGACTTCCCAATTTTACTGAAAAAAAAAAAAGATAAAGTAACTTGCTCAAGGTCAGTCAGCAGTAGGGGAGTGCCTTCAGCAAATACTTGTTGAATGAATGAATAAGTGAATTGAGAGACATGCAGTTTTACTTATCCCCACCAAGCGGCAATTTAACCCTCTGTTTAAATACTACTGGTCTAGGGTCATCCCTTATCTCAAGAAATACTGCTTCCATGCTAAGAAGGCACACATGTTTTAAGTCTCTCTGCAAGCAGAGTGCTGGAAGGAAATACACCTGCACCATCTCCTTTAAACTAACCAACTGGTACCCATCTTGCTGGAATAGTAAACCATGTCATGTCACTCGACTTCTGTTTGGAAGGAAAACTGCTTTCATCTTTTTAAATTACTAGGAGACCTAAAGCTCCAAAATTCTCAAAGGCTTCTCAAGGATTAACAGACCTCGACTTAATGCCCGAAGTGCAGAGCCTGGACAAGCAGCACTGGCATCACCTGGGGGCTTGCTAGAAAGGCAGGATCTCTGCCACACCCCAGAACCACTGAATCTGAATTTGCATGTTCACAAAAGCCCCAGGGAGTTCTTATGGACATTTGAAATGGAGAATCATTTATCTACTTTTTGCCACACTGAAGGGCATATGGGATCTAAGTTTCCTGAGCAGGCAATGAACCTGAGCCCCGTGCTGTGGAAACATGGAGTCTTAACCACTGGACCGCCAGAGAAGTCCCAAGAATCACCAGTTTTAGATGAAATATCAATTTCTTGAAACTAGCTCCTAACAAAAGCAATATCCTTACTCTAAATGGTGAAGAAAAAAGGTTAAAGAACCTGATAAGTCCCCCCACAAGCTGTGGAGTTTATGGGTAGATCTTGGTTTGTCTCTTTCTTTCCCATTCCCTATAAAACAAGGAATACTGAGAACTCAAATATTAGCTGTTAACTTTCTAGGGCTGACCAGGATCTGGTACCACTAATACAAACAGAATGAATTTAACTCTTAACAGGCCACCAAGAAAAAAACCCGGCTAGGTGAAGGCTTGCTGTTTAGTTGCTCAATTGTGTCTGACTCTGCAACCCCAGGGACTGTAGCACACCAGGCTTCTCTGTCCTTTACCATCTTCTGGAGTTTGCTCAAGCTCATGTCCATTGAGTCAGTGATACCATCCAACCATCATCCTCTGTCACCCTCTTCTCCTGCCCTCAATCTTTTTCAGCATCAGGGTCTTTTCCAGTGAGTTGGATGAAGGTTGGGAAAGAGGTATTCATATAACAAAGAATAAAAATGCAGATTGTCTCACTAGTAGTCATTATTTCTGGAAACACCATGATCAGTACTTCAAGTCCAAGCTTTCGACACTCTAAGGAAATCTGTTCTGTCACCTACAAGGCAGTACCCCCTCCTCACCCTTTACTCTGAGGCTTCAGGACTGGTGAGAAGTACTGGATCTGCTTTATCCTATTCATGCTCCCAGCAACTCTTTGTGGTAATTTATCGTCTGCATTTTGCAGATGAGGAAACTGAGGCTCAAAGAACCTGAGTGATGGAACCGAAGGTCACTCTCAGGTCTGTTGACAGGTTTTGACCCGGTCACTTGGGCGTTTGAGCTCTGTAGCCCAAGCATCTCAGAACCCACTAGGCTGGGTGGTGAGAAGTAGCTGTCTCACCCAAACAGGCACTTTTTCTTTTACAAAAAATGGCTTTAATGAGGTATAATCTACATACCACAAAACCCACCGCATATTTTTAAGATGCTGAAGAATGTGAACATTCATGGAAATAAAGATGTTCTTTCCCCTCCAGAAGGAAAGCCAAAGAGGTGGTGAACCCAGATGAGCCGGATTCCAAGGAGCCTCAGAGTCGGGAACGCCTACCTTGGATTCCATACAGCCGGTTGAGGCGCGACCGCCGGCCCTCGTCGGTGTAGGGGACTGCGAGCCACGGCATCTCACTGAAGTACTGTTTGAATGAGTCCTCGGACCTACAGAGACACATGCACAGAGACAAAGCTCTATTGCTCCTCAAGGCACCACCGTCGGGTCCTCCTCGCCTCCCACCAAATTGCGTCCTGGGCCCTACAGACGCCCCAGCTTCTAACCACTGTGCTCCCCGGACGCCAGGCTGGGGAAGTGACCCAGTGCACAAGGCCCCACACAGCAGGTGGACGCCAGGCTGAAACGCCAGGGGTTTCAACAGACTGCTCTTCTGCAGCCTACCCGGTCAATTCAAGCTCAGCTTTTCTTTTCAACATGGACAGGTCTTCCTTTAATTAGGAGCCTAGATGTTCAGACAACTCCTTCCTTGTAATACTTGTGATCTGTGCATATAACTGAGATATGCACAGATACTTTTAATCAAGCATATGCCTATGATTCCATATCTAAGAAACTCTAAGGGTGATATGATAATCCAATTAAGTGATAGAAGCAGATCAGAGATCTGTGGGGCTGGAATTGGGGGGCAACTGAGAAAAGGCACAGGAGTTCTCTTTTTAGAATTTAAAAAATTTGGCTGCACCCTTAGTTCCCTGACCAGGGTTTGAATCCACACCCCTTCATTGGAAGGATTCTCAACCACAGGGGAATCCCACGAGGGATTCTTTTCATTGATGGAAACGTTCTACATCTTCATTGTGTTGGTGACACAGGTACATTAGTCAAAATTCACTGAACTGTATACCTAGAATGCATGTATTTTACTATATGTAAATTATACTTCAATAAAGTTGATGCTTTTATTTTTAAAAAGGTTTTTTTTTTTTTTTGGTGGTGCAGCTTGTGGGATCTTAGTTCCTCGACCAGGGATTGAACCAGGGCCCTTGGCAGTGAGAGCAAAGAGTCCTAACCCCTGGACCACTGGGGAATTCCCAACTTGATGGTTTTTTTAAAGCTTTAAAAAACCCTGTGACATGGCTTCAAGCTTGCCCTAGGGAGCAGATGGGTGGGCTCAGGGACCAATACAACTGAGCATAGCATCATACAGGCATTAAGGATACTGCAGTGCATATAAGGCCCTCAGTGTGTTGGCATCTCAGCGATCCTTCTGTGAAAAGGAAGCGTGGTGGCTCGGTCTGAACCGGGGCTGGAGTTTTGTGATGAAGGAAGGTCACTGATGAGTAAAGCCAGTGAGAGGGCAAGAAGGAGAAATTGAGGCTAAAAGGCCCTTACATACTCTGGGAAGAAAGCCTGAACTTCTTGTTTTGTGGGGAGACCCCAGAAAAAGCATGTGGCCAGCGCTAAGAAAAATGGATGCAGAGCCAGCTAAGACAGGTGTCATATTCCATTAGTCTCTGTCTCTTTTCTTTAGATCCTCCTTCCTCCATATCTACTCACCACCATCCAAAAAGTTGAACTGACCAGAAAAAAAAGCATACTAATCTCCAATGCCCCAGGCCAGAATAAGGATGTCCCTTAATACTGACAGCAAGAATGGGTTTTTCTTGGCTCCTCTTTAGACAATTACATGATTAAATATGAAATATATCTGCCCTTCTGCCAATCATCCCAAATAGGTCTTCCCCAAGCCCTAGCCCCAAGTTCTCAGCTACAGAGCATGTAAGGCTAGAGCCATCATCCACCTGTGGAAAAGGGGAGACACACTGCCACCCTGTCAGCACACGTTACCTGTCCGCACTAACAAAGATGATCTCGAATTTCTGGCCGGCCTCCTTGATCTTCCGGTAGGACTCCACCAGGACCCGGGTGAGGCTTCGGCAGGGTGGACACTGCAAGAAACGAGTGGGAGCCTGCAGCCTCCGTCCTGCCTTCTCCTGCCCCAGTCCCAGCCGCCTGCCAGCAGAGGCAGGTTCAGCAAGACCCACACTGGATGTGGATCACATTTCCAGTTTATGGAAGAGGCAGAAATAAATGGGCCTCTTGTGATGGTGAGCATCTGGGGTCAGCGGGCAGCTGTTAAAACGAATCCCCTAAGAGAACGTGGGGAGTCTTATCAAAATGGGTTAGGAGGACTCCCCTTTTTATTTATGTATTTTTTAGGGGGAAGGACCTTCCTTTCAGGCCAATCCAAAGAAGTCCTTTTCTTGCTGCTAATATCATTCATAACAGTAAGCACTGGAAGCATGCCAGCAATGCACGAGGCCCAGGAGAGAGCAGGAATGCCAGGAAATGACACCTAAGCAGTCACACCTTCAGAAGCCAACCCCAGCTAGTCTCAGTGGCGACATCACTGCTCCCTTCTGTCTGGATGAAGAGGGATCCAGCACTCACCCAGTGTGCGGAGAAATAGACTCCCACGTGAGACCCCTCCAGGCTGCTGCTCTCCAGGGACTGCCCGTTATTTCTAAGCAAGGACCCTGCAATGACTTCCCGGAAGGGTTTAGGTCCCCAGGGGAATTCCAAACCTGAAACAGGCAACAGATGGCGAGAATGTTAAGACTCTTCCTCAGAGCCTCTGACCCAAGAGGCTTCCAGGATGCAGAGCGCGACAACTTTATAACTAAATGGTATTGGCTAATATATCCATAGGACTGGCAGCTAGAGCAGGAATAAAAGCAGGACTCATTCATGGCAGAGCCCTACCTACCCTCAAAGCCATGGCTCCTGAACCTGAAGGATCACAGGACCCATCTCCTGGGGAGCTTTTGAAAAGTACAGAAGCCAAAGTTACCCACCACCCCCTTCCCCACCCCTATCTCAGGATCCTGGGGCAGGGCTGAAGATGCATGGCCAAAACAAGGCCAAACGACTCCCCAAGTAACTGTGACGATGGGACAGTTGGGGAATCACTGCCTTGGGTATTAACCAAGTATGCGTGCACGCTCAGTCACCGAGTCATGTCCGACTCTTTGTGACTCTATGGACTGTAGCCCACCAGGCTCCACTGTCCACAGGATTTTCCCAGGCAAGAATACAGGAGCGGGTTGCCATTTCCTCCTGCAGGGGATCTTTCTGACCCAGGGATAGAATCTGCATTGGCAGGAGGATTCTTTACCACTGATGCACCAGGGAAGCCCATTAACTGTGAGTTTCTTCAGTTCCAACCCTGGGCTCTCAGTGGCTCCCAACTTTACATTTTAGAATCAGCCAGGGAGTTTTAAAATCTGATGTTCCTGGGTTCCATCTCCAGAGATTCTGATTCAGCTGGTCTGGGTTGGGGCCCAGGGAACCAAGTAAGAGGAGAATTTCAGTCTAGTGAAAGGAAAGTACAAAACCACTTGACCCAGATGGTTGACATTCTGATGTCACATAAGCCCCAGGCAGGAAGAGCACACAATCTGCTCCCCGCTCAACAGAACACGTTTTCTCACAGGGTGGTCCAGGGACCACTGGCTCAAAATCGCCTGGGGTGGGTGGGGAGTGGGAGGGAGCAGCAGATCCTGGCTGGAAAAGCAGGTGGCTGAGTCCACCCTGAAACACATGGAACCAAAAACCTCTGGGGGTAGGGCTGGGGAAGCTGGGTTTTTAACAAGCTTCAGAGTTGGGGGTGTGTGCACGCGTGCGTGCCTGTATGTTTATACCTCAGAAGATAAAGACTTGGTTCTATTGTAACTGCCCTGGTTTTTACTGAGGGCAATTTTTTTTAAGAAGATGAAATTTTTACTGGGAAAATTTGTGATCAGGGCTGAACTCTGTAACTGGATGAATACATGAGGGACGGAAGATCTTATAGCCTTTGTATGACTCCAGTGCCCAGGGGAAAGAAACAGGCCCTGGACAGCCTCTGAGCAAGGTGACGAGAGTCACCCAGACACAGCCATCCACCCAGCCGGTCGGGAAGACCAAGGCTTAGGATTTGGGCAACACCAAGGGAATGAGGCTTTCCTGGTGGCTCAAATGGTAAAGAATCTGCCTGCAATGCAGGAGACCCGGGTTCGATCCCTGGGTAAGGAAGATCCCCGGAGAGGGGAATGACAACCCAAACCAGTATTCTTGCCTGGATAATTCCACGGACAGAGGAGCCTGATGGGCTGCAGTCCATGAGGTTGCAAGGAGCTGAACTCAACTGGGTGACTAACATTTTCACTTTTTCACTTCAAGAAATGAGGGGCTCTAGAGCCAGGAGAGCAACATGGAGACTGCAACTTTGCTATGGTAATATATACTTTTTAATTTATTTTTAATTGAAGGATAACTACTTTACAATATAGGTTTGATTTCTGCCATGTATCTACATGAATTAGCCATATGTATACATATGTTCCCTCCCTCGTGAGCCTCCCTCCCACCCCACACCCTTTCCCACCCGCCTCTAGGTTGTTACAGAGCCTCAGTTTGAGTTCCCTGAGTCATACAGAAAATTTCCATTGGCTATCTATTTTACATATCATAGTGTATATGCTTCCATGTTACTCTCTCCATTCATATCACCCTCTCCTTCCTCTCCCTGCTATGGTAATATTTTCAAGAGAAAAAAAGAAAATCCCCAAACCACACAGGCTGCCTCTGATTGTGGAGGTGAGAGCTGCTGCTGAAACAGCAATAGAAGTCAGTAGCTGGGCTCAAGCTGCTTCTCAACGGCCTCCTCAGCACTCAAAGCTACACTTCCTTTTTCAGATTCCTTCTCCTTTGGCCCATGAATTAAAGCCCCCATGAGGGACATTCCGATCTCTGTAAAAACCTTAACCATGACCTGGAGAATACTATAATTTCATCAAGACAATATTCTCTAGCCAAATAACCCCACACTCATGTATTTCCTTTTTATGCTCTCTATCAACAGGGAGGAAGGCAGGGTGGGGGGATGTGGCAAGGTCTTACCCTCTGGGTCATCGCGGATCACCAGCAGCCCATTCCTGCACACGACCTTCCCAGAAGTGGCATCTAAGAATATGAGCGATGGAATGTTGGAAATTCGGTATTTGTTCCAAAGTTTAAGCTGTGAGAAGAAAAGTTAAAGAAGGTGGTTAAATCCAAGATGGCAGAGTTTTTTGGAGCCTCCTGAAGTAGGCTGGGAAACAGGAAGTACAGATAAACGAATTACTGACTAAGAGCAGGGCTGGCTGGGCAAAAGGGACAAGAGAAGCTACAATTCCACTTGTCCCTGAGGTCTGAGACAGTGGAGGGGACCCTGGGTCTGAGTCCCAACCAGGCTCAAGTCACAGCAGACGCCAACAGAGGACAACACTTGTCCTGGTGGTCTTTTTGCTCCTACTTCCCTGACAGGCACTGTCTCTAAGAAGCATAATGAAGATGGATAAGGCATTTTTCAAACACAATCAGATATCCACCAGGTGGTTGAGGCAGGAAGCGGGACTTTTTATTGGCAACTCTCCACCCGATCAGCAGGGAGGTGGGAGAAGGGACAAGGGTATCTAACAGGTGACCAATACTGAAATCAGCCCCTCTCCCCACTTCATCAGGTCCCTGCACAGGGAATATCAGTAGTCGGTCTAAGCGTGTGCCACTCGGCTTGCAAACACCAGGGAGGCACAACCCTCAGCCAGCCCCAACCCTCAGTTACCCATGCCACTCAAAACAACCCCTGGTCCTTGGCAGGTTCCTGCGGTCAGCTGTGCCAACTGTCAGAGGGCCAAGGTCGAAGAGAACTGAGGCTGAGAAAGCATAAAGGCGACAGCCCAGGGCTCGCAGCCCAGTGTGCGCTGGCTTTTTGGTAAGCTCCCAGACATCTGGGTGGACACCGCTCAGGTGAGCCGCCGGGTACTCTGGAACTGAACTGCCAAGTCCATAAATGATATAATGAAATGAAACATCAAAGTAACAGTGCACCTCCAGAGAAGAAAGAAACAAGGGTTAGACCTCAGGACGGCCCACTGGTGAGTCACCTGCAAGCCTGCCTTCTGCGGATCTGGGGCCCAGACAGGAGGGCTGGCTGTGTGGGCACTGGCAGAACAGGGCGTGGAGGTGTCCAGGGAAACGGGCATCAGCCACGCACAGCAGACGGAAAGGCGTGTGTGGCTGTGATCATTGTTTTCAACTCAGTCCCAAGGAGTCAGGCAGGTTATCTATCGGACAAGAAATGGGAGGCTTCCCCTGCCTATGGAGACCTGGGTCTTGGCAGGAAGTGTTGTGGGACCCCACCTTTAACTGGGTGGGCCTTCATTAAGGCTGCATATTTTTCCAAGCCCCACATTTCCGATGGGCACCCCAAACCAGCCAGGATTTCCGATCAAGAGTGATTCTGCACACACAATTTTCAGTGACTGATTTTGCACCATTCCTGAAAATCCTAATATAGGATTCAGATGAAACATTCTGAGAGGTTCAACAACAAAACAAGACCATCCTACTGCTGGAATCAGGTTTATAAGTTTGCTCATACCAGGATCCAGCCAGGTTAATTTTTAAAAAAAGAGAGAGAGAGAGAGAGGAGAGGGGTTGGGGTTTAAATTATCAGATTTTTCTGATTTAAAAAGGAATTATTGGGGGAGAAAAGTGACTATGCAAAAAAATGGAAAACACAGCCACAAATATTGAGATAAAAATCACCCATGACTCATCATTTATGAAAACTTGGACGATTTTATATTTCCACCAATGGTAAATCAGAGCACCCATTCCCTGGTACTCTCACCAACTGTTATCACTACCATTGGTTTTTTTTCAATTGGATAGGAAAAAAAATGATGCCTCATTTTTTTGCTCATCTGTATTTTACTTACTGATGTTTAGGAGATATACCTATATCTCAAAGTTATAAATACACTGCTTTTCCCTATATATTTTTTTTACAAGAGTGCTGAAATTCATTCAACAGATATTATCTGAGCACCTACTATGTGGCAGCCCTGGTCTAAGCACAAGGGCTACAAGAAAGAACAAAGCAGGGATATCTCCCTGACTTGTGGCCCAGCAGTCAGTCTAGTGGTTTAGAATCCACCTTGCAATGCAGGGGACACAAGCTCGACCCCCTGGTCCAGGAAAGTAAAATCTCACATGCCACAGAGCAACTAAGCCTGCACGTTACAACTAGAGATCCCACATGTTGCAACGAAGATCCTGTGTGCTGCAACTAAGACCTGATGCAGCTACAACATAATATGAGTATGTATTACATATATATGAAAATAATCTCAAGCTCTTATACGTAATAAAAGGAAGCCAGGGCAGGGTAAGAGGGAAGGTATGCTGGGTGGAGCAGTACACGATTTAGTGAGTGCTCTGGAAGGAGTCTTTGAAGAACTGGCATTTGAGCACAGACCTCAGTAATAGCATGAAAAAGTCATGTGCAAATGGGGGAAGGCTGAATGGGGAAGGCAAGAGTAGATGCAGCCAGACAGTCAGGGGCCACAGTGAGAACAGAAGGGCACTCACAGACTGGATGTTTCAGACTGGTAAAAATAACGGAATTTTATTCTAAGCATACAGTCAGCTCTCCATATATGCAGATTCAACCAAGTATGGATCAAAAATGTTCAAAAAAAAAGATTAAGAAAGTTCCCCAAATCAAAGCTTGAATTTGCCAAGCACAGGCAAATGTTTATATAGTCTTACATCATATGTATAACTCTGTGTGTTATATATACACTGTATTAGGAATTATAAGCAATCTAGAGATGATGTAAAGTATACCTGAGGACGTGCGTAGTTTATATGCAAACACCATGTTATTTTGTATAAGAGACTGGGCAGCCATGGATTTTAGTATCTGTGAAGATCCTGGAACCAATCCAGGATACTCAGGGCCAACTGTAACAGGAAGCTGCTGAGGGTTAAGGCAAGTGGTACAACCTGGTTTATTTTTTAAAAGGTCACTGTGACCATTGTGAACAGACAGACATCAGAGGAAGACCAACTGGGGAGACCACTGCCAAGGGCCCAGGCAGGAGTGGAGAGCAGCGACAAGGGCCTGAGCTGCAGCAGCACAGAAAGTGAGGACATGGCTGTGCATTTTGAAGACAGTCAATAGGGGAGGTTGACAAATGGGTGTAAGGAAGGCGTGAGGGAGAGAAAAAGGTCAAGGGGGCACTGCACTGTGGCTTGGAGGCTTGAGCAAAAATGTGTCTAGGAATTCCACTAACCATGATGAGGAACAGTGGCAGAGCAAGAAGTTTGAGGGGAAAAATCAAGATAGAACAGTCATTTGAGGTGTCTATTAGACATGCAAGTGGAGATTTCAAGTAGGCACCTGGTTTATAAATGTAGAGTAGAGCTGCGGTGTTGGAGAAGACTCTTGAGAGTCCCTTGGACTGCAAGGAGATCTAACCAGTCCATCCTAAACGAGATCAGCCCTGGGATTTCTTTGGAGGGAATGATGCTGAAGCTGAAACTCCAGTACTTTGGCCACCTCATGCGAAGAGTTGACTCACTGGAAAAGACTCTGATGCTGGGAGGGATTGGGGGCAGGAGGAGAAGGGGACGACAGAGGATGAGATGGCTGGATGGCATCACGGACTCGATGGACATGAGTCTGAGTGAACTCTGGCAGTTGGTGATGGACAGGGAGGCCTGGCGGGCTGCGATCATGGGGTTGAAAAGAGTCGGACATGACTAAGCAGCTGAACTGACTGCACTGAACTGAGGGACTTCCCTGGTGGTACAGTAGTTAGGAACCTACAAGGAACACAGGTTAGATCCCTGGCCAGGGAACTAAGATCCCGCATGCCGCAGGGCAACTAAATCCACACAACGCAACTACAGAGCCCTCACCCGGGAGCCCGTGTGCCACAGCTAGAGTCCACGTGACACAAGAAAAGACCCCACGTGATGCAGCGAAGACGCTGCGGGCCCCAGCTGAGGCCCGACACAGCCAGACAAGCAAATAAGGAAGTCACTGTCAGAAAACGAAGAAGCAAAAAGAAATCCAGACTAGGGGGTGGACGGTATGAGAGACAAACCAGGGATCCTCGGTGCCTAGAGGCTATTAGGGGCCATGGGCCCCGGGTGAGGTCACTCCAAGGAGAGGGCATGGCATCAGAGGAAAAGGGACCCTTAGGGGAGAGCCAGGGAAACCCACGGCAGGCTGGGTGAAGAGAGACATAGGAAGAAAAGGAGACTCTGGTGTCCCAACAGGCAGGTGTGGAAAGCGTTTTAGAGAGGAGAGTGTAGGTCACTAGGTCAAATGCTGCTGAGATGTTGAGCAGGATGAGAATAGAGAACTGACTGGTGATCACACATGATCTTGATGGGGTTGGGGGGAGGGTGGTCAGTGCAGGGGTGAAGCTGACAGACACACTGGAATGAAAAGGGTCAGCACCTCTACCCAACACACACGCCTCCAGTGGGCCTGAGACCCAGACAAGTCCGAGGACTCCTGCCAACATGTGAAACATCAAGAAGAGAAGAACAGACAGAAGAAAGGTTAGAAAAAGAGGAGGAAATGGCAAATAAGGGGCTGAGGCAGTGACTACAGGCAATTCTCTTTAAGAGTTTTGCTGTAAAGGGAGAAAAGAAATGGGATTATAGCTAGAAAAACACCTGATGAGGTCAAAGGGAGGGTATTTTTAAGATGGGAGGTACAGTAACATCAGGCTTCCCCGATGACACAGCAGTAAAGAATCTGTCTGCAATTCAAGAGCTTCAAGAGACGTGGGTCTGATCCCTGAGTCGGGAAGATCCCATGGAGGAGGAAACGGCAACCCACTCCAGTATTCTTGCCTGGAAAAAATCCCATGGACAGAGGAGCCTGGCGGGCTACAGTCCATGGTTCGCAAAGGGTAGGACACAACTGTGTGACTAAGCACAAGTTACTGTCATATTTGCTTGGGATGGTCTGCCTCAGGTTGTAGTATCCTGGTTACTCTGCTCTGGAACTGTGCAGGAGGCAGAGGAATGATCATTCCAACCATGTTCGTTTTGATACCTGAATCAGAAAGAGAACCTTGAGTTAGAAAAGTCCCACAGGCCCACTTGGATGATTCTTTTATGCCAACTGGAAATGCGCTAAAGAAACGATTGCCAAGATTCATCTCTGTGCCTTTTCAAGTGGGGTGGCATCTCAAGTCCACTCAAGGTTTCCAAAAAGCCCTCTTAAGACTCTGGTTTCATAACCATTTTGGGGTTACAGTCACTTTTGATGATAAAAGCTACATACAGATCCTTTCCCCAGAGGAAAATACCCATATATCAAAAAGTCTGTAATTTCATAGAGTTTGTGAATTTCTTGAAGCCTATGATTGAACCTGTCTGATTCCAAGAGCTCTATGGACTCCAGAAAAAGATCACCTTCTTTTAACAGTTCACTTTAGTACATGGCTTAACCTTGATTCAACTGGGAGAACTATGATATTGCTCCATCTTTACTCTTGTCGTGAAAATTTCCACTGATAAGAATCAGCATTTGCCTCAACTCTAAGATGATGAAATGGTGAAAGGTGGGACATTAAAACCACACTCTGCGACGGCCATCTTCCCCAACTCACTCAGAGCTGAGCACCATCGGTGGTCTCTGATTCATCCCTTTGCCTTCAGGGTGGTAAAGAGCAGAACCACCTAGGACAGAGCGCTAATGTCACTTGCTTTTTAAGGATTCCCAAGAAATGAGTTCCAAGGCCTCCTTGGTGTGATGTTAGAGCATTTAAACACAGTCGGGAGCATAAGTGCTTCTACATTATCTCAAAGTTCTTCTTGGGAGTAAAAAAACGGTGCTGGAGTAAGTCAACAGGCTTCGGAGGGGCTGGGTTTCCATCCCGCCGGGACGCCTCGATAGATGTCAGTAGGTGACACAGTACCACACCTTGGGCAGGTCACGCCTGCTGGCAGAGCATGGGCATACACACATCCCAGGATGAATTCGGAACTTAAACGAGGTAATGTGTGTGGAGACGCTCTGAAAACTAAAGCATTACACACATGGGACACATCATTAATATCTGAATCAAATTTCTGCTATTTCCCCTTTGTCTTGTCAGCATCCTTTTCAAAAAACATTTTTCTGTCAACTCTGTTTTAAAGTTAAATCAATCAACCGTAGGGTAGGCTGCATATAAAACTCCTCAGAAAGCAGGGATTTCCTTCTGTAGTCAGTGGTCTTTTTGCCATAAGCACCTTCTACAAACACATACATATTTGGGGGCCAGTTTTATGTGGTCTGATGTCTTCCCCTCTCCCCTTTTCCTTCCGTCTACTTCCCATTTTGGATTTCCAGATTTTAAGGGGCATCTGGATGTTTACTTTTTAAGCAGACGCTCTGGATTTTGCTTTTCTCTCTTAAGAGAACTCTGACCCCGCATCTGATTCTGCTTGAAAGTGTGAAATACCATACAGTCTGCTACCAGGGAGCGTAGGAGGGAGACAAGCTGAGTCAGGAGGTTCCTGTTCCGGCGCCTGGACCAGGGAGGTGGACTGACGGCAAGAACTCTTTCCAGGTGATCAGCGCAGAAAAGGTGAAGAGCTACTCAACAGGCTCATTAGAAGGGCCACAGTGCCCAGCACTGCTATAGGTAAAAGAGACCCCGTGACTCTTCCATCCAAAGCCTGCTCTCTCTCCAGTGACTGTCCTGGCACAATGTCCACCCAGAGTTCATTTCCATGCCACATCCCACCTCCTTTCATAGCTACCCAGAGGCCAGGCAACTCCGAGAGAATGGGTTCCTAGAAAATGCCCAGAGCCTAGAATCCAGAAGCAAGGTAGCGAAGATGAAACAGACAAAAAGAAACAGCAGACGAGATTAGCTCAACTTGGCCAAAAGCAAAAAAAGGATGACAAACCGGGCTATCAGGTTACTTAACAGTTCCCATTCCTCAGCCTGGCGGCTGGTTCTGGTTAGCAATCCAGGGCTGTGGTTGGAACTATCGTCCCAGGAATGTTGTCCAGAAACGCTGTAACAGTGACCCACGAAACTACGAAGCAAAAATCAAAAGGGATGGGATTGGGAACTGGTAAACTGTAAAAACGCAGACTCTGAAGCCAAGCTGATCAGAAACCCTGGTGGGATTAGTCAGCACCCGCGTTTGCCACAGGGGAATGCCTCCGGGCCATTTCTGAGAAGCCCCAGCTCCTGAGGGTGAAATGGAATCCGCCTCTCATTCGGAGGCTTGGGTCTTGCACTTGACTGGGGGTCTAAGTTTTTATTTCTCAACAGCTGCTGCTAAACTGTGGGATCAAGCCAAAGCTAACACAGATGGAGGACTCATCAGCCGGCCCCTTGGCAAGGTCAGCCGGAACCTTCTCAGGCAGACCTCACCCCGGCCCTTCCACCAAAGGCTGGCCACAGTCAACGCCATCCTCTTTGTAAGTAGTCTGTGAAAACAGAGCCTCAAAAGTGTCCCACCCCTTCTCACCAAACACGACCACAGCCCATTATACACGTAGAGTCAGAGGGAAACCCCCACCCCAGGCCCTACTGCCCAGTGTCAAGACGGCGTGGACACTGGAGGCTGCTCAGCACAGGCTCGGGAGCCTGGGTCCAACTCTGCTCCTGCCACTTACAAAATGGAGATGACAGCACCTACATTTCACGGGGCTGTTGTGAAGAGTAGATGTATAAAGTGTTTAGAATAGAGCCAGGGACTTGCCTGGTGGTCCAGTGGCTAAGACTCCACGCTTCCACGCCAAGGGGCGCAGGTTTGATCCCTGGTCGGGGAACTAAGATCCTGCATGCCACATGGCAGGGCCAAGACAAAAACAAATAGGGCATGACCCAGATTAGGTACTATGTAAGTGTTAGCTTCTATTGTTGCTGTTGTTATTGTTATTCCAGGGCTATTCTAAATGCTCTGCTGGGACCCTGTCCTCATATTCCCGGAGTTAAGACCAAGCCTTGCTTCTGAGGCAAGAGTCCCAGTGTGTGATTTGGCCTAAGATTGCAGTTCCCCAGCCTGGTACAGCAGCTGGCCAAGTACAGCGCTTGGCACACGTTACCTGGTTCAGTAAACAATGGTGAGCAATGGAGAAATAATTGAATGGAAGGAAGAAAGGGAGAGAGGAAACACTGTGGACAGGCCAACCAGACTGGATGCCCAGGGACAGTCAAGTTGAGCCATTTACAGGGCTTCTTCCTTGTGCTTTTGGGAGACTTGGAGAGGCGTTCCTTATTCTCTTTAAACTGCAGAACACATCGCTCAAAGCCAGTGCTGGTGGAATTAGAGCTCATCTCCCTCTATCTAACAGTGACTCTGATCCCCTCCCTTCTCCAGCTCTCCTCTGCCTGGAGCCAACACAGAGAAAGGACTGGCGAGATCAAGGAAGAGGGGCAGCTGGGCTGGGCTGGGCTGGGCTGATTGGAACCTGCACCAGGTTATTGAGAAATCAAAGTCCTCCCAGTGAACGTATCTCTGAAACTAGATTAACAATCAATTTCCCCTTCACTACAGCTGCGTTCAGAAGGAGGCCCTGTGCCCTAAGGGTCGTAGAGCAAGAGGTTTACAAAATAACACGTCCACACTGCTTCGCGCAAAGCGCTAGGTGTGAAATATACTGCACACTCTCCTTCTGGGTCTGTCTCTGCTACTCCAGGCTGTAGTGAAAGAAGAAGACTAGAAGTAGAAGAACTGGGTAGAAGAGATGTTAGAAATCTACTCTTCATTTCCCCAGATCTCAGAATGGTAAGTTTTCCAGCTGCTTTACAGCTGACCTAGGTGGGCTGTCCAATCCAGCAGACACTCATCAGGTGTGACTAATATTCAACACTAATCAAAGTGCTGCAGGGGACGCGAAGCGGGTGAGACACCAGGCCTGCCTTTAGGAACATTACTGTTTTAGAAGTAGAAAATGGTAAAAACGGTCAACGTTAAAGCTATTTTACAACTACTTCTGTACAGGCATTAACACACAGCAACTGCCAGGAGAAGTGAGCAAAAGGGGCCAGAAGGAAGCCTGGCTCCATCCTAGTTTAGGGAACGTGCCAGGAATGGCTCTGTGTGTTCAATCAAACACGCTTAACTGTTTCAAACATCCTCCATGAAACCACTGTGATTCCAAGTAGGGGCAGCCCCATGAACCAACAGCTCTGGGCTGAGTTTGGTCCCTGTGGGTCACTCAAATCTTTTTTCAGTAGTTCTGTCTATCAGAGCACAGTATGGTGTAGGTAAAACGGTTAACAACATGGTTCTGGAGCCAGAATGCTTGGGTTCAAATCCCAACTCTGCTGCATGGCTGCTGGGTGACCTGGGACAAATTTCTTCACCTCTCTGAGCCTCTAATTCTTGAGTAAAGCGAGGATAAAAATAACCTGCTCCATATTGCTGTTAGGATGAATTAATGATTAATACACATGTAAGACTTAGAACACTGCCTGATAGACAGTGAGTGTTCAATAAATGTCATAAATGATGATGAGGTCTAAAGAGGACACTGCCATTTCTCCTTGACACCAAGTGGAAAAATGTGCTGACCCCACTAACTCCATGTAGCACCCACATCAGCTGTTGTTTCTCATTCTGGCAGAGGAAGGATGGGAAAAATAACTCCTTACGCCTTGTGTCATTTTGGGACACCCACAGACAGAGGACCCAGGCCAGGAGACAGCCCTATAGAGCTGTCTTCATTGTTCAGTTAAGTTGTGTCCGACTCTTTTATGACCCCATGGACTGTAGTCCGCCAGGTTCCTCTGTCCACGGGATTTCCCAGGCAAGGATGCTGGAGTGGGTTGCCATTTCCTTCTCCAGGAGATCTTCCTGAACCAGGGATCGAACTCACGTCTGCTGCATTGGGCAGGTGGGTTCTTTACCACCGCACCACCTGGGGAGCCCACCCTACAGAGTAAGTGCTGCCTACTTCCACCTGGTGCTGTGGGAACATGTTAAATTCGTTAACAGCCTCATTTTGCTCTGCAAGCTACTCTTTTTACAACAGAAATCGCATTGCAGCTAGTATGAGGTGACGGATCTGATATGCTACTTCTTTCTTTTATCTTTTATCTAAGAAATGTCTCTCCTCGTCAGCAGCCAGCCGTCCACCACACACACCTCACGGGGTGACAGCAAGCTCTGCTTCCATCTTAACTTGTCAAAGGATTCCCAGGATGCCGAGTGCGCACTGTGCTTCTTTTAGGGCTGACACAGAACCAGCCCTGCCCCTTCATCCTTCCTCCAGGCTGACCTCTGTGTCCCAGGGCCCCCCGATCCTCACTGCATCAGCACAGGAGGGAAACACATGTAGCGGCTGGGTGCACAGGCTCCGCAGGCAGGTGGCCTGGGTCTGAATGCTGGCTCTGCCACTTGGGCAAATTACACAGCCTCTCAAGCCTCACTCTCTTCAATGGCAAAATGGTGCTGTCGTACCTACTTCCTTGAGTTACCGTGAGGATAAGTAATACACACGACGTGCTTAGAACCATCCCTGGCATACAGTAAACACTCAAATGAGAATGCTTCTAGCATGTGTCCTTCCAGATTCTATTGGTATGGAATCTGATGAAATCTTTCTGACCAAAGTCCATGTACAGGAACAAGCCCTGCACATAATCAAACTCCAAGAGCACTTAATAAGCAGCATTCCCCTACTATACATAAAATGGATAACTAACAAGGATCTACTATATAGCACAGAGAACTATATTCAATATTTTGTAACAACCTATAAGGGAAAAGAATATGAAAAAAGAATATCTATCTATAACTGAATCACTTCACTGTACAGCTGAAACACAGCTATATTTTTTTAAATTCCTTAAAAAAAAAAAGAAACAGCAGTGTTTTACAATAACAATCAGGACACCACAGGGCCACCAGTCCCCGCCAGGGATGGGGCCCAGAATAATCCACACAAATAAATACAGAGTGGTTTATAAGAGACCTCCTGCCAGAAGGTAAGCAGATGGACTCTGCTGAAGGAAGAGGTGGCAGAGGCTCTGCTTCTCTGGCTGCGGCTCTGGGAGGGGCAAAAGCCCCCCTTCTTCATGTAAACACAGACACTTTCCAGACCATCATCCAGCCTGTGGACCCTCCTTTCTCCTAATCGGAGAGTGGCAGAACAACTGAGAAACGGCCACTAAGCCTAACCGTGACCCCTTGGGGCAAAAGGGGCTGATGGTGGCCGCGCTAGAGGGCATGAGAAGGTAAGACATTTAACGGGGACAGTCCAGTGGTTAGAACTCTACAATTTCACTGGGGGTGGGGTGGGGGTTGGGTTCAATCCCTGGTAGGGAATTTGTATACCACAGGCCTGTGTGGTGTGGTCAAAATAAATAAATAAATAAATAAGAAAGAGAAACATTTTAAAAAGTGGTATTTCACACGGCTTGGAGGCCTGGGGCCTGGCTGCCAGCTCCAGCAGTGAGCTGCAGCTTTGTGACTCTGGTGACGAAGCCACGGTGGGTGGTCACGAAAGAGGTTGCGTTCTGTCTACAACTAGCAGTTAAGAAGCGTTCTAAGACACAGTGGTCAGGGCCTCCATCTCTTTTCCTCCTGGGAGTCACTCACCAGACAAGTCTGCTACTAAATCTCCTTTCAGAAAACTGCACCTGTGGACTGGCTTCAATCACCACCAACAGCAAATGAATGAGATAAGCAATGATGATAGGGACGTCCCTGGTGGTCCAATGGTTAGGACTGTGCTTCCAAAGCTGGGGGCTGGAGGTGGGGGTAGGTGGGGAAGTGGTGGAGGGTTTGACCCCTGGTCAAGGAACGAAGGTCCCTCATCTACAAGGTACAACCAAAACATTAAAAAAAATTTTTTTTTTAATTTTTTTTAAAAAGGTAAAAGCTGGGAAAAATGATGCCCACAAATATAAAGACAGAAGATGTACATGTTTTCTTCTTACTCTTTCAAAAGTGCTGAACTGCAAAATATTTCCTGATCCCTCTCACTCACCTCGGGCTTGGAGAGTCCTGGTCCCCGAACACTTGGAACCTGGTTCCACTTGCAATACCAATTAAAGAGGTTCATTGACTATGCCACACAACTTCCTGCTCTAATGACTCAATAGGCCAGGAGATGAGCAGTTGCTGGGAGCACAAAGGGACATATGGCTGCCAAGTTCTTTCTGGCCGACACCACAGACGAAAAGGCTGCTCCACTTCCCCATGCTGCAGTTTCACAAGCTGACGGAGGGATTTCCTCAAGCCCCATCTGGTATGAAAGCCTCTACTGGGCTGGAGTGGTTTGGAACAGCAAGGGGGTGGCTAAGAATGACAGATGCTGGCAAGGAAGCAGAAATAAAGATGGGGGCCCGGGAGTTTTCAGAGGAGAGAGGGTGAGGAGCCAGAACTGGTTTGGAATGGAAGAGACCATGTCCTGAGGCCATTGCTTCTGGCGGGGGGACAGGGTTCTTGTGGTTTGTATCATGGTGGAGCCCCCCTCTGTTGACATTCTTAGGAAGTCTGCCCACATTCGCCCTGAGTAGTGTGTTTTTGCTGGAACACTGAGCTCTTGGGGTCTGCCACCTCCTCTGAGAAATATGTCACCTCATAGGTTCAACCCAGAATGTTTAAGTTCATACCAAAGAGAAATAAATTCTGGGGGGGCGGGGGGGGGAAAGGTTAAAAACAAAACAAAAAGGAAAGAGAGGAACCCTAGGAATAAGGACTTTGGGGCAGGAGAAGGGCTGTTCTTGTGGGTTTGGGGATTCTGTTGGCAGAAGCTGCACATCAAAGCAGTGGTATCTTCCACTTTCCCCACTCCTTAGCCAAAAATGGTAGACGTCATCAATTCATCCCCCCACAACCAGTCATCCCTCGTGATTCAATACAAAATGTAAGGACATCAAATTTAGGAACTGGCTATAGCTGATAAAAGGATTCTTGCCAAAAACAAACAAACAAAACTGCCAGCAAGAGTTTTTGTTTTAATTTTTAAATTTTTAAAATAAAAACACAGGGAATTCCCTGGAGGCCCAATGGTTACAACTCCATTCTTCCATTGCAGGAGGCACGGGTTTGATTCCTGGTCGGGGAACAACGGTTCCGAAAGCCACACATGTGGGCTGGTCAAATAAACAAACAAACAAATAAAATTAAAATCCATACTAGCAAACTGTCTTCATCTACAACAGGCCTTCCCTCAGGAGACGGTGTTAGTGCAGGTTCTCGCAGGAGGACAACAGAGCTCCCCTCGCCTCCTTAGTTCTGGGTTGGCAGGCAAGCCATGACCTTTGAGCTCCAGGTTCTGATTCTCTACTGACTCTCAAACTCAGCACTTGCATGACATATCCATCACAGATCTACCGTCCATAACTGAACCCCTAGGGCCAGGTACCACAGTGAAAAGATCCAATGAGAGAGAGAGAGGGAGACGTCACAAATTATGGGAACAACAGAACTGAAAGATGTGAGGTGATCCAGCAAGTCAACAGCAAAAGGGATCCCCACCCTTCTAGAATCCTACTGCGTTCTTTCTTTCAGGGCTCAAAACCAAAGACCATATTGTAGCTCTTTCATCTGACAACTCCCTCCAGCGCACTGAATCTTACGCTGCTTTTGCGTGTCAGTGCCTTACACCTGGCAGGTACTCAGTGCATCCTGATGACCACGACGATGATGACGACAACAAAAAGGATGGTGATGTTCAGGCCAAGGAAGTACGTTTACTTGCTTCTCCCCTTTGACTCTATAGATGCAGCATGAAAAATAAGCAAGCTGGTATTTTGTTCTCACGTATTCATCACGGTTTCTAAACAGCTACTAAATAAGTTACTATCCAAAAAAGAAATCAGGCAGATAGGCTCAGAACTTTCCTCGGCTTCCAGGAGATCAGGAATGCAATTGTGTAACACCTATGAACCCGAGTGCTGTAAATTACAAGTCAGCAGGGTGGCAGGGTTTCCATGTCCTCTCTCCCAGTGAAATAGGGGCCGGAAGTATGGTTTCTGAGAATTTCAGAGATGTTTATCATTTCAGCACCATCCGTACCTGCTCCACCGTGGAGCTATTAACACTCAGCACATTACTCCTTTCAATTTCCTATTTGATTGTTATTTCATCAGGGTTTTTTGTTTGGTGTTCCTTGGTGTTTTTCTTTTTTTGCCCTGGCTGCACAGAGAGCTCTGTTTCTTGGCAGAACTTTCTAAGTGCCCAGTTAAACCCCTTGTTACCACTTTCCTGCTTCAGGAAGTCCCCACAGAGCCAAATGACAAGGGGAGGAAAAGAAACATTTACAGTGATGTGAGAAATTCCCAGTCAGGAAAAAAGAGATCAAAGAGGGCAGGCATAAGGGCCCATTCTGCCTGGAGTCAGGCACGGGAAGGCCCGCCATCACCTGGGCTGGACCGGTCCACAACGGGAGCAACATTACCTCACTGGGAACCCGGGGAGCCAGGTTGCCATGAGCCCCGGACCAGCTGTGTCCTGAGCAGAAAGACTCGCACCCGACACAGAGCTGTGCTCACCATGTTGCAAGATGCCTTTATATAGAAATGGAGCGTGTGGCCTGCATTGTTCCCCTCCGTCAGCTCTTGAAATGAAAGGGTTCCATGGCACAATGAAATAAATAACAGCAGGGAGAGAGAAGGAGGGAGGTAAATTGTTTGGAAAGTAGAAGACAGGGTGGAAAAGATGAAATTCAAGACAGATGTGTGAGAGCTGCAAACATATGTCCTTGAATTTATGCATCCAAGTGATTCATGTAGAATAAGAAAGAGCTACAGACCCAATACAGAAATAAATATGGGAGTCAGTACAGAACAAAGTATTACATCCCTCTATTCTTACAAAGAAACATCCGTTCACATCGCTCTCTCTGCTAAATAAAGCTGTCACAAAACAGGGTGAGTGAAGGATCTGAGATGAAATTATTAATTAAGCCAAGGGTCTCTACGCTCTCAGCAGGATGTCAATCACCACCGATTTATTTCCAGTGACTGAATGCTGATGTCTTATCTCTGAAAGGTATGGTCACCGTTTGCTTTAACATCAGCAGCATTTTAAAAAATAGCTGTATTTGCCAAGTTAATGTCTGACCATTAAGAAAAAAAAAAAAAACAATCTAGCAGGAAATTTAGATGGGCGTTTCCACAGAAACACAAAAGTCCAAGACACTGGCCGGAAAGGCATTTTCACAATGCAGTGTTAGTTAGTGTGTGTTGTTTAACTTCTAAACAGCTAACTCCAAGGGGCCACCACACAATTGGTTCCAAATGCCTCATTCTGAGAAAAAAAACATGGGCGGCCTGCCTCGCTGCTTAACGGCTCTCGGTTTGGGACTTCAGATGGTAAAAAGAAAAACTGAAAACAGCAGGAAGGCCCCGGTTGGTTGTGAGGTGTCCTGGAGAAACGGGGGTGAAGCAGGGTCTGAGGATATGATGCAGGAGGCCGGAGGCCGAGTTCCCAGATCGGTCAAGGTCACGCTCAGCAGGACGTCAGGCCTCCACCCCACACAGGCCTAGGTGCCCATTCAACAACAGACATTTCTCAAGTGCCTAAAACCTACCAGGGACTTCCCTGGTGGTCCAGTGGTTAAGACTCTGTGCTTCCATTACAGGGGGCAAAGGTTCAATCTCTGGTTGTGGAACTAAAATTCCATATGCTGCGTGGTGTGGCCAATAGAGAAAATCAATTAATTATAAAACTTACCAAGTATTTATGCCAGATGCTGTGGAGATATAGAGATTAAGGACAAAGGTCCCCGCCTTCAAGGGAGAAAAGGAATCTGGTGAGTTCCTGGACCTGCTCACCATGTGGACATTCCACCTGGATGCCAGTGCTTGTCCTGCTCACCCCACCACCGTCCTCACAGCAGGGACCCCTGGGACATGTCTGGTCACAGGTGCCTGCAGTAGGTGTGGACACTTGACCTGAGACCATCCCCACTTGCTCCTGGGAATTTAGAAACTGAACACAAAGTTGGATTCAGTACGGGCAGAGCTCCCCGACCAGTGATCTGCAAAGAGGTTAGAGGAGGTGCCATGTTGATCCTCTCAGCCCTAGGGGCAGCCAGATCCCCACCTCACCCTGCCCGAGTCCCTGGCCTCTGGTGACAAACTGCCTTGTCCCTTTATCCCAGAAGACACACAGCGATCACTTTCTAAGTGTGGCAGGGATGTGAAAAACGTGAAGTCCGTCTAATCAAAGCTATGGTTTTTCCAGTAGTCATGTATGGATGTGAGAGTTGGGACTATAAAGAAAGCTGAGTGCCAAAGAATTGATGCTTTTGAACTGTGGTGTGGGAGAAGACTCTTGAGAGTCCCTTGGACTGCAAGGAGATCCAACCAGTCCATCCTAAAGGAGATCAGTCCTAAGTGTTCATTGGAAGGACTGATGCTGAAGCTGAAGCTCCAATACTTTGGCCACCTGATTTGAAGAACTGACTCATTGGAAAAAGACCTTGATGCTGGTAAAGATTGAAGGTGGGAGGAGAAGGAGACAATAGAGGATGAGATGGTTGGATGGCATCACTGACTCAAAGGACATGAGTTTGAGTAAGCTCTGGGAGTTGGTGATGGACAGGGAGGCCTGGCATGCTGCAGTCCCAAAGAGCTGGACACGATTGAGCGACTGAACTAAACTGACTGACTAGGCGGTGGTGGAGTGGGGACACAAACTCATGTAAAATGGAGACAGGAGTAGCCCTGGTGGACCAGGGACAAGCAAGGAAGCGACATAGTATTACAGACTCTTATCCCCACAAAGGAACAGAAATGGGACAGAGTGGGAGACAGACACCAGGGAGTCGAGAACCGAGAAACAAACGAAACTGCACAGCCCCTGAGGGAGAGAGGGACCTGTTTCTGAAATCCCATTCTGGTCCCACCGCGTCCCAGCTGAACCCTATTTCCTAAATCTGGATGCTCATGTGATTAACAACTGAGAGCCTGCCCCAAACCACTGATGCCAGCTTGAGCGAATTTCTGTCCTTTGTAAACAACTCCTAGCTAAGACAGATGTGGGGATATGTGTGCACGGAGGGCTCTGTGTACCATGGAGGCCTCACTGCTTCAAACTCTGGTGAAAGAAAAGCAAAATGACAGTATGCTGTTAACCCTTTCCAGTCTCTTTCTTACCGAAGGCCCTTCTGTTGTCGCCATGGGATCCTGGGGCCCTGGGGAACAAACGCGTCCCCATGCTATGGATGCAAAAATGGAAGCAAGATGACTCACCTAAGCTGATAGAGCAAATGAGGACAAGGGCCTCTGCTCTCTGCCAGCCACAGACTTAAAATACAGTGCTTCTTACTTGTGAGCCTAAAATACTGCATGCAGATGGGAGAAAAATCAGCCTGCCTCTCTGATGTGTGGATCTCAGGGATGGTGGCTGTAGTGGACAACCTGTCACAAACGTGCAAAGAAGAGGACTTTTTTGTTTGTTTTATATCTATGCGTATTTCTTTATTTTTAAATTTTATTTTATATCTTCCTTTGGGAAAAGCAACAAGTTACATTCAGTGAAGTATTTTTTTATAAACATTTATTTAAGATTATATATTTCCCCCATTCCCAATACTTTGGCCACCTGATGTGAAGAGCTGACTCATTTGAAAAGACCCTGATGCTGGGAAAGATTGAAGGCAGGAGGAGAAGGGGACGACAGAGGATGAGATGGTTGGATGGCATCACTGATTCAATGGACATGAGTTTGAGTAAACTCCGGGAGGTGGTGATGGACAGGGAGGCCTGGTGTGCTGCAGTCCATGGGTTCGCAAAGAGTCGGACACAACTGAGCGACTGAACTGAACTGAATATATATATATCTTCCTCCCCCTCCAACCCCATTCCCAAGGCGAGGGTGGCTCTCCCTCCAGGAAGGTTTTGCATTCGCTATGGCTCCAAGAGACTCTGCCCTGAGATGAGTCAGGAATGAAGAAAACCTGAGGTTTCCTCTACAGACAAGATGAATGGTTACTTAAAAAAAAAAAACCCACCACCCATGTCCTCCACATTCCCAAGGTGTAACAGCACATGTGACATTCAGGAGCAGACACAGAAAGTCTTTACCAACTTTCATTCTCCAGCTTGGCCAGGGGCAGCCCTCTGCAGACACTCCCAGGTCCAAACACGCCAGAACCTTCCCATGGGCTGAAGCCAGAAGCCACCAGGGCTGCAGAACCCAAAAGGACAGAGTGTGTCAAGTTTCTGCGGTTGCGACTGGACTGGTTTTCTCCTCCGGATGCAAATATCCCAGTGAATCAGACCTTGAATATGCCACTGATCACTTGCTTGGGAAACATAAACTGCTGAGGCCTTCTGAATAGAAACCACACACAAATTGATTCCCCAGGAGGAGCACGGACTCTCTGGGACACGCTGACCATTTTCAAGAGCACAATAATCCTGTCAACCTTTAGCAGGACCGAACTGTTAAATGTCAACAAGTTTCAGACCAGGTTCCAGACCACCCAGGGAATCATCCGTGTCCAAGAGCGGGGAAATTCAGTCAAGACACCGGGCTCCAGTGCCCTCCAGCTCTGCTCTTTGCTCACAACAATGAACACCCAGAGCTCCCCGGACTGAGGTGATGGAGGCCAGAACCAAGGGTGAGGCCCAGCTCCTCTGCAGATGGCAGAGAAAGGCCCAGGGAGCGGGGAGCCAGGGGACAGAACGAGCTGGAAAGCTGAGGATCCCAGCAGGGTGAGTGCGTGGTTCCCTGCGTCTCCCAGTCACCGAGAAGGACAATCTGAGAGCAGAGGGAAGCCGGCCAGGCTGGGCCTGTTAGCTCCCTTCTCTGAAAAAGTCACTTCCGCTGCAAACAGTGAAGAAGACTGTTCTTGCCTCACAGGGTTGCTATGAGGATTAAACATAGATGGAAAATTCAGATGGCTCCTTCCAGGCCCCCCATACTTCCCAGACTCAGTTGTTCACATATATCATTTCTGGTTTGTATCCCCAGCTCTCTTACTTAGTTTGCTTTAAATAAGCCTTTATTGTAAAAAAAAAAAAAAATTTTTTTTGAAAGGAAATTTGATCTTGCTTTTGTAAACAGAAAACCAGTATTGCTTACCATAAATAGAGGGTAAGTGTCAAAATAAAAAGAGCAAAAGCCCAAACAATTATTACATTGGATCTAGTCCCCCCCCCCCCCCCCCGCCCTCCTTGGCTGCCAAAGGCTCTGAGGTCTGCTTTCTCTATTGAAAAGGAGATGAGTGAGTGTTCCCAAGCTGTAAAGAAGGGGTGTACGTCAACACTTACTCCTGATCTAACCAGACATTTGAAACAGAGAATGGAAAAACATGATGTAGTTTAACCAGCGGCTCCGATCCCAGTAACAGCCCTGCCACCTCAAATTCCTCAGGTCCTTTGCCAACCGAGGCAGTGGCGAGAAAGGGGGATGGAAATCCAGTGGGGCTGGCTTACCCCTGCAAGCCAGCCGGGGCCCCACAGAAAGCTCTTCGTCAGGGAGGAAAACCTGCTGGCTTGGTCTCAGCTTACCTGCCACCTGGGGGCATTGTGATGACTTCTCCCCAGGAGACTGGGTAGGGAGAACCCGCTTTGGCCACAGCCAGTGGTGTCTCCACCAAGGAACCTCATAAAACTCTCCCTGACCAGGAAACCAGCAAGGTTCCCCTGAGCACTTGGGGTTACACTTATGCCAAACCTAAGTACATCTACCCACAGAAAGGGGGCCTGGAGCTCGGCAAACACTGCATATTGGCAGGAAAGAGCTTCCCCAACAACAGTGAACTTGGTATTTCCCCAGAAGACCTGCAGCAGCAGCCCCTGGGGTGATATAGATTTGGGGGCCCCACCTCTGACCCACTGAATCTCACCTCTCTGAGGATAAGAGGCAAACGTGCAAATCTTAAGGAAGCTTCCAGGAAATGCTTATGCCCACTGGAGTCCCTCTGCCCGTATAGCCCTCCAATTCCCTAGTTATTTTTCTTTTTTGGCAGATGGGGGAATCTACCTAGTTCCTCAACTAGGGATCCAACCTGCACCCCCTGCAGTGGAAGTACGGAATCCTAACACAGAACAGGCAAGTACCCCCAGTTCTTTCTTACTCATTCTGAGAATCTCAGATCAACTATCACTTCCTCAGGGGAGCCCACTGCCCTGTTTTGCCCTGCGCAAGTCTAGACCAAGTCCCCCGGGTGCACTTCCCTCATAGCCCCGATCACCATTTTCATGATCTGTTTGTGTGGCTTGTCGAATCATGTCTGTCTTCCCCACTGGCCGGCAGAGCTGCGTGAGGGCAGGGCTGACCGTGGAGCCTCTGGCACTGTGCCTGGCACAGAGTCTGCACACAATAAAGATATTCATTGATCACATGAACAAATCTGGAATCACTATTTCTAATTCTCATTTCCCACCCTAGCTTACTCTTCTCAATAATGTTCTTCAGCTCCTTGAAAGTCCCCATCACAGCAGGTCCTGGGAAGTGGAGACTCTGTTGCTGAGATCTTTTAAGGGCTTCCCAAGTGCTTAGCTGAGTGGAGCTATAAAATTTTAGGGACCTCCCTGGTGGTACAGTGGTTAAGGCTCTGAGCTTCCACTGCAGGGGGGGTGGGTTCGATCCCCGGTCGGGGAACTAAGATCCTACGTGCCTTGAAGCATGACCGAAAGAAGAGTTTCAATTTTCTCACACACTGGCATATAGTAAGAGGAGAGGCTGTGGCCCCTGCTCTTCTCACTCCCTACATTTCCTGGGTCCTACCATGTCCTAATATGACAGCTACACCCAGCGTTACATTACAGGTAGAGGAAGGGCATCACTTTCTACCCAGTCCAAAATGTCGTCCCTAAGGCTAAAAAAAAAAAAAAAAAACTGTTCCCCTAGAATCAATTTATTCTGTAAGTGCTATTCACAAAATAAGTTTGTTGAAAAGTTTTGTTTGAAATTAGTACAACTTTCTCTGAAAATATGCCCCAGAAGAAAGCAACTCTCCCATTCTTCAACAAGTATAGACATAGGCCCCCTCGGATCCACCTCCAGTTCTGGCAGCCAAATACCCACAAATGCTTAGCTCTGCCATGGGATATGTAGAATAAATTAAGTTTGGGGGGGAAACATAAAACAAACCTCTAAGTCTAAAGACGCTGTGTACCTTGGCAAGGGGAATGTATGTGCTACAACAAATCCTAGCCGCCGTGCCAGAGAACTCAATCAAAACCAGCAGAAAATGATTCCTGTCATATGAGACAGGCCAGTCAACAGCAGTCCCCGAGGGGAGATGCAGATAAGGGGGTCCAATCTAGCCCTGCATCTGCCAAAATTCTTTTCCATGATGGCTGAAGAAAGAAGAGGCCTAAAACTCTCAATAAAAGAATGCAGACATTCTAAAGTCAAGGCATCTATAAGCACAAGACAAACATCAAAGCCCTCAGGAAGGCTTTCTCACTGAGGTCTTTACCTCTGGGAACCTGACTGGACTGGACGTGCTCCAGCGAGAGAAGAATCCTAAGTCACTGTGCAGCACGCTCCAGGCTGCGATCTTACCAGGTTTAAAGCAGGGCTCTGCGGGTCTCATTCAGCACCTGTCTTTCACTAGAAACTCCAATTTCTGTGGCTGAGCTCGCCATGCCTCTGGATGGCCAAGTTCACTTGAACCGAGGTAAATCCGAGCTAATTAGTCTAGGAGGCCCAGCCATATCACCCACAGTAAAGTGAAACTGACTCACCCTTGGTACAAGAGACAACAGAGAATACTGATTAGTTACTTGCTTAATTAATCAGGGTTTCTTAGGCTGAAGTTTTACACAAGGGACAGGCTACTCCACACCCCTGTTAAAACATTTTACCACTATTCCACGGAGAAATCGACCAGAAACATCAGATGATCTGTGGCTTTGAGGGACCTCTCCCTTCTTCAAATAGGAAAAAGGTCACAGGCCAAGGGCATGAACTCAAGTCTGGGCTATGGAGGCTTATTTACAACCTGTACTGTAATAGTTCAAGAATCACTATCGGAAATATTACCGGGGGGAGTTGTTTCAACAGATTAGAACAGGTTTTCATTCTGGCTTCTCTTCTTTCATTGAAGGCATCACTCAACAGATCACAGAAATTCCTCTCTATGAGGTTCCTGGAAGAAATGCTCATGTTTTTCCTAAGCAGCTGGTTTTATTTTATCTTACAGATATGGGGATTGTGGAACAATTTCCCTTTTCTAGGCAGCCATTAGGAAATTTGTGAGGGGCCTTCCCTGGCAGTCCAGTGGCTGACTTCATGCTCCCAATGCAGGAGGCTGGGTTCGATCCCTGATTAGGGATCTAGATCCCACAAGCTGCAACTAAGACCTGAGGCAGCCAAATAAATAATAATTTTTTTTCTTGTTTAAAAAGGAAGCTCATGAGAAACCTTATGTTCCCATGTAGCAGGTGTACAAGTCACCATGACCAACTGTTAATTCTATTTTGTCCCCTCCTTCTTTATTTTTCCTATTTCATTCATCTATCTTATTTCCAAGTCTAAATTACTTTGCTTCACCTTTATTTTATCATGCCATGGTTTATGCTTCCATATAAGTCAACTTTGGAGAAGGCAATGGCAACCCACTCCAGTACTCTTGTCTGGAAAATCCCATGGACAGAGGAGCCTGGTAGGCTGCAGTCCACGGGGTCGTAGAGAGTGGGACACGACTGAAGTGACTTAGCAGTAGCATAAGTCAACTTAAATCTTTTTTGGAATAATCATTAGAATAAGTAGGCATGCATTCTGTTTCTAGAGGAAACCTCAGTGCCTTGATTCAAAATGAGGGTTTTTTTTTTTTTCAAGACATATGTCAAACTACTGTGAAATCCCTAGTTTTGAAGGACATTTTAAAAAGTTGACCATAGAAGCTATCTGTATCAATGGTTACCTCCTTCGCCCTGCTTCCCAAATACAACCAGGGCAGTCAAAATATGGCACTGGGCAGTGTTTCTCCAAGTGGAATTCCTTATCTATACCTAATGGAGATATTTTCTTAGGTGGCACAAGTATTCCCCAGTAAATAATATAAGCCAAAATGTTATCCCATTCTCACTTTTCTTCTGGCACTTCCCATTACTTTACGGGAGAAGTCTTAGTTTGATGTCAATAGGTGATTAACATTTTTTCCAGCACCTGCTCATCTCCCTTTTTAATGACATAAATCTAAAATTTTAAAGTGGGTATATTTAAAGAAAAATATGAAGCAAATGGTAATACAGCTGGTACTGTGACATGACAAAACCACAAAGGGGGTCCTGGAATGAAGGAAAAAAATCAGGGAATACCTCACACTTCCCTTTCTATCCCGTATCTAGCCAAGAGCAAGCAGTAGTCAATTTTCAGAGTTTATTTATTCTACTCTGAGCACTCTGCCATGATCCAAATGGGCTTCATCATCCCAAGGAAGAACTGACAAAATGATTCAATATTGGAAGGATCTAGTTCAAAGGCCATCCCACCACTACTGTCTCAGAGAGTTTCTTCACCAAGAACATTCACCATTTGAGAAAAGGACCCATTCCAGGAAATGCTTTCAGATCAAGTTTCCTTTCCAGCTCTAGTTTTAAGATTAACTCTTCTCAGTCTCACTCCAAAATCATGTTTAATGGAATCTATTAAAAGTGTTCACCCATGTTTACTGATAGTTCAAAGTTGTCATTTGGAAGTGGGACAAAGAATCACTCCCTAAGCTTACCAAGGAGTTAAGACCAGAAACACTGGAAGAGATTTCTGCTGAGGTCATCGGGAGTTTAGGGGGAATTTTTGGTTTGGGTTTTCTCCTAGTTTTAATTGCTTATAAAAGCTTCCTAATGTCAAGTAAAGAACAACAACAACAAATGTGAAAAGTTAACTTCCCCAAAATGTTTATTCTAAAGAAAAAAATTTGTTCCCAGCAACTCTTAGGCAGGAGGGGATTAAAACTACATAATATTGTATGAAAAGGAAAAGGAAGCCCAAATTACTCAAGTGCAAAACAACAGCTGCACTAAAAGGCCCGCCAGAGAAGCAACTTATCTGCTTAGTCAAAATCTGTTTCACGGATCCCAGATCTGCTTCAGGGATACAGAGTTGGTTCCGCCCCTGTCAAAGGCGATTAAACGGACCATCAAAACCAAACTCAGACATCTTCATTCTACTTGAAAGGCTTGCATCTCAGGGCCTCCCAGTCACCCGGTAATTATCCTCCCATGGAGAGCTTTGCCTTTTGCACAGATTACCAGGCAATAGACAAAGCTAAGCAAATTAACAGAGTGAGGTAAGAGAGGGACTTCCACATTTCTTTCACTGTTTCTCACTTGTTCTCTCTGGTTGTGGCTGACCCTGGGAAGCAGCATCTCAGGCCATTCCTGTGGGTGTGTGTAAAGAAGAGGTCCTGATACAGACTGATACTGGTTGTTTTCTCAGTAAGGAAGACAGAAACTCATGAAAATGGCTACTTCCGGCAGCAGAAGTGAGACTTATCTTAGTATGTGGTTTTATACAGTTTTGGCTTTTGCACCATAAACTATTTTTGTGTTAATAAAATTTTTTAAATGTATGAAGGAAAAAGCAAATCCTAAATCTGAATATGAACAGAAACATGAGCCTGTTACAATTATTACATTTTCTGCAGAAAAAAGTGAAGTCACTCAAACTTTTAGATACAGTTTTCTGACTGTTCACTCTTATTTGGATGTAGGCAAAGGACAAAAGGAACTGAAGAGATCGCATCAGCAGCTGACTTAATAAACTGCACTAAGCTTGAAAGGAAAAAGAAAAAGAAATATTGAACTTAACAAGTTTATTACTGGCCATGATATCAGTGTTGTCAATCTGTAAACAAGGATCTCACTGTGTGACATTAGGAATATACATATGCATGGGCACAGTAAGGAAGTACCCTGTGATGCTGGTTCTAAAGTGAACATATCACTATGAACTCAAGACTTCTTTTAAAAAATTAAATTTCTTAGTTCTTTCTACTGGAAGTATGCAGTGACAACCCTAGCAATAAGCACAGTTCATGCCCAGATTTTGGTTTCTAAATACCATTTCTCCACCAAAAGGAAACAGCGTTTCCTAGAGAAACGCTGATTCCACGAAGGCAGAGGAAAGGAAAGTTGACCTTGAGCACTTTACAGTGTCAGAAAAGCAAGGAGCTACTCATAGAAAGTTGGGGACATGTTAACAGGACCCAGGAGCCATCTTGCAAAGGTTCTCATTTACTGAGTTGGGAATAATTAGAGCATTAAAAAATAATAATAATAATTCAGTTAATGTACTATATCATTTTTTAAAAAAACCCAAGAGTCTGAAGTGATACTGAAAAAGGAGGGGGGTCCACAAAAGTCTCTTCTTTACAAAAGAATGCAAGCTAGTAAATGTAGATGAGTAACAGAATTTAAAGATCAACATTCTGCAATGACCAGTGTAAAAACAGACTTTGGCAAGGATCATCAATATATCAGTGGATGCCTCAGCCACAGAATGACAGCTTATCTGACACAGAACACAGACTCCTACGGTCCTAAAGCGTCATGCCATTTGTTCCTTGTTAACAAGCGAGGAGAAATACCTTTATAAGAGAGAGATCTGGTTATGTAAACCAAGTGTTTAAACTCAGCATCACCAATTGTTATGCACTGAATGTTTGTGTCTGACAAATTCATTTGCCGAAATCCTAACACTGAATATGATTAGGAGGTGGTGACTTTGGAAGGTGATTAGGCCACGAGGTTGGAGCTCTCATGAATAGGGTTAGTGCCCTTATAAAACAGACCCTAGAGAGCTCCCTTGCCTCTTTTGGCCTCATGATGACGCAAGGAGAAGACAGTCATATCTGAAGCAGAAGGTGACTTTCACCAGACACAGGATCTGCTGGTGCTTTGATCTAGGACTTCTCAATCTCCAGAACTATGAGACATAAATGTTTGTTATTTAAGCTACCCAGTATGTCGTATTTCTGTTACAGCAGTCCAAACAGACTAAGGCACCAGTAACAGGACAAAACTATTATCTGCCTCCTATTGAAATACAGTATGAAGTACACATCCCTTTTGTAGTATTCTTAACAGAAATGTTAGACTTGAATCTAATCAGGAGGTATCAATTAGACATTCAGACTGGAAAATTCTACAAGACAACCAAACTACACTCTCTTTGTTAAGTGTTTTGGGGCCTGATAATAATGTTGTTATGACAAGAACATCCCTATTCTTAGGAGATACAGATTAAAATGGCTAGGAGTAAAACATCACGAAGTGTACAACTTGTTGGTAAGTAATTCAGAGAAAAAAGATATACCCACCATTCACACTCATGTGTAGATTTATGTCAGACGTTCTTAAAAAAATTAGCTCCCTGGCCTGGCAGCAGCATCACTTAAGGATCTTAAAGCAGCAAAATGTTTACAACTGGTAAATTTAGGTGAGGGGTAGACGACAGGCATTCATTGTTCTGTTCTTTAACTTTTCTGTAGATTTGAAATTTCCCAAAATAGAAGACTACATTTGGGATTCCCTGGTAGCCCGGTGGTTACAAATCTGTCTGCCAACACAGGGGGCATGGGTTTGATCCCTAGTCTGGGAAGATTCCACCTGCTGCAGGGCAGCTAAGCCCACGCACCACTGAGGCTGCACTCTGGAACCCGCTCGCTACAACTACTGAAGCCGGAGCACCTAGAGGCTCAGCAACAAGAGAAGCTGCCACCACAAGAAGCCCATGCGCCGAAACTAGAGTAGCTCCCACGCGTCACAACTAGAGAAAGCCTGAGAGCAGCAGCAAAGGTCCAGGGCGGGCAAAAATTTTAAAAAAAGATGGGAACAGAGAGTAAGTCTTAACCCATTTCCTTGTCAGAGGATCTAAACCGAGGGTCTTCAAATTGTTTGTTCTTGAATGTGGAAAAAAGTGCTGCAGAGTGCCAAATCCGATCTGTGTTACTGCTGCTGCACCCTCTGGCCTAACAATTCTAACTCTAGTAGTTTATTCTATAGATACACATGCCAAGTGTGCAAAAATGTATCCTCAAGAATGTTTATTAGGGACTTCCCTGGTGATCCACTGGCTAAACTCCCAACACAGGGGGCCCAGGTTCAGTCCCTAGTCAGGGAACTAGATCCCACATGCCACGACTAAAACTTCCCACATGCCGCAACCAAGACCCCGTGTGATCAAATAAGTTAATTAAATTATATAAAAAAGGGATGTTGATCATAGTGTCATTTGAAATATCAAAAGACTAGAGGAGGGAAGAAACATTCTTTACAGGGGCCCGGGCAAGTAAACCATGCTATATTCCCTCAGTGGAAAACAATGCTAGGATTTCAAAGACTGAAGCAAGTCAGCATGGGCTGAAAGGGAAAGGTTGTTAAGATACAGAGTTAATTTTTTTGCAAATCATAGCTTTTTGTAACTAAAACAGGCAGTGTGCGTGCGTGTGTCCTCAGTGGCGTCTGACTGCAACTGTTGACTGGAGCCCACAGAGCTCCTCTGTCATGTGATTCTCCAGGGAAGAACACTGGAGTGAGTTGCCATTTCCTCCTCCATGGGACCTTCCCGACCCAGGGATTGAACCTGTGTCTCCACATTGGCAGGCCGATTCTTTACCACTGAGCCACCTGTGAAGTCTGTAAAACAGGCATTACTCATACAAGTATGCAAAAATACATGGAGAAGGATATATTATATATTTATATTCATATTTTAGGGGGATGTGTGGTTATCAGATTACACCTCTGCTGTATCCTTCAGTAAGTACAGCTTAGAAGGTTTAACCATGAGCATGTAGTTCTGCTTTTATAATTTTAGGAAAAAGGGAAAGGTTTTTTCTTTTGAAAAGTCATGGCAGCCTTGGAGGTCACTCCATCTCAGGCCAGGCCCCATCAAGTAAAGACTTTTTAACTGAATCAGCAATTAAACTGCTGGATAAGAGCTAATCTAGTTTGCTATCTCAAAATACATACTCTTAGTGAAACAAATGATTTGAACATGGGTCAGGGTAAGGCCAACATTCAAATACTTTGCTGCGAACGCTCAGCTGGTGCCAGCCTCAGGCTGGAGTCAGAACATTTGAGTGGAAACATTTTACAGGAAAGAAAAGTGATGCCAGCTTGGTCAGCAAGTTCCCTGGCTTCTCCAGGGAATTCTTCCCAGTCCCTTAAACTGTGTTCAGGGCATGCACAGCAACAAAAAGAAAAAAAAAAATACTGCCCCTTTGTTGAAAGAAAAATTCAGTAAAATTATGTAGATGAAAGACACTAATGGCTTTTTCTTAAAGCCTGAGAGAATAGCAGTTTGGTCTTCTGGATAATCCAAATTCATGATTAAGAGAAAAACAGCTTAATGTGGGAGATTCAAGTTTAAACAAATTGTATTAATAATTAATTAACTTGCAAAGGATGTGCAGGATATGTCAAAATGTTAAATGAATGTCCTGGATGAGCACTCTGCCCAGTTATGAAAGATCCTCAGAGTTCTAGCAACCTGGCCCTATTCTGAGGATCGCAGTGGGCGATGTGTTTTGTTGTGGGCAAGGCTGTGGGTCTGGCTGTGTATGGTCTCCTAGCTGGACCTCTGCAGTAGGCTCCATGTCTTTCTCTCTCTCTTTTTTTTTTTTTTGACTGCACTGCGCAGTACGCAGAACTTCCCAAACCAGGGATCAAACCCGTGCCCCGTGAAGTGGAAGCTCAGAGTCTTAACCACGGGACCATCTCTACTGCCATTCTTGATACCGCTTACCTCCATCTCCTACCCAGCAGCCACCTGAAGGCTGTGTCATCTTATTAAAACACCTGTTTCAAGCCCTTCTGACACCGCTAAGATGACGTCTCCATTCCTTACCATATAAAACTCTTGCTCTTGTCACTCTTTCCAACTGCCCACCTGTACCTCAGCATTCAGGTTTCCCTGGTGGCTCAGCAGGAAAGGATCCACCTGCGATGCAGGAGCTGCAGGAGACGCGGGTT
Source organism: Capra hircus (assembly GCF_001704415.2). Lineage (NCBI taxonomy): Eukaryota > Metazoa > Chordata > Mammalia > Artiodactyla > Bovidae > Capra > Capra hircus. The sequence continues at coordinate 21,801,396 of NC_030826.1, read as the reverse complement.
CTATCCCTGGGTCGGGAGGATTCCCTGAGGAGGGCATGACAACCCACTGTAGTGTTCTCCCCTGGAGAATCCCATGGACAGAGGAGCCTGGTGGGCTACTGTCCATGAGGGCACAGAGTCAGAAATGACTGAAGCGACTGAGCATGCACGCACCTCAGTTCTCTGAACTCACCCCATCTTATCCTCTGCAGATACTATTCCCTCTCTCTGAATTTCCCTTTTCTGTCCCATTTATCTGACTCCTATCCCTTCTCCAGGCTTGATGAGAATCTCTAAAATCTCCCTGACCTCATCTCTCTCAAAAGTCCTGTCCAGCCAGCAGAATGAGGACTGAATGCACCCTGGCCCTCATCCTTGTACTTGATGCCATCGCATCATGCATGCCACAATTCTCTCCTGCCACCACCGACACTGAGACCCTCCTCCCCCAAGAGAAGACACCCTGGTTGCCCCAGTGCCAGGATCACCATCCAGCACGTGTTTGCAGAAGGAGTAAATGAACAGAGAGGAATATCCAGGAAGGACAAAGAGGTAAGATGCTTTCATCTCAGAAATCACCCCACAAATGAAAGGTGCAGAGCATGTAGCAACCAGGCTGTCAGCTCTGCCTGGGGTTGGATGGTCTTTGCAAGGCTCTCCAGTTGTTCTAGAAACGAGGCAGGCAGGTAGCACACCACACCCAGCCTGGGGCCTTTTTCAAGTCTGGCCCTTCTCAAAGATGAACCTTGAGACTTGGGCGAACCTCATCTGCAGAGCAGTCCCATTCCTCATGTCTCTTTTTCTGTTCCATTATCTACTAATTTCCCATCACCAATTTGTTCCTCTTTACAGAGCAGGTAGCCCTAACACACAGACAGGGCTCCATCAAAGGCCAGAGTGCCTTGGAGAGGCATCCAGAAGAGACGCTGGCTCCTGCAGCTCCTAACACTGACACCAAAGCATCCCAGGTTCTGACTCACGAGGTACCCGCTCGGCCTCTCTGATCAGGAAGCTTAGGGCAGGCGACTTGAGATTCCAGGGGGCAGCCTGACACGCCTCTGTTCTGATCCAATCAGGGTTCCAGATCTACACAGAACACTAAGTGGAAGAAGGTTCCCGGAGTGCCAGAAATGGCCCTGAGCTGCAAACGAGATCATCTTCTCAAGGCAGCTGGGCAAGAGTTCCTATCCCTGTTCATTTCCACATATTTTATACCCTGAGTAATATTTCTGCAGCATTTAAAATTAATACTCTATAAAAGAGGCTGTAAAAATAATTGGTGTATGTAGGTTTCAATGGAAACACAGCTCCCTACCTCTACCCAACAGGAAAAGACCCTTCATTTCAAATGTTCAGTTTTGTAAATTATCTGGAGAAATGAGTGAAAAGGAAGGAGAAAGTGTGAAATAGGTAAAATATTAATTTTTTTAAACTAATTTTACTCTTTTGTATTGTGTGGGCAATTGAGAGCTAAGTCCTGCCAATTCCTCCTCCGGGTGTCTCTGGGAAGGCCAGCCGTCAGAGAGGGATGGTGCAAGGCACAAGGCTTGCTTTTAGCTGGTTGTCCTCAACCGAGGGCAATTTCATTTTTGGTGGTTGCAACTGGGGAAAAAGGCTGCTACTAGCATGTAGTGGGCAGAAGGCAGGGACACTGTGAAATGTTCTACAATGCTCAGGACATCACCTCCACAACAGAAAATCATCTGGCTCAAAATGGCAACAGTGCAAAGGTTGAGAAGCCCTACTCTAAGCCTCTGCTGGAATTCTGATTTCTACTTGCTCCTGAATCACTTCCTAACTCTAATTCTCCAACACAGGGATATAGGTTGACAGAGAAAGAAAGGGAATGTTAACTCAGCCAAGTGCTACTTCTGTCATGAGACAGCAACAGAGAAAGTACCTTGAATTTACTGTGTGATTTGGAATATTCACCAGCAAGCTTTCACAGGCTCATTTTTATAATCTGGTAAGAGATAGAAGTCCCTTGGACTAGCACACTAGCACCGTCCCTCACTGACAGCTGACCTTCCCAGAGACACTTGGAGGAAGAATTGGCAGGACTTAGCTCTCGATTGCCCACAGAATACAAAAGAGTAGAATTAATTAAAAAAAAAAAAAAAAAGGAGATCCAATCAGTCCATCTTAAAGGCAATCAGTCCTGAATATTCACTGGAAGGACTAACGCTGAAGCTGAAACTCCAATACTTTGGCCACCTGATTTGAAGAACTGACTCATGTGAAAAGACTGAAGATTGAAAAATTGAAGGTGGGAAGAGAAGGGGACGACAGAGGATGAGATTGGTTGGATGGCATCCCCGACTCAACGGACATGAGTTTGAGTAAATTCTGGGAGCTGGTGATGGACAGGGGGGCCTGGCGTGCTGCAGTCCATGGGGTCGCAAAGAGTCGGACACAACTGAGCAACTGAACTGAACTGAACTGAAGAGAGAAGGCCTCAAGGGACATCATGGACTAGGAAAGGCCAGGTTGAAAGGAGAATCCTAGCCCCTTAGTCTTTCCTTCTGAGCAAACAGGAATCATCTGCACCTTCGGAGCTTTGATATAGGCTTTGATTTGTTTGTTTGTTTGTTTTTTAAATGTCACCACCCTTCTACTGATTTATTTATTTACGTCCGTGCTGGGTCTTTGTTGCTGTATGTTGGCTTTCTCTAGTTGCAGTGAGCAGAGACTACTCTTTGTTAGGGTGCAGTCTTCTCATTGCGGTGGCTTCTCTTGTTGGAGAGCATGGGTTCAGCATTTGTGGTGCATGGGCCCTGTTGCATGTGGGATCTTCTGGGCCCAGGAATCGAACCTGTGTCCTCTGCATTAGCAGGTGGATTCTTAACCACTGGACCACCAGCAAAGTCCTAGGCTTTGATTTTAAGCACAGTGATCGTCATGGCTCTAATTCTGGAGACACATTTGCAACCAGCATTAATCAGAAGCATATACACCTCTCAGGCCTCTTCCTGCAGCATCATCGCTGAAGACTAGTCTAGGACCATCACCTCAGCGATGAGATAAACAATAAAATCTATGACTGCTACCACTCCAACACAAGTTTCTAAATCATTTCTTCTTCAAATGTAAATCACAGCACATGCATTTGTTTTTAATAAGCTTCCTCGAGTGGAAAAAGTTCAAGTATACCAGCTAACTGGGAATTACATGTTTTAGCCATGCCTGATCTAGCCCTGCTCCATTACTGATGAACTCTTAAGAGTTACTCCCGAGCTTGTAAAATGCTTTTATGAACAACATGTCACAAGGCATCTGTGGTGCTATTGGTTTTATTTCTTGGGAAACATGGGGGTGGGGGTATGGGGGAGGAATTGTCAAAATTTGGACATGCCCGTGGAAGTATGTTATGCGTGGAATTTCATACACCATGTGTGCTGCAGCCAAAAAAAAAAAAAAAAAATGTGGAGGGGCTGTGGTTCTAATACAGAACAAAGAAGGCCTGAAATAATACCAGCTGTAAATGGAAGAGCCTGGGATGACATGGAGCGTTCCAATACCAAGTCCTGATCTTTCAGCTAAGCTGCCAAACTTTCAAGGCCAGGACAGTGAACCACAGGGTTAAAAGAGAGACAGGTGAGCCAGCATGTGTGAGCACCACATCTATGGTAGCTAATTTTCTGGGTCAACTTGATCAGACTACAAGGTGCCCAGATATCTGTGAGACATTGTTCCGGGTCTGTCGTGTTTCTGGATGAAATTAATATTTGAATCTGTTGACTAAGCAGACGGCCCTCCCCCATGTGGGTGGCCTCACCCAATCCACTGAAGGCCTGAACTGAACAAAAGGCCGCTTAAGGAAGAGTTCATTCTCTGACTGTCTTCCAGCTAGGATATTGATCTTATCCTGCTTCTGGACTCCAACTCAGACTAGAACTTACATCATTGGCTCTCCTTGGTCTCCAGCTTGCCAAATACAGATCTAGAGACCTCTCAGCCGCCAGAACTCCATGAGCTAATTCCTTATAATAAATCTTTTTATTTAGAAACATACATATATACATACACACACACTAACTATATTAGAGAGGCAGATCCTATTGGTTCTGTCTAGAGAGCCAAGAGTAACACAAAGCCCAAATCAATGACTTTTGCACATCACAGAAAGAGTCTATCACCTTCAAGATGATACACTGGATGGCATCAGACTCTTACTGGAAACTTCTAGCTTCTGCTTATCTGAGACCTTCTGAGCCCTTGTGCTTGATGGGCTAGGGGAAGTGAAATTCTAGAAGCTTTGTTCACGTTAATGATGATAATATCCAAATGAGTTTGTAGGAAATTGCCTCCCTCCACCAAAGAAAAAACAAACTCTCCCACAGCTGATTAAGGAAAAGTGTTTAAACCTGCACTTAAACCATTTCCCTGGGGAAAAACAGGAGGCAGTCATTTTTTCATCTAGGACAATGAAAGGGTGGAATGGAGGTGGGGGATGGAATGGGGGTCTCATGAGAATGAACACTTCTGTTTCTTTTAATTCTCCAACACTCTTAACACAGAATCACATTCTTCTGCCTGAGTTCTCTCCTTTCACACAAAATCCTTTTTTCACAAAGGCAACACGTCATCACTGCAGAGTCCTGCATGAGAACCGGAATCTGCTTTAGATGAATAAGTAAATAAATTAGCTGGAACAAAAGATGAAAATGACAAAAGAAGAAGAAAAACATTAACAGTACAATTAACATAGTGCAACTTAGAATTAAAAAGAGAAATAATATTAGTTATCATTGGCTGATCACTTACTCTGTGTCAAGACCCATATGCCTAGAATAGTATCTGGGGCTTAAGAGTTAGTGCCATGTTAAGAATTAGCTATTTTTATTATTTAATCTTGTTACAAGTTAGAGCAAGTGAAGGGGAAGGAGGAAGAGACATCTGAGCTGCTTTTTGAAGAATGAACTGGATTTTATTAGGCAGGTCATGAGCAGGACGGGGGAAGGCATCCAAGACAGAGCAAGAGACAGGGTAAAGTGCAGCACGTTTGAGGGGAACTGCAAGTTTTCAGGACAGTGGAATACAAAGCATTGGAGGCTAGTGAGGAGGGGTGGGGAGCAGTAGGACAGGGCAAGCCTCAAGCCATGTGGACTGACGAGCCTAACTCTAATTGATGTCATCAGTGAAACAAAGCATAGGAAATGAAGCCAGAATGAAAACCTGGGCTGCACACTGGGGACAGTCTGGATGGGGAGACAGGCAAGAATTAACGAGAATGCAGGTGATGAGTGCCACAATGGAGATCTGTAGAGCCGAGTGATAAACACAGCGGAGGGAAGGCTTCTTAGAGCTGGTGACAGACAAAGGGACAATGAATGCATACAGCTCACTTTGAGGACAACTTCACTAAACAGAGCAGGTGAGAAGGCCATTCCCAGTGGAGGAATTAGCATGCACAAAGGCACAAAGGTGGTTTGAGGCTCTCTGGAGCAGATCTGCTTTGTAGAGGGTGGCGTCAAGGTGGGCTCAGTGGTAGGAGGCCTTGGCCTCCATGCCAGAGAGTTCTGGACTTAATCCATCAACAATAAAGGTTTGTATGCAAGGCAGTGATATGGACAACTGATGTGGTAGAAAGGTCATCCTGGGACTTGTGCAGAGTGTATGAGAATGGAGGTCGTGGACTAGTTAAGAGATTACTTGAAACAATGGTGCTGGGATCTAGTTAGATTCAGAGAATGGGGGGAGTGAGCTGAGAAATGCCAAGGTTTGTAGCTTGGGTAAACGGTCAGTATAACCCTGTTATCAGAGCTAACCAGAGCCCTAAAAAGCAGGTAGAGGGCTTCCCTCGTAGCACAATGATCAAGAATTTGCCAGTCAATGAAGGAGATACGAGTTCAATTCGTGATCCAGGAAGATCCCACATGCTGCAGAGCAACTAAGCCTGTGCGCCATCACGACTGAGTCTGTGCTCTAGAGCCTGGGAACCACTCTAGTGAGCCACATGTCCCAAATACTGAACCCCGCGTGCCCTAGAGCCCATGCTCCCCAACAAGAGAAGCCACCACAATGAGAAACCTGAGCACTGCAACTAAAGAGTAGCCTCTGCTCCCCACAACTAGGGGAAACCCCGCATAGCAACGAAGACCCAGCACAGCCAAAAATAAACAATACATAGACAAAATTATTTTTTAAAGAAAGCCAGTAGAACCAGTTAAAAGCTCAACTATTTGTTGAATGAACGCATGAAAGAAAGAATGGGTAGGTAGAGAGAGAAGGAGAAAACAAAGCGGAAGACAGACAGGTGAAGGCGGGGGAGTAAGTTTGGTTTTGGACCAGACAACCAGAGGCCTCGCCAGCAAGCAGCTGAGGACACCACAGGCTGAGCGACGGGTGGGGGTGTCACCCTTCCCCACTCGGGTGGCTACCTTCTGAGCTCCTAGTGAAGTGCTTCCTATGACTGCCTCTTTTTGGCCTCCAGCAAGAGGGTCAGCGAAAAGGATGCTTCAGAAGAAAGAACTTGGCTAAGTATGTGCGTTTTAAGCCAAAGGTCTCTAGAAGCTTCTCTCACAGGTATGGAATTCAACCACAATACCCACTGTGGTGAAGCACTGTTTAGGTCCAAGAAGAAAATGACGAACAAAATGACATTAAGACCAATTCATCTTTCAATTAGAATCTCTGAGCCATATTTTGTTTGGTTAAGGAGAGAAATTCCACTATTATTCCAAGCAAATCTTTTGATGCACCAAACTCAAGGATGAGGTTTCATTCAAGAATGTTTTAAAAAATGAGTTCACAGTGATTTTTTAAAAATCATTACGGGGGGGAAGGGGATGGTCTTAACATTCAGGACAAAATTCCTAATCCTGGTCTCTGAAGGCAACCCAAACCCTTGAGAAAACCCTTCTCTCTCTCTTTTGTGTATGTTGTATAGGGTTTTTTTTTTTTTTTTAATTTCCTCATATGTAAGGTTAAAGAATTTAATTAAATAACTTTGGATTAACTACCAGGACTGAGGTTTATGATTAGATTGTGATTAGGAACACATAAAAGGAGAAAATATCTTAATAAGTGCTTCTTTCTTGCCTGTTTGAGCTGTTCTTAGTAAACTAATAAGTTACAATTTTCCTGGAGAGAAAAATCTTGGAAATGACCCATTTCCCCAACAGGAGATCATTTCCTGTAATTCACAAGTGGTAGAGTTAAAAAAAAAAAAAAAGATCTTTTGAACCTGGCTCAGATAGGTCAGGGAGAAAATTCAAAATATGTGTTTATTTTTCTGATTAAAACCAAACAATCAGACTCAAAATAAGGAGGCCACAGAAAAGCCACAGAGCCCTCCAAGTGACTGTGAGCTACACACATAAAGACCCAATAATGGGAGGGGTGTAGCAGGAGGGGAGGGGGCTAGGGGAAAGGAAAAGCAAGGAAAAGAGAAGGTGAACCCCCCCTTCCCCAAGGGAGCAGAGCTGGGGGTCTATTGGTCAAATTCCTTATACATATTCAGGAACCAAGCATCCTTTCTGCCAAGAGAATAAGCTGACTATGAAAAACAGGTATTTCCAACTGGAAACTAATCAGGACATTTGGTCTGGAAATAGGATAAGGCTAGGGACTTCCCTGGAAGTCCAGTGGTTAAGATTCCATGCTGCCAATGCAGGAGACATGGGTTTGATCCCTGGATGGAGAGCTAAGATACCACATGCCAGGTGGTATGGTCAAACAATTTTTTTAAAATATGAAAATAGGATATGGCTATCTGACATGAGTCCCTTCTCCATTAGGTCCCAGAGCCTGGGCCAGTGCTCCAAAAGGCTGATCAGACCAGGGTCCGTTGGTTCAAACATGTCAAAAGTTCTCCCTCCCTGTCTGCTCCTTCTCTGCCAGGAGGCATAAGCCCTGCCTCTGCTCACACTCAAAAAGTGTCAGGTATTGGAGTGAGGTGTGAGAACAAAGGACAATCGGCTAGAGTCTGAATGGTTGTGGAATGACTTCTTGGGAAAAGTGAGGTTGAAAATAGGTCCAAAAAGTGAAAAAGAGCCCTAAACGTGAAAGGCAGGACAATGAAGCTTGTCCAAAATAACAGAAGGTGAAAGAAAAATCAGGAATGAAAATCTCAGCGTGCTGCAAGAGTTCTTCTGACACAAAAGTCCTCATTATAAATGAAAAGGGTGACAAATGTGACTTCATTCTAAGATTAATAAATAATTCTACTTATATAAAGCTCCCAAACAGGCAAAACTAAACCACAGCGTTTAGGGAAGCACACTTAGGTTGAAAACTCTTGAGGGAGGCAAGAAAGTGATCTCCATAAAAGTTAGGGTGAAGGCGAGGAAGGGTTTGTGCAAGGAGAGGGGTACACGGGAGGCTCTGAGAGTCTGACAAGGGTCTATTTCTTGATTCAGATGCAGTCACCTGTAAGGAGATCCAACCAGTCCATCCTAAAGGAAATCAGTCCTGAATATTCATTGGAAGGACTGATGCTGAAGCTGAAACTCCAATACTCTGGCCATCTGATGTGAAGAGCTGACTCATTTGAAAAGACCCTGATGCTGGGAAAGATTGAAGGCGGGAGGAGACGGGGACAACAGAGGATGAGACGGTTGGATGGCGTCACCGACTCAATGGACATGAGTTTGAGTAAACTCCGGGAGGTGGTGATGGACAGGGAGGCCTGGCGTGCTGCGATTCATGGGGTCGCAAAGAGGGGGACACGACTGAACTACTGAACTGAACCGAACCTGGGAGTTCACTTTATAATAATGCATCAACTTGTGCATCTATGTCTTTTGTACCTTTCTGGATGTATGTTATGCTGGATATAAAGGTTTTAAGAAAAACAAAGTGAAGAGGCACTTCCTTGGTGGCCCAGTGGCTAAGACTCCATGCTCTCAAGGCAGGCGGCCCAGGTTAGAGTCAAGCCCTGGTCAAGGAGCTGGATCCCACATGCCACAACCAAGAGTTTGCAACTAAAGATACCACACGCTGCAACTATTAATAAGACCCAGCTCAGCCAAATACTACATATATACATATATTTTCATAGTTAAATAAATATTTTTCAAAAGTGAAGGGGAATCAGATAGCTGAACTGCAGAATATATGACCCCAAAGAGCCTATATACAAGTTCAAGAAGCGCCAGTAAGCACAAATGAACTTATCTACAAAAACAGAAACAGACTCACAGACATAGAGAACAACACAGTTGTGATTGCCAAGGGGAAGCATGGTGCGGCAGGGGTGGAGCGGGGACGAGGGATGGACTGGAAGTTTGCGGCTGGTAGACGAAAACTATTACGTTTAGAATGGATAAAGAAGGTCGTACTGTATAGCACAGGGAACTATATCCAGTCGCCTGGGATAAACCATAATGGAAAGGAAAGGAAAAGAAATAAAGAATGTACGTATGTGTATATCTGAATCACTCTGTCTTATCGCACAGATTGGCACAATACTGTAAATCAACCATACTTCATTTTTTTTTTAATTTTTGATAAAAAAAAGAAGAGCCAGTAAGGATAAAAGGGAGCTCGCTTGTTGTGATGATCAAAATTTAGACAAAAGGCATTCAAATAAACCATAAAAAATAACACAATATTACTACAGAATCATTCATTTTTAAGGTGTAATAATGACATTTTGGTTGTGTGCATGTATGTTTTGAAGGAGTCTTTTAGAAATACACACCAAAACAGTCATGATGGAAATGATATAATGTCTGGGACTTGCTTCATAGTAAGCCAGGGAGTAAGTGTTAGTGTAGGTGGCTATGAATGAAATAGTACTGGCTGTGAACCACTGAGGCTGGACACAGGAGAGTTCAATTACAATATTTTCTCCACTCTGAGATTTGAAGTTTGGAATTTACAATCTTTTTTTTTTTTAATAAGGCAAAGGAATATTATTTTAGAAAGACTCTAATGCTAGTTATTCAGCAGGTGGGAAGAACTCTCTCTGGGACCACAAATAAATACATTTCTTAACATATAGAAGCTGTCATGTGCCTACATGGGCACCAGAAAAATTTAAACCAAAAAGATATGTAAATGTGTATTTGACAAAGAATTCCTACCCGGACTACACAAAGAACTTTTACAAATCAACAATAAAAAGATGAACAACAGCCTGATAAAAAATGGGCAATGGATTTGAATAGACACTTCAAAAAACAGATGGCCAAATAAGCATATGGAAAGGTTTACCACATCATTAGTCATAAGGGAAAAGCAAGTTAAACCCACTTCACACACAGAAGAATAGCAAAAAAGTAAAGACTGGCAACACGAAATGCTGGTGAGGAGCTGGAACAAAGTGGAGACACTGCTGGTGGGAGGATAAGATGGTACAACTGCTCTGAAGAATTGTTATCAACATAAATACACATTTACTCTATAACCCTACCATACTACTCATGGTATTCACCCACGGAAAATGAAAACTCTATCCATAAAGAGAATTATATAAAAATGTTTATAGCAGTCCCCCCCAACCCCAAACTGGAAATAATTCACAGCTCTATCCACAGACGAACGGAGAAACTGTGACCTGAGTGCTCATTCGATGGAATACTTCTCAGGGATAACAAAGAGCACACTACTGACAGACGCAACAACATGGACTATCCTATGGACCGTAAATGCCTATGTATGATTCCATTTATATGACATTTTAGAACAGGGAAAACTCAAGTATAGTGACAGGAGACCAAAAGTGATGGGGTAAGGGTCGGGGAGAGGGGTGTCAGAGCACTTTCTAAAACAACCGGAGATTGTTTTGAATGATATTTACATAGCAGTTGTCCAAACACATTGAACTGAATGCTTATGATCTGTGTGTTTTATTGTATTAAGTTATACACACACACAAACTTATGCCAAAAAGAAAAACCTAACATTTGTTCCTCGGTCTGGGTGTAAGTGGGGTTTCCCAGGTGGCTCAGTGGTAACGAATCCGTCTAACAATGCAGGAGACACAGGAGACGTGGGTTCGATCCCTGGGCCAGGAAGATCCCCTGGAGGAGGAAATGGCAACCCACTCCAGTATCTTGCCTGGAATATCCCATGGACAGAGGAGCCTAGTGGGCTACGGTCCATAGGGTCGCAAAGAGTCGGACACGACCATGCAGCTGAGCACACTGCTGCTGCTGCTGCTGCTGCTAAGTCGCTTCAGTCGTGTCCGATTCTGTGCGACCCCATAGACGGCAGCCCACCAGGCTCCCCTGTCCCTGGGATTCTGCCATTGCCTTCTCCGCCTGAGCACACTAGGGGTAAGCAATTGAGAGCTGCAGAGTGAACACGTGGCGCCTTCCAGCTGGGTGTGTTCCCTTTCCCACCAGTGAGCACCTGCTGTCCCTGTCTTTCTCTGCTATTGTTCCTGGTCTCGGTAAACGGCACCAACAAGCCTCCACCTGGTGTCCCCAGCCAGAAGACTGGGAGTCCAGCCACACGCTTCCCTCTTCCTCCTGTCTACTCAGTCACTTCCCCTCCTGAATCCACCCCACCCCACGACCCCACCCCCTGCCTGCCTTCCATCCCAACTGCCTTAGTGGAAGTTTGGATCCAGGTTACTCCATCTGCCTCCCAACCATTTCCAGGCTGGTCCCCCAATCTGTCCTTATCAAAAAAACAAAACTTTACTTAACATCCTTTTATTGAAGGCAGGTCGAATCTGAGAGAGTAGCACCGACATATATACAACCTCCATGTGTAAAACAGACAGCGAGTGGGACGCTGCTGTGTGGCACAGGGAGCTCAGCTCAGTGCCCGGTGAGGACCCAGAGGGCTGGATGGGGGTGGGAGAGGAGGCAGGCTCAAGAGGGAGGGGGTTTATGTATACAGATAGCTGACTCACTTTGTTGTATAGCAGAAACAACACATTACAAAGCAACCATAATTTAAAAAAAATTATTTAAAAAAGAAAAGAAAAAAAAAAAAGAAAACATCCTTTTATCATCCCCAGTCACCCTGAGGATAAAGACCAAATTCCTCAGCTAGATAAGTGAAGGCAGTCCATCACTTTCATGCATCAAACAGCTCTTTGCTTCAGCAGTTACATCTGCCTGGAGCACCCTCCTCCCACTCAATGCTCCCCACCCCCATCTTCACACCTGTGCACCTGGTGAGCCCCTACTCTTCCCTAAGACTTAGATCAAGCACCACCTATTCGCACAAGCCTCTCTCCAAAGCAGCCCTCCTAGGTCCTCAGCCTTAGACATCCTCTTACGCTGGAACGGAGCTTGTATGGTTACAAAACAGCTCACATGACCAGGCCAGGTACTGGTGTGAGCGAGTTACACACATTAGCTCATTTAGTAGTAGTCATCAGTCTGCACAGTGATGCTTGGTCTTCTTTTATCCATACGGACTCAACTGTAAATAGTGGTTACTGTGTTCAGTCAGTACTTTTTCAAGCACTAGGAAAACACAGGAACTAGCTTAACTCTGGTGAATGAATGAAGGTCACATAGTGAAGGCCTGAAATGGTCTGCATGTCATTTGGGCTTCTCTGGCAGCTCAGTTTGTAAAGAATCCACTTGCATTGCAGGAGACCCCAGTTCAATTCCTAGATCAAGAAGATCCTCTGGAGAAGGGATAGGCTACCCACTCCAGTATTCTTGGGCTTCCCTTGTGGTTCAGCTGGTAAAGAATCCGCCTGCAATGCAGGAGACCTAGGTTCAATCCCTGGGTTGGGAAGATACCCTGGAGAAGGGAACAGCTAACCACTCCAGGATTCTGGCCTGGAGAATTCCATGAACTGTATAGGGTTGCAGAGAGTCAGACATAACTGAGTGACTTTCACTTCACTTACCTTGAAGAGCAAAGTGAACATCCAGGACATCCAGGGAAGACACCAATGCTGTTACCTGGCTTGCTGGCAAAACTCAACAGTACCCAAAAGATTTTCCAGGGTTAAGTCACTTGCCATACCCAACTGTCAAGTGTCTCTAGGGCCCCAACAACCAAGCTCCTTACAATCACCTCGTATGAGGTACCTACTGTATACCTTGCATTGCCCTGGCCTCTCACATAATTTAACTCCTGCCACATCATCATCAGCCCCATGTTTACAGACAAGATAACCGAGGTTCAGAAAGGTTAAGTAACTTTATTTAAGGAATCAGAGCCACGGAACAGTAAAACTAGAACAGAAAGGAGTTCTGATGCCAAAACCTACCTTGTTGCCCATTACCACATTGCTTCCCTAGAAGACAAAATGGAAAACCTTGTTGCTCCCCCAAAACAACGTTTTCCTAACTTTTCATTTCACACTGGAGTGTGGTCAATTAACAATGTTGTGATAGTTTCAGGGGACAGCAAAGGGACTCGGCCACTCATATACATGTATCCATTCCCTCACGTATCTGTATCCCAAGCTTCCCTCCTGTCCAGGCTGCCACCTAACATTGAGCAGAGTTCCCTGTGCTATACAGTGGATCCTTGCTGGTTATCCATTTTAATTATAGCAGTGTGACATGTCAATCCCAAACTTGACACAATGTTTTTTGAGTCCCTGTTTTATGGATGTGGGCTTCCCTGGTGGCTCAGATGGTAAAGAATCCACCTGCAAGGCAGGAGACCAAGGTTCGATCCCTGGGTTGGGAAGATCCCCTAGAGAAAGAAATGGCAACTCACTACAGTATTCTTGCCTAGAGAATTCTGTGGGCAGAGGAGCCTGACAGGCTACAGTCCATGGGGTCACAAGCAGTCGGACATGACTGAGCGACTAACACTTTCACTTTCTATATGGCTATAGATCCTGTTTTTGTAGAATGGGAAACCAAGACTCACTGTGACTCTGTGATGACCTTGCTGAGGTTGCTCAATGAGCAGTGACAGGAGGGAGGCTGGAGTGGGGTCTCTTCTGTGCCACCAGGCAGCTGCCAAAGGGCTGAAGAGCAGGTCCCCAACTCTGCTTACCCCACACATTACATTTCTCCCTGCTCAGACCCATCCTGGGGCTACAAGTTAGAGTGAAGAACTGGACTTAATGTATCGAATTTTGAGAGAACGAGGGATATAATCACAGTATGTTTACAGCAGGTAAGAACTGAGAACCAAGGAGAGAATGTTTCACGTGAGCATTGCCTAAAGGGATGGGGATGTGCTGCAGGTCATTCTGGGAGGAGAAGCTGGGAGGCTTGAGGACCTAGAGAACACTTGTGGGAAGCTGTTTGTTGAAGGCGAGGTGGATTCTATTAGCCACTGAGGACATGAGGAGGCAATCAGCTCGAATCCTCCCGAGAGGTGATAGGAAGCACAGAGCTAGGCCGTTGGAACTGGGATCCCATGGAGCATGGAGCCTGCAGAACCCAGTGCGAGTGAGGAAAGCAAGCTGGACTCTGCTTGGTCATGAGTAACCATGAGATTCAAGCCAGCACAGTCCCTAAAAGCCAGGCCCTGGAGTGCCAGGAGGGAGGTGGGGGTGGGTGGTTTCATCTCTCCTGAGGACGGGTGGCAGGGGTGAGAGAGAGATCTCTAAGAAATGATCTCACCTCTTCCTCCCTCCGCTGGGTCTTGGATATCAATTCACAGAACATAAAATTCCCATTTTTAAATTTAAAAAATAAAAAGGACTATTTTTCTCTTTCCTTCCCACTCATTGATCCTTCATACCAACACGTGCAGGGACTGGGCCAATGAGAACAGGAAGGGAAAGACTGGGGAAGAAGAGAGCTGATCTGGATAGAAGAGCCTGACCCTCGGTTACTGAATTTCAGTTTTTCAGTCGTGGAAACACCCTGTTCACAGCTGAGGTCTCTCCTCTCTCCTTTTCTCCCTCGAGCTCCCTGGGCAGAAGCCTGCTGCTGCTACTGCTGCTAAGTCGCTTCAGTCGTGTCTGACTCTGTGCGACCCCATAGACGGCAGCCCACCAGGCTCCCCCATCCCTGGGATTCTCCAGGCAAGAACACTGGAGTGGGTTGCCATTTCCTTCTCCAGTGCATGAAAGTGAAGTCGCTCAGTTGCATCAACTCCTTGTAACCCCATGGACTGCAGCCTACCAGGCTCCTCCATCCATGGGATTTTCCACGCAAGAGGACTGGAGTGGGGTGCCATTGCCTTCTCCGGGGCAGAAGCCTGGCTGTTGTAAAAGTAGTCTTTGTTCCTAGATGACATCCACAGCTCCAAACTCCGACAGCACCTTCCTGACCTCAGGCTAAAGAAAGAAAAAAGGCCATAAACATCCTGGGCGAAGACACTAAACCACCCCTCCAGGGAGACCACCTATGAGGACAAGCTCAGGAATCCTGTCCCCAAAGCAGGCACAACCCTTGGAAAACCAGAAACTCCTGAACAGACAAGTTCAGGGGAAAGCTCACTTAGTAAAGAGTTCAGGGGAGACAGAAGCCCAGAGGTCAAGTACAAAAATGAGGGCAGCAAGGCCACAGACCTCGACCTGGTGAGTCGCACACAGGTAAGTCCCTCGCACAGTAAGTCCCTTACGCATGAACCTTCAAGCTGCAAACTTTCAAAGATTTGAACGTGCGGTTCACACGTCTAATCACCTTAGTTCACATGTCTGGCATACACTGTCACGTGCAAGCATCCTCCACAGGTGCTTGTGCTTTTGTGTGCTTTGCCGTACAGTACCATACAGTATCCTGTATCATACAGTGGTACAGTATCTTTATTTCAAGCCCAGGATGCCCAGAAGCAAGCATAAAAGCAGTTGGTACTTCTCAAGGTACTCTACTGTAAGATTAAAAGTGTTATAGTTTTTTTTTTTTGCTTTTTGTGTATTATCTGTGTAAACAGTACTATAAGCCTATTACAGTACAGTGTGTGTTAGTCGCTCAGTTATGTCCGACTCTTTTCAACCCCATGGACTGTAGCCCACCAGGCTCCTCTGTCCATGGGATTCTCCAGGCAAGAACACTCGAGCGGGCTGCCATTTCCTTCTCCAGGGGATCTCTCAACCCAGGGATCGAACCCGGGTCTTTACTATCTGAGACACCAGGTACTCTGTAGCCAATTGTGTTAGTTGGGTACCTAGGCTAATTTTGTTGGACTGAAGAACAAATTGGACTTATGAGGGTGCTCCTGGAACTGAATTCATATATAGGGGACTTACTGTACATCTAAAGAAAGACCTGGGGCACTGAGAGTGGTGATGTGGGGCATGGTCAGCAAGGAGTAGAGAAAATCAAGGTTCACAGAAGCAAGTATCAGGAGCAGGCCCAGCACAGCCTGGGGGACAGAAATTCAGTGGTCATATCCCCCCACCTCTCCATCCACCTGCCTTTCTAAAAATCCCTCTGGATCCTAATCTGGTTTCTAGTCCCCTAGATAATGAGGAAGCACAGTGTCCTGGATGGGGATACAGACAGATACCAGAAAAGGGATGGATGGCCTCTTATGACTCAATGAACCAGCTTTAGATGATGTCTCATCGCCTCTGGAGGTTCTGGTAAAAACATATTTCTAGAATATGTGCTAAAAATTCACAAGCAGCTGTATCCCAATCACCAATCTAAATCCTAGGGGGCCAGAAATCAAAAACATAGTTGTCACACTTTCACAGCTGTTTAATCCACCCCTAATAAAGTCAGCTGGAAAACTGAAGATTCTCCTGGAAAGCTGGCTGATCTTAGTTTGGTAACAGTCATACACACTGCTTGCCAGGGTTGCCCACTTTCCTGTACTTGTAATTTCTAGACACAATGAAAATGGTGTTTTAAAACTTGCTGTTTATTAACACGTGGGGTTTTCCCCACCAGATATACAGCTGAAGACAAGGAAGAATAACTGAAGTGTGTATGAAAGAGGAGGCTGGCAAGTGTCATCTCAGGGGTAAGAGGGACAGTTCAGACAAAGCAGTCCTCAGCCATGTTTCCTGGGTGGGATGAGGGGGTACAAGGGAGAGTCCCAAGGAAAGGGTCTTCCCACGATGACAGGTCCCACACAGATCGGGCAAGGCTTAGATAGTGACTGTATTCACAAGATGTGCAGGTCTGAGCAGGAGGCAGACAGACACTAAGAAGGGTTTAAGGATTCCACCCACACAGCATCACTGCTTCCAGTCTTCCATTTCTCAGGCATGAATAGTCTCAGGAATTAAACAGTCTTTTCCTTTTCTTTTTGCAGATGCTTCATTCTGAAGACAAGCTCTGTGCCCACCTGGAGACATGCTTTTGATGTCTCTTGTGTGTGTGTGTGAGCACGTTCAGTTGTGTCCAACTCTTTGCTACCCCATGGACCATAACCCACCAGGCTCCTCTGTCCATGGAATTTTCCAGGCAAGAATACTGGAGTAGGTTGCCATTTCCTTCTCCAGGGGATCTTCCCGACTCAAGAGATTGAACCTGCATCTCTTGTGTCTCCTGCATTGGCAGGCGGGTTCTTTGCCACTGCTTCACTTGGGAAGCCTTTGATGTCCCTTAGGAAATCCTAAACAAAGGCTCTGAACCCAGCTCAAAAATCCTGGCTGGGAGCCACATAAAATACAGCAAGAGGCTGGCATAAGGCAGGGTCCATCAGAAGCTAAAGGCTTGTGTTCAGATCCATCACATTCTGATCGCAGCACAGGGTTTCTCAACCAAAGTTCTCGGGTCCCAAGTGGATGGCAGGCTGGACTGCTGTCAGGAAACTGTGCAAGACCACGATCTTGTACATAATCTTTCCAGCATTATTCTTGGCTCTGCCAACATTGCTTTGGCTAAAAAAAAAAAAAAATCAATAAAGCAAGCAGAAGGTCCCCTCATATCCAGACTGGACTAAAGAGGTTTGCCCTTACCAAGCCAAAGGAATATCTAGTCCAAGGAGATATATTTTGCTGGCTACCTGACACCTTCACGTGATCTCTCCTCGGCAGGGCCAGCAGTACCCAGGTGGCTTTGCTCCACGAGATCAATGTTGCTAGGCTACTAGAAGTCACTGTGGTGAGGGAACAGCCAGAGATTCCAGAGAGGAGCAGGGTAAATCAGCAGGAAAAAGGGATGCAAGGACAGGAAATCAAGTCTCAATGGCACAATGACTTTTAAGGCTCTGAAGGGAAATGGCTGGATCCTGAAAGCTTCAGTTCTAGAAAGTGGATCAAAATCCTTTCCTGTGATCCTGAAAGACATGACGTACAGAAGGTAGAGAAATAATAGCTCTTACTCCTCTGGGCGCTTTGAATCCTGACCTAAATCAAAAGGAAGAATGCCTTGATCGGGGTCTATTATGTATTCTGACATTTTTGCCAGACAGTCTGGGCACAACAAACCAACTTTTATCTAGCAGGAGCTCAATAAATACTGGTTGGTGGACTGGCTGGGACCCTCGCAGGGAAGAGACCACAGCAGTGAGGGATGGATGGCGGGGAGGAGAGGGTATGTGCAGAATTCTGTGCAACATGGCAGTGTGTAATTCAAGAGTGGGATGCAGGAAGCTCTTGTCACCAAGTCAACAAGGATACCTTCTCATGCACCAGGTATTTGGAGATTTTTCAAATCACAGGCATTCTAGTCCTCTACTCTGTCCACTAAAATCCTACAGCTCACTTCTCCTGAGTGATGAGGACAAGAAAAGAATCTGTTTTGTCAGCACCAGCCATAGATAAACAAAAATACAAAGAATGTGTGTGCTAGCCAAGCAGCTACATGACCCAGTGCTTCCACCCCCTTGATGGAAATGAACCTCCATTACTGAGATGGCCTCTGGCTTCTGGGGAGGTAGGCAAGAACAAGGTCTTCCATGTGTTTCTGTAAGCCTTCTCTGCCTCCTCTTCCCTAAGGAAAAGCAAAATGCCATTAAAGCCAATTCCCATTCAATGGAAAGAAGCACGGTCAAGTAGAAAGAACGTAGGCTGATGTCACAGAGCCCTGGTTTTGAATCCTTGTTCGGTTATACCCCACCGGCCATGAAGTCCAGAGCTAAACACTAAACCTCTCCAAGCTTCAGTTCCCTTGTTCATAAGACAGTTTACAGCTATCACACGGTTGCTGAGGAAACTAGGGGTGATAATCCACGTTCAGAAAGCGCCTAGGGCATGGCAGGTGCTCAAGAAGTGTTCCTTCCCCTCAACCTGGGCTGATACCACCCGTCAGTGGTGTGGCACAGATGCCATTCGAAGGCATAGAGAAGGAGAGCAGACTGGGCTTAAGGAGCTTGTGATAAAAGGGAGAGAGAGGAGAGAGAATGTACATCTTAGAACAAGGCTGGAGAAAGTTCAGCAAGATTTAAAAAAAAAAGAGAGAGAGCTCCAAGGTCTTCAGACAACTGTTATCATCAATCACAATGAAAAAATACAGCTGGGATGTCAAACGACTTTCTTGATACATTGGAATATAAATAAACTTTGATGGATCCACTCAAAATTCCAGACTCATAAAAACAAGATTCAGAAAGTGGGAGTTAGTTTCTAAGTCTTTGTGGGGAACAGCAAGAGAAAGCAGGACGGCCTTCTGGCTAAAGGCTTGATTCTGGTCAGGAAGGAAGTTCAAATCTCAGCTCCTCCACCCATCAGTCACCTGACTGGTAAGTGCTTAATAGGTGCTGAAGATACTGTAGTTGCAACACACTGAAAAGCTCTGAGCCCTGATACCTGGAGTGATTCTGCAATTCAGGTCAAAAGGCCAACAGTGGGAAGGTGGGGTTAAATGCGAAATGCAGACGGGTGACTCCTGTGGGCTGCAGGGTGCAGAATGAGAGTGAAGCCTTGGGTTCCAAGTTTAAGGCCAAGGACACTTGGGACATGACTACGGCCAGTTCATGAGCCCTTATCACTAGTCTAAAGACAAATGCCTCAAACCCAAGGTCTACACTTGCCAAGACATTAAATTTGAAACAACCAAAGTCGACACTGCACGTGTGAAGGATCTTAATTAAACGGTATCAAAAAAATGCAAACACGAACTCAGTGTGTGGACCTACTTATTAGGAAATAATCTTGATTAAGAACAAATCCCTTTTAAGGAGAGGAAAGAGCCCAGCAACTCTCCTGAACATCAAATGCTGTTCTCAATTAGCCCTTTCCCTCTGAACTTCACAAGGTACCAGCAGGTGGGAGATAATTAACGTTTTAATAAAACTTGTTTTACATGCCTTGGTTGGAAGCTTTTTGTTCTGTAAAGCTTTTCCCTCTCCAGCCCAAAGACCCACCCACAAAGGAAGGTTTTTTTTTTTTTTTTTCTCCAAAAGATCATTTTTCTGGTTACATTTGGGGTTTTATGACTTCAGGAAGATGAGGGTGGAGGAGGTGATTTATGAAAAGGACAATTTCTCTTTATCCATATTTACTTTCTCTAAGGGAGTGAGCTTGGTTTTTTGATTCTCCTCCCAGGCCTATCAAAGGAACAAAGGCCTTGCTGCCACATGACAAGACATGAAGCAATGAGCGGTCTGCGGGACCAGTGTAAGCCACACCACCCGATTCTTGAGCACAAGCTCTATTTGCAAGAATTGCTGACTTTTATAAAGCTTGTATTTTGCAAAGCTTGTATTTTTTTTCCCTTATAAATCTCATCTTGAAAAGCAGTCATCTTATAGCTTACCACTCTCACCCACAAACCTCAGCATCCACGTAAGCCCTTTTCTTAAAAAAAAAAAATTATTTAGCTAGTTATTTTTGGCTGTGCTGGGTCTTTGCTGCTGCGTGGGCACTCCTCTCTAATTGTGGACAGAGGGGGCTACTCACTGTGGTGGCTTCTCTTGTTTCGGAGCACAGGCTCTATGGCTGGTGGGCTCAGCAGTCGCAACGCGCTGGCTTAGTTGCTCTGTGGCATGTGGGATCTTCCTGGACCAGGGATCAAACCTGTGTCTCCCCAACTGGCAGATGGGTTTTTTACCACTGAGCCAGAAGGGAAGCCCCCAAATAAGCCCCTTCCAGTATAAAAATGCTACTCCTTGGGAAATTTCTAATTAATTAATTCTTTAACAGTATGTCTTGCTGCCCATAACACAACAGTGGCGTCACAAAAGATAACAGTGGTGGTGGTGATTTAGTCGCTAAGTCGTGTCCAACACTTGCCACCCCATGGACTGCAGCCCGCCAGGCTCCTCTGTCCATGGGATTCTCCAGGCAAGAATACTGGAGTGGGTTGCCATTTCCTTCTCCAGGGGATCTTCCCGACCCAGGAATCGAACCCAGGTCTCCTGCATTGCAAGCAGATTCTTTACCGACTGAGCTATGAGGGAAGCACAGTGTAATACACTACATAGAGCAATTCATGCTGCTGCTGCTAAGTCGCTTCAGTCATGTCCGACTCTGCGGGACCCCATAGACAGCAGCCCACCAGGCTCCCCCGTCCCTGGGATTCTCCAGGCAAGAACACTGGAGTTTGCCATTTCCTTCTCCAATGCAGGAAAGTGAAAAGTGAAAGTGAAGTCGCTCAGTCATGTCTGACTCTTCGCGACCTCGTGGACTGCAGCCTATCAGGCCCCTCCACCCATGGGATTTTCCAGGCAAGAGTACTAGAGTGGGTTGCCATTCCATGAACACACTCTAAGTCAAGACAAGAAAGACAACTGTTTTCCTTTTCAGAAGAGGAAACGGAAGCAGTGAGAAATCACTGACATTGCTTAAATACAGGGGATCTGAACCCAAGACTTGAGCTTTTAGTTCTGGATGCTCCAACTGCATTTAATTTGAGAGTAACCTAAGCTAACCCCACCATGCACAACCCAATAATTATAATCTGGGGCATTTTAATTGAACTCAGGCCTCAGGGTTTGAATTTAAGAGGGTGAGAGTTAAAGCAATATGTGTGAGTGATTACGGCTGAAATGCTGCCTGCAAGTTCCAGTTCATTTTCTCCTCAGGACTTTCCACATCTTCTCTCTTCGCTGCCAATGCACAGCCAGGCCTCCCACCATCCAAAATGCTGCAGCCCTGGAGCCTGACGACCCGCACGTCCACCACACACACGACAACACCTGCACAAGTGTGTACAGCAGGGTTTCATAGTCTTGGCACTATTGGCTTTTCATTAGGGCATCATCTTGTGCATTACAGAATATTTGGCAGCATTCCTGGCCTCTGCCCACTGGATGTCAGCAGCACTCTCCTAGTTGTGACTATCAGAAATGTCTCCCGGGAAAATTCCCCGATGGTCTAATGATTAGGACTCTGTGCTTCCACCGTAGGGAGCAAGGGTTCAATTTCTGGTCGGGGAACTAAGATCCCTTATGCCGCAATAAACACCCATTCCCCTCAAAAAATGTCTCCAGAAATCATGGGAGATTTTAGGACAGTGAAACTATTCTGTACTTATTGTAATTGGGGGGTACATGTCATTTTATGCGTCAAAACCTAAACCTACAGAATTACAACACAAGTGTTACCTTTGGTAAACCACGGACTTTAGTTAAATAAATTATCACTGTTGGTTCATCAATTGTACCACATTGTATGACATCTGTTCAACAAATGAGGGATGCTCAAGAGGGAAGGTATGCATGTATACATAGAGCCGATTCACGCTGTTGTACAACAGAAATGAACACAACACTGTAAAGCAACTTACTCCAATTAAAAAGAAAACAAATTTAAAATTACCAGTTCAAATCAAAATGTTAATAACAGGAATAAATCACTGCAGATGGTGACTGCAGCCATGTAAAAGACACTTACTCCTTGGAAGAAAAGCTGTGAACAACCTAGACAGCATATTAAAAAGCAGAGACATTACTTTGCCAACAAAGGTCCGTCTAGTCAAGGCTATGGTTTTTCCAGTGGTCAAGTGTGGATGTGAGAGTTGGACTCTAAAGAAAGCTGAGCGCCAAAGAATTGATGCTTTTGAACTGTGGTGTGGGAGAAGACTCTTGAGAGTCCCCTGGACAGCAAGGAGATCCAACCAGTCCATTCTAAAGGAAATCAGTCCTGAATATTCATTGGAAGGACAGATGCTGAAGCTGAAACTCCAATACTATGGCCACCTGATGTGAAGAACTGACTCATTGGAAAAGACCCTGATGCTGGGAAAGATTGAAGGCAGGAGGAGAAGGGGACGACAGAGGACGAGATGGTTGGAAGGTATCACCGACTCGATGGACATGAGTCTGAGCAAGTTCCAGGAGTTGGTGATGGACAGGGAGGCCTGGAGTTCTGCAGTCCATGGGGTCGCAAATAGTTGGACACGACTAAGCAACTGAACTGAACAACTGAGACCTGGGGTAAAAAAAAAAAGGTATATATGGGGACTTTCTACTTTCTGCTCAATTTTTCTATAAATCTAAAACTGCTCTCACTAAAGTTTAATTTTTAAAAAAGTCTCCAGACAGGGACTTCCCTAGTGATCCAGTGGCTAAGACTCCACACTTCCAGTGCAGGGACCTGGGTTTGATCCCTGGTCAGGAAACTAGATCCTGCATGTCACAGCTAAGACCCAGTGCAGCCAAATAAATAAGAAAACACATATTTTTTAAAAAGTCTTCAGACACTGTCATATGTCCCTAAAGGGCAAAAATGTCCAGTTGAGAACCCTGCTGTGGAGGGCAGATGGAGTCCCCCTCACTGCTGTGTTGACTGCACCAGTCCCAATGTACCAGGTCACACTTCCAGAGGGAGGGTAGAAAGATGAGCTTTCCGAGTGTACATGCATTGTGGAGACTCCTTGAAATGACATCTTGTTAGAGGAGAAAGCAAGGAAGTCTCTAAGGAAAATCCAGGCGGAGGCTGGACAGAGGGACTCCATTTTCCTGTCCCGGCTTCAAAGGGGACACCTTCTCCACTGTGTCCAGTCCTGGCCTCAAAGGGGACACCTTCTCCACTGTGTCCAGTCTCTGGTAAGAACATTCTCCTTGCTGTTCACTTTGTCAAGAATTCTCTACGGTCCAGAAGCCTGAGCCAAGTATGAGGCTTTTGGGAGGCCACACGAAATACTATACCTGACCCTCCCTGATCCGGGATCCTCCTGCTGGCAGCTCTCATGGCTCTGGCAGAGTTACGATGGAAAGAGGGGCCCCCGTCTGCTCTCCCCTGCTTTGTAAGACCTGCGCTAACATGCTCCCTCCCGGCAGGATGCATAACGGAGACGTGACCATGTGAAATTTAAATCCACCTGGCAGAGCGGGGCAGCGCCACACCTGAAATGAGGATAAACACAGGTTCCCCTGCAGCCCACTCGGCCAGCCACTCCAGAGTTTCCCCTGGAGTCCTAGCTCTCACTTAAAAAAATAAAAATTTATTGGCGTACAGCAGGTTTACAATGCTGTGTTAGTTCTAGGTGTACAGGAGAGCCAATCAGTTATACATACATGCAGATCTAGATTCCTTTCCCACCTAAGTCATTACAGGGTACTGAGTTCCCTGTGCTACACAGTAGGCCCTTATTAGTTATCTGTTTCATAACTTGGGAGATTGGGGAAGTGGAAAGGTGCAAGAAGGCGACACATAAACCAGGAAAAGTGCTCTGGTTTGTGCTGAAGGGGACAACACGAAATTAAACCCCACCCAGAAGCCCGTACAATAATACTTCCTGGCTCAAGGAGACCTCATTTCTCCCAACATCATTCTGTTGATTTCTTCCGAGGCTAAACCTTTCGGTAAGACGGGCCTCATGAATCGTTCCTACAACTTTCAGGGTTGTGAGGAGCATTAAGTATGTCTCTAGTACTGAACCCAGCACCTGGCACACTGTCCATGCTCTCTAAATGGTTTCAGCTCTTCTCTTTATTTGTATTTTGACTTCATTTTTAACTGAATCTAAACATTTATTAAACTACCCGGTCTCCACCATGTTTCATCTCATCCACTCTAGCCCAGGGGAGTTTCTCTGGAATTGGCATTTGTTTTTATAGAAAAAGCTGTTCCTGGTAATAGGACTTTCTCATCTAGTTCAAAACTCCCTTAAGAACCAAGCACAGCCCCAGCCACTGAAACTGACCCAGGTTCAACCACTCACATGTGGCCACTCAACTACCCCTCACACCATTTCTTAGTTGCCAGAATCAGAGACTATTCTTTTTTTTTTTTTTTTTTTTCAAATCTGTCCCTCCTTCTACCTTACTGTTTAAATTATACCTCTCAGAGAAAAATCCCTGCAGCAGATAAACATGGGATCTGGAATGGAAACTGCAGTACGCCCAACAATAATGCCACTGTCACACACACGTGAGCTTTCGTGAAAGCAAGGGATTGGCAACCCAGGGCTGCCATGCCCAGGAAAATTATTTCCTGTGGGAGAAAGAAAACAACCTTCAGCTCCTGGCAGGTCCCGGGCAAGCCCGAGCCAGGCGCACTGGAGAACCTGAATGCTCTGTCTTGGGGAAGGGGAGGCGGAGGTGTGAGGGCCACAGTTGGGTGAGCACCCTGGCTGCAGCACAGAGGCCTGGCTTCGTCCTGGGAAAGTGGAAACAAAGCCACCACGGGCTCCTCAACACTGCTTTGTGGGCACTCAATTAACAGGATGGGCCATGTGGTCCAGAAAGAAAAAAGAAACTCCACTCTTATTTGAAAGCACCTTCCAGGGTCAGATGTGTTCTTCTCCATCAGTCAGGGAGAAAGGCAATCACTTCAATTTAGTAAGAGAAGGAAAATGCTGGGCTGTCTTACTGACATCCTGCTTGTTCCACTATTGTTGAAAGAAAATAGAGAAATTACAGGCAGCATAAGCTATTAGCTCCATAATGCCCAGTGCCGTCTATGGGGTCGCACAGTCGGACACGACTGAAGTAACTTAGCAGCAGCAGCAAAGACGTCTTCAATACAGGGTGCTGTACAGTTCAGTGTTAAATGAATCCCTGCTTCAGGATTATTTACGGATGACTTGACATTGTGCATCTAGAAGTTCCAGAAGCTCAGAACAGTACTCAATTCTCAAATAACTCCCTGCCCACAGCTGCCCCTTTCTTTCCTTTAGCTATTCACCTTTGTTCCCACCTCAGCTTGAACCCCTACTCCCCCTCCTTCTATGTACCGACCCAGCCTCCCAGGCCATTCTTCCTCTACCTCAAGGTTTCTCAACTGGGTTTTAAGGAACCAAATAGTGTGTCTGTGGTGTGGGCTGCCTAGTGCACTGAGGGACATTCTCCTGGTCATGACAAGTTTCCTGGAGGGCAATGCTGTTCCCCTACATTGAGAACCAGTGCAACCAAAAATAAATAAATTGATAATTTTTTTTAAAGCTATAGCTAAAAAGCTAAAGAGGACAGACAAGAATTTCAGAGATGGCCAAACAGACTTTGAAGCAGCAGACTTGCCCAAGGTCACACAGGCAGAAAGCTGGATGAGGCATCTGGCTCAGAAACCTAAGTTCTTCCCCCACCTCCACTCCCTGCCTCTTGTAGAAACAGCCAGTCACAGATTAGGTAAAAAAAAAAAAAAGTCAGGAGGAAATCTCTTTCCTGACAAAAGGCTGTTGGCAAACTGTGGCTAGCATTGGGGATCCTCCCTGGGTGGGAACGGGGAGGTGGTGAGTTTATTTACAGGCAAAAGGGAGCTGCCAGTTCAAGGAGAAGAAAAAGTGAATGACATTAATTTTTCAAATTCTTACCACTGGGACTGGGCCTCCACTTCAGCACTTTACTTACAAGGCCAAAAATCACTCCAAAGCTAACGTCTACAAAAAAGACGGCCAAGAATGTCGACTTTTTTTCTTTTTGAGGAAAGAAAGGTTTGTAATATAGAAAAGCTTGTGATCACTCTGCACAGATGTTAAAAATGACCCAATCTGTTAGGTTGGAAGCATCTTCTGAGAGGCAAGCTGGTTCTGAGGCAGGAGCATGGATTTTGAGAAGACAGGTCTCTATTCTTTTTTTTTTTTTTTAATGTGGACCATTTTAAAAGTCTTTATTGAATTTGTTACAATATTGCTTCCCTTTAATCTTTTGGTTTTTGGCCATGAGGCATGTGGGATCTGAGCTCCCTGACCCTGGATAGAACTTATTCCGGCGCCCACCGCCCCACCCCACCCCCAGCTGGAAAGTGAAGTCTTAACCACTGGACCACCCGGCAAGTCCCTGCGGTCTATATTCTAATTTGCATCTACTTGGCATGTGCTAAGCTGCTCAGTCGTGTCTGACTCTTTTTGACCTCATGGACTGCAGCTCGCCAGGCACCTCTGTCCAAGGGGATTCTCCAGGCCAGAATACTGGAGTGGGTTGCCATGCCCTCCTCCAGGGGATCTTCCCAACCCAGGGACTGAACCCAGGTCTCCCACATTGCAGGCACATTCTGTGCCATCTGGGCCACCAGGAAAGCCCAAGAATACTGGAGTGGGTAGCCTATCCCTTCTCCAGGCCTGTCTTCTTGACCCAGGAATTGAATCGGGATCTCCTGCACTGCAGGTGGATTCTTTACCAGCTGAGCTACCAGGAAAGCTCTACTTTAGTCTCTCCAAATTCAGCAGTTTGGAGGGAGGGGGTGTGATATCTAAGTTAAGTGGGTAACAGTAGCTGGCATAGAAGTGGTCACTGATTTCTCCTGCAATTTATGCCAAGTAAGAACCCTGGCCTGGGAAACAAAAGTCCTGGTTTCACCTCCCAGCTCTGCCCTGACTCAGTGTGACTTCACATGCCCTCATCTTGATTTCCTTTCTGGTCCTTACCTCAGACCATGGTCATAGGATCAAATGACACGTCATCATTAAAACCAGAACAATGCCCAGCAAAAACGTAGGCACCCAACAAACATCAACTAAATGTGACTTCAACTGGATTTTGTCCTTCAACTTGTCGTTTACACCTGGTCTAAGAAAGCTCCATCTGTCTGACAGCTGGACAGCAAGACCAGTCAGCTCTCCATGGTCATCTCCCAAAAATACCCCTGCAGTGTTTGCCCCAGCTGACGAGTCAAGAGTGAACCTGAAACCAAGGGCAAGTCTTACTGCTATCCACTTACCTCTCACCAATCTTATGTTATTCACTGCTCCCATACATTCGAAGAACAAATATCTATAATGCATCCCAGGAATAAATCAACATTAGCTCTATCATGCTAGAAACTATAAAGGGAATAGAAAAAAGTTTTTTTTTTTAATTTCAAGCATCAACATTTGATATTCATGACCTTCAACAAGCAGAAGTCATCAGAGAGTCTTTGTGAACCCTGAAAATCGTGGTGAAATTTAGCATCCCTCCGTAGAGACTGGCACCAACGGATTAGTGGGAGAGCAGTGATGACGAAAGACACAAAAAAGCACGCTGCCTCACTGGGCCCTGCCCCAACCCCAAGGCTGAGAAGAGAAGGAAGGCTATTTAAAGTCAACTGTCATTGGGTGGCAATGCCACAGGCTTTCCAGGGCTCGTTTTCTTTCCCCCAAAAGCTGTTTATAAAAAGCGAGGAGGGAGGAAAGGGAAGAAAGGGGAGCACAGCATATACTGGTGCCTGTCTACACGTACCATTTTAAAATTGGGGTATCGTTGCTTTACAACGTTGTCTTGTTTCTGCTGTCCAGTGAAGCGAATCAGCCATGTGTATGCATACATCCCCTCCCTCTTGTATCTCCCTTCCCTGTTCCAGCCCACCCATCACAGAGCACCAAGCTACGCTCCCTGCATGGTACTCCAGGTCCCCACCAGCTAGCTATTTTATACATGGCAGCTATGCATGTCAATTCCCCAATTCATCCCACCCCCTTTCCCTTCTGCCATGTCCATATATCTGTTCTCTGTTTGCATCTCTAATTCTACCCTGCAACTAGGTTCATCTGTACCATTTTTCTAGATTCCATATATGTGCATTAATATACAATATTTATTTTTCTCTTTCTGACTTACTTCACTCATGGCAGACTCTAGGTCCATCCATGTCTCTACAAATGACCCAATTTCATTCTCTTTATGGCTAAGTAATATTCCACTGTGTGTGCATATATACATACAAACATATATATACAAATACACACACACACACACACACACACAATGCACACACCACATCTTCTTCATCTGCTCCTCTGTTGATGGACATTTAGGCTGTTTCCATGCCCTGGCTATCGTAGACTGTGCTGCGACAAACACTGGGGTGCACTGCACGCGCCTCTTTGAATTATGGTCTTCTCAGGGTCTATGCCCAGCGGTGGGACCCAGTGTGCTGCCTCCCAGAACAGTGCAGTGGCAACACACTAGCAACACAAGTGCAACAGGCGTCGGTGCCTACCGCCTCCACTCTGCATCCAGTATGGATTCCCATTGTCCAGACAAAGCTCTGCGCTTGACCATGCCCGTTTGCCAGGAGGAACACTAAGGTTCAGAGAGATTAAGGAACCTGCCCCAAACCACACTACCCAGAGTGGGCTTGGCAGGATGTGAAGTCAGGCAGTCTGACCCGATGGCCTGCAGACCTGACATCTGCTTCAATTCAAGGATCAGAGTAACTCCCTTCTGGAGAGGTCCCCTTGGAGCCACCCCACCCTTCCAAGTTCTTAATAAAATTCACATGCTATTGGTGGTGGGAAAAAGTCACTAGACCTGTGGACAAGGGGGAGTTAAGGCCACACCTGTGGACTTACAACTCAGGAGTCGTCTTCTCAGTTTTGTGGGCTCAGAGTCAGAGGTGTAGCATTAACTTTAATATAAATTTTTTTGGAGGTGATTCACGTAGAATTCCTGCCAAGAATTTTAATAATTAGACTGAATTAGACCAAACTCTGTCTGTACATGCCTCACAACATCTGCTGATTTAACAGTTAAGCTGGAAGCCCCGCTGAGCCCAGGGAAGGGCTGGCCTCGAGGGCTGCGAATGGGGACAGTCAGTGGAGAAAGACACCTGTGAGCCCCCAGACTTCGGCCTCCCATCTGGTAAACAACTGATTCTGCTTCCCTAACCTCCCATCACCATCAGGGACCAGAGGACGGGATGAAACTAATCAGGAAATGCTCATAAAAGAAAACCCTTCCCCATGGTCCTTTCTACTGCAAGCTGAGGGCTATAAAGTGATCCTTTCTAATGTGGTGATTTTCAGCCTTTTCCCTGCTCTGGTTCAGTGTATTCCCATCAGCCACAGAGACTCATCCACAGGGCGGATTTCTTTAAGGGGAGGGGGAGGTGGGGGGTAGAATCCAAATCTTTACTCCCCACTAGTCAACAATCAGACTCTTAAAGGGTGGGGACCGCAGAATTTGGCAGAGCCCTGGAAAATCTGTTTCCCATCCTCCTCCTCCCTCTCTCCTGGTCACACACAAATGCATACATACACATGCGTGTGTGTTCACACACAAACTCATACTCTCACACTTGAGGCACCATGGGGTCTAATAGACAGCTCCCAAAGGACAGTGCCAATGAATCAGCCCTTCCTGGAAGGTGGTGCCATTAAATCATAGAAATTACATTAAAATTATAAGATAACTAATATGCTTCTTTTTAAAATAATAAAAAAAAAATTTTTAAGCATGTAATTTTTTTGAAGAAATAAGCACATGACTCGCGCAGTATATCGGATTCTTAGCTTACTAATCCAGGCCCCCTGCAGTGGAAGTCCAGAGTCCTAACCACTGGACCACCAGGGAAGTTCCATAATTTACAAGCTTCTTAAAGCAGTCTTCAAAACAGATCAACCCACCCCCACCCAAAATAATAGAGGGTGTGATTATATGCCAGAAGAAGAATAAAACATAAAGGCATATTGTTTGTATAAGACACAAATTATGCTATTAAAACACCACGGAAAATGGTTCTAGCCATTGCTGCTCTATAATCTGTTAAAAACACAATTGGACTTTTTGGCCAACCCAATATAATGTGAGCCACTTATATAATTCTAAATTTCCTGATAGTCACATTAGAAAGGTTAAAAAGAGGGACTTTCGTGGTGGTCCAGTAGTTAAGAGTCAGCTGTGCAACACAGGGGATGAGGGTTTGATCCCTGGTCAGGGAGCTGGGACCCCACGGCCGCAGAGCAACTAGGCTCTTGCACCACAACTACCGAGCCTGCACACTCTGGAACCCACATGCCACAGGTAAGACCCAATGCAGCCAAATAAGTAGGTAAAAAAAAAAAGTCAAAAAGAGGTGAAATTAATGGTAGGCAATACATGTTAATTCATGGTAATACACGTTAAGTCATTTCAGGACACTGAAAGATGAACTACGCAGGTTGGTAGGTGCCCAATATGCTACTGGAGATTAGTGGAGAAATAACTCCAGAAAGAATAAAGAGACAGAGCCAAAGTAAAAACACCACCCAGCTGTGGATGTGACAGGTGATGGAAGTAAAGGTCAATGCTGTAAAGAGGAATATTGCAGAGGAACCATGGAATGTTAGGTCCCTGAATCAAGGCAAATTGGGAGTGGTCAAACAGGAGACAGCAAGAGCATTCTAGGAATCCGTGAAGTAAGATGGAATGGAATGGGTGAATTTAACTCAGATGACCATTACATCTACTATTGTAGGCAGGAATCCCTTAGAAGAAATGGAGCAGCCATTCAGTTCAGTTGCTCAGTCGTGTCCGACTCTTTGCAACCCCATGAGTCTCAGCATGCCAGGCCTCCCTGTCCATCACCAACTCCCGGAGTTCACTCAGACACACGTCCATCGAGTCCGTGATGCCATCCAGCCATCTCATCCTCTGTTGTCCCTTCTCCTCCTGCCCCCAATCCCTTCCAGCATCAGAGTCTTTTCCAGTGAGTCAACTCTTCACATGAGGTGGCCAAAGTATTGGAGCTTCAGCTTTAGCATCATTCCTTCCAAAGAAATCCCAGGGCTGATCTCCTTCAGAATGGACTGGTTGGATCTCCTTGCAGTCCAAGGGACTCTCAAGAGTCTTCTCCAACACCACAGTTCAAACGCGTCAATTCTTCGGCGTTCAGCCTTCTTCACAGTCCAACTCTCACATCCATACGTGACCACAGGAAAAACCATAGCCTTGACTAGACGGACCTTAGTAGGCAAAGTAATGTCTCTGCTTTTGAATATACTGTCTAGGTTGGTCATAACTTTTCTTCCAAGGAGTAAGCATCTTTTAATTTCATGGCTGCAGTCACCATCTGCAGTGATTTTGGAGCCCCCCAAAATAAAGTCTGACAATGTTTCCACTGTTTCCCCATCTATTTGCCATGAAGTGATGGGACCAGATGCCATGATCTTAGTTTTCTGAACGTTGAGCTTTAAGCCAACTTTTTCACTCTCCTCTTTCACGTTCATCAAGAGGCTTTTTAGCTCCTCTTCACTTTCTGCCGTAAGGGTGGTGTCATCTGCATATCTGAGGTTATTGACATTTCTCCCGGCAATCTTGATTCCAGCTTATGCTTCTTCCAGCCCAGCGTTTCTCATGATGTACTCTGCATTCCTCTAGAACACCCAAAAAAGATGTCCTTTTCATTATAGGGGACTGGAATGCAAAAGTAGGAAGTCAAGAAACACCTGGAGTAACAGGCAAATTTGGTCTTGGAGTACAGAATGAAGTAGGGCAAAGGCTAATAGAGTTCTGCCAAGAGAACACACTGATCATAGCAAACACCCTCTTCCAAAGAGCTGACTCATTTGAGAAGACCCTGATGCTGGGAAAGATTGAGGGCAGGAGAAGGGGACAACAGAGGATGAGATGGTTGGATGGCATCACCAACTCGATGGACATGGGTTTGGGTGGACTCTGGGAGTTGGTGATGGACAGGGAGGCCTGGCGTGCTGCAGTTCATGCGGTCACAAAAAGTTGGACGCGACTGAGCAACTGAACTGAACTGAATGACTGGCATGTAGGTAATAAATGTTTTTAAAAGATTTCTCAAAAAAAAATGCTATCTTTGTGCTTGCCTATTAATACTAAATGGCTCTGGACAAGCAATTTCAATCTTCTTGAAACTGAAAACCATCTGAAATTAATGAGCTCCAGTTTCACCAATTGTAAATGGAGATGAAAAAATGCCAATATGACTCCCCTTACCAGGGCTGCTGTAAGGATCCTATGCTGTATGCATACGAAAGAGTTGTATACAGTGCTATGCAAATGCTAATGATCATTGTTAGAGCTCCTGTAAGAGAACAGCTCATCCCTGGACATCAATAGCAGTTCTTTTCAGTCTGTAAACATTTTGCCCACAGCTGTCTTTCCTTTTCAGAGGCTTCAGAACAGTAAGAAATGCACATTTCTGTTACCCTCTAAGAAGCTATAAACTTACTTTACAAGAAAAATCCCATCGGAATTTCCAAGTGATATTTAAGTTGTTTTGTGGAAGGGATATTTTGTTAAAATGAAAACCCTGCCTTAAAAACAGGAAGACATCCCTAGTCAGCAAATTCTAGAGGGAACAAACTAGCCCTGCCTCCAAGAAAATTAGCCAATTCAAAAGATGCCTTCTGAGCTAGTGAACAAAGATGGATTACACCACCCCATTCACCCACCCAGCCCATCTTGTTTCTTTTCCTCCAGACTTCTAACTTTTTTAAAGAGTTCTTCCAAATGGTCTGTGAGTTTGGGTGGTTAGAAACAATCGCTATTTTAAGACTGAGAAGAGAGCTGATGTTTAAATATTTCTTGATGGTTGGACAAAAGACCTTCTAGAACCCCTCTCAACTGTTATGATAATGAAGACAATAACACCAGCCTTGAGGAATGGTTAAGTGAATAAGTGAGTGAGTGAAAGTAGCTCAGTTGTGTCTGACTCTTTGAGACCCCATAGTCTATACAGCCCATGGAATTCTCCAGGCCTGGAGTGGAGTGGATACCCTTTTCCTTCTCCAGGGGATCTTCCCAACCCAGGGATTAAACCCAGGTCTCCTGCATTGCAGGCTGACTCTTTACCAGCTGAGCCACAGGGAAGCCTGTAATTATTTTATGAAGAGTGACTTATACAAAGAGAAATGAGAGAAAGGTTTTGTGTTAGAGAATTCACTGCAAGCAGAGAACAAATCCTTGCTTTCCTAAAGGCCATCTGAGGTACTCTTTCCCTGAAAACACCAGACCCCTCACCTGGAGACAGTCATAAAGACCTTTACTAACAGCATCCTCACAGTACAGCTCAGACATACTTACAGCTTCTGAGGCTTCTAAAGTCCAGATTTTTTATAAAATCAGCCTTTCCCAAAGTGTGCTCGACATGATGCTTCCAGGCATTTCATGTTTGGGGGTTGGATGGGTAGATAAGCAGGAGTACCATGGCCAAATAAATGAGTCTTGGGGAAACCCTGGATCCACATGAAGTTCAGCAAGTTCTTCTACTGCTCAGAGACTTTAACATGATAGTGTCCTGTGGGAGACGGAAATCCCACAATGAACTGCACCTTTTTCCAGATATCAGATCTGGAGCATCCTCAAGGGGATGTGATCACATCTTCAGACACCTCCACTTTCATAAACAGTTCCAGAATATACTGGGTGGCAGAAAAAAATGAAAAGTAGGTTCTCTCCTACCTGATTAAGCAATCAGCTGAATCTGTTTTGTTGTTTTCACATTTGTAGAAGTAACTACACATCACAGCTGACCCTCAACAGTGACAGACTCAGCACCCACCGATGTGACGGCAGTAGCTTCACCCACCTACCTGTAATTTCTCTGTTCTACCTCCCAGGCTACCCCCAGGCCTCCCCCAGTATAAACACTGCAGCCCCAAATCAAAGGCATTCCAGCTTTTGCACCTATAGGTGCACATATAAAAGGTGTAAACATTATGATGTAAAAGATGCGAAGACCTGAGAAAAAGAGACAATCAAAGTAACTTTTATTGTCTTAATCTCCTGTTCCACAGAGCTTGCTTAGAATAGGAACAACAAAGAAAGAACCATTTCAGTTCTGACCCCTGACTTTTCTCCTCTAGATTCAATTGGGCTGTTTCAAAAACCCATATTCTACTTCTTTGGACTGAAGCCGTCATGGTTAAATCTGAAAACCGAATGGCGG
The DNA here is from genome assembly GCF_001704415.2 of Capra hircus. Taxonomy (NCBI): domain Eukaryota; kingdom Metazoa; phylum Chordata; class Mammalia; order Artiodactyla; family Bovidae; genus Capra; species Capra hircus. The sequence goes on along the minus strand of NC_030826.1, from coordinate 21,766,766 downwards.
TGGTTCCCAAACATGGGCCAACGGCCCCTAGAGAAGGGTCTCAGGGTCATTTCAAAGGTCTTCCAACCACCTGAGCACCAAAAATTGTCAGCAGATCAAAAAGTCAAAAGTACAACTTCTATTATGTGAGGAAATCTATGAAATCTTTTGAAGTTAAAAAGAGATCCTTGTGTTTAAAAAAAAAACTGGAAACCAAAACTAGCACTGTTAATAAATACACCCCTTGCTAGTAATCTGTCCTAATTAGCAAGAGAATAATATAACTCAATATACTTTTAAGTTACAGATTAATGAAATGATTTTAAAAATTCTTTGATCTTTGTTTCTCAGTCATAATCTCATAAGACATGGCAAAATTTGACACAACAAATGCTTCTAAACCCAAACATTACCCAACCATCCTTCTTGAAAGTCTACAATTTTCTGTTTTGGGGGAAGGAAAAGATTGTGTGTTTACTTTTTGTGTGCGGATTTTGTGTTTACTTTTCAGTGACACCAAATAGAAGAAGCTTTAGAATAAAGCCTCAATATAACATTTTGACAGACCTACACTAATTAGAAAAATAAAGCCAGAGAAACCATGGTGACCTCTGATGATTCACAAAAACAGCATTTCTTTATTTCTGGGAAGTTTCTCAAAGGATAAAAAATGGAGGCTTTATACACTTGTGTTCCAAAGGAAATGAAAGTTAAAGCACTACTGTGAGCGATGCTTATAAACTAGACTAATGAGAAATGGCATACGATAGATAACATATCTTAAGAAATGTTAGCAAGTTAAGGTCTCCTTTAATATCTATTTCTATCCCCTATGGACATTATAAAAGAATCATCATGAAATACTCCTATCATATTTGCCAGGAGAAAAATCTTAAAAGTCATTTCACCTATTAACAGTGAAGATTTTGTGAAGACCTACAAAAGCAATCATTTTTCTACTAAAAGTTTTATCCACTTCTCGGCTGGAGCAACATGTCACATCTTCTAAATCAATCTATGGCTTAACTTCTAATCTTATAACTGGCACAGAGAGATGATAAAATGTCTTCCAAATACTGTGGGAATTTTTTTTAAAGCTCCCAGTACATAATAGTGTGTGTGTGTGTGTTTTTAAAAAGAATTTATCATCAGTTCCAAGTTGGAGTTCAGTTGCAACATATACTCAGAACGGATGACTTAAAAAAAAACACCTTTCTCTATACAGTCTTATTGCTTTGATGAATTAATGCCAACAAATGTGGTCAGTATTGTTTCCAGATTCTTCAAGTCATTGGACTCCTTGCATGGTCAACCCAATCCCACGTCTGTCCTTGATTACTTAATTTTCAGTCATTTGCAAACTCAAAAGTGAAAATGTAGAGGCATTTGAGCCACTTTATTCAGCAGTAGAACAAGAATTGTGGGCACAGTTCACAGACTTTCTCACATAGGTCTTCTCAACACAAAATATGCTATAGAAAGAACTCCCTCCCTCCATGGAAAAGCCTTTGTTTGGGAGGCCAGTTTCCTACATTTGAGAGAATATAGGAAAGTCTTTCCTAAAAGACTTTAGAAAAGATTCCTTCTTGTTACAGCTTATCTTTTTTTAGCTTTTTTTTTTTTAAGTATCCTTTGCTGATTAACTCCATTCTGTCTATTCTCTCAAAGGACTCCAAGTTCCCACAATACATATGTATTCAATTTTATTGCTTTGTGCTTGATATATTGCTTTGTAAGTGTTCAAGGCATTTTTTGGTGAACACTATGTTTCTGTCTCCCAAACTGTACGCTAAGCTTCTTAACAATAAAAACCAAGCCCTGCCTCCAACTTGGGTTGTTTTTTTTTTTTCCCTTTACTATGACTGCATTAAACCTATAAATTTATTCTGATTAAATGACATCTTTATAATATTTCATATTTCCAGCTAGTCTGTTTCTCCATTAATGCAAGTTTTGTTCTTTAATGTCTAACCAAAGTTTGGTCATTTTCTCTATAAAAACAAAACACACACGGTTAAAAAAAAAAAAAAGCCTTCCAGTGAGTCTCTCGCCCCCCCAGATTCCAGCCTCATTCTGAGAGGTAACCCCTTCTCATGTAACTTCCAGAAGATGTTCAGGCATATGTATATTTAAATAAGCATAAATATCATCTTTCCCTCACCCCCTTGTTTTTAGAAACTGGGCCTGTTATCAATATACTACCTCTCAGCTGGCAAAGAAAAATCATTGGAAAGGATCGGAACTGGGACTTCCCTGGTGGTCCAGTGGTTAAGAATCTGCCTGCCAATGCAGGGGACACGGATTGGATCCCTGGTCCGGGAAGATCTCACATGCCATGGGGCAACTAAGCCCATGGCCACAACTACTGAGCACGCATTCCAGAGCCCATGAGATGCGGCTACGGAGCCCCGCACGCTCTAGAGCCTGTGCTCCGCAAGAGAAGCCACGGCAGTGAGTCCCGCATCTGGCGACTGGAGAGGAGCCCCCGCTCTCACAGCCGGACAGAGCCCCTACGCGCCGACGCAGAGCCGGTCACAGCCGGACAGAGCCCCCACACGCCGACACAGAGCCGATGCGCGACAACCAAGGCCCAGGGCCGCCAAAAATAAATAGATAAAAGGATCCGAACCATTCCCACAGATCAGGCAAGAAGAGTAAATTTGGAGTCAAGAAACTGATGCTGGGCACAGAAGCTAACTATAAGCACATTCTATGTGGCACCAACGACACATCTTTTCAAAGACTGAACAGTCAGTATTCTGCTGTGGAGATGAAACATTATGATTTACTTCGTCTTTTACTCACAGGCATGTACCCTGTTTCACATTGTAGCTAATATTGCTACAATGAAGACATCTTTGTTTCAGTTCAGTTGCTCAGCCATGTTTCGCTCTTTGCCACCTCATGGACTGCAGCACTCCCTGTCCATCACCAACTCCCGGAGCTTGCTCAAATTCATGTTCATCGAGTCAGTGATGCCACCCAACTATCTCATCTTTGTTTATCTTTGTAAATTCTATTGGATAAATTCCTAGAAATTGAATCGGGAGGTCAGAGGTTTCATATATTTTGAGTGACACTGCCAAAGAAACGGCATCAGTTTACCTGTGTCCGTCAGTGCCTGCTTCTCCACGCCTTTCCAACACCGTAAGTTATCAAATTTTCTTTTTGCCAACCAACTAGTGATGTATCGCATTTTACCAATTACATTTCCGTCAAAAGTGGAACTGAGCATTTTTTTCACGTTTATAAACATGTTTATATTTCTTTCTCTGTTTAAAGTGAGTGAAGTGAACTCGCTCAGTCATGTCCAACTCTGCAACCCCATGGACTGTAGCCTACCAGGCTCCTCTGTCCATGGGATTTTTCAGGCAAGAATACTGGAGTGGGTTGCCATTTCCTTCTCTGTTTAAACTAAAGTCAGATTGATTTTAAGAGCTCATTATGCATGAAGGGGGGCGGGAAATGGCCCTTTCCTCAGTTGTCTGTGTTGGAAATATTCTTTTCCAGTCTATGGCTTGTCATTTAGATCTTGTTTCTGGTATTTTGAACCACATATAAGTTTTATATGAAATTCATCTCTTTTATATTCACCAATAAAATTTAGCTTAACTTTCTGAACACAAGTATATGTTAACTTCCTTCCATAAGAAGTGAAGTCAGAGTAGAAAAATTAACAGTCACCAAAAATCCTTTCCCCAAATTTGGGAGAATTTGGAGGCACAAATAGCTGCTTACCAAACCATACCAGCACCCAGTGACGTAATTCAAGGGAAGAGCATCTGCAGATCCCTGGAAAGGCACATTTTCTTCCTTTGTTTGCAAAGTCCATATGCTTGTCAGTTTCCCAGAGTCCAGCCACCCTCTTTGCCTCCAGTAAAAGTTGTCTCAGCTTAGCAGCTTCAGAACAGAAGTGATTCCAGATGAAGATTTTGACCTCTGCCTAGTCACAGCAGAGACTCTTCCACACGACACCCAGTTCAATGGGCAAAGAAAGGAGATTTGGTCAATTTCCCAGAGAGACTATGGCCCTCCCCAAGACCAGGAAAAAATGACAACGAGGCAGGTTCTTCAGCTACCTATAAAGTCCCCAGGCAATGAAGAGAGGACAGATGTACTCAGAAAACTATTTCTCTCCTGGCACCTTCTTCTTATCCTTTCCAATAAAATGAAGCAGGAAAAAAAAAAAAAGGTTCTTCTCTTCACCTACACTACCTTAAAGTCACTTACATTATGGCAAGGACATTAATAAGAATGGTGTGCCCTCCCAAATTCAGGGAAGGTTTTAACATCATTCTATTTGTTCTTGCGATTTGAACATGATGGTACCACATTAATGTCTATACAAGTGGGATAGTTCAAAAATAATGATTGAGACTTCCCTGGTGGTCCAGTGGCTAGGACTCCAGGCTCCCAATACAGGGGAGAATAAGTAAGTGGGATTATGATCAGAAACTTCAGAATATAAAATGGTAAAATTCTAGATGTCCTTTAGGAACTGTTTCTAAGAAGGGTAAAGTGAAAACAGATTAATACATAGTATAATGCTCAGCAGTTTTGGTGCAGGAACAAAGAAAGTACCTGACCAACAAGAATATGGCGGGGCTGGGAACTTGGCATGGTGGCAGGCCCAACAAAGCCAGGGTGACAGCTCTGAGAGACCAGGACATATCATACTGAAATGGGCAGCCACGCACAGTGGGCAGAGCTGGAACTCTCAGTGTTTCTCCTCTAGGTCTTTTCCCCTCCCTCGAGTTTTGGTCTCCAAGCAATCAGTTCTGTGCTTTTGTTTCTAGGCTCAGTTTTAAACCACATTGGGAAAAGGCACTTCTTGAAAGGCAAAGATTGGGAGAAAAATACTGAAGCTCTTAAGAGCTCCTGTCTAGCTGCCAAAGCATTGTTTTAGTCAAATGAAAAGAGAGAAACAGAATGATGATTTTATTTGAATTGCTTCCAAGGAAAAGTAACCTCCAGCAAAACACTGGGCCCACTTTGCTGGAAATCCTGGCATGCCGACAACAGAGATGGAAGCAGAAAATTGCATCTTCCAGAAAGCATGGTTATCAAATAGGAAAAACCACCCGGAGTGACGTGCTTTCAGGTTCCTGTGGCTCAGGATCCCTTTTATTCTATTTCTTCCTGCTGTAAACAAAGTTATTTTTAATATAATTTTCCTTGGAAGGGGGCTTTAAAAATGCTTAAAGATCAAATCTCTTGCTTTAGGTAACATTAATATATTAAATTCCAAACTTACTAAGCTAAATAAGCAGAGAGTAAAAACCTGCATAAACATATCCCCAAACTTTAACATTACAATTTCAGAACATAGTTAAATAATGGTACCTCCTGGTAGAAAATACATCCCAGCTAGATTAGCTACTGTAAATATCCAAGGAATCAAAGTTCTTAAGTTTTCAGGGATTCCAGGGATCCCTGTGCCCAGAAGTAAGCGTTACGGGGGAAGGAAAAGAAAAGATGGGAGAGTGATCTTGGAGTTGTAAAATTATCGCAAAGTACTGAGAGCTTTAATATTACACACACTTAAGTTACAGCAGCCAACAGACCTCTAGTCTGTTCAATCACCACCTTAACTTCTTCCTTGGAAAAGTCCTTTTTTTTTTTTGGTGTTTCACTGTACTTCTTTTTCCTCCAACTTCATTGAGGTATAACCAACAAATTAAAGTTTTATATATTAAAGTATACAATGCAGTGATTTTCTATACATATATATTATGACCTGTACCATAATTAAACTAATTAACACATCTATGACCCTACACATGTGGTGAGAACATTTAAACATCTACTCTTTTACCAAATTTTAAGCAAGCAGTACACTAGTATTAACTATAGTCACCAGGCTTTACATTAGATCTCCTCCTTAGAAATTTTCTAAGGCAGGCAGTTATCAGAAGGCAGATATTTTCCACAGGTTTTCATCTTCACTCATTACTCACATTTGTCAGACACTCTGTATCCTGTTCCACTACACTACAAATCAAACAGATTTTGCCTCCACTGAGACGGCTTATTCTTCTGTGAACAAAAGAATGAGGTGTTCTGGGTCTGGGACTCCCTCACTCAGGAAACAAAAGCCAAGTCCCAGGTGCCACCTTGTCGCTTGTGCCCCCTGTCCCAGATCCTCCTTGCTCCTCGTCAACCTGCTCCCAGTCCTCTGGTCAGGCTGCCACCTCCTTCCTGACCCTTGTCTTCGTGCCCCATTTTTAAATTTCTCACCTACTCCTTGAACTTATTAGCACTGGTACCTCTGCACGCCTTGGCTTGTCGCCTCAGGAACATGGCTCAGACCCACTTCGCCATCTCAGCCCAATTCTGGCTACCCACCCCCTGCGGACACTCCTGTCTGGTTCAACCTCCTGGAGGTAAATCTCTGCTTCCAGCTCAACAGGACATGGGTACAAAGTACACCGTGGGAGCAATGGGAGGGAGCAGTTCTTTCTAGCAAAGCTTTGCTGAGATGATGGCAAAATGGAGTCTCAGAGGATGAGCAGGATGGGAAAGGGAGGGGAGAACATCCCAAACAAAGCAGAGAGCTCGTTAGTGAAGAAAACTAATGTGTTTTGTAATCAATTTTGTGGACAGAATGCCTAATGGATAACAATACATTGTTTACTGAGCTCCTACATTATGGAAGGCACATGGCCCAGGACAGACTACAAAACACAGATTCATTAAGTATATGGACTAAATGAAACACCAGCTTCATTTAAAAAGGAAACTCATGCATCTAAGTCAGAAAACAACCTATAACGTTATCTGACTAGCAGTACCCCAAACTAAAACAACCCAGAAAATTCAGTATCACCTCTCCCAAGACAACAGAGCCTTTCCTTCTGTAATCAATCACACAATGACAAATGAGTCTGTGAGAGGCCCAGTCCTCTGTGCCGGAGACAGAGCCACAGACCCCTGGGCCCAAAGGGATCTGGTCTTGATTAAGGTTATTTTCCTTTGTAACATTCAGATTGGAGGCAAAAGGAAGGAGGATTGAAAAGGAAACTGGAGGAGCCCAAGACGTATCAGTGAGTTTCATCACAGCATTTTATTTCCTTTGTGAACTCGACTCAGGGAGCTCATAACTCCAGTATTTGTTTGGCTACTGAGTCCATAATTCACTTCAGTTCTGAAGACCTATGGTCTCAGTTTCTTGACTTTAAAAGGGTCTGGTGGAACTCTTGGTGAATTTAAGATTTAGATAATACAATAAATTAAATCAAGTTTCTGGGGTAATTATTTCAATCAAACAGCCTTTGTTACAAGGTTCTTTCAATGTAGTGACAAGTCCTCAACCCCACGATGCTGTTAAATGTGAGTATTGTTATAACAACAATGAAAAACCTCTATAATCTCAGCATGACTGAAGTTAAATTACTACAGCCAGTTTTCTGAAGAATGAGTCAAGTTCTTTTTCATGAAAGTGAAAGCGTTAGTTGCCCGGTCGTATCCGATTCTTTGTGACCCCATGGACTGTAACCCGCCACTCTCTGTTCATGGAATTTTCCAGGCAAGAATATTGGAGTATTCCCTTCTTCAAGGGATCTTCTTGACCCAGGGATCAAACCCAGGTCTCCTGCATTGCAGACAGATTCTTTACTATCTGAGCCACCAGGGAAGCCCCATTTTTTCCCCATACACCTATTCTTACTGCAGGTTGCTGCTGCTGCTGCTAAGTCGCTTCAGTCGTGTCTGACTCTTAGCGACCCCACGGACTGCAACCCACCAGGCTCCTCCGTCCATGGGATTTTCCAGGCAAGAGTACTGGAGCGGGGTGCCACTGCCTTCTCTGTTTACTGCAGGTTACAGAATCTCTATCCTCCAGCTCTCAATTGTTGAAAGCCCTGCTTTCATCTCATTTGGTCCTTAGATGGGAGAGAGAACAGCATGAAGCAACATTTATCTGGTAGTGCATACCTCTGAAGGCAAAAAACAGCTGGAAAAATAATGTTGGACAGAATTCAAGAAAACCCAACTAGATGAAAAGTGGTCCTCAGGAAACACCTGGGAATACCCGCCATTCACTCTCAGCAGACCACAGTGATCTCTGAGCTCATCTGTCTATACCTGTCTCTGCCCACCCTACAAACTGACATTCACTCATCTCCAGGCTTCAACACACACGGGCATCCTAACTCTCTCTATCACCCATCAAGAGTGCCCACCCAGTTCCATAACATCCACCATGCTAGGGACATTTACTTCCATTCATTTAGGATGACAACATCCTGAATCTTTAACACCCCCAATACTCCCAAATCCAAAGTTGTGAACTTAGAAATCCTGCTTCCCATTCCTTCATCTCACCCAGTGAGCTACCTCTTTGGCCTTGGGCAATCTGACATCTTATGATTGTTCAGATTCAGCCCAATGAGCCAACATGCCCACATGACTACCCTCTCAGCCAGGGATACCTGAGGACACCTAGGCCTCACTGGAGTTTGAATTCACAACTCAGCAGAGCACCTGCACAAATCCCTTGGCCTTGATGCAAGTCAGGCCTGCCTGGGCTTGGCATTGTCTCTTATGCCAATTCTTCCAACGTTCCCAGTCCCAGGGTCCAGCTCCCCACCCCGCAACCTCTGCCCCCAAGTGACCAGCCCTCACCAGCTCCCTCCAGAGCTGTCGTGCTCTCTCAGGTTCTCCACCCTTACCCAGACTGGCGTACTGGCCAGTCTATTCCCCAGGGGTCAGTCTCATCAATTACATTTCCACCGGTAGCATCTACTATCAATACAGTCTCAGCTTGTTCTTGATTTACTTCTGCTTGCTAATCCATCCTCCAGTTCTCCCCTTCAGTGGCATTGGGAGGATTCCACGTCTCAGAAATGCTTTCAGTAATTCTCCTCTAGCTCCCTCCCTGGGGCCCAGCAGCTGCTCAAAAGTTTACCAGGTCTTCTGCCCTCAACAGTCTGTCTCATCTTCACCACGAAAGCAGAGGGCATCCAGTCTCAGAAGATGGCGCCGCACCTCCCACAACCAACTCTTCCAGCTGCGCTCTGGTTCTCTTACCCCAATCCCGCCACTTCCATGCCCTGTGACCGTTAAGTTATTTCACCTCTTTGTGAGAAGAGCACCTTCATGCACCGGTAGTGAAGATGGAGGAAGGGACACATACGCAAAGCACTGAGACAGTGACTGGCAGCGGAGAATTTTCCTTTACGCTCCCACTTCTCTTCAACCTACCAACTGACTCTGACCTGACTCTGGTCACTGTCATCCAAGAAACTAGCCATTTAGTCTCAAGCCACCACTCTCTTACTCTTCCTTGGCACCATCCTTTTTGACTTACTGTCTCCTCTTCCTTACCCCAGCTTGCTTTTGGACTCCCCATAGGTGCCCTGGGAATTCTACAGAGTCAGCGCTCAGCAAGGTCACTGATAACTTCTCAAGGCAAATCCATGGTCGGGTTTCCAGGCCACTCTACGATCTGAAACCACTGCTCTCCAACTCTTCCTCGAAGCTCTTCACTTGCCTCTCATGGCTGTTTTGCTTTGGTGTTTTGCTCTTCTTGGTCTCCCACACCAGCCTCTCCGCCTGCCCCTAAAATGCCAGAACTGCTGGCTCCATCCTTGGCTTTCTTCTACCCACTCCCCAAAGAGGAGCTCATCTGCCCCCACAGCCTGGACCATGCCTGGAGTGATGACTGCTCATTCCTTCCTCACCTGGCCCCTCCTTCTGGCCTCTTCTTGCCTGCTGTCTCCACCTGGTTATCCCAAGGGAGCCTTAAACACAACATGTCTAAACTGAGGCCATTGCTTTCCCCAGACCCACTTCTTCCTCTGTATTTCTTATATAGTCTGACGACATCATTATCAATGCAGCTCCCTGCTTCAAATCTTCCACAGGGCACAATTCTCGTAAACCCATTTTAAGTGGGTCCCTGTGACCATAATGGTAAAGATAAATGGGCTAACCCTGTCTTCGTGGATGTTGATTCCAAGTGTAAGAATCATTAGAAATGGGATGGGGCCATAAAATAAAATCAAAGGGGTATATTCTCAAAGCAAGAGCTTAACACAAGATCTAGTCAGCTTAAAAGATGGTGCTGTGCTGTGCTTAGTCACTTGTTCATGTCTGACTCTGTGATCCCATGGACGTAGCCTGCCAGGCTCTTCTGTGCATGGGGATTTCCCAGACAAGAACACTGGAGTGGGTTGCCATGCCCTCCTCCAGGGGATCTTCCCAACCCAGGGATCGAATCCAGGTCTCCTGCATTGCAGGCGGATTCTTTACCGTCTGAGCCACCAGGGGAGCCAATAAAAGATGGGGAGGGGGTTAATTTGGGAGCTAAGAGCAAGAGAGATGGAAGAAGGCTCAGTTCTTACAAGGTGCTGTGTGCGACTTCCCACGGCCTGAGCTGTGCTCACCTCCTCCCTGCTCCTCTCTTCAACCCTGGTGGTCAAGTGGTTAGGACTCCATGCCCTCTCCGCCAAGGCCCTGGGTTCCATGCCCAGTCGGGGAACTAAAAATCCCACAAGCTGCATGGTGCAACCAAAACAAACAAAAATGACAACAACAACAAAAACACCAAAAAAACTCTGACACCACTGTTTGCAAATTCCTCCAGATTTCTCCTGTTCTACCTTCCTTGCCACCACTATCCCACCAGCCCAGGACTTGTTTCTCACCTTACAAACCACAACCACCTACTAAGGTGGTCCAAGAGACCCCCTGGATCCAAGAGAGAAATCCAGCCTTGAGCCTCTCTCATGCTCAATCTTTCTAAACCACGACTGTGATCACATCATTTCTCTGCTTGAAAACTCTCAGTGGCTCCCACCTAGCTGCTATGAGGAAATAAGCAGCAACTCCTTGGCTTTCATGATACAGCCCCAGACTGCCTGTCCATCCCCAGCTGGCATCACCACAGCTGCCACCAGTGGCAGGCCCTCTGCTGCCCGGAGCACGCCATGCTCTGGGCCCTTTGCCCACTGTCAGGGCATCTCTTCTGTCTGGATCGCCCCCTCCTACAGCTGCCTGCAGCCACCTCTCTTTAGCCTGTACTTATTCTCCTCAGCAGTGAGGCTTCCTCCTCAAGCAGAGAGCTGCCCCCTTCTCTGTCAGCCAGTCTCCCTACACGCGATGGGCCCCCCAAGGGCCCTGGTTTTATCCAGCCAGATTATATCCCCCAGGGGTGCTTTTACACCTTCGAAAACGAGCCATTAGTGAGTGCTAAACCTTTTACAGGCAACATCTCATTTAATCTTCACATGAACTAGGTAAACGCTAATTATCATCATTTCCAGGTGAGTGAGGGAGGCTGGCCAGCAGCTCAGTAATGTTCCTAAAGGACAAATTGACTTTATTTGGTGAACGGCTGCAGCTATTTAGCCTTAAAGAGACCCTCAGCAAGGCCAGGGTCATTAAGAAGACAAAGGTTCCTGGCCGTTGCTGCATACAACAGAAAATTTTGAAACACTCTGGCAGTTCCTTCCAAGGGATTCTCATGTTCCTGAACAGAGTGCACGTAACATAACCCTGCCCTTTGCTGCCCCCTCCCCAGAAATGCGGTTTCTTGAAGGCCTCACTTTTACCTGGGGCCTGCAATGCTAGTTACTTCCTCACAGACTGGTAATGGGTGAGAACCTGGATTACAAAGTATCTCCTCAGAATTCCACCAATTAATAGCTCATCTGGATGAAATACTCTGAGGAAAACATAAAAGACCAAAACTTACCAAAGAAGTAAAAAACTTAAACGTAGTAATAATTGCAGAATATCTATACATTCTTGTCAAATTACCACCTGCCCCAAAAGGCAATGGGCTCAGACAGGTTCACAGGCAATTCCAAACCTCTGAAGGAACAGACCATGGTCCTCATGCTACCTAATTCCAGACCCAGAAAAAGGATTGGGGACGGGGTGAGCTTTGTTTTCCTTTATTCTTTTCTATGTTTTCTGAAACTCTACACAGAGTATGTATTACTGTATTAGAAAGAACACACAAACCATTCAAATTATAGGAAATTTTCATAAGAAAACAATTACGGATTTGTGCAAAGTTTTATCTATAAGCAAAGGATCTTTTACAGATAATCCCTGAACAAAAATCAGAAAATGACATGTGCAGCAATGTATTATTCACTTTCAGTCTGCAGACCTATAATGAGCCAGGCACTCGGGATAAAATGGTCGGCAGAGTAAGCATGGTACGTATCCTCATGGAGTTTATACTCCCATAAGCAGACAGACATGAAATAATCTCCAAAATATATATATTATAAACTCTGAAAAGTGGGACTAAGTAAATACCTAGGTTACAATGAGAGTGCATATTGCTAGTGAACCATCAAGCGAAATCACCCACCTTGGCCAGGCACTTGCTAGAGTTATCTTGCAACAAGAGATCCTCATAAGGAACATGGGCCTACTGTCAAAAACTAACCAGGAGAATCTGGGAGGGGCCCAGGAAGGGAGGAGGCACCAGCCCAAAATATGTTCCACCAACCTCCCAGCATCCTTCTTGCTGGAATCCATATTGGCTGAGAGATGTGAGTGCCACCAGGAAGGACCCTGAGTTAGGCTAAATATGGGCCAAGCAAGATGATTGGCCAGAGACCACCAGGAAACTAACCCCATTACCATACAACCTGAGACTGCAAGCCACATGGCAGAGCAGTTCTCTTGGGTTCCCTCACCCCACTGCCAGGGCGCCCTTCCCAATAAAGTCTCTTGCTTTGTCAACACGTGTGTCTCCTCGGACAATTCATTTCTGAGTGTTAGACAAGAGGCCACATTCGGCCCTGGAAGGGGTCACCCTTCCTGCAGAAATATGATACTGGGAAGAAAGCCTTATCTGGGGATCAGCATGATGGAATATCAAGCAACTGTTCAAACTAAGGCTATGTGGATGAATGTTTGATGACATAGCATATGTGTGACATAGTAAGTGAAAACTTCAAAGCAGTGTGTATAGTTTAGTATCACTTTTGTATAAAAATTATAGTTACACAGAAAAAAGGCTGGAAAGATATACAAATCCAGTCAAGGGCAAAATGTTAGCCATAGAGAGAGTTACAGTTCCTGTTTTCTTGTGCTTCTGTATTTTCCAAATTCTCTTAAAGATCTCTTATTACTAATGCAATATTCTTTGTGAAAACCTCATTCAATTTTTTTTAAAAATATTTTATTTATATTTATTTATTTGGCTGCACTGGGTCTGCAGCATGTGGGATCTAGTTCCCTGACCAGGGACCAAACCTGGGCCCTGCACCGGGAGCACAGAGTCAGCCACTGGACCACCATAGAAGTCCCCTCATTCAACTTTTTAAATTATTTGTTTACCCTGGTAAAGTATACATACCATAAAACTCACCATTTTACCATGTATAATTCTGTGATATTAAGCACGTTCACATCGTTCTGCAACCATCACCACCACTCATCTCTAGATCTTTCCCACCTTCCATGCCCATTACGGACTCCCCTGGTGGTCCAGTGGCTAAGACTCTGCACCCTCAATGCAGGGGGCCGAGGTTTGATCCCTGGTCAGGGAACTAGATCCTACATGCCTCAACTAAAGCTCCTGCATGCTGCAACTAAGACCCAATGCAGACAAATAAACAAATATTAGATAAGAAAAGAAAAAAAAAAACACTAACACACCCACCCCCACCACCATATCCAGACCCCCGCCCCAGCTCCCCCAGCAACCACCTCCCTCGCAACCATCAAGCGTCATTTAATTTTCAAGTTCAAACATTTAAAGACCAAGCCTCATTCATCCTTTCAGTGTCAACTACTTCATCTGCTAAACTCCTACCACTAGAAAAGACAGCCCGTCAGACAGGAGCAAGAGTTTTATAGAGCTGAGAGACAGGTCTAGGTGGCAGTTTTGGGTGATCAGAAGATGGGAGGTGGAAGGTGTGGTAGTGGGAGGAGATTCTAAAACAGAGATGGGAAGGTGAGGGAACTGCAGGCTTTGAAGTTCACTGTGGGAGCAGCCAGCATATTCTGGTGCAAAGACCAAAAAACATAAACTGAACTTCAGTTTTCAGTTCAACACTGATTGCCTCTGGCTGGTAACACACACACACACACACACACACACACACACACACACACACACACACGTGTGTGTGTATCTGTATATATATGTGTGTGTGTCTGTGTATATATATACATATATATATAAAGATGGAGTAGAAAAGGGACAGAAAGTTAAACCTCAAAGAATCAAGCCTCCTAGGAGCCAAACATAGGAATTTCCTTCACAGAACTCTTAACAGCTGGCCGTGCAGCACCTGCCTGAATACATCCAGTGACAGAGTTCCAGTGGAGCCCTGACATTCCGGAGAACATCCAGACAGCTTCATAAATCCCCATACATATAAATACAGAAAGGATTGCAGAGGCTTCTGGCTTTTCCCTGCCTTTTTTTTTTTTTTTAAATGTCTCACCTCCCACTGCAAGTTAACTCCCTTTTCAACTTTCTCCAAAACTATCTCACCAGAAAAAATGCTGTCCTGGCTCAAGCAACTGGGAAAACGTTCCTTGTTTCTCTATGAAGTACAGTAGACAGTGGACTTATTCCCAGCACAGCAAAATTTATCATCCTAGTTTTTCATTTACCCCCAAACTCCTTTTTTTTTTTCCCTCCTGGCCAAGACCTATCCCTTCTTTAGATATCTTTTCTTTTTCTTTCTTAACATCTTTAATATAAGCAGCTGATATTCTTTTCCAAAGGGCTATTTTTCACAAAAGGAGTTTTAATTAGTTAAGAGTTACAACTGAGTTGCAAGTCAAATCTGTGTCTCAGGAAAAATTACTACCTGTCAAGAACCTTTGAGATTGCTGAAAACTCTTGAAAAATCAGAGCATTGGTTAGATCTGCAAATGCAAGGTATATACTAACTACATGATTCCCATCCCCAAACGCCACTCTTTCCTCTTTTATTAACATCACATTCCACTTTTCTCAGAATTTGGAGAACATGATTGATTGTAGGTAACAAAAGCAACTGCTGTTAAATACACTTGTCCATCTTCCCACCCAATGCAGCCAGGAAAACGGTTTATAATGACTTCATCCTGCCTTGCTGAAGATGACTGGGTGATCTGATGGAGAGCTAGAAGGGGTACAGGGACAGGATGTAAAAGAAGCATAAGGCAGTCAGAGGGGCTGGGTTGGTCTGGCAGAAGGGCAGGGGTTCTTATGTGGGAAGCTTTGCATAGAGGGCACTGGGCTCCTAGGGGCAGAGAACAGAGGGAGGTCCTTTTCAGAAACAGGCTGAAAGTTAAGAGGGTGAAGCTAATTTCAAAATACCACCTAGGATGCCCATCAACAGATGAATGGATAAAGAAATTGTGGTACATATATAATATAGAATATTACTTGGCCATAAAAAGCAACGCATTTAACTCAGTTCTAATGAGGTAGATGAACCTAGGTGGATGAGCCTATTATACAGAGTTAAATAAGTCAGAAAGAGAAAGACAAATACTGTATATTAATGCATATATATGGAATCTAGAAAAATGGTCCTATTCACAGGGCAGCAACGGAGACACAGACATAGCGAACAGACTTGTGAACACAGGGCAGGAAGGAGACGGGGGGATGAATTGAGAGAGTAGTACTGAAACATACACACTGCCATATGTAAAATTAAATAGCCAGTGGAGATTTACTGTATGACACAGGGAGCTCACATCTGGTGCTCTGTGATAACCTAGAGAGTGGGATGCAGTGGAAGGTGGGAAGGATGTTCAGGAGGGTGGGGGACATACTTCCCTCTCGATTCTATCTATGGCTGATTCATGTTGATATCTGGTGGTAGTAACACAATATTGTAAAGTAATCATCCTCCAGTTAAAAATAAGTCATTTTTTGCAAAATCACCTAGAGATAGCCCCTTCCACCTCCTCACTAGCTGTCCCTCAATTACTCAAGTCTGCACTGCATGTTCCTTCTTCTATCTAGAATCTCACCAGCCGAGAGGCTTGTGTTAACAAAGGCAACTCCTCTGAGAAACTGAGCTGGTGGTAATTTAAAAAGAGAGAAGATGACTGGAGATAAAGGAAAACTACTGCCTGCAAGCTTGAAGCAGACTGTGACCCAAAATCTGGAAACATCATCATCTTCACAGGACTGCTGTCAGGAACTAATGTGGATGCAGATGACAGTGTCCTGCAAATAAAGGGCTACCCAAAGGTACAGAGTGCAGAAGTGGGAATCCTAACGGCCCGTGCATGCATGCTAAGTCGCTTCAGCTGTGTCCGACTCTTTGTGGCCCATGGACTGCAGCCCTCCAGGCTCCTCTGTCCATGGAATTTTCCAGGCAAGAACACTGGAGTGGGTTGCCATGCCCTCCTCCAAGGGATCTTCCCGACCCAGGACCGAACCCATGTCTCCTGTGTCTCCTGCACTGCAGGCAGATTCTTTACCGCTGAGCCACTGGGGAAGCCCTAATGGCCTAGCACCACTTAAAATGAAAAGTGGCATCTAACTTCCTATTTTACTTCAAAAGTAAGAGTGGCAGTTTGAGAAAAGAGAGGTATACCTGGTATATGTGACTTCATAAGGAAATCACACTATGAGATTTTCTCCATGGAATCCTGTGGGTAACATGGAGACCTAAAGCTGGATAAGGTGTATTGGTAAGTGGCCAAACCAACACGCCCCAAAGTGCAGATTATTAGATGAATATTAATCTAGAGGGAGGTCTCTCTCTGGGTTCTAAAGGATCCATTCTAACCATGTCTGGCTCAACATTATTCTCAATTCTCTTGAAAAAAGGTATCGGGGAATAGTGTAAATTCATACAGTTATCGCCAAACTAGCAGAAGACAAACACTATCATCAGCAAGGTGTGGAATTCAGAATAATTTTTATGTCTGCAAGTTACATTTAATCCCCATACAGTAAACCAGAGACCTTAAATTGATGAACTGGAAGTGTGTTTTGTTTAGCTTACTCAACGTTGAGAAAAAATTTAAACTGGCTAGTAGCATGTGGAACCTAGCTGGTTTCACATAAAAATCCAGACTTTTAGCTTCAAAAAGCCGACCTCATTCTTGCAGGGCGACATCAGCTGGAGGTAAGTGTTGCCATCCAAACTCTTGGATGAGCTGTGCCCCTCCATTTTGGGTACCCACCATGGCCCAATTCACCCCATCTCACCTGCCAGGCCCACACTGGCATTTGACTTGGTGGCTTCTGCAGTAAATGTTGGTTTATGTTATTAAATGTTTCCAATTTAGTGTCAATGTGACTTGATTGTGCATTAAACATTAATGCAATCTTCTCCCACTCTCAGTCCTTGCAGGTCTTTGCTCCTGCAGCAAGATCTGACAGGTGATCACAATTTCATAGTGGCAACCTGCGCATACAGAACATCCCAGTTTTCCAGTGTGCTCGCCTATCCTTTGGTTTATTGAGTCTCTCCAATATTCCAGGAAGTCTGAGTTTATCGTCTGTACTATAAGGGAAGGCAAACCATTCAATATCACAGTTATCCAAGTCTATGCCCCAACCAGTAACGCTGAAGAAGCTGAAGTTGAACAGTTTTATGAAGACCTACAAGACCTTTTAGAACTAACACCCAAAAAAGATGTCCTTTTCATTAAAGGGGACTGGAATGCAAAAGTAGGAAGTCAAGAAACACCTGGAGTAACAGGCAAATTTGGCCTTGGAATGCGGAATGAAGTAGGGCAAAGACTAATAGAGTTTTGCCAAGAAAATGCACTGGTCATAGCAAACACCCTCTTCCAACAACATAAGAGAAGACTCTACACATGGACATCACCAGATGGTCAACACTGAAATCAGATTGATTATATTCTTTGCAGCCAAAGATGGAGAAGCTCTAGACAGTCAACAAAAACAAGACCAGGAGCTGACTGTGGCTCAGATCATGAACTCCTTATTGCCAAATTCAGACTCAAATTGAAGAAAATAGGGAAAACCGCTAGACCATTCAGGTATGACCTAAATCAAATCCCTTATAACTATACAGTGGAAGTGAGAAATAGATTTAAGGGCCTAGATCTGATAGATACAGAGTGCCTGATGAACTATGGACTGAGGTTCGTGACATTGTACAGGAGACAGGGATCAAGACCATCCCCATGGAAAACAAATGCAAAAAAGCAAAATGGCTGTCTGGGGAGGCGTTACAAATAGCTGTGAAAAGAAGAGAGGCGAAAAGCAAAGGAGAAAAGCAAAGATACACGCATCTGAATGCAGAGTTCCAAAGAATAGCAAGAAGAGATAAGAAAGCCTTCTTCAGCGATCAATGCAAAAAATACAGGAAAACAACAGAATGGGGAAGACTAGATCTCTTCAAGAAAATTAGTTACCAAGGGAACATTTCATACAAAGATGGGCTCGATAAAGGACAGAAATGGTATGCACCTAACAGAAGCAGAAGATATTAAGAAGAGGTGGCAAGAATACACAGAAGAACTGTACAAAAAAGATGTTCATGACCCAGATAATCATGATGATGTGATCACTAATCTAGAGCCAGACATCCTGGAATGTGAAGTCAAGTAGGCCTTAGAAACCATCACTACGAACAAAGCTAGTGGAGGTGATGGAATTCCAGTTGAGCTGTTTCAAATCCTGAAAGATGATGCTGTGAAAGTGCTGCACTCAATATGCCAGCAAGTTTGGAAAACTCAGCAGTGGCCACAGGACTGGAAAAGGTCGATGTCCATTCCAATTCCAAAGAAAGGAAATGCCAAAGAATGCTCAAACTACCGCACAATTGCACTCATCTCACATGCTAGTAAAGTAATGCTCAAAATTCTCCAAGCCAGGCTTCAGCAATACATGAACCATGAACTTCCAGATGTTCAAGCTGGCTTTAGAAAAGTCAGAGGAACCAGAGATCAAATTGCCAACATCCTCTGGATCATGGAAAAAGCAAGAGAGTTCCAGAAAAGCATCTATTTCTGCTTTATTGACTATGCCAAAGACTTTGACTGTGTGGATCACAATAAACTGTGGAAAATTCTTCAAGAGATGGGAGTACCAGACCACCTGACCTGCCTCTGGAGAAATCTGTATGCAGGTCAGGAAGCAACAGTTAGAACTGGACATGGAACAACAGACTGGTTCCAAATAGGAAAAGGAGTACGTCAAGGCTGTATATTGTCACCTTGCTTATTTAACTTGTATGCAGAGTACATCATGAGAAACGCTGAACTGGAAGAAACATAAGCTGGAATCAAGATTGCCGGGAGAAATATCAATAGCCTCAGATATGCAGATGACATCACCCTTATGGCAGAAAGTGAAGAAGAGCTAAAAAGCCTCTGGATGAAAGTAAAGAGGAGAATGAAAAAGTTGGCTTAAAGCTCAACATTCAGAAAACGAAGATCATGGCATCCGGTCCCATCACTTCGTGGCAAATAGATGGGGAAATAGTGTCAGACTTTATTTTTTGGGGTTCCAAAATCACTGCAGATGGTGACGGCAGCCATGAAATTAAAAGATGCTTACTCCTTGGAAGAAAAGTTATGACCAACCTAGATAATGCATTCAAAAGCAGAGACATTACTTTGCCTACTAAGGTCCGTCTAGTCAAGGCTATGGTTTTTCCTGTGGTCATGTATGGATGTGAGAGTTGGACTGTGAAGAAGGCTGAGCACCAGAGAATTGATGCTTTTGAACTGTGGTGTTGGAGAAGACTCTTGAGAGTCCCTTGGACTGCAAGGAGATCCAACCAGTCCATTCTGAAGGAGATCAACCCCGGGATTTCTTTGGAAGGAATGATGCTAAAGCTGAAGCTCCAGTACTTTGGATACCTCATGTGAAGAGTTGACTCATTGGAAAAGACTCTGATGCTGGGAGGGATTGGGGGCAGGAGGAGAAGGGGACGACCGAGGATGAGATGGCTGGATGGCATCACAGACTCGATGGACGTGAGTCTGAGTGAACTCTGGGAGATGGCGATGCACAGGGAGGCCTGGCGTGCTGCGATTCATGGGGTCGCAAAGAGTAGGACACGACTGAGCGACTGAACTGAATTGAACTATAATAGAGATCAACTAGCTAACAGGGGTGAAAGGCAAGATTTCAACTCAGGTCTTGGGTAAAATCTTCATCTACTATCTCCCACCATACTATGTACCCCCTCAACCTCTGGAGACAGCCCTGATTCCAGGCTGACCCAATCAGAGGAGATTTAAGTCCAAACTGGAAAACTGCTGGGCTGTTCTGAAAGCGGCCAGTATTTGGAGTCTTTGCTATACTTCCGTTTTTAATCTTCTTAAAAAAAAAAAACCTGTATAGTACTGTTTAATCCAAAGACAGCTGATTCTCATTTACACTTAACCTGTGTTGAACTCACGTTCTAAATTTTAAAGCTCTGCTCTCGAAAAATGCATTTTGTTCTTTAAGATCTCCTTGGTAACAACACTCGTAATTGCTATCTGGGCCACAAAGAGAGAGAGGAAAAAAAAAAAAAAGCTTGGACTCCATCAGTGACTGGAGTTAAAATCCAACTGGAAATCCAACTAAGTTCCAGAATGACAGCTGTGTAGCAGATTCAGAGAATAACCAGTCCATACTGAAGGACTGGAAAGTCCCAGGAAAGGGGGACTCTCCAAGGTAAAAGGGGAAACTCAAAGGACTTCCCTGGCAGTCTAGTGGTTAGGACTTCGAGCTTTCACTGCCAAGGGCTCAGGGTCAATCCCTGGTCAAGGAACTTAGTTCCCACAAATTGTGTGGTACAGCCAAAACATTTAAAAATTTAAAAAAAGAGAGAGAGAGAGAAAAGAAAGAGGGAAACTCAGTTGAACGCCTGACTGAACTGAGTTGGGGTAGTATTGAGGTCATAAATAATACAAGAAGAAAAAGGCAGGTACTAACTTCAGGAAAACAAAAAGCTGTCCAGAAAATTATAAGATACAACCTGGATTTGCCCTGAACAAAATTACAGATTTTCAACTATATACAAAGCATGAATCACAGTCATATAACAGAATATAAATGTGATCAATTTTGACAAAATAAAAGTTAAAGTACAGAAAATAGTATGGGCAGGGGATAGAGAACTGAAGGGCTGAGTAGGAAGAGATCAACATTCTCAAATCACAAAAAGTGTTCATCAAAGGACAAGTAAAGGTACAAGCATTTTATTTAAAGCTAAAAATGTGATCAAGAGATCCATAAATAAGTGTACAATCATATGAAAGGAACCAGGAAGGTGAGGTAAGACTGGGGAGTTTGTTTTTGTTTTTTAAATTTTGGCTGCACCCCATGGCACGTGGGACCTTAGTTCCCCCACCAGGGATCAAACCTGCACCCCCTCCATTAGAAGGCAGAGTTTTATCCACTGGACCATCAGGGAAGTTCGTAGCAAGGTCAGTTTAAGTGAGCTAAATAATCATCTATCTTAGCAGAAAAGCAATAAATAATATTGAAAAGGACTGATAAAGAATGAGCAGCAGGAACATATATTAATTTAAAGATATGGATATAATTACCAGAATTTAAAAAAAGAAAAACATCACAAAACTTAAAAGTGGTATCTCTTGGGAAGAAACAGGAAAGATCACTTTTTATTATAAGCCTATGTACATCATTTATTTTGGACCACAAGCATATAGTATATAATTTTAAAAATATTTTATTTACTTAGAAACCCAGCGGGAAAGAGATAAGGCAAAGACCACCTAAAAAAGTCTGCCTCCCAATCTAGCTACCAACCAATGTTGCAAGCTTTTACCTTGAATTCGTGCATGCTCAGTTGATCAGTCGTGTCCGACTCTTTGTGATCCCATGGACTGCAGCCAGCCAGGATCCTTTGTCCATAGGATTTTCCAGACAAAAATACCAGAGTGGGTTGCCATTTCCTCCTCCAGGATCTTCCCAACCCAGGGATGGAAACTGTATCTCCTGCATTGGCAGGCGGATTCTTTACTGCTGAGCCACCTGGGAAGCCTTTACCTTGAGTAGCAGTTCTTAAAGTCTGATCTTTGGACCAGGAACATATCAACAGCATCACTGGAGAACTATTAAGAAATACAAATCTGGGGGTCCTACACTAAACCTAACTAGTCAAAACTCAGGGGTGGAGCCCAGCAATTTTGTAGATCAATAAGCCCTCCAGGTGGTTCTGATGGCGGCCCCTATTTGGAAATCATAGGTCTTGAGCAAAACAACACAGCATTTTTTGGTGCTGTCACCTCCTCAGCTAAAGTGTTAACAAACCATTCAGGCCACTTCAGGTGAAGGCCTGAGCCCCTTCTAAGAAACCATACAGTAAAAATTTTATTTTTGGCTGCACTGGGTCTTCATGGCCCTGCACAGGCTTTCTCTAGTTGCAGTGCACGGGCTTCTCCCTGCAGGGGCTTCTCTCGTTGCAGAGCATGGGTTCTAGGCGCGTGGGCGTCAGCAGTCGCTGGCCCAGTAGTTGTGGCACATGGGCTTAGCTGTCCCGCGTCACACTGGATCTTCCTGGACCAGGGATCGAATTCATGTCCCCTGCATTGGCAGATGCATACTTAACCACTGGACCATGAGGGAAGTCCCGGAAAATATATATTTTAAAGGAATCTCTAGAGTTAGTTTCCCTGGGGTTAGGGCCACAAGGGAGGTGAGCTCTGCCCTGTGCGAGTGTTGGTGGCAGCCAGCAGCCAGGACCCACCTAGGAAGAGTCTTCTGAGAGGTATCATTTACCATAGCCATCGGCGGGGAGGAGTAAGACTGCCGGGCAACCCGGTGGCTGAGCAGCTGAGTAGGGTGGGAGTGCCCCGTGGATGACTCTGTGTAAGTCATCTGCTATTATAAGGAAGCAACAACCACTTCACTTCTGGCTCCTGACATTCTGAACAGACCTCTCGGATATCCTCTGGCTTTTTCTGGCTTAAAATAGACCAAAGTGGGAGAGGGAGGCAAGATCTTGCATGCTATATAGACTCTGACGATGGGCTCCAGGGTATACGCTTTGGCAGCTCCTTTCTTCTGCTTCTATTTGGAGGGAGTCAGAGTTCAAGGAAAGTAGACAGTATTTCATGACGGCCCCGACAGACACAACAAGCAAACAAAGCCTCAGAATCCTTCTTAACACTCCGTTTATAAAGCTACCACTAACCATCGTTGGCAGGATGAAATGTATCCTACCTGGTTCAATACACCCATGAATTCTGTCATCAACAGAAGTCCCAAAGTTACCCTAGCGTCTCTTAGTAGAAACAGGTGACTGTCATTAATGATTTATAATTTTCCACATATTTTCTTTTTTATGGTAATGAATTTCAGGAGCCTATTATTGGCTGCATGAAATAGGACTCATTTTCCTTTCTCTTAAATAGCCTTGCTGCTTTCCAGGTGGCTCAGTGGTAAAGAATCCGCCTGCCAATGCAGGAGACGCGAATTCCATCCCTGCATTGAGAAGATCCCCTGGAGGAGGAAATGGCAACCCACTCCAGTATTCTTGCCTGAGAAATCCCATGGACAGAAGAGCCTGGCTGGCTATAGTTCATGCGGTCGCAAAGAGTTGGAAGCGACTCAGAGACTAAACAACAAAAAGACCTGCTGGATTTAGGTCTGGGGGCTGATGAGCCGATCTGTGTGCCTAATTAACCTTAATCAGGGAAATTAAAGTAGAAGTTCCAGAAACCAAATTACGACTGGTCAGGGTCCCACCTTAACAAAAACAGAGTCATCTACATTTTCAGTCCTGTTCCCTTCCTTCAAAGGGCTTATAATACAGCTTGGAAAGCAAAATGAAAATTATAAATCAACAAAAGTAAGTGCCCAGTTGCCGATAAGAAAATAACACCAAAGGTTCCCAGGATGGAATATCTGAGAGCTAAAGAAGATTTTGTGGAGGGCATAATTGGGTTTGGACAGGCAGAGTGTAGAAGGGAAGACATTCCAGACAGGAGGAACAACGAGGCAAAGAGAGGGGAGTAGGAATGAGCCGGGGCGTGGGGTCTGTGAGGACACAGGCTTGCCTGCGGGAGTCGGGAGGGGAATGCCCTGGAGCGTAGTGAAGACTAAAACTGAATTTGGGCAAGGGTGGAGCAGCACACGGATGGGAGGGATGGGCCCAGCGGGCAACCCGAACTATTGCTCAAGTTAGTTGCTGAGTGGAAATGTGTTGGAGAAAGATTAGTGTCTTAGCGTTAAGTGATGAACTGAAACTTGGGAAGGAACAACAGGAGATCCCCATCTGTGGTCCACTTTCTTAGCTCTCTTCTGGGAGCCACACTGAGGGGCCTGTTGTCTCTCCCTGCCTGCCATCCACAAGATAAGGATTTCAGAACAACCGCGTGGCATTTCTTCTCACTGCCATGAAAGACGGCCCGAAGCTCCTCAAAGATATTTGAGGGCTGGGAAATTACGCCAGAGGTCTTACGTGACATACTCTTAATGAAAGAGCTATAGTGGCAGTAGGGTATGCTGGTGAAGAGGCTGGGCCTGGAGTCAGCCTGTCTGATTTTGAATCCCAGCTGTATCACTTAACAATCTGTGATCTTATGAAAGTTATCTAACTTCCCTGCACCTTAGTTTAACACATCTATAAAATGGGCTAATAACAGCACTTACCTCATAGGGTTGTTAAGGTGAGTGAAGTCGCTCAGTCGTGTCTGACTCTTTGCGACCCCATGGACTGTAGCCTATCAGGCTCCTCAGTCCACGGAATTTTCCAGGCAAAAGTACTGGAGTGGGTTGTTATTTCCTTCTCCACGGGATCTTCCTGACCCAGGGATCGAATCTGGGTCTCCAGCATTGCGAGCAAACGCTTTACCGTCTGAGCCACCAGGGAAGCTCATAGGGTTGTTTGGTAGATTAATAAATTCACGTAAAAATTAGGCTGATGTCTCCACATAATAAGTGTTCACTATATGTAGCTATTATCAGTAGTAGTATTATACAACACATTAGCTATACTGTTCTAAGATTCTGTTTATGGATTATTTATTCCAAGTCAACCAGTACACTGGTTTTTCTTAGAAAGTCTACACATCCTCAACTACATCTGAATCCACGTAACCACTGAATATTTGCTTAGCATTTCAGAGCTGGAGAGAACTTAGAATTATTCAGTCCCTCTTTCAAAGATGAGCAATAAGACGCAGGAAAGCTATGTCAGTGCTTAGTAAAAATATTCTTTCCACTGATTTGAATGGTCCAAAATCACAAAAGAAATTAGAGATGGAGCATCCAGGCTCCCTCTTTAAACTGTTCCAGTCTTCACGACCACTTGTAACAGCTCCTTCCCATTAATACTTGCAACCTGAATCTCCCAGGAGGACTTAAAATTCCCTCCTTTCCACATCCTCAAAATTTTCAAAAGGCAAGATGACTTAAGTGTCTCACTCTGGGTGCCACTGGGCCCAAGACACAATATTGTCACAATCATGCAAAAGGAATTCGGTTTTCCTGATATGATTTTATCCTCCAGGTTGCATTTACTACCGACAGAAGCCAACATGTACATCTAAGATGCAGAACCATTCTAACTGGTGAGTGTGCATCACAAGACCGAGGCAAGGCCTTTGGGAGAAAAGCCTGGCCGCCGGAGAAGATCTGATTAATAAAAAGATAAGCAGCCAAGAAATAAATTAAACAACTGCTCAGAGAGAGAGCACAAGAGAAAGGAGGCGGGGTGTTGGGGGGAGACTTGGTGCACACAAAGAGGGACACAAGAAAGATAGGGCACTGGGGGAGGGTAAGAACTGATTGTCTAATATTAGACTCACCACATGCTCAATTCCCAAATCCAAGCCAAAAAGAGTTCCTGTCCTGCCGATGCGTGCTGGGCAGCAAGCTCTGCTCCAGGACGCTTTCTGCAGGACAGGGCATGAATGCCGAAGCCAACCCCCTCCATCTCAACCCCTCACTGCAACACAAAATTACTCACAGGGCTTATCTTGAAACATCCTTTCATTTCTGCCTCCCACTGGCCTAAAACAATGCCTATAAAAATTACTCAAGACCCCTACAGTAAATCCATATCCCCGTTATGCACTTACTAGCAAGCTGTTTATCCTGGATGATACATGGCCAGTTTGAAAAATCTTCCTTCGTGTAAGCGGCTTCTTATAAAATAAATAAATAAAAGCTGTCATGAATAGCAGTGAGCTATCAATTTGGACTAAATTCACAAATTCCAATGCAAGCAGCTAAGGTCCTTAAGCCTCGAGCACAAACAGCCCTTACCCTGAATTAATTGAAAAACAAACAGATGGGGGAAGACTGGATCACATGCCGTGTTATACGATTCAACAAATAATGTGATGTTCTCGCTTCTATTTCAGTGGCATTTTTCTTTTTAACTTTGTAAAAGCAGTAAGTGCTGACTTCAGGAAACTCAGGCAGGACAATAAGAAGAAAACCAGGGAGTCACTTCTGAAAAAGATCCTGAATTGATGACTGATGGTCAATAAAATCCCAAGTTGGGCCAAATTCCAACCCAATTAAGAACGATCTCCTAACTCGTTCCCAAGCTGACTTTCTAGTTGGGCAGAGTATCGTTTACTGCCGCTCACGATTGCGTCACTTTTCTGTGCTCTTTGAAAGAACTGCAGGTCTCCACCCCAGTTGCTAAGATTCTTCTCTGGCAAGAAGTCACCACCTCTGCTATACTGTGTGGTCTGTGTGACAGCCAAGCCCCCCTCAGCTTAACAACACTGAGAAGCGGGGGGCTCCCACTGGACGAGGGTGCTGGCAGGACGAGGAGAAACCAGAGGCCATTTTGTGGGTAGCCGGCCAGGCAATGCGGTTTGGGGAAGGGCAATTCTTGGAAACTGGGACCTAGGAAATTGATCGGGTCCACTGTGAACCTTCTGGTTAAGGCAGAATAAGGAGGAACTCAGGTGCTAATGTTTGGAGAAGATCTGGTAAGGTCGTGTGAAAGCGGCCCATGGAGGACTGCCGTGACGAGTATTCCAACCAATGAGCTATGTACAGCTCATTCAACGTGAGTTGTTGTGTGGTCGCTAAGTCGTGTCCGACTCTTGTGACCCCATGAACTGTAGCCCACCAGGCCCCTCTGTCCATGGGATTTCCCAGGCAAGAATACTGGAGTGGGTTGCCTTTCCCTTCTCCAGCGGATCCTCCCAATCCAGGGATGGAACCTGAGTCTCATGCACTGCAGACAGATTCTTTACTGGGGAGCCACCAGGGAAGCCCAGTGTGAATGTATTGGGCGCTTTCTGTATATAAGGTCCTGAGCAATGCAGAACACGACCTTAACAGAAGGCACTGCTCTGACAAAGCCCTGGGAGAGATGGCTATTAATGTGGGTGTTGATGGCTGTGGTTCTTGGGAGCATACACCTTTCATACCACGCCAACCACATGAGGGTCTGCTCAGGATCCTTCAAACATCCCCAGATAAAACCTACAGCCTTTCTGCCACAAGGCTACACTATCCTCAGATCCCCTCCGCTCACATCAATCGGCCTCCAAAGGATGGCTGGGGTCTCTCCGTATCACCAGCACCCAATCACCTGATCAGGCCCCAATACAGAGGACATGGTTAAAGCAATCTTTTCTCATTAGACCAAACACGTTCTCGTGACAAAGGCTTCCGGTTCTCTTTCACCTTTTTCCTCCCATTAAGAGTGGAAGAGCTGCCCTTTGTCTGAGTACCACAGTGATGCATGCTGGGAATGTGGCTGTGGGGCAGGTGCAGCCCTCACACATGGCAGCGTTTATCCCCAGGAAAGCCCTGTCTGGGAACGGACACACTCACCCAGTGACTCTTTCCTTCTAAGCCTCCCAGTCCCCAAAGTGACCTGAAGACTGGACTCAGCTGCGGAAAAGAACAGAGCTGGATGAAAAGCACTAAGCTGGCGAGAAGCAGGGAGAGGACAGCAAGGTATGCTGGCCTGCCTGCTTTCTGGGACGCCAAACCCTGGTCTCATGTGCAAAGAGTAAGGAAAGAAGGATGCTGCCAACACCTGACTTCAGGGGTGTAGGGAATGTCAGCTGAACTGGTTTTCAGAATATGTGGCTTGGAAGAGAGTTTCTAACTTGCAAGTACATATGGAATACTTTCACAAAGGCATCACAGTTCACACATGTATAAACTCACATTTTTTTCTGAAAAAGTTAAAATGATATAAAACTGGGAGTGTCCCAGAAAATATGGGACATGTGTTCACTATCACAAAACCTACTGATATAAGAGAGACAAAAAGCCACCCTTTTCCTCTGGTCCCTATAAGCTTATCTTTAGGGTTATTATGATAATTAGACAGTTAATATGCAAAAATGCTTAGAACAATGTTAGGTACACTGAATGCTATGTAAGTCAATTAAATAAAAAACGAACAACATGTTTAAATGCTTTAGCTTTGTACAACACATGTAACAAAAATTGTCTATACCCTCCAGGGCCTCCAAGACCAAGGGGAAAAAGACCCTAGAGCTGCAGCCACAGGGCCTGTCTGACTAGGAAGGTCTGTAGCATGGGGCCAGAGCCCTTCTGGGTAAATGCCTGGCCACGCATCCCAAATTGAGTGCCCTGCAAAGAATTCCCCTAGCTAGTTTGGAGGTGAAATGTTTAATTG
This sequence comes from Capra hircus, assembly GCF_001704415.2. Lineage (NCBI taxonomy): Eukaryota > Metazoa > Chordata > Mammalia > Artiodactyla > Bovidae > Capra > Capra hircus. The sequence continues at coordinate 21,738,291 of NC_030826.1, read as the reverse complement.
CAGCTCTTTAGGTTTTGGCTAGGTAAACACTTAAGAAATCTTGAGACTGAATCAAGATATACATGTCATTTAAAATGCTGACATATATAAAGATATGATATTTTGATACATGAAATATTTGAATACTGATTACTTAATATTATTTAGGAATTATTAATTTTGGGGTACAATAACAGTGTTACTGATTGCTCTTCAAACTCTAACCTTCTATATATCTTATTTCAATATGGCTTTAATGATACAACATCTGAGATTTGCCTCAAAATAACAGAAGGGGAGGGAGGCTGTGAAAGATTTGGATGAAACCAAATTGGTTGTGAACTGACTATTGCTTCAGCTGGATAATGGGTATATGGAGTTCAGGAGATTATGCCACTTCTGTGTAATCTAAAATTCTCTATAATAATTTTTTGTTGTGCTTAATGAAGAGGCATGCCTCAAAAGAAGATCCCAGGCACTGGCCAGAGGAGAGACAGGTTGCTTTGAAGAATTTGGGAAACAACAAAATTACCTGAAGGAAACCACTAGACGATGGATGATCAGGGCGCCATGAATACTGAAGCAGCGGCTGAAGGGAAACTGGAGGTGGGGTGGTGAAAAGGCAAGAAAACTGGAATATTCTCCATAATCAAGAAGAACATATGTTCTTCCAAGGTTATTGCCAGTGACACCTCATTTCCTTCCGAACCCGTACACAAAGTTGCTGGGGCTTCTCCCTACCACCTCCCTCAACACACGCACGCCAGACAATTTCACTCTGCTCTGCACAGATTCCAGGGAGGTATCCTGGAGACAGACATCAAAGGAATTGCAGCTGGCAGCCCAGAACAGGTCATGCTGTCAGACAGAGGCGAGGAACCACATGAAAAGCAAGAGAATTCACAGCACGTTTTATTATTGTTATTATTATTATTTTTAAAGAGCTCAGAAATGTCTTTAGTTTGAGTTTTAGTTTAAGGACAGCTACCTCAGGTAGGGAGGGGTGGCTTTGAAGTCATCCGGCCCAGAGCAGCACTCAGCGGCAGGCCAGCAGGGAAGGGAAATGCTGCACCCAGCGGAAAAACCAGAGGGATCCACGCAGGCTGAGGGGCTAGTCTCTCCTCCCTAAATAGCAACCTGGAAGATTTATGCTTGCTAAACAGACAGGACAGGAAGGAAGGAAGGAAGGGAAGGAGGGAGGGAAGGAGGAAAAGGAATTGCTGCTAGATAGAAACAGTGTGGCTGGGACTAGATTTGAAAAGGCTACCAAGGCCAGACTTGCAATTGCCCTTCTTTTTATTTTGTTTTCATTCTTTAATATTTATGCTGTTGTTGTTTAGTCGTTAAATCGTGTCTGACTCTTTGCGACCCCATGGACTGTAACCTGCCAGGCTCCTCTGTCCATGGGATTTCCCAGGCAACAATACTAGAGTGAGCTACCATTTCCTTCTCCAGGGGATCTTCCCAACCCAGGGATCAAACCCTTGTCTCCTGCACTGGCTGGCGGGTTCTTTACCGCTGAGCCACCAGGGAAGCCCCAACAACAACAATGACTATTTATTCATTTATTTCTGGCTGCACTGGGTCTTCATTGCTGCTCAAGCTTTCTCTAGTTGCAGTAAGCGGGCTCCAGGCACATGGCACACAAGCTAAAAGTTGCTCTGAGGTATGTAGGATCTTTTCAGACCAGGATCTAACCTGTGTCCCCTGCATTGGCAGGTGGATTCTTAACCATTGGACCATCAGGGAAGTCCTGTGATGGCCCTTCTAAGCAACAGCAGCAGAACACAGAGTAAGTAAGTGAAAGAGACCTTGGTGAAACCCAGCCAATGATTCCTGACATACAGGGGCCAGCACTGGAGGACAGAGTGGCCTGAGAGTTAGAATAAGCAGTAACTGAAAAGCCTGGGGTGGGGGTCCAAAGGCAGGGGTGTGGTATCTACATCAGGGCGGCAAGAGTTAGCCTGGATGTGACAAACTGGTAGGCTGGCCAAGGTCACAGCTTACAGCTATCAGTAAGAAAAAAGAAAAAAAAAGCCCCAAGCATAAAGCTGACCTCATCTCAGCAGCCACAACAAACACAGAAGAAAGAGAAAAGAGATGTTCCCTGCTAGAACCGCCCATGGGGAGACTGGAGGGCTGAAAGAGCGACATAAATTTATACTAACACACTCAAGATCCAAAGGGAGGCTCTGTCAGCAACAAGGCAGGCAGAGGGGAACCAAGTAAGAAATTTGCCCTTTCCGTGGGCAAATACAGGACTTAACAAAACTTCCTTCATTCCCGGACAAACAATATAGACTACGAAGCTTCCAGAAATATTCAGCATCACAACAGTAATGTATACAATGTTCCATTGAAGGGCTTCCCTGATGACTCAGTGGTAAAGAATCTGCCTGTCACTGAAGGAGACATGGGTTTGATCCCTGATTCAGGAAGATCCCACATGCCATGCTGCTGCTGCTGCTACTAAGTCGCTTCAGTAGTGTCTGACTCTGTGCAACCCCATAGACGACAGCCCACCAGGCTCCTCTGTCCCTGGGATTCTCCAGGCAAGAATACTGGAGTGGGTGGCCATTTCCTGCTCCAATGCATGAAAATGAAAAGTGAAAGTGAAACCGCTCAGTCATCTCCGACTCTTCACGACCCCATGGACTTCAGCCTACCAGGCCCCTCCGTCCATGTGTTTTTCCAGGCAAGAGTACCGGAGTGGCGTGCCATGTCCTTCTCCCCCACATGCCATAGAGCAACTAAATTGGTGTGCCACAACTACTGAGCCTGTGCTCTAGAGCCTGGGAACCGTAACTACTGAGCTGGCACCGCAACTACTGAAGCCCTCTCCCCATGGAGCCTGTGCTTCACAGCAAGAGAGGCCACTGCAATGAGAAGCTTGAGCAACACAATTAGAACAGCCCCTACTCTCTGCAACTGGAGACAGCCTGCACAGAAAGGAAGACCCAGCACAGCCAAAAATAAATAAAATTATATATATATTTTAAAAGTTCCATTAAGAAAATGTTCCACTGAAGATACAAAGAGTAGGCTAGTGGAAACAGAAGGAAAATGTATGCTTGTTTTCAGTCCAAACAAAAATTTTTTTTAATTGACTAATATGAGAAAATATTATGAGGAAACCAAAAATGCAATTGTACTTTTAAAATTTCCATTTAAAGACAATTTAAAACATCCAACAGAACCAATCCTGTAGAACTGAGAAGGGACTTTCCCAGTGGTCCAGTGGCTAAGAAACTGCCTTTCACAACCTAGATATCCACTGGCAGATGAATGAATAAGAAAGCTGTGGTAAAAAAAAAAAAAAAGAAAAGAAAGCTGTGGTACATATACACAGTGGAGTATTACTCAGCTATTAAAAAGAAAGCATTTGAATCAGTTCTAATGAGGTGGACGAAACTGGAGCCTATTATATAGAATGAAGTAAGTCAGAAAGGAAAACACCAATACAGTATATTAATGCATATATATGGAATTTATATAACCAGATGTTCAAGCTGGTTTTACAAAAGGCAGAGGAACCAGAGATCAAATTGCCAACATCTGCTGGATCATCAAAAAAGCAAGCGAGTTCCAGAAAACATCTATTTCTCCTTTATTGACTATGCCAAAGACTTTGACTGTGTGGATCACAATAAACTGTGGAAAATTCTGAAAGAGATGGGAACACCAGACCACCTGACCTACCTCTTGAGAAACCTGTATGCAGGTCAGGAAGCAACAGTTAGAACCGGACATGGAACAACAGACTGGTTCCAAATAGGAAAAGGAGTATGTCAAGGCTGTATATTGTCACCCTGCTTATTTAACTTATATGCAGAGTACATCATGAGACATGCTGGGCTGGAGGAAGCACAAGCTGGAATCAAGATTGCCAGGAGAAATATCAATAACCTCAGATATGCAGATGATACCACCTTTATAGCAGAAAGTGAACAGGAACTAAAGAGCTTCTTGATGAAAGTAAAAGAGGAGAGTGAAAAAGTTGGCTTAAAGCTCAAGATTCAGAAAACTAAGAAAGATCATGGCACCTGGTCCCATCACTTCACGGCAAATAGATGGGGAAACAGTGGAAACAGTGAGAGACTTTATTTTGGGGGGCTCCAAAAATCACTGCAGATAGTGACTGTAGCCATGAAATTAAAAGATGCTTACTCCTTGGAAGAAAAGTTATGACCAACCTAGACAGCATATTAAAAAGCAGAGATGTTACTTTACCGACAAAGTTCCGTCTAGTCAAGGCTATGGTTTTTCCAGGGGTCATATATGGATGTGAGAGTTGGGACTATAAAGAAAGCTGAGTGCCAAAGAATTGGTGCTTTTTAACTGTGGTGTTGGAGAAGACTCTTGAGAGTCCCTTGGACTGCAAGGAGATCCAACCAATCCATCCTAAAGGAGATCAGTCCTGGGTGTTCACTGGAAGGTCTGATGTTGAAGCTGAAGCTCCAATACTTTGGCCACCTGATGCGAAGAGCTCACTCATTGGAAAAGACCCTGATTCTGGGAAAGATTGAAGGCAGGAGGAGAAGGGGATGGCAGAGGATGAGACGGCTGGATGGCATCACTGAGTCAATGGACATGAGTTTGGGTGGGCTCTGGGAGTTGGTGTTGGACAGGGAGGCCTGGCGTGCTGCAACGCATGGGGTCGCAATGAGTCAGACACGACTGAGCGACTGAACTGAACTGATGGAATTTAGAAAGATGGTAACCATGACCCTATATGCAAGACCAGCGAAAGAGACACAGATATAAAGAACAGACTTTTGGACTTTGTAGGAGAAGGTGAGGGTAGGATGATTTGACAGAATAGCATTGAAACATGTATATTACCATATGTGAAAGAGATCACCTGTCCAAGTTCGATGCATGAAATAGGGCACTCAAAGCCGGTGTACTGGGACAATCCTGAGGGATGGGATGGGGAGGGAGGGGGGTTCAGGTCGGGGGACACACGTACAATCATGGCTGATTCATGTCAATGTGTGACAAAAATCACTACAATTTTGTAAAGTAATTAGCCTCCAATTAAAGAAAAAAAAAAAAAGAATCTGCTTTCCAATGCAGGGAGCACAGGTTCAATTCCTGGTCAGGTAATTAAGAACCTGCATGCTGTGTGGTGGGGTCAAATAAATAAATAAATAGCATTGAGAAGAACAAAATGAAAGCAGGGAAAGAAAACATGAAAATACCTAAAGTTATGAAAAAGAAGATAAAATTGAGGCTGGAACAAATGAAAAGGAAATAATAACTAAAATGTAACAATCTTTCACCAATTAATTCTTAGGAATTTATCCTACCAAACCAACCAAAGATAAGCACAAGGATGTGTACAGAAGCAAGTTTAGGGGTTTCCCTGGTAAAGAATCCGCCTGCCGATGTAGGAGACGCGTTTCCAGGTTTGATCTCTGGCCCAGGAAGATCCCACCTGCCGCAGCGCATCTAAGCCTAGGCACCAGAGCTATTTAGCCTGGGAACCGCAACTACTGAAGCCTGTGCGCCTGGAGCCTGTGCTCTACAACAAGAGAAGCCACCGCAACAAGAAGCCTGCCCGCCGCAGCTAGAGTAGGCCCTGCTCACTGCGGCTAGAGAAAATCCAGTGCAGCAGTGAAGACCCAGCTCAGCCAAAAAGCAGACAAATAACAAAATTTTTAAAAGGCAAGTGTCTAACAGCATTGATTACAACAAAATTGGGAACTGGTCTGTTTCCCATGACTGGCAATTATAAATTGTTAAATTATAAATGGCTTGTTTATATAGGGGAATACCATGTGGCTACTGAAGATCATCTTTTAGAAGACTATATTCTTACATGGAAATATGCATACACAGAAAAAAGATAAGGCTGCCTTGTGACACAGGAACATCAGTTACCTCTGGTACAACACCTGTAGGCGATTTTCCCCACTATGCACTTTTCTGTACTTTCTAATTTTCTACAATGATCCTATACTACCCCTAAAAGAGAAAAAAGAATCCCAATAGATGTTTTGGTAAAAGAAGAAAAAGAAAAAAAAAAAGAATCTTGAGCAATTTTAAAATGCAACAGTAGGTGGGAATTCCCTGGTGGTCTACTGGTTAAGACTCCATGCCTCCACTGCTGGGGGTGAAGGTTCAACCCCTGGTCAGGGAACGGGGATCCTGCGTGCCTCGCTGTGCGGCCAAAAAAAAGAGAAAGAAAGAAAGAAAATGCAACAATAGGGCTGCCAAAAATCAATTCCACTGAGGTCAAAGGCAGCTCCCCTCACGAAGCTATTGCCTGGACAAGCCTCCCCACTACTACTCAGAATTGGCACCTCACCACTTGTCTTATTGTACAACCCTGTGGGCTTTCCAGAATGCTTAAAAACAGGATTCCACCGCACAGCCATAAATTCACAGCATGTGTTTGCCTCCTTGAATTTACTATGAGGTAGACAGGCGCGAGACTCCATCCTCCCTTCCCTGTGCCAACATACTTCACTGTTTTAAAATAAGCTGTCAATTGCTAAAGGTAAATATTAGGGTTAGCTCCTTCTCAGGCGTCATAATTCTCTCTTGACTCAAATGTTTGTGAATTTTAAATCTCTCAACCAAGGTACTTGTCCTGCATGAGGTTACCCTGTGGGCAACTGCCTCCCAGCTCCATATTAACTGTTCTGGTGCACGGACCTCCAGAGAAAAGACACAGAGAGGAAAATGGAAGTTCCAAGGAGATCTATTGACGGAGGGTTCTGAGATCATGGTGGGAAGGCAGGAAGGATTCCCTGGCCAGGTCCTATGCTCTCACTCCCAGGAAGGTCTACTCTCAAAACGCTCAACAACTTAACATACTTTGTCCACCTCACTTCTCCCAGCCCTCAGTCACTGAACATAATAAGCAATGATACCTTGTCATTAAATCATATATCTTTCTTTAAAAGAACATTACTGCTGCTGCTAAGTCGCTTCAGTCATGTCCGACTCTGTGTGACCCCATAGACGGCAGCCGACCGGGCTCCGCCATCCCTGGGATTCTCCAGGCAAGAACACTGAAGGGGGCTGCCATTTCCTTCTCCAATGCATGAAAGTGAAAAGTGAAAGTGAAGTCGCTCAGTTGTGTCTGACTCTTCGCGACCCCATGGACTGCAGCCCACCAGGCTCCTCCGTCATTGGGATTTTACAGACAAGAGTACTGGAATGGGGTGCCATTGCCTTCTCTGAAAAGAACATTACTAACAAATATGAAATTAACCCCGCCCAAAGAATCTATTATTGCTATCCTGTTTCATGAACAACACCAAAGAGGTTAGAAAAGGAAAATCAGATATTCATAAAATCACAACCCTGGAAAAGACCTTAAAAATTTAGCTCTATGTCTCCTGACAAGTGAATGGATAAGCAAAAATGCAGTACATTCAAAAGATGATAGAATTCTAGTCAGCCTTAAAAACAACGGAAATCCTGATACATGCTACAACATGGATGAACATGACTGATGATGCTCAGTGAAATTAGCCAGACACAAAAGGAGAAATTCTGCATGGCTTCACTTAGATGAGGGTCCTAGGTGAGTCAAATTCGGAAACAGGAAGTAGAATGCTGGTTCTCAGGGGCTGGAAGGGGAGGGAATGAGGAGTCACTGATTAACAGGCACACAGTTTTAGGCACAGAGTTTCAGCTGGGGAAGATGAGAAAGTTCTAGAGATATATGGTGGTGACAGCCGCACAGCAATGTGGGCGGACCTGATGCCGCTGCACAACACACTTAAAAACGGCTAAAACAGTCAACTGTTATGGATACTCTACCACAATAGAAAATAAAACCTTTTTAAAAAGTCATTTAGCTCAACAACTCTTCCACTAAAAAAATATAAAAAATTATTTTTTTTATACATAACTTGCTAAAACTTCTCTACGGAGAGCCTGGAATCTAAATGACTTGTTCCAATATCACCCACATTAGACCCAAATTCCAAGCAGATCAAATATACTTCTGACTTTGAAGTTTAAAGCTCATACCAGACCTCTATAGACAAGGACTGCCTCCTAAAGGACTGATTTTTCTGGGAATTCCCTGGCAGGCCAGTGGTTACGATTCAGTGCTGATTTCACTGCCAAGGGCCCAGGTTCAAGCATGACCAAAACAATTTTAAAGAAATATATAAATAAGTAAAGGAGTCAGGACTTCCCTGGTGGTCCAATGGTTAAAACCCTAAGCTCCCAGTGCTGGGGGCCCAGGTTAGATCACTGGTCAGGGAAACAGATCTCACATGCCACCACCAAGCGTTCACATGCCACAACTAAGACCCAGAGTGGCGAAATAAATAAAAACGAATCATACATAAATATTTAAATTAAAAAAAAAATAAAGAAGTGATTTTCCCATCAGCTGCAATAGCCTTGCTTTGTGCTCCTGTGAGTTGAGGCACTTTCTCTTACCTGTTTTCTCTGCTTCAATCAGTGGTGATGCTGTGAGCCATGGGAGGGTTCTTCCAGTTAAACAGACGGCAAAGGGCCAAGAGTCTGGTGGATCTTTGTGTATTTGTTTATGTGGTTTAAGTAGCTAAAAGTGACCAGAGTTTTTTTCTTTTATCTGACAAATTAACTGGGTTTGTCAGTTGTTGGGGTAAAAGTGGTGAGAGATGTGGGGAGGGAAGGTTGAAATCTCTCCCTCATTCCCACCTCGAAAACATCAGGCTTTGTTCTGGGATTCCCTGCTAGAAACTAAACAGAAAAACCCAGGAATGCTTGGGCAGAGGTCAAAATGTTTTAAATTGTGGCCAATGGGGTCAGTGTTTTCTTCCAGGTGAGGGCCGCACAGGGGAAAATTTTAAAACCAACAATGATAAACCTCCTATCAACTGTGAAACACAGTGAGAAGATGGCACAAAATAGAAATGGATTTTTCTGAAATGGAAGCAGATGCCCCCTGGGCTCGCTGGAAACCTCTCTGAATGGTGGTCTCGATAATCAACAGCGTACTATTCATAACAGGGAGGATTACTCCCTAAAGAACTCGCGGAATTGCCAAAAGAGGCTGAAAGCCCTTTTCTCCAGTCTTCAGGCCTGTCCCTGTAACAAGCCACGCACTCTGTCACCACCCTGACCCACGCCTTCTCATCACCCTCACAGGCCGGTCTTTCCCCCTCTAGTGCCTCCAACAAAACTGTACTGTAATAATTTTGCTCACACGCCACAAGCATCATCTCAAGCTTCTGCTCAAAACCCTTTAAGAGCTGCTTTAATCATTTTATATTCAGTGTAAACTTTCTAGTCCGCTTCTCCAGCCCTACCCACAGTGCAGACTTCTTCACTTCTATTCCCAGCAAGCGTATCTATCCCAGGCCCTCCCAGGAACTGGGTTCGAGTCCCCGGTCTGACTTTTACAGCTGTGTGGTCCGGGACACTTACGTGAATGTAGAGGCTGGGTTTAGGGGACAGGTCTGAGCTTTGATGCCCGCCTCTGTCACTTGCTAACTTGCATGGCTTGAGTAAGTCACTTCACTTCTCTGAGCCTCAGCTTCCTCATGTGAAGAAAGAGGATTAAAATAGCACCTACCTCACAGGGTTGTTTGGTGGATAATGTGGAAAAGAGCAGGCAAAGCGTGGGCATGGGGCTTGGTCTCTGGCCTATCTCTCCTCAGTCTCTATAAATTTGAGTTCTGCCATATCCCAGCACTGTTGTCAGGGATACATACTGGGGAAAGCATTTGGAGTTTGGGGTTTTTTAATTATTAATTAATTAATCTGGGTGCATCCGGTCTTAGGTGCAGCATGCAGGATCTTTTTCAATGCGGCTCCTGGGCTTAGCTGCTCCATAGCATGTGGGATCTTAGTTCCCCAACCAGAGATTGAATCCGCATCCCCTGAGTTGCAAATCAGATTCTTTACCACTGGACCATGAGGGAAGCCCAAGAAAGTACTCTGAAACCAGTCCAGTGCTATGTGGAGCGTAAGTGTTATGACCACTTTTGAGCCATGCTGGGAAATCTCCCTAAATGATCCTTCTTCCCTGCCCTCCCAGGCCAAGGCAAGTCCTGCCCTTCTTGGGGGAGCTTCTCTGACCAGTGCAGCAAGGGGTCCTGGGCTTGCCTTCTGATTCTTTTCACAGGACTGAATGCCATCTTCTCTCGTTCTTTATTGCTTCTCTGACCCAGGTAAAGAGAAAGAGAAATTCTTCTTAAAAAGGAAAATTCTCTTTCCTCTTTTCTCTTTAAATTCCCTGGAAACCACTCATCCATACTCGTGACTCCCTCCCGCCCTGCCCCCGCCCGTTCCGGTCTGCCAAGTGCAGACCAGGAACAGAGGGCAGCGTTGGGCGTTGCACCCCAGCAGTTGCCCTCAAAGCTAAAATCACCAAGAGCCCACCAAGGGCCAAATCAGGCCCTCAGATGTGTCATTTGACACACACACACACGCAACAGTTTTAAATTTCAATTAGTTAACAGTGGAGGCACTAGTGCTAAAGAACCCACCTACCAATGCAGGAGACATAAGAGACGTGGGTTCAATCCCTGGGGCAGGAAGATCCCCTGGAGGAGGACATGGCAACCTACTCCAGTATTCTTGCCTGGAGAATCCCAAAGGACAGAGGAGCCTGGGGGGCTACAAGTCCATAGGGTCACACAGAGTCAGACAGGACTGAAGTGACTTAGCACAGCACAGCACTTAGAAATCAGAAGAGCCCACAGTTTGTAAACATTTTGCAAGATCTGATCATCCAGGTCTGCGTTCCAGCAAGGCTGCTGCTCTGAGAATGCTCTCCCCACTCCTCTTCTATTTGCCCCAGGCTCGCCACTCTCCCCGTCTCCTCCTGTCACTCACACTTATCAGTTTACACAG